>NW_028270145.1:12929614-15660864 GCF_037043375.1 Chiloscyllium plagiosum | reverse complement strand
ATTCAAGGAAGACTTCCTAGATAAGTATGTACCTGTCAGGCGGGAAGGAAGCTGTAGCGGGAGCCGAGGTTTACGAAGGAAGTGGAATCTCTGGTCAAGAGGAAGAAGAAGGCTTATGTTAGGATGAGATGTGAAGGCTCAGTTAGGGTGTTGAGGGTTACAAGGTAGCCAGAAAAGGCCTAAAGAGAGAGCTCAGAACAGCCAGGAGGAGACATGAGAAGTTGTTGGCGGATAGGATTAGGGTAAACCCTTTCTATATGTATTTAAGGAATAAAAGAATGACGAGAGTAAGATTAGGGCCAATCAAGGATAGTAGTTGGAAATTGTGTGTGGAGTCAGAGGAGATAGAGGAAGCACTAAATGAATATTTTTCAACAGTATTCACTCTAGAAAATGACAATGTTGTCGAGGAGAATATCGAGATATAGGCTACTAGACTAGGTGTGATTGAGATTCACAAGGACGACGTATTAGAAACCCTGCAGAGTGTGAAAATAGATAAGTCCCCTGAGCCGGATGGGATTTATCCCAGGATCCTCTGGGAAGCCAAGGAGGAGATTGCCGAGCCTTTGGCATTGATCTTTAAATCATCATTGTCTACAGGAATAGTGCCAGAAGACTGGAGGATAGAAAATGTGGTTCCCCTGTTCAAGAAGGGGAGTAGAGACAACCCTGGTAATTATAGACCAGTGAGCCTTACTTCAGTTATTGGTAAAGTGTTGGAAAAGGTTATAAGAGATAGGATTTATAATCATCAAGAAAAGAATAATTTGATTAGGGATAGTCAGCACGGTTTTGTGAAGGGTAGGTCATGTCTCACAAACCTTATTGAGTTCTTTGAGAAGGTGACCAAACAGGTAGATGAGAGTAAACCGGTTGATGTGGTGTATATGGATTTCAACAAGGCATTCGATAAGGTTCCCCACAGTAGGCTATTTTACAAAATGCGGAAGAATGGGATTGTGGGAGATATAGCAATTTGGATCAGTATTTGGCTTGCTGAAAGAAGACAGAGGGTGGTGGTTGATGGGAAATGTTTATCCTGAAGTCCAGTTACCAGTGGTGTACCGCAAGGGTCAGTGTTGGGTCCACTGCTGTTCGTCATTTTTATAAACGACCTGGATGAGGGCGTAGAAGGGTGGGTTAGTAAATTTGCAGACAACACTAAGTCGGTGAAGTTGTGGATAGTGACAAAGGATGTTGTAGGTCACAGAGAAACATAGATAAGCTGCAGAGCTGGGCTGAGAGGTGGCAAATGGAGTTTAATGCGGACAAGTGTGAGGTGATTCACTTTGGTCGGAGTAACCGGAATGCGAAGTACTGGGCTAATGGTAAGATTCTTGGTAGTGTAGATGAACAGAGAGATCTCGGTGTCCATGTACACAAATCCTTGAAAGTTGCCACCCAGGTTGACAGGGTTGTTAAGAAGGCATACAGTGTTTTAGCTTTTATTAATAGAGGGATCGAGTTCTGGAACCATGAGGTTATGCTACAGCTGTACAAAACTCTGGTGCGGCTGCACTTGGAGTATTGTGTACAGTTCTGGTCACCGCATTATAAGAAGGATGTGGAAGCTTTGGAAAGGGTGTAGAGGAGATTTACTAGGATGTTGCCTGGTATGAAGGGAGGGTCTTACGAGGAAAGGCTGAGGCTGTTTTTGTTAGAGAGAAGAAGGTTGAGAGATGACTTAATAGAGACATATAAAATAATCAGAGGGTTAGATAGTGTGGACAGGGAGAGCCTTTTTCCAAGTATGGTGACAGTGAGCACGAGGGGGCATAGCTTTAAATTGAGGTGTGAAAGATATAGGACAGATGTCAGAGGTAGTTTCTTTTCTCAGAGAGTAGTAAGGGTATGGAATGCTTTGCCTGCAACAGTAGTAGATTAGCCAACTTTAAGTACATTTAAGTCGTCATTGGACAAGCTTATGGACGTACATGGAATAGTATAGGTTAGATGGGCTTCAGATTGGTATGACAGGTCAGCGCAACATCGAGGGCCGAAGGGCCTGTACTGCGCTGTGATGTTCTATGTTTTATATAATTCATGACATGGAGCTTGCTAACACCATCTCAAGGGCAACTGAGTAACAAATGGTGGCCCTAGTAGTGATGTCCACATCCCACAAAAGAAGTTTTAAAATGTATGCGCATTCATGAAACAACAACAAAAAATAACAACTGAACCAAGCCTATAACAAATACTGACTTCATAACCTGGGTCAGCTAACTGCATCAATATCATTGAACAAAACTACTGTGCTCCTACCTCTTTCTCCATCTTTGGAACCTTCTTGTAGAAGACTTTCTCTGCATTGTCAATCCATACAACAGAAGGCTGTAACATACGAGCAACCTAGGTAAATCACAACCATCAGGAGGGTTAAAGTTAGAACAGATAAAAACACACATTAGAGAAATTTAAAAATATAGAAAATAGGAGCAGTGAGTCTATCGAGCCTGCTCTGCTATTTATCGTGATTGTAGATGATCCTCTATCTTCTCCATAGCACTTGGCAACTTTAGAAATCCATGTTTTTTAAAAAAATATATTCAGTGATTTGGTTCCAAAGCCACTCTCTGAATGAAGAAATTTCTCACCTCAGTCCATCCCAGGAAACAGTCTGGTGAACCATCATGGCATTATCTCTATAGCAAGTATGGCCTTTCTTAAGTAAGGAAACCAAAACAGCACACAATATTTCTGCTGTGGTCTCACCAAAGCCCTGTACAGCTGCAGAAAGACTTTGTTGCTCCTGTACTAATTCCCTCTTGCAATGAAGGTCAACATACCAGCAAGTATGTTAAAACCTGCAAGTTCCCCTCCAACCAACTTGGAAATATGTCACCATTCCTTCACTATCATTGGATCAAAATCCTGGAACTTCTTTGATAATACACTGTGGGTGTATTTGCATTGGACTGCTGGAAAGGGCTCGCCATCACTTCCTCAAAGGAATTTAAGGTGGGAAACAAATGCCAGCTTATTAAAAATCAATATGACATTGCTGTTTGCCAGAGCTTGCTGTGTGTAAATGGGCTGCCACATAGCCTACATTACTACACTGTAGTGCACTTTGAGATGTCTTGAGATCATGAAAATGGCAACATAAATGCTATATTTCTTTTTTATCTCTTGGGTAGTCAGTTTGTCATAAATATATGCTTGGCTGACTGAAATTATAGAGCATTATAGCACAGTACAGGCCCTTTGGCCCTCGATCTTGCACGAATTGTTGAAACCAATCTGAAGTCCATCTAATCTACACTATTCTATTCTCGTCCATATGCCTATCCAATGACCATTTAAGTGCCCTTAAAGTTGGCTAGTCTACTACTGTTGCAGGCAGTGTGTTCCACACTCCTACTACTCTGAGTAAAGAAACTACCTCTGACATTGGCCTGTATCTATCACCCCTCAATTTAAAGCTATATCCCCTTGTGCTAGCCATCACCATCTGAGGAAAAAGGCCATCACTGTCCAACCTGTCTAAGCCTCTGATTATCTTATATGTCTCAATTAAGTCACCACGCAACCTTATTCTAATGAAAACAGCCTCAAATCCCTCGGCCTTTTCTTGTAAGACTTTCCCTCCATAATAGGCAACATTCTAGTAAATCTCCTCTGAACCCTTTCCAAAGCTTCCACATCCTTCCGATAATTATAAAGTCAGGTGACATCCCTGATCCTGTACACATTGGCAGTATGAAGGGTGACATATATTTTTTCAATAAATTTGTATTAGTGCCATTATGATTTTTTTCAACCCAACTCCTCACAGAATGTCGAATTTCTGGATTAGCTGCAAACGTGATGTATACGATCAGATCACGTATTACCAAATAATGTTATCAGGGAATACGTGTTTGGCCTAGAAATGAGGATTTCCAGCATTTCAAATCACTTCTGTTGTGTACTACCTACAGGACAATTGTAAACAATGATCAAATATATTGTGCACTTAAGTATTTTTCTATGCTCTGCACTATATTCAGGAAAATTGTAAACAATTGTAGAATACAGTATATTGTGCCTTTAAGTATTTGCCTATTTTCCAATTTTCCTCAACTAGCAGATTGCTACTAGAATAGAGTTCCATAAATAGCTGCTAGAACATAAAATTGTAAGAAATAACTGCAGGAGTAGGCCAATTCAGTCTGTTCCGCCATTTATTAATATCATAGCTGATTTGATTGCTTCTTTTACTCCACTTTTTGCCCGCCCCCTTCCCCCCCCCCACCCCCACAACACTTTAATGAATTAGGTGAATGATAAAATATAATACAGACAGTTGTGAAATGATCCATTTTGATTGTGTAGTGATTGTAACAAGGTCAGCAAGCTGGACCTCAGAAAATTAGTTGCCTGATTGGAGCTGTTAATCTGGTCCAATCAGGGACCCCTGGCTGACAAAAGAAAAGGGGAATGCCAGAGATTCTGATAGCTGACTCTGATTGAGGCAGTATTAAAGTCAAGGACTGTTCATATGTAAATAAAGGGCAACTTGGGGAGGAATACCAGCCTCTCTGGAGATATTTCTGTTGGAAGTAAAGGGAACAACATTATAAGCTGAAGGCATAATTCTGAAAGGGATGTAGGTACAGAGAGGCCAGAGGGACATGTGCACACAACCAATGAAGCCAAACGGAGAGTGGAGAAAGCAGCTCTAAAAATTATTCAAGATCCGGGGCTTTGTACGTGGAGGTGTGCAGCATGAAAGCAAGGAAATCATGATGAACCTTTATAAAACACTGTTTCAGTCACAACTGGGCACTTCTGGGCACTGTTGGAGAAGGTATGAGAGAATGTGTGGAAAGATTTGCTGGAATGGTTCCAAGGATGAGGGGCTTCATTTACGTTGTTGAAGAAGCTTGGGTTGTTCTCCTGAGAGCAGAGAATGTTGACAGGAGAACTTTACAGAATCACAGAAACCTTATGGTGCAGGAGGAGACCGTTCAGCCTACTGTATCTGCACTGGCTCTCCACATGAGCATTATGACTTTGTGCTATTCCCTTGCCGGTGTCTATATCTTTGTATCTATTTTCTCATCAAATAATCATCTAATGCTCTCTTCAGTTCCTCAATGACCCTGCTCTACCACATTTCTAGATAGCGCATTCCAGACCTGAACCACTCATCGTGTGAAAAATTTTCTTATTCTCAAATCACATTCGCTACTTTTGCAAATCATTTTAAATAATTTTATGCTCTCTCGCTATTCACCCTTTTACGAGTGAGAACATTTTCTCCCTATTGATCTAATCAAGACCTCCAGTGCTTTTGAAAGCCTCTATCAGATTTTCTCTTTTGGAGGCTTTCAAGATCAATAGAGATCTTGACAAAGTACATGTAAAGAAATTGCTCCCTTTATCAGAAGGACCCAGCACCAGAGGGCTGACGATTCGTAAAATATTCACAGGTGAGGAAAGGTTGCTTGGACAGTGTGTGGCTAGGAACTGGAGTATATTTCCTGAAAAGATGGTGAATTTAAAATCAAATATGGCTTTGAAAAGTAAATCAGATAAGCATTTAGTATGGAAAAATTTGGAGGGCAATGAAAAAAAAAATGGCAGGACAAGCTATGTTATCTTTGCAGACAGCTGGCATGGAATTAACGGCCCTACTGAATGGCCTACTCCCATGTTGCAATCATTCTGTGATTTTAGGTACCTGCTATATTCCAGACCCTGATCCAAGTGGCCACTCTGTGGTGTCAGCAGGTGACCTGGAGTTAAAGTATGACAGCTAGCTGCTTTACAGGGCAATGTGATTCCCTGAATAGTATCAATAAGTGGGAACCCTGTCTGGTGCAACCAACTCAGTGTGAACCAGTGTTTACTTTCTGGGATGACTGCCCAATAACGTTTAATAATCTAAAGCTGATGTTGAGAAGTCTGGCTTTTGACTTCGGCTTTGAATGAAGATCACTTTTCCCTTCGCAGTTAGAAAAGTTGGCACACATAGAATCAGATCTTTGGACATAAATCAGATCTTTACTATTCTTAAATGCTCCACCCTGCCGGGCCTTGTATTGGTCATACTTAAACCTAGAGTATTCGAGCAATCATTCTATTCTACAATTGCCTTGCTGGGATCAGGTACAAACTCTGACGTAAATATGGGACCTCCCTGTAAATATCTATTATTTGAAAAACTAACATGTTTAACATTCTTTGACACTGCCCAGTGGAACATGAATCTTGCACCTTTGTCTCCAGATAGCATGTATTTTTTATTGTGGTTAGGCTTTTACATAGAATTTGTGGCATGTGCCTCAAGAATGGAGGAGTTGATCTAATACAGTTTTCTACAGTCACTTCTGATCACTTTTAGAATAGAAATGACAGAGGCATACAAACAGGCTGCTTGAATTTTTCCATCAAAAATATTGGAAAAGGGGGAGGAAAAGAACCTTGAGAATGCCTATTAAAAGCTGAGAGGCATGGGAAGATTGGAAGAAAACTTAGTTTGCAAGGGGTCTGAAAGTGAAGTTTCTATTTCCAGTAACCTGTGTAAAAAAAATAAAGCTATGAAAACATTCCTTTGCAATGAAGGAAAGGTGGTGACCTTCCACAATTCTTTTCCTGTTAAGTGATGTTATCTCTCATAAGCCTTACTGTGTCCATTTATGGATATGATTTCAGAAGAGCAAAGGCCGATCGGAAGAACGACAAACAATCAAAAACCTTGAGGCTCCGTTGAATTCTACAAATCTGATTATACCATTTTCAACAACCACTAAGTTTCTAATTTATTATTCTGTTGTTGACATACTTCAAATTGACATTTTAAACCAAAACATGTTATTAAAAAAAACTCCATTGTGATTTGAGTCTATTCTAATATTTTGGACTCACTGCTAACAATACCACAGAAGTCCTTCTCATTCACAATCAGACACTAACATGATGCTCACTTACAGATATTTAGTTATATATTTTACATAAAACCATTTGAATTGTTCAATTGAATTTCAAGCTTATAAAATTTGAAAGGACTAGACATAGGAAATGCAGAAAGGATATTTCTGCTGGCTGTGGGATTTAGAACAACTGGACACAATTTCAGACTGTAAAAAAGCCATTTTAGACTAAGATGAGGAGGAATTTCTTCACTCAAAGGGTGGTGAATCTTTAGAATTCTCTATCTCAGAGGGTTGTGGAAGCTCAGTTGTTGGACACAATCTGCCAGGCCCAGAGATGGTGACCTTAGAGCCAGCAGAAAAATGATTTAAGATGGCATGTCTGCCACCTTCCTGCTTCTGGACAGATAGGCTAAAGCTCCACTTTTGCGTCCCACCACAAATTAAGGCCATTCGGAGGTAAATTAATGAGCACTTCAGGTAGTCATCCTGCCTGGGCTGCCATCATTTCTGTTTGTTACAGTTGTTAGTTGTTTTGTATATCGAGCCAAAATATCCACCCTGCCCCCCCCCCGCACCCCCACATCAAGTCCAAGGATACAGGCTTGGTCTTTCTCATGTAGCTTTTCCTGCGATGTTATTGTCTCAGATCCAGTTCCTCTGATTTGGACTCAGACACGGGCAGCACAATGTTATCCAGGCTGCATCCATCTTGGACTCTGAGGTCTCCTTATCATGAGAGAGAGGGAGAAAACCTACAGTTTCTGCTGTTCTGAGGGACCTGGTATTTTTAGGTGATCCACGTGTTTGTTCAGGACTCTATCACCTACCCAAACTTTGTAAGTCACATCAACCTTGCATCGTATCCATACAGAGCTATTTCCATGGTTCTGGCACCAAACTTCATCCCACAAATTAAATTATCTCTTTTGCTTAGAGAATGCCTGAGGCCTGCATTGACATTCCTGCCGCCATTCCATCCCCTCCCCCTAGGTGTGGAAATATCAGGTTTAAACTGGTTAGAATCTTCTCCCCATCAGCAACTCTGCTGGAACTATCCCTATTGTTGTATGTGTGGTGGTCCTATAATCGAACAGGGACTGGGACACTCTGGTATCAAGTGAGCCTGCCTTCAGCTTTTGGGCTGCTCTTTCCACTAGACCACTGACTGATGGATGGTATGGAGCTGCCCTTATGTGCTGAATGTCACTTGACTTTAGGGAATATTTTAATTCCCTGCTGGTAAATGACATCCGTGGCCAATACGTCCTGGAGTATTGTAAACAATGTTCACACCTTCTCAATTGTCGTCCCTGAGTTTGCTGAACAAACTTTACGCATGTCCAACTGCTTTGAATGAGTGCCCACAATGACCAGGACTATTGATCCCATGAAAAGACTGGCATAGTTGACAGGGTTTACCTGGCCATTCCCATGAATGTGTAGGTGTTACTTTGGCAATATTTGTCCTTGTTGGCACTCTGGGCACTGCTTCACTAATACAACTATGTTGGCATCCAACTCTGGCCATCAGACATAGCTTCCCGCCAGCATCTTCATCTTGAAACCCTTGGGTGATCCTGGTGGAGTTTGGTATTTAGTTCACCTATTTAGCTTAACAAATGTTCGCAAGATGTGGCAGGAAAGCAAGCATGGTTTCTCTTGAGTGACACAGCGCGCGAGCCCACGTCCAACACCTCCGCCGCCCCAACCGCAAACCGTCCAATACCTCCCCCTGGCCCCCAACACCGGCCCCACACACCACACCTCCCCCCCCACCCCCGTCTCCCACCCTCCATAACTAGTGCCCCCGCCCAAACATCACCCCCACCTGCCCCTGTCCAACATCGATCCTCGCCCACCCCCACCCCGTCCAGCACTATCCCAGCCCCCTCATCCCCGTCCAACACTGCCCCTGCCCCCTCATCCCCGTCCAACACTGCCCCAGCCCCCTCATCCCCGTCCAACACTGCCCACAGCCCCCTCATCCCCATCCAACACTGTCCCAGCCTCCTCATCCCCGTCCAACACTGCCCCTGCCCCCTCATCCCCGTCTTGCACTGTCCCAGCACCTCATCCCCGTCCAACACTGCCCCTGCCCCCTCATCCCCATCCAGCAATGCCCCCTGCCCCCTCATACCCATCCACCATTGCCCCAGCCTCCTCATCCCCGTTCAGCACTGCCCCCTGCCCCCTCATCCCCATTCAGCACTGAACTCCCTCCCTCTCTGGGGCAGCCGGACTGGACACCAAAAATAAGATTGCTGCTGCTGCTGCCGCCTTTGTGGGGTACGTCTCCAAACAGCGTACACACACACACACGTTTTACTGCAACTTTTTGACAGGTTCTACCACTGCCCTGTACAGGACAATGTTGGAGAGATTATCTGGGTGGGGGGTTTAGGGTACACTCTCTGTAGAAATCCAGGGAAAATGTGGGGAGAGAGAGGACGGGAGGTCAGTCATTTGGAGATGGTGCCTGTTTAATCACTGTAAACAAAAGACGCGATCACTGCTGGAAACACCTTCTTTATGTAATGTTTCTATTGGGACTGCGAGGTCTCCTTCGGATAATCCTATTTTTGGATAATTGGCATTCGGATAATCAAGGTTCCACTGTATTTGCAACGTTAGCAATAAAGCGTCAGTAGAGACAAACCATGCTTGCTTTCCTGCCATATCTTGTGAATGTTTGTTAAGCTAAGTAGCAGTGATAGGTGAACTAAATACCAAAATCGAAAGGTTAGCTGTTCATCAAAAAAATCCACACACCTATTTAAAGTTGTTGCTTTTTTACAATGACTTCTGCTCAACATGATTTAGCACATCACAAAAAATGTTTTGTTGCATTTCAGGCCAACCCTGGTGGAGAATGTTAGCATTGACAAGTAAATTTCTTTCTCATTTTGGACACTAGTGTTAAGATCAGGTGTTATTACGGTAGCTGCTGCTCAGACAACCACAGAAGTAAATTCTTCTCTATTCTGCCGGAAACAGTAAAAGACTACTGTTTTGTTTCAAACACATTGACTGATGCCTGTTTTAAATAACAGGTATTTAAAACATGTGTTAAATACTCACTAAGTATATCAGGAACTATATTCAACAGTGCAATAACATCCTTTGATCATATCAGACATTGTTGTGGTCTCCAAATGCAAATAGCTAAACCAGCACAGAGTAATTGTCAAATTAGAGCCAGTTTAAGGATCAATTATAACTTGTGAATTTGAGATCATCAAGAATTGTGCTGAGATGACTGCAAATTCTAAACAAAACTCTGATTACTGTATTAATCTCAATACGGAATCCCAATAATTACATTTGATAAGAGAGGCTGGACACCGCACCAGTACAAATGAATGAACATTTACACCACAGGCACAGATATTAACAAGAATCCTGTCAAACTTTCTTCCCCCGGTTCCACATCATTGGGATCTGACACCTCCAGTGATGGATTCTAGCTATCTGTATAATAGCTATTAACTCCTTATGTTACAACTAGTGGGTCTCTTGATGCAGAGGTAGAATGAGAGGTTTAGGTTCAAGTCTCACTTGCTCCAGAGGTATATAATAACATCTCTGATCAGATTCATTCGATAAATAGGTTAATTTTTAAAAATGTTACAATTACTGAAAAGACTTTGTACAAACTAAATAAAAATAACTTTCAATTGCTGAGGCAGTATCAATCTTTGTATTTGTCAGCTTGGTTTATAAATGTTTTATCTTGCAACAATTTAGGTGCTTTAATATTGTTAAAAAATGTTATTACTCTAGCAAGAATTATGGATTACCTACAAAGAAACAATACAGACAGCCTATTGCAATATTTAGCAGAAATGGTGTGATGGTTCCTACCTTACTAATGAGAAAGTATGTTATTATAGTTAGTAAGAACACTATTGATATTTGACCTCTAAAATTGAAGGTTAATTCAGTCCGGTTTGATGGAATACAAGGATACTGTACTCTATTTGCTGACTATGGAGTTTTCATGTGTTTATGGGCAAGGTCTCATCACGGTTGCAATTTCAAACATGTCACATCTAACACAGGAATGTTAATAATACTAGCTATACCACTGTGAATTCTTCTATCCCCAGCCCAAACAGTCTGACCTCAGTAAGATCACAGCATAAGATACACATAAAAAGAATTACAGAAAAAAGAAATACAACACAGAAATAAGTGCAATTGTGAAGATAACAATAATAATCTATCCTGCTAAGAAGTTATGAAACCTCTAACATTAGATTAACTTCTGAAGTGAATTATGAGCTTTATAAATTGAAATTTGATTCTCGGTTAGTGTGGGGGAAATAAATGCTTAATATCTGTGTTCCATCCAGGAAAGTCTTTGACAAGATGGATGAATGGATTTTCCTTGAACTGTTCACTTTTCAGATAGCTTTTTAAATTTGATTGGTTTCACACAATGTAGGCATTTATTAGTACTAACTGTATTAATTAAGAGTTCACATATAAACAGATTAAAGGCTAGATAATCAATAAACATGTTATTAAGATAAAATGAATAAAGGGAAGAACTTTTACCTGAAGGTCAACAGAGAGAGTTAAACTCCTTCATTTGTGAGGATTGAAAACATTTTATATTAATTTCCTGCACTATATGACTTTGACATTCTAAACTTTATGCATGGAATTTCTGTGGAGTTTGGGTCAAAAGGAAGTGTGCTTGGAGTCTATTCTTAACCATTTCCTCTTATGGAGAGTGAGATTAGTGGCAAAAAACATGCCTGTTCACATCTTGGGATGCCGTTACCATTGACTTGCCAACAAGGCAAACGCAAACTGAAAAATTGAGTACCAAACTGTGGATCCTATTTTAGTGGGAAAGTTGTATTGTTTATCTGCACCTTGTACATTAATGGCATGAGCCACACAACACATTGTCTTGGGGAGAATGGTAGAACAGACGTTGACAATGTTCTCCAAAAGTATGCAGTGTCGACAAATTGTAATGTCAGTCAGAGCGTAAAGCAGATTTAATTGTAGTGTTCCCATTTTCAATCTTGCTGCTCCACCTAATGCTCTATCTTGTACATGCATTGCTGAATGTTGTTTAGCAGCTAAAGGCATGGCTCTGATCACTACAACTGGACTGCATTATCAGTGCGATCAAACTAAATGGGACAGCGATCTGATAGAGAATGGTTCTAGTGAATTCCAGCTCAATCATACCTCTGTAAAAGTAGAAATGATTAATAAGTGTTCATCAGTTTATGTATGATGTTTAGTCCTCATCTATCTGAGGCTCTGGAAACCTACTTGTGATAATTGTGCATGAAAGGGAGTTGGTGCAGATGCAGTAAACGACAAGCTACACAGAGGGAGGAGAGCATGGAACAGGGAAGAGGAGAGAGTAGATCAGAGAGAAAAGGGCTCACTGCAGAAGGCCTATTGATGCAGTGGCTTCGGGAAGCATTTTCCTTCTCTCCGCCTAAGTCAAGAGCACTGAATGCAATTTGGGCACTTGTACGAAGGGAGTGCTGATAGAACTCTGGCACCCCTTGCAACCAGACCTGCAATCTCAAAGACGGTGGCGCCAGAGGCTGTAATGATGACCATAACCCCCAACTTCTTTGGGCTGGGATCTTTTCAGACCTGGGTAGATGGCGCATGTAGCATCTCCCAGTTCACCATCCACTGCAGCATCAGAGAGGTGAAAGGTTTTCTTTTTGCCAAGATAAGGGAGCTCATTGTGTTCTCTCTGAACAGATGAAAGCAGTGGTGTGTCCTTCCCTATATTACAGGGTGCTATCAACTGGACACATATCTAAATGCTGAAATCTACCACAATATAACAGTTCATATTTGATGAACATGCAGTTAGTGTATGACTATTCTAGTCATACCTCAGGAATTCTACCAGCCAGTTTCCTGCTCCTTCAGTATTTCACCAACATCAAACACAGAGAATGGTTGCTAAGTGACATGAACTATATAACAGGTGAGGTGATGGCCTAGTGGTATTATTGCTGGAGTGTTAATCCAAAAATCCAGGTAATGTTCTGGGAACGTTGGTTCAAATCCTATCACAGGATTTGATATCACAGAATGGTAGAATTTGACTTCAATAAAAATCTGGAACTCAGAGCCTAATAATGACTGTGAATCCATTGCTAATTGTTGAAAAAACCCCATCTAGTTCACTAATGCCCTTTCGGGAAGGAAACTGCCTTCCATACCTGGTCTGGCCTCGAGAACCACAGCAATGTAGTTGACTCTTAACTGCCCCTGACCAATAAAAGTTAAGCAATAAATGCTGGCCTAGCCAGTGATGTCCTCATCCAATGAAAGACTTGTAGTTTGAAATGTAGTCACTGCTATAATATTAATGTTTAGCTCATGATTCAGCTTGGGAACCCAATCTCATGGCTTAGTATGTATGATGTGAGCAATTCTGGCATATAAAACAATATCGAGCAAATCACTGGGGTGAGTATACAGCGGCCCTTCAGCTCTCACCAAAGGCTTTAGTGTGGTTCATGGTGTATCTTCCATAAAGTGGTCATCATGATGGCACAGCCCATGTCAGGAAAAGGAGAGAATGTAGGAAAGTTATCAAGGAACAAAGGAGATTACAGAGACATGCATGAATTCTCGAATAGTTATAATGGGGAACTTTAATCATCTAAATTAAAGGCTGGCACAGTAGTCGTATAAAGGGCAGAGAGGAACCCAAGTTCCTAGAATATGTTCAGGAGAATTTTCTACAGCAGCATGTTGCCAGTTTGCTGACCACTGGTTCTTGGAAATGAGGGTGGAAAAAGTGGAACAGTGTAGGTAGGGGAACATTTAGGGACAGTGATCATTAAAGCATAAGGTTTAGATTGGTTATGGAAAAAGTACAAAGAATAACACAGAGAAAGAAAAAGTAACTGGAATGAAATCTACTTCAATGGGCTCAGAATGGTCTTGGGCCTGAGAACTGGAATCAGTGACTGGTGTGAAAAACAGGAACTGACCAATGTGTTAAATATACGAAGAAATTTGCTGATGCATATTCCAGGTGCAATCCTGCAAAGATGAATGATAGGACAAACAAATTTGTAGCTTCCTGGAAGACAAGATACAGAAATTAAGATAAAGTAGAAAAAGTGTTAAAACAGATGTGATGTGGATAATACAACTGAGAACCAGGCTGTTTATAGAAAGTACAGAGGGGCGTTGAATAAACAAGAGATACTGACATTCCTGCGGTGTTCTACTGGTATACAAAAAGCAAAGGGAGGTGTGGGTTCAAAAAGGAGCCAGATGAAGTGTATGCATGAAGTGGATGGAATGAGACCATAAGACCACAAGACATAGGAGTAGAAGTAAAGCTATTCGGCCTATTGAGTCCACTCTGCCATTTAATCATGGGTGATCGGCATTTCAACTTCACTTACCCGCATTCTCCCCGTAGCCCTTAATTCCGAATAACTGTAGTCTTAAATTGAGGTTTTTAAATTTGCTCTTATCAAGAAAGTAGCTTCTGCCCAGTTCATGGTTGAAAGGGATGGAATTCAGACCTGTCTGTTTGGCTGTCTGTCCTTAAAAGTGATATGGCACCAAAACCAAATAAGACATATTCAAGGATACTGAAGGAAACTAATGAGGTGGGGGATGGGAACCAAATGAGGAGGTTAGTGGACAGTAAGGAAATTGTAACTAAAACCTGTAAGGAACAAGATACTGAAGTTAATGTGACTAAGGGGAATAGTAGGCAAGGAGCAGATGATGAACGCAAAGGGACAGGTGGTCTGAGATACATTTGTTTTAATGCAAGAAGTGCAGTAGGTAAAGCAGATGAACTTAGGGCTTGGATTAGTACCTGAGAGTATGATGTTATTGCTATCACTGAGACTTTGGTTGAGGGAAGGGCATGATTGGCAACTAAATATCCCAGGATATAGTTGCTTCAGGCAGGATAGAGAGGGAGATAAAAGGGGTGGAGGAATTGCATTACTTGTCAGAGAGGATATCACAGCTGTGATGAAGGAGGACACTATGGGAGACTTGAGCAGTGAGGCAATATCGAGTTTTGAGAAGATTTGTAGCCCAGGTTGAGGTTTTGGATGTAGGTTTGCTCGCTGAGCTGGAAGGTTCTTTCCAGATGTTTCATCACCCTACTAGGTAACATCTTCAGTGGGCCTCAGGCAAAGCACTGCTGAAAATTCCTGCTTTGTATTTATATGTTTGGATTTCTTTGGGTTGATAATGTCATTTCCTGTGGTGAAGTCACTTCTTGTTCCTTTTCTCAGGGGGTGGTAGATGGGGTCTAACTTGATGTGTTTGTTGATAGAGTTCTGGTTGGAATGCCATGCTTCTAGGAATTCGCATGCATGTCTTTGTTTGGCGTCCTAGGATGGATGTGTTGTCCCAGTCGAAGTGGTGTTCTTCCTCATCCATATGATTAGATTACTTACAGTGTGGAAACAGGCTCTTCGGCCCAACAAGTCCACGCCGACCCGCCGAAGCGGAACTCACCCAGACCCATTCCCCTACATTTAACCCCTTCACCTAACACTAGGGGCAATTTAGCATGGCCAATTCACCTAACCTGCACATTTTTGGAGTGTGGAGAAAACCGGAGCACCCGGAGGAAACCCACGCAGACACGGGGATAAAGTACAAACTCCATACAGAGAGTCGCCTGAGGCGGGAACTGAACCCGGGTCTCTGGCGCTGTGAGGCAGCAGTGCTAACCACTGTGCCACCGTGCCGCCCAATGTAAGGATGCTAGTGAAAGAGGGTCATGTCTTTTTGTGGCGAGTTGGTGTTCGTGTATCCTGGTGGCTAGTTTTCTGCCTGTTTGTCCAATGTAGTGTTTGTTACAGTCCTTGCACGGTATTTTGTAAATGACATTAGTTTTGCTTGTTGTCTGTACAGGGTCTTTCAAGTTTATTAGCTGCTGTTTTAGAATGGTGGTGGGTTTGTGGGCTACCATGATGCCCAGGGGTCTGAGTAGTCTGGCAGTCATTTCTGAGATGTCTTTGATGTAGGGAAGAGTGGTTAGGGTTTCTGGACGTGTTTTGTCTGCTTGTTTGGTTTTGTTGCTGAGAAATCGGCGGATTGCGTTCATTGGGTACCCATTCTTTTATAACACAGTCTGGCGATTTCTTAGCAACAGACCCAAACAAGCAGACAAAACACGTCCAGAAACCCTAGCCACTCTCCCCTACATCAAAGACATCTCCAAAATGACTGCCAGACTACTCAGACCTCTTAGCATCATGGTAGCCCACAAACTCACCAACACACTAAAACAGCAGCTAATGAACTTGAAAGACCCTATACAGACAACAAGCAACACTAACATCATTTACAAAATACCGTGCAAGAACTGTAACAAACACTAGATTGGACAAACAGGCAGAAAACTAGCCACCAGGATACATGAACACCAACTAGCCACAAAAAGACATGACCATCTCTCACTAGTATCCTTACATATGGATGATGAAGGACACTACTTCGACTGGGACAACATATCCATCTTAGGACAAGCCAAACAAAGACATGCACGAGAATTCCTAGAAGCATGGCATTCCAACTGGAACTCTATCAACAAACACATCGAGTTAGACCCCATCTACCACCCCCTGAGAAAAGGAACAAGAAGTGACTTCACCACAGGAAATAACATCACCACTGGAAATGACATCACCCAAAGAAACCCAAACATATGAATACAAAGCAGGAATTTTCAGCAGTGCTTTGCCTGAGGCCCACTGAAGATGTTACCTAGTAGAGTGACAAAACATCTTGAAATGAACCTTCCAGCTCAGCAAGCAAACCTACATCTAAGTGAGGCAATATGGTAGAAGTCAGAAATAGGAAGGGTGTGGTAACAATGTTGGGGCTGGACTACAGACCTCCCAACGAGTGTGAGACAGAGGTTCCGATTGGTAAACAGATTTTGGAAAGATGTAGGAGCAACAGGATGGTGGTGATAGGAGATTTTAATTTGCCCAACATTGACTGGGATTCACTTAGTGTTAGAGGTCTAGATGAAGCAGAATTTGTAAGGAGCATTCAGGAGGCTTTTATAGAGTATTATGTATATAACTGAAGAGTGTGGTACTGGAAAAGCACAGCTGGTCAGGCAGCATCTGAAGAGCAGGAGAGTTGTGTTTCGAGCATAAGCTCTTCACCAGAAAGAGCTTCCTGATGAAGAACTGATGCTCGAAACGTCAATTCTTCTGCTCTTCGGATGCTGCCTGACCAGCTGTGCTTTTCCAGCACCACACTCTTCGACTCTGATCTCCAGCGTCTGCAGTCCTCACTTTCTCCCAGTATGTAAATAGTCCAACTCGGGAAGAGGCCATATTGGACCTGGTGGGGAATGAGCCTGCCCTGGTAGTTGAGGTTTCAGTAGGGGATTACTTTGGGAATAGTGATCACAATTCCATAAGTTTTGGAATACTCATGAACAAAGATGAGAGGGGTCCTAAAGGAAGAGTCCTAACATGGGAGAAGGCCAATGATAACAAAATTCAGCAGGAACTGGGGAATGTGGATTGGGAGCAGCTGTTTGAAGATAAGTCCACATTCAATATGTGGGAGGCTTTTAAAGGGAGTGATGGACAGACATGTCCTGTGAAAATGAGGGATAGAAATGGCAAGATTAGGGAACCATGGATGACAGGTGAAATTGTAAGATTAGCTAAGAGGAAAAAGGAAGCATACATAAGGTCTAGGCGACTGAAAACAGAGGAAGCTTTGGAAGAATATCGGGAATGTAGGACCAATCTGAATCGAGGTATTAAGAGGACTAAAAGGGTCATGAAATATCTTTAGCAAACAGGATTAAGGAAAATCCAAAAGCCCTTTATTCATATATAAGGAGGAAGAGGGTAACGAGAGAAAGGGTTGGCCCACTCAAGGACAAAGGAGGAAAGTTATGCATGGATTCAGAGAAAATAGGTGAGATTCTTAATGAGTACTTTGCGTCGGTATTCACCGAGGAAAGGGACATGACGGATGTTGAGATTCGGGATAGATGTTTGATTACTCCAGGTTAAGTCGACACAAGAAGGAAGGAAGTGTTGGATATTTTAAAAGGTATTAAGGTGGACAAGTCCTCAGGTCCGGATGGGATCTATCCAGGTTACTGAGGGAAGTGAGAGAGGAAATAGCTGGGGCTTTAACAGATATCTTTGCAGCATCCTTTAACATGGGTGAGGTCCCAGAGAATTGCTAATGTTGTCCCCTTGTTTAAGAAGGGTAGCAAGGATAATCCAGGTAATTATAGACCAGTGAGCCCAACATCAGTGGTAGGAAGCTGCTGGAGAAGATACTGAGGGATAGGATCTATTTACATTTGGAAGAGGGAAGTCATGTCTTCCCAACTTAATAGAATTATTTGAGGAAGTGACAAAGTTGACTGATGAGCGAAGGGCTGTAGATGTCATATACATGGATTTCAGTAAGGTGTTTGATAAGGTTCCCCATGGTAGGCTGATGAAGAAAGTGAAGTTGCATGGGGGCCTGGGTGTACTAGCTAGATGAATAGAGAACTGGCTGGGCAGAAGGAGACAGAGAGTAGTAGGGGAAGGGAGTTTCTTAAAATGGAGAACTGTGACCAGTGGTGTTCCACAAGGATCCATATTAGGACACCTGTTGTTTGTGATATACATAAAAGATCTGGAGGAAGATATAGGTGGTCTGATTAGCACGTTTGCAGATGACACTAAGTTTGGTGGAGTAGCAGATGCTGAAAGGGACTGTCAGAGAATGCAGTGGAATATAGATAGATTGGAGAATTGGGCAGGAAATAACAGATGGAATTCAATCTGGGCAAATGTGATGTGATGCATTTGGAAGATACAATTCAAAAGCGAACTATACGGTAAATGGAAAAACCCCAGGAAAATTGATGTAGAGGGAGATCTGGTTCATTGTACCCTGAAGGTGGCAACACAAGTCGATAGAGGGGTCAAGAAGGCATATGGCATGCTTTCCTTCATCGGACGGGGCACTGAGTACAAGAGTTGGCTGGTCATGTTACAGTTGTACTAGACTTTGGTTTGGCCACATTTGAAATACTGTATACAGTTCTGATTGCCACACTACCAAAAGGATGTGTATGCTTTGGAAAGGGTGAAAGGAGGTTCAAAAGAATGTTGCCTGGTATGGAGGGCACTAGCTATGAAGAGAGGGTGAGTAGATTAGAATTATTTTCATTAGAAAGATGGAGGTTGACGGGGGACCTGATTGAGTTCTGTAAAATCATGAGAGGTATAGTCAGGGTGGATAGCAAGAGGCTTTTTCCCCACAATGAAGGACTCAATTACTAGGGGTCATGAGTTCATGGTGAGAGGGGAAACGTTTATAGGAGATATGCGTGAAACGTGGGTGGTGGATGCCTGAAATGTGTTGCCAGCGAAGATGCTGGAGACAGGCACAATAACGTCATTTAAGATGTATCTAGACTGATACATGAATGGGCAGGGAGCAGTGGGATACAGATCCATAGACATTAGGTGACAGGTTCAGATAGAGGATCTGGATCAGCACAGGCTTGGAGGGCCAAAAGACCAATTCCTGTGCTGTAATTTGTTCTTTTCTTTGAAGTGACAATGGATGTTGCAAATACTCAGGCCAAAATATGCCATTCTTTCTCAGACTCGGGATTAGTGCCAGAAGATTGAAAAATTGCAAAAGTGGCAATCCTGTTCAAAATAAAAGCATAAACAAAAGACCAGCAATTACAGCTTCCTTGGTCCATGCCAAAATGCTTCATTAAATCTCCGTAGGCTTGCATATAACCACTTTGATAATGAAGAAGGAGGCAATTGAGATATTTCATGGGTTAATAAAAGATAAAAGAAGGATTAGAATGACCAGCATTAGTTATTGTAAAGTTAGTAAGACATCTGGACTAGATGAAATGCATCTGACTGTACGGAAGGAAATAAGGCAGGAATTGTGGATGTATTGACCATAAGCTTTCAATCCACATAAATACAGGATGATGCAAGAAGATGGGAAAAGTGCTGTGGTACACATTTGTGCACAAGGATCAACTAGCAGTGTAGTGGTCGTGTCATTTCTCTGGGTCAGAAGGTCTGGATTCAAGTCCCATCTGCTCCTCCAGCAATTGGTTGGGATCTGAAATATGCTTGAGAGAGTTGAGTGCAGATTCAGTTGTGACTTTTGAAAAAGGATTGAGTGAGCTTGGGAAATAACATGTCTGAAGTGGTACAGGGAAACCTTAAGGATGGAACTGGATGAATTGCTCTTGCAGAAGAGCTGGGACAAACTCGGAGAACTGAAATTACCTACTTATGTGCTCTCACCATTCCATAATTCTCTGCAATAATTACACTTTGAATGAAATAAACTAGCTGTTGTAGAATAATGGAGCACGCTCAAAGGGCAGAGTAGCCTACTCCTGTTCCTAGTTTCTCAGTCCATGTATGCATTTGGACACAGGGAAAGGATTTGGTTAATTTCTCCTATAGTTGGCGCATCCATTCACTCCATAAATAAAAGAAACACCTGCAATTCAAACCACAAAGCACTTTGCAGCCAATAAAATAGTTCTGCACTGTAGTCACTGTTATGTAGAAAATGAAGCAGCAGATCTCTCAAAAGCAATAACATAATATCAACTAGATATTCAACTTGTGATGTTACATTAAGGAATAGATGTATAACGGCACTACAGGTTAGATTCAATGCTCTTATTTGAAACAGTACCACAGGTCTCTTATATCCATGTGAGAGGACAGCTACAGAGTGCTTTAGTTTACTATCACATTCAAAAGAATGCCTCCAACAGTGAGCATTCCTTCACTATTGCACTAGAATGTCAACATTGATTTTGATCCTCAAGGCCTGGAGTGGTACTTGAACTTAAAACCTTCTGACCCAAAGTGACACTTCCACCCATTGAGTCATGGCAGATACTCAAAGATAAATATTCAACAAAGACTACTTAGGTTCACTTAGGTTCATTGATCTTTATGCAAATTGCTCCAGCTCCTTTATTCACAAAGGAGTCTGATGGATTCCAAGAAATAAGTGCCTCTGACTCTTCTGAGCAATTTCTTTTATAGTTTAGTAAGACCTTTGTAAAATCTCCTGACTCAACACATTCTACATTTCTTCCAGAATCTTCTAATTCCAACGGTCAAAGAAATTCACAGCACTGCATTCCTCTGCAACATTTTAAGCATGTAGAGTTGGGGAAGTCAGGACACTCCTCCTATTTACGACACTTGCTGCCATATTCTGGTAAATATTTTAAAGGTCCAGTGCTAGTGAGTGTTAGTGAGTGGATGAGAGTGTAGGCAAGTGGCTGAATCGATGAGTGGGTGAATGAGAGGAGAGCTAAGTAGGTGAGGTGCATTGATGGGTGAGGGTTGATAGGAGGGTCAGTGAGTGAGATAGGTAGGTAGATGAATGGGTAGGTGGGGCGGGTAGTTGAGTTTAGTCAGAGCAATCACTGAGTCAGGGGTTAGTGAAGTCAAATAGCAATTGGTTAAGGTCGGTATGGGATACATTGCATCAAGGGGCAGTCACATCAGGGTGGAAGGAGTGGTGGTATAGTTGGATCTGGTCAGAGGCTAAAAGAAAGCTAACTAGAAATATAAAAACAGATAGCAAGATTTTCTACAGATACATTAAAGAGAAAAGAAATAAATTCATCATTAGTCCTGTAGAAAGTGAGTCTGGAGGATTAATGGAAAGTAAGAAGGTGGCAGATGAATTGAATAGGTATTTTGCATAGTCTTCACTATAGATATTACAAGTAATATCACAAAAACATTGTAAATCAGGAAATGAAAGGGAACATTGAACTCAGAAAGATTGAGATCTCCAGGGAAGTGTTACTAAGCAACCTGTTGGAGCTGCAGCTGACAATTCATAGAATCCTTACAGTCCAGATAGAGACCATTTGGCCCATCAAGTCTTCACCAACCCTCTGCCCAGACCCAGCCACCGACCCTATCCCCACATTTACCATTGCTAACCCACCTAACTTGAAAATCCCTGTACACTATGGGCAATTTTAGCATGGCCAATTCATCTAACCTGCACATCATTGGACTGCAGGAGGAAACCAGAGCATCCAATGGAACCCACCCAAACACAAGGAGAATGTGCAAACTTCACATAGACAGTCGCCCAGGGCTGGAATTGACCTCAGGTCCCTGGTATTGTGA
The DNA here is from genome assembly GCF_037043375.1 of Chiloscyllium plagiosum. Lineage (NCBI taxonomy): Eukaryota > Metazoa > Chordata > Chondrichthyes > Orectolobiformes > Hemiscylliidae > Chiloscyllium > Chiloscyllium plagiosum. The sequence goes on along the minus strand of NW_028270145.1, from coordinate 15,638,816 downwards.
GGCAGCAGTGCTAATCACTGTGCCACCATGCACAAGTCCTTAATCCTGATGTATTTCATCCAAGGATCTTAAAATAAGTGATTTGTGATATGGATGCGCCAATGATTATACTTCTCTAAAATTTCCTAGATTGGTGAAAGTTATATCCCAAGTTATATCCCATTAGTGTTGAAGACTGCAAAATATAACTGTTTTCTTCAAAAAGGGAGGGAAATAAAACACAGGAAACTACAGGCCAGTTAGCTTAACATTTGTCATTGGTAAGATATTTAGAGCTTTTATTAAAGACGTCATAAAGGGCACTTATAAAAGTTCAAGGTAATCAAGTAGAGTCAACAAGATTTTGTTAAAGGAAATTATGTTTAACAAATTTACCAGAGTTCTTTGAGTAAGTAATGTGCTGCAGATAAGGAGGAAGCAATGACTGTATGGAACTTGATTTTCATTAGGTACTTGTTAAATTGTCACAAAGCTTATTGACATTGTTATTGATTAAACAATATAGGTGTAGGGATAACATAATGGTATGGACAGAAAATTGGCTGGCTGTAAGAAAAATGAAAAATAGGCACAAATGGGTTATTTTCTGGTTGGTAAGATGTAATAAATGGTGTGACACCAAGATTAGTGCTGGGACCTCAACTGCTGCTTCACAGTACCAACGACACAAGCTTAATTCCAGGCTCAGGTGACTGTCTGTGTGGAGTTTGTACATTCTTCCTGTGCCCGTGTGGGCTTCCTCTGGGTGCTCTGGTTTCCTTCCAGAGTCCAAAGATGTGCAAATTAGGTGGATTGGCCACGTTAAATTGTCCTGTAGTGTCTAAGGGTTTGCAGGCTAGTTGGATTAGCCATGGGAAATGCAGGGTTACAAGGATAGGGTGGAGGGGCTGGGTATTGGTGGGATGCTCTTCATCGGGGGGGGGAGTGGCAGTATGGGCTCAATTGGCTGAATGGCCTGCTTCTACATTGTCAGGATTCTATGAAAACCAACCATGCTGGAAAAATGCAGCAATACTGAAGTGTTTCAACATTTACCATAAGTTGTGCATCTAATATAATCTGTTTGTCCTATCAGACAGTCTACCTTGAATACCATGTGGATCATCATTTTGAGACCAATCTTGCCCGGATATTTTCCTGCAGTGTTATGTGGTGACAAATTAAACAGGTTGGCTCCGGTTTCCGTACAGAGAGCGTGGACCAGCATTTTCTTTCCGACTCCAGATGGTCCTGCCAACAGCAAAGATTTCACCAATGGAGCTTTCTCATGGACAGCTTGAGAACCTGCAACAGGAATACAGGGAATCAAACTGGGACTCCCACAAGAATTTACTTGTGATACAAAACCATATCCTGCTTTCTAAAAGGTAAAGATCTGGTGAAACCTGAAAAAGATTGTTATTTTACAGAATTGTTGGTGAGAATCTGTACTGTTGGCAGGTGAAATCTGGAACAAGAGACCATAATCTTGAAAGTGGAACTAAACTGAAGTGCACAGGAGTTTCTCACAAAAGATAAAGATGCCTTGACAATTCATAGCGTTTCAAGACTGGGGTTAATTGATATTTCATGAATTTATATAAGACTGCAACTATACCACAGATAAATAATAGATGCAGTTTGGTTGCCTTAGTATAGAAAGGATGATAAAGCCATTAAAATGAACAGTCGGCTCCCCAGGATGAAGTTAAGGATAAGAAACAAGTTATGAGAACAGGGTTGGTGTACCTTGTCCACTGTCTGGAAAGAAAAGAATATTGATCAGAGATATAGGAGAGGTTTGACAACATTTGATAAACAAAATAACAAAAGGTTACCATGTACTGTCCCCTAGCTAATGAATAAGTACACCTCATGTCCAACAGCACTTGGTGGAAGCACTGAGGTTGAAAAGTGAACAAAATGTACCTGTGCGGGGACTTCAAAGTCTCCTCTATGTTGCATACACACATAGGGAAGTGTAATTTTTCACTCCGTTATGGAGTCAAGGGGCTTGATTGTGTATTCCCGTTTGATGGTTTTGGAAATATAATTGGTGATCTTGCATGCCATCCTTGGGCCTATTAACCTATTAACAGCTATATATGGGGAATGTGATGGCCATGGGTGTGGGTGGGATGAGGGGGGAGGTTGCACAGTTAACATCCTTTACAGATCCTGTAAATCCATCTAAAGCGCTCCACCCTCTAAAAAATCATTCTTCCTTTAACCCCACCCTACAAAGCCTCTGGAACCCAGTCCTGGACCCCCACTACTGAGAAGTCAATATTGGGTCTCCTTGGGAATGCCTGTAGTTCCAAAAATGGCCAGCTGACTTTACTAGTATTAACAGCGTGCCAGCCATCAGATTAGCTGACAACTCTTAAGGGAGGGCTTCCTCCTGACAGAGGGAAGAAGTCCCATCTTAAAGCAATTATTACTGCTACCAAGTCAGGACAATGGAGGAGTTCTCTTCCCTGCAAGCCCCCAGCTCCTGATTTTTTGTTGTCTCTTAGAACCTGAAGGTCTTGATCTCCATCTTAGGTTTTTGTCCACACTCCTATATTCATCAAAAGATCCTGTCAGTTGATTAAAGTGTATCAGATGAACCCATGCTGAATTAACCTGTACAACAATACAGTATTGCAATGGAATTGCACAACTATTAAAACTTTGTACAGTGGTGGACTAAATCTGTATATAGTACACCAGATGCTGCAGCACTATTTATCAGGGATGCTTTGGGAGTTCACATGAGACTACTTCTTGAATCTCAGCTGAGATAGCAGTTCACAGACTATAATTGGATTTGATGAGGAAAAGTAACTATTGTCAACACATTTAGATTTTGGGAGATAATGCAATTAGCTATGGCTGTGATGTCCTCACTCATGAAACAATGTTACATGGAGTGTTTACATCATCTTAATATTTCATGTAACATTGTAATAATTGAGATGACTTTTGATAAGTTTTCTTATCTTTAGAAGTGTTCCATTGTTGGAAAGACTTAGCAACAGTCGGACTAAACATGAAGTAAAATGTCAGGCATCTCAGATATTTAATTGGTTTTTTAAATATAACAATCAATGAGCATGAGAACTCTGTCTTCTTCCATTTGAGATAGCTGGCATTCCCACTGGAAACAGCAGGAAGTTCGACTTTGAAATCTGAATGATTTAATAAATGGTCTTTTCCCAGGCCACTCTATCTCCCAAGGGACTTAACTGCATTGCTACGTCGAAAATGCAAGCTTCCTGTTCTCGTGGTAAACTGGTTTACCTTAGCAAATACTTATTGAATGCTCAGCAAACAACAGTCTTATTAAATAAAATGCTTTGTTAATAATGTGAGATTAAAACAGAATGAAATTCCCTTTCCTTAAAAATAAAAGATTACCTGGAGTGACAAAGTATGTTTTGTGCTGGATGGAGTTGAACTCCTTTAATTTTGTTAGAGCTATCTTCCAGAGAAGCAAAGTACATTTCATCACACTCCTGCTTTGTGGCTTCAAATAGGTGGGCAGGCTTTCCTGAGTCAGGAATTAAGATGCTCACCACAGAATTCCTAGCCTCTGTTAATGCCATAGCAATTAAATGTGGATTCAGTTTACCTAGCAGTCAGTGATAACTGCCAGGACATTGATGCAGGTGGTTTCGGCAATGCTGTTCAATGTTAAGGGGAGATGGTTGGATTCTCTCTTATTGGGGATGCTATTTTTGATTCATCTGCCAAGCCTTGATGTTGTCTATGTCTTGCTGCATGTGGGCTTGGACTGTTTCAGCATCTAAGTCATACACTGTGCAATCATCAGTGATTTTACTAATTGTACTAATCAAATGCATTTCAGTTTTCCAATTCCATTGTTTATTCAAATTCTCTCTTCCTTCTACCACACTATTTATCATACTTTTTGGACTGCCTGATGTAATTTTTTTTCAAATTTGCCAATCAGCTTCTACTCCATAGAATGTTCCCTCCCCTAACATTTTATTTATTCTCTGTTCATGTCCCTTTGATTATACTCATGACTTTCCTGCCTCAGTTTTTGCAATTATGTGACAAGCTCTGTCATTTTCCATTCAAAACTATAATACTACAAATTATTTTCTTCTTTTCTTCACCTCAGCATGGACATGGCAAGGCATCTTCTTGGCCCAGCCCGGCCTGTGCCGCCTCTTGGCAGCACATGGCGGTCTCTCGGCCGGAGTGGCAGTGTCTTGGCTCGGCATGGCGGTACTGCAGCCCAGTGCTTTAAAGATAGCGTCTTTAATACCCATGAACGCTTCTATCTATAAGAACAAGGTCAGCGGATACATGGGAACACCATCACCTTCCTCTCCAAGCCGGGGGAAGTATGTTGGCTTATATTAACAGGGGGGTTGAGTTTAAGAGCCATGAGGTTATGCTGCAGCTCCACAAAGCCCTGGTTAGACCACAATTGGAATATTATGTTCAGTTCTGGTCGCCTCATTATTGGAAGGATGTGGAAGCTTAAGAGAAGGTGCAGAGGAGATTTACCAGGATGCTGCCTAGACAGGAGGGCATGTCTTATGAAGAAAGGTTGAGGAAGGTTGGGCTTTTCTCATTGCAGCAAAGAAGGATGAGAGGCGATTTGGTAGAGAGTTACAAGATGATGAGGAGCATAGATAGAGAGGATAGCCAGAGATTTTAGGATAAAGGGTCGGCACAACATCGAGGAGGGCCTGTACTGTGCTATGTTCTATGTTCTAAGCCCCTCACTATCCTGACTTGAAAACATATTGCCATTCCTTCACTGTCATTGTGTCAAAATCTTGAAATTCCCTTCCTAAGGGTATTGTGGGTCAGCCTACAGCACATAAACGGCAGCTGTTCAGGAAGGTAGCTCATCACCACCTTCTCAAGGGCAAGTTGGGACAGAGAATAAATGCTGGCAAGCCAGTAATGTCCATATCCCATTAGTGACTAAAATAAATTCCATCCACTATAGTTTACCCATTCAACTAGTCTATTAATCTCCCTATAATGACATGGGGTAAACCCTCCTGCTTAATTTAAACCAGCAACACAGAAAAAATTTATCCCATGCAATAATCTGTGAAAATTCAAGAGGCCAAGAACTATTTAAAGTAAAAATTAACAACTTTATTTCTTAAAGTATAACAGAGAATAATTAACTCACAACTATTTACACCTCCTTTCTCTAACCTAGCTTTACCTTCCCTTCTATAATACTAGTCTGATAAAACTCCCAATTAAGATTTGCAGGAAAATTCAAATTTTAAAACCAGCCAGTGGTCGAATCATCTTTTTATCTTTGTCGGTAGATTGGCTCTCCAGGTCAGTGTTGAGGATTTTTTTTCTGTGCAAACTCCTTCTCTGGACAGGTACCTCTCAGAGTTCTGACTAGCAGTCTGCAGCTGTTGGTCTGGTGGCAGCTCTCCTCCCAACTGTTCAGTTTTCCCCGGTCTTATATTCCAAAGCATCAGATTGTGTCATTGGCTTTTAAGATTGTCAATATACGCAATTCAAACTTGATCGGAATTTAGTACTTTATAGGGTATAATTAAACTGATTGGCCTTAAACAAATCTGTTTTGTCATTTCCAGGCAACTCCCTACCCCAGTAGCTGGAGCACATGTTACATTGTGTCTTTTTGTTTAGATTATTTAGATTAGATTACATTACATTACAGTGTGGAAACAGGCCCTTTGGCCCAACAAGTCCACACCGACCCGCCGAAGCGCAACCCACCCACACCCCTACATTTACCCATTACCTAACACTACCGCCAATTTAGCATGGCCAATTCACCTAACCTGCACATCTTTGGACTGTGGGCGGAAACCGGAGCACCCGGAGGAAACCCACGCAGACACAGGGAGAATGTGCAAACTCCACACAGTCAGTCGCCTGAGGCAGGAATTGAACCCGGTCTCAGGCGCTGTGAGGCAGCAGTGCTAACCACTGTGCCACCGTGCCGCCCGTCTTATTGAGAACACTTGGTGCTGTCACTGCTAGCTTTTACTCCCTTAAAAGTACAGTACACCCACATCTTCATAACAATCCCTTTATAATTTTAGGCTATTATCTACCTTGTCTGCAATGCCATGGAACTTTGTGTCATCAATGCAATGCAGTGCTGTCTGTTGAGCATGCCCATCTGCTTTCTGAGAATCATCTACTACCGGCTAAACTGAAATAATTTTTTCAATTTGCACCTGAATCACTCAATTTCCCAAGAAAAGTGGAAGAAAAATTGACGTTCAAAAAGCTAACCCTGCTTTCACAGCTCACAAAATGATCCTGGCTGAATAAATATATAATCTTTTTGAGGCATCAAAAGAAAATAGGAAGATGGATTTTTTTTTTTTAAATGGCGTACTGTTTTCTTTGCTTCAATGGGCGAGCCATAATGGTTGACTGTTCCTTAAATAATTAAGAACAGATGACAAATAGTGATCTGGACAATGAAAATAATACTCATACCCCCTGCTGCACCTTTAATGTAATTTAATACTGAGTGACTCTTAAAAGTGAAGGTTGACAATTTGACATGCATAAGAGGCTAGATTGCCGAATGTTGAACATATTAGTTAACACTGCTCTCCAGGGAGTTGGGATAGCCTCTAGTCCAAAAGGCACCTTCTGTGCCATAATGACTCTGTAACTCTATTTTATTTTGTTTTGTGCACAAGCATCTGATGACAGTGGCAGATATTGTTCAGTTGGAAGCACTCTTGACACTGAGTCAGAAAATTTCAGATTTAAGTCCCATTCTTGAATCTGAGCACAAACTTTCAGGCTAACATTCCATGTGATACCAAGGGAGGACTGCATTGCCAAAGTACCATATTTTAGATGGTACTTTAGATGCCCTCTCAGGTGGGTATAAAATGGAACTATTTCAAAGACTAGCAGGTGAGTTATTTATCCGTCACTGACTATCTACCACCTCTCCCAAAACAAATCAGCCATTTTCTCATTGTTGTTTAGGAGAATGACTATTTACAAATTAGCTGCTGCATTTCCTCCATTAAAACAGTTTCTACATCAGAGAAAGACTTAATTGGCAATAAAGCACTTTGAGAGGACCAGTGACTATGAAAGGTGTTGCAAAACCTTTTTCTCTTCCTTTTCAACAGATTAGAAACACTATGGAAGTTTTCTCCATTTAGAAATGGAGTATATTGTTCCAATTCTCATGTCTAGGCTCTTACCCAATGGCAGAATCCCATAGAGTGAAATCAGCTGCCTCACATCTGAGAGGGAAGGCATTGGTTCGATATCAGTTTGCCGTAGTGTGGTTCCCAGATAGTTGTACTCACCTGTGTATGAAAAGCAAAAGTAATCAAACATAAAAATCAATCAAGTCAATCTTTTTTTTTTTATTTTTATGAGGGTACTAATCTCCGCTTAAATTCTTGATTGAGGGATTTGATGGTTTTGTTTCATAGTATAGTTGGACCTACATTGAAGTTTAGTTCAGATTGATGGAATAAACATCTCTTTCTCTGTTGGCTCATGTAATAACAGAGTTAAGTAACATTCTCAGGCAAACAGAAAGAACTTGATTGTGTCTAAAACGTTGTGTTCCTTGAAGACAGCAACTTCAAGAGAGATTTATTCTGTATCAGATCAAGATAGGCTTGAACTGAGAATTCCTGACTGGATAGAATTGAAATGGTTTTATTCTCTGTCCACTCAAATATATCCTTTCAGTTGATTTGTTCCATCATTATAGAGATTGCTTTACATTGGTTTTAAACAATGATACATCTGACTTGGGCATGCTTGACAGGGCCTTGGAGAGGAAATTTCTCTTATACCTCAGTCAAACTGTGTTTTGAAATACATGTTGCTGAAAATAATGATTTTTTAAAAATGAACAAGTGCTCCATACAGGTATTCATCACCTAAATGAATATCAATCATGTGTCTAATACAGTAAACTCAAAATCGAGGTGATGTAATTTGATCATATTATTAAGATGTGATTTCTCACAGGGAGCAACAAGAGTTACAAACAATCCACTTCTGGTAGTGAAGCAATGCACTATCACAAAATCGATTTCTCTACAACACAGCAACAAATAAAACATTTGCCCTTGGTTCAAGATAGATTAGGGGTGGAAATACATAATGTGGCTTTCATTGAGGAACTAATCGAATCCGGCAATCTCTTTCTTATGCCAATTTCTAAATCCACACAAGTTGTGATCTTGTCAGTAATTTTATTTCTTCAATGCTTTTTTCAATTAAGTACTCAGCCAGGCCAAGGAAAGTTAAAAATCACACAACACCAGGTTATAGTCCAACAGGTTTAATTGGAAGCACACTAGCTTTCGGAGCGTCGCTCCTTCATCAGGTGATTGTGGAGGGCTCAATCCTAACACACAGAATTTATAGCAAAAATTTACAGTGTGATGTAACTGAAATTGTACATTGACAAATTGATTGTCTGATGATTCTTTCATCTGTTTGAATACCATGGTAGTTTCACTTCTTCGATGTGTAAATCACAAAACATTTTTTAAAAGTTGCATTCTCAGATTAGCGGTTAACAATGTTAACAATGGGTGACAGGCAGCAGCAAAAAGTGGCCGAGCAGAGGCTGATAGCTAAGTTTAGTACCCATAGGGAGGGCCTCAACTGGGACCTTGGGTTCATGTCACATTACAGGTGAAAACCATTGCACTATACACATACACAGATACTCCTACACACACACACATACTCATGTACACACATACACACGGACACACATATACACAGATGCGCGCACACACCCTTACAGACACACACACCCTTACAGATTCACACACTCCCACACTCACACATGCACCCCCTCACAGACTTAAGACACTCTACACGCACACATACACTTTCTCACACTCACAACCCCCAACCCAGAAAGACAGACAGACAGACACACATACACGCACACACACACGCACACACACAAAGACCCACATGCACACATATATGTTGTGGGGTGAATTTGCACTTGCAGGGTTACATTGGACTTTGCTCAAAAACTGCATGAATTTATGTAAAACTCTGTTATCACACTTTTTAGATTAGAATCAATCTAAACATCATGGCATAGACAGAGAACACAGGGGGCTAACACCTTCAACATATTGTCTAGCTATCACCCATTGTTGACAGCTAACCTGAGAAGGTTTTGTGATATACACATGAAAGAAGTGAAACTATAATGGTATTAAAACAGATGAAAGACTCAACAGACAATCAATTTTTCAAAGTATAATTTCAGTTACATCACACTGTAAATTTTTGCTATAAATTCTGTGTGTTAGGATTGAGCCCACCACTATCACCTGATGAAGGAGCGATGCTCCGAAAGCTAGTGTGCTTCCAATTAAACCTGTTGGACTATAACCTGGTGTTGTGTGATTTTTAACTTTGTACACCCCAGTCCAACACCAGCATCTCCAAATCAGGCCAAGGAAACAATGACTACTAGTACTTTGGCAGTTCAATGACGAATATTGGCAAAAGAAGTCAAGACAAAATTTTAAGAGCAGTAAATATTACCAACTGAACCATTTTGACCAATTATTTGTTTAAAAAAACATATTGCCTCTGTGCCATCAAAAAATGTTTCTCAGAAATGTTATTTAAAGTTGTCCTGAGTCTAATGTTTTTTTTTCCATTCAAAATACAGCCCAGAATTTTGTTTCCATTCAAAATCGCTGTACTTGCATGTAGAATTGTGACATCCTTTTCTGATGATAAAATAAATTGCTTCTACCGATTTTCCAACTCAGAACTGGGCCTTCCCCAAATTTCTATGCATGAGTTTGCTCTTTCCTCAGTCATCTCTAGTTCCTTCATCATTCTATACATTAATATCCTCATTTGTAAAGCAATGTCAAATTTCCTGGATTTAAGTAAAGGTACACTAAAGATGAATTAGAAATATAAGGTCCAGTGATGACAGGATCAGCTGAGATAGATAGAACACAAGAGATTTTGAGCTTGAAAACTGCAAATAATTTGAGTCAATGTTGACCAGAAGGGGTCATTTGAAGTCTTTAGTATCTCCTTATTAACTATAGAATTAACAGTTACCTTCAATATGATGGAAGAGTGAGATGGATTAAAGTATGTGAACATTCTTGATATTCTGAAAGTATCTGGCAAAGTAATCGCTACCTGTATGATCCAAGACTTCGGATGGAATCTAGGCCTGGACGTAAGTGGGAATTCCCCTTGGATGTGTGGTGGCCAGTAATTAGCAATACACACAATTGAGAGGCCTAGCCAGTTGTGAGGAGGGGCAGGCAGACAGTCACTGACTGTGCCATTGCCTCAAAATAGCCTACTGTCCAGACACATTTAAATGGCACTGAGACAACATGCACTCTCTTCGAGCCAGCAATGTCATTTTGTCTGTCTGAAAGGAGGAATTTAAACTTGAACCGTTCCAGCCCTCTTCCCAACTACTACACTTGAAAGCCCCCATTACAACTCTCATCTCTCTCTGTACATGCCCTCACACCCACCCCAAGCCAGGAGAAAAGAGTATAAAATTTATGTACCTTCTTTTTGTTGGATCCCCAGTTCTATAGACCGTGATTGTGAGGCATTAGGACTACAGACACCCCTGGCCTCTGCAGCTACAAGCATCACCCCACATCTTCTTTCAGTCATACCCAACCTTCCATCTATTATCTTTGATTCACCCTTTAGCAGCCTTGATTCAACTTTGGTTCCCTCAGTTCTTCCAGAATCACTATTGAAATACTCCCAATAATCCTTGATCAATCCTTCTCAAGTTTATGCTGCCTTCAGTAAAGACTGACTCTCTCTACAATCTAACTCCCTTCACTGTCAGACATGACCTGCTTTCAGTCCCTTGGACAATCATTCCCCAGCATCCCCGGACAGAAACCACCTAAGCTCCATGCAACATCTCAGCCTATTTTTCCTGGGCCCAATAAGGATTTCCATGGAAGAAAAACAGTCCCTACTCACTCCAAATTCACCAGGAAGACTATCTTGCCTGCTGCATATCATTTTTAAGCAGCCATCAATCTGAAAGTCTATGTTGCATATTTTCTGGCAAATGAATTGCAAAGATACAATTTAATCTGGCGAGTATGACATTTTAATATTTTGGAAAATCACAATCTGCCACCAAAATATTTCCCAAGTTTTATCTAACTAATGGGAAGTTGATCTTTCACTTTTCACAGGGTTAAATGCCCCATTTGCCGAACTTTCTGCTCCCAGGAACTTTACTAGATTCCAGCCCTTGAGAATGTTTGGAATGTAACTGTCATAAGGCTTCCTCTTCCTTCAAGGTACTGAGTAATACATTAAAATAGGTTGTAACCAATTTTTAAACATATGAAAGACGCATAAATATATATTAAAAAAGATTCCTGAGCTATCCATAGGCTGCCCTGAACCTGCTGGAACAGACCAACCTATTCAGTTTATATATATCAATTGCAAAAGTAGAAAGATTTTCTCCATACCTATAAAATCAGAGAGTCGCACATTTCTTGGTCGTATGAGTAGACCTTCACGTATTAATTCTTCATAGAGGGAATTAATTGTCCTATGTAAATTCAAGATTAACTTTTAGTATATACAGTCTCTGTTTCTACTATGATTCAGGTCTCTGTGTTCATTGATCACATATTGGCCATTGCTCCCCTGATGTTTTATGTACTCAGGAAAGTGCAACTTGACCAATTTATAGGGTATACATGTTGATATGATGTGCTGAATGGTTTCGTTCTGTACACTGCCATTATACACGGATGCTTTAATGCAGTTGCAGCTCTTTTCCCATACTGGCTAGTTATATTCATAACATAAAATCAAAGATCATAAAATAATCATAACAAACAGGGTCATCATGAACTTTTTTTTATATATTGCAGACTCATCGTGCCAAGAAATGACCTCATGCACAGGTCCTTTCGGGTTAGGATAAAGCTGTGTTTATAGCAGTTTGGCTGCATACAGCCACTTGGCTTGCCCGGTATTCTTTCACCCTTTTTGTTTATGTATGTTTCCTGGACAAGAAATGCAAAGCCATTGGCAGAGGTCTGAGAATTCACTGACCTTGCACAAGTCAGCCAGAATCAATATAAGCTGAAAAGTTGAATAAATGAACCCAACTAGCCAGTGCAGATGTGTCAGAAACTCTCACTCAGGATGCTTTAACAACCTTACATGGGTATGAATCCTGTTTTTTTTTTCCTTTTCTCTTTTTAACTGCCTGGGATGGATCTTTGATTTTATGATATTTCAGTTGCGTAGTAATTTTTAATTTAGTTCATTTAAGGTGAACAGAGTTATCCAGAGCACTCCAGAAACATCTCAACTGAAAAAAAAACTCGTCCAATAAATTAATAATATTATTTTGAGACATCTTGCAACAAATTCAAGCCATTGTAAGCATGCTGTTTGCAAGAGGATTGTGAGAATCTCATTTATCTGGTATCCCCCATGCTTTTTAAATACATAGCCTTGTTTTCAAGGGAGAAACTTCCAGCTGCTCTCTGTTTATTCAATGTCTGATACTCACTCCATTGGATGTTTAGTATTTAGTGTGACGATTGACCCTGAGAAAGCAGCACTTTGTAAATGTCCATACAAGTCAGTGTGATATACAGCCTGTTCAATGTTTACTGCTGTTGTTTTGATTGAGCCTGATGTTAAAAACTATGGGTTGACTGCTTTAAACCTATGGTGTATAATAACTCTGGGCAAATCAAAAGGTTTAACATAAAAATGCTCTCTACAGATTATGTTTCTTTGAGATGAAGTGAGAGGTAACATCCATGTCCTTCCAGCTGTATGATTAGTTTGGTTAAAAATGAACTCCAAATATTAAAGGGCAGAAAGTAAGTCTTTGAGCCACAGATTATTTACACCATACCAACATGCATAATTCACACATTTAATCATGCAAAGATACACTTCACTTTATTAGTAACCAATTAGCAGGTGGGATTTCCAGGTATTGGACACTGGGATTGGTTCTGAGTTTTAATCCCAGTCCCAGAAAGAAACTGTCATAACCTCGATTTTCATGCGATGTATTATTGATTGGCGAGATAGGATGGGTGGGTGAACACTGAGAAGGCATGGAGGTAGGAATGGTGGAAAGGAAGAGAGCAGGCTTGATTTAAATCCACCAAGGCTGCCATTTCACTGCATTCATTCCTGGCATGAGACGGAACCAAACTGGCAGAGGCTCGGAACCTGGGGCAGGACAGGTTCTCATTTTGCCGATACCAAACCAGAGGTCCTGGTTACAGTGAAGGAGGGAGAAAGCCATCGTTCCAGACCAAACAGGTTTAGGCAGAGGTCAGAGCCACAGTGAGCAGACAGGGTGTCACCCAGGGGAATGTGATTCAATGCAGGAAAAGGTTCAATGACCTTATTAGCTCTGTTAAGGTAAGTGTCACACAGTACCCTTAGGACAGGTCTCTGGGTATTCATTGCTCTCCAGACACACCAACTGCTGCACCTAAGGATGCATGATGTTCCTAAACATAGGAGGGGAATGTGCTCAGCTATAGAGACATCAACCTTTCCTATGTTAGTTCGTTTGATCTTCTCGTGTCTCCCCAGGTGTTGATATCAAGATGATGCAGATCTATCACTATTACTATGCTATATACGACCAGAGCCAAGCTCTAACCAAACACCATGACATTTTAGAAGTGCATTCTCCATCAACGTGGAGGACCTGCTGGACAGGGTGGTGCAGATGCAGGATGTCCTCTTTTCTTTTCATTAGATTAGATTAGATTACTTACAGTGTGGAAACAGGCCCTTAGGCCCAACAAGTCCACACCGACCCTCCGAAGAGCAACCCCCACCCAGATCCATTCCTCCAAGACCAGCACTAGTGGCTACAACGTCAGATCATACCAGCCTGATACGAGGTTGACAGATCAGTGCAGTCTCAGCCATCTTAGGGATGACCAGTCATGTGGACAGAACATCAATGATCTTCTCCACTCTGCCGGTGTAAATGCCACCATCTTCCCTTCACATACTCAGTCATTCACTTCCCGTTTCTGTATTCACCTCCCAACAATGCTCATGCTCCACTACTCTCATTACTGCCTGCAACTTCTTCACTCCTTTACTGTCACCTACCCCAATCCCTCACATCTCCATCACTGCATGCCATATGTGCTGTCTATTCACCCGCTCAGGACACATTCTCACCTGCAACAACAGTGACAGATTTTCTAAATTCTTTCAATGTCTTTAATTTCTGTCTTACTCTCATTCCAGGAGGGAGTCCACAATAAGGCAGAAAGAGTCAGGACAGGGTGATGTGCTGCCCAACAATCCACATCCCACTCTTATGAAGAGGGGACCCTAACTCTGACTGTCTGTGTCCAACTCCTGGATAGGTGCTGGAGGCTGTGTGCCAGGATCCCAAGTACAGCCAATCTCCCTTAACTTGTCTAAGAAACCGACTCAGAGCTCCATAACATTCTGTCCTTACAGTCTGTCGTGGTCTGTTTTCAGCTATTGATCCAGGCATGAAATGGTCTCTCTTCTGGCACTCCCTTTTCTTTCATTCATTCACGGGATAGCTGCACCAAGGCTTTCGTATCCACCCCTCATTGCTCAGAGAGCAGTTACGAGTCGACCACATTGCTGTGGGTCTGAAGTCACATTGCCATTTTATGACAGTGATTGTGCAGTCACCATTGATCATTGATTTCAGATTTTTATGGAATTCAAACATTATCATTTGCCATGATGAGATTTGAACTTCTATCCTCAGAACACGCAGCACGTTAGCTCAGCAGTTAGCACTGTTGCCTCACATTGGCAGTGACTCAGGGCAATTCCACCCTTGGGTGACCTTCTGGGTGGAGTTTGCACATTCTCCCCGTATCTGCGTGGGTTTCTGCCAGGTGCTCTGGTTTCTTCCCACAGTCCAAAGCTGTGCAGGTTAGGTGGATTGGCCATGATAAGTGTGGGGTTGTGGGGATTGGTCAGGTTGGGTGGGGTGCCCTTCAGATGGTCAGTATAGACTTGATGGACTGAGGAACATGAATCTGGGGTTCTGGATTATCAGTCCAATTTACTCCGGTGAGATTACCATTACGTCACTGCCTCCCTCTTGACTCTCTGTAACACAGGGTGTATAAAGCTCCCATCAGTTGAGTCCTGTAATTGCAGAGACTAGGACTGGTTTGTCCCCTTGCTTTCTGCTGGTCCACTCACATCTACCTACCCACTGTACTGTGAAGTTGAACATAGGAATGCGTAGAAAGATGGTGGACTGTGCACTCACCCTATTCTATATGATCCCCACTAAACAAAACACACTGGGTGCTGAATGTAATATCCAATCAATTACTTACAATTTTGTCGAGATGAAAATCTGATTAATTTGCAAAATATTGAATCACAATATGGCTCTTTCCAAGTTTGATTGCTACCTGTGCAATGTCAAATCTTTTTCTTTTTTCTTCTTTTTTCCTTTCTTGGCTTTTTTCTGTATTAAACCCAGAAACACAATGCATTAATAGAATTCATAATACTAACATTATTTCTATGCAAATAATTCAACGTGCAAACATCTGTTTTAAAAAATATGTCTTATTAACTACCGAAATAAAGGTTAAATCTGTAGAATTTATTTACAAGGACATCAATATCTGGGGTACAATTGTGCAAGTTTATGACACCAGGGAGCAAAGAGTCCAGATTCTATCTAAATGTTATAAATATTCACCTTGAAAGTTGCCAAATGATCATAAAAAGAACTCGAATTATTTATTACATGTCCTTAATGAAAAATAATGTGCCAATTAGAACTATAGTTCAGACCACTCTACATGAATGACTATTAATGTCCCAAAGGAAACTACACACAAGCCAAACTCTGCTTTGCACCATCACCCAAGAACCAAAACAAATAAAATATTCTGTTGACTTATTCCTGGGGTTTTCCCATTATAAAAGCTTACATAAGTTATCAGCAGATCATTAAATTGCAGAAAACGTTTCAGTCCAATTTAATCTTGTTCGGAGTCATCACCCAGCCAAACATTTCTCAAAATCAACTGGGAAATGGGAATACTAGATAATTTTCTGGGCATAATTAGCTCAACGGTACCAAAGCTAATGATAGAGCTCTATCAGCTAACTACTCACAAATCATAAGACTTAGATCAGGAAAGCCATTAACTTGGCTGAATCAACCCCACTATTGTGCAGTTAGCCAGATTTTGTTGCTGCTGTTCAGAAATCTGCCCGGTAACACGGGGAGGTTTATTCCAGAGCAGCAATAGGCAAAAGAAACAGAATCACTTACTTTTAAATCAGTTTGCGTGATATACAAAGTGATTATTTTAGAATGGTTTCCCTAATTTACTGGTAGTAAACATATCCAGATGTTGATAAATATTTTACAAAAAGAACACTGTAAATAATTTATGAGGGTGTATGTTGTATTAAAACCTGTCAACTTATGGGACACTTCCAAAAATATTCACATAACTTTCAGTTGATTATTGTACTACAGTGTTTGCAATTTATATGAATAAACATGGTAAATTAAAGCAATCTAAATGGACGTGACTGGGCATTAAGCAATTCCCAAGGTGGTATCCTGGACCCAGTCTTCAATTAGGTATCAATGACCTTCCCTCCATCAGAAGGTCATGAACGGGGAAGTTTGCTGATGATTGCACAATGTTCAGCACCATTCATGACTCCTTATATACTGAAACAGCCAAATGTAATAGGACTTGGACAATACTTAGGCTTAAGCTGAGAAGTGGCAAAAGTGCCAGTCAATTATCATTTGAAATAAGATAGAATCTAATGCGATCCTCCTAAAATTCAATAGCATTATCATTACTAAATATCCCCACTATTAACCCCTTGAGAGTTATCATTGATATTATATTGGACTGCACGTCACATAAATACGATGATTACAAGAGCAGATCAGAGGCTGGGAATTCTATGGCGAGTAACTCATTTCCTGACTCATTTCCTGTCCACTATCTCAAGGCTCAAGTGTGATGGAATATTCCCCACTTACCTGGATGATTGCAATTCCTGAAGAAGGACTTATGCCCGAAACGTCGATTCTCCTGTTCCTTTGATGCTGCCTGACCTGCTGCGCTTTTCCAGCAACACATTTTTAAGCTGTGATCTCCAGCATCTGCAGTCCTCACTCCCTCCTGATTGCAATTCCAGCAATGCTCAAGATTTTCAAAACCATCTAAGCCAAAGCAGCCTCCTTGGTGACACCATAGAAGTCACCTTCAACATTCATTCCTTTTGCTACTGATGCAGAGTGGCAATTCACTCAGAATCGTTCAACAACACTTTCCTAAGCTTTGATCTTTATTACCTGGGAGGTCAGGCACAGCAGAGTTTTAGGAACTCAATCACTCCAGCCACATAATAACTGTATTAATGTTCTTTCAAGGTTACGGCATCAAAATCCTTAGACTCTCATCCGAACAGCACTGTGGCTGTATCAAAACTCCTTGGACTACAACAGTTCAAGACAGTTCACCACCACATTCTCCAGGGAAATTAGAGATGGGCTATAAATGCTTGCTTGACCAAATAAATAAAGGTAAATGTAATGGGTGTGGATTTTCTGTTTGTAGAGCTGTTGCAGAAAATGCCATGGAAGTTGAACTTGTGTGTGCTGTGCTACCAGCAGCATCCAGCATGGGCTGTATGGTGCATTACTTTGCAAAAGGTATGCACAGGGGCACTGTCACAATGTCACAAGGCCTAATTTATTGAGATGATGCCTACCAAACACCCAAAACTACATTGTTTCCCTCTATGCTGTAAAAGCTTTAGTTCCCCATTTCAAACTTGGACCATACTGGTTCATTAAATAAATTTGCATGCCTTTCAAAGTTCAGATTTTTAGCTGTGAGATTGTCCCTGCATCAGTGCTATTTAAAAGATTCCTCAATACAATTCAATAGGTTAATTTTTGTCACATAATCCCACACAGACAGAGCTTGTGGAAATATTGTGCTGCTTTTCTTTTGGTAGTTTGTGCTGAGAGAGTGGACCTGACCCAACTGTGGCTGGAAACATGACCAGGAAAGAAAGCAGATGATCGAGAGAGGTATTTTTCTGGGAAGAGGGTGTGGTTTTTTAAAACAGACTGCAGCCACAGAAGTGCGGCTAAATTGAAGTATTTTAATTGCATAAAAATCAGTTGGAATGAAGTTAGAGACGAGGAAGTGTTTCTGAAATATGTGTAAGAGAACGTCTTTCACCAGTATTTTCTAAGTCCAACAAGGAAGGGAAAAATTCCAAGATCTGTTTCTGGGGGATAAAGTAAGCCAAGTGCACAAAGTGTCCGTGCTTCAATTCTGAGAGGGCTAATAGCCAGGGTAAAATGGAACCAACGACTGACCAGAAAAATGGTAACAATGGGTGATCCTTAAAAGGATATTATTTACTTACAGTGTGGAAACAGGCCTCCGGCCCAACAAGTCCAAACCATCCCGCCGAAGCGCAACCCACCCATACCTACATTTACCCCTTACCTAACACTACGGGCAATTTAACATGGCCAATTCACCTGACTTGCACATCTTTGGACTCTGGGAGGAAACCGGAGCACCCGGAGGAAACCCACGCAGACACGGGGAGAATGTGCAAACTCCACACAGTCAGTCGCCTGAGGCGGGAATTGAACTCGGGTCTCTGGCGCTGTGAGACAGCAGTGCTAACCACTGTGCCACCGTGCCGCCCTTTTAAATATCTTTTAAATACAAGCCATACACAGTTCAAGAAGGGTTCAAGATTTGGACCCCAAAGTCAATATTCTTGCATGGTCAGAGAGAAAGTGAATATAATGAGACAAGAAAAAAATACATGACGAATATCATGTGAATTATTCAAGCAAGAACCAGACCAAATACACTAAGTACAAAAAAATGGCCCTTTGGCCCCTCAAAAACAATTACCCTACTACTCTAATACCATTCTCTAGCAACTAATTAATAGCCTTGTTTGCATTGACCTTATAAGTGCAAATCTAAATACTTCTGAAATGTTATAAGGGTTTTTGCTTTTAACAGCCTTACAGGCAGTGAATTCCAGATTCCCTCCACCCTCTGAGGGAAGTTGAGAGGGAGTGTCAAGGGTAAAATAAGACGGGCAAAGAGTGACTACAGACTGCACGTGTAATGTGGCTCCCAACCACCTGGCACAAAGGTCTGTGGCGAGCCTGCACCATCCCACCCCCACAGTGATGGCTGCTGCTCAGAGCAACCATAATGGCTTTAAGAGAGATTTCTGCCCCATTCTGGGAGGGGAGGCAGTGCAGTAAGACTCCTGCCATGGAGAATTGTTGGCCAATAGGTTACCTGGCAATTCCATTCACCCAGCAGCACTGGTTGGCAAAGACAGCCAATGCTGGAACTCTAGGCAGTTTCGGCAAAGAGGAGCACTGGCGGTTCCTGATGAGGCCTAGTTGAGGATGACTGGAGTTCAGTTTGAAGAGACTGATGGAGTAGGTGAATGGAGACAATTGATCTTGGGAGGTGAACTTCCAACAGGCACAAGGGCCCAGGGCAGGATGTCACCTCCCCCCTTGCCAGATGCCAGCCTACATAGCTAAAGTTATCAGGCTTTCCGCATGGTTTAGGCCTTCCTTTAGTGATGATTAACAGATTACTAAAGGGCCTCAATATTCCCAAAGCTGGTGGGCCAACTTGAAAGTTCCACCACTCCCCATAAAAGTGATAGTCAGTTCCAGGGCAGGCAGGCATGCAGACAGTGGGCAAGCCACTCTCTGAATTTTATAAGCCCCTTCATCATCAAGGATGCAAGAAAGGGAGCATAAAGTCCAGCCCAATGAGAATAGAACGACAGTTAACATAAAAATGAATCAAAATATTCTATTAGCATGTACATAGCAAACATAGCAGGGGTTGGGATTGAACCCATCAGGGACAAAGTATAGGCAAAAAGACTAGAAAGGAAATAAATGCCAGCTGGATTAACTGCATGTTAGTATGAGTAACTGAATTTACCAAATTTTGAACTAGTTAATCTGAAGTGACTGTCAACAAAGTGATGTATACTCTTCCTTACCTGATGAATTACAACCCTAGAACCAGATATATCTAAATAGAAAAGACAATTTGATGTTTTCCTTCCTTTGGTGATCTCATGTACTTATTCACAGTCTTAAATGCAGTTGAGAAATCATCAAAAAACTAAGCTCAGAAAGCCTCATTTTGTTTATTTTGGTTCATTTTGTAAGGAAATTCAATCTCAGCTGAGTTCTCAGAGCAAGAAATAGACTTCGCTTATCCACATGATTGTTACCTAGCTATTGTGATATTCACAGGTTTTGAGAGTCTTTCCTTGATTGGGTCTGAGGCAGTATTTGGTTGACAGTGTTACTGAAACAACAACAGTCTTAACCAGTACCTGCTCTTGTCTTAACAAAATATAGTTTGTTGCATGATAGCAATTAGGTATGGGTTACATTAATTTGTGAGACATAGTAAGACTATTGGTAGAGACACAGTGGTAATGTTGCTACCTCTGAGCCAGGAGGCCAAGGTTCATATCCCACCTGCTCCAGAGGGGTGTAATAACATCGCTGAACAGGTTGATTTATAATAGCCAATAAGATTATTGGGAGATTTAAATGATGAATCTGTTGCCTTCAAACCCCGGACTTGTTCTATCTCATCCCCAATCAAGCCTATATTTCGCCATTTGATTGAATAGATTTTCATGCAGTCTACACATTAATCCTTTCAGGTCCATGATCTTATATACCAAATATCAGCACGATCTGAGCGCATTCAAATGGAAAAATGCAAATGTTCAAAGAATTTTAAACATAAACATAACCCACAACCTCTTTAGGCTGGAGCATACATAACCTTTCATGCTTTTGCAAACATCTAGTCATGTGGAACAGTCCTTGCCCACAAAACCGGGCACACCTCTAGGTCAGACTGATGAGTATATTAGGTTAGATTCCCTACAGTGTGGAAACAGGTCCTTCGGCCCAACAAGTCCACACCAACCCAGTCCACCCAGAAGTATATGACTGTGAAGTATGTATGGACGCAGCAAGGATGGTGACTATTTCATTGCAGCCAGATATCCATAACTACATGAATCCAGTGCTAACAAATTGCTATTGGCCAGCACTCAATAGAGAGTGATTTCCCTCCAGATGCTGTTGCAAACTATGAAATTCAGTTTAAAGTCAGCCAAATTCAGTCAATTTAGAGGTATAGAAGGCCCGTGATTAGCAGTCAATTAAAGCCAAATGAAAAAGCGATCAAGATTGCAAAATGGCCAATTGAAAAAGAGCTCACATCTTGGAAATTCCACTGCTTTTTGTTCATTTTTTCCCCCATTGCTTCTGGAGACTGCCCTGCTTCAGTCACAAACTGATTACAATGTATAATGTTGCTCAGTTCTCTTGGTTTATAAGACAGTTTATGCTTGGGCTTATAGTTCTTCATAGAAACTTTATTGTAGCTTAATTTTGGTATCTCATGCATGTGGGTACTGGGACACTTACAGTCATAGAGTCATAGAGATGTACAACATGGAAATAAACCCTTCGGTCCAACTTGCGCATGCCGCCCAGATGTCCCAATGCACTCTAGTCCCACCTGCCAGTACCCAGCCCATATCCCTCCAAACCCTTCCGATTAATATACCCATGCAGATGCCTTTGAAATGTTGTAATTGTACTAGCCTCCACCACTTCCTCTGGCAGCTCATTCACCATCCTCTGTATGAAAAGGTTACGCCTTAGGTCTCTTTTATATCCTTCCCCTCTCACCCTAAACCTATGCCATCTAGTTCTGGACTCCCCAACCCCAGGGAAAAGACCTTGTCTATTTACCCTTTCCATGCCCCTATAAGGTCCTCAGCAGAGGCCTCACCTTCATTCCCTTACGCTCTCGGATTAATGAGTTCAACACGTGGCGTGACATCGAACAATTCTTCCGCCGCCTTCGCCTCCGTGCCTACTTCTTCAACCAAGACTCTCGCCCACCCTCTGACGACCCCTTATCACGCCTCCAACACACCCCATCCACCTGGACACCCCGTGCTGGTGTCTCCTACCTGCCCTCGACCTCTTCATAGCCAACTGCCGCCGCGATATTAACCGCCACCTGAACCTCCCCCACCCCTCCCACCCACTCCAACCTCTCACCCTCGGAACGTGCAGCCCTCCACTCCCTCCGTTGCAACCCCAACCTCACTATCAAACCAGCAGACAAGGGAGGCGCAGTAGTAGTTTGGCGCACCGACCTTTACACCGCTGAGGCCAAACGCCAGCTTGCAGATACCTCCTCCTACTGCCCCCTTGACCATGACCCCACCCCCCCCACCAAACCATCATCTCCCAGACCATCCATAACCTCATCACCTCGGGGGATCTCCCATCCACCGCCTCCAACCTCATAGTCCCACAACCCCGCACCGCCCGTTTCTACCTCCTGCCCAAAATCCACAAACCTGACTTCCCCGGGCCGACCCATTGTCTCAGCCTGCTCCTGCCCCACCGAACCCATCTCTGCATACCTCGACACGGTCCTGTCCCCCTTAGTCCAAGAACTCCCCACCTACGTTCGGGACACCACCCACGCCCTCCACCTCCTCCATGATTTTCGCTTCCCCGGTCCCCAACGCCTTATCTTCACCATGGACATTCAGTCCCTGTACACCTCCATCCCCCATCACGAAGGACTCAAAGCCCTCCGCTTCTTCCTTTCCCGCCGTACCAACCAGTACCCTTCCACTGACACCCTCCTTCGACTGACTGAACTGGTCCTCACCCTGAACAACTTCTCTTTCCAATCCTCCCACTTCCTCCAAACAAAAGGAGTAGCCATGGGCACCCGCATGGGCCCCAGCTATGCCTGCCTCTTCGTAGGATATGTGGAACAGTCCATCTTCCGCAACTACACTGGCCTCACCCCCCACCTTTTCTTCCGCTACATCGATGACTATATCGGCGCCGCCTCGTGCTCCCACGAGGAGGTTGAACAGTTCATCCACTTCACCAACACCTTCCACCCCGACCTCAAATTCACCTGGAACAGTCTCAGATTCCTCCCTCCCCTTCCTCGACCTTTCTATTTCTATCTCAGGCGACCGAATCAACACGGACATCTACTACAAACTGACCGACTCCCACAGCTACCTGGACTACACCTCCTCCCACCCTGCCCCCTGTAAAAACGCCATCCCATTCTCCCAATTCCTTCGTCTCCACCGCATCAGCTCCCAGGAGGACCAGTTCCAAAAACGTACAACCCAGATGGCCTCCTTCTTCAAGGACCGCAATTTCCCCCCCGACGTGGTCGACGATGCCCTCCACCGCATCTCTTCCACTTCCCACTCCTCCACCCTTGAGCCCCGCCCCTCCAACCGCCACCAGGACAGAACCCCACTGGTCCTCACCTACCACCCCACCAATCTCCATGTACAGCATATCATCCACCGTCATTTCCGCCACCTCCAAACGGACCCCACCACCAAGGATATATTTCCCTCCCCTCCCCTATCAGCGTTCCGTAAAGACCACTCCCTCCGTGACTCCCTCGTCAGGTCCACACCCCCCACCAACCCAACCTCCAATCCCGGCACCTTCTCTTGCAACCGCAGGAGGTGCAAGACTTGCGCCCACACCTCCACCCTCACTTCCCTCCAAGGCCCCAAAGGAAACTTCCATATCCGCCACAAATTCACCTGCACCTCCACACACATCATCTATTGCATCCGCTGCACCCGATGTGGCCTCCTCTATATTGGGGAGACAGGCCGGCTACTTGCGGAGCATTTCAGAGAACACCTCTGGGACACCCGGACCAACCAACCCAACCACCCTGTGGCTCAACACTTCAACTCCCCCTCCCACTCCACCAAGGATATGCAGGTCTTTGGACTCCTCCATCGCCAGACCACAACAACACGACGGTTGGAGGAAGAGCGCCTCATCTTCTGCCTAGGAACCCTCCAACCACAAGGGATGAACTCGGATTTCACCAGTTTCCTCATTTCCCCTCCCCCCACCTTGTCTCCGTCAAATCCCTCAAACTCAGCACCGCCTTCCTAACCTGCAATCTTCTTCCTGACCTCTCCGCCCCCACCCCACTCTGACCTATCACCCTCACCTTGACCTCTTTCCACCTATCGCATTTCCAACGCCCCTCCCCCAAGTCCCTCCTCCCTACCATTTATCTTAGCCTGCTGGACACACTTTCCTTATTCCTGAAGAAGGGCTTATGCCCGAAACGTCGATTCTCCTGTTCCCTGGATGCTGCCTGGCCTGCTGCGCTGTTCCAGCAACACATTTTCGGCTCTGATCTCCAGCATGTGCAGACCTCATTTTCTCCTATAAGGTCACCTCTCAGCCTCTGATACTCCAGGGAAAACAGCCCCAGCCTATTTAACATCTCCCTATAGCTCAAATCCTCCAACCCTCGAAACATCCTTGTAAATCTTTTCTGAACCCTTTCAATTTCCACAACATCCTTCCAACAGGAAGGAGACCAGAATTGCACGCAATATTCTAAAAGTGGCTTAACCACTGTCCTGGACAGCCGCAACATGACCTCCCAACTCCTGTACCCAATACTCTGACCAATAAATGAAAGCACATCAAAAACCTTCTTCACTATCCTTTCTACCTGAGACTCCACTTTCAAGGAGCTATGAACCTGCACTCCTAGGTCTCTTTGTTCAGCAACAGTCCCTTACCTTCTTCCCACCTTTCTTCTTTGAACCTTTATCCCTGTCCACTGCTAGTTTTAAATTCTTCAGTTCCTGTCTCATTAGCTCATCTACCTGTAATATGAAAGAGCATATATGGTATTAATTAAACTTTCACCAGATCACTGGGTCTTCATACATAAGTTCTGATTGAGCTGCTTCAGAATAAGATTACATTCCACATATGCATATATAGATAAATGAACATGCATGCATATAATATTAAATAGATCAAAAAAACTAAATAAAGCAAAAAAATTGTTAGGTATACACTAAAATCAATCAACACCTGGAGAAAAAGAGTTACATGTAAATTCTACATGTTTCAAACATCTGGCTTTTAAACAATGAAAAAGGGAAGACAAATGGGTAAAAGCCCATTTTAAAGTCTGTTTATTCATCACCAATAGTTATTTAAAAGAGTTTAACCATTACTTTTCTAATCAACCTATTCAGAGATGTTATTGCATACATCTCGGGTAGGTGAGACTTGAACGCAAACTTCCTGGTTCAGGGGTAGGGGCACTACCACTACACCACAAGAAGGCCCCTGTGAATAGCTCATAAAAGGCTTTTAGAATCAAGTTATAAAGATGCAAAAGGGATAAGAAAGGATAATGTGATAAAACATCAAAAACATATTAAGAAAAACAAAATCTAAATGAAACCAGCAGAACTGAAGATGTATAAGAGAAACCGGAAAATCAGGAGGTCTAATGTTACTGGAACGTTTCCTGCAGAACCACAGAAGGGAATGGAGGAAAAAAGCGTGCTTAATAATGGAATTACATTGTAAATAATAGAAATGGGAGATGTGCTTGGAAAATGACAATAAGAGACAGTCTGTCACTGTAAAGCAGGAGAGTGGAGGTGTGATTACATAGGACAGATACAGTCAAGGAAAGCTGACCACAGGAAACAGCAAACCTTGGTGAGGGAAAAGGACATTCCATAACTTGTAAAATTGTTTGCAACATTGTTACAGGAAACCTGACTCCTATGACACTGCATCATTACCTGATGTTTTTCTGTCCCATCTTTATTTTATAGAAGGACTCAAGTTTAAATGAATGCAACTGTTTTAAGAAAAGCTTGAAGTATTAGTAGGTCTTTTATTTGTCTTTATAGTCGTTGAAACCAATTACATTTCCAACATTTTCTATTTTTATTTTACATTTCATGATATGCTTATGATAATAAATGAAGAATTCAGTTTGTGAGCACAGAAAAAAAAGTCAGAAATTGCCAAAACTCAGCAGGTCGGGTAGCATCTGTGGAGAGAGAAACAGAGTTAACATTTTGAGTCAGTGACCCTTCTTCGGAACTGACTGTAGCTAGGAAAAGGTGCTGAAGACAGGGGATGGAGGAGTAGAGATATAGAAATATAGAGCGCAGAAACAGACTCTTTGGTCCAACTCATCCCATGCCGAGCAGATAGCCTAAATATATCGAATTGCTTTGGCCAGCATTTGACCCATATCCCTCTGAACCCTTCCTATTCATATATCTATCCAGATACCTTTTAAATCTTGTAATTGTATCGGTCTCCATCACATCCTCTGGCAGCTTATTCCATACTTGCACCACCCTCTGTATGAAAAAGTTGCCCCTTAGGTACCTTTTAAATCTTTCCCCTCTTACATCAAACCTATGCTGTCTAGGTTTGGACTCCCCCATCCCAAGGAAAAGACTTTGCTATTACCCATGCTCGTCATGATTTTATACACCTCTATAAGGTTGCCCCTCAACCTCTGAAGCTCCAAGGTAAATAACCCCAGCCTTTTCAGCTTTTCCCTATAGCTCAAACCCTCCGACCTTTGCAAATTCCTCGCAAATCTTTTCTGAACCCTTTCAAGTTTCACAACATCCTTCCTATAGAAGGGAGACCAGAATTGCATGCAGTATTCCAATAGTAGCCTAACCAATCCTGTACAGCTGCAACATGGCCTTCCAACTCCTATACTCAATACTCTGACCAATAAATACAACCATACCAAACGCCTTCTTCACTATCCTACCTACTTGTGACCCCAATTTCAAGGAATTATTAACCTGCCCTACAAGGTCCCTTCGTTCAGCAATACTCCCTAGAACCTTACCACTTCGTGTATAAGTCCTACCCTGATTTACCTTTCCAAAATGTAGCACCTCCCATTCATCTAAATTAAACTCCATCGCCATTCCTCGGCCCATTGGCCCATCTGATCAAGATTCCATTGTATTCTGAGGTAACCTTGTTCATTGTCGGTAAACAATAGATGGAGATGGAGCCCAGAAGGAGAGAACAGCAACTGGGCAGACAAAGCGATGGGTAATGGTGATCCAGGGAGAATGAGAAGTTACTAATGGTGACCATTAGTGAGTGAAAATGGGTTGGATGTGATGAGAGCAGCCCATGTGATAATAAGGCCTGGTAGGTGCGGGTGAAGGAAGGACATGGGAGGAGGTGTTCAGGTACTAAAAATATTGAATCGATACTGAGTCCTGAAGGCTGCCGTGTCCTCAAGTGGAAAATGAGGTGCTGTTCTTCCAACTCGCACTGAGCCTCACTGGAGCACTGCAGCAAGCCTGAGACAGGGATGTTGGCCAGGGAACAAGATGGCATGTTGAAGCGTCACTCTCTAAGGACAGAATGTGGGTGTTCCTAAAAGCAGTTGTCCGGTCTACACTTTGTCTCCCCAATGTAGAGCAGATCACATTGTGAGCTTTACCTGTAAGGTGTGTCTCGGGCCTTGGGTAGTGAGGAGAGAGGAGGTAAACAGGCAGGTGTTATACCTTCCACAATAGCATGGAAAGGTGCCTTGGGGGCTGTGGGGAGGTGTTGGGAGTGGAGAAGGAATGAACCAGGGTGTCCTAGAGGTGACGGCCCCTGTGAAATACTGACAAGCGAGGGGAGGGGAAAATGTGTCCGCTGATCACATTCTGCTGGAGTTGGCAGAAATACAGCTAATGATCCTTTGGGTGTAAGTGTTGTTGGAGTGGTTACTGAGGACAAGGGTAATCCTCTCTGAGGGAAGGGAAGTGCAGGAAATGGTTGGACACCACTAAGGGCCCCCTGCAGAAGATGGAGTCATCAAAACTGATGGCACTCCTTGTGAGCAGAGATATGAATTATGCAACTTGATTCTGCTTCCTGCATGCCACAATAAATTCTGGACTTTATAGGGAGAAGAAAGAGGGGAGCGTTATTAATTTTGAAAGGAACCTATTTTAGATGCTTCCAAGTGTTCAAGTTCAGTCTGGAGAATAAAGTAGTTAAAATGCTCTTACCAAGTTTAAGTGAAGATTTTTGCAATTTAACAATCTGTTAGGCTGCAGTATATCT
Organism: Chiloscyllium plagiosum; assembly: GCF_037043375.1. Lineage (NCBI taxonomy): Eukaryota > Metazoa > Chordata > Chondrichthyes > Orectolobiformes > Hemiscylliidae > Chiloscyllium > Chiloscyllium plagiosum. Next base: position 15,610,744 of record NW_028270145.1, on the reverse strand, counting down.
AAAACACAGAACCTTACGGATTGGCTGACATAATAAATCCGGGAAAGAATGAAAAACATATTTAACTTTACTAATGCCATTGATGTGTGAGAAAGCAGCTGTGTTTAATCCCATTTTTTATTAAGATTTCTCCCTTATCCTGTGATTTCCTTATCTTTAAAGACTTGTCTAACTCCCTTTTAAAATTATTACTCGATCAGCTTTCACAAACTTTCCAGGAAGATTTTATCCAGATCCTGACAACTTGATGTTTGAAAAGATTTCTCATCACGCCCTGAAATCTTCTGCTGGTAAGTCTGAAACTGTAACCTTTAGTTCTAATTTTAATATTTATGCTTGCAAATTCCCTCATTCTCTTAAAAATCTTTACTGGATTACTTCTTAACCTTGCCCTGTTCTGAGATGAATGGTTCTAACATTTCCAAACCTCTCCTCAGAATTGAAGTCTTTCATCGATCTTTCATTTATTCTTGAAGTGCAGAATCCAAAACTTTCTGCAGTACTCCTCATGAGGCCTAAGCAGTGTTTTCAAAAATTCTGACTTGATATTTTTGCTTCCATATGTTACTCCACTATTTATAAACCCAAGAGGTCAGTGTGTGTATTCAACCACTTATCAAGCAAATGAAGAGAAGGTTGTGTTAAGAGGAAATGGACAGACTTGTTACAAATAAAGAAGGTGTACTAAAATGATTAGCATTAGTCACTTGGACAAGATCTGTATTCTAGATTGCTGAAAGAAGCTAAGGGAGAAATAGGTGAGGTATTGATCAAAATCTTTCAATTATCATTGGGTATATCAGTGGCACTGGAGGACCAGTGGTCGTTATTATATCTCTGTCCAAGAAAGAGACAATTTAGGAAATTACAATAATCTCCCCAGTGTCCAGCATGCATGGGAAATGGGTGGGTGCCGTTACATGAGAAATGTTACAGCAACTGCCACAAGATAAAAGTGCATTTTAAAAACAAGCAGCCAGGACCGCTCATAATCACCATCAATGAGATTTTAATCAAAAGGACAGAGAGAGGGAGAGGCAACCAAACAAATAGTTTCTGGAGTGAGGGAATCTACCCAGTCATGATAAGTTAGCTAGGTGAAAGTGAGGACTGTAGATGCTGGAGATTAGAGTCGAGAGTGTGGTACTGGAAAAGCACAGCAGGTCATGCAGCATCTGAGGAGTAGGAGAATCGACGTTTCGTGCAAAAGCCCTTCCTGTTGAAGGGCTTATGCCCAAAACATCGATCCACCTGCTGTGCTTTTTCCAGCACCACACCCTCGACCCATGATAAGTTAGTTGCTTTGCTTGTAATATCTTCAGGAAAACACAATTCTTATTTTCATTTTTGAATCTTGGACTATTGGCATGTTGGAGAACTACCTCGTGAAGCAGGGAGACACCTTTCTGAATACGGGTTGTCTGAGAGTTCTGGATATCTGGGTACAGTATAATGGGGACATTAATGTGAAGGTGAGTCAGCTGACTGTTGGTGATGAGGAGGTTATTGGAAATTAATTATCAAGAATGAAAGAAACTTTCATTTGGAAAAGTATGCGCTCAACAAGCGTTTTGAACTCTTTTGATGGAGAAACAGAGAAAGGTGATAAAAATAGTTCCGTGAATGTTTGTGTTACACACAAAAACATTTGAAAGGCATTTGAAAGGAAGCTTGCTGAAAAGATTGTAGCCCTTACAATTAAAGGTGACAGAATGTGGCTCAAAAGGCATCAAAGATCATAAGTTTTATAAACAGAGGCACAAAAGCAAGAAAGTTATAAGCACCCTTAATAAACCAAAACCTGAAACTGATGTGTTGGCAGGAATTTTCTGGATTTTAAAGTTTAATGGCATTGGGACTTTTTTGCAGATCCTGAAGAGGCCTTGACTGAAGCAATCATCTGCCCACCTGAAGCAATCATCTTCAGGGCAACTGATTAATAGGCTTCCTCTGCATTTGACATCTAATAAACTGGAATAATGGGAGGCATACCTGTGTCATAGGGATAACTGGTAATGCCAATAGGAGAGGTGATCATCACTCAAACAATGCGAGATCTGGAGCACATCAGAATAGAGGTCTTCCTGACAGGGTGTAGACAGCAAGTTTTAAAAGAAGGGCTATTAGTGCGGAAGAGGTGGGCCTCCACATAAATGTATATGGTTGTAGTTGATCCGTATACAGAAATGGGTGGTTAGGATTGGGAGTCTAATCATGACTTCCAAAAAGAAACTGGATAAGCACCTGATGGGAGAAGGAAAAGGTCAAGTTGAATGGGGCTAGCTGAGCCTCTTTGGCAGAAAGTCAGTCAAAACACCAAATGACTTCCTTCTGTCCTTTAACCATTCTATTAATTTATTGTAAGACTATAAGGCAAAACAGGCATTCCTTGACAGGCTGGATTTGTGAGGGGTGTGAGTGAAGGCAGGGAAAATGTCTCCAATTTGTGCAAAACAGTTTTTTTGGAGATGTTTAATAGTTTCCTTAGAAGAAAACAAGCCAGAATTTTTTTTAAAAATCTAGGTGACACAGTGGCTCATTGGGTAGCACTGTTGCCTCACAGCACCAGGGATCCGGGTTCAATTCTTGCATCATGTGACTGGATGGAGTTTGCACATCCTCCTCATGTCTGCATGGGTTTCCTCTGGGTGCTCCGGTTTCCTCCCACAATCCAAAGATGCGCAGGTCAGGTGAATTGGCCATGCTAAATTTCCCATAGTGTTCAGAGATGTGTAGATTAAGTGTATTAGTCTGGGGTAAATGTAGAGCAGTAGGAGAATTGGTCTGAATGGGGTACTCTTCAGAGGGTCGGTGTGGACTTGTTGAGCAAAAGGGCCTGTTTCCACACTGTAAGGATTCTATATCTAAAATATTCACAAATATTTTAACATAGTAATCAGGTCTTGCAATGTAGATTTTGCCCTCTAATGCCCTGCACTTCTACAGATATATGAATTAGGAGCAGAAGTTGGCTATTCAGCCTTTCAAAGTTGCTCTGCCAGTCAGTAAGACCATGGATAATCTGTTTGTGTTCTGAATTCCACATTCCTATTTATCCTGAGTAATCACTAAGAATTTCTCCACCCTAGCCTCAAAAACAATCAATGACCTTATCTCCACTGCCTTTTGAGACAGACTTCCAAAATTGCACAAACCTCAGAGAGAAAAAAAAAACCCTCATCCTTGTCCTGAAAGGGTGACCCTAATTTTAAAACTGTACCCCCTAGTTTTGAACTCACCCCCATGAATAAACATCATCAAGACCATTAACGTTTGATAAGATTCAGACAAATCACTCTTCACCCTTCTCAACACAAGTAAAAACAAGCCCAGCCTGCCCAATCTTTCCACAGAAGATAATCCACTAATTTCAGTGATCAATCGAGTAAATCTCAACTGAACAGCCTCTGACAAATTGGAAGCATTTTGTCAATGAGGAAACCAAAACTGCTTATAATATTTGACATGCTGTCACACAAATTCCCACCTTTACACTTTATATGCAGATGGTTAGAACTCCACATTTCAAAGTGGTATTTGCAAGGAACAATGTGCTGAATATTATTATAAGTAATTCCTGGCAAGCATAATTCAGCCATGCGCAAGCTCAACTGATAAGCTGAATTGTTTCTTTTCAATTCTGAATAGACTCAGGAGTGTTCAATAAGTGCTTCCAATTCCCAGAATCATGTTTAGTGTTTGAGATGTTCTGAAGTCTGTGAGCACAGGCTGATTGACAATAATCAGTATTCTGCCTGTTGCAAACAGCCAAAGTGACATACTGCTTGCTATGATCAAACAGTCATGAGGACATATTCTGGCATCATACCTGCAATGACATTACTGTTAAGAAGAATAATGTATCCAAATATTGTGTTCTTTCAATTAAACAAAAATTTGGGGTACAACTGTTCTCTGGTGCATTACCCATGGCAATACATCTACTAATCAAGTTGCCTTTTTAAATTTAAATGCAAGTTGGGGAACAATTATTCCCTAATACATTCTCTATGGCAAAGTCTCAATCAAGAAAAATCCTTTTTCTCATTCAGTATAAATTGTTGCCCCTTTAAAATTTTGTATATGTGCATCTATCTTGATTAGTGTAAGATGAAATGCTTGAACAGCATATCTCAATAACACATCTCTCAACACTGATTTTAAATGATTGAATGTGACTATTACAAAATATTCAAAACTGTTTGCTAGGTGCAAATTAAATAGTGATTGAAAATGGGTTTATCTCCCAAAATACGCAATATTAATACTCTACAATTGGAGAGTAACCTGGTTTTAAATTATAGGACACGACTTTTAAAAAATATACAAAACCATTTTCTAGTTTATTAGGGTGCAGTTATAAAAGCCATTGCGTAATAGAACTATCAGCACAGAAGCTCATTCATCATATCTAGCTCATGTCTGAAAGCGCAAGGGGGGGCTCATTGTTGTTCTGGGTGTGCCTCCTAATTCTTTGGGTGGGGTAAGCTCTTAGCATAACGTTTATAAAATTTGTACAACAGTTTGCAGAAACTCAACTTGCATTGAACGTGAGTTCCAATTAAAATTCCACGATCTCCAAATTTTGATTAACTGTGCCAAAGAAAAATAAATCAAGAAAACAATTCAGCTCACATATTTCCTCAACAAATATTTTCTCAAGTTCTCTTTAAAGTGATAGGATTAGGAATTGCCACAAAGTCATTCCTATTTCTATCTATTTAGGAAGCAATTTCAACTTAATCCAAGACTAAGCTAATAGGATTGATACAGCCACCTATTTTACACACCACCCAAACCTGGTGGGCTGTAAAATGGTAAGCAAATCCAAGCCTTTTGGGTGGGTTAGCCTAAAATTTTGGATCAGTATTGTCCTGAAAATATTTATGGGTGTCCTCTCACACTGAGGTCAAGTTTTCAGCTCAATGACTCAGATATTGATATGTTCCACCAGCTACTTTAAAAGAAATCATGCCAGGGTGAATAAATATCAGAATCTTAAAAGCAGTACCGTGTGTAAGAAAACAATGTTGTAAGATCCAGTGACTTCAGATAACTCTGTTAGAATAATGATATGTGCTTAAGATGTCTTTTTTGAATCAAAAAATTAAAATATCTCTAAAACGTGGGAAAAAGAAGCCTTTATCTTGTTATTCCTTGCAGATGGCAGCTGAAAGTAAACAAGATTAGACTTGAAATTTGGCACAGATTTAGAAGCTGTAAATGGTAAATAGAATTGAAGCCACTTCCTGTGGGATTTAAGCTGCGCTACTTATCAATAGATCCAATGTGGCAATCTGTGTTATTAAACAACCATGTCAGGTTTACAATTTGAGGGCTAACAAATTACACTTTTTTACAAATATTTGTGAAAATGAATAAATATTTGTTAGACAATTGAGTTTGGGGCTCAAGAATTTGTGTATACGAGTCAGAAAGGAAGAACTGAAGAGTTTTTAAGAACAGGAGTAAAAGCTATTGGCACAAGCTTTCTCCAGATCATTGTTCAGAAATCATTAATTAATTCAAAAAGAAATTCACAAATTGACTAATTTATTAATTGCGGAAATAATAAGCAAGCTATGACAGTAGCACATTTTATCCAATACTTCATGAGTATGTGCATGATCAGTCTTGCTTTTCTTTCATTTAAAGCATTTCTATACTTTTACCTCCTTTGGACTAAGAACAACTAACATGATAGGAGAAGCCTCATGTATTTATCTTTGAACAAAATCTTTGCGTAGTGCAAGAACATATTTTATTCTTGTATTTGTAGGCCAATATTTTCTCATACCTGGATCACGCTGCACATTGCCATAAACAATATACAACCAATGGAATCTGGACTAGGCCAGATCCCTTCAAAACATTTCAAGAAGGTAGTCCAGACCCTAACTTTTCAAGATGTTTTAAGCAGGTGTAAAGTGGATATTCCAGGAGTGATGCAGCTGGCCCAACCACTTAGTTTTAAACAAAACAGAATTTATTCGCATTACTACCAAATGAATCACAAACAAAAGAGAACATAGAATAAGTTAACTATTTAAAACTCTTTCGTAACTTAATGACACTGCTGCAAATACTTGCAACAGCCTCATAAAGACCCCTTTGGCAAAGAAAGGTAAAATCAAACACAGGTTATTACAGGAGAGATGTTAGACAGAGGGAGAACTAGCATGGAGCTGTTTCTTTCACCAGCAGCCTCAAAAACTGACTGCTTGCTAAAACCAAACCATAACAAATAGAGAAAAGCTGAGCTGGTAGATCTGGTCACTACCCTTTCATTGTACAAGTATTTTAAAAAATAAAACACTTAAAAACTTCTTCAAGTAGATAAACCCAGACATTTCAGAACCTGTGTTTACGTTAAAGCCACAGCATCGTAGTTCCAAATACTGATCCTTACTCTAAGTTCTTCACTCTTATTCCTGACACTCCTTGCACTGAAGCAGACACACTTTAGCCCATCCTTTTGTTTTATCAACTGTGTATCCTTCCTAATAGGCTCTCTGCATTCTATTTCTGCCCGATCCTCTGATAACTACCCTCTCCTCTGATCTGTAGCTCTGGTTCCCATTCCCTGCCAAACTAATTTAAACCCTCCCAAAGTGCTTTAGCAAATCTTCTGCCCAGGACATTGGTGCCCCTCTATATTAAGTGTAACCTGTCTAACTTGTAACTAGTGGTGTGCCACAGGGATTCATGCTGGGGCCACAATTGCTTACAATATATATTAGTGACTCTGAAAAGGAATGTGAATGCACAGAAGCCTAGATGACGGATGACACAAAAATAGGTGGGAAGGATGGCAGAAAGAGTCTGCAGAGAGACACAGACAGGTTGGAGAGTCTGCAAAAGCTTGGCAGATGGAAAATAATTTGGAAACATATGAAGTTATGCACTTTGGCAGGAATAGAGGAACTGAATATTATTTAAATGGAGAAAGACTGCAGAATGCTACAGAACAGAAGAATTTAGGACTCTTTGCCATGAATCACAAAAAGGCTAGCATCCACGTTCAGCAGGTAATAGGGAAGGCAAATGGAATGTTGGCCTTTATTTCAAAGGGAATAGATTTTAAAATTAGGGAGGTTTTGCTAAAACTATACAAGGCATTATTCAGACCACAAGTGACAGCTTTGAGTCCCTTCTCTAGGGAATGATATTCTGGCATGAGAGGCAGTCCAGTGAAGTTTCACTAAGCTAATACCAGGAATGGAGGAACTGTCTTATGGGAAGAGGTTGAGTAGATAGGGCTTATTCATTGGAATGTAAAGAATTTGAGGTCACCTTACTGAACCATACAAGATTCTTAGAGGACTTGACAGGGTAGATGCAGAACAGTTCATTCCCCTTGTGAGAGAGTCTAGAACTGGAGACGGCATAATCTCAAACTAAGGGGTCACACATTTAACAGAGATGAGGACAAATTTCTTTCTTAGAAGGTTGTAAATCCTCTGGAATTCTTGACTGCAGAAGGTGGTTGAGGCTTGGGTCATTAAGTATTTTCAAGGCTGAGTCAGACAGATTCTTAATCAGTCAGGGAATCAAGGGTTTTGCGAAAAAGGCATGAAACTGAACAAGACTATTGCTATTATAAAAAGACCACTGAATCTTCAAGTTGACACCTTCATAAACACCACATCCATCCATTTCTTGAATGAGAAGTTGGTGAATGACCACACCATGATGTTCCTGCACAGCACCCTGGAAGTTGCTATGATTCATGTAACACTGAGGATTTTAAGAGAACAGTTCAGTGGAACATTTGAGAGAGATAGGAGGTACACTGAATGATTCTTATAAAGACCACATTTTGTTAATTTGCTTTACTTTTAGATTATGGACCAAAATGGGAAAAGGAAACAAATTTAAACCAAACAGAGTATGGAAGGCGATGTTGCAGCTTTAAAATAAGCTAAGGGAACTCATTGTGAATTGCAACAACACTGCTGCTCTGTTGAAGCAGTTGGGGAGGATTGCTGAACTAATTAGTGATAATGATGTGTGTTCAAGGCAGCTTTGCCAAGAGTCAGGCTGTTGATTGGTTTTTCAATCAGGACCAGCTGTGTGAGCCAGGAATGTTCTGCGTGACAACAACGCTTTGATTGGCTCCTGGGCAAATGGACAACCTGCACGTGATCAATACAGAAGCAAAGACTTCAGAATATAAAAAAGGTGGCATTCTTTATCTCTGCAGAGAAGTAACAAAGAATTGGAAGATAGCTGGCTACTCTCGCTCACCATATAAAAGATGCCGCCTCTAATCAGTGAATGAGAGATTGGACATTTAATGTGCCAGCTGCATTATATCTTCAGTGAAGAACCGAGTAGATTTGGGATGAAATTGATAGGAGATCAGAAGGACACAGATGAAGCAATCCTGTGTACTGATGCTATTTAACTGTGTTCCCCAAATATTTTTTTCTCTCCACCCATAACATTGATGTTTTAATTTGTCAATGTTTGCACATTTATGTAGGGGTTTAAGAAGGAGTAGAATTTAAGTTAGAAAGTTATAAGTTGATAATTCTTATTTTGTTTGCCTGTAATTAAAATGTATTTAATTGTAATAAATAATAGCCTGTTGTTAAGTATAGAACTCTGGTCCAAGTTTTCCATGAACCTGAGTTCATCACACAGGAGCATTGAGAACTTTGAGTAATTTGATTAAATCTTTAAGTTTTGTGAAGGTCCTGGGAGTACTGGTGCTTCATTATCAGTGTGCTGTCCCAACCCATAGTTGTTCCAAGAATCTGTGATTTTTGTGGCCTATCAATGGCCTTTGGACTGAGGCTGCATTGTGCTTTACAGGCTTAGACGTGAACATTTGTTGATCAGGATAGCAGCAGAAAGCAGTTCTCTCTCTCTCTCAGTCACTAAAAGACAAATCTTAAAGCAAAACTAGCTAAAAGCTCTCTCAGTGAAGTAGTTTGAAAGCCTGAAAAAGTTTCAAACATCAGGACCGAACTGTTTCCCACGTGAATCTGAAATCTAACCTGAAGGTCTGTTACTGTCACGAATTTGATTTTATAAACAGGGAGCCTAAAGCCTAAAGTTAACTCATGCCACCTTCTGAATTCATACCTTTATCAAAAGGGATCTTTTTACTCTTTTGGCCAATTTCTTTTCAAATATGTAAGGTCTCTGCAGATGGTATTGCATTGTTTTGTCTTTGCATGATTATGTACATATGGGATTAATGGGAAATAGTTGAATTCTGAATAGTGGTTTAGTTCTCATTTTCTTTTGTTTTGCCACTTTCATAAATAATAAGTCTTGCTTGTAATGGCAGTTATTCAAATTTATTAGAGAAGCCTGATGGACATTGTATAACGCTGTAGAAAACAAAAGAAAGACAAATTTAACATTTCAGCGCAACAACATTCTGTTGAAACTGTACAAAATGATATTTGGGCCACAGACAGAGTATTGTGTCCAGCTCTGGAATCCACACTATAGGAGAAATGTGATTATATTTGAGAGGATGCAGAGGAGGTTTCTCAGGATGTTGCTTGGGCTGAGAGTTTTAGTTGTTAAGAGAGATTGGCTGAACTGGAGCTATTTTCCTTGGAGCAGAGAAGACTGAGGGAAGGACATGATTGAGACATATAAAATTATGATGGTACACACAGGATAGACAGGAAGGAAATGTTTCCCCTTTGTGGAGGGATCAATGACCAGGGGTCATAGATTTAAGATAAGGGGCAAGAGGTTTCGAGGGAAGGTGAGGAAAATCTTTTTCACTCAGAGGCTGGTGGGATTCCGGAACTTACTGCCTGTAAAACTGGTAGAGGCAAATACCTACAAAATATTTAAGAGATATTTAGACAAAAGTGTCTGAATGGGTATATGAATCAGAAGGGTTTAGAAGGACATGGACTAAACGCTGACAAATGGGACTAAGTCAGAATGGAATGTCTGGTCAGCATGGAAGAGTTGGACCAAAGAGTCTGCTTCTACGCTGTATGACTCTTACAATTCTATAACTTTATTTTGGGTGATTTGCTAAACCATTTCATTAAAATTCATGGAGTAGTGAGGCTTGATTGCCAATGTACTCTTCCTATCAGAGTGAAAACAGTACCTTGTGAAGTGCTTCCAGCATTAGTATTGTAGAATGTAATCCTTCTTTACAACGTGAATACAATGAATAGCATAAACTATGTAATCCTCTGGAAAACATTCTTCTAATATCAGCTACCATTTGGATAACTATCACAATATTGATTATTATTGATTGCTGTCTCTTTCTCATGGCAGGAATTCCTTACAGGTGTTGCTTTTGTACCTGCACTGAGATGCATTCCCCCACACAAGGCCGTCCCTGTAATGTGCACTGCTTCTCGGGTCACCAGGCCTGACTCCACCATGCACCTACCACCCTCAGACAGAAACTCCAGCAGTGTCTCCTGACTTGGGTTCGGATGTCAGGAAATTTCTTGACAGCTTTGAGAGGAAAAAAAGCCACGTCAAGATTGGAAAAAAACATGAGGGAATATAGAGTGGATGAAGAGCCAGGGACTGTGTGTCAAAAGTTGGAGATTTTAAAAACTGGATTGTAGGAGGTAGAGATGATTGATGGAGGTTAAGTGCTGAACAGTTTAATAGGAAAGAATGAGGTAGAGTGGAAAACAAAACAGTTGATCTTGATTTATACTGTCGATATAGAGAGGAGGAAATTCTAAGGCCATCTATACACTTTTTCTAGAGTTTGTGACCTTGAGCACCACTGCCACAATTCAAGATTGTTTTGTTTTTGGACTACACCTTCAATACCTGCACCCTGATTTCCTCCTCCACCTCTTTGCGTTTCTCTTCCTTGATGAGTTCAGTAACGTACTTCTGGGAAAAGTTTGTGTCCTCATTTCGGTTCTTCCATGTCACTGCAGCACAAGAAGAGGAAAAGAAGTTGAGACTTTATTGACAGAGCAGATGGTCAACAGTTTAACAAATGCTACTATTGACTCTTGTTTGTTTTCTCCCCCAAGGCAGAAACAGGAAACGAGATAAAAAAAAAGAAAGAGCTCCCATTTTCTGTTAACGCATAGTGTATAGCAAGTTAGATCGAGCATTTACTGCAGCATTGTAGACTGAAGGTGTAAAAGGCTCTGTGTTTAAGGAGGTCTGCATTCACTACAGAGAGAAGGAAAATATCAAAGGCAGATAACTTAGCCTATTCTAGCCCCACCCTGTCTGGTAGTTGATAAGCCAGCAATGTTGGCAGTTGTTTTGCAGCAAGTTCCCTAGTTGGTTCGATATAAGTAATCATAGTCATACAACACGGAAACAGACAACCAGTCCATGCCAAACATAATCCCAAACTAAACTAGTCCCACCTGCCTGCTCGTGGCCCATATACCTTCAAACCTTTCCTATTCAGGTGCTTATCTAAGTGTCTTTTCTTCACATCAATTAATACAATAAAATCTACAGTTAGTTTACCTGAAAGACAGGAATCATAAAATAATGATTTGAGAAGTTAAAAAAGTCTCAATACCATCACAGGACAAATGGAGAGCCAGTCTATTCAAATAAAATCAAATACTATGAATTTTGGTAATCTGAAACAAACACACAGGATGCTGAAGAAACTCAGCAGGTCTGGCAGCATCTGTGGAGAAAACCCAGAGTTAATGTTTCGAGTCCAGTATCCGGAGCTAAAAGGAAATGTAACTCTACAGATACTGCCAAACCTGCTGGGTTTCCTCAGCATTCTATATATTTGAGCCAGTATACACAGCTAGCCAATATCTGTTTCTCAAATGGGTATGGTCAATTTTTTAAAAATGTATACATATGTGTTAAAAAAGTAAAAAAGAATCTAAAATGCAATTAGAATCTTGGTGGGAGAAGTGGAAGTGACACACTGTTTTGCTCCAGATATTTGAAAAATAACATCAGGAAGCAAGTTGAATTAACCCCTTGGTAATTAGGATGTGTGCCATCCATTCACAATGTCATAAGGGTTCCTGCACAATCTTATTATGGTCCTCTCCCACGTTCCTCTGAATAAAAGACAGGATATCAGTTGCAAGAGTATTTACGCTATTCTAGGAAACAGAAATCCTTGACGCATAAGATTTTACTGGCATTTTTATTTCTCAGACCCACCTAAATTACTCTGTCAATAACATTGTCAAGTAGCTGAAAAGAATAGTTAGGAATATGACTTCACTAGAATGAATTGAATTGGATGCCTCAGAAGGCTGAAGAATATAAAGTAATCTGTAGACTAGATCATTTAGTTATGTTTACAAAATCAAGGAAGAGAATATTGTTTTGTTCCAGCAAAGTGGCTGTACTATTTGTAAAATCATCAAATAAACGTCAAGTGAAAATACATGAACTGAACTATAGAGGATCCCTATATACACCTTAGAGTGCAGTAAACTTCCAATGTCTCTGGTGCCTAACTGCAGGTTAAGTTCATCAGTACAGTATTATAGGACACCAGATTATAGTCCAACAGGTTCATCTGAAATCACAAGTTTCCTGACCAACGAGCAGTGCTCCAAGAGCTTGTGATTTCAAATAAACCTGTTGGTCTAGAATCTGGTGACTCCTGAACCATCCACCGCAGTCCAACACTGGCACCTCTACATCATCATTGGTATTACATATGCAAACCAGCATGCTTTTTGAAATGTACAACTGAGATCTCTTGCTTATCTATGATATTGTGGGGATTCATGCAAATTTCCTTGAACACATCAATATACGCCAATGCAAAAGCATGTGAATGAGCTTCCAGTTCATGGCAACCAACAATATCATCTGCCCACCACACGGAAAAGGCCAACTTCACATTCCAGTTTACAGCAAGCCTGATAAAATAAAGACATAAGACTATAAGAAAAGGTATCAGGAGTAAGCAACTTGACCTTCAAGTCTGCTTTGTCATTCAAGGCTTAGCATGGTTCAATGGGGAAATACCTCTCATTCTCCTGAATGCTCAGGACTACAAGCCTGGTCTACCCAATATCTTCTTATGGAATGACTGCCTCATCCCAGAAACCTGACGACTAAACCTGTATTGCCATCCTCTAAGACAAGAGACCAAAACTATACACATACTCAAGATGCAGGGTCATCAAGGCCATACACAATTACAGTGAAACTCCTTCATCTCTATACCCCAATATCTTTGTAGGGAATAACCATGGCATCTATTACCATACTATCTGGCCTTTCCAGTAGTAGAAACTGTCTTTGGTTGTACCCCCTGCAGGACCACAACACTGGTCCTGATGCGTTGGTTGATGACACATGCTGCAGACACACTCATAAACCTGCCATATACCCTCCAACTCTGTTGACTAATTCTTGGCTTATTGCAGTTCGTGACTATCCAATAATCCATACTTTATATGTGCCCCTGGGGGTGAGTTTGCAGATATCTGCTAAAGTTTGTGCCACTGGCTCATTAATTATGTTTAGCCCTTCAACCTCTCCATTTGGTCTGTCACTAATCAACTATACTGGCCACAACTGGAAATAGCATCGGTTGTTAGGAGGGAGCGGTTGGAAAGAATGTCTAAATTGGGTCCATGCTATTTTGCCATGGAACATGCCTCCATTCTTGCTCTCATGAGGTTTGTAAAATTGTGCATAATATGACTATTTATAAAACTCAAGAACCCAAATCCTCTGCTCTGCCTTTGTGAGGGGCAGGTCATGCCTCACAAGCCTTATTGACTTCTTTGAGGACGTGACAAAACACAGCGATAAAGGCAGAGCAGTGGATGTAGTGTATATGCATTTTAGTAAGGTGTTTGATAAGGTTCCCCATGGTCGGCTCATTCAGAAAGGAAGGAGGCATGGGATGCAGGGAGATTTGGTATCTGGATACATATTTAACTGGCCAACGGAAGACAGAGGGTGATAGTAGATGGAAAGTATTCAGCCCGGAACTCAGTGACCAGTGGTGTTCCTTAGAGATCTGTTCTTGGACCTCTGCTCTTCGTGATTTTTATAAATGACTTGGATGAGGAAGTGGAAGGTGGGTTAGTAAGTTTGCCAATGACACGAAGGTTGGTGGAGTGATGGATAGTGTGGAGGGCTGTTGTAGATTGCAACAGGACATTGACAGGATACAGAACTGAGCTGATAAGTGGCAGATGGAGTTCAACTTGGAAAAATGTGAAGTGATTCATTTTGGAAGGTGGAATTTGAATACAGAATGCAAGATTAAAGGCAGGATTCTTGGCAGTGTGGAAGAAAACAGGAATCTTAGGGTCCATGTCCATAGATCTCTCAAAGTCGCTACCCAAGTTGATAGGGTTGTTAAAAAAGCATATGCTGTGTTGGCTTTGCAGGAGGATTGAGTTTAAGAGCTGCAAGGTTTTACTGTACCTTTACAGAGCCTGGTCAGACCACACTTGGAATATTATGTTCCGTTCTCGTTGTCTCATTATAGGAAGAATGTGGAAGCTTTAGAGAGGGTGCAGAGGAGATTTACCAGGATTCTGCCTGGTCTGAAGGGCATGTCTGATGAAGAAATGTTGAGGGAGCTAAGGCTTTTCTCACTGAAGCAAAGAAGGGTGAGAGGTGACTTGATAGAGGTGTACAAGATGATGAGAGGCATAGATAGGGTGAATAGGCAGAGACTTGTTCCCAGGGCAGAAATCGCTATCACAAGAGGGCATCATATTAAGGTGATTGGAGGAAGATTTAGGGGAGATTTCAAAGGCTAGTTCTTTACACAGAGAGTGGTGGGTGCGTGGAATGCATTGCCAACGGTGGTAGTAGAGTCAGATACATTAGAGACATTTAAACAACTCTTTGAAAGACACATGGATGATAGTAAAATGAAGGGTATGTAGGTTAGTTTGATCTTAGAGTAGGATAAAAGGTCAGCACAACATCAAGGACCAAAGGGCCTGTACTGTATTGTACTTTCTATGTTCTACTCTCTCACTATGTAGAGCAAATGGTACGTTAGCCTTCAAAGTGAGAGGATTCAATGCAAGAGCAGGGATGTCTTGCTGCAATTATACAGGACCTTGGTGAGACCATACCTGGTGTATTGTGTTCTACTATGGAGGGAATGCAGCGAAGGGTTAACAGACCAATTCCTAGAATGAAAGAACTAATATATGAAGAGAGGCTGGATCAGTTAGGACTATATTCAGTTTAAAAGAGTTGAAAAGAATGAAAAAGAATCCCACAGAAACCTATAAAATTCTGACAGGACTTGATAGGAAGATATTCTCCCCGACTAGGGAGTCATGAACCAGGAATTACAGTTTAACATGAGGGAAGGCCAGTTAGGACTGAGATGAAGAGAAGTTACTTCACCCAAAGATTGGTGAGCCTGGGGAATTCTCTGCTACAAAACGCAGTTCGGGACAAAACATTGAATGCTTTCATGAAGGAGTTAGATATAGTTCCTAGGGATAAAGAGGTCAAAGGGTATGGGGAGAAAGCAGGAACAGGGCACTGAGTTAGATAATCAGCCAAGACCATATTGAAACATACAGCAAGCTGAATGGCCTACTCCTGCTCCTACTTTCTCTGCATTGCCACATTCAGAAATAATGCACAAACAACTGCGCACTCTTTAGATTTGTGCCAATCTCACCTCTCCTCATCCCTTCTTCCAAAATGCACCATCTCACACCTCATTGCATTAAATTCTGTTCCTCCTTTTTTTCTGTCCATTCTACTCACATACTGCTATTTTATTGTAATTGATTGGCGTCATCCTCAATATGTGTCATACCTGCAAGTTCAATATCATTGCCAAATTTTGAAATTTTGTTCTGTATTTGAGTATCTAAGCAATTAATTTACATCAAAAAGGCAATGTAGCTAGAATTAAAGCTTGGGGAGCACTCCCACTGTCTTCCAGTGTGAAGAATGACTGTACTTTTCCTCTTTTCTGTTCTTCAACCCATATTGTTGTCCTCTCAAATTCTCAAAGTTACCCAACATTTCAGGTGTAATTTGCTCAAAATTTTATATTTTAAATTTCCTTCTTTACTTGCATCAAGTCTATTGTATGTACTACTCAAGCCCTTGCAAGAAACTTGTAACCACACTTCAACTCCAACATTGTTCTTGAGGTGCTGGATATGGCCCTTGGCGATGCACACTCTGAACTCCCTTACACAGTGTCAGCAATAGTCCCTTGACAAACTCCTGTCTTTGAATTTGAGAAACAGGAAGACAAATCTAGACTGACAGTACACTGCAGCACTGAGGAAGCTCTGCATTGTTGGATGTCCTGTCTTTTGATTGAGGAGTTAACCTGACGCTGTCATGTCTTTCAAATCAACATAACATCTTTCAAAGAAAAGCAAGGGAGTTCAACCTGGTATTCTGTCCAATATTTGCCACAATGCCCAAAAAAGAGATTATCCAATCGTTATTAATTGCTGTTTGTGGGAATTACTCATGTGTAAATCAGTTGCTTTTTTATGGTGTAACTGTTCATACATTTCAAAAGTGATTAACTGTTTGGAGACATCTACTGTTTATGAAACCTGCGGTACAATCAGAGGTTTTTGTTTTGCCATCTGTTAAATTTGCTGTTGCTCTGAGATTCTGTATAATTCATCTTTTTACGGCATGGCTGAAACTGCGTTTTGCTTATACAAGCATCTCATTTGTAAACACGCTCTCTGATTTCATTTCACTGTCTTTGGGATAACACATTGGCCTATTTATGCTGCTTTTCATGGGAAAGTCACCCAGTTATAGAAGGGATATTATCAAGCTGGAGAGGGTTCATAAGATATTTACCAGGATGTTGCTGGATATGGAAGGTTTGAGTTATAAAGAAAGGCTTGATAGACTGGGACTTTTTTTCACCAGAGTGTAGGAGGTTGAGAGTTGGCCTTATAGAAGTTTATAAAATAATGAGGGGCATAGATAGGGTTAATGGTAGGTGTCTTTTCCTTAGGATTGGTGATTTTAAGACTGAGATGTGTTGATCAGTACTTTTCATGAAAGTCATAGGTCATGTCTATAGGCCGAACCACTAACTGTGTAAGTCCTGCCCTGGTTAGTCTTACGCAAATGCAACACCTCATATTTATCTAAATTAAACTCCATCTACCATTTTCAGTTCACTGCCCAGTTGATCAAGATCCCAATGTCATTTGGGAAGTCACCAAACAGATTGAAATAATTTGTTAGCAATGTGCAGAGGTGAAGTTGAAGTATTGGAGGCACTGCACAGCCCTCCAAACAACCCATCTTCCAATTTTTCATTTACCAGCCAGACCCCAGGTGGGTGTGTGGAATGCTCTGCCCCAAAAGGCAGTGGAGGCCCAGTCTCTGGATTCGTTTAAGAAAGAGTTGGATAGAGCTCTCAAGGATAGTGGAATCAAGGGTTATGGAGATAAGGCAGGAACAGGACACTGATTGAGGAAGATCAGCCATGAGATCCTCCCACTTCCTCCAAACGAAAGGAGTAGCCATGGGCACCCGCATGGGCCCCAGCTATGCCTGCCTCTTCGTAGGATGTGTGGAACAGTCCATCTTCCGCAACTACACTGGCCCCACCCCCCACCTTTTCCTCCGCTACATCGATGACTGTATCGGCGCCGCCTCGTGCTCCCACGAGGAGATTGAACAGTTCATCCACTTCACCAACACCTTCCACCCCGACCTCAAATTCACCTGGACAGTCTCAGATTCCTCCCTCCCCTTCCTCGACCTTTCTATTTCTATCTCAGGCGACCAAATCAACACGGACATCTACTACAAACCGACCGACTCCCACAGCTACCTGGACTATACCTCCTCCCACCCTGCCCCCTGTAAAAACGCCATCCCATTCTCCCAATTCCTTTGACTCTGCCGCATCTGCTCCCAGGAGGACCAGTTCCAAAAACGCACAACCCAGATGGCCTCCTTCTTCAAGGACCGCAATTTCCCCCCCGACGTGGTCGACGATGCCCTCCACCGCATCTCTTCTACTTCCCGCTCCTCCGCCCTTGAGCCCCGCCCCTCCAACCGCCACCAGGACAGAACTCCACTGGTCCTCACCTACCACCCCACCAATCTCCATGTACAGCGCATCATCTGCCGTCATTTCCGCCACCTCCAAACGGACCCCACTACCAAGGATATATTTCCCTCCCCTCCCCTATCAGCATTCCGTAAAGACCACTCCTTCCGTGACTCCCTCGTCAGATCCACACCCCCCACCAACCCAACCTCCACTCCCGGCACCTTCCCCTGCAACCGCAGGAGGTGCAAGACTTGCGCCCACACCTCCCCCTCACCTCCCTCCAAGGCCCCAAAGGAAACTTCCATATCCGCCACAGATTCACCTGCACCTCCACACACATCATCTATTGCATCCTCTGCACCCAATGTGGCCTCCTCTATACTGGGGAGACAGGCCGGCTACTTGCGGAGCGTGTCAGAGAACACCTCTGGGACACCCGGACCAACCAACCCAACCACCCTGTGGCTCAACATTTCAACTCCCCCTCCCACTCCACCAAGGATATGCAGGTCTTTGGACTCCTCCATCGCCAGACCACAACAAAACGACGGTTGGAGGAAGAGCGCCTCATCTTCCGCCTAGGAACCCTCCAACCACAAGGGATGAACTCGGATTTCACCAGTTTCCTCATTTCCCTTCCCCCCACCTTGTCTCCGTCAAATCCATCGAACTCAGCACCACCTTCCTAACCTGCAATCTTCTTCCTGACCTCTCCGCCCCCACCCCAGTCTGACCTATCACCCTCACCTTGACCTCTTTCCACCTATCACATTTCCGACGCGCCTCCCCCAAGTCCCTCCTCCCTACCTTTTATCTTAGCCTGCTGGACAAACTTTCCTCATTCCTGAAGAAGGGCTTATGCCCGAAACGTCGATTCTCCTGTTCCCTGGATGCTGCCTGACCTGCTGCGCTTTTCCAGCAACACATTTTCAGCTCTGATCTCCAGCATCTGCAGTCCTCACTTTCTCCTCAAAGATTATTACCTGGAGGCTCCCTGCCTTCATTCCTGACGAAGGGCTTTTGTCCAAAACGTTGATTTTCCTGTTCCTCGGATGTTGCCAGACCAGCTGTGCTTTTCCAGCACCACTCTAATGTAGACTCTCATTTCCAGCATCTGCAGTCCTCACTTTTGCCCACCTGATTAAATATCCCTGCCACCAATTTCACCAGCTACAGGAGAGGGCACATCATTCTTTCCCTCATTTCAGGCACTTCTTTCATGAAAATACTGATAACATATTTCAGAAATTATTCCCCCTCTTTACCCTTTAGTCAAATATTATTCCAAACAATATTTGGATAATTTAGGTACGCCACTGTCAACACACTATAATCATAGAATCCTCACAGTGTGGAAACAAGCGATTTGGCCCACTCAGTCCACACTGACCCTCTGATCAGCATTCCACTCTTTGCTGAACACTAGCCCCCACCCTCCTCCAGCCCTTGCTGGTGATTCTCCTCCCATGCAACCACCTTTTCATAAACTCTTAACCCACCATTACTTGCCAATGCTCATTCTTTAACGGTTTATGTGCATTATCGGCTAGGTCAATATTTGTTTCCCATCCCAAACAAGCACGGGGCTGGGGTGGGGTGGTGGTGGGCGGGGGGGTAATTCCAGATATTATTGTGTTTGAGGTCCCACTCTAAGTTTCCTCCCTGGAACTGACCTTTGGAACTCAATAATGACCCTCTTTATATTGTTAATATTAGTGTGTACCACAACTTCTGAAACAACCCATCCTCCCCAGCAGAATATTCTGCATGCTGTCTGTGTTATCCTTTTCCCTGGCAACAAGGAGGCAACACAGTGTGGCCCAGTGGCTCAGTGGTTAGCAATGCTGCCTCACAGTTCCAGGGAGCCTGGGTTGATTCCACCTTCAGGTGACTGTCTGTGTGGAGTTTGCACATTCTCTCCACGTCTCTGTGGGAGTCTTCCGGGTGCTGTGGTTTCCACCCATGGTCCAAAGATGTGCAGGTTCAGTGGATTGGTCATGCTAAATTTCTCACAGTGTCCACGGGTGTGCAGGCTAGGTGGATTGGCCACGTGGAATTCAGGGTTATAGGGATAGGTGGGGGGGTGGATGCTGTTCAGAGGGTCGATGTGAACTTAATTGGGCCAAATGGCCTGCTTTGACGCTGTAGGGATTCTATGAACACATCATACAATGACAGTGGCAGAATTGCCCCAACAATAGAATCTCCTTTGAAAACTGTATGTCTACATTTTGCTGTTCTCTCCTCTCCAGTCCCTTGGGCATTAGTGCTATAGTACTCCTTTAGGCTATCATCACTGTTTGCAGCCTCTAATGCTGAGTGCCTGTTGAACAGTGGTATACACAAGCAAGACTTCTGTACCACCAGCCTTTACTTCCTTCTCTGGATGTCCACCCACCTTTTATTGTAACCCCTCACCATCTCGGAGATACAGTGTGCAATGCAGATAAGTCTCTTGCTCCCTGATGCTCCACAGTTGTCTCTCAAATTTGGAAAAGCCAAACGATCTGGAGTAGCAAATGACACTCCCTGTACACCTGGTCACAAAGACAGGTGAAGATTCCCGATGGTGCAGAATTGCTAATAACAGGTCTCAGGCACACATTTATGGTGTAATAAACAACTATATTCCCAAATAGAACCATGCTTAAACTGGTAACTTTAATAATACCCTTGTTTTTCTTCCATTTTTCAGAAATCCTACTCATAATATCACTATCCAAAACATGTTAGTGACATACTTAAATGTGACTATCAAATCATCACATTCCCCACCTTCGAATGTGTTTTGACCTTCTTTGATTGTGGGGAGGAAATGACTCTCTGCTATTTTCCAACCATCCTCTTCCTCCTATGTGAAAAAAAACATGATTACGTGTTTTTGAATTTTGCCAGGGTCACATTACACAAGTCAAGGCTTATTTTACGTTTTTGATTTTTGATTTCCTGCTTCGGAAGTCTAAAGCAAGCTGTGTCTTTTATTGTTTTGGTTTTCAAAACAGTTCACCATAAAGCTGAAATTGCAATGTTGTAAGATTTCAAGTGGAACATGGAACCAGACTCAATGTGCTGATTGTTCGACAGCTTCAAATAAAATGACCTACATTTTTGTACAACTGAGTGCAAAGTAAAAAAATCTAAAGGAGAAATTTAACTTAACACACTGAAGGATAAAATCCAAAGATTTTATACAGCGTTTTTGCTTGAAACAAACTTTTATTCTGAATGTGCAGAACTTCCTTTGTTTCCAGATTCTTAAGCAAAACAGTGCAATCTTACAGAACCGTGAATTTATTTATCAGTGATTTGATCTCCCATTTGCTATATCAGGGTTGAACAATTATACTGTATAACTCCCATGTATTATTTTGTTGAGGTTTGCAATGCAACCAGAATGGCACCAGAGTTCTGATTTAGATTGTCCAGTTTCTGAACGCAAGACACATCATTTTCACTTGGGGAGTGGAAATTGCAGTTTTTATATCCAAGTCCAAGTGCTGTACAAGTTCAATCAGATACACGTTCTACCAATACAATGTACAAAATATCACTGATGGATTTTAGCCATTTGAGCAAAAAGATCTAAAGCCAGCAGAATTATTTGGAGAGATTGAGCAACATTTTAGATTGGTCTAAGTGTTCCATGGGAGACATCACATGGTCTTTGGGATTGTTAAAAGTGTTGTTGTGTTGTGTCTTACCGACCAGAGGGGCTGCTCTCCCATTAGAGAGAAGCGACTGGTGGTGATTTAACCTAAGTGCCACCACACCTCAGGCGAGGGAAGAGGTGGAGAAGGAGAGACCTTCATAGTAACCTCAAACCAGTGTTGGAAATTGAATGTTAAAAGTAGTCATGATCATACATCAAAAAAGCAAATAGACTCATTGGAAGCTGTCAGGATATTTAAATTCTCAAGTTACTTCATTTCTTTAGAAGTCTGCTGTGACTGTTTTCTATTTCTATAAATGGTTGTTGGCAATGAGTCTAAGAGTTATTATGATAGGTTGTTAGTACAGTAATCCTATCGTTATCATACTAGAGTCAACATTTTTAAAGTTTATTTCTTCTGGATCACAGTGGCAGGCTTTTTATATAGCATGTTTCTGAGCCCGTAGCTCAGTCGATACCTTGGCATGGTTTCCAGAGGAGATGGGCATGGCTTCCACTAACTCATCCACGCACCCACTACCCCAAATTAAAATTAGGATATCGGGGCACTTTGTGCTGTGTCAGATTGGAGACATTGCAAATATTCCCATTTGCATGAAGAAGCAGCTCCATCCAGAGCGAAGAGGTCTATAACAGCAAATGGATGTTATTCGCAGTCTCCAAGCAGTCACAACCAGAACAAGTCCTGAGATGCTTAGATGGCTGTGAGAATAAAAATCCAGAAGCAGAAGGCTATGAACATATCAGAGAGGAAGACATCCTACAAGCCTGTTGAAGGCTTGAGTATAGACACCCAAGTTCATGAATAAGTAAGGTGAGCTGCCAGTTTGTTTATAGGGTCTCCAGGAGACACATTTAAGAAAATAGCACAGAGTGTACAGAAATGTATCCAGAAACTAATTATCCAGAAAGAAAAGGTTTAGAGTGGCTCATCACTGTGATTGGAGTACAGGTAAGGGTGTTGCTAAGAGAAAATGGAAGAGAAAATATCATTCCAATGGCTCTCATTTGTGTCATTTTTTAAAAATAATTGTGTCATAAACTTTTACAATTTGTTTGTAAAAAGTGCATGAACATATCCACAAGAAACTGATCGTCATGGTAAACAAACATAAAAATAAAACTTTGGTCTAAACAAGCCAGTTTCCACAATGGAATCTGACTGCCCAGTGTTACCATCAGCTGGGGACATAACAATGTGCATGCATATGTTACACATGTGCATGGACTGCATATCAGAATCAGTTATGTGGTCACCAGATAACCCTTGTTGCTTAGTTTCTGTTTGCTGCAATGACCTGAATGTAGTTAGCCCAGCGGACAACTGCAGATTAAAGATATCACTACGACCATAATACCTGGCAAGAATCTGCATGATTCCCTAACAATGATCACAATGAGGCTGGATGTTTTAATTCCAATATGGAACAATGGTGATAGTTGACAGCTATAGGGTTTAGAACGTTTAAAAAGAACAAGGAGGGGGGGAAAAAGAGGAGAGGGTGGAGCATTGCTAATCAGAGATGCATCACAGGGACAGAAACGAAGGTTGTTGAGGAAGGCTTGTCTACTGAGTCAGTCTGGGTGGAAGTTAGGAACACCAAGGGAGCAGCCACATCATTGGGAGTTTTCTACAGACCCTCTAATAGCAGTAGAGAGATTGAAGAACTGATAGGCCGGCAGATTATGCAAAAATGTAGCTGTAGCAGGATTGTTTTGATGGGTGACTTCAACTTTCCCAATATCAACTGGAATCTCCTTAGTGCAGGTGATTTGGATGGAGCAGTTTTTGTCAGGTGTGTTCAGGAGGGTTTCCTTACTCAGTATGTAGACAGACCGACGAGGGGAGAGGTCATTTTGGATTTGGTGCCCGGCAATGAGCCAGGATAGGTGTCAGATCTCGCGGTGGGAGAGCACTGGTGACAGTGACCACAATTGCCTCACATTTACCATAGCCTTGGACAGGGAAAGGAGCCGTTACCATGGGAAGATATTTAAGTGGGGAAAAGGAAATTATGATATTATCAGACAGGAGTTGGGAAGTATAGATTGGGAGCAATTGTTGCACAGAAAGGGCACAACAGACTTGTGGAAACTGTTTCAGGAGCAGTTTTTGCTAGTGATGCACGAATTTGTCCCTCTGAAACAGGTAAGAAGGGTTAAGATTAAGGAGCCTTGGATGATGAGAACAGAGGAGCTTTTCATCAAAAGGAAGAAGACAGCTTACGTAAGGTGGAGGAAGCAAGGATCGAGCACAGCTTTAGAGGATTACAGGCTTGTTAGAAAGAAGCTCAGAAATGGGCTGAGGAGAGCCAGGAGGGGGCACGAAAAGGCTTGGCAGGAAGGATTAGGGAGAACCCAAAGGCATTTTACTCATACATGAGATAAGAGAATGATCAGGGAGAAGGTAGGGCTAATCAGGAATAGCGTAGGGAACTTGTGCGTGCAGATAGGGGAAGCCCTAAATGAGTTTTTTGCTTCGGTTTTCACTAAGGAAAGGGACCTTGTTGTGAAAGAGAACTTTGAGGAGCTGGGATACAGCTTGAACAGATCAAGATTGATGATGTACTGGAAATTTTGGCATACATTAAGATTTATAAGTCACCTGGGCCAGACCAGAATTATCCCAGCCTGCGCCGGGAAGCAAGAAAGGAGGTTGCTAAGCCGCTGGCAAAGATCTTTGCTTCCTCACTCTCCATGGGAGTCATACCAGAGGATTGGAAGGAGGCGAATGTTGTTCCTTTCTTCAAGAAAGGTAAGAGGGAAATCCCTGGCAATTACAGACCAGTCAGTCTTACGTCTGTGGTTAGCAAGGTTTTGGAAAGAATTCTGAGGGATAGGATTTATGACTATTTGGAAAAGCATAGCGTGATTAAAGGCAGTCAGCATGGCTTTGTGAAGGGCAGGTCATGCCTAGTTAATCTAATTGAGTTCTTTGCAGAGGTGACAAGACAGGTCAACAAAGGTTGAGCAATGGATGCAGCATTTGATAAGGTTCCCCATAGTAGGTTTAATCATAAAATCAGAAGGTACGGGATACAGGGAGATTTGGCTGTCTGGATTCAGAATTGGTTGGCTGACAGAAGGCAAAGAGTGATTGTAGATGGAAAGTATTCTGCCTGGAGGTCAGTGTTAAGTGGTGTCCTGCAGGGCTCTGTTCTTGGGTCTCTGCTCTTTGTAGCATTTATAAATGACTTGGATGAGGAGGTTGAGGGGTGGATTAGTAAATTTTCAGATGACACAAAGGTTGGAGGTATCATTGACAGTATCGAGGGGTATTGCAGGCTGCAGCGCAACATAGACAGGATTCAGAGCTGGGTTGAGAAATGGCAGATGGAGTTCAACCTGGATAAATGCGAAGTGATACATTTGGAAGGTGGAACTTGAATGCTGAATATAGGATTAAAGACAGGATTCTTGGCAGTGTGGAGGAACAGAGGGATCTGGGTGTGCAAGTACATAAATCCCTCAAAGTTGCCACCCAAGTGGATAGAGTTGTTAAGAAAGCATATGGTGTTTTGGCTTTCATTAACAGGGGGATTGAGTTTAACAGCCGCGAGGTTTTGCTACAGCTCTACAAATCCCTAGTGAGACCACACTTGGAATATTGTGTCCAGTTCTGGTCGCCCTACTATAGGAAAGATGCAGAGGCTTTGGAGAGTGTGCAATGAAGGTTTACCAGAGTGCTGCCTGGACTGGAGGGCTTATCTTATGAAGAGCTCAGACTTTTCTCTCTGGAGACGAGGAAGAGAGGTGACCTGATCGAGGTATACAAGGTAATGAGAGGCATGGCTAGAGTCAATAGCTAGAGACTTTTCCCCAGGGCAGGATTGTATGACACAAGGGGTCATAGTTTTTAAGATATTAGGAGAAAGGTATAGAGGAGACGTCAGCGGTAGGTTCTTTACACAGAGAGTTGTGAATGAATGGAATGCGTTACCAGTGGTTGTGGTGGAAGCAGAGTCATTAGAGACATCTTTTTAATAGGTATTTTTATTGAAAGAAAGAAGATTTTTTTTAAACATTTTTTACAAAATTACAAAGTAATACAAATAAATATAAACACTAATAGACAACTATATATATATCCTACAAACAACCAAAGCATAAAATAAGATATCTTACATTACTAGTACGAAATAACGTAATAATTAAATATGTACGCAAAATGGATTAACATCAAATCATAATAAAACCCGTATTTATATGGGATTCCTCCCCCAGGAGGCCCGGACCAGCCAGAACCACTACCACAGCTAGACAAAAACCCTTGACAATATGGCCAAAATATCTGTGTCTGTATAGTTCAAAAAGGGCTGCCATATTTTATAGAATAATTCAGTTTTTTAGTGCACCATGTTTGTGAGGAAGTCAAGGGGGATATATTCTGTGATTAACCTATGCCAATTCGAAAGTCCTGGAGGGCCCTCAACTCCCTAATTAACTAAGATATTTTTCCTTGCACAAAAAGAGAGAATGGAGAATAATGTCCTCCCGTGCACATCCAGGGAGGGCAGATTTGAAAAGCCCAGGAGAAGAGATTCTGGATCCAATCCAATCTCCATTCCCAAGATTTCTGTCAGAGCGTTTGCTACTCTGTCCCAGTATTTGCGGATCTTGTGACATGTCCATAAACAGTGCGTGAGAGTACCCATTTCTATTTTACATTGAGGACACATTGGGGATGTTCCAACCCAAATTTTGCCAGCCATTCCTGTGCTATATGAGCCCTGTGGAGTATCTTTAATTGAATAGCTTGAGTTCTATTACAAATAGAGATCTTTCTGGCATTTTCCCAGATGTCCTCCCACATTTCTGAAGGGAGTTCTAACCCCAATTCCTGGTTCCATATTTTAAACAGTCGTTCCATGTCTTTCAATACCTTATTATGTAATGAGGATGGACCCATTGGCCATAGTACTCTTCTCTCCCTATCCGATTTGTAGGGACTGTCTAATAATATGGTCTTCTTCTGTATATAATCTCATATTTGGAAATACCGAAAAAGGTATCCATTAGGCAGTCCAAACTTCTGGTGCAGCTGATCAAAAGACATCATAACCTCCCCATCAAAGAGGTCCCCTAAGCAAGAGACACCTCTGGACCTCCAGGTTTTGAATGCAGCATCTGTCTGCCCTGGCTGAAAACCCCACTGTAGGAGTAGAAGGAGAGGTTTTTTTGTAAGTTACCTTCATCTTGCCACATTATCCTCCAGGCTTTAATTGTACTTAATACAATTAGGGACATTTAAGTGAATGCTGGACATGTACAGGGAAAGCAGTGAATTGAGGGGTGCATAGGTTAGGTTATTTTATCTTACATTAGGATTAATCCACGTCACAACATCGTGGGCCAATGGGCCAGTCGTGCTGTACTTTTCTATGTTCTATGTTCTATAAACAAGTAAATTTGAAGCCTGGATAAAAATTAACAAGATAATGATCACTTTAAAGAGTGCTGATGGGGTCCTTCTTGTTGCTGCACATGCATTGATCTATTCTCGACTAGAGAAAATGCTAACAGGAGCATTGAGTTGAGTGGTCTCAAATCAACATCACAAGTTGCTTGATGTCATGGATTTTATAATGTACATACTTTGCCATTCATAGCATGCAAAGGCCATCACCAACATGTTATCAGATATGATACAACCTAAATGTTTATGCACACATTGCAGATACAATTTCGAAGCTTAACAACACTTCTTATGTACAAAAGCTCAGGTACAACCAATCCCAATTTATTTCCATTACTAAAAGCTAGCTGTATACTCACTGAGTTCTCTTTTTCCCAGACTTTGGTCTCTTTCAACACAAGCGACCACATTCACACATGACAATTTCCACCTTGCAGTGAAGGTGAGTACTATTGTTAAAGCATATCAATTTTGTTCATATTATCACGCTTCTATCATTTAAATTTACTTCAAAGGGGCTAACTCCTAGCAAGACAGTGAAAATGGACAGGCCATACATGACATTACAGGGTGCTGTACTCCTTGTCCTGAACAAAAGGTCAGTCTAGAAGCCACCCACTACAAAGTTGGCTGTCCAAAACTGTTTTATGCTCTGCAGGGCATTAATTGGAGAGGAAGACTCACTGTGGAGAGTGACCAGTAAATCTGATTGGCTAGTAATCATGAAGTCCAAGCATGGCTCGATTTGTGTGGTGCTGATTGGTGGGTCTTCAAGAAATTTGAAGAAATGGAGGCTGTGTAATCCAAACTGATGGCCAGTGTGTGTGATGGGAGAGCTTGGATGACTGGCCCCATCGAAGGGTGCAAAGGACATATAGAGTCATAGTATCATAGAGATATACAGCACAGAAACAGACCTTCCGGTCCAACTCCTCCAAAGAATATTTTGTGCACTTCATATACAGGACCTAGCATTCCTCTAGAATTTTAGAGCCCTTATAGCAAACTAACAGTAGCAGAATGCAAGTGCCTTTGTGGAAATTCCAGGCCTAGCTGTCTGTGAAATGAGATCAGACAACAACTTTATGGAAAAATGCAGCATAGTTCCCTCAACACATCCACAATAAAAATAACGTCCTGGCAATGGAATGCAGATGTCTACTGGCCCACAGTGGCAAAACATAATGCCTGTAATTTATCAGACTCAGTTGACTAATGAGGGAAAAAAACACTGATCATAATTCAACCACTTTCTCAAACAGTGATACAATTGCCTACTTACTCCTTGCTAATTGCACAGGTACATTAGCAGAGTATGAGGAACAGACTCTGTGCCTACTCTCTCATTCAGATGTTGCATTGCATATGGAGATCACCAGGTGGGGAAAGAGAGCTAAACATCAGAAAACATTCTTGCTGGTAGCACTGCTGTGTTTGTCAGATGTTTTTTTAAGGCAAAGTAATAGGGTTGCTTTAGCTAAAATCGTGCAACATTATACATTGCGAGTAAGGTATCTTCATTTACTCCTGACCTTGAAATTTATTTTTTGCTGAAACTGATTATGGCATAGCAAAAGTACCAAAACATCCAGCATTTTGGAAATTGACAGAACCCATTGTCTATTGCCTTCAGCAATGAAATTAAAGAACTGGAAAGCACCATAGAAATGGTCATGAAGCAGGATCAAGTAGAGAGACAAAAAAGAGAAGGAAAGAAAGATTGGATTGAGAGAGAGGGTGAGAAAAGTAGGCAGTAAGGTGAAGAAAAAAATCAATTCTTCCTTTAATCTTTTTAAGAATTGATTACATGAAAGAATGAAAATTTGCAATTCACTTCAAACATCAGAAATGCTAATTGGCATTGCATAAACACTTGCCTAGTCATTAAAAATGTCTTTCGGCCATGAAGTACCATCGCCAACATTCAGAGGTGAAGTTTAGCAATATACACAAACAGTGAAATTGCGAGTATCTGTCTGCAAGTTATACAATTTGCACCTCACACCATGCACATTTTGTTTTGTCAGAACTTACTATTTGATTTGTGCATTAATAAAATTGAACATTCATTAATTTTCCAGCACAATCTAGACCAATGAATCACAATGTTACCTACTTGTAACAAATCTTGCCTTGGGCAACCTGTTTATTTAAAGAGCATGATGCGTCGGCGTTGTTCATAAGTAGATATCCTGGCATAAATCTCATAAAGGAGCATTTAATGTTGCTGCCATGGGAACATTACCACATCCCAAACTAAAATATTTGTCTGAAATGGAAATCATGATTTATAAACCAGATTACAAACACCGCTTTAATTTTCCAACTGGAGGCATTGCTATAAATATTTCACATCTGGATTTAAAAGTAAACAGATCTATGTGGGTTAATGAAAAACAACAAAAGGACTTATTCACTTTACATGAAACAGGGCTCAGTAAAATGCCTGAGCTTTTCTTTTTGTGGCGATTTATTTTCCTTTATGAACAACGTTTCCACTTCTGCCTGAATTCATTTCATTTGCCAGTAGCTTTGTCTTGAGCACATTTTTTGTGCAAGAACTGGAACAGGGATGGAAGTATAGTTGAGCGCTTGTTCTATTCAATGATATTTAAATGACGGAAACACAAAATTCAAAGTATATCCCTCCATTTGTAGATAATATCAGTGGTTCATTAAGAATTTGTTGCAACAGGTTTCACAAAGCAATACTAGGGATGGGCTCTGACAAGTCTCACCAAGATTTGGATTTATGAAAATGTTGAAGGTGTGAATTGTTTTTAAACCAGCCTTGGATTAGCAGGACAGAATCTCCCAGTCCTGTCACAACCAGTCTCTTCCCCTCGGCAGACCTCATAGCAAATCCCGACAAGATAATATAAATGACCTTAAAACTAGAAAATCACCTGGAGTTATGGATAAATCTTTGCAATGTCAAAACAAATTCAAGCCAGTTGGTGAGACAGATAGCAAGATACCTTTCTTTCTATAATGAGGGGTCATTTTGAGTTGGAAAATTTGGAGACAGATAAAGTGATTGCTTTCCTTCTTGAGGGTTTTGAGAGTTGAGCAAAGTAAGCCTCTGACCCCAAGATGAGTCTCTGGAGTTCTCTTCCTGGGAAAGTAATGGAGATAGAGACTTGAGTGCTTTTGAGGCTGAAGTAGAGGGATTCTGGTGGGCAACGAGATGAGAGGTTGTTGGGGTTAGGTGGGAATATTGATTTGAGGTTACAGTTTGACTAGCCATGATCGGCAAAGCAGGCACAAGGGGCTGAATGCCTTAGTCCTGTTTCTTGTTTTGAAAAGACAATGCATTTTTCTTTTCCTGTTTTTCTGATTATGGACTAAATAACTCGCAAAATTCAAGGATTGCTAAAAGGTTACTAAGTTTTTGAAAGCAAGTAACCTAACACTGACTGTAAGCACTGTTTGTAGAGGTGCTGGTTCAAGAAGTAATAGGAGGAGATGCTGATGAGCTGGAGCCAAGGATGTGTACAAGTGGAGATTCAGCCAGCACCAAGTAGCTGACTGATCTGTGGACTAGTGGCCAGTTATCGATGGCAAGGCCTTTTGCTTACCAACAATTATGTGACAGATACTCAGCATGCTGAACTGAGTATTGTGGAACACCTGTGGAAGCCACATTCCATAAAAAAAAAATCCACTGACCATAATTTGCTGTAAAAACAGAGAGGTCTGGCAGCATCTGCGGAGAGAAAACTGGCCAATTCTGAAGATGGGTCACTGGACCTGAAACTTTAACTCTGCTTTCTCTCTGCAGTTGCTGCCAGACCTGCTGAATTTTTCTGGCAATTTCCAACAGTGTTTCTGCATCATCCCTTTCCTTTGTGAAGACAAATGCAAAATACTCATTTTGAACCTCGCTCACATCTTCTGTATCCACTCACAAGTTACCATGCACATCTTTGATAGAGTCATAGAGGTGTACAGCACAGAAGCAGACCTTTCGGTCTAACTCGTCCATACCGACCAGATATTCTAAATTAATCGAGTCCCATTTGTCAGCATATGACCCATATCTCTCTAAACCCTTCCTATTCATATATCCATCCAGTTGCCTTTTAAATGTTGTTATTGTACTAGCCTCCACCACTTCCTCTGGCAGCTTCTTCCATACACGCACCACCATCTGCATGAAAATGGTGCCCCTTAGATCCCTTTTAAACATTTCCCCTCTCACCTCAAACCTATACCCTATAGTTTTGGACTCCTCCACCCCAGGGAAGGGACCTTGTATCTTTGCCCCATCCATGCCCCTCATAATTTTATAAACCTCTTTAAGGTCACCCTTCAGCCTCCAAAGCTCCAGGGAAAACAGCCCCACCCTATTCAGCCTCTCCCTATAGCTCAAATCCTCCAATGCTGGCAACATCCTTAGAAATCTTTTCTGAACTCTTTCAAATTTCACAACATTCTTCTAATAGGAAGGAGACCAGAATTGCACACAATATTCCAACAGTGGCCTAACCAATGTCCTATACAGTTGCAACATAACCTCCCAACTCCTATACACAATGCACTGACCTATAAAGGAAAGTACACCAAATGCCTTCTTTACTATGCTATCTACCTGTGATTCTATTTTCAATGACCCGCACTCCAAGGTCTCTTTGCTCAGCAATACTCCCCAGGACGTTACCATTAAGTGTATAAGTCCTGTCCTGATTTGCCTTTCCAAAATGCAGCATCTCACATTAATTTAAATTAAATTCCATCTGCCACTCCTCAGTCCATTGGCCCATCTGATCAAGATCCAATTGTACTCTGAGGTAACCTCACGCTGTCCACTATACCTCTGATTTTAGTGTCATTTGCAAACTTACTAAACATGCCTCCTAGTTTCACATCCAAATCATTTATATAAATGACAAAAAGTAGTGGATCCAGCACCAATCCTTGTGGCACTCCACTTGTCATGGGCCTCCAGTCTGAAAAACCACGCTCCACCACCACCTTGTCTTCTTCTTGTGAGTCAGTTCTGTATCCAAATGGCTAGTTCTCCCTGTACTCAATGTGATCTAATGTTGCTAACCAGTTTACTGTGAGGAACCTTGTCGAAAGCCTCACTGAAATCCATATAGATCACGTCCACTGCTCTGCCCTCAACAATCCTCTTCTTTACTTCTTCAAAAAACTCAATTGAGTTTTTGAGACATGATTTCCCACGCACAAAGCCAGGTTGCCCATCCTAAAACAGTCCTTGCCTTTACAAATACACTTGAGGAAAGATTGCTTTCCATGCATAAATCAGCTGGCAAATATATGAAATAATTTAAATGCATCTAAATATTGGTGTGGTTAACTGTGCTTCTGTTGAATGCACAAATTCATTCATCATGCACAGCGACTATAGCCTGGTCTGCCTGAGATGGTGGCCAGTAGGGAGACAGGTTCTCAGATGGAGATCATACCTGTCATGAGACTATCTTCTCACCTTTGGACCTACAACAACAAATAGGGATGCTGTATCTATGCACTTGGAATTCCTCAGACACCTCTCCAGCAGCCGGTTTAAGTAATAGCTCAAATTGGGGAGAAAGTGAGGTCTGCAGATGCTGGAGATCAGAGCTGGAAATGTGTTGCTGGAAAAGCGCAGCAGTCAGGCAGCATCCAGGGAACAGGAGAATCGACGTTTCGGGCATAAGCCCTTCTTCAGGAATGGGGAAAGTTTGTCCAGCAGGCTAAGATAAAAGGATAGGGAGGAGGGACTTGGGGGAGGGGCGTCGGAAATGTGATAGGTGGAAAGAGGTCAAGGTGAGGGTGATAGGTCAGACTGGGGTGGGGGCGGAGAGGTCGGGAAGAAGATCTCAGGTTAGGAAGGCGGTGCTGAATTTGATGGATTTGACTGAGACAGGGTGGGGGGAGGGGAAATGAGGAAACTGGTGAAATCCGAGTTCATCCCTTGTGGTTGGAGGGTTCCTAGCCGGAAGATGAGGCGTTCTTCCTCCAACCGTCGTTTTGTTGTGGTCTGACGATGGAGGAGTCCAAAGACCTGCATATCCTTGGTGGAGTGGGAGGGGGAATTGAAATGTTGAGCTACAGGGTGGTTGGGTTGGTTGGTCCGGGTGTCCCAGAGGTATTCTCTGAAACGTTCCGCAGGAGGTGCAAGACTTTCGCCCACACCTCCCCCCTCACCTCCCTCCAAGGCCCCAAAGGAAACTTCCATATCCACCACAGATTCACCTGCACCTCCACACATATCATCTATTGCATCCTCTGCACCCGATGTGGCCTCCTCTATATTGGGGAGACAGGCCGGCTACTTGCGGAGCGTTTCAGAGAACACCTCTGGGACACCCGGACCAACCAACCCAACCACCCTGTAGCTCAACATTTCAATTCCCCCTCCCACTCCACCAAGGATATGCAGGTCTTTGGACTCCTCCATCGTCAGACCACAACAAAACGACGGTTGGAGGAAGAACGCCTCATCTTCTGGCTAGGAACCCTCCAACCACAAGGGATGAACTCGGATTTCACCAGTTTCCTCATTTCCCCTCCCCCCACCCTGTCTCAGTCAAATCCATCAAATTCAGCACCGCCTTCCTAACCTGAGATCTTCTTCCCGACCTCTCCGCCCCCACCCCAGTCTGACCTATCACCCTCACCTTGACCTCTTTCCACCTATCACATTTCCGACGCCCCTCCCCCAAGTCCCTCCTCCCTATCCTTTTATCTTAGCCTGCTGGACAAACTTTCCCCATTCCTGAAGAAGGGCTTATGCCCGAAACGTCGATTCTCCTGTTCCCTGGATGCTGCCTGACTGCTGCGCTTTTCCATTAATAGCTCAAATTGCCTGGCAGCTTCAAATATAGGAAGGCCTACCTTTTCCTTCATCATCCACTTGTTCTTAATATATTGATAAACCATCTTTTCCTTTGTTTTCCCCTTCACCCCCTGTACTTTCTATACTCCAATAAGCTTCCTAAATTACGATATATTTTTTTGAAATTATCACAGCTCTATTTTTCTTCTTTCTCTTGCTCTCTATGCTTCTTCTATGCTGTATGTTGATGTGTTCACCCCATGGCATTATAATTTTGTGTTTGAACACCTCTCACTGATTTGGCACTGCTTCTCCTTCAAGTAACTATTGAACAAGGCCATCTCTCATTTTGTAACATCTGCTTTCCCCAATTTAACACTTTTACTCTCATTCTACCTTCTAAAATTATGGTAAATTTAACTGTATTATGATCACCAGATGCAAAATAGTCTTCCATTCTACTTCATCCATCTGCCCAGTCTAATTTCCGAAGACTTAATCTAGAATGGGGCCCTCTGTCATGGGGCTTGTCATTTGCTGGCTGAAAAATCCTTTTGAATGCAGTTCAAGAATCTTATGCTTTCTGTGTCTTTTATGCTGTTTGTATCTTTGGGTAGTTGATGTCCCCAACTATGCGCGCTGTTTTTGCACTTGGACTTTGCTTACATATTTGCTCACCTAACTCTCTCCCGTTATTTGAGAGTCTATAGTACAAACCTAGCTGCATGGCTGCCCCTTTTTTGTTTTTAAGCTCAACGCATATGACCTCATTTGATGCTTTATTTAGTATATGACAACTGCAGTTTATTCTCAGCCAAGAATGCTGCATCTGCACCGTTCTCTATTCCCTTTCCTATCCTGCATGTAAACTCTTATATCCAGGGATGCTGAGCTGCCATTCTGTGAAACGATTTGTAAGAAGTGAACATATACTCGTAAACTGGCATTACTCACCCAGAGAAGCAATCATGACAGCATTGTCAAATCTTATAAATTACATCAGCAAATCACTGGATGGGGCAGGAAACAAACAATTTTCAGGCAGAAGTGACTTTGCCCACCCAGTTATGTACCCACCCAGTCCACTGAGAAGGAGGCCTTTCTTGTTCAGGATGCTGCTTACATAAGCAATGACCTGCTGCCAAAGTCTAAGTCTTACAAGGTACTGTTGTTTACTGGTGTGCACTAAACTGATCCTGTGCCAGCACTCTGTGCTGGGGCCATACTGTCTACGTGCTGGAGCTAGTTCCATGTCTACAGTGTGCGTCCTGTTAGATAGCAGACAACTGCAGAAGAGAAGCTGCTGCACTTGCTGGTGTTGGTCCTGCTGCTGGGGGTTTTTGTTCTGTTCCTGGGAGCTAGTTTTTACTGCCAGTGCTTGGATTGCTACTGCTCTTGATCCTGATCAGAGATGCAAGGCAGAGCTACGTAAGATTTGGTCCAGATCAAAGGGGTAGCCAAGGGCACCCGTATGGGCCCCAGCTATGCCTGTCTCTTTATCGGTTACGTAGAACAGTCCATCTTCCGTAGTTACACCGGCACCACTCCCCACCTCTTCCTCCGCTACACTGATAACTGCATCGGCGCCACCTTGTGCTCCCGCAAGGAGGTTGAGCAATTCATCAACTTCACCAACACATTCCACCCCGATCTTAAATTCACCTGGACCATCTCTGACACTTCCCTCCCCTTCCTGGACCTCTCCATCTCCATTAGTGACGACCGACTTGACACTGACATTTTTTACAAACTCACCGACTCCCACAGCTACCTGGATTACACCTCTTCCCACCCTACCTCTTGCAAAAATGCCATCCCGTATTCCCAATTCCTCTGCCTCCGCCGTATCTGCTCCCAGGAGGACCAGTTCCACCACAGAACACACCAGATGGCCTCCTTCTTTAGAGATCACAATTTCCCTTCCCACGTGGTTGAAGATGCCCTCCAACGCATCTCGTCCACATCCTGCCCCTCCACCCTCAAACCCCACCCCTCCAACTGTAACAAGGACAGAACCCCCCTGGTCCTCACCTTCCACCCTACCAACCTTCGCATTAACCATATCATCCGCTGACATTTCCGCCACCTCCAAACGGACCTCACCACCAGGGATATATTTCCCTCCCCACCCCTTTCCACTTTCTGCAAAGACCGTTCCCTCCGTGACTACCTGGTCAGGTCCACGTCCCCCAACAAACCACACTCCCGTCCTAGCACACTCCCTGCTACCGCAGGAATTGCAAAATCTGTGCCCACACCTCCTCCCTCACCATCATCCAAGGCCCTAAAGGAGCCTTGCACATCCAAAGTTTCACCTGCACATCCACCAATGTCATTTATTGTGTCTGTTTCTCCCGATGCGGTCTCCTCTACACTGGGGAGACTGGACGCCTCCTC
Organism: Chiloscyllium plagiosum; assembly: GCF_037043375.1. Taxonomy (NCBI): domain Eukaryota; kingdom Metazoa; phylum Chordata; class Chondrichthyes; order Orectolobiformes; family Hemiscylliidae; genus Chiloscyllium; species Chiloscyllium plagiosum. Next base: position 15,574,509 of record NW_028270145.1, on the reverse strand, counting down.
GCAGAGCATTTCAGGGAACATCTCCGGGAAACCCGCATCAATCAACCCCACTGCCGCATGGCCCAACATTTCAACGCTCCCTCCCACTCTGCCGAGGACATGCAGGTCCTGGGCCTCCTACACTGCCGCTCCCTCACCACCCGACGCCTGGAGGAAGAACGCCTCATCTTCCACCTTGGAACACTTCAGCCCCAGGGCATCAATGTGGATATCGCCAGGTTCCTCATTTCCGCTCCCCCCACCTTACCTCAGTTCCAACCTTCCAGCTCAGCACTGTCCTCATGACCTGTCCCACCTGCCAATCTCCCTTCCCACCTATCCGCTCCACCCTCCTCTCTGACCTATCACCTCCAACCCCACCCCCATTCACCTATTGTACTCTTTGTTACCTTCTCCCCAGCACCCCCCACATCCCCTCCCTCCCCCCACCCATCTCTTCACCCTGGAAGGTTCCTGCCTCTATTCCTGATGAAGGGCTTTTGCCCGAAACGTTGATTTTCCTGCTCCTCGGATGCTGCCTGACCTGCTGTGCTTTTCCAGCACCACTCTGATCTAAACTCTGGTTTCCAGCATCTGCAGTCCTCACTTTTGCCTAACGAGATTTTCAGGCAACCTTGGAAACACATGCACAGATTTTAGAACAGAATGCATAGTTAAATCCTCAATCAGTTGCTTTTCTACCTATTTAAATCACTCAGTACGTTCCTGTCAAGTATCTAACATACCTACTCTTCAACATCCCGCATATTCAAGCACTGCTGCCTCACAACACCAGGGTCCCAGGTTCGATTCCAGCCTCGGGCAACTATCTGTGTGGAGTTTGCACATTCTCCCCGTGTCTGCGTGGGTTTCCTCCTACAGTCCAAAGATGTGCAGGTCAGATGAATTTGCCATGCTAAATTGCCCGTAGTGTTAGGTGTATTAGTCAGAGGGGAATGGGTTTGGGTGGGTTACTCTTCAGAGGGTCGGTGTGGACTGGTTGGGCCAAAGGGCCTGTTTCCACACTGTAGGGAATCTAATCTAATCTACACCCATTCCTCTTTGCTCTATAAAGGGTTAAAATTATCCAACATCTTGCTCTGTTAAACCTCCACTTGAATTGCAAAAGAGAAATGTGCGTGTGTGTGTCCGTAAGCCATGCTCGTCATACATCACTCTTAATGGGATGGATTAAATCATAACTATTACCAATGTTTTACGATGACAAGTGCTAGAAATGGAAACAAAAAAGCCAGATGATGTCAATTTTCTTTGACTGCATTCAGATCCTTGCACAGACTAATTGTTAAAGTAATAGGCTGACTCAATGGTACAGTATGAAAGACAAAACAAAAACAAAAGTGTTGATGAAATTCGGCAGGTCTGACAGCAATCGTGGAGAGAGAAACAGAGTTAATGTGTTGAGTCCAACATTACTGTTTTTCAGCCTCCACAGGATTTTGCTTGTAATAGGCTGAAGAGCACCTCAATAATTGTGTGACTTTGTTTTGAAAACAAGACATTTTCTCTGAATATTGCACCAATTCAGGCTCCAAACAACTCACTGAGACTTCTCATGATTTAATCCAATTTTAGATTTTTTTAAAGTGTTTTTACTTCACATTTGAATAACGCTATTCAGACTGGAGTACAATAAAGTTGTAGCGAACTTCAGTTTAATTGATGCTATTAAAATAGTGGTATTTTGGAAGGAAAATAGGGAGAGGTGTGGAATCAGAAACACAAATTCTCAGGCAGATGCCATATTGGTAGCAGCCATTGCTCTGGCAGCACTGCCATTTAAGACTGCTGTTGGCCTCTGGGTGGTCAGCAACACTCAGTGCACACTCTACCTGGAACCCTTGATCCTGGGCTTGGGCCCATTGCTGACCTGTCATGTGCCTACTTGACACATGAATAGTAGGATTTCCCAAAAAGAGGTGACATGTGGTTTTCACTGCCTCCCCCGCTAACAGCCATGGACTTCCACAAGATCTTGTCCAATGGCTCACCTGTTATGAGCAGACACAACCAAGACAGGGGAAAGGGATAGCATACGAGTCAGCTCCATAGACAGTGGGATCGCACACTAGGTTCTGTTGCACAGGGCTCGGATGAGAATTTTGATGGAGACAGAAAAAGCTTTAATGGAGAGACACACAGAAATGCTTAGTATATTGTTTAACTTGGCAGAAAGCCTGCTATAATTGTCATGGATCATGAAGGAGTCTCTTGCAACTTGGCACAGGGCTTTGTACAGAGTTTGGAGACCATGCGTTCTAGCATGGAAATGATGCCAACTTAATGAGAACAGTCGCAGGCCTGGTAATGATGCAGCATCTAGTGGTATTGCATCAGCTTCCATTGAAACACAAATAGAAGGCAATCAATATCTGAGTGTTGTGGTGAAAGGTCACACTGAAGATATGAAATCCTGTTACCAGACTACTCCTGTCTTTGTTATGGTGTTACGACACGGGGTAAACCCTCCTGCTTAATTTAAACTGGCAACACAGAAAAGATGTATCCCGTGCAGTAATCTATGAAAACTCGAGAGGCCAAGAACTATTTAAAGTAAAAATTAACAACTTTATTTCTTATAGTATAACAAAGAATAATTAACTAACAACTATTTACAATTCCTTCCTCTAACCTATCCTTTACCTTCCCTTCCATAACACTAGTCCAATAATACTCCCAATTAAGGTTTACGGAAAAATTCTAATTTTAAAACCAGGCAGCAGTCAAATCTTCTCTTTATCTTCGTCAGTAATTTGCTCCCCAGGTTAGTGTTGAGGTTTTTCTCAGTGCAAACTCCTTCTCTAGATAGGTACCGCTCAGAGAGCTCTAATTAGCAGTCTACACCTGTTGGTCTCCTGTAGCAGTTCTCCTCCCAACTATTTAATTTTCCCCGGTCTTATACCCCAAAGCATCAGATTGTGTCATTGCCTTTTAAGATTGTCAATATACTCAATTCAAACCTGATTGGAATTTGGTATTTTTCAGGGTATAATTTAAACCGATTGGCCTAATTCGAATCTGCTTTGTCGTTTTCAGGCAACTGGCTACCCGAGTAGCTGGAGCACATGTTACATTGTGTCTTATTGAGAACACTTGGTGCTGTCACTGCTAGCTTTTACTCTCTTAAAAGGTACAGTACACACACATCTTCATAACAATGGATAATCATGCTCAAAGGGGCTTGAATAGTCTCACAGCAGTCCAGAAACCTATATTCCATCAGATTGCTAGGTCAATGGAGGTAGCACTCTGAGGAATGGTACTGGGTCTGTGCAGCATGATACTACAGGTCATCTCTCAACCTTCTAGCACTGCACTCTACCAATAAATTCCCTCATAGTGGCCAATTAGCCAACCATCCCATCCTGTTGCTAAATATGTCAAGGCAATAGGGTTTGTAGCGAGACTTTCTAGACCCAAAGCTGAGAAGTTCTCCTCCAAAGCAGTCTCCTCTCGCCATGCTGCAGCTACTGGAAGAACAGTGCATAGGAGGACGACTGGCAAGTTTCTAGATTTAATCGACTTTCTAAAATAGTATGGTGGCTGTTAGAATTTAAGATGGATACAAAGACGTGCAAAACAATGAAGAAAACAATATCGCAATCAACAAAATAAGGCTCCAGCAAAAATAGTCACAATCCTGGAGGGAGAGAGATCCTTTCCAAATGACGAAAGAGAGTACATGTGAATGCAATACTCGTGTGCAAATAACATCTATCAAAATCTAAATCATAGCAACTCACTGCATTATAAAAAACATTCATCTCTCAGTAATAAAACAATCACTGAGAATTGTTTTAACATTCTTCTCTTCTGGTTACCAGGAAAAAAAGCTTCTCACTACCTAATCCCATCACAATACTTCAAATTTTGAGCATTTTAGCCATAAGTCATACCTTACAATGGTAATTATACCTTACCATTGAGTCTCTGCCAAGCTATCTGCATGGTTCCATTTTCCAGCACTTGGCCAATAACCTTGAATGTTATGACAGTTCACGTGCTAATTCGCATACTTTTTAAACATTGTGAGGTATTCCATCCCAAGTAGTATATTCACGATTCCCACCACGCCCTGAGTGAAAAATGTTTTCCTCAACTCCCCTCTAAACCTCCTGTCTTTTAGCTTTATGCCCACTCGTCTTTGACCCTTCAGGTATGGGGAAAGTGCTGCTTCCAATTACTCCTTATCTCTTATAATCTTGTACATTTCAAACAAGTCCCCCATCAGCCTTCCCTGCACAAAAGTAAACATGCGACCCTATCCAGCCTCTCTTCATAGCTAAAATGGTCCAAGCCAGGCAATATCCTTGCAAATCTTCTCTGCAACCCTGTACACAGTACCCAAACTGTGGCCTAACTAAAGTTTTGTACAGCTCCAACATAACCATCTTGCTCTTATAATCTATGCCATGACTCATAAAGGTAAGTGTTCCATATGTCTTCTTAATTACCTTATTAACTTGTCCTGCTGTCTTCAAGGATCTGTGGACAATCAACCCAAGATCCCTCTGATCTCCTTAGTGTCTTGTTCATCATTTTCCCATGGAAGTTTCAGGAGTGAGTTCTAATTATAATTCAGTTGATTCAATAAAGTCAGTTTCAAGAGCATTCTGAATGGGTGTCATTGAGCTGAGGGAGAAACTTAGATATAGTTAGTTAATGGATGTAGGTTTGCTCACTGAACCTTCCAGCTCAGTGAGCAAATCTGCATCCAGAACCTCAACCTGAGCTACAAATCTTCTCAAAACTCGCTAATAGCTAGTCAATTTCAAAGTGCTCGGGTCTGTACAGAAGGAAAGAAAAAACTCAGAAGTGAATGCTCTCCACTGGAACATGGAACATTACAGCACAGTATCGGCCATTCAGCCTTCGATGTTGTGCCAACCTGTGAAACTAATCTGAAGCCTATCTAACCTACACTATTCCATTATCACCCATATGTTTATCCAATGACCATTTAAATGTCCTTAAAGTTTATAAGTGTCAGGATTAGAGTGTTTTGCTGGAAAAGCATAGCAGGTCAGGCAGCATCCGAGGAGCAGGAAAATCGACGTTTCAGGCAAAAGCCCTTCATCAGGAATGAGACTTCTTTTTTTAATTTTTCTTTTTTTTTCTGATGAAGGGCTTTTGCCTGAAAAGTCGATTTTCCTCCTCCTCGGATGCTGCCTGACCTGCTGTGCTTTTCCAGAAAAACTCTAATTTTGACTCTAATCCCCAGCAACTGCAGGCCTCACTTTCTCACTACAGGCAGAGCGTTCCACACCCTTACTACTCTCTGAGTAAAGAAACTCCCTCTGACATCTGTCCCATATCTACCACCCCTCAATTTAAAGTTATGTCCCCTCGTGCTAGCCATCACCATCCAAGGAAAAAGGCTCTCACTGAACACCCTATCTAATCCTCTGATCATCTTGTATGTCTCTATTAAGCCACCTCTCAACCTTCTTCTTTCTAACACAAACAGTGTCAAGTCCATCAGCCTTTTAAGACCTACCCTCCATACCAGGCAACATCCTGGTAAATCTCCTCTGCATCCTTTCCAATGCTTCCACATCCTTCCTATAATGCCGCAACCAGAACGGTACACAATACTCCAAGTGTGGCCACATTAGGGACAATGTAATAGTTTTATTCTTTTATATACTGCAGGAAGGGTTATAGCAGTTGAAAAAGGGCTGTAATTACTGTCCAGTTTGCATGTATCATGTAGAAGAAAGCTACTATTTGGTTGGACTTTGAGCTCATCTCAGAATTTTCATCAGTGTTGTCTACTGGACTATCATAGAAATGTTAATGACAGCTAATACAAAGGACAAACTATCTAAGTCAAATCACAACTGACAAAATACAATTAGATATTAAGCAATACAGGTGAATCCTTAGCACAAGAAAGACTGAGCCTTCTTTTGAGAAAGATTTTCACCACTGAATGTAAGAGGAATTTAAGACAAAACCCAACATTTGGAACATTACCTCTTTATTGGCTTTCCCTTTCTTCTTTTTCTTCTTCTTTTCATTTTTGTCCTTTTTCTCTTTCTTTTTCTTTTTCTTTTCACCTTGTGTAACAAATTCTTGAAGCACCTGAGGAGAGTGGTAAGTTATTAAAGCACAAGCCAACTTATTTAACGAGAAAACCTGCTTTTGTAAAAAATATTAGAGACTGTGCAGGAAGGAAGGGAAAAAACAAGAGTGAGCATTCTGTCCCCTTCAAGCAAAACATGTGGATATATGAAAGCATATAAACTAGGCATGCAATGTTAGTCAAATCCCTGCACTCAGTGATAACACTATGCATTTTCCATGCCGGTTGCTATCCTTACTATGTCTCAAAAGATATTGCTACAACTACAACAGTTGTAAGATGGATATGTCATTGTTTTTAGTGCCAACTAAACTGGAGGAATGAAAGGTGGCCTTGGTTGATTTACTAAAAAGAAGATGCCATCACATCTGTACTGAAGGTACTACCTTCTCCACTCTCTAGCTATCCGTTTCACTCATCGGAATACATTAACAACAAAATTATTATGGTTTTGAAAAACAGTCATGTCACATTCAAAATGTTAGCTCTGTTTCTCTCTTCACAGATGCTGCCAGAGCTGCTGAGTTTCTCCAGCAGTCTTTATTATTAATGATAATGAGGTCCTGATTAAAGTTGACAGGACCTGTGCACCCACAGCTTTGCTGGGATCTTTGAATCTTATTGGCTTCCCTTGCACAATTCCCTGTGAATTTTGAAGCCAATACATTCAAAATCACAACTTGCAATGTTTGAACTTCAATTTACATTAGTCAGTCCAGTACAGTACTGAAACTCTACAGTGCAGTTGCTATCTTAATTCAGAAAAAATGTTATAATCTAGAAAAGACAATAACATGCAACAGGATGCAGCTGTATCTCAATCACAGAATCACTGCTCCAAAGCTGCAATCCCTCCTCAAAAAGGTTTAATGGATAGAAATTGTTACCAAGAAACTTGGATGACTTTTTTCTCTCTTTAAGTGCGAGTTCTAATCTGAAAACTATAGCTTGCTTAAAAATGCCACTGATACTATCTGCGGACATGTTGAATTTTAAGTTATAAGGTAGAACACATTAACAAAAGTCAAATACTGGCATTTAAACAATTGCAGTTTATAGCCGAATTATGTATCACAAACGTCTGAATATAACCCTTCGATTCGTCGTGAAAATTACCTCTTCTGGAGTCTTTGTAGCAAAAATAGCTGCAGAACCACCTTTCTCTGCATCAGGGAAATTGGGAAACCTCCCAGTTGTGTTTCTAGATTGAAGAATAAAACATTAACACTTAAAAAGCAGCAATTCTCCAAATTAATCAAGGTATTATATCATGGAGTATGCAAGGAGGTAAAATTGGATGTGCTGTTTTCTGACAATGACCAACCTCCACCTAACCCTCCTGCCAATTCAGGCAGAGCAAGGTAGAGGTAAATTTGGTGCTGTCATCTCATTCAAGACAGCAGCATTGGGTCCGGTGAACCCAGAACTGCTGGCTGCATCTCACTTTGTGCAGAACACAGCAGTGTCATGTTGACAGCATGGCGCAGAATCAGAGAGTAATTACAAGATAAAGGGATGCTGACTTTCTATAAAGCAATCAAGTCAGTCCCAAAGTTCTACTCTATCCCTGTGATTTTGCAAGACCAGCTCTCCAGGATCCCATTTAATTTCCTTTTGAAATTATCAATGAGAGTGTTTCCACTATTTTACTCTCGCAACATTTAAGAAGCATCTGGATGAATACTTAAAATGCCAGGGCATAGTAGGCTGTGGACCAAATGCAGGAAAATAGGATTAATGTAGTTTGGTTTTGTACAGGTCAGCATAGAAATGGTGGACCGAAGGGTCTGGTTTTGCTGTACGACTCTATGACTCACAATCTTCTGAAGGTGTGGTGGCTAGAACTGGATGCAGTGCCCTAATTGGAGCCTAATCAGAATTTTATTGGCATTACAAATCTTGCCATGATGCAGAAGGAGACCATTCAGCCCAATGTGCCTGCACTGACTCTCTGAACATTTTAACTTGGTACCAATCTTCTGCCACTTCCTCATAACTGTGCACTATTTAAAGCATCCAAAGCCCTCTAGAATAACTCACTTGAACCTGCTTCCGCAACATGGCAGACCCTAACTACTAGCTGTGAAATAAATTCTCCTTACCTCACACTTACAAAGCAGTTCAAAACTGTGCCTCTGGTTCTCTATGCTTTTATACAAGGAATGCTTTTTTATGATCTACTATCTCCAGACCCCTTATGATTTTGCAAACTGCATTGTAATAACTGCGTTTATGCTCAGAACTCTGTTTATTGAACCCAAGATCCCAAATGCTAATTACTGTATAACAGTAGGCAGACTGAACTCTTGTACTTGTCACCATTCATGATGTCATCTGTTTTAAAATGTTTTAAAGCAACACACACACATACTCCCTCGGTCTTTCTTACATTGCATGTAAATTTTAATTCTGGATTAGTGGTGCTGGAAGAGCACAGCAGTTCAGGCAGCATCCGAGGAGCAGTAAAATCGACGTTTTGGGCAAAAGCCCTACATCAGGAAAATTTTAAGTCCAGTGAGGGTTCCTTCATCCAGGAGTTAATGTTCAGGTATGTCCAGATAGCTGAAGGTAAGAGTTGCAGAATTTCAAATTGGTGATGACACAGCAAGGTTGTGTTGATTTAAAGGGAACCAACTTACTTTGCAGGCCAATAGAAGAATCCTCTGGAAATAGGATTCAAGAAGATTGGAACATAGCTTTAAGCCTGTTTATGGCATTTTATCTATGCTGGAAGTTTAAAAAAAAAGACTGAGACAAGGATTCAGAAATGAACAATTAAAGCCCGTCAAAGACCAGAGGAATTTTGATGTAACCTTGCCCAGGATTAAAGTTAGATTAAAGAAGCCACTTTGTGCTTTTAGTCAAAATTCACGGTTCAGTTCAAGGATCTAGATGGTTATTATTAGTGTCTCTGTAGACATACTGACTATCAATTTAGTTTTTTATTTTCAATACTGAAGCTCAGTACTTCTATTTATTTTACTGTTCTTGCAATGTGACCCAACAATAATAGGTGCACGTTTTCACAAAGGTGATGGTTTAACTTTGATCTTGTGGTTATACTGCCAGAAATTTCTGGAGATGTGGCCAACTTGAAAATTATGTGATCAGTAGCAGCCATTTGAGTCCAACAAGGTCATGTTGTGTAGGATCAGAGGAACAGGAGTAGGCCATACAGCCCCTCAAGCCTGTTCCACCGATTAATGTCCCATATCCCTTTATATCTTGACCCAAAACTTTATCTATCTCAGACTTAAAACTAATCATTGATCTAACATCAACTGGCCTTTGTTGAAGAGAGTTCCAAATCTCTACCTTTGTAGTACTAGAAGTGCTTCCTAACATCTTTCCCCAATGGTCTGGCCCTAATTTTTAAGCCATGCCCCCGAGTTCTAGAATCTCCAACCAGTGGAAATTGTTTATCCTTATCTTCAGTGTCTTTGCCGGTTAATATCTTGAAGACTTTGATTAATTCATCCCTTAACTTTCTAAATTCTAAAGAAATCAGACCTAACCTGTCTATTCTCTCATCATAACTTAACCCCTTAAGTACCGATATCTTCTCTTGTCAACCTGCGCTGTACTCCCTCCTTCTGAAAGTGTGGTGGCCAGATATGTTCACAGTACACCACGTTGGATCTAACCAGGGTTTTGTACAACTGCAGCATAACTTCTGTGTCTTTCTGCTCCAGTCCTCTAGAAAGAAAGGCCAGCATTCTATTAATTTCTCAATTACTTTCCATGCCCCAACTCCCAAGTCTCTTTGGACATGCACTTTGTTTGACTTCATACCATCCAGAAAGTACCCTAATCTATACTTTATTGGTCCAAAATGGATAACCTCACACCTACTTAAAAAAATATAATTTTTTTGAAATAATTTAGATCAATTTATGTCTTGTGGGCACATCAAGCCAACAAGACATAAACTCTCAATATATCCCATGAAGTACCAGGACTGTGCTCTTATGTCCACGTTGCCTCTTCCTATCCCACCTGCCAATATATATCACCTCAAAGTTGTCTGTGTTTTCTATTTGCCCCTTGTGTGCTCAATTGGTTAGCCTATGTCAGTTGATTAACATCCATTTGTTTCCTATAGCATGAAGATTTTGGTACTAACAGCAAATTATGAAAATTTACTCTGTATACCAAACTCCCAGTGATTTATGCATGCCGAAGGGCCTGTTTCTACACTGTAATGTAATCTAAAAAAAAAATTAGTGGTCCTAGCTGGAATCTTATGGAACATCATTGACTGCCATCATCCAATCTGAAAAACAACCACTTACCCTAGCTCACTGTTTTCTATCCTTAAATATGCTTAGACCATTGACTCTTGTAGTCTATGAGCATCAGTTTTATTAATCTACTGTTATTTTCTTTTCCCGAAGTTTCACACATGAGATATAATTCGCACACAAAATTCTGCAAACAGTTAAAGTTTATTAAAACCTGTACAAGCTAGGTGACCCCTTTCATCCTCTTCACGGATCATAGAGTCATAGAGATGTACAGTATGGAAACAAACCCTTCGGTCCAACTCGTCCATGCCAACCAGATATCCCAATCCAATCTAGTCCCATTTGCCAGCACTTGGCCCATATCCCTCTAAACCCTTCCTATTCATATACCCATCCTTTTAAATGTTGCAATTGTACCAACCCCCACCACTTTCTCTGGCAGCTCATTTCATACACGTACCATCCTCAGCGTGAAAAAGTTGCCCCTTAGGTCTCTTTTATATCTTTCCCCTCTCACCCTAAACCTATGCCCTCTAGTTCTGGACTCCCCCACCCCAGGGAAAAGACTTTGTCTATTTATCCTATCCATGCCCTTCATAATTTTGTAAATCTCTATAAGGTCACCCTCAGCCTCTGATGCTCCAGGGAAAACAGTCCCCATCTATTCAGCCTCTCCCTATAGCTCAAACCCTCCAGCTCTGGCAACATCCTTGTAAATCTTTTCTGAACATTTTCAAGTTTCTCAACATGCCTCCGATAGGAGGGCAAGTAGAATTGCACGCAATATTCCAAAAGTGGCCTAAACAATGTCCTGTTCAGTCGGTGTTAGGAAAGTTGAAATTCCTTATTACAATTCTATTATTCTTGCCCTAACTGTGATCTCCTTACATAGTTGCTCCTCAATCTGCGCTGAATTGATTGAAGTGTACAAGATCCTCAATGGTCTTGGCAAGATGGATGTGGAAAGAACGTTCACTTAGATGGGTCAGTGTGACAGTCTAAAGTTCAGGGATCACTTCTGAGAGAGTAGAAATATTTTTCATCCTCAGAGGGGGCTTTGAAACTCTTCAAGAATGGAGGGGAACACCGGCATTTGTTTAAATTGGAGAATTTGTTGGGAACTGGCTGTCTAAAATAGAGTCAAAGTGAGGCACCGAAAAAAGGAAGCACATCCCCTTTATACAGGTCAGTTGGTCATGCTCACAGATACTCTGGCCACACCCCACTCCCCCCCCATAACCACATGATATCCTTAGTACCGTGGTACGATGAGATCATCCTCAGAGATAATGCAAATGTAAATTCCCTAATCCTGGAGAATTATTATGCAGACGATTTCCTGACTCAGTGATTCCCCAAGACAATGTAGGTGTGACATACCTAGCTTCAGGGGATGGCTAGAAAGTGTTTCTGAATGGAAGAGATTGAATGAGAGTTTTATTTGGTAATAGTAGGGGAATAGTAGCAAATGACTGTTTGAATGGACTGGGAGTCATCCGCATTCTTTCATGAATGTCATCCCCACTCAGAATGTTCAGTCAGTGCAGTTTAACTCTTCAATATTACATTAAAGTTCAGAGAGATAGTCCCATTTAATCTTTCAACGTTACAGTACCTTGTTAAATGCTTTATTAAAATCAACTGCTGTTGGTTCATAAACCTTTATTCATCAAAAAAAAAGAGATTTGTCAACGTTTTAACAGAGTTGTGATGGTTCTTCTTAATGTGGTGCTGTGACCTCAACCAGCTACAATCTACATTAATAACCAAAGACATAGCGAAAGAAATGTAACTTAGTTTACAAATGATACAATGTTAGGTGTGAAAAAAACCTCGAAGGACACAAAGAACCTGCAAAGTGAAACAGGAGGTCGGTTAAGTGAGTGGGCAAAAAGGTGGCACATGGAATCTAATGTGGGGTGTGTCAGGTTATTCACTTGGGTAGTCAGATGCACAGGATTTATAAATATTCATGTTCAGAGGGATTTAGTGTATTCATACGAGGAACTCAGAAAGTTAGCAAGGAGGTATATTAAGCAATTAGGAAGTTAAATGGCATGGATTGCTTTTATTGGAGGACGACGAGAGGGCAAGAATAGGAACTTGTTAAAATTTTACAAACTTTAGTAGAACTACTGAAGTAGTGTGTGTGGGTTTGGTCCATTGTTAAGGAAAGACTTACTGTAAAAGTTTTATTATCCAATATGTGAAGGGTCTCAATGCAAGAGAACACAAGATGACTTATTGAATAAACTCCTTATCTCAACTTGCAAATTTATCTTCTGTTTTTCTTGATTACAGTACAGAATCTGCAATTGCATAGCCTCTTATAAAGTGTAATGATGCCTTTCAAAAAATTGAATCAATGTTTCAAAAAGTATTTGTGCAAGTTATTTCTTCTCCTTATGGAATTTATTTTCAGGGCTCTTTTGTCTTTTGAGGCTTCACATTGCCCACAGCTAGCCACTGTACTGCCCCTACTTAACCCATATATATAATCCTGAGAATCTCTTCACGGCATACTTCTTTGCTTTTTGTTTAGCCTCAACAAATTTGGCATTCATTAGAATTAGAATTAGAATCCCTACAGCGTGGAAACAGGCCCTTCAATCCAACAAGTCCACACCAACCCTCCGAAGAGTAACTCACCCAGACCCATTCCCCTTTTATATATTTACACCTGACTAATACACCTAACACTATGGGCAATTTAGCATGGCCAATTCACCTGAGTTGCACATCTTGGGACTGGTGGGAGGAAACTGGAGCACCCGGAGGAAACCCACACAGACACGGGGAGATTGTGCAAGCTCCACACAGACAGTCACCCGAGGCAGGCATTGAACCCCAGTCTCTGGCGCTGCGAGGCAGCAGTGCTAACCACTGAGCTACCATGCTGTCCACTTCTGTCCTTTCACCCAAGGCACTTATACAAATTGCAAAAACGTTGAGGGCCCAACACTGATCCCTGTGGCACACCATTCATTAAGTCCTTCCAACCTGCAAAAACACATTTATAACTCGTCTATGCTTCCTGTTAGCAAACCAATTTTCTATCCATGCCAATATACTAATCCCCTACACCATGAGCTTTTACTTTGCATTAAAAGCTTCGAAGTGGCACTTTATCAAATGCCTCCTGGCAATATAAATTCAGTACATTCATCAGTTCTTCATTATCCACAATATATATTACTTCCTCAAAGAACTCCAATGAACTTGCTAAAGATGATTTCTCTTCCACAAAAACACATTGACTGTGCCTGATTACCTAGAATTTCTTCAAGTGTACTGCTATAATGTCTTTAATAATAGCTTCTAAGATTTACCTTATGACAGATGTTAACCCCATTGGCCTGTAGTTTCCTACTTTCTGTCCCCTTCTTTTTTGAAGATCAGAGTTGCATTTTCTATGGTCAAATCTAATGGGATATTTTTTCTGAATCTATAGAGTTAGGGTGATGAAAAGCAATGTATCAAGTACGGCTATTTCTATAGAGACTCCAGGATGCTTCAGGAACCAGGCAGTTGTCAGCCAAACAGTTCCAAATATTTACAGTACCACTTTTCTGGTAATTGTAAATTTCTTAGTTTCCTCCTTTCCTTCCATTTCTTCATGTATAACTACTCTGGATTCCTTGTATCCTCTTTAATGAACACTAACATAAATTACCTGTTCAATTAATCTGCTACCTGTTTATTTACCGTGATCAGTTCTCCAAAAGACTTTCTATAATACAAACATTTAATGCAAACATAACCAACACAAAATGTTTCCTTCACTGGTTTTACTGGTTTTCCTTTCTATTAGGTAGAACATAAAGGAAGAATTAATGGGATCTTGTCCGACATTTAATGCAAGACCTACTATCTCTATATTTCTGGTTATCTTCCTCTCACACTCAAATTTCTCCCCTCACTTATTAATTATTTTAGTCATTCTTTGCTTTTTTAAAAAAATGTTATGTCCAACCTTTTATTCTATCACTTGTGTTTGCATAGTATTTTCGTTAAGTTAGACGCTATCTTTAAATTTTCCAGTTATACATGGATGGCACATCGATCCACAGGATATTTTCTTACTTATTGCAATGTATCTATTTTTCACATTCTGAAGTATTCGCTTAACTGTCTGCCACTGAATCTCTCTTGGCCTTTCCTTAACCTAGTTTGTCAATTCACTTTAGTTTTTCTGCCCACATAATTGCCTTTATTTAAGTTTTTAAAACAATAGTCTCAGACACACTCTTCTCTCTCAAACTGAATGTAAAATCCAATAATATTACGGTCACTAACAGGAAGGGAGTCTGAGGTCATTAAAGAATTCAATCTCATTGCATGATACCAGGTCTAGTATGGCTTATTCTTCAATTATCTCCAGAACATGCTGTTGCAAGAAATTATTCAAAAACATTCAATCAGCTCCTCATCTATGCACTTTGTGCATTTCCGACCTTTCTAGTCTATATGCAGATTAAGATCAATCATGAATACTGCCATTCCAGTCGAACAAGCTCCCACTTATTTCTTCCTTTATGTTCTACCTTACAGAAAGGAAAACCAGTAAAACTAGTGAAGGAAACATTTTGTGTTGGTTATGTTAATACCGACCATTCCTCTATTCTGTGAATACCACGATTAACAAACAAAGAAACCTATCCCCATACTAACATTTTCAAGCTTCCTATCCTTTCTACTTGTCCTATACCCTTCAATTTTCAGGCCCCAATCCATGGTGCAATAGTTGGTCACCAATCTGCAGCCTTCAATCACATCCTAAACAAGGTGAAAGAATTTCAACAGAAACAAATTGCTGGAGAAACTCAGCAAGTTGGCAGAAACTCTGGCAGCATCTGTTGACAGAAAACAGAGTTAATATTTGAAGACCAGTGAAGACCTGCTGAGTTTCTACAGCAATTTTGTGCACAAAACGTAGCTATAAGCATTCCAATAATGTAGCAAAAGTAAAAGAGGTAATGGGGAGATAGGGCTGGGTGTCATCAGCATTTGGAAACTAAATTTTATTCATTTCATGCTTGTGATAAACAATAGTGTTCACACCACATGTTTAAGAATTGCAACAATATCAGCTAAGGATAGTCTGGTTAAGTACTGAGAATTTCAACTGTGGCTGGATTTAAACAAGATCTGAAAGAGAAGCTTGGGTGGCTCCAGGAAATTCATGAATCTGTTTTCCTTACCGACACTCAATAAACCATTGTCGGATCTGGTCCTGCAGAGTTTCCTTAATATCCATTCCCTCCACTGCTCGTACTTGTTCTTTTAGCGTGATTAAAGCTTCCTGATATTCCACCTCATGTACTTCCTGCACGACATGCCTTTGCAGAACTGTTTTCTGAGCTTGCAGATGAGCAGGGCTCAGCTGTTCAAAATTGGGTGGTGGTGCCTGAGAAAAGAAATCAACCATCTGTCATGATAGTATTTGTAACCTAGCTTGCAATAATAGCATTGGCATGTATGTCAGACAGCAAAACTGAAAATACCCGTGCCACTGATAGCGAAAACATCTATCAGAACAGATTTTTAGGAATCACTTACTTTTAAGCTTGAAATTGTCCTACCACATCTCTTGAGCAGGATACTCTGCAAAACTGTCATTTGAAAGAGATTGGCTCAAAAAAGAAAATACCTCACATTCAAATACGGGACAATTAATATTCCTAAGGAAGCTAAATTGGACAAAGAGGGAAAAAGACATAAAACTAAATTAAGAAAAGGAAAGTTATTGTAAATCCAGTAAATGGATGGGGACCTAAAGATTGGGAGAGTGTCTTTGGTAACACTATATAACATGACAATACTACTTGCAAAATACTTATCCTTCTGTGTGCATCATCTACCTTTAAATTCCTGTGGTTAGACGTGAATAAATAAATAAGCAATGTGTTCAAATTTGTACCAAACAAAAACTAAAATTTTAATTCTATAAGTCTCAATCAAATTCAGCAAGGTACCTGGAAGGATTGCATTTCAGATCAAACGATTTACAGGTTTTATGCACAATGCATAATGAGTTCAATAATTTCATTGTCGCACACATTCATAATGTAAGCACATTACTATGTATTATTAATAACAAATGTCAACAGATTAAAAAGACTTCCAAAATTTAAGCCACCTGACAACACTTTTAACATTTAAAAAGGTAACCTTCACATTTTGAATTCCTTTTTGTGAAGCAGTTTACTTTGTTTAATAAAACATAAAATTTGGATACACCTTTAAACGGTGTTAGGATACAAATGCTAACAAATCATTGTTCATGGGTGGCAGTGGTGTGCTCAGGTTACGTGTGGACTTCACACAATTGAATAAAGCAGTCCAGAGAGAAAACCACACAATGTCTTCTGTGGCTGACAGTTTGGCAAAACTAAAAACAATAGCATACTTTATGAAATTTGATGCTAACAGTTGACAAATGCCCCTAGACTATTACAGTTGTTAATCACATTCATCAGAACCTTTTGGGTAATTTTGTAATAATTGTCTACCTTTTGGAATACCATGAGCTCTCAAAATATTTCAACATGCAAACTTTGAAATCCTAGAGGGTAACAAAGGGGTAATTTGTCATATGTATGACATACTTATGCACAGCATGACAACATTGTCACAGAGTTCATGAAGTTCCTAAAGCATTGTAGAATGCAGCTTTAAGTGGAATAAAAAATGTCAATTTGCAAGGACAAGAATTACATTCTTATGCCATGTCATTCCAGAGAGTGGAACCATGGTCGATCTGAGGAAGGCAACATCAAGAAGGGAATTCCCACAGAGAATTTTGGTGCTGTTCAACAATTTCCAGGAACGGTCAATCAGGTAGATGAATTAATTCTAAATATGTCTCTAATTACACACATTTAAAGAGATATTTTTGGAAAAGGTCAATAATGGTTTTGTAATCTAAGGCAGATCTTAGCATTTCTGAAGATAAAAACAAAATTGCCTTCTTCAGATCTGTTAGCTCAGTACAATCCAAGGTTGTCATCATTGATGGATGCAGATGCAACTTCAAGAGAATTAGGTATAGCATTAATCCAGGTTCAGGATTTGGTAGCAGGAAGCCTGTATATTTCACATCAGGACATTAACAGGAACAGAGAATAATGTTTAGCAACCATAGCACAAAAGTGTTTAGTCATAATCAAAGGGCTGTAAATGTTTCTCAGATTTCTAGATGGCAGAGAATTTTCAAATAGAAACAGTCCACAATCCAATATTTACATTATTAGAATGCAAGGAGATAGTCCAAATGTTGTTACAATCCAAAGTTCAGCCTCAGGTTATTATGATTAAACGACAGTCTACGAATTGGAAAACACAGATCATAGCTGATGCATTATCTGGAACTACAGTTGATCAAGTTGAAGCAAAAGATTTAGTCCTTACTGACAATGTAAAAACATTTCTACCAGTTATAATGAAGTCATTACTGCCTCTGGGAAATTACAGGAAAATTGAGAAGTTCAAAAAGCAGAAGTAAATGTTGTATTATGGCTTTAGGACCTTGGAGCAACCTTGTAGTGATGTCACAGAGCTGCACCTCACTGAGTACAAATTGTACACAATGTGGGGTGAATTACATCACGCTATAAGGACACATTAAGAGACAAAGGTGAGTTTCTCTAGAAGAAGCTCAGACAGCACATGGACATGAACACATAAAGATGGTTTAGTCCTTACCTAACGTCGCTATAAGTCAGTGCCTGATATATTGATGATTACCATGTGTAGCAGTACTTGGTATGAAAGAAAATGAGTGTTACTTGAAATCTAAGTCTTTGCATCCTCCTCAACAGGTCTGTCTCAAACCCAAATCCATAGTATGGCATCAGATAAAAGAAACAAGAAGTTCTGTTAAGGCAGTCAAAACAGAATCAATAGGCTAGTTTTTTCAAATATATCATATACAAAGGAGGAACTTGATTATAATAGATTACTTACAGTGTGGAAACAGGCCCTTCGGCCCAACAAGTCCACACCAATCCGCCGAAGCGTAACCCACCCAGACCCATTCTCCTACATTTACTCCTTCACCTAACATTACGGGCAATTTAGCATGGTCAATACACCTAACCTGCACATTTTTGGATTGTGGGAGGAAACCGGAGCACCTGGAGGAAACCCACGCAGACACGGGGAGGATGTGCAAACTCCACACAGAGAGTCGCCTGAGGCGGGAATTGAACCCGGGTCTCTGGCGCTGTGAGGCAGCAGTGCTAACCATTGTGCCACCGTGCCGCCCACATATAATAGATGACCTTTTAGTTTTCAATCATAGACTTGTATCGCAAAACACTATGAATGAAAAGATTCTCCATAATATCCATGGAGTTCACTTCAGAATAAACAAGAGTAAGGATTGTACAAAGGAATCTTCTTGTGGGCAGGCATCTCAAAAGAAATTGAAAATTTCATGTTATCCTGCAATATAGGTCAATCAACAGTCAGACACTACTTTGTTTATGTCTCCTCGGTAGACCAGGAACTATACCTATCCAACTTGCCACTTAATTTGTGATTTAATACTTCAAGTAGATAACAGCAGAATTGGGTATCAATTACATTCACTAGTTCTCCTCATCACTCACAGACCAATGAAGACGCCATGACAGCAATAAAAGCCAAATTGTTATTACTGATCAGAAATAGCTATTGAGATTTAATTTTACTAAACTGCAAAATAACACATTTGAATCATGACCGTTAACTGGCAGAATTACTTATGGGCAGAAGTTTCAAAGCAGAAATTCCAGTATTAAGGCATACATAACCGGAGACAAAATATTATATCTTTAGGCCGTGAGACAGGAACAGAAATTCAGAATGACCACCAGAGGGTAGAAAAGATTGGCATAGTTCCAGGCACAGAGCAAAGACATTGTCAGCTTTGATGCCAAACTAGAAGATTTAGATCAGAGAAAAGACATCAACAGGGTTCAGTTCTCAGCAATTCAGATCAGCCTTAAATGAAAACAGAAATTGCTGGAGAAACTCAACAGGTCTGGTAGCACCTGTGGAGAGAAAACAACTAATGTTTCTAATCCAGTGATCCTTCATTAGAGCTGGTATTATATATTTGCACTCTCGTAGGAATATTCATAAGGAACAGATAGGCAACTACGAAATAGTTGCAGATAGGCAACTACGAAAACTATCACAGAATTGGGAATAATGAGAATACACAGGCATCAAATACACTGCCGCAAGAAACTTGAACTACAGAAATGGTGGAAGATCACCGTCATTCACATCACAGGTGAACAAGTTCAGTACAAGCTATGAAAATTTCACAAAAACTCAGTCCCTGAAGTTCAGACTTTCAAGAGAAGATGAGAATTTAGAGAGTTTGAAGAAGTTGTTGAAATACTAGAAATGTAAACGTTGAGCAAAACGGGGGGAGTTATAGTATAATGAGAATGCATAAGTTAATGATATGAAAATATATGACACGATGTAATACAGACATCAGAAGTTGCATATTCTCGAGGTCTAGAAGAGGATTCAATAAATGTAGAGAGACTATAGTATAAAAATCAGCATTATGTTTAGTGAAGTATAAATAAGAGTTCATTGGAACTCCAGAAAGTCAGAAACTAGTCACTCTAAGGTAAGGTAGAGGCAGTGATAGATTGCATTCAAAGTGGGTCAATACAACCTTGGAGAAAGTCTCTCAATAGTTTAGGAAAATAAAACCCAGATGCCTAAATCTCACATAAAACCGAACTGATAATGAATGATCACCTATGGCGTGTATCCATAAAGATAGATCAAATCATGGTGGCAGTCTCAATCGCGGTCTTCAAACAAAACAGGAGGCGCCCCTTTAGTATCTGAAAATTAGGTGTAGGACTATGAAATTTCTAAACCAAAACCTCTTTACAGCTCAAAGAATTCTACATTTTTGTTCAGCCAAGGCATTTTGTATTGGTTATTTTCCTGTTCCATTACTTTCAGTTTTATGCCACACAGGTGTTTTGACAACATTGGCTATCACTGGAGTGTGTTTTCATTCTTTGCATGTGAGATTACACATTGATTCAGCCACCATGGGATTCCCAAATGAAGCCAATTTTACCCTCACCCAGCCTTCATGCACAAAGTTTCTATTACTTGTCAATTGATAGCAATCAAGCACTGATTTCTAAACTATCCAGCCCAACAGTACTAAAGCCAAATAAAGTAATGCAGCTGAGCCCAAAATCAACTTCCTTTTCAAAAGGTCATGAACCAAATCCAGCCTGTCCCTGATCTCTAAGGCTCAATATAATACCACATGGAGTACTTGTCAGTGGAGAGTGCTTGGAAACACTTTTTTAAAAAAAACTCCACACCATAACATAGCTATCAGAATTATAGTCAACTTGTTTCCACTCCCCTGTCAATCATTATTGAGTAACTGTTGAGAAACATGCAGGATTAATTTGAGGCTAGCAAAAGGAAATTCATTTACAATTCTCACAGTAATTTACCATCTGCTGGAAAAAACAATGTGGATGTTTCTTTGCTACTCCTGGGGAGATTTCAATCCTGCCTGCAGTTCCTCCCAGTTCTAGCATAATTACTAAACCTGAAAATATCTGGAGATGACGTTTCTTAGATTTTAGCATGGTCTACTGTGTAGACAGTATCTACAGACCAAAACGCACCACGTGACCCACTGATCTTTGGCAGAATTTATGTTCCACACAAGCCCCTTCCCACTTTCTTCAACTAATTATACCAAACATTTCTTTCTATTATGTTGTTGTACTTATTTAACTTTTCTTTAAGTATATCTTTGCTAGTTGCCTCAACTATTGCTAGTGGCAACAAGCTCCACTCTGTAGGAAGTAACTTTTCTCCTGAATTTCCAATTGCATTTATTCATGACTATCTTAAATTTATGGCACGAAGTTTGGCATCCCTCCATAGTCTTTTTTTATCATAAGGTATCTATCAGACTATAGGACTTTGGGGAAAATACATCCATCGTTTTTGGCTTATTCTGATAAGTACAATCTTTCGATTCTAAATATTGCCAGTACAGATTCAACAGCATTCAAACGCTAAACATAAATATTTGCTCCCTACCGCTAAATACCAGCACCTAGGTACAGCACCAGCACTGTGGGTGTAACCCACAAGATGCACTGCGGTAACTCGCCAAGTATTTTTTGACAGCACCTTTAAACATGCAACTTCTACAAAGAAAAAAAGGTACAGTTGATGAACCAACACTGAGCACTGAACACAATCCAGGGAAATGTTAATAACAATGGCTCAACTTTTCCAACCACTTTCATTATTGTTTGACTGAAAAGGAGCACTCAGCTTGCTTGACAGAATCATAAAATCCCTACAGTGCAGATAGAGGTCATTGTGTCTTCACCGAACCTCCAAACAGTACCTCACCCAGACACAACCCACCTCCCAACCCTATACCTGTAATCTCACATTTAACATGGTTAATCCAACTAGCCTGCACCTCCCTGGACACTACAGGATAATTTAGCATGGCCAATCCACCTAACATGTTCCTCATCTAAAATCACTAATTTTCACAATTTAATACCAATGAAGACTGCTCTGCACACTTTCTAAACTAAATAGATTGAAAGGGATGCTGGATTTTATCCTCACAACTCAATTTCACCACCTGCGGAAGACAGTATAAGACATTTTCATTAGGAGTCTGACAGGATCTCTACCATCTTGTGCTCACTTCCTTCCTTATACAACTATTATCTCATGGCTTTTCTGCCAGGTGATGACAGAAAAGGAGAGGGCCAGGATAAAACAAAGAGTCACAAACAGGTATCAATACTTTCTGTTTGGAGTCAGCGTAGGCAGGGGTACTGCTATGAATTCTGAAAAAACAGCCTAAGAGTCCTCCATCAGGGACAGTCCCCTCCTCCTTTCAATCACGACTCTTCTCGCGACTGATCATGATTTTCTGCTATTTCCCACTGACCACCTATGTAGAATAAATTAGCCAATTAGATCTGGGTACTATAATCAGACTCATCTCATTTTGTCATCAGTAGGCCAGCACCACCACCCAATAGTAACCCCAGCTTGTAACATTCTTCAAAATTCATTAATATCTGTGGGCCCTATGTATAATTGTATACATGTGTACAATCTGGTTGGTCTCATCCTTCTTAAATGTTACCTCATTCCCTTCACTCATTACTGAGAATTGAGGGGTCCCCAGAAGGAAAACCATGTTGCCAAGTAAGTAGCCATTAATCTAAGTTGGGACTTAAAACTTCCACGGGAATAGTGAACACTTAGATACTTTGCTGTATGTGACTAAAGCATTTAAAAATTTATTGAAAATCACACTGTTGTTCTCTTCACAGTCCCACTTCCTAAAATTGTATGCAGGATATGACTCCTTCAAGGACCAAAGAACATCCCAAAGATTTACAACTAATACAAAATTAACTCAGAAAGTGTAAATATCAGAAGAGTGGCAACCAATTTGCATACAGGAATCTCCCACAAATAAACATGTGATACTGACCATTTGTGCAATTGACTAAGGGATAAATATTGGCCAGCACATCAAGGATTACTCCTTTTGAAAAAAGCCATGAGATCCTTAACATTCTCCTGAGATGCTAGACAGCGCATTGGTTTAATGTCTCATCTGAAAAATGGCACCTTATGAACTAGCGAAAATAATATACCTGAAGTATTGGAGGTTTACTGTATTGTCACGATCTCCACAATGTCCTAGTAGTCAGCTGAGGATGCAAATGAGAAAGCTCTCTGCCAGTAAATTTTACTTAAGGTAAAGTTACATTATTATTTAAGTGATTTATGCTGTAAATAAAATATATCAGTGATGTATATACATACTGCATTACATATATATTACTTGGTCAGTGTTTTTACATTAATTATGTGGATCTCTTGATCAACTGGAATATTTGATCACTCCTGATTGCATAGGTGCTGGTTAATAAAACATTTGTCGTAATTTTGGTAATTGGGTCTCAGGAAAAGATTAGGTTGCAAGTCTCTAAAATAAATTGCTTTTGAACTCTAAACACTGCAATAAACACTGGCTGAAACCACCTCTCTCTCTTTATCTGCTTGGCTAAATACATACATTTAACTGTTGATGTAATGACCTATAAATTCCAATGCTGTTTGAAATCTGTGCCATTCTGAGAGAGGGAGTCAAATGCTAGATATAGACAGAACTCAAGTAAGATTACTTTCTTAATGCTTTTAACATTTACAGACCTTAAATCTAATGTCAACTGCTTCCACGAAGTTTTCCTATCCACTCCACTAGAATTCTTAGATTAGATTACTTGTAGTGTGGAAACAGGCCCTTCGGCCCAACAAGTCTACACCGACCCGCCGAAGCATAACCCACCCAGACGCATTCCCCTACATTTACCCCTTCACGTAACATTATGGGCAATTTAGCATGGCTGCACATTTTTGGACTGTGGGAGGAAACTGAAGCACCCGGAGGAAATCCACGCAGACACAGGGAGAACGTGCCTGAGGCGGGAATTGAACCCGATCTCTAGCGCTGTGAGGCAGCAGTGCTAACCACTGAGCCACCGTGCCGCCAGTTTTGTTCAAAAATGTGCAGCTTTTTCAGTAAAACTTGCATCACCATTCCAAATTCAGCTAATAATTCTCCTCTTACAAGTAAATAAGTGAAAATGAGCAATAATCTTGAAAATAAATGAACTAAATTAACCAAGCAACTAAATTAAGGGTTTAAGCTATCTAATGTTTTCATTTTAAGAAGTTTTCTACTCCTTCTTACATTATAAATCCACCCAGATGGAGTTCACATCTAGATTTCCTGAGCCAATTCATTTATCATGACTGAACTGAGTTAATCTTTCAATTAACAACATCATCCCACTACCTATTTCTGACCTTCCTAAAGATTGAATACCCTTGGCTGTTCACTTCCCTCCATTAATCACCCCACAGCCAAGTCTCTATAATGCTGTGGTTCTGTTCGCCGAGCTGGAAGTTTTTGTTGCAAACGTTTCGTCCCCTGGCTAGGCGACATCATCAGTGCTTGGGAGCCTCCTGCGAAGCGCTTCTTTGATGTTTCCTCCGGTGTTTATAGTGGTCTGTCCCTGCCGCTTCGGGTTGTCAGTTTCAGCTGTCCGCTGTAGTGGTTGGTATATTGGGTCCAGGTCGATGTGTTTGTTGATGGAGTTTGTGGATGAATGCCATGCCTCTAGGAATTCCCTGGCTGTTCTCTGTCTGGCTTGCCCTATGATAGTAGTGTTGTCCCAGTCGAATTCATGTTGCTTGTTGTCTGCGTGTGTGGCTACTAAGGATAGCTGGTCGTGTCGTTTCATGGCTAGTTGATGTTCATGTATGCGGATTGTTAGCTGTCTTCCTGTTTGTCCTATATAGTGTTTTGTGCAGTCCTTGCATGGTATTTTGTACACTACATTAGTTTTGCTCATGTTGGGTATCGGGTCCTTCGTTCTGGTGAGTTGTTGTCTGAGCGTGGCTGTTGGTCTGTGTGCCGTTATGAGTCCTAGGGGTCGCAGTAGTCTGGCTGTCAGTTCCGAGATGCTCCTGATGTATGGTAGTGTGGCTAGTCCTTTTGGTTGTGGTATGTCCTCGTTCCGTGGTCTTTCTCTTAGGCATCTGTTGATGAAGTTGTGCGGGTATCCGTTTTTGGCGAATACCTTGTATAGGTGTTCCTCCTCTTCTTTTTGCAGTTCTGGTGTACTGCAGTGTGTTGTGGCCCTTTTGAATAGTGTCCTGATGCAGCTTTGTTTGTGTGTGTTGGGGTGGTTACTTTCTCTATAATTGCAATTATATCATCGCTTTCTATTTTTCTACCTTTCATTTCTATCTTTGTCGCCCTACTCAAGTTCACGTTTAACTGCCACTCTAGTTTAATCCCTCACCCCCTGTACTAGTGAATGCTTCTACAATGATATTGGTCCTGATCCTGCAGGCGTGCAACCTGCGCAGTTTGTACAGCTCCCAATATGGTGATGCTTATTCCAAACCTGCTTCAGACTGGAAATGCCATTCACTAATCGGAGGAGATTGATAAATCTAGAAGGAAGTCTAGAATATTCTCCACCAAATAGATGTATTTGTGTCATGATTGGAACCATGTGGATCTTATTGACTATAAGATTCTTAACTGGAGCTGTTAACCTGGGCCAATCAGAGAGCCCAAGCTGACAGATGTAAACAGGGGATTCAGAGACTAACTCCGAGCTGGCTGGCCACAGCCAGTGTACTGTGCCCACGTAAATAAAGGGTGACCCAGCCACAGTATACTGGCCTCTGTGCAGTTATTTCAGTACATTAATGGAGTATGGATGATAGTTTGGATGATATCCCTCATGTATGTCTGGGAAGCAGAGAAGAGCCATTACACTGAAATGGAGGAGGGGCACCTATAAATTGACTTACTGACATCTGAGTGCACAAAGAGTGAGTCACTATTTCTCATCCCTTCTGCCAGTGAGCCCCACAGCCTCCAATAGACTAGAGCAAAGAAGCTGTACCAGCACCTCTCGGCAAGGTCTCAGTCCAGCAGACTGCAGCTGCCCAGGTCATCTCAAGCAAAGCAATAATGAAACAAAATGTAGGCACAGACAGAAAAGTACAATCAATTGTTGGCATTTTACAGTCATTTATAACTGTATAATTTACTTATGGACTGAATGGTCATGTTGTTGGGATGGGAGGGCACGGCAGTTCATTGACAATCAATGATGTTGAGAGGTTACAAGCAAACCACTTTTCCTATCGCACATAGAATATCTGAATTTCTGTTGAAGAGTCACCAGACTTAAAGAGTTCTTCACACAGATGCTGCCAGACCTGAGTTTAGCCAGCAATTTCATTTCATATCTCCAGCATCTGCAGGTCTTTGTATTATTTTAGAGGCGCAGACTAGGAAGATACTTTAAAATGGTGACACAACCCACTTCTGAGATTCATGCCCGACCCATTCCTCACCAGCACTAGAGAAGGGTCCTGATAGTCGACCTGCATCCTTATCCTGGCCGGCTCCACTGTAATGCTGGGACAGCTTCTGATGGCTCATGATTCATGATCCCCCAGGAAAAAAAAACTAATCACAGTCTGGATTCAGGGGCCATTTGAAACATAAAAATAGCCCCTTCATGTTCCGCAAGCTCTTTCTATACATTCCGTGGCACATTCTATATCCCTTTCATAGCCACTCCATGACAATACATCTCGTATGCAGCCAGCGCAGACCAATGCACCATTTATTACCAATGACAAGTAGAGAAAAGTAGTGAAAAAAGAAATCAGAAATTTGCAATATTATAAATGTGTCAGACATTAGTAGAATCAACAACATCAGCTTTCCCTCACTTCACACATCTTAAGCTTGTCCAAATAAATATGCAGACATTGACAAAACAGAATAAGAAAGAATGACTTATAAAAGCCTCATAAAGACATCAATCATTCAAAGAAAACACTCCACTTCCACCTGTTAAAACAGAACCCATGCTGTGCAAACCCACTTGGAGCTTTGCCAAGCATTCAGTATGAGCACAGATGTCTGGCTATTTGTCCCCATTGAAACAGCTCTCAAATGGTCTCATTCCGAATACTTGATTGCACCACAACTCTCAAATTGATGAGCTCAGCAGGGTCCCCATTTTGACAATGGTTTTGTGCATACAGCTTCCTTGGTGAGTGGAAATGAACAGCCTGCAATTGTCATGGGGCAAAAAGATGACATTGGAGAATGGAGGGGCAATAGAGGGGGCATGGGAGTGGATAGGGAAAAGGCTTCACAGTCCCAACCGTTTCTAAAACAACTGAGGTAATGTCTGAGAGAACTGAGGAGAACTTTCTAACAAGTATGTTCAAGCACTGTCCAACATGGAGGCCAATTCCAATGTGATACCAGGTAGACAGAACAACATGATCCCAGCCTAACCTCCCAAAGCAAAAGATGCATGCAATGGGGCCATTTGTAAAGAGGTTTGGTTACCACCTACTTAAATAGCGAGCATCTTTCCAGGAGGTTTTTTAGTTTGTCAAACCTTTATTAGGCTTGGGATTGGAAATGTGGTAGCAATATGGTGCTATTTGAACAGCATCTATACTTGACACACTCCACTATTTGCATATGTTCTTACGGAAGTCTGACAGAATTTGGAGTCAATAGATGTGAAGCTGGAAAAGTATAGCAGGTCAGACAGCATCCAAGGAGCAGAAAAGTCAACGTTTTGGGCCGAAACCTCTGACAGAATTTGGAATTTGTTTAATTGAAACATTTCCAACATCCTCCCAAGTCGTAAGTGTCTTCTAAGTTTCAACAAGGTTACCGCTCATTCTTAAAAACTCCAATGAATACAGATCCAACCTAATGAACCCCTCCTCATGAGAAAATCACTCCATACCCAGATTCAACCTGGCGAACCTTCTCTGAATTACCTCCAACATTAGCAAATCTTTTAGCTGATACATTCTTATATCTATTATTAGGTGTATTTCAGCTAGTGCCTTGCATTGATTTAGCATGATTTCCCTATTTTTATACAGGTAGTTCTTCTATAACGCGATGGTTGCATTCTTGTGCAACCCCGCATTATAGAAAAATTGCTCTTCAGACACAGGACCTAAAGTGTTGTCAATGTAATCGTGTTAAAGCCAAAACACATTTTAAAAAATCACACTTTAGAAACAGAGCCCCCAATTCATCAACTGCGTTACAGCGAATTTGCGTTAACAAAACACGCACTATAGCAGAATGACCTGTACTCTATTCCTTGTGAAATAAAAGCCAATAGTCCATTTGACTTTGTAATTACCTGCTGGACAATTTGGTGGCTTTTTGTGATTTATACATGACAACTCCCAAATCTCTCTACAATGCAATTATATGCAGACTCTCTCCATTTAAATTATATTCAGCTCTTCTATTATTTCTGTCAAACGGCACGGTGGCATAGTGGTTAGCACTGCTGCCTCGCAGCGCCAGAGACCCGGGTTCAATTCCCGCCTCAGGCGACTGACTGTGTGGAGTTTGCACATTCTCCCCGTGTCTGCGTGGGTTTCCTCCGGGTGCTCCGGTTTCCTCCCACACTCCAAAGATGTGCAAGTCAGGTGAATTGGCCATGCTAAATTGCCCGTAGTGTTGGGTAAATGTAGGGGTATGGGTGGGTTACGCTTCGGCGGGTCGGTGTGGACTTGTTGGGCCGAAGGGCCTGTTTCCACACTGTAAGTAATCTAATCTAATCTAATCTAATCAAACTATATAATGTCACATTTCTCATTTTATATTCCATCTGCCAAGTTTTTGCCTCCTCACTCAACATGCTTATATTCCTCTGTAGGATTTTTGTATCAACGTCACCACTTGCCCTTGCATCTATTTTTGTTTCATTACAAACCTGGCAACATTATATTCACTTTCTTCACCCAAATCATTAGGACATATTGTAAGTAATATTGGCACCAGCATTGATCCCAATGGCACTGTTAGTTGCAGATTTCCATCCTGAAATGCACTCCTTATCCCAACTTCATGAGTTGGCCAATCCCCTATCCAACCCAACACCATGAGCTCTTACCTCATTGAGAAGGCTTGTGTGTAGTACCTTATCGAATGCCTTTTAAATCCAAATATATTAAATGTAATAGCTCCCCTTCATCAATCAAGTTTGTTAACTTAAAAAATTCTAATAAATTTGGTCAAGCATGATGCCCCATTCGTGAAGCCATACTGATTCAGTTTGATTATGTTACATATTTTTAATTGTTCAACAATTACATCTTTCATGATAGAGTCAATAATTTTCACAATGATAGTAAACTAATTAGCCAAGAGTTGCCCATTTTTTGTCTTCCTCTGATTTGAATAAGGGTATTAAACTGGTAATTTTCCAATGCTCTGGGACTTATTCTAAGAATTCTTGGAAGATCACTATCTTTGCATCCACTATCACTGTAACTACTTCCTTTAATATTGTAGGCTGCAACCCGTCAGCTTCAGGATACTTATCAGCCTTAAGCCCAATTAGTTTCCCTGGTAGTTTTCTCTGGTGATAGTTATCACATTTGTTTATTCCCCTTTACACCCTTCGTTACTTAGTGCTTCTGGATTGCTATTAATGTTTTGTACTCTGAAAACTGATGCAAAGCAATTAACCAATTCTTCTGCCAGCTCCTGGTTCCTCATTATTATCTCCCCAGCCTGTTCTCCAAAGGCCTGATATTCACTTTGTTCTCTCTCTTTTTATATATAAAGCTCTTACTATCTATTTTTATAATACTTGCCAGTTAACGCTCAAAGTTTTTTTTCCATCTGTTTACTTTGGTTGGTTTTTAAAACTTTCCTGCTCCTCTGGCTCACCATATTGTATTTTTTTTCCAAGTTAATACTATCCTTAACTTCTTTGATCAACCATATGGGTTGGCTTATCTCCTTCAGATGTCTTTTAAATGTCACAATTGTACCCACCTCCACTGCTTCCTTTGGCAGTATGTTCTGCATGAAAACATTGCCCCCTGGGTTCCTTGTAAATCTTTCCCCTCTCACCTTAAACGTATGCCCTCTAGTTTTGGACTCCCCTACCCTGCAAAAAAGATCTTGGCTATTCAGCCCATCCATGGCTCTCATGACTTTATAAACATCTTTCAGTAACCCCTCAGCATCTGATGGTCCAGGGAAAATAGCCCCAGCCAGTTAGTTCTCCCTATAGCTCAAACACTCCAATCATGGCAACATCCTTGTAAATCTTTTCTGAACCATTTCAAGTTTAATAACATCTTTCCTATAGCAGGGAGACCAGAATTGAACGTAGTATTCCAAAAGTGGCTGAACCAATGTCTTGTACAGCAGCAACATGACATCCCAACTCCTGTACTCGATACTCTGACCAATCTGCCCTTATCAAAATAGTTGTTTCTGATACAGATTCCCTACTCTCAATATGAATTTTAAACTGGTACTAACAAAAAGATAATTGACTAACAATATTATGAAATTTTCAATGTTTCAGACTGGTTTAATTTTTACTGAGCAAAAAATGGGAACTAAATTAAGATTTGCATGACTCCAGAGACAGGTAATAAACCCAGGGTTATCATCTAATTATTTGTGTGGCATCTGACCTGCTGGAACCTGGAGTTGGGGGCCCAGCAGAATGCAGGAAACCCTGAAATCACTGACAGGTTTCCCCTTTACCCCTTGCCGTAAGCCAAACTAATTGTAAGGAAGGCAAAAATTCAGAGGCTGTTGAAATGTATGAATGGCTTGACAAGGTTTTCAAAAAAAAGCTTTCACTTTCTCTTATATAGATCCATGGAAAGCCAGAATACTGCAAGTAAGTCATTCCTTATGGAATGCATAATATGTAGTAGCTGTTGGAAATGTTTTTATAGCCTTTGTTAATTCTGCTTCTTAATTATTTCAGCTTTAGAAGGTTCAAGTGGGGATTAAACAAGATAATAAATTACCAATTAAAATTTTGGTTAGATTTAGCCCTTAATTTAGTTACTTGGTTAATTTACTTAATCTATTTACAAGATCATTGTTACGTTTCACTTCTTGTTTATTCACATGAGGAGAATTGTTAGCAGAATTTCTATTGGTAATGCAAGTAAAGCTCCGCGGGGAATTCTGGTGAAAATTTTGTGGAAGCAGTTGACATTAGATTTAGGGTCTGCAAATATTAGAAGCATAAAGAAAGTAATCTTAGTTATCTTCTGCCCATATCCAGCATTTGACTCCCTCTCTCAGAATGGCACGGATTTCAAATACCACTGGAATTTATAGATCATTCCACCTACAGTTAACCTTACATATTTATCCCAGCAGATGAAGAGAGAGAGTTGTTGGATGGTTTCAGACTGTGTTTTATTGTAGCTCAGAGTTCAAAAGCATCATGCTATTTTGGAGAATTGCAACCTAATCTTTTCCCAAGACCCCATTTCAGGTTAATTAATCAACTGACTGGCAATTCACCTCAATATCAGCTTGACAATGCTTACTTGTTAATTGCATCACTAGGACTCACCATTTCAATAAATATCATTTCTTCTGCACGTTCTTTCTTTGCTATTTTCCTCCCAGTATATCCACGCCACACCTACAAAATCAAATAAAGTTACTGCGAACAGCTTCTGTGTAGAAAGGAATGATTTTCAGGTGGTTTTCTTACATGATAGAAATAGAAACGTAACTATGAATTTGACCGAGTGCGGCCTTTTCAAGTTTTAAGTACAAACATAAATGATAAATGCATATGCTAAATAAAAGTCAATAATTAAGTTGCAGTTTATTATTTTACATTAGTAACATTCTTCAGTCCAAAGAGACAAATGAAAATAATTTGCTAAAAACAAAACTTTTACCTCACCATAATGTGTATGATGGATTTGTTTAACCTAAAGTCATGACACAGAAATTGAACAAAGTTTTATTGCTGACATATAGTGATTTTTTCTTTGTGTGGTGATCATAAATTGAAGAAATTGGGATTTTTACCAACTTTCCAGGATACCAAAACTAAATATTATAAATTATTTTGGACCTGAGATAGCCTTCATCCCAATAATATTATTGTAATGCCAATTATATTTGACAAGTTGCCTATTAATCATCATTTTCTCATTCTTAATCCTTATGCTTATGTTCTTCTCTTAAATCAAGATTATATGATATTAAAAACCTTTTGGATCCGAGTAGCTGCTATTTCAGGAGCCAGTGTGATTGCTGCTCGATATTTAGATAATCTATCCTTTTCCTCTTGCATTCGGATTTCCAGCATAAACTTGGCCCGTAGCCGTCCCTGTCGAGCACGCTCAGAAATTTGAATAACTTGAATGGCTTCTTCCAGCGTCAATACTTTGACAACTCTTTTCTAAAATGTGTAAGGAATAGGTTACACTGAGAGAAGGCAGTTTCAACTTGGTAAAAGAATAAATTATTTCATCAGATATCAAAACAAACTTATAATTCTGTTCTCAGATATTCAAAGATAAAAAATTAATAACAGATTAAATTTGACGTAATATCACTAGATACATCCAGGTTTGAAATGGACAGAAAACATTTTCAGTAAATTCTGTTTAAAAGGTAAAATTGCCATGGTCCCAGAGGATTATTGGGGTGTCTCTCATCAGAGAGAGACAGCGAGAGAGAGAAGTGGTGATGAATTTAACCAGGTGAGGTGTGGGGTTCAGAAGGTAAAGAACTTCATGGTAGCCTCAGCCAGTGTGAGAATTGACCCATAAGGTTACCATCACTCTGCACTGCAAACCAACTATCCAGCCAACTGGGCTGACTGATCTAAATCTAATCTGGCCAAGTACCACTCAGCTCCTGCTCCTTGGATGCTGCCTGACCTGCCGTGCGTTTCCAGCAACACACTCTCAACTCTGATCTCCAGCATCTGCAGACCTCACTTTCTCCTACCACTCAGCAGTCAACTCTCAATAGACAATAAGTGCAGGAGTAGGCTATTCGGCCCTTCGAGCCAGCACCACCATTCATTATGGTCATAGCTGATCAGCCATAATCAGTATCCTGTTCCTGCCTTATCCCCATAACCCTTGATTCCACTATCTTGAAGAGCTCTATCGATTTCTTTCTTGAAAGTATCCAGAGACTTGGTCTCCACTGCCTTCTGGGGCACAGCATTCCATATAGCCACTACTCTCTGGGTGAAGAAGTTTCTTCTCAACTCTGTTCTAAATGGCTTACCCCTTATTTTTAAACTGTGTCCTCTGGTTCTGGGCTCACCCATCAGCGGAAACATGATTCCTGCCTCCACAGTGCCCAATCCGTTAATAATTTTATACGTCTCAATCAGATCCCCTCTCATCCTTATAAACTCAGGTGTGTACAAGCCCAGTCAGCCCAATCTTTCAACATTTGATAGTCCCGCCATTCCGGGAATTGACCTCATGAACCTATGCTGCACTCCCTCAACAGCCAGAATGTCCTTCCTCAAATTTGGAGACCAAACCTGCACACAGTACTCCAGGTGTGGTCTCAGTCGTCAGTAAAGTGAAAAAAAGGTGTTGTCAATATTTTTATCATGTGGCACTTACAAAACAATAGCATGCTCACTAATATTTGGTTTGGGTTCTAACTGGGCTACTTAGCTCCCTACCATATTACAGCCTTGATCCAAACATGCATGGAAAACATGAAACTCCAGAGTGAGATGAGAACAACTGCCTTTTGATATTAAGGCAGCATTACACTGAGTCTACTCAAACAGCCTGAGCAAAATTAAAATCAACTGAAACTGGCAGAAGTTATCCACTGCTTTGAGTCATACCTAGTGTAAAGGAAGATGGTTGTGGTTGCTGAGGCTCTCTCAGTCCCAGCAGTTCCTCATGGTATATTTTCTTTCCTAATCAACCGGATCAGAGATGTTATATACATCTCTAGTGGAGGTGGGACAGGAACTCAGGCCTCCTGGCTCAGAGGGAGGTATATCACACTGCACCACATGGAAAGTCCTCAAGTCAACTGTACTACCCAATGCCCCAGTTAGTGGCTTAGACCCAAGCACCTTCAGCTACCTTATCAATGGGATCTCCCTTCCATCATAAAATCAGAAGTTCACTTATGGTTGTATAATGTTCATACCATTTGCAACTCCTCAGCCACCAAAGTAGTCTGTTTCCATATCCAGAAAGACCTGGACCACATTCAGGCTTGGATGGATAAGTGACTCATAACATTCATGCCAAACAACTAGCAGGCAATTACCATCCACAACAAGAGAGAATTTAACCATCTCTCCTTGACATTTAGTGGCATAACTTCATAGAATTGATTGACCAGAAAACTCAACTGGACTAGCATATAAATACTGATGCTACAACAGCAAATCAGAAGCTGGAAATTCTGTGGTAAGTAACTCATCTCCTGCCTCCTCAAAGTCTATACACCGATTACAAGGCACAAGTCAGGAATGTGACAGAATTCTCTACTTGCCTGGGTGAATGCACTCCACCAACGCTCAATAAATTTGACTAAATACATGGAAAAAGCAGCCCCCTTGATCGGCACCCTATCCACCAATTTAAACATGCAATCCTTCCACCTGATGCACAGTGACAGCAATTATATCATCTACAAAATACATTACAGCAACTCACTAAGTCCCCTTTAACAAAACCATTCAAATGCAAGACCTGCTCAGCCATGAATTAGTTCAGGCTATCTAAAGGCTACTCCCATCAGCAGTGGGAGTTTTCTTGGAGGAGGCCAGTATCATGTGCTACCTGGTGAAAACTTTAGCCTATCTGGAAGGATTGCACCTTGTCAAACACCGTGAGTGCTTCTGACAGAATGAACAAAAAGTGGAGAGCATAAAAGAACATTCCAAGTGGGTCCAGAAATAACAATTGTGTCAGAACAAGTTCACATCCCAGAGTATGGGTATTCAATGCAGCAATTGGGAGATCTTGCAGTACATGCATTAGGCAGACATTAATTTGCAAGTATAGGCCATAACTTGAAAACATTGAACAATAAAATGAAAACCACAGAAAAGTCTTTAAAAAGAATCTGAGTCAGACACCCCCATTCATTGAGAGCTGTTGGTGGATGCCAAAAAACTTGAAACTAAAATAAAAAGAAATCAAAGACAACAGGACAGAGGAAAGAGTTTCAAGTTTATTACGTGATACCAGACAAAGAAAAACCAGTCTTGTCATTTGGTGGATTTGTACTGAAAAAGGTTAAAGGTGGGATACATAATGATAAAGTGGCTGGGAAATGTAGCTGTCAGAGTGGACTCTCCCACACCTGGAAAGTTGATCTCAATGTTTTAAAAAAATCTCTTTTGGCCACAAATGTATGGGAATGTATATCAATCGTGTTGAAATTTATGTTTCTGCAAGGCAATACTTTTCAGAGAGAGGTGTTTCTGAATCTCTCCAAAGTAACAGCAGACGCAAAAGAAAAACGAGGGAAACTAATCCACAATGCTGTTTCCCAGGCATATACCTTTCTTCAGTTCTGTTTTGTGAAAATAGGTTGTGATCAACTAAAAACAGATACAATAATTTTTTTTACTGGCATCAATATCAGGAAGATAAACATTAAAGTGCAGGATGTTGCTGTGGTGGCATCTTCCAGAACTGACTTTATGGTGCTGGTGGCTTCATATATCTGGACTCTATGTTCACCGGCGTCATGGAGTCATAGAGTTATGCATCATGGAAACAGCACCTTCAGCCCGAATCGTCACAGCAACCAGATATCCTAAACTGATCTAATCCCATTTGCCAGCATTTGGTCCAAAACCCTCTAAACCCTTTGTATTCATGTACTTTCTCTGGCAGCTTGCTCCATACATACGCCACCCCCTGCGTGAAAAAACTGCCCCTCAGGTCCCTTTTAAATCTTTTCCCACTCACCTTAAATCTCTGCCCTCTGGTTTTCAACTTTCCCACCTTGGGAAAAAGATCTGAGCTATTCACCCTATCTATGCCCTTCATGATTTTATAAACCTCTGTAAGGTCAGCCCTCAGCCTCTGACACTCCAGGGACAAAAACACCAGCCTATTCAGCACTCCCTATAACTCAAACCCTCTAACCCTGGCAACATTCTTGTAAATTGTTTCTGAACCCTTTCAAGTTTCACAAAATCCTCCCCACAGCAGGGAGACCAGAATTGAACATGTATTCTAAAGGTTGCCGAACCAATGTCCTGCACAGCTGCAATATAAGGCCCCAACTCCTCCACTCAAAGCACTGACTAATTAAAGCACGCTTGCCAAACCCTTCTTCACCACTATGTCTACCAGTGATTCCACTTTCACGGAACTCTATACCAGCAATCCTAGGTCTCTCTGTTCAGCCACACTACTCAGGGCCCAACCCTTAACTGTATAACTCCTACCTAATTTAGCACATCAAAATGCAATACCTCACATTTATCTAAATTAAACTCCATTTGCCATTCCACAGCCCATTGGTACATCTGATTAAGATCCCATTGTACTCTGAGATAACCTCCACGGTCCACTACATCACCAATTTTGGCGCCATCTGAAAACTTATTAACCATACCACTTGCATTCACATCCAAATCATTTACATAAATGACAAAAAATAGTGGACCCAGTTCAATACCTTGCAGCACACCGCTGATCACAGGCCTCTAGTCTGAAAAACAACCCTCCATTCCCAGCTTTTGTCTCTTAACTTCAAGTCAGTTTTGCATCCTATTGGCTAGTTTCTCAGATTCAAGTAATCTAGTCTTGCTAAGCAGTCTACCTGCAGAACCTTCTCAAATGTCTTTCTGCCCTTCCTTCCTCAAGCTTCTTTGTCACCTCCTTCAAAAAATGCAATCAAGTTAGTGAGACATGATTCCCCACTCTCAAAATCTTTGCCTTTCCAAATGCATGTAAATCCTATCCTTCATAATCCCCTCCACCAACTTATTCACCATTGACATTAGGCTCACTAGTCTATACTGCTCTGGCTTTTCCTTACCACCTTTCTGAAATAATGGCACCACATTGTCCACCCTCCAGTTTTCCAGCATCTCACCTGTGGCTGTCGATGATACAAATATCTCAGCAAGGGACCCAGCAACCTCTTCCTTATCTTCCTACAAAATTCTGGGATACACCTGGTCAGCTGCAGGGATTTACCTACCTTTGTGCATTTTAAGACCTCAGCGTTTCCTCTCTTGTAATATGGATTCTTTCAGGTGATCAATATTTGCCTCCCCATGTTTCCTAGCTTCCATTTCCTTCTTCATAGTAAATACTGATGCAAAATATTCATTTAGTATCTCACCTGTCTCCTCCGGTTCCACACATGTACGGACTTGTTGATCATTAAATAGTCCTATTCTCTCGCTGGTTACTCCTTTGTTCTTAACATACTTATAGAATCTCTTTGGATTCTCCTTAACTTCTAAGCTATGTCAGGTCCCCTTTTTGCTATTCTAATTTCCCTCTTAACCATTCCCCTGCTGCCTTTACACTCCTCCCTGTCACTCGATGCTGAAATCACATACAAGCATTGCAAAAGCAGTAGTTATGTCCAAGCTGAATAAGAGAGCATGAAACATTAACAACCTAATAGAGAACACCAGAAGATAAGTCTACCAAAACCAACTCCTCAGTACAGTCCTGTAATAGTGATGTGACCTGGACATCAGACACTGCAAGAAAAGTTTGAGCACTTTCCACCTTCACTGTCTTAGATATATCCTTGGCAGCTCTCAACAGAACAAGGTCAATAACTCAAGTGGTCATGGAGCATATTAATACCATTAGCCTACACTAAATGCTAAGCCAATAACATATACCCTGCCTTTCCTGTGTTCAGAAAATGGATGACAGCCATTATATGGTAATCCATCTGAACAGTCATACCTTCACTACTAGGATCCTGCAAAAAAAATGTCAAAGAATGACACTGACATCTCGGAGACAGTCATTGACAGCCTTGATCTCTTGAGGCTGATGCCATTGTAGAGTATTGAAAAAGGCAAGCAGAAACAAAAATCTACCTAGTGAAGAAGAGGGTACAAGAAAACAGAGTCAACCATACACATTCCTCTGCAGCCAATGTTACATCAGATGATGCTTAATACAGAGCTGTGGTGTAACCCATTGTCGAACAAAATGAGCAACAGACAGAAAGGAAATGGCAGAATGGTTCCCTCCTTTTCCACCACTTAGGACTAACTACAACAATTAGCTTTTAAAAGCAGAAATGTTTTAACACTTTGAGTGCTGAGAATTTAAAGATCAGAAACAGGTCAGACTTTCTGATAGGTTTCAGTTTAAAAAAAGGCTTAGTACCTGAAATAAAAGCGCAACAACACTCGTTCACACAAGTCACACAGACAAGAAAAAATGATGACAGAAGTTGTACCGTGCAAGTCACTTTTATTAATAGTTGTCGACAGTAAGTGGAAACATTTCAGACCAGAATAATCTCTCTTGGTTCACTAAAGACAATAGAGATTGGACGTTGCTGGCTTACACCATGCAACAGCAGGTTTCTGGGTTTTCCAGTTTAAAATTATGTTTAAGCCCTTGTGGTGAAGTCATAACCTGAAGATGAAAGAATAGCCCCACATTTCACCAGTGGCAAATTTCTCGACAGCACTCTCTCTTAGTTTGAGAATCTCCTCCCATTTGGGTATCTTTGCCTCCCATCCTGATTGACCCTCACCTTCTAAAGATCAGAATTAAGAAGCTGCTTTGTGCAGTTGAGTTTTATCATACGACCATACTATTGGTGTTCCCATTGTCCACAAGAATCGTTTGGTAGGCTGAACAACTGTCTTGCTATGGAAATATTTGATAACTTTATCAGCGTTTCAGTTATGAATAGCCCCCAGGTATCTTTATTTATACTTCCTATCTCCATATGTCCTGCAAGTCAATCAGTTATTGTGATTCTGGGTCAAATTGAAATGGAGACAAGTGGTGATCAACATCTGGGAAGGTTGACTGTGTGGTAAGTGCTTTCCCAGAGACTTGACTAGGCATGGGTCTGTATAGAATGCCTCAGAAACACAAAAGGTCACCTGACCTACTGGGGTCCATTTTGTGTCAAGGAAAATTGGTATTTTACATTCTGTTTTTTATGTATCCAATTTATATCTTTATGGACATATTACTTGGACATAATAGACAGGAGGCTATCATCTTTAACACTGTAAAAAGCAAGTTTAATTTACATTCTCAAGATGTAAAGAAATTAAACACAAAAACACTTTCAATATCAAAAGTAATGATGTATATATTTGTTTATGTACTACTAACTTGTTCCACTGGAAGTGAGGTTTCAGATAATATCTGCTCGAGAATGTTTTGCCTGATCTTCAAGACTTTCAGTTTATCTTTGACAAAATATCCAGGGATGGGGATCTCTAGATCTTCCTGTGAAATTGAATTTGAGAAAAGTAAAAAAAAAAATGGTTTGAATCAACAAATTCAGAAAATGTATTCATTGCTCAGGACATCTTTTTATATCTCTTTGATGTAATTTGAAGCTTAAGTAGTCATCAGAAATCATTAAAAATTAATATGTGAGGTGACATAATTCAATGCAACTGTCAGAATGATGTTAATGATATCGCTTTCCCCAGAGCTATGTCTTAATGGCAATAGTAACTGAAATCAATTGCAAACTAATGCAACTAGTACTATGATTTATTTTATTCTGGATTAGTGGTGCTGGAAGAGCACAGCAGTTCAGGCAGCATCCGAGGAGCAGGAAAATCGATGTTTCGGGCAAAAGCCCTTCATCAGGAACACAGTATGATTTATTGTAGTCTTTTGAATATTGGGCAAATTAGTGAGTTTGAAGAAGATATATAGTTCAGGTTGAGGTTTTGAATGTAAGTTTGCTCACTGAGCTGGAAGATTCATTTTCAGTGATCCTCCGGTTAAGCACTGGTGTTATGGTCCACTTTCTATTCATGTGTTTAGATTTCCTTGCATTGGTGATGTAATTTCCTGTTCTTTTCCTCAGAGGGTGGTAGATGGGATCCAAATGGATGGGTTTGTTGATAGAGTTCTGGTTGGAACGCCATGCTTCTAAGAATTCTCGTGCACGTCTCTGTTTGGCTTGTCCTAGGATGGATGTGTTGTCCCAGTCAAAGTAGATGTCCTTCCTTATCTGTATGTAAAGATTCTAGTGATACTGGATCACATTTCTTTGTGGCTAGTTGATGTTCATGTATCCTGGTGGCTAGTTTTCTGCCTGTTTGTCCATTGTAGTGTTTGTTACAGTTCATGCATTGTATTTTGTAAGTGACATTCATTTTGCTTGTTGTCTGTATAGGGTCTTTTAAATTCATTAGCTGCTTTTTTGTGTGTTAGTGGGTTTGTGGGCATCATTGGACAAACAAGCAGAAAACAAACCACCAGGATACATTAGCATCAAATAGCCACAGAATGACATGACCCACTAACACTAGTATCCTTATATACAGATGAGGAAGGACACCACTTTGACTGGGAAAACACATCCATCCTACGACAAGCCAAACAGAGACACACATGAGAATTCCTTGAAGCACAGTATTCCAACCAGAACTCTATCAACATCTACCAACCTCTGAGAGAAGGAGCAGGAAATGACATCACCAAAACAGAAAATGATATCACCACAGGAAATGATATCACCAACCCAAGGAAACCTAAATACATATATAGAAAGTGGGCCATAACACCAGCACTTCATCAGAGGCTCACTGGTAATGTTACTTAGTATGGTCATGAAATGTCTGAAAATGAACCTTCCAGCTCAGCAAGCAAACTTACAACCTTTGTGCAAATTATTAGGGTTTTAAATTAAATAGCACCTGGGAATGGATGTGGGGATTATGATGAGCGATCAGACCATACCCATTCAGCCAATGCTTGACAACTATGTAAAATCTGCTCACTTTAATTAGATGAGCTTTCAATTTCAGATTTATCATTTTTTGAAATTCCACCAGGTAGCATGATGAGATGCCTGGATCTTTGGATTAATATCTAATGACATACCACTATGCTACCATCTGCCTATTTGGCTTCTGCTGATCGTAGTTGCAATACACTTGAGTGATATTAGATTAGATTAGATTAGATTAGATTAGATTAGATTAGATTAGATTAGATTACTTACAGTGTGGAAACAGGCCCTTCGGCCCAACAAGTCCACACCGACCCTCCGAAGAGCAACACACCCAGACCCATTCCCCTACATTTACTCCTTCACCTAACACTACGGGCAATTTAGCATGGCCAATTCACCTGACTTGCACATCTTTGGACTGTGGCAGGAAACCGGGGCACCCGGAGGAAACCCACGCAGACACGGGGAGAACGTGCAAACTCCACACAGTCAGTCGCCTGAGGCGGGAATTGAACCCGGGTCTCTAGCGCTGTGAGTAATATTAGTAATATTATCCGATTACTAGCAGTGGATGCAAGGTGTAAGATAAGGGCATGTGCCATTCGTGTTAAAAACGCAGATCCCTTTCAGGGTCAACCAATCAAATGTAATAGAATCACAGAAACAAAGAACTGTGGACTCTGGAAATCTGAAATAAAAATAGAAAGTTCTGGAGAAACTCAGCAGGTTGGCACCATCTGTGAAGAGAAAAGCAGAGTTTCAAGTCTTGTAACTCTTTCTCAGTACAGATGCTGCCATACCTGCTGAATTTCTCCAGCAATATATTTTTATTTCAGTACATCTCCAGAGTTGATTGCGCTGAAGAGCTGAATTCTTTAAGTCCCCCTCTGATTCTACTTTGAATTTGTTCCTCTCTTGTTTCCCCACCTTTTTGATTTGCATTTTGATTACACTAGCCTGGTCACCAGCACTTGAACTTTTTATTTGTTTAGGCAGTTAATTGGGTGGCTCGTGGTGGATTTTTCAAATGTATGAGAAGAGCTGAAATCTAATACTGTTTTGGTTTAATCTTCTGCCTTGTACACCCAGAAATCCCGACCTGTTCTCTTGAATTTTTGATCGTTTCACTGCACATGGTGGACAGTGCTCATAGCAATTTGTTTTGTTTGATTAGTGATGGGTGTCTGAAATAAAGAACAAGAGAGTTGAATTCTTGTCGATTTTTGACCACCCGATGTAGTGATGGGTGGTTGGGTAGGGGGAAAGGTCGGGGGACTTCATGGCCCAGGGCCTAGCTAAGGCAACGATCAACATGTCCAGGCATCAAGCTGTGGAGAGAGAATGCTGTAATTCCCAATGGCCTGCCTTTCTTTGTGGCTATGTCCATGCTCAGGTGTCCTTGGAGAGAGAGCATTAGGTGTCCACCAGCACCAATGTAGCTTTTACACAGAGGTGGGCACTTTGCGTTGGCATGCAGTACCTCCCCGTCCAACACCATTTCAATTTAGTCATCTCCCTTGGTAAACTCTTAGCTCAATTTCAGCGACTATCCAATTGAACGCTCTTTAACTCTCAAGCCAACATCAGATCCATTGCATTTCTTTATATCGCTAATCCATGATGGAACCACACTTACTGGGGTTAGCTTGAGGTCTTGCAGGACATCATCACAATAGTGGTACTCTGAGAACTCCAGCTTCACCATTTCATTCTTTAGCTCCAGGATTCTGCCCATAACCCCATCCAGCACATGATGAATAACTCTTCGCTTCTGAGGATGCACAATCTGATCATACAGAACTTCCATACTACGGAAAATCTGCACGTACTTAACATAGAATGTTACCAGCATCTGAAAGATTATCACACGGTCTGTCTGTGGTTTAGCAACCTGGGCATTGATTTCCTGCTTCAGAAGATATTCCAGGTCCTCATGGGTATCAACCCACATCTTACTGTAAGTGCTACAATGAAAGAAAGCAGATACAAAAAGTTAAACAACATTATAATCCGATTGGGAAATATTTAAATTAAAGGAGAAATCTAAGACCTAACAATTAACTGGCAGAATTATGGCACAGGATTTCATGTTCTTTAAAGAAATAAATTTTATGGTATAACAACAAGCATTATACAAACAAAGCATTATTATCATAACACCTTGATCATAAAGGTTTATGCTATAAACTTTCTATTTACTAACACACAAAGACACACATTGCCTTATCTCATGAAATCTGTAAACTTCATTCACTTTTCCTGGGAGCAACTCATAATTAAGTAAATCACTCTGAAATTCACTCACATTTCTCTACAATGTTCCAGCCATTCGCCAAGGTAAGTTTTAATGGGGGTCTTTCCTATAGCTTTAAGCTAAGCAACTATCCAAGTTCTTTTCCAAACATTGGATCCCACAGCTACAGCTCTCTACAATTTCTACTCATAGGTTCAAAACCTCAGTAAACACACTTAGTTTTCAATAGCCCACTGTTCTGGTTTCAAATGGTAAACAAACTAATTATGTCTTCAGCTACAAAAAGGTTAAATGCTTCTTATTGAGAAATGATGTTTATTTCCTCCATGGGCTTCCAGGTAAAC
This sequence comes from Chiloscyllium plagiosum, assembly GCF_037043375.1. NCBI lineage: Eukaryota > Metazoa > Chordata > Chondrichthyes > Orectolobiformes > Hemiscylliidae > Chiloscyllium > Chiloscyllium plagiosum. The sequence goes on along the minus strand of NW_028270145.1, from coordinate 15,531,218 downwards.
AAATATTCCTGTCGTTTTTCCTTGAACAAATGTGTCTTAGACTGAATACCATTCCCAACCACAGACTTCATAATGGACAACAGATCGAGATTTGTGCTGCTTCAGATGTAGGTCCAGCTTTATCTCTCAACTTCCAAGGAGATAGTAGCCACATGAAATTCAAATCACATTCAGCCTCTTAGGTGCTTTCCCAAACCTAGTCATACCTGCTGGTTACATCCTCATTGAATTCAGAGAGATAACTCACAATAAAGAACCTCAAAAAAAAACTTTTCAAAAAGTCATCTCTCTAAGCTCCATTGATCTTCGTAGCAATGGGACACACATACTGTTCCCAGATAATAATGCCATTTAATTATCTTTGAACTCCAAAGAACAAAGAACGGCACAGTATAGGAACAAGCCCTCCAGCCCACCATGACTGCGCCCACACACGATCCATTTCTGAACCAAAAGCCTTTTGATCCCAAGTGATCCATATCCCTCTATTCCCTGCCTATTCATATATCCGTCAAGATGCCTCTTTAAAATTGCTATTGTATCCACCTCCACCTCCTCCTCTGATAGCGCATTCCAGGCACTTAACACCCTCTGTGTAAAAACCTTGCCTCTTACATCTCCTTTAAACCTGCCCCCTCCTTCTTTTTAGGTATGTGCAAAGCTTTAGTCAATTCTTAAAAACTATATTAATAATTTCTAGTTTGTATTGTTTCTAGTTCTCTAGTTAAATATGCCCATCCTCTATTTACCTTAATTTTCTAGCAATTAACCTCAAGTCAACATGAACTTCTCTCCCTATAATAACTTAAAAGCTTGTTTGAATTTGTCTTAGTTCAGTACCTGTTTCTCAGCCAGATGTCCTATTTTCTACACCTTAGATATTAATAACCAATTATATTCTAAAAAAATCTGAATTAACTACTAGATATTCAGAACACTAACCACTAATTACAGTAAATGTGTTAGATATAATTTATAAAATCATATATTGGAACAGAACAAGAAGTAGTCGGCACGGTGTGGGCGGCACGGTGGCACAGTGGTTAGCACTGCTGCCTCACAGCGCCAGAGACCCGGGTTCAATTCCCGCCTCAGGCGACTGACTGTGTGGAGTTTGCACGTTCTCCCCGTGTCTGCGTGGGTTTCCTCCGGGTGCTCCGGTTTCCTCCCACAGTCCAAAGATGTGCAGGGTCAGGTGAATTGGCCATACTAAATTGTCCGTAGTGTTAGGTAAGGGGTAAATGTAGGGGTATGGGTGGGTTTCATTTCGGCGGGTCGGTGTGGACTTGTTGGGCCGAAGGGTCTGTTTCCACACTGAAATCTAATCTAATCTAATCTAATCTAGTCACTCAGCCCTTTGAGAATGTGCTCTTTGGTACAGGAATCCCTTCACCTTTTATATGCCTCCAGAAATTTTTCTTCTTCAAGTATGTATCTAATTAATTTTTGAATTTGAGTGTGAGTCTGTATCCACCAGTGCATTCCAAATCCTGAACATTCATCACATTTATAAAATCATTGTCTCACCGTTGGCTCTTTTGCCAATTCTGTAAATTGGTGCCCTCCGGGTATCAACACTTAGACCAGCGGAAACCATTTCTCTTTATTTGCTCTTTATCATTTTAAACTTCATGCAATATCCATCCACATCTACTTCAATGAATAAATTACATGTTCAGAACTGTTTAGGAGCAAACAATCACTTGTGAGTACATAATTGAATCTTGGTGAAGAGGACGATACATGAAGTTTTTCACACGACGCTCAACGGGCCAACACAAGGGGGCATGGTTTGACTTCCTGCAACTTCCTGAACTGCAAAGGAACTATTCAATCTCAAGTACACTTTCCATTTCTGAAGGAACCAGGACCAGATTTATGGGCTAGAAATGCAGAGCACTGTGGTAACAAAAATGAAAACAGAAACAGAGTCGCAATCTGACTACATGGCTGATGATTTTTTACTTGCTTCTCATGAATTTCTCGGAGCAGTTGCTGCAAATTCTCAAAGGGGAGTATGAGCAGCCAGAGGCCGTTGTAGTACACATTGGTACCAATGACAGAGGCAGAGAAACTGATGAGCTTCTGCAGAATGAATATAGGAGGGTATGCAGGAGATTAAAAAGCAATCTCATGATTACATCCAGTGCCACATGCTTGGAGGATAGGGAAGATTAACGAGTGGCTGAGAAGGTGGTGTAGGGGGCAGGGATTCAGATTTTTGGAACTTTGGGATCTCTTATGAGTCAGAAATGATCTCTACAAGAGAGATGGGTGACACCTGAACTCAAGGGAAATTTGCTAGTGCTTTAAACTAGTATGAAGGTAGGATGGAGGGATCCTAAGCAGTCACGAGAAAAGAGAGAAGATTGAGGATGATTCAGAAGTTAAAGTGTGCCAATTGAATCGGCAAGGCAGGCAAGAGCATGGCAGAGAATGAGGTAAGACTGAAGAACTAAACCGATGCATTTCAATGCAAGAGGCCTGACAAGGAAGGCAAATGATCTCAGGACATGTTTGGGAACATGAGACTGGGATAGCAACAGTTATTACAGAAATATGGCTGATGGAGGGATAGGACGAGCAGCTCAATGTTCCTGGGTACAGATGCTATAGGAAGGATAGAAGTGGAGGCAAGAGAGGAGGGAGATTGGCAATTTAGATCAGAGTAAACATTACTGTTGTACTGAGAGAAGATATTCCTGGGGGATCATCCAATGAAGCTATTTGGGTGGAACTGAGAAATAAGAAGGGATTAATCACCTTGATGGGATTGTACTATAGGCCCCGCAATAGTCAGAAGGAAATCGAGGAGCAAATATGTCAGGAGATCTCAGATATCTTTAGGGTTGTAATTGCGGGGGATTTTAACTTTCCAAACACAGACTGGGTCTACCACAGTGCCTGAATGAGAAGGAATTTGTTTAGTGTGTTCAAGAAAATTTTCTTTACCAAAATGTACCTACGAGAGAAGAGGCAAAGCTCGACCTTCTCTAGGGAAATAGGCAAGTGACTGAGGTGTTAGTGCGGGAGCGCTTTGGGACCAGTGACTATAATGCTATTAGTTTTAAAATAGTTATGGAAAAGAATTGGCCTTGTATAAAAGTTAAAAGTTCTAAACTTGAGCATTGCCAATTTTGACCATATTAGGAACTTTGAAATTTGATTGGGGTAGGCTGGTCGCAGATAAAGAGACGACTGGGAAGTGGGAGGCTTTTAAAAGTGAGATGACGAGAGTTTAGTATGTCAAAATGAGGTGCAAGGCTGTTAGGAATAGGGCACACTGGATGACTGGAAATATTGAGACTATGATCAAGAAAAAGGAGGCACCTTAGACAAAGACAAGTGGATCCCTTGCGGAGAACAGGGGCATACGTAAAAAGGAAATCAGGAGGACAAAAGGGGGATATGAGATAGCTTTGGTCGATAAGGTTAAGAGAAATCCATATAGAGATTCTGCAAGTACATTAAGGGCAAAAGAACAATGAGAGAGAGAGTAGGGCCCCTTAATGATCAACAAGGCCGTCTATGTGTAGAACCACAGGAGATGGGCGAGATACTAAATAAATATTTCATGTTAGTATTTACGTGGAAAACGACATTGAAGCAAGAGAACATTTAGAAATAAATAGTGATGCCTTGAAATCAGTCCACATTACGGAAGAGGACGTGCTGGAGTCTTAAAACACAAAGTTGATAACCCCCAGTGACCTGATCAAGTGGATCCCAGGACATTGTGGGAAGCTAGGGAAGTAATTGTGGGGGCCCTTGCAGAGATATTTGTATCATGTACAGCCAAGGCGAGGTTCCAGAAGTCTGGAATGTGGCTAACGTTGTGCCTTTATTTAAGAAAGGTTGCAAGGAAAAGCTACAGAACTACAGACCAGTGAGTCTGATGTCAATGGTGGGTATGTTGTTGGAGAGGATTCTAAGACAAAAGAATGCATGCATTTGGACAGGCAAAGACTGAATAGGGATGGTCAGCATGGTTTGCGCATTGGAAATTTTATTTCATAAATTTGATTTTTTTTGAAGACGTGACTGAGAAAATGATGAAGGCAGAGCAGTAGACATCATCTACATCGACTTTAGCAAAACCTTCGAAAGGTTCTGTATGGTTGAATGATTAGTAAGGTTAGAACACATGGAATACAAAATTGGCATGAAGGTAGGAGACTAGGAGTGATGGTGGAAGATTGTTTGATGTGCTGGAGACCTGTGATCAGGTTGAGGTTCTAGAAGTAGGTTCGCTCGCTGAGCTGGAAGGTTCATTTCCAGACGTTTCATCACCCTTCTAGGTAACATCTTCAGTGGGCCTCCGGGCAAAGCCCTGTTAATAATTCCTGCTTTGTATTTATATGTTTAGGTTTCTTTGGGTTGGTGATGTCATTTCATGTGGAGACATCATTTCCTGTGGTGGTGTCATTTCCTGTTCTTTTCCTCAGAGGGTGGTATTGGGGTCTAACTTGATGTGTTTGTTGATAAGAGTTCCGATTGGAATGCCATGCTTCTAGGAATTCTCGTGTGTGTCTCTGTTTGGCTTGTTCTAGAATGGATGTGTTGTCCCAGACGAAGTGGTGTCCTTCCTCATCTGTATGTAAGGATACTAATGAGAGAGAGTCATATCGTTTTGTGGCTAGTTGATGTTCATGTATCCTGGTGGCTAGTTTTCTGCCTGTTTGTCCAATGTAGTGTTTGTTACAGTCCTTGCACTGTTTTGTAAATAACATTAGTTTTGCTTGTTGTCTGTATAGGGTCTTTCAAGTTCATTAGCTGCTGTTTTAGTGTGTTGGTGGGTTTGTGGGATACCATGATAGGAAGCAGGAATTATCAGCAGTGCTTCGCCTGGAGGCCCACTGGAGATGTTACTGAGTAAGGTGACGAACATCTGGAAATGAACCTTCCAGCTCAGTGAGCAAACCTACATCCAGAACTCAACCTGAGCTACAAATCTTCTCAAAACCTGCTAAGACCTATGGGTGCAATATACTAAGAATGGCCCGAAAATGGGAAACGAATGCCATCCGACAGAGTGCCACCTGCGAACAAATGTACTTCCTGCATGAGTGCCTAAGAAAACAGGTACTACCTAAATGTCTTAAATACAAACCTCCCCCTAACACTCCACTAAACAAAAGAATAGCAGAGCAAAACAGCTGCAGAATGCTTAGAGAAGTGAGTAATGATGCCCACAACAGTCTCCGTAAATATAACTGGGAAATTTTGCACCAAAAATCTTTACTCATTAATGCAACAGACCATCAATGGACAGACAGTACAACAAACCATTTATATTAGACAGTGACAAACACTGAAAATGAAAAAACTAGACCTGCAGAAAAAAACTAGACAAACTTACACAAAGTAACAACACTGACAACACAGAAGCATGGATAAAAAACTTATCTGACCGACCCTTAATAGACACTGAAAAAGCCGTCTTAGTAAGAGGATTAAATTACAACTGCCGGATACGGACAAGAAAGATTTCTTAGCAGCATTAGAAACAACACTAAAAGACAACCAACTCACAGAAGAAACACAGCAAACTATCAGACAGGTAGTCGCACCAACATTAAGCAGAAAAAAGGAAGGAAACACACTCAATACACAGGAAAGGAAAGCACTGGAAAGACTAAAAAAAGATAAAAACATTGTTATCTACCTGCAGACAAAGGACATTTGACAGTCATTCTAAATCGAAGAGACTACACTGAAAAAGCGAACGCACTACTTACAAATACCAACACTTACCAACATGTGGCGATAGACCTGATCTACAACTAGAGAACCGAATCACAGCTCTACTCAAAAAACCTCAGAAATCTGGAGAAATAAATAAGACCGACTTCCAAAATATGAGACCAGACAGATCCAACACACCACACTTCTACGGATTACCCAAAATTCACAAACCAGGAGCCCCCCTCAGACCCATAGTCTCACTACCTGGAACACCAACTTACAGACTGGCCAAAGAGATACACCAAAGACTAAAACACTTAGTAGAAGACTCACACCACTCCATCCACTCCACCCAAGAATTCCTGAAGACGATCAAAGACACTAAGATAGAAGAGAATGAAATAATGGCCACCTTTGATGTAACAGACCTGTTTACATCAATCAACATTAACCTGGCCAAGGAAACACTGCCTACACTATTAGAAGACCCAAGGACACATACACCAAACACCACTATCTTCATCAGCAAGGACAGCATTGTCAAGCTAGTGGACCTATGCCTTACCACACACTTCATCTTCAACAACAAAACCTACAGACAAACCAACAGAACACCCATGGCATCTCCAATATCAGCGTTCTTAGCAGAAACAGCCATGCAAGACTCGAACAAACAACTCTGCTAACCACCCAACGCAAACTTTGGTCGGCTACGTGGATGACACCTTTGTCATCACTAAACTAAACAAATTAGAGGAAACCTTCAAGACCATCAATAGTACTCGTACTGGCATAAAATTCACTAAAGAGGACGTAAACAACAACAAACTGCCATTCCTAAATGTCATAGTAGAGCGAACAGCCAATGGGGAACTTCAAACAGAAAAACAACACATATGGACCAAATATTGAACTACAGAAGCAATCACCCCAACATCCACAAACGAAGCTAGATCAGAACATTATTCCAGCAAGCCACCACACACTGCAGCATAGAGGAACTATGCAGAGCAGAGGAAAATCACCTATACAGTGTATTCAAAAAGAACTGGTACCCAATGAACACAGTCTGCAGATTTCTCAGCAACAAACCAAACAGAAAAAATATGTCCAGAAACCCTAGCCACTCTCTCCTACATCAAAGATGTCTCGGAAATGACTGCCAGACTACTCAGACTTCTTGGCATCATGGTAGCCCACAAACCCACCAACACACTAAAACAGCAGCTAATGAACTTGAAAGACCCTATACAGACAACAAGCAAAACTAATGTTATTTACAAAATATCGTGCAAGGACTGACACAACACTGCATTAGACAAACAGGCAGAAAACTAGCTACCAGGATACACAAACATCAACTAGCCACAAAATGACACGACCCTCTCTCATTAGTATCCTTACATACAGATGAGGAAGGACACCACTTCGACTGGGACAACACATCCATTCTATGACAAGCCAAACAGAGACACACACGAGAATTCCTAGAGGCATGGCATTCCAACCAGAACTCTATCAACAAACACATCGAGTTAGATCCCATCTACCTCCCCTTGAGAAAAAGAACAGGAAATGACATCACCATAGGAAATGACATCACGATCCCAAAGAAACCCAAACATATAAATAGAAAGCAGGAATCATCAACAGTGCTTTGCCCGGAGGCCCACTAAAGATGATAACTAGCAGGGTGATGAAACGTCTGGAAATGAACATTCCAGCTCAGCGAGCAAACATACATCCAGAACCTCAACCTGAGCTACAAATCTTCTCAAAATTCGCTATCAGAGATTGATGCTGGAACCACGGTTAATTATCATTGTTCAAATGATTTAGATGAGACTATAGGAAGCATGGTTAGTGAGTTTGTGGATGACACCAAAATTGGTGGTATAGTGGACAGTGAAGATGGTTATCGAAGAGTACAATGGGATCTTATCAACTGGGCCAATGGGGCTGAGGAGTGGCAAATGGGATCTAATTTAGCTAAATGTGAGGTATTGCATTTTGGGAAGACAAACCAGGACAGGATTTACACAGTTAATGGTAGGGCCCTGGGGTGTGTTGTCGAACAGACAGACATAGGGGTTCAGGTACATAGTTCCTTGAAAGTAGCTTCACAGGTAAGGTGGTAAAGAAGGCATTTGGCATGCTTGCCGTCATTGATCAGAGCACTGAATGTTGGACTTGGGATGTTATGTTGCAGCTGTATAGAACATTGCTAAGGCCACATTAGAATACTGTATACAGTTTTGGCTGCCTGCTATAGGAAAGATATTAAGTTGGAAATGATGCAGAAAAGATTTACAAGGACGTTACTGGACTGGAGGGTTGAAGTTATCAGGGGAGACTGGAGCAGAGGAGGTTAAGGAGTGACCTTATAGAGGTTTATAAAATCATGAGCGACATAGATAAGGTGAACAGCAAATGTCTTTTCTCTGGGGTAGGGTCGTTCAAGACTGGAAGGCATGGTTTTAAGGTGAGAGGAGAAAAATTTAAAAGGGATCTGAGGGGTAACTATTTCACATAGAAAATGGTGTATATATGGAATGAACTGCCAGACAAAGTGGTAGGTGCAGGTACAGTTGCAAAATTTAAAATACATTTGGATAGGAACATGAATAGGAAAGGTTTAGAGGGATATGAGCCAAATGCAGACAAACGGGATTAGTTTAGTTTGGGTAACCTAGTTGGCATGGACTAGTTGGACCAAAGGGTCTGTTCCGTGCTTTATGACTCTACAGCTCGATGAATGTTTGTGTTATTGCCCAGTGCTGTTTTCACCACTCTGTGAGATATGGGCGCCAAAGGAATCTTGTGTGCCACCAACTTTATCTTGAAGATAAGATGTATCATAAAAAGTGAAGTGGGTGTTGACAGGGGGCACACAGACACAAGATGGCTGCTGAGCCAGAAGTTGGTCACTTAGCACACAAGATGGCTGCTGAGCCATTATATGGGAAAACACAGCAAAGCATACACAGATACTGCCTGAGCCTAACAGGATACAAAACATAAATGATTAGTTTAGGCAGGTTGGGGAGAGAATATACATCAGTAATGTCTACTGCCCGCCAAAGTTTCTGAGTCCAGCCACCACCTCCAATAGAAATGTTAACTACCTAAGACTGCTTGTATACAAGTGTTAATATTTCAGATTTTCAGTAATGGGAAACGATTTTCCTTCTCAGGAAGAACAATCACGACCAATTATTGCAGCAATGGACTTCCGAGTAGCTGCAGAAACTGGCAATGATTCTGTAATGTTTTCTGTAAATAAACCATGCTGGACAAACAAAGACTCGATACTTGAAATATTATACCATGAAATGTATAAAATATCATGACATGTGCTCCGAGGGTGAGAGAAGGCTCGCTACTGACAGCCGTGTTGGCGGACGTCTCTCTCTCTCTCTCTCTCCCCGGAGCTCCAGTATTTCCTTGTACCATAAACTCTGTCGTTGAATCCCTATTCTGACTCCGATGCTGGTGATTTTCCCCACAACAACTGGCACTGTGAGCAGGGTCTCCTATTCCTGGTGCTCTGGTCAAAGGGCGTGATCGGGGAGCCAGGGTAAGAGACATTTTGAATTTGAAAATGGAAAGAGTCAGACCGGAGGAGAAAGTGAGGACTGCAGATGCTGGAGATCAGAGCTGAAAATGTGTTGCTGGAAAAGCGCAGCAGGTCAGGCAGCATCCAAGGATTCCTGAAGAAGGGCTTATGCCCGAAACGTCGATTCTCCTGATCCTTGGATGCTGCCTGACCTGCTGCGCTTTTCCAGCAACACATTTTCAGAGTCAGACCGGGCCAAAGACACAGTTTAAAAGGGTACACCATTGTAACGTATAACCTGTGCGATAGTACTGGGTTGTGTATAAGTGCATGCCTGTGAAGCATAAGTGGGAAAGTGTACTAACTGGCGTGATAACCAGTTGCTTGTGCTGAAACGACCAGAGGACGAGGTACTGCCTGCCTCAAAAACCCTGCCCTAAAACGGTTGTTCAGAGGGGTAGCCCCCCACACGATGGTTGGGAATTGAAGCATCAAAGGCACTAGGAGTTGTGAAGCACAAATGGCAAATGCGGGTAACGTTGGACTCTGTAGGGGTGAGGATTGCAGAGTGCAGTTAGAGCCTAGTCGAAGGTTGGGTGCTATCTGTTATTATGTTTCAATTGAAGTGGTGAGGAAAAGAAGCTGATCACTCTGACCAAAACTCCAGTGGAGCAGCACGTTACCGAGGTGGGAAGTGTGGACACTGTGAGTAACCATCATATCCTGTCAGTCTGTAGTAGAACAGCAGAGCTTGAATAGCGGCGGTGGCTGGGAGGGTAAAAAGTCCCCCCAGTAGAGAGCACACTGGGGTAGAGGTAGGTTTCTGGGCCTATCAAATGGTGTTGGAACAGGAGAGGTGGCCGGGAGGGTAGAGGAGTGCCAGTAGACAGCACACCGTAATGAACCAAAAGTCCCAGCCGATTGGTAGGTACTAACTAGTAGTGGTGGCCAGGAGGGTAGAGAAGTCCCGCCGGTAGAGAGCATACCTTGCTAGGAGGCTGCTATGGCCATACGAGTGCTGGGGCAGTATTAGTGGTCAGTGGGTAGAAAGGTCCCACTGGATAAAGACACTTTACTGTTGGTGGTATCCAGGGGTACACAATCTGCGAGATGGCAGATCAGGATTTTAAAGGGGATGCTGCAGGTACCCTTATTGAGAAATACAAAAGAAATGGACTAGTGCTGACAGAACAGATGAAGAAAGGGGGTTGGTACCCATCCCAGACATTAGAACAGCAGCGGAATTTGATTAATAAAGCAAAACGAAAGAAAACTAAAAAGGTGTAATATCAGTGTACCAATTAGCAGGCCTAACTGAACAAGTAGGTGCCTCCACTAGCAGGTGGAGAAAAGGCCAAGAACAAAATGAGGAGCTGGAGGATGGGATAAAGCAGCTGAAACAAAGATTAGAAAAAGTACAGGAGGAAAGGGAGACTGACTTTTTCCCCTCCTACAAAACTGTACAGCAGGGATCAACTGCTCCCTCAGCAGAGCAGGAGGTGTAAGAATATAATCTAGTGCCAGTCACTAGAGGGGGGAACAGAGTTGCATCCAAAAGCAAACTATAACCCTTTACCCTGGGAGAAAGGCAACAGATCATGGCCTCCGTGGGCAAATTACAGCCCCGAAGTGCAAACACAAGGTTCTGGGAAGAGCTAGACAGTATATGGGTTGAGCACCAACTGCACTTGAGGGATATACACCAGCTGGTCCAGGCAGCCTGCCCAGCAGTCAAATAGAGACAGGTAGCTGGCGGACTCGAAGCCACAGTAGCCCGTGACTTTTGGGGTGGACACATGTTGTTGCCCTTACAGCTGAGATAGATGCCCAGCCGGCACCCTTTGCCCATTTTAAAGAAGAGATCCAGCGGGTATTAGGAAATTCTCTCACGAGCTGGAGCAAAATCACAATCACTAAACAGCCTAAAAGGGAAGGAGCCTCTGAATATAGGGAATGATTATTTAGGGTATAGCAGGAGTGCTCAGGTCAAGCAAACCCAGATCGTGGGGACCAGGCATTCATTCAGGCGTTTAGAGACAGGGCTTTCTAGCACCCATTAATCCATCCTGAAAATGGGAGTGATAACACCCCAAAATTATGATGACCTGGTAGAGTGGAGTGGCAGGGTGCAGGAGGCAGAAGCTCCCACGATGAAATCAAAACCCAACAGAGAAGTCAACTGGAATGGGGGTGAAGACAGAACAAAACTATTCTGCCACAACTGTGACCGACAGGGACACCTTGCCAGAGACTATAGGGCCCCACAGGCAAGGAATAGGACAAGGAAAGTACTGCAGTCACTGCAATAGAGCAAGTCATACAGAGGCAGTGTGCTGGGAAAAGAATGGGCAACCTCCATCAAACACCAGTTGAGAATCCAAGCACTGCTGAGCACCAGCGAACAGCCAAATCAGGCTGCAGTAATAAAAATCAAAGCACACCAAAGGAGCCAGGAAAGGATAGTCCAGGAAGACTGAAATTTAAAGGGAACCAAGCCACAGACTGAGCAGCCCAGCAAACCTTAGAGCAGGAAACCATTGATGAGGTTCCAACAGCAACAATTGAACTAACAGAAGATGCTATTCACATACAGCAGCTGCAGGAGGACACCCCACAGGCAGAGAGAGAGATGGAAAATGTAGGGAGCACTTAAAGGGAAGGATAGTGGAGGCAAGCAGACAAGATGGTAGCACTAGCGTGCATACAAAACACCTTGTTCACATACAGGCAGGGAAGCTATGATAGCAAGTCTAGGGAGAGAGTGGTGGTGGAAGGGAATGGGAAGAGATATAGCCAAACACTGCCGCAGATGCAATGTTTGCACACAATACAACCCAGGTAGGCCCATAAAAGTTAGGATGGGACACCAACCGAGGCCAAGGGGACCCTGGGAACACCAACTACCACCTTCCCGTGGGAAAACGTGCTGCATGGTCATCATAGACCACTTCACCCGATGGGTAGATGCATTCTCCACCAAGAACTGTACCACTGCCACTGGAGCCAGGATTCTAGCAAAGGAGGTAACCCCGAAGTGGGGGTATCTCTACAGACCAACTCCAATCAAGGGACACATTTCACTGGCAAAGTTATGAAAACAGGATGCCAGCTACTAGGGATAAAACAAAACTTTTGTATCCTCTATCACCCCCAGAGCTTAGGGATGGTAGCGAGAATGAACAAAACCCTTAAAAATGCTTTAGCTAAGGCCATGCAGACATCAGGGAGGACATGGGCCAAAGTGCTGCCAGCCATACTAATGAAATTAAGAGACACCACGAATCAGCCAACCGGACTAACATCCTACGAATTAATGACCAGGCGAGCAATGCAATTACCAGACACCACTATAATGGGTGGGACCGATATATGTACCGCTAAATTAGTACTAGAATTAAGCACTCAACTAAAAGGGATGCGTAAATTGGTAAATGAGAGACAAGGGCAAAAGGACAAGGCAGGGGGACTCAAATTCTTCCCTGACCTCCCCGCAGCTGGGAGCCGCGTCCTCCTACGAACCGTGCCTGACAAACTCGGCTTTTCCCCAAAATAGAATCGGCCGGACAAAGTTATAATCAGTGGCGCCTATATGGACATTAGGGAAAGAGGAACGTGGAATCACTGGACCCAACTCGAACCGTAAAAGGACTCCTATGAACGAACTAATATGATTGACCATCCCCCAGGCACAGACAGTGACCAAGGGGAGAGCACCGTGACCACAACCAAGCAAACCACCCAGAGGCATGGGTAAAACTGCTGATAAGGCACAGAAATCACCGACTGTTGCCGACCTCCGGGTACCATTGTTAAAAAAAAGAGACACTGACTGTTAACATCATTTAACTTTAATCATGTACATACGAGAGTATGTCCTACTATTTCGGAAGCCTGTCAGGATTTGAGAACAACCTCTTTTAAAAACCCAGCTAAATTTACATGGGAATTACCCACTGGTGCGATCGGTCGAATCTATATTTGTGGCCACCCCTGTGTGGACTTAAACACAATAGACACCTCGGGCGTGCCATGGAAGGGAGAGCCAGGAAATACAAAAGGGGACTCCAGGGTAGGTGTGTGGAATCGGTCAAACCCACCGGCCCATGACCTATTTAAACATCGCTGATTACCCACTCTGTTTCACGGGGCAGGGATGGAGATGTGTTTATGCCCTGGCACCGAGAAACAGTTCATGTGTGCAGACACAACGTACTCACCAGCACTGTACAATCACCCAGAGACAACTTACCTGCACCAGCAGCGAGCAGGCATGCTTGAACGTGACCGCGGGAAGGCAGTTTATCTGCAGACAGTGCAATGACACTCACGTAAGCTCTGCCACATGGACATACCAGTTTGATACCTACCAGCTGGGGGGAGCAAACGGGGAGTCAGAGGCAAGATGGGAAGACAAACAGGCACAGGGACAGGACACTGTATGCTACTGGGCAGCGAGGGGCTTCGTTTTCTTATTTAAGGGGATGTACACTACTGACACACCAAACCTCCTGAACCTTTTCGCAGTAGGAATGATAGGACCCCTCGCTGTACCATGCCCCAGCAGGGGATATGTTCGGAGAAGGATAGTGGCCCGCTCCATCAGCCAGGAATCCTGCGCTGATTGGCAGATCTCCACCATCATTGCAGTACGGGTTTTTGGGATCTCTGTCTTTGAGGGGCCGGCAGGGGTCATCAGCGCTAAAAACCAAAACTATTTTTTTTTCCCCTTCCCCTCTGACACAGTCAAGGAGGAGAGTCCTTGTACACACACGCACACACACTGATCCAGCTCGCTCAAGAGCCAGCTCTCAGAGTGAACAGAACCTCTGGCAGTCTTTTCTTTTTTTTACCCCCCCCCCAACCCCACACTACCACCTAAGTGCGGTAGTGGTTATTTTTCCCTCAGCACCCATGTCGTGTGTGTGCAGGTGTGAGACACATTGAAAGACACAAAGTGCACAAATCTTTATTCAAAATTTCCACCACCAGGAAGAAAGGAAACACCCGAGAGGCCAGTGACAAGCAGTGCCCTTCACATCAAAGGACAATGCTGTGTGATCAAACAGTGAAGGGGAGGGCAGGGATCAACCAAAACTATATTGTGTGTGGATTGACAATCTCAGGGAACAATACATCATAGGATCTACAAGCAATCAATGGTGAATTGGCTGAACTCAGACTTTACGCACTTCAGACACATTACGTGGTGGATTATCAGTTAGCCCAGCAAGGGGGAGTATGTGCAATCATTGGTGACAAGTGTATAACCTATGTCATTAACGATTCTTACAATGTTACACAGACAATCAAAAACATTCGGGACCAGCTAGATGACTTCAGACTAGGTGCCACAGGAGGACTTAGCTGGCTAGAATGGCTGGTAGGCAAATCCTGGGGATGCTATTTGATACACGGGATTGTTCTCTTTATTTCACTCATACTGGTATTTAGCCTAGGCCTCGGGTGTTTAAAGCTTTGCAGTAAGGTGCTGATGCGGCCATGCCAGGAGCAAGAGTCACCACAGAAGAGCCCCCAACAAAACTCACATTCCTTAACACCCCTCGGGATGAGGAGACCTTAGAAAAGGTCTATATGTGAGTTGGGTGGTCTATGGGAAATCGCCAAAATCGCCTCCTTGACCACAAAGTGGGGAGTGAAGTGGGAGTTGACACAGGGCATGCTGACATGGGGCACACAGACACAAGATGGCCACTGAGCCATAAGTTGGTCAGTTAGCACACAAGATGGCCACTGAGCCATTACATGGAAAACTACAGCAAAGCATACACAGATACTGCCTGAGGCTAACAGGATGCCAGCAAAAGACACAGAACATAGATGATTAGTTTAAGGCGGGTGGGGGAGAGAATACACATCAGTAACGTCCACTCCCACCGAAGTCATAGAGTCATAGAGATGTACAGCATGGAAACAGACCCTTCGATCCAACTCGTCCATGCCAACCAGATGTCCCAATCCAATCTAGTCCCACCTGGCAGCACTTGGCCCATATCCCTCCAAACCCTTCCTATACATATACCCATCCAGATGCCTTTTAAATGTTGCAATTGTACTGGCCACCACTACATCCTCTGGCAGCTCATTCCATACACGTACCATCCTTTGAATGAAAAGTTGCCCCTTAGGTCTTTTATATCTTTCCCCTCTCACCCTAAACGTATGCCCTCTAGTTCTGGACTCCCCCATCCCAGGGAAAAGACTTTGTCTATTTATCCTATCCATGCCCCCCATGATTTTATAAACCTCTATAATGTCATCCCTCAGCCTCCAACGCTCCAGGGAAAACAGCCTATTGAACCTCTCCCTATAGCTCAAATCCTCCAAATCTGGCAACAACCTTGTAAATCTTTTCTGAATCCTGTCAAATTTCACAACATCTTTCCGATAGGAAGGAGACCAGAATTGCACGCAATATTCCAACAGTGGCCTAATCAATGTCCTGTACAGCAGCCACATGACCTCCCAACTCCTGTACTCAATACTCTGACCGATAAAGGAAAGCATATCAAGTCCTTCTTCACTATCCTATACCTGCGACACTACTTTCAAGGAGCTATGAACCTGCACTCCAAGGTCTCTTTGTTCAGCAATACTCCCAAGGACCTTACCATTAAGTGTATAAGTCCTGCTAAGATTTGCTTTCCCAAAATGCAGTACCTCACATTTATCTAAATTAAACTTCATCTGTCACTTCTCAGCCCATTGGCCCATCTGATCAACATCCCGTTGTAATCTGAGGTAACCTTTTTCGCTGTCCACTACACCTCCAATTTTGGTGTCATCAGCCACCACCTTCAGTAGAAATGTTAACTACCTAAGACTGCTTGGAAATAAGTGTTCATACTTCAGATTTGCAGTAATGGAAAACGATTTTCCTTCTCAGGAAAAACGATCACGATCAATTACTGCAACAATCGACCTCCGAGTAGCCGCTGAAACTGACAATGACTCTGTAATGTTTTCTGGAAACAAACCATGCTGTACAAACAAAGACTCGATACTTGAAATATGATACCATGAAACATATAAAATATCATGACATGTGCTCCAAGGGTGAGAGAAGGCTCGCTACTGACAGCCGAGCTGGTGGATGCCTCTCTCCCCAGAGCTCCGGTTTCTTTGTACAATAAACTCGTCGTTGAATCCCGATTCTGACTCTGAGGCTGTGATTTTCACCATAACAAAAGGATTTACAATCATGAGTACTGAATACAAAAAAGACTCCACCATAAGCTGGCAGAATCCTCGATGTACTAAAAGCACACAAGCAACTTAATCTTTGCATCTCAACCCAACTTCGGGAAATTAACATTTCCCATCCTGCCTAATGATGCCATCCCATGCAACACATTTCTCACCCTTGAGGATTGTAGAAGGCAGTAAGATTGTCTTCATTATCACAATTTCATAGGCAACGAGGGCAAAATATTTTTTTGTTGTCACTGGTCTGGACAGCAATTGTTTTGGAAGGAAAAGATGAGATGGGATAACTTAAAACCTTCACTTTGAGCTTCAGTATAAGAAACATATGCTACAATATGTAGAACTGTATACAATATAAAATACTATGGGATGAGGAGAATGTTTTTTACTCAGAGGATTGTGAACCTTTGGAATTCTCTACTACAGAGTACTGTGGAAGCTCAGTCTTTTGAGTATGTTTAACATAGAGATTGATAGATTTCCAATTATGCATGATGTACAGTGTTGTGGGGATAGAGTGGGTAAAAGGAATTGAAGAGTTTGTTAGGTATGATCGTATTGAATGGTGATGCAGGCTCAAGGGGTTAAATGTCCTTCTTCAGTATCCAAACAACTAGGGAGAATGAAGAGGTGAAGGAAATTAGCATCAATAAAAGTTTGAACTGGAGGAATTATTGGAACTGACAGTTAATAAATCTCCACAACCTGACAGCCTACGTCCTGGAGTATTGATGGTATTAGCTTTAGAAACAGGCAATGGTTATCTTCTCAAATTGTATAGATTCTGAAATGCTTCCTGAGGATAACGAAGTTAGCAAATGTTATCCTATTATTGAAGAAGGGAGTCAGAGAGAGAAACAGGGAACTGCACACCATTAGCCTAACATCAGAAGTAGTGAAAAGGCTAGAATCTATTATAAAGGCTGTGATAAACAGCCAAGCGGATAAAAATCAGATTAGGTATAGTCAGCATGGGTTCATGAATAAAAATCATGTTTGACGCACCAATGAGTTTTGTTTTAAAATTGTTACAAACTAAATTGATGAACGAGAGATGATGGATTTGATTTGATTTGATTTATTACTGTCACATGTAGAGGTACAATGAAAAGTTTTGTCTTATGAGCTTTACAAGCAGATCATACTATATAAGTGCATCAAGTTGCATATTCTACTTAGATTTTCAGAAGGCTTTTAATGCAGTCACCCATAGGGGGCTGTTCAGAAAAATAAAAGCAGATGGATAGGAGGTAATGTAATTAATGACTGACTGATAAACAGAAAGTAGAGTGGAAACAAAAAGGGAATTCTTAGGCAGCTATGACTAGTGGGATACTGCAAGGATCAGTAGTTGTTCCCCAGTGACTCACAACATATGTGGGTGATTTGGAGGTGGGGATTAAGTATAGTATTTCCAAGCGATACAAAGCTAAATAAGAATGTGTGTTGTGAGAAAGATGTAAAGTTGTGTCATGGGGCTTTGAACAGGTTTAATGAATGGGCAAGAACACCGCAGATGGAATATAATATGGAAAAAAGTGAAGTTATCCGCTTTGGTAAGAGGAACAGATGCGCAGAATATCTCTTAAATGGTAGGGATTGGCATGTGTTGATGTACAAAGGAACCTCGGTATCATTGTCAATTAATGTCTGAAGTCTAACATGCAAGTGCAGCAAGCTATTAGGAAAGCTCTTTATTGCAAAAGATTTTGAGTACAGGAGTAATGAAGCCTTGCTTCAACTGCATGGGAGCTTGGTTACACAGCACATGAAGTACTGTGTGCAGTTTTGACCTCCTTATCTCAAGAAAGATATTATTCCCATAAGGGAGTGCAACAAAGGTTCACTTGACTTGTCCCTGAGATGGAAGGACTGTCCTGTGAAGACACATTGGGTAAACTGGGCCTGTATTCCCTAGAGTTTCAAAGGATGTGAGGTGGTGATCTCATGGAAACTTACAAAATACATTGACAGCAATGGGGTGGTTAAAAAGCATTGAAGTGTTCTATCAACCATAACCAGATTGAATTATCGGGCAGGCTCAACTGGCTGAAAGGCCGACTTCTGTTCTTATGTACCAACTGTCTGCAATGTGATACAATTTAAGATTTATCAAAGTTATGACAATATTGGCTTCATGGTAATTTCAATGTCAAGTAAGTCACTGTTTGGAGAAATGACAACACATTCATTTTTTTGAGCATTATAGAAAATTTTTTAATTGTTCTAGTAAGGTTTAATAACCGTCAGTAAATGGGTAAAAGTTGGCAACTTATTTGACAATAAGATTGAGCGTAGTTTAGCTACTGTCCTCATCACACAAACACCTTTCCAGTCAAAGGGCCAATTGATGGTTATTATGGGATGAATTTTTGTTCCGATCAATTGTGCTGGATTTATTACTGCATTAATTGGCATCACTTAGACAAAATATGAAATGAATTTGATACTGTCTATAGATATCTAATGTAGAACCTAAATGATCTTTTCTGTTGTTTTGTTTGTTTTCCCTCACATTTAATTTTCTCCCGATCTCTTCTGAAAGGAGTGTGATTCATCCTGATGCAGAATACAATGGATTCCACTAATGTTCAAATAACCTGTTCTCATTTGTAATTTGGACAGCAAGTATCAAAAGGCTACTTAACCATTGGAGTTCAGCACACTTCAATGTAACCCCATCCTCATGGTATTTAGATTAGATTAGATTACTTACAGTGTGGAAATAGGCCCTTCGGCCCAACGAGTCCACACCGACCCGCCGAAGCGCAACCCACCCATACCCCTACATTTACCCCTTTACGGTGTAATTTAGCATGGCCAACTCACCTGATCTGCACATCTTTGGACAGTGGGAGGAAACCTGAGCAAACCCGGGGAGAAAATGCAAACTCCACGCAGTCAGTCGTTTGAGTCAGGAATTGAACCCGGGTCTCTGGCGCTGTGAGGCAGCAGTGCTAACCACTGTGCCACCGTGCCGCTATTTCTAGGCATTCTTACTTTCCAGGAGGTCTCATTTAAGTATCCAAGAGTGGATGAAATGTTTCTTCTATAATGACTTAGCAATGGGCAGGAATTGTTTACTCTGGAAAGTTGGAGGCTAAGGGGTGACCTTATAGAGATTTATAAAATCACAAGGGGCATGGATAGAGTAAATTGGCAAGGTCTTTCCACTGGGGTGGGGGAGTCCAAAACTAGAGTGCATAGGTTTAAGGTGAGAGGGGAAAGATTTAAAAGGGACCTAAGGGACAACTTCTTCACGCAGAGGATGGTGTGTGTATGGAATGAACTGCCAGAAGAAATGGTGGAGGCTGGTACATCAACAACATTTAAAAGTCATCTGGTGGGAATATGAATAGGAAGGTTTTAGAGAGATATGAGACAAGTGCTGCCAAATGGGACTAGATTAGGTTAGGATATCTAGTTGCCATGGATGAGTTGGACCGAAGGGTCTGTTTCAGTGTTATACATCTGTATGACTCAAATGTCAAACTGTACTACACCTTATGTTATGCCAGCTGTCATTAACCTGTGCTCAGCATCATTTATGTGTTCTCCTTTCAATTGTAGTGTTATTGTAGACAGTAGAACACCAAAGTAATTTAACAAGCTACAGTGCAATACTGCAGTGCAAAATCTGACAGATTGCAATATTCAGATTACTGACTTCTGCACCTTCTGAAATATTGTATCACTTTTAGAAGGTTTTCCCAAAATTTGAATGGATCACTGTTGTACTACAATTTTATAAATAATGTAATACTAAAGAAGGATATTAGATTTTTATGATGATGTTTCTGTTTTTACTCAAATCACCATATGGAATACATTTTGGCTCAAAACAAAAATGAAGAAACTAATGAATCTTAATGCTAAAATTTGGAAACCCATTTCACATTTTTTAATTGTATCTTGAGGTCACTGATAATTGTATTATGTAATTCTCATTACAAATTACTTCCATTTCCATTTCACAATTTAAAAGCAATAATGCGACTGGTCTATTGCAAATCAAATTCAATTAATATGCAATCCTGATTTTAAAAAGCTCAGTGAAGATTGGTTTTCTGTCCAAAAGGAACTTCAGAATATCATACTACAACTAAATGAATATGCTACAATCCTGTTCAGCCTGGAGCATGATATAATCTTAGTTCAATCACTATTTCTAACGAAGTCTATAGCAATGCAATATGTTCTGTTGAAATGCTCAATTTCCCTTATTTCCTCTCGATACATACTTTGATGCATATTTAATCTACACAAATTAACTTCTTGCTTACCTGTTTGACATGATGCCAGTAGTATGGGAAGGGTAGCTTATGGATTGCTTGGACTTCCCCTGAGCTGGATGGGGTGGTCGGTTTTACAGCCTTGTTGATTTCATCCTCCACACTGTATCAGATCCTCCAGGAATTCCAGGTGGGTGTCATGCAAGCTATACACCCACTCTTCCAATCTCCCTCTAGCAAATTTTACTGATTTGCGAAATAATCGCGTGCGTGCCTGCTGGCTTTGTTTTTAGGAGCTCCTGAACTTTCTTTCATAGCTCAGCGTGTCTCCCACTTGCTCCTCCAAACTCCAGGGCAACCAGGACGCTGGCGCATGCGCGGTTTCAGCGCAGACCAGCGGCATGGCGATGCGGCCGTAATACGCATGCGCGGAGGGTGGCATGGGTGCGGTCATAAGGCGCATGCGCGGTTTTCGCACCGATGGGCAGCCTGAGGGTATGGCCAGGAGACGCATGCGTGCTCTGCACCGCTCATCCAGCATCGCCTCGGCAACCAGGAGCTGATCCAGGCTTTGACCATCTCACTTTGAATCGTTGTCCAAAGTTAAAAATCACACAACACCAGGTTATAGTCCAACAGGTTTAATTGGAAGCACACTAGCTTTCGGAGCGACGCTCCTTCATCAGGTGATTGTGGAGGGCTCGGTCGTAACACAGAATTTATAGCAAAAATTTACAGTGTGATGTAACTGAAATTATACATTGAAAAATTGATTGTCTGTTCAGCCTTTCATCTGTTAGAATACAGTGATAGTTTCACTTCTTTCATGTGTAAATCACAAAACCTTTTTTTAAAAATTGCATTCTCGGGTTAGCTGTTAACAATGGTGATAGCTAGACAATATGTTGAAGGTGTTAGCCCCCTGTGTTCTCTGTCTATGACCTGATGTTTAGATTGATTCTAATCTAAAAAGTGAGATAACAGAGTTTTACATAAATTCATGCAGTTTTTGAGCTCAGAGTTCTACATGAATGTATGCAGTTTTTGAGCAAAGTGCAATGTAACTCTGCAAGTACAAATTCACCATACAAAATATATGTATGCATGTGGGTCTTTGTCTGTGTGTGTGTGTGTGTGTCTGTTTGGGGTGGGGGTTGTGAGTGTGAGAAAGAGTGTGTGTGTGTGTGTGTAGTGAGTGCAGAGTGTCTTAAGTCTGTGAGGGGGTGCATGTGTGAGTGTGGGAGTGTGTGTGGCTATAAGGCTGTGTGTGGGTGTCTGTGTGTGCGTCTGTATGTACCTGTGTCCGTGTGTATGTGAGAGTGTGTGTGTGTGTAGTGCAATGGTGATCACCTGTAATGTGACATGAACCCAAGGTCCCGGTTGAGGCCCTCCCTATGGGTACCGAACTTAGCTAACAGCGTCTGCTCAGCCACTTTCCTCTGCTGCCTGTCCCAAAGTCCACCTTGGAGGATGGTCACCCGAAAGTCCGAGGCTGAATGGCCTGGACCACTGAAGTGTTCCCCAACTGGGAGGGAACTCTCCTGTCTGTTAATTGTTGTACGGTGCCCATTCATCCGTTGTCGTAGCCTTTGCTCTTTTTCCCCAATGTACCATGCCTCCGGGCATCCTTGCCTGCAACGTATAAGATAGACAACGTTGGCTGAGTCACATGAGTACCTGCCATGTACAAGGTGGGAGATGTTCCCACGCGTAATAGTGGTATCTATGTCCACAATCTGACACGTCTTGCTGTGACAGGGTTGTATGGAGTTGTCCTGAGAGCCGGGCAGTTTGCTACGAACAATGATCTGTTTGAGGTTTGGCGGTTGTTTAAAGGCAAGTAGTGGAGGTGTGGGGAAGGTCTTGGTGAACAACGTTGTTCAGTACTTCCCAGGGGTTGAAAAATTACGCCATTATCAATGAGGATGAGCACCTCACCCACACACACCCTTATAGACACACACACTCCCACGCTCACACATGCACCTCACCCACACACACCCTTATAGACACACATGCACCCCCTTCACAGACTTAAGACACTCTTCAATGTATAATTTCAGTTACATCACACTGTAAATTTTTGCTATAAATTCTGTGTTACGATCGAGCCCACCACAATCACCTGATGAAGGAGCGTCGCTCCGAAAGCTAGTGTGCTTCCAATTAAACCTGTTGGACTATAACCTGGTGTTGTGTGATTTTTAACTTTGTACACCCCAGTCCAACACCGGCATCTCCAAATCATGAATCGTTGTCGGCTGAAATCTCACCAGTCAGCCTGCTCAGATGTGTTATTACACACCTGTGGAGTGGATGGGACTTGAACCTGGGTCTCCTGACTCAGAGGTAGGGACACTACCAATGCACTACAGTCAGGATGAGGTGCAACTTGAACCTTCTGCAGCCAAGCGGCCTCTCATCTGTTTCACAGAATCCCTTCAGTCTGGGAACAGGCCCTTCAGCCCAACAAGTCCACACGGACCCTCCGAAGAGTAACCCACCCAGACCCATTCCCCTGCCCTATTACTCTACATTTACTCTTGACTAATGCACTAAACCTGGCAAAAGTGAGGACTGCAGATGCTGGAGATCAGAGTCAGGTTAGAGTGGTGCTGGAAAAGCACAGCAGGTCACGGGCAGGAGTCATAGAGCCATCAGTCTGAAACACAACCCCACACCACCACCCTCTGTCTTCTACCTTTGAGCCAGTTTCTGTATCCAAATGACTAGTTCTCCCTGTATTCCGTGAGATCAAACATTGCTAACCAGTCCCCCATGGGAACCTTTTCGAACGCCTTACTGAGCCCTTCATCAGGAATGAGGCTCATTCCTGATGAAGGGCTCCTGCCCAAAACGTCGATTTTCTTGCTCCTTGGATGCTGCCTGACCTGCTGTGCTTTTCCAGCACCACTCTAATCTTGACTCTCATGCACCAAACCTACACATCCGTGAGCACTATGGGCAATTTAGCATGGCCAATTCAGCTAACCTGCACATCTTTGGACTGTGGGGGGAAACCCAGAAGATTTGTTCATATTCCTGACACATCACGTTGACTCATACTTTGTTGTTTATTTCAAAAATTTACTCTATTTATTTAAAAAAATACAGTGTATATAACCAGTCACAAACACAGTTCAGTTCTGTACAGTGGCATATCAAGGAAACAAACATTGAAGCTTGACTCAATCCAAAAAAACCAAAGGCATCTCTTAGACCTACAAGACTGTATTTATATATATCTAGTTGGGGAGGGGGGGGTGAGGAAAATAAAGAATATCAGCTGTGAAGTGGAATGTAAGTGGCTTGTTACAAGCTTCTCATGGCTTCCCTGTCACTTCCAATTAGATTGGCAGACCAGGGAGTTGGGAACATGTGCAGAAGATGGATTGTACCAGTTTTTAAGTTTCCTTGCTCCGCCTCTACCCCCACAAACCCCAATTTCATTTGAAGGAGTATGCAAAAGAAGATGGACCAGATTAGTCATCGATGAAGTCCTGAAGGGCTTTTGCATGAAACGTCAATTTTTCTGCTCCTCAGATGCTGTCTGACCTGCTGTGCTTTTCCAGCACTACTCTAATCTAGACACTAATTTCTAACATCTGTAGTCCCCACTTTTGCCCTGAAAATTGGGTGAGACTGCAGCAGGTCATGCGTAATGCAGCAAGTGAAATTAACAATTTAGTTAATAAGAATAGTAAACCATATTTTTATTAAAAAGGCAAAGGACGAGTGAATGTTGTTGTAAAATCTAATGAAGAGAAGTAACCCTTTCCTCTTCTCCACCTCCTTGTTTGACAACAACAGTTTTTTTATTTTTAAATAGGATGCTCTCTTTGTAATTCAGTATGTACTTGGCTTTGTGCCATTTGGAAGATTTAACCCAGACAAGTATTTCTCAGTTAACATGAAAACAGTTTGTTCCATTATGTTAAAATCATATAGAAAATATTAAAAATACTAAAATGTAGAAATGTATCCTGTCCCTTTATAACTGTACAAACACTTACCTAAACTGCAAGCATGCAGAAAAATACAATTTTGCAGAGTATCAGAGATTAAACTTTGCCAAATTAGAAAATGCTAAGACAACAAGATGGTGATATTGCCTGATAACGTTTGAGCCACATACATGTCAGGCAATAGCCAGTTCCAAAAATCAGAGTTTAACCACTTTCCCTTAGCATTGACATCATAGAACGCCTCATTGGCAGCAACCTGGCTGTCCCTATTGACCAGGGGTTTAAGATACCGTGACTACAGGATGAGGTTGGAGCTTGGTTATTCTGTCATGAGTGATTTATCTTCTGACTCTTTAAAGCTTTTCCTCAATGAGACACGAGTTGCTGTATTCCAAAATTCCCTACATTCTGAAAAGGTTCCATTGCAATGGAAAACTGTAAATATTGCACTTTTGTTCAAGAAAAGGAGACAAAAAGCATGAAAACAGAGGTAAGAAGACAATGACATTGCCAAGGACAGAGACACAATGAATGCTCCTTGGAAGGAGCACTTCAAGAGTATCTTCAAACAAAACTAAGTCCTCAACATGAGTGACCTTAACCTCAAACACAAACACGGAAGTTGCTGGAAAAGCTCAGCAGATCTGGCAGTATCCATGAAGAGAACTCAGAGTTAAAGTTTTGGGTCTGGTGAGCCTTCCTCAGAACTGATGGTAGCTCAGAAAATGTAGAAATACACCGAAGATAGGGTGGAGGGAGGGAGTGAGGAGTAAACAATAGATGGGGAAAGAGCCCGAAGAGAGAGAACAGTTGGACAGAGAAAGAAGTTAAAAACAATCTGGCAAAGAAGCCGAATAGCTGTTAATGGAGACTCTTAGTGAGTAATGGCAGACTATGTGATATCAAGACCTGGTGTGTGGGGTGGAAGGCTAGGATATGGGAAAGTTCAGGCTCTCAAATTATTGAACTCGATGTTGAGTCCAGAGGGCTGCAGAGTCCCCAAGTTGAAAATGAGATGTTGTTCTTACAGCTTGCGCTGAGCTTTGCTGGAACACTGCAGCAAGCCTGAGACAGAGATGGTCAGGGAATAGGGTGATGTGTTAAAGTGGCTGATAACTAGAAGCTCAGGGTCATTTTTACGAACAGACCACAGATGTTCTATGAAGCAGTCACTCTGTCTACGCTTCATTTCCCCAACGTTGAGGAGACCACATTGTGAGCAGTAAATGCAGTAGACTAGATTGTGAGAAGTGCAGGTAAAATGGAAGGTATGTTTGGGCCCTTGGATATTGAAGAGGGAGGAAGTAAATGAGCAGGTCCTACACCTTCAGTGGTTACAAGGGGAAGCGCTGTGGGGATGTTAGGGGGGTGTGGGGTTGTTGGGAGTGAAGGGCGAATGGGCCAGGGTGTCCCAGAGGGAATGATCCCTGCGGACAGTGGACAAGGGAGGGAAGGGGAATATGTGTCTAGTGGTGGCATTTGCTGGGGTTGGCGGAATAGTGGCTGATGATTTTCTGAATGTGGATCCTGGTAGGTAAGGACACGAAGAACCCTATCACAGTTGTGGAAGGGAAGAGCGTGTGAGGCAGACGTGAAGGAGATGGGTCAGACCCAGTTGAAGGCCCTATCAATAACAGTTCTGGGAATCCTTGTTTGAGGAAGAAGGTGGACATTTTGGAGGTTCCCTTTTTGAAGTTGGCCTCATTGGAATATGTGACAGAGACAGAAGAACTGGGAGAATGGAATGGAATATTTACAGAAGGCAGTGTGTGAGGATGTATAGACCAGGTAGCTGTGGGAGTCGGTGAGTTTACACTGGATAATAGTAGCCAGCCCATCCCCAGAAATGGAAACAGAGATGTCGAAGAAGGGAAGGGAGGAGTCGGTGATAGACCTGGTGAAAGTGAGGGCAGAGTGGAAATTGGAAGCTAAATCGATCAACTTAGCAGCACCGATTATATCATCGATATATTGGAGAAACAGTTGTGGATGTGGGGCCAGAATGGGACTGGAATAAGGAATGTTCCACATATCCCACAAAGAGACAGGCATAACTTGGGCTGTGGGGGTACCCATGGTCACCCCTCTGACCTGAAGAAAATGAGAGGGGTTAAAAGAGAAGTTGTTGAGGGTGAGGATGAACTTAGCCATGTAGAGGAGGAGGGTTGTTATGGGGACAGTTCTGGCCTTTGCTCCAGGAAGAAGCAGAGAGTGTGAGACCATCAGATGGGGAATGGATATGTAAAAGGATTGCACATCCATAGTAAAGAGGAGGCGGCTGGAGACTGCAAACTGAAAATTCTGAAACTGGTGTAAAACGTCAGAGGAATCATGGATGCAAGTGGGTAGGGACTGTATCAGGGAGGAAAGACTGAGTCGAGAGTGTGGTGCTGAAAAAGCACAGCAGGTCAGGCAGCGTCCGAGGAGCAGGAGAATTGACATTTTGGGCATAAGCCCTTCAGGATTCTTGATGAAGGGCTTATGCCTGAAACATCAACTCTCCTGCTCCTCGGATGCTGCCTGACCTGCTGTGCTTTTCCAGAACCACATTCTTGACTCTGATATCCAGCATCTGCAGTCCTCACTTTCTCCTCTGAGAAAAGACTGAGTCAAGGTGAGAAGAGATGAGTTCTGTGAGGCAGGAGCAGGCTGAAACAGTGGGTCTGCCCGGGCAGTCCTGTTTATGAATTTTTGGAAGGAGGTAGATGCGAGCTGTGTGGGTCTGGGGTCTATCAGCTTAGAGGCAGTTGGGGGAGATGACTAGATGAAATGCAGTGAGTGACTGTAGTTGATAGGTTGGACTGATGTGCCATGCTAGGTTCATGGTCCAGGGGAAGATAGGAGGAGGTATCTGAGAGCTAGCGCTCATTCTCTGCAATGTAGAGGTCAGTACGCCAGACTACAACAGCACCACCCTTATCAACAGGCTTAATAACAAAGGCAGGGTTGTATCTAAGCACATGGAGTGCAGTCAGTTTAAAGTTAGTACAAGTTGGATTGGGTGATGGGGACAGAGAAATTGAGGCAACCAATGTCACATCAACAGTTCTCAATGAACAGATTGAGTGCAGGTAAAAGGCCAGAGGGAGGCATCCAGGTGGAGGGAGAGTATTGGAGCTGGGCAAAGAAGTCTGTGGGACAGGGAGAGGACTCTTGTCCAAAGAAATGGGCACAGAGGTGAAGACAACTGAAGAAGAGTTTGACATTATGTCATGCCTGAAATTCATTAAAGTGGGGGTCATAGAGGGATGAAGCTGAGACCTTTGCTGAGACAGAATGTTTAGCATCGGAGAACAGAAGGTTAGGAGGAATGGTGATCTCAACCTCACTTCACAGCATGCTGTCCATCATTACCTCAGCACAACCTAGAGGATGAAAAGGCCATTCGACAGCTAAAAACCAGCAAGTCTGCTAATGCAGCCAAAATCCCCACCAAAATACTGAAATATAGCAGGGGTACATGGTTGGCTCATATTTATTACATCATCTCCGTCAAATGGAAGAAGGAGACAATGCCCGAGGATCATTGAGATGCTGATAATTGTAACCATTTTCAAGCAAAGAGGTAACATCAACTGTAGTGAATACAGAGGAGTATTTCTGCTGTGTGCCCCAAAGAAGATCATTGAAATATTTCTCCTTAATTCTCTCCTCCTAGTGACTGAAGAACTCAAAGTCACAATGTGGATTCTGTCTATCAAGAGGCACACAGGATATGATCTTCACAGAAAAATAGATTCAAATAAAATACAGAGAGTACACATAATAAAAATAGAACAACCTTTATAAATGGCTTTTTTGATTTCTCCAACGCCTTTCATTCTGCCAGTCAGGAGTTACTATGGAGAGCACTCTTCAAATTTGTTTGCTCACAGAGTAGACTTTAGGCTAAACATCAGGAAGACAAAGGTCCTCCAACAGCTGCTCTTGTCACCTTACCTCCCCTGACTGTCAAGTTTCATGGTCAGCCACTGAATAGTGTAGACTAATTCCCAAATATCGGGAACCTCCCCTCACCCTAGTTTGCAGACATCAACAATGACATTCAACATTGCTTCCATTTGTCTATCTGAGGACAAAAATGATGACAAAGACCTTAAAACTGTCACAAAGTTCATGATCTTCAGGAGTAGTAGTGTTACAAACCAACCCTTCCACCTGAGTCCCAAATAGACAATGTACAGCAGATACTGTAAACCCCTTGGGAAATATCACTTGCAATGGCATTGTAAAATCCTGCAAATCCACGGGTTGTGTAGGCACTCCAACATCAGTGTCGAGAGTGTGATGCTGGAAAAGCACAGCAGGTCAGACAGCATCCGAGGAACAGGAGAATCAATGTTTCAGGAATCCTGATGAAGGGCTTATGCCCAAAATTTTGATTCTCCTGCTGAGACCTGATGAAAGGCTTATACCCGAAATGTCGATTCTCCAGCTCCTCGGATGTTGCCTGACCTGCCTTGCTTTTCCAGCAACACACTTTCGGCACTGATCTCCAGTATCTGCAGTCCTCACTTTCTCCTACTTCAACATCAGTGTCATTTTTCAGGCAACAGCCTCAGCATTAGGCACCAGTTATGATCAATTGTGTTTGGTGGGTAAGCCATATTCTCAGCATGCCTCATACAAGACTTTCAAACAAGCTCTCCCATTTCAGCAAATGAAGTGGTTGCTGAGAGTGCAGTGGAAAAACTTCAAGGATATCCTCAAAGCCTCCCTGGAAATATATAACTCGTGGGAATATCAAATCCAAGACCACCCAAGCTGAAGAGGAAGGAACCAACATTTTGAACGTTTCCGACATTCCTAGATGGACACCAAATGCAAACAGAAGAAGGAGCATGCAAAGCCCCAAATATTCCACCCACACACTTAAACAAACACCACTTGTCCCACCCTTACCAGCGCTTGTGGATCCAGCATTGGATTATTTAGTCATTTCAGCACTCAGAAATATATAAGATTCTGATGGGGACTTGACAGAGTAAATGCTGAGAAGAAATATCTCCTTATGGGAGAAACTAGGGGCATATTTTCAAAATAAGGAGTGTAACATTTAAGATGGAAATTAGAAAGGATTTCATCTCTCAAACGGCTAGTAGTACTTGGAATTCCCATCTCCAGTAGAGCGTAAAGCCAGCCTACTTTTAGGAGAGGCATGAGTTCATAAGCCATTGAATTGTTAAAAGGATGAGCCACTTAAAAAGGTTACATAAGTTGCAGAAAGCAGCAAAATGTAGCTCCCAGGGTAATTTTCTGACTTTCTTGGTTTAGACCTGGCTATTAGCATTGCCTTGCACCAGATTTTAGCCATATAGCTGGCCATTCTCCAGCTATTGTTTTGCCAATGGGCCAATTTGGTCCAGAAAGTCTGATGGGATGCTATCCATCCTGGCAGATTTGCCCATTTTTAATTCTAGGGTTCAAGGCCAACAGCCAGTTCCACAAGGGTAAAGTTTTCTCAAAATGGGACAACTCACAATAGTTTCTCTGAGTTTCTTTTTTCTGATTGTATTGTTTATCAAGCAATCTGTTTGGGTTGGCCAGTGGTTTGGCAGCGACAGCATCTTTCAAACATGTTGCAGCAATCGCCACAGCTCCTTTGACAGAGAATCATGGAAGGGTGAAACTGACTCTTGCAAAGAAACAACATTGGAAGAAACAGACTGAATGGTGCCCTTATGTTTTGCAATTCTTAATGTTTTTGTAACTCATCATGGCTACTTTGACAACGTCTTCCAAACCCACAACCTTGACCATTTAGAAAGACCAAGGCAGCTGGAAATTAGGGACATCATAATTTGAAATCACACACATTCCTGATTTCCTGGAAACATATCACTGCCACTCCTTCATTGTTGTTGGATCAAAACCCTGTAACTCCTTAATTAACAGTGATTTAGGTGTACCATAGCCTTACATGGACTCACAGTTCAAGGCAGCGGCTTGCTGCCATTATTTCAAGGACAATTAAAGATGGGCAATAAATGCCAGTTGTGTCAAGAAAAAAAATGAACAAAATAAAAAAGCATCATCTTGTGCATTTTCCATCAGTTTCTTTGTGTTTGTTCAACACATGCTAAAGCAAAGCTGCCAAATGTTTTGGCAATAAATTAGTGTTATTACTGCAACCACCCTTTGTAAAAATATGACATGGAAAGAATTGCAAATATTTTCTCCACAACTGGACAACAAAAATTGTCAATTCCCTCCAGATACTAAAGCTGCTCATTGCTGCAGCATCTGGGTTTCAGTTTGAGATGGTAAACTGGCTTCACATCAGATAAAGAATGGGAAAGGTTCTGGCACATTGTATGGTCAGGTCAGAGGCCTCATCTATCGCAGGTTTTATCAGAACTTGAAGATGATTGAAGAACAATCCAAAATATTTGACAATGCAATTTTGGAATTAATGGAAATTTTGTCCATCTACATTTTAAGCTCAACTTTGGACATCTAGCTTTTTTTAGCATGTGGTTGGAATGCATGTGTCATTTCTGGCACAAAGCAGAAATTTCACAAAACTCGAAGCCAATGGCTAGGGACAGACACTGATAACTGGAAAATTTGACTTCACTCATGTCATTAGAAATCCTGGATTGAGGCTGATATTTTAGATTGTTCCAAAATAGTATCAGTTAGAATGAGTCCCACTCTCAGACAAATAGAAGGTAAGAACTAAGCTGGCTCCTTACTTTTACCATTTGGAATGGACTACAGAGTAATTAGAGAACTTTTGTGGCTCTTAAAGAGTCTGAAACATTTTGTTATTTCATTGTTTGTTGTTTTTCAGCAGATGTTTGCCACAGACTTATTATAGTTGATTTCAATGTTTCTTTTTCTCCAAATAGATTGGGTGATATCTACTATTGTGAAATATTGTGTGTGAATATAAGACAAAGCCAACTTTAATTTTAAGGCATTTTAGCACAACAGGATGAACTAAAAAAAATAAAAGTGCTTACAACTCAAACTTTCATGGGTTATCTATGTCAAAATCCCATGCAAACCAGCAAGTGAATATTGGGCATTACTTTTGAAATTTTGTAATTATCGTATTTCATGCAAGACAGATACAAATGTTAATAAAAGCATGAAGAGGAATCAGTAGCTACTAGTAATGGGTTGTTTTCAATCACCATTAATAAATATTGGCTACAGTTATGAAAACGGACCACAACCTCAAGTTACTTATGGATTATTGAACTTTAAGCAAAACATGTGTTTTTTTTTTAAATAAAGAAGGAAACAACATGAAACACTGGCTGATAATGTAAATTCAATGGCTTTCTAAAATCCCTAGGAAGTGTCACACCAGAATGTCAAGGGAACATCAGACAGCGTCACTTCAAAGGAAAGGATGCCATTCAAAAAGCTGAATGTTGGTGTCCTATGGGTTGTGTCCCAGACTAAAAATATGGTGTGAGTTGAAAGAAAGGTAGTTCTGGGCAAAACAAAAACATGTTTGCTTTCTGCCTGACATTGCATAACACAAGCAGGGTGGTTAAAAACCAACTGTGACCCTTATGTGTGAGTGTGCTTGCTAGTAGTTCAAGTTACACTAAGTTGTGCTGTGAATAGACAACTGAGAATTTTCAGTAAAGATTCTGTACATACGGCTAAAAGGAATTTGTAAATGATATAGGCAATGGCTAAGAAATTGAAAAAATTCATGAGATTGCCAGTGAAGAGCTTCTTGATGTGAAGAGTGTGAAGTCCCACTTTCAAACTAAGTGTTGAAAGCAACTCTTACACGTGAGCACGAGAGGCCTATTTGCATGTACAGAACAACCTCGATTATCTGAATGAGATGGGCGAGCAGCATTTTGTTTGGCTAACTGATTGTTCAGATAACAGATAACGTTTTTTATCAGCCCTTGAGATCTGGTTTGGATAATCCGAAATTCAGACAATTGACTTTCGGATAACCGAGGTTGCTCTGCATTGTTATTGCATTATTAATTAATCTTGCTTCATTAATATGCAGTTTCCCATGCTTCCATCCTCTGGATAGCAATGAAAGAGCAACAATTCTGAAAACAAAAGTCAAAACAGTTACCTGGCTATGCCATCTCACCACATGCTTCTGCACATCTCCATTTTGGACAGCAGGCACCAACATCTCATAGCAGACTCCGCAGGCAGCAGCAATACGCATCTGGCATCCAGAGACTTTTGCATCTGACACATACTAGCCTCAACACAGCATCATGGCAAATCTCTGATCCACTTACGGTAAGATTTTTCATTTACACTTTGGAGCACACTGGCGCCTTTTATTAGAATGCTGCTGCAAGGACATTTTGCACACAGGCACCCATCTCATGTATTCGATACTGCATCTCAGGACTGCTCATTCACTCTGTTCACTTTGTGAGTCTTTTGATGCCCACAGCATCCCTGCCTTGCCTTGTCCTTTGGCACTTTGCCCGTTCAGCCAGATCTTAAGTCTCAATAATTCCATCTGACCTTGCTCTTTAACACACTCACCATATCATGTTTGTCAGTCATGCGATACAGCAACTATCTCACACCTACAGCATATTCCAGAAACCAATATCAGAAACACATTGCACATGCATCAACCAAATGCCTCAGACTCAAAGTCTAAGGGGAGCAGTCCTCAGTTAAATCAAGGTGAGGGGTGGGGAGGGGTTGCTGCCAGCCTCGGCATCTTGATACAATAAATAAAGGACATTATTCAATCTCATTACAGGTCCTTGGACAGTCCATCAACTGCTTGGGATGGACATTACCAGCACTACAGTCAGGGGAGTCAGTTAGGGACGAACATCTTTACCAGGCTGAGCTGAGATTTTCAATGTCTCTTTCACAGTACAGATTGAGGTCATCTGTAATCATCACATTGTGCATGTGAAATTTATGCAATGTCAAACTGTGTGGGATGCAAATGCTGGTTACAAGCAAACTTCACCATGTCATTAGCCATTGCAGATAGAAGATCTAATCTCTGTGGAAAGAAGTGACCTCGAAAGTGGTGACCTCGAAAGTAGCATTTTCAGAGCATAAAGCACAAAGATTCTGTAGTATCTCTGCAGTAGGCTGCACAAAGGCGTGGAAACAATTCTTTCTCTCTTTGACCTATTAGTATTCAACAACATGCAGTGATGACTTTCTTGGGTAATGTGGGGCTAGGAGAGCAAGGTCTCAGTACCATAAAGCATTTACAATCTCCTACTATCTCTTTTCGACATGACGACTGCTGCATTCATCAAAATGAGGTCCCATGTCACAGTTCTATGCAGAAGTATTCCATGGCTGTCCTTGTCAGAGTGTTCCTCGTCCCACTGTAGGAATACACTATCACAGAACTATACTGTCTGCTGAAGCAGGGCGTGCACATGGAAGGAGTAGGTGGCTATCCTAGTTGGGTGACAAGTGTGCTAATGGTTTACATAACTGGCCCCTGTGTGGGATCTCTCAGTCCTCGACCCACAAGTATATAAAGACCAATACTGATGCAATTTCTGCCAGATCATTCAACTTTATCTCATATCCTCATGGCAAAGTCATTGCTACAGCCCTGACAGTACACTGTGGCAACATAGCTGCTTTCTCCCTGGCACAAGGTGGGACAGACTGTATACACA
Source organism: Chiloscyllium plagiosum (assembly GCF_037043375.1). NCBI lineage: Eukaryota > Metazoa > Chordata > Chondrichthyes > Orectolobiformes > Hemiscylliidae > Chiloscyllium > Chiloscyllium plagiosum. Next base: position 15,496,945 of record NW_028270145.1, on the reverse strand, counting down.
TCGCAATGAGAGGGCCATATCATAGCATAACTGAGTTCATAAATAGAAAAGGGGCAAATGACCTGTGATTATTTACTAGAAGTTTGCACAAGGTAGCCTGGGAGTTGTTATGATGTCCATATTCTTGAGAACTTTTACGATCCTGCTACACCTAAAGGGCTCGATGTCTTATATGGATGGTGACTGGGAGACAAGGCTGATGACTATGGCTGATGACTCAGTTACACAATTGCATGACTGAATCCAAAATTAGATGCAACACTGCCTATTCTTCAACTAAGACCATAGTGGACTGAAAGAGAGGTGTGCTGAAGATAAACTTCAGACGCTTGGATCAGTCTCAGCAGCCTTGCGATATAGGAACGTGCTGTATAATCAATGCATGCTGTGCTCTTCACAATTGCAACAGACAAATGGGAGATGTCATTAAAGCTCAAGAGCAATGAGAGCAAGAATAGTATTCTGCAGAGGAAAATGAGGACATTGAGCAGGAGGAACATTAACCCCTGCATGATACACTGCAGCAATGTTAAGCATAACAAGCTATATGGGGCTTAATTCACACCCAGTTGCAGAAGGTGAGAGCTGGATGCAGTGAGCATTCAGTGACAATATATTTGTCCAAATGTTTAGCAGTCTGTTTCGGATCGGAGATCAAAGCAGCTTCAGTTTGCTGAATGAACATGAATGCTTTGAAGCATTTTAAAGATTTCCTGTACGTGACAGTCCCGCGTAGAACAGTGAGAAGGTGCTAAGGTACACAGGCTATTGGGAAAAAGTAGCACTGACTTAGACAGGGAAGTAAGATGGGATGTGGCTAAGGATAGGTAAGCTGTGTGGCTTTGTTCTTAAACAGCAATCGATGTATTGAAGTAATTCACCAAATATACTGAGACAACACCATCCAAACCCATGACCATTTCCATCTTGAAAGACATGAGCAGGAAGAACATGGTAAAATCGCCAACTGCAAGTTCCCCTCCAAGCCACTCAACGTCCTGACTTGGGAATATTTGGTGTTCCTTCACTGTTGCTGAATCCAATTACTGGAATTCCCCTCCTAAGGACATTGTGGGTCTACCTACACCATGTGGACTGCAGTGGTTAAAGAAGGCAGCTCACTAAGAGCAATTAGGGACTGGCAATTAATGCTGGCCAGCCAGTGACATCCACATCCCACAAGTGAATAAAATAAAAAGAAAGGCAAAAATATACAACAGAATCTTTTGCCACTTGGTAGTTAAGTGCAAGCAGAATGTCATGGTTTATTCAGCAGCTCTTAACTCACACAAACTCTTGCTTTTGTTTTGACAAGTCCAGCCCAACACAATGCTGAAATAAATTGAGAATAAGTAATCAGGGTTGACCACAGGAAATCCTAGCAGTAAATTTAGTAAACTATGCAGCCCTACTTGGCTTGTTTTGCTTCACCTATGATCATTTTTAACATATTGGGCCCTAAAGAGAATCCATTGCTGAAACCAACCTCATCAAGATAGCTGTCAAATCTCTTTACCTGACCGAGCTTTCGTTCATTTTTAGTTTCATGCATAAGATCAGCTATTAATTCAGATTTTCCAAATGCAGGCTTCTGTCAGTCAATATGACTCAATAGTCATGTATTTCAAGAAAGCAAACATACTCTTCAAGGTATTGATCTCCCAGCATGTATTTCTAACAGATGAAGTTCTTGAAAGGATATTGTAATATTTGTCCTATGTGTTCATATAAATAACCAGTAGAGGGCAATGAATCAACATACTGGAACATTGCAAGGCACTTTGATCATTAACATTTCTTAAGCAAAAATAAGGACTGTGCATTCTGGAAAGCAGAAACAAAAATTGCTGGAAAACCAGGTCTGGCAGCATCTGTGGAGAGAAAGCAGAGTTAATGTTTAGGGTCCAACAACTCTTCTTCAGAACATTCTGAGAGGAGAAACATTAATTCCACTTTCTCTCCATAGATGCTGCCAGACCTACTGAATTTTTAAACTAATTTTTTAGTAAGTTGATTCATTTGCTTCTAGTATGGTTTTGTTGTATTGTAATACAAGCTTCGGTCAGACTTCATAGTAACTGTTAATCTATGTTTATTGTTACACTGTACATGATGATAAGGCGATAGAACAACATGCTCTGATCTGTGCAGTAGGACATGGGGACGTAGCTACTGCTGTAACAATGACATCACAGATGACCTCAGAGGAATATCTACCTATTCATTGCTCCATACACCAGTTAAGAGCAACTTATCTTTCCAACCATTCAGTGACAAGTAGTACAGTACCCCTTACACGGTCATTGGGATTGATACTCTGAACAAAAAAGGCTAACTATCACACAACAATAAAAAATGCAAGACAGAACTGAGTATATAATTTGGGGAGTCTTGCCAAAGAAACCATTGACAGATTCAGGCAGCATGCCATAAGATTGATCTCTCTTCTATAGTTTTGTGTACCAAGTTGCCTATGGAGACAGAGCGCACTGTGTCTTCCAGTAGCCGTGTTGCCTTCTGTGACCGGTAGGCATCTTTTTCGGGGGGTTACTTGACAAGAGTGCAAGCATCCCCTGCAAAGATAACATTTTCATTTAATTTGATATGCTACTGTCGATGTTTTGTTGCAGTGCCTTTTAGTGGGGCTGTCATTTTTAATTATGTTGCTGTGCTGTTGTAGGAGACATTGTGAGCTTTTGCAGTGCATCTGGTACATTATATACATTGCTGCCACTCAGTGGTAGAGGCACTTTTCAAGCAGACTGTTTTGTCCTGGATTGTATTGAGCTTTTTTTTTATGTTGTGGCGGCTATATTCATAAAGATAAGTGTTAAATATTCAATCACAGTCCTGAAATATGCTTTGTCAATGGCAGACTGGCTTTGAGAGTCATGAGGTGAATTACTCACTGCACAATTCTAGATTATAGTATTTATTTAACTGGTCCACTTCATTTTCTGGTCATTCATAGCTGAAGATTTAGAGATTATAATGTCATTGAATATCCATGGAAATTATTAAATTCTCATATATTAGGAATTATTACGGTCTGGAAATAGTGTGGCATGAATATTACTTGCCCATTATCAGCCCAAGCTTCAATGTTGTCCAGGTCATCCATGCTGCATGAAGAACTATAAATAGTACTCAATACTGTACACTGTAGTCAGTGAATGTCCTCACTTCAGACTTCAGTGTCATTGATTAAGTAACTGAAGATGGTTGGAACTCCTACAGTGATCTTCTGGAGCTAATATAATTGATCTCCAATAATTACAAACATCTTCCTTTGTGCTGGAGACTCAAATCAGTGGAGAATTGACCCCACTCACCAATTCCCATTGATTTGAATTTTGCTGGGTCTCCTTGATGCCACACTCTGCCAAATGCCTGCCGTGATGTTGAAGGCAGTCATTTCTGCCTCACTTCCCGAGTTCAGCTCATTTGTCTGTGCTTGGGCCAAGGTAGTAATGAGGTCAGAAGCTGAGTATCCCAGGCGACACCTCAACTGAGAATTAGTGAGCCGATTGTTACTGTGTAAGTGCCACTTGATATTATGCTGAAAATACCTTAAACATTAGTTTAAGTTATTTGTTAGTGCTAATTCTAGTTAGCTTAATTTCTCTGTTTTTTCATTTACAGATGACAAAATCAGTGTAAGCTCTTCTTCATAACTTCAGGGCAAAAAGAAATCTCAGAACCAAGACCTGTCACTCTCACTCTCACTCTCTATCTGTCTCCATCCTCTCCCAACACCACCACAACCATAACCCCATGAATTTGTACAGGTTCAGAAAGAAATATCTTATTTGCTCCTTGAGGTATTGCACTTCCAACTAGCTGGTAATGTCTAGGAAAGACATGGGTTCCGGATATAGATTATAAGAAAGCTTAGGAACATAGAACATTGAACATAATAGAATACTACAGGCCCTTCGGCCCCCAATGTTGTGCTGGCCTTTTATCCCACTCTAAGATCAGACTAACCTACATACCCTTCAATGTATTAACTTCCATGTGTCTATCCAAGAGTCGCTTAAATGTCCCTAATGTATCTGACTCTACCACCACTGCTGGCATTGCATTCCACACACCCACAACTCTCTGAGTAAAGATAAGGTCATTAAAGTTTCATTTTTTTAAACTTCATTAGGTCAGGGCTATAACGCAGGTCTGCAAACCAAATTCCACCCTAATCATCAGTCAGGTATGCCTGTTCTCAACAGTCCTTCTCTGAAGGCTGAATGTCTGCCTGTTTAAAGTATCAGGTCCCAGCTCCAATCCCCTCCTGCATTGGTGCCAATTAATGCAGCAGATAGAAGTGAAAATGCTCGGCCAGGACTCGGGATATCTAGCTCCCATCATAGTTATGTCACAATTTCACCAGAGCAGCCATATATTTTGCTGAATAATCTACTATAGTTCTTTATGGTTGGGCTAGCATCAACTAAAAATACTTCTGACTGTCATACAGATGTCAGGTACAAAATCTCCTACACATTGATACCAATGATAAAGATAGGAAGGAGACTGTGATCCTACAATCACAATTTAAGCAGTTGTCAAAGATGAGCAAACAGTACCTCAAAAGTACTAATCTCTGGATCACTCCCTGTGCTCTGATTAGATAAGATTCTACAGTGTGGAAACAGGCCCTTCAGCCCAACAAGCCAACACCAACCCTCCGAAGAGTAACCCAACCAGACCTGTTTCCCAGAGAAAACCCACGTAGACATGGGGAAAATGTGCAAACTCCACACAGACAGTCGCCCAAGGCTGGAATCAAACCTGGGACCCTCGTGCTGTGAGACAGCAATGCTAATCACTGAGCCATCATGCCATCCTATACGCAACTGCAGCCAGAGAGAGAATAATAAGGCAGATGAATGAAAGATAGTGCTGTGGTGTGGGCAGCAAATTCTTGGAGAACTGAGACTAGCTCTGAGGCCGATGATATCTGTACAACCCGAACAGGTTGAATCTGAAATGAGCCAGGACTGAGCTTCCGGTAGGGAACTCTGCTTGTTGGGGAGGTTTTAAACTAACAATTGGAATTTGAGAACTAGAAGAGAATATTAGACAGTAATATCAGGGTACTGGGACAGGTAGTAGCACTAGAATAAAGAATAGTAAATTAATAGAGGAAGTTGAAGTAAGGGAGAGATTAAAACTTTCTGTGTCAGGGTTACATTCCATGCATGTGACTGAACCAAGTATAGTAAATAAGATTGGTGAGCTACAGATGGGAGTTGAGAAAAATAAATGATAAGTAAGGAAAGATTACGAGAAAAGACTGGGCGTTAACTTAAAGGGGAATCCCCAAATTGTGGTGAAAGGCAGAGCGGAGTTGATTACAGACCAAAATTCAATTTACACATGAAGACTACAGCATGGCTGAGGTACAAAATGAATATTTTGGATATATCTTTACCAAGGAAGCAGAGGTTACTCAGCCCATGGGGATAGAGGAGGAAATTCAGTTACAAAAATGGTTCAAAATTAATAAGGAGGTGGTATTAGGTAAACTATTGGTACTTGGGGTTGACAAGACAACACGGCCAGATGAAATGCAAGATTAGAACATAGAACATATGTTCTATGAGCTGAGAGTGGAATTTCAGAGGAACTCGCCACAATATTTCAATCTTCCCTGGAGTGAAAGACAGTCTTTTTTTTTTAATTTCTGTATTTTTAATTGTGGACTATTTTAACGCCGAAGATTGCCAAAAGATTACTGTAAGTTTTAAAAGCAAAATAACCTGACATTCATAGTAAACACTGTTTACACAATTGCTGTAGGAGGAGAAGGCAGAGAGGAGGTGGAGCCAGTACAGCTGGAGAATCAGCCGAAAACAAATAGCTGATTTATCTGTGGATAGCAACCACTTATTGATGACAAAGGCCTTCTGCTTTCAAACAACGATGTGATTGGTTTCCCGGTAGCGGAACAGCTAGGGCTGTGAACAAACAGGGAGAAGCCATGAGATCTCCATCAGCTGAGGTGTTCTCTCTGCTCTCTGCAGTAAAAGCCACTTTAAGTCTGAAGAAAACAGTTCACCTTTCCGTCAGCAGTTATTGTAAGCTGAGGCTTTTAATTAATCGGTTAAAATAAGTTTTAATAATTGCGAACCAGCCCGTTATGGACCAGACCAGATCTTCTCACGAATATTTTAAGAAGGTGGATTAAACCCCAACTATTTCTTATTTTAAAAGGCAAACGTAAAGATGCAATATGACTGGTCAAACTACTCAGTGTTAAGCAAAACACAAATTATTTACTCACTGTAGTTTAAAAAGAAGAGGAATTTAGAGTAAATTAACAGATTGGAAAATTAACAGAATAATACATACAGTACCCATTACTAATTAAATGTTCCAATATAGTAACAACACATAAACACACTCCTTGGCAAAAAGGAAAATTCAGACACAGATTTTCATATGCAGTTCTCCAATCCAAGAGGGAAAAAAGTCAAGAGAAAATTCAGAGAGTGTGACAGCCAGGAGACATTCACTGAAGATTCCAACTTTTCTGAGACCCCAATAGCTTCTGATATTACTGAAAAAGCTGAAACCCAGAAATCTGGATCTGTGAGAGCTGGCCACACTCATTCAGGCCACACTCATTCAAAAAAAACCCAAGACCTCCCAATCTGTTTACTCAAGTCATCTTCAGTGGCAGTTCAGCATCTCTGCCTTACAACATCTCTGCAAAACAAAAACACCAGGACAAAATAACCTCTTAAAGGGACAGAATCATCACAAGTCACTTTCTGTCTCCTGCAAACCAATGAAAGCAGCTTGGGAAAGAAAGACAGGGAAAGTAGTGTTCTGATCAGCCAATCCTGTGACCAGAGAGCACTGGTGGAAATTTACGAAGTGCTCAGAGGATTGGACAGGCAGCCAGAGAATCTGTTCCCACTTATAGATGGAATAACGATAAAATGCCACAGATTTGCAAAAGAAGCAAGTGCAATATGAAAAAAACTCTGTGAGGTGTTCAGGTTTGGAATGTACTATCTGGAAGTGTTGTGGAGGCACGTTCAATTGAGGCATTCAAAAAGACTTTATATTATTAGTTAAATAAAAATGGGCAGGGTTATGGGGAAAGAGTGGGAAAATATCACCAAGTCCCAGTGCTCATTCAGAGAGCTGGTGCTGCAGCAAAACAATTCTGTACTTTTTTGTAACAAGTGTATAAATGGAAGCAGCAGGTTGAATTTTCTAGGATATCACCCAATTGATGCTGGCTGCATACATGGACCTGCACATTATCACCACCTCTTTGAGCTCTGTGGAGCAATAACTGAGTGAAAGGAGAATGAGGTGCCTGGTGTCATTGGACTCTTTGGTTAAACAGGGAAAGTGTGAAGAAATCTGCTGTATTTTGGAAAACCTATCAATCAGCTCCTGGTGTGGACACAGCCCCAGAGACATTCTGATGCTGACAACAGTGCCTCACTCTTCCGGAAAAAAGGGAGTCCTGCATTTGTACTGGATGCTCTCAATACACTTGGGTCACCAAGGTTGGGAACTCAAAGGCCTGGGTTGTTCAATTTTCAGAAAAAAACAGATGGAAAGGAATGGGAGGTGGGAATAGTGTTGCTTGTTGAGGAGGAGATTAACACAATAGTAAGGGAGGACATGAGCCTGGACGATGTGGAATCTGTATAGGTGGAGTTGCGGAACACCAAAGGGAAATAGACATAAGTGGGTGTTGTGTACATGCCTCCAAACAATAGTTGTGATGTTGGGGACATCCTAGAGTGAGTTTTGTGTAATGAGAGAGGATTAATTAGCAACATTGTGGTGTGAGAGCCTTTGGGGAAGAGTGGACATAATATAGTAGAATTCTTTATTAAGATGGAGAGTGACACAATTAAATCTGAAACTAGGATTCTGAACTTAAAGAAAGCTAACTTGGATTGTATGAGGCATGCACTGGGTAGGATAAACTGGACAAGGATACTTAAGGGGTTGACTGTTGATGATAGGCAATGGCAGACATTTAAAGAACACATGGATGAACTTCAACAATAGTACATCCCTGTCTGGCATAAGTGTAAAACCAAGAAGCTAGCTCAACCATGGCTAACAAGGGAAAACAAAGTTAAAAATCACACAACACCAGGTTATAGTCCAACAGGTTTAATTGGAAGCACACTAGCTTTCGGAGTGACGCTCCTTCATCAGGTGATTGTGGAGGGCTTGATCGTAACACAGAATTTATAGCAAAAATTTGCAGTGTGATGTAACTGAAATTATACATTGAAGAATTGAAGGGAAAACAAGCATTAAAGTCAAAGAAGAAGCATATAAACCAGCCAGAAAAAGCAGCAACCCCGAGGACTGGGAGAAATTTAAAATTCAGCAGAGAAGGTCAAAAGGATTAATTCAGAAAGGGAAAGTAGAATATGAAAGTAAGCTTGCACAGAATATAAAAACTGACTGCAAACATTTCTGTAGATGTGTGAAAAGAAAACAACTGGTGAAGACAAATGTAGGTCCCTTGCAGTTAGAATCAGGTGAATTCATAATGGACAAAAAAGAGATGGCAGACCAGGTGAACAAATACTTAGAATCTGTCTTCACTAAGGAGGACACCAATAGCCTTCAGGAAATGTGAGGGAACATGGGGTCAAGCATGAACAAGGAACTGAAGGAAATCCTTCATAGTCAGGAAATGATATTGGGGAAATGATGGGATTAAAACCCAATAAGTCTCCAGGGCCAGATGCTCTGCATCCCAGAGTACTTAAGGAAGTGGCCTGAGAAAGAGCGGATGCACTGGCGATCATTTTCCAGCATTCTGTAGACTCTGGAAGAGTAACAATAGACTGGAGGATAGCTAATGTAACTCCAATCTTTAAGAAAGGAGGGAGACAGAAAATAGGGAATTATAGGCTGGTTAGCATTAATCCCGTCGGTGGTGGTGAAAATGCTGGAGTTAATCATTAATGATGTAATAACAGAACACTTGGAAATGGCGACAGAATTGGTTCTAGTAGGCATAGATTCACTCAGGGAAATCATGCTTGACAAATCTTCTGGATTATTTTTTAGATATGACCAGTAAAATACTCAATGGTGAATCAGTAGATGTTGTATATCTTGACTTTCAAAAAGCTTTTGACAAGGTTCCACATAAGAGATTGGTAAGGAAAGTTAAAACTCATGGTATCAGAGGTAATGTATTGGCATGGATAGAGAACTAGTTGGCAGATAGGAAGCAGAGAGTTGGAATAATGGGGTCCTTTTCAGTGTGGCAGGCAGTGATGAGTGGGGTGCTATAGGGTTCAGTGCTGGGACCGCAGCTGTTCACAATATACATTAATGATTTAGACAAAGGAATTGAAGCAATATCTCCAAATTTGCAGATGACACTAAGCTGGATGGCAGTGTGTGCTGTGAGGAGAATGCTAAGAGGTTGCAGGGCAACTTGGACAGATTGACTGAGTGGACAAACATGAGGGTATCCACTTTGGTCAAAAAAAAGGAAGACAGAATGTTATCTGAATGATGGCAGTTTAGGAAAAGGTGAGGTGCAATGAGACCTGAGTATTGGCATGCAGGTGCAGCAAGGTGGTGAGGAAAGCTAATGACATGCTCTCCTTCATAACAAGAGGATTTGAATATCAGAGTAAGGACGTCTTGCTGCAGTTATACAGGTTCTTGGTGAGTCACACCCTAAGTATTGTGTGCAGTTTTGGTCTCCTAGTCTGAGGAAGGGCATTCTTACTTACAGCGAAGGTTCACCAGACTGATTCCTGGGATGGCAGGACTGACATGAGAAAATATTGGATCGAATGGGCTTGTTGTATTCGCCGGAATTTAGAAGAATGAGAGGGGATCTTGTGGAAACATAAAATCGTGATGGGATTGGACAGGCTCGATGTGGGAAAAATATTCCCAATGTTGGGGAAGTCCAGAACAAGGGGTCACAGTCTAAGAATAAGAGGTAAGCAGTTCAGGAATGAGATGAGAAAGAATTCCTTCGCTCAGAGAGTTGTGAATCTGTGGAATTGTCTCCCACACGAAGCTGTTGGGGCTAGTCCATTAGATATATATTCAGTAAGAAGCTGGATGTGGCCCTCGTGGCTAAAGGGATCAAGGGGTATGGGGAGAGGGTGGGAATGGGATACTGAGATTGCATGATCAGCCATGATCATATTGAATGGTGGTGCAGGCTGGAAAGGCCGAATGACCTACTTCTGCACCTATTTTCTATGGTTCTCTGATTGTCCAGGTCTCAAACCCCCTTCCTCCCCTCATCTCCTCCCCACCCCCCATCCTCCCCTCATATTTATCACTGCAATTTGCAAAGAAGCAAAATGAATAAGCTTTTCTTTGAACTCATCTTTCAACTGTTCGCTTTTGCATTAAAATAACAACCGAGTAGATAAACACAGTTTCAGCGTTTTCGGTTGGTAATAATAACTCTGGATATTACACAAGCATGGATAACTCCTGGATGCCGAAAAACGTGATAGCCTGATCCACTAATTTCTCTAAGAGGGAACTGCCCATTTACTAACCCCTGAGTTCCGTTTGGAGGCGTCTTCCTCGGAACACGGAATCCGTACGACACAGCAGAAGGAATTTCCAGTAACACAGCTCGGAAGAGCGAGAGCGGCGGATTGCAGGTAACGTGTGAGCTTTTATTTTTCTTTGATCCATTTAACCGAAACTAAACTCTAGACATGTTCCGTCCTCAACGATAGCCGTGGCATTGTGTGTGTAAAGCCTGCTTGTGTGTGTAAACACCGGCGAAAGAAAAGTTGTGTAGAACTGACTGTTGTTATCAACTGGAGCTGTTGTGGGCGAGCCTTGATAGCTCCCAGCAGTTGGACTGCTTATTGATATTAAAAGTGTCTCAGAAATGACTGATATCAAGCGCTGCAGGTTCATTCGTGCGAGAGTGAAAGCTGATAACTCCTCTCCTCGGTAACTAATTTGGGGCTTTATAAGTGTTCGGTCGGCATCTTCCTGCAAAATTACCATGCTTCATGTGCAAGCTCTTGGTCAGCCAGCAAGTCATTGAACTGCAGCCGGTCTCGCTTATTGAGTAAGAAGCCAGGCTCTATACTCTTCCCCCAGGTAAGATCTCTGTGCCATCAGTGCAGACTCAGCCAAAGCACATTGCCTGAGGCCACCACACCATGTTTACACTATTAACAAATAGGCTCAAAATCAAACCCTTTCTGAATCTAAGATTTGGATTCAAGTGCTAATAGCTTGTAAAAATGTTGAATAGCGCGTTTCTCAGATGCATGGACTTCTTGTGCTCATTTTCCTTCACGGTTAATATAGCTGTCGGTTGAAAAAAACAAACTCTGCTGTTTGCTTTGGAATTGCTAGGTCGGAGACCTGACCTCTTCTTGCGTGGTTTCTCCTTAAGTGCTTCTTCATGAAATGTGGGTGGGGTGCCACAGTCCAGGAAAGAAAAGACAAGTGCAGGCCAGTAACCGGAGTTTTTTTTTCTTTGTCGACTGAAGTCTCCGAGTTGCTTGTACATTAAGACTGAGACGGTGTTCACGTTTTTCAGTCAGAATCAGTGAATTTTGATCGAGAGCGGGAGCAGAGTTGATTTCTTTACATCCCTGACTGACTAAGGATACACTGTTGCTGGGATCAGTAAAGAGGAACTGGAACACCATCGTCTCACTGAATTATTAGCGAGGCATTATTTTAGTCTTTATTGCACTGAAGGATGGGGGTGGGGGGTAAACAAGGTACTCGGCCCCAAAAGGTTCTCGTTGGGACTTAGGCTCCGCATGAGCGTTCTCTCATCCCTTCTCATTCCGATTAGCACAACCTTTCTCGCTCAGGGAGAAGAATTCATACCCTAAAGGAAAGCACAGGACTAGTGGCAATGTCGCTAGACAGGCCATCCAGCTGCCTGCGTTCATGCTTTAGACACAATGGGTTGAAATCCCAACATGTCAGCTGGTGGAATTCAAATCGCACTTACAAAATGCAAATTAGTGTTCATGGAATTAGAAAATATGATATACCTGCCTAGTTTGATTTGCACGTGACTCCAGATCCTCAATAATGCAGTTGCCCCTTAACTACTCTGCAGTGCCAAAGCAAGGTTGGTTACCCATGCTGTCCATCTCATTGAAAAAGTATCTATTCATTGTGGTCAGGAGTTCCAATTTCTAACCGTTCTTTAGGCAAATATGCTTCTCTTGAGTTCTATCTTGTGTTTTACAGTACATAGCTGAAAATGTGTTGCTGGAAAAGCGCAGCAGGTCAGGCAGCATCCAGGGAACAGGAGAATCGACGTTTCGGGCATAAGCCCTTTTCCAGCAACACATTTTCAGCTCTGATCTCCAGCATCTGCAGACCTCACTTTCTCCTTTTACAGTACATATAAAATGTGTTTGTATTCCCACTCCCACTTTTTGGCTCAGATCTTCCATGTCGATGACAATGTTAGGTACATTAGGTACACTGCAAAGCTTTCTGTTTCATGACGGAACAGCTCCAATTTCCAGCCAAGTCTTTAATCTCAGTTGAAAGACAAAAACGACCAATGCAGCCACTCCAAGGTAAGTCCCACAATTGCAGCAGAGTTGAAGGAAATGGTGTTGCCTTTTCGGTTAAGTAAATAAAGGTCTTGACTTTTTTCGTGAATGTATATGCAAGAGTGAGGAGACGCATTTGGATTTTCAGTGCACAAATCAGAACCAGCAGTTGTCCCATTTGAACAAAATAAAGGCTGTGATCAAGGTTATCGTAGCAGTCTGTGAAATTGGTGAGAGAGTGGGTTGGGAGGGATAGGTTGGAGGGATAGGTTCCGGAAGAAGGGCTTATGCCCGAAACGTCGATTCTCCTGTTCCATGGATGCTGCCTGACCTGCTGCGCTTTTCCAGCAACACATTTTCAGCAGGGATAGGTTGGAAATGAGCATCCCATCCAGCATTTTGAAATCACCAGTTAATGAGCCACTTAGCTCCTTAATGGGTCCATCGACTGAATTTTTTAAAAATTTGTTGCCTGCTGCATTTTACAAGCGTGGGATTTGAGAAAATTTGGAAGTTATTTATGACAGCAATGGCAGGGTAGCACAAAGGCAAAATAATGACGGCTCCTGGGAAAATGGTTTCATGTAATAGAGGATTCCATTAGTGTAGGTGATAACATCTGTAATTTTTTTAAAAAGTTGAGTTTTTTTGAACCTCTCATATAAAGTGCAGACATTTAGAGAGGAGGTGGTTCTTAAATTTGTAACTGACCAACTTCCTTGTTGACAACATTACCCCTCTTTTGCAGACTGTCCCAGCCTACCATACCAGTGGGGTGTAGAGTCTGTCCACCCACGATTTGCTGTTGTATGTTGGCCTTCTTCCCACCAGAAAGACATTATTAGCCATCTAACATCTGAGTGGACAAGCTGGGATGACTAGAGAAGGAACAAGTGGAGCATTCATATTCCATTTGGTCTCCCTCACCCCAATGAGAAATGTAAAATCCAGCCTGAGTGGGTGCATGAGTGAATAGTTGGGTTGAGCTGTGGTCTCATTGGCCGTTGATGGTCAGTTGGAGTGTGTTCAGGTCAGTAAGGGTAGTCATTTACACCAGGCAAACTCTGAATTAGACAAAAGATTAACCAGCATAGGATTTCCAGGTATGTCCCTTCATCCACCTGTAGTCTTTCACCCTGAGTTCAATACTGGAGACTTTTACGTTGTATCCTGAACAGTGCAAATCAGCTTGTCGGACGTTCCAACTTTATCAACAATTACAGTGTGCGGTGTGCCAGCTCACACCCAGATTTCTCTGCTCTCACGGGAAAATTTGGGCTTTTGTTAGAATCGAGTAAAATCTGCATTTTACCATTGCTTTGGGATCAGCCTGGGAGTTAGGAAGATTGTCAAAAAAGGGCAGTAAAGCAGCATATGATCGACATAATGTTTTTGCATTGCCGTGTTATGTTGACAATGGTAGGGTGGATAACAGAAGCATTGCCTGCGTAGGGCCCTTTTGAGCTAGTTAAATGCTCAATTAAGGGCCACTTCCCACCTCTGTCAGGTTATTGCCAGTGTTGAAGTGGGAATAGGGGGGGTTTCACTGCTCCCTGGGGAGACTCAGGCAGCGTCCCAATAGGTAGGAGTGTGGGGTCCCTTTTCTTTATAGTTGAGGCATGGCTGAGAGAAGGGCTTCTTGATGGTTATGGCATTCACCACATCAGTAACACTGCTAGTCCTCAAACAGCCCCTCCCCCACATATCCTAATCACCTAGGTCCACCAGCCTGGTCTGCACAACCCTAGTCTAACCAGTTTGGAATGTGCAGAGCCGTCAATGCATCCTTATCCTGAAGATGTACTCCTTCACGTTGCTGCTGAAGCTACTGGCATTTGATTGGTCGGTCAACCATCCATACTAGAATGGCAGATATGGAAATGTGTTGCTGGAAAAGCGCAGCAGGTCAGGCAGCATCTAGGGAACAGGAGAATCGACATTTCGGGCATAAGCCCTTCTTCAGGAATGGGGAAAGTTGGTCCAGCAGGCTAAGATAAAAGATAGGGAGGAGGGACTTGGGGGAGGGGCGTCGGAAATGTGATAGGTGGAAAGAGGTCAAGGTGAGAGTGATAGGTCAGAGTGGGGTGGGGGCGGAGAGGTCGGGAAGAAGATTGCAGGTTAGGAAGGCGGTGCTGAATTTGATGGATTTGACTGAGACAGGGTGGGGGGAGGGGAAATGAGGAAACTGGTGAAATCCGAGTTCATCCCTTGTGGTTGGAGGGTTCCTAGCCGGAAGATGAGGCGTTCTTCCTCCAACCGCCGTTTCGCTGTGGTCTGACGATGGAGGAGTCCAAAGACCTGCATATCCTTGGTGGAGTGGGAGGGGGAATTGAAATGTTGAGCTACAGGGTGGTTGGGTTGGTTCGTCTGGGTGTCCCAGAGGTGTTCTCTGAAACGCTCCGCAAGTAGGCGGCCTGTCTCCCCAATATAGAGGAGGCCACATCGGGTGCAAAGGATGCAATAGATGATATGTGTGGAGGTACAGGTGAATCTGTGGCGGATATGGAAGTTTCCTTTGGGGCCTTGGAGGGAGGTGAGGGAGGAGGTGTGGGCGCAAGTCTTGCACCTCCTGCGGTTGCAGGGGAAGGTGCCGGGAGTGGAGGTTGGGTTGGTGGGGGGTGTGGATCTGACGAGGGAGTCACGGAGGGAGTGGTCTTT
The DNA here is from genome assembly GCF_037043375.1 of Chiloscyllium plagiosum. Classification (NCBI taxonomy): domain Eukaryota; kingdom Metazoa; phylum Chordata; class Chondrichthyes; order Orectolobiformes; family Hemiscylliidae; genus Chiloscyllium; species Chiloscyllium plagiosum. The sequence goes on along the minus strand of NW_028270145.1, from coordinate 15,481,757 downwards.
ACGGAATGCTGATAGGGGAGGGGAGGGAAATATATCCTTGGTGGTGGGGTCCGTTTGGAGGTGGCGGAAATGACGGCGGATGATGCGCTGTACATGGAGGTTAGTGGGGTGGTAGGTGAGGACCAGTGGGGTTCTGTCCTGGTGGCGGTTGGAGGGGCGGGGTTCAAGGGCGGAGGATCGGGAAGTGGAAGAGATGCGGTGGAGGGCATCTTCGACCACGTCGGGGGGGAAATTGCGGTCCTTGAAGAAGGAGGCCATCTGGGATGTGCGTTTTTAGAACTGGTCCTCCAGGGAGCAGATGCGGCGGAGTCGAAGGAATTGGGAGAATGGGATGGCGTTTTTACAGGGGGCAGGATGGGAGGAGGTGTAGTCCAGGTAGCTGTGGGAGTCGGTTGGTTTGTAGTAGATGTCCGTGTTGATTCGGTCGCCTGAGATAGAAATAGAAAGGTCGAGGAAGGGGAGGGAGGAATCTGAGACTGTCCAGGTGAATTTGAGGTCAGGGTGGAAGGTGTTGGTGAAGTGGATGAACTGTTCAACCTCCTGGTGGGAGCACGAGGCGGCGCCGATACAGTCATCGATGTAGCGGAGGAAAAGGTGGGGGGTGGGGCCAGTGTAGTTGCGGAAGATGGATTGTTCCACATATCCTACGAAGAGACAGGCATAGCTGGGGCCCATGCAGGTGCCTATGGCTACTCCTTTCGTTTGGAGGAAGTGGGAGGATTGGAAAGAGAAGTTGTTCAGGGTGAGGACCAGTTCGGTCAGTCGAAGGAGGGTGTCGGTGGAAGGGTACTGGGTGGTACGGCGGGAAAGAAAGAAGCGGAGGGCTTTGAGTCCTTCGTGATGGGGGATGGAGGTGTACAGGGACTGAATGTCCATGGTGAAAATAAGGCGTTGGGGACCGGGGAAGCGAAAATCATGGAGCAGGTGGAGGGCATGGGTGCCATACTAGAATGGCAGCCTTGACATTTGCCACTTAATTGGTTGCTGTTGAGGAGATCCTTCTTAGCCATTCATAAAAAGAGTATAAGAGTTATTAGGTCACGTTGTGGCTGTACGGGACATTGGTTAGGCCACCTTTGGAATATTGCATGTACATCTGATCTCCCTCCTATTGGAAGAATATTGTGAAACTTGAACGGGTTCAGAAAAGATTTATGAAGATGTTGACATGGTTGGAGGGTTTGAGCTATAGGGAGAGGTTGAATAAGCTGGGGCCTTTTGCCCTGGAGCATCGAAGACTGAGGGGTGACCTCATAGAGGTTTATAAAATCATGAGGGGCAAGGATGGGATAAATAGACAAGGTCTTTTCCCTGGGGTGGGGGAGTCCAGAACTAGAGGGCATAGGTTTAGGGTGAGATTTAAAAGGAAAGATTCAAAAAGGACCTAATTGGCATTTTTTTCATGCAGTGGGTGGTGCATGTATGGAATGAGCTGCCAGAAGAAGTTTTGGAGGCTTATACAATTACAGCATTTAAAGGGCATCTGGATGGAGATATGAATGGGAAGGATTTAGAGGAATATGTGCCAATTGCTGGAAAATGGGACTAGATTAATTTAGGATATCTGGTCAGCATGGACGAGTAGGATCGAAGGGTCTGTACATTTCGATGCATCTATGACTCTATAACTCTTCTTCAGGACACTTTGATATATATTCCATAAAATGCTGACAACTGCACTCAACCAGAATGATAAAAAGAACTCTAAAATATTTATTTGACTCTCTTAGTATAAATCATTGCAAGTCAACACCACATGAGGAATTTGGGACCACACCCAATTCACAGGCAAACGTTTCTTTTTATCCATTGCTTTTCATGAAAGGAGAATCATACCCATGCAAACTTTGGCTTGTAGCCAAATTTCCAGTATGCTTGCCAGAGCACTGAAACATTTGGAAATGTACCCTTATATTACACATCTGTTCATTTTGAAATTCTCAGAAATATCATATGCATTATTAAATACTCATATTCTCTCAGTTGAACACTTGCTTGTATTTTCTATTTTTTCTTGATAAGATCACAGACTTTTAAAGACAATTCCCAATTTTTTTTATCTATTGATTTGCCCTTGAGAAATCTTTTCACTTCATCATTCTGTGATCCTTAAGAATATTTAGTGTCTTTGTGATTTGTCAATGGCATATACTATTTATTGTGACATATTCATATTTAACTCTTTCTAGAGTGCAATAAACAGGTAAATTGATATTTAATTTTCATTTCCATGACAATTAATTGTAAATTTAATTGTGAGATTTTTCTGTCTGTGGAACTATTTAATTCTACCATTTTTTACCTAATTTTTCCTTGGTCACATTACCTCTCTTCCAAATGTTTAAGTCAGATATTTATTGTTTCCAGTTCCATTCCAAGACTTGAGCACATAGTCTTGGTTGATATTGCAGTGCAGGGCTGAGGGAGTCCTATGGTGCTGCAGATACTTCCATTAAATGAAGGTTTAAACTGAGGTTGAATTTGTCTCCTCCAATGGTTCAAGTGAAGGTTAAAACACTCCCACAGCTATATTCCTGGCTGCCGTTTCATATTTTCACAAAAGAATAAAATCACTAACCACATCTCACATGTCATAGCAGGCGAGACATGTCTGTTCTGTTACCTACCGAACATAGTCATTGAATTTTGAAGAAATCAATTGCATGAAGAGCACTTGCATATGCTTTTGTGAGTTGTTGAAGCACTATAATATATGTCAAAGAGTTATAGAGATATACAGCATGGAAACAGACCCTTCGGTCCCACTCATCCACGCAAACCAGATATCCTAAATTAATCCACTCCCATTTGCCAACTCTTGGCCCATATCCCGCTAACCTTTTCTATTCATATACCCATCCTGATGCCTTTTAGATGTTGTAAATGTACCAGCCTCCGCCACTTCTTCTGGCAGCTCATTCCTTACATACACCACCTTTTGCATGAAAAAGTTGCCCCTTAGGTCCCTTTTAAATCTTTCCCCTCTCACTCTCAGTTTATGCCCTCTAGTACTGGAGTCCCCACCTTGTCTATTTATCCTATTCATGCCCCTCATGACTGTATAAACCTCTATAAGGTCACCCCTCAGTCTCTGACGCTCCAGGGAAAACAACCCAGCCTATTCATCCTCTCCCTATAGCAAATGGCTCTCACTCATCATTCATTAGGTATTGATAATGAAAGGTTGTACAGTAGTGGTAATATTGCTGGACTAGAAGATTAATAGCTTGATATTCTGGGGCATTGGTTCAAAGCCAACCATTGCAATTTATTTGATTCATCAATTTGGAATTGAATACTAGTATCAGAAGTAATTGCCGTGCAACTATCATTTATTGTCACAAAGAACCATTTGTTAACCAGTTCCCTTTAGGTAGTATTGCGGTATGATCACTTGGCTAGTAATTGAGAAAGGGGCACGGGTTAAAATTATACTATGGTAGATTTTGAGCTCAATGAGTCTCGATTTTTCTTTTAAAACAAAAGCTATCCTACTGATGACCACAAAAAAATTGTATGGTTGAATGAAACCATTGTTGATTTTTATAAAAACCCATCACTTCAGTCATGTCCATTCGGGAAGGAAAATCTCACCTCATATAACCTCCATGTGACTCCAGATCCACAGCATTGTAGTTGATACTTAACTGCCTTCTGGAATGGCCTATCAAATTTCTTAGTTATATCTACCCTTATGAAATCTGTTAAAATGAATGAACTGGACAGACCATCCATTGGCATAGTGGAACACAAATAGGATACAACTCATCATTGCCTCATCATTGGCTCTAGACCCTATAAAGTCTTGAGGTATCAATTCAAACATGGGCAAGAAAATCCCCTACTGAGTGCCATCTACAGCCCACCCTCCACTGATGCAGCAACACTCTTTCATGTTGGAGATTCAATGTCCATCACCAAGAGTGGCTCAGCAGCAGCATTCCCAATTGAAGTGGTTAGGTGCTAAAGGTTATTGTGGTAGGTGGTGAAGGAACCAAAAGTGGGAAAAACTTGCTTGATCTCGTCCTAACCAATCTAGCTACAGATGCATCTGCTCATGACAGTATTAGGACTAACCACTGCACAGTCCTCCAGCATGTTATGTGGCGCTATTACCATTCTAAGTGGAATGGGCATTGAAAAGAACTAGCAACTTAAGATTTGGCATCCATGAGGTGCTGTGGGCCATCAGCAGCAGCAGCAGCAGCAGCAGAATTGTACTCAAACACAAATTGCAACCTTGTGGCTGGCAAATCCCACACTCTTCCCTTACCATCTAACTGGATGATCAGCCCTAGTACAGTAGTAGACTCGCCAACTTTAAGGGCATCTAAATGGTCATTGGATAGACATATGGATGAAAATGGAGTAGTGTGGGATAGATAGGCTTCAGATTGGCTCCACAGGTTGGCGCAACATCGAGGGCCGAAGGGCCTGTACTGTGCTGTGATGTTCAATGTTCTATGATCAATAAATAGTGCAGGAAGGCATGTCAGGAGTAGCACTAGGCATCTCTGAAAATGTGTTCCACCCAGCTGGTGAAACTGTGAGACAGGACTATACATAATTCAAACAGTGTAAGCAACAAGCAATAGATCGGAACAAGCAAGCCCTTAAACAACTGATCAGGTCTAACCACTGCAGTTTTGCTATTCCCTATAGTCCCTGATGGGGGAGCCCAGCACATCAGTGCAAAAAATAAAGCTGAAGTAGATACATCTTCAACAAGATTTGCCAAGTGGATGATCCATGTTGATCTCTTTCTCAGGTCCCTAGCATCACAGGTGCCAGTCTTCATGTTTGATTGACTCCCTCTGATAATAAGAAGCGGTTGAAGACACTGGATACTGCAAAGGCTATGGGCCCTGACAGCGTTCCAGCAATAATACATGAAAACGTGTGCTCCAGAACTAGCTACGCCCACAGCCCAGCTCTTCCAGCACAGTTACCAAACTTTAAAATACCCAACAATTGGAAAATTACTCAGGTATATCCTATACACAAAAAGCAGGACAAATCCCCCATTCTCCTTTTATGGCTTTTTTTTCCATTTCTACTTACTTCCTGTCCTCAGACAGCATCGGTGGCGACATGTTAAGCCAGCATGGCCTCATGGTGAAACCTAGTGCGGCCTCATGGTGAAGCTTCGCATGGACCTAAGCACTCCCGGCTTTGAGATGAACCCCAGTGCAGATCTGAGTTGGAGCCAGTGCGGACTCATCTGCTCTGTCTGCTTTTATTTTCTCGCCTTCTCCGCTTTAGGATAGTAATGCTGAATCTTTAACTTAATTTCTTTCCAAATTTACACCGAAGCTTTTGTACCTAGGCACCTTTGTGCCTAAGATGGCGCGGAAATGGCAACTTTATATACCTTTCACTGTCTCATGTGCCCCTGTGCTTGAGTACATATGACATTAAAATCTAATTCTAATTTTAAATCCAATCTGACCAATTGCTGTTCCAGCTTCCCTCAGGCATCAGCAAAGCAATGGAAAATGTCATTGACCATGTTTTCAAGTAGCACTTGCTTAGTAATAATCTTGGCACTGAAACTCAGTTAGGAGTCTGCTAGGGCCACTTAGGTCCTCACCTTGAAAGGGCCTTGGGCCAATCATAGGCAATATCAAATGTGAAAGTGAGGGTGACTGCCCTTGACATTAAGACATCACTTGACTGGGTGTAAGATCAATTATTCCAACAGAACTGGAGTCAATGTGAATCAGGGAAAAAAAACTCCCCATTAGTGGAGTGATATATGACACATAGGAAGGTGGTTGTGGTTCTGGATGATAATTATCTGATCCGCAGGACATCACTGCAGGAGTTCCTCAGGTTGTGTTCGAGGCCTAACCATCTTCAGCTGCTTTATCAGTAATCTTCCTTTCATCGTAAGGTCAAAGGTGGGCTGATGACTACACAAAATTCAGCACCATTCGTGACTCCTCCTCAAATGTTGAAGCAGTCCATTTCCAATTACAACAAGACCTGGACAAAATTCAGGCTGGGCTGAGAAGTGGCAAGAAACATTTATGCCATACAAGTGTTAGGCAATGACCATCTCCAACAAGGGAGAATCCAACCATTTCCCTTAACATTTACTGATATTACTATCATTGAATCATTCACTATCAACACTTTGGTGTTACCTTTGATCAGAAACAATAGTATAAATATTGTGTCTACAACAGGAGGTTGCGTCTACAACAGCAGCTAGAAATTCTGTTGTGAGTAAGGTAAATTCAGTATAGTCCTACCAGACTCTTGCATTAAGGAGCGAAAAAACTAGTGGTGGTTTAATCTGAGGGTCACCACGCCTCAGGTGAAGGGAGAGATTGAGAAGGAAAGTCCTTCACGGTAATCTCAGTCAGTGTGGGATTGAACTCACACTGTTGGCAAAACAGTTTCCAGCCAATTGAGCTAACCAACACCTTATAGTGAGTAACTCACTTCTTGACTCCTGAAAGCCTGTCCACCATCTAGAAGACACAAGTCAGGAGGGTGATGGAATACTCTCCACTTGCCAGGGTGAGTGTAGCATGACAACGAGGATAAAGCAGCTCACTTGATTGGCATCCTGCCTACCAGCTTCAATATTCAATCCTTCACCACTGACACATAATGACAGCAGTGCCTATAATTTACAAGATACACTGCATTAACTCAGTCAGGCTTTTGCAACAGCATTTTCCAAACCCATGATCTCTACCACCTAAAAGGACAAGGACAATAAATGCGTGGGAAGACCACCCCCTGAAAGTTCCCATCCAAGCTGCACACCATTCTAACCTGGAATTGTGCAATAATTCCATCAGCATCACCAGGATAAAATCCTGGAATTCCCTCCCTAACATCACGATGGGTATGCCTAATACATGGAAGCCAGCAGTTCAAGAAACCCGCTCACCATCACTTCCAATCATTTAGAATTGGACAATAAATACTGATCTTATGAATGAAGTGAAAATAAATTGCAGCTGTTCCTTTAAATTGCAGTTGAGCACCAGCTTCGATTTCTGTGCTTGAGTTCTGACTTGAGCCCAGATTTTATGATGTACAAGTATGCATGCTCCTAACTAAGCCAAAGCAGACAAGCAGGAGGCTGGATGAGCACAGCAAGCCAGGCAGCATCAGAAGGTGGAGAAGTCAACGTTTCAGGTGTAACCCTTCTTCAGGACTGTAACCCTTCTCCACCGCCTGATGCTGCCTGGCTTGCTGTGTTCTTCCAGCCTCCTGCCTGTCTGCTTTGGATTCCAGCATTTGCAGTTTTTTAGTCACTAACTAAGCTAAAGCTGACACAGAATAGACTAAATATGTATCAACTTAACATGCACAAACAAAATATACTATGAAGCAAATTGTTCCACTGTGATGGGCATTAACATGGTATAATATGTGGTTAGAACTACTGTGCTGTATTTTCGAACGAAACCAATTTTGCATTTTCTTTAAGGCAAAAATAGTACTGGAGGGTTCTCGGAATCAAGAGGACCTAAACCAATTATTTAGGATATGTGTTTTCAAATCACACCATTGCAGTCTGAGAATTTAAGTTGAGTTTTTCTTTAAAAGTCAGGAAAGATATAGTTAATAACAATAAACTTGACACTGAAACTGTCTGAAAAAAGAACTTATTAACTTGTGTGCTTTAAGGAGGAAAGCCTGCTGTGGTTACTTAATCTGACCTATATGTCATTACAGCTCCACACAACATACTTGACTCTTAACTGCCTTTAAACAGTGGTCTGGCAAGCCACTCAGTTAACTCCAGTCGGGATTAGGAATTGGGAACAAATTCTGGACTTGTCAGTAACACCCACATCCAGAGAATTTTTTTTTTTGAAAAGGAGTACAGAAATTTAAGAGGTTTCTTTTTAAAGTGAAATAAGTCAGCCTTAAGAAAAGTGATGAGAATCAGTCTGGAATGAGTTTCAGTCCAGTTAGAGACATGGCTTATTGAAAGCAGCTTGTTTCCCTAGTTTGTTTCTGGAATGTTGTGAACCTAATGTTATGTTTATCTTTCAGATTTTAAATTTGATGTTACTAACTAATTGCACTGGTCAGGCTGAAGATAGGTTTTAGTGAGATAATATACGATGGTTGCACTATTTTGTCACACTTTTTGGGGGTCAGTTCATGATTATCTACTGCATTATCATTCCTCCCATCCCTCCTGTCAGCTTTCCTTATGGACGGGGATATGAAATTATATATGAGGAATGCTGGTAATTGAGCTAAGCATTTAAAATTATTTCAATGAATCAAAAAGATGAAGTCTTTAGATTTTTCTTTGTTTTTACAGATCTCTCTGAAATCTGATCTTATCTGATCACCATGACAGCCGCTGATTTAATCAGCCTCTGGGATTACTGGGATGAACAAAACCTCACCACAATGAACCAGACCTGGACCACTTGTGTAAATGACTCTGACTGTTTGACCTGGGAGATTTTCCACTGTCTGCACAATTTCTCTAAGAACGCGATCCTGCACACCATATCTTTCTTTTATATCCTGATTTTTGTCATCGGTTTGGTGGCCAACATCGTGGTGGTCTACGTGAACGTGAAGGCAAAACGATCAAGATACGAAACCCACTTCTACATCCTAAACCTAGCCATTGCAGACTTGTGTGTGGTCGTCACTCTCCCTTTCTGGGTCACATCTCTCATTCAGCACGGCACCTGGCCATTTGGGCAATTTATGTGCAAAAGTACTCACCTCATCTTCAGTGTCAATCTGTTTGGGAGTATCTTCTTTCTAACCTGCATGAGTGTGGACAGGTACATATCAATGGTGTGGTTCCGAGATTCCATTGACCATAAGAAAGATTTGATCCGTAAGATTATCTGCATGTTTGTTTGGATTTTTGCCTTTCTCATATCACTTCCAGATTTCTTCTTCTTGAAAGTGACTCCCAATTATCAAAATAAACCCATTTGCCATTTGGCTTATCCTGAAGAAAACTTTAGAGAATGGATGGCTGGGATGGAAATGATCTGCATCATCGTAGGCTTTATTATCCCATTTGCCATAATTGCAATTTTCTACTTTCTCCTAGCAACAGCCATTCCAGTCACAAGTGACCCAGAAAGAAAAAATAGCCGAAAGATAATATTTGTCTATGTGATTATTTTCCTTATCTGTTGGCTCCCCTATCACTCAATTTTATTTCTTGATTTTTTGTGGTTTCTAAACCTTTTATCTTTCAGCTGTGAACTGGAAAATTTCGTATATATGGCTTTCCATATCACTCAGTGTCTATCCCTAGTACACTGCTGTGCCAATCCCATACTTTATAGCTTCATCAATAAAAACTATAGATACGATCTCATGAAAGCTTTCATCGTCAAATACTCTGTCAAGTCTGGTATCACGAGACTTAAGGACACCACAGAAACAGAGTGCTCCATGTTAGAGGCAGTCGCTTAATATAATCTCCACTCTTTTGAGCAGAAGCATTACCTTCTCAAATATCTATTAAACTGCAATAACAAGTGCAGTGTTTGATTAAATAGTATAATTGCTATTATAGCCAAGTGTTTAAATATTCAATGGAGTCTGTAGAATATTTTGGGTGCAAGTATTTTTCTAACTGGGAGAATTTGGACTTACATGGTTGTAGGATTGAGCAAGTTGATTTAAAATCAGTGAGCTTAGTGTGCACAAATATGCCCCATAATTAATTATAATAGGGCCACGTGAAACTATTTTTTCAAACAGGCATAAGATCAGATGTCCTAGGGATGTAGACTATAATTGTTTAATCTTCTCCTTTGAACATTTCCTACACAGTAATGAGGGAGTTCATATTGAGTGTGGTGGTACTAATCTGACTTCGCATTTGTAGATATTTTCTAAACAACCTGTTCAGAGATATTTTTGTACATCTCTGGAGAAGGTGGGAGTTGAACCCAGGCTGGTTCAAAGGTGGGAACACTACCACTGTCATTATTGCAATTAAACCTCACTGTATAATTATTATGGGACTCAGTGACCTCAGCTGACTGGACAGTTGGATTGTGAGGCAGAGTGATGCCAAAAGTAGGGGTTCAATTCCTGCAAAAGCTGAGGTCTTGCCCCCGCCCATCACCAGCAACGTGGTGACCCTCAGGTTAAGTTCACCTCCTGTCATCCCTCTCTAATAAAGGAGAGCAGCCTTACGGGACTATGGTAACTATCACTGTAATTATTCTGTTTTTTTTTCAAATTATGATAACATTTCAGTTAAGGCAACTCATGTAAAAAACTGTAAAGAATTCAAATGGGGCCTTTTATGTTGAAACAACAGCAGCACAGGAGATAATATCCACAGGAGAATTTTAATGATAATTCTCACCATGTAAAAAGTATTTGCATCTATGATTTTCCAGATTCCTGTGGTGTCATCTTCCATTTGGCAGTTAAAAGAGCAAGGAGATAACCTATTCCCACCTTGCTTCTTGTTGACAGTGTTGTTGCACACATTGACATGTACATGATGCAATATCCAATTTGACCTAAGCTCAACCTCAAACCCCACATTCCCAGTGTAGTCAGTTTTGCTATAACGTGTGTTTCTTCAATGCAAATTGGCTTTAACGTGATTGAAGAATTTAGACAGTTATCTGTAGAATGCGAACTTTTCTTACCTGTATTAGCTATGACGTGATTCATGCCTCATTAGTTTAAATGGCATGGCAATGCACGATTTTCTTATAACGTGACATTGCGCAAGAAGGAACTATCACGTTACATCAGAACTGACTATACTACGAAGACTGCCTATTTCGGGCTCTGCGATATTACTTGCTCCATTTCCCTGACAGCTCACGTGCTGTTGGAACTCTCCTTTGTCATTTCCAGACTCAATTTCCTCAATGTTCCCTTGGCCAGTCTCTCATCTTTTGGTGCAATAAATCTAGATTCATTCAAAACCCTGCCTCCAGTTTCTTGTCTCAAAGCAAGCACAGCCCAATTCAACTACCATGCATATCTTATGTGGCCTGACTCCAAGAATCCCTTCACTTTAAACCTCTCATTATTGCAGTTAAATCATTCCATGGGGTTGCTGCTTACCACTGTCACCTAGTCTAGATCTATAACTCTACTCATACCCTTATTCATCTGGCCTCAACCTCTTATGCTTCCAGCAACCTTTCGCAGAAACAATGATGACCAAGCTTTCAACTATTAAGGCTGCCTACTCCAGCACTCCCTCCACAAAACCCACTGCTTCTGAGTTCAGCTACTCCTCCTAACATTTTCTTCTTTGGTTTGGCATCCTCAAACCTGTCAACACGTCCAAAGATGCTTTGAGTCATAGAGTCATAGAGATGTGCAGCATGGAAACAGACCCTTCAATCCAACCCATCCATACCAACCAGATATCCCAACCCAATCTAGTCCCACCTGCCAGCACCTGGCCCATATTCCTCCAAACCCTTCCTATTCATATACCCATCCAAATGCCTCTTAATTGCTGCAACTGTACAGCCTCCACCACTTCCTCTAACAGCTCATTCCATACACGCACCACCCTCTCTGTGAAAAAGTTTCCCCTTAGGTTTCTTTTATATCTTTCCTCTATCCTCTATCACCCTAAACCTATGCCCTCTAGTTCTGGACTCCCTGACCCCAGGGAAAAGACTTTGTCTATTTACCCTATCCATGCCCCTCATGATTTTATAAATAAAGTTGATCCATAAATGCAAATTATGATTGTTGCAGTGAGTAATGTGAACTGCTCGCTTCAGTGGCTTTTTTGTAACTTAGTCAACAACTTTTCTTGTTTGAAAGAGCTTGCTTTCTTACTCACAAATTTTATTTATGTCTCCTTGGACACATAACTATGTTGCGTAATGAATGTTGGCAATAACCTTAAGCTTCAATCATCCCTACTGCTAATAAAATGATTGCAAGTGGATAAAATGATTTCAAAAAGAAATTGTAAGGACATTTGAGGGACACCTGTAGAACTCTGGGGATAGAATGGAGGATTTGCACTAACTGCATTACTGTATGGACATGTACTCGATTAGCTGATAGTCACCATCTATGCTGTTGAGTCTCTATGATTCTAGGATGAGGTCATCTGCAACTATACTCCAAAGCAAAAAGGAACTCAACTCCCTAAGGTGTGAGATGTGGCTGAGTGGTAGCACCCCCATTTCAATGTCTGAAGATCATGGATTTGTGCCACATCTTTGATCCTTGTACATGCAAACTACAATGCACCTCTGTTTAATAGTGAGGCAGTGCCACACTGTTGGAGACATTCACATAATCCCTACAGTGTGAAAACAGATCCTTCGGCCCAACAAGACCACACTGGCCCTTCGAAGAGTAGCCCACCCAGACCCATTCCCCTATCCTATGTTTACTCCTCATCAATTCACCTAACCTACACATCCCTGAACACTATGGGCAATTTACCATGGCCAATTCACCTAACTTGCCCATTTTTGGATTGTGGGAGGAAGCCTACACAGACACAGGGAGAATATATAAACACCACACAGCCAGTCGCCTGAAGCTGGGATCGGACCTGGGTCCCTGGAGCTGTGAGGCAGCAGTGCTAACCACTGAGCCACCATGCCACCCCAGTGAGCTGTTAACTGAGACTAGGTATGCCCCTCAAATGGTGTAAATTTTGCATGGTACTGTTCAAATAAGAGTTAGGGTTTTTACCTGCTATCTTGCCCAAAATCTGTTTTTCAGCAAGCATCATTAGAACAGATCATGTCCTCATTATTACAGTTTTCAGAGCATTGCTTAGTGCAAATTGGTCAACACGTTTTTTATATTACAATAATGATTACACTTCAAAAGTAATTTGTTGATTGTAAAGAATTTTGGAATGACCTGAGGTTCTGAAATACTCCAGATAAATGCAAGCCCTGATTTGCTTACAATTTGATTCCTCACACACAGAATCTTGACTCCCAGTTTTGATTTATTCTCTATTGGGAAAGGCCTGGTTTCTGTTTGCTGCACAGCCTTGTACCATGAGGCTGCTATCAAAAGTTCATAGCTCATAACTTTTATGCACCTGAATCACTGCACTGACATATTTTTGGAAGTCCACATTGTACGGCACAAATCTCCCAGTTGCGATTGTGAAAAAGCTGCATTATGTTTTCTGTTAGCGGGTCCAGGCTTTGCTCCATTATTTGTCATTTTTGCTGTGCACAACCAAAACATATTTTGTTGAGAACAGTACACTGTAAAATCTACTGTACTTTTGTAAGTAAAATTACACATGTCTAAGATTTGTCTTACATTTTAATGTCAAAGGGTTCATATGGCTTCTGTATGAAAAACTGGATAAACCAGAGTAAACTAAAGGCAAAAACCTTTGGAAGATTTATCATAATGAGAATAATGGATTTGGGGTATAAAGAGGTTAGAATCCAGACTAAGATTTCAGATGTGTTGGAAACACTGTAAATTACAAAGAGGAACTTTGGTTTTAAGCTGTGCTGTTGAAGATAGCCCAAGTTTTAGCAGCCATAGTATTCAATATAGTTAATATGTTATAATATATATCCATGTAGCAGTTTAGCAGTTCATAACCAGTCTTTGTTTTCATTAAACACTATTGCCGAGGTAAACAGATTTTCCTGCAGTAAAACATCACTGAATGTAAAGGTATTAGTTGCACTGACAATGCATCAATATGTCTGTCCTGCATTGATGTTAAAATGTATAAACTGTACCAATTTCATACAAGTGGTCTTTCAATAAATAATACAATACAGCAATTAATTTTTGTAAATGCATTGTTAAGTTTTAAAGAACTATTGCCAACTTACAAACAACTAACATCCTAATAAAGTCATTGTGACTGTCCATGAAAATATGAATCCCACTGTGTCAAGTACAAGCTTCTAGAGAGTTTCCTCCACTTTATAATATGCAAGAATGTATCACATCTCTGACCTTGCCTTCTAGTATTTGGTACAAATTTCTTGCAAGTTGCTGCTTGTGAATCTAGCTTCCCACTAGCAGTGTTGGATTACAGAAGTGATTCTTCATAATTTCACCTTTGAGAATAGTTTGTAAGAGAATCATTATTCAGTTGAATTAGAAGAAAATACAATTTTCAAGGGGAACTCTCAACTTTTATCTGTTGCTCATCTTCTGAGGAGGATGTTGGGCTATTTTAAGGTAGCATAGAATTCTATTGTTATAACAGCTCATTTAAAAAGATTATGGCTATTCCCACCTGAGTGCAAGATTTCCAGTTATAAGCCTGATGGCCTTATCTTACACTAGGAAGATTTCATATTATGAGGGGAATTAGTAGCTGAAAAATCCTAGTTTAAGGTTACACCACTTGACATAATTTTCTGTAACTGCCTTATGAAAGTCTTTGGAAAGTAAAGGCTGGAATTCCTCCAAAGAAAGGGGTGGTGAGGGTTGGGGTCAGGGCTTTGGTGGAGCGGCTGGTCTCAAAGATTTAATTTTGTTTTGGATGAATCTTTCAATGGATCACTGAATCCACTCTTTGGAGTGAATCTTGCCACTTAATGTCCCTTACTGCCTCTTCAAGTACTGCGATAGTCTTTCTGGAGTTTGCCAGGTGCACCTTAAACAGCGAGTTGATTGCTGGAAGCTCACTTTGCATGCGCAGTGTCCGTGTTCCAGGAAAGCAAATAGTCATGGGACGGATGGAGAGAAGTATGATGGATTAATCCGATTATTTATGATTTACTGTCACCTTTTTCCTTGATTCGTCAATCATCTTCAATTTTGCAAACGGAATATGGATGTAGAAGCAGTGTTATCCCAGTATCTGCGACAGTCCTGTTTTTAAGGTGCAGGATTAGTCTTGTTCCCTTCCTCCCTCTTTTAGTTTCCTTGACGTTATTCTTTTTTTGATACGGTTACCTAACTTTTATTTACATCAACCTCCCAGCATGATCATTGATGAACAGAAAACATGGCCAATTTTCCCTTCAACAACAAAAGGCACTGAGGCCATTCCATTATCCAGGTTAGGATCAGCTAGCCCAACAAAATGTGGAATCATTGGAGGATCAGGACCTCGCTTTAAAAGAATTCCTGTGGAAACGACAAGCACTGTGTTTTTGCCTCAGTCTCTTGTTTTCTTTCAATCTCCAACACAATTTATAATAAATACCAGCATATGCAGGCATGAGATTACAATCTTAAACAGGAGAACTGGAGTTTGGCATCACATGCTTGAGTTCCACAGAATTAGAAACATTCCCACCTCTAGTAAGGAGTCTCACAGAAAACAATGATCTAACAAGGAATCCCTCTGTTCCTATAGCTCTTAAAAAGGATTCCTACTGCTTCTGTTCTCCTTTAATGTTAGTTTTATTATTGATCAATGTAATTTTTAAAGCACCATTAATGCAAAGAACATTTCATAGAAAAAAACACAAGGATAACAGATGCTGCACTTCACAGATAAGCACAAAAAAGAACCTGCTGAAAGCTCTCTTTCCAACTTAGCAACAAAGGGAGTAACTGCAGACAACAAAATCGATTCAAAGTAAGTCAGCAAGGGCTGTAGTGAGGCCTAAGCAGAATTACATGCAGGAAAATTTTTCACAAATTGGGATTGGAGGAGAATGCAACAATGGAGGCCAGCAAAGAGTGTTTTGAGTCAGAACAATACCAAGTGAATTTAAAACTGAGAATGAGAATTTTAAGCTGGGGATATTGGGGAACAAGGCAACCAAGGTAGGTTAAGTCATTGGATCTGGTTCTGGTTAGTGTGGGATGGGGTTTGGGCAGCAAGGTTTTGAGTTAACTGAATACCGTTTTGGAAGCAGTGTTATCCCAGTGTCTGTAGTGATTGTGACAAGTCACAAGTGCAAGTCATATGAAACAGGATAAAAGAGCAGAATTACGCCATTTGGCCCATTGAGTCCACTCTGCTGTTTAGTGTGATTGTGACTGATCTTTTGCCTCAATGTAATATTCCCAAACTTTTCACATACTCCTCAATGCCCTTACCTTCTAGAAATCTGTATTTCTTTCTTAACTAAATTCGGTGACATTAGCTCCATCACCTTCTGTGGTAGAGAATTCCACAGGCTCACCACCCTCTGGGTGAAGAAATGACCTGTCGTACATTTTGAGGCACTAGCTTTCAAACTGCTGCTTCTTTTTCAGGTGGTTGTGGAGCAGAATCATATGACACAGAATTTATAGCAACAGGATTGCAGTGTCATAGAATGTCATGGGTTCATGTCACACCGCAGGTGACCCCACTGCACTATACACACACATGCACACACACAGACTCCTATAGATGCACACAGCCACGCAGACCCTCTCTCATACACAAGCTCTCTCAAATGTTCACACATACACCCCCCCACTCACATCCACACGTGCACCCTCTCACAGACTTATACCCCATTACATTCAAACACATTCTCTCATAGACACTCACACCGCCCCCCCCCACACACATACACACACACCCACATGAACACACTTGGTCTCTCCTGCACACACACACGTGGGGTGAATTTGTACTTGCAGAATTATATTTTATTTTGCTCAAAAACTGCATAAATCCATGGAACCCAACTTTAGAAATAGAATCAGTCTGATCTAAAGTTGGGACACAGACTTTAACTCCACACCTTTAATGCATTACCTGAGCTGAAATGAGATGGCACCTATTATTAAAAGCTATCCTGAGAATATAACTTTAAAAAAGTTCCATGATTTACATATGAAGGAACCAAAACTAACATGGTCATTCTAAAAGATGAAAGACGTGAGCTAAATTTGTTTAATGTTACATTCCATGACACTGCAATCCTGTTGCTATAAATTCTGTGTTGTATGATTCTGCTCCACAACCACTTGATGAAGAAGCAGCACTTTGAAAGCTAATGCCTCCAAATAAACCTGTTGGTCTATAACCTGGTGTTGTGTGATTTTAACTTTGTGCACCCCAGTCCAACACCAACTCCTTCAAATCACGGATATTTTGAGATTGTGACCCCTTCATCTGGGACTTCCAGACAGGGGAAACATCATCCCTGCATCCAGATAATTCAGCCCTGTCAGAATTTAAATGCTACAGTGAGATCCCCTGTGATTCCGCTAAGCTGTAGTGAACACAGGTCCAACTCAACAAATTTCTCCTCATATGACAAAACTCTCACGCAAGGAATCAATCTGGTGAACCTTCTCTGCCATCTCTCTGTGCCAAGTATATCGTTTCTGAGGCAAGGAAACCACAACTGCACACAGTGCTTCAGGTGTGTTCCCACCAAGGTAAGACTTGGTGAGGCTGCAGGCAAGACTTCCCTGTCCCTATGCTCAAAACAAACCTTTTTCCGATGAAGGCTAATGTAGTATTCTTGCTTTCTTGCTTGCTTTCAGTATCTGATACCCAAGTCCTTTTGACAATCAATATTTCCCAATCTATCACCGTTTAAATAACAATATGCCATTCTGTTTTTCCTACGGAAGTGGACACCTTCACATTTATCCATGTTATACTGCATCTGCCATGTATATGCTTCATTCACTCAATCTTTCTAAATTTTGTTGTAGTCTCTTTGTGTCCTCCCCATTACTCACACACCACATGAAGTGCAATGAGACCTGGGTGCCCTTATACATCAAATACTAAAAGCTAGCAGAAACCTACAATGGGCAACAAAAAAAGCAAATAGTATGTTGTTCATCATAATGAGAAGATTAGAGTACAGGAGCAGGGATGTCTTGCTGCAGTTGTACAGGGCCTTGGTGAAATCACGCCTGGGGCATTGTGTGCAGTTTTGGTTTCCTTATTTGAGGAAGAAATTTCTAGCTATGGAGGGAATGCAGCAAAGGTTTACCATACTGATGCCTGGGATAGCAGGACTGGCATATGAAGAGAGACTGGATTGGTTAAGACGATATTCATTGGAATTTAGAATAGTGAGGAGGGATCTCAGAAACCTACAAAATTTTAACAGGACTAGACAGGATAAATGATTAGATTAGATTATTTACAGTGTGGAAACAGACCCTTCGGCCCAACAAGTCCACACCGACCCGCCGAAGTGTATACCACCCAGACCCATACATTTACCCCTTCACCTAACACTACGGGCAATTTAGCATGGCCAAATCACCCAACCCGCACATTTTTGGATTGTGGGAGGAAACCGGAGCACCCAGAGGAAACCGCAGACATGGGGAGAATGTGCAAACTCCACACAGTCAGTCGCCTGAGGCGGGAATTGAACCCGGGTCTCTGGCGCTGTGAGGCAGCAGTGCTAACCAGTGCTAACCAGTGCTAAAATGCAGGATGTTCCTGATGGATTATGGATTCGGGATAGGCCATTTGGAACTGAGATGAAAATTTTCTTCACCCAAGTGAGCCTGTGGAATTCTCTGCCATAGAAAGTAGTCAAGGCCAAAACATTGATTGTTTTCAAGACCTGATCAGGTGTACCCTAGAACTCTGTGGGAAGCTAGGGAAGTGATTGCTGGGCCTCTAACTAAGATATTTATATCATCAATAGTCTCAGGTGAGGTGCCGGAAGACTAGAGGTCAGCAAACGTGGTGCCACTGTTTAAGAAAGGTGGTAAGTACAAGCTGGGGATCTATAGACCAGTGAGCCTGACGTCAGCGGTGGGCAAGTTGTTGGAGGGAATCCTGAGGGACAGGATGTACATGTATTTGGAAAGGCAAGGACTGACTAGGGATAGTCGGCATGGCTTTTTGCATGGGAAATCATGCCTCACAAACTTGATTGAGTTTTTTGAAGAAGTAACAAAGACGATTGATGAGGGCAGAGCGGTAGACGTGATCTATATGGACTTCAATAAGGCATTCGACAAGATTCCCCATGGGAGATGGGTTAGCAAGGTTAGAGCTCATGGAATACAGGGACAACTAGCCATTTGGATATAGAACTGGCTCAAAGGTGGTGGTGGAGGGTTGTTTTTCAGACTGGAAGACTGTGACCAGTGGAGTGCCACAAGGATCGGTACTTTTCATCATTTATACAAATGATTTGGATGTGAGCATAAGAGGTATAGTTAGTAAGTTTGCAGATGACACCAAAATTGGAGGTGTAGTGAACAGCGATGAAGGTTACCTCAGATTACAATGAGATCTTGATCAAATGGGCCAATGGGCTGAGAAGTTACAGATGGAGTTTAATTCAGATAAATGCGAGGTGCTGCATTTTGGGAAAGCAAATCTTAGCAGGACTTATACACTTAATGGTAAGGTCTTAGGGAGTGTTGTTGAACAAAGAGACCTTGGAGTGCAGGTTCATAGCTCCTTGAAAGTGGAGTCACAGGTAGATATGATCGTGAAGAAAGTGTTTGGTATGCTTTCATTTATCAGTCAGAGTATTAAATACAGGAGTTGGGAGGTCATTTTATAACTGTACAGGACACTGGTTAGGCCACTATTGGAATATTGCGTGCAATTCTGGTCTCCTTCCTATTGGAAAGATGTTGTGAAACTTGAAAGGGTTCAGAAAAAATTTACAAGAAAGTTGCCATGGTTGGAGGATTTGAGCTATAGGGAGAGGTTGAATAGGCTGGGCCTGTTTTTGGTGGAGTAGGAGAGGCTGAGGGGTAACCTTATAGAGGTTTACAAAATCATGAGGGGCATGGCTAGGATAAATAGACAGAGTCTCGCCCCTGGGGTTGGGGAGTCCAGAACTAGAGGGCGTAGTTTTAGGATGAGATATAATAGAGATCTAAGGGGCAATTTCTTCATGCAGAGAGTGGCACTCGTATGGAATGAGCTGCCAGAGGAAGTGGTGGAGGTGAGTATAATTGCAACATTTAAAAGGCATCAGGGTGGGTATATGAATAGGAAGGGTTTGAAGGGATATGGGCCAGGTGCTGGCAGGTGGGACTAGGTTGGATTGCGATATCTGGTTGGCACGGACAAGTTCGATTGAAGGGTCTGTTTCCATGCTGTACATCTCTATGACTCCATGATTATAACTTCGATACAGTTCTTAGGACTGAAGGGATCAAAAAGTATGGAGAGAAAGCAAGAATAGGGAGTCGGGTTGGATGATCAGCAATGATCATATTGAGTGGTGCAGCAAGAATAAAGGGCTGAATGTCTTCTTCCTGCTCCTATACTCTATGTTTCTGTTTCTCGTAGTTGAGGGTGAAACACAAATCATCATGAGGCAACATGGGGAGATTTTTTTTTACATTCAGAGCTCAGATAACTTTCCCTCTTGCCGTAGAATAAAATTTCCCAATGCTGTAATATGGAAGATAAATGGGCCATAAAGTTGGGAGATTGCTGTTTCCCGGAGGAGAAAGTGAGGTCTGCAGATGCTGGAGATCAGAGCTGAAAATGTGTTGCTGGAAAAGCGCAGCAGGTCAGGCAGCATCCAGGGAACAGGAGAATCGACGTTTCGGGCATAAGCCCTTCTTCAGGAATGAGGAAAGTTTGTCCAGCAGGCTAAGATAAAAGGTAGGGAGGAGGGACTTGGGGGAGGGGCGTCGGAAATGTGATAGGTGGAAAGAGGTCAAGGTGAGGGTGATAGGTCAGACTGGGGTGGGGGCGGAGGGGTCGGGAAGAAGATTGCAGTTTAGGAAGGCGGTGCTGAATTCAATGGATTTGACATAGACAAGGTGGGGGGAGGGGAAATGAGGAAACTGGTGAAATCCGAGTTCATCCCTTGTGGTTGGAGGGTTCCTAGGCGGAAGATGAGGCGCTCTTCCTCCAACCGTCGTTTTGTTGTGGTCTGGCGATGGAGGAGTCCAAAGACCTGCATATCCTTGGTGGAGTGGGAGGGGGAATTGAAATGTTTTGCCACAGGGTGGTTGGGTTGGTTGGTCCGTGTGTCCCAGAGGCGTTCTCTGAAACGCTCCGCAAGTAGCCGGGCTGTCTCCCCAATATAGAGGGGGCCACATCGGGTGCAGAGGATGCAATAGATGTGTGTGGAGGTGCAGGTGAATCTGTGGCGGATATGGAAGTTTCCTTTGGGGCCTTGGAGGGAGGTGAGGGGGGAGGTGTGGGCGCAAGTCTTGCACCTCCTGCAGTTGCAGGGGAAGGTGCCGGGAGTGGAGGTTGGGTTGGTGGGTGGTGTGGATCTGATGAGGGAGTCACGGAGGGAGTGGTCTTTACGGAATGCTGATAGGGGAGGGGAGGGAAATATATCCTTGGTGGTGGGGTCCGTTTGGAGGTGGCGGAAATGACGGCGGATGATGCGCTGTACATGGAGGTTAGTGGGGTGGTAGGTGAGGACCAGTGGGGTTCTGTCCTGGTGGCGGTTGGAGGGGCGGGGCTCAAGGGCGGAGGAGCGAGAAGTGGAAGAGATGCGGTGGAGGGCATCGTCGACCACGTCGGGGGGGAAATTGCGATCCTTGAAGAAGGAGGCCATCTGGGTTGTGCGTTTTTGGAACTGGTCCTCCTGGGAGCAGATGCGGCGGAGTCGAAGGAATTGGGAGAATTGGGAAATAGATTGCTGTTTCCCACCAATTAAAGAGCATGAGTCAATTATAGACCCAACTGATCACAAACTATTGCTTCTCAAAACTTTAATGCTGGCCTCATGAGCACAATTGTGGGTGCTGTTGGGATAAGGGTTTGCAACAGCGTTGACCAAGTAGCACAAAAGGTGAAACATAAGGCCGAATGAGAAGACAAAAGTGAACCACAAGGCAGCTGTGGAAATTGATCTGAGTTCAATTTGAGACGGTCAATTTTTGCGCTACCGGAGCCAGTTCTTACAGATGTCCCCACAACCACTGATCTGCTCTGCCAACTCTACCCATGTCTTCTTGGTCAGGCAGGGACATCTCCTCTTTCCATCTTTTGGAATGAGAACCTCCTACCGTTTACTCACAAACTGGAGGAGGACATGCAGAGAGTCACCATGGACCCAAGCAGTTGACTATTGTGTGTATTCCTGGTCTCCTTCCTATTGAAAGGATGTTATGAAACTTGAAAGGGTTCAGAAGATTTACAAGGATCTTGCCAAGGTTGGAGGATTTGAGCTCGAGATAAAGGCAGGATAGGCTGGAGCTGTTTTCCCTGGAGCGTCGGAGGCTGAGGGCTGACCTTAAGAGGTTTGTTAAACCATGAGGGGCATGGATAGGATAAATAGACAAAGTCTTTCCCCTGCAGTGGGGGAGTCCAGAACAAGAGGGTGAGAGGGGAAAGATATAAAAGAGACCTAAGGGGCAACTTTTTCACGCAGAGGATGGTACGTCTATGGAATGAGCTGCCAGACAAAGTGGTGCGGACTGGTACAATTGCAGCATTTAAAAGGAATCTGGATGGATATAGGAATAGAAAGGGTTTAGAGGGATATGGGCCAAGTGCTGGCAACTGGGACTAGATTAGGTTAGGATATCTGGTCAGCATGGACGAGATGGACCGAAGGGTCTGTTTCCATGCTGTACATCTCTATGACTCTACTATGACTATAACTGCACATTCCTTTACTGCAGGAACACTGTTGAATGCACGTTTTGCTCACTGGACTAGTGGTTGATAAAGTGGAAATGGATGTAATGTGGTTAGCACTTGAGGAGGACATGGTCTGTCAAAGTTTGTCTGTAGTTGTTACTCAGTCAGTGAGTCTGCAATGCTCACTGCTGTCCTGACCTTGGCCCCCTGTTGGCTGTTTGGATAGAACCATTAACTCACCAAATAAGAGCTTCCCTCTGACTGATGTGTGTTGCTTTGCCTAGTTCCTGTCCTAATGTGAGCCGCTAATTTGCCGACCATGAATTGACCAACCAGCAGATAATTGTGAGGGGGAGAGACCACAGAACAGGACCAAGTATGTACACTGCATATTTCAGTTTCTCTTGCCACCACCAACCTGATTAGTGTAAAATTCCTTCCCACTAGGTCATATCCCCTCAATTAGAGCAGCCATCCATTATCCTGACACTCTGTCTTCTCTTGCCAATCAACAAGGTCAGAGCTGATCTTTTCCCTTGATTGTATTTTCCACATTATCCCCATTTCCCTTCGTACTGAAAGATCTTTTACCATTAAGATATTCCACAACTGAAGATTAATGGTTTTTTCTAACCCAGTTAAAAATTTGTCTTCAGTTTCATGAACAGGAAGTTGAGCTAGTAATCTCTTATGAGGATCTTTACCAGATACCTTCTGAAAGCTCATGTAAATGATAGCCAGAGATATTTCACTCTTTATTGCTTTAATCAACTCTTCAAAAAAATGCAATCATATTCATTAAGAAAGACCAACCTTTTACCAGTCCACGTTCTCTGTGATTATTGAAAAGTTCAAAATGTTCAGTCACACAATGCTTAACTATAGACTTCATGAATTTTCCAACAACAGATGTTTAACTCGGCAAATCCCCGGTTTCCCTCTTCCACCTTCGTTAAATAGCAGAATGAAATATGCAATTTTCCGATTTGAAAGAATAGCTCGAAAATTGAGAGAACTTTGGAAATTTGTAATTAAGGCTTTTGCCCTACTTCCTTTAAAACCCTGAGATTGAAGCCATCTGGTTCTGGAGATCTGTAACTGTTTAGTGCAATTTTTTTCATTACTATTACTTTGTTTGTCAATCCCTGATGTCTGGCATGCTGACCTTTCCCCTTTACAGCAAATATTGATGCAAAGTAATTGTTCAACATCTCCGAATATCAGTTTTCTGATTTCATTGACAATATCGCCATTATTAGATTACAAAGCAGCTGCATCACTCCTGACCACGTTTTTACAAATGTAATTAAGATTTGTCTTGCTTTAGATATCCCTTTCAAGTTTCTTTTCACACTCCCTTTTTATTGCACATATTGTGTTTTGTCACCCTTTGCTGTTCTTTGTATCTTTCCCATTTGACCAGGATCTGTCCATTATTGTATTTTGAATTTTTTTTTAGCTTTATTGTTGTCTTTTATCACATTACTTGTCCATGGCTATCCATTTTGTCGGACAGGGTTCTTGCCTCTTAGGGTATAGGGCTTCACATTTTTCTTAAACACCAATCTTCTGTATTTTATCCATGAACAACCCAATTTCCTGTGGATTGTCTTATCCAGTTGCAACCAACCTTAAATAAAAGAAAAAAATTAGTTTCTCTCTCACGGTTCTCCATTTTAATTGCTCCATGGAATTAGATCATGTTATAAGATAGATTTCTACAGTTTTCCTGCTGACAGTACTTAAGATGGAATTAAATCTGTCAGGTTACATTGAAATGCCCCAACGGAGCAGACTACGAAGGATACTGGCCAAGCGTTATCAGTATTTCCTGTTTCAAAGTTTTTTTTCATTTGCAAATGTTCTTAATTTGTTACTTACCCTCATGCAGATGTATTGTTCATTGAGACTCCTGTACATTATATTTGTTAATGAAGAGATTCAAACCATAAGTTTTAATATCTAACCAATGGACTGTATCAACCTCTCAAATTTCAACTGGTCTTTTTCGTCAAACTTTCTTCAAACATTAGTAACAGTTCATTTTGAGGGTTAAATCTGCTTGCAGAATAAATGATCAAATCACGACCATGTCCTCCTGTGATTTCTATGTCCACAGAACAAGCAGCATGGGAGCGTTGAAGTTTAGTATAATTTCCTGTTAGCAGCCAGAAACCAGTTTGCCACCATCAAGGTTCCTCAAAATTCCACTCCTGCACGTTGCTGACTCTAAAACAATGTTACTGCCTAAGCAGTGTTCAGCTGATTGTATTCATCACCATGAAGTAAAAATCACTGCAGATGAGAGGCCTAGGTTCAAGTCTCCCCTGCTCCAGAGATGTGTAATAACATCTCTGAACAGATTGATTAAAAAAAAGGTTAAATAGAAAAATAATTAAAAATCACTGCTGGACTGTTGTGGCATTGTGGTAATATCCTATTTTTGATCCAGGAGGTCTGAGTTCAAGTCCCACCTCCTCCGGACATGTACAATAACATTTCTGAACTGCTTGAATAAAAATATCTACAAACTAATGCAGAAGGTATTGCCATAGCTCAGTCACACCTTTCCTGTATGGTAAGGAACAGTCCCCAACATGAACACCATTTGTGTTTATAGGCAACTGCTACACCAGGCAAATGGTGCTAATTAACTTTTTCAATTGAAATCGTTCACATTATAACAGATTTTAGGGAATACAGTAAGCTCTTTGCACCTCATTAATAACCTCAATAATAAGTGATTGTTTCAAATAATCATCTTTACCTGCTGTTAAAAGATCCACTGATATCAGATAAATTAAAGTGTTTACTCAATGTGTTATTGTATTATGTACTACTTACCTATGCTGCGTGCTTCAGTTCTACAGCAACACTGTTTGTATTAACTCAATTAAATAATTAAATATTAGTATTTATCAACCCTCACACAGTGAAAAGGTTTTTATTGTTTTCAAACAACTGTAGTTCCTCTCCTTTTTCAGATATTGATGACTGTTATGTGAACAAGGTTCGAGCTGGAACCTAAAATGGCTACTCATTCTTCATGGTTTTACTACCCACTGCTTAAAGCAAGCACATCCTGTGAGCAACAATGTGCTTGCTCCAAGAGCTGGAGACTATATCAGTCTTGCTATGGAAATTTAAGAAATACAGCAACTTAAGATATGCTTACAAGCTCATTGTTCATTTGCCCCTCAACCTGCTAAGTGCCGCAACATCTATGACCAACAGGACAATTCCAACACAATGCACAGTTCTCACAATTTTTAGTTGTTACGACCAATGGCTCACATTTTTGCTGACACTGTTAGCTATTCACAGGATTACAGAATTATTACAGAACAGATGGAGAACCACTTAGCCCCGAGTCTGAACCAGTCTCTGAATGAGCAATTCACTTCGTGCAATTCTCCTTCCTTCTCCCCGCAACTCTGCACACTCTTCCCTTTTGGATATCAGTCTAATTTCCTTCTGAATGCTTCAATTGAACCATGTCTCCACCATAATCTCAGGAAGAAGTTTCCACACTTTAATCACTGCTGGACAACAAAGTTTTTCGTTGTGTCGCATTTGCTTTGTTTCTCAATGTTCCCTCTTTCTTAACCCTATCATGGTGTGGGAACATTTTCCTTCCATTTACTCTGCCCAGACCACTCATGACTTTAAATACCTCTATCAAAACTCCTCTCGGCCTTCCTTTCCCCAAGAATAACAGTCTTCACTTCCCCAGCTATCTTTGTAATTGAATCCTTTCTGCTCTCTCTCTAATGCCTTCATATCTTTCCGAATGTGTCATGTTCATTAAACCAGCTGAGACCTAGCTAATATCATATGAAATTTCAGTATAACCCCTTAGACTATAAGATATAGAAGGAGTATTAGGCCATTTGGCCCATAAAGTCTGCTCCACCATTTGATCATGACTGATATGTTTCTCAATCCCATTTTCTTGCTTTCTCCCCATAACCCTTGATTCCCTCAGTAATCAAGAACCTATCAATCTCTGTCTTAAGTACACTCAATGACTTGGCCTCCACTACTCTCGGTGGCAATGATTTCCACTTATTCATCACCCTCTGGCTAAAGGAATTCATCCTCATCTCTTAAGGGTCACCCTTTCACTCCAAGGCGGTGCCCTCAGGTCATAGTCTCTGCTACGAGTGGAACCATCTATTTCCATGTCCACTCTATCCAGGCCTCTCAATATTCTGTAAGTTTCAATCAGATTCCCCCTCAAGCTTCTAAAGTAGACACCCAAAATTCTCAGTTGCTCATCATATAACAATCCTTTAATTCCTGGGGTCATTCTTGTAAACCTCCTCTGGACCCCCTCCAGTGCCAGCGCATCCTTCCTTACATATGGAGGCCAAAATCACTCAAAATATTCCAAACACAGTCTGACCAGAGCCTTATACAGCAGCAGCACTACATCACTGCTATTGAATTTAGTCCTCTTGAAATGAATGCAAACATTGCATTTGATGTGGTCTCTCCTTCCCTTCCTCCATGCTGTTAAACTGTGGGGTGACCACCTCTATATGTGCAGAATCCACCAAGTTCACAGTCACATAGATATGCTGCCATTCTTCTGATATGGCATATGATATGCATTCTAGAGCCCTGCTACTTACTTATCAGCTGAACTTGTTTCTGCTAAAACAAAACCTTACCAATATTAATAAGCCTCACCACCATTCATAAACCTTATCAAATACTGATAAATCCTACTTATATTGAACATTTCTTGCTTGTAGCAATATCCTTTTTTTGAAAATAAAGTTAAAAGAAAATCCTCACCAACTACTCACTAATGGCTGACTGTTAATTCTACTGTTGCACTTCACTTGCCAGATGTTTTGACACAATTCCTAAGCAGCATAACCCAGCAACCAATTCACAATTTTCTTATGTTGTCACACCTGAGCTTTGGT
Organism: Chiloscyllium plagiosum; assembly: GCF_037043375.1. Classification (NCBI taxonomy): domain Eukaryota; kingdom Metazoa; phylum Chordata; class Chondrichthyes; order Orectolobiformes; family Hemiscylliidae; genus Chiloscyllium; species Chiloscyllium plagiosum. Next base: position 15,454,457 of record NW_028270145.1, on the reverse strand, counting down.
TTCCGGAAAAATCCGACTGTCCATGGGCAGCAGCCTCAACATTCACTCGGAAACACTCATCCCAACATTCCACTCTGAAAAACTCATCCCAATATTCCTCTCCAAAATACTGATTTTGACATTCCGCTCTGAAAATCTTGCATCAAATCCAAAAGAGGCAAGGAAACCTCCTATTGACTCCTTCCCACAACCCTCAAGCTGAAGAATTCATACTTCTCCACATTGAACAACATTTGGAGGAAGCATTGAAGGTGACAAGGGCACAGATATATTCTGAATGAGGGAACCATCACCAAATGAGCTTGTTAGCCAATACTAACGGAGCAGATAGAATCCTAAAGGACTGGGTCAGTGGAAGGTGGTGAGGGAACCAACATGAGGGAAAAATCTGCTTGACTTTGTCTTCACCAAGCAACTTGTCGCAGTAGTCCCTGACAGTATCTGTAGGAGTGGCCACTGCACAGTCCTTGTGGAGACAATGCTTCTGACTCACATTGAGGATACACTCTCAATGATATTGTGTGGCACTATCACTGTGTGAAACAATGGACAGATTCCAGACAGATCTTGCAACCCAAACTGAGCATTAAAGAGGCGCTGTGGGCCATCAGCAGCAGAGTTACGTTCAGCCATCATCTGTAAACTGCATGACCCGGCATAACCCCGAAATTACCATTGACATCAGTCAGGGAGATTCAATGACAAGTGCAGCTGGACATGCCTGAAGCAGTACCAGACATAGCTAAAAGTGAGGTGTCAACCTGGTGAAACTACAAAACAGCACTATTTATCTACCAAGCAACAGAAGCAGCATACAATACATAGGGCTATAACAACCTCACAACCACTAGATGAGACCTAAGCTCTGCAGTCCTGCCACATCTGGTCTCGAATACTGATGAATAATTAAACAACTGACAGGAGGTAGAAACTCCCCAAACATCTCCATCTTCAATGATGGGGAGCCCATCACAGTTGTATAAAACACAATACCAAAGTATTTGCAACAACCTTCAACCAGAGGTGCTTAGTAGATGATCCTCCTCCTGAGGTTTCCAACATCACATGTACTGGTCTTCAAACCATCCCACTGCACCTTGTAATGACTGTTTTTTTAAATTATTTTTCGACATGTTTAATCATGGATTGAAATGACAAAATGAGTGTTTTAAAAGCAAGGATTTCTGGAGGATTGTTGTGTTCAGGCAAGTAACCTGACACTCATTCTAAACACTGATTACACAGTTAGTTTCAGGGGTACTTGAAGTGTAGTTCACAAATGAATTGGAGCCAAAGAATTGTGTACAAATGGAACTTTGGCCAGCTGGTGGTATGGTGATAAATTATTGGATTTGAAATGTTTACTGTGTTTTTCTGTCTCCATAGATGCTGCCAGACCTACTGAGTTTTTCCAACATTTTCTGTTTGTCTCAAAACAGTCTTTGTTTAAACATGGACAAAAAAGAGCACATGAAGTAAGAATGACTTGCCCTTGATATCAAGGCACAGTTGGCAGAGTATGGTATCAAGGAGTTCCTGCAAAACTGGTGCCAACAGGAATGAAAGGGAATGCTTTCAACTAATTGGAGTCATGTCTAGCACAAAGGAAGGTAGTTGTGATTGCTGGAGGCCTATCATCAAAGCACCAAGAATCTCTGCAGAAATTCCTCAGGATGGTGTTCCTAGGCTCAGCCATCTTCAGCTGCTTCATCAATGATCTTTTCTCCATCGTAAGTGCAGGAATGAGATGTTTGCTGATGTTCAGCACCATTTTCAACTCCTCAGATACTGAAACAGTCACCATCCACATTCAGTAAGATATTGAGAGCATCTAGGCTTAGCAGATAAGGGGCAAGTAACAGTGCACCACACAAGTGCCAGGAAATGACAATCTTCAATAAAAGAGAATCTATCAATCACCCCATAATGTTCAATGATATTACCATCACTGAGTCAATTTCATGGAGTTACCATTTACCCAGAGCTGAACTGGACAAACCATGTAAATACTGTGGCTACAAGAGCAAGTCAGAGGCTAGGGATTATGCAGTCAGTAAATTGTATTGTTAGGCCAAAGCATGTCATCATCCAGAAGATGGAAGTCTGGAGTATGTTCGAATACTTTCTACTTTCCTGAATTGGTGCAGAGGCTTGATAGTGTTCAGTTCAAAGCATTCCACATAATTTATACTCATATACCACCTTCAACATTCACTCCCTTCATGATCAATACACAGTATTTGCAGAATCTACCATCTCCAAGATGCACTGTAGTAACTTACCGAGGGACCTCTGACAGGACCCTCCAACCTGCAACTTCTCCCTTTGAAAGGACTTGAAACGATTTGAGCTTTTGGGAGAGGCTGAATAGGCTGGGGCTGTTTTCCCTGGAGTGTAGAAACTGAAAGATGGCCTTATAGAGGTTTATAAAATCATGGGGGGGCATGGATAGGGTAAGCAGACAAGGTCTTTTCTCTGGAGTGGGTCAGTCCAGAACCAGAGGACATAGGTTTAGGGTGGTAGGGGAAAAATATAAAAGGGACCTTAGGGGTAACTTTTTCAAGCAGATTGTGGTGCGTGTATGGAATGAGCTGCCAGAGGAAGTGATGGAGGCTGGTATGGTTACAACATCTAAAAGGCATCTGGATGGGTATATGAATAGGAAGGGTTTAGAGGGATATGGGCCAAGTGCTGGCAAGTGGGGCTAAATTAATTCAGGATATCTGGCAGTATGGACGAGTTGGACCGAAGGGTCTGTTTCCATGCTGTGCATCTCTATGACTCTATGACAAGGATAGCACATGGATAGAAACACCACCTGCAAGGTCTCCTCCAAACCGCTTGGACCTACAACAGTGTTCCTTCACTGTTGTTTGGATATTCTTGAACTCCCTTCCATACACACCAAGAACTGTAGCAGTTTATGAAGGCTGCTCACCACCATGTTCTCCAGATTACTACAGATGGTCATTTAATGCTGGCCTAGCCAGAGATGCCAAAGACATTTTTAAAATCCTCTCCTAAACGTTTGCCCTGACATCCTCTTTGAAGCTCTAGCCCCAACAGCCTCTCTGAACGTCTTGTCTGAACTGCCCTGAAACACGTGCCCTGACATCTCAGTGAACCCAATGCCATGATTTTTAAAGCGTAACAGGTACAGCCATATTACTTTATTACAAGGGAATTTCATCACTGTGCCAGCTGCAACTCATGTACTGAAATCCAACACTGCAGCCTGTTGGGAATTGGAGTTATTTCAGAAATGTAAATGTTTGAATAAGCAGCATTCTCTGACCTCCAAGTGTGTGCTCAAGACTGCTGAATTAAAATTATGTTCGGCCTCTGGTGTCTTAATTGATAACTAGAGATTTTTTCTTGTTGGTTTTTATTTCCTGATTCAACTTGCGTAAATTTTACCCTGTCTCCTGATGTCCTGTTACTGCTGTGATGTTTAATATATAAAGTCAAACCTCTGTACTTCTGTCCACCAATACAAAAGAATGTGCAGTGAGCATGAATATGCAGTGAGCAGTTTAGAGGTCAGATGGCATTAAGCTTGAGCCTTCATTGTGTAAGCAGGTAATTTACATCTGTGAAATGTTACATTCAGTTGAGCATACAATTGTGAGCGCACTCATTTAGGATGACACGCGACTCAAGCTAAGGAGCGTGCCTCACAACAAGTTAAACTGGTCAGGGATTATGTTACATCATAAAAGCAGAGTGTGGTATATACAGGATAACATAGAAACAGGCGTGTTACAGGCAGGAGGACACAGAGCTTGGATTCAGTTATGTTTCCAACAATTCAGAGTTTGGACTGCATTGCACACAAAATGACAGAGCTTGGCATATTATACTTAGAATAACAATGAGCTAGAAGTATGTTACACATATATTGAATGAGGAGAATGCTACATACACGGTAATCTCAAGCTCTATAGAACTGGGCCAAATTTTGTTTAGAGGCAGCAGCAACATGTAATGGGACTAGTTAAACACGATCCTGTGGGCAGCCAGCCAATTAACAAACCGGAGGTATAGGCCTATCCAGTTAAGGGGTGAGGTTGGATGTTGAGGTGCCAATAACTGCATATGACTTATAGGCAGATGCTAGCAAAGGTCTTCATAAGAAGTGATTGAATTCAAAATTCAAAATTGATCATTCAAAATTGATCACCAACTGGCCTCAGCAGATTGCCAATGTGGCATTTGATACACAAACAAATGGATATCGTTAAATTGCTGGGCTTCCCCTAACAACAATTAATTGTGTTCTTGGATCTACCAAGCATTGGTTGTGATACAGGGTCCTGGCTTCATTAATAGTGTCATTGGGTTGGTCAATGAATAATTTTGTTATTATGGTCTTGAGAAGCCCCTACCTATGTATAGATGCAAGGAGATGGCAAAAAGCAAGGTCAAAAGAGTAGGGTACGATGATACGTCAAACCTATATATATGTGGATCTCCCCATGAGCAAGTGGGCAATTCATCCATGCTTTCAAAACCCTCCATACTCTCAACCCTCCTTATCTCCATAGTTTCCTCCAGACCCACAACCCTCTCAGATATCTGTGCTTCTCCAAATCTGGTCTTTTCTGCACTGACATTTATTATTGCTCTGTCTTTCTGACCATGCTTTCATTTGACTGGACTGCAAATGGTGGAAATATCTCCAAACACCACGTTGTATTCCTCCTTTAAAGCCCTATATAAAACCTTCCTTTATGATCAAGCTTTTGATCATCTGACTCAATGTGTCATTACTTGGCTCAGTATTATACTTTGTTTTATAATGATCCTGTGAAGCACCTTGGGACATTTAATCACATTAAAGATGCCTTTTAAGTCTTTGTTGTGGAATAGTAGGAACTAGAGCATATAACATTGTGATTTTAGATTAGAACTTACAGTGTGGAAACAGGCCCTTCGGCCCAACAAGTCCACACCGACCCGCCGAAGCGTAACCCACCCAGACCCATTCTCCTACATCTACCCCTTCACCTAACACTACGGGCAATTTAGCATGGCCAATTCACCTAACTTGTGGGATTGTGGGAGGGAACCAGAGCACCCTGAGGAAACCCACACAGACACAGGGAGAATGTGCAAACTCCATACAGAGAGTCGCCTGAGGCAGGAATTAACCCAGCTCTGCTGGTGCTGCGAGGCAGCAGTGCTACCATGCCGCCTGCGGTGGTTTGTCGGCGATTTTTAAAGATGACTGTGATTCTGGTATCTTATAAGATTTTGAAGACCAATATTGTTACTTTTCCATTTTATATATTGATTTTGCTTTTAATATTCTCCCTAAACTAGACGTTCATGTCAGTATCTGCTAATTGTGAACCAAACTATCAGGGGTTTGGGGCAGAGGTCCATTAAGCTGCAAAAAAAATCACCTTAGATAGTTTCATGCGCTGAATAGACAAAGGCACAGGGTTAATTGGGGAAAACCTTTTCGACAGACTTTTTTCAAATTGGTTGACCCCATGTAATTGATAGTACAGACTCACCAGTATCTTTCCTTATTTATCAGATTTGCTGACAGTAAAGGATGCTGCTGTCATGCTTGTTGTATCAATTTGTCAAGTGCATCAGTTTTGCAAAATTTGACATGGTTGCATTTGCAATCCTTCCTGAACTGAAACAACTTAAAGCAATATCATTTACTGAATTGGCATGGACATTGGACATAACCATTGCATGGAACAAAAGTAGCAATCTTAGATTGTGTGCTAACATTAATATGATACATAAATGTATAAGTTCAGACAAATATCCCAGATTCCTGGATCCAAGAACTATTAGCATCATTTCATGACTCCACACGCTTCATGAAAATTGACACAAATGCAGCATTTCCATTTGCCATTAACTGAACCTTTTTTATCCTTATCACCATAGAATGACCTAAAGACTATAATTAAAAAGGATAATTTCTTCAGTCTTGTCAGACTTTGAAGGGATCATCAAATTACTTGACAATGTCATTGTTTATGGAAACAACAAAACAGAACATTGTCAGTGATTATCAGTAATACGTGAACTTCACAATTTAATGATCAACAAGGACAAAACCACACTCACGATATCCAAGAATGGCTTCCTATGGTGTGGAGTGGCAGCTGGAGGAAAGTCAATGCACTACAATGTCAAACAACCCCTTCTAACATGAATGAGTTGGCATCATTCCTCAGTGCAACCAACTTTTATCACAAATTCTTCCTTAAGCATGCAGTTATCACAAGGCCTCTTCACAACCTCCTGTGAATGATGCACAATGGAAATGGGCAGTAAACAACATTTGATACATTAAAGGTAATATCTCCAGCAGTCAATGTACTTTTCAACGCGTATGCAGAAACACGTATCATCAGGAAATGTGATTGGCAATGTACTATTGCAATTCACTGAGGGAAATGAATGACTTTTGGTCCATTTCTGTATTCAAAAACTGTGCAAATACTCTACAGAATGTGAGAAGCACTGGCTTGGATCTATGTTTGAGAATGTGTATGTCTCTGATGGAAAGTTCACTCTCCATACTGCTCACCAAATGCTGACTACATTGTTAACCTCATCAGACTTTGGTCATTGATCTCTATGCAACGGTCAGAATGTCTTCATCAGTACTGCAACAGGGCCAAACATTACTCAGGTTTACACAACCAAAGAGCTGACCCACCCAGCCATGCTGCTAACACGTTTTGTTTGTGATGGTGAAATGACTTGTGACATTGAAAACGGCGTGAATACAGTTGAACTGTGCAACACATGTAACTGTGAATTGTGTTACACTAGAAGAGTTGAGGTAGAAACAGACTGCAGAAAGTAAACCAGTACGTAAAAGCTGAGTGGCGTAAAGAAGTGCTACTGGAGAGTACTTTGAAGTAGGCGATGAACTCACATTAATGACAACAGTATTGCTGTGTCTTAAGTGGTTACCCTGAAATCACTAAAGCAATCTGGATTGCATCTTGCCTATGTAAGACATCTGGGTGATGTTAAGATGAAACAGTGATCTTATGAAGCATTCCTGCGGCTGGCACTAGACTCAGCAAAGAAGTATTCATTAGAAACTGTGAAAAATCTGACAGTGTTCCACATCTCCACAATCCAAACCCCACGACTAATGAAATAACTACAACAACTCTAAGTAGATATTTTTGGAGAAGTATAAGCAGCCCCTAGAAATCAATGATTTTTTGGGGGCTTGTTGTTAATCATTTACATAATGAATGATCATACAACAAATTCCATAACCACTATTTCAGTTAGACGTTGCTGACAAGTTGTTTGCAAAATGCTTTATAACAGAGACTGGCATAATTGAGAATGATGGCAATTTGTTTCCTGTCAGTTCATAGACCTAACAAGGTATGAATTAACCACCATCTGACAATACATTACACCTTATGACTGTATGGCAATGTTGAGCAATTCAGAAGGGTGATGAAGGACAGTCTGAGAGCTAGAATGTGAGAGGGGACAACAGTTAAGCAATGTATTTACAGTATATCACACATAGTGAACCACCCCCACACTGTCTGACTGGAAAGAAACCAACTGAAATAATAACTGGCTGAAACGTTTGCACGCTGCTGACCATTCTTGAGCCATGATCTTCACTCAATGAGAATGCTAGAGCAAAAGCAAAGACATTGCAATGCAGTTGAATGAATCAAAAGCATAATTCAACCAGCATGGAGATGACAAAGAAACCCCAATTTGAAATTGGAAATAGGGTTCAGAACAAATAGCAAAAGTGCAGCCACAAATAGGTATCACCTCGACCTGGACCATAACAGAACAAGCAGTTGCTTAGACCCAACTCTTATTTGTTGGATGGCAATACAAAGTGGAATGTTTGATAACAGGTATCCATGGATATTGCAAAGACTATGAGGATCCTTTTACGATAAGTGACTGTGATGGTGACTATTCATCTCACAGAACTGATCACACAGAACCACCTTTTCAAGGTTGTAGCTCTAAGCACCATCATCAGAGTCCTTTATATTTTGAGACTATTTTATAATTAGAAAAAACAAACATACTGAACTCTAAGAAATATTTCATACTTATGTTTGTTGTCTTATGTTTGGTTGTCTTAATTCAAAATAAAACCTTCGGTTTTACAAGGGGTGAATGTTGTAGTGTTCATTTCTGGCTTATGTTTGGATTTATTTGTTGATTAAGTTTGCTGCCAACCTCTTGCTGTATGTTATTAGTTAATGCTGGGCGGAGTTACTCAAAAAGAGATACTGAACAATTGCTAATTGCTATTTGCACAAAAGTAAACATTTTAAGCCATTTTGAATAAATCTTCTGTGCAACATAAAATGTGCAACATCTCTTACCTTGGAGGCATACAATACAATAAAAAATGTGTTTAAATAAGGTAGAAAGCTGTTCCCATTTGTTGATGGTACAAGGGCTAGGAGACACAGATAGAAGTTATTTAGCAAGAGATGCAGGGGATGACTGGAAATCTCCAGGTGTTTGAAGCAAAAATGATCAATGATTTCAAAAACAAAGTAGATACGCACTTGAAAGAAATAAATGTTCAGGTCTATTAAGATAGTGCAGTGGAACGAGACTGACTAAATTGCTCATTCTGTACCATATTCATAGCGTCATAGAGTCATAGAGATATTATTTAAATAATTCATACATTTGTGCTTTGCAAATTGCATTTTGTGCTGAGGCAGCTAAAAGGGTTAGATACTCCCATTAGGGAGCATAACTCAAAGTCAGTGTGGTGAGTGTTTTAAACCTGGCAAATTGCAAATAGTGGAGTACCACAAGGATCAGTGCTGGAGAATTAACTTTTTAAATTGACACAATGGCTTGAATTAAGGAACCAAGTATATCATCAGCTGACAATGAGACGATAGGAAAGAAAGCAAGTTGTGAGAGAGATTCAGAATCCTCCTTTATATCACACCAACTAACATTATTCCAATTTAGTTCTGGTTAGTCAAAAAATAGTTTTAAAAAGGCACACTTGGAATGGACATAGTGTTCATACTGGAGCATTGTTCTAAGGTTTATAAGTCAAGTTAGATCAGTATGCATCATTCACAAGTTTTATTGGGTTTTCTCTTCAGGAATAAGACCCAGTTCATTGAAATATGTTTTTGTTTCCTGGTTAACTCTATCTTGTGCAATGTTGGGTTGTGCTCTGTTGTATTGGGAATCGATCAGAGGAGAATGGACAAAGAGACAAACTGGAAAAGGCAAAGAGGCAAAAAGACTGACCGAAAGGGGCCATTAAAGTCTACGCTTAAGAGAGAGATTGGCGAGTGTTATCTTATTTGAATTTATATTGTATTTTTGTTATATTCCATGATTCATTTTATCTTCTAAATTCTTTCAACTGGGAATGCACAGTACTGCTTATGATCATGTTCCAATGGAACAATGATTCAATTAAAGTGCTGTTTTCCAGGAAGACAAGCCCAGTTTGAAGTGAGGTCTACCTAAACTTAGAATAAGTCTGCATCGGAATGGTGCTGTGATCCCAGTTGTGAGAACATTGGTCAAGTTGGATCTTGATAATGGAGAAAGTAAGGACTGCAGATCAGAGTCGAGAGTGTGATGCTGGAAAAGCACAGCAGGTCAGGCAGTATCCGAGGAACAGGAGAATCAGTGTTTTGAGCAAAAGCCCTTCATCAGGAATAAGGCTTGTGAGCCAAGGGATGGAGTGATAAATGAGAGGGAGGTGGAGGGGGAGGGGGAGGGGGATGGAGCTGGGGGGAAGGTAGCTGAGAGTACAATAGATAGATGAAGAAAGAGGGTGGAGTGGATAGATGGGAAACAAGATGGACAGATAGGCAGGTTCAAGAGGGCAGTGCTGAGTTGGAGGGGTGGATCTGGGATAAGGTGGGGGGGGCGGTGAAATAAGGAAACTGGTGAAATCCACATTGATCCTGTGTGGTTGGAGGGTCCAAGGCGGAAGATGAGGCATTCTTCCTCCAGGCATCAGGTGGTTAGGGTTTTGTGATGGAGGAGGCCCAGGACCTGCATGTCCTTGGCGGAGTGGGAGAGGGAGTTGAAGTGTTCGGCCATGGGGTGGTGGGGTTAGTTGGTGCAAGTGTCCCGGAGGTGTTCTCTGAAGTGTTCTGCAAGAAGGTGTCCTGTCTCCCCAATGCGGAGGAGACCGCATCGGGTGCAATGATACAGTAAATGACATGTGTGGAAGTGCAGGTAAAACTGATGGATGTGGAAGGCTCCTTTGGGGCCTTGGATGGGGGTGAGGGAGGAGGTGTGGGCACAGGTTTTTCAATTCTTGCGGTGGCAGGGGAAGGTGCCGAGAAGGGAAGGTGGGTTGGTGGGGGACGTGGACCTGACAAGAGAGTAGCAGAGGGAATGGTCTTTACAGAAGCAGATAGTTGGGGAGGGAACTATATCTCTGGTGGTGGGATCCATTTGTAGATGGCGGAAATGGCGGAGGATGATGCGATGTATACAAAGGTTGATGGGGTGGAAGATGAGGATCGTGGGTGGGGAGGCAGGTTCTGTCCTCGTTGCGATTGGAGGGGTGTAGTTTGAGGGTGGAAGTGAAGGAAGTCAATGAGTTGCGCTGGAGGGCATCATCTACCACGTCAGAGGGGAAATTGCAGTCTTTGAAGAAGGAGGCCATCTGGTGTGTTCTGTGGCGGAACAGGTCCTCCTGGGAACAGATGTGGTGGAGTAATTGGGAATAAGCAATAGTGTTTTTGCAGGAGGTATGGTGGGAGGAGGTGTAGTCCCGGTAGCTGTGGAGGTCGGTGGGTTTATAGAAGATGTCCATGTTGAGTTGGTCACTGTTGATGGAGATGGAGAGGTCCAGAAATGGGAGGGAGGTATCCAAGATGGTCCCAGCGAACTTAAGGTCAGGGTGGAATGCGTTGGTGAATTTGATGAACTGTTCAACCCCCTTGTGGGAGCATGAGGTGGTGCTGAAACAGTTATCAATGTAGCGGAGGAAAAAGTGGGACATGGTGCCAATGTTACTCCAGAAGGTGGACTATTCCACGTAACTGACAAAGAGATGGGCATAGCTGGGGCCCATGCAGATGCTTATGGCTACCCCTTTGGTCTGGAGGAAGTGGGAGATTCAAAGGAGAAATTATTGAGGGTGAGGACCAGTTCAGCCAACCAAATCAGGGTGTCAGTGGAAGGGTACTGGTGGGGATGCTGGCAGAGGAAGAAACAGAGCTTGGAGGCCTTCATCATGGCAGATAGAGGCGCACAGGGACCGGTTATCCATGCTGAAGATGAGGTGTTGGGGCCAGGGAAATGAAAGTCTTGGAGGAAATGGAGAGCATGGGTGGTCTCCCCAATGTAGGTGGGGAGTTCCTGGAGTGGGGGGGGGATAGGACAGTATCAAGGTATGAGGAGATGAGGAGATATGTCGGCCGGGGTGGTCAGGCTTGTGGATCTTGGGTAGGAGGTAGAACCAGGCAGTGCGGGGTTCCCAGATTATGAGGTTGGAAGCTGTAGGTGGGAGGTCCCCTGAGGTGATGAGGTTGTGTATGGTCCGGGAGATGATGGTTTGGTGATGGGAGATGAGGTCTTGATAATCATCTGTCTTACAAGGAGTAGATTTCATAATCAAGAATGAAAGGATTCTAGGATTGAATTGAAATTCCAAAAAAATCATTTTATAAACTTGAGTAAAATAAACATAGGTGTTAATGGCTAAAAAGTTACACTGGACAAATAAGATAATGGCTATAAAGATGCTAAATAAAGACTAGAAGTCAAAGCTTTTTGTCTTGCACTCATCAGGACTAGGAACAAGAAACAGACTTGAAAATAAGGGCTCCAATGTATACTGCATGAGTAGAGGGTGCTGATTGGTTTGGCCATCAGTGGCACAGAGATGTGGCAGGAATAGTTCATTGTCAAATCTTTGTTCTCAGACCAAGCATATACATTCTGATTGGTGTCGCCATGAAAATGCAGAAAAAAAATGGCACTTTCCAGGACCTTTTTCTCCCCCATGAAGGATGATGCAATGTGCACATTTTTTTTTGTCTGTATAAAACAAGGTCCTGTGTCTAATTGTATGTAGTTTCTAACACTTGCGACTTTCTACAATTTCTTACCATTGTAGGATCACTATGTTGCTTCGACAGCTGATCTTGAATTATTGAATCTTTAATAATTTGCTTTGCTGGAGTTGTACTGAGGAAATTCATTAGTTCCTGCTAATGAACTACTGGTACTGAACATTCCCACACTCACACATGCACCCCCTCATAGACTTAAGACACTCTACACACTACACACACACATACACTTTCTCACACTCACAACCCCCAACCCAGACAGACAGACACACACACACACACAGACAAAGACCCACATGCACACATATATTTTGTGGGGTGAATTTGCACTTGTAGGGTTACATTGGACTTTGCTCAAAAACTGCATGAATTCATGTAAAACTCTGTTATCACACTTTTTAGATTAGAATCAATCTAAACATCATGGCATAGACAGAGAACACAGGGGGCTAATACCTTCAACATATTGTCTAGCTATCACCCATTGTTGACAGCTAACCTGAGAAGGCTTTGTGATTTACACATGAAAGAAGTGAAACTATCATGGTATTCAAACAGATGAAAGACTCAACAGACAATCAATTTGTCAATGTATAGTTTCAGTTACATCACACTGTAAATTTTTGCTATAAATTCTGTGTGTTAGGATTGAGCCCACCACTATCACCTGATGAAGGAGTAATGCTCCGAAAGCTAATGTGCTTCCAATTAAACCTGTTGGACTATAACCTGGTGTTGTGTGATTTTTAACTTTGTACACCCCAGTCCAACACCAACATCTCCAAATCAGGCCAAGGAAACAATGACTACTAGTACTTTAGCAGTTCAATGATGAATATTGGTAAATGAAGTCAAGACAAAATTTTAAGAGCAGTAAATATTACCAACTGAACCATTTTGACCAACTATTTGTTTAAAAAAAACATATTGCCTCTGTGCCATCAAAAAAGGTTTCTCAGAAATGTTATTTAAAGTTGTCCTGAGTCTAATGTTCAGCTTCAAATCCACCTCCATTTACTTGGTACATCATTCTGTCTGCATGCTTACCAGTGATAGTATGAGTTTTTACTCATTTAAATAAGTTCATATTTCAATCAACTAACTCCTTCATTCTGATTAAGTGATGGAGTTCAGTCTGGTGTGTTCTTCAGACCTTTAATGCATGTCGGAATCTGTATTGAAAGGGGAAAAGTACCCTTTTTTTCTTTCCTTTCTGTTATTATCAACCTCAGGCAGAGAGGAATTTACTCACCCCTCTGGACTTGGTCATAACACCTTTTCATTGAAAACCCATCTCTCCCAATGAGGCCTCTTGCTCACAGCACACATTACAATAGAAAGCAGAAGCTGGGGATTGCTGTGGGTTCCCAATACCCTGTCAATTTTAGCCCAATTAACCATCCATCCCATCCCAGGCCCACATGCTCTGTAAGGTTAAAACTCCCCTATGGCTCTGGACAAAAGAAAGGCTGACCAAATACACATAGCTATCCATCTGGATTTATTCATAATTGTAATATAAGCAAGTCAAGCTGTGCCAGAACCCCAGGCAGCCTGTATACAGGGAGGAATGCAGCAGCAGTTGAATTATAAAGTGTGAGTGAAATTGTGGAGTGCCTGTCTGCAACCAAGATGATTATGTTGAGAGTAAACTTAGTTAAACAACAACCACTACCATTTATATCATGGTTAAACATCCTCAAGTGCTTTATAGCAGAATGGCCCCCAGGGAAAGGAATCAAGCCCAAGCAAAGAGACATTAAGAGAGGGAACTGCAGATTTGCATAAGAGCATATTAAAGGAGGAAAGGAAGAGGCATGATGATTAGGGAGGGAATTTCAAGTGTTTAGGTTCTACATAGTTGAAGGCAGCATAGCCAATGGAAGTAATGGACCTGCAAGAGGCTGGAAATGGCAGAAAACATGATTAACTTTAACTTTGTATTCGCACAATTCTTTAAACTCAATAGAGAAAATGGTTTATTTATATACATTTCTCAAAGGATACAGTTAGAGATTCAAGGATGAATTTTCCCTCTGACCCCTGCAGCAATCTAACTTCAGATGGGTGCACTTTGGGTGAGTCTACCATGCTGCTTTCCTGGACAGATGTGAATATTATTGATGGATTTCTCAGAGATTGCCTATCATCATCAGACACCTTGTCTGTGTAAAGGTCCAGAATGACAGCAACCGAAGATGGTGCAGAATAGTTCAACAGTTCAATTCTTAAATCAGAGAGTAAGAATTTGAAGTTTGAACAAGTTCTTCATGCGTCATAGAAATGCTGGACATTTTTGGCACTGGTATGATAAACTGTGTGACTTCCCAATGCTTATTTTAGTAGAATTTACTGCTGAGTAACAAAGATTACTGGTGATTAAATGATGCGTGCTGATCTGACTTTTCTTTAGTGATGTATTTTATAGTAAATGCAACTAAAATGGAAAAATTGTTGTGTTTCATATATTGTATTTGACCTGCAGATGGATGGAATGTTGATGGGCTTGTCATGCAGCAAGCTGAATGTTGAACCGTGGACCTCACAGTTGATACTATTGCATGAAGTAATGCTTCAGAAGGAATTAATGTTAAAGTTTGTTCTACTCAATCTGAAGATTTCCCACTGCCTTTGTGTGGGCAAAACTGTTAGTTTTGCACAAGATGCTGATGCAGACAGATATAACATACCTAGTAGTTGTTGTTACACTTAACTGATTAATGTGAATTGCAATTATTGCTACTTTGAAATACTTGTTTTTTTTTAAGATTAGATTACTTACAGTGAAGAAACAGGCCCTTCGGCCCAACAAGTCCACACCGACCCGCCGAAGCGCAACCCACCCAGACCCATTGCCCTATATTTACCCTTTCACCTAACACTACAGGCAATTTAGCATGGCCAATTCACCTGACCTGCACATCTTTGGACTGTGGGAGGAAACCGGAGCACCCAGAGGAAACTCACGCAGACACAGGGAGAATGTCCAAACTCCACACAGTCAGTCGCCTGAGGCGGGAATTGAACCCGGGTGTCTGGCGCTGTGAGGCAGCAGTGCTAACCACTGTGCCACCGTGCCTCCCATTCGCTCGTGAGATCCTCTTCTTGTTAAAACTCTTGTGGTCTATCCTCAATCACTGAAAATAGACTGGCCCCTCAACATGGTGTATGAAAGGAGGATTGATGGTGGGAGCTACCACAAGTGATAAGTGGTTGGTAACTGGAAGATACATCATACTAACAGGGCTGCTATCTGGGAATACGATTAACATGTCAGACATTTAGCTGCACAGACTAACTAGGCAGCACTATAATGAACTGAGAAGAGATTACATGGTTCACTTTGGGGCATGGCACTAAGAGGTTATGTGAACTGCCAATCTCTGAATTGACCTCAAATCATACAGGCATGACATTATGGAGATGTTACAGTGCAGAAGAAGCTAATTGATCCATTAAATCCATACTGGCTTTTTGTACAGTAATCCGGTCAATCCCATTTCCTACACAAACCCATAGCTTTCAAGTGACCATCCAAATTCCTTTTCAAGTCATTGTTTATCTCTACATCCACCACCTTTATCTCCAAAGTCTGTACAACTTAGTGTGTAAAAAGCTCCTCTTCACATTTTCCCTGCATCTCTTGTCCAAAACCTTAAATCTGTGTTCCCTAGTCCTTGTGCTATTAGTGAATGGGAACAGTTTTTCTTTGTCTAGTTTACCTAAATCTGTCATAAGCTTGCATCTGTCTATCAGATCAATATCATTTATACCACAGAGAAAAAAAAACTTTTTTCCCAATTCAAAGTTGTAGCTAAGTTCCTTCATTCCCTGGAGATATTCTGATAAATCCTCTCAACACCCTCTCAAGGGCTTTTACATTGAACCTAATGCATACTGACCAGAATTGTGTTCAATATTCCAGCTGTGGCGTAACCAGAGCTTTATAAATATTCAGCATAACTTACCTACTTTTGTACTCGC
The DNA here is from genome assembly GCF_037043375.1 of Chiloscyllium plagiosum. Taxonomy (NCBI): domain Eukaryota; kingdom Metazoa; phylum Chordata; class Chondrichthyes; order Orectolobiformes; family Hemiscylliidae; genus Chiloscyllium; species Chiloscyllium plagiosum. Next base: position 15,438,408 of record NW_028270145.1, on the reverse strand, counting down.
ACCTTTATTTGTGAAAACCTAAATCCCAAATGTATTGGAAACTAATCTCTCAATTATCTTTCCATCTTCAAAAAATCAATGCAGCCAAACCTACAGGTCCCTTTATTCTCTTACAGTTTTAAGACCGTGCTTTTAATTCTGTATAGCCAAATCCGATTTCTCTTCTGAAAGGGCAGCATGGTGACTCAGTGGTTAGCACTGCTACCTCACAGCGCCACAGACCTGGGTTCAATTTCCACCTTGGACGACTGTCTGTGCCTGCATGGGTTTCCTCCAGGTGCTCCGATTTCCTCCCACAATCCAAAGATGTGCAGGCCAGATGAGTTGGCTGTATTAAATTGCCCATAGTGCTAATTGCACTAGTCGGAGGTAAATCTAGGATAGGGAAATGGTTCTGGGTGGATTACTCTTTGGAGGGTCAGTGTGGACTTGTTGGGCCAAAGGGCCTGTTTCCATACTGTAGGGATTCTAATCTAAAATGTGTTACTGCACACATTCTCTATTGAATTCCATCTTCAATGTGTCCACTTACTGTGCAAACTGCTCTTAGCTCTGTTGCAGTTGCTTGGTTTCACTCTCATTGTTTGCCACACTTCTGAGTTCTTAATGATACTTTACACTGCATTTTAATGTTCGAGTTGTGTCAAAAAAGGCAATAGTCCTTGCGCTAACACCATCTACTGTCTCCCGATCTGAAACACAACCGTTTATCATGACCTGGTGTTTACTGTCCTTCAGCCAATTTTTAATTCAAGCCTTTCTATTCCATGAGCCTCAATTTGTTAATCTGTTTTTTATGTGATACATTGTCACAGGCTTGGTTAAAATTCCTGGCACCTTCTATTGCATTCTCTTTCTCTCTTACTTCACCCAAGTATTCAATTAAACATGAGATGTTTTATTTTTTTACAAATCCTTGTGGGCTGTCATTAAATAATTCAATTCTCTCTTACCTATATCCCAAATATTGTTTCTGAAACCTTATCCACCATGAATATTAAATGGACAGATTTGTTAGGAATGACCGTTCCTCCTCTCTTAAATAAGAGTGCCACACTAATCAATCCCTAATTCCCCCAATCTAGAGAAGATGAGAAAATAATGGTTAAAAGCTACTGCTATTTTCACATCTCATTTCCTTCAATACCAGAGATGTATACCATCTGGACCAGGTGATCTATCTATATGATACTTAAGTAGCCTTCTCAGTATATCCTATCTATTACATTCCATTCATTATCTTTACCATCTCTAATTCTGCTGTGACTTTGTTGATGGAATCTTGCTCGTAAACACTGGTACAAAGTACCAATGGAGGAATTTACTTCTACCTCTAACCTTGCATTATTCCTGATAGATTCTCCCGTGTCCCTTATCTCTGACTACCTAGTTATTATTTACCTGCAGGTGCAGTATTTTTGTGTTCCCTTTAATGATAACTTCAATTTTATTCTCATACCTTCTCTTTGCCAGTCTTATTTTCATATGCTTTCCATATCTCGTCTTGTTGACCTAGACTATCTGGCACCATTAGTAGCAAGTAATGAGACATATCCAGTATTGAGGGCTGCACAGCATAGGATGTTTCAAAGAGCTGATTGACACCCAAACCTGGAAATGTACTAAAAAGGCACTGTGATGTCTACACTGATCACAATAACAGGGTAAAAATGAGGACTGCAGATGCTGGAAACCCGAGTCTGGTTTAGAGTGGTGCTGGAAAAGCACAGCAGGTCAGGCAGCATCTAAGGAGCTGGAAAATTGACGTTTCGGGCAAAAGCCCTTAATCAAGAATAGCGCAATTCCTGATGAAGGGCTTTTGCCCTAAATGTCGATTTTCCTGTTCTTTGGATGCTGCCTGACCTGCTGTGCTTTTCCAGCACCACTCTAATCCTGATCACAATAACATTTGATTCCCACTTTGTTCTATACTTCCACCATGTTAATTTGCTTAGAGTTTGCCACAGCATATGTGAAACCTGTTCAGCAGGGTTCCGGGGAAATCGGGTGGAGTTTCAAAGCACCCCAGCACCCACTGCAAATCTGACACTGCTCACTATCCCCCACTCATTCCTGGCTCATATCCCATCACAGTCCCCCAAATATTAACAGTTCACACACCTAGCACAACACTCTTTCTCCCTTTCTTCCAAAATACTGAAAATGTTAATATCCCCATTGTGAGCCTGACATTGCTCACACACCCCTACCTCCTAACAATGTTCACACAATCTTGTACCCTACGACAGTGATTAACACTAGAAAACTCCTGACAACACTAACCAACCCCCTCTTTCCCCAAAGCCCCTGCTCACATTGGACAGAATAAGGAGGTAGGTTTTCCCAATGATAAGCCAAGGATCGTGAATGTTTAGGAATGTGTAGCAGTGTCCAAAGGTGAGTAGTGAGCCATGTCAGGAGGTGTGGGGGCGAGAACACTGTCAAGGGCTAGGAAGGCAAGTATTTTCAGGGATGTGTGATGGACAGCATCATTAGGAGTGTGGGGCATGTGATGCTTGTCAGCATCTGAAAGTCAATTAAATGAGAGTTATGCACAGAACTTGATTTTACTTCAGTTACGGGCTTCCTGAACCACATTGTCACTGGGTCCAAGATTAAGCTACGCTGGACCTCAGGCAGGAAGGTGCTCCAGTAAGAAAGCTCAGAGTGTAATTTAAACAAGGCCAGCATTGTGCCCTCCATCTCTTCCACTGACTAGAAGATCTGGACAATTATATTCAGCTGGTCCTAGCTTAAATAATGCATTCAGCTCAAAGATAAGCTGTGACAGTACTAACAAACTTTAGGAAAACGTGTTACAGCTAGAGAGCTGAGGACTTACACACTAAATGGTAAGATTCTGGGGAGTGTTGCTGAACAAAGAGACCTTGGAATGCAGAATCAAGATTTGTTGATAGTGGAGTTACAAGTAGATAAGATAGTGAAGGCGTTTGGTTTGCTTTCCTTTATTGGTCAGATCTTTGAGTGTAGGAGTTGGGAGGTAATGTTGGAGGTTGTTGGTTCAGCCACTTTTGGAATATTGCGTGCAATTCTGGTCTCCTTCCTATCGGAAAGATGTTGTGGAACTTGAAAGGGTTCAGAAAAGATTTACAAGGATGTTGCCGGGGTTGGAGGGTTTGAGTTATAGGGAGAGGCTGAATAAGGTGGGGTTATTTTCCCTGGAGCATCAGAAGCTGAGGGGTGACCTTATAGAGGTTTATAAAATCATGAGAGGCATGGATAGGGTAAATAGACAGGGTCTTTTCCCTGGAGTATGGGAGTCCAGGACTAGAGGGCTTAGATTTAAGGTGAGAGGGGCAAGATTCAAAAGGGACCTAAGGGGCAACCTTTCCATGCAAAGGGTGGTATGTGTATGGAATGAGCTGCCAGAGGAAGTGGTGGAAGCTGTATAACTATGGCATTCAAAAAGCATCTGGATGGGTATATGAATAGGATATGGGGCAGGTGCTGGCAAATGGGACTAGATTAGTTTAGGATATCTGGTCGGCATAGATAAGTTGGACCAAAGAGTTTGAGTCCATGCTGTACATCTCTATGCCTCAATGACTCTAAATGGCCGCAAGAAGGAATGTAAGAAAACATGCCTATTCATTGGGCATTTCTTCAGTGTTGTGGAGGAAATGGTCAACTGCACATTTATTTCTAGAATTCCCAAGTGAGCATTTGCCAAGAGAGACATTGATAATGATGGCAGATCACATGGAACAGATGTGTGAAACTGTACGGATACAGAAGAATTTTTTAAACGTCCATGCTGTTTAATAAAGCCTGCTAATATTCACTTGCAAGGGTGCAGACTGATCTTACTACAAAGGGATAGACAGTGACTATACCCGCGAAAGAAAAGGCAAGTGGTATGATCACACTTTGGCTTCAAGAGGAGTGTTTTGTCCTGGTTTCTTATAGACAGAGATTGAGGGGATAGGTCCAAGCAGTTTATGAGAAGATAAACAACTTGTGAAAACTTGGGTGTTTTTTAAAAAGGTGGAACAATAGAAGCAGCATGAATGGGTGTCACCAATTTCTCACCAACTAAACCAGGGGCTTTAGCTTTAACTTTCAGCAGTTATTGCTGGGGTCTCAGCAGATTTGGAAGGCAATGAATCTCTCATGACTGCAACACACTCTCTCTGAGTTTTCTCTCAGATTTCCTTTGATGTTCTTTCCTCTTGGACTGGAGAACTACAACTAAGACAATCTGTTTGCCTTTTGCCAATGGTGTGATTATGTGATGTTTCTATATTGGAACAGATACTGCTTAGTAGTAAAATAATCTATTATTTTATTAAGCTTTCCAATCGGGGTAAGTTATTCTGAGTTCCTCTTTCTTTTGTTATATTTTAGCTATAGTGTTTGAGTAAATTGTGCTTTGCCTAATGTCGAGTAGTTTGACTAATCAAATTGCATCTGGAATGCCGCACCCAACATTTGTCTTAAAAAAAAAAAAAAAGTTAGGGTCTAGGCTACCTTCTTAATATATGAGAAAGTGAGGACTGCAGATGCTGGAGATCAGAGTCGAGAGTGTCATGCTGGAAAAGCACAGCCGGTCAGGCAGCATCCAAGGAGCAGGAGAATCGAAGTTTCAGGCAAGAGCCCTTCAGAACCCGTCCTAATGAAGGGCTCTTGCCTGAAACGTCGATTCTCCTGCTCCTCGGATGCTGCCTGGCCTGCTGTATTTTTCCAGCACCACACACTTGACTAACTTCTTAATATATTCTTGAGGGTCTCTGGTCTGGTTCATGACAGTGTCAAAGAGCACCCGATGTGAGTCCCAGAGGCAGCACAGGGCTACAGCTGAAGAATGAGGCCAGCCCAGTGATCCAACCCTGGAACTGGACGGATAGCCTGACGTGAAATTCAGCAATGACAAGAAGCAGTGCACAATAAACTTCAAGAGGATCTCAGCACTGAACCACAGAGAGGAAAAGCCCACACAAACACTAAAAAAGCACTGGAGAAACCCACAGCAGGGAATGCAACAAGCAACAAGAAAATTAATCGACCAAAGTAAGTAATAAATCCTGTAAATGAGACATCTGTGCAGAGAGGGACAACGGCATGAGAGAGGAAACCCATGTGACACTTAAGAGGGCTGGAATCAAGAGAAGCACTTCAGTTGCCATGGCCACATGTAGATGGCCCATGATGGAAAAAGCTTTGCCTTTACCAAATCATCTGGAGAATGTTGGGTGTACCAACCAGGTTGTGGATTGAGGCTTCAGACCTAGGATTTTGCAAAATCAGAATAAGTGATCTGAAGCCTAAGCAAGATGTTTCACAGAAGAAGAAATTTAAGAGACTTAGATCCATTATTTAAATCATAGTGCAGGCGGGGAACTTACTAAAACAGCAGACAGCAAGACTCATCAGGAAAAGATTCTGAAAGACGCAGGGATTGTTATTAGAGCAACAGCAGCAGCAATCAGCCAGAAAAAATAACTGTGATTAAAGGGGTCATTATTATAGAAGCTGCAGGCAATGGAATTTATTCAGGAAAGCCATTTAGGAAATGGGTTTAATGCACATAGGCTGCAAACGACATGTTCATCCTGAGAGACTGTGGAAAAGTCAATAATCGTCCATTTTACCTGCAAAACATTGGAATCCCCCATTTTAGCATCCAAAGGTGTAAATCCTTCATTTGGGTCATAAAAACGCAGGAAATCCCTCCAGTAGCAGCACACAGCAACAGCATTGCTATTACTAAAAGTCTTTTAAGCATGGGAAATAAATCCCATTAGAAAGACATGGCATCAAAAATAATATTGTCAGCAAGATTTAATCTTAGATGTAAGCCAAATAAAACACAGAATTTAGGTTCTTAAGATTCAGAGTTTAAAATCACACAACATCAGATTATAGTCCAACAGGTTTATGTGGAAGCACTAGCTTTTGGAGAGCAGCACTCAGAAAGCTAGTGCTTCCAAATAAACCTGTTGGATTATAACCTGGTATTGTGTGATTTATAACTTTGTACACTCCAGTCCAACACTGGCACCTCCAAATCTTAAGATTCAGTGTAGCTTCCAAATTACATACCAAAGTAGAAGCTGATAAAGCTAATACACTTTGATGTCCAATTGGGAGAACAGTTGATGGTGTTGTAACTCGCCAAGGAACAAAATAAGCACTGATATATTTGAAGATGTACTAAAAGCCTTTGACAATTACATTAACCTCAGGACAATAGCAGTTCTTGATAGAGCAAGATTTGATAGAAAGTTCAACATTCAGTAGAATCATGGGACAGTTTCATTCATAGAGTCATATGGCAAGGAAACAGACCCTTCAGTCTAACCAGTCCACACTGACCATGTTCCTAAACTAAACTAGTCCCATTTGCCTACGCTTGGCCCATATCCCACCAAACCTTTCCTATTCATGAACTTATGCAAATGCTGTTCAAATGTTGTAACTGTACCTGTGTTCACTAATTTCTCTGGTAGTTCATTCCACACACAAAACACTCTCCTCATGCCCCTCATGTCATTTTTAAAATCTTTCTTCTCTCATTTTAAAAATATGGCCCCGAGACTTGAAATGCCACACCCTGGAAAAAGACCCTTGTCATTCACTTTTCCTCTGCCCTTCATGATTTTATCAACCTGTATAAAATCACCCCTCAACATCTTATGCACCAGTGAAAAAAGTTCCAGCCTATTTAAATCTCAACTCTCCATTCCCAGCAGCATCTTGGTAAATGTTTTCTGAACCCTCTCCAGTTTAATAATATCCTTCCTATAACAGTGTGACTAGAACTGCACACAGTACTCCAGAAAAGGCCTCACCAACGTCCTGTACAACCTCAACATGACATCCCAAATCAAATATTCAAAGAAGGCAAGCATGGACCTGAACCCCTTGGTGGCACTGTTCCACAATACTACCCAGAGCCCTACCATTACCTGTATAAATGCTGTCCTAGTTTGTATTACCAAAATGCAATTCTCATTTATCCAAATTAAATTCCGTCTGCCACTCCTCAGCCCATTGATCCAGTTGATCAAAATCCCTTTGTAATCTTAGATAATCTGCTTCACTGTCCACTATAAATGCTGTGACTACATGAGCAACTTAGAGACTGGGAATCCTGCAGAAAGTAGCTCATATCCTGCCTGCCCAGAGTTTACCCATCATCTCCAAGCCATATCTCAGGAGTGGGATAGAATATTCCCCACTTGCCTGAATAAGTGCAGTTCCAACAACACTCAAGATGGCCTACACCATCCAGGATTAAACAGCCTGCTTGATTAGCATTCAATTCATCACCTTCAACATTCACTCCCCACACCATTGACACTCAGTAGCAGCAATGAATACCATCTATAGGATGAACTGTAGAAACTCACCAAGTCTTCTTCAACAGCTGCTTCCAAACTGACAGTCACCAGCATTCAGAAGGACCAGGACAACTGATAACACCATCTGCAAGTTCTCCCAAAAGCCATATAGCATCATTAAATGGAATTCTATTGCCATTCTTTCATTGTTGCTTGGTCATAGCCTGGGACAGGAAATCCTGACAACAGTGTGGGTCCTACATACCAAAACCTGCAGCAGTACAAGAAGGCAGCTCACCAATAAACTATGCAGGTCAATTAGGGATGGACATTAAATGCTGGCCCAGTCAGTGAAACTTCTCATGACTGAAGAAAAAAAGTGAAATGATAGATATGGGAATGACCCTCTTCACAGTTTTTAAAAATGTTGTCAGAATAATTACTATGTACATTAATTTTTCCTGCTATTATGCTAGGTCAAAATCCAGGAAATCTTTGATAGCAGCACTGGGTTTTCCTGTACCTCATTGGCTTTTTTTAAATTCATTCATGGGATGGGGGCATCACTGGCTAGGCCCAGCATTTATTGCCTGTCTCTAAATGCGCAGAGGGCAGTTAAGAGTCAACCACACTGATGTGGGTCTGGAGTTACCAGGTAAGGATGTCAGTTTCCTTCCCTCAAGGACACTAATGAACCAGATAGGCTTTTCCGACAATTGACAATGGGTTCACAGTTATCATTAGAACCTTACTTCCAGATTTTACTGAGTTCAATTTACACCATCTGCCATGGTGGGATTTGAACCTGGATCCCCAGAACCATTACCTGTGTTTCTGAATTAACAGCTAAGCAATACTACCACAAGACCATTGCGTTCCCCCTAAACTTACAGCAGTTCTAGAGAGTTGGGTTCACCATCACCTTCTTCAGGGCAATTAATAAATGCCAATCATGTTCACATCCCATGGGGAAATAAAAGTTCCCAGATTTATATGTTTTTTTGTTACTTGACAGTACATTTAACCAATGAGCAAAGTGTCATGATAAACAGCTTTAAAACAACAGTTTTTGAACACCGAGACAAGAGTCGATATTGTGACAGGAAAGATGTGATCACACTTGAGAGAGTATGAAGGAGATTTACAAGGGTGATGATAACAGTGGAAAATGCACGAAGAAAGATTGGGTACTCTGTTAGGAACAAAGGAGACTTCAAGACAATTTGATTGAGATGAGCAAGATGATCTGTGTCCTAGATTGAGTGGATAAGAAGAATCTGTTTTCCTTACAGAAGAGGGGATCTCCATTTAAAATAACTGGTAAAAGGATTGGAGGAGGTTGAGAACCTTTGTTGTAATTAAAACGTACTAGGACATACATCTGAAGTGTCAGATCATGGCAATGGACCAAACACTGGAAGGCAGGATGATGCTCAATCACTGTCCCTCAGCCAAAATGTACAAGATGAACCAAGTCCCTACCACACATCAACCCCACCCCCAACATCCCCTCAGTCGAATTATGCGGATTCCTTTGCCATCACTCTTTAGTGTTACAGTTATAAAAAGAGGGCTGATTTCTGGCCAGATTTGAAGAATATCTTTCAGCTTTCTTCTATCTTGAATTTAATCCTTTTGGAACAGTAAAGACTGCAGTTGCTATTAGGATTGTTTTATGTATCTGTGTCTGTTTTGTATGTGTCTTACTAGGTCTCGACAGATTGGTGGAAAAGGCAAAGATGATGATTTAAAATTAGGGTTCATAGAGACAGACTATGTTGGAATTGCTGACAAGTCTTTGTCAGATTTATTACAGACAAAAGAAGATTTGACTCCGGAGAAAGAACCACAAATGGTGAGTGAGGCTGAAGTTTACAAGCAACACAGATCATTCTTAAGAGGAGAAGATCAACCCATCACAGGTGATCAATGGAATCCATTAAATGCTTAGGGTACAAAACCACAGAAGTCATTGATAAGAAATCAGTACAGCAAGTAGGAGAAGCAGCAGATGTTATATGTCTTTGACAGTACTATGAAGCAGGGAAACCTCCAAGGCACAGGGTCAGGCAGTGCCCAGCTATTAAAAGGAATGCCTTATGTGGAAACCAATAGGTCATTTGCAGAAAGTTTTATTTCAGAGTTAGATTTTATTGGCACATGCAATCAAGTGTACAGGTGTACAGTGAAAAGTCTTTAATATTACCACACAGGGTGCCATCTTAGGTATGAAGGTACCTAGGTACAAAAAGACTTAGTTACTAAGTAGTAGGAGAAACAAGAGTTAAAAACTTAACCATTGCTTCAAAGAATAATCGAAAAATAAAAAAAGGCCATAGATAACATTAAATTCTTTCATAGTTTAAACTAGGAAAATAATGTAATAAGTTAAAAGTTCAACAGTTCTTGATAAACCCTCCACTTATCTTGCTCTGCTGTCTGCTCTCAATGCTGCTGCTGCAGATACCATTGCTGCTGCTGGAACTACTGCTCTCCCATCTCCCCTGATGCCTCGGGAACATGCCCGGGAAGGATCCACTCGCATGCCAAGCTGAGACACCCCTACAAGGTGCCGAGAGAGCAGCTAACATACCACTGAGAAACCAGGATGAGAGCCGCCAAGTGACAAGGCCGGGACCCACCACAAGTTGCAAATAGACCAGGCTGAGACCCGCTGAGAGATCATGCCAAGACCTGCCACAGGGGAGGTGAATACCAAGAGGGGGATCTCACCAAAAAAGTGAGAAAGGAGAACAAAAGAGAAGGAATTGAAAAAATAAATGGCAGAAGAGGAGGAGCTCTGATGTCCTAATCCGCGGCCATGAGTGTACCAAAGTAAGACCCATAGCTGCCCATGTAAAGAAGCTAATTGGATATAACATTCCACAATAGGAAGAAAAATTTGAAGAGTTCTTATCAGAAATATGTGATCCATTTTAAGCTATTAACATGCTGATAATTATGCCAATCGACATGCATCAATTTTAAGCCTGATACAAGGACAATCATTAGATATTGAATCAACCCAGTTGTCTACTTCAGTAACAATTACAGGAGATACAGCACTTAAGATTAAAACTTCAGCCCAAAAGGTGTCAGGTTGTAAAGAAATTATACATACTTCATCAACAAGGACTCTCACACTTGGGGATGAATGCATGTCTTGACACAATCTTCTTCAAGTACCACAAGTAGTGAAGCTTATTAAATTCAAAAACAATTCTTCCAGGTAAAGACAGACATGGGACAATAGATAAAAGAACATTCAGTTAAGAAGGAGCTAGTCATGGATCAAAGGACAACCAGTAGAAGATTTCCCCGTGGCTCCTAGAGACGTAGCAGAACTCAAACAGTGAACAAAATTCGTTGAGATGAGCTGCGTTGGCATAGGAAATTGTTTTATACTTCACGCAAGCTGAAAGTCTATGACTGCACTGCATTGGCAGAAATGTTTCACACTGCTGTCAAGGTTGAAGAGACTTCTGATTGTAAAGGTCAGTAAAAGGATGTGAGCAAACATGAACAATCACATAGTCAATGAACGGTATAGTCCATCTCAGCTCATTGATGCATTTTCAACTGAGGTAAATTGGAATGCAACACACAGTTGGTGCAACACATGGTGAACAAATAGTTATGACAGATGTCTGATGTCATAAGACATAAATTGAAACAAAGAAGTTAATTTCCTTATCTTGACAGGAAGAATCCACAGTAACGCTATCATCGATCGCACTAAACAAGAAACATCACAAATAGGAGAACAGAGGATATTTCACCAATACTGCAGGCAGTATGCTGAATGAAAGTGTCCAAGTTAATAAACTAGCTAAAGAGTCCATGCACTTGAGTGCAAATTTACTGATGGATTAAGGATAAAAGTCTGCTGACACAAATAGAAAGTCATAGTGCAAACAACCCCATGGAAGTCCCCAGTATTCAGGGATCCAGAATAAAGTCAAAAAGAAATTGCCTAGTTCTGTAATCCAGGATACTGCAAAAGCAAAAATACCGTTTTGGACAGGATAGCCATCTTACATAAAGGAAATATTTCATATTAATGGTCCTTATGACGTTGCAATGGGGCAATTGCCTATTTCAGCAGGAAATAACACTCTCCATGAAGGAAATCCAAGAGATTAAAGGTTTACAGTTTAAAGTGACCTTCAGTCCTCAGGCTATCAGGGACAGAATCAAAAGTTAACAATCTTCACCCCAGAGATTTACCAATTTTCCATGTCCAAAGAGAATTCATTTTTGGAGAAATAAGGTTCAGAGGGAAATACTGTAAAAAGGTGATGGCGTTTGAATGGTTTAATGTTGAGGAAAGCATAAACACCATCTGCTATGATGACATTACATGGACTTGGTGAGACAAAAGCTTAAGACCATGAAGGTGTAAGGCCTACCGTCCTTACCCTCCTCATATATTCTGTGTAAAAACCTCTGTCATATTTGGGTAACTTGTACCTAAGTGTCAACATGTAATAAACAATGTCTTGTTTCAGATAAGAGGCTGTATAGATCCATTCCCGAAAGGAGGTCAGTGGCAGCAAAGATACCCCATGTTGAGCAATACTGTAGTCAAACCCTTACAACTCGGCTGTCAGCGAATAGAATTGCACAAACAACAAGAAGCATCTATTCAAAAGTATGCACTTCAACATAACAGGGAGTAGTGTTATTATGGGCAAGGTCACTAGTATGACTGAGGAGGGTTTAAATTGAATTAGCAAAGGGACAGGCAAAAACAAGTAGAAGATAAAAAGAGAAATAGGTACATGAAGCGAGAATGTTAGATATTACTCGGGAGTTTGAGTGGTGTGCTAGGCCATTTCAGAGGGCAGTTAAGAGCCAATGACATGACAGAAAGTCTGGAGTCATGTGTAGACCAGACCAGGCAAAGATAACTCATTCAGAAATTACTGGAGAAACTCAGCCGGTATGGTAACATGTGTGGAAAGAAAACAGTTAATGTTTTGAGTATAGTGACCTTCCTGCAGAACAACAATAATTCCTCCAGCATTTTCTAGTTTTATTTCAGCTCTCCACACTTGCAGTACTTTGCCTTCATTTTCTGTTTTCTGTTCACTAGGTTCCTGTCTTCCATTTCCAGCTTTTCTAAATCTATGCTTCGGTTCTGATCACCTGTAAAACTGATTTGCATCCAAAACAGCATGAGCGAATCGCACCATATAGATATCGGTGCACCCGTACAATTTTCTCCCACCGTGAATCTACCTGCAGAACCTGATCCATTAAGCCCTACTCGCTATTCAAATGGTTGTTGGCTTCTCCTCAGCCTGATTGTACGGTAAGCAGGCAGCTCTCCAGTCATCCAGTCAGTCTCCATTGTCAGACAGCAGTCAGACTGCAGCCAGCCTTAAATGAACAACAAAGCGTGACTGTCATTGGGACCAATCTGGGGCCACTATGCCCAAATAAAGGTTTCCCATGTGGCAGGCCACTGCAGAAAAGTTGACAGTAGCAAACAGATGAGGACACTATTGTAAGGAGGAAACTAGTGATAGCCATGGAGTCATAGAGATTTACAGCGCAGAAAAAGATCCTTTTGCTCATTGCATCGACATTGGTCAAAATCACACACTTAATTATCCTAATCCTATTTTCCAGCACTGGGCTCATAGCCTTCGATGCTTGGCATCACAAGTGTACATCGAAATACTTCTTAAATATACGAAGGTTTCTGCCTCTACCACCGTTACAGGAGTGAGTTCCAGATTCCCAGCGCCCTCTGAGTGAAAAACACTTCTCTTCACATTTCCTTTCAACCTTCTGCCCCTTACTTTAAATCTATGCCCCCCTCTCAGAGATGCCTCCATCAAAGTGGAAAACTTTCTTCCTGTCTACCCAATCTATGCCCCTCATCATTTTATACTTCTCAATGATACCCCCTCTCAATCTCCTCTGCTCTAAGGAAAACCACCCTGTCTGTCCAATCTCTCTTCATAACTAAAATTCTCCAGTCCAGGCAACACCCTGGTAAATCTCCTCTGCACCCTCTCCAGTGCTATCACATCCCTCCAATAACATGGATTCCAGAACTGCACTCAGTGCTGTAGCTGCTGCCTAACCAACTGTTCCAGCATTGACTCTCTGCTCTTCAACTCTGTGCCTGGGCCAATAAGAGCAAGTGCACTATATACTTTCTGAACCACTTTATCTCCTGTCCTGATGCATTCAGGGACCCATGGACATGCACACCAAAGTCCCTCTGATCCCTGGTGCTTTCCAGTGTCCTACCATTCATCATGTATTCCCCTGCCACTTGACAAAGGTGCCTGAACCCGAGATCCTAAACTCACACTTCATACCTAACGATGGTTAAAAACGATTGTTAGTGTTTATCTAAGGTGTCTCCCTGTGGCATGGGTACTCACCCCCTCCAATTTCTGCAAGTAAAATATTGGGTGGAGTGGCAGAGGCCCTTAAAAGTAGTCATTAGGTAGCGGTATTAGGCACCTAATATCTAATCCACTGCTGTTAAAATGTGGATAAGCATGGAAATGACCTGGATTATACCTCTTCCCACCCTACCTCCTGCAAAAATGCCATCCCGTATTCCCAATTCCTCCGCCTCCACTGTATCTGCTCCCAGGAGGACCACTTCCACCACAGAACACACCAGATGGTCTCCTTCTTTAGAGACTGCAATTTCCCTTCCCACGTGGTTAAAGATGCCCTCCAATGCATCTCATCCACATCCTGCCCCTCCACCCTCAAACCCCACCCCTCCAACAGTAACAAGGACAGAACACCCCTGGTGCTCACCTTCCATCCTACCAACCTTCATATAAACCAAATTATCCGACGACATTTTTGCCACCTCCAAACGGACCCCACCACCAGGGATATATTTCCCTCCCCACCCATTTCCGCCTTCCGCAAAGACCGTTCCCTCCATGACTACCTGACCAGGTCCACGCCCCCAACAACCCACCCTCCCATCCTGGCACCTTCCCCTGCCACCACAGGAATTGCAAAAGCTGCGTCCACACCTCCTCCCTCACCTCCATCCAAGGCCCCAAAGGAGCCTTCCACATCCATCAAAGTTTTATCTGCACTTCTACCAATGTCATTTATTGTATCCGTTGCTCCCAACTTTGGCGAGACTGGGCACCTCCGAGCAGAGCGCTTTAGGGAACATCTCCGGGACACCCGCACCAATCACCCCTACCGCCCTGTGGCCCAACATTTCAACTCCCCCTCCCACTCTGCCGAGGACATGCAGGTCCTGGGCCTCCTCCACCCCCGCTCCCTCACCACCTGACGCCTGGAGGAAGAACGCCTCATCTTCCACCTCGGAACACTTCAACCCCATGGCATCAATGTGGATTTCACCAGTTTCCTCATTTCCCCTTCCCCCACCTCACCCCAGCTCCAGCCTTGCAACTCAGCACTGCCCTCATGACCTGTCCTACCTGCCTATTTTCCTTTCCACCTATCCACTCCACCCTCCTCTCTGACCTATCACCTCCATCCCCACCCCCATTCACCTATTGTACTCTATGCTACTTTCTCCCACCCCCACCCCCCTCTCATTTATCCCTCCACTCTGCTGGCACCCTGCCTCTATTCCTGATGAAGGGCTTTTGCCTGAAATGTCGATTTTCCTGCTCCTCTGATACTGCCTGACCTGCTGTGCTTTTCCAACACCACTCTAATCTAGGCCCCGACATGTCACCCAATTTTATGTCACACCCCTGTTCCCAGCTATTGCCGTGGGGGAGGGGTGGGGGGTGTGGGCTGAGGGACGGGTATAAGGCTCTGGCCAATATTTGACTTCATAGGAAACCACTTAGTTACATATATGACCACATTCTTTCAGATTTGGTGCGCCAGGCTGACTTGTCATTCGCTGCGTCAGACTGACATTTCGGTACTAAGATGAAATCAGAGTGCAGATGCCTTTCCGAAGTGTTTCACAAAGCATTGTGCAGTATGACAGGTGTGAGCTGAGCTGGGCACAGATATTGCTGTCATCACAAAAGTAGGGCCATAACTTTTACTGGAAGTTGTGGCAAAGGGTGTTACGTAAATAATGTGAGGTGACAGCCAAACTACGAGAAAATGTTAGCGCTCACACACAGCAGGAGGACAAAACAAAAGGTGCTGAAATGCCAGCAGCTTCTTCCAGTCTGGAGTGCTGCCTGTTTTAAGGACTACACAATTAATGATGATGCAATGTGGAGCTCTGGAAAATCACATGACGATACTTTACATCGCTGTGGCAGTACATAGGTAGACCTCCGCAGGAGTGTTTTGAAGACACATATCTAACCGGGGCCAATATTAAAACAGATATTCACACATGGAATTTAGAATATTCGTAGCATCTGTTACTATCTCAGAATTGATGGAATATTTTAAGATGGGCTCATCTGTGCAAATTCCTGCAGTTACCTTCCCCAGAGGTATTATGAACTGTGTTTTCCTTTTGCTACAATTGCTGCTTGTTAAGTTTGAGGTCAATGTAAATAAACGTATTTAACCTGGGATCACATGAAACAGGAATTCACATTAGTGCACACGCTAATTGATTACAGACCTGACCCACAGGGACGTATTGTTTCCAAACCACATGGCTTGGTTGAAAAATCTCATAAACCTAGCACAGTGGCTCCCTGGATTCTGCAAGGAGATTGACCATCCGTTCAGCATAAACGTTTTGTCTCTCTCTTTCTTTCTCTCTCTCTCTCTCCTCACTGCTAAGTATTTCCCAAAATTATGAGTCAGTTCACCAAACTTTCAGGATTCTGCAGGAATTAAAAATGAATTATCTGGACATAACAAGGAGCAATCTTGGACAGAGAGAAAATAAACAGCAGCATAAACATAATACACCTCAGTTTCGAAAAGTATCAGAGGTGGGACAAAGAGCTATTTGCTCGCGACTGTTGGAAATCAATCAAACATATGACAAAGGTGCTAACATTTCTGGGGAGTGATGAGGGATTAGAATCTACTTTTTGAAGCTATATAAGGCACTTTTCAGCAAGCTCTCCTTTGAACACATTCTTGCTGTTTCTCATGAAGTAGGCAGTTTTGAAGAAGGATCACTGGACCCAAAAGGTTCATTTTGCTTTCTTTCCACAGGTGCTGCCAAGTCTGCTGAGTTCCTCCGGCAATTTCTGGCTTTGTGTCAGGTTTCCTGTATCGTCGGTTCTTGGTTTTACGCTATTCTCGGCAGCCAGCACAAATTGACAGTCCGTCCGGCTGCTGAGTGGGTAGACAGATTCTACACACAATGGAGGAAGAGATCCTGGTGGAGGTGAGGGATATCAAATCAAGAATGCAGGCACATTTTCGTTGAGAGGCTAACCAGCTTGGACAGAGGCTCGAGGAAGTGTTCCTGTTCAATTTGGCCATAAACAACATCACAAAACAAAAAATTACCAGTGTCAACTGCCCCTTTCAGTGTGAGTCTTGGTTTATAATACCATCTAATTAGTCTAGAGTTACACAGATCCGCTGCCAAAACATTAGTTTGGGATATCAAGTATTTGTTTTGCTTTGTTTTATGCTTGGAATATGAGAATCACTGGCAAGGCAATCATTTATTGCTCATGTCTGTAATTGTCCTTGAGATGGTGATGGTGACCTGCCTTTTACTGTTAATTCAGTCACTCTGGTGTAGGTACTCTCACAGTGCTGTCAGAGAGGCTTGCCTTAGTTATGCAACCCAGTGTCAAGCATACCTTTGCCTTGAAGTTCCATGGCCCCAGTATTAATCAGTTATTTATCTTAAATACCACGTTACTCACCTCTTATTTTAGTGTTCAATAGTTCAAGCATCCTGGTTATCAACTAGGGTGGCACGTGGTTAGCACTGTTGCCTCACAGCACCAGGGACCCAGGTTCAATTCTCACTGTGTCTGTGTGGGTTTCCTCCCACAATCCAAAGATGTGCAGGTCAGGTGAATTGGTCATGCTAAATAGCCCATAGTGTTAGGTGCATTAGTCAAAGGAAAATGGGCCTGGGTGAGTTACTCTTTGGAGGGTTGGTGTGGACTGTTTGGGCCGAAGGGCCTGTTTCCACACTGTAGGGAATCTAATCTATTGTTATAGTTTATATTTCATCCTTATCAATCCTTTTGCTGAATTTTTCTTGTCTGTGAGTTGCATTTCCTTGATTCATAATCTCATTCTGCTAAAAACTCAATTCTCTTTCTGGTCCCCATCTTAGCTAAGCTTGTAAGTGGTTCCTTCTCCTAAAGTATTGTCCCCTCTATCTCAAAACCATCAACTTTGCCCTCCTGTAGTTAAGCCTACCCTGGACCCCACCATTCAAGCAAAGACCCTGAGTCCATAACTTGTCGCCTTCCAATACGGAATAGTCTCTCTCTTGCAGCTTCTTGCTAGAATCCTTCCAATTCAGATCCAGAAGATGAAAGTAAAGTATAAGCAGATGTAAATGTCAGCAGAAGATTTCAACTCATGGTTTCTCTGTGTGCAGCTTGCACAGGTGTGGATGCCTCAGACCAAATCCGTCTTAGATATTATAAATTAACCTGTTCAAAGTGGGGTCTCTAAAAGGCACTGGGTTCCTTATTTGTATAAGTAAAGTGTCTGATATTGGCTGAGGCCAGGGACAATTAATCCTTTTACAATGAGTCTTGCTTTGCATTTCCGTCTTGAAGTATCTATGTTCGCCTTATTGAGGTCTTTTAGTTGTACCAGTTAGTGCCTGAAAAACATCCTAATCCTTCATCTTTAGAGTTGATCTGGTGACTTTGTTACCTATAATCGCCAGTGTTTCAACAGTTCCCTAGCTGACCTCCTATCATTCGCTTTCCACAGCTCATCCCAAACTCTCATAGCTATAACATGCTCCTATGCACCAATAACTCCATCCTCAATGATCGACAATAATTCCCAACATCAAAACAGATAATTTAACACTTCCATCCTGGTTCAGAAATACCTTCATAGCCTCACCTTGTTACAATGTAACCGTCTCCAACTCTAAAAACCCATGCAATCCCTCTCATCTTCTGATTTTGGCCTTTTATCTGTATTCTCTATGTTCAACATTGGTAATTGTGTCTTTTGCAATAAAATCACCCATTAAACCCCTCTGACTCCCAATTTCCACCTCAAGTATTGAATTTGGAACTATTTCTTAATTTGGAAAATTGAGCATGTCTACTTCGGAAAGCTGATAGAGCAAAAATATTGACAGATCAGTTAGCAAACATTTGTTGTCAGGCAGTTATTAGTCTATGACTGAAGATGGAATAACTGAACGAGTGTTCTCTATAACCCTAAAACTCCCCTTTAAAAATGGTGTCTTTATCACATGAATATGACCATGAATAAAAATTTAAATAGGTTGTGCACTTAAAAAAAATTACCATAAACTCTCTAAAGAAGTTCCAGCAGGAAATTTGATCACATTTTTAATACCCATTCGGCTGATGTGGGCATTGGTGCCGAGGGCAGCATCTATTCCCCATCCCTAGCGCCCCTGTAGGGAATGGTGGTGAGTTTCCCTCTCAAACTATTGTGTTTCTTAGTGTGCAAGGAGACCCACAGGTCAGTTAGGAAGTGAGTTCAATGATTTTGACTCAGTTACAAAGGTGAAACAGCAGAATAGTCCCAAGTGAGGCTGGTGTGTGACTTGGAGGGAATCTTGAGTCTGGCAATGCTTCTACTACCCTTCTCAGTCATAGGGGTCACAAATTTAGAAGGTATTAATGAAGGAACCTTGGTGAATTGCTGCTGGTACATTATGCATAGTGCTGTCATTATGTGATGGCAGTAAAGAAGATAGATATTGAAGGTGATTGTTAGGGAACCAATCAATCAAACTATGTTTTCCTGCATGGTGTTGAGCTTTTTGAGTGTTGTTGGAGATCCACCCATCCAGGCAAGTGAGCAGTATTTCTACATATGCTTGACATTTGCATTGTAGATGGTGGACAGTTATTGGAGAGGAAAGAGATGAGTCACCTACTACAGAATTCCTAATGGCTTGTGACCATTGTATTTTCCAGTTCAATTCCTAATCAATGATCAATCCCAGGATGTTGATAGTGTTGGGAATGCCATTGAACAGCAAGAGAAAATTAGATTTATGTTATCGGAGATAACCATTGCTTGCATTTATGAGATACTAAGGTTAGTTGTTACTTACCAGTCCAAGTCTGGATTTTTTCAAGGTCTTGCTCCATTTGAACATGGACTGTTCCAGTATTTGTGGAGTCGCAAATGGTGCTGAACATTGCAGATTCATCATTGAATATCTCTCCTTCTTGACCTATGGTTGAGTGAAGCAACTGAAGGTGTTGGGCCTCGAGCAATATCTTGGGGAACTCCTGCAAAGATGTCCTGGAGTTGAGATGACACACCTCCAACTACCACAACCTATGTGTCAGGTATGACTCCAACCACTGGAGAATATTCCTCTGATTCCCATTTACTTCAATTTTGCTGGGTCTTGTTAAAGCCATACTTGGTCAAATGCTTCCTGGAAATCAAGGGCAGTCAGTCTCATCTCATTTTGTGAACATTAAGCTGATCAGAGAAAACCAAATAAATTATTTTATTAGGAATAATAAAATGTTAGCCAACAATAAATTATCTCTTTTGAAGATGATCAATGCTTGTCATAAATGTTACTTTTTACATGTCCTACTCATTGATTACAGTTCAGCCTTCAACACTATTATCCCCTCGAGACTGATGTCTAAACTTAGTGATCTTGGACTAAGCCCCACTCTCTGCAACTGGATCCTCAGTTTCCTGACCCACAGGCCACAATCAGTGAAGATTGGGGACAATGTTTCATCCTCACTAACACTCAACACTGGGAGAACCTAGAGGTGTGTATTCAGCCCCCTACTGTACTCGCTGTATACCCATGGCTGCATCGCCAAATACCAGACTAATGCCATTTACAATTTCATTGATGACACCACCATAGTCAGTCGAATCTCAGATGGTGATGAAACAGTCTACAGACAGGAGGTGGAAGACCTGGAAAAATGGTGTACTGAGAACAACCTAGCTCTCATTGCCAGCAAAACCAAGGAACTCATTATTGACTTTCGGCAGGGCGATACTCATGCTCCCCCACACATTAACAGCACAGAGGTGGAATGAGTGGAGAGTGTCAAGCTCCTGGGAGTGGTCATCCACAGCAAGCTTTCTTGGACTGTTCATGTGGATGCACTGGTTACAAAGGTCCAACAATGTCTCTTCTTCCTCAGGCAGCTGAGGAAATTTGGCATGACGGCGAATACCCTTGCCAACTTTTATAGTTGCGCCATCGAGAGCATTCTGTCTGGATATATCACTACCTGGTATGTCAACTGTACCATTCAAGATCGGAGATGGTTACAGAGTGGTGAACTCAGCCCGGACAATCACAAAGGCCAACCTCCCATCTATAGAATCCATTTACCAGGCCCGCTGACAAGGAAAAGCTGTCAGCATTCTCAAAGATCCATCCCACCCTGGCAATGCTTTTCTACAATCTCTACCATTGGGGAGAAGGTACAGAAGCCTGAACACACGCACCAGCCGGTTTTGAAACTGTTTCTATCCTACTGTTGTTAGAATACTGAATGGACTCACAAACTCTTAACATTCACCTGTACCTGTGTTTTTGTTTTGCCGCTATTTATCTATTATTTACTTATCTATGCTATTTAACTCTGATCTGCCTCTGTAGCTCACAAGACAAAGCTTTTCACTGTGCCTCGGTACACATGACAATAAATTAAATTCAAAATTCAAATATTAGCACTGAGCTATTAATCTAGAAACCCAGCTAATGTCCTGGGGACCTTGGGTTCAAATCCTGCCAAGGCAAATTGTGGAATTTGAATTCAATAAAAATCTGGAATTAAGAGTCTAATGATAAATTCATTGTTGATGGGTTCACCAACGTCCTTTAGAGAAGGAAACTGCTATTTTTACCCAGTCCAGATCCACAGAAATATGATTGACTCTTAACTGCCCTCTTGGAAATTAGGGATGGGTAATAAATGTTGATCCAGCCAGCAACACCCTCATCCTGTGAATGAATTTAAAAATGTATGCATATGTATGATAAAATGTCCCATAAGAGACTGTTACAGAAAGTTGAACCTCATTGTTTTGAAGGCAATTTAATGATCTGTTTAAGACATTGGCTGAGTGAAAAAAGACAGAGGTTTGGGACAAATCACAGCGGTTTCAACAGACAGGTGTTCCACCAGGATCTGTTTTGGATTCTCAGCTATTCCCTGTATTGTTAATTTAGATAATCAGATTAGGAAGCCACAAACAGCATGCAGATTGTAAGTCATGTAGACAAGGACTAAAATTATGAAAAGCTACACATGAATTAAACAAATGTGCAAAGTTATGCAAATTGCCTTCAATGTAGGAAAATATGAGGTCACCCACCTACAGGCAGAAAAGCATACAGTAGGGAATTTTCAAATCAGGAAAAGCTAGAAACAGTGGACACCAGAAGTAATATGGGAGTCCAGGTACATAGGTCTTTAAAATGTACCGAACAGATACAGAAAATAATCCAAAGAGTAATTGAGTGCAGGGCTTTACATCTAGAGGACTAAAATACAAGGGAGTAGATGTTATGCTTCAGCTGTACAAAGCCCAGTGCTCTACACCAGAAATTACTGTGACCAGTTCTGGGAACCATGCCTTTATTTGCGTAAACCTTGAGGAGGGTAAAGAATAGATTTAAGTAGAATATAAATTATGAGGAGAGATTACACAAACTAAGTCTATTCACTGGAATTAGAAGGTTAAAGAGTTACTTTATCAAAGTGTTCAAGATATTGAGGGAAACATAGCATATACAGAAATTTCTGTTGTCGGGAGAATCAGGAGCTTAAACCAAACATTTCAGGAGTGAAAATAGTAATCACTTCTTGACACAAAAAGTGATTTATTTAATGAACTTCTATTGATACAAATCAATTTTTAATTTTAAATCTGAGATTGAGAGATCCAGCCAATGCAGGTGGTGATATGGGGAAAAGTGAGCACAAAGTATTAATCTATAAATCAGCCATGATCTCATTGAATAATGGGATCAGCTTGATGTGCTAAATGGTCAACATACCTTTTCCAATGTACTTAAGTCTCTCCTCATGTCTACATATTTAACAAACCTTTTAGTTTTCTTAATATTTGCTTGTTTGACTTGCATCCATACTTTAGTTGTGCCTCTGCAAAACACATTACAATATAGTTCTATTTTAAAGATGTCACATCAATGCAAATTTTTAAAGTTGTTAACACTGTATGACACCTTTCATCTGAAAGTGTGCTGCACTTCTTTCAAGAATACTTAAAACCAGCAACTCATACAGAACTTAAGTCAACTTCAAACAGATGTTGCAACTGACCAGAGTCCTTGGTGAGATTTTGACATGCTTTCTGCATGGCAGAAATGAAAAAAAATTCCTATTCCCCTGCACTGACATGCCTCAACCTGATGACAGAGAAAACAAATAGAGTAAAGCTCTGCTTTGCAGGCTGCAAATAACTCGTAATTAAGGAAGTTCTGTGGGGAGTGGGGGCCTGAATAAAGGTTTTCAACTTCCACTCTGAACTTTTGCCTCAACTGTGTTGATTCAATCTTTTTTTATTTACAAAATGTAATTTAAACCACTCGAGGCAAACAAGTCAATGCTTTCTTGCATTACACTTGCTCTGATTTTGTTGACACAGTTTCTTTAAATACTTGACTGCGGTCTCCTGTATCTTATTTTGTTGCCTTGAAGGGTTATGTGCCTTGCTGAGTAGCACGCTTTTCTTATTTTCCAAACAGACTTTAAAAAACAAATGCATTGGCCTTGTCACGTTCCTGAGCTATCTGCCAGGAGGTGTTGCAGTAAGTTGATCCATCTTTTCTGTTTTCTCTCTCTGCCACTCCTGCTTAATGTCAACTTCTAACTGGTCCAGTTAAAGTCAAAACTAATTTAGACCATTAAGATTTCTCATATATTGCTTTATGTCTATTGACTATTAAAAGCCCTTTGTGAAATGTGCTTGGACAATCTTCATTGTACTTCCAATGGTGCAGATCAGTAGCACAGACAAGTACAATTTTACAGTTATTAGCACTAAAATAACTGGTGCCAGTCATAGTTCAGTATTAGTACTCTCACTGCTCAGAGAAAAGGGGTTCATGTCCCACTCCAAAGAATAAATACAAAAAAGCAAGCTGACTGTCCAGTTCAATACAGAGGGAATGCTGCACAATTAGACATGCTGCCTTTTAGATGATACATTAAACTAAATAACTCTGAAATGCTCCATTTCATTATTTCATAAAGGATTGATTTAACTTTCCCAGTCTCCTGTTCAATAATTAACCTTCAAACAACAGCAGTTGATAAAAAAATACAGAATATCTGGTTATTTTCACATTGATGGTCATTGTGGCTTGCTCTCCACAAATTGGTATATAATTGCATGCTCCTTCTTTAACATTTCTAACTGCAATCAGAGAAGCCACAACCATGGTGGATTCAGAAATGAAAATGCCACCTTGGATCGAAAAAGAAGCAGGACAGCGATTTTGAATCTGAATTGAATCTATTTGGAAGATCCTTAATAAATATCAACCTTAATTCTCAGGATGTTGACTGGGATCCACTCACTTTCAACTGCTTCATCAACACCTTCTCCAAATCACAAAGTCGGAAGTAGGAATATTTGCTGATGATTGAACAGTATTCAGTTCAATTCATAACTCTTCAAGATATAAGGTAAGCTATGCCGGTACACATCAAAAACTTGGACAACATTCAGATTCGGGCTGGTAATGTTTACGCCATCTCATTGCTATACAATGACCACTAAGTGAGGGTATAATGACCAGCCCTTGACATTCAACTTATTATCATTGAAGCTCCACCATCAGCATCAGGCAGTCACCACTGACCTGAAATGTATAATGATTGATACAATTCTCATGTTACTATCAACATATAGAAAGTAAAGAAGTCTCACTTTATAAGTGAATGAATTGACAGAAAGCAATGGCTCATCAGATCAGTGGAAAATTCTAAAAGTATGCTACATCAGTTGGCATTTCTTTCCCTCTGATCTTTCAATAATTATTTGACATGCATATTATTCTTTGCTGCTGGAGATCAGCCATCATTGTCATGGCTTGCTGAGCTGAGAGATTACCATTCAGTTGTTCCATCGTTACTCATAAAGTATTCTGTGTGTATTGTGTCTAATGTCTTTTCGATCCTGGGTCTACGTGTTTATCAATTACAATTTACCTTTCTACCCGTAATGTTGGTCTGACTTTAATGTTTTTGATCCCACAGCACATAACTAGATTATTCAAATCCCAGCTATCAATATTCTGGGGATTACCATACCAAACTGGACTAGCTGTATAAAAACAATGGCTACAACACCAGGTCAGAAGCTAGGAATACTGCAGTGATTAATTCAACTCCTGACTCCCCAGTGTCAATACACTAATTAGGAATATGATGGAATACTCCCCACTTCTTTGAATGAGTGTAGCTCTAACAACACATAAAAGTCTTAACAACATCCAGAACAAAGCAGCCTGTTTGATTGGCAGCATATTCACAAATATCCAATCCCTCTATCACTGATGATCAGTAACAATAATGTGTACCATCTACAAGATTCACTGTAGAACTTCAGCAGGACTCCTTCAACAGAACCCTCCAAACCCACAACCACTTCGATTTCAAAGGATAAGGCCAGGAACATTATTGTCTGCAGGTTCCCTTCCAACCCCTTCACCATCCTGACTTGGAAATATATTGCCATTCCTTCAGTGTTGTTGTGTCAAAATCATGTAACTCCATCTTCAACAGCATTGCTAACCTTGTTCGAGAAGACAGCTCACTGTCACTTTCTCAAGGGCAACCAGGAATGAGCAATAAAATCCTGACCCAGCCAGCAATACCCATATCTCAAGAATGAATTTAATAAAAAAAAAACAAATATGATCATTCTGCCTTTGTTGATTTTTCTTCAGCTTTTAATACCATATAGCTTTTCAAGCTCATTCAGGAATTTGAAAAACATTGATGCTAATTCCATTCTCCTGCATTATACCAGTGATTTCATTCACAATGGAACTCAGTGATGGTTAGTTTCAGGATTTACTGTGTGGGCGGCACGGTGGCACAGTGGTTAGCACTGCTGCCTCACAGCGCCAGAGACCCGGGTTCAATTCCCGCCTCAGGCGACTGACTGCGTGGAGTTTGCACGTTCTCCCCGTGTCTGCGTGGGTTTCCTCCGGGTGCTCCGGTTTCCTCCCACAGTCCAAAGATGTGCAGGTCAGGTGAATTGGCCATGCTAAATTGCCCGTAGTGTCAGATAATGGGTAAATGTAGGGGTATGGGTGGGTTGCGCTTCGGCGGGGCGGTATGGACTTGTTGGGCCGAAGGGCCTGTTTCCATACTGTAAGTAATCTAATCTAATCTAATCTAATCTAATCTTTACTTGGATCCCGTTTTAATAAATACTGGATGCACTCTGACCTTAACATTTCATCATCAACATGAATCATTGTACGATGACATACTGAATAAAAATGCTGTCTGAACTCAGTGGACAAGCCTGTACAATGGTGTGATAATCATTCTCTTAAACTGGATGGAAACAAAATAAAAATAGTTTGCAGATGACACCAAAACTGGAGGCATAGCGGACAGCGAAGAGGGTTACCTCAGATTGCATCAGGATCTGGACCAGATGGGCCAATAGGCTGAGAAGTGGCAGATGGAGTTTAATTCAGATAAATGCGAGGTGCTGCATTTTGGGAAAGCAAATCTTAGCAGGACTTATACACTTAATGGTAAGGTCCTAGGGAGTGTTACTGATCAAAGAGATCTTGGAGTGCAGGTTCATAGCTCCTTGAAAGTGGAGTCGCAGGTTGATAGGATAGTGAAGAAAGCATTTGGTATGCTTTCCTTTATTGGTCAGAGTATTGAGTACAGGAGTTGGGAGGTCATGATGTGGATGTACAGGACATTGGTTAGGCCACTGTTGGAATGTTGCATGCAATTCTGGTCTCCTTCCTATTGGAAAGATATTGTGAAACTTGAAAGGGTTCAGAAAAGATTTACAAGGATGTTGCCAGGGTTGGAGGATTTGAGCTACAGGGAGAAGCTGAACAGGCTGGGGCTGTTTTCCCTGGA
The DNA here is from genome assembly GCF_037043375.1 of Chiloscyllium plagiosum. Lineage (NCBI taxonomy): Eukaryota > Metazoa > Chordata > Chondrichthyes > Orectolobiformes > Hemiscylliidae > Chiloscyllium > Chiloscyllium plagiosum. The sequence goes on along the minus strand of NW_028270145.1, from coordinate 15,411,920 downwards.
GCATCAGAGGCTGTGGGGTGACCTTATAGAGGTTTACAAAATTATGAGGGGCATGGATAGGGTAAATAGGTAAAGTCTTTTCCCTGGGGTTGGGGAGTCCAGAACTAGAGGGCATAGGTTTAGGATGAGAGGGGAAAGGTATAAAAGAGACCTAAGGGGCAACTTTTTCATGCTGAGGGTGGTTCATGTATGGAATGAGCTGCCAGAGGATGTGGTGGAGGGTGGTACCATTGCAACATGTAAGAGGCATTTGGATGGGTATATGATTAGGAAGGGTTTGGAGGGATATGGGCCAGGTACTGGCAGGTGGGACTAGATTGGGTTGGGATATCTTGTCGGCATGGATGGGTGGGACTGAAGGGTCTGTTTCCATTCTGTCCATCTCTATGACCCTATGACTCTATGTGCATCCGTCATGTAAGATTACATCATCTACAAATGCCTTTAGTTAAACTTCTTTGAAAGTGGTGAAGCAGAGTTCCCCAGACAGGGGAGGCCTTCAGTGGTTCACTCTAGCTCTGTCTCCCCACCTTAGACCAATTTAAAAAAACATGCAAGGCTAATCCCTAGACTGCCAGCAGTTCGAGGGCATTCCAGCTTTCTTCAGCATGATCTTCAAGCAATGCCATTGACTATCATGTTTTATTTTTATATAATGAGCTGAAACTGCAAAACCAGCAGTCCATGGGTTAATAAAAGAAACAGCTCAGAAGATTTTGCAGTCAAGTACATTCATTTTGGATCGTGTTTAGTCTAACAGTTAAAAAACTTTTCAAACAGTTCTGTGACTTTTGCTGTCAACAAATTAACTTTTCATCTGTTCCACTGTCGTCAAAATCTTATGGAAATACTTTGTGTTCTTTTTAAGTGTTAGTAAATGCATTCTCAGAATTGAAGAACAATTCAAAGACATATAAACAGCTGACTGAACAAACAAGAACAAAGAGGTCTTTGTAGTAGAATTAATTGTAATCAGAGCCCTGTCTTGATCTGATATTTTCTTTTAATGCTCTCATTCTTCACTCAAAATAAGGAATTATCACAATCTTAAGAAAGAAGCAGGTCATTAATAGTAACATTAGCATATTGTACAATGGTTCCAAAGGGGGTTTCAAAATGTTTTATGTTTTGCTGTGAAGAACATTATTGTTTTGTTGCATTAGCTTTATGGAGTAATGTAAAATTACTTATAAATCATTGCTTATGAAATAAAACATTTCTAATTCTACAATTGGGATGTGTATACTGATTATATGTCAATAATAAAAGAGTCATTGCATTTTAAAATTATTGTTAGAGCCATTACAGTACAGAAGCAGGCCATTCAGCCAATGAAATCAATGTCTGCCCTCTGTGGAACAATCCAATAAGTTGAATCCCCCATTCTATCCCGATAAGTTAATTTCCCTTGAGAGTCCACCCAAGACCGTTTTGAAATTATTTTCCTCCACCCTCAATGACTGAGAGTCCTACATTGTTACATCTCAAGAACAACCCTAATTCCTCCAACCTAAAGTTGTACCTAAAATCCCTTAACCCGGAACAATTCTTCCAAACATTTTCTGTATCCTTTGAATGATCCTTACTTCCTTCCTAAGTATGGTTACCATAATTAGATGCACATTCTAGTTGAAGCCTAAGCAGAGTTTCTTAAATATTCAGATGAACCTCCATTCATTTGTAGAAATGTCTCTGTTTATGAAACCCCAGGCCCTATGTGCTTTCCCAACTATTCTCTCCATATGGCCTGTCATTCTCAAAGATCTTTGCAAATGATCCCCAGGTCCCTCTGTCTCTGCACAATTTAAGAACTGTACCATCATGTCTTCAAAACCTCTTCCTGTTCCTTCTGCCAAAACATCTGTGTTAAATTTAATCCACCTGCTGTCTGCCAGTTTGCTCCCTATCCATATTTGTGTCATTTGAGTTGTATCGTATTCACTGACATATCATGAACAAATTTTGCAATGTTAATCTGTATTATAATATCCAAGAAAAATCCATTAAAAAAAGAACACTGACTGTAGCTCTGAGTCTTAAGGAACACCACACTATATCTTGCAATGAAGACCTATTCATGACTAGAGTTGAAAGCCGTTATCAGAACTGACAAACTTGTATATTTGTATACAAACTTTGTTTATTCAGTTCTGGTGAAGGGTTACCAGACCCAAAACATTAACTCTGATTTCTCTTCACAGATGCTGCCAAACCTGCTGAGATTTTTCAGCAACTTCTGTTTTTGTTTCTGATTTACAGCATCTACAGTTCTTTCAGTTTTTATACTTGTGCGTTTATATGTCCAGTCCAAGGAAATAATTGTGAGAACCATCTCTTGCCTCATTCCTTATTGTGAATAAAGTAGAAGGATAAAGTTGATATGGTTCTACTGGATTTCCTACTTTCTCATTATAGAGAGACAACTGATAGGTATTTAACCTGAGAGTTGCCATACCTCAGGTGAGGGCAGAGGTTAAGAAGGAGAGTTTTTTTATGTTAACCTCAGCCATCTGAGGTTAACATAAATTGAACCCATGCTATTGGTATCACTCTAGGTTGTGAAGCAACTGTTCAGTCAACTGAGCTAGCACCAGGCTGGATCTCAGCTTTAGCTCATTTCTGGGGAGGAAGAATGCAGGGTTGAATAAGGGCCTATGTGGAGGTTCTCTTTTCCTCAGAGTCACATAATATTGAAACCAAATGGCTGAATGCCATCCTTTCATGCAACTTTTTTTTGTGTGGTCTGAATTTGTTGAGCAGTTGTGTTTTCATGAAGTTACAGTGCTGTTTATGAGGATTTAATCATGTCAGAAAGCTGGCTCATTACCCTTGTGGTTGATGTTGGGTTAATTAAGTCTTCTGAGATCGAGATCAGCAGCCTTCTTTCTTTGTGTTAATTGTCATTGATCTCATTATTACTATCTTTGTGGAGTCATAGTATCACGATAGGAAGCGATTCAGGTCAACCAGACAGCTCACTCTTTGGTAAGACGGAGTTAACTGCTCCCAATTTATTAGCCTCTCGGTCTGTCACAACAAACCTTTAAATCCTTTTAATTAAAATGCATTCAATAATTTTTTACTGTGTGCAATAAGGAACTAATTAGAAGGTTGTCTTGAGTCAAAGAACAATTTTATTATCTGCTTGTAGCAAGAAAAGAAAGTAATAATTAAATGACATCAAACACATTGTGGCTGTGAGTCATCCGCATTAGCAGCAGATTGGATTCAGCTAGATCTCTAACCTCAGGTCCAGCATGCCCCCCACTTTACCATCACCATCAGGTTGTGAGATCAGCCTTTGTTTCAGAAAGAGTGCAGGAGGGTCTGCCCAGACTGGCACCAGGTACATCTACAACACAACTTCTTGCCTGCAGAAGTAACAAATGACAGACAAGGCTAAACAATTCCACAATCAACAGATCTGAACTTAGCTCTGCAATCTGATCATGAACAGCATTGGACATTAAACAACTGACAGCAGCTAGAGGTCCCATGAATACCCCGTTTTCATTGATAAGGGAGTTTAGCACAAAAGAGCAAAGGACAAGGTTAAAGTCTTGCATCCTTCTTCCACCAGAAGTGTCAAGTGAACAAGATGCCCAGTGTCATAGATACCATCTTTAACCAATTTGATTGGCGCTACTAGTTGTCAGGAATGGCTGAAGATACTGGGTACTGCAAAGATGACGTGTCCTAACGACACTCCTGCGATCGTGCTGAAAAGTTGAATCCAGAAATAGCTGTACCTCCAGTCCAGCTGTCCCAGCACAGCTACAACATTGGCATCACCTTAATAATGTGGAAATTTAACCAGTTATGTCCTGTCTAGAAAACTCAAGGTAATTTGCAGATGACACCAAAATAAGTGATGTAGTGGACAGGGAAGAAGACTACTCAGGGTACAAAGGGACATTGATCAGATGGGCTAATAGGCCAAGGAGTAGCAGATAGAGTTTAGTTTAGATAAATGCGAGTTGTTGCATTTTGGTAAGGTAAACCAGGGCAGGATTAATACAGATAATGGCAGGGCCCTTGGGAGTGTTGCCAAATAAAGAGACCTTGTACATAATTCTTTGAAAGTAGAGTCACACATAGACAGGCTTATGAAGAAGACATTTGGCATGCTTGCCTTCAGATATCAGACATTGAATACAGTAGTTGGGAGGTCATTTTGCAGCTATACAGGACATTAGTTAGGCCGCATTTAAAATACTACATACAATTCTGTTTGCCCTTCTATAGGAAGAAATTTGTTAAACCTGAGAGGGTATGGAAAAGATTTACAAAGATGTTGCTGGGATTGGAGGGCTTGAGCTTTAGGAAAAGGCTGAATAGGCTGGGTTTTTACCCCTGAGTGTTGGAGACTGAGGGGTGACCTTATAGGGGTCTACAAAATCATGAGGGACTTGAATAGGATAATTAGGCAAAGCCTTTTTCCGAGTGTGAGTGAGTCCAAAACTAGAGGGCAAAGATCAAAGGGGATAAAAGATTTGAAAAGGATCTGAGGGATAACTTTTTCACACCGAGGATGGTGCATGCATGAACTGAGCTGCCAGAGCAAATGGTGGACACTGGAACAATTAAAACATGTGAAATGCACTTAGTTGAGTATGTGAGTAGGAAAGATTTATAGGAATATGGGCCAAATGCTAGCAAATGGGACTAGATCAGATTGTGATTTCACCGCAGATGAGTTGCTTCGAAAGCATTTGTTTCCAGATGTATAACTGTATGACTCTATAAATCCAAACAAGCCAATTACTGCACCATCAGTCTACTCTCGATCATCATAAAGTGATGGAAGTGGAAAGTGACAGTGCTGTCAAGCAGTAGTTGTGAAGGAGTAACGTGCTCACCAATGCACATTTCGGGTTCCACTAGGGCCACATGACCCCTGACCAAATCACTGCCTTGGACAAACAGAGACCAAGGAGCTGAATTCCAAGGGTGAGGTCAGATTGTCTGCACTTAACATCAAGATAGCATTCCACCGAGTATGGTATGAAACGTCTGAGCAAAATAAGAGTCAGCAGGAATCAGGAGGAAAAAACTGCTGTTTAGAGGCAAACTAAGTATAAAGGAAGGTGGTTGTGGTGTCAGATGTCAGCAATATCAGCCCCAGGACATCATAGAGTCATAGAGATGTATAGCATGGAAACAGACCCTTCGGTTCAACTCATCCATGCCGACCAGATATTCTAAATAAATCTAGTCCCATTTGCCAGCTAATTCCCATTTCCCTCTAAACTCTTCCTATTCATATACACATCCAGATGCCTTTTAAATGTTGTTATTGTACCAGCCTCTACCACTTCCGCTGGCAGCTCATTCCATACACGCACTACCCTCTGCGTGAAAAAGTTGCCCCTTAGGTCCCTTTTATATCTTCCTCCTCTCACTTTAAACCGATGCCCTCCAGTTTTGGATTCTCCCAACCCAGGGAAAAGACCTTGTCTATTTACCCTATTCGTGCCCCTTATGATTTTAGAAACCTCTATAACGTCACCCCTCAGCCTGTGATGCTCCAGGGAAAATAGCCCCAACTGATTCAGCCTCTCCCTATCGCTCAAATCCTTCAAACATGTCAGCATCCTTATAAGTCTTTTCTGAACACTTTCAAGTTTCACAACATCCTTCCTATATCAGGGAGACCAGAATTGTACACAGCATTCCAAAAGTGGTGATACCAATGTCCTGTACAGTCCCAACATGACCCCCCAACTCCTATACTCAGTGCACTGACTAATAAAGGTAAGCATACCAAATGCCTTCTTCACTATCCTATCCACCTGCGACTTTACCTTCATCACTGCAGGAGTTCTTCAGGGCAGTACAGCAAGACCCAGACAACATCCAGACTTGGTCTGAGAAGTAGCAAGTAACACTTGTGTCACCTCAGAGCCAGGTAATGACCATCTTCAGCAAGAGAGAATCTCAGTATCACCCCTTGACATTCAATGGTATTGCCTTTACTGAATCCCCCAACGTCAACATCCTGGTAACTGACCATTGACGAGAAAAAGAAATCAGACCTGCTATATAAATATTGTGGTTACAAGAGTCTGACAGAAATTCAAAATTCTGCAGCAAGTAACTTACTTTCTGTCTCACCAATGCTTATTCACCATATTTTTGGCACAGGTCAGGAGTGTAATGGATCAATCTCCACTTAGAATCATAGAATCCCTACAGTGTGGAAGCAGACCATTTGGCCCATCGAGTGTATACCGACACTCCAAAGAGCATCCCACCCTGACCCACCCCTCTAATCCTGCACTCCCTAAAACTAATCCAGCTAATCCACGCATCCCTGGACACTATGAGCAATTTAGCATGGCTAATTCACTTAACCTGCACATCTTTGGACTGTGGGAGGAAAGGCTATGGGAGAGTACCTGGAGGATCCCCACACAGACTCAGGGAGAATGTGTAAACTCCACACAGACAGGCACGCGAGGCTGGAATTGAATCCAGATTCCCAGTGCTGTGAGGCAGCAGTGCTAACCTCTTAGCCACCACTTACTTAGTGGCTACAGCTACACATGACCAAATAGTGAGAGTTTGGAGAACTCTGAGATGCAAAGAGATCACTGTGTCCTGATACATGAATTGTGAAGGCTTAAAATTCAGGTACAGCAGGAATTAGGAAAGCTATCATTTTTACAAAAGGGATTATATACAAAAGTTAGGGGGGTGATGCATTAGTTATACTGTACACTGGTGAGATCAGTGGTGTACTGAATTGGTTGCCTTATTTCTGGAAGCATGTAAATGTATTGGAAGCCTGATACCTGAAATATAAATATGAGGACAGGTTGAACAAGCTAGGCTTTTGTCTAAGGATATTTGGAAAACCCGACTTAATTGAAACTTATAAGATCCAGAGAGGCCTTGACAGCATAGAAATTCATTGCATGGGAGAATCCAGAACTAGGGATTACTTTTTTAAAAATGAATACCTGTTTAAAAGAAGTGAGGGGCTGGACTTTGTCTTTTCATCTAAGTCCAAGTTATATTATTTTTGAGGGCTTTTTTGTCATGAAGCCTAGAATGATTTCTAATTGCCTCTTAACAAAATCACTTCATTAACTACATACCGAGGCCCATGATATCTTATCAAACACCTTTCCTGGAACAACTCACCAATCAGCTGAAGTCTGCCAAAAGACTGCCATTCTGTGCCATCTTTAAAGCCAGGTGGCCACCTGTCAGTACTGTCAGTTCCAGCTGTCCTGCACAGTTCCCAATATTTACCCCAGGCATAGCAGACAAGGGAATTTGGTACCCAGCTTTGTAGACTAGGATGTGGAGGTCCTGCTGACGGGACAAAGTGCAGGAGGGACACTTTCTTACTCTAGGAGCAGCAGAGGAGGACACAACACCTGACCTGGGTCGGGGCAGTCTCAGCTGTAATGCTCAATGCTGCAGAAAGAAGGCCAATGATCTTCTTCACTCTGTCAGCGTGAGTGGCAACATCTTCTCTCCAAGAACTCCCAATCATTTCATCTCTGCCAATGCACTTCAGGAAGGAATTCCAGGATTTGATCCCATGATAGGGAAGGAATGGCGATATGTTTCCAAGTCAAGACAGTGAGTGTCTTGGAGGGGCTCTTGTGGATGGTGATGTTCTCATGTATCTGTTCTCCTAGTCATAGAGTCATAGAGATGTATAGTTCCTGTAGATGGAAGTGGCTGTGGGTTTGGAAGGTGCGATCTGAGGATTGTTGGTGAATTTCTTGTAACTTGAAGGGCATCAAGGAATTTCAAAGAGTCTGTTGTAAGAAAGAGATACAAACACGAAACCCATACAATTTGATGTGAGTTACATTACTATACTGTGGAATACAACGTGATGTAAATGAAAGCACATGTGTATGTGTTTGTGTGTGTGTTGTGAGTTTTTCCGCAAGTTGAATACTTACATGCATCATCATTTTGTTTTACTCTAACTCCTTCAATCAGTACTATTGAAGCCGAATAGAGCTAATAAGGAGTGGACAACAAAATGGGGAAAGGTGGGCACATCATGAGCATATACAGAGATGTTAAGTGATGTAGGTAAATCACTGAAGTTCGAACAGACCATAGTGCTGCCCTCTCATTAGAGAGGAGGATGACTTGTGGTGATTTAACCTGAGATCACCAGGCCTCAGGTGAGGGCAGAGGTTGGGAAGGAGAGTCCTACATGATAACCTCAACCAGTCCAGGAACTGAACCCACACTGTTGGCATCACTCTGCTTCACAAACCAGCAATCCAGCTAACTGAACTAGGCCATAAAAGATGGGAACAGGAGTAGGCCATTCCGCCCCTCGAGCTTGCTCCACCATTCGATATGATCATGGCTGATCTAACAATCCTCACTTCGACCCTCCTTTCCTTTACCTATTAACCTTACTGACCAACAATCTCACCATCTCAGCTCCCACATCTCTCTATGGTGAGTTCCAAAGACTCACAACTTTCTGAGAGAAGAAATTCCTCGTCATCTCAGTCTGAAACTGGTGCCCCTTCATTCTGAGACTTTGCCCTCTGACCTTCCCACGAATTGAAACATCCTTTCAGCATTTTCCCTGTCGGACGCCTTAAGAAAATAAAAATAATTATAAACTATCTCTGTTACAGATTTCAATATATTTCAATGAGATCACCTCTAATTCTTCTAAACTTCAAGGAGTAGAGTTCAAATCTGTTTAATTTTTGCTCATAAGAGAATTCCTCCACACTAGAGATCATCCTAGTGACCATTCTCTGAACTGCCTCCAATGAAATAATATCTTTCCCTAAATAAGGGAGCCAAAACTGCTCACAGTGTTGCAGATGTGGTCTCACCAGCACCTTGTATAGCTGTGGTAAGCCTTCCCTACTCATATACTCCAAACCCCTTGAAATCAGAGCCAACATTCCATTAGCTTTCCTGATTATCTGCTACAGCTACGTGCTGGCTTTCTCTGTTTCATGCACAAGTATCCCCAAGTCCCTTTGCGTTGCAGCTTTTTGCGCTTAACTGATACTTTGTTCTTTTGTTCTTCCTTCCAAAATGAACAAACTGAGCCACCCAACCCCCACTGTTCACGTCATCATAATCCTACTGGACCAGAGAGATAGACAGATGACTGGTGGTGGTTTAATCTAAGGATCACCATGCCTCAGATGAGGGGAGGGATTGAGGAGGAGAGTCCTTCATGGTCACCTCAGCCAGTGTGGGAAACTGTGCCATTGGTGTCACTCTAATCAGACATCCAGCCAACTGAGCTAACCACCCCTACTATTATTATTGTTTTTGACTCATGTAGTATCTTGAACATGATAGAATAAAACATAAAAAATGGTTATCAAACATAATTTGACACTGAAGCACATAAAGTGATGTTAGACTGGATAATTAAAATGTTCTCAATGAGCTAAATTTTAACAATGTCTGGGAAGAGAATTCCAGGATTTGGCAACTGAAGAAATGCCTGCTAATAATGGTATGGTTACGTTTGGGGGTGCACAAATATCTCAGAGGGTTGTAGGGCTTGTGGAGATGACAAATATAGGGAGGGAAGAGACCATGGATGGATCTGCACACCAGGATGAGGATTTTGAGATCACACTGAGGCTAAACTGTCAACCATTGTTAGAGAGTTATCACCGCTAAGTGGGACTTGGGTCATCCAATCGTACAGCATGGAAACAGTCCCCTTGGCCCAACTCATTCATGCAGACTAGGTTTTCAAAACTGAACCAATCCCATTTTCCTGTATTTGGCCCATATCCCTCTCAAACTTTCCCATCCATGTTCCTGTCCAAATGTCTTTTAAATACTGTAATTGTATCCTCCTCTACCACTTCCTCTGGCAGCTTGCTCCATGTATGCACCATCCTATGTGTGGAAAGAAAATGCCTCTCTAGTCCCTCTTAAATCTTTCCCCTCTTGCCTTAAACCTGTTTAGGCCAGGAGTCACAGGGCATTAGGCTCTGAGGAATGTTAGACGCTGCCCAAAAATGCACTAGAATAATCAAGTCTGGAGATAATAAAACAAAAATGAAGGTTTCAGCAGTGAATGAGCCAAAACTGGCTGGAATTGAGTGATGTTGTGGAGATCAGCGGTTTTATTGATCATATGAATCTGTAATTAGATAACAATCTGGATATCAAATAGTTGTCATGGAGGGACAGAGTCAGTGACTGGCGATTGGAATTTGTGCTGGGGATTGAAGACAATAGCTTCAGTTTTCCCAACATTAAATTAAATAAAACAACTTTGCATTTGAAAGGGGATGTTAGAGAAGCAGTCAGACAATTCAGGAAGAGTGGAAGGGCTGCGAGATGTACTTCTGAGAAAGGGCTGAATGTTGCCAGCATACATGATTCCTGATGAAGATCTCATCCTCAAAACATCGATTCTCCTGCTCCTCGGATGCTGCCTGACCGGCTGTGCGTTTCCAGCACCACACTTTTCGACAGCATACATGTACAATCCAATGTTATTGTTCTTGGAAGTAGCTGCCAATGAGTTGTGTGTAGATTTGAAATAGACAGAGACCCAGGATACATCCTTGCGAGATATGAGGTAACTGTATGGGAAAGTAAAAAAATACATTTTTTACAATTCATTGGCTACTATTTAACAGATAAAAAATATACCATATAAACTCTTCAAAGGAGGTAAGACCACTAACTGTGCTATACTGAGAAAAGGCCTTGTAATCCTGGAATCATTAATAAGGCTGAACTCATTTCATTAATAAGCTGGTTTGTTTAGACTTTAACCAGCCAACAGGCTTGTGAGAAAAGGTGTTCATTTGTCAGCCATGAAAGAGGTATGGCACAAAACAGTCCATTTGTTTGGCACACCATCTGCATTCTTAAGCTTTTACTCCCTCCGTCATTGGGTCACAATGGCAGCAGTTTGCACCCCATAACCAGATGCTATGCAGGAACTCACCAATTCCAACAGGATCTTTCAATCCCATGGGTCTCTACCATCTGGAAGACCTCCAGATGCATGGGCATTGCCACAACTGAAAGTTCCCCTTCAAGCTACACAGCATCCTGAGTTTGAAATGTCTTACTGTCCCTGGATAAGGGACTCCCACCTGAACAGCACTGTGGGTGTTTCTATGGCACATGGACTATAGAGGTTCAAGAAGGCAGATCACCATCACCTTCTCAAAGATGATTAGGGATGGACCCTTGAGATAGTGGCTTTGCCAGCAACCCCCACATCAATGAAGTATTGTGTTAAAATGCATCTTATGCTTGGACATGTGCATCTCCATCAAGGATGGACACCACAGCACCACACTGTATCGCAAACCCACAGACAACCTCACAATGCTACACTTCTCAGGCTTCCACCCAAAACACATTAAAACAGCATCCCCTATGGACAAGCCCTACGCATACACCGGATCTGTTCAGATGAGGAGGAACCTGATGGGCACCTGGAGGTACTCAGGGATGCCCTCACAAGAACGGGGTACGATGCTCAACTCATCAACCGCCAGTTCTGACGTGCCACAGCAAGGAACCATAATGACCTCCTCAGGAGACAGACAGATACTGCAACCAACAGGGTACCCTTCGTTGTCTAGTACTTCCCAGAAGCTGAAAAACTACGCCATGTTCTTCGCGACCTGCAACACATTATCAATGAGAATGAGCACCTCGCCAAGACCTTCCCCACACCTCCACTGCTCACCTTTAAACAACCACTAAACCTCAAATAGATCATTATTTGTAGCAAACTGCCCATTTTCAGGACAACTCCATACAACCCTGTCACGGTAGATGCTGCAAGACGTGTCAAAGTGTGGACATGGATACCACCATTATGTGTGGGGACACTTCCCACCTTGTACATGGCAGGTACTCAAGCGACTCAGCCAACGTTGTCTATCTCATACGTTGCAGGCAAGGATGCCCTGAGGCATGGTACATTGGGGAAACCGAACAAAGGCTATGGCAACGGATGAATGGGCACTGCACAACAATCAACAGACAGGAGGGTTCCCTCCCAGTTGGGGAACACTTCAGTGGTCCAGGACATTAAACCTTGGACCTTCAGGTGACCATCCTCCAAGGCGGACTTCGGGACAGGCAGCAGCGAAAAGTGGCCCAGCAGAGGCTGATAGCTAAGTTCGATACCCATAGGGAGAGCCTCAACCGGGATCTTGGGTTCATGTCACACTACAGGTGACCACTATTGCACTATATACACACACAGACACTCCTACACGTGTGTGCATATGCGTATACACACACACACGCACAAGCACTCCTATACACAGACACGCACCCGCGTGCACATACAAACGCACTCCTATATACACATACACATACACACAGACATACCTATACACAGACATGCACACGGACACTCACACATGCACCCTCTCACAGACTTAGACCCCCTTACACTCACACACATATACACACTCTCTCACAGACACACACACAAACCCAAATGCACACATACACATATGTGGGGTCTAATTTAAACTTGCAGAGTTACATTGTACTTTGCTCAAAAACTGCATGAATCCATGCAAGACTCTGTTAACTCATTTTTTAGATTAGAATCAGTCTAAACATTATGGCACAGACAGGAAACACAGGGGGCTAACGCCTTCAACATCTTAACATCTTATCTGGGCTGACACCAATTGTTACAGCTAACCTGAGAATGTAACTTTTTTTAAAAATAGTTTTGTGATTTACATATGAAAGAAGTGAAACTAACATGGTCATTCTAACAGATGAGAGATTTAACAAACAATCAAGATACTTTTCACTGTATAATCTCAGTTACATCACTGTAAACTTCTTCTATAAATTCTGTCTTACAATTGTGTCCTCCATGACCACCTGATGAAGGAGCAGCGCTCTGAAAGCTAGTGCTTCCAATTAAACTTTTTGGACTATAACCTGGTGTTGTGTGAGTTTTAACTGTGTTAAAACAGAACTACCTTCGAAATTTAATTACTGAACTTATTCATTAACAATGTCTACTTAAATAATCAGTGTGCTTTTGTTTTTAATACTTAAATGTTGCCAATTCCACAAATAAAGAAATGTTATTTTGTTACTTCATCGTTTGGCTTTCTTTTTGATTCAGCAGGACAGCAGTGAAAGCATTATTTGAGAATTTACATGCATCTTAACAGGTTTGATTTTGCATACAGCTTCACTAAAATAAGTGGCTTCCTCTCAAAATGTCTTAATTATGCTCTATTTGACCCTGAACAAGACAAGCAGACAGTCCCCTGTAAACTGGGAAGGAAGAAATCAGGGAGTCAGGGTAACAAGTAGCAACATTTGGTTCGGAATCTCTCCTTCCTTATTTTTACAGCTTCACAAACAACATCAGTTCATTCAGGTTATCCTGTGGTGAGCAGTATACACTTGTACTAACAGTTTGGCTTCTGTTAAGAATGTAATGTTTTAACACTGGACTAGAAATCTAAGCTGCAGCCCATCCTTAATTTAAAGCCAACATGAAAATGCACATCAGCCACAGACACTGCATCAGTTGTTCCTATGAACACATCCCATTAGATCATAAGGTATAGGAACAACTGTGAAAATCTTTATTTGTATTCCACCACCAGGACCATTGAATGTGATCCTCCATTCAATTGTGGTTGAAATGTTTCTCAACCCCATTTTCCAGCCTTCTCCACATAATCCTTGATTCATTTATCAAACAAGAACCTATCTATCTCTGTCGTAAATGCATTCAATGACTTGGCCTCTTAGGCCTTGTGTGGTAATCACAGACTCACCACCTTCTGGCTGAAGAAATTCCTCCTCATCTCAGTTCTAAAGGGTCATCCCTTCACTCTGAGGCTGTGGTCTCTGGTCCTAATCTCTCCTACTTGTAGAAACATCTTCTCCATGTACACTCTTTCCAACACTCTCAGTACTTTGTAAATCAAATCCTGCCTCATTATTCTACTCTCTCCATTGAGTACAGACCCAGAGTCCTCAATTGCTTCTCATATGACAAGGCCTTCATTCCTGGGATCATTCTTGTAAACACTTTCTGGGCGCCCTTCAACACCAGTACATCCTTCCTTAGGATACGGTGTCCAAAACTGCTCACAATATTCCAAATACGGTTTGACCAGAGCCTTATACTGCATCAGCAGTACATCTCTGCTCCTGAATTCTAGCTTTCTTGAAATGAATGCTGACATTGCATTTGCCTTTCGAACTGCTGAATTAACCTGTAAAATAACATTAAGAGCATCCTGAACTAGTCCTTTTGAGCTTCACATTTCTGAAGCCTTTCCCCATTTAGAATGCTTTTTCCATTATGTTCTAGAAATGACTGCCATTGTTGAATACCTACTTACAATATATTTTAACTCAAATTATTAGATTACCTACATTATAGAAACAGGCCCATCAGCCCAACAGGTCCACACCGATCCTCTGAAGAGTAACCTACCCAGACCCATTCTGCTACCCTATATGTACCCCTGACTAATGCAGTTAACATGATGGGCAATTTAGCATGGCCAATTCACCTGACCCGCACATCTTTGGATTGTGGGAGGAAACCGGAGCACCCAGAGGAAACCCACGCAGACACGGGGAGAATGCGCAAACTCCACACAGACAGTCACCAAAGGCTGGAATCGAACCCGGGTCCCTGACGCTGTAAGGCAGCGGTGCTAGCCACTGAGCCACCATGCCGCCTCTTATGTAAGAGTTGCAGTGATTGTAATGAAGTCAGTCAGGTGGACCTCATAGAATATGAATTTCCTGATTAGGGCTATTAATCTGGTCCAATCAGGGAGCCCTGGCTGACAGATAAATATTGGAGTGTTTTTGATCACTCAGCATTGCTCTTTGTTGAGAAGGCCACTGCTTGTCACTGGCTGGTCTGGTGTTTTCTTTCTTCCTGGTGGTGGAATACAAATAAAGATTTTCACAGTTGTTGTTCTTCATTGTGGCCTACACCTGCACACACATGACATGATTGCTTGGGAAAAATAAGCACTACCGCTAGGCAGTAGTGTGGGGGAAAATAAAAAAAAAACAGAGTGCCGGGCATCATTTTCACTCTGAGAGCTGGCTCTGAGGTAGCTGAGGTAGGTCAATGACTATCCACATGTAAATGAATAGTGACTTGGTGATGGAATACCAACCTCTGTGGAGTTGTTCCAATGATAATGAGAGAAAAGCACAGTCCTGAAGAAATTTGCTCACTAACTGATGTCTTTGACTTGGAATAAGCATTTCTGTGGCATCATGCCGTTATTGGGGAAGCGTGGTTCTTTCAATTCTGCTGTCGAAGACTGGGCCCAGTGTGTGGAAAAAATGTTATTTTTTCTGGGCAAATGACATTGAGACAGATGAAAAGCAAGAAGTAATTCTCCTCTCCGAAGAAGTTGTTTGGTATGCTTTCCTTTATTGGTCAGAGTATTGAGTACAGGAGTTGGGAAGTCATGTTGCGACTGTACAGGACATTGGTTAGGCCACTGTTGGAATATTGCATGCAGTTCTGATCTCTTTCCTATCGGAAAGATGTTGTGAAACTTGAAAGTGTTCAGAAAAGATTTACAAGGATGTTGCCAGGGTTGGAAGATTTGAGCTGTAGGGAGAGGCTGAACAGGCTGGGGCTGTTTTCCCTGGACTGTCGGAGGCTGAGGGGTGACCTTATAGAGGTTTACAAAATTGAGGGCCATGGATATGATAAATAGGCAAAGTCTTTTCCCTGGGGTCGGGAGTCCAGAACTAGAGGGCATAGGTTTAGGGTGAGAGGGGAAAGATATAAAAGAGACCTAAGGGGCAACCTTCTCACACAGAGGGTGTTACGTGTATGGAATGAGCTGCCAGAGGATGTGGTGCAGGCTGGTACAATTGCAACATTTAAGAGGCATTTGGATGGGTATATGAATAGGAAGGCTTTGGAGGGATATGGGCCGGGTGCTGGTAGGTGGGACTAGATTGGGTTGGGCTATCTGGTCGGCACGGACGGGTTGGACCCAAGGGTCTGTTTCCATGCTGTACATCTCTATGACTCTATGACTCTGCTTGTGAACCCATAGGTTTTTTGGTTATTAGGAGACTAACTTTCCTTGAGGTACCAGATACCAAAACCCTTCAAGAGTGGGCAGATTTTGTTAAAGAATATTACAACTCCAGGTCTCCTCTAATTCTGAGTCAGTGGTGGTTTTGCTTGGCAATCCGAGAACTAGGGGAACCTGTATCGGGATTTTGACTGGGTTGAGACAACTGGTAAGTGCATGTGACTGTGGTTTAACCCGTAATAAGATTAGATTAGATTAGATTAGATTAGATTAGATTACTTACAGCGTGGAAACAGGCCCTTCGGCCCAACAAGTCCACACCGACCCGCCGAAGCGCAACCCACCCATACCCCTACATTTACCCCTTACCTAACACTACGGACAATTTAGCATGGCCAATTCACCTGACCTGCACATCTTTGGACTGTGGGAGGAAACCGGAGCACCCGGAGGAAACCCACGCAGACACGGGGAGAACGTGCAAACTCCACACAGTCAGTCACCTGAGGCGGGAATTGAACCCGGGTCTCTGACGCTGCGAGGCAGCAGTGCTAACCACTGTGCCACCGTGCCTCCCACAAGATGATGAGAGACCATTTGGTATGTGGGATTAATGATGGATCTATGAAAACGTGATGCTTAACTGGACTTCAAACACAACTGGCTTGATGATTGGAAAATACTGCCAATGAAGCGTATGAGTTGCAGGGTATTCTGATGGAAGTAGATACCTTTGCCTGTCCGACAGAGCTTGGGGAATACCACTTGAGTGAATTCAGGACATATCCTGAACAGAGGGAAGCTAGATCAGCCTATAGCAAAATCCCAAAAGAAAGCCAAGCCTCAGTTAAACTCAGGATCCAGGCCAGCAAGCCATTGTAGTTGTTGCCGGTTTGTGGGCTTGAGACAGCAACAGAGTCCCACTAGGCCTAAATTAAGTAAGAGAACTCATTGGTCAGGAGAGTGCACAGCCTGGAAAGTCCATTTACATCTGCTTTGTAACAGTTAAATTTGATCTTCCCCAACCTGTGGAGAAGAGCTGGACATAGTATCAGGAACACCAATGCCGGACACAAGATGCTGTAAAGCATGAGAGACAGTTTACTTTAGGGAAGGAAGTTTGGTGGAGGAACCATGGGAATGGCCCTGCACGGGAAGAGGCATGGTTGACATGAGGTCAGGTCTAGTGATGTGTAAAGTTCGGGTCAGTACGAAGGTCCTGAACAAGCACATGGACTGTACCAAAGCTGTAAACTTACCAACGATGGGGGAGCAAAACATGCCCAGCTCCTTGACAGCCTTTCCTTGACTGTTCCTCAACCCATGGTTCTCACCTTCCAAGTGTTGAAGGTATCACAGGATTTCAGATGGACACAGTAGATGTTGCCACCTTGATGCCTTTGACGCCTGAAGAAGAGAATGACATTTTTCAGAGACACTCTGGATGCAAGACGGATAAAGGGACACAAGAGGGATGCAAAATAGAATCAGCCAATGTCCTCAGACTTCAGAGGGGGAGAGATGTAGTTATTATAAAGCAGTCAATCAGATAGACCTCATAGAATATGAGTTCCCTGACTGGGTCTTTTAATCTGATTTAATCAGGGAGCCCTGGCTGACAGAGAAGATGTGGAGTCTCAGAAGTTCTGGTCACTCTGAGGAGCTGGATCAATGTCAAGGACTGTCCACATGTAAACAAAGGGTGACTTGATGATCAGATACAAGCTTCTGTGGGATTATTTCAACAATATGTCTCCCGCGACATACCAACTAAACATAGCTTAATTTATCTTCATGAACACTTCTCCAATATGAATATAAGAACAGGAGTAGGCCATTCAGCCCTTTATATCTTTGAAACGGAGTTTGACTGATCTATATCTTAATTCTATCTATCTGTGCTGATCGTGTAACTCAGTTCTGTTGCCTAACACAAATCTACAAATGCAGAAAAGGAAGAATGGTTGTAACAGAGGACTTAAATGTTTTATCTCGTTTGTCATAAACAGACCTTGTACAAATAAACAGCATATGTCAAAGGGAATTGACTGAATGAGGGCAGAATAGGTTTCAGCAACAATCTGTCCTCAAGTAATCAAAAAAACATGTCATTTTTGATTTAGGTCCAACTCAGAGGAGGATGCAAAAGTGCTAACAGAATTAGAACGTGTGTTTGTACTATGTTGCGAGTTACAAGTTTTAAGAAAGCATCCTGGACTCAAGAAGCAGTACCTGGGTGATTAAAGCTAGATATATGCAGTACACATGAAAAAAATACACAGTGGTAATGGAAAAGGCAGGGAAAAAAATACATGTGTCAAATGCAACAACTGAAATGACTTTTGTGGTCAAATAGGACGAAACTGGACTTTTCAAGTTGTGCCAGAATGTCAGAGAACACTGCAAGCACAGCAGGAGGCTCAGAAAATAGACTGGAGATCAGAAAGCAGAGATCACTGACGCAAAGCAGCAGGCAGCAGGACAAGCACAGCCACAATTAAGGAAGTAGCTACATGGTACAAGCAAGGCATGGAAGGTTTTCTTGTATTGATATTTATAAATTGGCCATCCTTGGACAGGCCAGCATTTATTGCCCTGGAGAAGGTGAGGTTGAGGTGCCTTCTTAAAGTGCTGCATGTCCTTGCAGTGTAGGGACACAAACTTTGCTATTAGGGAGGGAGTTCCATGATTTTAACTCAGCGACACTGAAGGAAGGAATGGTGACACATTTCCATGTCAGGGATGGTGAGTAGCTTAGAGGGGAACTTGCAGGTAGTGATGCTCCTATGTATCTGCTGCCTTTGTCTTTCTAAATGGTAAAGTTTGCTAGTTTAGAAGGTGCTCTCTAAGGAGCCTTGGTGAGTTGCTGAACTGTATTTTGTACATGATAAATGCAGTTGTTGTTGCTTCGACGTTGGAGGCAATGATGTTGTGGCTGTGGCGCCAAACAAGTGGGCTGCTTTGTCCAGGATTGCATCAATCTTATTGAATGTTACAAGATTTGCACTCATTCAGGCTAATCTGCTGTGCCCAGAGCTCTGCTAGGAGATTGAGGACCACAGCAGATTCAGCATGGAAGGTTTAAAAAAAAAGATTTATGAGACATGTAACAGCTTCAGGCATAAAAAATAGGAAAAGAGTAGTTCAAAACATTACAGTATGCTGTGGAGTCCATTGCAAATGATACAATTGCAAGTCATGGCATCAAAGAAAATACTATCTTGTATGAAGAGTAATTGAGGGCGATCAATGGGAATTGCAGCAGATGTTGCAATTTATTTATAGTGTGCAAAGCTTAATTGGAAAAAACAGAGGCCTCGAAAATATGGATTAATTCATAAACCATCTCTACAGGTTAACAAAGAATTATGTAGACCAAGTAAATTAGTTTAAAAAGATTAAATTTTATCTTATTAAAATAATTTACTTGATCTGCAGAAGAATGAATTCTCATTGAATCTAAAGGGATCTGGAGGAGCATCATTGGGAGTAAAAGGCCAACTCAATGCAAATTTCCAGAGAAAGGGAAGAGAAATCATATAATCTCTTTATGGCATTCAGAACTGAGAATGTTCTCTATTAAGCAGGAATGCCTGTTGAAAACAGAAACTAATCTGCAAGGTCGATGAGACTGCAAATGTGGATGGAGGGAATAAATTTCGAAGTGAACTCCCAAAGTTGTTCAAAGGTTTGGGTAAATTGCAGACAGAGCCACAATACCCTGAGGAATAATGCAAAACCAACCTACTGATACACACCAACAAAATGCCACACACACTCTTGGATAAAGTTAAAGGAGAAATATATGTTCAGACAAGAAGCAATTTTAACCATTATAGTATTGACATGGTATTCAAGAATTGTTGTGGATCTAACTCAACAATAGATCAGTGGATCCTGAATTTAACCAAATGGCTTTAGTGATTGCAAATCTGACAAACCAGCTCACTGACATGATATAACTGTTCAATAAGCTAGATGTTAACAGTAAATATTGATAATTACCTCGGGATGAAGATTCCAGAAAGGCTTATTTCACCTTTTGCGCATTAATGCTCTAGCTGGTTGTCCTTTGAAATAGTATCTGCATCAGAAACTTTCCAAAAGAACATATTGGCATGCACTGATCAGATAGTAGGTCTCATGGATAATATACTAATAGATGAAGCCTCAAAAGAAGAACATGATCAAAAACAGTGAATAGTCATGAAACTGCTTCAGAATTCAGGTCTAACGTTGAATGAGAGGTGTGTGTTTGTACAGCCAAGAATAAAAATTCTTGGGTACATAGAGTCATAGAACTATATCGCACAGAAACAGACCCTGCAGTCAACTCATCCATGCCGACCAGATATCCTCAGGTAATCTAGTCCCATTTGCCAGCATTTGGCCCATATCCCCATATAAGAAAGACACAGAGCAACTCTTCCCATTTGGCAATGGTATAAGGATGAGGAATCACTGCTTTAAGACTTTGGGCAAATGATATATGGGAATGTGACGAAGAACATCTTTTAGGCAGAAAGTGATAATGGCCTGGAATTCACTCACTACAAGGTATGGTGAAAGTGTAATAATCAATTACCTCAGAAGGCAACTGCATGGACGTTTGAAGGAAATAAATTTGGAGGGTTATGGGGATCGAGTGGGCATGGGACTGACTGAATTGGTCTGTGGGGTTTGGAATTGTCAACCACAAGCGTACTGGAGCAGCCTCCTGGCTGCTAAAACACAGGTAGATTGCTAGCTTGGCCAAACAGCAAGGGATGCTGGATACATTGGACAAGTAAAACCCTGAAATTGCAAAACCCACACACCGGACACAATGCAATAGGTACGAGGTGCTAAATACATTACCATAATGTAAAGGACAACAGTTATCCTGAACAGATATACCCCCAAAATCTTATCCACTAGGCAAAGGAGGGCCCAAACGTAAAATAACTGGGTTCTGCTACACTAAGAAACTAACAAAATTATGTCATCCTAACGATCAACATTATTTCAAACTATTAAGAGAGTCTCCCTGATTGGCCAGAACAATAGAAAGTTTAAGAAAACCATCAATAAGGTATAAAAACAGGGTTCACCTGCAGAACTCTCTTGAATCTTCTGAGGAGACCACCATGGCCAAAGGCAGAGACTCGCTGACCGTTCGGAGAGAGAAAAAGAAACTTTGCAGACCCAGGGACAGAGCTAGAGAGAGAGCAACTGAGTAAAGCTACAAGTGACTTGACAAGTATTTTAAACTAAAGGGACCAAATGGGATTCAAGATAGTATTTTAGTATTAAAGGTTATTGTAATTTGTTTCCTCATACAGTTCGGAGTGTTTTGCATTGGTGTCAGCTAGTGTTCATAGTGATTTGACTGCTTCAGTATTGTGGGACACCTGGGCAAATTCATTCATAGCATTCTGGTCAGAGTTGTCTAAATTGTTTAAGGAGGGACTAGACAACAGTACCCTTCACCAGTCAATATAGCTATTGGGTTTACAACAATTGTTCACACTATAAGATTGATCTTTTTGTTAATCCCGTAAGTAAAGCCCTAGTCATTTGATCATCATGTAAGCTCGATGCTGAAAGAAGATGCACCAAAGCTATCCTACAGGTAGGTAATGGCTGCCCTGGTCAGCTCATTGCTCATCGTATATTGTGCATACTCATGATTGGATGATGCACCAAGCTCAAGATATTATGTTGCCTTTTCCTGCTCCTCATCTGTTGCGAGTTGCATTAAATAATATTCCTGTAAAGCCTCTTGTGGTGTTCTATAATACCAATGGAGCTATTTGATTTAAGTTCTTGTTGTTCTTGACCTTATGCAAGAAGATGATAGGAATAAGATCCTTTGTAGCTGAGTTGGAGCTACAGTCATGTAGATTAAACGATAATAAAAACAAAAATTATTGGAGAAACTCAACTGGTCTGGCAGCACCTGCGGAGAGAAAGCAGAGTTAATGGCTCTGACATTGCCTTCTCTGAAGAGTGTTATGAAGATATGAGTGTACTGTACCTTTAAGGAAGTTAAAGGTTAGCAGAACTACCTGACAGCACCAAGTGTTCTCAACAAGATCCAATGTACCATATGGTCCAGCAGTTCCATGGAGATAAAAACAAATTCAAATTCGGCCAATCAGTTTAAATTACACACCAAAATACCAACCTCCAATCAAGTTTGAATTTAGTATATTGACAATATTAAAAACAAATGAAACAATCTGAAGCTTTGGGGTATAAGACCAGGGAAAATCGAACAGAGGAGAACTGCCATGCCACCAGCATGTAGAGACTGCCCAAAAAATAGCTCTCTTAAACGTACCTTTATCGATCCATGACATATGAAGCATAATCCTTAAGAAGAAAAGAAGACACAGGAAGATCCAAATAGAAGATTCGACAGCTGGCTGGTTTTGAAAACTTGAACTTTTGGTAAATCTTAATGGGGGCCTTTTATAGGACTAGTATAATAGGTGTGTTCAGGAGGGTTTCCTTACTCAATATATAGACAGGCCGATGATGGGAGAGGCCATTTTGGATTTGGTGCTCGGCAATGAGCCAGGACAGGTGTCAGATCTCGCGGTGGGAGAAAACTTTGTTAACGGTGACCATAACTGCCTCACATTTACAATAGCCTTGGACAGGGAAAGGAGCCGTTACCATGGGAAGATATTTAATTGGGGAAAAGGAAATTATGACATTATCAGACAGGAGTTGGGAAGGATAGATTGGGAGCAATTGTTGCACAGAAAGGGCACAACAAACATGTGGAAACTGTTTAAGGAGCAGTTGTTGCGAGTGATGCATACATTTGTTCCTCTGAGACAGGCAAGAAGGGGTAAGATTAAGGAGGCTAGGGTGACGAGAACAGAGGAGCTTCTCATCAAAAGGAAGAAAACAGCTTACGTAAGGTGGAGGAAGCAAGGGTCTAGCACAGCTTTAGAGGATTACAGGCTTGCTAGAAAGGAGCTCAGAAATGGACTGAGGAGAGCCAGGAGGGGGCATAAAAAAGGCTTAGAAGGATGGATTAGGGAGAATCCAAAGGCATTTTACTCATACGTGAGGAATGAAAGAATGATCAGGGAGAAGGTAGGGCTGGTCAGGGATAGCATAGGGAAATTGTGCATGGAGTCTGAGCAGATAGGGGAAGCCCTAAATTAATTTTTTGCTTCAGTTTTGACTAAGGAAAGGGACCTTGTTGTGAATGAGAACTTTGAGGAGCTGGGAAATAGGCTTGAACGGATCAGGATTGATGAAGTTGGAATTTTGGCAAATATTAAGATTGATAGGTCCCCAGGGCCAGACCAGGTTTATCCTTGGTCGCTTCAGGAAGCAAGAAAGGAGGTTGTTAAGCCACTGGCAAAGATCTTTGCTTCCTCACTCTCCATGGGAGTTGTACCGGAGGATGAGAGGAAGGCGAATTAGATTAGATTTTTTTTTAGATTAGATTAGATTACATTACAGTGTGGAAACAGGCCCTTCGGCCCAACAAGTCCACACCGACCCGCCGAAGCGTAACCCACCCATACCCTTTCATTTACCCCTTCACCTAACACTACGGGCAATTTAGCATGGCCAATTCACCTGACCTGCACATCTTTGGACTGTGGGAGGAAACCGGAGTACCCGGAGGAAACCCACGTAGACACGGGGAGAATGTGCAAACTCCACACAGTCAGTTGCCTGAGGTGGGAATTGAACCCAGGTCTCTGGCGCTGTGAGGCAGCAGTGCTAACCACTGTGCCACTGTGCCGCCCAAATGTTGTTCTTCTTTTCAAGAAGGTTAATAGGGAAATCCCTGGCAATTACAGACCAGTTGGTCTTACACCTGTGGTCATCAAGGTTTTGGAAAGAATTCTGAGGGATAGGATTTATAACTATTTGGAAAAATATAGCATGATTAAAGACAGTCAGCATGGCTTTGTGAGGGGCAGGTCATGCCTCACAAATCTTATTGAGTTCTTTGAGGAGGTGACAAGACAAGTCGACGAAGGTCGAGCAGTGGATGTGGTGTATATGGACTTCAGCAAGGCATTTGATAAGGTTCCCCATGGTAGGCTCATTCATAAAGTCAGGAAGTGTGGGATACAGGGATATTTGGCAGGAACAGGATACTGATTGAGGATGATCAGCCATGATCATAATGAATGTTGGTGCAGGCTCGAAGGGCAGAATGGCCTACTCCTGCACCTATTGTCTATTGGCTATCTGGATTCAGAATTGGTTGGCTGACAGAAGGCAGAGAGTGGTTGTAGATGGAAAGTATTCTGCCTGAAGGTCAGTGGTGAGTGGTGTCCCACAGGGCTCTGTTCTTGGGCCTCTGCTCTTTGTAGTTTATATAAATTACTTGGATGAGGACGTTATGAGGTGCGTTAGTAAATTTACCAATGACACAAAGGTTGATATTATCGAGGACTGTTGCAGGCTGCAGCGTGACATAGACAGGATGTAGAGCTGGGCTGAGAAATGGCAGATGGGGTTCAACCTGGATAAATGTGAAGTGATGCATGTTGAAAGATTGAACTTGAATGCGGAATATAGGATAAAAGACAGAATTCTTGGCAGTGTGGAGGAACAGCGGGATCTTGGTGTTCAAGTGCATATATCTCACAAAGTTGCCACCCAAGTGGATAGGGCTGTTAAGAAAACATATGGTGTTTTGGCTTTCATTAACAGGGGGATTGAATTTAAGAGCCACGTGATTTTGCTACAGCTCTACAAAATCCTAGTGAGACCACACTTGGAATATTGTGTCCAGTTTTGGTCGCCCTACTATAGGAAAGATATGGAGGCTTTGGAGAGGGTGCAAAGAAGGTTTATCAGGATGCTTCCTGGACTGGAGGGCTTGTCTTACGAGGAGAGGTTGACTAAGCTCGGACTTTTTCTGTCTGGAGAGTAGGAGGAAGAGAGGTGACCTGATCGAGGTATACAAGGTAATGAGAGGCATGGATAGAGTCGATAGCCAGAGACTTTTCCCCAGGCAGGATTGACTGACACGAGGGGACATAGTTTTAAGATATTAGGAGGAAGGTATAGAGGAGACATCAGAGGTAGGTTCTTTATACAGAGAGTTTGGAATGCATTGCCATTGGTAGTGGTGGAAGCAAAGTCATTGGAGACATTTAAGCGACTGCTGGACATGCACATGGACAGCAGTGAATTGAGGGTAGTGTAGGTTAGATTATTTCATTTTAGATTAGGAATAATACTTGGCACAACATCGTGGGATGTTCTATGTTCTATATTATAGAAGGGAAGGGAAAAGATAGGTTAGAGGAAGGAGTTGTAAATGATTGTTGGTTAATTATTCTCTGTTATAATTTAAGAAATAAAGATATTAATTTTTACTTTAAATAGTTCTTGGCCTCTCGAATTTTCACAGATTATTGTATGGGATAAGTCTGTTTTATGACGTAGGGTCAACCTTTCTGCTTAATTTACACCAGCAGCAAATCTTTTATGTGTTGCTAGTGTAAGTTAAGCAGGAGGGTTTACCCCACGTCATAACACGGAAAAGATTTATCCTGTGCAGTAATCTGTGAAAATTCGAGAGGCCAAGAGCTAATTAAAGTAAAAATTTACAACTTTATTTCTTAAAGTATAACAGAGAATAATTAACTAACAACTATTTACAACTCCTTCCTCTAACCTATCTTTTACATTCCCTTCTATAATACTAGTCTGATAAAATGCCCCGACTAAGATTTGCCAAAAATTCAAGTTTTCAAAACCAGCCAGCTGTCGAATCTTCTTTTCTTCTTCTTGGGGACTAGGTGTCACAGGTTACGGATTGATAAAGGTACCTTTAAGAGAGCTATTTTTTAGACAGTCTCTACACACTGGTGGCGCAGCAGTTCTCTTCCAACTGTTAAATTTTCCCCACTCTCATACCCCAAAGCATTGGATTGTTTAATTGGTTTTTAATATTATCAATATACTAAAATCAAACATAGTTGGAGGTTGGTATTTCGGGGTATAATTTAAACTGATTGGCCGAATTTGAATTTGTTTTTGTCTCCAGGCAACCAACTCTACTAACTGCTGGGCCACATGGTACCTTGCATCTTGTTGAGAACACTTGGTGCTGTCAGGTAGTTCTGCTAACTTTAAACTTTCACCAAGGTACAGTACACCCACATCTTCATAACAAGGGTTTCTGGACTCAAAATGTCAACTCTGTTTCTTTCTCAACAGAAACTGCCAGACCTGGTGAGTTTCTCCAATGATTTCTATTTTTTTCAGATTTTCAGCATCCACAGTTCTTTGTTTTCATTTCCAGATTAAAGAGTATTTGATTAATTTATGTCAAAGAGGATGCAGTGGGTGAATGGAAAGTGTGTTTGCTTAAAGAAATGTCCTAATATCATTGTGATTTGTGGATACTGGTACAATATTAAATAAAGATGGCTCTAGTAGCTTGTTATGATATTTCAAAGCAAAATATTTTGTTCATCTTCATATTCTTTCAGCGAATGCTTGTTTTCTTCCTCCCGGTATTTCATTGATCGTCATCATTGGCTGATGAAGTTGTGGAAGATATAGCAAACTATGATCACCTCAGGACTTTAATCGAACTATATTGTTGAAAACCTCAATTATTCCCTAGACATTCACATTACTTAAACATGCCAATGCTTCCAACTTTGACTCAAATGTCTATCATTGTATTATTCTGTGTGGGTTAGAAAGACAACCATAATGGATTACCTTCATTGTAAAGGATTATGCTGTCTGGAAAGCCAGCACTTATTGCAGGATGTCTGCGCTGATGGTTATAATCTATACTTTACTGCAATTTCTGAATGCATATCCATTGTCTGACATCTGCAGTAGAGAAATACCAGAATTTATTCCAAAGGATGTGATAACTGGATGTATTGAAAATAATGGTCAGAATGGCAGACTTATTATGGATTTATGAAAGGGAAGTCATATTTGACAAGGCTGTCAGAGATTTTTGAAGATTAACCAGCAGAAAAGGCACGGGGAAATCTAATCGATGTGGTGTGCTTGAATTTTCAGAAGACTTTCGATAATGTGCTGGTATGAATTAAGAACCGGTTAGTAGACAGAAAACAAGATTAGGGAATAAATATTAATTTTCAGATTGTCAGGTTGTGCCTAGTTGGCTACCACATGGATCAGTGCATGGGTGTAGCTATTCACAATCGACATCAATTATTTTGATGTGGAGACCAAATGTATTATTTACAGGTTTGGTAATGACACAAAGTTAGGTGGGAATGTGAGTTGTGAAGATAATGCAAATAGGCTTCAAGGGGATTTAGACAGGCAAAGTGAGTGGGCAGGAACATGGTGAATGGAATATAATGTGGTAAAATATGTGAAGTTATCCACTTTGATCAGAAAAAAACTGAAAGGCTGAATGCTTTTTAAATTGTGAAAGATTGGGAAGTATTTATGCAAAAGGATCTGCATGACCTTGTTTATAAATTGCTGAAAATGGACATGTATAAAATGCAGCAAATGATTAGGAAGGGAATTTGTTTTGGCCTTTATTGCAAGAGGATTTGAATATATGAGTAAGGTAGTCTTGATGTAATTATATAGCATCAGGATGAGATTGGACCTTGAGTATCGTGTCGAGTTTCGATTGTTTTTAATGCATGAAATAATACATTTGTCTTAGAAGGAGTGCAATGAATGTTCACCAAATCAATTCCAAGAATGGCAGGATTACCCTATGAGTAGAGATTCGGGAGACTGGGCCTGTATTTTGTAAAGTGTGGAAGAATATGAGGTGAACTCATTAAAGCATATAAGATTTTCACAGTTCTTGACAGGGTGAATGCAGGAACCTGTTACCCCTAGTTGATATATCTGGAACCAAGGTATATAGTCTCAAAATAAGAGGTAGATCATTTAGGATGGAGGCAAAGAGGAAGTTCTTAGTCAGAGGACAGTGGATTTTTGGCATTTTCTACCCCAGCGGTTATGGGGACTCAGTTATTGAGTATGTTCAAAACATAATTTCTAGACATTAAAGGTATCATGGAATATGGGGCTTGTGTGGGAAATAGTGTTAAGATAGGAGATGATCAGCCTTAATCTAATTGAACAGTGCAGCACGCTCAGTGGATCAAATGGTCCACTCCTACTCTCGTCCCCATGTCTCTATCATTGTTTGCAGAAATCCATTGGGATGTAAGGAAACCAACATTCACCAAATGTACAGCGTCGTCAATGGCAGGGCTGCAGATGTGGGAGGGAGGATAGGGGAGGAGGTGAGGGGGAGATGGAGTGATCAAAATGCCGTTTCTGGGAACCCAAATAAAGAAGGCAAACATCTTCATGAAACATCTATGTACCTTACATGGCCAAAATTGATGGTGTTTTCTGGTGTCTGAAGAAGATAATTAGATCACCTGCTTGAGCTTCCAGAATATAGGGCTTGCTTTTTATGTGGGAGAGCAGACCACTACCTTCTTTATTATTCTAAACCAGAGGAACATGTTGTTATCTCTAATAAGGCTTGTAATCAGTCTGGATCTGTTGTCAGCAATCTTGATTCAGGATAGACAGGCAGGAGACTGGAAGAACACAGCAAGCCAGGCAACATCAGGAGGTGGAGAAATCAACGTTTCGGGTGTAACCCTTCTTCAGGACGGCAGTAAACATGCAGCATTGTTGGAGTGTCATGTTCTATATGCCCATCATCGTTCAAATGGTCCTGCCTCTTTATTCTGGTGATTCAAATGGATTTGAAGGATTAAGGAGCTCTCTGATATTATCGTTGATTTTCCTTCAGAGACATTCTCATTAAACACCAATTTTGCTTATGTTACTGCCTTTTGGATCAGTGGAATTATCATCAAGACAGTGTGAGTGTTAATGAGCTCTTGATCGTAAGGACTCATTGGTTAACAAAGAACAAAGAACAAAGAAAATTTACAGCCCAGGAACAGGCCCTTCGGCCCTTCAAGCCTGAGCCGATCCAAATGTACTGTCTAAACCTGTCGGTCAATTCCTAAGCATTTGTATCCCTCTGCTCCCCACCTACTCAAGCATCTGTCCAGATGCGTCTTAAATGAATCTACCATGCCTGCCTCTACCATCTCTGCTGGCAACGCGTTCTAAATGCCCACCACCCTCTGTGTGAAGTACTTGCCATGTGTATCCCTTTAAACTTTCCACCTTTCACCTTGAAAGCATGACCTCTCGTTATTGAATCCTTCACTCTGGGAAAAAGCTTGTCTCTATCCATACTCTCTATACCCTTCATGATTTTGTAAACCTCAATCAGGTCCCCTCTCAATCTCCCTTCTCCTAGTGAAAATAAACCTAACCTACTCAACCTCGCTTCATAGCTAGCACCTTCCATACCAGGCAACATCCTTGTAAACATTCTCTGCACCCTCTCCAAAGCATCCACATCTTTTTGGTAATGTAGCGACCAGAACTGTACACAGTATTCTAAATGCAGCCGAACCAATGTCTTGTACAATTTTAACATGACTTGCCAGCTGTTAAACTCAATACTCCGTCCAATGAAGGCAAGCGTACGATATGCCTTCTTGACCACTCTATCTACCTGTGCAGCAACCTTCAGGGTACAATGGATCTGCACTCCCAGATCTCTCTGCCCATCAACTTTTCCCCAAGGCTTTTCCGTTCATTGTCATAGTTCACTCTAGAATTAGTCTTGCCTAAATGTATCATCTCACATTTGTCTGGATTGAAATCCATCTGCCACTTTTCTGCCCAACTTTCCAGTCTATCTATATCCTCCTGTATTCTCTGACAGTCCCTTATGCTTTCTGCTACTCCACCAATCTTTGTATCTGCAAACTTGCTGATCATACCAACAGTGCCGTCTTCTAGATCATTATGTATATTACAAACAACAGTAGCCCCACTGACCCCTATGGAACACCACTGGTCACCTTTCTCTATTTCAAGAAACTCCCTTCAACTACTACTCTCTGCATCCTGTTGCTCAACCAGTTCTTTATCCACCTAGCTAGAACATCCTGCACATCATGTGACTTCACTTTCTCCATTAGTCTACCATGGGGAACCTTATCAAATGCCTTACTAAAGTCCATGTATAAGACATCAACAGCCCTTCCTTCATCTAACAACTTGGTCACTTCCTTGAAGAACTCTATTAAGTTGGTAAGGCACAACCTCCCCTGCATAAAACCACGTTGCCTATCACTGATAAGCCCATTCTTTTCTAAAAATAAATAGATCCTATCCTTCATACCCTCTCCAGCAACTTCCCCACCACTGACATCAGGCTCACTGGTCTGTAGATACCCGGAATATCCCTACTACCCTCCTTGTACGGGGGACAACATGAGCAATCTTCCAGCCCTCCGGCACCTCACCTGTATTTAAGGATGCCACAAAGGTATCTGTCAGGGCGCCAGCTATTTCCTCTCTCACCTCCCTCAGCAACCAGGGAAAGATCCCATCCGGCCCTGGGGATTTGTCCACCTTAATATCCTCTAGCCTACCCAACACATCTTCCCTACTTCAGCCAACGTGATCCAGACTAATCAAACTTCTATCTCTACTCTCACGATTCATCATGTTCCTCTCCTCAGTGAACCCTGATGCAAAGTCTGACTTGACAATAGGTGACTGTTCCAATTTTAAATGAAGACGACTTCACTTGCTTTCCTGATACACAAGGGAACAGGACTGATATTGCCATGTATAACAAAGCTAATGGAAGATCTACAAATCTTGAGGATTAGTCACTTGTGCACAAATCATTAAAGCCTTTTAGGTTTGTTGGTTAAATGATAGTAGGGAATGGTTTCCACTTTGAGTGCAAACAGGAGATTGCAATCAGAATACACTTGAATTACCAGTGAAGTTACGCTTCAGGTTTCCACTAACTATTGTTTGTATAATCAAAAACATAAAACCTTCCAACATACTGAATAAAACATACATTTTTTAAAAAACATTTTATTAGAACATATGCATTCATGATTTTAAGCATGGTCCAGTTTCATTTTAACAGCTTGGTTAGATTTCCCTCCAGCATGGACACAGACCCTTCAGCCCAAAACATCCACACTGACCCTCTGAAGAGTAACCCACCCAGGTCCATTTCCCTCTGATGAACGCACCTAACACACTGGGCAATTTAGCACATCTTTGGATTGTGAGAGGAAACTGGAGCACCCAGAAGAAACCCATGCAGATACAGGGAGAATGTACAAGCTCCACACAGACAGTTGCCTGAGGCTGGAGTTGAACCAGGGATTCTGGTGCTCTGAGGCAGCAGTGCCAGCCACTGTGCCATCCAGAGTTGAAAAGAGTTTATCACCAAAACTCAACACTTTTTGAGTGGGTGTTCAATTCTCCATCATAAATAACATGACTGAAGATCACTGAAAATAACTTGCCAAACTATTTAAGAGTTTTAAACGTGTGAATTGGCTAGAGCTTTGTTAGTAATGAGGCACAGGAAGAGACCATTCATCCCATCAAGATCATGCAGGTACTCTGTAGATCAGTACAATCAGTTTAATTCCCCTGCTCCATTCCTGTAGCTCAGTAAGTTTAATTCCTTCAAATGTCCATCCAATTTCCTTTTGAAACCAATTCAAGTCTGCCATCCTTTTAATTGTCATAATTGACTGCATAATTGTCACAAGATGGCAGGACAGCAAGACACTCCAAGTGGAGCGTCTCTGCTCACTAGTTTTCTTTTTTCTTTCTTTTGTTTTCTCCTTTGCAGCAGACTTTCTTCCCTCCATCCCCCACATTTTTAACTTCTTAAACTACCCTACCCTACCTGGAGAATGGAATCCAGCTGAAGGGTGACAAGTCATGGCCAGAGCCCAGACAACAGCAGAGCGAGTGTGGGCCGCGTCCCGGAGTAGGGAGCAGAGCAAGTATAGGCCGCGTCCCAGAGTAGGGAGCAGAGCAAGTGTGGGCCACGTCCCGGAGTAGGGAGCAGAGCAAGTATAGGCCGCGTCCCAGAGTAGGGAGCAGAGCAAGTGTGGGCCACGTCCCAGAGTAGGGAGCAGAGCAAGTGCGGGCTGCATCCCAGAGTAGGGAACAGAGCAAGTATAGGCCGCATCCCAGAGTAGGGAGCAGAGCAAGTGTAGGCTGAGTCCCGGAGTAGGGAGCAGAGCAAGTGTGGGCCACGTCCTGGAGCGGGGAGCAGAGCGACTGTGGGCCGCGTCCCGGAGTAGGGAGCAGAGCGAGTGTGGGCCGCGTCCCGGAGTAGGGAGCAGAGCAAATATAGGCCGTGTCCCAGAGTAGGGAGCAGAGCAAGTGTGAGCCATGTCCTGGAGTAGGGAGCAGAGCGAGTGTGGGCCGCGTCCTGGAGTAGGGAGCAGAGTGAGTGTGGGCCGCGTCCCGGAGTAGGGAGCAGAGTGAGTGTGGGCCGTGTCCCGGAGTAGGGAGCAGAGCGAGTGTGGGCCGTGTCCCGGAGTAGGGAGCAGAGCGAGTGTGGGCCGCGTCCCGGAGTAGGGAGCAGAGCAAATATAGGCCGTGTCCCAGAGTAGGGAGCAGAGCAAGTGTAGGCTGAGTCCCGGAGTAGGGAGCAGAGCAAGTGTGGGCCGCGTCCCGGAGTAGGGAGCAGAGCAAATATAGGCCGTGTCCCAGAGTAGGGAGCAGAACAAGTGTGAGCCACGTCCTGGAGTAGTGAGCAGAGCAAGTGTGAGCCACGTCCTGGAGTAGGGAGCAGAGCGAGTGTGGGCCGCGTCCTGGAGTTGGGAGCAGAGTGAGTGTGGGCCGCGTCCCGGAGTAGGGAGCAGAGCGAGTGTGGGCCGCGTCCCGGAGTAGGGAGCAGAGCAAGTGTGAGCCACATCCTGGAGTAGGGAGCAGAGCGAGTGTGGGCCGCGTCCTGGAGTTGGGAGCAGAGTGAGTGTGGGCCGCGTCCCGGAGTAGGGAGCAGAGCGAGTGTGGGCCGCGTCCCGGAGTAGGGAGCAGAGCGAGTGTGGGCTGAGTCCCAGAGTAGGGAGCAGAGAGAGTGTGGGCCGAGTCCTGGAGTAGGGAGCAGAGCACGTGTTGGCCGCGTCCCGGAGTAGGGAGCAGAGAGAGTGTGGGCCGAGTCCCGGAGTAGGGAGCAGAGCAAATATAGGCCTCGTCCCAGAGTAGGGAGCAGAGCAAGTGTGGGCTGAGTCCCGGAGTAGGGAGCAGAGAGAGTGTGGGCTGAGTCCTGGAGTAGGGAGCAGAGCAAGTGTGGGCCGAGTCCCTGAGCTGGGAGCAGAGTGAGCCATAGACGGAGGAGGCAGCACAGCCTCGTGTTCTGAAACCTGGGGGGCAGGGATTCATGTTGGGAAAGTACTATAAACTGAGTACTTTAAAGATTTATTTTATTCTCATTCTGGACTTATAAACTCTGTATTCCTACGTTAATTTTTTTTAATATTACAATTCTATGACAACAATTAAAATAACTGTATCCTTGGTATTCAGTATCTAAGATAGAATCAGGAGGCAACATTAAAAAAATTTCTCTGCACGTGACAACAAAGGGTATTCTATTCAACGTTATTTGATGTTACAGGGAAGAAGGATTCTTTTGTGGGTATTTTTCTCTTTACTGTCTTTAAAAGGTTGAATTTGCTCAACTTAGGTTATGGGGAATTACAAGTTCCCATCAGCCTTAATACATTGATTAGGTTCCCTACAGTATGGAAACAGGCCCTTCGGCCCAACAAGTCCACACCAACCCTCTAAAGAGTAACCCACCCAGACCCATTTCCCTACCCAATATTTACCCCTGACTAATGCACCTGACACATTGGAGAATTTAATATGGCCAACTCACCTGACCTGCACATCTTCGGATTGTGGGAGGAAAGCCACACAGACAGGGGGAGATTGTGCAAACTCCACACAGACATTCGGCCGAGGGGGGAATTGAATCCGGGTTCCTGGCCTGTGAGGCACCACAGAACCACCGTACTACCCGAAGTAGAGTATAATCAAACCCCTGGTATTTGCAAATTAAAATAAGTAGTTAGAAAGGATAATAACTAGATTGTTAAAAGGGGGTGGGCCCTGATTCCTTGTGATTCCTGCCCCATGTGGAACTTAAAGACACGTCAAATGACTTACTGCAACATGGATGAGGCTTAATGTTTTACCTATGTCACTTCTCGTGGCAAGGGGTATTTAATTAAGTAGAAAGGTGGCATGGGACCACACCTCCATGCTAATTAAGTTCAAGGCAATAAAGTCCATGGTCAACCTTGCCAATCCATCACAATACTGAGGCCCTCAAATGGGCCATTAATGCTCAATTATTGGCCTTATCCAGCACCACCCACCTCTAACACACACAAACACACACACATATACACAATTAACCCAGAGGTGTGTGTGGAGGGCCAGTTGTCAGACTGGAACATGACCAGCAAACTCTGAAGGGTTTGGAGGGATATGGGCTGGGTGCTGGCAGGTGGGACAAGATTGGGTTGGGATATCTGGTCGGCATGGATGGGTTGGACCGAAGGGTCTGTTTCCATGCTGTACATCTCTATGATTCTTTGACTCTATGACTCTGCTGTGTTCAAACTCATTCTATTCCTAATTGAACCTCTCTGCATGGAAAGGATTGGGAGTGAGATAGAAATGGGCAGTGAAAGCCTCCTACCTCCACCCCCCCCACCCCTTCCCCCCCCATAATTGGCTTTGATACCAACGCAACCCAATCCCCCCACTTCCCTACTACCTTCACTTTGTAACCTGCTTCCCCTGCCAACATTTACCTGTGCCTGGGTACCTTCTCAATCGTAAGGCCTTGGGTATGATTAGTATAAGTAGCACCTACTGCCACCTATTGCCAGCTGGCAGGATCTACATCTCAAGATCTCCCTCTGGGTCTGCAGCTGGTGGCCCTCAAACCTCCAGGAAGTCCAAGCTCCTGTCTTTGACCTTTGACCTTTGGACCTGTGATGTGCCCCAAGCCTAATTTTTGCACCACAGGACTTGTGATCATTCTGTCCCCTGGCTAGCGATTTGTCCTATCACTATCTGCAGTGAAAGCCAACATAATGACTTAAACGTAAATTAGTCACTGACAAATACAATTGGGTGCTTCGGATAAACCTCTTTACCAAGAGGATGGTTTGAATATGGATCTTGCTTCCAAAAAGAGCATTTGAGGTGAACCAAATAAATGTCTTTAAGGGGAACTGAGACAACTCACTGAAGGAGAAAACAGTAGAAGTCTATACAGATGTAGTTAAATGTATAAGTGTGTCGAGTATTTGCACAGGAATAGACCATTTGGAATAAACGGCCTGTTAGTGCGCATATAGATCCTATATATTAACTCTTATTTTTCTTCAGGTCCTTTCCAGTGAATGAATCCAGGAAAACCATTTAACTTACTGCAGGCCACAGGTCAAAATGGCGCATCTAACCGGCATTTGACAGCGAGTGAATTAGTGGTTAGCACTGCTGCCTCACAGCACCAGGGACCATGATTTATTCTACCTTTGGGTGACTGTCTGTATGGCGTTTGCGCATTCTCCCCATGTCCGTGTGGGTTTCCTCTGGATGGTCTGGTTTCCTCCCACAATCCAGGTTAGGTGGATTAGCCATGCTAAATTGCCCATCGCGTTCAGGGATGTGCAGGCTAGATGGGTTAGCCATGGGAAATGCAGAGGGATTGGATGGGATGCTCTTCAGAGGATCAGTGTGGATTTGATGGGCCAAATAAATTGCTTCCACATTGTAAGGTTTCTATAATTTTTGGCCTGTAAGACTCACTATTCTAATAACCAAAACCTTTATTCAAGAAGATGCAGGTATTTGTATTGTAACGTCCAATACATTTTCCTTAAGTCATGGCAGAGTGCTCACTAAAACACAGAAACTGTTAAATTGCTATAATTTGTCATTAAGTGTCATTAAGTGTGAAAATGTTTGTGGTTCCAGCGAGGCTGAATTCATTCTCCATCCCCAGTTACTGACAGCAGGTAGTGAGCTTACTTGTATCAACCATTGTTCATCTAGTGATGATGCTCTCTCTACAATGAGGCTCGAGGATTGTCAACAATTTGCCTCAACAAGGCTAAAGAAATGGCATAGTATAGAATCACACAGGTCCACAGCTTGGAAAAAGACCCTTCAGCCATCGAGTCTGTACCCGTCAAAAACATCCTCCTAACTATTCTAATCCCACTTTCCAGCTATGTCAAAGTCATAGTTTGTTCTAACCAATCGATAGGGTGCAAAGTAGGACAGTTGATGTACAAGGATAATTGGTTTCGAATTGTAGTCTAGCTTAAGAAACATAAGTGTCTCAAATTTGATTTAAAAAGAAACAATGCTGATAGAAATATTGAGCTTCCCATTGGATTTGTGCCATCTGATTATTTTCCTCTCCGCTTTTGGTAAGTTTTAATGTTTCTCACAGCCAGGGATTCCGTAAGAGGAACATATTTCCAGTTCAGGAAGCCGCGGGTCAGGCACCACATCTATCAGTAGGATCAAACTTTCTTGAATCTGATCCAGCAATGCATCTTCACGTAACCTCAAAATATCATCCACAACAACTTTGACATTTCCCATGATGGAAGGCATTGGATCTTTCCAAAGAATGAACTTTCCAATTTGGAGCCAGTCATTAACAAACAAAAGGCTGTGCTGTACAGAAGTCTTTGCATGATAAGAGTAGGATAGTTGTAAAATAATTTTAATCATCAGTGGTCTACAATAGTTATCTTTAACAAATTGCCGTGCAGATATGATCTCGTTTTCATATATCCACAAGTACTGCATGGAGTGAAGTGCTCAGTTTCGTTTGAAATACTACATTTAGTGTTGGAACTTGGGTTCCTTTAACATTCTCGTTTGCAGGCAATTGCCTTTGGCCATTCTGCGATCATCAAATCATGCAGATGTTCAGTCAGGGCTGCAACTTAATTCTTCCAAACTTCTTTGACAATATCATGTATTGACAGCACTGAAAATTGTCAGAAGGAAAATATCTGGAACAAGAATCAAACCCACCCACTTATTTTAATGGAGGCAAAAGGAAGAGCAGGTGACAACCCTCATGTCAGAGGTGAATTGGTTATTGAAGAGTAATGTAATGTGACTGCGCGGCATTGTTTTAGGGGTGTTTCCGTTCTGAACCAGGTAGACGGGTTTCCTGAGCTTGAGGAAATGTGACAGCATAAAAGAGACAAGAGGAGCTGTTTCCACAAAATATATACTTTTGCAGCACGTCTTGTGGGCCAAAAGAACTGGAGCTCTTCCTTAAAGCTCAATTAAACAGAACCGGCCATATAATTGCTGTGGTTATAAGTGCAATTCTGTCAATTGATCAACTGGATCAATGGGCTGAGGAGTGGCAGATGGAGTTTAATTTGGATAAATGCGAGGTATTGCATTTTAGTAAAACAAACAAGGGCAGGACTTTCACAATTAATAGTAGGCCCATGGGTACTGTAGTAGAATAGAGAGAATTAGGGGCTCGGGTTTATAATTCTTTGAAGTTTGCATCACTAACAGAAAAGTTGTTTAAGAAGGCATTGGGCATGCTTGCCTTCATTGCTCAGACTTTTGAGTATAGGAGTTGGGATGTCACGTTGAGGCTGTACAGGACATTGGTGAGGCCTCTTCTGGAGTATTTGGCCAGTTCTGGTCACCCTGTTATAGGAAGGATATTATCAAGCTGGAGAGGCTTCAGAAGAGATTTCCCAGATTGTACCAGGACTGGAGAGTTTGAGTTACAAAGGAAGGCAGGATAGCCTGGGAATTTTTTCACTGCAGTGTAGGAGGCTGAGGGGTGACCTTATAGAGATTTAAACATCATGAGGGGTATAGTTAAGGTGAATGGCAGCTGTCTTTTCTCTAGGGTGGAGGATTTTAAAACGATGGAGCATATTAATAAGGTGGGAGGAGAAAGATTTTAAAAATATCTGAGGTGCAACTTTTTTTAACATGGACAGTGGTTTATGTGTGGAATGAACTTCCAGAGAAAATGGTGGATGTGGGTACAGTTGCAACATTTAAAAGATATTTTGATAAGTCCACAAATAAGAAATGCTTGGATCAAGCGCAGGCAGGTAGGAATACCTTAGTTTGGGATTATGCCTGGCATGGACTGGTTGGGTCGAAGGGTCTGTTTCCATGCTGTATGACTCCTTGAGTAACTGACCTCTTGAGCTCTGACTCCCAAAGCTCATTTGCCATCATCAAGGCACAGGTCAGGAATGTGACGGAATACTCTCCATTTCTCTGGAAGTGTGCAGTTGCAACAACACTCAAGAAATGGAACACCATCCAGGACAAAGCAGCCCATTTGATGGGCATGTTATCATCAGCCTTAAACATAGAGTCTTTCTGCTATTGATATACAGAATAGAAATATCCAAGATGCACTCCAGCAAGTCACTCTTGCTAGTTCAAAATCCTGGAACTCTCTGCCCTACGGAACTGTGGGTATTTCTACATCACAAGGGTTGCAACAGTTCAAGAGGGTTATAGTCCAACAGGTTTATTTGGAAGCACTAGCTTTCTGACTGTGGAGTGGCTGTGGAGCAGGATCATAAGACTAAAATTTATAGCAAAAGATTACACTGTCATGCAACTGAAACAATATATTGAACAAGCCTAGATTGTCATTAAGTCTTTTAGAATGAGTTGAAGGTTTTGGTTCATTAATATGTAAATCCCAGAACTTCTTTCAAGTCACAATCTCGAGATAACTTAAAGTTTTATTTTTAAAAAAATGACATTTCAGCCCAGACAATGCATTAAAGGTGTGAGTTAAGAGTGTGTCTGTATCCCAATCTTGAATCAGACTGGTTATTTCCAAAGTAGGAATTTCTGGGTTTCCACCAACCACCTAACATCATCATCTACTATCCCCAACATCCAGTGGATTCCTGTCATAGTGGACCTGTGACCCCTTATCCCTCTCCACAGTGCCTAGGTATTGAATATTGCCCAGATGCTATGCAGATGAATGTTGCATGAGCAATGAGTATTGTATGAGGCTGTCTGCATTATTGCTCACCATGGGTTGGGTCTGTTGGCATCATCTTCAACCATGTCAGGCTCTATGGTGAAGGAGCGTCGCTCCGAAAGCTGGTGTGCTTCCAATTAAACCTGTTGGACTAAAACCTGGTGTTTTGTGATTTTTAACTTTGTACACCCCAGTCCAACACCGGCATCTCCGAATCAGGATCTATAGGGCCCACTTAAACTAGAGTGATAATAGAAGCCTTTATGGTGTCTAATGAGATGAGGCTCTTGCCTTAAGCAAGAGGTAGTCAACTGCATGATAGCAACTAGTTACTTTGGTACAATGGACACTGTTGACGAGACTAAGAAAGCAGACCTAGATGGTAGCTCCTGTTCCTTTGGGACAAAAAAGCTGCTCTGCACACAAGTCCCCATGATAACGGTGTGGTGGGCGGTTCTTAAAAACCAGCTGCAGCATTTACACATTAACTATTAAATCTCGTGCGTCAGACACATGGTGCACCCTCTCATTTTGAGCCAGGATGCAGCTTTTCATTCTCTTTGCAGTCAGTGGCATTAATATGTTATTTCGCAAAAGCAATGGGCACAGCAGAATGCAAGTCAGAGGTCAAAAGGTCAGAGTGATTTCACACCTCTGGTATTTGAGGAGCAGTCCTGTAGTAATAGCAGGACTCTGGAGGAACCAGATGCATAAACAGGACAGTTTAATGATAAATAATGCTGGGATTTGGAAAATAATTTATTGCACAGATGCAGGGGCCTTTAATGTAATTGTATTATTCCCACGCGATGTCCCATTTTCCTCCTGGTGCTTTTAGTGTCTTTCAAGTTCTTCTATCCATCTGTAAATGTTGCAATAAGACATAGGATCATGTTTACTTAAATCTGATGGGATTTGAAGTTCAACACAATGTGACTTGTGGGATAGTTTAACAAACTTTTACAGTAATTCTCATCTACAGCTGCTTCTAAGTTAGTATTTTGTGAAAAGATATTTGCGCACGTATCCAGAATTCATTTCTGGTTCAAACAAAATGAGTTTTTCTAGATGTTGAATATTTCTATCACGCAGCTTGGAGTTAGTGGCCAAGTCAATTCTCAAGTAAAGGGATAATTATGTATCTTATTGCAAGAGAACATCCCAGGGTCGATGCTATAATGCAAGCCGACAAGATAGCTGATAGTTTGTACCTAATTAAATCTCAGAATTTTGAAGAGTTTTGATATACATCTCTAATTGCTCAGGGAAAGTGATGGCTGATCTTTTTGAACACTAATGTGACATGTGGTAGAGATGTTTGCATGTTGCTGTTGATGATAGCTTCAAAGATATTTTGTTTCAGATAAAGTAAAGAACAGCAACTCAGGATAATATATGACTTGGAGGGACATGTGGAAGGGTTGTTATTCTCATGCACTTGCTGCCCTTGTCCATCAATGTAGTTGATGTTCAGGATTGTTTTGACCACCAGACATTAGGGCAGTAATGTTTTAAACTGTCTCTTTAATTCAAGGCGAAATGGAATGATGTAAAGCGGCATGTGATCTGCTGCTGGGGAACATTAGCTGTTGACAAATTTTGAGAGCACATTGATTTTAGTTTGTTCATTACATTAAATGGGTTAAAATGTGAAAACTTGTCATGTAATTTCTTCAATTTGGTCTCTGAAAATTGAAGCATCTTTTTAAAGGTTTTCAGTAACTTTGGGGGAATCGTAACAGGATGTGATGCTGAGGTAGCCTTTGCTACCTGTGTATCCTATAGGTAGCACACGTTACCGTCATAATGTTCTGGCGATGTTGACACTGGATGTTTAAGGTGATGAATGATATGTCGATTAAGTGGAGTTACTTCATTTTTGTGCGCATCACGCACTTGCCCAAATACTACCTCATTCTCTATTGCTTTCCCCCCCCCGATTCCAAGGTAAAGTTGTAAAAATGAGTGTAATCTTCTGAATCGTGCCAATCTTGTAAATGATAATGACCCCAGCACCCCACGCTGACATTTCTGTTCTTGACTGTGTGTTGTTTTCTCTCCTTCTGGATTGAACTCTCATTAGTTAAAGAAGTCAGGAAAGTTGGTTCACTTCTGTCCACCAGAAAAAAATAACTTCAACATTGTTTATTTTAATATTCTGGTAAAGATTTTCCTTATCGGTGATCATCTCGGGATCATGTGAAGTGACAAAGTTGGTGACGACTTCAAAATGAGGTTGTGTTTTAGAGTTTGGACTCCTCATTTGGTTCTTTTGATTATTGGCAGACGAAATTTCCTTGGAGTCATTCCTCATCTACTGACGTCCATTATTAAAGTACAGCCTTTCTGGCAAAAACAATCGTGGAAGAGAAACAGAACTCTCTGAAATAAGAACCTGTGGTCAGTGATTTCCTGTGAAGTAACAAATGGAAAAATTCTTGCAAGGTCTTTTACAATGACTGAGCAGGAAGAGACAATGGATTATCGAAAGTAGTCACATGGTGTCATCTAGTGGCCAAGACTGGAACTGACATTTCCTTCTAACTTCCATAGTTGGATTGCACTTGATACTAACAATGAGAAATGTGGGAAAGGTTCACTAACTCAAATTCAAAGGCAAGATAGGGAAAGGAGAATGGAATGGGATGCAGATGAGATGCATACTGCATCCCACAGATCTGACACCACACCTTACATGCACATAGAGTCACATTTTATCAATGAAAAACAATTT
This sequence comes from Chiloscyllium plagiosum, assembly GCF_037043375.1. NCBI lineage: Eukaryota > Metazoa > Chordata > Chondrichthyes > Orectolobiformes > Hemiscylliidae > Chiloscyllium > Chiloscyllium plagiosum. Next base: position 15,370,234 of record NW_028270145.1, on the reverse strand, counting down.
ATTATCTCCATCAACATTTTAAAAGGAGCTTAGTGTTCTGTAGTCGAACTGTTAACTCTACTTATCTCCGCAGATGCTGTCAGACCTGCTGAGTTTCTCCAGCATTCTATTGTGTTCATTTCAGATTTTCAGGATCCACAGCTTTAGGTCACACACTGAAATCTTACATGTGTCCCAGAGCCAGTTTGAAGCAAAAACACTTGCACTGCATGGACTTACAGCTAATACACAGAGTGCAGAAATTGGAAAACTGAAAGAGTCAGCGAAAAAATTGTAGAGCTGCATTTTCACCTTGAATTAAAGAGACATAACCACCATCTTGTTTAATGGTTATAACAATCCTAAACATCGATCACTTTGATGGTCAAGGGCAGCAAATGCATGGGAATAAGAAATCCTCCAAGTCACATATGCAAAGGTACAATTGCTGTACCTTTATTATCTCTGAAGCAAGAACATGAAAGTTGTCACCAATTACACCATGTCAGTTCAAGCACTGGGACAGTTGAAAGCAGTGTATCATATCACTTTGGATCCTGAGCTATTCTTGCCTAAGGTAATTAAGCAGGGAATTTTTTCAATGGGTAAAGCAAGGAGCTATGCTATCTACAATAAAACTAACAAGTTGGTGCTCAGGGATGGTCCCAGACATCAAATCAAATGAAATCTTTGTGGATCTTGCATAGCTAAATGGTTAAAGTTCATCCTCTGTCAACTGGATGAGTTGAGTAACATTGAGGAAGCATTCTTCACAAAGACATGATGCCAATATTGGATTTTGACCACTATCCCCTAAAGAGAGTTTTAATTTCTCACCAACTTTATTACACCATTGCACCACTGTTTCAGCTGGTTAATCTTTTGTAATCCAGAATTGGAAATGTCCTCGTGGTCAATGTTAAATGTGTTAGGAAGGTTTCATTGAGTCATTTGTCACGTTGATGAGGTCCTTATCCACAGATCCACTCAAACAGAGCAAGATGCGAGACAGCAAGCTGCACTCTCATGCCCACACAGAGGTGGACCTGCATTTAAGAACAAATGTGGGCTCTCGCAGCCAACTTTCAAGTCTCTTGGGCATACGGTGGTACATCTAGTTTCAGAGTGAGTCCACAAAAAACAAAAGCAATCAAGACTTTTTCCAACTTTATAGGACATGTCAGGGCACCAAAGCCACATGGGCAGGGTGAAACAAGTAGCTAGGTTCCTACCCAACCTAGCCGATACTAAGTCACTACGTGAGTTATTACAGCAAATACCATACAAAATGCTGGGAAGGAGCAGCAATTGTATGGGACATAAATCAAACAATGTTAACCTTACCCAATACATTAGCTCATTATGATCCACAGCTGCCAGAACAATTGTTACCGCAGATATATTTTCTGGGAACTGTTGTTTTTCAAATAGAAAGTGATAGAAAGCACAGGCCTGTTTACAATTTAGAAAAAGAATCATTAACTGCAACGTGGGTTTGTGAAAAGTTTGTGGACTGTGCACTGGGCTTTGACTTCATGATTGAGACATATCGTAAACTTTAGTTATTCTCTTGAATTCTAAGAAATTAGCAAGAATACTGCCAAGCATAAAGGATTCCAACTGGTTCCCAACGTGATTGAATGCCGAGACTGATTATGTGCAAGACAAACAAGATTTTCTTCTTTAATTTATTCATTCATGAGACATGAACATTGCTGGCTGGCCAGCATTTATTGCATGTCCATAATTGCCTTAGAGAAGGCAGTGGTGAGCAGCTATCTTGAACCATTGCCGTTCATGTGCTGCTAGTAGACCCACAATGCCCTTTGGGAGGAAACTCCAGGATTTTGACTCAGTGATAGTGAAGGAACGATGATATATTTCCAAGTCCGGCTAGGGAGTGGCTCGGGGCAGAATGGTGATACTCTCATGTATCTAGTGCTCCAGTCCTTCTAGGTGGAAGTGGTCGTGAGTTTGGAAGGTGTTTTAGAATCATATAATCCTACACTGTGCAAACAGGCCACTTGGCCAGCAAATCCACAACCGACCCTCGGAAGAGTATCCTATCCAGAACCATTCCCCTACCCCAAGTACTCTACATTTCTCCCTGAGTTATGCACTTCACCTATACATTCCTGAACACTATGGGCAACTTAGCATGGCCAATTCACCTCACCTGCACATCTTTGGATTGTGGGAAGAAACCAGAGCTCCCGGAGAAAACCCACGCAGATAAGGGGAGGATGTGCAAACTCCGCACAGATAGTTGCATGAGGCCAGAATCAAACCCAGGTCCCTGGTTGTCTGAGGCAGCAGTGCTAACCACTGAGCCACAGTGCTGCCCACTCATGAAATTTGGTGAATTTCTGCAGTACATCTTATGGACGGAACACACTACTCACTGTCAGTGGTAGAAGGAATGGATATTTGTGGATGTGGTGTCAATCAAGTGGGTTGCTTTGTCCTGGATGGTGTAAGGCTTCTTGAGTTTTGTTGTAGTTGCACCTATCCAGGCAAGTGGAGAGTATTCTGCCACACTCCTGTCTTGTGCCTTGCAGACAGTGGACAGGCTTTGGGAAGACAGGAGGCTTTTCCTTTATTCACTCAGGGAATGTGGGTATCGCTTGCTTAAACCACGTAATTTCAGACAATAAGACACATGCACACTTTGGACAAATTCATCGCATCATATGGTTTTGACGATATCATTGGCTGATCAAGGCACTCACCAGAAGTAGATGCCCAAACGATAAAGGCTTTTTGATCAAAAAATGAATCATGATTCTGAATCATCTTTCGACGCCAGTTCAAAATGGTCCGGCTCCATGCAAAATTTTAAAGTCGGAAACACAAACCCATATTCTCCCAAATGCATTCCTGCTGCATTTATGTACAAAGGGCATAGATCAGGTGAGGGCCAAAGAGGATGAATACTGTTGTAGTCAAATGTGAAACTATCCAACAATTATTAGAGTTATTAGATCTTCAACGAGGAGAGCCAAGGTGATTTATGATCAAGTTCGTCATAGCTAAGTACTTGAACAAAAACCACACTCACGATTCACCATGCAACAAAGGACTATTGTGTTTAGAATATAAGAAATAGGAAAATAGGAACAGGAGTACAAGATGAGTCAGGCCAGTCCACATCGTTCAAGAGTCTCCCTGACCTTTCCTTCTGAGTAAATGGAGGCTAATGAAAACAGCGGAAGACTTGTGCAAAAACCCAAGAATCCTGCGTCTTCTAATTCAACCCGTCCCACCTGAGGCAAGGTTGTGGGTCCAGCATTCGACTGTTTTCGGCACTTTAGGTCTCACCTCTCTGTAGTGGAGGCAAGTCATACTTTAGGAAAGGTGATGTCCTAGTGGTATTGTCACTAGGCTATTAATCACAGACCCAGGTAATGTTCCAGAGATGCAGGTTCAAAATCCCACCATGGCAGATGGCAGAATTTAAACTCAATAAAAATCTGGGATTAAGATTCTAGTGATGATCGTGAAACCATTGCTGGAAAAACCCACCTGGTTTGCTGATGTCCTTTAGGGAAGGTAACTGCTATCTTTACTTGGTCTGGCTGACATGTGACTCTAGACACACAGTAACATGGCTGACTTTTAACCACCCTGTGAAATTGATCTGGTGCAGAAAGAGGCCATTTAGCCTGCATAGGTTCTACCACCCGATGCCAATCTCCTGTCTTTTTTCATACCCCTGCATTACCACTTTTATCCAACTGATTGTCCAACACCCTTTTCAAAGCCTCAGTTGAGTCTGTCTCCATCACATTCTCAGTCAGTGCATTCCATACCCCAACCAATCCGTTGAAAAGTTCTTTCTTACCCTTGCTTAGTTTGCGCATCACTTTAAATCTACGTCCTCTCGTTCTTGCCATTTTGGACAAGATCTGTAGCTCAGGCTGAGGTTCAGGTTGTACGTCTTCTCACTGAGCTGGAAGGTTTGTTCTCAGACGTTTTGTCACCATGCCCGGTAACATCATCAGTGAGCCTCGGTGAAGCACCGGTGTTCTGTCCGACGTTTTGTTTATGTGTCTCGGTCTGTTATGGTGGGTGGGATCATTTCCGGTTCTGTTTCTGAGAGGTTGGTAAATGGGGTCCAAATCGATGTGTTTATTAATGGAGTTCCGGTTTGAATGTCTGGACTCTCGGAATTCCCATGCGTGTCTTTGTTTGGCCTGTCCCAGGATGGATGTATTGTCCCAGTCAAATTGATGCCCTTCCTCGTCTATGTGTATGGATACTAATGATAGTTGGTCATGTCTTTTGGTGGCTAGTTGGTGCTCATGTGTCCTGGTGGCTAGTTTCCTGCCTGTCTGTCCAATGTAATGTTTGTTGAAGCCCTTGCAGGGTATTTTGTAAATGACATTCATTCTGCTCATTGTTGATAGGGGGTCCTTTAAATTCATCAGGAGTTGTTTCAGTGCGATGGTAGGTTTGTGGGGCTACCATGATGCCTAGGGGCCAGGGTAGTCTGGTCATCATCTCCGAGATGTCTTTAATGTATGACTAGAGTCCCTGGGCATGTTGTTCTTCATGTTTAGGGCTGTTGTAGAGGAATCAGTGGACTGCACTAATCAGGTACCCATTGTTCCTGAATACGTTGTACAGGTGTTTTTTCTTGGCTTCTCATAGTTCCTGGGTGTTGCAGTGTGTTGTGGCTCATTTAAATAATGCCCTGATACAGCTCCGATTGTGGGTAATGGGATGATTGCTCCTGTAGTTGAGTAACTGGTCAGTGTGTGTGGCTTTCCATCCGCTTTTTGTTTTACGGTGACATCTAGGAAGGGGATCTGTTGTTGTTCTCTTCCACTTTGGCGAACTTTATACTGGCAAGGATGTTGTTTATGTGTTGTGTTGTATTTTGTGATGACAAAGGTGTCATCCACAGAGCGGACCCAAACCATGGGCTGGGTCGTGGGAAGGGCTGTTCGTTCTAACTGCTTCTGCTAAGAGTCCTGATACTGGTGATCCCATCGCCATCCCATTGATTTGTTTGTAGATCTTGTTGTTGACTGTGAGTTGGGTAGTGAGGCACAGGTCTACTAGTTTGAGGATGCTGTTCTTGCTGATGGAGTTGGTGCTGTCAGGTGTTTGTGTCCTTGGTTCACCTCGCAGTGAGGCCAGTGTTTCTATGGCCAGGGTAATGTTTATTGATGTGAATAGGGCTGTCACATCGAAGGAAAACATGACCTCGGCGTCATCTACCTTGGTGCCTTTGATGATGTGAGGGAATTCCTGGGTGGAGTGGATGCAGTCTTCTAATAGATGTTTCAGTTTGCATTGCAGTTCCTTTGTTAGTCTGTATGTTGGTGTGTTAGGAAGGAAGACTATGGGTCTGAGGGCTCCCCTTCTTTATGCACCTTTGGTTATCCGCAGAAGTAGGTTGTGTTGAATCCTTCAGGCTCTTATTCCTTCTTATAATTGGCAACAGCTTCTCCCAATGCCTCCATCTAGTCTGTTCCTGACCTTGAAGTTGCTAACAAATCCCCTATTCACTCCATGAAAAATATTCCCAACTTCTTCAATCTATCCTCATAACAGAAGTTTCTCAAACTTGTAACCAATCTTACCTCTGCGTGCTTTCTAAGACAGTCATATCATTTCTATAGTATGGCATTCACAACTGTATAAATCCTTCAGCTGAGGTCTTGTATAAGTATATAGGTAGAACTTACAAATAAGGAAAGAAAGATCTCTTTGATAGGAATGTACTATAGGCCCCCCAATATCAAGAGGGAAATTGAGGAAAAAATATGCAGGGAGCTCTCGCAAACGTGTAAGCATAATAAGGTTGTGATAATAGGGAATTTCACTTTTCCAAACTTTGACTGGGGCTACCATAGTGTTAAAGGTTGGATGGAGAAGAATTTGTCAACTGTGATCAAGAAAATTTTCTTTATCAATATGTGGATGCTTCCACTAGAGAAGGGGCAAAACTAGACCTTCTTTTGGGCAATAAGGCAGGGCAGGTCACTGAAGAAATGGTAGTGGAACACTTTGGGTCTGGTGATCATAATTCTATTAGTTTCAAAATGATTTATGGAAAAGAATAGGCCTTCCATAAAAGTTAAAGTTTTTAATTAGAGAAAGGCAATTTCTAAAGGTATGAGACAAGAACTTTCAAAAGTTGATTGGAGTAGACTGTTCGCATGGAAAGGGATGTCTGATAAGTGGCAGGCTTTCGAGAGTGTGATGATGAGAGTTCAAAGGCATTGTGTTCTTGTTAGAATGAAGGGTGAGGCTGGTAAGATTAAGGGACACTGGATAAATAAAGACATTGAGGTTCTAGTCAAGGATAAAAGACTATCTTATTTTAGATGGAGACAACTTGGTTCAATTGAATCTCTTAATCAATATAAAAAGGTAGGGGTATTCTTAAGAAAGAAATCAGGAAGGCAAAGAGGGGTATGATACAGCATTGGCAGATAAGGTTAAAGACAATCCAAGAAGATTCTACAAATACATAAGAGCAAGAGAATAACTAGAGAGAGGGTAGGGCCTCTTAAAGATCAAGGAGGTCATTTTTGTGTTTAACTCCAGGAGATGGGAGAAATACTAAATTAATATTTTGCATATGTTTTACTGTGGAAAAAAAAACTGGAGTCTAGAGAATGCAGAAAAATAAACTTTGATGTTTACAAAGCAGTTCAAATCACAGAAGAGGAAGTTCAGGAGCTCTTAGAGAATATAAAGGTGGATAAATCTCCGGTATCTGATCTAATGTATCCCAGAACATTATGGGAAGTAAGGGAGGAAATTACAAGACCCCTTGCAGAAATATTTGCATCGTCTATTATTACAGATGAGGTGCCTTATGACTAGCGGATGGCTAATGTTATATCTTTGTTTAAAAAAAGTTTGTAAGGAGAAACCAGGGAACTATAGACCTGTGAGTCTCACTTTGGCTGTAGGTAAATTGTTGGTGGTGAATATAAAAGGCAGGATCCATGGAAAACAGAGAGGCAAAAATTGATTAAGGATAGTCAGCATGGTTTTGTGTGAGGAAAATTGTGCCTCACAAACTTGATTGATTTGTTTGAGGAAGTTACCAAAAAGGTCGATGATGGCAGACATTGTTGTTTGGATTTTAGTAAAGTCTTTGACAAGGTTCCGCATAATAGATTAATGAGTAAAGTTATGTCACATGGGATTCAAGGTGAGCTTGCCAATTGGATACATAATTGGCTCAACATCAGGAGACAGAGAGTCATGGTGGAGGATTGCTTTTTCACACTGGAGGCCTGTGACCAGTGGTATTCCACAGGGATTGGTTGTGGGTCCTCTTTTGTTTGTCATTTGTATAAACGATTTGGATGAGAATATATAAGGCATGGTTAGTAAGTTTGCGGATGACACCAAAATTAGTGGCATTGTAGGCAGTGAAGAAGGTTTTCTAAGATTACAAAGGAATCTTGATCAAATGGGTCAATGGCCTGAAAAATGCCAGATGGAGTTCAATCTGATAAGTGTGAGGTATTGCATTTTGGTACAACCAACAATTAATGGTAAGGCCTTGGGTAGTGTTGTAGAACAGATGGACTTCGGGGTGCGGATACATAACTCCTTAAAGTTTGCGTCACATATTGACAGGATGGTTATAAAGGTGTTTGTCACACTTGCCTTCATTGCACAGTCCCTTGAGTATAGGACCTGGGAAGTCATGTTGAGGTTGTACAGGACAATGGTAAGGCCTCTTCTGTAATGCTGTGAATTGTTCTGCTCGCCCAATTATAAGAAGGATATTATCAAGCCGGAGAGGGCTCAGAAGGGATTTATCAGACTGTAGCTGGGTATGGAAGGTTTGAGTTATAAAGAAAGGCTGGATAATGTGGGACTTTTTTCACAGGAGCAAAGGAGATTGAGAGGCAATCTGATCAAAGGATATAAAATAATGAGAGGTTTAGACAGAGTTAATGGTGGTTATCTTTTCCCTAGAATGGGAATTTCAAGACTAGGGGGCACATTTTTAAGGTGAGAGGAGAGAGATTTAAAAAAGACATTAGGGGCAAACTTTTACACAGAGGTTGGTCCACATGTGGAATGAACTGCCTGAGGAAGTGGTGGATGTGGGTACAATTACAATGTTTAAAAGACATTTGGATAAGTACATGAATAGGAAAAGGATATGGGCCAGGAGCAGGCAGGTGGGACTAGTTTAGTTTGGGAATATGTTTGGCATGGACTGATGAGACTGAAGTGTCTGTGTCCATGCCGTATGACTCAATTAGCTCCTTGCTCTCATACTCTGTGCCTTTATTAATAAAGCTGAGAACACTGTATGCTTCATTAATTGCTCTGTCTACCCGTCCTGCCATCTTCAATAATTTGTGCATATATACACCTGGGTCTCCCTTTAGAATTGTACCTTAACTTTATATTGAACAAAAAAACAAAGAACAAAGAAAATTACAGGACTGGAACAGGTCCTTTGCCGTCCAAGCCAGCGCCAATGCAGATCCATTGCTTTTCAATGTCCTTCACTCCACACATCTCTGCATTAAAACTCATCTGCCACCTATCTGACCACTCTTTCAGTTTGACAATGTCAACGTCTTTTTGGAGGTCAACATGGTGGCTCAGTGGTTATCTCTACTGCTTCACAGCAAAAGGGACCTGGGTTCAATTCCAGCCTCAGGCATCCGTCTGTGTGGCTTCCATCCAAGTGTTCTGGATTCCTCCCACAATCTAAAGATGTACAGGGTAGGTGGATTAGCCATGGGAAATGCAGGGTTACAGGGATAGGGTGTGGGGGTGAGTCTGGGTGGGATATTCTACCCATGGGAACCTGTGCCTCACAGCCTGAGCTACCTCCAGTGTTTCAGTTCTACCCTTTTTAGGGACATAAAACGGCAGACCCTGTATAGATTGCTGTTGCACACCGTCCCCTTCTTTTCCCTCATCCACCACCCAGACACGCCTTGGCATGCCCATTTGCCATCGGGCGGTGGGGATCCCCAGTGGAGGGCTCTCTATGCGGGAGTCCTCCCCCTTTCTCTCAGGGATCTGGGGTGGAGGGTGCTGCACGCGGCAGTCCCCTGCAACTGCAGATTGTGGTGGTTCATGGACTCATTGAGTCAGAGAATCATTGAGATGTACAGCATGGAAGCAGACCCTTCAGTCCAACCTGTCCATGCTGACCAGATATCCCAACCCAACCTCGTCCCACCTGCCAGCACCCGGCCCATAACCCTCCAAACCCTTCCTATTCATATACCCAACCAAATGTCTCTTAAATGTTGCAATTGTACCAGCCTCCACCACATCCTCTGGTAGCTCATTCCATACACGTACCACCCTCTGCGTGGAAAAGTTGCCCCTTAGGTCTCTTTTATATCTTTCCCCTCTCACCCTAAACCTATGTCCTCTAGTTCTGGACTCCCTGATCCCAGGGAAAAGACTTTGTCTATTTATCCTATCCATGCGCCTCATGATTTTGTAAACCTCTATAAGGTCACCCCTCAGCCTCTGACGCTCCAGGGAAACATCCCCACCCTGTTCAGCCTCTCCCTGTAGCTCAAATCCTCCAACCCTGGCAACATCCTTGTAAATCTTTTCTGAATCCTTTCAAGTTTCACAACATCTTTCCGATAGGAAGGAGACCAGAATTGCATGCAATATTCCAACAGTGGCCTAACCAATGTCCTGTACAGCTGCAACATGACCTCCCAACTCCTGTACACAATACTCTGACCAATAAAGGAAAGCATACCAAACGGCTTCTTCACTATCCTATCTACCTGCGACTCCACTTTTAAGGAGCTATGAACCTGCACTCCAAGGTCTCTGTGTTCAGCAACACTCCTTACAAAGTAAATTCTGTTTTGTTTAAAACTAAGTGGTTGGGCCAGCTGCATCACTGCAGGAATATCCACCATACACCTGCTTAAAACATCTAGCAAAGTTAGGGTCTGGACTACATTCTTGAAATGTTTTGAGGGGACTCTGGTCTGGTCCATAACCAGCTAAATACATTTCCAACTTGCAATAATGTTATAGGAGGGTTAGCAGGTCGTGTAATGTTTCAGAAACCAATGGTGTATAGCTGAATTTTTCAATGCAGCTAAATTAACATCACTCTGTGTGGTACATTTTAACACAAGTACCATTTCATATGCTCTATATCTTTCTTCCCTTGCTGCCTTCTTTCAGCAAGCCAATTACTGATCCAAACTGCTATATCTCCCACAATCCCATTCCTCTGCCATTTTGTACAATAGCCTACTGTGGGGAACCTTATCAAACACCTTGCTGAAATCCATATACACCACATCAACAGGTTTACTCTCATCTACCTGTTTGGTCACCTTCTCAAAGAACTCAATAAGGTTCCCTGCTTGTTCTGAGGTGCTGTGGAGTCCATGGACCATGTATATATTGGGTGTGCCATGATTGCACTCCCTTTTTGATTTTCTTAAAAACCTTCTTTGTTTTTAGTTGCACTTGAATCCCAACCTCCTGATCTTTGGGCACCCTGTGTGGAGGTGGGAGGGCAGGTCTGAAGACCTCCTCGTGGGTCTGCTCCTGGGCCTGGCCAAACTGGCCATAAACTGGTCCAGGCAGCGGGCCATGGAGGGGGTCATTATAGCCGATTGCCGACCCTCTTCCACGATTATATCAGAGCCCGGGTTTCTCTGGAGCAGGAGCACGTGGTGTCCACCTACACCCTCGAGATTTTCAGGGAAAGGTGGGCACTGCAGGGAGTGGAGTGTATTATTCCCCCCTCCAACTCTGTTTTGATTTAATCCCTGCCCTCGCCTTCACTGTTTGATCATGCAGCCTTGCCCTCTGAGAAGGACACTGCTCGTGACTGGCCACTTGTGTGTTTTCTTTCTTCCTGGTGGTGGAATATAAATAAAGATTTACGCACTTGGTGTTTTTCACTGTGTCCGACACCTGCACACACGTGACAGTGGTGTTGGGGAAAAATGAACACTAAGAAAAGAAAAAGAAAAGTAAATAAACAGGAGTGTCAGAGATTCTGCTCACACTCGGAACCACATCTGAGCTGGCTGGGTCAGTGTCACATACTACCCACATGTAAATAAAGGGTGACTTGGGAGTGGAATGCCAGCTTTCGTGGAGTTAATTCACTCCCAATGGCCAAACAAGCAACTTAGCCGTGACAGATGTTAGAAAGTCAAACAGACTGCAGCAGTTCAAGAAGGTGACTCAGCTCTTGGGTGGCATGGTGGCTCAGTGGTTAGCACTGCTGCCTCACAGCACCAGGAACCTGGGTTCAATTCCTGCCTCGACTGACTGTCTGTGTGGAGTTTGCATGTTCTCCCCGTGTCTGTGTGGGTTTCCACCTGGTGCTCCTGTTTCCTCCCACAATCCAAAGATGTGCAGTTCAGGTGAACTGGCCATGCTAAATTGCCCCTAGTATTAGGTGCATTACTCAGGGATAAATATAGGGGGTGTGGGTTACTCTTTGGAGGGTGGATGTGGACTTGTTGGGCCGAAGGGCCTGTTTCCATAGTGTAGCGAATCTAATGTAATCACCACCTTCCAAAGGACAACTGGGGGCAGGCACCAAATCCTGGCCCAGTCAGATACGCCCATGTCCAATGAGTCAACAGAAAAATAGTGTGCTGGCGGCCAAGAAAAAGTGGATTGGTCGCTGACACTCCTTGAGGTCCTTTGGTGTGCAGAAATGGGCAGGCAGCACTCCGGGCAGAGAGAAATCAGAGTTCACCATTTGACTCTTCGTCAGTGCCAGGGCGACTCTACCCGGAGTGCTGCCAGTCGCCCTGGCACTGACGAAGAGTCAAATTGTGAACTCTGATTTCTCTCTGCCTGGGTGCTGCCAGGCCTGCTGAACTTTTCCAGCAACTTCCAGTTGTTCACCCAGCCACAATCTGGAGTCTGGAGCCTGCCCCTGGTCCAGCTCCAGATGTCCAGAGGAGAGGGGAGAGAAAGCACTGCACTGCCCTGGCTGAGCCAGCAGGGGGAGAAAGAGAGTGGGCGCCACGCGCGCGCGCGCACACACACTCTCGCTACCGCGCTCTCTCTCACACTCCTCCCGTCCGGTAGGGCGGCGCTCAAGGGGGGCCACCCATCCCGTCCAGGAAAACAACTCCCAAGACTCCGTGACCCGGAACCGGAAGCGGAGCGGGTTGGCGGAGGACGGCGGTCGGTGTGGTGGGGAAGATGCCCGCAGCGGTGATGGCGGAAAACTCGGTGGGGTTCGGCAAACTGTTGGAGCAGTGTGAGCTCCAGGAGCTGGAGGTAAGGCGGGCCCCGCCGCCCCCGCAGAGAGGCCTCAGCGCGAGCCCAGTGACAGATCACATCATAGAGGGGGGAGGGGCAGGCACTGTGTGTGAGAGAGGGAGGGGGGGGCAGGCCCTGTGTGTGAGAGAGGGGGGGGCAGGCACTGTGTGTGAGAGAGGGGGGGGCAGGCACTGTGTGTGAGAGAGAGGGGGGGGCAGGCACTGTGTGTGTGAGAGAGGGGGGGGGGCAGGCACTGTGTGTGAGAGAGGGGGGGGGGCAGGCACTGTGTGTGTGAGAGAGGGGGGGGGGCAGGCACTGTGTGTGAGAGAGGGGGGGGGGGCAGGCACTGTGTGTGAGAGAGGGGGGGGGGCAGGCACTGTGTGTGTGAGAGAGGGGGGCAGGCACTGTGTGTGAGAGAGGGGGGGGGGGCAGGCACTGTGTGTGTGAGAGAGGGGGGGGCAGGCACTGTGTGTGAGAGAGGGGGGGGGGGGCAGGCACTGTGTGTGAGAGAGGGGGGGGGGGCAGGCACTGTGTGTGAGAGAGGGGGGGGCAGGCACTGTGTGTGAGGGCGGGGCAGGCACTGTGTGTGAGGGCGGGGCAGGCACTGTGTGTGAGAGAGGGGGGGCAGGCACTGTGTGTGAGAGAGGGGGGGCAGGCAATGTGTGTGAGAGAGGGGGGGGGCAGGCACTGTGAGAGAGACGGGGGGGCAGGCACTGTGTGTGAGAGAGGGGGGGGGGGGCAGGCACTGTGTGTGTGAGAGGGGGGGGCAGGCACTGTGTGTGAGAGAGGGGGGGGGGGCAGGCACTGTGTGTGAGAGAGGGGGGGGCAGGCACTGTGTGTGAGAGAGGGGGGGCAGGCACTGTGTGTGAGAGAGGGGGGGCAGGCACTGTGTGTGAGAGAGGGGGGGCAGGCACTGTGTGTGAGAGAGGGGGGGCAGGCACTGTGTGTGAGAGAGGGGGGGCAGGCACTGTGTGTGAGAGAGGGGGGGCAGGCACTGTGTGTGAGAGAGGGGGGGCAGGCAATGTGTGTGAGAGAGGGGGGGCAGGCACTGTGTGAGGGGGGGGCAGGCACTGTGTGAGGGGGGGGCAGGCACTGTGTGAGGGGGGGGCAGGCACTGTGTGTGAGAGAGGGGGCAGGCACTGTGTGTGAGAGAGGGGGGGCAGGCACTGTGTGTGAGAGAGGGGGGGCAGGCACTGTGTGAGAGAGAGGGGGGGCAGGCACTGTGTGTGAGAGAGGGGGGGGGCAGGCACTGTGTGAGGGGGGGGCAGGCACTGTGTGAGGGGGGGGCAGGCACTGTGTGAGGGGGGGGCAGGCACTGTGTGAGGGGGGGGCAGGCACTGTGTGAGGGGGGGGCAGGCACTGTGTGAGGGGGGGGCAGGCACTGTGTGAGAGAGAGGGGGGGCAGGCACTGTGTGTGAGAGAGGGGGGGCAGGCACTGTGTGAGAGAGGGGGGGCAGGCACTGTGTGTGAGAGAGGGGGGGCAGGCACTGTGTGTGAGAGAGGGGGGGCAGGCACTGTGTGTGAGAGAGGGGGGGCAGGCACTGTGTGAGAGAGGGGGGGCAGGCACTGTGTGTGAGAGAGGGGGGCAGGCACTGTGTGTGAGAGAGGGGGGGCAGGCACTGTGTGTGAGAGAGGGGGGGCAGGCACTGTGTGTGAGAGAGGGGGGGCAGGCACTGTGTGTGAGAGAGGGGGGGGCAGGCACTGTGTGTGAGAGAGGGGGGGCAGGCACTGTGTGTGAGAGAGGGGGGGCAGGCACTGTGTGTGAGAGAGGGGGGGCAGGCACTGTGTGTGAGAGAGGGGGGGCAGGCACTGTGTGTGAGAGAGGGGGGGGCAGGCACTGTGTGTGAGAGAGGGGGGGGCAGGTACTGTGTGTGAGAGAGGGGGGGGCAGGCACTGTGTGAGAGAGGGGGGGGCAGGCACTGTGTGAGAGACGGGGGGGCAGGCACTGTGTGTGAGAGGGGGGGGCAGGCACTGTGTGTGAGAGAGGGGGGGCAGGCACTGTGTGAGAGAGGGGGGGCAGGCACTGTGTGTGAGAGAGGGGGGGCAGGCACTGTGTGTGAGAGAGGGGGGGCAGGCACTGTGTGTGAGAGAGGGGGGGCAGGCACTGTGTGAGAGAGGGGGGGCAGGCACTGTGTGTGAGAGAGGGGGGGCAGGCACTGTGTGTGAGAGAGGGGGGGCAGGCACTGTGTGTGAGAGAGGGGGGGGCAGGCACTGTGTGTGAGAGAGGGGGGGCAGGCACTGTGTGTGAGAGAGGGGGGGCAGGCACTGTGTGTGAGAGAGGGGGGGCAGGCACTGTGTGTGAGAGAGGGGGGGGCAGGCACTGTGTGTGAGAGAGGGGGGGGCAGGTACTGTGTGTGAGAGAGGGGGGGGCAGGCACTGTGTGAGAGAGGGGGGGGCAGGCACTGTGTGAGAGACGGGGGGGCAGGCACTGTGTGTGAGAGGGGGGGGCAGGCACTGTGTGTGAGAGAGGGGGGGGCAGGCACTGTGTGTGAGAGAGGGGGGGGCAGGCACTGTGTGTGAGAGAGGGGGGGGGCAGGCACTGTGTGTGAGAGAGGGGGGGGCAGGCACTGTGTGTGAGAGAGGGGGGGGCAGGCACTGTGTGTGAGAGAGGGGGGGGCAGGCAGTGTGTGTGAGGGGGGGGGCAGGCACTGTGTGAGAGAGGGGGGGCAGGCACTGTGTGTGAGAGAGGGGGGACAGAGGGGGGCAGGCACTGTGTGTAAGAGGGGGGGGCAGGCACTGTGTGTAAGAGGGGGGGGCAGGCACTGTGTGTGAGAGGGGGGGGGCAGGCACTGTGTGTGAGAGAGGGGGGACAGAGGGGGGCAGGCACTGTGTGTAAGAGAGGGGGGGCAGGCACTGTGTGTGAGAGGGGGGGGGCAGGCACTGTGTGTGAGAGGGGGGGGCAGGCACTGTGTGTGAGAGAGGGGGGGCAGGCACTGTGTGTGAGAGAGGGGGGACAGAGGGGGGCAGGCACTGTGTGTGAGAGAGGGGGGGCAGGCACTGTGTGTGAGAGAGGGGGGGCAGGCACTGTGTGTGAGAGAGGGGGGGCAGGCACTGTGTGTGAGAGAGGGGGGGGCAGGCACTGTGTGTGAGAGAGGGGGGGGCAGGCACAGTGTGTGAGAGAGGGGGGGGCAGGCACTGTGTGTGAGAGAGGGGGGGGCAGGCACTGTGTGTGAGAGAGGGGGGGCAGGCAGTGTGTGTGAGGGGGGGGGCAGGCACTGTGTGTGAGAGAGGGGGGACAGAGGGGGGCAGGCACTGTGTGTGAGAGAGAGGGGGGCAGGCACTGTGTGTGAGAGAGAGGGGGGCAGGCACTGTGTGTGAGAGAGAGGGGGGCAGGCACTGTGTGTGAGAGAGAGGGGGGCAGGCACTGTGTGTGAGAGAGAGGGGGGCAGGCCCTGTGTGTGAGAGAGAGGGGGGCAGGCACTGTGTGTGAGAGAGGGGGGCAGGCACTGTGTGTGAGAGAGAGGGGGTCAGGCACTGTGTGAGAGAGGGGGGACAGAGGGGGGCAGGCACTGTGTGAGAGAGGGGGGACGGAGGGGGGCAGGCACTGTGTGAGAGAGGGGGGACGGAGGGGGGCAGGCACTGTGTGTGAGAGAGGGGGGACGGAGGGGGGCAGGCACTGTGTGTGAGAGAGGGGAGACGGAGGGGGGCAGGCACTGTGTGTGAGAGAGGGGAGACGGAGGGGGGCAGGCACTGTGTGTGAGAGAGGGGAGACGGAGGGGGGCAGGCACTGTGTGTGAGAGAGGGGAGACGGAGGGGGGCAGGCTGTGTGTGGGAGAGAGGGGAGACGGAGGGGGGCAGGCTGTGTGTGTGAGAGAGGGGAGACGGAGGGGGGCAGGCTGTGTGTGTGAGAGAGGGGAGACGGAGGGGGGCAGGCTGTGTGTGTGTGGGAGGGGGGCAGGCTGTGTGAGAGAGAGGGGGGACGGAGGGGGCCAGGCAGTGTGTGTGTGAGAGGGGGGCAGGCACTGTGTGTGAGAGAGGGGGGACAGAGTGGGGCAGGATGTGTGTGTGAGAGAGGGGGGACAGAGAGGGGCAGGCACTGTCTGAGAGAGGGGGCACAGAGAGGGGAAGGCACTGTGTGTGAGAGAGGGGGGACAGAGAGGGGCAGGCTGTGTGTGTGAGAGAGGGGGGACAGAGAGGGGCAGGCTGTGTGTGTGAGAGAGGGGGGACAGAGGGGGGCAGGCTGTGTGTGTGAGAGAGGGGGGATAGAGGGGGGCAGGCTGTGTGTGTGAGAGAGGGGGGACAGAGGGGGGCAGGCTGTGTGTGTGAGAGAGGGGGGACAGAGGGGGGCAGGCTGTGTGTGTGAGAGAGGGGGGACAGAGGGGGGCAGGCTGTGTGTGAGAGAGAGGGGGGACAGAGGGGGGCAGGCTGTGTGTGTGAGAGAGGGGGGACAGAGGGGGGCAGGCTGTGTGTGTGAGAGAGGGGGGCCAGAGGGGGGCAGGCTGTGTGTGTGAGAGAGGGGGGACAGAGGGGGGCAGGCACTGTGTGTGTGAGAGAGGGGGGACAGAGGGGGGCAGGCTGTGTGTGTGAGAGAGGGGGGACAGAGGGGGGCAGGCTGTGTGTGAGAGAGAGGGGGGCCAGAGGGGGGCAGGCCCTGTGTGTGAGAGAGAGGGGGGCAGGCCCTGTGTGTGAGAGAGAGGGGGGCAGGCCCTGTGTGTGAGAGAGAGGGGGGCAGGCCCTGTGTGTGAGAGAGAGGGGGGCAGGCCCTGTGTGTGAGAGAGAGGGGGGCAGGCCCTGTGTGTGAGAGAGAGGGGGGCAGGCCCTGTGTGTGAGAGAGAGGGGGGCAGGCCCTGTGTGTGAGAGAGAGGGGGGCAGGCCCTGTGTGTGAGAGAGAGGGGGGCAGGCCCTGTGTGTGAGAGAGAGGGGGGCAGGCCCTGTGTGTGAGAGAGAGGGGGACAGGCCCTGTGTGTGAGAGAGAGGGGGACAGGCCCTGTGTGTGAGAGAGAGGGGGACAGGCCCTGTGTGTGAGAGAGAGGGGGACAGAGAGGGACAGGCCCTGTGTGTGAGAGAGAGGGGGACAGAGTGGGACAGGCACTGTGAGAGAGGGGGCAGAGGGGCAGGCAGTGTGTGTGAGAGGGGGGACAGAGGGGGGCAGGCAGTGTATGTGAGAGGGGGGACAGGCAGTGTGTGTGAGAGAGGGGGGACAGAGGGGGGCAGGCACTGTGTGTGAGAGAGGGGGGACAGAGGGGGGCAGGCACTGTGTGTGAGAGAGGGGGGACAGAGGGGGGAAGGCTGTGTGTGTGAGAGAGAGGGGGGACAGAGAGGGGCAGGCACTGTGTGTGAGAGAGGGGGGACAGTGGGGGGCAGGGACTGTGTGTGTGAGAGGGGGGACAGAGAGGGGCAGGCACAGTGTGTCTGAGAGGGGGGACAGTGGGGGGGCAGGCAGTGTGTGAGAGAGAGGGGGGACAGAGGGGGGCAGGCAGTGTGTGTGTGAGAGAGGGGGGACAGAGGGGGGCAGGCAGTGTGTGAGAGAGAGGGGGTCAGAGGGGGGCAGGCAGTGTGTGTGAGTGAGGGGGGCAGGCACTGTGTGTGAGAGAGGGGGGACAGAGAGGGGCAGGCTGTGTGTGTGAGAGAGGGGGGGCAGAGGGGGGCAGGCTGTGTGTGTGAGAGAGGGGAGACAGAGGGGGGCAGGCTGTGTGTGTGAGAGAGGGTGGACGGAGGGGGGCAGGCTGTGTGTGTGAGAGAGGGGGGACAGAGAGGGGCAGGCACTGTGTGTGTGAGAGGGGGGACAGAGAGGGGCAGGCACTGTGTGTGAGAGGGGGGACTGAGAGGGGCAGGCACTGTGTGTGAGAGAGGGGGGACAGAGAGGGGCAGGCACTGTGTGAGAGAGGGGGGACAGAGGGGCAGGCACTGTGTGAGAGAGGGGGGACAGAGAGGGGCAGGCACTGTGTGAGAGAGGGGAGACAGAGAGGGGCAGGCACTGTGTGTGAGAGACGGGGGACAGAGAGGGACAGGCCCTGTGTGTGAGAGAGGGGGGACAGAGGGACAGGCCCTGTGTGTGAGAGAGGGGGGACAGAGGGACAGGCACTGTGTGAGAGAGGGGAGACGGAGGGGCCGAGGCACTGTGTGTGTGTGAGAGAGGGGAACAGAGAGGGGCAGGCACTGTGTGTGAGAGAGGGGGGACAGAGAGGGGCAGGCACTGTGTGTGAGAGAGAGGGGGGACAGAGTGGGGCAGGCACTGTGTGTGAGAGAGGGGGGACAGAGGGGGGCAGGCTGTGTGTGTGAGAGAGGGGGGACCGAGAGGGGCAGGCACTGTGTGTGAGAGAGGGGGGACAGAGAGGGGCAGGCACTGTGTGTGAGAGAGGGGGGACAGAGGGGGGCAGGCACTGTGTGTGAGAGAGAGGGGGGCAGGCACTGTGTGTGAGGGGAGGGGCAGGCTGTGTGTGTGAGAGAGAGGGGGGCAGGCACTGTGTGTGAGAGAGAGGGGGGCAGGCACTGTGTGTGAGAGAGAGGGGGGCAGGCACTGTGTGTGAGAGAGAGGGGGGCAGGCACTGTGTGTGAGAGAGGGGGGGGCAGGCACTGTGTGTGAGAGAGGGGGGGGCAGGCACTGTGTGTGAGAGAGGGGGGGGCAGGCACTGTGTGTGAGAGAGGGGGGGGCAGGCACTGTGTGTGAGAGAGGGGGGGGGCAGGCACTGTGTGTGAGAGAGGGGGGGGCAGGCACTGTGTGTGAGAGAGGGGGGGGGGCAGGCACTGTGTGTGAGAGAGGGGGGACAGAGGGGGGCAGGCACTGTGTGTGAGAGAGAGGGGGGCAGGCACTGTGTGTGAGGGGAGGGGCAGGCTGTGTGTGTGAGAGAGAGGGGGGCAGGCACTGTGTGTGAGAGAGAGGGGGGCAGGCACTGTGTGTGAGAGAGAGGGGGGCAGGCACTGTGTGTGAGAGAGAGGGGGGCAGGCACTGTGTGTGAGAGAGGGGGGGGCAGGCACTGTGTGTGAGAGAGGGGGGGGCAGGCACTGTGTGTGAGAGAGGGGGGGGCAGGCACTGTGTGTGAGAGAGGGGGGGGCAGGCACTGTGTGTGAGAGAGGGGGGGGGCAGGCACTGTGTGTGAGAGAGGGGGGGGCAGGCACTGTGTGTGAGAGAGGGGGGGGGCAGGCACTGTGTGTGAGAGAGGGGGGGGCAGGCACTGTGTGAGAGAGAGGGGGGCAGGCACTGTGTGTGAGAGAGGGGGGGGGCAGGCACTGTGTGTGAGAGAGGGGGGGTGCAGGCACTGTGTGTGAGAGAGGGGGGGTGCAGGCACTGTGTGTGAGAGGGGGGGGTGCAGGCACTGTGTGTGAGAGGGGGGGGGGCAGGCACTGTGTGTGAGAGAGGGGGGGGGCAGGCACTGTGTGTGAGAGAGGGGGGGGGCAGGCACTGTGTGTGAGAGAGGGGGGGGGCAGGCACTGTGTGTGAGAGAGGGGGGCAGGCACTGTGTGTGAGAGAGGGGGGGGGGCAGGCACTGTGTGTGAGAGAGGGGGGGGCAGGCACTGTGTGTGAGAGAGGGGGGGGCAGGCACTGTGTGTGAGAGAGGGGGGGCAGGCACTGTGTGTGAGAGAGGGGGGCAGGCCCTGTGTGTGAGAGAGAGGGGAGACGGAGGGGGGCAGGCTGTGTGTGTGAGAGAGGGGAGACGGAGGGGGGCAGGCTGTGTGTGTGAGAGAGGGGAGACGGAGGGGGGCAGGCTGTGTGTGTGAGAGAGGGGAGACGGAGGGGGGCAGGCTGTGTGTGTGAGAGAGGGGGGACGGAGGGGGGGCAGGCTGTGTGAGAGAGAGAGGGGAGACGGAGGGGGCCAGGCAGTGTGTGTGTGGGAGGGGGGGCAGGCTGTGTGAGAGAGAGAGGGGAGACGGAGGGGGCCAGGCAGTGTGTGTGTGAGAGGGGGGCAGGCACTGTGTGTGAGAGAGGGGGGACAGAGGGGGGCAGGCTGTGTGTGTGAGAGAGGGGGGACAGAGGGGGGCAGGCACTGTGTGTGAGAGAGAGGGGGGACAGAGGGGGGCAGGCCCTGTGTGTGAGAGAGAGGGGGGCAGGCCCTGTGTGTGAGAGAGAGGGGGGCAGGCCCTGTGTGTGAGAGAGAGGGGGGCAGGCCCTGTGTGTGAGAGAGAGGGGGGCAGGCCCTGTGTGTGAGAGAGAGGGGGGCAGGCCCTGTGTGTGAGAGAGAGGGGGGCAGGCCCTGTGTGTGAGAGAGAGGGGGGCAGGCCCTGTGTGTGAGAGAGAGGGGGGCAGGCCCTGTGTGTGAGAGAGAGGGGGGCAGGCCCTGTGTGTGAGAGAGAGGGGGGACAGGCCCTGTGTGTGAGAGAGAGGGGGGACAGGCCCTGTGTGTGAGAGAGAGGGGGGACAGGCCCTGTGTGTGAGAGAGAGGGGGGACAGGCCCTGTGTGTGAGAGAGAGGGGGGACAGAGAGGGGCAGGCACTGTGTGTGTGAGAGGGGGGACAGAGAGGGGCAGGCACTGTGTGTGTGAGAGGGGGGACAGAGAGGGGCAGGCACTGTGTGTCTGAGAGGGGGGACAGAGGGGGGCAGGCAGTGTGTGAGAGAGAGGGGGGACAGAGGGGGGCAGGCAGTGTGTGTGTGAGAGAGGGGGGACAGAGGGGGGCAGGCAGTGTGTGTGAGAGAGGGGGGCAGGCAGTGTGTGTGAGAGAGGGGGGACAGAGAGGGGCAGGCTGTGTGTGTGAGAGAGGGGGGGCGGAGGGGGGCAGGCTGTGTGTGTGAGAGAGGGGGGGCGGAGGGGGGCAGGCTGTGTGTGTGAGAGAGGGGAGGCGGAGGGGGGCAGGCTGTGTGTGTGAGGGAGGGGGGACGGAGGGCGGCAGGCTGTGTGTGTGAGAGAGGGGGGACGGAGGGGGGCAGGCTGTGTGTGTGAGAGAGGGGGGACAGAGAGGGGCAGGCACTGTGTGTGTGAGAGGGGGGACAGAGAGGGGCAGGCACTGTGTGTGAGAGGGGGGACTGAGGGGCAGGCACTGTGTGTGAGAGAGGGGGGACAGAGAGGGGCAGGCACTGTGTGAGAGAGCGGGGACAGAGGGGCAGGCACTGTGTGAGAGAGGGGGGACAGAGAGGGGCAGGCACTGTGTGAGAGAGGGGAGACAGAGAGGGGCAGGCACTGTGTGAGAGAGGGGGGACAGAGAGGGGCAGGCACTGTGTGAGAGAGGGGAGACAGAGAGGGGCAGGCACTGTGTGAGAGAGACGGGGGACAGAGGGACAGGCCCTGTGTGTGAGAGAGGGTGGACGGAGGGGGGCAGGCTGTGTGTGTGAGAGAGGGGGGACAGAGAGGGGCAGGCACTGTGTGTGTGAGAGGGGGGACAGAGAGGGGCAGGCACTGTGTGTGTGAGAGGGGGGACTGAGAGGGGCAGGCACTGTGTGTGAGAGAGGGGGGACAGAGAGGGGCAGGCACTGTGTGAGAGAGGGGGGACAGAGAGGGGCAGGCACTGTGTGAGAGAGGGGGGACAGAGAGGGGCAGGCACTGTGTGAGAGAGGGGAGACAGAGAGGGGCAGGCACTGTGTGTGAGAGACGGGGGACAGAGAGGGACAGGCCCTGTGTGTGTGAGAGGGGGGACAGAGGGACAGGCCCTGTGTGTGAGAGAGGGGGGACGGAGGGACAGGCACTGTGTGAGAGAGAGGGGGACAGAGAGGGGCAGGCACTGTGTGAGAGAGGTGCGACAGAGTGGGACAGGCACTGTGTGTGAGAGAGGGGGGACAGAGAGGGCCAGGCACTGTGAGAGAGGGGGCCGAGGGGCAGGCACTGTGTGTGAGAGGGGGGACAGAGGGGGGCAGGCACTGTGTGTGAGAGGGGGGACAGAGGGGGGCAGGCACTGTGTGTGAGAGAGGGGGGACAGAGGGGGGCAGGCTGTGTGTGTGAGAGAGGGGGGACAGAGGGGGGCAGGCACTGTGTGTGAGAGAGGGGGGACAGAGGGGGGCAGGCTGTGTGTGTGAGAGAGGGGGGACAGAGAGGGGCAGGCACTGTGTGTGAGAGAGGGGGGACAGAGGGGGGCAGGCTGTGTGTGTGAGAGAGGGGAGACGGAGGGGGGCAGGCACTGTGTGTGAGAGAGGGGAGACGGAGGGGGGCAGGCACTGTGTGTGAGAGAGGGGAGACGGAGGGGGGCAGGCACTGTGTGTGAGAGAGGGGAGACGGAGGGGGGCAGGCTGTGTGTGGGAGAGAGGGGAGACGGAGGGGGGCAGGCTGTGTGTGTGAGAGAGGGGAGACGGAGGGGGGCAGGCTGTGTGTGTGAGAGAGGGGAGACGGAGGGGGGCAGGCTGTGTGTGTGTGGGAGGGGGGCAGGCTGTGTGAGAGAGAGGGGGGACGGAGGGGGCCAGGCAGTGTGTGTGTGAGAGGGGGGCAGGCACTGTGTGTGAGAGAGGGGGGACAGAGTGGGGCAGGATGTGTGTGTGAGAGAGGGGGGACAGAGAGGGGCAGGCACTGTCTGAGAGAGGGGGCACAGAGAGGGGAAGGCACTGTGTGTGAGAGAGGGGGGACAGAGAGGGGCAGGCTGTGTGTGTGAGAGAGGGGGGACAGAGAGGGGCAGGCTGTGTGTGTGAGAGAGGGGGGACAGAGGGGGGCAGGCTGTGTGTGTGAGAGAGGGGGGATAGAGGGGGGCAGGCTGTGTGTGTGAGAGAGGGGGGACAGAGGGGGGCAGGCTGTGTGTGTGAGAGAGGGGGGACAGAGGGGGGCAGGCTGTGTGTGTGAGAGAGGGGGGACAGAGGGGGGCAGGCTGTGTGTGAGAGAGAGGGGGGACAGAGGGGGGCAGGCTGTGTGTGTGAGAGAGGGGGGACAGAGGGGGGCAGGCTGTGTGTGTGAGAGAGGGGGGCCAGAGGGGGGCAGGCTGTGTGTGTGAGAGAGGGGGGACAGAGAGGGGCAGGCTGTGTGTGTGAGAGAGGGGGGACAGAGGGGGGCAGGCTGTGTGTGTGAGAGAGGGGGGATAGAGGGGGGCAGGCTGTGTGTGTGAGAGAGGGGGGACAGAGGGGGGCAGGCTGTGTGTGTGAGAGAGGGGGGACAGAGGGGGGCAGGCTGTGTGTGTGAGAGAGGGGGGACAGAGGGGGGCAGGCTGTGTGTGAGAGAGAGGGGGGACAGAGGGGGGCAGGCTGTGTGTGTGAGAGAGGGGGGACAGAGGGGGGCAGGCTGTGTGTGTGAGAGAGGGGGGCCAGAGGGGGGCAGGCTGTGTGTGTGAGAGAGGGGGGACAGAGGGGGGCAGGCACTGTGTGTGTGAGAGAGGGGGGACAGAGGGGGGCAGGCTGTGTGTGTGAGAGAGGGGGGACAGAGGGGGGCAGGCTGTGTGTGAGAGAGAGGGGGGCCAGAGGGGGGCAGGCCCTGTGTGTGAGAGAGAGGGGGGCAGGCCCTGTGTGTGAGAGAGAGGGGGGCAGGCCCTGTGTGTGAGAGAGAGGGGGGCAGGCCCTGTGTGTGAGAGAGAGGGGGGCAGGCCCTGTGTGTGAGAGAGAGGGGGGCAGGCCCTGTGTGTGAGAGAGAGGGGGGCAGGCCCTGTGTGTGAGAGAGAGGGGGGCAGGCCCTGTGTGTGAGAGAGAGGGGGACAGGCCCTGTGTGTGAGAGAGAGGGGGACAGGCCCTGTGTGTGAGAGAGAGGGGGACAGAGAGGGACAGGCCCTGTGTGTGAGAGAGAGGGGGACAGAGTGGGACAGGCACTGTGAGAGAGGGGGCAGAGGGGCAGGCAGTGTGTGTGAGAGGGGGGACAGAGGGGGGCAGGCAGTGTATGTGAGAGGGGGGACAGGCAGTGTGTGTGAGAGAGGGGGGACAGAGGGGGGCAGGCACTGTGTGTGAGAGAGGGGGGACAGAGGGGGGCAGGCACTGTGTGTGAGAGAGGGGGGACAGAGGGGGGAAGGCTGTGTGTGTGAGAGAGAGGGGGGACAGAGAGGGGCAGGCACTGTGTGTGAGAGAGGGGGGACAGTGGGGGGCAGGGACTGTGTGTGTGAGAGGGGGGACAGAGAGGGGCAGGCACAGTGTGTCTGAGAGGGGGGACAGTGGGGGGGCAGGCAGTGTGTGAGAGAGAGGGGGGACAGAGGGGGGCAGGCAGTGTGTGTGTGAGAGAGGGGGGACAGAGGGGGGCAGGCAGTGTGTGAGAGAGAGGGGGTCAGAGGGGGGCAGGCAGTGTGTGTGAGTGAGGGGGGCAGGCACTGTGTGTGAGAGAGGGGGGACAGAGAGGGGCAGGCTGTGTGTGTGAGAGAGGGGGGGCAGAGGGGGGCAGGCTGTGTGTGTGAGAGAGGGGAGACAGAGGGGGGCAGGCTGTGTGTGTGAGAGAGGGTGGACGGAGGGGGGCAGGCTGTGTGTGTGAGAGAGGGGGGACAGAGAGGGGCAGGCACTGTGTGTGTGAGAGGGGGGACAGAGAGGGGCAGGCACTGTGTGTGAGAGGGGGGACTGAGAGGGGCAGGCACTGTGTGTGAGAGAGGGGGGACAGAGAGGGGCAGGCACTGTGTGAGAGAGGGGGGACAGAGGGGCAGGCACTGTGTGAGAGAGGGGGGACAGAGAGGGGCAGGCACTGTGTGAGAGAGGGGAGACAGAGAGGGGCAGGCACTGTGTGTGAGAGACGGGGGACAGAGAGGGACAGGCCCTGTGTGTGAGAGAGGGGGGACAGAGGGACAGGCCCTGTGTGTGAGAGAGGGGGGACAGAGGGACAGGCACTGTGTGAGAGAGGGGAGACGGAGGGGCCGAGGCACTGTGTGTGTGTGAGAGAGGGGAACAGAGAGGGGCAGGCACTGTGTGTGAGAGAGGGGGGACAGAGAGGGGCAGGCACTGTGTGTGAGAGAGAGGGGGGACAGAGTGGGGCAGGCACTGTGTGTGAGAGAGGGGGGACAGAGGGGGGCAGGCTGTGTGTGTGAGAGAGGGGGGACCGAGAGGGGCAGGCACTGTGTGTGAGAGAGGGGGGACAGAGAGGGGCAGGCACTGTGTGTGAGAGAGGGGGGACAGAGGGGGGCAGGCACTGTGTGTGAGAGAGAGGGGGGCAGGCACTGTGTGTGAGGGGAGGGGCAGGCTGTGTGTGTGAGAGAGAGGGGGGCAGGCACTGTGTGTGAGAGAGAGGGGGGCAGGCACTGTGTGTGAGAGAGAGGGGGGCAGGCACTGTGTGTGAGAGAGAGGGGGGCAGGCACTGTGTGTGAGAGAGGGGGGGGCAGGCACTGTGTGTGAGAGAGGGGGGGGCAGGCACTGTGTGTGAGAGAGGGGGGGGCAGGCACTGTGTGTGAGAGAGGGGGGGGCAGGCACTGTGTGTGAGAGAGGGGGGGGGCAGGCACTGTGTGTGAGAGAGGGGGGGGCAGGCACTGTGTGTGAGAGAGGGGGGGGCAGGCACTGTGTGTGAGAGAGGGGGGACAGAGGGGGGCAGGCACTGTGTGTGAGAGAGAGGGGGGCAGGCACTGTGTGTGAGGGGAGGGGCAGGCTGTGTGTGTGAGAGAGAGGGGGGCAGGCACTGTGTGTGAGAGAGAGGGGGGCAGGCACTGTGTGTGAGAGAGAGGGGGGCAGGCACTGTGTGTGAGAGAGAGGGGGGCAGGCACTGTGTGTGAGAGAGGGGGGGGCAGGCACTGTGTGTGAGAGAGGGGGGGGCAGGCACTGTGTGTGAGAGAGGGGGGGGCAGGCACTGTGTGTGAGAGAGGGGGGGGCAGGCACTGTGTGTGAGAGAGGGGGGGGGCAGGCACTGTGTGTGAGAGAGGGGGGGGCAGGCACTGTGTGTGAGAGAGGGGGGGGGCAGGCACTGTGTGTGAGAGAGGGGGGGGCAGGCACTGTGTGAGAGAGAGGGGGGCAGGCACTGTGTGTGAGAGAGGGGGGGGGCAGGCACTGTGTGTGAGAGAGGGGGGGTGCAGGCACTGTGTGTGAGAGAGGGGGGGTGCAGGCACTGTGTGTGAGAGGGGGGGGGGCAGGCACTGTGTGTGAGAGAGGGGGGGGGCAGGCACTGTGTGTGAGAGAGGGGGGGGGCAGGCACTGTGTGTGAGAGAGGGGGGGGGCAGGCACTGTGTGTGAGAGAGGGGGGCAGGCACTGTGTGTGAGAGAGGGGGGGGGGCAGGCACTGTGTGTGAGAGAGGGGGGGGCAGGCACTGTGTGTGAGAGAGGGGGGGGCAGGCACTGTGTGTGAGAGAGGGGGGGCAGGCACTGTGTGTGAGAGAGGGGGGCAGGCCCTGTGTGTGAGAGAGAGGGGAGACGGAGGGGGGCAGGCTGTGTGTGTGAGAGAGGGGAGACGGAGGGGGGCAGGCTGTGTGTGTGAGAGAGGGGAGACGGAGGGGGGCAGGCTGTGTGTGTGAGAGAGGGGAGACGGAGGGGGGCAGGCTGTGTGTGTGAGAGAGGGGGGACGGAGGGGGGGCAGGCTGTGTGAGAGAGAGAGGGGAGACGGAGGGGGCCAGGCAGTGTGTGTGTGGGAGGGGGGGCAGGCTGTGTGAGAGAGAGAGGGGAGACGGAGGGGGCCAGGCAGTGTGTGTGTGAGAGGGGGGCAGGCACTGTGTGTGAGAGAGGGGGGACAGAGGGGGGCAGGCTGTGTGTGTGAGAGAGGGGGGACAGAGGGGGGCAGGCACTATGTGTGAGAGAGAGGGGGGACAGAGGGGGGCAGGCCCTGTGTGTGAGAGAGAGGGGGGCAGGCCCTGTGTGTGAGAGAGAGGGGGGCAGGCCCTGTGTGTGAGAGAGAGGGGGGCAGGCCCTGTGTGTGAGAGAGAGGGGGGCAGGCCCTGTGTGTGAGAGAGAGGGGGGCAGGCCCTGTGTGTGAGAGAGAGGGGGGCAGGCCCTGTGTGTGAGAGAGAGGGGGGCAGGCCCTGTGTGTGAGAGAGAGGGGGGCAGGCCCTGTGTGTGAGAGAGAGGGGGGCAGGCCCTGTGTGTGAGAGAGAGGGGGGCAGGCCCTGTGTGTGAGAGAGAGGGGGGCAGGCCCTGTGTGTGAGAGAGAGGGGGGACAGGCCCTGTGTGTGAGAGAGAGGGGGGACAGGCCCTGTGTGTGAGAGAGAGGGGGGACAGGCCCTGTGTGTGAGAGAGAGGGGGGACAGGCCCTGTGTGTGAGAGAGAGGGGGGACAGAGAGGGGCAGGCACTGTGTGTGTGAGAGGGGGGACAGAGAGGGGCAGGCACTGTGTGTGTGAGAGGGGGGACAGAGAGGGGCAGGCACTGTGTGTCTGAGAGGGGGGACAGAGGGGGGCAGGCAGTGTGTGAGAGAGAGGGGGGACAGAGGGGGGCAGGCAGTGTGTGTGTGAGAGAGGGGGGACAGAGGGGGGCAGGCAGTGTGTGTGAGAGAGGGGGGCAGGCAGTGTGTGTGAGAGAGGGGGGCAGGCAGTGTGTGTGAGAGAGGGGGGACAGAGAGGGGCAGGCTGTGTGTGTGAGAGAGGGGGGGCGGAGGGGGGCAGGCTGTGTGTGTGAGAGAGGGGGGGCGGAGGGGGGCAGGCTGTGTGTGTGAGAGAGGGGAGGCGGAGGGGGGCAGGCTGTGTGTGTGAGGGAGGGGGGACGGAGGGCGGCAGGCTGTGTGTGTGAGAGAGGGGGGACAGAGAGGGGCAGGCACTGTGTGTGTGAGAGGGGGGACAGAGAGGGGCAGGCACTGTGTGTGAGAGGGGGGACTGAGGGGCAGGCACTGTGTGTGAGAGAGGGGGGACAGAGAGGGGCAGGCACTGTGTGAGAGAGCGGGGACAGAGGGGCAGGCACTGTGTGAGAGAGGGGGGACAGAGAGGGGCAGGCACTGTGTGAGAGAGGGGAGACAGAGAGGGGCAGGCACTGTGTGAGAGAGGGGGGACAGAGAGGGGCAGGCACTGTGTGAGAGAGGGGAGACAGAGAGGGGCAGGCACTGTGTGAGAGAGACGGGGGACAGAGGGACAGGCCCTGTGTGTGAGAGAGGGTGGACGGAGGGGGGCAGGCTGTGTGTGTGAGAGAGGGGGGACAGAGAGGGGCAGGCACTGTGTGTGTGAGAGGGGGGACAGAGAGGGGCAGGCACTGTGTGTGTGAGAGGGGGGACTGAGAGGGGCAGGCACTGTGTGTGAGAGAGGGGGGACAGAGAGGGGCAGGCACTGTGTGAGAGAGGGGGGACAGAGAGGGGCAGGCACTGTGTGAGAGAGGGGGGACAGAGAGGGGCAGGCACTGTGTGAGAGAGGGGAGACAGAGAGGGGCAGGCACTGTGTGTGAGAGACGGGGGACAGAGAGGGACAGGCCCTGTGTGTGTGAGAGGGGGGACAGAGGGACAGGCCCTGTGTGTGAGAGAGGGGGGACGGAGGGACAGGCACTGTGTGAGAGAGAGGGGGACAGAGAGGGGCAGGCACTGTGTGAGAGAGGTGCGACAGAGTGGGACAGGCACTGTGTGTGAGAGAGGGGGGACAGAGAGGGCCAGGCACTGTGAGAGAGGGGGCCGAGGGGCAGGCACTGTGTGTGAGAGGGGGGACAGAGGGGGGCAGGCACTGTGTGTGAGAGGGGGGACAGAGGGGGGCAGGCACTGTGTGTGAGAGAGGGGGGACAGAGGGGGGCAGGCTGTGTGTGTGAGAGAGGGGGGACAGAGGGGGGCAGGCACTGTGTGTGAGAGAGGGGGGACAGAGGGGGGCAGGCTGTGTGTGTGAGAGAGGGGGGACAGAGAGGGGCAGGCACTGTGTGTGAGAGAGGGGGGACAGAGGGGGGCAGGCTGTGTGTGTGAGAGAGGGGGGACAGAGAGGGGCAGGCACTGTGTGTGAGAGAGAGGGGGGACAGAGGGGGGCAGGCACTGTGTGAGAGAGGGGAGACAGAGAGGGGCAGGCACTGTGTGTGAGAGACGGGGGACAGAGAGGGACAGGCCCTGTGTGTGAGAGAGGGGGGACAGAGGGACAGGCCCTGTGTGTGAGAGAGGGGGGACAGAGGGACAGGCACTGTGTGAGAGAGGGGAGACGGAGGGGCCGAGGCACTGTGTGTGTGTGAGAGAGGGGAACAGAGAGGGGCAGGCACTGTGTGTGAGAGAGGGGGGACAGAGAGGGGCAGGCACTGTGTGTGAGAGAGAGGGGGGACAGAGTGGGGCAGGCACTGTGTGTGAGAGAGGGGGGACAGAGGGGGGCAGGCTGTGTGTGTGAGAGAGGGGGGACCGAGAGGGGCAGGCACTGTGTGTGAGAGAGGGGGGACAGAGAGGGGCAGGCACTGTGTGTGAGAGAGGGGGGACAGAGGGGGGCAGGCACTGTGTGTGAGAGAGAGGGGGGCAGGCACTGTGTGTGAGAGAGAGGGGGGCAGGCACTGTGTGTGAGGGGAGGGGCAGGCTGTGTGTGTGAGAGAGAGGGGGGCAGGCACTGTGTGTGAGAGAGAGGGGGGCAGGCACTGTGTGTGAGAGAGAGGGGGGCAGGCACTGTGTGTGAGAGAGAGGGGGGCAGGCACTGTGTGTGAGAGAGGGGGGGGCAGGCACTGTGTGTGAGAGAGGGGGGGGCAGGCACTGTGTGTGAGAGAGGGGGGGGCAGGCACTGTGTGTGAGAGAGGGGGGGGGCAGGCACTGTGTGTGAGAGAGGGGGGGGCAGGCACTGTGTGTGAGAGAGGGGGGGGCAGGCACTGTGTGTGAGAGAGGGGGGGGGCAGGCACTGTGTGTGAGAGAGGGGGGACAGAGGGGGGCAGGCACTGTGTGTGAGAGAGAGGGGGGCAGGCACTGTGTGTGAGGGGAGGGGCAGGCTGTGTGTGTGAGAGAGAGGGGGGCAGGCACTGTGTGTGAGAGAGAGGGGGGCAGGCACGGTGTGTGAGAGAGAGGGGGGCAGGCACTGTGTGTGAGAGAGAGGGGGGCAGGCACTGTGTGTGAGAGAGGGGGGGGCAGGCACTGTGTGTGAGAGAGGGGGGGGCAGGCACTGTGTGTGAGAGAGGGGGGGGCAGGCACTGTGTGTGAGAGAGGGGGGGGCAGGCACTGTGTGTGAGAGAGGGGGGGGGCAGGCACTGTGTGTGAGAGAGGGGGGGGCAGGCACTGTGTGTGAGAGAGGGGGGGGGCAGGCACTGTGTGTGAGAGAGGGGGGGGCAGGCACTGTGTGAGAGAGAGGGGGGCAGGCACTGTGTGTGAGAGAGGGGGGGGGCAGGCACTGTGTGTGAGAGAGGGGGGGTGCAGGCACTGTGTGTGAGAGAGGGGGGGTGCAGGCACTGTGTGTGAGAGGGGGGGGGGCAGGCACTGTGTGTGAGAGAGGGGGGGGGCAGGCACTGTGTGTGAGAGAGGGGGGGGGCAGGCACTGTGTGTGAGAGAGGGGGGGGGCAGGCACTGTGTGTGAGAGAGGGGGGGGCAGGCACTGTGTGTGAGAGAGGGGGGCAGGCACTGTGTGTGAGAGAGGGGGGGGGGCAGGCACTGTGTGTGAGAGAGGGGGGGGCAGGCACTGTGTGTGAGAGAGGGGGGGCAGGCACTGTGTGTGAGAGAGGGGGGGCAGGCACTGTGTGTGAGAGAGGGGGGCAGGCCCTGTGTGTGAGAGAGAGGGGAGACGGAGGGGGGCAGGCTGTGTGTGTGAGAGAGGGGAGACGGAGGGGGGCAGGCTGTGTGTGTGAGAGAGGGGAGACGGAGGGGGGCAGGCTGTGTGTGTGAGAGAGGGGAGACGGAGGGGGGCAGGCTGTGTGTGTGAGAGAGGGGAGACGGAGGGGGGCAGGCTGTGTGTGTGAGAGAGGGGAGACGGAGGGGGGCAGGCTGTGTGTGAGAGAGGGGAGACGGAGGGGGGCAGGCTGTGTGTGTGAGAGAGGGGAGACGGAGGGGGGCAGGCTGTGTGAGAGAGAGAGGGGGGACGGAGGGGGGGCAGGCTGTGTGAGAGAGAGAGGGGAGACGGAGGGGGCCAGGCAGTGTGTGTGTGGGAGGGGGGGCAGGCTGTGTGAGAGAGAGAGGGGAGACGGAGGGGGCCAGGCAGTGTGTGTGTGAGAGGGGGGCAGGCACTGTGTGTGAGAGAGGGGGGACAGAGGGGGGCAGGCTGTGTGTGTGAGAGAGGGGGGACAGAGGGGGGCAGGCACTGTGTGTGAGAGAGAGGGGGGCCAGAGGGGGGCAGGCCCTGTGTGTGAGAGAGAGGGGGGCAGGCCCTGTGTGTGAGAGAGAGGGGGGCAGGCCCTGTGTGTGAGAGAGAGGGGGGCAGGCCCTGTGTGTGAGAGAGAGGGGGGCAGGCCCTGTGTGTGAGAGAGAGGGGGGCAGGCCCTGTGTGTGAGAGAGAGGGGGGCAGGCCCTGTGTGTGAGAGAGAGGGGGGCAGGCCCTGTGTGTGAGAGAGAGGGGGGCAGGCCCTGTGTGTGAGAGAGAGGGGGGCAGGCCCTGTGTGTGAGAGAGAGGGGGGCAGGCCCTGTGTGTGAGAGAGAGGGGGGCAGGCCCTGTGTGTGAGAGAGAGGGGGGCAGGCCCTGTGTGTGAGAGAGAGGGGGGACAGGCCCTGTGTGTGAGAGAGAGGGGGGACAGGCCCTGTGTGTGAGAGAGAGGGGGGACAGGCCCTGTGTGTGAGAGAGAGGGGGGACAGAGAGGGACAGGCCCTGTGTGTGAGAGAGAGGGGGGACAGAGAGGGGCAGGCACTGTGTGTGTGAGAGGGGGGACAGAGAGGGGCAGGCACTGTGTGTGAGAGAGGGGGGACAGAGAGGGGCAGGCACTGTGTGTCTGAGAGGGGGGACAGAGGGGGGGCAGGCAGTGTGTGAGAGAGAGGGGGGACAGAGGGGGGCAGGCAGTGTGTGTGTGAGAGAGGGGGGACAGAGGGGGGCAGGCAGTGTGTGTGAGAGAGGGGGGCAGGCAGTGTGTGTGAGAGAGGGGGGCAGGCAGTGTGTGTGAGAGAGGGGGGACAGAGAGGGGCAGGCTGTGTGTGTGAGAGAGGGGGGGCGGAGGGGGGCAGGCTGTGTGTGTGAGAGAGGGGGGGCGGAGGGGGGCAGGCTGTGTGTGTGAGAGAGGGGAGGCGGAGGGGGGCAGGCTGTGTGTGTGAGGGAGGGGGGACGGAGGGCGGCAGGCTGTGTGTGTGAGAGAGGGGGGACGGAGGGGGGCAGGCTGTGTGTGTGAGAGAGGGGGGACAGAGAGGGGCAGGCACTGTGTGTGTGAGAGGGGGGACAGAGAGGGGCAGGCACTGTGTGTGAGAGGGGGGACTGAGGGGCAGGCACTGTGTGTGAGAGAGGGGGGACAGAGAGGGGCAGGCACTGTGTGAGAGAGCGGGGACAGAGGGGCAGGCACTGTGTGAGAGAGGGGGGACAGAGAGGGGCAGGCACTGTGTGAGAGAGGGGAGACAGAGAGGGGCAGGCACTGTGTGAGAGAGGGGGGACAGAGAGGGGCAGGCACTGTGTGAGAGAGGGGAGACAGAGAGGGGCAGGCACTGTGTGAGAGAGACGGGGGACAGAGGGACAGGCCCTGTGTGTGAGAGAGGGTGGACGGAGGGGGGCAGGCTGTGTGTGTGAGAGAGGGGGGACAGAGAGGGGCAGGCACTGTGTGTGTGAGAGGGGGGACAGAGAGGGGCAGGCACTGTGTGTGTGAGAGGGGGGACTGAGAGGGGCAGGCACTGTGTGTGTGAGAGGGGGGACAGAGAGGGGCAGGCACTGTGTGAGAGAGGGGGGACAGAGAGGGGCAGGCACTGTGTGAGAGAGGGGGGACAGAGAGGGGCAGGCACTGTGTGAGAGAGGGGAGACAGAGAGGGGCAGGCACTGTGTGTGAGAGACGGGGGACAGAGAGGGACAGGCCCTGTGTGTGTGAGAGGGGGGACAGAGGGACAGGCCCTGTGTGTGAGAGAGGGGGGACGGAGGGACAGGCACTGTGTGAGAGAGAGGGGGACAGAGAGGGGCAGGCACTGTGTGAGAGAGGTGCGACAGAGTGGGACAGGCACTGTGTGTGAGAGAGGGGGGACAGAGAGGGCCAGGCACTGTGAGAGAGGGGGCCGAGGGGCAGGCACTGTGTGTGAGAGGGGGGACAGAGGGGGGCAGGCACTGTGTGTGAGAGGGGGGACAGAGGGGGGCAGGCACTGTGTGTGAGAGAGGGGGGACAGAGGGGGGCAGGCTGTGTGTGTGAGAGAGGGGGGACAGAGGGGGGCAGGCACTGTGTGTGAGAGAGGGGGGACAGAGGGGGGCAGGCTGTGTGTGTGAGAGAGGGGGGACAGAGAGGGGCAGGCACTGTGTGTGAGAGAGAGGGGGGACAGAGGGGGGCAGGCACTGTGTGAGAGAGGGGGGACAGAGGGGGGCAGGCACTGTGTGTGAGAGACGGGGGACAGAGAGGGACAGGCCCTGTGTGTGAGAGAGGGGGGACAGAGGGACAGGCCCTGTGTGTGAGAGAGGGGGGACGGAGGGACAGGCACTGTGTGAGAGAGGGGAGACGGAGGGGCCGAGGCACTGTGTGTGTGTGAGAGAGGGGAACAGAGAGGGGCAGGCACTGTGTGTGAGAGAGGGGGGACAGAGAGGGGCAGGCACTGTGTGTGAGAGAGAGGGGGGACAGAGTGGGGCAGGCACTGTGTGTGAGAGAGGGGGGACAGAGGGGGGCAGGCTGTGTGTGTGAGAGAGGGGGGACCGAGAGGGGCAGGCACTGTGTGTGAGAGAGGGGGGACAGAGAGGGGCAGGCACTGTGTGTGAGAGAGGGGGGACAGAGGGGGGCAGGCACTGTGTGAGAGAGAGGGGGGCAGGCACTGTGTGTGAGGGGAGGGGCAGGCTGTGTGTGAGAGAGAGAGGGGGGCAGGCACTGTGTGTGAGAGAGAGGGGGGCAGGCACTGTGTGTGAGAGAGAGGGGGGCAGGCACTGTGTGTGAGAGAGAGGGGGGCAGGCACTGTGTGTGAGAGAGGGGGGGGCAGGCACTGTGTGTGAGAGAGGGGGGGGCAGGCACTGTGTGTGAGAGAGGGGGGGGCAGGCACTGTGTGTGAGAGAGGGGGGGGGCAGGCACTGTGTGTGAGAGAGGGGGGGGCAGGCACTGTGTGTGAGAGAGGGGGGGGGCAGGCACTGTGTGTGAGAGAGGGGGGGGCAGGCACTGTGTGTGAGAGAGGGGGGGGGCAGGCACTGTGTGTGAGAGAGGGGGGGGGCAGGCACTGTGTGTGAGAGAGGGGGGGGGCAGGCACTGTGTGTGAGAGGGGGGGGGGGCAGGCACTGTGTGTGAGAGAGGGGGGGGTCAGGCACTGTGTGTGAGAGAGGGGGGGGTCAGGCACTGTGTGTGAGAGAGGGGGGCAGGCACTGTGTGTGAGAGAGGGGGGGGCAGGCACTGTGTGTGAGAGAGGGGGGGCAGGCACTGTGTGTGAGAGAGGGGGGCAGGCACTGTGTGAGAGAGGGGGGACAGAGGGGGGCAGGCACTGTGTGTGAGAGAGAGGGGAGACGGAGGGGGGCAGGCTGTGTGTGTGAGAGAGGGGAGACGGAGGGGGGCAGGCTGTGTGTGTGAGAGAGGGGAGACGGAGGGGGGCAGGCTGTGTGTGTGAGAGAGGGGAGACGGAGGGGGGCAGGCTGTGTGTGTGAGAGAGGGGAGACGGAGGGGGGCAGGCTGTGTGTGTGAGAGAGGGGAGACGGAGGGGGGCAGGCTGTGTGTGTGAGAGAGGGGAGACGGAGGGTGGCAGGCTGTGTGAGAGAGAGAGGGGGGACGGAGGGGGCCAGGCTGTGTGAGAGAGAGAGGGGGGACGGAGGGGGCCAGGCAGTGTGTGTGTGGGAGGGGGGGCAGGCTGTGTGAGAGAGAGAGGGGAGACGGAGGGGGCCAGGCAGTGTGTGTGTGAGAGGGGGGCAGGCACTGTGTGTGAGAGAGGGGGGACAGAGGGGGGCAGGCTGTGTGTGTGAGAGAGGGGGGACAGAGGGGGGCAGGCTGTGTGTGTGAGAGAGGGGGGACAGAGGGGGGCAGGCACTGTGTGTGAGAGAGAGGGGGGCCAGAGGGGGGCAGGCACTGTGTGTGAGAGAGAGGGGGGCAGGCCCTGTGTGTGAGAGAGAGGGGGCAGGCCCTGTGTGTGAGAGAGAGGGGGGCAGGCCCTGTGTGTGAGAGAGAGGGGGGCAGGCCCTGTGTGTGAGAGAGAGGGGGGCAGGCCCTGTGTGTGAGAGAGAGGGGGGCAGGCCCTGTGTGTGAGAGAGAGGGGGGCAGGCCCTGTGTGTGAGAGAGAGGGGGGCAGGCCCTGTGTGTGAGAGAGAGGGGGGCAGGCCCTGTGTGTGAGAGAGAGGGGGGCAGGCCCTGTGTGTGAGAGAGAGGGGGGCAGGCCCTGTGTGTGAGAGAGAGGGGGGCAGGCCCTGTGTGTGAGAGAGAGGGGGGCAGGCCCTGTGTGTGAGAGAGAGGGGGGCAGGCCCTGTGTGTGAGAGAGAGGGGGGCAGGCCCTGTGTGTGAGAGAGAGGGGGGCAGGCCCTGTGTGTGAGAGAGAGGGGGGCAGGCCCTGTGTGTGAGAGAGAGGGGGGCAGGCCCTGTGTGTGAGAGAGAGGGGGGCAGGCCCTGTGTGTGAGAGAGAGGGGGGCAGGCCCTGTGTGTGAGAGAGAGGGGGGCAGGCCCTGTGTGTGAGAGAGAGGGGGGCAGGCCCTGTGTGTGAGAGAGAGGGGGGCAGGCCCTGTGTGTGAGAGAGAGGGGGGCAGGCCCTGTGTGTGAGAGAGAGGGGGGCAGGCCCTGTGTGTGAGAGAGAGGGGGGCAGGCCCTGTGTGTGAGAGAGAGGGGGGCAGGCCCTGTGTGTGAGAGAGAGGGGGGCAGGCCCTGTGTGTGAGAGAGAGGGGGGCAGGCCCTGTGTGTGAGAGAGAGGGGGGCAGGCCCTGTGTGTGAGAGAGAGGGGGGCAGGCCCTGTGTGTGAGAGAGAGGGGGGCAGGCCCTGTGTGTGAGAGAGAGGGGGGCAGGCCCTGTGTGTGAGAGAGAGGGGGGCAGGCCCTGTGTGTGAGAGAGAGGGGGGCAGGCCCTGTGTGTGAGAGAGAGGGGGGCAGGCCCTGTGTGTGAGAGAGAGGGGGGCAGGCCCTGTGTGTGAGAGAGAGGGGGGCAGGCCCTGTGTGTGAGAGAGAGGGGGGCAGGCCCTGTGTGTGAGAGAGAGGGGGGCAGGCCCTGTGTGTGAGAGAGAGGGGGGCAGGCCCTGTGTGTGAGAGAGAGGGGGGCAGGCCCTGTGTGTGAGAGAGAGGGGGGCAGGCCCTGTGTGTGAGAGAGAGGGGGGCAGGCCCTGTGTGTGAGAGAGAGGGGGGCAGGCCCTGTGTGTGAGAGAGAGGGGGGCAGGCCCTGTGTGTGAGAGAGAGGGGGGCAGGCCCTGTGTGTGAGAGAGAGGGGGGCAGGCCCTGTGTGTGAGAGAGAGGGGGGCAGGCCCTGTGTGTGAGAGAGAGGGGGGCAGGCCCTGTGTGTGAGAGAGAGGGGGGCAGGCCCTGTGTGTGAGAGAGAGGGGGGCAGGCCCTGTGTGTGAGAGAGAGGGGGGCAGGCCCTGTGTGTGAGAGAGAGGGGGGCAGGCCCTGTGTGTGAGAGAGAGGGGGGCAGGCCCTGTGTGTGAGAGAGAGGGGGGCAGGCCCTGTGTGTGAGAGAGAGGGGGGCAGGCCCTGTGTGTGAGAGAGAGGGGGGCAGGCCCTGTGTGTGAGAGAGAGGGGGGCAGGCCCTGTGTGTGAGAGAGAGGGGGGCAGGCCCTGTGTGTGAGAGAGAGGGGGGCAGGCCCTGTGTGTGAGAGAGAGGGGGGCAGGCCCTGTGTGTGAGAGAGAGGGGGGCAGGCCCTGTGTGTGAGAGAGAGGGGGGCAGGCCCTGTGTGTGAGAGAGGGGGGGGCAGGCCCTGTGTGTGAGAGAGGGGGGGGCAGGCCCTGTGTGTGAGAGAGGGGGGGGCAGGCCCTGTGTGTGAGAGAGGGGGGGGCAGGCCCTGTGTGTGAGAGAGGGGGGGGCAGGCCCTGTGTGTGAGAGAGGGGGGGGCAGGCCCTGTGTGTGAGAGAGGGGGGGGCAGGCCCTGTGTGAGAGAGAGGGGGGGGCAGGCCCTGTGTGTGAGAGAGGGGGGGGCAGGCCCTGTGTGTGAGAGAGGGGGGGGCAGGCCCTGTGTGTGAGAGAGGGGGGGGCAGGCCCTGTGTGTGAGAGAGGGGGGGGCAGGCCCTGTGTGTGAGAGAGGGGGGGGCAGGCCCTGTGTGTGAGAGAGGGGGGGGCAGGCCCTGTGTGTGAGAGAGGGGGGGGCAGGCCCTGTGTGTGAGAGAGGGGGGGGCAGGCAGTGTGTGTGTGAGAGAGGGGGGGGCAGAGGGGGGGCAGGCAGTGTGTGTGTGAGAGAGGGGGGACAGGGGGGGGCAGGCTGTGTGTGTGAGGGAGGGTGGACGGAGGGGGGGCAGGCTGTGTGTGTGAGAGAGGGGGGACAGAGAGGGGCAGGCACTGTGTGTGTGAGAGGGGGGACAGAGAGGGGCAGGCACTGTGTGTGAGAGGGGGGACTGAGGTGCAGGCACTGTGTGTGAGAGAGGGGGGACTGAGGGGCAGGCACTGTGTGTGAGAGAGGGGGGACAGAGAGGGGCAGGCACTGTGTGTGAGAGAGGGGGGACAGAGAGGGGCAGGCACTGTGAGAGAGGGGGGACAGAGGGGCAGGCACTGTGTGAGAGAGGGGGGACAGAGAGGGGCAGGCACTGTGTGAGAGAGGGGAGACAGAGAGGGGCAGGCACTGTGTGAGAGAGACGGGGGACAGAGAGGGACAGGCCCTGTGTGTGAGAGAGGGGGGACAGAGGGACAGGCCCTGTGTGTGAGAGAGGGGGGACAGAGGGACAGGCACTGTGTGAGAGAGGGGAGACGGAGGGGCCGAGGCACTGTGTGTGTGTGAGAGAGGGGAACAGAGAGGGGCAGGCACTGTGTGTGAGAGAGGGGGGGACAGAGAGGGGCAGGCACTGTGTGTGAGAGGGGGGACAGAGAGGGGCAGGCACTGTGTGAGAGAGAGAGGGGGGACAGAGTGGGGCAGGCACTGTGTGTGAGAGAGGGGGGACAGAGGGGGGCAGGCTGTGTGTGTGTGAGAGAGGGGGGACCGAGAGGGGCAGGCACTGTGTGTGAGAGAGGGGGGACAGAGAGGGGCAGGCACTG
This sequence comes from Chiloscyllium plagiosum, assembly GCF_037043375.1. Taxonomy (NCBI): domain Eukaryota; kingdom Metazoa; phylum Chordata; class Chondrichthyes; order Orectolobiformes; family Hemiscylliidae; genus Chiloscyllium; species Chiloscyllium plagiosum. The sequence continues at coordinate 15,332,303 of NW_028270145.1, read as the reverse complement.
TGTGTGTGAGAGAGTGGCAGGCACTGTGTGAGAGAGGGGGGACAGAGAGGGGCAGGCACTGTGTGAGAGAGGGGAGACAGAGAGGGGCAGGCACTGTGTGAGAGAGAGGGGGGACAGAGAGGGATAGGCCCTGTGTGTGTGAGAGGGGGGGACAGAGGGACAGGCCCTGTGTGTGAGAGAGGGGGGACAGAGGGACAGGCACTGTGTGTGTGAGAGGGGGGACAGAGAGGGGCAGGCACTGTGTGTGAGAGGGGGGACTGAGGGGCAGGCACTGTGTGTGAGAGAGGGGGGACAGAGAGGGGCAGGCACTGTGTGTGAGAGAGGGGGGACAGAGAGGGGCAGGCACTGTGAGAGAGGGGGGACAGAGGGGCAGGCACTGTGTGAGAGAGGGGGGACAGAGAGGGGCAGGCACTGTGTGAGAGAGGGGAGACAGAGAGGGGCAGGCACTGTGTGAGAGAGGGGGGACAGAGAGGGGCAGGCACTGTGTGAGAGAGGGGAGACAGAGAGGGGCAGGCACTGTGTGAGAGAGACGGGGGACAGAGAGGGACAGGCCCTGTGTGTGAGAGAGGGGGGACAGAGGGACAGGCCCTGTGTGTGAGAGAGGGGGGACAGAGGGACAGGCACTGTGTGAGAGAGGGGAGACGGAGGGGCCGAGGCACTGTGTGTGTGAGAGAGAGGGGAACAGAGAGGGGCAGGCACTGTGTGTGAGAGAGGGGGGGACAGAGAGGGGCAGGCACTGTGTGTGAGAGTGGGGACAGAGAGGGGCAGGCACTGTGTGAGAGAGAGAGGGGGGACAGAGTGGGGCAGGCACTGTGTGTGAGAGAGGGGGGACAGAGGGGGGCAGGCTGTGTGTGTGTGAGAGAGGGGGGACCGAGAGGGGCAGGCACTGTGTGTGAGAGAGGGGGGACAGAGAGGGGCAGGCACTGTGTGTGTGAGAGAGTGGCAGGCACTGTGTGAGAGAGGGGGGACAGAGAGGGGCAGGCACTGTGTGAGAGAGGGGAGACAGAGAGGGGCAGGCACTGTGTGAGAGAGAGGGGGGACAGAGAGGGATAGGCCCTGTGTGTGTGAGAGGGGGGGACAGAGGGACAGGCCCTGTGTGTGAGAGAGGGGGGACAGAGGGACAGGCACTGTGTGAGAGAGAGGGGGACAGAGAGGGGCAGGCACTGTGTGAGAGAGGTGCGACAGAGTGGGACAGGCACTGTGTGTGAGAGAGGGGGGACAGAGAGGGCCAGGCACTGTGAGAGAGGGGGCCGAGGGGCAGGTACTGTGTGTGAGAGGGGGGACAGAGGGGGGCAGGCACTGTGTGTGAGAGGGGGGACAGAGGGGGGCAGGCACTGTGTGTGAGAGAGGGGGGACAGAGGGGGGCAGGCTGTGTGTGTGAGAGAGGGGGGACAGAGGGGGGCAGGCACTGTGTGTGAGAGAGGGGGGACAGAGGGGGGCAGGCTGTGTGTGTGAGAGAGGGGGGACAGAGAGGGGCAGGCACTGTGTGTGAGAGAGAGGGGGGACAGAGGGGGGCAGGCACTGTGTGAGAGAGGGGGGACAGAGGGGGGCAGGCACTGTGTGTGAGAGACGGGGGACAGAGAGGGACAGGCCCTGTGTGTGAGAGAGGGGGGACAGAGGGACAGGCCCTGTGTGTGAGAGAGGGGGGACGGAGGGACAGGCACTGTGTGAGAGAGGGGAGACGGAGGGGCCGAGGCACTGTGTGTGTGTGAGAGAGGGGAACAGAGAGGGGCAGGCACTGTGTGTGAGAGAGGGGGGACAGAGAGGGGCAGGCACTGTGTGTGAGAGAGAGGGGGGACAGAGTGGGGCAGGCACTGTGTGTGAGAGAGGGGGGACAGAGGGGGGCAGGCTGTGTGTGTGAGAGAGGGGGGACCGAGAGGGGCAGGCACTGTGTGTGAGAGAGGGGGGACAGAGAGGGGCAGGCACTGTGTGTGAGAGAGGGGGGACAGAGGGGGGCAGGCACTGTGTGTGAGAGAGAGGGGGGCAGGCACTGTGTGTGAGGGGAGGGGCAGGCTGTGTGTGTGAGAGAGAGGGGGGCAGGCACTGTGTGTGAGAGAGAGGGGGGCAGGCACTGTGTGTGAGAGAGAGGGGGGCAGGCACTGTGTGTGAGAGAGAGGGGGGCAGGCACTGTGTGTGAGAGAGGGGGGGGCAGGCACTGTGTGTGAGAGAGGGGGGGGCAGGCACTGTGTGTGAGAGAGGGGGGGGCAGGCACTGTGTGTGAGAGAGGGGGGGGCAGGCACTGTGTGTGAGAGAGGGGGGGGCAGGCACTGTGTGTGAGAGAGGGGGGGGCAGGCACTGTGTGTGAGAGAGGGGGGGGCAGGCACTGTGTGTGAGAGAGGGGGGGGGCAGGCACTGTGTGTGAGAGAGGGGGGGGCAGGCACTGTGTGTGAGAGAGGGGGGGGGCAGGCACTGTGTGTGAGAGAGGGGGGACAGAGGGGGGCAGGCTGTGTGTGTGAGAGAGGGGGGACAGAGAGGGGCAGGCACTGTGTGTGAGAGAGAGGGGGGACAGAGGGGGGCAGGCACTGTGTGAGAGAGGGGGGACAGAGGGGGGCAGGCACTGTGTGTGAGAGACGGGGGACAGAGAGGGACAGGCCCTGTGTGTGAGAGAGGGGGGACAGAGGGACAGGCCCTGTGTGTGAGAGAGGGGGGACGGAGGGACAGGCACTGTGTGAGAGAGGGGAGACGGAGGGGCCGAGGCACTGTGTGTGTGTGAGAGAGGGGAACAGAGAGGGGCAGGCACTGTGTGTGAGAGAGGGGGGACAGAGAGGGGCAGGCACTGTGTGTGAGAGAGAGGGGGGACAGAGTGGGGCAGGCACTGTGTGTGAGAGAGGGGGGACAGAGGGGGGCAGGCTGTGTGTGTGAGAGAGGGGGGACCGAGAGGGGCAGGCACTGTGTGTGAGAGAGGGGGGACAGAGAGGGGCAGGCACTGTGTGTGAGAGAGGGGGGACAGAGGGGGGCAGGCACTGTGTGAGAGAGAGGGGGGCAGGCACTGTGTGTGAGGGGAGGGGCAGGCTGTGTGTGAGAGAGAGAGGGGGGCAGGCACTGTGTGTGAGAGAGAGGGGGGCAGGCACTGTGTGTGAGAGAGAGGGGGGCAGGCACTGTGTGTGAGAGAGAGGGGGGCAGGCACTGTGTGTGAGAGAGGGGGGGGCAGGCACTGTGTGTGAGAGAGGGGGGGGCAGGCACTGTGTGTGAGAGAGGGGGGGGCAGGCACTGTGTGTGAGAGAGGGGGGGGGCAGGCACTGTGTGTGAGAGAGGGGGGGGCAGGCACTGTGTGTGAGAGAGGGGGGGGGCAGGCACTGTGTGTGAGAGAGGGGGGGGCAGGCACTGTGTGTGAGAGAGGGGGGGGGCAGGCACTGTGTGTGAGAGAGGGGGGGGGCAGGCACTGTGTGTGAGAGAGGGGGGGGGCAGGCACTGTGTGTGAGAGGGGGGGGGGCAGGCACTGTGTGTGAGAGAGGGGGGGGTCAGGCACTGTGTGAGAGAGAGGGGGGGGTCAGGCACTGTGTGTGAGAGAGGGGGGCAGGCACTGTGTGTGAGAGAGGGGGGGGCAGGCACTGTGTGTGAGAGAGGGGGGGCAGGCACTGTGTGTGAGAGAGGGGGGCAGGCACTGTGTGAGAGAGGGGGGACAGAGGGGGGCAGGCACTGTGTGTGAGAGAGAGGGGAGACGGAGGGGGGCAGGCTGTGTGTGTGAGAGAGGGGAGACGGAGGGGGGCAGGCTGTGTGTGTGAGAGAGGGGAGACGGAGGGGGGCAGGCTGTGTGTGTGAGAGAGGGGAGACGGAGGGGGGCAGGCTGTGTGTGTGAGAGAGGGGAGACGGAGGGGGGCAGGCTGTGTGTGTGAGAGAGGGGAGACGGAGGGGGGCAGGCTGTGTGTGTGAGAGAGGGGAGACGGAGGGTGGCAGGCTGTGTGAGAGAGAGAGGGGGGACGGAGGGGGCCAGGCTGTGTGAGAGAGAGAGGGGGGACGGAGGGGGCCAGGCAGTGTGTGTGTGGGAGGGGGGGCAGGCTGTGTGAGAGAGAGAGGGGAGACGGAGGGGGCCAGGCAGTGTGTGTGTGAGAGGGGGGCAGGCACTGTGTGTGAGAGAGGGGGGACAGAGGGGGGCAGGCTGTGTGTGTGAGAGAGGGGGGACAGAGGGGGGCAGGCTGTGTGTGTGAGAGAGGGGGGACAGAGGGGGGCAGGCACTGTGTGTGAGAGAGAGGGGGGCCAGAGGGGGGCAGGCACTGTGTGTGAGAGAGAGGGGGGCAGGCCCTGTGTGTGAGAGAGAGGGGGCAGGCCCTGTGTGTGAGAGAGAGGGGGGCAGGCCCTGTGTGTGAGAGAGAGGGGGGCAGGCCCTGTGTGTGAGAGAGAGGGGGGCAGGCCCTGTGTGTGAGAGAGAGGGGGGCAGGCCCTGTGTGTGAGAGAGAGGGGGGCAGGCCCTGTGTGTGAGAGAGAGGGGGGCAGGCCCTGTGTGTGAGAGAGAGGGGGGCAGGCCCTGTGTGTGAGAGAGAGGGGGGCAGGCCCTGTGTGTGAGAGAGAGGGGGGCAGGCCCTGTGTGTGAGAGAGAGGGGGGCAGGCCCTGTGTGTGAGAGAGAGGGGGGCAGGCCCTGTGTGTGAGAGAGAGGGGGGCAGGCCCTGTGTGTGAGAGAGAGGGGGGCAGGCCCTGTGTGTGAGAGAGAGGGGGGCAGGCCCTGTGTGTGAGAGAGAGGGGGGCAGGCCCTGTGTGTGAGAGAGAGGGGGGCAGGCCCTGTGTGTGAGAGAGAGGGGGGCAGGCCCTGTGTGTGAGAGAGAGGGGGGCAGGCCCTGTGTGTGAGAGAGAGGGGGGCAGGCCCTGTGTGTGAGAGAGAGGGGGGCAGGCCCTGTGTGTGAGAGAGAGGGGGGCAGGCCCTGTGTGTGAGAGAGAGGGGGGCAGGCCCTGTGTGTGAGAGAGAGGGGGGCAGGCCCTGTGTGTGAGAGAGAGGGGGGCAGGCCCTGTGTGTGAGAGAGAGGGGGGCAGGCCCTGTGTGTGAGAGAGAGGGGGGCAGGCCCTGTGTGTGAGAGAGAGGGGGGCAGGCCCTGTGTGTGAGAGAGAGGGGGGCAGGCCCTGTGTGTGAGAGAGAGGGGGGCAGGCCCTGTGTGTGAGAGAGAGGGGGGCAGGCCCTGTGTGTGAGAGAGAGGGGGGCAGGCCCTGTGTGTGAGAGAGAGGGGGGCAGGCCCTGTGTGTGAGAGAGAGGGGGGCAGGCCCTGTGTGTGAGAGAGAGGGGGGCAGGCCCTGTGTGTGAGAGAGAGGGGGGCAGGCCCTGTGTGTGAGAGAGAGGGGGGCAGGCCCTGTGTGTGAGAGAGAGGGGGGCAGGCCCTGTGTGTGAGAGAGAGGGGGGCAGGCCCTGTGTGTGAGAGAGAGGGGGGCAGGCCCTGTGTGTGAGAGAGAGGGGGGCAGGCCCTGTGTGTGAGAGAGAGGGGGGCAGGCCCTGTGTGTGAGAGAGAGGGGGGCAGGCCCTGTGTGTGAGAGAGAGGGGGGCAGGCCCTGTGTGTGAGAGAGAGGGGGGCAGGCCCTGTGTGTGAGAGAGAGGGGGGCAGGCCCTGTGTGTGAGAGAGAGGGGGGCAGGCCCTGTGTGTGAGAGAGAGGGGGGCAGGCCCTGTGTGTGAGAGAGAGGGGGGCAGGCCCTGTGTGTGAGAGAGAGGGGGGCAGGCCCTGTGTGTGAGAGAGAGGGGGGCAGGCCCTGTGTGTGAGAGAGAGGGGGGCAGGCCCTGTGTGTGAGAGAGAGGGGGGCAGGCCCTGTGTGTGAGAGAGAGGGGGGCAGGCCCTGTGTGTGAGAGAGAGGGGGGCAGGCCCTGTGTGTGAGAGAGAGGGGGGCAGGCCCTGTGTGTGAGAGAGAGGGGGGCAGGCCCTGTGTGTGAGAGAGAGGGGGGCAGGCCCTGTGTGTGAGAGAGGGGGGGGCAGGCCCTGTGTGTGAGAGAGGGGGGGGCAGGCCCTGTGTGTGAGAGAGGGGGGGGCAGGCCCTGTGTGTGAGAGAGGGGGGGGCAGGCCCTGTGTGTGAGAGAGGGGGGGGCAGGCCCTGTGTGTGAGAGAGGGGGGGGCAGGCCCTGTGTGTGAGAGAGGGGGGGGCAGGCCCTGTGTGTGAGAGAGGGGGGGGCAGGCCCTGTGTGTGAGAGAGGGGGGGGCAGGCCCTGTGTGTGAGAGAGGGGGGGGCAGGCCCTGTGTGTGAGAGAGGGGGGGGCAGGCCCTGTGTGTGAGAGAGGGGGGGGCAGGCCCTGTGTGTGAGAGAGGGGGGGGCAGGCCCTGTGTGTGAGAGAGGGGGGGGCAGGCCCTGTGTGTGAGAGAGGGGGGGGCAGGCCCTGTGTGTGAGAGAGGGGGGGGCAGGCCCTGTGTGTGAGAGAGGGGGGGGCAGGCCCTGTGTGTGAGAGAGGGGGGGGCAGGCCCTGTGTGTGAGAGAGGGGGGGGCAGGCCCTGTGTGTGAGAGAGGGGGGGGCAGGCCCTGTGTGTGAGAGAGGGGGGGGCAGGCCCTGTGTGTGAGAGAGGGGGGGGCAGGCCCTGTGTGTGAGAGAGGGGGGGGCAGGCCCTGTGTGTGAGAGAGGGGGGGGCAGAGGGGGGGCAGGCAGTGTGTGTGTGAGAGAGGGGGGACAGGGGGGGGCAGGCTGTGTGTGTGAGGGAGGGTGGACGGAGGGGGGGCAGGCTGTGTGTGTGAGAGAGGGGGGACAGAGAGGGGCAGGCACTGTGTGTGTGAGAGGGGGGACAGAGAGGGGCAGGCACTGTGTGTGAGAGGGGGGACTGAGGTGCAGGCACTGTGTGTGAGAGAGGGGGGACAGAGAGGGGCAGGCACTGTGTGTGAGAGAGGGGGGACAGAGAGGGGCAGGCACTGTGTGTGAGAGAGGGGGGACAGAGAGGGGCAGGCACTGTGAGAGAGGGGGGACAGAGGGGCAGGCACTGTGTGAGAGAGGGGGGACAGAGAGGGGCAGGCACTGTGTGAGAGAGGGGAGACAGAGAGGGGCAGGCACTGTGTGAGAGAGACGGGGGACAGAGAGGGACAGGCCCTGTGTGTGAGAGAGGGGGGACAGAGGGACAGGCCCTGTGTGTGAGAGAGGGGGGACAGAGGGACAGGCACTGTGTGAGAGAGGGGAGACGGAGGGGCCGAGGCACTGTGTGTGTGTGAGAGAGGGGAACAGAGAGGGGCAGGCACTGTGTGTGAGAGAGGGGGGGACAGAGAGGGGCAGGCACTGTGTGTGAGAGGGGGGACAGAGAGGGGCAGGCACTGTGTGAGAGAGAGAGGGGGGACAGAGTGGGGCAGGCACTGTGTGTGAGAGAGGGGGGACAGAGGGGGGCAGGCTGTGTGTGTGTGAGAGAGGGGGGACCGAGAGGGGCAGGCACTGTGTGTGAGAGAGGAGGGACAGAGAGGGGCAGGCACTGTGTGTGTGAGAGAGTGGCAGGCACTGTGTGAGAGAGGGGGGACAGAGAGGGGCAGGCACTGTGTGAGAGAGGGGAGACAGAGAGGGGCAGGCACTGTGTGAGAGAGAGGGGGGACAGAGAGGGATAGGCCCTGTGTGTGTGAGAGGGGGGGACAGAGGGACAGGCCCTGTGTGTGAGAGAGGGGGGACAGAGGGACAGGCACTGTGTGTGTGAGAGGGGGGACAGAGAGGGGCAGGCACTGTGTGTGAGAGGGGGGACTGAGGGGCAGGCACTGTGTGTGAGAGAGGGGGGACAGAGAGGGGCAGGCACTGTGTGTGAGAGAGGGGGGACAGAGAGGGGCAGGCACTGTGAGAGAGGGGGGACAGAGGGGCAGGCACTGTGTGAGAGAGGGGGGACAGAGAGGGGCAGGCACTGTGTGAGAGAGGGGAGACAGAGAGGGGCAGGCACTGTGTGAGAGAGACGGGGGACAGAGAGGGACAGGCCCTGTGTGTGAGAGAGGGGGGACAGAGGGACAGGCCCTGTGTGTGAGAGAGGGGGGACAGAGGGACAGGCACTGTGTGAGAGAGGGGAGACGGAGGGGCCGAGGCACTGTGTGTGTGAGAGAGAGGGGAACAGAGAGGGGCAGGCACTGTGTGTGAGAGAGGGGGGGACAGAGAGGGGCAGGCACTGTGTGTGAGAGTGGGGACAGAGAGGGGCAGGCACTGTGTGAGAGAGAGAGGGGGGACAGAGTGGGGCAGGCACTGTGTGTGAGAGAGGGGGGACAGAGAGGGGCAGGCACTGTGTGTGTGAGAGAGTGGCAGGCACTGTGTGAGAGAGGGGGGACAGAGAGGGGCAGGCACTGTGTGAGAGAGGGGAGACAGAGAGGGGCAGGCACTGTGTGAGAGAGAGGGGGGACAGAGAGGGATAGGCCCTGTGTGTGTGAGAGGGGGGGACAGAGGGACAGGCCCTGTGTGTGAGAGAGGGGGGACAGAGGGACAGGCACTGTGTGAGAGAGAGGGGGACAGAGAGGGGCAGGCACTGTGTGAGAGAGGTGCGACAGAGTGGGACAGGCACTGTGTGTGAGAGAGGGGGGACAGAGAGGGCCAGGCACTGTGAGAGAGGGGGCCGAGGGGCAGGTACTGTGTGTGAGAGGGGGGACAGAGGGGGGCAGGCACTGTGTGTGAGAGGGGGGACAGAGGGGGGCAGGCACTGTGTGTGAGAGAGGGGGGACAGAGGGGGGCAGGCTGTGTGTGTGAGAGAGGGGGGACAGAGGGGGGCAGGCACTGTGTGTGAGAGAGGGGGGACAGAGGGGGGCAGGCTGTGTGTGTGAGAGAGGGGGGACAGAGAGGGGCAGGCACTGTGTGTGAGAGAGAGGGGGGACAGAGGGGGGCAGGCACTGTGTGAGAGAGGGGGGACAGAGGGGGGCAGGCACTGTGTGTGAGAGACGGGGGACAGAGAGGGACAGGCCCTGTGTGTGAGAGAGGGGGGACAGAGGGACAGGCCCTGTGTGTGAGAGAGGGGGGACGGAGGGACAGGCACTGTGTGAGAGAGGGGAGACGGAGGGGCCGAGGCACTGTGTGTGTGTGAGAGAGGGGAACAGAGAGGGGCAGGCACTGTGTGTGAGAGAGGGGGGACAGAGAGGGGCAGGCACTGTGTGTGAGAGAGAGGGGGGACAGAGTGGGGCAGGCACTGTGTGTGAGAGAGGGGGGACAGAGGGGGGCAGGCTGTGTGTGTGAGAGAGGGGGGACCGAGAGGGGCAGGCACTGTGTGTGAGAGAGGGGGGACAGAGAGGGGCAGGCACTGTGTGTGAGAGAGGGGGGACAGAGGGGGGCAGGCACTGTGTGTGAGAGAGAGGGGGGCAGGCACTGTGTGTGAGGGGAGGGGCAGGCTGTGTGTGTGAGAGAGAGGGGGGCAGGCACTGTGTGAGAGAGAGAGGGGGGCAGGCACTGTGTGTGAGAGAGAGGGGGGCAGGCACTGTGTGTGAGAGAGAGGGGGGCAGGCACTGTGTGTGAGAGAGGGGGGGGCAGGCACTGTGTGTGAGAGAGGGGGGGGCAGGCACTGTGTGTGAGAGAGGGGGGGGCAGGCACTGTGTGTGAGAGAGGGGGGGGCAGGCACTGTGTGTGAGAGAGGGGGGGGCAGGCACTGTGTGTGAGAGAGGGGGGGGCAGGCACTGTGTGTGAGAGAGGGGGGGGCAGGCACTGTGTGTGAGAGAGGGGGGGGCAGGCACTGTGTGTGAGAGAGGGGGGGGCAGGCACTGTGTGTGAGAGAGGCGGGGGGCAGGCACTGTGTGTGAGAGAGAGGGGGGCAGGCACTGTGTGTGAGAGAGAGGGGGGCAGGCACTGTGTGTGAGAGAGAGGGGGGCAGGCACTGTGTGTGAGAGAGAGGGGGGCAGGCACTGTGTGTGAGAGAGGGGGGGGCAGGTACTGTGTGTGAGAGGGGGGACAGAGGGGGGCAGGCACTGTGTGTGAGAGGGGGGACAGAGGGGGGCAGGCACTGTGTGTGAGAGAGGGGGGACAGAGGGGGGCAGGCTGTGTGTGTGAGAGAGGGGGGACAGAGGGGGGCAGGCACTGTGTGTGAGAGAGGGGGGACAGAGGGGGGCAGGCTGTGTGTGTGAGAGAGGGGGGACAGAGAGGGGCAGGCACTGTGTGTGAGAGAGAGGGGGGACAGAGGGGGGCAGGCACTGTGTGAGAGAGGGGGGACAGAGGGGGGCAGGCACTGTGTGTGAGAGACGGGGGACAGAGAGGGACAGGCCCTGTGTGTGAGAGAGGGGGGACAGAGGGACAGGCCCTGTGTGTGAGAGAGGGGGGACGGAGGGACAGGCACTGTGTGAGAGAGGGGAGACGGAGGGGCCGAGGCACTGTGTGTGTGTGAGAGAGGGGAACAGAGAGGGGCAGGCACTGTGTGTGAGAGAGGGGGGACAGAGAGGGGCAGGCACTGTGTGTGAGAGAGAGGGGGGACAGAGTGGGGCAGGCACTGTGTGTGAGAGAGGGGGGACAGAGGGGGGCAGGCTGTGTGTGTGAGAGAGGGGGGACCGAGAGGGGCAGGCACTGTGTGTGAGAGAGGGGGGACAGAGAGGGGCAGGCACTGTGTGTGAGAGAGGGGGGACAGAGGGGGGCAGGCACTGTGTGTGAGAGAGAGGGGGGCAGGCACTGTGTGTGAGGGGAGGGGCAGGCTGTGTGTGTGAGAGAGAGGGGGGCAGGCACTGTGTGTGAGAGAGAGGGGGGCAGGCACTGTGTGTGAGAGAGAGGGGGGCAGGCACTGTGTGTGAGAGAGAGGGGGGCAGGCACTGTGTGTGAGAGAGGGGGGGGCAGGCACTGTGTGTGAGAGAGGGGGGGGCAGGCACTGTGTGTGAGAGAGGGGGGGGCAGGCACTGTGTGTGAGAGAGGGGGGGGCAGGCACTGTGTGTGAGAGAGGGGGGGGCAGGCACTGTGTGTGAGAGAGGGGGGGGCAGGCACTGTGTGTGAGAGAGGGGGGGGCAGGCACTGTGTGTGAGAGAGGGGGGGGCAGGCACTGTGTGTGAGAGAGGGGGGGGCAGGCACTGTGTGTGAGAGAGGCGGGGGGCAGGCACTGTGTGTGAGAGAGGGGGGGGCAGGTACTGTGTGTGAGAGAGAGGGGGGCAGGCACTGTGTGTGAGAGAGGGGGGGGGCAGGCACTGTGTGTGAGAGAGGGGGGGGCAGGCACTGTGTGTGAGAGAGGGGGGGGGCAGGCACTGTGTGTGAGAGGGGGGGGGGCAGGCACTGTGTGAGAGAGGGGGGGGTCAGGCACTGTGTGTGAGAGAGGGGGGCAGGCACTGTGTGTGAGAGAGGGGGGGGGCAGGCACTGTGTGTGAGAGAGGGGGGGCAGGCACTGTGTGTGAGAGAGGGGGGCAGGCCCTGTGTGTGAGAGAGAGGGGGGCAGGCACTGTGTGAGAGAGGGGGGACAGAGGGGGGCAGGCACTGTGTGTGAGAGAGAGGGGAGACGGAGGGGGGCAGGCTGTGTGTGTGAGAGAGGGGAGACGGAGGGGGGCAGGCTGTGTGTGTGAGAGAGGGGAGACGGAGGGGGGCAGGCTGTGTGTGTGAGAGAGGGGAGACGGAGGGGGGCAGGCTGTGTGTGTGAGAGAGGGGAGACGGAGGGGGGCAGGCTGTGTGTGTGAGAGAGGGGAGACGGAGGGTGGCAGGCTGTGTGAGAGAGAGAGGGGGGACAGAGGGGGCCAGGCTGTGTGAGAGAGAGGGGGGGGACGGAGGGGGCCAGGCAGTGTGTGTGTGGGAGGGGGGGCAGGCTGTGTGAGAGAGAGAGGGGAGACGGAGGGGGCCAGGCAGTGTGTGTGTGAGAGGGGGGCAGGCACTGTGTGTGAGAGAGGGGGGACAGAGGGGGGCAGGCTGTGTGTGTGAGAGAGGGGGGACAGAGGGGGGCAGGCTGTGTGTGTGAGAGAGGGGGGACAGAGGGGGGCAGGCACTGTGTGTGAGAGAGAGGGGGGCCAGAGGGGGGCAGGCACTGTGTGTGAGAGAGAGGGGGGCAGGCACTGTGTGTGAGAGAGAGGGGGGCAGGCCCTGTGTGTGAGAGAGAGGGGGCAGGCCCTGTGTGTGAGAGAGAGGGGGGCAGGCCCTGTGTGTGAGAGAGAGGGGGGCAGGCCCTGTGTGTGAGAGAGAGGGGGGCAGGCCCTGTGTGTGAGAGAGAGGGGGGCAGGCCCTGTGTGTGAGAGAGAGGGGGGCAGGCCCTGTGTGTGAGAGAGAGGGGGGCAGGCCCTGTGTGTGAGAGAGAGGGGGGCAGGCCCTGTGTGTGAGAGAGAGGGGGGCAGGCCCTGTGTGTGAGAGAGAGGGGGGCAGGCCCTGTGTGTGAGAGAGAGGGGGGCAGGCCCTGTGTGTGAGAGAGAGGGGGGCAGGCCCTGTGTGTGAGAGAGAGGGGGGCAGGCCCTGTGTGTGAGAGAGAGGGGGGCAGGCCCTGTGTGTGAGAGAGAGGGGGGCAGGCCCTGTGTGTGAGAGAGAGGGGGGCAGGCCCTGTGTGTGAGAGAGAGAGGGGGGCAGGCCCTGTGTGTGAGAGAGAGAGGGGGGCAGGCCCTGTGTGTGAGAGAGAGAGGGGGGCAGGCCCTGTGTGTGAGAGAGAGGGGGGCAGGCCCTGTGTGTGAGAGAGAGGGGGGCAGGCCCTGTGTGTGAGAGAGAGGGGGGCAGGCCCTGTGTGTGAGAGAGAGGGGGGCAGGCCCTGTGTGTGAGAGAGAGGGGGGCAGGCCCTGTGTGTGAGAGAGAGGGGGGCAGGCCCTGTGTGTGAGAGAGAGGGGGGCAGGCCCTGTGTGTGAGAGAGGGGGGACAGAGGGGGGCAGGCTGTGTGTGTGAGAGAGGGGGGATAGAGGGGGGCAGGCACTGTGTGAGAGAGGGGGGACAGAGGGGGGCAGGCAGTGTGTGAGAGAGGGGGGACAGAGGGGGGCAGGCAGTGTGTGTGTGAGAGGGGGGACAGAGGGGGGCAGGCAGTGTGTGTGTGAGAGGGGGGACAGAGGGGGGCAGGCAGTGTGTGTGTGAGAGGGGGGACAGAGGGGGGCAGGCAGTGTGTGTGTGAGAGGGGGGACAGAGGGGGGCAGGCAGTGTGTGTGAGAGAGGGGGGACAGAGGGGGGCAGGCTGTGTGTGTGAGAGAGGGGGGACAGAGGGGGGCAGGCTGTGTGTGTGAGAGAGGGGGGACTGAGGGGGGCAGGCAGTGTGTGTGAGAGAGGGGGGACGGGGGCAGGCACTGTGTGTGTAAGAGGGGGGACAGGGGGGCAGGCACTGTGTGTGAGAGAGTGGGCAGAGAGGGGCAGGCACTGTGTGTGAGGGGAGACAGAGGGGAGCAGGCACTGTGTGTAAGAGAGGGGCAGGCACTGTGTGTGAGAGGGGGGACAGAGGGGCAGGCAGTGTGTGTGAGAGAGGGGGGACAGAGAGGGGCAGGCACTGTGTGAGAGAGGGGGGAAAGAGGGGGGCAGGCTCTGTGTGAGAGAGGGGGCAGAGAGGGGCAGGCACTGTGTGTGAGAGAGGGGGGAAGAGAGGGGCAGGCACTGTGTGTGAGAGAGGGGGGACAGAGGGGGGCAGGCACTGTGTGAGAGAGGGGGCAGAGAGGGGCAGGCACTGTGTGTGAGGGGAGACAGAGGGGTGCAGGCACTGTGTGTAAGAGAGGGGCAGGCACTGTGTGTGAGAGGGGGGACAGAGGGGCAGGCAGTGTGTGTGAGAGAGGGGGGACAGAGAGGGGCAGGCACTGTGTGAGAGAGGGGGGAAAGAGGGGGGCAGGCTCTGTGTGAGAGAGGGGGCAGAGAGGGGCAGGCACTGTGTGTGAGAGAGGGGGGAAAGAGGGGGGCAGGCACTGTGAGAGGGGGGACCGAGGGTGGCAGGCAGTGTGTGTGTGTGAGTGGAGGGACAGAGGGGGGCAGGCAGTGTATGTGAGAGGGGGGACAGAGGGAGGCAGGCAGTGTCTGAGAGAGAGGGGGGACAGAGGGAGGCAGGCAGTGTGTGAGAGAGAGGGGGGACAGAGGGGGGCAGGCAGTGTGTGTGAGAGAGGGGGGACGGAGGGGGCAGGCAGTGTGTGTGAGAGAGGGGGGGACAGAGAGGGGCAGGCATTGTGTGTGAGCGAGGGGGGACAGGCACTGTGTGAGAGAGGGTGGACGGAGGGGGCAGGCAGTGTGTGTGAGAGAGGGGGGACGGTGGGGGGCAGGCAGTGTGTGTGAGAGAGGGGGGTTCGGAGGGGGGCAGGCACTGTGTGGGGGTGGTGGGCAGAGGGGCGCAGGCACTGTGTGTGAGAGAGGAGGGACGGAGGGGAGCAGGCAGTGTTTGAGAGAGAGGGGGACAGAGGGGGGCAGGCAGTGTGTGTGTGGGAGTGGGGATGGAGGGGGGCAGGCACAGTGTGAGAGGGGGGACGGAGGGGGGCAGGCACTGTGTGTGGGGGGGGGAGACAGAGGGGGGCAGGCACTGTGAGAGAGAGGGGGGACAGAGGGGGGGCAGGCACTGTGTGTGTGACAGGGGGGCAGGCTGTGTGTGTGAGAGAGGGGGGACAGAGGGGGGCAGGCAGTGTGTGTGTGAGAGGGGGGCAGGCACTGTGTGAGAGAGGGGGCAGAGGGGGGCAGGCACTGTGTGTGAGGGGGGGACAGAGGGGCAGGCACTGTGTGTGAGGGGGGGATAGAGGGGAGCAGGCACTGTGTGTGAGAGGGGGGACAGAGAGGGACAGGCACTGTGTGAGAGAGGGAGGACAGAGAGGGGCAGGCAGTGTGTGTGAGAGAGGGGGGATAGAGAGGGGCAGGCACTGTGTGTGAGAGAGGGGGGAAAGAGGGGGGCAGGCACTCTGGGGGGGACAGAGAGGGGGGGCAGACACTGTGGGGAGGAGCAGAGAGAGGGGCAGGCACTGTGTGTGTGAGGGGGGCAGAGAGAGGGGCAGGCACTGTGTGTGGGGGGTGGGGAGTCGGGGGGACAGAGGGCGGCAGGCACTGTGGGGGGGACAGAGAGGGGGGTAGGCACTGTATGGGGGGGCGGGGGGAAGGCACTGTGTGTGTGGGGGGGCAGGGGGGAAGGCACTGTGTGTGTGGGGATGAAAACGGGGGCAGGCACTGTGTGTTGGGGGGGAACAGGGGGCAGGCGCTGTGTGTGTGGGTGGGACGGAGCGGGGCAGGCCCTGTGAGAGAGAGAGGGGAGACGGAGGGGGGGCAGACACTGTGTGAGAGCGGGGGGACGGAGGGGTGCAGGCACTGTGTGTAGGGGGTGGACAGGGGGTAGGCACTGTGAGGGGGGGACGGGGGCAGGCACTGTGTGTGGGGGGGGGACAGAGGGGGGCAGGCACTGTGTGTGGGGGTGGGAAAGAGACGGGCAGGCACTGTGTGTGGGGGGGGGGGCAGAGAGGGACAGGCACTGTGTGTGGGGGGGGACAGAGAGGGGCAGGCACTGTGTGGGGAGGGGGGAGACAGGGAGGCAGGCACTGTGTGTGTGGGGGGAAGAGAGCGGCAGGCTCTGTGTGGGGGGGACAGAGGGGGGCAGGCACTGTGTGAGAGTGGGGGGGGGACAGGGGGGCAGGCACTGTGTGTGGGGGGGGCAGGGAGGCAGGCACTGTGTGTGGGGGGGGGAACGGGGGCAGGCAGTGTGTGGGTGGGGGGGGGGGGAAGACAGAGGGGCAGGCACTGTGTGTGGGGTGGTGCAGGGTGGCAGGCACTGTGTGTGGGGGGACAAGGGGGCAGGCACTGTGGGGGGGGGGAACAGAGGGGCAGGCACTGTGGGGGGGGGAACAGAGGGGCAGGCACTGTGGGGGGGGGAACAGAGGGGCAGGCACTGTGTGTGGGGGGGACGGGGGCAGGCAATGTGTGTGTGGGGGGGGACAGAGATCGGCAGGCACTATGTGGGGGCGGAGACGGGGGGACTGTGGGGGGGACAGAGAGGGGGACAGGCACTGTGGGGGGGACAGTAAGAAGAGCAGGCACTGTGGGGAGGGAGAACAGAGAGGTGCAGGCACTGTGTGTGTTGGGGGAGACGGGGGGACAGAGGGGTGCAGGCACTGTGGGGGGGGGATAGAGGGGTGCAGGCACTGTGGGGGGGGGGACAGAGGGGGGCAGGCACTGTGGGGGGGGTGACAGAGGGGGGCAGGCACTGTGGGGGGGGCAGAGGGGGGCAGGCACTGTGGGGGGGGCAGAGGGGGGCAGGCACTGTGGGGGGGGGCAGAGGGGGGCAGGCACTGTGGGGGGGGGCAGAGGGGGGCAGGCACTGTGGGGGGGGGCAGAGGGGGGCAGGCACTGTGGGGGGGGGCAGAGGGGGGCAGGCACTGTGGGGGGGGGCAGAGGGGGGCAGGCACTGTGGGGGGGGAGTACAGAGGGGGCAGGCACTGTGGGGGGGACAGAGAGGGGGGCAGGCACTGTGTGCGGGGACAGGGGGAGCAGGCACTGTGGGGGTGACAGAGAGAGGGGCAGGCACTGTGTGGGGGCGACAGAGAGGGGCAGGCACTGTGTGGGGGCGACAGAGAGGGGCAGGCACTGTGTGGGGGGGGAACAGAGAGAGGGGCAGGCACTGTGTGGGGGGGGGGAAGAGAGAGAGGGGCAGGCACTGTGTGTGTGGGGTGGGAGACAGAGAGGGGCAGGCACTGTGTGTGGGGGGGCAGAGAGAGGGGCAGGCACTGTGTGTTGGGGGGACAGAGAGAGGGGCTGGCACTGTGTGTTGGGGGGACAGAGAGAGGGGCAGGCACTGTGTGTTGGGGGGACAGAGAGAGGGGCAGGCACTGTGTGTGGGGGGGACAGATAGAGGGGCAGGCACTGTGTGGGGGGGGGAAGAGATAGAGGCAGGCACTATGTGGGGGGGGAGAACAGAGGGGCAGGCACTGTGTGGGGTGGGAGACAGAGAGGGGCAGGCACTGTGTGTGGGGGGGCAGAGAGAGGGGCAGGCACTGTGTGGGGGGGAGACAGAGAGGGGCTGGCACTGTGTGTTGGGGGGACAGAGAGAGGGGCAGGCACTGTGTGTTGGGGGGACAGAGAGAGGGGCAGGCACTGTGTGTGGGGGGGACAGATAGAGGGGCAGGCACTGTGTGGGGGGGGGAAGAGAGAGGGGCAGGCACTGTGTGGGGGGGGAGAACAGAGGGCCAGGCACTGTGGGGGTGGGAGACGGGGGCAGGCACTGTGGGGGGCAGAGGTGGGGCAGGCACTGTGGGGGGGACAGTGAGGGGGGCAGGCACTGGGGGGGAACAGAGAGAGGGGCAGGCACTGTGTGGGGTGGGGGAGACAGAGGGGCAGGCACTGTGTGGGGTGGGGGAGACAGAGGGGCAGGCACTGTGTGGGGTGGGGGAGACAGAGGGGCAGGCACTGTGTGGGGTGGGGGAGACAGAGGGGCAGGCACTGTGGGGGGGGGGGGGAGAGAGAGGGGCAGGCACTGTGGGGGGGGAGAGAGAGAGGGGCAGGCACTGTGTGGGGGGGAAGAGAGAGAGGGGCAGGCACTGTGTGGCGGGGGGAGAGAGAGGGGCAGGCACTGTGTGTATGGGGTGGGAGACAGAGAGGGGCAGGCACTGTGTGTTGGGGGGACAGAGAGAGGGGCAGGCACTGTGTGTGGGGGGACAGAGAGAGAGGGGCAGGCACTGGGGGGGGGGGAACAGAGAGGGGCAGGCACTGTGTGGGGGGGGGAAGAGAGAGAGGGGCAGGCACTGTGTGGGGGGGGGCGAAGAGATAGAGGGGCAGGCACTGTGTGGGGGCGCGAAGAGATAGAGGGGCAGGCACTGTGGGGTGGGGGGGAAGAGATAGAGGGGCAGGCACTGTGTGGGGGGGGGAAGAGATAGAGGGGCAGGCACTGTGTGGGGGGGGGAAGAGATAGAGGGGCAGGCACTGTGTGGGGGGGGGGAAGAGATCGAGGGGCAGGCACTGTGTGTGGGATGGAAGAGAGAGAGGGGCAGGCACTGTGTGTGTGGGGGAACAGAGAGGGGCAGGCACTGTGTGGGGGGGGGAAGAGAGAGAGGGGCAGGCACTGTGTGTGGGGTGGGAGACAGAGGAGCAGGCACTGTGTGTGGGGGGGAACAGAGAGGGGGCAGGCGCTGTGTGTCGGGGGGGGGGGAAACAGGGGGCAGGCATGTGTGTGGGGGGGGGGAAACAGAGAGGGCAGGCACTGTGTGTGGGGGGGGCAGAGAGAGGGGTAGGGACTGTGTGTGGGGACGTTGGAAGAGAGAGAGAGGCTGGCACTGTGTGTGGAGGGGGTCGGAGGGAAAGGCCCTTTGAAATAGAGGCACTAACTATCTCCCTGCCCTGGCACCCAGTGTACGTGCTTAAATGGTGATTTTTTTTGAGACTGCTGCATGCAGCATTCTCCCGCTGTCATCCCCAGTAAAAAAGGAAAGCTCTCTTTGTGGATGGCCCACCATTGGGTATCTTTGTCACCTGAGGATAAAATGCTATGCCAGGTCATATCCAAGCGGTGAACCAAGGTGGTGGAAGTAGAAAGTGCAAACGGGAAGTGCTATTCTGAAGTGTTGAGTGGAGGGCATTTTCCAGAGATAGTTCATTGAGAGGTACCATATCCTGGTGAACGGTCTGTTGCACGGAGCCAATTTCAAGTTCTGGATAGACAGGTTGTCTGGAAGTCCACTGCCCATTTGAGCTGCCTCAATTTTCAGAGAGATATTGGAACTTTAGAATGTCTACATTCTGTGTTAAGGGCACTGTATAATTGTGTGTACTCGTGAGTGGAGTGGTGATGCTCTGAGTTATATTGATCAAACACTGACAGGCTGGGGGTTTGAGGGACGCTAAGCCAAGAGTGGAGAAATGTTTTCAAAGGACTTGAAATGACATGTGGAAATAGACGCACTAACTATCTCGCAATAAGTTTTTAGATTGCTGGAGCAACAGATTAGGGAGAGAGAGAGCATGCAATGGAGCTTGGAGTGATCGTACGAGAAAAATCAGAATTAAGTGGAGAAAACATTTAATGATTTTAGGTATGTCGAACATCCCTCATTTCTTAGGCTATAGCAGGTGAATTGTTATTAAACAGTTTTAAATGCCTTTCAATTTTTGTCAAAATTTGTCAAAATTAGACATAAACTTTACACTAAAACAGCTTGTTGAAAATATATTGATTTCAAGTTGGTAAGAGTGAAAATGCATTGATTACGTGCCTGTTGTGACTTATTGTATTCCATAAATACTAAGTTCTTGTTAAAAATTACTTAACTTCTCGAATAGTCGAAATAGGTTGAAGTTAGTAAATGTAACTGCTGTTCAGAAAAGGGAAAGAGAAAAGGTGAGAGGCATTTTCTTAAAATTCACTTTGAGGAAGTGGGTAACACTGGCCAGTATTTTATTGCCCGTTCCTAGTTGCCCTTGAAAAAGTGGTGATGAGCTGCCATTTTGAACTACAGTCTATGCTGTAGGTTATCCTGCAATACCCTCAGGGAGGGATTTCTAGGATTTTGAGCCAGGAGCAGTGATATATTTCCAAGTCAGGGTGGTGAGAGGCTTGGGGTACTTGCAGTGGTGGTGTTTCCATGCATCCTTGTCCTTCTAGAAGAAAGTGGTCGCTGGTTTGAAAGGTCCTCCCTAAGGATCTTTGGTGAATTTATGCAGTGCATCTTGTAGACAGTACACACTGCTAATGAGCATTGATGGCGGAGTGAGTAGATGCTTGTGAATGTGGTGCCAATCAAATGGGCTGCATTGTTGTGGATGGTGTCAAGCTTCTTGAGTGTTGGAGATACATTCAACCAGGCAAGTGAGGAGTATTCTGTCACACTCCTGACTCGTGCCTTGTATATGATGGACAGGCTTTGGTGAGTCAGGAGGTATGTTGCTCACCACAGTATCCCTAGTCTCTGACCTGCAGTTGTTGCCATTGTGTTTATGTGGCGAGTCCAGTTAACTTAGCATCAGTGATTGAAAACACTGGAATCTATTCTTGAGAGTCTCAATTTTCTGAAATCATAATATGGTCAAAGTCATCATAGTTTTTTGAAAAGGATATTAAGATTAACAAATTTATCAGAATATTGTGGATGTATCCAGTAGGATAGCAAAATGGGACTAGCGGCATTTGATAAGGTGCCGCATAAGTATCACTTATACAAGGCAAGGGTGTGCGCAGTTGGTGGCATGTGTTAGCATAGCTGGAAGGTTCTTTTCGCATACAAGAAGCAGAGTAGTGATGATCGATCATTTTCAGCTATTTGTGGTGTGTGACAAGGATTATTGTTAGGGTTTCAGCTACTTACAAATGATATTACTTGATTAACGAGACCAAGAGTAATGTCGCTAAACTTTTTGATGATACAAAGCTGGGTGGGAATGTAAGCTGAGAGAGGACACAAAGAAGCTGTGAAAAGATACAAGAGAAAAATTTAACTTTGCAGTGGCCTGAGAGTATCAATTTTGGACCATGATTAATCCTGCAAAGGTGTTAGCGAGTCGCTGTTCTGACTCACTCTTCAAAATGAGTTAAGAAGGAAGCTCCAGGATTTTGACTCCATTACAGTGTAGTATCAACAATATACTTGCACATCAGCTTGGTGCGTGACCTGGAGGGGAAACTGCATGGATAGTGTTTCAATTATTTAGCTGGTGGAAGTTCTCGGTAGTTCGAGGCTTTGGAATGTGCTGTTAAAGTAACCTTGGAATTTTGCTGCACTGCATCTTTCAGATGGTTAACACTTCTGCCACTGTGCATTGGTGATGGAGAGAGTGAATAGTTAAATCGAGCAGGTTGCTTTAAAGGCAGACTTGCATAGTGTCATACAGCACGGAAACAGACCCTTTGGTCCAGCTCATTCGTGCCGACTGGACATCCCAATCTGACATAGCCCCATTTGCCAGCATTTGGCCCGTATCCCTCTAAACCCTTCCTATTCATATACCTATCCAGATGCCTTTTATACATTGTAATTATACCCACTTCCTCTGGCAGCTTGTTCCATACACAATATCTTCTGCATGAAAATGTTGTCCCTCAGGTCATTTTTAAATCTTTCCCTTCTCACTTTAAACGTATGTCCTCTAGTTTTGGATGCCCCCACCATAGGAAAAAGATCTTGTCTATTCAGTCTATCCACGCCCCTCAAGATTTTATAAACCTCTATAAGGTCACCCCTCAGTTCTCAGATGCTCCAGGGTAAAAAAAAAAGCCCTAGCCTATTACCTTTCCCTTTAGCTCCAACACTCCAGCTCCAACAACATCCATTGTAAGTCTTTTCTGTTATACAGAAGTTAAAGTCTAACAGCATCCTTCCTTTAGAAAGGTGGCCAGAATTGTACGCAGTATTCTCAAAGTAATCTTGCCAATGCCCTTTAAAGCTGCAACATGACATCCCAACTCCTATAAGTCTAGGGGGTGAATTTGCATTTGCAGAATTGTATTTGTAGATGCATTGTTTTTTCTCAAAAAGTGCACAACCTGCAGGCAGTCAATCCAAATAACATTTTATAAATTCCTACTTTGGAAAAGGAACCAGTCTGTTTCAAGGTTGGGATGCAGACAGACTCTAACTTCAGACCTTTTAATATATTGAGCTGCCACCTTTGTTTTGTTATAAAACCTTAAGTTATCTTGAGAATGTGACTTAAAAGAAGTTCTGGGATTTACATACTAATGAACCGAAACCTGCAACCTATTCTAAAAGTTGAAAGACTTAATAGCAATTTAGATTTGTTAATATATCATTTTAATTGCATGACACTAATCTTTTGCTATAAATTGTGTCTTATGATGCTGCCCCACTAGTGAAGGAGCAGCACTCTGATGAAGGAGCAGCACTCTGAAATGTAGTACTTCTAAATAAACCTGTTAGACTATAACCTGGTGTGGTGAGATTTTCAACTTCGTTCACCCAAGTCACTGGTACCTCCACATCACAATCTTAGGACAAATGGTGGACCAAGGCACTCTTGTTCTTTCAAACAGTTTGAATTTTTAAAAATTCTCTCTGCCAGAGGATTGTGGAAGCTCCATCACTAAATATAGACATAACTGCTATAAACAGATTTTTAATTTTGGGGATTAAGGGATATGGGCAGTGGGACAAACTAACATTGAGGAAGGACACCAATCACAATCCTACTGAATAGCAGAGTAGGCTTGAGAGTGTAAGTAATCTACTCCTATTTCTTCTGTTCTTAAACTGACTGTCTTCACTTTAGTTTGTATTTCTAAACAAAAAGTTGAATATTGAAGGAACGAAAAGCTGAATTAATAGTGATTGACAAAATGAAAAAATTCCAAGTGACAAATGAGATACATGGATAAAAGAGTTCCTCACCCTAATCTGATTGCATTTTTTAAACATTGGTGAAAACGTTAAAGAATGTCAGAGGAATGTGTTGGAGCAGCAGCAAGCAGGAAAATTGGTTGTGCTGGACAGGTTTCTTACCTTGCTGCACCAGCCTTTGGGAGAATGACAGAATAGATACAAAAGTTGTTAAGGTGGGGTGAGGTGGGAGTGTAAGCCAATCAGTCTCTATCTGCATCTACTGGTTCTACAGTCTTTCACATTGTCTGTTGTTTTCTCCTACTCTCTGTTCCATCGTAATGCCTGGAAACTTTTCTTGTGAATTTTGCTGCCTGCCCACCCTTAATCCATGTCTGCCCTGTCTCCCTGCATAAACGTTGTTCTTCCTTTACTTGATGCAGTGCATCAGTTTGATATTTTGAAGTTTCTGTTTCTGCCTTGAGTTTTGCTGAGAGTTGCATCACATCTCTGCCTAATTTCTACACTCTTTTTGCTTGTATCCTCTGCACATCAGCTATCCTGTCGGTGCCATTTCTCCTTACTGCTTCAGCAAATCCTTCACAGTTTTTTGAATTTCGATTAAATCTCCCCCTTAATCATCTCTGTTTTAAGGATAACAACTCCAGTTTTCTCGTCTCAACAAAACTGAAGTATTTGTATAATCCTGGTAAATACCTTCTCAAATACCTTGACATCCTTCCAGAAGTGTGGTGCCCAGAATTCAATGTATTATTCTGAGGCCTAACTAACATTTTTAAAAGATTTGGCAAAACCTCCTTGCTTTTATACTTGGTTTTTATCTACAGATTCAAGGGGCCAGTGATATCCATCATCTTGATTTTTGTTTTGAAAATCTCTGGTGTCTCTTGTACATTTTAAAATTGTACAGTATAATTTGTTTTATCTCTTTTTCCATCTTGGGTATATCACTTCGCAAATCCCTGCATTAAATTTCATTTGCCACAGTCTCTACATTTTGATAATTAATATATGTGCACCTGCTGATATTATTTTCATTGCTTGCTGTATTTCCAAGATTTGTGTAATCTCTAAGCTCTGAGATTAATTTTTCCACTCCCGTACTCCAGTTCAGGATATAAATAATACCAAAAAGAACAGTGCTCCTTAATATTGATCCATAGTGGTACAATATAGGTTGTCACACACCTTTTGACTTTTGGCCAATTTCATATCTACACTGCTATTGCTCCTCAAATCCTTGGACCTGAAATTTATTCAAGTTTATAATGTGGTACTTTATTAAATCCCTGCTGAGAGCTTGTGCACACAACCCTAACTACTTCAACCCTCTTCACGATTCATGTTGCCAAATACCTTTGTTAATTGTTAGTCATTTTATTTCTTGATTATGGTATGTCATCTTTTCTATATCATCGACAACAGTGATTGGCCTGTAGTTCCTGGTTTATATTTCAATTTCTTGAACAGAATTGAGATATTTACTGTTGGCCAGTTCTCTAGTACCACAGCCAATGAAGGCATAGATGCATGTTGTGGAATTTTGCTTCCCCTCATTAAAAAGCAACAGTGGCACATCAAATTAAACAAGTGAGATAAAGGAAATGTTAGAATACATTGCACATTGTGAACAGAGCAAATTAAATGGCTTTTTTTTCCCAATTCATGCTGTCTTGCAGTCTTAATTGACTTACAGCAATATTGACTGCTCTAATTTATTGACCAAATTTCCTAGAAATTATTTGGGGTAATGAAATATGCTAGCTTATTCCCTTGATAGAAAATTATGTTTAAGATTGTCCTTCTTTTCTGTCATCCCTAAGAGAGCTGACCATGTATATGATCGTAATGTTGCAGCGCTTGGAGTCTGTCAACAGAAATCTCTCATGTTCCTCGTACTGAAGCTTGAAATGATTACTGAATAGTTTTGCGAATTAGTATTGCCATACATTATGGAGCATGTTGGAACAAGTAATTATACAGTGCCAAGTCAGCAAAAATGTTTTCAAAAATATCATGGGCACAAACTGAAGTCAAAGAAGTTGTTTACTGAAACTGTAAGGCATTTTGTTTTTAATAGAAACTGCAAATTGGGTTTACGGCCTCATTATTAAAGTGTGAAATTCAAAATTACATCATCCAAAATGTTGAGCCTATTCCACAATGAGAGATCCCACAATGCAATCCAATGATAAGTGCACATCCTCTTCTGTCGTGTGTATTTAGTCTCAATCACTAACAGTGCCCCATTTCTCTCGATCCTGTTGATAGGCTGCATTTTAATAAGTGAAAACTAAGACTGCATCTGAGCTTAGTTTTGCACATGGCATTGGAATGATTACTGTAGACTGTGGGACTGGTGATTCTCTGACTAGAATAAATTTGATGCAACACCATTGATGTACAGATCACCCTTAAGCGACGATCTGAAAGCGTGGAATGTAAAGAACATACAAATGAAGGAGCCTCCTCTTTGGAGGAATGTACTTTTGTGGAAAGAGGCAGGTTTGATGGATCCCAGGCATGTCTAAGATGGGATATGTCTAAGAATTTTCTTTCTTAGACATGTCCCGTCCTGAACTATGGTTTGGTGCAGAATTAAAAAGGCTTATTTATTGACATACCGCTATTTAAGATGGTTATTACTGTACCTTTCATGGAAGAAAAGTTATACAGCTCATCCACCCGAGAGAATCAAACTACTTCAATTAAAATAGTCAAAAAGAGCTCTGAAGAAGTTGATTTTTTCTTAGAAACTCAGGGCAATCATCATAGTCTGAAAACCAAATGTTTTTTCATTGATCTTTTCTCATTTTAAGCAGTTTACCTTGAAATAGGGAACAGGATGTTCTCTCCGAACTCCAGACTTGGGTCTCTACTCCTCCCTGTAACTGGAATCTCGACTTCTTGACCAGCAGACAACAGTCAGTAAGGATAGGCGACACACCTCCACAATGATCCTAAACTCGGGGGGGCCCAGCAAGACTTCATATTCAACTCTCATACACACATACAAAACTGTCACCAAGTTGCGCACCAACTGCATTTACAAGATTGCTGACAACGAATTAGATCAGTGCTGCGGTTATTAGCCTAAGGTGCTTTACAGTTATACCAGATGGTTTTCTTGTGTCCCACTTTACTGGAATAAAGTATTGGATTTGAATAACTGCATTCCAGTTTTGTTTTCTGAAAAATTAGGCTGGATTTGATTTGTGCACTTGTAGTACAGTTCCCCAGAGGTCGCTGTTGGACCATGCTCTTGCTCAAATATAGACTTTGCTGTACAGAACACAGTCAAGACATGAAATCTGTGAATTTCAATTGATTGCAAGGAGTTTGGAATAGGTGGACAAGTGGAAGATGAAATTTAACCAAGAGAAGTATGAAGTATGGCAGGGAGAATGTGAAAAGGGAATGTAAAATTCTAAATCTGTTACAGGAACAGATGCACTTAGGCATATATTCGCAAATCATTATAATGGCAGAATAGCTGAAAGGGCATTTATAGAGTCATCGAGATGTACAGCACGGAAACAGACCCTTCGGTCCAACTCACCTATGTTGACCAGGTATCCTAACCTAATCTAGTCCTATTTGGTAGTACCTGGACCATAACCCTCTAAACCCTTCCTATTCATATACCCATCCAAATGCCTTTTAAATGCTGTAATTGTATCAGCCTCCTCCAGTTCCTCTGGCAGCTCATTCTATACATGCACCACCCTCTGCATGAAAACATTGCCCCACAGGTCCCTTTTAAATCTTTCCCCTCTCACCCTAAACCTATGCCCTCTAGTTCTGGACTCCTCCACCCCAGGGAAGAGACTTTGTCTATTTATCCTATCCATGCCCCTCATGATTTTATAAACCTTAAGGTCAGCCCTCGGTCTCCGATGCTCCAGGGAAAACAGCTCCAGCCTATCAAGCGCCTCGAGCTCAAATCCTCCAACCCTGACAACATCCTTGTAAATCTTTTCTGAACCCTTCCAAGTTTCACAACATCTTTCCAATAGGAAGGAGATCAGAATTGCACGCAATATTCCAACAGTGGCCTAACCAATGTCCTGTACAGCCGCAACATGACCTCCCAACTCCTATACTCAATGCTCTGACCAATAAAGGAAAGCATACAAAACGCCGCCTTTAGTATCCTATCTACGTGCAAATACTTTCAAGGAACTGTGAACCTGCACTCCAAGGTCTCTTTGTTCAGCAACACTCGGCCTTACCATTAAGAGTAGAAGTCCTGGTCTGATTGCTTTT
Source organism: Chiloscyllium plagiosum (assembly GCF_037043375.1). NCBI lineage: Eukaryota > Metazoa > Chordata > Chondrichthyes > Orectolobiformes > Hemiscylliidae > Chiloscyllium > Chiloscyllium plagiosum. The sequence continues at coordinate 15,306,069 of NW_028270145.1, read as the reverse complement.
CCAAAATGCAGCACCTCACATTTATGTAAATTAAACTCCATCTGCCATTCCTTAGCCCATCTGAGGTAACCTTCGCTGTTCACTACACCTCCAATTTTGGTGTCATCTGCAAACTTACTGTATCTCCTATCTGAACATCAAAATCATTTATATAAATGACGAAAAGTACTGGACCCAGTACTGATCATTGTGGAACACCACAGGCCTCTAGTTTGAAAAGCAACCCTGGGCCACCATCCTCTGTCTTCTACCTTTGAGTCAGTTCTGTATCCAAATGGCTAGTTCTCCTGTATTCCATGAGACCTAACCTTGCTAATCAGTCTCCTGTGAGGAACCTTGTCGAAAGTCTTACTGAACTCCATATGGATCATGGATCAGTGGTGCTTGATAAGCTAGGGGAGGGTGGGGGTGGGGAGAGAGTAGCATAGAGTGCAATGGGGCCACCTCATCCTAGTTTCAAACTTCCAGCTCCGCACTGTCCCCTTGACTTGTCCGACCTGCCTAGCTCCTTTTCCACCTATCCACTCCACCCTCTCCTCCCTGACCTACTCTCTCCCCACCCCCACCCTCCCCTAGCTTATCTCTCCACGCTTCAGGCTCTCTGCCTTTATTCCTGATGAAGGGCTTTTGTCCGAAACGTCGATTTTGCTGCTCGTTGGATGCTGCCTGAATTGCTGTGCTCTTCCAGCACCACTGATCCAGAATCCATATGGATCATGTCTGTCGCTCTGCCCACATCAATCCTCTTTGTTACATATTCAGAAAAACACAATCAAATTCATGAGACATGATTTCCCACGCACAAAGCTGTGCTGACTATCCCTAATCAGTCCTTGCTTTTCCAAATACATGTGAATCCTGTCCCTCAGGATTCCCTCCAACAACTTGCCCACCACTGATGTCAGGCTCACTGGTCTATAGTTCCCTGGCTTGTCCTTACCACCTTCCTTAAATATAGCCAGCATGTTAGCCTACTGCCAGTCGTCCGGCGCCTCACCTGTAACTATCGATGATACAAGTATCTCAGCAAAAGGCCCAGCAATCACTTCCCGAGCTTCCCACAGAGTTCTAGGGTACACCTGATCAGGTTCTGGAGATTTAACCACTTTTGTGCGTTTCAAGAAATCCAACGCCGCCACTTATGTAATATGGACATTTTTCACAATGTCACCATCTATTTCCCCATATTCCATATTTTCCATGTCCTTCTCTACAGTAAACACTGATGTAAAATAGTTGTTTAGTGTCTCCTCCTTCTTTTGCCGCTCCAAACATTTTAATAAAGCATGCAGGTCTGTGGACTTCTTTAAAGTAGGGAAATAGTTCAAAAGTAACAGTCATGCATGAGATACTGGTTTAACCTCAACGGGAGTGTTATGGATTGTTCTGAACTGTATATTCTCGGTGGAGGTGAAGAGTTAGAGAGGATATTCATGAGAATGGTTCCAGGAATGAAGAACTTCAGTTACGTGGAGAGTTTGTTGAATTTGGAATTGTTCTCCATCTAGAAGATAAGTGTGAAATGACATTTGGTAGAAATATTGAAAATCATGAGGGGACTGGATGGAAGCCCCATCAGAAAGATCGGGAACCACAGGACGCAGATTTTAAGACAATTGGTAAAAACAGCTATGGAGGGTGATTCTACCAGGCATTTGAAAAAGAATTAGCTCATTATTTAAAATGGAAATTATTTGCAGTGCTGTAGGGAAATAACACTGAAGTGACAGTGGCACACTGTTTGAAGAGAGCTAGGCACAACAGGATGAACGATGGCCTCCTGTGCAGCAGTCATGGCTCAAACATTTTAAACTGCCCTTGTTATCTTTAAATATATCCCTTGTAAATATGAGATAATAAGGCTGCCAGCGACCTACAAAGTTAGGGTTTTTATTTCAAATTGGAACTGTGAAGATTAAAGTTGTGCTGTTGATAAGATTAGGCAAATATTAGGCAAATAGGCTGATTAAGCAAATATTGGTGCGATTTGCCACATTGTCGAACAGATGTCAGTATTGTAGATGTACTGGATTTGTGTGGCTTGAGATATCACTTGTGCTATCTTCACTACAGCCAACTGTGGTTGGGCCATAATGTTTACACCATCCAGTGCTTTGTCATTTTCTTCATCTCATGACACCAAAATAGAACATCTATTTGGGACTACTTGCAGCTGCAAACCATGCTTCAGTCTTTTGCGCTCACTTGCTGAGTTCCATCATTGAGGTTAGGGATGCTTGCAGAGATCCCTTTTCCCCTTTTATTATTGAATTGTCCACCACCATTCATGACTAAGCATGGCCATGTTACAGAGCTCAGACATGATCCATTGTGGCCTCACTTGGCTCTCCCTATAGCGTGCTGCTTCTGCTTATTGGAATTGATGTAGTTCTATGTTGTAACTTGACATGGTCATTACCTCATTTTCATTTCCTTTCTAGTGCCGATACTGATACAAAGTATTGTTGCTTTAAGCTTCCTTTTAGACTGCAAGTCTGTCCGAATGTTAGGATAAGGTTCAGGGTCAGCAAACTGAAAATTGCATGGGCAGTGTGAGAATCTGCGACCTGGTGGTTTTGCTGGAGGTTACTTTGAGTTACAACGAGCAGAAGTTTGTCTGTAGATGTAGGATGCTATGATACCCTTTTTGCTGTTGCCTCCAGAGGCTATTATAATAATAGCTTTTATCAATCTAGTGTCTAGCTTAAAATGAAATTTAATCACTAAATCAATAAGGAAGGAGCAAATACAGTATAAAATGTGTTCGTAGATAAGTAATTTTTTTTTGCCTTGCATATTTGGCAAAGTATTGTTTAACCTGAGTGTCGGGGAAACTGAGTTAGAAGAATGATTGAGAGACTTGATCAGCCTTGACAACACAAACTGCAGCACCTGTGAGCTGGTGAGCTTCAATTTAATTAGCAATTCCGTATTAGATTTTAAAACTTCTGTGTTGTCCTAACATGCATTCTATCTTGAATTTGCAGGCTCCTGGTGGGATAGCAACACCGCAAGTTTATGGTCAACTGCTTGCTTTATATCTCCTACACAATGATATGTGAGTATGGAGTGAAGAGGTAATAACACGGCAAATCTGTATAACTTATTTATATATATCCACTGGGAGTAAATGCTTGAGCAAGATTTGGTGCCATTAAGGTTTCATTAAAATATGGTGAATAGTGAAAAGACTTTGTGTTGTGTCTAATTGCACCTTGTATTTGACTGGGAATTGTTAACTTCCTGTTTTTAAATTTGGTGTGTGTAATTCACCAATCAGTCCTTATATCTAGTGTTATATGGCACGACGATATTATCCGCAAACAAAACCAAAAGTGCTGATGGTTAACAGGTCATTTAGTTGTGACTGTTTGAGGTGAGAACAGCATAACGATCATCATTAACATTTATGATTCTTAGTGGAATGTTTCTCTGTACCATGTTCTTGCTGATACTAGAAATAAGTTTAGTGCCATTTAAAAATAAAATCTCTTGGGATGTGAGTGTCACTGGTTAGGCCAGCATTTGTTGCCCATTCCCAATAACCTTTGAGAAGGTGATAATGAGCCATCTCTTAGACTGCAGTAATTGTTCTGCTTTAAAACTGCTCTTATTACCCTTTGGTTCAGCTATCCTAATATTTTGGATTTCAATTTTTTTTTCTGTGTGCCAGATTTTACTATATTAAAGTTATTATAACAAATACACACAGGTTCTCCACCCAAGCTTTGCAAACTTTCACTTCTTTGTAGCTGCAGGATTTTGTTGATGCCTAATGTCAACAGACATTATTGTGCCTAATGACACAATTGTGATCCATTCCAAAGGCAAGTAATTGTATTAAGAGATGTTTAAAGGTAAAGTTAAAACTGCATCAATAATACTTAGCACCCTGGCACCACAAAATTCCAAGAATATTATTGTTTGGATTTTGAACTTGCACAACTTTGAAAGTATATAGAATTGATAGTCAGTTCTGCATGTTTGTAATTGATGTCCAGTGCCAAAAGCCATATTGGAATTTTCAGGTATATCAAATTTTAGCTCCTGAGTTCATAATAAGGAGAGCAATTACACTTGATTTTCAGTATTGGTGTTTCCAATGCTCAATTTTTCAGTCTTTTTAATTGCTGATGATAGCAGCAATTATTGGTGTTGGATGTAAAGTGAATGACTTGCGAGTCCAGCATGTGATTTGCAAAGTTTGTTTATAGTTGTAGTTATATGTCAAAAGCTAACTGTTACGACACGGTGTAAACCCCCATGCTTAATTCAACCCAGCAGCAGAAAAGATTTATCCTGTGTAGTAACCTGTGAAAATTCGAGAGTCCAAGAACTATTTGAAGTAAAAATTAACAACTTTATTTCTTCAAGTATAACAGAGAATAATTAACTAACAACTGTTTACAACTCCTTCCTCTAACATATCTTTTACTTGCCCCTCTACAATACTGGGATGGAAATGTGTTGCTGGAAAAGCGCAGCAGGTCAGGCAGCATCTAGGGAACAGGAGAATCGACGTTTCGGGCATTAGCCCTTCTTCAGGAATGAGGAAAGTTTGTCCAGCAGGCTAAGATAAAAGATAGGGAGGAGGGACTTGGGGGAGGGACGTCGGAAATGTGATAGGTGGAAAGAGGTCAAGGTGAGGGTGATAGGTCAGACTGGGGTGGGGGCGGAGAGGTCGGGAAGAAGATTGCAGGTTAGGAAGGCGGTGCTGAATTTGATGGATTTGACTGAGACTGGCTGGGGGGAGGGGAAATGAGGAAACTGGTGAAATCCGAGTTCATCCCTTGTGGTTGGAGGGTTCTCGGATTTCACCAGTTTCCTCATTTCCCCTCCCCCCAGCTTGTCTCAGTCAAATCCATCAAATTCAGCACCGCCTTCCTAACCTGCAATCTTCTTCCCGACCTCTCCGCCCCCACCCCAGTCTGACCTATCCCCCTCACCTTGACCTCTTTCCACCTATCACATTTCCGACGCCCCTCCCCCAAGTCCCTCCTCCCTATCTTTTATCTTAGCCTGCTGGACCAACTTTCCTTATTCCTGAAGAAGGACTAATGCCCGAAACGTCGATTCTCCTGTTCCCTAGATGCTGCCTGACCTGCTGCGCTTTTCCAGCAACACATTTCCATCTCTGATCTCCAGCATCTGCAGACCTCACTTTCTCCTCTACAATACTGGTCTGATAAAAATCCCGATTAAGATTTAAACAACAAAGCTGCTTATCTCAAAACCAGGCAGCTTTCGGTTCTCCTCTGTATTCCTGTCTTTTCTTGGGGATTCTGCTTCACAGGTTACTGATTGATAAAGGTACCTTTAAGAGAGCTATATTTCAGGCAGTCTTTTTACATGCTGGTGGCTTGGCAGTTCTCATCTCAACTGTTCCATTTTCCCCAGTCTTATACCCCCAAAGTATCGGATTGAGTCGTTGGCTTTTAAGATTGTCAATATAATAAATTCAAACTTGATTAGAATCTGGGTTTTTTGGGGGGTATAATTTAAACTGATTGGCTGAATTCAAATTTGTTTTGTCTCATAGCAACTCAGCAGTGCTATCTGTTCTGAACCAAATGTTACATTGTAAAGTCTCCAGCACTTGGTGTGCTTGCCAAGTCCTTCACTCTCTCAAAGGTACAGTACACTTCTACACCTTCATAACATAATCTTGTTAATTATTATTTCAAGGAGACTGTGAAGATGTTGCTGTTGTAGGCCAAAAGTGTATAGGCAACTGCAATTGTCCATTATGCAATTGGCTCGATATTATCAGGGATCCCCTTGGCTTAACTTCTTAAAAAATTCAGATATAGTGTTCTGTTCTCTGTACACTTCTTTGGTATTCCTGGCTACAAAAAACCCGTTAACATTTTAAGAGTAAAATCATTATGTAATTCAGCTGGCTGTTATTGATAGTGCTGATCATTTGGGAGAGTGGGACTTCTATCAAAATTTTCTCTATGAGGGAGAGTGGTACTATCCCATATAGCCAGAGATTTTGACTTTTCACCCTTTCTCTTCTAAAGTATTACATTGGCGGAATCTTTCAGTGGCTGTGCTACATATTCTTTTTAATCAAATTAGACAAATAGTCCCAAGTGAATGGTACTTTGCACTTATGCAAGATCAAGATCTTTTTTTTTGGAACAGTGAGTTTCTTCCCCATATTATTTCCTTAATCCTGACCAAGCTGTACTCCTTTCTGTTTTTTTTTAAATTCCTTCCCTGACCCCTCAAGATTAGCCAACTGCATTTAAGATTCATTGACATTTTGTGTCTGTTAGGTAATGAATTGATGTTGAACCTGTTCCAGGCTTCCATTATACAACCTGGCCAAAAGGCATGAGAGTTTTTATTAGCAATAATAATAATATTGGTTCTTGCAATACCATTTTTCAAGCTGTAGATTTTCAAAAATGTTCCACAATTGTACAATGTTTAAAAAGGCTATAGGATTGTGAACTGGCATAGATAAGTCTGGAAACCCCTAAGGTAACTTTGATCTCTTCAAAAGATAATAACTCGTGAAACTCCATCAGTAACCTCTCTCGCCTATGTTTTGATGGACTGTTTCCATTTTACAGTTCACTAATTTGTGCTGAGGTTATGTCCATATTAAATAGCTGCCAGCAAAATAAAACTATGCTGAAATGCCAAATGGAGAAATATATTTATTGTTCTCTTGTATTTTAGAATATGGACATTCAGTAAAACTGTCCTCAGTCTGAATCCTAATGGGGGTGTCTCGGGACTGAGGGAACTAGGTGGGAACCTTTGATTTAGGTTCATTCTGTGTTCTGGAAAATAATGCTTTGTCGGTGCAGAAAAGTCTGCACAAGTAAATATTTCCAGATGAAGCTTTTGGGAAATGTATTCTTCATCTGAAGCTATGGGGAAATTTGCACATACACCCCCACAGAAACAGAAAACATCTACATTTTAATATTTTATCTGTCACCATAAGTTGTGTTCACACTTCAATTAATTTAAAAGTACACTTTAAATATCTCATGGAGGCCACTGTCCTGATTGATGCACAGTTAAGGCCACTGAAATGTTATACCGCATAACCTCCATTTATAACATGAAGCTGCTTGGAACTTACCTTGAAATAATGATTAATTAGTTAAACATCTGAATATGAAAACCCATTAGTAGGGTTGTGGGGGAAGGTCAGGGGTAAAGGCAAATGAGTTGTCTTGCTGAATGCTTGCATGGATACTATGGTTTGGATGGGTTCTGTCTGTATTGTAAACATATTCTGCTATTGGTTCAGAACACTCCGTTACCTTGTTGGTCTGCTCTATATAAAGGGATAATGTTGATTCTAATACAGAAAGGTGAAATTCAGATCTGCAACTAACTCTCAGCTTTCAGGGGTTTTGAAATCTCAGCTAGGTGCCATCTCTGTTGACTCAACAAGTTATCTTCGTTTCTCCCACCCTGAACCTCTGAATTTTGGTGATTTTAAGCACCATTCTCAGCTTGCCTTTTTTTTGCTGTCTGCCCTACTACTTTACCTCTCTTTCATGTAAACTTCACAGCCTATATTCACTTAACCTTACTATCTTATGTGGCCTCACTTCTCCAAGTATTGATCACATGTGAGGCTGTCTGTAAATATTTCTTTTGTATCATTCGAGCATAATCTGCATCTGTCTCCAAACCCTTTCGCTGCTGTGTTTGCCTCAAGAAATGTTTCACCCAATTCAATTTGTTCTGCATTCCAGATTTTTGTTTGTCTAGCCTTTGGCTGTTCATTCTTGACACTATTTCTGCAGCTGCTGGTCTGCTCAACCTCACTTACACAACCACCGTTAATGCCCCATTTCCCATTTAAGCCCGTCTTCTCAGCCTAATCCACTCGTGTGGCCGCACTGGTCTCGCTCAGTCAACCAGTCACCTATTCATCTACTTCCCCACTTAAACATTCAGACTGGACTTTGTAGCTTGCTACATGGCAGCTCACAATACAAAAGGAGGCATGTCTTGACTCTTTCCCCCAGCTCCACTGCACTCCATCTAATTCCCCAATGGATTCTGTGCATTTTTGTGACAGACCAGATCAAAAGAAATGAGGAACGAAATGTCTGCAAGGGTAATTCAATTGGTCCCACTCGCTTGCCCCTTCTATGTAGCCCTGTAGGTTTTTTTCCTTCAGAAAGTGAACTTTCTTTTGAACACCTCAGTTGAATATGTCATCTTCAAACTCTCAAGGCACTGTATTCCTGGTTCTAAACATCCGTTATGTGAAAAAGATTTTTCTCTTGTTGCTTTTGTCATTTAAAAAGTGTTCCATTGCTGTTGACCCTTACACCAGTGGGAGCGGTTTCTCCTTATCTACTCTGTCCAGACCCCTCTCCACCTATCCAGTCTCGTTTACATTCTCCAAGGGTAATAGCCCAGTATTTGCCAATCTGACCACATACTTGATGTGCTTCAATATTTTTAGAGAATATGGTTGCTTTCTGTGAATTCAAAGTATTTTTATACTCTTGGAAATTCTCTAAAAATGAAGTTTGCAAGGCTCTGTTAGTCATTGACTTTTCACCACTGATACATGAATTCCAGCTCTTTGTCCAGAAATTTCATCCGTTTGCTTGAATGAGTCCATTTAAAAGCATCTATATGCCCTTGTAAAACCACTTTATAGTGGTCTTGGGTTCAGAGCAGAACTACATGATTCACAATGCATGAGTAGTCTTCAGTTTTTGTTTCCTGCTGCTAATCTCATTTTGCTTCTGAATCTGAAATGGCTCTTAAACCAAAATGAAATAACTATGCCTTTATTTGGATAATTAGATAATCTTTGGATGTAAGAATTTCAGTCATTAAAGAAATTATTTCCATTAATTATTGCAGGAATACTGCACGGTACCTCTGGAAGAGGATACCTCAAGCCATCAAAACTGTGAGTAAATAGTTTTAAGAACATTGCTTTCTATATTGTTTCCTTCGGAAGCGTGAGATGTTGAGTGTTAAATTGGGTGTTGCAAGTGTTGAAAAGAATGGTAATAGATTATTTTATCCATTTGGGAAATGTGGGTTTTTCTGGTGAGGGTATTTATTGAGGAGAGAGTGAGGTCTGCAGATGCTGGAGATCAGAGCTGAAAATGTGTTGCTGGAAAAGCGCAGCAGGTCAGGCAGCATCCAGGGAACAGGAGAATCGACGTTTCGGGCATAAGCCCTTCTTCAGGAATGAGGAAAGTTTGTCCAGCAGGCTAAGATAAAAGGTAGGGAGGAGGGACTTGGGGGAGGGGCGTCGGAAATGTGATAGGTGGAAAGAGGTCAAGGTGAGGGTGATAGGTCAGACTGGGGTGGGGGCGGAGAGGTCAGGAAGAAGATTGCAGGTTAGGAAGGCGGTGCTGAGTGAGTTCGATGGATTTGACTGAGACAAGGTGGGGGAAGGGGAAATGAGGAAACTGGTGAAATCCGAGTTAATCTCTTGTGGTTGGAGGGTTCCTAGGCGGAAGATGAGGCGCTCTTCCTCCAACCGTCGTGTTGTTGTGGGGTATTTATTGCCCATGCCTAATTCCGTTGAGGAAGTAGTGATGAGCCATCATGTTGAATACAACTGAATAACTTATTGGACATTTCAGAGGTCAGTTGTGAATTAGCCACATTACTGTATAACTGAAGGCACAGTTTGCCCAGATGAGGTAAGGACATCAGATTTTCCTGAAAATACATGTGAATCAATTGGGTTTTTATAACAATCATATTTGGACAACAGTACTGATACTAGATTTTTGTTCCAGTTTTATTTCATTAATTGGATTTCAAATCCCTGGCTACTGTGGTGGGATTTCAACTTGTGCTTTTTTCTCAGTAGTCCAATCATCTGAATTAATAGCTCTGTAATATAAACCCCTGTGGGATTGTATCAACTTCTATATAATATCTCATTTCAACCAGAACAAGTTGCCTTTGCGACATGTTAAACCTAAAGTATTGACTGGAATTGGATCAGTCCAATCAATTGGATTGCGTCAAGTTACAACATTAATTTAGCTTGAAAGTGCATTTATGTTTTGCTTGAAACATTACACAGAATGTTACTATGCAGTTAACATTCTATTTATTCCTATATTTTCCATTCCATCTCTTTATTTCCCCCAGTTGGTGTTTCATTTACTCAAATTTCATATTCAATCATTTCAGAGTAAAACATCTAAAATGTGCAAGCAATGCAATATCTGAACCAACTAAGTCATTCGAATATTTTTAACTAATTTTGACCACAGTCCATTGTTGCACAATAATGAAAAGTAGTGGGGAAAAAAGGGCAAGTAATGGTGGGAGGAATACTCTAGTATGTGGGGCTCACGGCAGCTTGTGGCACAGTGAGGGCATTTGTGAGGAAGCAAAGCATCATGGAGCCTTAATATCTGTGGCATCACCTTAAAGCTGATTATATAGTCTCGATGTGGTACCTAGCCTTGATACAGATGAGTTTTCATGAAAACACTTTAAGCTGAGGAGTCATAAGATCATAAAATAAAATAGCAGAATGAGGCCATTCAATCCATCGAACCTACTCTGCCACTTGACCATGGCTGATGTGTTTCTCAACTGTTTTCCTGCCTTCTCCTGGTAACCCTTGATCTGCTAGTCAAGAACCTATCTTTCTCTGTCTCAGATGCACTCAATGGCTTGGCCTCCACATCCTTCTGCAGCAGTGAGTTCTAAAGAGTCAATCCTTGTATTTCGTTGTTAAAATCTTTATACTGTAGGTGTGATTTTTATAAAGTGTATCGTGGAATAATTCCTGAGCTGTCTCTACTCGTGATTCTGCATCCTTAAGACCTCCCCCTGCCCAATCCAGACACAACTTACTACTTCCACCACTGACTGTCACAAACTCAGTTACGCCATACGGGAGGTTTATGTTCAGAATATGCCAACTGATCCTGTCAGGTGCTGGAATTATATCATCATCACATCCATGCCTAGGATTTCCCCTCTGTGCTCATAGATCCCAGGATCCCTACTCATCTCAGATTTCTGAAGGGCCTATACCATGCTCACAGACAGCGAGTTCTCTGTATCAGTGATCTTCCCCAGTGCATTCACCTTCTTCTGCTGTTTTCTGCCTCGTGTGATTCTGCATGTCCACAATGTCCTTTCTGGTCCAATCCATTTCTGGAGCTCTTTACATGAGTGATCTCCAATACTTCTAGATCATTGATTCCCCACTACTCAGCGCACCTGGATCTTGGGGTGCCCCTGTTGTTCTCTCACTCTCGTCTCCAAAGGTGTTGGGGGGGGGGGAAAAAGACAAACCTTCACTTCTGTCACACTATAGACTCCTCTGTCTTTTAGTTTAGCCAGTACTCAGGTCCTGTAGTAGTACTATCTGAATCTTGATACTTTGAACTGAAAACAAAATTTGACATCAATCATTTGTGAATCAATTCCCTTAATAAATAGTGAAAAAGTAGAATATAGAGTAAATTGGCAAGAATATAAAAATGGTTTGTAAGAATATTTGCCAATATATAAAAATTAGACTAGGTAAGATAAATATGGATCCTTTAGAGGGAGAAAGAGGTGCAATACCTATGGGCCATGTGGTAATGACAATGATATTGAATGCAGAAAAAAGTATTTTTCTCAATGAAAAGCAAACCTAATATATCCAAAATAAATGATAACCTATAAACTAGTAACAGAGTAATTAAGGTAATTTTACCAACAGAGAAAATGTATTGCAGCAGTTTAAATACTAAAAGACAATTTAGCACAGCCAATTCACCTAACCTGCATATCTTTGGAATGTGGGAGGAAATCTGAGCACCTGATGGAAACACATGCAGACCAGGCGAGAACATTCGCCCAAAGCTGGCATTGATCCCAGGTTCTTGGCCCTGTGAGGCAGCAGTGCTAAGCACTGAGCCACCATGTCACTCTGAGCATGCACTTCCTCAGAGAATTGCTCTTCTACGTAGTTTCCATCTTGAACATCACCATTGGTTTGTCTTTTGTCATAGGACGTGTATGATTGTGCAACATTAAATCTATTGTTACTGGCTTGTTGTCTTCACTGATGTTATTTGCTGTCCAACTTTCGTCACGGTTTGGCTGGGATGACAATATTGACAGCAATTTATTCATGTTTCCGATACAGGCTAATCTCTAACTCTTAGCAATTTATAATCGAATATAAATGAAATTGCAAAGCCATCGGGTTGCGCTGGGAAATGCTGTGAAATCTTTGTCTTCTGTTTCAGTATAAAATGATTTCACTTTATAAACATGTTACCACCATTCACTGCTAGCTTTGAAATTTGCAACACCTAATTATTTTTTTCTTCTCTCAGGGCTAAGGTTCTGATCGACCTGAGAGAAAAATAATGTATTTGTTATTGATCTATTTTACCACTTCATTTTCCAACTATGGTCACATTGCTAAGCTTTTCTCTGTTTGCCAAGATTAATCTTGGGCATGTGCCTAGTTTGCTTTCAGACCTTCTTTGAATCTCTAATGTAGCTGTCGTTTATTTTGAATTCCTAGCTGCAACACAGTTGTCTGCTCTACAGTCTCAATTTTTAAGTTTGAACAGGGTTCTATCTGTTGTTCTTTCATGGTAGTGTTACCATATTACAGGGTGGAATTCCATGTACCACTGAGGTGATAGCCTTGATAATGAATGTTGACATACACAGATGTGAGGAATTGAAGAATCATCAACAATGGTGTGCTATTCAATGAATGAGAATGCTGGTTCCAAGGCAAAATTGGTTTCAATAATGAGCAAGTTGTAAGAAGAAAGAGTTTGGATTTTCTTTGGTTCCAAAGTCAATGTTCATCTAATACATATAACCTGAAGAAGTATCTAAGTTATTATGGAAAGAGGCAGAGAGTAAAGTCTTGAAAGATTGCTGGTGATGCAAAACTAGGTAGAAATGTTGGCCACAATGAGGACACAGAGGCCACAAAAGAATATAGACATTAAGTGAGTAGACAACAAGGTTGTACATGGATTATAATGTGGAAGTAAGAGGTTTTTCACCTAGATCCTACTAGAGGCTACCCAGTCTGATTTGTTTTATTTATAATTTCTTTAAATACAGTGGAAAATTGCAAAATCTTTTAAAAAGGTATGCAGTTTGTAGATGTTGACTTTCAGGGAGACTATCTACAGGGAACACACACAGCATACGGGAACACCACGCAATTAGAAAGGCAAGTTAATGGTCTGTTAGTCTTTATTGTCAGATGATTAGAATACAAGATTAAAGGAGTTTGCTCCTGCTCCTAAATCATATGCTCATATCTAGAGTCCCAGAGATCCTTGTCAGGCCTATTAAACCGTCTATCTTAATGCTTAATACTTGGCCGTCCCTGTGGTCAATCTAAGCTACATCGGTGGTTAAAGGGATGGCTCCAGCAACTATCCCCCAGACCTGAAGAACAAAGATTCCACCATTCTGGGATGGTTTCTGCAGCAAACCACAGAATTTCTTAATTGACGCTAACTGCCTTGGGAGCAAAAAATCAAGGCTAATGCACAGAACTCAGGTCTGACTTCAAGCATCAGTTATTTTCTGTAGCTATCTGAGCCACTGTAGGAAGCCAGAAAGAATTAACTGTTGCAGTAACCCATGTTCTAATGATAGGCTGCAATGGCGAGTTTTCCCATCATTTCTAATGGAGCATTAGCTTAGAATCATCGTACTTTCAAAGTATCCTTCCTGAATTGGTGAGAGGCATTTAAGTACAAAATGTGGTCATTTTAATTCATCCCTAACGTTGGTCAGCACTGTACCTGCTATTTCATAAACTGTCAGCTTGTGGAGTGGCTTCATGCAATACTGTCAATCTCAAACGCCTTCTCAACTTGACAAGGTTTCAGGCCAACTTATTTTCCCACATATCGCAAACAAAGCACTCCACGATATGTCACCTTGGTATTTATTTTTGTCCTTTGCTTATGTTGCAGGCTAATCCTGAGCTTGGTGCAATTTGGTCTGTGGGACAGCGTATTTGGCAAAGGGATTTTCCTGGCATTTACACTGTCATTAGCTCTCATCAATGGTCTGACACCATCCAGCCTATCATGGAGGAATTGAGAGGTAAGATCCTTATCATTGCTTCAGAATTGAAGTGTTTTCAGCAGGGACTAGGAGATGAGAAATTTAAGGAAGGAGGAAATGTGCATTCCACTGAGGAAGGATAGAGAATATGAAATCCATAAACTGAACTTTGATACAACCGGTTCTGCTATAACGCACGTTTCTTCAACGCGAATTGGCTACAATGTGATTGAAGAATTTAGACCACTATTTGTAGAACGTAAACTTTGCTTACTTGTCTTAGCTATTCTGGTCCCCTTGGTTTAAAGGATGCTGTTATTACGCCATGCGGGAACAGAACTACCACGTTATATCAGAACAGACTGTAGTTTTATTTTTGCATATCAGATCTGGTTTTGTGGAACCAAAAAACAAACTAGCTGCTCAATGTTTTGTTGAATCATAGGTGATTCCTGGCAGTTTGTGGAATGACTTCATTTTGTGCTGTTAGTGGACTTATAATGTAGAGTAGCTTTTGTGTGGGATGTGGACTGGATAAAAACAGAGTAGGAGAAGGCCATTTGGCCCTTTTGAGCCTGTTCTGCCATTCATTGCTATCATGGCTGATCATCCAACTCAATAACCAACTCCTGTTATTCCCCCATATGCATTGATCCCTTTAGTCCTAAGTGCTCTATCCAACTCTTTCTTGAAATTATGCAATATTTTGGGCTCTTAAAGTAAACGCAAGAACTGCAGGTTCTTGTGATCTGAAAACAGAAATAGAAAGTACTGGAGAAAGTCAGAAGGTCCAGTAGCATCTGTGGAGAGAAAGCAGAGCGAACATTTCAGTGACCCTTCAGACTAGAAGTAGCTAGGAAAAGGCTGGTTACATATATATTGAGGATGGATGTGGGTGGTAAATGAGGACCAAGAGGATCCTATCAGTGTTATGGGAGGGAAGAGAAGAGGTGAGGACAGAAGTGTGGAAGTGGATTGGACCCAGCTGAGAGCTCTCAACCAAAATGCTGGGGAATCCTTGATTGAGGAAAAAGGTGGACATTTCTGAGACAGAAGGTAGTGTCATCAGAACAGATGTGAGAAAAATTGAGAAGTTGGGGGAATGAAATGGAGTCCTTACACAAAATGAACTTTGAGGATGTATAGTGCAGGTGACTTTGAGACTCAATAGGTTTATAATGCATATTGGTAGCCAACCTATCCCCAGAAATGGAAACAGCGATGTCCAGGAAGGGAAGAGTCAGATGTACCAGGTGAAGGTGAGAGCAGGGTGGAAATCGGAAGTGACATTGGCCAATTTTTCCAAACCTGTATGAGAGAGGGAAGCAGCACCGATGATGCCGTTGATGTGCCAAAGAAAGAATTGTGGGGAGGATTTCATGACCCATTCAACCATAACTGGAGTCCACACCAGTACCCATGGCCACGTGTTTGATATGTGGAAAGAGACAAGAATTGAAGAAGAGATTGTACAAAGTTAGGGCGAACTCAGCAAGGTGGGGGCAGGTGATGGTCAATGGTTTTGGTTTAGGTCTTTTTCCCAGGAAAATGTAAAGAGACTCAAGACCATCCTGATTGTGTGTATGGGTGTGTGTGGGTGGGTGGGGGGAGCATGTAAAGAGAGTGCTTTGGTAGCAAATTCCACAGGCTCACACTCTGGGTGAAGAAATTTCTCCTCATCTCTGACTGAAATTGCCTTATCCTGAATATTTAGCTGTGACCTCTTGTCGTAGACTCCCCCACTCTTGGGAACATCTAACCTGTCTAGTCAGGTTAGAATTTCAGACCTTTCTATATAGGAAGTGGTGCTGCTCAGTTATTCCTCTGTACAATGCGAGATGGATCCAACATTGCTTGAGGTGGACTTATGTTATGGAGGCGATCGCATGCTGGTGGGGGAGTTCCGTGTGCTGCGGAGTGCCTGATTCACTGTTGGGAGTGGGTTTGATGTGCTGTAGAATGGCTGATAAGCTGTACTGGCTGGGTGTGATGTGTTGGGGAGTGGCTGATGCATTGCTGGGAATGGGCTTGCTGTGCTATCAAATGGAACTGAAGGTGTGAATCAGCAATATAAGCAAATGCTGTAGCGGTTTGTGTAGGGATACACAACGAGAAATGTTTGTCTGGCCTATCGGTCTATCATTTGATGCTATCAATTAGCATTTAATCGATCTTCCAAGGGAAATGGTAGCTGCATTTTATTCTTAATCCCTAGAGTTAATGAAACTAAACTGTCATTCTGTATCACAACTGGTAGGTATATGGGCTTTTGTTGCAGTTACGTAATTCATTCTCTCTTCATCTCCCTCTTCCCCTGCCCCGGCCACCGTCCTACACACTCCCTCCTTGCCCTTAAAGTAAACCATGTGTTTGTTCTGCTTAGTGTTGTATTAGCTTAGTCAGGAGTTTTTGAGGAAATTCCATCATTTTTTTCTAATACCTTAAATGCAATCTGAAGTGACTAAATATACTCTAGCCGTAATGAATGATTTCCATATCTTTGCATAATGTTTACTCACACTCTGGTTACATCTCCAGCAGCTGACAGCATGATGTGCTGCAAGTACCAAAAAAAATCTTACTCATGCTGATTTTTAATTGATTTGTTTGCTCCCTTCCTTGTGAGATTCTGATCATCCAGTGTAGTTTTTCAGCCGTTGGGGACATGTAAGTCAAACATATAAACTCAACACGCATATAATGTCTTGCACCACCTGTTGAAAACCATGACCTATTTGTCTGTGTTTAGTGACCCCAGAGCATGCATGTTGTGCGCTGCTTAAATTTGTGTTTGGTTTAAAAATCCATTGCATTATCCCTCCCCCGTTGCCATTTCCCCTCCACAATCATCATTCCCCTCACTCAGTTTTGCACTTCATCCCAACACATATGCAATGCAGCCCTTATGTCATGTTGCATTGGGTCTGGATTTGTGCACGTGTGCATTTCTAGACAGCAAGCAGTTGCCTGTGCTTGTGTGTGTGGTCAGACACTGCCTTATCCCCTAGGTGTTTTACCTTCTTCTTGTTTGAGGAGAGTGTCGTGTTTTGTTAAAATCTCAGGATGCTGTTAACTGTACAAGTTCCATTGACTTTATGGTCTGTATGTTGAGTGGTCTTGGATAAATATGTCTCCACATGACCTTTGCCTCCTGGATCATTTTGGATTACTTTTGAGAGTGGAGAGAAATTCCCCAGAAAATTTTATTTTTCAAAATTATTTCAAGGTTTATTTCCATGCGTGTCTGGTTGGTTAGTGATAGGTGTCAAAAATTGTAACATTGCAATGTGGAACTGGCTTGATGATTCATTTTGTTTTAAACTTGTATATAGCCTCCCGGGTTATCCCCAGGTTTTTTTCTTCTCTATAATTCAGGTCCAGCTGCCAACATAATTTGGGTATTGTGGCCACCAGACTGCAGGCCAGAATGTTTGAATTTCATGATGCAACCAGACTGAATATGTCTGCTCTAGTGTGTGTTTGACCTAGAGTCTGTGTCAAGGATTCGGGCATGAGTCCTTCATCAGGATTCCTGAAGAAAGGCTCATGCCCGAAACGTCGATTCTCCTGTTCCTTGGATGCTGCCTGACCTGCTGCGCTTTTCCAGCAACACATTTTCAGCTCTGATCTCCAGCATCTGCAGTCCTCACTTCTATATCAAGGATTGACATGTTTTATGGAGTGCACAAGTATGCATCAAGCAGTCAAAGGTTATTACATAAGTATAGGTTTTAGTTTAAACAGGGTAGTGCAACAATGAGTCCTGTTTCAGGTCCATACTTCCAATTTTGACAGTTTGTTGCACAGGTCACCACCACCTCAGGCCTGAGATAATAAATGTGGCCTTGCTCATGTCACTCACACCAAAGAAACTAATGCAGCACCTTCACTGACCTCTTTGGGCATATTAATTCAAGATTAATTCATCAGTCCAGGGCTGAGGGAGTACTTCACTGTGGGAAGTGTCCTATTTAAAGTCTGTTAAATCACAGCAGATTAAAAACAAAAGACATAAAAGATCCTGTAGCATCAAAAAAATTCAACTAGCTCAAGGAAGAGTGAGGGAGTTAACCGTAGTGTCTTGATCATTGTTTACCTCCCTCTGTGTCAAGAAAACATAGACTATCTGATCAACATCATAGTTCTGGTTGTGGGAGAGTGCTGTGTGCAAATTGGCTGCCATGATTACTGTTAAAAAGTACTTTATTGGCTGTAAACTGCTTAGGTCCTGAGAATATGAATGGCATTATATAAATTCAAGCCCATGTTTGTTTGATAGCACAATCTAAGCAATATTGGAAGTTTAACTGATTAAAAAAAAAATGAAATGTGCTTTGGCAAAGGTATGAGAACAGCTAAAAGTCAAACCTTTTGTTTTGTGTCCTCTCAACTGTGTCCCAAAAATGACAAAGTTAAAAATCACACAACACCAGGTTGTAGTCCAACAGGTTTAATTGGAAGCACACTAGCTTTCGGAGCAACGCTCCTTCATCAGGTGATTGTGGAGGGCTCGGTCGTAACACAGAATTTATAGCAAAAATTTGCAGTGTGATGTAACTGAAATTATACATTGAAAAATTGATTGTCTGTTAAGCCTTTCATCTGTTAGAATACAGTGATAGTTTCACTTCTTTCATGTGTAAATCACAAAACCATTTTTTTTAAAAGTTGCATTCTCGGGGCTCAGCTGCGGGCATTACCACTGCACCACAAGAGCTCTGCCATTGTAAATGTACATAAAGACTAAATTACAATAGTCCAGTGCTAAAGTTTTTGTTTGTGAGATGCAGGTCACTTGCATACTACGTGTAAGTTTGCATGCATTTCATGCAAATGCTGTTGAGAGAAGCCTTTGAGATATGTTAGATAGTTGTTAATTTTCTTGTGTGACATTTAAGTATACTAATGTTGGAAATAGTGCATACCATCTGCAAGTTGTATTGGCTCTTGCCAAAGACTTTTTGACAGCACTTTTCAAACCCACAATCTTTATCACCTGGAAAGACACGGGCAGCAGATCCTTGAAAAGCACCATCTGAAAGTTTCCCTGCAAGTCTCTCACTATCCTGAGTTTGGAACTGACAGTGTGCCTTCATTGTCGGTCAACATCAGCATTGTGGGTGCACCAGGGACTACAGTGGCTCAAGAATAGAGCTCATTGCCACCTGCCCTAGGCTAATTAGAAACGTGCAATAAACACTAGTCTACCCAATAATTTGAACATGCCATGAATGAATTTCTTTTAAAAAAGAAAGAACTATTGTTCTCAGATAGATCTGTTCATTCTGTTGATCAGCAATGGAATGAACACAGAGTCTGCCTCTGGACATTGTGATGATAATGGAACGAAAGAATCAGTCACTCCTTTCAAAGCCTTCCCAAGTATTTTTCACTTGAGTGGATAAGTTGCGTTATGACGTTTGCGTAACATTTCTTTGGTGTTTTACATTCATAGGATTTTTTTTTAAAGGTGGGCAGTCTAGATTGAAGCTGATTATGCAAGTTTCACAACTATTCAATCAATTTTATTTTTGAAGATGCTACAAGACGACGTGCCTTTGGTCTTGTTGCCCAAGCGTACACATCAATTAGTGCTGACGATCTTGCTGCTTTTGTGGGACTTCCTGTGGAAGATGCTGTTAAAGGTAGTGTTTTTGCTAGTATCTCAGATTACCAAGTAAACCAAGTATTTTGTATTGGTTATTTTGGATTTGCAGCTTCTTGCGAACTCCAGTTTTATAAGAACTGTGGCATATGTCTGGGCTCTCTCCCTAAATATCGTGTGATAGGTTCAGTGTTTTAAATTATTTTAAGTGTAAATGTTTAAGCTCCAGATGTTTTGTATTAACAATATTTATTTAATATAAATTGTTTATCAAATGTAACTTTCTGTTAAGGATATAATTAAATCATATTATGATCATCATAAATACACATCGGACTATTTGACCCATTGAGCCTCCTCTACTGTTCAGTAAGATCATGGTTGATCTGATTGTGGCCACAACTCCACTTTCCTGCACAACCTTTGACTGACTTGTTGGTCAAAAATCTGACTAACTCAACCTTGAATATCTATATTGACTCAAACTCTGCTGCTCTTTGTAGAAAGGAATTCTAAAATCTAATAATCTCCTGAGAGAAGAATTCCTCTACAACTCTGTTCAAAAGGGAGCAATCTCTTATTTTAAAATAAGTCCCCTAGTTCTCGATTCCCTCATGAGAAACACCCTTGATGCACCTACCATGTCAAGCCCCCTAATATCTTATGTTTAAATAAACTAACTCCAATAAATATACACATGATATGCTTAACTATTCTTGATAAGGCAACCTTTGCATTCTGGAATTAGCCAGGTGAAACTTCTTTGAATTGCCTCATTGCTAGATGTGCAGGAATTGTCACCAATTTCAGGAGCTTGAGCAGTGACTACAGTGTATCTGCAAGGCTGAGAACTGATGGATTGTTTCTTCAAAGAGGTGGTCCCATTGCAGCCCAGGAACATGGAGGTAGAAAGGGAATTGGTAACTACCAGGCTGTCCAGGAGAATCAGAGTTTGTAGTTTGTGTCGGTTCCAACAATTTGGAAAGTAGGAGTGATGAGAGCTATAAAACAGCTCTATAGACTCAAACAGCACAAAAAATGCACATTGAGTCTGCATTGACAATGGCTACCACTAATGGTGTGCTAATCCCAATTCCCTGCACTCGTCCCATTTAAATATTTTTTAAAGATTGTAAGGAAGGAGATTGAAAGGCAAGACCTCTGAAGCGGAATCTTTGGATTATTTCCATTCCCAAGTGCTGATGAGCATTATTGAAAAAAAAGAGAATAGAGTGGTTGAACCCATAGCTAAAGCAATGGTATACCGAGGGACGAGTCAGATTTCTGAGACAAATGAATCTGTTCTGGGATGGGTCAGACCTCAGCAAAATGGATGGATGTATCTCAGCCTGACTGCAACAAACATCTTTCCAGGGAGGTTTGCTAGTACTGATGAAGCAGGTTAAAACTAGATTGGCAGGGGCTTGGTAACTTGAGAGGGGGCTCATATTCAAGGCAAATCAAAATTGATAAAAGGGAGTAGAAAAGTAGAAAGCTAAAATAAGATCAGAATAAAGAATGCTAAAACAAAGTGTTAAAGGCACACTACCTGAGCACTTGTAACATTGGCAAACAAAGTTGTTAATTAAAGGCCAAACTATGGTGGTAATGTTGGACATGGTATAAATCAGAAAATTTGACGTGCAAGTGATCTGGGTAATAGAGTGGTAATGGGTGACTTAAATTTACTTGTGCACTGGGGTAAACAAATTAGCACAGATGCTGTGGGGGTAAAATGCTGGCCTGTATGAGATGGGTTTCTGGAGAGGTATATTGAGGAACTAGTAGAGATTGAGCTATTTTGAATGTAGAGTTATATAGTGAGATAAGGAGAGTGTGGATGCATCAGTGGTTACCTTTCAACATTCCATAGCTTTGAGAGAATGCTTTCTCTGGATTGGAAAGTAATTTTAACTCTGCTATTTAAGAAAGGCGGGTGATGGAGAATGTTATACTTAACATTATAAAGGATGTGAATACTGGGCATTTATTTTGAAAAGAATGCTAAAATTGGGCAGAGTAAATTTGGATTTATGAAAGGGATATCATGTTTAACAAATTCATTAGACTTATTTTTTTGAGGGTGTTACCTGTGGCCCTTGATAGAGATGGAAATGTGTTGCTGGAAAAGCGCAGCAGGTCAGGCAGCATCTAGGGAACAGGAGAATCGACGTTTCGGGCATTAGCCCTTCTTCAGGAATGAGGAAAGTTGGCCCTTGATAGAGGGTAACCATCGTTGCACGTATTTGCATTTTCAGAAAGCTTTTAATGAGGTTCCACAGAGCATATGGAATTGGGAAAAATGTATATGTATAGATCTTGAATTGGTTAACAGATAGAAAGCAGAGTACAAATAACTCATTCTTGTGATGGTGACTGTTATAATTGCAGTACTGCAAGTGCCAGTGCTAAATCCACAACTGTTCACAATCTACAGAAATTATTTGGATGTAGGGGCCAATTGCAATCTTGTTGCTAACCGTAACTGGATGTGGGCAACGTTCACTGTAAGCTGAGCAGCTACTGGCAAGCTCTGTGCACATTGATTGGTGTGCCCATTTGTAACCTCTGGTTCTGGAAGTTGCTACCATGCTGGTGGCAAGAAAAAGGGAATATTAGTTCTGAGAAGAGTACAGAAGGTTCAAGCTATTGAATGGGTTCGAGCATAGCAGATGGAATAACTGAAGTTACTCACTTCTGTGGAAAAACAGAAATGTGGAATGTTTCTTAAATGGTGAAAGGCCAGGGAATGTGGAGATGCTCAATGAGATTCAGGTGTTTGTGTTCATGAGTTACTTAAATTTAACATGAAGGCAAATGATATGTTGATTCCTATTAGAATGGGATTTGAATAATAGAATAAAAGCATCTTGGTGCAGTTGTATAGAGATTTGGTGAGACTTAACCAAAAGTATTGCGTCTAGTTTTGATCCCTATATCTAAGAATATACAGAGAAAATGCAGTGGAGGTTCACCAGCTAGAACCATGGGGGATGGAATTGTCTTATGAGGAAAGATTGAAGAGACTGGGTTATATTTCCTGTAATCTTCATGTTCATTGTATCTCAGAGTTTTTATAGAGCGTGACGAGGGAACATTGATAAAGTCTGGCTTTTTAAGACTATGATAGGGAGGAATTTCTTCACTCTCATCATGGTGCCAGTGCTTCAATGTTTCCCTCCTGGTTGCATCATTTTGAGGTGCTAGATTAGTTTGAAACTTATTCCATTAAAGTCGTACATCATGAGGAAGGGAATCCTCAATGTGCAGGTGGTACTTTGTTTCCGCAGGGTGGTCACATCAATCCTACTGCAACACACAGTTGCATCTGCAACAGATAGATTAGTGATGATGAATTCAAGCAGGTTTTGCCTGTTATTCTCCCCACAGCACCTGCTGCAGACCCAGTCTAGCCATTATGTCCTTTGGGCTCGGCCTGCTAAGCCAGCTTTCTCAGTAGAGCCACTCTTAGTGATGCGCAATGAAGAATGCCAAGAATATCAAGTCCTGACCCAGAGTACATGCTGTGCCCTTGACATTCTCAGTATTTCTTCCAGCTGGTGTTCAACCTGAAGTATGATTCCTCAGCCAAAGGAAGCAGGCAGCAGGAGATTTACTTGCCCTATTTGATCCAATGACTACAGACTCTAAGAAGCCTCACAGCAATGTTCAGGAGTCCCAGACTAACTCTCTCCTGACTGTATATCGCTGTGGCACCATCTCGAGTGAACCTGTCCTGCCAGTGGAACCAGATATACCCAGGGATGGTGAATTCTGAAACATAGTCTCACTCTCAAAATCATAATTTACATGGTCAGGTAGTTGTTTTACGAACCTGTTGGACATGTCTGGCAAATCTCCCCAGATGTTGGTAAGGAGGACTCTGCAGGGTCAATATAGCTGAGTTTGATGTCTTTTCATTCCCTTTTCTTAGACCTTGTGGCAGTTTGATACTACAGAGTGGCCTTTTAGGTTCATTCAAAGGCCATTTAGGAGTCAGCCAAAATTCTGTGGGCCTGAAGTCGCATGTGGTCTGTCCAGGAAAGGCTGGTAGATTTCCTTTCCGAAAGATCATCAGGGAATCTGGATGTATTTTCATAAAAATTGGCAATGTTTCATGGTAGCCATTAGACAGTTGTGGTGGGATTTGAACTCTTACCGCTAGGCCATTAGCCTGAGCCTCGGAATTTCTAGACGGCTACCTCTCCTCAACTGGGACACCGACTGAATATCTCCACACTTCAGCTCCTATGTGTTGTAGTTTCTAGATTCCTTTCTTGGAACCCGGGTTTCTTTTTATAAAATGCCAGAGCACCCCCCTCCTCATCCCTGCACCAAATTCACTAATTTCAGCACTTGCCTCACTTCACTAGCCATCATGAAACTTACTTGAGTTAAAATCAAGTTACAGTTCAGTTTTTTTCAAGATAATTGTTTAGGTGTAGATTGGAGCTGGTTTTCAACTCAAGTGTATGTAAGTATAAGGTAACTGTTCCGTGGTTTGTGGATTTTCAACTCTGCAAACTAATTGTGAAGTAGTGTACTGTGAGCTAGATTGTGAGGCATAAAAGCAAGCTGTGCCAGATAAATGGTCTCTGGGTTTATAGAGTTTGAGACTTTGATAAAAACTACAGTACCTCAGGCCAAATGTGGCATTACATCAAGTGTTGGTGCAAACAGTATGTCATGTTCCCATGTTCCTCATGTTCCCCTGCCATGCAGGGGAACATGAGGGTCTGGAAATTAGGCAGTGTCAATTAAATTATTCAACACCAGAATTTAGATTTTATTGAGCTGTGACCATTTAGCGCTTTATAGATGTTTTAAAAGCTATTAATTTTAAATGTATGGGAATTGCTCATTTACTCATAATACAACATAATTTTCAGACTTAATTACAGGAATTTTGATTTTTTGTTACAACTCATCAGTACGATGTTGAAACCATGTAATCCTTTACCTTAGGCTATTATCAGATTATGCAATTGCACAACTCCAGATTTTATTCTGATTTGCTTTTATAAATCTTAGCTTCTCATTCAGATGGACAGCCTTTCCCTGTTCCATCTTCCTTGTTCCCTACCTCATAAACTCCCTTCTCTCTCTGCCCTCTGCTCCCACCCCTCCCACTCTCTTCCCCCTTCCATTCTTGCCTGCTTGAATTCCCTGGGCTTCTCCATCATCCATTCTCTCTGCTTCTACTCTCCTCCCTGTTTATCAATGCAAGGAAGGTTCTTGTGCAGCCAAGTGGAGAAGGATTGCATATAAATCATTGCCAGTCTTCTCCAGAGCTTCACTTATGTTCCCCCTCCAGCAATCTAAGTGAGGAGCCCTGCAGCTGAGCAAAATGGTCTATTAGTAGTCATTTTTCTGAGCAAGGTATCCGTTTCTCCAGGAATCTGTAGCACAATATTGCTGATATAATCCAGGATTTGATTTCCATTGGACCACTTGCTTTGGGTGGGTGCTATTTGAAAACAGTCCTCAAGTCAGTATTTACCCATTAGCGTTATTGGAGGAACATTACGTGTGTTCGTCCCCAGTGAACTAATGGAAGCATGGAAACCTAGTTGGCAGGAGAGTTATATTAAGGGTGGTCTCATTGATATTAGAGTCTGGACTTCCAAAAGATATTTGATAAAGTGGGCTTATTAACAAAATTGAAACCTGAAGATTAAAGGGTCATTGGTAGTGTGGATGAAAAGGTTTCTGGACCAAAAAAATAGCTTTAATTAGTTGTGTTTCAAACTTGAAGGAAACTGCATATTGCAAATCCCCAACCCCCTGCCACTTGCTGAAACATTTCAGGATCTTTAGATTTGCTAATAGAAACATAGTAAGTATAAAAGTGACAATGTTATGCTGAATCTTTATTCACTTGCAGAGTCTTCATGGACTCAAGACACTAAATGGCTGTCTCCTATGTTATAATTGTTCTGTGTATAATAGAACATAGGAAAGTACAAAGCAGAACAGGCCTTTCGGCCCACGATGTTATGCCGAGGATTATTTCTAATCTAAGATAAAATAACCTAACCTATGCACCCCTCAATTCACTGCAGTCCTTGTGCATGTCCAGCAGTTGCTTAAATGTCCCTAATGACTCTGTTTCCACCACCACTGCTGGCAACGCATTCCATGCATTTACAGCTGTCTGCGTAAAGAACCTACCTCTGACGTCTCCTCTATACCTTCCTCCTAATACCTTAAAATGATGACCTCTCATGCCAGTCAATCCTGCCCAGGGGAAAAGTCTCTTTGCTATTAACTCTATCCAAGCCCCTCATTACCTTGTATACCTTGATCAGGTCGCCTCTGTTCTTCCTTCTCTCCAGAGAGAAAAGTCTGAGCTTAGTCAATCTCTCTTCGAAAGACAAGCCCTCCAGTCCAGGCAGCGTCCTGGTAAACCTTCTTTGCATCCTGTCCAAAGCCCCTCTATCTTTCCTATAACATGGAGGAACAACTGGAACTAAATTATATGTTTGAGACTTTAAAACACAATACAGTTGCTTATAAAAATGTCCTTTTTTATGGTATTTTTCCATCTGTCCAGTGTTCAATCTAGTTTCCCTTTTATTCTACTTGCAGCTGTATTAGAACAGGGGTGGCAGGCAGATCCATCCACACGAATGGTTGTACCCAAAAAGGCAGGTAGGTGGTGCTGTTGCTCAACTTTTTTAAGAAAAGCATGTTGCAGTGTAAAAAAACTCACCTTTCAGCAAACGGAAAGATTTCTTTCAACTTTGCATGTAAATCATTTTCCCCTAAAGCAAGCTTTGACAGAAATCGTCTGGTTTAGCTTAAAAAGCCTTTTAAGTTCCATCTGCATCTGATTGCATCTCCAAACAGCATTTTTTTTGTTTGCCTTGCTTCCTGGAGTCACATTTCATGGGTTGGCTGTAAAGAAATCCAATGAGAAAGCCACTGTTTCCAGTTTACATAGTGACTGTAGTGCAACTTTTGAAAGTAGCCTTCTATCAAATGGTTTTAATTGTATTGATGGATTTTCTTTCTGCATCCGTGTGAGTGCAGTTGACCAGATGTTTTGCACGTGTAATTACATTAATGATTGCGTCGGGATACTTTCCCCCAGGATAAAGCAAAACAAATGACAACCAACATGGAAGTCAAAGGAATTTTGTTGTGCTTGATTTGCCTTTTCCCATTTATCCTGAGCATCTGCTGCTCCATGAGCTTGGACTATTTAAGCTGAACACCTGGGGGAGAAAAAAGTGTCCTATTGCATTAATTTAAACCACACATTGTAAATCGTAATATTCGCATCAATGTGTAAGGTGATTCATTTGCTTTTCTCTTTGTAATTTTTACAGAGCCTCCCCCAGTACCACAGATTCCTAATGAACAACAGTTGGCCAGACTGACTGACTACGTGGCCTTCCTTGAGAACTGACAAACTACCACCAAGTGAGAGAGAGACAAAACTCAGGCTGTCAGTTTCTTGTTCTGCGAATGACAGAGACCAGCGGAATTTTGCTGTCTGCTAGCCTTGACTAAAAGGAGACTTTTAAAGCTATTCTTGAATGTTCGTGTAAATATCAATGTCACTAAATTAAAAAGAAAACCCTCTCCAGGGACATGTAGTATTTTCCACAAAGTATTTTTATTTTACTCTCACTGACCTTCGGAAAAGTCAACTGAATTCCACCCACATTATGGATCCTAAAACATCCTGCTTTGCTTTGAGTTTATCCAGTGATTTTGGATTGTTTATTCATAAGCAAACATAAGTCTGCATAACGCAGCTGTGCACAGGATCTTTTGTTAGCTTCCTTTCTTCAGGCAGTTTGAGCTTTTAGCAATGTATAATAGTAATTCGTAAGGGTTGTCTTTTCCGTGGCTGTTAGCATTGGTTTCAGGGTAATATGTTTCCCTGAACACTAATGAGTGGGCCTTAAGTTCGGGAAAAAGAAATCGAGAGTTGAGTTCTGATTTATATCTTTTGTGAAGGTTTTAAAGGGAATGCAGAAATGGTTCATGGGAATGCTAGCAGAGTTGTGAAACTTAATTTGTGTACTTAGATTAAAGAAACAGGGATTATTTTCTTTAGACGAGAAAAGATTTGGAGGAGATTCTTTAACGGAATTCAAATTTGCGAATTTGAAAGCTCTTACTGGTGGCAGAACAGAGAACAGGGGCCACGGTTTTAAGCTAATTGGAGTAAGAAGCGAGGAGGACATGAGTAAAAAAACATTTTCATAAATTGAGTGGTTAGAATCAGGAATGCACTTCCTGAGAGTCTGCTGGAGGCAGGTTGAGTCAAAGTATTCAGGAAGGGAATAGAATTGTTATCTGAAAAGGAAGAAAAAGCAAGGCTGCAGGGAGAAGGCTGGGAATGGCACAAGATAAATCGTTGTTATGGTGCTGGGTCCGTTTTGTGATTAGCAATAGGTTGTGTGTGCGTAAATGAAGCTTAAATCTTAAGAAAGGGAGGTAGTATTGAAATGTTACTTCAAAATGTGTAAGAGATGTGATTGAAACAAAAGCAAGGTACTGCAGGCGTTTAAAATCTGAAATAAAATAGAGAATGCTGGAAGCATTCAGGTTAGGCATAATCTTGTGAGAGAAACAGAATTACTGTTTCAGTTTAATGAACTCTCATTGGGCAATGTTAGAGGAGACAAGGTCATATTCTCCATTGAGAGCACTGGATTGTGAACAACAAGCCCCAAATCTGTGAATCATATACAAATGCTGTAGCAATGAACACTCCGCTCCCAGTTTAGAATGAATTAGGGCACCATTGATATCGTTGGAGGCATTTGGGCGGTTTAAACAAAAGAGGATGACAATAAAACCCAGATAATAGAACCCAGAAACCAAGCCATCTATACCCTGGAAGAATGGAGAGAGGTTGACAATGCAGTAGACATGGCGAGTAAACCATTGCATTCTATATCTGAATGAGGAACTTCCTGGTGAGATTTATATGTTGTTTTGCTAAAGAGATGGGGCTGTTATTGTATATTCAAAAAGAATTAGGGGCTATATTGTTATACACCTCACTCACTGTGCACTGTACAGTGTGCTGGGCAACGTTATACCAGTCCTTCACCCACATGGAGAGCTGCAAGAACTACACTCCCTGAAACCCCAACATTTTACTCTATAAGTCATAGTCACAGAAGCAGACCTTTCAGTCCAACTTGTCCATGCTGACCAGATATCCAAACCTAATCTAGTCCCATTTGCCTGCACTTGGTTCATATCCCTCTAAAACCTTCCTATTCACAGATCCATCCAGATGCCTTTTAAATGCTGTAATTGTACCAGCCTCCACCACTTCCTCTGACAGCTCATTCTATACACACACCACGCTCTACATGAAGGCGTTGTTCGTTGGGTCCCTTTTATATTTTTCCCCCTCGCCCTAAACCTATGCTCTCCGGTTCTGGACTCCCTGACCCCAGGGAAAAGACTTTGCCCCTCATGATTTTATAAAACTTCGCCTTCGCTCCAGGGAAAACAGCCCCAGCTTATTCAGCCTCTCCCTATATTTCACATCCTCCAACCCTGGCAACATCCTTGTAAGTCTGTTCTGAACCCTTTCAAGTTTCACAACATCCTTCCGATATGAAAGAGATCAGAATTGCACACAATATTCCAAAGGTGGCCTAACCAACGTCCTGGACAGCCACAACATGACCTCAAAATTCCTGTATTCAATGCACTGACCAATGAAGGAAAGCATACCAAATGTCACCTTCACTATCCTATCTATCTGCAACTCTACTTTCAAGGAACGATGAGCCTGCACTCCAAGGTCTTTGTTCAGCAACAAAGGTTCCCTAGGACCTTTCAGACATCTGGGAGCCACAAGTCATTCTTTTGCCATTCATATATTTACAGAATATCTTCGGCAAATAAAATCAATGAAAATCCAAAATAAAATCTGTGCTGTATTCATCTGACTCTATAGCAAGAACCGTTAAAACATCTCGGGAGCATTGTTGTAGCTTTACTTTCAAATTGGGTGTGGTGTGGGGCTAGAGAACCAGTTTAATAATTTGTCTACATTAAGGTGAGGAATGTCAACACTTGTGACAAATCTACACTCAAAATGGCATTGGACAAATTATTGGGAAATGTTTTGTGACCGTTGATTATCATTTAGATTAGATTCCCTACAGTGTGGAAACAGGCCCTTCAACCCAACCAGTCCACACCTTACCCTCCGAAGAATAACTCACCCAGACCCATTTCCCTCTGACTGATGCACCTAACAATTCCCCTGACCTGCACATCTTTGAACTGTGGAAGGAAACCGGAGCACCCGGAGGAAACCCACGCAGACACGGGGGGGAATGTGCAAACTTTACACACACGGTTGACCAAGGCTGGGATTGAACCTGAGGCCCTGGTGCTGTGAGGCAGCAGTGCTAACCACTGAGCCACTGTGCTACCCCAAAGGGCATTTGGCACATATTCGTAAAGGGTGGATTGTATCTGATTAACTTATTGCCTCCTTTCAGAAATTAACACTCAACACTGATATTAGATGTAGTCTGCATGGATTTTACCAAGAACTTTGACACGGTCCCATGTGATTAGTCAGTAAGTTTTAAAAACACATGGATCAAAGGAAAAATAGTCCATTAAGTCTAAAATTAGTTCAGTGGCAGAAAGCAAAGAGTACGTGTAATCGTAAGAATAATACAAGTATTATTTTTCTGACTGGAAAGCTGTGTTCAGTGGGGTTCTGCAGCCTTAGCATTGAATCCCTTTACTTTTTATGGTTTATGTCAATAATTTAGACTGTAATGTAAGGGATGATTAGGAGGTTTGCACATGGCCATGTGGTTAATGAGGTAGAAAGCTTTGATTATAAGTTTGCTCGCTGAGCTGGCAGGTTTGTTTTCAGATGTTGCATCACCATGCTAGGTAACATTATCAGTGAGCCTCCGGTGAAGCACTGGTGTTCTGTCCTGCTTTCTATTTAAGTTCTTGGTCTGTTACGGTGGGTGAGATCATTCCCGGTTCTTTATTTAGAGGTTGGTAAATGGGGTCCAAATCGATGTGTTTGTTGCTGGAGTTCTGGTTTGAATGCCACGCCTCTAGGAATTTTCGTGCATGTCTCTGTTTAGCCAATCCTAGGATGGATGTGTTGGCCCAGTCGAGGGGGTGTCCTTCTTTGTCTGTATGTAAGGATGTTACCCAGCGTGTAGTGACAAAACGTCGGAGAACAAACCTACCCCCAGCTCACCGAGCAAACTTATAAGCTGAACCTCAACCTGAGCTACAAATCTTCTCAAAAATCACGTAGAAATCTGTTCACTGTAGGGAGCTATCAATGTTCGGGTCAATTGAAAAGAATTCAATTCAAACCAAAAGTGCACCAGTGTACTTAGGGAAGAAAAACAAGGCAGAGATAACACAGTAAATAGGGTACTGAGAAGTGAGGAGCAGCAGAACTTGAGTGCATTTTCACAGATCCCTAATGTTACCAGGATAGGTGGGTAAACTGACTTAGAAGGCATATTGAATACTTCATTGGCTAAAGTGCACAGTTTAAGAGCCAAAGTGATTATGGTAGACCCCTACGAAATACAATTTATACCACAGCTTGATTACTGCTATGTACAGTTCCGGTCATAACATTCCAGAGGGGTTGGGAGCCCTGAGAGAGAATACAGAGGTTCATGACGATGTTGCCAAGAATAAAGAACTTTGCTCTTTAGGATAGGCTGGTTTCCTGGAATAGGGGAGACTGCAAAGAAATTGAATTTTACAAAATTGGGCTGAGGTGGGACGGGTAAGAAGGATCTAAAAGTCTATCAATAACCAAAGTTTGTTTAGTCATAGAGATATACCGTACAGACCACCTATTGGGTCCAACTCATCCAGCCGACCACATATTCTAAATAAATCTAGTCCTAAATGCCAGCATTTGGCCCGTATCCCTCTCAACCCTTCTTATTTGTTTACCCATCCAGGAGCCTTTTATACTAGTTTCCACCACTTCCTCTGGCACCTCAATCTATATACACACCCTCTGCATGAAAAAAATTGTCCCCTTATAAAGTTTTACCCTCTCTCCTTAAACCTATACCTTCTAATTTTGGACCCCCCCCATTCCCACTCCCCATTCCCACCCCAAGGAAACGACCTTGTCTATTTACCCTATCCATATCTCTTCATGATTTTATAAACCTCTATAAGGTCACACCTCAATTCTGATACTCCAGTGAAATAGCCCCAGTCTATTCAGCCTTTCCCTATCACCCAACCCCTCTGACCCTCACAACATCCTTGTAAATCTTTTCTGAACCCTTTCAATTTTCACAACATCCTTCCTATAGCAGGGAGACAAGAATTGTATGCAGTATTCCAATAGTGGCCTAACAAATGTCTTGTACAGCTGCAACATGACCTCCCAACTTCAATACTCCATGCACTGACCAATAAAGGCAAGCATACCAAACACTGCCTTCACTATCCTATCTACTTGTGACTCCACTTTCAAGTAACTATGAACCTGCACTCCAAGGTTTTTTTTTAGCAACACTCACAGGACCTTACCTTAAGTGTATAAGTCCTGCATGGATTTGCCTTTCCAAAATACAGCACCTCACATTTATCTAAATTAAACTCCATCTGCCACTCCTCATTGGCCTATCTGATCAAGTCCCGTTGTACTCTGAGGTAACCACCTTCGATGTCCATTATGCCTCCAATTTTGGTGTTATCTGCAAACTTACTAACCATACCTCCTATGTTCACTTCCAAATCATTTTGTATAAATGATGAAAAGCAGTGGAGCCCAGCACCGATCTTTGTGACCCACCACTGGTCACATGCCTATTGTCTGAAAAGCAACCCTGCTCCACATATTTAATGTAATTGGAAGAAGAATTAGAGGGAAGTTTTTTAAAAAAGTTTTCACCCAAAGGATGGTGTTGATCAAGAACTCAATTCCTGAAGACTTGGATACATACTTGAAGTGTCATAACCTATCGGACTATGAACCAAGAGCTAGAAAATGGGTGGTGAGCCAGAAGACAACATTTGGCATAGCTTTTGTACGTAAGGAGCTTACTTTGCTTATTATATCCCTGCCTGATCATTTTTCTGATCAACCTGTTCAGGGATATTACTACACACCTCTGACGCAGGTGGGACTTGACCCAAGCTTCCTAGCCCAGAGGTAGAGACACTACTACTGCACCACAACAGCCATCCTCTTTTGTACAGCCGTCTAATGAATCCCATTCGCTTGTTCTTTTCCTGACATACTTTTTCCCTCCAAATATTTATCAGATTCTCATTCAAATGTTAATTTTGAATCTGCTTTCAGGCAATGCAATCCAGAAAATGATAATTGGCTGCCTTTTTAACACATTTGCCCATGTTACTTATGTTTTATTTCCCTTCTCAATGATAATAGTTCATCAACTTAATGAAAACTATTCATGGTTTAGAACACCAGCTCAGCTCTGGTGTACCTGATTGAGGGCAACTTTCCATATAATAAAGCTTAGTTTTCTAGGCTTTGTTAATAGACTGCAAGATGTTTTGAAGCATAGGAAAAGGACAGGAAAGATGAATGAAAATAGTTCCAAAGATGGAGAACCTCACTTACAAAGAGAGTTTGGAGACGGTGGCTTTTTTTTCTTGGAGCAGAGAAGATTGAGAGGAGATTTGATTGGGATATTCAAAATCATGAAGGGTCTGGACAGGGTACTAGGCAGAAAATGTCTCCACTCCAGTGACGATTGAGAAAAGAGAACACAAATTTAAGGTCATCAGTGAACGAAACAATGGCGACATGAAGAAAAACCTATGCAGTGAGTAGCCTGGATTTGGAATGCACTGCCTGAGAAGGAGTTGAAGGCAGGTTCAACTGAAGCATTCAAAAAGCAATTTGCTAGTTTTATGAACAGGAAGAATGTGGAGAAAGCAGGGCAATGGCAATTAAATCGCTCATTCCAATTGCAAGTGCAGACATGAGCCAATTGCCACTTCTTTTGTTGTAAGAATTCTGTGAAGATCAAGTCCAGCTCCTCTAGTCTCCCCAAACAACTTACATGCCTCTTTTCCAGTAGCTTTCTAGAATTCTCTTTTGCCCCCCTCCAAGACCTAGACAATCTTCCTGAAGTGCAGTTCCCAGAACTTAAGACAGTAGTCCAACTGAGGCGCAACCAGTAAACAAAGATTCCGTGCAGTTTGCTTTTCTTAATAAAACAAAAGATCTATTTTTTAAAGAGACTTCTCAATTTTTTAATTTTGTGTATGTAGACATAATTTACTGTTCCTGCTTAATCATTGTACTTTTTGGGGTATAATGGCATATATTAAAGGACTAGTAATCTAGAGGCCCAAACTATTGAATTAGAGACGCAAGTTAAAATCTCTCAGAAACTGGGGAATTTAAATCTATTTATCTAACTGAATTCTGCAATTAAAGGCTACAATCAGTAATAGTATCTATGATACTAATGCATTGTTGTGAGAAACAGAAACTAAAATAGTGAAAGAACCTTGCTTTCTTTACCTGATCTGGGGCCTATGTATCCAGGCCCAAGCAATATGGTTAACTCTAAACTGTTTTCTGGACTAGCCCAGAATATTACACCCGTAATATTCAGAATGACTGATGTACCACGTTTTCTACGGCAATTCTAAATGTACTAATTAAGAACAGTAAGGTCAGAGCTGATCTGATTGCTTCACATTCTTGCTTGTACTCATAAATTTCACTTCCTCACCCTAACCTCCTTTGCTTATTAAGTAATTCTCCATATATGTTTTAAGTATTTTTGAAGAACTCTGCTTTCATTGTCACTTTGCTTGAGCTTCTCTGTCTAACACTCCACCCGCCCCCCCCCCCCCCCCCGTTCAATTAGACCATAGCTGATCTTAATGTAACCTCAACTCCACATTCCCCTCTACCCTTGATAACTCTTCATACCGTTGATTTTCCAGATTCTACATGTCTAACCCTTAAAAATATGCAAAGACTATGCTTTTCAAAAAAACGATATTGAGGAAAAAGAGTTCCAAAGACTCAACTCTCTGAGGAGGAGAAAATAATTCTCATTACGGTCTTAAATCAGCAGTCTTTATTTTTAAACAGTGGCTTCTATATTATCTCACAACAGGAAATATCCTTTCCATATGCATCTTAAATCTCTCAGCTGAATGTTTAAAGCACGTTGTCTGTTGCTGTTCCAAACTCCAGTATGTACAAACCTACCTGTCCAACTTTCCCTGATAGACAACCTGCTTTCTGTCTCCCTCTTTGAATAAATGAGTTTTATCAAGCAATCTCCAATCTAATGGGACTTTCTTTGAATGTGGGGAGTTTTGAAAACTTAAACCCAGTGTATTAATTATCTGAGATGGGCAATAAATTCTGGCCATGTCAAAAATGTCCATTCTCTGAATCATAAAACGAAAACCGGTCTCTCTTCATTCTTTGTTCTTCCTCCAGGATTCTCTTTATTAAACTTCCTTTGCAACGTATCTCCCTGTTTTGTCTCAGTGCTGCTGCTGCTATCTACGTCATTGTGCATTTCTGAGTTTTGTATGACCATTGTATATACCTAATGCACAAAGAACAATAATTCTACTATCCATTCCCTGAGATGCACCAGTGTATAATTCTCTCCAATCTGAAAAATAACTATTCAGCACTACATTCTGCTTTGTATCCCCAAAGGAGTTTGTATCCACATTGCTACATTCTTTTTTATGGGTTTTATCAATTCTAACAATTTTAGTTTCTGGTATGTTAGCAAATGCCTTTTGGAGATCCAAATGCATGACATTAATTGCACAAATTTCATCAACCTTTATTACTGTTTCATCATAGGGCTCAATCAAGATGGTCAAATGCAAATTGCCTTTGGCCAATCCATGCTGATGTTCAGTCATTAGCTTACACACATTGGAATGCTCATGGAATGTTATACTCCATCTTTAATTGCCCTTGACAAAGTGGTGGTGAGCTGCTTTGTTGATTTGCCGAAGCATGTATAATGCATATAAGTCCACATTGCTGTAATGAAACAAATTCCAAGATACTGACCCAGAATCTGTAAAGGAATGCTGATAGCTTTCCAAGTCAGGATGGCCTGGGGTTTGGTCCGGGCTGGCCTTGGAGAATGGAGTTGGAATGGGCTTGAATTTTTGAAATTGCAGGTAGTGGTGTTCCCATGTACATGATATGCCAGTTCTTCGACATGTTGGAGATCGCTGGTCAGAAGTGATGCAGATGCTGCAACTGCACTGGTGGAAACTCCTGCAGAGATGTCCTGGGGCTGAGACGATTGACCTTCAACAACCACAACCATCTTCCTATGTGCCAGGTATGACTCCAACCAGCAGAGAATTTGCCCTCTGATATTCTTTGATTCCAGTTTTGCTAGGGTTTCTTGCTGTCACTCTCATGCTACCTCTGGCATTCAGGTCTTTTGTTCATATTTGAATCAAGGTTGTAAAGAGGACAGGAACTGAGTGGCCCTGGCAGAACCCAATCTGAGCATCACTGAGCAAGTTATTGCTGAGCAAGTACTGCTTGATAGCACTTCTGAGACACCTTCCATCACTTTACTGATGATCGAGAGTACACTAACAGGGCGGTAATTGGTTGATTTGGATTTGTTGGGGTTTTTGTGTACAGGGCAGACATGGGCAATTGACACATTCTTGAGTAGATGTCAGTATTGTAACGGTACTGGAGGAGCTTAGCTAGGGGAGCAGCAAGTCTTCAGTACTATTGCTAAAATGTTATAGTCATACAACATGGAAATAGACCCTTCGGTCCAACTCATCCATGCTGACCAGACATCTCAATCTGACCTAGTCCCACATGTCAACATTTAGCCCACATCTCTCCAAACTCTCACTAATCGTGTACCCATCCA
Organism: Chiloscyllium plagiosum; assembly: GCF_037043375.1. Taxonomy (NCBI): domain Eukaryota; kingdom Metazoa; phylum Chordata; class Chondrichthyes; order Orectolobiformes; family Hemiscylliidae; genus Chiloscyllium; species Chiloscyllium plagiosum. Next base: position 15,269,547 of record NW_028270145.1, on the reverse strand, counting down.
GATGCCTTTTTTTTTGTAAATATTTTTATTGAAAAGAAAATAAATTGAGCTTTTTTTACAACATTACAAAATTAATACAAAATAGTGTATCCACTTTACAATATAATAACAGCACCAATATAAAATTAAGAAAACTAACTACTAATCTATTCTACAAACTACTGAAACACAAAATAAGATATAAGAAAGAAAACTCTATATATAAAAAAAAGTGTCATACATTATTGACAAGAAAAAAAGGTAAATAAATAAATACACATTCAAAATAGAATTATATCAAGTCACAACAAAACCCGTATTTATACAGGATTCTTCCTCCCAGGGGCCCCCGAACCAACAAACATCATCCTCATGGCTAGACAAAGGCCCTAAACAGTATGGCCGATTCATCTGCATCGGTGTCATTCAAAAACAGTTGCCATGTTCTGTAAAATAATTATATTTTTTGGTGCACCATATTATTAAGGAAGTCCAGGGGAATATATTCCATAATAACCCTATGCCAATTCGAAAGTCCCCGGGGGCTTTCCAATACCCAACTTATTAAAATATTTTTCCTTGCACAAAAGGAAAGGATAGTAAATAATTTCTTCCCGTATGCATCTAGAGAAGGAAAATTTGGAAAGCTCAAAAGGAGAGACACTGGGTCCAACCCAATCTCCATTCCCAAAATCTTCACCAAGGCATTCGCTACACTGTCCCAATATCTGCGAATCTTATGGCATGTCCACAGACACTGAGTGAGAGTACCAACTTCTATTTTATATTTAGGGCACATTAGGGATGCTCCTGCCTTGAAATTTGCAGGCTGCTCTGATGCCATGTGAGCCCTATGAGGTATATCTTCAATTGAATAGCCTGAGCTTTATTACAGATAGAAATCTTCCTGGCATTTTCCCAAATATCCTCCCACATCGCTAAGGAGATTTCCATCCCTAATTCTTGATTCCAGGTTTTATATAACCGTTCTGTGTCCTTCGATACTTTATTACCTAGCAAGTGGTAGAGAGTACTGACCGAGGGTGCACCCATCAGCCGAAGCACACTCCTTTCCATTTCTGATTTGTATGGATTAGTCATCATTGTGGGGTTTTTTTGTATGAAATCTCATACTTGAAAATATCAAAAAAGTTCTTTCTTAGGCAACCCAAACTTCTAGATGCATCATGACCTCCCCATCGAACAGATCTCCCAAACAGGAGATGCCTCTCGACTCTCAAATTTTGAATCCAGCGTCAGTCAAGCCTGCCTGAAATCCCAACATTCCCACTATAGAGGGAAAGTTTTTTTTGTGAATTACCCTCATCCTGTCGCTTCATCCTCCAAGCTTTGATTGTATTTAATACAATTGGGTATTTACAATGATCCATAGTAACTCTCATCTTATCCATAAATAATAGATTGATGAGGGGGCATTCTGCTTGGGAAACCTCAATATCCAACCAAATTGATTGGGGTCATAAGCGACCCAATCAGCCACATATGATAACCGAGAACTCAGTTGGTACTTCCTGAAATCTGGAAAATCCTGCCTTTTAAATGCTATAATTGTACCAGCCTCCACAACTTACTTTGGCTGCTCATTTTCATACATGCATCACCCTTTGCATGAAAATGTTACCCCTCAGATCCTTTATTAAATCTTTCCCTTCTCACTTGAGACCTATGTCCTCTTGTTTTGGACTCCCCTACTCTGGGATAAAGACCATGGCTATTCACCCTATCCACACGCTTCATGATTTTATAAATCTCTACAAGGTCACCGCTCAGCCTCCAATACTCCAGGAAAAAAGGCCCCAGCCTTTTCACCCTTTCCCTACAGCTCAAACCCTCCAGTCTAAATCTTTTCTGTAGCACCCCATCCCAAGTTTAACAACATACTTCCGATAGAAGGCCGACCAGAATTGTACATAGTATTTTAAAAGTGGCCTCACCAATGTCCTATACAACTGCAACATAATGTTCCAACTCCTATGCTCAATGTTTTGATCAATGAAGGCCAACATGCCTGACTACCTGCAACTCAACTTTCAAGGAACTATCTACTTCTTTGCTCGGCAACACTGCTGAGGCCCTATCATTAACTGGATAAGTCCTGCCATGGTTTGCCTTACCAAAATGCAGCACCTTATGTTTATCTAAATTAAACTTCATCTGCCACTCTTTGGCCCATTGGCTTATCTGATCAAGATCCTGTTGTACTCTGAGATAATCATCTTCACTGTTGTCAGGGCCCATAGCCTTTGCACTATCCAGTCTCTCCAATTATTTCTCAATATGTCACACAATGACTGAAGGTTAGTATCTGGGCATCACTACTGGAGGCCGATATGGATCATCCACTTGGCACTTCTGACTGAAGACAGCTGCAAATGTTTCAGCCTTATCTTTGGCTGATGTGTTGGATAGGGATAATTGTGGAGCCTTCTCTTCCAGTGAGTTGTTCAATTGTCCACTACCATTCATGACTGAATGTGACAAGACAGCAGAGCTTACGTTTTATCCATTGGTGGTCGGATCAGTTAGCTCTATCACTTTTATGTTGTTTATGCTGTTTGGCAGTAGTCCTGTTTGGTAGTTTCACCAGGTTAACATCTCATTTTTAGTATGGCTCGTGCTGCTCCTGGCATGTCCTCCTATAGTTTCCATTGAAAGTGATCCCCGGCTTTATGGTAATGATTGTGTCTGGGATATGCTGGGCCGTGAGGTTACAGATTGTGCTAGAGTACAATTTTGCTGCTGTTGATAGCCCACAGTACCTCATGGGTGCCTGTTCTTGAGTTGTTAGATCTGTTTGAAGTCTGTTACATTTAGCACGGTGATAGTGCCACACAACACAATGGAAGTTATTCTCAACGTGAAGGGGTCCAAGATCTCTATAAGGATTGTGCACTGATCGCTCTTACCAATGCTGTCATAGACAGATGCATTTGCAGCTGGCAGATTGGCATGGACGAGGTCAAATTAGTTTTTCCCTTTCAGTTCCCTCATCATCCGCTGCAGACCCAGTCTAGCACCTATGTCCTTTAGGACCCAACCATCACAGTCAGTCAGTACTGCTGCCAAACCACTCTTGGTGATGGACATTGAAATCCTGCCCAGAGTACATTTTACACTCTTTTCAATCTCTGAGCTTCCTTCAAGTGTTGTTCAACATGGAGGAGTACTGATTCATCGGCCAAGGGAAGATAGTATGTGATAATCAGCAGGAGGTTTCCTTCCCAATATTTAACCTGAAGCCATGAGACTTCATGGAGTCTGGAGTCAATGTTAAGGACTTCCAGGATGACTCTCTCCCTACTGTATACCACTGTTCCACCACCCCTGTTGGGTCTGTGCTGCCAGATGGACAGGACATATCCAAGGATGATGATGGTTGTGTCTGGGACACTGTCTATAAGATATGCTTCTGTGGGTATGACTGTATCAGGCTATTGCCTGTGAGACAGCTCTCCCAGTTTTTGTGCTAGCCTCCATATTTTGGTAAGGATGACTTTGAAGTGTTGACAGGGCTTTTGTGCCATTGTCTTTCCAGTGTCTAAGTTGATGCCAAGTGGTCCATCTGATTTCATTTCTGTGTTGAGACTTTGTAAGGATTGATACAATTGAATGGCTTGCTAGGCCATTTCAGAGGGCTGTTAAGAGTCAAACACATTGCTGTGGGTCTCCAGAACTTTATTTACCATTTTGTTAGATTCAAGATTGTTATATACAAGGATAAGGATAGATCTGAAATCAAAGTTCTAAGCACAGGGGAGGCTGATTTTAATCAGATATGATTTGGGCAGAGTAGAGTACATTTAGGTGAATCTGTGTCAGAGCACTGGGACATATTCAAGAAAGAAATTAAGGAGAGTATGGGGTGAACATATTCCAATACAGATAAAGGGTGAGACTGATAAATCGAGTGAGTCCTGGATATCGAGATATATACAAGATTGGATAACGAGAAAAGGAGAAGCTAAGATCAAGGGCTCAAAACACAGAAGCCCTAGTGAAGCCCTAGAATATACAAGGGGGAACCGAGAAAGGAAACTTGGAGAGCTAAAAAGGGGCACGAAAAGAAAATTGCCCGTGAAATAAAGAAAAATCCCAAGTTATTTTACATTACCCCTATTTTCCATTAGGGATCAAGGAATAACCAGGGCCTTTAAAGGCCACAGCGATAATTTGAACATGGAGCCAAAGGACATAGGGTTCTAAATGAATGCCTTGTGTCAGTATTCGTGAGTAAGTGGGATGATGTGGGTATAGTGAAGGACTGTGATATAATTAAAGAAATAAGCATAAATAGGCGGCTCTGAGTCATAAACCTAGAACATAGAACTGTACAGCACATTAACGGGCCCTTCAGCCTATGATGTTGTGCCAAAGATGGCGCCAAATGAAATGAATCCCTTTTGCCTGCCCTTGCTCCATTTCCCTAGATCCTTGCATATTCATGAGTTTATCTAAAAGTTCCTTAAATGCCCCTATCATATCTGCCTCCACCACCACCCCTGGCAGTTCCAACCACTGTGCCTAAAAGAATTGCCCCTCACATCATCTTTGAACTTGCCTCCTCTCACCTTAATACATACCCCCTAGTATTAGACATTTCAACTCTGGGAGAAAAGACTCTGACTATTAACCCTACCTATGCATTACATAATTTTACAGATTTCTATCAAGTCTCCTGTCAGTCTCCACTGCTCAAGAGAAAGCAACCCAAGTTTTTCCAGCCTCTCCTTATAGCTCATATCCTCTAATCCAGGCAGCATCCTGGTAAACCTCTTCTACACCTTCTCCAAAGCCTCCACATCCTTCCTGTAATTGGGTGACCAGAATTGAATGTAAGTGTGGCCAAACTAAAGTCTTTTAAAGTCAAGGTTAGAGTGGTGCTGGAAAAGCACAGCAGGTCAGGCAGCAACCAAGGAGCAGGAAAATTGACATTTTGGGCAAAAGCCTTTCATCAGGATGAAGGCCATTCCTGATGAAGGGCTTTTGCCCGAAACGTCGATTTTCCTGCTCCTTGGATGCTACCTGACCTCCTGTGTTTTTCCAGCACCACTCTAGTCTTGACTCTAATCTCCAGCATCTGCAGTACCCATTTCTGCCTAGGAAAGTCTTTTCAAGCTAACTGGTAGGCTTAAAAGTAGATTAATTTCCAAGGGTGTTTGAGTTGTATCCTAGTACGTCGGGTGAAGTGAGTGAGGAAATAGGGGTGCTGGTAATAATTTTCAATTTTTGTTTTTGGTCACCAGAGAAGTGCCAGAGGACTGGACGACTGTCAGTCTGGTACTGTCATGACTATGAGTCGAAGAGAAAGGAGGAAGGGATAAACCAGGAAACTACAGACCATTCAATCTAACTTTAGTGGTGGAGAAACTATTAGAAGCAGTTCTGAATGACAGAATTAATCTGCACTTAGAGAGGCAGGGATTAATCAAGTCATAATCATAGTCATAGAGATGTACAACATGGAAACAGACCCTTCGGTCCAACCCGTTCATGCCGACCAGATATCCCAACCCAATCAAGTCCCACCTGCGAGCACCTGGCCCATACCCTCCAAACCCTTCCTATTCATATACTCATCCAGATGCCTTTTAAATGTTGCAATTGAACCAGCCTCCACCACTTCCTCCGGCGGCTCATTCCATACACATACCACCCTCTGTGTGAAAAAGTTGCCCCTTAAGTCCCTTTTATATCTTTCCCCTCTCACCCTAAACCTATGCCCCCTAGTTCTGGACTCCCCCACCCCAGGAAAACCTATCCATGCCCCTCATAATTTTGTAAACCATTATAAGGTCACCTCTCATCCTCTGATGCACCAGGGAAAACAGCCCCAGCCTATTCAGCCTCTCCCCAAAGCTCAAATCCTCCAACCATGGCAACATCCTTGTAAATCTTTTCTGAACCCTTTCAAGTTTCACAACAACTTTCTGATAGGAAGGAGACCAGAATTGCACAGTGGCCTAATGTTTTGTACAGCTGCAACATGACCTCCCAACTCCTGTACTCAATACTCTGACCAATAAAGGAAAGCATACCAAACACCTTCTTCACTATCCTATCTACCTGTGAATCCACTTTTAAGGAGCTATGAACCTGCACTCCAAGGTCTCTTTGTTCAGCAACATTCTCTAGGACCTTACCATTAAGTGTATAAGTCCTGCTAATATTTGCGTTCCCAAAATGCAGCACCGTGCATTTATCCGAATTAAACTCTATCTGCCACTTCTCAGCCCATTGGCCCATCTGATCAAGATCCTATTGTAATTAGCATGGTTTTGTTAAGGAGAGGTCACGTCTTACCATCTTGACTAAATTTTTTCAATAGGTGTGTAGATAAGGGCAATGCATTCAATGTAGTCCACTTGACCTTCAGCAAGATTTTGATAAGGTCCCACATGGGAGACTGTTAGCAAAGGTAAGGGCCCAAGGACTCAAAATAAATTTGTCTAATTGCCATTGTCAGTACTGGATCCATAGGGTGATGCTCGAGGGGTGTTTTGTGACTGGAAGGCTGTCTCCAAAGGGTTCTGCAGAGATCAGTGTTGGATCCTTGCTGTTTGAGATATACGAAAATGATTTACACTTGAATGTAGGAGTTTCAATCCATAACTTCACAGATGAAATGAAAACAGAGTAAAGGGAAGATCTTTCTTGAGTAAGGGGAAGACCAAACAGAGTGGGGATAAGAGGAACTTCTTCAGCCAGAGAATAGAGAATTTATGGAATTCATTGCCACAGAAGGCTGTGGAGGCCAGGTCATTGAGTATATTTAAAACTGAGATAGATACGTTCTTGAGTATCAAGGGGATCAAGGGTTACAGGTAGAAAGCAGAAGAATGGGGTTGAGAAACTTATTAGCCATGAATGGTAGAGCAGACTCGATGGGCCAAATAGCCTAATGTCTGCTCCTGTGTCTTATGGTCTATGGTCTTATGAAAATTGCTGGGGTAATAATTAGTGAGGAGTGTAGCCTTGGATTAGGGAAGAATATAAATATGCTGGTCAGAGGGACTGATCAGTGGCAAATGAAATTCAGTCCAGATTGAGGTGATGCTCTTGGGCAGGACTGACAAGGCAAGGGATTGCCTGATGAATGGTCAGGCCCTGGGAAGCCTGACGATCAGAGAGACTTTGGTGTACATGTGCACCAGTCACATAAGGATCAGAACAGGTAGATAAAGTGAAGAAGACAAATGAATCCATGCAGTTATTAGCAGCATAAAAAACGGGGAGGTTTTGCTGGAACTGTACAAAATGTTGTTTAAGTCACGTTGAGAGTATTGTTTACAGTTCTGGAATCCATGCTATAGGGAGATGTGATTGCACTGGACAGGGTGCGAGGGAAATGTACCAGCATATTGTCTGGTCTAGAGGATTTAGTTATGGGTGGAGATTGGACAGATCAGGATTATTTTCCTTATAGCAGATGAAATTTAATGGGGGCATGACTGAGACGTATAACATGAGTAGGGGTATACAAAGGAAAGCACTTTCATCTTAGTGGAAGAATCAATGACTGGGGGTATGGATTTAAGGTAAAGGCAGGAAATTTAGAGAGCATGAAAGGCAAAAAAAACCCATCATCCAGTGGTTGGAGGGAATTTGCAACTCACTGGCTGCAAAGCTGATTGAAGCAGAAACCGTCACAACATTTAAGGAGTAGATAGATGTAAACTTGCAGTGCCAAGGCATACAAGACTATGGGTCAAGTGCTGGGATTAGAATAATTAGCTGGATGTTTTAACTGGCAGAGACTCAATGGGCTGAAGGGCATTTTTCTGTCCTATAGACCTCTCTGACACTATGACACATTGGATGCTGGAAATCTGAAATAAAAACACAGTATTTTGCTTTAATTATTATATCGTAAGTTTTTTGACTCAAAGCTACTATTTGAAAAGTCCAAGATCTGGTTTTGTTTTATCAATCACTTTCTCAACCTGCAATGCTCCCTACAATAATTCATTGTATATCCCTCTGCTACTCAACTTTCTTTAAATATAGACGTTTTATTGCCTCCCACACCTCCCCACCAAAATGAATTGCTTCAGATTTCTATGCATTGGGATTCATCTGCCTCTTGTCCAACTATTGCAGCAGCCTGTTTATGTCCAGCTGAGGTATATTCTAAGTTCACTATACTTTAAAGCATTGAAAATTTTGAAATTGTTCCTTGGACGGCCAAGTTGGCTACAGGGTGCCTCTCTTCAACTCGAGGTTGCCTCCCTCCCTTCCACTGTTCCCTGCCACCAATCATATTCATTCCTTCCACTGACCAACCAGGTCATACCCTCTACCTGTCTTCACCTATCCCTACTTCACCACCCTGCCCCCACCACCCCTCTATCTGCAGCTCCCCCCCACACCCACCCCCTCGTCCAGAAGAAGGGTTACACCTGAAACGTCGACTTCTCCACCTCCTGATGCTGCCTGGCTTATTGTGTTCTTCCAGCCTCCTGCCTGTGTATTTTAGATTCCAGCATCTTCAGTTTTTTTGTCTCACTCCTGCATCCAGCTGCAAAGTCAAGCAACCTCTTCTCTCAGCTGACCAGAGTGCTACACGTTTTGTCTGAGATATTCATTGACTTATAGGGAAGCCTCTAACTTGACCTCAAAATGACTTCCTTTGTTCTCTTTCCACATCAAGATGAAATAAATTAATCTTATATCCAGGTATGAAGGTTTTTTCACTACATTTAATCTCAATTCTGACATCTTAAAAATAACTGAGCCACTTACAACACAACTGTTTACAATCTTGTACCTTCAACACTTTCTGGTCTTTGGGAGACTGATTCTGTTTTATTGCAAACCCAGAGACTGATACCATTGCTTCCAAACGGAAATACCTTCTCAGTAAAAACGATCTCATGTTTTCTTTGATCTTTCAGAATGAAACCGCCCAGACTTACTGTCAGGCAGACTTCACAATAAGCCATATGACACCCTTCATTTACCCTAAACATAGCACTACAGTGCTAAAATACAATTTTACAAACTTTATTGTAACCATCCCCACTAAATATTTTCCTCCAGGCTCAAAAACAGCCAATTACCACTATTCACTGTTGCTTGTCACTCGGCCAATTTTGCATCATGCTGCTACTGCCTCTTTTACTCCTGGTCTCTAATTTTGCTGACAAGCTTGTTATGTCATACTTTATCAAGTTACATTTCCCCAGGTTTGTCTGGGTGACTGTACTTGTAGAATGACAGTCACTTTTAGCATCTATTTTATGTGTAAGTCATCAGGAACTGAGCTGTGTCTTCGTCTGTGGAAACATACATGAAGACTGGAAAGATTTACATATTGTATGGAGTAAACCTTACTACTAAGTTAGAAAAATATTAAGAATAAAATGAAAGATGACAAAAAGAACATTTCATCAACAAAGTTTCAGTTATTGGATCTGAACAGAGTTGTGTATGGGTTATGTTTGGGCAGGAATTTATGATCAGTGTGCACAGGTGCGTGAAATGGGTAGAAGATTTTGTTGATCTTCCCAGACAGTGCAAAAAGAAGAAGGAATCTATTGAAATCATCTACATTACCACAAGAAAATTGTTTCATACTATCAGCAGACTTCACAGGACTGCAGGGAAGTGTTTCCCAATCTGCCAGCATCAAAGAAGATCCAAAATTTGAAACTTCTGCAAAGTTAGCCATGAGAAGCAAATGCTGAGAACAAAAATGAGCAGTGTGACCAACCTGAGGTCATTGGCAAATCTTGAGCTGAGGTTGTGGGGTCAGCAGAACAGGCCACTGAACAGACTGATGCAGCAGGTTTGACTTTGATTCCAGTTGATGAGACAACACAAGTTCAAAAACTCAAATTCAAAACTTTGAGTTCAATCCTTTTATCTTTCAATAAATAATCAGCAATGACAATGATGATAATACGTAGAGAATTTGGGGTATTGTGCATAGTTTTGGGCCCCATATCTCAGGAAGGATGTACTGGCCCTGGAGTGTGTTCAGAGGAGATTCATGTGAATGGTCCCAGGAATGAAAAGCTTAACATATGAGGAAGGTTTAAGGACTCTGGGTCTATGGAGTTTAGAAGGTTGAAGGGATTCTAATTGAAACTTACAGAATCCTGAATGGCCTGGACAGAGTGGATGTTGGAAAGATGCTTCCATTGGTAGGAGAGACTAGGACCCAAGGACACAGCCTTAAAGTAAAGGGAAGACCTTTTAGAGTGGAGATAAGGAGAAACTTCTTCAGCCAGAGAGTGGTGAATCTATGGAATTCATTGCCACAGAAGGCTGTAGAGGCCAGGTAATTGAGTGTATTTAAGACTGAGATGGATAGATTCTTGATTTTCAAGGGATCAAGGGTTACAAAGAATAGGCAGGAGAATGGGGATGAGAAACTTATCAGTCACGATTGAATGGCAGAGCAGACTCAATGGGCCAAATGGCCTAATTTCTGCTCCTGTGCCTTATGGTCTTATGTAACAAGCACTTCTACACGATCATGACCATGGAATGTCAAGCTCATCAGGAAGATATCCACAGAGAGCGAATGAATGAAGATACCTAACCTACTGAATAGGGTGATAATAAGAGCTTACATGCATCAACACAGGTGAGTCAGCAGACCAAGAATAATGATTCACCTGAACATAATGGAGATGAGCTACATGCTATTCCATGGAGGCCAGACCAACATCAGAGTTTAGGATAAAGTTAGAAACAAGAAATTGCCTGGTCTGAAAATCCAGGAAACTACAAGGAAAATGGTATTTGTTTTAATGGAGCAGTCATCTTCCATGATTAGGGCTGGTGTGGTAGTGGTAAATGTTTATATAGTTCCGTACCTGAAAGAATATGGGGGAGGTGGTGATTTGGGGCGGTGAGGTGAGAAAATGTTGGGGGGAGTGTTGTATAATGTAATAGTTTTTAATTATTAATATTGCAGAATGTATTAGGCTCCACCTGATCTAATGAAGTCCCATTATGCTGAATGGCAAAAGCGGAAGTTCAGCTCTACAGGGATATGTTGTAATCACTCTGTTCAGGGAGTAGGTGGTCTTGAAATCAGGCCTCCTGCCACTGCATCACAAGAACCCTGTGTTCAACTCTAGATCATGCTGTGTCATCCCTGGTTCCTGATAGGCTTACTCTTAGTTATTATGTCTAACTAACTCAATGCAGCTTGTGCGTATTGCTTTAAGCAATGAATTACATCTTGTTGTTAAGGCAAGTGCCTCTTGCTTCAATCCATTTTTGGTTTAACCTTGACCAGTGTTGATAAGACATTGGTTAGGACACTTTTGGAATATTGCGTGCAATTCTGGTCTCCGTCCTATGAGAAGGATATTGTGATACTTGAAAGGGTTCAGAAAAGATTTACAAGGATGTTGCCAGGGTTGGAGGATTTGAGCTATGGACAGACTGGGGCTGTTTTCCCTGGAGTGTCGGAGGCTGAGGGGTGACCTTATAGAGATTGATAAAATCATGAGGGGCATGGATATGATAAATAGAAAATGTCTCTTCCTGGGGATGGGGGAGTCCAGAACTAGAGGGCATAGGTTTAGGGTAAGATGGGAAAGATATAAAAGAGACCTGAGGTGCAATTTTCATGCAGAGGGTGGTGCGTGTATGGAATGAGCTGCCAGAGGAAGTGGTGGAGTGCAACATTTAAAAGGCATTGGGATGGTTATATGAATAGGAGGGATTTAGGGGGATATGGGCAAGTGCTGGCAGGTGGGACGAGATTGGATTAGGATATCTGGTCAGCATGGACAGGTTGGACCAAAGGGTCTGTTTCCGTGCCATACATCTCTGTGACTCTATGACCTACTGGAAGTCCGTCTCCAACATGTCACTGAAGTACCTGTTGTCTGGAATGGAAGGTTTGAGTCGCAAAAATAGACTGGGATTTTTTTTCACTGCAGCATAGGAGGTTGAGGGGTGACCCTATCCAGGTTTATAAAATCATGAGAGGTGTGGATGAGATGACTAGCAAAGGTCTTTTCTTTGCGATTTTTGAGAAGGTTTGTAGTTCAGTTTGAGGTTAAGGTTTAACCTTAATCACTGAGCTGGAAGGTTTATTTTCAGATGTATCATCACCATGCTAGGTAAAATCACCAGTGAGCCTCTGGTGAAGCACTGGTGTTCTGTCCCACTTTCTATTTATGTGTCTTGGTCTGTTACAGTGGGTGATATCATTTCCAGTTCTTTTTCTCAGAGGTTGGTAAATGGGGTCCAAAGCGATGTGTTTGTTGATGGAGTTCCGGTTTGAATGCATGGCCTCAAGGAATTCCTGTGTATGTCTTTGTTTAGCCTATCCTCCTTCGTCTGTGTGTAAGGATACTAGTGATAGTTGGTCATGTCTTTTGGTGGCTAGTTGGTGCTCGTGTATCCTGGTGGCTAGTTTTCTGCCTGTCTGTCCAATGTAGTGTTTGTTGCAGTCCTTGCAGGGTAATATTGTGAACCACACACCTAGGAACCATAAGCAGCAAAAGAAATATTGGACTGGGGTGTACAAAGTTAAAAATCACACAACACCAGCTTATAGTCCAACAGGTTTAATTGAAAGCACACTAGCTTTCGGAACGTCGCTCCTTCATCAGGTAATAGTGGCGACCACTACCACCTGATGAAGGAACAACGCTTTGACATGTAAACTGTTTTGTAATTTGTTTAATAAAATATTATAATCAGGACATTGTCTCCACCGACACCCTGGAGTTGTTCAGGGAGAGGTGGGTGCCGCAGGGAGTGGAGTGCATTATTTCCCCCTCTAACTCTATTTTAATTTAGTCCCTGCCCTCCCCTTCACTGTTTGATCACACAGAATTGCCCTTTGATGTGAAGGGCACTGCTTGTCACTGGCCACTCGGGTGTTTCCTTTCTTCCTGGTGGTGGAAATTTGAATAAAGATTCGTGCACCTTGTGTCTCTCACTGTGTCGCACACCTGCACACACACACCATGGGTGCTGGGGAAAAAAATAAGCACTACCATGGTTAGGCGGTAGTGAGGGTAAAATCAATAAGAAAGAGAAAAAAATGTGGAAAAAACAAAAAAGAGAAGAAAAAAAAATCAGGACATTGTCTCCACTGACACCCTGGAGTTGTTCAGGGAGAGGTGGGCGCCGCAGGGAGTGGAGTGCATTATTTCCCCCTCCAACTCTATTTTGATTTAATCGCTGCCCTCCCCTTCACTAAGAAATAAAAAAAATCAGGACATTCAGAAGGTCTCCTAAATCTAGGTCCTGGCCCTGAGCTGGCTGGGCACAGTCCATGTATAGGGCACATGTAAATAAAGGGTGACTTGGTCACATGACACCAGCCGTTGTGCAGTTTTTTCACGAGGACAGACTAAAATCTGTTCAGAAAAGTCCAATCTTGTCAGGTTTCCACAAGCTCTTGGTTGTGTGCAAATGTGTAGATGTTAGGTGAATCCAAGATTGATCACATGCACGTGCAATATTTTCAGTGATTGAATAACCCAGCAACAATCTGATGTCAAAAATGATGAATGACCTGTTGGGTCATTTACTGGTGGCCTGGTAGCTTGAATATAGAACAAATCTGCATCCTTAAAAAGTGAGGGGGGGAGAAATTGCATGGACAAAATAAGTGATACACTGCCAGTGTGCACATATGCTATTTCAACAGTGTGTCAATGTTTATATTCATTACCTTCAGCGTTTAGTAATGCTGCCTCACAGCACCAGTGACCCAAGTTTGATTCCAGCCTCAGGCGACTATCTGTATAGAGTTGAACATTCTCCCCATGTCTGTGTGTTTTCCCTGGACGCTCCGGTTCCGTCCCACAGTCCAAATGTGCCATGCTAAATTGTCCATAGTGTCCAGGATGTGTAAGCTAGGTGGATTAGCCATAGGAAATGCAGGGTCACAGGAGTAAAGTGGGTGTGGGTGGAATGCTCTTCGGAGGATCAGGGTGGACCTGATGGGCCAAATGGCCTTTTTCCACACTGTAGGAATTCTATGATCCTTGTCTGCCAAGATTGTCAGCAAGGAAGTACATGACATGGTTTCCCAATGGTACTAGACTAGCAATTCAGATGTTGTAAGTTTAAATCCCATCATAGCAAATTGTGCAATTAAATAATTATGGCTAGTTATGGACTGAACAATGACAGTAGAAATTACTGGATTGTGGGAAAAGCCCACTTAAGGACATTCTCTAATGTCCTTAAGTGATGCTTGTCCAATATTACATTGTCCTTCAATGCCTAAGGATAGGTACTAAACATTGCCATATTCCAAAAACAAATGGGATTTTAAAAATGAACTTCCTGACAACAGATAATGGTCGCAATAAAAACTGGGAAGCTGGTCACTCATGCACACATGTATTTTCAGAAGGAAAGATAGAATCAAAATAAAATAAAATAAAATAATTCAACAGATGTTTCATGCTCATTTCTTGTGCTTGTGTTAACTATCGGAATGAGCATGAAACATCTGTTGAATTAATGCATTTATTTGCCATAGAAATGGTTAAAATGAAAGTGCTATTCTAGCAAACCAGTGCAATGCAGGACACTGGGTGAAATTATCTAAAACTGAACAATATTGTTAAAAAATGGCAATTTTTTAAATTTTAAATTGGCTTTCATACATAATATTTTTGCACTTTAGGAGTGCTGTACATAACCACACAGAAGTATTTAAATTCAAATCCTGTTGTTCAGAAATGCTTTGGGAAATAAAATTCTGACTTGAACCACTTGGGAGAACACTTGCCTTTGAGAGCTTTTCCTTTTCAATGTACTTCTGGTGAAGTGAAACATAACTTTTTTTTGAATAGCCATACTGTAATCTATTGAAGTGGTACCTGGATTTGATCCAACTATATTTCTGGACACTGCTTCCCAGGTTTATGCTCCTTACTGAGCAGCCCTCTAGATGGAAGGCTGAGGAAAGAAGCAGCCTAAGGATTTCTAAAGTATGCAAATAGTGTCACTGGAAATAGTTTTTGTAAGTCAAAATCTTAATAGAATCCACATTTCCCCCCTCAGGTGAACTGGTGTTGGCTGAGTGTAGAAAATAGAAAAGAGCACCTCGCGTAAGAACTTAATGCTCTCAAACAGTTCAAATGCAATTATCTTGGCAATTATCTTGGCTGCAAAACATTGAGGTTGAGGGACTTGTTGGCCAGACTCCATGATAAGAGAAGCTGTATGTAGAAGGAAGAGTCGACCATCCCCTTCCTCCCCACTGTGGGACCTGTTTTGTTATTCAGTTGCATGGTATCTAATCTGTACCTCAAATTTGCTTCCCCATCTTTGTTTCAAATCACTTGATACCTTTAATTAATGAAATTGTTTTAGCTGAATTCTGCAAGCATTAAAGGTGGCACAGTGGTTAGTACTGCTGCCTCACAACGCCAGAGACTTGGGTTCAATTCCTGCCTTGGGCAACTATCTGTGTGGAGTTTGCACATCCGTGTCTATGTGGGTTTTCTCCAGGTGCTCCGGTTTCCTGCCGCAGTCCAAAAATGTGCAGGTTAGGTGAATTGGCCGTGCTAAATCACCCGTAGTGTTAGGTGAAGGGGTAAATATAGGAGAATGGATCTGGGTGGGTTGCTCTTCAGAGGGTAGGTGTGGACTTGTTGGACCGAAGGGCCTGTTTCCACGCTGTAAGTAATCTAAACTCAGTATGCACAGCTTTTTTGGGAAGAGGATTGCAGAATTATTTTGTGCTCAGCTTGAAAAACATTTACCACTTAATTTCTGAACGTCATGATTAATCTTTCAGAGTTGCGACTGAATTTGCCTCTATGATACTTTCAAGAAGTGCATTTCAGTTTATGGCTCATGTAGCAGAAAATATTTCCATATGTTGCCTTCAGATCTGTAGTCGAACAACTTAAATCCGTGTTCTTACCAACTCGACTGCTACTGGAAAGAATTTCTTTAGTTTATCCTCACCAAAATTGTACATGATTTTTAAACACACCTCTGTCAAACTCCTCTTGAGCTTCTCTCTGCTGTAAGGAAAACAGTTTCTCCAGCCTCTCCACATCACTGAAGTTTCTATCCTTGGTATCATTTCATTAAAACTCTTCTACGGTCTTGACTTAAGTGCCAATAATGAATCATTGCACTCAAAGTGAGGCCAGACCAGTTTAAATCATTTCATGGGATCTGATCAATGCAGTTGAGTACAATATTTGTTATCCATCTCTAATTGCTTTTGAACTGAATGGCTTGCTCGGCCATTTCAAAGGGTAGTTAAGAGTGAACTACATTGCCTTGTCACCTGAAGGCCAACTGAGGTCCTTGAGTGATCACTTAAGGATTCTTCCTCGTTCATGAGCACTCTTTCCAAACTAGGGACCGAACATCAGGTAGTGGCATAAATCACAGGAATCCAAACCCTCTCCTTGTTTCTAATATCTGCTTCTCATCTGTGACAGCCCCAGCCCAACAGCTCATCTCATTATCCAATCAAGCCGTATTGCAAGTGGTCACTATTCCCAGTGGCACTGTTGGTACTGGAGAACTGCCAGCACCTGGTCAACAGCTCTCAAACACAGGACCTCTGCCATGCTAAGGGTTTTATCAGTTTGGGGGTGTGATACTGTCTGTGGAAGTGCCCAATTAGAATGAAGTAGCATCGGGCCTCCCAGAGAAAGGTGATGTGGGGCTTCTTTTGGTTCTCCAGCTAATGGGTAAGATGGCTTTCATCTCATATTAAAGCCTGGTCAACATATGGAATGATGTAATTGGCGTCAGCAGACTGATGTAAAGGGGAAGGCAAACTGGTCAATGAGCATGTTGGCTACATCTTCGGGTTTTAGGCATGACAAGTGTTGAGTATAAAGATCTTGGGGCCATTTAGAGGATTATTTAAGTTGCAGACAAGACATATTGCTGGCTCTCGGGCAGAGTTGATGGAAGCCGTCTGATGATTTGCTGGAAGTGGTTGGAGGTTGAGAGAACTCAAAGGCTGAGAGAATTACATCCTTGTAATTCTCGAATATCCTTGAATTACAGTGAAGGCTGCTGGGAAGTTTGTGTTTAAGTGGGTGAGATCTAAACCTGAGACCCTACACCAGAGGACCTCCTTCCCAATCACCTCCTCTAACCTTACTAAGAGTCTGTAAACTCGGTAAGTTTTCAGGATTTCTCATTTTTTTCCTTTTCTTCTCTTCCTTGTTTAGTCCTGCAAGGGCTTTCAGATTAGCGGGGTATGGCTGATAGAGCAGTTGCACGTTCCTCCTGAAGAATGTGGCAGGTGAGAGACACGACACATGTCTCTGCCGACTACGTCTGCGTGAAGTGCACCCAACCCCAGCTCCCTGAAAACTTAAATAGGGATCTGGAGCAGGATGAACTGCGGATCATCCGGGAGGCTGAAGGAGAAATTGAGAGGATGTACAGGGAAATGGTCACTCCTCAGACACAGGATAAGGACAGCTGGGTTACAGTCGGTGGGGGGGGGGGGGAGGGGAAGGGAACCAACAGATAGAGCAGGGATTCCCTGTGACCATTCCCCTCAACAATAAGTATACCACTTTGGATACTGCTGGTGGGGACGGCCTGCTAGGGGAAAGCCTTAGTTGTCAGTTCTCTGGCACTGAGCCTCAGAAGAGAAGGAGGGAGAATAGAAAAGCGCTAGTGATAGGGGACTTAATAGTCAGACAGATTGACAGGAGATTTTGTGGTCAGGAACAGGACTCCCGGAAGGTATGTTGCCTCCCCGGTGTCAGGGTCTGGGATGCTGCCAATTGGGTTTACAGGATTTGGAAGGGGGAGGGTGAGCAGCCAGAAATTGTGGTGCATATTGGCACCAGTGATACAGCCAGGAAAGGGATTGAGGATCTAAAAAGTGACTACAGAGACCTAAATTGGAAGCTGAAGAACAGGACGAGTAGAGTAGTGATCTCAGGTTTGCTACCAGTGCCATGAGACAGTGAGGTGAGGAACAGTCAGCGAGTGCAGCTTAGCATGTGGCTGCGAGGCTGGTGTAGGAGGGAGGGCTTCAGATACCTAGACCATTGGGCTGCCTTCTGGGGAAGGTGGGACATGTACAAGAAGGATGGGTTGCACCTGAATTGGAGGGGCACAAATGTCCTGGGTGGGAGATTTGTTAGTGTGGTTCGGGAGGGTTTAAACTAGTTTGGCAGGGAAGTGGGAACCAGGGCTACATATCTGAGAGGGGGCTAGTTGGAGATGGGACAGTGACAGGATGTAGTGAATCTATTGGGAAGGCTTTTTACATGATGAAACAAAGGGATCGGTTAAAGTATGTCTACTTTAATGCAAGGAGTGTCAGAAATAAGAGTGACAAACTTAGAGCATGGATCAGTACTTAGGACTATGAGGTTGTGGCCATAACAGAGATATGGGCTTCACAGGGGCAGGAAGGGTTGCTAGATATTCCAGGGTTTAGAATGTTTAAAAAGAACAGGGAGGGTGGAAGAAGAGGAAGAGGGTGTAGCATTGCTAATCAGAGAGTGCATCACAGCTACAGAAACGAAGGTTGTCGAGGAAGGTTTGTCTCCTGAGTCAGTATGGGTGGAAGTTAGGAACAGCAAGGGAGCAGCCACCTCATTGGGGGTTTTCTACAGACCCCCTAATAGCAGTAGAGAGATTGAAGAACTCATAGGTCGGCAGAGTTTGGAAAGATGCAGATGGAACAGGGTTGTTGTTATGGGTGACTTCAACCATTCCAATATTGACTGGAACCTGCTCAATGCAGATGGTTTGGATGGAGCCATTCTTGCCAGTCATGTTCAGGAAGGTTTCCTTACTCAGTATGTAGACAGACCAACGAGGGGAGAGGCCATTTTAGATTTAGTGCTTGACAATGAGCCAGGACAGGTATTCGATCTTGGGGTGGGAAAACACTTTTTTGGAGAGGGAAAGGAGCAGTTACCAAGGGAAGATATTTAATTGGGGAAAAGGAAATTGTGAT
The DNA here is from genome assembly GCF_037043375.1 of Chiloscyllium plagiosum. NCBI lineage: Eukaryota > Metazoa > Chordata > Chondrichthyes > Orectolobiformes > Hemiscylliidae > Chiloscyllium > Chiloscyllium plagiosum. The sequence goes on along the minus strand of NW_028270145.1, from coordinate 15,250,646 downwards.
GCTATCAGATTGGTTAGGAAAAAGAAGGAAGCATATATAAGGTATAGACAGGATAGATCAAGTGTATCCTTAGAAGAGTATAAAGGCAGTAGGAATATACTTAAGAGGGAAATCAGGAGGGCAAAAAGGGGACATGAGGTAGCTTTGGCAATAGAGTTAAGGAGAATCCAAAGAGTTTTTACAAATAAATTAAGGACAAAAGGGTAACTAGGGAGAGAATAGGGCCCCTCAAAGATCAGCAAGGTGGCCTTTGTGTGGAGCTGCAGAAAATGGGGTAGATACTAAATGAGTATTTTGCATCAGTATTTACTGTGGAAAAGGATATGGAAGATAAAGAATGTAGGGAAATAGAAGGGGGCACCTTGCAAGAGGAGGAAGTGCTGGATGTCTTGAAACACAAAGGTGGACAATTCCCTAGGACCTGATCAGGTGTACCCAGAACTCTGTGGGAAGCTAGGGCAGTGATTGCTGGGCCTCTTGCTGAGATATTTGTATCATCGATGGTCATAGGTGAGGTGCAGGAAGACTGGAGGTTGGCTAACGTGGTGCCACTATTTAAGAAGGGTGGTAAGGACAAGCCAGGGAACTATAGACCAGGGAGCCTGAGGTCAGTGGTGGACAAGTTGTTGGAGGGAATCCTGAGGGACAGGATGTACATGTATTTGGAAAGGCAAGGACTGATTAGGGATAGTCAACATGGCTTTGTGCGTGGGAAATCATGTCTCACAAACTTGATTTTTGAAGAAGTAACAAAGAGGATTGATGAGGGCAGAGCGGTAGATGTGGACTTCAGTAGGCAGTCAACATGGCTTTGTATGGGGTAGGTCATGCCTCACAATTCTTATTGAGTTCTTTGAGGAGGTGACAAGACAAGTCGACAAAGGTCGAGCAGGGCATGTGGTGTATATGGACTTCAGCAAGGCATTTGATAAGATTCCCCATGGTAGACTCATTCATAAAGTCAGGAGGTATGGGATACAGGGAGATTTGGCTATCTGGATTCAGAATTGATTGGCTGACAGAAGACAGAGAATGATTGTAGATGAAAGGAGGTCAGTGGTGAGTGGTGTCCCATAGGGCTCTGTTCTTGGGCCTTTGCTCTTTGTAGTTTTAATAAATGACTTGGATCAGGAGGTTGAGGAGTGGCTTTGTAAATTTGCCGATGACACAAAGGTTGGAGGTGCCATTGATAGTATAGAGGGCTATTGCAGGCATAGACATAGACAAGATGTCTATGACATAGCCAAGATGCAGAACTGGGCTGAGAAATGGCAGATAGAATTCAACCTGGGTAAATGCAAAGTGATGCATTTTGGAAGGTCGAGCTTGAACGCTGAATATAGGATTAAAGACAGGATTCTTGGCAGCGTGCAGGAACAGGGGGATCGTGGTGTTCAAGTGCATAGATCCCTCAAAGTTGCCACCCAAGTGGATAGGATTGTTAAGAAAGCATACAGTGTTTTGGCTTTCATTAACAGGGGGATCAGGTTTAAGAGCTGCGAGGTTTTGCTCTCGCTCTACAACATCCTGGTGAGACCACACTTGGGATATTGTGTCCAATTTTGGTTGCCCTGTTTTAGGAAAGATACAGAGGCTTTGGAGAGGATGCAAAGAAAGTTTACCAGGATGCTGCCTGGACTGGAGGGCTTGTCTTACGAAGAGAGGTTGACTAAGCTCGGCCTTTTCTCTCTGGAGAGAAGGAGGAAGAGAGGTGACCTGATCGAGGTATACAAGGTAATGAGAGGCTTGGATAGAATCAATAGCCAGAGACATTTCCCCAGGGCAGGTTTGACTGGCACGAAGAGTCATAGTTTTAAGATATTAGGAGGAAGGTATAGAGGAGATGTCAGGAGTAGGTTCTTTGCGCAGAGAGTTGGGAATGCATGGAAGAAGCAGACATTAGGAATATTTAAGCGACTGCTGGATATGCACATGGATAGTAATGAGTTGAGCAGTGCGTAGGTCAGGTTATTTTGTTTTAGCTTAGGAATAATCCTCAGCACAACATCATGGGCCAAAGAGCCTGTTCTGTGCTATATGTTTCTATGTTGAATGCTCTATGTTCTATGTTGACTGGGATAGTAGTTTTAGTACCATATGCTCTGCAGGAAACTATGCAAGGAGGAAGGAGAGCGAAAGTTATCTTAACAGTGACTATACCTTGGACAGAGAGTATTAAAATCAAAAATCATTGGAGGATGCAACAAAAGGCTACGTCATTGGCATGTTTAAATTGACAAAGGTGGCCCGTAAGGTGAATTTTTAAATAATTTTTGTGATAGTTTCCTGGAGAAAGACATCATGGAATCAATTAGGTATGGGGCTATTTTAGATCTAGCATTGTGTAATGAGACAGAGTTAATTAGTAAGCTTCCAGCTAAAGTTCTGATCAGAATTAGTAATCATAATAAAATTGAATTCCACTTTGAAGTGACATATTTGAGTCCCAAACAAAAGACTTAAACAAAGACATAAAAAAAGGGAATGCTGTCTAAGGTTGCTGAAGCAAAAAAGAGGTGGGAAACATTTAAAGAAGCAATTTAAAATGTTCAACTTTTGTATTCAATTGAAATGTGCACAGTCAGCAAGTAAAATCCAATTGTGGCTTATGAAGGATGTTGAGGATAATAAGTTAAGAGAAGAAGTCTATCATGTTTGAAGGACCAGTAGTAAACTCGAGAACTGGTAGTGTTTTAGGAACAAATGCTAGCCTGAGGGTAGGTTCTTCACACCCAAAGAGAGAAACCAAAAGAGACAATGCTGGAAAATCTCAGCAGGTCTGGCAGCATCTGTAAGGAGAGAAAAGAGCTGACATTTCGACTCTAACTGACCCTTCGTCAAAGCTCTGCAGTAATTTTCTTTTTATCGTAGGTTCTTCACATGCTAGTGTAAAAGTCCTAGTAAGCCTGCCCTCCCATGGTTGCACTTTCCACCCTTCAATTTTTCAGTAGATAAGCCTTCACTTGTTCAGCCAGAGGTTGGAAACTCTGCAATATTGGTAGTAGTGCAAGAGGCCTGCAAGGAAGAGCAGCCATGGATGCTTTGGAAGTGAGGTATGGCTGAGATCTCATCGGGGACGGGCCAGCAAGCCAGGTGAGTGTGAGTGTGTGAGTATACAGGGTTGGATGGGAATTTAGAGGGAATAAACTTGCAGCAGTACAAGAATGGGACTGACTGAACTGCTTTGTGGAGAGCTGACATGGACTCAATGAATCAAACAGCCTCCCCCTTTGTCTTGTGTATCTTTGTTGCATTTGTCCTGAGCAAGTATGCCCTTCTTTGGTAAGGAAACCAAAAATGCTCACGTCAGGCAGAATCAGCCATTTTCATTGGGCGTCTTGTTTGCTTTCTCAATAGCCAACTGCACTGACTTCAGGGGTAAGCGTGCCAAATCCTTTTCCAATTAGAAGGTCCATCAGTGCCTTTGTCTGAAAGCAAGTCCTCAAGAGCAGATGTCCTGTCACAGTATTGCAGTGGAGGCTGTGGCTGCTGTTGAAAGGATGGCTAAGATTGCTAGGGCCATGGTGTCAGGTGAGTGATTTGTGGGAGTTGGGGTTAGGGTTTCTGAGCTCGTGGGAGGTGGGGTGTGTGGGCTGGGAGGGGGTGGTCCTTGGGAGAAGAAGTCAGGGAGGTTGCAGCAAGGTTAAAGGAGAGCCTCTCAGCAGAAATTCCTTTGCTCTTGTTATGAAGTTATTAAGAGAGTGAAAGCTGTTAAGGACTTAACAAGCACAGAGTGTGCTGAAAAAATTTTAAAATGTTACATTTGGCTGTGAAGCAAATAGACCACAACTGCGTCGCTATGTTACACAATGAATTTGAATTTGGCCAATCAGTTTAAATTTTGTCCCAAAATCGCAAAATCCAATTGAATTTGAATTCTGACATATTATCTGCAGACCCTCTCTCAGAAAGGTACCTGTTCATATGAAATCTGTGCAGCAGAAGAATGAAGAAAAGATGACCCAGGACAATCTACTGAGGAAGATACAAAGTAGAGAGGACGATACTGAGGAGAATCGACCCAGCTGACTGGTTTTGAATTTTTTTTGTTAATAGAGTGTTTTATTGGATCAGTGTATTGTTGTAGAGTGGGAGGTAGATAAATTGATCAGCAAAAGAGGATTACAGTGTAGATAGTTGTTTAATATTCTCTTTTTTTTTGGGAGTTAAAGAATAAATTGGTAATTTTTTCTTTGAATAGTGGGGTTTGGTAGTTCTTTGTCACTCATACACAGATTACGAGGCGAGGTGAGCTTTTCTGTGTGTCTGGTTTAAATTAGCAGAAGGGTTTACCCCGTATTGTAACAGTTTGGGGGCTTAGGTCCAGGATTTGAACAGGTTTTGACAGATACAGTCTGAGATTTGGACAGGTTTGGGATACAAAAAATGCCCAGTAGATTTAAACCTGTGCAAGTTAGTGTCCTAGATCTTTAAATAAAATGTAGGTGAGACAATTTGTTTAATTTCAGTGACTTGTGGTTTGTTAAATTAAAAGTGAGAGAAGTGACTCTTAAAATTGCTAAAGCGGTTCTGGGGTTTGAAGGTGATTCCCAAATTGCCAAGAAAGTTCAGAAAGAAAAGAAAATACCGCACTCTTAGAATTAGCAGAGAGGTTAGAATTGGGTTTAACCAAGAACAAAAGTAAAGTGGAAATTGTAAGGGAATTACTCAGACATTTAGGTGTGTCAGAGAAACAGACAAGTGCAGTAGAGTTAGAAAAACTTAAATTACAATTGAGGAAAATAGATTTATAAGGTAAACAAAGAGAGAAGAGAGAGAAAACAGAAAGGGAGAGAAGGTTCTTAGTTGAGCAAAGAGAGAGAGAAGAAAGAGACAAAGAAAAAGAGAGAATTTGATCTTGAGAAGTTGACTTAGCAAAGTCAAGTTAACAGGATAGAGATTAAAAGAGGAGGTAGTGATATATACAAATATGTCAAAACTCTGCCACATTTTGATGAGAAAGATGTTGAAGCCGCCTTTATTTCATTTGAAAACTTGGCTAGGCAGTTGGAGTGATCTGAGGACTTGTGCGTATTGCTAGTTCAGACTAAACTGGAAGGCAGAGCGAGTGAGGTATTCGCCATGCTGTCAGGTGAGGGGTTAAGAGATTATGAAGAGGTCAAACAGACTATTTTAAGTGCTTATGAATTGGAGGCAGAGAATATTCCTGAGGATTATTATCTGAAAGAATCCTAAAATGAAAATGGAGACCACGGCAGGTTAGTGCAGAGGAGAAATGGGCTGAAATGCACCAGATTGTGTTGTCGGAAGCATACAGACACAAGGTGTTACAGGTAGCACAAGAACTACCTGTAGGAGGTCACCTACAGGTACGAAAGACTCAGGATCAGGTACAAAAACATTTCTATTGGCCTGGAATGGACAAGGATGTGGTTAACCTTTGCTGTATGTGTCATATATGCCAAATGGCCAGTAAGCCACAGGCGGTAATAAAACCAGCACCTTTGTTTCCAAACCCGTATTTGAAGAACCTTTCATGCGTGTTATCATTGAATGTGTAGGTCTCCTCCTAGAAGAGGGAAAGAACTGGAGAACGGGTGCTATTTCCTGCCCAGCAGAGTGAGGAATCAAATCCAGATGTTTTGGAATTTGATGTGCCTCAAAATATGTTAAACAATGAAGATGTCCTTGAGGAGTGGGATAGGTTAGTAAGCTATCTGTCTCAGGAGCAAAGAACACAGTTGAAAGGTTTGTTACAGCAGTATGAAGACTTATGTTGGAATAAGATGGGGAGATGTAGGGAATACTGTTCCGATAAAACCACATCCCTATTGGCTTAATCCTTTCAAAGCCAGACAGATCCAGAAGGAAGTGGAGACCATAATCAATGAAGATATCATTGAACCAAGTTAGAGCGAGTGGAGTTCGCCGATTGTCTTAGTTCCCAAACTGGATGGAATTCAAGAATTTGCATGGATTATCGGAAGGTCAATGCTGTAATAAAGTCAGACTCCTACCTGATAACCAAGATTGGAGGACTGTATCAAGGAATTTGGACAAGCCAGTTACATCACAAAGTTGGACTTACTGCGTGGTTATTGGCAGGTACATTTATAAGAGAAGGCAAAAGAAATTTCTGCATTTGTAACCCCAAATGGGCTAGATCAATTCAAAGTGATGCCCTTTGGAATGAAGAACTCAACTGTCACATTCCAAAGGCTCATGAATAGAGTTGTGGCTGAGTTAGCAAACCACACAGTCTATTTGGACAATGTAGTGATCTTTAGTAAGTCCTGGAAAGATCACGTGGTACAGTTGGCAGAGCTCTTTGACCGATTATGAAAAGCAAAACTGGTAATAAGTGTAAAGAAAACTGAATTTGCGAAAGCAGAGGTGACATTCTTGGGACATAACACCGGTCATGAAAGGTTGACCACAAGGAATGCAGAGTCGAAGGCCATCGAGGAACCTCCGTAACCAACCTCGAAGAAAGAGATGCTTCAATTCTTGTTACTAAGCAGATTCTATTGGAATTTTGTTCCAAATCTCTGCTGTGTAGTGGCACCATTAACAGATGTGCTGAAGAAGAACACACAATTTTGGTGGACAGAACAATGCCAGGAGGCATTTGACAATTTAAAAGCGATATTAACCACCGCACCAGTTTTAGCTACACCAAACCTTTTGAAACCCTTCAAAGTTGCAATCGATGCTAGTGACACAGGAGTTGGAGCTGTACTGCGACAGGAAGATGATGATGGCATTGAACTGCCAGTTGGTTACTTTTCAAAGAAACTCAACACTTAGCAGAGAAGATACTCTACAATTGAAAAAGAACTTTTGAGTTTGGGTATTGAGTTTGGTAATGGCCTTGCAACATTTTAATGGTTATGTCATGAACAATGTGTCAGAGACATTTGGGTTCACAGATCACAATCCTCTTACATTCTTAGAACGCTTTAAAAACAAGAATATGAGACTATTTCATTGGAGTCTTATGTTACAGACTTTTAATTTACAAATCGTACATGTTACAGATTGTAAAAATGTAATAGCAGGTGCGTTGTTGTGGATTTAACTGATGAGGTAGAGATGAGATTGGTATCTATTCAACAATATATATATGCGTGAAGAAGTTAATATGAACTTAGATTAAAGCCATATGTATCTCATGGTAAAGTGGTTAAGGAATAGAAAAAAAATGAAGCCATCTTTTCATTATGATGGTTCATTTTATTTAAGGGACAAGTGTTAAGAAGTTGTAGGTGTCTACTGTACCTTTAAGAGAGAGGAAGGATTGAACAAGCACAGAGTGTGCTGAAAAATTTAAAAATGCAACATCTGGCTGTGAAACAAATAGATGAGCTGCGTTGCTATGTTACACAACAAATTTGAATTTGGCCAATCAGTTTAAATTATGAATTGAATTCAATTTATTGTCAAGTGTACCGAGGCGCAGTGAAAAGCTTTGTCTTGCGAGCAATACAGGCAGATCACAGAGTTGAGTAGCATAGATAAGTAAATAATAGGTAAACAGCAGCAGAAACAAAACACAGGTACAGATGAATGCTAAGAGTTTGTGAGTACATTCAGTATTCTAACAACTGTAGGGTAGAAACTGTTTTGAAATTGGTGGTGTGTGTGTTCAGGCTTCTGTACCTTCTCCCCAATGGTAGAGGTTGTAGCAAAGCATTGCCAGGGTGGGATGGATCTTTGAGAATGCTGGCGGCCTTTCCTTGACAGTGGGCCTGGTGGATGCATTCGATAGATGGGAGGTTGGCCTTTGTGATTGTCCGGGCCGACTTCACCACTCCCTGTAACCATCTCCGATCTTGAATGGTACGGTTGCCATACCAGGTAGTGATACAACCAGACAGAATGCTATTGATGGCGCACCTATCAAAGTTGGCAAGGGTATTCGCCATCATGCCAAATTTCCTCAGCTGCCTGAGGAAGAATAGACATTGTTGGGCCTTTGTAACCAGTGCATCTACATGAAAAGTCCAAGAAAGCTTGTTGTGGATGACCACACCCAGGAGCTTGACACTCTCCACTCGTTCCACCTCTGTGCTGTTAATGTGTAGGGGGCATGAGTAACGTCCCGCTGAAAGTCAATAATGAGTTCCTTGGTTTTGCCAGCATTGAGAGCTAGGTTGTTCTCAACGTATTATTTTTTCCAGGTCTGCCACCTCCCAACTATTGTCTGTTTCGTTGCCATCTGAGATTCGACTGATTATGGTGGTGTCATCAGTGAATTTGTAAATGGCATTAGTCTGGTATTTGGCGACGCAGTCATGGGTATACAGTGAGTACAGCAGGGGGCTGAGTGTGCACCCCTGGGGGGCTCAGGTGTTGAGTGTTAGTGAGGATGAAATATTGTCCCCAATCTTCACTGACTGTGGCCTGTGGGTCAGAAAACTGAGGATCCAGTTGCAGAGAATGGGGCTTAGTCTGAGATCACTAAGTTTAGTAATCAGTCTTGAGGGGATAATAGTGTTGAAGGCTGAACTGTAGTCGATGAGTAGGATTCTCACGTAGCTGTTCTTGGTGTCAAGATGTTCTAGGGAGGAGTGAAGGGCAAGTGATATGGCATCTGACGTGGATCTGTTAATCCGATAGGCAAATTGGATTGGGTCAAGAGTAGTGGGGAGGCTGGAGTTGATTAAAGCCATGACCAGCCTTTCAAAGCACTTCATGACCACCAGAGTTAGGGCCACTGAGTGGTAGTCATTGAGACATGCTGCATGAGCCTTCTTAGGCACAGGGATGATGCTGGCCCTCTTGAAACAGGCAGGGACAGTGGCCTGCTGCAGGGAGAGGTTGAAGATGTCCAAGAAGACCTCTGCCAGTTGATCTGCGCACGCTCTGAGTGCACAGCCTGGTACTCTGTCTGGTTCCATTGCTTTCCTTGGATTCACAGGAAGGAAAACTGATCTGACCTCTGATGCAGTGACTGTTGGGATAGGTTCGTCAGGACTTGTCGGAATAGGTGTTACCTCTCCGCCGAAATTCCGCTCAAAGTGAGCATAGAAGGTGTTGAGACAATCTGGGAGGGATGTGTCATCATCTGCTATCTTGCATTGTCTCTTTTTAGAACCTGTGATGTCATTCAGTCCTTGCCATAGTTGCCGGGTGTCAGTCTGGGTCTCTAGTTTGGATCGGTATTGGTCCTTGGCTGTCTTAATGGCTCTGAAAAGGTCATACTTTGATTCCTTATACTTGAGTGGGTCTCCTGATCTTGCCACCCAGGTGGATAGTGCTGTTAAGGAGGCATATGATGTGTTAGGTTTCATTGGTAGAGGGATTGAGTTCCGGAATTGCAATATCATGCTGCAACTATACACTGGTGTGGCCACACTTGGAATATTGTGTGCAGTTCTGGTCACCCCATTACAGGAAGGATGTGGAACGATTGGAAAAGGTGCAGAGGAGATTTACCAGGATGTTGCCTGGTCTGGAGGGAAGGTCTTATGAGGAAAGGCTGAGAGACTTGGGTCTGTTCTCATTGGAAAGAACAAGGCTAAGGGGGAAGTTGATAGAGACATACAAGATAATCAGAGGATTAAATAAGGTAGACAATGAAATACTTTTTCCTAGGATGATGACGTCACCTTGTACGAGAGGACATAATTACAAATTGAGGGGTGATAGATTTAAGACAGATATCAGAGGAAAGTTCTTTACGCAGAGAGTGGTAAGGGTGTGGAATGTCCTACCTGCTAATATATAGTCAACTCAGCCACATTATGGACATTTAAACAATCCTTAGATAAGCACATGGATGATTTTGGGATAATGTAGGGGGACGAGCTGAGAATAGTTCACAGGTCGGCACAACATCGAGGGTTGAAGGGCCTGTTCTGCCCTGTATTGTTCTATGTTCTATGTTCTAAGGCCTCACGCCTGGTTTTTAGCAGTTTCTGTTATGTCCTGATTCATCCAAGGTTTTCTATTGGGAACACCTGGATTGACTTCCTCGGGTGCAGTCCACACACTTGCTGATAAATTTTGCCCAAGATCCCAAAACCCAATCGAATTTGAATTTTACTGTTTTTAACAACATAAAACAAATGAGATGATCCCATGTTTTGGGCTATAAAAATTGGGTATTTTCAATGGTTAACCAGAGTGGCAAAGAGCACCATATTGTCTGCAGACCCTCTCTCTGAAAGATACCTGTTCATATGAAATCTGTGCAGCAGAAGAACGAAGAAAAGATGATCCAGGACAATCTACAGAAGAAAATACAAAGAAGACAGGAAGATACTGAGGAGAAGTGACTCAACTGACAGATTTTGAAATTTTCATTAACTTAACCTGGGGTTTTATCGGATCAGTATATTGTTGTAGAGTGGGAGGTAGATTGGTAAGGAGGATTACACTGTGGATAGTTGTTGCTTAATGTTCTCTCTTTTTTTTTCTTGGATTTAAAGAATAAATTGTTAATTTTTTCTTTGAATAGTGGGGTTTGGTAGTTCTTTGTCACTCACACTTTAACAGATTATGAGGCAAGGTGAGCTTTTCTGTGCCTGGTTTAAATTGGCAAAAGGGTTTATCCCATATCGTAACACTCTATGTGCATAGACCTCACAGAATCGCAGAATCATGAGAATGCAGAAGGAGACCATTCGGCCTATTGTCCCTGAACTAGTTCTGTTCCATAGTGACAGTCATCTATCCTTTCCCCAAATCTTTGCACAACATTTCTATTCAAATACCATCCAATGCCACCTTGGATACTTCAATTAACCCTGCCTCCACTACATTTCTAGGTAGTACATTCCATACCCTAAGGGCTCGCTGAATTAACAAGTTTTTTTCTCACATCACCCTTACTTTATTTGTACATCACTTTAAATCTCTTTTCTTTTAAGAGCAGGAACAATTTCTCCCCAATCTACTCTGCATGGCTCATTCATAATTTTGAAAACCTAAATAAAAGCTCCTTTTAGTTGTCGTCTTTCCGAGGAGAACTGTCCCAAATTCTTCAATCTTCATCCGGAGGCTCACTGAAGATGTTACCTAGTATGGTGACGAAATGTCTGAAAATTAACCTTGCAGCTCAGCGAGCAAACCTACATCCACTACAAATCCTTTTTCATCGAAGGTAATACACCATTTTGTTTTATCATGACCAGATGAGGAGGATGAATAAAAATAAAAGAAATTACAGGGTCATTTTTAACAGTAAAAGAAAAGGTCAGCATACTGGAAATCCTCAGGGAATTAATTCAGAATCAGGCAGTGGAGCTCACCAAACAAACTTCAGTAAAATTATTTTTATCATTGCTTTTTTTTAAAGAGCAGCAAATATTGGGGAACATATAATTTGCATCCAAGTAATTTAAAGGAAGTAGATGAAAATATTGCAAATGCCTGATGATAATAGTCCTATGTTGTCTCTTTTCCTTTAGATTGGAAAAGGGGCACATTATTCGATATTTAAGAGAAGTGAGCAAAGGGAACTGGAGGACTACAGATCAGTTCACCTATCGTTGGGTAATTGATAGAGTTTATAAACAAAATAGTATAACTGAACATCTGGATTTTTTTCAGCTGATCTGAGAGAGGTGGCATGGATTTGTAAAAGATTGATTATGCATGAGTAACCAGAGTGAACCTTTTGAAGATGTGACTGACAAGAGCATGTCCACACACGTTATTTAATGGACTTCCAAAATGCAATTGATAAACTCTCTCATAAGGGACTGTTAGCTGATGTTATAGCTCATGGAATTGGCCTTGTTGGGAAATTGAGGAGAAAGTGAGGTCTGCAGATGCTGGAGATCAGAGCTGAAAATGTGTTGCTGGAAAAGCGCAGCAGGTCAGGCAGCATCCAGGGAACAGGAGAATCGACGTTTCGGGCACAAGCCCTTCTTCAGGAATGAGGAAAGTTAGGAAATTGGCTGCATCAGGTGGCGCGAAATCGGAATAATAGTGTGGTAACCAAATTATCATGATGTGACTAGTGATGTCTCATAAGAGTCTGTGTTAAGGACTCAACTATTCACCATGTTTATTAATAACTTGAATATTGGAATGTAAGAGATTGAGAAGTGATTTTATAGAGGTTTGTAAAATAATGAGGGTTATAGATAGGGTTAATAGTAGGTGTCTTTTACTTAGGTTGGGGGATTTGAAGACAAGGAGGTATATTTCTAAGGTGAGAGGAGGGAGATTTAAAATAAAATGAGGGGCAAAGTTTTTATACAGAAGAGGATTCACACGTGGAATGAACTTCCTGAGAAAGTGGTGGATGCGGGTACAGTTGCAGCGTTTAAAAGACACTTGGATAAGTAGATAAATAGGAGAGATTTGGGTCAGGAGGAGACAGGTGGGACTAGTTTAGTTTAGGATTATGTTCAGCATAGATTGGTTGGACCTAAAGGTCTTTTTCAGTGTTATATGGCACTGAGATTTAAATACTACATGTCCAAATTTGCTGATGACACAAAGATAAGTAGCATTGTAAACAGTGTAGATGGTAGCAGTTTAACAATTATTTAACACAATTTTAGATCCAAGGTACTTAGAGATTTGAGTTAGTTAAGGAGAGCCAGCATAGATTTGTAAAAGGTAGATTATGTTTTGATGATATATAGAGAAGTTGATGAGGAGAGTGCAGTAAATTTTATTTATGTCTGTATTTTAAGGAATTGTTTGAGAAAATATCACACAAAAAGCCACAGATTAAAATTGAGACTCATGGAATAGGAGGGGTGGTGTTAGCTGGGATTAGAAAATGGCAGAAGGACTGAAGCAAGTCTTGATAAATGGTTGTTTTTTCAGACGCAACGATAGTGGATAGTGGTGTGTCTCAATTGTCACTGCTAAATTACTGTTTTTTGTTTGACATACATACTTGATTTGGTAATGGAATACTGAGTAAAATGTCAAAATGTGCTAATTACAGTAGTCCCCTCTGCACCTGCGGAGGATACATTCCAAGGCCTATCACACAAACATAAAACGGCCGATTCATTTAAATGGGGAATTTACCTTCCCAGCAGCCCCTGATCCCTAGTTCTGGAAAGTTCCCTGTAATATGTTCAGGCCACGTAAACTATGGGGAACTGAAACCACGGAGCCCATCCCGCAGATACGGGAATTGCCCTGTATACCAAATTTGGAGGTGAGGCAAATGATATACTTGATACCAATCAACTGCAAAGGGCATAGACTGCCAAAATGGGCAAGCAAGTGGCAAATGCAATTTAGTATAGAGAAGTGTGAGGTGATACATTTTGTCAGAAAGAATATTAAAAATACGTAGTATAAACTTAATGGCACAGTTTTAAAGAGTGTAGGGTGAGATGAACTAGGGTTCATGGGCTTGAAGTTGACAGGACATGTTGAGAGAGTAGTTGGCAAAGCATAATGGGGTCTTGGTTTTTTTACTACAATTTTGGAAAAATGTGAAGGTCCTTGAAGCTGTAGAGAATATTTACAACTGTAGTTCCAGGGATGAGAAATGTAGCTAAAACATTAGCTTGAGAAAGCTGAATTATTCTCTTTGGAGCCCAGAAGTTTGAGGGGAGCTTCGTTAGAGGTGAACAAAATCACAACCGATTTAGGTGCAGTTGGGTATGCTGATGGTACAAGGACTAGGAAAACATAAATTTTACATTTTGGGAAAGAGATATAAAAGGAAATGTGAAGAATGAGCCTCCATGCTGCAAGTGGTAATAATCTGCAACTTGCTGCATTCAGGAGGGTGGTGGATGCAAAGACAGAACAATAATTTCAAAAAGGAATTGGATGGGCATTTTATGATGATACTTGCAGGGCTAAGAGGATAGAGCTGGAAATGAGACTGGACTATTCTACAGAGGGCTGACCTATGTTTGAAAGGATGAATGGTCTCCTTTTATGCCAAATTGTATCCAAGACAGATCTATCATCTCACCTCTCTTATATCTGATGCTCCATTTCCACAAACATAGGTAAATGGGGACCTTCTGAAATGTTTCATTCAGTTGATTGTTACTTGCTTCAGGCTGTATCTTTACACAATTATTACTTGCCAATGGGAATTCCATATGGAGCCCACATTACATGGGAAATGGCTCCAGCCTATGAAAATAACTTGAGGTTGTAGTGGTTCTTTTCAGACAGCCGCAAGACACCAAGTTAAGTACAAGTTTAAGAAGAAAGAAACCGCAAACCAAAATCACTTAATCAGATTATCTGACCATTCCCTCATTGCTCTTTGTGGGATATTACTTTGTGAATATTGGTACTGCATTTCCTATATGACAACTTTTCAAAAGTATTTCATTGGCTCCAATTTTGGAACATCTTAACTTGAGACACTGTAGAAAAAAGACATTTAACCAGAGGCATCTATCATTTATGTACAAAACACAAAATGTTTGTCAATTTCATGTGATTCAAATATCATGCAATCATCACCCAATTCACTTGTCTGAGCTAAAGGTTTCATGAGATTGAACATTGTGGTAGTTTACAGCTGGTTTTTCAGGACTTGGAAGCAAAGTATTTTGGATGTTTGTTTATCAGTTCTGCATGCCGACAATAATATCCCACCTGCTGTTTTCTGTTAAATAGCTTGAAACCCATTTAACACATGAACAGTAATTGTTTCATTTTTTTTTTCAATAAACCTGTTTGGACATATTCTGTCTCAGCTTTGTGGCCATCACATCTATGAAGTGCATATTAGACCAGAACACCATTTTTAGCTTATCTCAGTACTCTCTCCATTTTTAAAAGATTATAATGATATTTTACCTCTGCAGGTAATACAACACGCAATACACATTTCAAATGTCTTTCCCTCCCTATATGTTAACTGGTATGCTGCATATTTCCAAAGTTTTCTATTTTCATTTCAGATTTAACTCTAATTCAAATTCTTTTAGTCGTGCCCTTCTATAATGCCTGAAATGGCATCTCACCTTGGCGAATAATTTCAAAAGATATTTATTTTGAAGTCAATACAAAAAAGCCTGCCTTATATTTGTGAAGAATTTTCTTAGCTTTTCCAAGAATTTTATTAGGTTAATAATCATTTATTTGAAAAGAATGAGCCTCTTTCGTTTCAGAGATTCCTAACCAGAAAACATACCTAATGGGTTAATTGAATAATATAGTACTGAGTCAAAATCCAAACTTTAAAATAAATAACATTAATATAGATATAAATTGTATACTTCTGTCTTACGCATAATTTGACACCATCCCTGTATCTCAGAAAGATCAGAATGTTACGACTAGTGTCTCCCATACTTTCAGCTTTACTTCCCTCACCATCCTTGAATATCAGAAGTCAATATGACAACAGGTTATAGATGGTGAAATATCACCTCATGAAGGAGCAGTGCTCTGAAAGCTTGTGATTTCAAATAAACTTGTTAGACTATAACCTGGTGTCATATGACTTCTGACTTTGTCCACCTCAGTTCAACATCAGCAACTCCACGTCATCTGTGGGCAGTACGGTGGCACAGTGGTTAGCATTGCTGCCTCACAGTGCCAGAGACCCGGGTTCAATTCCCGCCTCAGGCAACTGACTGTGTGGAGTTTGCACGTTCTCCCCGTGTCTGCGTGGGTTTCCTCCGGGTGCTTCGGTTTCCTCCCACAGTCCAAAGATGTGCAGGTCAGGTGAATTGGCCATGCTAAATTGCCCGTAGTGTTAGGTATGGGGTAAATGTAGGGATATGGGTGGGTTGCACTTCGGCGGGTCGGTGTGGACTTGTTGGGCCGAAAGGGCCTGTTTCCACACTGTAATGTAATCTAATCTAATCTTTGAATGTGTCTGACCTATTTTTGTGACTCATCAAATTTAAGTACAATGAGTCTTTCTTGTATCTATTATGTCATGATCCATCTGAACCATCTGGCATACCTTGGCTCGATTCATTACAACCAAGCTTTGCTATTGGTACTAATCAAAGTTGCTGATACCATATGGGGAAGAATGCCCACACAAAGTGGCCACTAGAAGCTGGGCTCAGTCTTGATCACAGTAAAATAGATTTATCACATATTTCTTAATAACTGATTATGTTTCATCCGAGATAAATGATTGTGTCTTGTGAGACATCTGTCTCAAATTAGGAGTGCATATTATTGTAGCTACATAGACTTACCACTAAAACAACAAACACTTAACAACTCCCAGAAACAGTTCTTTCTATCCTAATGGGTGGAACTAATCTTGTGATAACTGCTGGTGCTAACTGCTTCATACAATAGTAACAATCTTATTGACCTGTATCATGTGACATAACCTATAAGCTCTTGCATGGACTAATTTGCTTACTTTTACGAGGCATTAGAGTTGTCTTAGTGGTAATAAGAAATTTATGGAGAATGACACATATGGTGAGCTGTCATGAGTTGCATCTTTTCTAACATTAGGTTACAGTTTAACCAAACAATATAGCTTGTCTGCTGGTCTTGCTAAGAGGAGTATCAGAAGATCGCTGAGAGTTTTGTGTTCTGCTGACCCGTGGGCCTGTGTTATCAAGCAACATCAGGGACTGTACTATAATCAACTCTCAGGGCCAGTATAAATATCAAGTTCAGAATAAAGATCAGGCTAAGAGCCAAAGCTGACCCAGAGCAAGTGTCAAGGCCACTTTTGATAAGTCCTAAAGTCAGTGTTTTGTGCTAAAATAAGTCAGATTAATGTCTAAATTTGAGCCAAGAGTCAAGGCTGCACCAGTTTAACATTTGCAGATTATAATATTAAAAAGATGGTTTGTGCACACACAAGGGAGAGTGCTGTTATGAATCAGTTCTTCCAGTGACTTTGCTCCAGTTGAAACCTATGAATTAATTTGTGAAAACAGGAAGCCCAGTAAATATTATTCTAGTGTAGATGTAAACCAAATTTTGAGTAGGTCCATTGACTTACAATACTAATAACCCAAGCCAACTATCGTAATTAGCTCCAGCAGTGTATTCATAAAGCAGGTGACCCACACGGAAATGGTTTCAAAGTGTACCAGTCGATTTTAATTAAAAAGTAGCTATGTAATATAGAGCATTCAAATGTGGTAAGACTAGAAATAAAAAAAAATGTGCTGGAAAATCTCAGTAGGCCTGGCAGCATCTGTGGAAAGAAAGTTGATGTTTCAAGTTGAATATGACTCTTTGGAACCTGTTCAGTTCTGAAGAAGAGTTGTATTCAACTCAAAACAGTAACTAAGTTTCCCTCTCCATAGATGCTGTCATACCTGTTGCATTTTACCAAAACTTTATTTCCCATGTTCACAATGCTTTGCTTTTATTTTTGTGGCAAGACTGCAACTTCTATCCATGGTAATTATGAAATATATTCTCCCCTTTTCTGGGAGAGGAAAAGAGAAGATCTTGTGGGAATATTCCCTGCTTTCCTGTTCAAGAACACATGCTGGAAATATTAGTGTTTTGACATTGGATGATGAGAGGAATAAGCTTAGCTTTGATGTGTTTCATAGTCAGATGGCCAGCCAACACTAACTATTTAGTGAGACTGGTTTCTTCAGCGAGGTACTGTAGGAGCCACACCCCAGCATGAGTCAATGCCTTTAGAAGTGGAAGCTCAAATGTGGAAGGGTTTTGTGGGAGTGGAGGTGGTAAGGGAGAGACTTCATAAGTTGAGAAAAATGATGAGCTATGAAGTGAATTTTGGATTTGAGCCCAATGGTGAATTCTAGACATGGTTCTTGCATCAGAAAGTGGAACTGCCCTGTTGCGAGGTGTACTGCAAATGAAATAGCTCTTCTGTTTCACATTGCGGAGATTGAACTGCAGCCATGAGTGGGGCTTTGTGAAAATAAACTGCAGACCATATCACCCACTTATTAATAGAACAGCTTATGTTGATGAACAACCTAAGGTACATTTACATAAAGCAGTTAATGCTGTAAAACATTCCAAGACGCTTGACAAGAGGAATATCAAGAAAAACAAATTTAATATGACTCAATGAAAATAAATTACATCTTATAAACTCACCATCTGATTCACGTAAGTGTCTAGATCATAGTATTTGCTTTAACTGGGAATGAAATCTAAAACTGCAAGAAGATCAATGTGATCAGAGTCAAACAAATTTTTAGACTCAATTTACTGTTTCACAGTCAAGCCCACTGATTTGAGATAATTGAATTCTTATAAAGCCGAGAGATTCAGGTAAACTGCATCCAGGTCAGTTCTTTCACAAGCAGTCCTGGTCCCCTCTCGATCCCTGTAGCCATGCAAGTTCATTCCCCTGAATTTCTGGAAATATCTCATTGTTACAGAAGTTGCAATGGTCTGATAAACATGAACATTGCTTCTGTTCATGTGGTTACTTTCACTCCCATTTGGAACAATAACTTCCAGTATCAAAGGATTTTAAGGTGTTTTGGGTTGGCCTCTCGTGTTATGGTTTGGTGTTTTTGTATCCTAGAAAGTTGAAGAAGTCTGACGAATTTCCTGAGCTACATAGCTTCATGAACGTCCTTTCAAATTTCAGCTCCACCAATATCTGGTTAGCTCTTTCCGATGAGAGATCCACTTTTATTGTAACATATCAGAAATGCTGACATATCTCCTTCAGATAACAATTCTATCTCAAGTTAATTCTGGTTGAAAATCAGTATAATCTCAAAATGCTGACAATATGTAAAGATCATTAATAATGTTATCAACAACTTCTCCAGTAAAATGTATTCTTCTTTAGAATGTTCCTCTTTCCACTAGATGATTAGTATTGGTTTAAAATAATTGTCAAATGCTCTTACAACATATTCAAAATTTTCTGTCTCCCCTAGGAGTGAGTGCAAGCAGTTATAGAGTCAGAGTTTTTACAGCAAAGAAAGAGACCCTTTGGTCCATTGTATCTGTAGCATTCATCAAAAAGCCATGTATTTCAATTCCATTTTCCAGCACTAGCGGCATGGTGGCACAGTGGTTAGCACTGTTGCCTCACAGCGCCAGAGACCCGGGTTCAATTCCCGACTCAGGCGACTGACTGTGTGGAGTTTGCACGTTCTCCCCGTGTCTGCGTGGGTTTCCTCCGGGTGCTCCGGTTTCCTCCCACAGTCCAAAGATGTGCAGGGTCCGGTGAATTGGCCATGCTAAATTGCCCGTAGTGTTAGGTAAGGGGTAAATGTAGGGGTATGGGTGGGTTGCGCTTTGGCAGGTCGGTGTGGACTTGTTGGGCCGAAGGGCCTGTTTCCACATTGTAATGTAATCTAATCTAAAATCTAGAAGGTGCTAGGGTATTTCAAGTGTTCATCTAAACAATTCTTAAATATCTTGAGACTACCCAACTCTATTAGCCGTTTTGGCTGCAAGTTCCAGATACCCTCAACCCTCTGAAAGAAAACTGCTTCTTCAAATCCCCTCTAAACCTTGCAATCCTCACCTTTAATCTGTGCCCCTCTCCCAGTTAATGACTCCTCTACAAAGGGGAGAAGTCTCTTCCTGTCTACCCTACCCATGCTCCTCAACCTTTGTACGTCTCAATCAGATGCCCTGAGCATTCTCTGCTCTGAAGAAAATGATAGCTGATCATAGCTGTATCACTCCAGCCCAAGCAACATCATGGTGAACCTCATCTGCACCCTCTCAAGGGCAATTATTATCCTTCCTCCAGTGAGATGATGAGAACCATGAATGATACTCTAGCTGTGGCCTAACTAACATTATATGCAGTTCTATCATAACATCCTTGCTCTTGTATTCAATACTTTGGCTAATAGAGGGAAATATCCTATACGACTTCTTAACACCCTTATCTAACTATGCCACTGGTTTCAAGAAACTATGGATATGCATAGTTCTCCTCTTCCTAGGATTCTATCTTTCACTATTTACTCCTTTCCCTTGATGGTCCTTCCAAAATGCATCACCTCTCACTTTTCAGGATTAAATTCTATTTGCTACTATTCAGCCCATCTGACCAGGTTGTCTATACTGCACTGTAGTCAAAGGTTTTCTTTTTTCCTTTCACAAAAGTGCAGTTTAGCACATCACCAATTTTCCCATCACCTGAGAACTTACTGATCATACCGCCTACATTCATGTTGGGATCGTCAATGTACATAACAAATGGCAAGGGACCCAGACTGAACCTTGTGGTATTCTGCTCAACACAGGCCACCAGTCACAAAAGCACTCTTCCACCATCACCTTCTGCCTTCTACCACAAAGGCATTTTTGGATCCAGTTTGCTAAATTAGTGGGCACCCATCTGTAGTTCACTAGAAAAATTAAACATAGTATCAAACCAAAATGAAAGAAAAAAACTAAAACTAAAAGAAAATTCATTTAATTGTGCAAAGAAAAATGGAAAGTCAGAAGTTGGTATAGAATAGACAAACTGCAAAGAATTACCAAAAAATTAATAAAGAGGAAATAAAATTAAAGTATGAGAGAAAGCTAATCAGAAATTTTAAAAAAAAGTTAGTAAGAGTTTCTATGAATATTTAAAGAAAAGTTATCAAAATGAATGTTGCTCCTATAGAAGGTCAGACTGGAGAGAGAATAATGGAAAATAAGGAAACAGCAGATAAATTAAACACATATTTTGCATCAGTCTTCACCAAAAAGAATATAAATAACATTCTAGGAGCAGCTGGAAAGACCTTTTCATTTTTAAGACTGTGGTCAGAAATGAGAGAGAACAGTTTTACAAGGATGGCTGCATGTTTTGAAAGTAAGGAATCTAGTCACTTTTTGTGAACTCTGTTTACATAGCGATGGATTCAAGCAATGCGCAGATGTACTGGAGCTGAGGGATTGGTTAGAGCGAAGCTGATTTGTTTGTGGGCCAGACACCATTATCCATTACCAAGATTCTCTGCCTGCCTAAACAAGGTAATTGGTTGTCAATTAGCTGAACTGCTTGGGGGTTGCAGGCAAGCCAAAGAGAAGCTGGGTCTGACCAGAAGAGTAACCAGCAGATCTGTAGCAGACAAATCTCCCTCTTAGAGGTAAAAACAATGACTGCAGATGCTGGAAACAAGATTCTGGATCAGTGGTGCTGGAAGAGCACAGCAATTCAGGCAGCATCCGAGCACAGGCAAAATCGACGTTTCGGGCAAAAGCCCTTCATCAGGAATAAAGGCAGAGAGCCTGAAGCATGGAGAGATAAGCTAGAGGAGGGTGGGGGTGGGGATAGAGTAGCATAGAGTACAATAGGTCAGTGGGGAAGGAGATGAAGGTGATAGGTCAGGGAGGAGAGGGTGGAGTGGATAGGTGGAAAAGGAGCTAGGCAGGTCGGACAAGTCCGGACACGTCAGGGGATCGTGTTGCTGGAGGTTAGAAACTAGGATGAGGTGGGGGAAGGGGAAATGAGGAAGCTGTTGAAGTCCACATTGATGCCCTGGGGTTGGAGTGTTCCGAGGCGGAAGATGAGGCGTTCTTCTTCCATGCGTCTGGTGGTGAGGGAGCGGCGGTGGAGGAGGCCCAGCACCTCCATGTCCTCGGCAGAGTGGGAGGGGGAGTTGAAATGTTGAGCCACGGGGCGATTTGGTTGATTGGTGCGGGTGTCTCGGAGATGTTCCCTAAAGCGCTCTGCTAGGAGGCGCCCAGTCTCCCCAATGTAGAGGAGACCGCATCGGGAGCAACGGATACAATAAATGATATTAGTGGATGTACAGGTAAAACTTTGATGGATGTGGAAGGCTCCTTTAGGGCCTTGGATGGAGGTGAGGGAGGAGGTGTGGGCGCAGGTTTTACAGTTCCTGCGGTGGCAGGGGAAAGTGCCAGGATGGGAGGGTGGGTCGTAGGGGGGCGTGGACCTGACCAGGTAGTCACGGAGGGAACGGTCTTTGCGGAAGGCGGAGAGGGGTGGGGAGGGAAATATATCCCTGGTGGTGGGGTCTGTTTGGAGGTGGCGGAAATTTCCCTCCCCACCCTCCTCTAGCTTATCTCTCCACGCTTCAGGCTCTCTGCCTTTATTCCTGATGAAGGGCTTTTGCCCGAAACGTCGATTTTGCCTGTCCTCGGATGCTGCCTGAATTGCTGTGCTCTTCCAGCACCACTGATCCAAAATCTCCCTCTTAGCTCTCTGTAGTAAGCACTTTAAACCCAAACATACCGACCTATCTTTTCTTCAGCATATGCTGTAAGTTTTAACTTTGAATTGGATAAGTCAGAGACCTTTCATAAATGAAGCAGCCACCCTGTGCCTCTTACAAAACCAGTGGAATCATTTAAAAAAAATGAAGGTCAAGGAGAAATCTTCAAGTCAGCAAGAACTATCTCAATGGATCATGCAAATAAAGATTTTGGAACTGTTTTCCCAGCTTTCTCCCCATTGCTTTTTCTTCTGTCTGCGTTTGTCTGTGTGTGTTTAAGGGAAAGTTTACAAGGGGCTTAGAGTTTTAATTTGTAACGTTTACTTCATTTAATTTAATTATTTGCCTTTAGCTAGGATATAATGATCTATCGTAAATAGTGACTCTTGTTAAGTCAAGAGTCCAGCTCTATGCTTTATATCAACCTGGGTCTAAAAAATTAGATAGTTTGAGAATTGCGTTTATTTCTTTAAAGAACTTTAATGTTTGGGATGACTCTGGGAATATCTTAGAATCCCTGCAATGTGGATAGAGGCCATTTGGCCCATCAGGTCTGCATCGATTCTCTGAAACACATCTCCATAACCCTACATTTACCATGGCCTAACCTGATACTACAGGGCAATTTAGCATGGTCAGTCCACCTAAAGTGAATGCCTTTGGACTGTGGGATGAAATCAGAGCAATTGACTGAAAACCATGCAGGCACAGGGAAAATGTGCAAACTTTACCCAGACACTCACCCAAGACTGGAATTAAACTGCACCCCTGGCGCTGTGAGGCAGCAGTGCTAACCACTGAGCCACTGTGCTGCTCTTTTATAAGTGGGCTTGATTTTCAGTGTGCTACCCCGGTGACACAGCAATAAGTCATGGAATGGAAGAGAGGGAGTAACTCATGAAAAAACACAACACCAGAGAAGTGCTAATGAGTAAATTAGTGGAACTGTGGGCCGACAAATGCCTGGATCTTGACATTCTTCACCTTAGGGTCTTAAAAAAAGTGGGTAGTGAAATAGTTGATGGAAGTCTCCTGATTCAGCGACCATCCTATTGAATTGAAAGGGAACATTTCAAATGTAAATCCTTTTTCCAAAAAGGGATGGAGACTAACAGCAGAAAATTACAGACCAGTTAGCTTAACATCAGTCATGGAGGATATGGTAAAAGCTCTTATTAAAGAAGTAATAACACAGCAATTAGATAGGTACAGGCAGTGAATAGGTGCGTATCAAGAATTGTTGCTAGGAGCTCAATTGTTGATCAATTTACATAAAGAAGGTATGGTTGCCAGAGTTGAGAAGTCAAAGGTGGATAGGAAAGTGTGTTGGGAAGAAAACACAGGAAGTTTTAAAAATGATACTGTGTTAAGTGGGTGGGCAAAGATGAGGTCAATGGAGTATAATGTGGGAAAATGTGACATTATCCACTTTGGCAGAAGGAATAAAAAAGAAACATGTTATCTAAATGGTGAGAGATAGCAGAGCTCTGAGATTTACAGAAATCTGGATGTCCTTGTGAATGAAAATTGTCGAATGCTACTATACAGTAAGTAATTAAGAAAGCTAATAGAAAGTTATCATTTATCTTGAGAATTGAAAACACTTTATGCTTCACTTATACAGGGTGGTATTGAATACTGTGTATGATAATAGTCACCTTAGGTAAGGAAAGATGAAAACAGTTCAAAAAGGTTTACCAGATTAATACTTAGAATAAGTAGGTTGACTTATGAAGAAAGATTGGGTAAGTTAGGCCTGTAACCATTGAAGTTCAAAAGAGCAAGATGCAACTTAACTGAAATATATTATCCCAACAGGTCTTCACATGGCAGATATGGAGAGGATGTTCCCTTCTATGGGAGAATCTAGAACTGGCTGTCATCATTTAAATATAAGTGCTGCCCATTTAGTGCCGAGATTCGGGAAACATGTCCTCAAGTCCAAAGTTTTTGAGAAAAATACCATAAGAAGTACAGTTTGTTTGGTCCCTCAGTCCTGCTCTGCTATTTAATAGGATCATGGCTGATCCAAAGTTCCTCATGTTCACTTTCCTATGTTTCTCAATAATCTTTTTTCCCCTACTAATCAGGGATCTATCTAGATCAGCCTTAAAAATACACAACGACTGTCTTCCCACAGCTCCCAGTGGCAACAAGTTTCAAATACTCTCAATACTCCGACAGAAGAAATTCCTCCTCATCTCGGTCTTAAATTGGTGCCCCTTTACTTTGACACTGTGGCATCTGGACCCAGACTCTCCCAAAGGAAGTTAAAAATCGCACAACACCAGGTTATAGTCCAACAGGTTTATATGGAAGCACTAGTTTTCGGAGCGCTGCTCCTTCATCAGGTGGTTGTGGAGTATAAGATCATAATGATCTTATACTCCACAACCACCCGAAGAAGAAGCAGCATTCTGAAAGCTAGTGCTTCCAAATAAACCTGTTGAACTATAACCTAGTGTTGTGTGATTTTTAACTTTGTACATCCCAGTCCAACACCGGCTCCTCCACATCATGGCTCCCAAAGGAAAACATCCTTTTACTGTATACCCTGTCAAGCCCCTTAAGAATCCTTTTTGCTTCAATGAGATCACCTCTCCTGCTTCTCAACTCCAGTAAGTAGTGTTTCAACCTGTTTAGCCTTTGCTCATAAGACAATCTTTCCATACTAAGAATCATCCAAATGAATAAACTGCCTCTCATGAAATGATATCTTTCCTTAAATAAGGGGACCAAAACTGCTCACAGTATTGCAGATGTAGTCTCACCAACACCTTGTATAGCTGGAGTAAGACTTCCCAACTTTTATAATTCAACCCCTTTGAAGTAAGGGCCAACATTCTATTAGCCTTCCTGATGACCTGCTGTATCTGTATGTAAGCATTCTCTGTTTTGTGCACAAGTACCCCCAAGTCTCTTTGTGTTGTAGCTTCTGCAGGTTTTCTCTTTTTAAGTAATGAATTATTCTTTTGTTCTTCCTTCCAACATGAACAACTTCATTTTTTCCAACAGTATACATCATCTGCCAACTTTTTGCACGCTTACTTAGCCAAATTTATCTCTGTAAAATGGTTTGTATCCCCCTCGCAACTTGCTTTTGCACCGATTTTTGTGTTGTCTGCAAATTTTGCTACAGTACATTCACTTCCTTCCTCCAAAACATTAATATATATCATGAACAGTTGTGGTCCCAGCACTGATCCCCACTGAATACAGGTTGCCAACCTGAAAAATAGACCCATATCCCTGTTCACTGTTTCCTGTCCATTAGCCAATTCTCAAGTGACACCAATATACTGCCTCCAATACCATGGGCCCTTATCTAATCAATAACTCCTTTTGAGGTACCTTGTCAAATTTCTTTTGGAAGTCCAAGCACAATGCACCTACTGGTTCCCCTCGATTATGATTTTTCAAATGTGCTGCTATGACCTCCTTAATAATTAATTGTATGTTTGTACATTCTTCGCTTCATGCTTTGTCATTCGAACTGCAGTCAGATCTAGAGAATAAAGCAATAATGCAAACGTATTCTTTTCTGGATTTCTTCTGTAATTCTGAAGCAATTCTATATCGCAGCAAATATTCCTTCCATGTAGTTCAACTCAGTTCCCTGTTTAAAGGATATGTTATTTTAGATTTATTTAAAGGTGGATTAACTTTCTTCATTGTCATTGTATTCCATGTCTATAATTTAGGTGATGTAAGTGAAAGCTGTTGCAGGAATCTTTTAAACTCTTTGTAAATGTAACAGATTTTAATGTTCAGTGTTTTAATTTTTTTTAAAGCTGTGGAATTGCATTCTCTGTTCAGTATTCTGTAAATCTTTTAAAAAGCTCAAATATTGTAATTATTTTCCTTAATCCAGAACAACAAAGATGAATTGCTGATAATGTTTCATTATTAAGAACTTTGTTATCTTTAATAGTTCTTCTTTGCTTTGCGAAAATCTTCCTTAATTTCTATTAATTGAAGTTGAAAATCATCTAGGTGCTTCAGAATTATCCAATTATTGCAGTGAAAAAAGGTTTTCAGATGTTTAAATATCATTGACATATTCCCAATAAAAGAAGAAAATTTCATTATAAGTCTTGCACATGGAGGATGACCTTTTTAGCACCATTTTCCTCTTGTGACTTTCATGCTATTTTTAATACAATAGATGAATTACATACTCAGTGATCTCTCTGATCTTTATAAAAAATAGGTATTGCAATGGTCTCGTGCCAAAGAGCAATAATTTCAGATGAACAATAAAAAAAGTTCCTCTAAATTTGTTTTTCATAAGCTTTTCTTCTGCCTAAAATTTTGCAAGAATTGTATATTGCTAATTTCTCGATTTTCTGATTAAGAGTCCTTTTTACACAAATATTTTGCTTGCAGCTTTTCCTTTTTTCTCAACTATTATAAAATTGCTAATTCACTTAATATACTTTGTAAAAGTCTTGTAGGTTTTCAATCTAGAAAGTTCCTTCTTCATTACCAATTCTTTCACAATTCCACTAAGGGTCTTAACTCACATTCGATTTTTGATATTGACCACTGTATCTGCTGATTATAATTCAGATTTTTTTGCTTGCAGTTTTGGGGAGACATTACTTGGTGCTGACCAGCATTTTCACTATCTTTCACTGTTTCTAGATTATTTGAGCTTTTGTAGATAGACTTAGAGCTGTAAAAACTCCTGCAGTCTTTTACTGCTGGCTGCTCTTTGCTTGGAAGCTAAAAGTTTGTGTGTCCATCCCTGCTACTGAATATTTAAGGTTACATTCTCATTTGCTGACTGGAGTTGTCCCCTGTTTCTTCAACCCAATTCCAATTCATAGAACTGAAAAAATTTTCAGACTGGCATGATCTGGTAAAACACACACCATTTTTCACCATATTGTAAAGGTACAGCTAAACAAACTCTTCAGATCCCACCACCGGTGCCATAATTTAAAGTTGAATGCCAGCACTGCTGATACATTCTAAATGTTGGCGTACAACCGGTTGTGATATATTGGATCAATTTGCTGTTACCAGCCCTAGCTGGTATTAATCAACCAGTTGAAATCACGTGGTTAACACAACACTCCTTAACAGATATTACATTAGATGTAATGTAACTATAATTGTCTTATGTGAGGCAACTAGGATACAGCAACAGGTACATGAAGAAATGAACTCTGCAAACTCTCATTAAGTCCTCACTGGACTAGCCCTGTATATCCTGATGAATGGAGCTTATCTTGTGATATTAATTAGCCAGGTATTTGCACAACATCGTAAAATTCATACTGCCTCTGCCTCCTGCTAAAACACATCATGTCCTCTGTATTAAGATTAAATCTGCTAGTGGTCTGCTCATTATTAACCTACTTATACTTTGTTTCGGTCAATTGGCAATGTTTTCACCACCTGCCACGTCTCCTAGCTTTGTATTGTTGGAAGATATTGAAATTTGACTTTTTATTCCAATGTCCAAATCATTTATATATTTATTTTTAAAAAGTAATGGTATAGTTGTGACCCTTGGAGAATACTGCTCTTTACTATTCTCCAATTTGAAAAATAACAATTTATCACAGCTCACTGTTTTCAGTCCTTAAGCCAACATTTAAACTAAGTTGGCAATGAGCTATCCTATCCCATGAGTCTTTTTTTAACTAACCTTTTATATAATACTTTGTCATTTGGTTCCTTAAGAACAATATAGACAACATCCACTGTGACTTCAGCAAAAATCATAGTTCAATTAGTTTTTACAAATTTGTTAAGTGTCCTAAATTAAAACAAACCTCCAAGTATTTGTACATTTTTTTTTCCCTCCTTATTATTTCTAAAACTTTATGCACCATTGATGTTAAATTGAGAAGCCTGTTAACTGCAATGAGAAAAAGCAGACAAAGCAACTGTTTTGCCATTGACATGCCACTGAAGTAAAACAGAGTATATTAACTCCTTCGAGTGCCGATTGCCTTTTGGAACTTGCACTTTTGTTACCTGTGAAAAATAGCTCCTGTGAACAAAAGTATTCAGTTAATCTATCAGGTAAAAATAAATGAACATATAGCACTAATAAGCACAACAGTCTGTTTCCATTTTGACCTTTTCCACATTTTGTTCTTTGGCTGTGGCCAGTCTAAATCTAATGTTAAACTTGAGATTTATTCCATACTAGAGCTGCTGTCTTACATTCATGTTTTTGTTTTGAATTTCCTGCCATAGATGAAATGAGTCTCCTTCTGCGCTGAGAATTACATTAAGTTATGTGAAGGGGATGAAAACCTTGGGAGCACCGGACAGGGTTGGTAATGTGTTCTCAATTGGATGCATCAGGAGTTGCTGCAGCATTTGAATGTTCTGACCTCCTGCCAAAAATGAAGCCAGCTCAGAAGAAAGACTTGAACCCTTTATATCATTTTACACAACCCAAGAATGCCCCAAGCATTTTATAGACTAGGAGGTCATTTCAAGTCTAGTTACTGGTTTAATGCAAAAAATGTGACAGCCAAGGTATCCTTCCTATTTCCTCCTGCTTGTCTACTTTGGATTTCAACTTCTGCAGGTTTTTTTTGTCTCTAGCTCAGCAAGATCCTATAAGAGACAACCTGATAATTGCCTTGGTCATGATAGAGTGTCATGCCAGCAGAGAGAGATAGATGAAAGCTAGGGTCTGACTACAGGATGAACAATACAAAGGTGCAGTGACCACAATTGCTAGAGATTGGAAGCTAGAGGAGAGAGACATGACCACTAGTCAGGTGATAAGATTTATCTCATGGCCTGGGGCAAAAGACCCTGCTCTACTGTGCAATTCCCAGGCATTCATAACTAATCAGTTCCTCATGGGCAGTGTTCTGGTTAGCATTCTGAACTGTTTATGGCTGTTGAGTAGTCAGCTCAGAATATTTCTCAGCTTCCCTCCCCCCAGCAAGAATGGCACCTACCGTGTCTCTGCATTAAACTTTACAATGAATCTCACCTCGTTATAAACGGTTGGTAAAATATGTTTTTTTGTGCAGCCAAAAAGGTCCACATAGAAAATTGGCTGTGATGTCCCATCCTTTCCCGAATCCAGCAGGAATATGAGAGTTTCCAACTGACAAAGCAGTGTAAAAATGTGCTTGATATGCTTTACAACATGGGACAAATTCATTTAAAAAATTCCACAAAGTCTTCTTTGCTTTTTCAGTGTTTGCTTATTGTTCATGTTAAGATATTTTATGGATGGTAAGCTTGCCTGATGCAACTTGTTTCACTTAGTTCCGCCTTTAAGTCAATTAAGTGTTTTATTGTCTATAAAGAGTTATTGGATCTCTTTTAAAAGAAACATATGATGAGAAAGTCAACCATTACTGCTCTATTTCATTTCATTCTTGGTTTCATACTCAATCCTATAAGAATATTACTGTGAGGAATAATTCCTATTACCACTTTGTTCAGGTTTTGACCTCATTGAAGAAAGAATCACTGAATAGCAACAACACTTTGTATCAGTCATTTTAATCCCCCCTTTTTCCCTGTAATGCTGGAAATCTTTCCCCTTCATGTGCTTATACAAAATCCTTTCTGGAAGCCAAGATTTTTATCCATCTCCAACCCTTTTCTTCGCCAGTGCATTCCAGCTCCTAACCATCCATAGTGTAAAAACATTTTTCCCTTACATCTCCTTGATTCTTTTTTTAAATAAATTGAAACAGGCTGGAAGAATAATGCGGTTCTATGGGGATTTTAACTGTCCAAAAGTAGACTGAGACTGCCATAGTATTAAGGGCTTGGATGGGGAGGAATTTGTTAAGTGTGTTCAAGAAACTTTTCTTTATCAATATGTAGATGGCCCTACTGGAGAAGGGGCAAAACTCAACCTTCTCTTGGAAATAAGGCAGGACAAGTGAGGTTTCTGTGGGACAGCACTTTGGGCCAGTGACCATAACTGTATTTGTATTAAAATATTTAAGGAAAAGGATAGACCTGGTCCACAAGTTAAAGTTCTAAAACTGGGGCAAGACCAATTTTGATGATAGCATACAAAAACTTTCAAAAGTTGATTGGGGGAGGCTCTTCACAAATAAAGAAATGTCTGGCAAGTGGGAGGCTTTCAAAAGTGATGTAAGGAGAATTCAGGGATAGCATATTCCTGTTAGTGTGATGGGCAAGGCTGGCAAGAGTAGAGAACACTGGATGGCGAAAGATATTGAGACTTTAGTCAAGGAATTGAAGGAGGTATATATCAGATATAAACAGTTGGGATCAAGTGAATCCCTTGAGATGTTAGGCAATGAAGGAGTACACTTACGGGAGAAATCAGGTAGGCAGAAAGGTGACATAACATAGCTTTGGTAAATAACATTAGGGAGAATCCAAAGAGATTCTATAGTATTTTAAAGGCAAAATAGAAACTAAAGAGAGAATAAGGTACCTTAAAGATCAACAAGGCTGTCTGTGTGTAGAACTACAAGAGATGGGTGGGATCCTGAATGAATATTTTATGTCAGTATTTACTGTGGAGAAAGACATGCAAGTTAGGGAACTCAGGAAAATAAATAGTGATTTTGTGAAAAGAGACGACATAAGAGAAAAGGAGGTACTGGAGGTCTTAAAATGCATAAAGGTAGATAAATCCCTGGAAGCTGATCTTGTGTACCCAGGACATTTGTTATGAAGATGTGGGTATACTGTACCTTTATGAAAGTTAAAAGCTAGTAGAACTACCTGACAGCACCAAGTGTTCTTAACAAGATGCAAGGTAGCATGTTGTCCAGCAGTTAGTGTAGCTGGTTGCCTGGAGACAAAAACAAATCTGAATTCGGCCAATCAGTTTAAATTGTATCCCAAAGTACAAACCTCCGAACAACTTTGAATTTAGTGTATTGACAATATTAAACACCAATGAAACAATCCAATGCTTTCGGGGCATAAGACCGGGGAAAGTTAAACAGTTGGGAAGAGAACTGCCACAAGACCAACAGATGTAGACTGCTAGTCAGAAATGTCTGAGAGTTACCTGTCGAGAGAAGGTGTTTGCACAGAGAAAGAAGAGAAGATTCGACAGCTGGTTAGATTTGAAATTTGAATTTTTCAGTAAATCTTAATTGGGGGTTTTATCGGATAAGAATTATAGAAGGGAAAGTAAAAGATAGGTTAGAGGAAAGAGTTGTAAATATTTGTTAATTAAGAAATAAAGTTGTTAATTTTTACTTTAAATAGTTCATGGCCACTCAGATTTTCACATATTACTGCACGGGATACATCTTTTCTGTTTTGCTGGTTTAAACTAAGCAGGAGGGGTTTACCTGTGCCATAACAGTTTTGGGGCTTGTCCGGGATTTGAACTGGTTTAGACAGATTTGAATAGATCTGGGGGGACAAAATATCCCAGCAGATTTAAACACTTGCAGGTTAGCGCCTTGATCTTTAAATAAAACATAGGTGAGATAATTTGTTTAATTTCGGTGACTTGTGTTGATTATATTAAAAGTGAGAGAAAAGGCTGTTAAAATTGCTAAAGAGGTTCTGGAATTTGAAGATGATTCTCAAATTTGCCAAGAAAATTTAGAAGGAAAGAAAAAAACCATACTTTTAGAATTAGCAAATAAGTTAGTTTTGGATTTAACCAAGGGCAAAAGTAAAGCTGAAATCGTAAGGGAATTACTCAAACACTGGGTGGGGGGGGGGGGGGGGGGGGAGTCAGAGAAACAGGCAAGTACAGTAGAGGTAGAAAACTTAAATTATAATTGAGGAAAATGGATTTAGAAGATAAACAAAGAGAGAGGAAAAAGGGAGAGAAGGTTTTTGGCTGAGCAAAGAGAGAAAGAAGAAAGGGAGCGAGAAAGAGAGAGGAAAAAGAGAGAGAAGGTTCGTAGCTGAGCAAAAAGAGAGAGAATTTGAACGTGAAAATTGCAACTTAGTCAACAAAGTCAAGTTAACAGGATGGAGATTAAAAGAGAAGGTAGTGATATATACAAGTACGTCAAAACTGCCACATTTTGATGAAAAAGATGTTGATGTTGAAGCCTTCTTTATTTCATTTGAAAAATTGGCTAGGCAGATGGAGTGGTCCGAGGATTTATGGTAAAGAAATTTCTGCGTTTGTAACCCCCAAATGGGCTATATCAGTTTAAAGTGATGCATTTTGGAATGAAGAAAGCGCCCGCCACATTCCAAAGACTCATGAACAGAGTTATGGCTGAGTTAACAAACTGTGCAGTTTATTTGGGGAATGTAATGATCTTTAGTAAGTCCTGGAAAGATGACATGGTTGGCAGAGCTCTTTGAATGACTACAAGAATCAAAACTAATGATAAACTTAAATAAAACAGAATTCATGAAAGCGGAGGGCATAACATTGGTCATAGAAGGTTGACCCCGTGGAACGCAAAGACGAAGGCCATCGAGGAATTTCCACGACCAACCTCGAAGAAAGAGAAGCTTTGATTCTTAGGACTCAGTGGATTCTATTGGAAGTTTGTTTCAAACTTCAGCAGTATTGTGGCAACGTTAACCAATTTGCTGAAGAAGAATACAAGGTTTTGGTGGACGGAACAATGCCAGGAGGCATTCGATCATTTGAAAGCCATAATAATCACCAAACCAGTTTTAGCAACACTAAACATTTCAAAACCTTTTAAAGTCGCCATCGATGTTAGTGACATTGGAGTTGTAGCTGTACTGCTACAGGAAGGTAATGATGGGATTGAACTGCCAGTTGGTTACTTTTCAAAGAAGCTCAACATCCCCCAGAGGAAATACTCCACGATCGAAAAAGAACTATTGAGATTGGTACTGGCCTTACAACATTTTAATGCGTATGTCATGAACAATGTGTTAGAGACAGTTGTGTACACAGATCACAATCTGCTTACTTTCTTAGAATGCTTTAAAGACAAGAATATGAGGCTATTTTGTTGGAGTCTTATATTACAGACTTTTAATTTAAAAATTGTACATGTTGCAGGTCATAAGAATATATTCGCAGGAGCGTTATCACAGATGTAACTGATAAAGTTTAGATGAGATTTGTATTTATTTAATGTTAAATACATACAGGCATATGGGAAGAAGTAAGGTGAACTTAGATTAAAGTTATTGGTATGTTCGGGTAATGTGTTTAAAAAATAGAAAATAAAATGAAGCCATCTTTTCATTATGATGGTTCATTTTTTCTTGGGGGGAGGGGTTATGAAGATCTGGGTGTACTGAACCTTTAAGAAAGTTAAAAACTAGCAGAACTACCTGACAGCACCAAGTGTTCTCAACAAGATACAATGTAGCATGTGGTCCAGCAGTTAGTGTAGCTGGTTGGCTGGAGAGGAAGTGGTAGATGTGGGTATAATTACAACATTTAGAACAGAGAACATAGAACAGAACAGCACAGTACAGGCCCTTCAGCCCTCGATGTTGTGCCGGCCTTTTATCCTACTCCAACATCATTCTAACCTACAGAGTCTGAATTGTACTAACGTCCGTGTGCCTATCCAACAGTCTCTTAAATGTCCCTCTAAAAGACATTTGGACAGGTACGTGAATAGGAAAAGGTTTAGAGGGACATGGGCCAAACAAACAAAATGTAAATAGTTCAATTTCGGAAACCTGGTCAGATGGATGAGTTTGGCCTCGGGGTCTGTTTCCATTCTGTGTGACTGCATGACTCTATGATTCTCCATGTCCTCTGGTTCTTCCCCCTTCTGCCAATGGGAACAATTTCTCTTTACATATTCTGTGTAGATCCCTCATAATGTTGAGCAACTCAATGAACTTTCCTCTTAACCTTCTCATTTCCAAGGTGAATAATGCTGGTCT
Organism: Chiloscyllium plagiosum; assembly: GCF_037043375.1. Lineage (NCBI taxonomy): Eukaryota > Metazoa > Chordata > Chondrichthyes > Orectolobiformes > Hemiscylliidae > Chiloscyllium > Chiloscyllium plagiosum. The sequence continues at coordinate 15,216,876 of NW_028270145.1, read as the reverse complement.
TTACAATTAATCATCATGAGTGCTTAATCTAGGTTGAATCTCAGGACCCCAAGCTGTGGCAGTGCAGCATTGCTAAAAGTGACCATCCCTCAAAACAGTTAATTGATTGCAAAACTGGAACATCTTCAGCTTTTGTTAGTTACCATATGGCAAGCTACTGAAATGTATTTTATGTAGACTTAATTTCAACCTTTTTTTGAAATTATAACCTTAGCTGGTTTTGAATATCCCTAAAGGCTATCCTATCATGCTAACATTTATGTGTGAATGAAGTTTGATATTCAATGTGGTTATATACTATACTAAGGTGTCAGAACGTCTGAACTGCAACCTTGATTACTCCCACTCATGTTTTCTTTTCTAGTAGCACTTGTTTTATTAGTTAAAGGGTAACAGTAGAGATTGTATTAGGCTCCATCCATTTCAGAAGATGTCTTGTGGAGAGAATTAAAGCAATCAAGCATAAGGTTCCAATTGAGCTGGATGTATGTGCGAGTCTATGTTAACTTGTATCTGTTGCTATCATGCAATAAACTAGATTTGTTTTGCAAGGTAAGAAGCTCTTCTGCCTAAGACACAATTTTGGTTTATCACTTACCACGACTAATTAGATAATCCCTTAGTTTCAGCAGTGTCTTATGGTGCAATGGTAGTGCTATTACTCCTGGGAAAAAAATGTCCAGTTTTAAGTCTGATCTGCCTCAGAGGCGTGTAGAACATGTTTGAATAGGTTGATTAAAAATAGAAAGGAGAATTGGTGGCAGCGCTGTACCCTAACCATTGTTATTTGGTACCATAACATACAAGAGCATTTCCTAGTCCAATTACCATCATTGTGTATTGTACAGTGATTCTGTTTTTAAGGGAAATAATATTTCTCAAGTGATAATAGGCTATTATGAGTTCTGAAATCCATTTTCTTCAGGGAACACAAGTAAACATTATTATTGTCCATTCATAATGGCTTAAAATCAAGACAGAGAAAGTAGATTATTAACCAAAGATCTAACAGAAAATATCTGCTATAAAGACACAACTTGAGGAAAAAAAACACATCATCAATGATCAGCACAAATAGTCCCTGACCATTCACACTAACCACATAATGCATTAATACATGAATATTATTTGCATGTATGATTTTGAGATGGTTTCCAGACAACAGTTTCAAACTGTTGCCCAGAATAGAATTTTCCACTACAAAGTAAAGGCTATATATGGACTTAGTTTGCATTTGCCTTCTGTATGGTTCTTAAGTGTGCACTGATATAATACTCAAAGCTAATTTGCAGGGACTCATTAACTGCACTTATCAACATTTCCAACCTCTAGGCACAGTTTTGAACACCAGAACAAAGTTATGAGAAAACAGATCTGTTCCAAAGAATTTACAGTGCACAACTTCATTTCCTGTTATAAAAACTGGACAATATAGAGCTGTTTCTGATCTGCTGGCTCAAGTGCCCTTTGTTTTGTTCATGCAATTTTATGTCCTGCTGGCTGGATTTCAATGTTGCATTACTTGGCTTCAATGGCAAGGCCTTCACATTTCCTTCTTTGCTTTCTCCTCACTGTTATTTTTCACCGTTATTTTTTGATTTTTTTGGCTTTGAGAATAACACCTTGCATTGCTTTGAGGTTAAGGGTTCTGACTAAGTTGGTAAATTGAAATGAGTAGGAACAGTTTATGAAGGAGTAACCAATGCAGTTACAAAGACTGGGGGAGCATTTCAGCTACATCTATCCTAACCCAAGACTCCATGGGCATTTCACAAGACAGAATTATGCTGTCCCCTGCACACTGACCAGTCCACAATAACTGGCTGGATCAGTGATGGCTTTGTCCATAAGACTTAAGCTGCCTTGCTATTATCTACTTCAGAAACTATCTACTACATGAGGCAGTCTTTGTTATGTCTGTATGGCAGTCAAGTGATGTGCTGTTTGTTTGTCTGGACCAACCCCAAATGCATTTTCCTCTTCTGAAAGAAACCAACAACAATTGGAAAAAGTGATTGGCACAGCTTCCACAAGTGAAAGGTATCCAGTGAGTTTTCTACAGTCTTCATAACAGTTCAAGTGCCTCTTAAAAAGAACAGGTTTACACTCCGTTTATGTTCAAATGGACAACAGAAACTTAATCAAAATGCCAGTTACCCAGAAAGTGTAATAGTGACAATAAAAGATATTCTATTCTAGATGCTGCATCAGTGCAACAGTTCATGTCAGCAATTCATTTCAGAAAAGGCCAAAATTATCATCAGGACATAGCTGCCGACCAACTTTGGAAAGCTGCAAAGACAAACAGATTGACCTCAACAACTTGGCATCTATCCCCAATTTCATCACTTTGTGAAAGAGAACCATCCCAATAAACCATGCAGCTTGGCTGCAAAACTCCAGGGTATATCTACTCTCCTTCAATGTACTTTTTTTTTGTGAGACACAGTGGAAGACACAAAGTGCACCAATCTTTATTCAAATTCCACCACCAGGAAGATAGGAAAACACCCGGGTGGCCAGTGACAAACACTGCCCTTCACATCAAAGGGCAATGCTGTGTGATCAAAACAGTGAAGGGGAGAGTAGGGACTAAATCAAAATAGAATTGGAGGGAGAAATGATGCACTCCACTCCCTGCGGAATCTCCTGTTTATCTTTTTTCTTATTTTAACCCCCACACTACCACCTAAGTGCGGTAGTGCTTATTTTATCCCCAGCACCCATGGTGTGTGTGCGCAGGTGTGAGACAGTGAGAGACACAAGGTGCACGAATCCTTCAATGTACTTTCTACTCGAGTCCAAAGCATCATAAACAGCACATAATCCTACCACTTATACTGCCTGTTTCAATTATTTTAACCCCCACACTACCACCTAAGTGCGGTAGTGCTTATTTTTTTCCCCAGCACCCATGGTGTGTATGTGAATCTCCTGTTTATTTTTTTTTTCTTCCTTTTTTTTTATCCCCTTTAACCCCCACACTACTACCTAAGTGCGGTAGTGCTTATTTTATCCCAGACACCCAGTGTGTGTGTGTGTGTGCAGGTGTGAGACACAGTGAAAGACACAAAGTGCACCAATCTTTATTCAATTTCCACCACCAGGAAGATAGGAAAACACCCGGGTGGCCAGTGACAAACACTGCCCTTCACATCAAAGGGCAGTGCTGTGTGATCAAAACAGTGAGGGGGAGGGTAGGGACTAAATCAAAATAGAATTGGAGGGAGAAATGATGCACTCCACTCCCTGCGGAATCTCCTGTTTATCTTTTTTCTTATTTTAACCCCCACACTACCACCTAAGTGCGGTAGTGCTTATTTTATCCCCAGCACCCATGGTGTGTGTGTGCAGGTGTGAGACAGTGAGAGACACAAGGTGCACGAATCCTTCAATGTACTTTCTACTCGAGTCCAAAGCATCATAAACAGCACATAATCCTACCACTTATACTGCCTGTTTCAATTTTTTTTTTTTTTTTTATGATGCACTCCACTCCGTGCGCCACTCCTGTTCTTTTTTTTTGTGAGACACAGTGAAAAAATTGCAACAGCAGGAAAGCATTCATAACGTCGGTAGCAGGATTCGAATCTACGTGGGGAAACCGCAATGGATTTCTAATCCATCACCTTAACCACCCGGCCATGAGTAGAGACCCAACTCCTGTTTGTTTTTTTTTTGTTTTTTTTTCCCTTTTTATTTTAACCCCCACACTACCACCTAAGTGCGGTAGTGCTTATTTTATACCCAGAACCCATGGTGTGTGTGTGCAGGTGTGAGACACAGTGAAAGACACAAAGTGCACCAATCTTTATTCTCCTGATTATTATTATTTTTTTTTTTAATCTTTTTTTTTCTTTTAACCCCCACACTACCACCTAAGTGCGGTAGTGCTTATTTTATCCCCAGCACCCATGGTGTGTGTGCGCAGGTGTGAGACAGTGAGAGACACAAGGTGCACGAATCCTTCAATGTACTTTCTACTCGAGTCCAAAGCATCATAAACAGCACATAATCCTACCACTTATACTGCCTGTTTCAACTCAGCAGCATAGATGGCAGTCATTGGCTAGTTCATTTCTTGGGGCAATGTTCTGGCCAATCAGAGTGGTTTAAAACTTAAACAAGGTCTGGCTGTTAACTGTCAATTAGCATTAATACATCTATTCTTCAAGGACTCTCCATGTGTAAATAAAGGGTGACTTGGTGATGGGATACTCGCCTTTGTGGAATTATTTCACCATCCTACCACGTTACTTGTGATAAGGTCAAATGATTTACTTGGTACTTTTCTTGACAAAGTGGAAATTAGAGGGACTAGAAAACAAAAAAATAAAAAATAAAAAAGAAGAAAATAAAAAAAAACATCTATTCTCCATGGTAACACCTCTTCCAATCAGCATCCATTTAACAAACAATCAATTAAACACAATATAAGCATTTTTTTTTAGTGTCGAGCCCGGGTGTCCTTGGAGAAGGAGCACGCGGTGTCGACCAACACCCTGGAGATGTTCAGGGAGAAGTGGGCGCCGCAGGGAGTGGAGTGCATCATTTCTCCCTCCAACTCTTAAAAAAAAAAGCATTTTTTTTGCTTACGGCCACACTAGTCAGAAAACGTCTGATTTCGGAAGCTAAGCAGAATCAGGCCTGCTTAGTATTTGGATGAGAGACCGCCTCAGAATACTAGGTGCAGCAGGCTAGGGGTGACATGGTGGCTCAGTGGTTAGCACTGCTGCCTCACAGCACCAGGGACCCGGGTTCAATTCCAGCAACTGTCTGTGTGGAGTTTGCACATACTCCCTGTGTCTGTGTGGATTTCCTCCGGGTGCTCCGGTTTCCTCCCACAGTCCAAAGATGTGCAGGTTAGGTGAATTGGCCATGCTAAGTTGCCCATAGTGTTAGGTGCATTAGTCAGGGGTAAATGTAGGGGAATGGGTCTGGGTGGGTTGCTCTTCAGAGGGTCAGTGTGGACTTGTTGGGCCGAAGGGCCTGTTTCCACACTGTAGGTAATCTAATCTGCAAATGATAATTATAAACATTGTTTTAAAGGTGGGCAGCGCAAGGAGTGGAGTGTGTTATATCCCCCTCTAACTCTACTTTGATTTAATCCCTGCCCTCTCCTTCACTGCTTGATCATGCAGCATTGCCCTCTGAGAAGGACACTGCTTGTCACTGGCCACTCGGGCGTTTGCCTATCTTGAGAGTTGGATCAGTGTGAGTGCACACGTGCAAGGACTCTCCCTGGGCTAGCTGCCCTGCATCGAGGACGAGGACGAGGACGAGGACGAGGAGAAACAGAAGAAGAAGAAGGAGGTGAGAGATTTTGAGTCTGGGGCCTACTTTCCGAGCTGCAGCCTGGGCCTCACCCAGGTCAAGGGAGTGTTGCTGCTGACCTGGGGCCCACTCCCACTGCTGGTCTCTGGGACCCCGCCCGGATCTGCCTCAGCTGTTGCTGCCTGGGGTCTGTCTCACTGCTGCTGCCTAGGACTTGCCAGAGGCCTGCCTCCACTGCTGCTATTGCCTGAGGCCTGCCTCCACCGCCGCTGCCTGGGACTCGCCTTGTCCCCTCCCCAGGACCTCCACCACTGCCACTGCTGGAGGCCCACCTCCACTGCTGCTGTTGCCTGGGACTCAATTTTGGGGCTGCGTGGGACTCTCCTTGGGGACCCTCCCCAACAAGTCTACCCCCACCGCTGCGGCCGAGGGCCTACCTGGGATTCGCCCGAGGCCTGCCTCCACTGCTGCTGTTGCCTGAGGCCTGCCTCCACCACCGCTGCATGGGACTCGCCTTGGGCCTCTCCCCACAACCTCCACCACTACTGCTGCTAGAGGCCCACTTCCACCATCGCTGCCTGGCACTCGTCTTGGGGCCCCTCCACCACTACGGCTGCGTGGGACTCGCCTTGGGGACCCTCCCTAACAGGTCTGAGCCCACCGCTGTAACCAAGGGCCTACCTGGGACTCTCCCGAGGCCTGCCTCCACCGCTGCTGTTGCCTGAGGCCGGTCTCCACCGTTGCTGACTGGACTTGCCTTGAGCACCTCCCAGGACTTCTGCTGCTGCTGCCAGAGGCCCACCTCCACCGCTGCTGCCTGGGGCCTACCAATATCCAGCAGCAGAGTATGGCGAGCCCGAAGGTCACGGGGCCCAGCCGCACCTACGCCGGGGTAGCCGCTGCCCTAAGCTCGGCTGTCCCAACCCCGGCCGCAACCGCAACCCCCTTCAGGCACCTGACTAAACGACTGGGGGTAAAGGCCTATCCCCACCCCAACATGTCCATCGAGGCCTGCAGCAAGGCCATGGCTAGTGTGGTTGGCCCACTGGCCATCGTCGCTGCGGCCCGGATGTACAGGAAGGCCGTCTTTTTCCTTAAGACCGAGCAGGCGGTCCACCTGGCCGTGGAAAGGGGGCTCACTGTGGGCGGGACACATTTGCCCGTTGACCCTCTGGAGGTTACGGCCCAGAGGGTCGTGATCTCCAACGTCCCGCCCTTCATTGCCAGCGAGCTCCTTCTCCCCCACCTCACCACCTTGGGGGAAATCCGGTCAGGGGTCCAGCCGCTCCTGCTCGGTCTGAAGGACCCTGCCCTCAGACACATCTACTCCTTCCGACGCCAGGTGTTCATTTGCCTGTCCCAGGAGGAGGTCACTGAGGGCTCATTCACCCACGTCCATGAGGGCGTGGCCTACCGCGCCTTGCGAACGGCATGCGGTGCCACCTGTGCCGCGAGGTGGAGCACATTAGAAAAAACTGCCCCACTCAGAAGGCTGCCCAGCCCCTGCCAAAGGCTGATGGTGGTGCCGCCACACCCACTCCCCCTCCCCCGAAGTCAACACCACAAGCCCCGGCACCGGAGGCTAAGCCAGAGGCTTCGGATGCTCCAGCCTCTGGCAGGGAGGGGGGTGAGCGTCTGGCTGGCCAGAAGGCGCTGAAGAAGACGCGACGCATCAGGCCCGCCCACGGGGAGACCACCCTATCCCCTTCCCCGACATCTAGCCCACGACCTGCCCCGCCCCAGCACGACAATGCCCCTGCAGCCGTGCCAGCGTCGCCCCAGCGCGGAAACCCTGACCCCCAAACCCGTACCTGATCCTGGTCCCACTGACCCCACATCCACTCCCCACCCCGATAGAGAAACCCCTGGGGCTTCAACGCCTGCCCCTGGTGCTGTAACACCTGGCCCGGGGGCCCTTGAGCCCGAGCCCCACCCCACCCCACCCAGCCAAACCCTGGCACTAACTTGGGGGGAAACACCGCTGCCCCACCTCCTGCAGCGACCGTGTCTCTGGGCCCCGGAGAGGGAACCGGGCCTCTGCCCCGCCCATCACCTGATAAACCAGGGGCGGGGCATGAAGTGACATGGCTGACCCTCCCCACCCTGGCCACGCCCCCTGTATTCCCCCAGCCAATCGTATTCCGGGAAAGGCTGTGGGGAGGAACCTCGGGCCCCATGACCACCAAGGCGGGCGGGGAGGGGAAGGCCCAGAAATCCCCCCCGGTCTCTCTGGGGAAGAGGCACCGGCACTTGGAGGAGAGAGACACACTCCAGTAGCGCGCCGGCGGCGCTGCCCCTCTCCGGGGGACGAGCCAACGGTGCCCCTCGACTGTCCCGCACCGCGGCCCGACTCGCCCAAACCCCTGGGGGCTACAGCAGGGCCTCCTGCTGCCTTGACTCCTCCGGCCCCTGGGGAGGACCTCGATGACCACGAGGGCCGTGGTGCGGGCGACGACGGAGGACCCTCTGCTGGGTCGTCGAGCGGTGGAGGGGAGGAGGGTGTTATCCTCGCTCCTCCCTCCCAGACTGTTTTTCCGGGGGCCTTGGCCCTGGGGGATGACCTTTTCCTGGGGGATGACCTTTTCCCCGAGGAGCCAGGCGTCCCGGTGTCGGGAGAGGAGCGGGGCCCCGAGCCTCTGCCGCCCGACGACCCGAACTCGGGGCGTTCCGGGAAGGGGTGCGTCGAGGAAGGTACCGCCGGTGACCCTGGGGGTGGGGTCGCCGGGGGTTTGAGGCCGGTTGGCGGCGCCGGACCAGCCCCCATTCTCTCGGTGGGGGAGGGGTCGGTGACCGAGGGCGACCTCCCGGAGGAGGGTTCGGGATCGGTGGCGGACACCGGGGACGACGCGGACTCCGTCTGCAGTGACTTTTTTGAGTCCCGGGTGCCCCCCACCGATCTCTCCCTCATCCCCCTCGAGGAACTCCGGGAATTTGTCGAGGAAACTCGGAGTCGCCGGGATAGAGCCCAACTGGCGCTCGACCGCTGGAGCTCTTTTGAGAAAGTTTACTGGTCGGCCCTCGCTGCCCGCCAGGCGCCTGGGCTCGATGTCAATGAGCGAAAGCGAGTCAGGAACTTCCTGGGAGCACTCCTGGTGAGGGCGAGGGACTTCAGTGCCCCTCCCTCGTCCTCCCTGTAAATATATACACGGGTTTGTTAATTGTACTGGTGGTGGTTGCACAACGCTTCCGACATGGAGACAACTATAGCCAGCCTCAACATCAACGGCAGCAGGGAGTCGCAGCGCAGATTCCAGACCCTCTCGGTCCTTCGGGACGGGAGGTATGCGGTGTGCTTCCTGCAAGAAACCCACACTACCCCGGGAGACGAAGCCACCTGGCTCCTGGAGTGGCGAGGGGGGGTCTACATGAGTCACCTCACCCGCAGATCTGGCGGGGTGGCTATCCTGTTGGCCCCGCATTTTCAGCCGGAGATCTTGGGGGTCAGGGAGCCAGTGCCAGGCCGTTTGCTTCACCTGACGGTTCGGCTGGGGGGCGCGGTGCTTCACTTGGTGAACGTCTACGCTCCCCCGGCCGGGCCGAGGCAAGCGAGCTTCTTCCAAGAAGTGTCCGCTCATCTCGCTTCCATCGACGAGGGCCAGTGCGTCGTCCTCGGGGGAGATTTTAATTGCGTCCTCGAGGGCAGGGACCACGGCGGTGCCCGCACTGACCGCGCGTCAGGGAAGAGGTTGGGGGACTTGGTCAAGTCCTTCGACCTGGTGGACGTCTGGCGGAATCTCCATCCCGACTCCATCGCCTTCACCTTCGTGAGGCCTGGGGTCGGAGTGTCCAGAATCGACCGCCTGTACGTTTCGCGGGCGTACGCCTCCTGTTTCCCGAAGGCCTCCATGCGGCAGGTGTCGTGCACGGACCACCACCTGGTGTGGGCGGAACTCCTTCCGTTCGGCGCCAGGCTCGGCTCCGCGTACTGGCACTTTAACAACCTGCTGCTGGAGGACGAGCGGTTCCGGGACTCGTTTCGTCGCTTCTGGGCCGGCTGGAGAAGGAAGCGGGGAAGCTTCCCCTCCCTGAGGCTATGGTGGGACGTGGGCAAGGCTCACGTCCGCGTCTTCTGTCAGGAGTACGCGAGGGGGTCGACGAAGAGGCGGAAATCCAGGATCGGGGAGTTGGAGAGGGAGTTGCTCGACCTGGAGTCACGCCTCGGTCAGCCCGACGCGGACCCGGCCCTGCGCGGGGTGTACGAAGAGAAGAAGGCCGCGCTCCGGGACCTGCAGCTCGTCGGGGCTCGGGGCGCGTACGTGAGGTCGCGGATCCAGCTCCTCCAGGACCTGGACCGCGGCTCCCCCTTCTTCTACTCGCTGGAAAAAAGGCGTGGCACCCGTCAGCAGCTCCTTGTGCTGCTGGCCGACGACGGGTCCCTCGTCTCGGATCCGGAGGGCGTCAGGGCCCACGTCCGAAACTATTACACAGCCCTGTTCTCTCCGGATCCGTCCAGCGAGGATGCTCGCAGAGTTCTGTGGGAGGACCTGCCGCAGCTCGGCCCGGAGGACGCCGGAAGGCTCGACGCTCCCGTCACTTTGGAGGAGCTGACCGGCGCCCTCGACCGGCTCTCGAGGGGCAAAACCCCGGGGCTGGACGGGCTGACTGTGGAGTTCTTCAGGGCGTTCTGGGACGTCCTGGGGAGCGACTACGCACAGGTCCTGGGGGAGTGTTTAAATGCCGGACAGCTGCCCCTTTCTTGGCGCAGGGCGGTCATCGTCCTGCTGCCAAAGAAGGGGGACCTTCGTTCCTTAAAGAACTGGCGTCCGGTCTCCCTCCTCGGCACGGATTACAAAATCTTCGCCAGGGTGTTGTCTTCTCGCCTGGCCTCCGTGCTGGCCCACATGATCCACCCGGACCAGTCCTACACGGTCCCGGGCCGGAGGATACACGATAACGTCCACCTGGTCCGGGACCTGATCCATTTCTGTCGACGGGCTGGTCTGCCGAGCGCCTTCCTGTCTCTCGACCAGGAGAAGGCGTTCGACAGGGTCGATCACGAGTACCTGCTCGGGACTCTGCGGGCATTCGGGTTCGGGGCGCAGTTCGTCGCCCGGATCCGACTTTTGTACGCCGCCGCAGAGTGTCTGGTTAAAGTTAACGGGTCCCTGACGGCGCCCCTTCGCTTCGGGAGAGGAGTGCGTCAAGGCTGCCCCCTGTCCGGCCAGCTGTATTCCCTGTGCGTGGAGCCTTTCCTGCGCCTCTTGCGGAGGAGGTTGTCGGGGCTGGTTCTGCGCGGCGCGGGCACGGGGGTGGTCCTCTCGGCCTACGCCGACGACGTGCTCCTCACTTTCACCGACCCGGCTGACCTGGGGAGGATGCGCGAGTGCCAGGCCGTGTACTCGGCGGCGTCTTCCGCCAGGATCAACTGGGCCAAATGTTCCGGACTACTGGTCGGCCCGTGGCGGGTGGACTCTCTGCCGGAGGAGTTACGGGGGTTCAGCTGGAGTACCACCCATCTCCTCTACCTGGGGGTCTACCTCAGCCCGGCTGAGGAATCCTGGCCGGCCAACTGGCAGGAGCTGGAGGCCAAAGTCTCGGCTCGCCTAGGCCGCTGGACAGGACTGCTCCGAGTGCTATCTTACAGGAGTCGAGTGCTGGTCATAAACCAGCTGGTGGCCGCCATGCTGTGGTACCGGCTGGTCACTTTGGTCCCTCCTCTTGGCTTTGTCGCTGGCATCCAGAGAACGTTGGTCGATTTCTTCTGGGACAAAAAGATGCACTGGGTCGCCGCGCAGGCTCTGAGTCTCCCTATTGAGGAGGGCGGTCAGTCGCTGGTGTGCGCCCGCACCCAGGTCGCGACGTTCCGCCTTCAGACCTTGCGGCGATACCTTTACGTCGAGCCTCCTCCTAGATGGTGCGCCCTGGCGACGTATTTTTTCCGCCAGGTGCGTAACCTCAACTACGACACGCAGCTCCTGTTCGTCGACCGTGACGGTTTGCAGGTCGCCCTCAAGACGCTGCCTGTCTTTTACCAGGACCTGATCACTGTCTGGAACATGGTCGAATCGCGTCGCGCCTACCCTCCGGCTGGAGTAGCGGCTGTCGTCAGGGAGCCGTTGCTCAGGAATCCGCACCTCCGTACTCGCGGGTTCGAGTGGCTGTCGGAGGAGAGGGCCGCGGCGGCGAGGGTGACCAGGGTCGGGGACGTGCTGGGTGCCGGGGGCCTGGGCTGGACGCTGCCGCAGGACATAGCAGGCAGGGCGGCGGTAGACGTCCAGTACGTGGCCACCGCCATCCGACGCCTCAAAACGGCGGTGCTCGGACCCGACGTAGTACACCAGTTGGAGGACGCTCAGGTGTGCGGTGGGATCCCGTCCGAGCTCACCCCAGCCCGGACGGAATTTCACATTGGCCCCAAGGTCCCGTACTTCCCGCGGGAGCCTGTGCCCCACAACCTGAGCCGCCTCCGAAATTTTAACTTTGTTTCGTTTAGGGAGGTGAACAGGAGAGCCCTGTACAGACTGCTGCTGCACACCGTCCACCTCTTCTCCCTCATCCACCGTCCGGACACGCCTTGGCGTGCCCATTTGCCACCGGGCGGTGGGGATCCCCAGTGGAGGGCTCTCTACGCGGGAGTCCTCCCCCTTTCTCTCGGGGATCTGGGGTGGAGGGTGCTGCACGCAGCAGTCCCCTGCAACCGCAGATTGCGGTGGTTCACGGACTCCCAGCCCAACTGCTTGTTCTGTGGCGCTGTGGAGTCCGTGGACCACGTGTATATTGGGTGTGGGCGTTTGCACTCCCTTTTTGATTTTCTGAAAAACCTTCTCCTCTGTTTTTGGCTGCACTTCAGTCCCACGCTCCTGATCTTTGGGCACCCGGTACGGAGGAAGGAGGGCAGGTCTGAAGACCTCCTCGTGGGTCTGCTCCTGGGCCTGGCCAAACTGGCCATCAACAGGTCCAGGCAGCGGGCCGTGGAGGGGGTCGTTAGGGCCGACTGCCTGCCCCTCTTCCGCGGTTACGTTAGAGCCCGGGTGTCCTTGGAGAAGGAGCACGCGGCGTCGACCAACACCCTGGAGTTGTTCAGGGAGAGGTGGGCGCCGCAGGGAGTGGAGTGCATCATTTCTCCCTCCAATTCTATTTTGATTTAGTCCCTACCCTCCCCTTCACTGTTTTGATCACACAGCACTGTCCTTTGATGTGAAGGGCAGTGTTTGTCACTGGCCACCCGGGTGTTTTCCTGTCTTCCTGGTGGTGGAAACTGAATAAAGATTCGTGCACTTTGTGTCTTTCACAGTGTCTTACACCTGCACACACACACCATGGGTGCTGGGGATAAAATAAGCACTACCGCAGTTAGGTGGTAGTGTAGGGTAAAGAAAAAAATAAAATAAAGAAAAAGAAAAAAAAAAAAAAAAAATAAAAAAAAAATAAATCCCCCCCGGTCTCTCTGGGGAAGAGGCAAAAAAAAAAAAAAAAAAAAAAAAATAAATTCCCCCCTGTCTCTCTGGGGAAGAGGCACCGGCACTTGGAGGAGAGAGACACACTCCAGTAGCGCGCCGGCGGCGCTGCCCCTCTCCAGGGGACGAGCCAACAGTGCCTCTTGACTGTCCCGCACCGCGGCCTGACCTACCCAAACCCCCAGGGGCTACAGCAGGGCCTCCTGCTGCCTCAACTCCTCCGGCCCCTGGGGAGGACTTTAACAACCACGAGGGCCGTGGTGCGGGCGACGACGGAGATCCCTCTGCTGGGTCGTTGAGCGGAGGAAGGTGTTATCCTCGCTCCTCCCTCCCAGACTGTTTTTCCGGGGGCCTTGGCCCTGGGGGAGGACCTTTTCCCCAAGGAGCCGGGCGTCCCGGTGTCGGGGCAGGAGTGGGGCCCCGAGCCTCTGCCGCCCGACGACCCGAACTCGGGGCGTTCCGGGAAGGGGTGCGCCGAGGAAGGTACCGCCGGTGACCCTGGGGGTGGGGTCGCCGGGGGTTTGAGGCCGGTTGGCGGCGCCGGACCAGCCCCCATCCTCTCGGTGGGGGAGGGGTCGATGACCGAGGGCAACCTCCCGGAGGAGGGTTCGGGATCGGGATCGGTGGCGGACACCGGGGACGACGCGGACTCCGTCTGCAGTGACATTTGAGTCCCAGGTGCCCCCCACCGATCTTCCCCTCATCCCCCTCGAGGAACTCCAGGAATTTGTCGAGGAAACTCGGAGTCGCCAGGATAGAGCCCAACTGGCGCTCGACCGCTGGAGCTCCTTTGAAAGAGTTTACTGGTCGGCCCACGCTGCCCGCCAGGCGCCTGGGCTCGACGTCAATGAGCGAAAGCGAGTCAGGAACTTCCTGGGGGCACTCCTGGTGAGGGCGAGGGACTTCTGTACCCCTCCCCTGTCCTCCCAGTAAATGTATATATCGGTTTTTAACTGTACTGGTGGTGGTTGCACAAAGCTTCCGACATGGAGACAACTATAGCCAGCCTCGACATCAACGGCAGCAGGGAGTCACAGCGCAGATTCCAGACCCTCTCCGCCCTTCAGGACGGGAGGTATGCGGTGTGCTTCCTGCAAGAAACTCACACTACCCCGGGAGACGAAGCCACCTGGCTCCTGGAGTGGCGAGGGGGGGGGTCTACATGAGTCACCTCACCCGCAGATCTGGCGGGGTGGCTATCCTGTTGCCCCCGCATTTTCAGCCAGAGATCTTGGGGGTCAGGGAGCCAGTGCCAGGCCGTTTGCTTCACCTGACGGTTCGGCTGGGGGGGGGGCGCGGTGCTTCACTTGGTGAACGTCTACGCTCCCCTGGCCGGGCTGAGGCAAGCGAGCTTCTTTGAAGAAGTGTCCGCTCATCTCGCTTCCATCGACGAGAAGCAGTGCGTCGTCCTCGGGAGATTTTAACTGCGTCCTCGAGGGCAGGGACCATGGCGGTGCCCGCACTGGATGGGCGTCGGGGAGTAGGTTGGAGGGACTTGGTCAAGTCCTTCGACCTGGTGGACGTCTGGCGGAATCTCCATCCCGACTCCATCGCCTTCACCTTCGTGAGGCCTGGGGTCGGAGCGTCCAGAATCGACCGCCTGTACGTTTCGCGGGCGTACGCCTCCTGTTTTCCGAAGGCCTCCACGCGGCAGGTGTCGTGTATGGACCATCACCTGGTGTGGGCAGAACCCCTTCCATTTGCCGCCAGGCTCGGGTCCACGTACTGGCACTTTAACAACCTGCTGCTGGAGGACGAGCGGTTCCGGGACTCGTTTTTGTCGTTTCTGGGCCGGCTGGAGAAGGAAGCGGGGAAGCTTCCCCTCCCTGAGGCTATGGTGGGACGTGGGCAAGGCTCACATCCGCGTCTTCTGTCAGGAGTACGCGAGGGGGTCGACGAAGAGGCGGAAATCCAGGATCGGGGAGTTGGAGAGGGAGTTGCTCGACCTGGAGTCACGCCTCGGTCAGCCCGACGCGGACCCGGCCCTGCGCGGGGTGTACGAAGAGAAGAAGGCCGCGCTCCGGGACCTGCAGCTCGTCGGGGCTCGGGGCGCGTACGTGAGGTCGCGGATCCAGCTCCTCCAGGACCTGGACCGCGGCTCCCCCTTCTTCTACTCGCTGGAAAAAAGGCGTGGCACCCGTCAGCAGCTCCTTGTGCTGCTGGCCGACGACGGGTCCCTCGTCTCGGATCCGGAGGGCGTCAGGGCCCACGTCCGAAACTATTACACAGCCCTGTTCTCTCCGGATCCGTCCAGCGAGGATGCTCGCAGAGTTCTGTGGGAGGACCTGCCGCAGCTCGGCCCGGAGGACGCCGGAAGGCTCGACGCTCCCGTCACTTTGGAGGAGCTGACCGGCGCCCTCGACCGGCTCTCGAGGGGCAAAACCCCGGGGCTGGACGGGCTGACTGTGGAGTTCTTCAGGGCGTTCTGGGACGTCCTGGGGAGCGACTACGCACAGGTCCTGGGGGAGTGTTTAAATGCCGGACAGCTGCCCCTTTCTTGGCGCAGGGCGGTCATCGTCCTGCTGCCAAAGAAGGGGGACCTTCGTTCCTTAAAGAACTGGCGTCCGGTCTCCCTCCTCGGCACGGATTACAAAATCTTCGCCAGGGTGTTGTCTTCTCGCCTGGCCTCCGTGCTGGCCCACATGATCCACCCGGACCAGTCCTACACGGTCCCGGGCCGGAGGATACACGATAACGTCCACCTGGTCCGGGACCTGATCCATTTCTGTCGACGGGCTGGTCTGCCGAGCGCCTTCCTGTCTCTCGACCAGGAGAAGGCGTTCGACAGGGTCGATCACGAGTACCTGCTCGGGACTCTGCGGGCATTCGGGTTCGGGGCGCAGTTCGTCGCCCGGATCCGACTTTTGTACGCCGCCGCAGAGTGTCTGGTTAAAGTTAACGGGTCCCTGACGGCGCCCCTTCGCTTCGGGAGAGGAGTGCGTCAAGGCTGCCCCCTGTCCGGCCAGCTGTATTCCCTGTGCGTGGAGCCTTTCCTGCGCCTCTTGCGGAGGAGGTTGTCGGGGCTGGTTCTGCGCGGCGCGGGCACGGGGGTGGTCCTCTCGGCCTACGCCGACGACGTGCTCCTCACTTTCACCGACCCGGCTGACCTGGGGAGGATGCGCGAGTGCCAGGCCGTGTACTCGGCGGCGTCTTCCGCCAGGATCAACTGGGCCAAATGTTCCGGACTACTGGTCGGCCCGTGGCGGGTGGACTCTCTGCCGGAGGAGTTACGGGGGTTCAGCTGGAGTACCACCCATCTCCTCTACCTGGGGGTCTACCTCAGCCCGGCTGAGGAATCCTGGCCGGCCAACTGGCAGGAGCTGGAGGCCAAAGTCTCGGCTCGCCTAGGCCGCTGGACAGGACTGCTCCGAGTGCTATCTTACAGGAGTCGAGTGCTGGTCATAAACCAGCTGGTGGCCGCCATGCTGTGGTACCGGCTGGTCACTTTGGTCCCTCCTCTTGGCTTTGTCGCTGGCATCCAGAGAACGTTGGTCGATTTCTTCTGGGACAAAAAGATGCACTGGGTCGCCGCGCAGGCTCTGAGTCTCCCTATTGAGGAGGGCGGTCAGTCGCTGGTGTGCGCCCGCACCCAGGTCGCGACGTTCCGCCTTCAGACCTTGCGGCGATACCTTTACGTCGAGCCTCCTCCTAGATGGTGCGCCCTGGCGACGTATTTTTTCCGCCAGGTGCGTAACCTCAACTACGACACGCAGCTCCTGTTCGTCGACCGTGACGGTTTGCAGGTCGCCCTCAAGACGCTGCCTGTCTTTTACCAGGACCTGATCACTGTCTGGAACATGGTCGAATCGCGTCGCGCCTACCCTCCGGCTGGAGTAGCGGCTGTCGTCAGGGAGCCGTTGCTCAGGAATCCGCACCTCCGTACTCGCGGGTTCGAGTGGCTGTCGGAGGAGAGGGCCGCGGCGGCGAGGGTGACCAGGGTCGGGGACGTGCTGGGTGCCGGGGGCCTGGGCTGGACGCTGCCGCAGGACATAGCAGGCAGGGCGGCGGTAGACGTCCAGTACGTGGCCACCGCCATCCGACGCCTCAAAACGGCGGTGCTCGGACCCGACGTAGTACACCAGTTGGAGGACGCTCAGGTGTGCGGTGGGATCCCGTCCGAGCTCACCCCAGCCCGGACGGAATTTCACATTGGCCCCAAGGTCCCGTACTTCCCGCGGGAGCCTGTGCCCCACAACCTGAGCCGCCTCCGAAATTTTAACTTTGTTTCGTTTAGGGAGGTGAACAGGAGAGCCCTGTACAGACTGCTGCTGCACACCGTCCACCTCTTCTCCCTCATCCACCGTCCGGACACGCCTTGGCGTGCCCATTTGCCACCGGGCGGTGGGGATCCCCAGTGGAGGGCTCTCTACGCGGGAGTCCTCCCCCTTTCTCTCGGGGATCTGGGGTGGAGGGTGCTGCACGCAGCAGTCCCCTGCAACCGCAGATTGCGGTGGTTCACGGACTCCCAGCCCAACTGCTTGTTCTGTGGCGCTGTGGAGTCCGTGGACCACGTGTATATTGGGTGTGGGCGTTTGCACTCCCTTTTTGATTTTCTGAAAAACCTTCTCCTCTGTTTTTGGCTGCACTTCAGTCCCACGCTCCTGATCTTTGGGCACCCGGTACGGAGGAAGGAGGGCAGGTGTGAAGACCTCCTCGTGGGTCTGCTCCTGGGCCTGGCCAAACTGGCCATCAACAGGTCCAGGCAGCGGGCCGTGGAGGGGGTCGTTAGGGCCGACTGCCTGCCCCTCTTCCGCGGTTACGTTAGAGCCCGGGTGTCCTTGGAGAAGGAGCACGCGGCGTCGACCAACACCCTGGAGTTGTTCAGGGAGAGGTGGGCGTCGCAGGGAGTGGAGTGCATCATTTCTCCCTCCAATTCTATTTTGATTTAGTCCCTACCCTCCCCTTCACTGTTTTGATCACACAGCACTGTCCTTTGATGTGAAGGGCAGTGTTTGTCACTGGCCACCCGGGTGTTTTCCTGTCTTCCTGGTGGTGGAAACTGAATAAAGATTCGTGCACTTTGTGTCTTTCACAGTGTCTTACACCTGCACACACACACCATGGGTGCTGGGGAAAAAATAAGCACTACCGCACTTAGGTGGTAGTGTGGGGTTTAAAAAAAAAAAAAAAAAAAAAAAAAAAAAAAAAAAAAAAATAAATTCCCCCCTGTCTCTCTGGGGAAGAGGCACCGGCACTTGGAGGAGAGAGACACACTCCAGTAGCGCGCCGGCGGCGCTGCCCCTCTCCAGGGGACGAGCCAACAGTGCCTCTTGACTGTCCCGCACCGCGGCCTGACCTACCCAAACCCCCAGGGGCTACAGCAGGGCCTCCTGCTGCCTCAACTCCTCCGGCCCCTGGGGAGGACTTTAACAACCACGAGGGCCGTGGTGCGGGCGACGACGGAGATCCCTCTGCTGGGTCGTTGAGCGGAGGAAGGTGTTATCCTCGCTCCTCCCTCCCAGACTGTTTTTCCGGGGGCCTTGGCCCTGGGGGAGGACCTTTTCCCCAAGGAGCCGGGCGTCCCGGTGTCGGGGCAGGAGTGGGGCCCCGAGCCTCTGCCGCCCGACGACCCGAACTCGGGGCGTTCCGGGAAGGGGTGCGCCGAGGAAGGTACCGCCGGTGACCCTGGGGGTGGGGTCGCCGGGGGTTTGAGGCCGGTTGGCGGCGCCGGACCAGCCCCCATCCTCTCGGTGGGGGAGGGGTCGATGACCGAGGGCAACCTCCCGGAGGAGGGTTCGGGATCGGGATCGGTGGCGGACACCGGGGACGACGCGGACTCCGTCTGCAGTGACATTTGAGTCCCAGGTGCCCCCCACCGATCTTCCCCTCATCCCCCTCGAGGAACTCCAGGAATTTGTCGAGGAAACTCGGAGTCGCCAGGATAGAGCCCAACTGGCGCTCGACCGCTGGAGCTCCTTTGAAAGAGTTTACTGGTCGGCCCACGCTGCCCGCCAGGCGCCTGGGCTCGACGTCAATGAGCGAAAGCGAGTCAGGAACTTCCTGGGGGCACTCCTGGTGAGGGCGAGGGACTTCTGTACCCCTCCCCTGTCCTCCCAGTAAATGTATATATCGGTTTTTAACTGTACTGGTGGTGGTTGCACAAAGCTTCCGACATGGAGACAACTATAGCCAGCCTCGACATCAACGGCAGCAGGGAGTCACAGCGCAGATTCCAGACCCTCTCCGCCCTTCAGGACGGGAGGTATGCGGTGTGCTTCCTGCAAGAAACTCACACTACCCCGGGAGACGAAGCCACCTGGCTCCTGGAGTGGCGAGGGGGGGGGTCTACATGAGTCACCTCACCCGCAGATCTGGCGGGGTGGCTATCCTGTTGCCCCCGCATTTTCAGCCAGAGATCTTGGGGGTCAGGGAGCCAGTGCCAGGCCGTTTGCTTCACCTGACGGTTCGGCTGGGGGGGGGGCGCGGTGCTTCACTTGGTGAACGTCTACGCTCCCCTGGCCGGGCTGAGGCAAGCGAGCTTCTTTGAAGAAGTGTCCGCTCATCTCGCTTCCATCGACGAGAAGCAGTGCGTCGTCCTCGGGAGATTTTAACTGCGTCCTCGAGGGCAGGGACCATGGCGGTGCCCGCACTGGATGGGCGTCGGGGAGTAGGTTGGAGGGACTTGGTCAAGTCCTTCGACCTGGTGGACGTCTGGCGGAATCTCCATCCCGACTCCATCGCCTTCACCTTCGTGAGGCCTGGGGTCGGAGCGTCCAGAATCGACCGCCTGTACGTTTCGCGGGCGTACGCCTCCTGTTTTCCGAAGGCCTCCACGCGGCAGGTGTCGTGTATGGACCATCACCTGGTGTGGGCAGAACCCCTTCCATTTGCCGCCAGGCTCGGGTCCACGTACTGGCACTTTAACAACCTGCTGCTGGAGGACGAGCGGTTCCGGGACTCGTTTTTGTCGTTTCTGGGCCGGCTGGAGAAGGAAGCGGGGAAGCTTCCCCTCCCTGAGGCTATGGTGGGACGTGGGCAAGGCTCACATCCGCGTCTTCTGTCAGGAGTACGCGAGGGGGTCGACGAAGAGGCGGAAATCCAGGATCGGGGAGTTGGAGAGGGAGTTGCTCGACCTGGAGTCACGCCTCGGTCAGCCCGACGCGGACCCGGCCCTGCGCGGGGTGTACGAAGAGAAGAAGGCCGCGCTCCGGGACCTGCAGCTCGTCGGGGCTCGGGGCGCGTACGTGAGGTCGCGGATCCAGCTCCTCCAGGACCTGGACCGCGGCTCCCCCTTCTTCTACTCGCTGGAAAAAAGGCGTGGCACCCGTCAGCAGCTCCTTGTGCTGCTGGCCGACGACGGGTCCCTCGTCTCGGATCCGGAGGGCGTCAGGGCCCACGTCCGAAACTATTACACAGCCCTGTTCTCTCCGGATCCGTCCAGCGAGGATGCTCGCAGAGTTCTGTGGGAGGACCTGCCGCAGCTCGGCCCGGAGGACGCCGGAAGGCTCGACGCTCCCGTCACTTTGGAGGAGCTGACCGGCGCCCTCGACCGGCTCTCGAGGGGCAAAACCCCGGGGCTGGACGGGCTGACTGTGGAGTTCTTCAGGGCGTTCTGGGACGTCCTGGGGAGCGACTACGCACAGGTCCTGGGGGAGTGTTTAAATGCCGGACAGCTGCCCCTTTCTTGGCGCAGGGCGGTCATCGTCCTGCTGCCAAAGAAGGGGGACCTTCGTTCCTTAAAGAACTGGCGTCCGGTCTCCCTCCTCGGCACGGATTACAAAATCTTCGCCAGGGTGTTGTCTTCTCGCCTGGCCTCCGTGCTGGCCCACATGATCCACCCGGACCAGTCCTACACGGTCCCGGGCCGGAGGATACACGATAACGTCCACCTGGTCCGGGACCTGATCCATTTCTGTCGACGGGCTGGTCTGCCGAGCGCCTTCCTGTCTCTCGACCAGGAGAAGGCGTTCGACAGGGTCGATCACGAGTACCTGCTCGGGACTCTGCGGGCATTCGGGTTCGGGGCGCAGTTCGTCGCCCGGATCCGACTTTTGTACGCCGCCGCAGAGTGTCTGGTTAAAGTTAACGGGTCCCTGACGGCGCCCCTTCGCTTCGGGAGAGGAGTGCGTCAAGGCTGCCCCCTGTCCGGCCAGCTGTATTCCCTGTGCGTGGAGCCTTTCCTGCGCCTCTTGCGGAGGAGGTTGTCGGGGCTGGTTCTGCGCGGCGCGGGCACGGGGGTGGTCCTCTCGGCCTACGCCGACGACGTGCTCCTCACTTTCACCGACCCGGCTGACCTGGGGAGGATGCGCGAGTGCCAGGCCGTGTACTCGGCGGCGTCTTCCGCCAGGATCAACTGGGCCAAATGTTCCGGACTACTGGTCGGCCCGTGGCGGGTGGACTCTCTGCCGGAGGAGTTACGGGGGTTCAGCTGGAGTACCACCCATCTCCTCTACCTGGGGGTCTACCTCAGCCCGGCTGAGGAATCCTGGCCGGCCAACTGGCAGGAGCTGGAGGCCAAAGTCTCGGCTCGCCTAGGCCGCTGGACAGGACTGCTCCGAGTGCTATCTTACAGGAGTCGAGTGCTGGTCATAAACCAGCTGGTGGCCGCCATGCTGTGGTACCGGCTGGTCACTTTGGTCCCTCCTCTTGGCTTTGTCGCTGGCATCCAGAGAACGTTGGTCGATTTCTTCTGGGACAAAAAGATGCACTGGGTCGCCGCGCAGGCTCTGAGTCTCCCTATTGAGGAGGGCGGTCAGTCGCTGGTGTGCGCCCGCACCCAGGTCGCGACGTTCCGCCTTCAGACCTTGCGGCGATACCTTTACGTCGAGCCTCCTCCTAGGTGGTGCGCCCTGGCGACGTATTTTTTCCGCCAGGTGCGTAACCTCAACTACGACACGCAGCTCCTGTTCGTCGACCGTGACGGTTTGCAGGTCGCCCTCAAGACGCTGCCTGTCTTTTACCAGGACCTGATCACTGTCTGGAACATGGTCGAATCGCGTCGCGCCTACCCTCCGGCTGGAGTAGCGGCTGTCGTCAGGGAGCCGTTGCTCAGGAATCCGCACCTCCGTACTCGCGGGTTCGAGTGGCTGTCGGAGGAGAGGGCCGCGGCGGCGAGGGTGACCAGGGTCGGGGACGTGCTGGGTGCCGGGGGCCTGGGCTGGACGCTGCCGCAGGACATAGCAGGCAGGGCGGCGGTAGACGTCCAGTACGTGGCCACCGCCATCCGACGCCTCAAAACGGCGGTGCTCGGACCCGACGTAGTACACCAGTTGGAGGACGCTCAGGTGTGCGGTGGGATCCCGTCCGAGCTCACCCCAGCCCGGACGGAATTTCACATTGGCCCCAAGGTCCCGTACTTCCCGCGGGAGCCTGTGCCCCACAACCTGAGCCGCCTCCGAAATTTTAACTTTGTTTCGTTTAGGGAGGTGAACAGGAGAGCCCTGTACAGACTGCTGCTGCACACCGTCCACCTCTTCTCCCTCATCCACCGTCCGGACACGCCTTGGCGTGCCCATTTGCCACCGG
This sequence comes from Chiloscyllium plagiosum, assembly GCF_037043375.1. NCBI lineage: Eukaryota > Metazoa > Chordata > Chondrichthyes > Orectolobiformes > Hemiscylliidae > Chiloscyllium > Chiloscyllium plagiosum. The sequence continues at coordinate 15,194,740 of NW_028270145.1, read as the reverse complement.
GCGGTGGGGATCCCCAGTGGAGGGCTCTCTACGCGGGAGTCCTCCCCCTTTCTCTCGGGGATCTGGGGTGGAGGGTGCTGCACGCAGCAGTCCCCTGCAACCGCAGATTGCGGTGGTTCACGGACTCCCAGCCCAACTGCTTGTTCTGTGGCGCTGTGGAGTCCGTGGACCACGTGTATATTGGGTGTGGGCGTTTGCACTCCCTTTTTGATTTTCTGAAAAACCTTCTCCTCTGTTTTTGGCTGCACTTCAGTCCCACGCTCCTGATCTTTGGGCACCCGGTACGGAGGAAGGAGGGCAGGTGTGAAGACCTCCTCGTGGGTCTGCTCCTGGGCCTGGCCAAACTGGCCATCAACAGGTCCAGGCAGCGGGCCGTGGAGGGGGTCGTTAGGGCCGACTGCCTGCCCCTCTTCCGCGGTTACGTTAGAGCCCGGGTGTCCTTGGAGAAGGAGCACGCGGCGTCGACCAACACCCTGGAGTTGTTCAGGGAGAGGTGGGCGCCGCAGGGAGTGGAGTGCATCATTTCTCCCTCCAATTCTATTTTGATTTAGTCCCTACCCTCCCCTTCACTGTTTTGATCACACAGCACTGTCCTTTGATGTGAAGGGCAGTGTTTGTCACTGGCCACCCGGGTGTTTTCCTGTCTTCCTGGTGGTGGAAACTGAATAAAGATTCGTGCACTTTGTGTCTTTCACAGTGTCTTACACCTGCACACACACACCATGGGTGCTGGGGAAAAAATAAGCACTACCGCACTTAGGTGGTAGTGTGGGGTTTAAAAAAAAAAAAAAAAAAAAAAAAAAAAAAAAAAAAATTCCCCCCTGTCTCTCTGGGGAAGAGGCACCGGCACTTGGAGGAGAGAGACACACTCCAGTAGCGCGCCGGCGGCGCTGCCCCTCTCCAGGGGACGAGCCAACAGTGCCTCTTGACTGTCCCGCACCGCGGCCTGACCTACCCAAACCCCCAGGGGCTACAGCAGGGCCTCCTGCTGCCTCAACTCCTCCGGCCCCTGGGGAGGACTTTAACAACCACGAGGGCCGTGGTGCGGGCGACGACGGAGATCCCTCTGCTGGGTCGTTGAGCGGAGGAAGGTGTTATCCTCGCTCCTCCCTCCCAGACTGTTTTTCCGGGGGCCTTGGCCCTGGGGGAGGACCTTTTCCCCAAGGAGCCGGGCGTCCCGGTGTCGGGGCAGGAGTGGGGCCCCGAGCCTCTGCCGCCCGACGACCCGAACTCGGGGCGTTCCGGGAAGGGGTGCGCCGAGGAAGGTACCGCCGGTGACCCTGGGGGTGGGGTCGCCGGGGGTTTGAGGCCGGTTGGCGGCGCCGGACCAGCCCCCATCCTCTCGGTGGGGGAGGGGTCGATGACCGAGGGCAACCTCCCGGAGGAGGGTTCGGGATCGGGATCGGTGGCGGACACCGGGGACGACGCGGACTCCGTCTGCAGTGACATTTGAGTCCCAGGTGCCCCCCACCGATCTTCCCCTCATCCCCCTCGAGGAACTCCAGGAATTTGTCGAGGAAACTCGGAGTCGCCAGGATAGAGCCCAACTGGCGCTCGACCGCTGGAGCTCCTTTGAAAGAGTTTACTGGTCGGCCCACGCTGCCCGCCAGGCGCCTGGGCTCGACGTCAATGAGCGAAAGCGAGTCAGGAACTTCCTGGGGGCACTCCTGGTGAGGGCGAGGGACTTCTGTACCCCTCCCCTGTCCTCCCAGTAAATGTATATATCGGTTTTTAACTGTACTGGTGGTGGTTGCACAAAGCTTCCGACATGGAGACAACTATAGCCAGCCTCGACATCAACGGCAGCAGGGAGTCACAGCGCAGATTCCAGACCCTCTCCGCCCTTCAGGACGGGAGGTATGCGGTGTGCTTCCTGCAAGAAACTCACACTACCCCGGGAGACGAAGCCACCTGGCTCCTGGAGTGGCGAGGGGGGGGGTCTACATGAGTCACCTCACCCGCAGATCTGGCGGGGTGGCTATCCTGTTGCCCCCGCATTTTCAGCCAGAGATCTTGGGGGTCAGGGAGCCAGTGCCAGGCCGTTTGCTTCACCTGACGGTTCGGCTGGGGGGGGGGCGCGGTGCTTCACTTGGTGAACGTCTACGCTCCCCTGGCCGGGCTGAGGCAAGCGAGCTTCTTTGAAGAAGTGTCCGCTCATCTCGCTTCCATCGACGAGAAGCAGTGCGTCGTCCTCGGGAGATTTTAACTGCGTCCTCGAGGGCAGGGACCATGGCGGTGCCCGCACTGGATGGGCGTCGGGGAGTAGGTTGGAGGGACTTGGTCAAGTCCTTCGACCTGGTGGACGTCTGGCGGAATCTCCATCCCGACTCCATCGCCTTCACCTTCGTGAGGCCTGGGGTCGGAGCGTCCAGAATCGACCGCCTGTACGTTTCGCGGGCGTACGCCTCCTGTTTTCCGAAGGCCTCCACGCGGCAGGTGTCGTGTATGGACCATCACCTGGTGTGGGCAGAACCCCTTCCATTTGCCGCCAGGCTCGGGTCCACGTACTGGCACTTTAACAACCTGCTGCTGGAGGACGAGCGGTTCCGGGACTCGTTTTTGTCGTTTCTGGGCCGGCTGGAGAAGGAAGCGGGGAAGCTTCCCCTCCCTGAGGCTATGGTGGGACGTGGGCAAGGCTCACATCCGCGTCTTCTGTCAGGAGTACGCGAGGGGGTCGACGAAGAGGCGGAAATCCAGGATCGGGGAGTTGGAGAGGGAGTTGCTCGACCTGGAGTCACGCCTCGGTCAGCCCGACGCGGACCCGGCCCTGCGCGGGGTGTACGAAGAGAAGAAGGCCGCGCTCCGGGACCTGCAGCTCGTCGGGGCTCGGGGCGCGTACGTGAGGTCGCGGATCCAGCTCCTCCAGGACCTGGACCGCGGCTCCCCCTTCTTCTACTCGCTGGAAAAAAGGCGTGGCACCCGTCAGCAGCTCCTTGTGCTGCTGGCCGACGACGGGTCCCTCGTCTCGGATCCGGAGGGCGTCAGGGCCCACGTCCGAAACTATTACACAGCCCTGTTCTCTCCGGATCCGTCCAGCGAGGATGCTCGCAGAGTTCTGTGGGAGGACCTGCCGCAGCTCGGCCCGGAGGACGCCGGAAGGCTCGACGCTCCCGTCACTTTGGAGGAGCTGACCGGCGCCCTCGACCGGCTCTCGAGGGGCAAAACCCCGGGGCTGGACGGGCTGACTGTGGAGTTCTTCAGGGCGTTCTGGGACGTCCTGGGGAGCGACTACGCACAGGTCCTGGGGGAGTGTTTAAATGCCGGACAGCTGCCCCTTTCTTGGCGCAGGGCGGTCATCGTCCTGCTGCCAAAGAAGGGGGACCTTCGTTCCTTAAAGAACTGGCGTCCGGTCTCCCTCCTCGGCACGGATTACAAAATCTTCGCCAGGGTGTTGTCTTCTCGCCTGGCCTCCGTGCTGGCCCACATGATCCACCCGGACCAGTCCTACACGGTCCCGGGCCGGAGGATACACGATAACGTCCACCTGGTCCGGGACCTGATCCATTTCTGTCGACGGGCTGGTCTGCCGAGCGCCTTCCTGTCTCTCGACCAGGAGAAGGCGTTCGACAGGGTCGATCACGAGTACCTGCTCGGGACTCTGCGGGCATTCGGGTTCGGGGCGCAGTTCGTCGCCCGGATCCGACATTTGTACGCCGCCGCAGAGTGTCTGGTTAAAGTTAACGGGTCCCTGACGGCGCCCCTTCGCTTCGGGAGAGGAGTGCGTCAAGGCTGCCCCCTGTCCGGCCAGCTGTATTCCCTGTGCGTGGAGCCTTTCCTGCGCCTCTTGCGGAGGAGGTTGTCGGGGCTGGTTCTGCGCGGCGCGGGCACGGGGGTGGTCCTCTCGGCCTACGCCGACGACGTGCTCCTCACTTTCACCGACCCGGCTGACCTGGGGAGGATGCGCGAGTGCCAGGCCGTGTACTCGGCGGCGTCTTCCGCCAGGATCAACTGGGCCAAATGTTCCGGACTACTGGTCGGCCCGTGGCGGGTGGACTCTCTGCCGGAGGAGTTACGGGGGTTCAGCTGGAGTACCACCCATCTCCTCTACCTGGGGGTCTACCTCAGCCCGGCTGAGGAATCCTGGCCGGCCAACTGGCAGGAGCTGGAGGCCAAAGTCTCGGCTCGCCTAGGCCGCTGGACAGGACTGCTCCGAGTGCTATCTTACAGGAGTCGAGTGCTGGTCATAAACCAGCTGGTGGCCGCCATGCTGTGGTACCGGCTGGTCACTTTGGTCCCTCCTCTTGGCTTTGTCGCTGGCATCCAGAGAACGTTGGTCGATTTCTTCTGGGACAAAAAGATGCACTGGGTCGCCGCGCAGGCTCTGAGTCTCCCTATTGAGGAGGGCGGTCAGTCGCTGGTGTGCGCCCGCACCCAGGTCGCGACGTTCCGCCTTCAGACCTTGCGGCGATACCTTTACGTCGAGCCCCCTCCTAGATGGTGCGCCCTGGCGACGTATTTTTTCCGCCAGGTGCGTAACCTCAACTACGACACGCAGCTCCTGTTCGTCGACCGTGACGGTTTGCAGGTCGCCCTCAAGACGCTGCCTGTCTTTTACCAGGACCTGATCACCGTCTGGAACATGGTCGAATCGCGTCGCGCCTACCCTCCGGCTGGAGTAGCGGCTGTCGTCAGGGAGCCGTTGCTCAGGAATCCGCACCTCCGTACTCGCGGGTTCGAGTGGCTGTCGGAGGAGAGGGCCGCGGCGGCGAGGGTGACCAGGGTCGGGGACGTGCTGGGTGCCGGGGGCCTGGGCTGGACGCTGCCGCAGGACATAGCAGGCAGGGCGGCGGTAGACGTCCAGTACGTGGCCACCGCCATCCGACGCCTCAAAACGGCGGTGCTCGGACCCGACGTAGTACACCAGTTGGAGGACGCTCAGGCGTGCGGTGGGATCCCGTCCGAGCTCACCCCAGCCCGGACGGAATTTCACATTGGCCCCAAGGTCCCGTACTTCCCGCGGGAGCCTGTGCCCCACAACCTGAGCCGCCTCCGAAATTTTAACTTTGTTTCGTTTAGGGAGGTGAACAGGAGAGCCCTGTACAGACTGCTGCTGCACACCGTCCACCTCTTCTCCCTCATCCACCGTCCGGACACGCCTTGGCGTGCCCATTTGCCACCGGGCGGTGGGGATCCCCAGTGGAGGGCTCTCTACGCGGGAGTCCTCCCCCTTTCTCTCGGGGATCTGGGGTGGAGGGTGCTGCACGCAGCAGTCCCCTGCAACCGCAGATTGCGGTGGTTCACGGACTCCCAGCCCAACTGCTTGTTCTGTGGCGCTGTGGAGTCCGTGGACCACGTGTATATTGGGTGTGGGCGTTTGCACTCCCTTTTTGATTTTCTGAAAAACCTTCTCCTCTGTTTTTGGCTGCACTTCAGTCCCACGCTCCTGATCTTTGGGCACCCGGTACGGAGGAAGGAGGGCAGGTCTGAAGACCTCCTCGTGGGTCTGCTCCTGGGCCTGGCCAAACTGGCCATCAACAGGTCCAGGCAGCGGGCCGTGGAGGGGGTCGTTAGGGCCGACTGCCTGCCCCTCTTCCGCGGTTACGTTAGAGCCCGGGTGTCCTTGGAGAAGGAGCACGCGGCGTCGACCAACACCCTGGAGTTGTTCAGGGAGAGGTGGGCGCCGCAGGGAGTGGAGTGCATCATTTCTCCCTCCAATTCTATTTTGATTTAGTCCCTACCCTCCCCTTCACTGTTTTGATCACACAGCACTGTCCTTTGATGTGAAGGGCAGTGTTTGTCACTGGCCACCCGGGTGTTTTCCTGTCTTCCTGGTGGTGGAAACTGAATAAAGATTCGTGCACTTTGTGTCTTTCACAGTGTCTTACACCTGCACACACACACCATGGGTGCTGGGGATAAAATAAGCACTACCGCACTTAGGTGGTAGTGTGGGGGTTAAAAGAAAAAAAAAGACGAAAGAAAAAAAAAATAAAATAAAACCAACTCATATCCCACAAGGTCAACTCTATCCAAAAAAGAAAAAAAAAGAAAAAAAAAAAAAAAAAAAAAAGAAAAAAAAAGAAAAAAAATAAATTCCCCCCTGTCTCTCTGGGGAAGAGGCACCGGCACTTGGAGGAGAGAGACACACTCCAGTAGCGCGCCGGCGGCGCTGCCCCTCTCCAGGGGACGAGCCAACAGTGCCTCTTGACTGTCCCGCACCGCGGCCTGACCTACCCAAACCCCCAGGGGCTACAGCAGGGCCTCCTGCTGCCTCAACTCCTCCGGCCCCTGGGGAGGACTTTAACAACCACGAGGGCCGTGGTGCGGGCGACGACGGAGATCCCTCTGCTGGGTCGTTGAGCGGAGGAAGGTGTTATCCTCGCTCCTCCCTCCCAGACTGTTTTTCCGGGGGCCTTGGCCCTGGGGGAGGACCTTTTCCCCAAGGAGCCGGGCGTCCCGGTGTCGGGGCAGGAGTGGGGCCCCGAGCCTCTGCCGCCCGACGACCCGAACTCGGGGCGTTCCGGGAAGGGGTGCGCCGAGGAAGGTACCGCCGGTGACCCTGGGGGTGGGGTCGCCGGGGGTTTGAGGCCGGTTGGCGGCGCCGGACCAGCCCCCATCCTCTCGGTGGGGGAGGGGTCGATGACCGAGGGCAACCTCCCGGAGGAGGGTTCGGGATCGGGATCGGTGGCGGACACCGGGGACGACGCGGACTCCGTCTGCAGTGACATTTGAGTCCCAGGTGCCCCCCACCGATCTTCCCCTCATCCCCCTCGAGGAACTCCAGGAATTTGTCGAGGAAACTCGGAGTCGCCAGGATAGAGCCCAACTGGCGCTCGACCGCTGGAGCTCCTTTGAAAGAGTTTACTGGTCGGCCCACGCTGCCCGCCAGGCGCCTGGGCTCGACGTCAATGAGCGAAAGCGAGTCAGGAACTTCCTGGGGGCACTCCTGGTGAGGGCGAGGGACTTCTGTACCCCTCCCCTGTCCTCCCAGTAAATGTATATATCGGTTTTTAACTGTACTGGTGGTGGTTGCACAAAGCTTCCGACATGGAGACAACTATAGCCAGCCTCGACATCAACGGCAGCAGGGAGTCACAGCGCAGATTCCAGACCCTCTCCGCCCTTCAGGACGGGAGGTATGCGGTGTGCTTCCTGCAAGAAACTCACACTACCCCGGGAGACGAAGCCACCTGGCTCCTGGAGTGGCGAGGGGGGGGGTCTACATGAGTCACCTCACCCGCAGATCTGGCGGGGTGGCTATCCTGTTGCCCCCGCATTTTCAGCCAGAGATCTTGGGGGTCAGGGAGCCAGTGCCAGGCCGTTTGCTTCACCTGACGGTTCGGCTGGGGGGGGGGCGCGGTGCTTCACTTGGTGAACGTCTACGCTCCCCTGGCCGGGCTGAGGCAAGCGAGCTTCTTTGAAGAAGTGTCCGCTCATCTCGCTTCCATCGACGAGAAGCAGTGCGTCGTCCTCGGGAGATTTTAACTGCGTCCTCGAGGGCAGGGACCATGGCGGTGCCCGCACTGGATGGGCGTCGGGGAGTAGGTTGGAGGGACTTGGTCAAGTCCTTCGACCTGGTGGACGTCTGGCGGAATCTCCATCCCGACTCCATCGCCTTCACCTTCGTGAGGCCTGGGGTCGGAGCGTCCAGAATCGACCGCCTGTACGTTTCGCGGGCGTACGCCTCCTGTTTTCCGAAGGCCTCCACGCGGCAGGTGTCGTGTATGGACCATCACCTGGTGTGGGCAGAACCCCTTCCATTTGCCGCCAGGCTCGGGTCCACGTACTGGCACTTTAACAACCTGCTGCTGGAGGACGAGCGGTTCCGGGACTCGTTTTTGTCGTTTCTGGGCCGGCTGGAGAAGGAAGCGGGGAAGCTTCCCCTCCCTGAGGCTATGGTGGGACGTGGGCAAGGCTCACATCCGCGTCTTCTGTCAGGAGTACGCGAGGGGGTCGACGAAGAGGCGGAAATCCAGGATCGGGGAGTTGGAGAGGGAGTTGCTCGACCTGGAGTCACGCCTCGGTCAGCCCGACGCGGACCCGGCCCTGCGCGGGGCGTACGAAGAGAAGAAGGCCGCGCTCCGGGACCTGCAGTTGGTCGGGGCTCGGGGCGCATATGTGAGGTTGCGGATCCAGGACCCTTCTTCTACTCGCTGGAAAAAAGGCGTGGCACCTGTCAGCAGCTCCTTGTGCTGCTGGCCGATGACGGGTCCCTTGTCTCGGATCCGGAGGGCATCAGGGCCCACGTTCGCTTCTACTACTCGGCTCTGTTCTCTCCGGATCCGTCCAGCGAGGATGCTCGCAGAGTTCTGTGGGATGACCTGCCGCGGCTCAACCCGGAGGACGCCGGAAGGCTCGACGCTCCCGTCACTTTAGAGGAGCTGACCGGCGCCCTCAACCGGCTCTCGAGGGGCAAGTCCCCAGGGCTGGATGGGCTGACTGTGGAGTTCTTCAGGGCGTTCTGGGACCTCCTGGGGAGCGACTATGCACAGGTCCGGGGGAGTGTCTAAATGCCGGAGAGCTGCCCCTTTCATGGCGCAGGGCGGTCATCATCCTGCTGCCAAAGAAGGGGGACCTTCGTTCTTTAAAGACCTTCGTTCTCCTCAGCACGGATTACAAAATCTTCGCCAGGGTGTTGTCTTCTCGCCTGGCCTCCGTGCTGGCCCACATGATTCACCAGGACCAGTCCTACACTGTCCCGGGCAGGAGGATACAGGATAACGTCCACCTGGTCCCGGTCCTGATCCATTTCTGTCGACGGGCTGGTCTGCCGTGCGCCTTCCTGTCTCTTGACCAGGAGAAAGCGTTCGACAGGGTCGATCACGAGTACCTGCTCGGGACTCTGCGGGCATTCGGGTTTGGGACGTAGTTCGTCGCCCGGATCCGACTTTTGTACGCCGCCGCAGAGTGTCTGGTTAAAGTTAACGGGTCCCTGACGGCGCCCCTTCGCTTTGGGAGAGGAGTGCATCAAGGCTGCCCCCTGTCCGGCCAGCTGTATCCCCTGTGCGTGGAGCCTTTCCTCCACCTCTTGCGGAGGAGGTTGTCGGGGCTGGTTCTGCGCGGCACAGGGGTGGTCCTCTCGGCCTACGCCGACGACGTGCTCCTCACTTTCACCACGGCTGACCTGGGGAGGATGCGCGAGTGCCAGGCCGTGTACTCGGTGGCGTCTTCCGCCAGGATCGACTGGGTCAAATGTTCCGGACTACTGGTCAGTCCGTGGCGGATGGACTCTCTGCCGGAGGAGTTACGGGGGTTCAGCTGGAGTACCACCCATCTCCTCTACCTGGGGGTCTACCTCAGCCCGGCTGAGGAATCCTGGCCGGCCAACTGGCAGGAGCTGGAGGCCAAAGTCTCGGCTCGCCTAGGCCGCTGGACAGGACTGCTCCGAGTGCTATCTTACAGGAGTCGAGTGCTGGTCATAAACCAGCTGGTGGCCGCCATGCTGTGGTACTGGCTGGTCACTTTGGTCCCTCCTCCTGGCTTTGTCGCTGACATCCAGAGAACGTTGGTCGATTTTCTTCTGGGACAAAAAGATGCACTGGGTCGCCGCGCAGGTTCTGAGTCTCCCTATTGAGGAGGGCGGTCAGTCGCTGGTGTGCGTCCGCACCCAGGTCGCGACGTTCCGCCTTCAGACCTTGCAGCGATACCTTTACGTCGAGCCTCCTCCTAGGTGGTGCGCCCTGGCAACGTATTTTTTCCGCCAGGTGCGTAACCTCAACTACGACACGCAGCTCCTGTTCGTCGACCGTGAAGGTTTGGAGGTCGCCCTCAAGATGCTGCCTGTCTTTTACCAGGACCTGATCACTGTCTGGAACATGGTCGAATCGTGTCGCGCCTACCCTCAGGCTGGAGTAGCGCCTGTCGTCAGGGAGCCGTTGCTCAGGAATCCGCACCTCCGTACTCGCGGGTTCGAGTGGCTGTCGGAGGGGATGGCCGTGGCGGCAAGGGTGACCAGGGTCGGGGACGTGCTGGGTGCCGGGGGCCTGGGCTGGACGCTGCCGCAGGACATAGCGAGCAGGGCAGCGGTAGATGTCCGGTACGTGGCCACCGCCATCCGACGCCTTAAAACGGCGGTGCTCGGACCCGACGTAGTGCACCAGTTGGAGGACGCTCAGGTGTGCGGTGGGATCCCGTCCGCGCTCACCCCAGCCCGGACGGAATTTCACATTGGCCCCAAGGTCCTGTACTTCCCGCGGGAGCCTGTGCCCCACAACCTGAGCCGCCTCCGGAATTTTAATTTTGTCTCTTTCAAGGATGTAAAAAGGCGGGCCCTGTATAGACTGCTGCTGCACACCATCCACCTCTTCTCCCTCATCCACCGTCCGGACACACCTTGGCGTGCCCATTTGCCACCGGGCGGTGGGGATCCCCAGTGGAGGGCTCTTTACGCGGTAGTCCTCCTCCTTTCTCTCGGGGATCTGGGGTGGAGGGTGCTGCACGCAGCAGTTCCCTGCAACCGCAGATTGCAGTGGTTCACGGACTCCCGGCCCAACTGCTTGTTCTGTGGCGCTGTGGAGTCCGTGACCACATGTATATTGGGTGTGGGCGTTTGCACTCCCTTTTTGATTTTCTCTAAAAACCTCCTCCTCTGCTTTTGGTTGCACTTCAGTCCCACGCTCCTGATCTTTGGGCACCTGGTACGGAGGAGGGAGGGCAGGTCTGAAGACCTCCTCGTGGGTCTGCTCCTGGGCCTGGCCAAACTGGCCATCAACAGGTCAAGGCAGCGGGCCATGGAGGGGGTCGTTAGGGCCGACTGCCTGCCCCTCTTCCGTGGTTACGTTACGGCCCGGGTGTCCTTGGAGAAGGAGCACGCGGTGTCCACCAACACCCTGGAGTTGTTCAGGGAGAGATGGGCACCTCGGGGAGTGGAGTGCATTATTTTCCCCCTCCAACTCTATTTTGATTTAGTCCCTACCCTCCCCTTCACTGTTTGATCACACAGCACTGCCCTTTGATGTGACGGGTACTGCTTGTCACTGGCCACTCGGGTGTTTTCCTATCTTCCTGGTGGTGGAAATTGAATAAAGATTTGTTCACCTTGTGCCTCTCACTGTCTCACACCTACACACATACACCATGGGTGCTGGGGAAAAAATAAGCACTACCGCAGTTAGGCGGTAGTGTGGCTGTTAATATATAAAAAAATGAACAGGAGATTTAAAAATAAACAAGGGCCTCTTTGTAGAGGAGAAAGTGAGGTCTGCAGATGCTGGAGATCAGAGCCGGAGATGTGTTGCTGGAAAAGCGCAGCAGGTCAGGCAGCATCCAGGGAACAGGAGAATCGACGTTTCGGGCATAAGCCCTTCTTCAGGCAGGGCTTATGCCCGAAACGTCGATTCTCCTGTTCCCTGGATGCTGCCTGACCTGCTGCGCTTTTCCAGCAACACATCTCCGCCTCTTTGTAGAGGGCACTGCTTGTCACTGGCCACTCGGGTGTTTTCCCTATTGAGAGTTGGATCAGTGTGAGTGTGTTTAAAAAAAGAAAAAAAAAGCATTTGTTTGCTTACGGCCACACTAGTCAGAAAACGTCTGATCGCGGAAGCTAAGCAGAATCAGGCCTGCTTAGTATTTGGATGGGAGACTGCCTCGGAATACTAGGTGCAGCAGGCTAGGGGTGACATGGTGGCTCAGTGGTTAGCACTGCTGCCTCACAGCACCAGGGACCCGGGTCCAATTCCAGCAACTGTCTGTGTGGAGTTTGCACATTCTCCCTGTGTCTGTGTGGATTTCCTCCGGGTGCTCCGGTTTCCTCCCACAGTCCAAAAATATGCAGGTTAGGTGAATTGGCCATGCTAAGTTGCCCATTGTGTTAGGTGCATTAGTCAGGGGTAAATGTAGGGGAATGGGTCTGGATGGGTTGCTCTTCAGAGGGTCAGTGTGGACTTGTTGGGCCGAAGGGCCTGTTTCCACACTGTAGGTAATCTAATCTGCAAATGATAATTATAAACATTGTTTTAAAGGTGGGCAGCGCAAGGAGTGGAGTGTGTTATTTCCCCCTCCAACTCTACTTTGATTTAATCCCTGCCCTCTCCTTCACTGCTTGATCATGCAGCATTGCCCTCTGAGAAGGACACTGCTTGTCACTGGCCACTCGGGTGTTTCCTTTCTTCCTGGTGGTGGAAAGTGTATAAAGATTTGTACACCTGTTGTCTTTCACTGTGTCTCACACCTGCACACACACAAAATGGGTGTTGGGAAAATATAAGCACTACCGCAGTTAGGCGGTAGTGTGGGGGTAGAGAAGGCAGGAAAAAAAGGGCACTGCTTGTCACTGGCCACCCTGGAAAAAACATTGATTTTCTTGGTGGTGGAAATTGAATAAAGATTTGTACACTTGATATCTTTCACTGCTTTTCACACCTGCACACATGATATGGGTGTTGGGGAAAATATAAGCACTACCACTGTTAGGCAGCAGTATGGGTGGTTATAGAAAAAAGATTGAAAAGTATAAAAATAATAAGAGAAAAATATATAAACGTTGTTTTTTTTCCTCCTTGAATTGCTATTCTCTATAAAATATCTTGATGAATGCAGAAGGAAAAGCTTTGACAAAAAGTAATCCTTTTTTCAGGAATACCAATTTGATACTAAAAGGAAAGCATTATGAATTCATCTGAATCTGTTGCTTTTTCCTATTATGTTATTTCTATTCAGACGATCATCTAATGAGAAATTGTTCTTCATAAGTAGAGGTGTGGAATACAAAAAAGGGGGATTCTATGCTGAACCTATAGAAAGCCCTGGTCAGGCTATAGCTAGAAGATTGTGTTCAGCTTGGGTATCCACACTTGAGGAACATGAGAGTCCCTGAGAAGGTGCTGGGAAAATTTATCAGAATGGTTCTAGAGTTGAGGGGTCTGAGCTACAATGTTTGATTGGGTAAATTGGTAATATTTGCTCTGCAACTGTAAAGGTCATATGAAAGAAGTGTACAAAATTATGTGGGTTTTGATCTCATGGACAAAGATGGTTCAAAGTTTGAGGACACAGATTGAAATTTTGAGCAAATGTTGCTGGAGACGGCAAAGATGATTTTTATGCAGCAAGTGTTAATGACCTGGAATGAGGACAGTGGTGGAAGCAAAGGTAATGAATAAATTTCAAAGGATGAGTATTTCAAAGAAAGCAATTTGCTGGGCTATGCAGTTAAAATGATTGAACCGAATTTATTGGCTTGCAGTATAGAGAGATGGGCTGAATGGCTTCCTTTTCTGTTGTAATCACTCTATAACTATTAACACAATGCTGAGTAAGAGATACTGGTTTCAATTGGTAAGTGATGCATATGGAAACAGTTGTCAAGGTTTATTAGTTTATATGGAGGAGAAGGTATTTGACTATTGTTATAAAGATGTACTTTAAGAAAGTTAAAAGCAGCAGAACCACCAGACATAGCATCAAGTGTTCTCAATAAGACAACAATGTAACATTTCATTGAACAACTCGATTAGCTCATTGCCTAGAAACAAAATCAAATTCGAATTTAGCCAATCAGTTTAAATAATACCCTGAAAAATATCAAACTCCAATCCAGTTTGAATTTAGTATATTAACAATCTTAAAAGCCAATGACACAATCTGATGCTTTGGGGCTAAAAGACTGGGGAAAATTGAACAGTTGAGAGGAGAACTGACAAGCCCAGCATGTAAACAGACATAGCTCTCTTGAAAGTATATTTTCGATCAGTAACTTGTGACGCAGAAATTCCTAAGAAGAAAAGAAGATACAGGAAGATCCGAATAGAAGAATGAAAGTTGCCTGGTTTTGAGATAAGAAGTGTGTTTTTGTAAAACTTAAGTGGAAGTTTTATTGGGCTAGTATTATAGAAGGGAAGGTAAAAGATAGGTTAGAGGAAAAGAATTGTAAATAGTGGTTAGTTAATTATTCTCTGTTATACTTTAAAAAATAAAGATGTTAATTTTTAGTCTAAGTTGTTCTGGCCACTTGAACTTTTACAGATTACTGCGTGGGATAAACCTTTTATGTGTTGCTGGTTTTAAAATTAGCAGGAGGGTTTACTCTGTGTTGTAACAATATAGTCTGACCAGTGGTTGGGCAGCTAAGATAAATTAAAACATCTTGTCCCTCCTAATGATGTGCACTCCATGAATGAATAAAACTTAAAAAGGTAATTGTAGCATGAAGTACAAATTAATACTCTGAATAGAAAGCTTTGGTTTGTCAGGGGAAGTCATGCCCTGAGAGCTTTTTCCCACCCACCTGACTCTACAGAGTAATAAAGAATAGCTAAGCTGAACTCAGTCACCCAGAATGTTGTCTATATGTATTTCCACCTTCCATCATTTCCCATGAATCACATCATTTGACACTTTCACATTGGAAGTTTCTATTTCATCTGGCAGCAGTCTTTTTTGAATTATTTATCATTAACAATTTAGTCCAAAATCCACCAGCTACTGGTGTGGAACAGCTCATTTTTTTAACATTAGGAAGCTGTGAAGTTAAAGTTTATACATGTTGTGAATCTAAATCTTGGCTGTGAAAAAATTTGAGGGAATATTCTGTCAGTCAGCTAGCTTGTGTCAGGGAGGAGACAGTGGAGCCTACTTTGACTGACACTAGAATTCATTATTTAACAAAAACCTTTATAATAATAAAAAAGCTATACAATTATTGGTACAATTGTTTTGCTCCTTATTTTTGTTTTTTTGACCTTGCAACCTCTCTAAGTAGTTTAGCTAAAAAACAATCACATTGGATTCATCACGTTGTTCATAGAATATGACTCTCCAGCTTTTGGAACGCTACAATTTTCCATCATAGTGTGCTAGGAATTGCCAACAATTGAATGGAAAAAAACTAATTGGTCCTATCTGGACAGGAGGCAAAAACTCCTTCTTTGGAAGCTAAGCAAGCTTAGGCAAACCTTTACAGACTAGTAATATCAAACTTCGTGGTGGATTTTTTATCTCAGTAACTGCCTCGAAATAGTATAAAGAAAATTATTAAATTCAAAGTATCCGTGCCCTCCCTCTGTCTAATTAATTATCTATTAGAGGTATGGGGGATGGAGGTTGCCACATTCAGGTCACTTTCCAATGTATGGCCATGTGAATTGAAAGTCTTCTCAAGTTAGCCTGGCATGCAGAGTGCATGGAATTGGCAGAACTTAAATCCAGCCTCTGTGGTGGACTGGGAGGAAGGTGCATGCCCCAGAATCTGCAGGAAGGTGAGAGTAGAGTGCCTATCATCTCCCAGATTAATCCCCAAGTCAGTCAGGGGTAAGAATTGTCATAGATGGACTTTCTGCTTATAGGCCAACCACAGCCCTTAATTGGCTAACAGTGGCAATTAATAACGGAGAAATAGTATTACTAGGCCCACGCTGATGTTCTCATACAGCAGTCAATGGACCTTAAACCAGTTAATAATGTAACCGTAAAACTAGTTACCATATGGCCACAATGGCAACTGCTATAAATAAAACAACTAATTAGCTAATGTTCTTTGGAAAGGAAATCTGCCAACCTTTCCAATATCTGACCTACATTTGACTTTAGAAACACAGCAATGTGATTTACTCTTAACTGCCCTCTGAAATTACCTAGCCATTGTAGTTCAACAGCAATTGGAGATGGATAATAAGATAAATAACTGGAAATGCCCATAGCACGTACATCCTATGAAATAATAAAATTACCACTTAAGCGATTCACCTTGTCACCACTGACATTCTACCAATGGGGAGAGACACTTCTTATGATTATGTCACATTTATGATTTTGTACAATGTGTATCATGGTGGGCTGGATTTCTCCTCCACCCTCCCCTCCCCTACTTTCCGACCATTGGCAAGGGCTTTGCTTGTAAAGATATCTAGGTAAAAACAATGACTGCAGATGCTGGAAACCAGATTCTGGAGTAGAGTGGTGCTGGAAAAGCACAGCAGTTCAGGCAGCATCCGAGGAGCAGGAAAATCGATGTTTCAGGCAAAAGCCCTTCATCAGGAATTCCTGATGAAGGGCTTTTGCCCGAAACATCAACTTGTAAAGATATTCTCAACAATGACCCCGCCTCTTGCTGCACCCTTTCTGCAACCTGCCCCAAAACCTACCCACAATCCTGGGGCTCCTGGTCTGATACAGTTGCAGTTCTAGCAATGGCCACTATTAAAAGTGGTGCTGTTGAGACTGAACAGCTGCCGGACCCCTCCATGGTGGTGGGACCTCTGCAATGTATGGGTGGATGCCCCAACCTTGCAATTGTGTCAGATCTTCCAAAAATGGCCACAGCAGAGTTGCAGCCAATTTTTCTTTGGGACTATTCTTTAGGCTCAGCTTCCATAATCGTGTCAACAGTTTTGCCAATGACAGCTGGCATTCTCAGACAAGGTGGTGCTAATAAAGGGATATCAGGAAGGGCAGGTTCTTTTGGCTTCTTGCTTGTTACCTGCATGCCCCGATCTGCCGCTAAGTCTGAAACTACTTGGGCCTAGCAGCTGCAGGGCAGGTATCTAAATGCTGGAAGGAGGTGAAGTCAAGCATGAGCAGGGGAATTAAAGCCTCAAACATTGCTGGATTCAAATCCCGAGAGGATCCCATCCACCACAACCTGGAATATGAATAAGTGAGCAGGAAATGCTGCACACATAATTACAATACAGTAGCGCCTTGACATACGAACGACTCCGTTCACGAAGAAATCGGTTTACAAACAGGATTGTACGTAAAATTTTGTTCAACGTACGCACAAAATTCAAGGTGCGAACGCAAAAAGCCCGTGTGCGACCACGTGGTTTCATTGTCCTGCTTTGCTACGTCCTTGTTAAACGCAAAAGCTCTCGGGCCCCGCGTGATCTCATTCAGTTCGTCTTTGGTGCGTGCGCTGTGATCGGCATTTGGTGCTACGTCCAAGTATTCTTACGCTATCCGAACAATGGGAACAATTGATTCAGTTCGCGAACTTTTCGGTTCGCGAACCGGGTCCCGGAACGGATTAAGTTCATAAGTCAAGGTGCTACTGTATATGATAGGTCACTAATCTCAGGAATGAACCCAACATTCAGGCTTGAACAGCCAATACGTGAGTTTTCTCAGCTGACTGCAGCTCATCAGGTAACTGCACGATGGGGGAATAAAGTCAGTGAATCAGCCTGTCCATGGATGAATTATCCTTGAGGCTCTTGATGCTTTTAGAATCTTTGTGTCCCCCTATGATGCTTCAGGAACTTTAATGCAGTGGTTATCATACTGGCTTGGAAGAAAAGGACTTCAGATGCATGAGTTCAGTCTGACCAGAGAAATTCCAATCCAATTAATTGAATAAGTCTGGACTTGAAAGCTTGTTTCAATAATGAAGTAAAATCCAGTCATGTTAACTGCAACAACTATTGAATTCTCATGAAAACACATTTGGTTCACTGATGTCCTTAAAGGGAAGGAAATTTGCTTTCACAGTCTAGTCAATAGGTGACTCCAGAATAACAGCAATGTGATTGATATTTAACTGTCCTCTGAAATGGGAGAAAGTGAGGACTGCAGATGCTGGAGATCAGAGCTGAAAAATGTGTTGCTGGAAAAGCTCAGCAGGTCAGGCAGCATCCAAGGAGCAGGAGAATCGACGTTTTGAGTATAAACCTGAAGAAGGGCTTATGCCCGAAACGTCGATTCTCCTGCTCCTTGGATGCTGCCTGACCTGCTGCGCTTTTCCAGCAACACATTTTTCAGCTCTGTCCTCTGAAATGACCTTGCAAGTCACTATATATCAAACCACTACACAAAAGTCTAATAAGCATAAAATTGCATTGCATGAAAATAAATATTAGATACAAGAAATGCACAGTCTGCTTGGTTAGCCCTGCAATGTCTGTCACACTGACATCTAAGAACTTCTGGTCTTTCCCACAGACTACCCAGTTTCCCACAGTTAGCAACAGCTTTATATAATCATTCTCAGAGAATCATTCTGACCATCAATATCCTAAATTCCTTCATTCCATTTTTGGATATATCCTGTTTGACCAGCAGGATTGTCAGAGGTGACAGCACAATGGTATGCATTTGAGATGGAGGGATTCTGAGGATCTTTAACATAAACTACTGAATCTATGAATTCTCCTGCTATCAATTAAATATCTATAAGGAAACATGGTTTCTAATAGTCATTAAGCCTAGCTAGTTAATGTTAATTGTAAAACAAAAACAGAAATTGCTAAAGAAACTCGAGCAGCATCCGTGGAGAGAAAACAGAGTTAATGGTTTGAATCAAGTGACCCTTCTTCACAACAGCCTAGAATGTTAATTGTATCTTTCATACAATAAACTGCATCTTATTGTCTAGGACAAACATCTCTTATAGATAAGAGGTTCTAGTGGTCTATCATCCATCACTGAAAATCTGTCTAGCCCCTTACAGCAGCACTGAAATAGGATTAGTGGCATTACTTAAGAACAAGCTGCCAGTGGTTGGTCTCCAGAGCCCAATATCACAGCTATAAATTGGTCAATATCGTTATGAAGACTTAGACCTTTAAGACTACTTAGAATCCTAGTCAAACTGTTACAGTACATATACAACACTGTCACCTACATGACAATATTGAATCGTTCCCAAGTATATCTTGTCCACAAGAAATGGGGAAAATCCAACACAGCCAATTGCCACAAAATATTAGATGTCCTTGACAGTAACATCAAGCAGCATTTAGTCAGCAATCATCTACACACTGTTGCCTAGTTTGCATTCTATTAACTTTAATCTAATTCCAGATCTTGTTAAATCATTGATCCAAAATAGCTAAAGGTGAGGTGATATTGACCTCCCTTGACTTTAAGACATCAGGTAACATTGTGTGGGATCAATGACTCCCCTAAAATGTTAAAGTCAATCAAAATGAAGGGAGGAAACGCTCCAGGGTTGAAATCATTCTTAGCATAAAGCAAGATAGAAATGGCCATTGCAGACGGACCACCTCATCTCCAGGACATCTTGCTCAGGTTAGTGCCCTAGATCCAACTATGTGCAAATGCCTTATGACGTTCCCTCCATCATAAGATTTGAAGTGGCAATGTTTGCAAATGTTTGCACATTGTTTAAGATAATTTGACCTCCTGGATAATGAGGTAGTCTATGCCTACAAAGAAGAGCTGCACAATGTTCAGCCTTGATCTGTAAAGCAGCAAGTAACAGTCACCAGACAGGTTACCTCAGATTACAACGGGATCTTGATTAGATGGGTCAATGGGCTGAGAAGTAGCAGATGGAGTTTAATTTAGATAAATGTGAGGTGCTGCATGTTGAGAAAGCAAATCTTAGCAGGACTTATACACTTCAAGGTAAGGTCCTAGGGAGTGTTGCTGAACAAAGAGACCTTGGAGTGCAGATTCATAGCTCATTGAAAGCAGAGTTACAGGTAGATAGATAGTGAGGACGATATTTGGTATACTTTCCTTTATTGGTCAGAGTATTGAGTACAAGAGTTGGGAGGTCATGTTGAGGCTGTACAGGACATTGGTTAGGCCACTTTTGTAATATTGCATGCAATTCTACTGTCCTTCCTATCGGAAATATGTTGTGAAACTTGAAAGGGTTCAGAAAAAATTTACAAGGATGTTGCCAGGGTTGGAGGATTTGAGCTACAGTGATAGATTGAATAGACTGGGGTTGTTTTCCCTGGAGCGTCGGAGGCTGAGGAGTGACCTTATAGAGGTTTATAAAATCATGAGGGGCATGGATTGGATAAATAGACAAAGTCTTTTCCCTGGGGTCAGGGGGTCCAGAACTAGAGGGCATAGGTTTAGGGTGAGAGGGGAAAGATATAAACGAGACCTAAGGGGCAACTTTTTCACTCAGAGGGTAGTACGTGTATGGGATGAGCTGCCAGATGAAGTGGTGGAGGCTGGTACAATTGCAACATTTAAGAGAGATTTGAATGCGTATATGAATAGGAAGGGATTGGAGGGATATGGGCCAGGTGCTGGCAGGTGGGACTAGATTGGGTTGGGATATCTGGTCGGCATGGACGGGCTGGCCAAAGGGTCTGTTTCCATGCTGCACATCTCTATGACTCCAATACTCTATAAGTGCCAGGCAAAGACCATCAAGAACAATAGAGAATCTAACACTGCATTCTCAATAGAATTGACATCACCAAATCCTCCAACATCAATATCCTGAATGGGACTAGCCATTAAGTACAATGGCTGCAGGATTAGGGCAGAGGCTAGGAATTCTGAATCAAGTAATGTACCTCCTGATCCCCTAAAGACTGTCCACTGTCTACAAAGCACAGGAAGAAGCAATAATCTCCACTTGGTTGGGTGGGTGCAGCTCCAGTAGCACTCAAAAAATTCAATAACATGTTGGACAACACAGCCCATCCTATCAACAGCTCATTCACAACCTTAAAATCCAATCCCATTACCAATCAGTCCATCTTCACTGTGTCAACAGTGTGCACTATCTTCAAGATGCACTGCAACAATTTGCTTTGCCTCCTTCAAAAGCACTTCCAAAACAATGATCCCCACCATCTGGAAAAACAACATGATAGCACTTAATGGGAACACCACCACCCATACGTTCCTTTCCAAATCATATAGACTCCCGACTTAGGAAGTTATCACTGTTCTATCACTTGCACTGGACCAAAACTGTTTCGAAATGCTGGAGTTTACTTACTGACATGTACCTTCATCACACTGGCTGCACAACTTCAAGAAGGCAACAAATCAATTCTCAAGGACAATATGGGGTGGACAATAATGCTTGTTTTGCTAGCTAAGCCAATGCCCCTGAGAAGAAAAAGTATTCCCCTTTTCACATTATTGCCTTTATATTGGTTCTAGTGACACTGGCATCAGTTCTTAATCATTTTGGTCTAATTTAGGGTAAAATATACAAATCCATCTCCATATTAAAAGTAGTAATGTAAAATCTCATGAAATGGAGGATGTTTGCACTTTACATTTTCTTATGCACTTACTTCAGAAATTAAGAACTGAGCTTTGAATATTATTCATTTTGTTTTCGTAGTGCAATTGGCTGAAAGGGGTTGCGCAATACAAACTGCTTCATTTGATGAGTGAATTTTGTTGCTAATCCAAAAAGGCCACTGAAAGTTTTCTGTAGTTTTACTGCTGTTCTGGTTGTCTATTCTCCTGGGGACATAATTACTTCAAATTCTTTCAAAGACATTCAAGGAGTCAGGAAACTGTCACGGAACAGAATATAAATTATTTCATCAATAATGTGATGTTGCATTTGGTCCATTGCAATGTCCAAAACTAATCTCTTGGGGTCTAAAGTTGGGGATGCGATGAAGAGTTAACAGAAACAATAGTGACAAATGATACAAAATGGTATAAATTTGGCACTTAAAGCATCTGAACGCTACCCTTAAGATTTAGCTGCTCCCCTTGTCCAAGGCATCCAGAGTTTACAGGATGAGTAACACACATTTGCTTTGCCTCCTGATTAATTGTTTTATGCAGATTTTAAATGGAAGTGACATTGCTAACTGTTGGCAGAGAGTTTGTTAGGGACATGCACTGAACGCACGGAAAGCCATAAATGGTGTTTGAGATGGAAATCAAAATAGCATGGAATGGAAACTGACAGTAGAAAAGTGATAGAGGAAAGGGGTTTTGAGGCATAAATTCCACATTGCTGATGAGTATTCGACCTTGTCTCATGCTTTTTCATCTTCCTGTTTCAATCGAATAGTCACTACGTTTCCATAATTTCTAAACCTGGGATGTTGTAAAGGATATACAGCACAAAAGCAGGCAATTTGACTCAGCCAGCCCATGAAGATATTTAACCTCAACTCATCACTTATCGTCTAAATTTGATATTGTACATCTCTTCTCTTTCAGATCTTGCCTTAAACGTATTTAGACCATTCACTTCAATGCTAATCAGTTCTATACTCACATGATTCTTTGGGTAAATACATTTCTTTTTGATTTCCTATTGGATTTATTTGTGACTTTAACTAATATTTCCTACAAGAGAAAACATTTTTTCTACATCCACACTTGAAAAATCATTCATAATTTGAGAGACCTTCACTAGGTCAGCTTCAATTTTCTTTTTCAAGTTAGAAATGATCCAGCCTGGCAATCCTTTATTGATTTGTAGACTCATGCATTTCTGGTAGCCTCCTTTTAAATCTCCTCTGCATCATATGTATATCCTTTATTGTAATGTAACGAGTCCCCCTTTGTCCTTTTTACAATGTACACTCACTTTCACCAAATCTATTTTATGGATTGAAGAGCACTTTTGAACATGTTACTTAGAAATATGTAGATCAGACAACCACAGAAATAGGCCAATTGATCCACCTCTTCTGTGCTGGTGTAATATTACAGAAAAGTTCCCCTCTCATTCACTACACCTGCAACATTTAAGAGGCATTTGGATGGGTATATGAATAAGAAGGGTTTGGAGGGACCTGGGCCAGGTGCTGGCAGGTGGGACTAGATTGGGTTGGGATATCTGGTCGGCATGGACGGGTTGGACCGAAGGGTCTGTTTTCATGCTGTACATCTCTGTGACTCTCTATGACTCATCCCTTTTACTAAATCTCAGCATTAAAAGATACAGTGAAATAGTGGTGAGTCAAACTCAGATGAAACAAAATTCCCATTACATTGAAGTTGTCAATTCCTACTGGCAGAATAGTAAATCCCAAAGATATTTGTTGGAATTCTGCACTGGCTACTCTGGGTTAGCCAAACTTGTCTAAAGTGGAGAACATTAAACTGTTGTCTTTTCCTCCTAACACTGACCAAGCTGCAGTCAATGGTTCAGGGATGATTTTGAGCCTGAAAACCTCCAAAGAATAATTGCTGCTCTCTTAGGATATCAATAGGAAGCAGGTGTACAATACTATCGTTTTAGTGGGTTATATCGACACCCATTCACTTGACAATTTCAGTTATCACTAATCTTCAATTAACACACATTTGAAGGAGATTACCTTGGGATTTTACGCATTGAGATTTTAATGTGTCTATTTCTTTTTCTCTCATTTAGCTGCATCGTTTCATTTTTAAAAAAATATCTAAGTTAGGTGCTTCATTCGCTTTCTGATCCATGTTCTAATGACTTTCCGAGTAAAGAATTTTTTCCTTATTTTCCTGCTGGATTGAAGAGGCACTATCTTGGATTTATGGCTCATAGTTTTGGACTGTTTCACAAATGGAAACATTCTCTCAACGTCTACTTGTCCAACTTGCTTGTAATTAAAACAAAAAAATCTCTGTCAGGGTTTCTACCATCTCTTTTCTAGAATGAAAACCTCCAATTGCACCATTTGTTCCAAGGCTGTAATCTCAGTTTTGGCATCATGTTTGCAATTTTTTTCAGTCTTTTCCAGTACATCTATATACTTCGTGTATCGAAACCAGAACAGTGTAAAGTCTTCCAAGTATCCTACAGTGTTCAAAGTCCTAAAGAAGTTTAATTTAACTTCACTACTTTTGAATTCTGTTCCTCTGGAAATAAATCCCACTACATTATTATCATTTACATTGCTGTTTATTCATGAGTGTCCATAGATCCTTATACTCTTCAATCCCATGCAGCTTCTGAAATTGCAGTGTATCTGATATTTTTGTTTTACCAATGTACATCAGCTCATGTAACCGATGTTAGTTAATTTGCCATGTAGTTGCCCAGTCTACAAGTTTTCTAATGTTTTCTTTTCTTGTTGCATTCTTCCTTGCTGTTTGGTTTAACACCCACAGTTTTGACATTATCTGCAAATTATTTCTGAGTTCAAATAGTTATTGAAAGTTATGAATTATAGTAGTCCCAACACTTATCCTTGAAGTACACTGCTTTTTACTTTTAATTACCTCCAATCCATTCCAACTATCTTTCATTATATTTTCAGTCTGTGGTTGCTTGGCTTTAACTTTATTATAGGTTCCAGTATCTGTCCTATCACTGATATTAAGTTGATTGGTTTACTGATCCTAGGTTTTCTTGTCTTGCTCTTTCGGTTTGTAGAAACAACATTTGTTTTTCATCAGTCCTCTTTGAATGACCCCCTTCTTTTACACAGCTTTGACATCTGGACCTCAGTACCTCTGCTATTTTCTTCCAATACCATATGTCTCAGAATTTTATCTTCTTTTAACTTCGTTGGTTAATCAGTTATTTGTTTTTTTCAAGCTCAACTATTTTAACATTTGTTTAGCCTTTATAAAGTATTTATTTAATGATCTTCTTTAGTAAAATTGAGATGGAGTAGTCACTCAGTATACCTGCTACTCCTCTTACATTACTTGTGAGCTTATCTTGCTCACCCTTTTCCCTATTTCAATTTTATTGTGTTCTATTTGGATCTGTAGAACTTTACAATTACTTTTATTTTATTTAATAATTTGATTTCTTTATTTCTCATTGTCTTCCTGTGTTTATTTTTTTAAATTTATCATTATTTCTTCATCTTTCTTATCCTCTTCTGCTGTTATGTAAGTACTTCTTATATATTTTGTTTATCAAATTAAAATGTACTTTTAGTTCTGTATTTACTTATGCTGTCACATCATTAGTGTGCAAGCCATTATATTTCAATAGAATATATTTTTCTTGTATTCCATGAGTTAACCTTTCAAAATGTCATTTTATTTTGTCTCCTTTTTCAAGGCTTTCTTCAAGTTTGCCTTTCTTAGTTCCACTCTCATTTCCTCATAATGGTCTCTTTATCACTCATTTACCTTTGGTTTTGGCCAAATTACTTCACTTAATTTTAATCCTGAAGATTACAGTCTTGCAATCTTGGAATAATAGTCTTGTACTTTACTTGTCTATTATGGATTATTACCAAACACTGATTATTTCATGAGTTTGTGAAAGGTGCTATTTAAATGTAATTCCTTTTCTTGTTTGGCTTCGTTTAGTAAACCACTAGTGGTGGCTTTCCACTTGGGCTATGTCATTATGATTATCAGAATCTTGAAAACAGAGGACACGGCTTTCCCTTAATGAGGCACTTTAGTGAGCCTAGGAGAGAGGGAGGGATAAAAATTATAAGTTCACCGATAATGAATATTTATGATTAGAAAATAATCTTTTTATTTAGTTTCTTGGAAGTAGTTAGAACTGCAAATGCTGGAAATCGGAGTTGATGAAGTGTGGAGCTGGAAAAAGCACAGCAAGTCAAGCAGCATCAGAGGAGAAGGGGAGTCAATGTTTTGTCAGGACTGGGGACGAGTTAGGGGACTGTGAAATAAATAGAGGAAGGAGAATGGGTCAGGGGGGAAGGTGGGTGGGATGGCGATAGGTAAATGCAGGTAGGAGGTGGTTGTGATTTGTCAGTGGAAAGGGTGGAATGGATAGGTCGGAAGGAAGATGGACAGGTAGGGTCAGTTTAAGGGGGTGGCATGGAGAGGGACGGCTGGGCCTGGGATGGGATGGAGTGTGGGGAGATTTGGAAGCTGGTGAATTCCAAGTTAAGACAGTATGGTTGTAAGCTCCTGAGGCAGAAGATGAGGTCTTTTCCTCCAGTTTGCATACGGGCTTTGTGTTGACAGTGGAGGAGGCTGCGGATAGATATGCCATTGGAGGAATGTGGGAGAGGGAGTTGAAATGGATAGCAACCGAAAGGTGGTGTTGATTGGAGCATACAGATCATAAATGTTCCCTGAACTGGTTTATCCCCTATTTGTCGTTCTGTCTCCTGACTCTTACCAAGTTCATAGATCATGGGCAACATTTTCATCCCAGCTGTGACTGTGACTGTCAATTGAACAAGATAACAGACTATTCATCGTAGATGGAAGCATAGACCCAGATGTAATTTTGTTTTCATCTAATGTCAATATGTGACTCAATAGTAATCAGGAAAATAGCTCTTTCTTTTTATTAACAGTCCAATTACACGATGAATGGGACAAATTTTGATACCAACCTGACTAAGATCTGCTATCTCAGCACTGACTGAATCTAAGACTTTCCTGTGGCTTTGTGCCACACACTGGTTTGTGCATTTGAATACCAAGTTGTCTGGTTTGATTTCCATGCACAGACAGTATTTAATTGTAAAGTGATGATACAAATCCTGACAGAAGAGTTGGCCCCTTGTTATTATCTCATGTTCTGTTACATGGAGAGGCTGACTGATTGCCTGTGGTGCACCATTGAAGACAGTTTGGGACCTGGCACTTTAGACATGATGGACTATGTAAATTTAATGTTAAAATTATTTAGGATGAAGCCATTAGGTTTTTGGAGGCAGATGGGAATTCTCTCTGAGTAAATTCTTTGCCCTACAGGTGGATTCTCGCCTGCAAACAGTCCCCTCTTTGGCCTTTACTATTCTCTTGTCTACAGCAATAAGGCTATATTCATGGAGGTAGCAGCCTTCACATGTGGCAGAGCGATGCTTTGCTGGCTGCCAAGTTCTAGGGCACTTACAAAATCGGACATAATTAGATTCCTAATCACCTTAAATGGTGGTGGAAGTTAATCCTGGTTCCTATCTGCTCACGGGACAACTCCCTGGTGGTGAGAACCCACAGGGAGCCACCTCAACATATCTCATCTTATACATTTGCCTTCCAAACCTGGTGTCATGTGGCTGAAATAATTCATCCCAGCATATCTGGTGTCGAGAGCAATATGGAGCTTCTGCTGACCTACTTCACATCTTGCCAATATGTTTCCACTCTGGAACAACACATGAAGAAACAATTCATGTGAGAAAGAATATTTCATTCTCTGGTACTATCAGCCACATGGGTCACATTAAGAAAAGGTTCAAGAGTAGAATTTGCCTTGCACTAAGCATTCATCTGAATTGTAGTCTGTACTAAGTTAGAAGCTCTGACACTTTTTTATATTTGATCAGGTAAACATTTGTTGTTCATGTACTCATTGAATAAGTTAATGATATCCATGCATTGTTATTCTTACCATTGATTATATATGTTTGACATGGATTATTAGTAAAATGTTCATTGTGCTCCTTAGACATTGGTTGCCATTGTCTCAAATATGTTTTGTGTGGGACCATTAAAGTAGTGAGAAAGAAGAGTTGTGTTTTTCTTTATTAGTCTGAACTCAATTCGATCTCTTGTGCTATAGTCGAAAGGACAATATGCACCCGTCAATCTCAGATTATATTTTATGACACATTTCAAAGCTTTTCTTTAGAGAGCTCAGTAAGTTTTCTGACAAATAGCTAACAATTTTAAAGAATTTATTGCTTTTCCAGATTTCTACTGCTTCGTTCCTGTTGGTTTGTACACTGGCTATGCATCTATGCCAAATATTCACACACACGTGTTTTTGGTTAAGTAAACCTAAGTATAGATGACTTTCGAACTAACAATTGCAAACATGTGTTTCAAATTGTCATAACGATATTCAGATTTGTACCTACACAGAAAAAGTCATGGCATATGCAGGGGTGTCATTTAGTTGAGTGCTTCCTCTGTCCTATAAACTATAAATGGTTTTCTGGTCTCCATGTCCGTTCATTTTCCAAGGTGTATTCTTCTTTTCCTCTATTTCAATTATCCTTTGTTCCACTCTTTACTATCTCTCCTTTCTCTACCTCCCTTTCTCTACCTCCCTTTCTCTCTCTTTCACCTCCTTTCTTTAATTCCCTTTCTCTTTCCCCTCTCTCTTTTCCCACTCCCTTTCTTTCTCTCTTTCACACTTTCCTATTAACCTTTTCTTATTCCTTTCTGTTTTATTTTCTCATTTATTCTCTCTGAACCTTCTATCTCTCTGTCTCCTGACATCATTAACTTTCTCTTCCATTATTCTCTTTATAACTGTTAATCTCAATGTCTTCATTTTTCTATCACATTTATTTCTTGCCAATTTTCTAGTTAACTCTTCTGTTCCTCCCTGTAAATCTCTCTCTGTCTTTCCTGCAAAGGATATACAGTACAACGGTAATACACAGCTGATTGTAAGTCATGTATCTTGTTACCTTTGACCTAGATTGGCATTGGGCCATATAACTTGAGAATCAAGCAATGACAGCAGTGAATTAACTTTAATAAGTGCCGAGCAAGAGTATCACTGACTTGCCTCTCATGGAGAGCTTGCTGCCTACTATAAGATCAGTAGATGGGAAGTATTTGAACAGATGTACCATGTGTTAAACTCTAATACGTGGCATTCTTCCTTTATAATTGACAGAAAAATTGAAACAACAATTAGCTGCAAGACTTATTGCCTCCTTTTGCTACCAAATGATAGATGTGAAAGGTTAGTAAAATTGCACACTCCATAAATTAAATGCCATTTTCCACAGAATTAGAAATCACACAACAAATTCAAATTGATTGGGTACAATTTATGTCTGGTTATTACTCTACTGATGCCTGAAGGAAACATCTTCATGGGCTATCCCAGCTCTAACTGATAAGCATCCCACTCAGCCTTCGGTGCAATACTGGTTAGTGTTCGTTGGAGTTCAGCAGATGTATCAGTTTAAGCAACATCCTGTTTTAATAAACTGCATACAGATTCTGTACACACCTCTTTTATCTTCATTTATATTCAAAGATTTTGTCAGACTAATAGCGTGGAAGTCATTTGCCTGTTTTCACAGCAAATGCAGTGCCCCATGGATCATTTCCCATAGGGCTGTAGCTGAGATGCCAACACTAACTAACTGCCAACACTAACACAAAGAGGTATGATGACCATTAACTTGCATCCCATTCCTGAAGAGCAATGGAAGATAAAGCTGGGGCATTCCATCCCAGAACATCTACAGCATGGTTAAATAAAAGCAGTAGATTTTTCTTATTGAAGGTGTCCTCATAGTGCTAAAGGAGAAGCTCTCAATCTTCAGCTTCTAACATCTTGTTTTAAAATCGGAGACATTTCATAGTCCGAAATGATTTTTAAAAGTGGACAGATATTTACTTAAAATGGCTGCAGTCATCACCTAACCATTGATTGAGATGCATTCGGGAAATCAATGTGGAATAAATTTGAAATAAAGCAACCATTCTAACGGTATTGCAAACAGTCAACTGAGTCAGGAGTCAGAAAGTGGCATCTCCTCTTTCAATTTGTGCATACCTGATGAGTGGCACACAATGAACATGAAAAGTTGCCTGTGGAATATCTCCCTTAGAGAGACAATGGAGCCCGATTGAGGAATACACAAATTAATCCCGTTTTAGCAGCTGCTTTTCAGTAGCAGAAGATGGAAAGAAATATGGATTGGTAACAACAAGGATTGGAAATACTCTCTCTCTCTCTGTTCCTTCCTCATCATTTCAAGAACAGCGCCCAATGAAAGAGCACATTGGAGAAACTCCAGTTAGTTAGAACACGAAGATATCTACAGATTTTGCAGTCAAACAGCCAAAGGACTACAGGGTCTTTTGAATTGCACAGACTTTATTGTCCCTGTCTGTCATAGACATTCACTCTTTTTAAAATTTTATGCCTATACTTTGTTCAATGTTGCGTGTTTTTAAAATTTTTCTTGGGGTTAGTAAGTAATAACCTTTTTCTTTCTTTCCATTCAAGAAAACATTGGTATGTGGCTCTTTAATTTTGCAGAGTTCGAAGTCTTCATTTAAGTAAACTGTGCTGGAAAGCAATAAAATATTTGTTGCAACTAATCGAGGGGGTTGGGGGGGAGGGGTGGCGGCATGGTGGCACAATGGTTAGTACTGCTGCCTCACAGCTCCAGAGACCTGGATTCAATTCCCGCCTCTGCCGACTCTCTGTGTGGAGTTTGCACATTCTCCCCGTGTCTGCGAGGGTTTCCTCCGGGTGCTCCGGTTTCCTCCACAATACAAAAATGTGCAGGTTAGGTGGATTGGCCATGCTAAATTGCCTATAGTGTTAGGTGTAGGGGAATGGGTCTGGGTGGGTCGCGGTTCGGTGGGTCGGTGTGGACTTGTTTCCACACTGTAAGTAATCTAATTTTTTTTATATCCCTCTTCACATTATTGTGCCAAAGGTCACGAGGTAATAATGGTGAAGAAGGCCATTTGATCTGTCTTAATTTGTCCATCTACAAAGTCCCAAGCATTGTTGCATCGAATTGTTCCATAAATGATTCAGGATTTTTACATTCACAACTCAAAGTTCATTGCATGTACTGATCATTGCATTGTGAAAAAGTATGTCCGATACTAGTTTTGAAATATACTTTTAACTTGTTTGAAATCACTTCTTTATTTCTATTCCAGTAGTTTAATTTAAAATGATATGCTGGGTTATCTTTATTTTTATATCCCTAAAAGAAGTATGTATATTTTTATGAACACCACTAAGTTACATTCTTTCCAATTTGAGCAGCCCAAATGTTCTTACTCTTTGCTTAGATCAGGTTCTCACTCTGTAAATTAACCTTGCATCTCTTCTTTGCACTCCCTCCATTGCTTAAATATGCTTTTTGATTTTTGATAACTTTGAGCCCACACACACGCCTATTTCATTTAGAATAAAGCAGTTTATTTTACTTGGGATCTGAGGATAGGGTAAGCTACTTTGGTCTTCCCTTGAGAATACTTAGAGAAAACATATCTTCTCAATCTTTATTTTTTACAGTTATTTTCAAATTTAGGGCTGTTTGCATCTTTTACAATTTTTATCTTTTCTTTCTACTGTCTTGCTACTTTTCTGTTGAATCGAGGATTTTATTCTCTATGTTAAAATTTAAGTTTGCAATCTTAGTCACCCATCATGCTCCTGGTATTGAATATTTATGACTCCCAGACCATGTTAAACTTTATCATTCTGTCATCACCAACCCCAGAGGCACTATCAGTTCCATTTTCTGTTCCATTACTAACTGCCAAATGAAGATGAGTAATATCTTGTGGCTTTCTGAAGGCATTAGGTAGAGAAGCAACCAAATACTCCATCTACTGATTTGACTTGAAATCATTTATTTCCCCAGTTTTGAACATGACTCCCTTTAAAAAATAGAAATTCTAATTATGTAGCACCTTTCACCATTCCAGAGTGTTGCAGAGTGCTCCACTGTTATTGAAGTATTTTTAAAGTTTAGCTGCTTGTAATATAAGATAAGGCAGCAGCCAAGCAAAACTTCACAATGGCATAAAACAGAGAGTAATAGGTGAATGATTGATTGCTTTTCTTTTGAATGAAGGGAAGTGTGCAGTGGTATTATAAGCACAACTCTTTTGGATTTATGTCATTGAATTGGACAAAGAAAATAAAAAGCAGAGTGCAAGAGTAGGCCTTACGGTCTCTTCAGTCTGCTCCACCTTCCATTATGATTGTAGCTAATCTATTCCAGTCTCAATGTCACTTTACTGTCTGCTCATTGTGAACTCTGACTCACCTACACTTTGGGGATTTACAGGGACTAATCTTCCACTGCTTCATGGGTTAACAAATTCAAACATTCATGACCACTTGGAATGGTTGACACCTCCATTAACCCTGTCAATCTCCATCAGAATCTTATTCATTTCAATAAGATCATCTCTCATTCTTCTCAACTCCAATAGGTACAGATTCAATCCACCTGACCTTTCCCCATTAAACAACTTTTTGTCGATCAGGAATCGTATTCATGGGTTTTTCCTAAACTAGTTAGAATTTGGTACATCAATACTGAAACTAAGGAGAATGAAACTGTACATGATACTGTTGATGTGATTCCATCAATGACCTGTATAAATGACCTGATAAAATCTCCTTACTTTCATCGCCTTTGCAACAAAGACCAGATTTTCCATTTATCTTCAGATTGTTTACTGCACTTGCATGCTGGCTTGTTATGTTTCCTATAGGAGGATGACCAGACTCTTCTGTAACACATTATTTCTCCATTTATGTTCTGTTTTGCTTTTCTGTTCTCCCCAACAAAGTGGACGACTTCACATCCTCCCATGTTATATGGAATCTGCCACATTTTTATCTACCCATTTAACTAATCTATATCCATTAACAGTTTATTTCAGCTGAATTTTCTCAGAATGTGTGGAAGTTCCATGGTTATTCCAATTCCAACTCTACCCAGTTAGAGGACCCTATTGAAAGGGTACCTCATTCGTTTCGATGACTGACCAATTGTAGGGATATTGGTAAGCACCATAGCATCAAAGGCTAAAGAGGCATCCACTTTTGTCACTTCAAATGGGTTATACCAATTTCAGGTTTTGCCATTTGCATTAAAAAGTGTCCAGCTAAGTTCCAAAACATCCTGATTCAAGTCGTGGTTGAAGAATGTGTCTGTGTAGTTTAGTTAAATGATGGTGTGATATAGAATAATACATGAAAAGTGCTTTTAAGTCAACTAAAAGACCTGTTAGCAATTACAGTTAGCTGACTTACTAATAAATTTAGCCAAAAAGTTAATTTGTGAACGCAAGTGTACCTTATCTGGGAAATGTTTTGGACAAGGACAGGTATTGCCAAGAACAGCAAAAGTTAAGGCCCAGTACAATTTCCTGTTCTTAAGAACTAAATAAGAAGTCATGACATTTTTAGAAGTAGGTGGATTTGGGCAATTTCGGTATAATTTCAACACAATAGCACCTTTAATAAGGAAACAAGCAAAGTGGCACAGTCAGCAGAATGCTAAGCAGGTCCTGTGAAGCTGAAGGCAATCTGAATAAATGAATCAGTATTGGCTGCCCTTGATTTCTCCAAACATTAAAATGCTCATGTTTTGTTGCAGGTTGATGAGTCAGAAATCGAGAAGCCAATGGGGTATTTTTCTCAGAAACTAAATAGGGGCAAAGAACGTACTCTAGTATGGCAAAAGAGACGTCAGAATTTATATTGGCTCTTTAACCCTTTTAAGTTTATGGCTGACACAGTAACAAATTAATATTCATCTATACGGTCTATAATCCATTGGCATTCATTGAAATTTTGAAACTCGGAATGAGACACTATTCAGACAGAGTCTGTTGTTTCAACTATTTACTGTATTAATTGCTCACATAAAAGAATGAGGTACGTAAAGCCTGTATCTTCTTCATAGAATCCCTACAGTGTGGAAGCAGGCCATTCAGCCCACACCAATCTTCTGGCAAGTATCCCACCCCCTACCCTATCCTTGTAACCCTGCATTTACCTTGGCTCACCCACCTAGCCTGCACATCTCTGAATAACCATGGGCAATTTAGAATGGCCAATCCATCTAACGTGCACACCTTTGACTGTGGGAGGAAACCCACACAGACATGGGGAGAATGTGCAAACTCCACACGGCAGTTGCCCGAGGGCTGGAGTTGAACCCAGGTCACTGGGTCTGTGAGGCAGCAGTGCTAACCACTGAGCCACCATGCTGCCCCTTGTTCCCTTTATTTTTGATTGTAGACCGAAAGGGTGAAAATACTGTTTTGAAAGCTGTGGAAGGAATTGCTGCACTTTTAAAATCAAGTTACTGGAAGTCATTGCAGATTGTGTTTACATTGTCGTTTTGCAAGTTGTAGGGAGCCGAGAGATAAAACAGCATGGCACCAAGATTTCTGTGTTGTGTGAGATTCGGCATGCAACTGATTGCTGATTGCTTTGTGAAAATGTGATCAGTTGTGAATACTGAAAGTCATCAGCTTGATGACAGGTCTCTGATAGGCTCTTTGGCAGGTGAATAGTACAATAGCAAAGTCTTCAGATTGCTGGAAGAGTAGATTCGCTATCAGTAAAAGAATCTGAAGCTGAAGAACGCGGTTATTTTTTTCCACCAGTTGATATAAGCTGTTGTCTTTAATCAGTTACTAAGAGACATCATAATAAATGTACCAATCACGCTTTCCCTCTTCAGAAGGACTGAAATAACCTGGAGAAAGGAGATTGAAGACAGAAAGTCTTGGGAGGCAAGACTCATCTCATCACTGTGTGGACTGGTGCAATTTAACTGTGTTCTTTCAGTCGTTTCTTCCTTCCACTCAGAACACCAGTGATTTTATTATTTATCTGTATCTGCAGTATATGTGCTTAGGGATTTAAAAGTTGTGTTTACATGTGGCTAGAACTCATGTATTTCTAAGAAGCACTTATTTTTAAGTACAAGAATCTGGTCAGTGTTTTCTCTTAACCTGACTTCATCAGACAGGAAAATTGGAGATTTTGTGTACCAGGAATCGTGGGGCTCGAGAATCAATGCACTTTAGTACTGCCATGTAGCTCTCGCACTCTCTCTCTCCAGCACTGATAGAGAATTGCAACTCTTATATGCTCACGGCTTAAAAAAAGCCCTGTTGCTATTTCATCTTTAAAACTCCTATCCTTTCTCATATCTCCATTCATTCTCACAGCAGCAGTTAATGGAAAACGCATAGTCACCCAGTAATTCAAAATTACAGACTTTTTTTTACTATGTCCATGTGATTGTTTTCAGAAGCTGGCTCTCTAGCACACATTTTCAGCTGCACCACTCATAACACAATGTTCTAAGTGATGTGTTCTTAGTGGTTACCACTAACTGCACTTACAGGAGAGATAGAGGTCAGATGACCACAGCAAACTAGCTGAAGGGTGCAATTGCTTTTCTCTAAACACAGCTTGGGAACTACTGCTCTGTTGTGTAGTTGTGTTTTTGCAGTAGATACATCAAAGTTTTCCTGGCATGTAGTAATCTCAAAGTGTTAGTTTTCCTCTAACAACATCTACAGATATCAAATAAGTCTGGTTCACACAGTGTATTAGTGCTGATATATCTATACTTTGGAATCTTTGCACCTGATGCTTAGTGGTGCCTTGAAATGTCTTGTTAAGTTTGCACAAGTAATCTGGAGCTACTGAGGTACATAAATGTACCACAGCATTAACAATCCCTGCTAAGAACATACATATGGTGAATAATTTAGTAGTTGTACAAAGTGTCCTTACTAAAACTAACAATTCTATTGGCAAGGTGTCGCATTACAATATTGCTATGACAGAAATGATGAGTGACAGGAATGTTATCATGATTTTCCCCATTGACCTGAACTTGAGGATCATCCAATCCCACAAAAATGGTATGCAAAAGGGTAATTGTTTAAAGCAACAAATTCGATTTCACGAAGCATCTGTCGGTAATGATTTATGGGACTTGCTCTTGAAATTAAATCTGTAAGAGTCATTGTGTGTATGCTCTGTTTTCAAACTAAACCTGGTGAATGCCATTTAATGATTCTTTTGGAATATCATTGGGGGTGAGCAGGGGGGGTTGCAGAGGTTTTTGAGCCAGTTTTTTTCGATTGCAAAAACCGTCTTTTGATGAAAACCAGATGTCTGTGTTTCAATTATAATTTGTACAAAAACTTAACTTCTGGCTCTAACTATGCAGCATTGATCCATTATGTTAAACTGGCTTTGTCCATCTATATTGTTTTCCACCTGGTCTCTGTCTTTCATCCCCGCTCTCTGCCTACTTATTGACTCCTAGACTGTCGACCTGACAGAACACTTAAAGTTTAAACTCTTCTATTAAAATGGATATGGGAGGAGATTGTTGGCAAAATTAACAGTGAATTTCTCGTTTTTTTTCTTCTGCATTACAATCAAGTGAATTGCAGTGGAAAAGGTAGTTTACAGCTCATTGCGTTAAAAGTAAAATGCGCCAGGAAAGTAGGGAGTGGGAAGAGGAGTGAATTACACTGAACTTTATGGGAATGTAGTTCAAATCAAGCCCACACTGATTAAATGATAGCATCCTCTGCATGAATTACAAGTGTAATTAGTTTGGTTAGACACAATTCAACTCATATCAGGCAAGAGAGCAGGCGGTAAAAATCAGCCCATACATACAGATAGTGAGTACTTAAAATCAAAAATAATCCAAACTTCATAAAATGATCTACTTTTGATGTTATCAATCTATCCTCAAAGTTAAAAACATCTATACTTGGCAAAACTTTGTAAATCTCCTCCATATCCTTTCTAATACAATCGCATCCATCATGTAATGCAGTGACCAAATCTCCAAATATGCCCTCACATGTGTTTACACAGTCCGAGCATACAGCTGTCCCCACCTGAGAGCCTGTTCATCCCTTCCTGCAGTCTATAGCTAACTTCCTCACTCTCAATCACACAGTCATTTTTTGTGTCATCAGCAAATTTCTGAATCATGTCCTCTATATTTAGATGCATTGATCTATATCATGAAAAGCAAGGGATCTCATACTGAGCTCTGTAATATCCTACTGGAAATAATCTTCCAATCATTCAGTCAATTTTGCGTTCACACTTTGAATTTCCCTTGAATCTCATGGGATTTTAGTTTTTACCTTCCAGAAATTGGAATAAT
The DNA here is from genome assembly GCF_037043375.1 of Chiloscyllium plagiosum. Classification (NCBI taxonomy): domain Eukaryota; kingdom Metazoa; phylum Chordata; class Chondrichthyes; order Orectolobiformes; family Hemiscylliidae; genus Chiloscyllium; species Chiloscyllium plagiosum. The sequence goes on along the minus strand of NW_028270145.1, from coordinate 15,158,615 downwards.
TATAACAAGCAGGTATTATTAAAACTAGTAAATTATTTATATTCTCACTAACTTTATATCATTCATGGTGCAAGATGAGTGCAAGTTCATTCACAAGATCAAGCACGTTTGGCTAACTTTAATCATCCACTCAAAAGGACTCCATATACACATCTTGCAAGTTTTGGTGGAATTTTTAACCTGCGCTGGCGTGGTGGTGGTGGTGGTGGGGCGGGCGAGGGGTGGAGGGACGTTATTGTAAATAGGGGCCAGGTTAAAAGGACCAAAATTGCTAATATGCTGGGAAACAAGTAAATACCCACTATGTTTCACTTTTTAATCTTATGTAGGATCTCCAAGTCAATGGTCACGGGTTGTATATGCCTGGATTGCACAGTCATTTGCACAGTGATGATCTGTTATGGTCACGTACAAGACTTTGGTCTTTGCTTTCAGCCCTTAGAAGTTATAAAGCTTCCTGTCAAACATATCCTTGTGCAGACCCTCGGTGGGAGGGTATTCTTGATCAGGTTGGGAGTGGAATCAAAGGTGAGAAAAGAGTGTAGAAACACTTCTGATTGTGGAGAGTGGTGGCAATTGTTTCAATATGGAGAAACTGCACCACTTCAACATATTACTTTGGACAGCTGATAATGTTCATGGCCTTACAGAGTGCCTCTTGCTTCAGATTGATATAGACAGCTTGATTTCACCGATTGCATTTCTCTTCCATCTGTCACAGATCAGATCTGTCATACCTCATCATCCTCTGAATCCACAGTTGGTTCCCAGATGAATGGCTTTTGCAATTGGGCTTGAGATATTGTGTTATGAGATATTGTACTATAGGTTATCACTCACCAGCTCACTTTATTCATTAATACTGGGTTCTTGTTCATTCATTGGTAGCCCTTTAATAACCCATTATTTAGGATAACACAGTTTCATTCATTCATTCATATAACCGTGGTTCAGTAGTATACTGTACTTTACTATCCAAATATAAAACAGCCCTTTCTAATCAAAACAACCCTTTCAAAACCTATTACTGCATTTTTACACTTTATCAGCTCTTGCTAAAAACAGTCTTTACCTCTGAACAAGTGTAACATACAGAACAATACTATTCCCATCCAGTCTGCACGAAACATTATCATATTAATCAGCCCTGACCAACTACCTTCTGGATCTGCATAGATTCCCCAATTAAATACCTTTTAACTGAGCCATTATCCCTTTAAGAAACTAACTAACAAAACAGTGCTTCCATGAAATTGCATGAATGAATGAAACCCTTACTGGCAAATAGTAAATAAATCTTACAATCCTGCTGCGGTAATCAGTTTAATATCCTATATTGTTTTATTAAGTACAGGTACAATTTTTAACTTATTTAGAGCATATAGGCCTAGTGTTTTACTAACATTTACTAATTTAAAGGACAAAAGGACTAACACCTCGTACTTATGCAAGCAGACCAGACACTCTTAATCCCATCAGAAATAGCAGCTAGCACTTAGTGTGTTTTAACCCATCTCCTGTCTCTCAGGACAGATGCCCTTCAAGCCTTTGGGTATTATAGATAAAGCAGTGTAACACCATGTGTAAGAGGTTTAATTGGAAGCACATTGGCTTCCGGAGCGACGCTCCTTCATCAGGTGATAATGGAGGGCTCGATCGTAACAGAATTTATAGCAAAAATTTGCAGTGTGATGTAACTGAAATTATACATTGAAAAATTGATTGTCTGTTAAGCCTTTCATCTGTTAGAATACAGTGATAGTTTCACTTCTTTCATGTATAAATCACAAAACCTTTTTTAAAAAGTTGCATTCTCGGGTGAGCTGTTAACAATGGTGATAGCTAGACAATATGTTGAAGGTGTTAGCCCCCTGTGTTCTCTGTCTATGACCTGATGTTTAGATTGATTCTAATCTAAAAAGTGAGATAACAGAGTTTTACATGAATTCAAGCAGTTTTTGAGCTCAGAGTTCTACATGAATGTATGCAGTTTTTGAGCAAAGTGCAATGTTCCTACACACACACACTCTCACATACACACGGACACAGGTACACACAGACGCGCACACAGACACCCTTATAGACACACACACTCCCACACTCACACATGCACCCCCTCACAGACTTAAGACACTCTGCACTCACTATACACACACACACTTTCTCACACTCACAACCCCCACCCCAGACAGACACAGACAGACAAAGACCCACATGCACACATATATTTTGTGGGGTGAATTTGTACTTGCAGAGTTACATTGCACTTTGCTCAAATACTGCATACATTCATGAAGAACTCTGAGCTCAAAAACTGCATGAATTTATGTAAAACTCTATTATCTCACTTTTTAGATTAGAATCAATCTAAACATCAGGTCATAGGCAGAGAACACAGGGGGCTAACACCTTCAACATATTGCCTAGCTATCACCATTGTTAACAGCTAACCCGAGAATGCAATTTTTAAAAAAAGGTTTTGTGATTTACACATGAAAGAAGTGAAACTATCACTGTATTCTAACAGATGAAAGGCTTAACAGACAATCAATTTTTCAATGTATAATTTCAGTTACATCACACTGCAAATTTTTGCTATAAATTCTGTGTTACGATCGAGCCCTCCATTATCACCTGATGAAGGAGCGTCGCTCCGAAAGCTAGTGTGCTTCCAATTAAACCTGTTGGCTATAACCTGGTGTTGTGTGATTTTTAACTTTGTACACCCCAGTCCAACACCAGCATCTCCAAATCATGACCATGTGTAAGAACTGTGTATAAAGGGTTATTTGGAAGCACTAGTTTTTGCAGCACAGCTCCTTCATTAGGTGCTTTTTATCAAAACAATCCTTTCAAAATCCATTACTGCATTTTCACACCTTACCAGCCCTTGCTATGAGCAGTGTTTACCTGTGAACAAGTGTAGCAGACAGAATAATACCATCCCCAAACATCTGACGAAGGTGCAGAGCACCAAAAGCTAGTGCTTCTAAATAAACTTGTTGGTGCTGTGAGATTTTTAACTTTGTACACCCAGTCCAACACTGGCACATCCAAAACATGTATAAAGGGGCTGTTATAAAAACTGTATTTCCGGATTCTATTGCCGTCTTGAACTTATGCTGTGATTGCTGAATAAAAGAGGCTATTTCCGTCACTCATTGATTCTGGTCATTACTTGAACACAATCCCATTACTTGAACACAGGGCCATGCAGTCCACAATGTTTTAACAAAAATCACAACAAGATGTGTATGTAAGATTCAATTGAAAGGTGCTTGTACGACACAGTGAGTGAGTGCTGCCTTTATGCATCTCCCATTGAACCTTGCCTGCTATATCTTGGGATCTTCCTTCAGGTCCATCTCGACACCATTTTCATCCAGATCCTTATCATGAGATATAGCATGCAAGGCTGAATGAGAGCGTCCTAGAGAGGGGGCAGAAGAGATTTGCCAGAATGGTTTCAGGGATCTGGGTAATTTAACCACAAAAGTTATGTTGGAATTGTTGGGGTTTTTCTATTTGGATCAAAGGTGACTGAGGGGAGATTTGACAAAGGTGCAAAAAGTTCTGACAGGTTTAAATAACGTAGACAAAATAATCACTATTCCCATTATCTGAATACACAAGACCTAAGGAACACAAGTTTTGGACAATAGAGACCGTACGGATGTGAAGAAGAATTCTTTTATGTATCAAGTGCTATTAACCTATTGACAATGATGTTGGTGGAAGTAAAGATGATAAATAGTTTTAAATGGAACTTGAATGTGTACTAGAGGGCAATAAACCTACAAGGTTATGCTAGCAGAGCGGGGAATGTGAATGATTGGACTTTAAATTATATGTTCATGTACCATTATTCGACAAAGCTAACTTTATCTGTAAATCAATGTGTTTCTGACATACTCACTTAAGCTAATTTACACAATATTCCCAGTTTGCTGTTATGACTGGGAAATGTCAGTTTTATAGTATCTGACATTCTCTGCTCAAATCTTCAATGTAGGTCGCATTTCCTATTTCCAACCCACATCAGATGAAACAGTTCCTTATCTACAAACTTTCTGGCCCATCTTCTGATGGAGGATGCTACTGAATTCGCCAAGTGGACAAATACTGCAAGGATTGTGTTTTTTATGTTTTCAAAGCCTGGGGACTGACATGAAAAAAAGTGGTTTTAAATTCTTCAAGGGTGGCTGCAGTTTTGAAAAGTAAGTATCTTGGCGTCCATTCCAGGCATATTGTAAACAACTGTTTGAACAAGCAGTAATTGAAGTTTGAATTGCTGATAATTTGGAGCTGAGGGAATGTATCAATGTAGCTTTTACTGGGAACAAGGAGTTGTTGGTCCATGCGTTAATGACCAGTTATCAATGACAGAGAACCTTTTGCCTGTCAACAACTCTCTGTTTGGTAACAAACAGCTTTGAGCTGGGAACAAGTTACAGAAAATGAGAAGAGCTCAGTTCTTCCCCAGCTCAGGAGGAGTCTCTCTGTTCTCTGCAGTAAAAGCTAATGTTAAGCCTGAAAAAAAGCAATTTTTCTTCCTTACAGAAGCATTGTAAACTTTGATTTTAAGTGTTAAGTCAGAGACATTTTATAAGTGAACCAGTGTCTTGTTGTCTTTTACTAATCAGTGGAAGCATCTAGAGAAAGATGATTGAAGCAGAAGGATTATAAAAATCATCTCAGCTATGGAGGCAAGGAACAAAGTATACTGAAATGTCTTTCTAATTTTTCTCCTCTGCTATAACCTATTTTATTCAGTCTGCTTGTTTGTCTGTGTGTGTTCAAGGAAGAGTTTATAAGGAGATTAGAGTTTAATTAGCTGTATTATAGTTTGGACACCAACCTCATGTTAATGGAATGGTAATCCAAGTTATCTAGTTACTTAAAATCAATAGGTTATTTGTTCAGTACAGAAACCTGATCCATGCTAAGAACTTGGGTCTGAAGGCCAGTTAATTATGGAACTTTGTGTACTTTGTAAAATCTTTAACTTCGGTGTTGACTCCAGAAATAGTTTGATTTCTGGTGTGTTTTCCGAGTGAGATGTAAGTCCTCACAGGGAAGAGTGTAGGAATTTGTCATGAAAGATACTTCCCTCATTTATGGCACTAGCTATTGTATGTCAGCAAGTAGTTGAAATTTGAAGGTCCAAAACCTCTTTGAAAGGTGACAGAGAGACTGACAGTGTGCAAGGTAAGTGGTTGAGGGTGTAGAGTGGCAAATGGGCTTGTGAAGGGGTAGAAGGTGACAGGTGAATGACAGGGTAAGGGGCAGATGGGCAAGGGTGAAAAATGGCTGGTGGATGGGTGAAGAGAGTTGGAGTGCCACCCGGTGAGGGTTGAGTGTCAAGTTTGTTAGGGGCAGGGTGGCAAGTGGGTAAAGGAATAGAATGGCAGATGAGTGGGTAGTGGAAGAGGTTTAAACTTGGAGTCCAAGAGGACACATTCCCTGTCAGCTCATCACTCACGATCCTCTTTCCTTCTCCTCTTGCTCCTCTTCCATCAGAGGTGGCCTCAGGATATCCGTAGGCAGTGGCTGATCTCCCATGGTTGCCAGCATGAACTTTGAAATGCACTGGTGTCTTGTTATGACAACAGAACAATTGCTTTAGCAGACCGATGGTCTGTGCATGATGCTCCTTGTGACTCTCATCATACACCTACTGTCCTTGCAGGAACAATTAGCTGGAGGAGGCCACCAGTTACAGGTACAGAGGGTAACGTTTGTCTGTAAACAGTCAGCCCATGGCTCTTCATGGATGTAAAGGACAGTGGAAATGGTTGTCTGGCCATTAGGAACTGCACCATGATTGCTGCCTGGAGACTGATTGGCACTCCCCACTGTAATGTAAATTGAGTTGTCGCACACCAACCTCATGTTAATGGAATGGTAATCCACTGACATGAGGGTTCACAAAGCCACAAACGTACAGTCTATGGCACAATTGAGAATCCATGAAGCCAGGTGCCTTCTCATCCTGCTTGTTTCCAGCCTAAAAAGCCCTGGATACATAACATTTCCATGTCACTGTGACTTTGATAACCAGTAGTAGGGCCTGCCTCACCTGGTAATCAGGCTCCAATTTAAGTTGTAGCCAAGACAAAGTTTGTTATATCCTACAAATATATTATACTCTGTCCATATAGGCGACACACCAAAATTCAAACTTCCACCAGGGGAAAACTAATAATTATCTAACACATAGGCTGTGAGCCAAATTTAAACTGGCCTTCCCTCTTTGAAATGAATGCAGCCAATATTTTAATGTTCATGCTGTGGGCTCATTTCTCCAGTGTCTCCCTTTGATCATAGTGCAATGGCTGTTGTCTGAATCAAGAAATATACTGTTTCATCTGCTCCACCCTTCTATTCCTACCATTACTAGCTCGTAGCTCTGAGAGTAATCCAGATATTACTACCCTCGAGGACTTCCTTTTTAAATTCCTGCCTAACTTTCTGCATTCTCCCTTCAGAATCTCATCCTTTCCCTTTCCTACGTCTTTAGTTCCAATGTGCACAACAACTTTCTGCTGGTCCCTCTCCCCTTTGAGAATATTCTGCACTCTCGCTGAGATATCCTTGATCCTGGCACTGAGGAGGCAACACACCATTCTGACTGTTGGCTGCAGAAACGTCTGTCTGTGCCTCTAACTAGAGAGTCGCCTATCACAACCAATCCCTTGGAACCCGACATACCCCTCGTTACATTAGAGCCATTCTCGATACCAGAACCTTATTTGAATCCCCAAAACAGCCAAGTGCTGGCAATGGGACTAGATTAGTTTAGGATATCTGGTCGGCATGGAAGAGTTGGACCAAAGGGTCTGTTTCCGTGCTGTACATCCCTATGACTATTGATTACATTTGTTAAGAAATTTCTGTCATGTCAGCTATGATTGACACCACATTGTCACTGGGTTAGTAGTTGGTATTGCAGTGCCCATGAGTTAGGGATGAATGGGAAACCAGCCAAGCTTTCTTCACCTAGTTAGGTTTGAGTAAAATCAACCAAGTTAGTACCAGAGAGGAGGAAAAAAGGAACGGAGTGATTTGTGCAAAAATGATTTGGCTGCTGCTACCAAAATGGAGGCACACGCCCAGATGACGAGACGAGAAGAATTTTGTTTTATTTCAGAGGGTTAAGAGTCTCTGAGACTCTCTCTTGCCCAGAGAGTGGTGGAAGCAGAGTCTTTGTACACTTTTAAACTGGAAGTAGGCACATTCTTGAATAACAAGGGAGTTGGGGGGTTATCGGAGACAGGAATTGAATTGAATTGAATTTATTGTCACATGTAAGCTTTGCCTTGCGAGCATTACAGGCAGATCACAGAGTTAAGTAGCACAGATAGTAAATAAAAGTAAAATAACGGCAAAATAACAAAAAACACAGGTAAAGGCAAATGTTAAGAGTTTGTGAGTCCATGCAGTATTCTAACAACAATAGAGTAGAAACTTATGAAACTGGCTGGTGTGTGTGTTCAGGCTTCTGTAACTTCTCCCCGATGGTAGAGGTTGTAGAAAAACATTGCCATTGCCAAAACATTGATTGGGATGGATCTTTGAGAATGCTGGCGGCCTTTCCTTGACAGCGGGCCTGGTGGATGGATGCTATTGATGGGAGGTTGGCCTTTGTGATTGTCTGGGCCGAGTTCACCACTCTCTGTAACCATCTCCGACCTGGAATGGTTCAGTTGCCATACCGTAGTGACGCATCCAAACAGAATGCTCTTGATTGCGCACCTATAAAAGTAAAATGTAGATTTGAGACCACAAGCAGATCAGCCATAATTTAATAGAATAGTGGAACAGGCTCAAAGGGTAAAATGTTCTACCTTTTCTCCTAATTCACACGTGTGTGTGTGTGTGTTTGTACATATGCCCAATCTGAGGACAAACTGGGAGCCTTTTTACAGCATAGAGGCATTTGTGCAGTTTACACAAAAGTACAAATTGACCTTTAGTAGCCTTCCAAAATGCACTCCTGAGGGTTACACCCTTTGTGAGGGCAGGAAAGAAAGGATTAGATCTGTTTAAAAGCTGAATAGTTGGAAGATCAGAAAGGATTATAGTGGAAACCAACACAGTTTCTTTTCGAGAAATTCAGCATGTACTTTCAGCCAAAGCCGATCTGCTATTGTGAATTTCAAAGTCTGAGGCAGGAACCATGTCATGACTTCTTAATGAGATTGAGAAATGTGACCAACAAATGTAATTTCAAAGCAATTGTTGGAAGGCTGATAATCAGCTCTTTGGGGTTCTGGACATCCTGACTTATAAAAAGCTCTGCTTGGAACAGACAAGCTCCCAATTATCACAGTCTGTAGACACTGCCAGCGCGTATGAAGTCTCAAGTAGATAGATGAAGACACCGGTGGCTCGCTTTCAGAAAAGTTGAAGAGCAGTGATGCAGGAAAACAGCAACAAAACAATGCAGACCAGACAGACAGAGCGATGTGAAAGGGCTGGGGAGAACCATAAGTTCACAGAAGGAAATGTCCCACAGGCAGATCAAGCTACAGACACTGTGGGAAGTCCAGTCACTGGGAAAGATGTACAGAAAAGAGAAGCAGATGGCAGATCAGTGAGCAGAGACTGCACAGCAGGGTGTATGAAAAAGAACAGAAACCAAAATATCCAAGCTTCAGAGGATGATAATGAGGTTGAGGGGACACAATAGAAATAGGAACCATACACCAAATTATAGGTTTGGATGCCATTTCCCAGAGATCAGGAATTCACACAATCCTTGGATCTGAAGCTGAAGCTTGTTACTCTGAACTGAGCATTGAGTAATCTAACATGCTGGATACTTAGATATATATTGGTGTAGACCTCATGTTTAGTTTAATTATAGCAGTCAATTATTTCAGGTCTTGTAGCTCAGTGGATCCATGTTCAAATCCCACCTGCACACAGAGTATCTGTGATCTGATTAGTTTGATTTAAAATATCTAAAAGTCAATTGTTGATCAACTTTAGTTTTGGATTCATGTATGGAGGGATATGGGCAGGCGAGTGGGAATTATGGTCTGAAGGGTACATTTCCATGCTGTAGGACTCTGTGAAAAAAGTTAATGATGGGAACTGTTATATTGATATTTAGCAACTATCTTTTACAAACAAAGTGGGATTACTTTGTTATATTATTCAATCTGATTTAGATGATCATGTGTATGTATACATAAGGTCCCCATGCATCACAGCACTCATTACTACCCTGTATTCTGGAGATTGACTATCAGTCCACAACACATGACATAATCAATGAATTTCCAGCATTTGTGTTTAAAAGTGGGATTATTTCAAACATTTGGGAATCACGAAATGTAACAGGTAGTCAGAGGATAAGGGTTGACTCCGTTCAATGAAGGAATTCTGTGCTTGGAGGCAAAGGCCTTGGAAGTTTATTAAATTAACGTTTTGCATTTGTACTTACAAAGGAAGAAGATGTCACAGTCATCGGGCTGAATCTTGCATTCTTTTGGCTAAGTCTGAGTTCTGTCAGGTGAGGTTAATAAACAGCTGGGGCTTTGAAAATTGAGGCCTGGGGCCCTCTTGTGGTGCTGTGGTAGTATCCCTATCCTTGGAACGGGAGGCCCGGGTTCAAGGCTGACTGCGCTCTCTCTCTCTTTACGCCTTCTCAGCAGCTATAACATTGTATCCTGCATTCATTTCTGTTACCCTGACGCATTTGTATAGCACAAACTGCCCGTAGAGCATGTAAGACAACAATTTTCACTGTACCTCAGTGTACGTGACAGTAATAACTCAAATCATTTGCTCCAGAGATGTGTAACAACATCTCTGAACAGGTTGATTAGCAAAGCAGATTAAATTAAAAAAAATATATAATTTGAGGCCTAGGATACAATTGCATGGAAGACATGCAACTGACCTTATCAAACATTGGTCCCACCTCAACTTGGGTGGCATGGCAGCTCAGTGCTTAGCACTGCTGCCTCCCAGTGCTAGAGACCTAGGTTCAATTCCAGTCCTGAGTGAGTACCTATGTGGAGTTTATACATTCTCCCTCTGTCTGTGTGGGTTTCATCCCACAGTCTAAAGATGTGCAGGTTAGGTGAATTGCTCATGGAATGTGCAAACTAGGTGGTTTAGCCATGGGAAATGCGGGGTTACAGGGATAAATAGTGGCGTGATCCTGGGAGTGAGTATTCTTCAGAGGACCAGTGTTGCGTTTTTGGGCCGAATGACCTGTTTCTACACTGTAAGGATTCTACAATGTAACTTGATTATTGGCTTCAATTCCAGGCTCTGCATTTTAGGAATAATATGAAGACATTTGAAAGGGTGCAGAAAGGATTTTCAGAGATGATGAACATTAATTACAAGGATCAGATGAAGCAGCTGGAGTTGCCCTTGTTGGAGAAAAGAAAGTAGAAAAGAGAGCTTTTGAAAATCATAAGGAGTCTAGATCGCGCGAAACCGTTCCATTTGGCAGAGGATTTGAGGACCAAAGGATATTGACTTCAGGTGATTTGACAAATGAACTAAACTGACATGTGAAGATTATTTTCACACAGCAAATGGTTCATATTTGGAATGCACGACCTAAGAGCGTGTTGGTTGCAAACTCAATTGTGGCTTTCAAAAGGGATTTAAATGAACCCTTTAAGAGAAAAACTGACAGGGATATGGGTAAAAGGGGATGGGAAGTATTTTCAGCTGAGTTTCTGTTGCAGGCAGTCAACATAAACTCAACGTGTTAGATAGTCTCCAGTGCTTTAACTATTTTATGATTTTAGAATTCTTTGATAATATATCTGTTCATAAACCAAATTAAATCCACCAATTTGTTGCCCTTCCAGCCTTTATACAGCTTGAACTGCTTTTTTGTTTGAAAGGACAAACTTTTGAGTTAAAAACTCACTACTTTTTATTTAGCCTGAGCCTCCAAAATTAACATCCCTGTGCCCCCACGCCCTCAGCCTCTTTTGATCTGCCATCAGCCTGTTATCCAATACCTTGGCAAACTCTGCAAGGGGGCTGTATAGTTAGATCTGGAGCTGATGCCAAAATGCGCATGCAAACGGAGTTCACAGTGCAGGTGAGGGGTGGATACACGCTGAGGTTAAACTAGCTCGGAGAAACCACAAGTGGAGGTACAGAAAGTCAGCTTAGCTATTGGCACACCGATGTCTTGAAGCAGCAACAAGTCAAATCAGTTCTAAAGATACTGCTTAGAAACTCTAGGGGGTGAGGTTGCTTATCTTGGTCTCTTAGGACCACAAGGCCTCTTTTGTAAATACTGTAGGTGTCATGATTCTGTCTTATTTTCTCCTTCTGGACATTAACTATTTTAGTCGGTGATCTAAGCCAACTGGAATCCTGCACATGTGCTGCTGTTCTGCCTTGAGCTCAGTCTAATTACTTTCAGTGTATGGACGCAGATTGTGTTTCACATTGCAATTCTTGGCAATTTCAAACAATTGTCAGACCGACTGATTTTATTTCACCACCTGTGCCTGTTGTGATCATTTGAGCTTTTATTATCTGGTGGCCATTCTGTCAAGAGGGGTCATTAATTGCATTCCCTAGTCCCTCCGTTTCAAGACATGGCCAGTCTTTCACCCAGTGGCTTAAAGAATCCTGGCTACAGTGTGCTGAGGAACCAGGGATTTGTTCAGGCAAGGCAACACTGAATCAAACACAACGACAGAGGAAATGGTCCAACATGAGTGCAGGCTTTCCGAGAATACATCAATTAAAATCTTCCAGTTCCATAGTAACTCTTCCAGCAATAAATTCTTACTGTATTGTGCAAATATGCTGGTTCATTTTACTACCTAAAGCCCTTTCTTTACTGTGGAGATTTATAGAGAAGTGTGGAAAGGGATAAACTGAATTAATGAAGAGAGTGAAAATCAGGTTGTTTCCCGTAATATTAGCTGCCTGAAGGTGGCTTATTTTCCAAGGAAAAGTATGTTTCCCATACTTGCGTTACAGATTATCATAGTCAGATCTTTCCTACATCCCGTACAATCCCTTTTCCATGTTTTTCCTCATTTCTGTGAAAAAGGCTGCTGTTCTCAGAAATCCACTGAGAAGATTGATGATGCACTCACTGCTGCTTGGATTTTCTGAAAGCATTGCGATTCAGCCGTTGCCATTTCTAGATTCAACTATTTCCTTTCTTCTTGCTCTGCCAACACCACTTTCTATTCTCCACAAAGTTAGGCTCATTCAAACTGTTCCTATCTATAATCTGCACCAAATCCCAGTCAGCCAATATTCCTGTGTTGTCTGACTGACATTAGAGATTCATTTAAGCATTGCTTCAGTTTAAAATCCTTGGGTTGAAAATACTTCCTTGTACAGTATCATGCCAGACCTACAAAATCACTCCTCCAATGATGGCCTCTAACTCATCTCTGATTGCCACTACTCCACCATTAAAGGCCATATCTTTAGCTGCCTGGACACTAAGCTCTAATAGCAATTCTATGATGTTGTTTCTTCAGATAATGGAGATTGGACACACAATCCAGGATGTGGAAGCTCCAATGCATTGACTCCATTGGAATTGTCTGGCAAATTTGAACTTCTGACAGGAAACTCCCCAGGAATTTCCTCTCCATAAATGGCTCCAACTCGTCTTTGTTTTTCCACTTTTTAGTAAGAAGTATTGTAATGTTTAACTTTTAAAATTTGGTTTCCTTGTTTTTCTGTTTTGAACCTAAGATTCTGTACCTCGGTACCTTTGTACCCAAGATGATGCCATAAGTGGCAACTTGTATACTTTTCACTGCACTCATGTGATAATAAACCTCATTCAATACAATAAGCTTTGAGATAGTGTCAGAGAATTTGCAAGCTGCAGTCTACCTCCTTGAATAATTACCTGGGAAATGATAGACAGAAAAACCCTAACCCAAACCACTGGGTAACTATTAAACTGATCCCCAATTCCGACTCTGGACAGTCAATTCCTTCTCCCCTACCTCCACCATCCCCTACCTCACCACCATTAGACCTAGTCTAATCTCACCATCCCACTTACTTAACTCACCCACTGCGTTCCCTTATCTCCTTTACCTCATTAACTCTACTCCTCACTCACCCTATCCATTTATCAACTTGCCTCGCCCACTCTACAACTTTGCCCAGTTACTCATCCACTCTACCCATTACCCACTTGCCTGACTGAAGTATCAGCTTCACCATTTGGGTCACCCACTCGACCCACTGACACACCTACACATTCACCCATTCTCTCACGCATTATCCCTATCTCATCCGTCCCTTCCAGCTGAAATAAAACTGATTATATCCCATTGATTGTGTCAAGTACTTATGGAGGAAAATGTATATGCACATTAATTGAAGGCAAATCTTTGTGTACTGGCCCGGTTATTAAATTGATGTTATCCCTAATATGGAGCAAGTTAGAGGTTTAAACATCCCTCTTGGAAACTGCTGAAGAAGTATTAAAACAAACGATCCAGACAGGCTATCATCGAGTGAGAATAGGTAAAACAAGATCTTGAGTCCAGGACATCCTCTCTTTCCACAGTGCTCTTCTTCCTTCCCTCCTTCTGACTCACACACACCACCGCAGCCTGTTATGTTTGAGAGGAAATATTGTGAATGACTACAAGTAATATCGATCATGAATAGGACTAAATGAATTTTGATATGGGCAACATTTGACAATTATTCTATCATGATATAAGATGACAGAAAAGCTTCCCATGAATAGGTAGGGTAGAGAGGGATATGGAGTGCAGAGAGGCAATAGGTTTTTCCTTTAGGAAGGCATCATGTGTTGTGAGGGTCTTGGTGGGTTGTAGGACCTGTTCCTGTGCTGGGATGTTCTTTGTTCTTTGATTCAATAAAGTTCTAATTGGGTGTCTGAACCTGGTAAGACCAGGCATGACAATGTTGACTGTGAAGGGTGAAATTTTAAGATGTTGGTTATGCAGTTTTTGGTTTAGGTTAGATTAGATTCTCTACAGTGTGGAAATAGGCCCTTCGGCCCAACAGGTCCACACCGCCCCTCCGAAGAGAAACCCACCCAAACCCAGTCCCTAGTTGCCCAGTGATGAGCTGTAGTCCATGTGCTGTAGACAGACCCACAATTCCTTAGGGACAGAATTGCATGATTTTGACCCAGTGACAATGAAGGAGTGGCAACGTATTTCCAAGTCAGAATGGTGAGTAGCTTGGAGGGAAATTTGCAAGTGGTGCTATTTCCATGTATCTGTTGCCCTTGCCCTTTTGAGATGGAAGTGTTTGTGGATTTGGAAGGTGCTGTCGAAAGATTATGGCAGAATTTCTGTAGTGCATCCTATAGATAGTTCACTCTGTTGCTTCTGAGCATCAGTGCTGGAGGGAGTGGATGTTTGTAGATGTGGTGTCCAACAAACAGGCTGCTTTGTTCTGGAAGGTGTCAAACATCTCGAGCATTGCTGGAGCTTCACCCATCCAGGCAAGTGGGGAGTATTCCGTCTAGGGTCATAGTGCTGTACACCTGTACTCTTCAGTACAACTCATCCATGCCAACCAGATATCCTAAATAAATCTAGTCCCTTTTGCCAGCATTTAGTTCATATCTCTCTAAACCCTTCCTATTCATCTCCCCATCCAAAAGCTTTTTAAATGTTGTAATTGTACCAGCCTCCACCACTTCCTCTGACAGCTCATTCCCCTCTGACAGCTCATTCCATACATGCACCACCCTCTGTCTGAAAAAGTTGATCCTTAGTTCCTTTTAAATCTTCCCCCCTCACCCTAAACCTATACTGTCTAGTTTTGGACTCACCCACCCTGGGGAAAAGACCTTGTATATTTACCCTATCCGTGCCCCTCATGATTTTATAAACCTCTATATGACTCTGCAATGCAAGATGTGTTCTCACATCAGAGCTGAAAAATGTGTTGCTGGAAAAGCGCAGCAGGTCAGGCAGCATCCAAGGAGCAGGAGAATCGACGTTTCGGGCATATGCCCTTCTTCAGGAAAGTTCTCACATCAGACAAGATGATATTAGAAAATGCCAAATGTGGTGTTCCAGTAACATGGTGAAAACATGGAAAGAACCTGGAATATATTTCTTCTTTAATAACATCAACACAATTATATCTGGTTTGAGAATCTCCGACTCTCCAGAGAAAACAGCCCCAGCCTATTCAGCCTCTCCAAATTGCTCAAACCCTTCAACCCTGGCAACATCTTTGTGAATCTCTTTTGAACCCTTTCAAGTCTCACAATATATTTCCTAAAGCAAGAAGAGCACAATTGAACACAATATTCCAAAAGCGGTCAAACCAATGTCCTGTACAGATGCAACCAGACTTCCCTCAGTGCACTGACCAATGAAGGAAAGCATACAAAATGCTTCTTCAATGTCCTAACTACCTGCAACTCCACTTTCAAGGAGCTACGAACCTGCACAAAAGGTTTCTTTATTCATCAACATTCCCCAGCACAAAACCATTAAGATTATAAGTCCTACCCTGATTCGCTTTTCCAAAATGCAGCACCTCACATATATCTAAATTATACTCCATCTGCCACTCCTTGGTCCATGAGCTCATCTGAGCAAGATTCTGTTGCACCTTGAGGCAACCTTACTTGCTGAGTCTTGTGGATGGTGGACAGACTTTGGGGAGTCAGGAGGTGAGTTATTGCCATGATATTACTAACCTCTGACCTGTTCTCATCGCTATTGTATTTATATGTTGAGTCCAATTGAGATTCTGGTCAATGGCAAGCCCCCAGAGGTTGATGATAGGGAAATCACTGATGGTAACACTATTGAATGTCAAGGGGAGGTGGCTAGGTTGTTTCCTTTTTGAGATGGTCATTGTTTGGCATTTGTGTCGTGCGAGTGTTTCTTGTCAAATGTCAGTCGAGGCTGGAAACTGCCCAGATCCTGTTGCATTTGAACATGGACTGTTTCAGTATCTGAGGAGTCGTTAATAGTGTTGAACGTTGTGTAATCATTGATAAACATCCCTACTTCTGACATAATGATGGAGGGAAGATGAAGCAGCTGAAGATGGTTGGGCTGAGGACACTGAGTTGAGGAACTCCTGCAGAGATATCCTGGAGTTCAGATGACTCCCCTCCAACAGCCACAACCATCTTCCTATGTGTGAGGTATGATTCCAGCCAACAGAGAATTTGCCCCCTGATACCCATTGATTCCAGATTGCTGCAAATGTTTCAGCCTTATTTTTTGCACTGATGTTCTGGGCTCTTCCATCATTGAGGATGGGGATATTTGTGGAGTTTCCTCCTCCAGTGAGTTGTTTAACTGTCCATCACCATTCATGACTGGATGTGGCAGCCCTGCAGAACTTAGATCTCATCAATTGTTGGTGGAATCACTGAGATCTGTCTATCACTTGCTACTTATGCTGTTTGGCACACAAGCTGTCCTGCTTGGTAGCTTCACTAGTGTTGATACTCATTTTTAGATATTCCTCCTGGCATGCCCTCCTGCACTCTCCATCGAAACAGGGTTGATCTCCTGGCTTGATGGTAATGGTTGAGTGGGCTGGGCCAGGAGGTTGTAGATTGTGCTGGAATACAGTTCTACAGCTGTTGATGGCCCATACTGCCTCATGGATGCCAAGTCTTGAGTTGCTAGAACTGTCAGAAGTCTGTCCCATTTGACACATAAACGATGGCGAGTATTCTCAATGTGAAGGTGGGACTTTATCTCCAAAAGGACTGTGTGGTCCTCACTCTTACCGATACTGTCATGGACAGGTGCATCTGCAACTGATAGATTGGAGAGGATGAGGTCAAGTTTGTTTTTTTCCTCTTGTGGGATCCCTCACCACTCACCCTATCTGGCAGCTAAGACCTTTAGGATTTATCCAGCACAGTCATCCATGCTGCTGCTGAGCCACTCTTGGTGATGGGCATTGAAATCCCCACCCAGAGTAGGAATTGTGCCCTTTCCACACTCAGTGTTTTCTCCAAGTATTTTTTAAAATGGAGGAGTACTGATTCATCAGCTGAGAGAAGACTCAGTGGAGGAATAGCCATCTAGAGGAATAGTGCCTCATTTTTTGTTGGGGCACTTTGTAGTCTCAGATATCAATTTGAATTCCACAACTTTGAAGCCTGACCTCACAATGTCTACTCTGCATGTTTCCTGTATTCTCTTCCTCCCCATCCCCATGAACTTTCACAACTTACATCTTTCATTTACATCTTACATCACTATTTCTCTTTTACAGGAATTAAGAACCCCTTTGTCTTTTGCACTGGGAGTCCACGCCATCTGTTCTTCCTGCACCATCTCCTCCTTTGTCAGAAAATTAAAACCCTTTCATTTTCTAACCCCTTTCCGTTCTGAAGAAACTAGACTCAAAATGCCAACTCTGTTACTCTTTCCATTGATGGTGCCAGACCCGCTGAGTTTCTCCAGCATTTTCTGCCTTTGTTCCTGTGAGAGTCTTATTCATCAACCTTACTCACATTTTTCCGAAAATATTGACTCAATCCTTTCTCATGGTCATGTCTCCCTACTCCAGGAATCAGTTCATTGGACCCTTATTGCACCCCTCCAAGGCAAGTCTTTCTTTCTTTAGGTAAGAGACCAAAACTTTACACAGGACTCTCAATTCATATAGAATTGTGTTGATGTTATTAAAGAAGAAATATATTCCAGGTTCTTTCCATGTTTTCAGAATGTTACTGGAACCCCACATTTGACATTTTCTGATATCATCCTGTCTGATGTGAGAACACATCTTGCATTGCAGAGTCATATCATGATCAGACTTTTCCTTCCGTCTGTGTGTGTTGTATGTTTTCCATCTGTCTTTGCCAACATTCCTATTTATATTTTTTTTCAAGGCAGTGTGAAAAAGTGAAGCAACGATTTTAAAATATTCAGCTCAAGTGCAGGTTTGTTCGAGATCTTTGAACAGGTCATTTACTCATTTTCTCTGTGTACTGAAGGTGGTCTTTCCCTTTCGTACACATAGACTGAATAAGTGACTTGTTTGTAGACCTCTGTCAATGCTTGGCATTCAAGTAACATTTGGATGCAAAAGCACCTCCCATTTCACCAGGGTGACAGTTCCATCACACCTATTTCCATTGTATCCCTTTTTCTGGATCGAGTTGCTAATTTAGTACCTATCAGTGATGAACTATGGTTTCTACGATGTGTAATCTTAAAACCCTGAATTGATACTTCCACAATCTCATTGAACAGCCCTGATCCTGCTCAAGGCCGTTGAGCAAAGTCCATGTGAATTTTGTGCTAGGCTCACAATTAGGGATGAACAACAACTCGAACTATCTCTGAGAGATTAAACAAAAAAGAATAGCTGGACTTAAGACTTGTTCAATTCAGAGCAGAGGGCACCATCAGGATACAGGAGCTTGAAATGTCATGTCTTACTTGAGGGGCACTATCACTGTGGTTACAGGTAGACAGTCTCATTGATGAGGAAGCAGGATTTCATGGCATACACTGTACATAGCACTCTGTCATTGAGGTGTGGTATAATATGAATGCTGAACACCATGAGAACTGTATGTGCTATTGGTGTCTTAACAAAAGCCACATATTTTGAATGTGGGGGATATCCTGATGACATGCTTTAGGATCTCATAGAATAGAATGTGCCCACCACATCCACACTGCCCCTCTGAAGATCATCCCAGCCAGACCTTACCCATCCCTGTAACCCTGCATTTCCCATGGTCAATCCACCTAACCCGCACATCTTTGGACTGTGCAAGGAAACTGGATCACCCGGAGAGAACCCACGCAGAGAATATGCAAACTCTACACAGACAGTCACCTGAGGCTGGAATCGAGCTCTGGTTCCTGGTGCTGTGAGGCAGCAATGCTAATCGCTGAGCCACCATGCCATGTTCAGATGAAGCATTCCTGGATCAGGGCATGCAGGACTGCCTGGCCATCCTGATCACTGTAAGTCACCAATTTTCACCTGGCCTTGCAATGCTGCTGGATTATCCGCATCAATATCTTCACACTTCCAGAGGTGGAGCCCCCTGCTGGCTGGCATCCTTTGAGTGCACTGCTCTCTATTTCTTGAGTGGGGACCAACAAACCACAACAAGAGTGGTCACAGACATGCACGTATCTTTAATGAGCCTTCCTGTTGGTGAGGCTCCAGGCCGAAGTTTTGGGCAAAGTTCCCACTCAACTTCTGCACACACCGATTAGCTGCTGCAGAATGCTGATTCTGATTTCTGAAGCTGCTGCTGTGCCTGGTCCTCAGAGGGTGCACACAGTAGAAACAATCAGTTAGAAGGAACAGTGTTGATGGATTACATGGATTAAATCAACCACATCCTGCGCCTGAGGGAATTGTCCCACAGGAGGCAAATTCCAGAACCGTCTGTGCCACACTGGCCACATCTGTGGCTAATGCAATGAAGTCTGATGCCAACTTAAAGGGTGCATGTATCACAGATATGGATCAGTGGATGCAAGAGGCACATGGGCTCCCTGCAGACTCTTGAGTCAAGTCAGAGCCCACGGAGTTCAAGATGTTTGTCACCCTGTTAACTGCTCACATACAATATACTCTTTGTGTTTTGTGTGGGGCACAACGTAGTCTTGATGGGCACAGGTGGCAGTTGCACTGCTGTTCTGACACAAAGCTGAATCTACGCTGCAGTTATCACCATCCTCGTCCTGCTGACCCCTTGCATAGCAGCTCTGCATCTGTGAGCATTGGGGGGGTGGGGGGGTGAGGAGAGGGGTTGCTGTTTATTGATAACATTGCTCCACATCTCTGCTGCAACCCATCTCTGAGTAGTTACTCCCATGTTGCATTACATCCTCAATCTCGAACACCTCTGGTGCAGGATGTACCTGGCAATTTATTGTGATCTCGACTGATCATCCATCCCCACCTCCTCTGTAACAACCCAACCCATCTTTTCAATATTCTCAACTTGAAAGCTCAGCTCCTTCAGCAGAATGATTGTGGCTCTGCCGGGATCTCTCCTTGCACTTCTCTCATTTATTGAGTATGACACAGTGACAGAATATTGAGCACTGCTGCCTCACAGCAGTAGGGATCCAGGTTCAATCCAGCCTTGGGTGACTCCTTATGGGGGCTTGCACATTCTCCTTGTGTTTACGTGGATTTCATTAACAATATATGTTTTTCACTTGATTAGATTAGATTACTTACTTGCAGCGTGGAAACAGGCCCTTCGGCCCAACAAGTCCACACCGACCCACCTAGACCCATTCCCCTACACCTAACAGTAAGGGCAATTTATCATGGCCAATTCACCTAATCTGCACATTTTTGGACTGTGGGGGGAAACTGGAGCATGCGGAGGAAACCCACGCAGAGACGGGGATAATGTGCAAACTCCACACAGTCAGTCGCCTGAGGCGGGAATGGAACCCGGGTCTCTGCCACTGTGAGGCAGCAGTGCTAACCACTGTGCCACCGTGCCGCCCACAGTTCAAAATGTGCAGGTTAGGTGGATTGCCCATGGTAATAAAATCCACATGAGGTTAAAGGAAGGGGACAAGAAGGGTGTAGAAGCTGGATGGGATGCTCTTCAGAGGCTCAGTGTGGACTCAATGGGCCAAATGGCCTTTTCAGCACCATAAGGACTCTCTGATTCTATGAATGCCTGCCACTTATTGCAATGGCCTCCTGCTATATAGTCACCTCAACTGCATGAGTGATGTTCCGATGGGGCCTATATGCTGATGCTTAAAATTGCACACAAGTGTTAAAATATACAAGTTTAACTGATGCAAGAAGCTGGTATTGCCAATGTGCCACATCCAGAAATGTTACTTACAGAGGCCAACTGACACCTCATGGCCCCTTCGAATTGGCCAGTGCATCCTTTTGTGCCTCTGAACCCATCCACAATCCACAGCCAAATGTTGTTGCTACAAAGCTGACTGCATTGGATCTTACCACCTTCTGGTTAGTGCACTGGTTGTCTGCTGTAGCACATTTTCATGACAGTAATTGGAAAGCCTTTTATACCAGGGATGGTGGGTTCCAGCTTGTAGTTTAAAACGAAAACTATTGCAGTTGCTCACTATCACAAAATAAAAATTCAAGGGACACAGTTAAGACAATCTTTACTCTGGTTTAACCCTAACTGCTTTGGACTACAGCCGATCCTTTCATCTCTATTTAGGTTCTTGAGTTGAAAGTACAGAGCTTCAAGCAGTTGCACCACCCAGTCCCTTGTGCTTCCAATCTTTTGAAATGTTCTTAATTTGTGTTGATTTTCAAATGCACGCAGCCTACTTGATCTCCTCCTGCTTGTGTTTCTGGAATACAAGGACATAGGAAACCGTCTGATTGCATTGAATAATAACATTTCCACAAACACAATTTGCAATATTTGTGTTTATTATTTACTTTCCCTGGTGGAAAAGAAAACTTTAAACAAAACCAAATCAAATTTCGTGTCCCAGACTCAAGAACAAAATAATTCTGTTTAATATTGTTTGCTCAGGGTCCTTGGCAGTAACTATTCTTTTCCTTCTCTGAAGTCATAAATCTGTCCTGGAGCCTTTCTTTAAGGTACAAAATAAATTCAATCTACCAGGCCCTCTGGGTTTTATATAGTGAATTTGTTGTTGAGGTGACTATGCTTTGCAGGCAAACACAGTGGTCACTGTGTAAGCAAAGATCTCCTAAAAATGCCAGTGAGATGAATAGCCAGTTGATCTCTTTTTGGGTGTGGCTGAGGAAGGAATGTGTAACCAGCAGGACATAACAGCTCACTATTCTTTTTAGCATCTACCTGAAATTTCAGGTGTAACTTCTTTTTAACTTGACATTCAACAGGCCGCATCACAACAAATGTAATAGAGTCAGAGAGATATACAGCACAGAAATAGACCCTTCAGTCCAACTCGTCCATGTCAACCAGACGTCCTAAATAAATCTAGATAGAAAAACAGAAGTTGCTGGAAAAGCTCAGCAGGTCTGGCAGTATCTCTGAAGAGAAATCAAAGTTAATGTTTCGGGTCCAGTGATCCATCCTCAGAACTGTTTCTGATTTACTGTATCCGCATTCTTTTGGTTCCTAAATAAATCTAGTCCCATTTTTCCAGCATTTCACACATATCCCTGTAAACCCTTCCTATTCACATACCCATCCAGCTGCCTTTTAAATGTCATGGTCGTACCAACTTCCTCTGGCAGCTCATTCCATACACACACCACCCTCTGTGTGAAAAGGTTGCCCCTTGGGTCCCTTTTAAATCTTTCCCCTCTCACCCTACACCCATGCACTCTAGTTTTGGGCTCCCACCCCACCCTGGGGAGAAAAACCTTGCCTCTCTACCCTATTCATGCCCCTCATGATTTTGTAACCCTTTATAAGGTCACCCCTCAGCCTCCGATGCTCCAGGGAAAATAGCCCAACCTATTCAGCCTCTCTCTATAGCTTAAGCCCTCCAACCCTGGTAACACTCCTGTTAATTATTTCTGAATTCTTTCAAGTTTCACAACATCCTTCTTTAGCAGGGAGACCAGAATATATAAAATGATATTTTTCAAACCACAATCATTATGTAGATAACAACAGGACATCAATTTCATTTCTTAAACCACAATCATTATGTAGATAACGGTAGGACATCAATTTTGATGACTGCCCACAACGGACTTTTATTATTATTTTGAAACTTGGTTCTAACATGGACAGCCTCATGTAAAGTTTTAAGTTTGATTTGTATTCCCATATTTTGTGTGTTAGGAAGGGAATGATATAGTTTTAAATTCATTTAGTTTCAATTCTATGGTGTTGTTTGAAACCGTGCTTACTGGCATTTAAATGAGGCTTTATATGCTCCATAGAGATGTGTACTTCAGTGCTTTCGAAACAAAGGTAGAACAGGGAAAAGATTGCATTGTTGGTTAGAGCAAAGTGTCTCATGATGCACGAAAACACAGCATGAAACAAAGATTTTTTGTGAATCATTCATAAGGTGATGGGGTCCACAGGTAATTGTCTACGAGCAAAGCAGGTAATTCAGAGAGAAAAGACCCCTAACCTCAACAGTGCAATTTAGCAAAAACAGGGCAGAAGAAATGAAGACCTGAGTAGTTTAATGTCGGCTTCTCTTTTCTCTCTGCAGACCAAAAAATTCTGGAGAAACTCAACAGGTCTGCAGAGAGAGAAGCGAAGTTAACGTTTCGAGTCTAAAGCGATACTTCTTCGGAGCAGCTCGATTCTGAGAAAGAGTCAAACCGGACTCGAAACGTCAAGTCTGTTTCTCTCCCCACAGATGCTGCTAAACCCGCTGAGTTTCTCCAGCATTTTTTTTATTTCAGATTTCCAACATCTTGCTTTTAGTTAAGAAATAATTGAACAACATGAGCAGTTCATTTAGTTAAAATCTCATGAAGAGATATTAACTAAAGAATGAATGTTGTTTGAATGAAGAAACTTGTAAACTGAATAAGGTAGCTGGGGACAAAAATTTGGAAATAGTCAAAACCTTCACTGACATTTGTGTATCTACAATGTTGTTAAGGATAAAAGGATTAAATATTTATTTATAATATACATAACAAGACCATTCTGACCAGTTTTTCTGTAGTGTAATAGTGTTTCTATTAGTTTCCTTTTGTTCTAATAGATGTTTATGTTCTATTGTTAAGAGTACATTGACAGCCTTGTGAGTATACATAGTTACTGTTCACCATATTAAGAAAAAAAAAGCAAAAATAAAACTAATTCAGCACTATCAAGGGAGCACTAAGTCTAGTATTGAACTTATTCAGCATTAACAGAATTAAAAGTAGGACCTTTATAATGATAAGTTGCTTAAAATGATTACCCAGCATTTCAAATTAATACTAGGGAAAACTGAAAACCATCTATAGTTAGCTAAGATTTGGTTAGACATGAAGAAAAAAAAAACTTGAATTAGAAGAAATAGAGAAATGAAAGAAACTTGAAGTGGATGAACAAAAGAAATGGAAAGAGAGGAGAAAAGAGAAATCGAATTTTAAAAAAAGACACGTACCCTCCAGAGAAAGAGGTAAATCAGATTTCATGACTTTTCCAGAAGACAGATGTGTATAAAGGAAGAAAGAACAGATACTGACTCAGAGGATGATTCTGATTCCAAGGAGAGATTTTATTTTACTCAAAATCTGTGTTAAGTGCCTTAACCTACAAAGGATGGAGTTGAAAAATATTTCAAATCATTTGAAAAAATAGCTGTGCAGCTGAAGTGTTAAAAGGATGCTTGGATATGCATGCTACTGAAGTGTCCTGACAGGTACAGCTAGTTTGTCAGAAGAGCAATCTGTAGACTATGAAACTGTTAAACCAGTAATGCTCAATGTTTTTGAGCTTCTCTCTGAAGTTTATCATTAAAATTTAGGATGATAAGAAAGAAATCTATTCTTACATTTGGAGAATTTTCAAAAGAAAAGAAATTGCTCTGTGATCAATCATTGCGTATGGAGTTTGCACGTTCTCCCCGCGTCTGCGTGGGTTTCCTCCGGGTGCTCCGGTTTCCTCCCACAATCCAAAGATGGGCAGGTAGGTGAATTGGCCATGCTAAATTGCCCATAGTGTTAGGTGCATTAGTCAGAGGGAAATGGGTCTGGGTGGGTTACTCTTCGGAGGGTCGGTGTGGACTGGTTGGGCCGAAGGGCTTGTTTCCACACTGTAGGGAATCTAATCTAATGGAAAAGAAATTGCTCTGTGATCAGTCATTGCTATCACTGAAGTTAAGGAAAAATATGAGAATATGAGGGAAACCATGATTAAGGAGGAATTCCAAAATAATATTCCACTAGCCCTTAATAGTTATTTAGGTGTTAAGTATTAACGATCCTCGAAGTGGAAGATCTGGTGAATATCTATAATATCTCATACATGTGGGATAATGGTTATATGAGAATCAATAAGGAAATTAGAGGAGTAGAAAATCTGGGGATAGAACCAGGGTTAGTTTTCACGAACAAACAGAAGAGTACGAAAGCAGCCAAGGAGAAAGGCTAGAACCTAAAAATGATGCAAGGAAAATAATATAGTTCCATTGTAATAAGACTGGACATGCTTAAGCTAATTGCTGGAAATTAAATGGGAGATCTGTTGCAATAGTAGGAATGCCTCAGACCTGACCTTCCTACTGGCCTCCGCTGCCCCTCTGTACCAAAGACCCTAATCAGAGAATCACCATTCATAATCTTTACTTTTGTAATGGGCTCCCCTTGATCCTGGGACCTCCAGAGGATGTGTAGCTCCATAATGCCGCTGAGTGCAAGAATGGAGGGCTTCTCATTGGATGTCAGTTCTTGCTGGGCCAGCCTTCCTTTCCCGGGGTTGTGACCCCAGGAAAGCCACACCCAATGCACACCTTGCAGGTGAGACACCCCTCGCTCCCCCAGATATCAGAAGAAGATTCGAATCACCTCCTGTTGAAGTACCCTTTAATATGGACAATTTAATCATACAAAGAAGGAAAGGAGCCTTTTCATTTGTCGCCTAGGTAGGAAAAGAAAGACATGCATTAAGCTGCTGAATGGCTGAATCAAAACGCTATTGATAGAAACAAGCTGTTTCATGCTTGGTTGACCTCAGGTTGAAGGAATGGACGTGTGTTTTTCTTAAACCATTCCAAATAACATCCCTTGTTCTAACAGCAACATGCTCCTAAAGAGCAGGGGACTACACCTATTAAACCACAAATGCTTTCAGAGCTGTGGGAAGGAATTTCAAAATATGACCTCAGAACTACCCATCAGCTGGGTGGTACTGTGGATTAAAAGTGCCCTTGAACATTTGATTTTCAGATACACACAGAGTGAAACTACAGCTCCCAATGTTGACTCTTTACTGGTGTAAAAATAACTCCCTCCATTAAAGATGATGAATTTCCTCGTTGGGAAACCCTTTTGCTGACTCGGCTCACGATCTAAATTATTGACAACTGTTTGAGTTTTATAAGCGCTAATATATCCAATTATTTTCCATCTGGTTGACGTGTAATAAATGAGCAACCTTACAGAGTGTCAGAGAAGAATGCTCATTAAAAAAAATATTATTGCCCCATTTGCAAAGTGTGGCCTCCTCATTACCTGCTTTTAAAATATGTTTACGGTATATAGTTGATGGCTGTTGAATTATTCCCACCTAACCACAGCTTAAGAGATTCCTGCTTAAATGAATGATGTTTTTGAGGTTAGTTAATGTTCTTTAATTGGAGTTCACTTGCAATCAATTAAACAGTCATTATCAAGTTGTTTTGAAGTACATAATTTCCTCATGACTTTGAACTCGAAGAAGGAAGATGGTACGTCAGAAGAAAAGAATAAGGAACATGGTATGACTTGAAGAAAAGTGAAAAAAGACAACTTATCAAAGAAATCAGGAAGAAGGGAAGAAACTATCAGTGTGAGTGAGAATGAGAGAAAGACAGGGAGTAATTGTCAGCTGGAATCTGCAACTGCACCTTGATCTTTGGTCTGAATTGTTAATAAAAAGCTTTTGAGCAGTGTCCACAGGATAGCAACAACAGCCTGCTTTAACTGTTTAAAATCCTGACATAAATCTATTACAGACCACCAGAGATCTTGAGATGCAGTAGGTAGCACCTCTTCTCTGAACCAGAAACTCCAGGTCTTTGCCAAGCTGCAGATATTGGTGGCCACAAAGGTGTGTCTATGGAAAGGTCAAACAGGCTAATTATCCATCTACAATCCTACCAAAATATCTATGCCAATTTTTAAGAGAAGGACAGTCCCGAGTCAGCCTGAACAGTTTCATGGCTACAATATGACAGCCTTCCACATTAAAGACCCCATTTGCAAGTCCTTGCCATGGGATGTTCTCTTCATTTTGAGGACTACAAGAAGAAAAAAATGGTGTATCATGGACATGTGTCCCCAAATCAAAATACACAGAAGTCAATATTGTTTTTTTTGATGCAGAGAACACATTTTTTCCATGTCTGGGACTATTCCACTTAAGCAGGCTCAGAATGCTCAATCATAGATTGTCAAATTCTAGGGGTCCTAAATACGTCAATGCAATTTGCATAGTTTACTAATCTGAAAAATAATATATTTTGTCAGCATAGCTCAATGGGAAGCTATTGGAAATGATCATCCAAAGAGGACCATCCTGCATACGTTGGTCTGGAAGGTTGTCTGGAATTAAATCAAAAGAGTTTCAGTCCTCAGAAGGATGGCTAACCAATCAACAATGGAGTACTAAAAGGTATCCAAATTTAGCATATAGAGTCAAAGAATCATAGAGTCATAGAGATGTACAGCAAGGGAACAAACCCTTTGGTCCAACTCGTCCATGCCGACCAGATATCCTAACCTAATCTAGTCACATTTGACAGCACTTTGCCCATATCCCTCTAAACACTTCCTATTCATATACCCATCCAGATACCTTTTAAATGAAATAATTGTACTAGCCTCTTCCACTTCCTCTGGCAGCTCATTCCATGCACATATCACGCTCTGCGTGAAAAAGTTGTCCCTAGGGTTCCTTTTAAATCTTTCTCCTCTCACCTTAAATCAATGCTGTCTAGTTTTGGACCCCTCCCCCCGCCCCAGTGAAAAGATCTTGCCTATTTACGCTATCCATGCCCCTCATGATTTTGTACACCTTTACAAGTTCACCCCTCAGCCTTCGACACTCCAGGGAAAACAGCCCCAGTCTATTCAGCCGCTCCCTATAGCTCAAACCCTCCAAGCCTGGCAACACCATTGTAAATCTTTTCGGAACTCTTTCAAGTTTTCATGGGCTCTTCTGCATTCTCCTACACTCTACATTGCACCATCTAGTGGACAGCTTGTTTGATGCCACCCTGACCTCTGGTGAAACTGCAGTGGCAGCAGGGCTAAAAGGAAAGATGCATACAACCCTACCTTCAAACCCACTAGCAGAGAACAGTGATATACAGCTCTAACATTTTAATTGCAATGTTGATCATCGGTCAACCCTTTAAAAGGCCAAATCACCCTTTAATTTGGAAGGAAAGCTAAAATTGCCTACTTGTTTGATTGCCACTTTTTGTGAAGTGTACTCCGAGAAGGACTGTTTCCATGCTTCACTGTGACCTAGTTGCATCTCCTCCAGAGTTCAGGCGTCGCAAGATGTGACATGTGCAAATCGCATGCTCTGTAGCCTTACTCATTTCAGAGAGATTCCAGGGTTGGATTCTTTGATTTAAAAGCAGTGTGTTCCAGCTGATGGGTTGCATTATATTATTCTAGAAATTCAAAGCTGCTTCTTGAGAAAATCCCATTTGCTTTATCCACATTTATAGTCAAATGTTCAAAGTTTAAAGAATATCATATGTTTTCTGACTTTGTTCATTTAAACATAAAATGGGGAAGCTTGAATCAAGGTATTGAAACCAGATGTCAAATAAAATGGATTCAATATTCAAAGACTGTCTATATGATTCATTTCTTTTGAATACATCTTCCTACCCTTTGCATCATATTTATTCAGGCTGGATTACTTAATGAATGAATTAATGTTTTCCTCTGGGAACTTTGTCCATGTGTGTTGAATCTTTGTTACAAATCCCCAATGTTTTAATTTCAGATTGAGGCCCACCATCATTGCAATATTTAAAGAGTGTGGAATAATCCCAGTCCTGCAATGTTGAGGGACCAGGGTGAAAAAGTTAAGAAGATCCGGTGACATGTTCCAGCAAGAAGCTTCTCAAAAACAAGAGCAAGAAAGTCCCATTTTCCAACCAACTGTTGAATGGCGAGGTGCGATTCTCATTAGGGAGGGGTGAGGCTTACTTGCCTCAAATAAGCCGATTGCTTCTCCTGTTTATTCACGCCAATGAAGTCATGAGTTCTCAACACCATGGGTTCCCCTCTCACCTGAGGCTGTATATGTGTCTGGCCTGTGGTAGTCCTCTGAGTGTCAGTGGCCTAGGGCGTTTCTTCCTCATCCAGCTCCATAAATGTGGTGATGATGTTCTCAACAGCTGGTACTGACACTAGAGGTGGGGAGAGGGCATTCTGTGGGGCCTCCATATTGATTGCGGAGGCCAGGGTAAAGATGTTTGTACCTGCAAGAGACATAGAGAGAATGCAATGTGAACAAGGGATAGAACCTGTGGCATGCTAAGAACTCACACAAAGTTGGAGTAAGAGAGGAATAGCACAGCAGTGAACAATGTTTCTTACTGAGTGGTCAGGACACTGATGATTCAGCACTTCCGCGGGACCTGATCTTCATTGGGGAGGGGCTAGATCCTCTCTTCAGTGGGGTTGAGGAGCCAATTTTGGGGACTGGCTTCTTCAAGTTCCTGTTGTTGGCCATCATCTCCTGGAATGGGACAAAGGAAGGGATTGAGTGAGATAAACATGGCTGGCACAGCTCTTAGTGCTGGTGCAGCTTGGTGAAGGTAGTGACTTCGGCAACCCAGAGACCATTCAGGGATAGTAGTATTGTGGTTGTGTAGGTTGGCAGCAAGTGAGGGAAGATGTTCCATGCAATATTGAGTGTGGGAAGTGGGCGTGGTTGTGAGGTAGTGGATTGAAGATGTTGGGAATTACCCTGGTGGGGCGAAGAAGGTCATCGTCCTTCTTTCTACATCACTGGCTGTTCCTTCAGAAGGTTGAGACTATGCAGATCTGAGGGTGACCTGAGACCAGCTTGGCAGGGTCTTATATTGGGGGCTCCTTTGCCAGCCTTGGGGCAAAAGAGTAGCCCTCCTCTGCACCACCCTGTTCACCAGTATCAATAGTTCCTGCCCATAAAGTGGGATACCAGCCTTTTCCTATCACCTTGGACTGGGGCAAGTTAATTGAAGCATACAGGGCAGCTCTGGATAGATAGTGCTTAACTGGGTGCAAGTGGCCTTTTCAATCTAGTGCCAGCATGAATGGTAAGAGTATTTCATTCAAACAGATCCACATGACATTCTCAGGGGAAGCTGGTTCTGGGCCTGTGCTCTCTCTCAAAGGAATCTAATGTCCTCGTTAATGACATATTTGGACCTGATGAAGGGTTCTGCTTGAAATGTTGACTCTTCTGCTCTCTGATGCTGCTTGACCTGCTGCACTCCACATTTTACCGACTCTGACTTTCCAGCATCTGCAGTTGTCACCTCTCCAAGGTAGTTGAGAGACTCTAATTGGGTGGGATGCTGGCAGAGGAGGGAGCCTTTCCGCTTTCTGGCCTCCACCTTAATTAAGTCCGGGGCGAGAAGTTTTATGCATGGCCCATCCAAGTCTGCCGGTTGAGGATCTTCAATGGGCAATTGATGCTCAGTTTCAGCCCACTTAAAGGCTTCATCCTGGTTATTTATCTAGTGGTGGGCAGGGGCTTAGCATAACAGAATCCCAAACCCTACTGGGTTTGTTTCAGGCTCTGATGTCAGTAGGGAGTGGGGGAGGGTCTCTCATTCAGAGGCACTCTGTCTGATCGAGGAACCTGGCATCAAGGAAGTGCAGGCCGACTGACTGGTGCTTCTCTGCCCTTCTTTCCTTTCCTGTTGGCACCCCCAACCCGTGACCCCCTCGCCTCACACCTCTGTCCTATCGTCGTCCACATTAGATTCCTCTGAGAGAGAGCACAGCCCCACAACCAGCTTCCCCTGATTGAATAAAATGTCCTAACCATTCTTGCTGGCACCAGATTTAAAAGGCCATTTGCACCCAATTAAGCACTGTCTATCCAGAGCTGCCCTGTGTGCTTCGATTAACTCACCTCTTGAACCAAAGTCAATTGAGAGGTGTTAAAGGACACTGGAAGCAGGAGAGTAGAGGACAATTTCGCTGCTCATGATGGGGCTGGGATTCAGGTTCAAGTCTGTTGCACAAACAGACAAATGAAAAATCCTACTTTTGGAAAGTTGACCTGCCCAAGCAATTGTGCTGCTGTTGGAGTTGACAGCAATGGAAGTACAGGCACTGACACAAGACACTGATGGGGAAGCAATTATATACAGAGCTGGAAGTAACATAAGTAGAGATATTGTCCCTAATATAGAAGCAAAATCTATGCATACTGGAAATTTGATATCTAAAGAGAACATACTGGAAATACTCAGTCCATCTGGCAGCCACTGTAGGGAGACATGCAAAATGAAAAGATAATTGTCCTGAAATGTTAACACTTCTCTCACCAGAGATGCTGCCAGATATACTGAATCTTTCCAGTGTTGTCTGTTTTTATGTCTCTCTGTCACAACCAAGGCTGGAGGAGTGCAGGCTTTAAGCAACAATATTGACCGGCCAAAATAAAACAATAAAACTGTGGATGGTGGAGATCTGAAATAAACAAAAACAGAAATTGATGGAGAAATTCAGCAAGTCCAACAGCATTTGTTTTAGAATACAGAATATAGAACATAGAACAGTACAGCACAGTACAGGCCTTTCAGCCCACAATGTTGTGCCTAGCATTTATCTTAATCTAAGATGAACCTAACTGACACATCCCTCAATTTACTGCCGTCCATGTGCTTGCCCAGCTGTCGCTTAAATGTCCCTAATATCTCTGACTCCATTACTACAGCTGGCAGTGCATTCCACGCACCCATCACTCTCTGCATAAAGAACCTACCTCTGACATCTCCTCTATACTTTCCTCCAATCACCTTAAAATTATGACCCTTCGTGACAGCCATTTCTGCCCTGGGGAAAAGTCTCTGGCTATCTACTCTTCCTGGCAAGGCTTTCTCGTGCCCCCTCCTAGCTCTCCTCAGTCCATTTTTGAGTTCTTTCCTAGCTACCCTGTAATCATCTAAAACTGTGCCAGATCCTTCTTCCTCAACCTTAGGGAAGCTTCCTTCTTCCTTTTGATGAGAAGCTCTTCTCCTCTTGTCATCCAATTGTTGTTTTCTCTCAACAGTTGCTGCCAAATCTATCAACCAAGCTTTAAAAAACACACAGTGATTGGTTTATCAAAAAGACGAAACTTAGTTAATAAAGATACAATAGTTAGTGTACACAGTCAGTAGTAGAAAAGGTTAAATGATTATCCTTCCAAATACACTCAAAACACACACACACACACACAAGCGCCCTCACACACTCTTCAGGTATAAGAGAAAAAACAAACATGCAAACAATTTTTCTACAAAGATTGACTTTGTGAATAAAAACGGGTTGTTCTTGAAGGTGAGAGGAGCAAAGAGTAAAATGTTTGAGAGTCTGTTGCTCTGATGTTCCGACTGGTGTGGTCAAGTCAACGTCTTTGACGTTTTGCAGGCACATTTTGCTCAAGGAATACAATCTCAAAATGCTTCTTCAATCATTCTTTCAAAAGAACGATAGTTTTCACTTTGAACTCAAGCACCAGCATTTTATTTTCAGAAATGAGATAAATCAATTTCTGTTTTTGTTTATTTCAAATCTCCAGCATCCCCAGTTTCGATGTTTTATTTTCTTAGCAAGCTATCCACGAATTCAGCTTGTTCTTAGTAGGCTTCTCTCTAACTGAACCAAATAAAATGAGCACTGCTCCAAACCAGATACCAGTCAAAGTAATTCCAGCAGGTCTCTACAGCAAAGCAAGCAATTATCACCAATCATGTGATTTACAGGATTATTAAGAAGCAATTCCAATGTCCACCGTGAACTTGTAATGACCTTTTCTAAAGTCACACCCCCAAGTATTTCCGCAAAACGTGAAACAAATCAAATTTCCACAATCTTTCAAGATTAAAGCCCTCCATGCAATATTAAGTATAATACATGTTTGCAACACTTCCATCCTTGGGAAAAAAAAAACACTTGCTTTTAAATGTTTTCCCTTGTAAAATGTTGATAAAGCACTAATAGTTATGAAAATGATACTTTCACCCACCTGCACTGATTTGCTTTTTAGATGTAATCTATGCATTTATCTCTTCTTTGTACTTACACAATTCAAAGAAGCTTACACTGTTGACAAAGCATTGGTGATTACATTGTTTTCTACTAGCACTGTGAACATTTTTTAAAAAAGATAGTGCTTTAACAGCATACTCCATTGAAATAATGTGGCATTTTGGTTTTCAGTTTTTTCGACAAGGGCTAGAGGATTACGATCAGTATATACCAATTTATCAGTAGCCATTATAAGGCACATATTTCAAATGTACAAGGGCCATTAGCAATCTCAGGATTTCTTTTTCCATCTTAGAGACTCTCTTCTGGTGTTGATACAGATTTTTAGAGAAATACCCTATTGCTTGCACTAAGCCTGAACCATCTTCTTGCAACAGGGCTGCATCCACTCACTCGTCACTAGCCTTTGTAAGGCTTATTAAAATTTGGTACAGCTCCCTGGTTCATTGATCGAATTGGCTTTCAGCCTCAAAAGATCTCCTGACCACACTACCTTGATGTTGTTCTCATTGAATCCCTACAGTGTGGAAGCATGCACTTAGCTGATCGGGTTCACACTCACCCTCTGAAGAGTATCCCACACAGGTCCACAACACCTTCCCCCCCACCTCTGACCCCCACCCTATCCCTGCAGGCCCACATTTCCCATGGCTAACCCACCTCGCCTACACTTTCCTGGATACTAAGGGCAATTTAGCATGACCAGTCCACCTAACCTGTGGATCTTTGGAGTGGACCAGATACATTAGTAGATCAGTTGCTGTGCAAAAATTTGGTACAAATCTTTGTAAAACAAAAATTGCACATTCTCAAGGCTCTCTCTATTTTCATGTTGTTTCGAGGGCAGGGAACTTACTTTTGCTGTTGTTTTCAGCACATGTCTTTGCCCTAATTAATGGTGGTAGGGAAGTTACTCTGGTCTTTGCAAATTCACTTTTGGCCTGTTTTATCGCCAAAGCAACTAATTGTAATTTCCTTCTGTTTGGCATAAACCAGCTGAATTTATTTTGTTCGCCATGAACGTTTGCCGAATGAGCTCATTGGTTTACATGGAATCATAGAATCCTGACAGTGCGGGAAGCATTTTATTCTTTTTCAATTAACTTATGGCATTAGGTAAGGGGAGCTGTGAAACTAATCAAAGCAATATTTCTAAGATTGAAAAATAAAATCGCCCATGTTCGACCCATGAGTCTGTTTTCCATTTCATGGGAGTCTGCAAATCAGCTCAAGAACACCTTAAAGTACAATGAAAACCATAAAACAGTTGCCCAATACCCATATCAATGCTGAACATTCGAACCAAGGAATGAGGTGTTAATATTATTACCATTATAATTGCTGAAAGCCTAGTTCAGTGGGCTGTATGGTAAAGTAAGTTACCTAATCATCTGATTAGCTAGAATTATCAAAGGTAAATGATCTAAGTTATCAAAGTAATCAAAGTTCCCCTCCAAGCCACTCACTATCCTGATTTGGAAGCCGTTCATTGATTGTTACTGGGTCAAACTCCTGGAAATCCCTATCTGAGCTTTGAGGGTGTACCTACACGAAATGGATTACAATGGCTCAAGAAGGCACCACCACCATTGCCCAGTCAGTGATGCCCACATTCATGAAAGAATTTTTTAAAAATTGACGCTCCATATCAGGGGATGCAAGGGCCTAGTGGTATTATAACTGCACTCTTCATCCAGCGACCCAGATAATGTTCTGGGGAACTGGGTTTGAAACCCACCATGGCAGATGGTGGGATTTGGATTCTATAAAAAAAAGGAAAAACAAATAAAAATCTGGAATTAAGAGTCTTATGATGACCATGTCTCAATTGTGGATTATCGGGAAAAACCCATCTGGTTCACTACTGCCCTTTTGGGAAGCAAACTGCCATCCTTACCTGGTCTGGCCTACATGTAATTCCAGGCTCACAGCAATGTGGCTGATTCTTAATCCCCCTCTGGGCAATATATGCTGCCTAGCCAGTGATACCCTCATCTGGTAAATACATTTTTAGAAATCACCAGAAAAAAAAATTCTGTGTTGAAACAATATTCTCATTGAGAGGAGAATAAGCAAGTACAGGTGTGTCAAGGAGTAAGGACAGTGGAGGATAAAAGGGATCGTGAGGATGAAGCAGAAAGAGGCCTAGACAATTCCCAGGTCAAGCCATCTACTAGCTGGTGAGCAAACATTAAACTGTCAGTGAGGTTAGACACAATTAGAGGTAAAGGATGCAAGGACTGAGGGAAGCAACCCACTGAGCTTAAAGGATTCTGCCAGGACTAACCAGATTGTACAACTTCAGCCATACATGTTATGGATATAGAGGAATCCATTGCACTAAAACAGAATCCTTTTTGCTTCTGCCCATAGCAACAGGCCCTGATGAAAACAGAGACCAATACAGTTGGAAAACTTTCTAAATGAACCCAGTCAAAGCGACTGGCATTCCACAATAGTATTAATGCCTGGTTCAACCAAATTCTGCGTCAGCTACAGAAAGGTCCATGCATCAGAGGCAGACTCCCATCCAATTCCTCACTTGGAAAACAATATTGATAGAGTTGGCAATGCCAGATTTCTTCCTAAAATAGATTTATTGTAAGTATACAGACGTGTTCCCTTAACATCCAGAGTTAAAGAGATATTTGATATTCAGGACTGGATGGCCTGACCTGATCAGCATTATAAGGGTTTGATGGTACCTTTCAAATTCTCCTCCTGCCTACAGTTGTTATGCTGTAGATTTAATCTGTTATATGCAAATTACTCCAACTTCCTGAAACCTTTTATATGAAATTGGAATATTCGTCTGACTGGACCGCCATTGGCAATCTATATGTTATTAAAAACTAGATTAACTTCTATACCACTGTGTTAGCAGTGATTGCTCTTAATGGTTTGGACTCAAATAGCCCTATCCATGACAATAAGGATAAACTGGTGTAATGCTTTTGTTTTTCATAAAGTTCCCACACAATGCACCACCACCCTATTAAATGTTTCCATAAACTTGGTGCTTTTATTGCTTGTTGGAGCTTTCCCAAAATGTGCAACATTTGACACATGTTACAAAAGCTGTACTATGTCATTGCAAAGACATGGTCACTAAAAATGCTGACTTATTCAAGTTTGGAACTTCCAGATTCCAAAATATACTGCCATTGAATTTCATAGGCTATTCATGGTATTTCTTGATACTTTTTGGTGTTATTTATATCTTGTGAACTACCATCCACTCTCACGCTCCAGGCCTGTGAAGAGGTCTCCACTCCCTTACCAGAATCCCATTTATCACATCATTGCATTCCAGAACTCCACCAGTCCAACTATAGTTTGAGACAATTGATCTGTTTTTCGTAACTCTGGACTGAATTACCAGGCCTCGATCAGAGAAAACTTATTGAACACTTCCTTCAGATAATCCAAGTCCACAAAGAATATTTCTGCTGACCAGACACCTGTCCGTAATGCTAATTCAATGTAGCACTTTGATTGACCCATTACTCGGGTCATTACTCATGAAGGAAGTATTCCTGGAATCTTTTCCTGTAACTGTTGCCTCCTTGATTTCTCTTGACCTTTCAATGACGACAAGAAAAGTTCCAAACTTCGCTCCTGCCAAACCATTCACTAGGTACAAGTCAAATTTGTCTATGGATAAACTGTGGATAAACCCTGTAGTGAACAGTCCAGATGTGATGTCACACGTTAGGTGCACCTGCTACAAAGATACTGGTACCGGTACCATTTACTAAACCTTTGACATTCATGTCACCCTCTGGTGGAAAATTCACACCCTTCCTCAGCAGAAAGAGCTTGAGTGACTCCAGTTTCTTTAAGTAGAGCTATAGGTTTATAAGACCTGCTGTAGAGAGCTCATAAAGGGCCACCTGGTATCAGTGCCATCTTGAACAGATGCATCAACATATTCAAGAACAGCTCCTTCTCTGCCATTATTGGACTACTGAATGGAGTCTCTAACTTCAAATAGTGTTGATCTTGTTCATGTTGATCTTGCTTTGCGCATCTCCTGTGCAGTTGTAATGTGTGCCTCACTGTATAAGCAACCCATTGTTGGTATGTCCTTGTTTGCTGTGATTTGCCTGGATTGCTTGCAAAACAAAGCTTTTCATTGTACTTAGGCACACGTGACTCCAATAATCAAATCAAATCGAGGTTTACTTGCCTCATTTGGGATATAGGGTTTTAATTTTTTCTTTTGACAAGAATTCCCTGTAACTCTACGATGTGCTGTTTATTTTCCCTTCACTCACAGCAGTAGTATATCTCTTAGCTGCAGTTAGACAATTGAGAGGTGCTGAGGCCTCCAACTAAAAACGTTATTGAAGGCATTAAGACAAGGTACTGGATTTAATGGGTGAGATATGAGATATCAAGAGGTGCCAGTTTGAGGGCAGTTCCTTTGAGCCCGGGGGTTTCTGGAGAAGGTTCCCCAACACACTTGCCCCACCCAAGCCGATGCAGCAAGTATTGGCAGTTCTCCCAACTGGCATGACCTCCAGCAGATGCTGGCATTTTATTCACAGCAGAAGTAGGAGGTTGATGTAAGGGTTTTAATAAAACTAAGGATGGCAGGCAGTTTCCCCAGTTCCCATTTAATTGTGGTGCTGGCAGGCCTGGATGAGGCTTGTGGTATCCATGGTGCCCAATGCATTTTAGGTGCCACTCTGTCGTGAATTAAAGTCCAGTCCACAAAGATAATTCAGTGGATGAAAGTAATTCTGCTATCAATTCCATCAGAATTTCATTCTCTTATTTTCAGAAATTACACATTTCAATAAGTAAGGAGAGAATAGGTGAAAATATTTGATCAAGACAATATTTCATACAATCCTGTATAATCTGGCACAGGATTCTGATAAATATGTGATAATGTCCATTGTCTGTAAAATAGTATCTGTTGTTTATCGCAGTGTGACATCTTTAACATTGTACAGGTCTAACACAGTATAAACATTAGCATTAATAAGAATTCCAATTGCATACATTGCTTACTCATTGAATTGTACACTGTAATAGATGTATATAGAGGAACCATAATTCTTTGAGATTCTACCCAATCCCCCATGTAAACTAAAACAATGTTGCAAGTCCAACATTCCTCCTTCAAACAATCCCTGCAGTGTGGAAAGAGGCATTTGGCTCATTGAGTCTGCATGATGAAGGGCTTATGTCCGAAACGTTGACTCTCCTGCTCCTTGGATGCTGCCTGACCTGCTGTGCTTTTCCAGCACCACACTGTTCACTTCTGAAGAGCATCCAACCAAGACCCACTCCCCTATCTGATCCATGGCTCATTCTACACATCCTAAGACACTACAGTCAATTTTGCATGGCCAATCCACCTAACCTGCACATCTTGGTCTGCGGGAAGAAACCAGAGCACCTGGCAGAAACCCACGCAGACACAAGGAGAATATGCAAACTCCAGACAGACTGTCACTTAAGGCTGGAATTTAACCCTGGGCCTTGGCACTTTTAGATACATTCTGAGGATGCATGGTTGCACAGTCATGATTCGGTAGGTTTGGTTCAACTGAAATTCTTTTGATCACAATCACAAATTTCTCTTGGATATTGGAAGAAAAGATTTCCTTTATGTACAGGGAAGAAAATGGTTTTAACCTAATCTCACTTTGTTGCTTGAATTAAGCAATTGCTTTCTTTGCAATGATTTATTTTTCCATTTGGAAGTAGCTGTTGTGTATATAAATTTGCAAGATCAATAATCAATTAACCTGAGAAGTTCTGAAATGTGACAGTGTTATCAGACTGTTGGGTCCATATTTTTGCACTGCTGGTGCGTATTTTATGTCTTTTTGAAAATGTAGAGTAGTCTGGAGTAATAAGACATTGTACTTGGCCAGGAAAACCAAGGATCCCTCCCACTGTAATTAGTTGGAAAGTTTTAATATGTATCCCAAGTGCAATCTGATAAACTCTGTTGAATTGATTTACAGACTCTCAGTCCACCTCCTATTAACATGCTTATTTATGATAAACGAACCTAATAGTTTCCCAAATGCTTGAGTTTAAAGAAGGAAAGCTGGTTTGCCATTCATTGGAATGGTCTCCTCACTTTGCTTTGATCCTAATTACAGAAGGGAGATGCCAGGCTGTGGGAAGTGGATCTAGTCTGTTCCCACAATGACATATGAAGTTACATTAATCAGCTAGTTGTACATTTTATTTTTCCATCCTTTAGAAATATGCTTTCAGGAAGTGACTGTGGTTGAATGATGTAAATGGTTGTGGAATGAGTAAATGTTAAACAGCTTACTTCAACAAATGCACTTAGATCTTCTTCAAGAGGCTTTGTCTATAGTGGTTATTAAAAATAATGGATCAGAAATCTCAAGATATATATATTGCTTCAGGAATTTTGCTTTTCCTTTTCTGCAAAGATAAAGATAGGTTTGATTTAATTTTTGAATAAGAATTCATTTTCTTTGACATGCTTTCTGTATTTTTTTATCAAGGTATTCATCCTCACATTAGTCAATTCTTCACCCATATGGACATTCTTCATTTGGTTGTGCCAACTCAGTGATGCTGTTATAACTGTTGTTGGGAAATGGAGACAGTATTAAAGTTACACCCAGTCAGGTTCTTGTCTGGCATTCTTTTTGAGCAGAGATCACAGGGAATGATTAGGATCCAATTACTCTATCTTAATCAAGACAATTGTGGCCATAGCTAAAATCATAGATTAGCACACATGAGTAAATCAAAGCCAGGATTAGCCTCTGCAAAGGCAAACATGACAAAATATTGATGTAGCATCTTTAATGTAAGTAAACTATGATACCAAGCCACATAAGGAAATATTAAAGATAGAATCTTACAGGTGTTTGAGTGATGTGGGTGATGGTGGGAGGTGTGGCTGGATTGGATGAGAAGTCAAGCAAAGCCCATTTTAATGTCAAGAGCATCTCACTCCAACTTGTATGCTTTACACAAGTATGCTTAAAATGGTGACTCTCCTGCTCCTCGGGTGCTGCTTGCCAGGCTATGCTTTTCCAGCACCGCACTCTTCGACCCTGCTTTACACAAGTGATGTGCAAAGTTTCTCCTGTGCAGTGACGAGTAACCAATCGGGTTTATGGCTTGCCAAAGGCTTTGTTGACGGCCCATCTCACCTCACTATTATTCAGCTTTCCAATTACCCACACTCACCAAACCAAGCTTGACAGTGAGAAAACTCAACGTGGAACCCAGTGCAGGTACCTGGTAAATTCAGTCCGTCGTTTGTTCTTAACAACCTCCATGTTGGACACCAGGCACTCACATTTCAGGGCTCTCTCTCAGTGTGCCAGCTATATGCACAGCCCATCCATGGACATCTGCATTCAACTTGTGCCAGCCTCTAAATACCCTCATAGCATATCTCTACTTCAAGTATAAGACATTTCTGCATTTAAATGCTGCACTTTGGGCTGCACTGGCAACTATCATTATAATGCTGCAGCAAATATGCTTGGACATTCATGGAGTGGACTAGGCTGCATCTCTGAGGTAAAAACAATGACTGCAGATGCTGGAAACCAGATTCTGGATTAGTGGTGCTGGAAGAGCACAGCAGTTCAGGCAACATCCAAGGAGATTCGAAATCGACATTTCGGGTAAAAGCCCTTCATCAGGAATAAAGGCAGTGATCCTGAAGCGTGGAGAGATAAGCTAGAGGAGGGTGGGGGTGGGGAGAAAGTAGCATAGAGTACAATAGGTGAGTGGGGGAGGGGATGAAGGTGATAGGTCAGGGAGGAGAGGGTGGAGTGGATAGGTGGAAAAGGAGATAGGCAGGTAGGACAAGTCCAGACAAGTCATGGGGACAGTGCTTAGCTGGAAGTTTAGAACTAGGGTGAGGTGGGGGAAGGGGAAATGAGGAAACTGTTGAAGTCCACATTGATGCCCTGGGTTGAAGTGTTCCGAGGCGGAAGATGAGGCATTCTTCCTCCAGGCATCTGGTGGTGAGGGAGCAGCGGTGAAGGAGCCCAGGGCCTCCATGTCCTCGGCAGAGTGGGAGGGGGAGTTGAAATGTTGGGCCATGGGGCGGTGTGGTTGATTGGTGCGGGTGTCCCGGAGATGTTCCCTAAAGCGCTCTGCTAGGAAGCGCCCAGACTCCCCAGTGTAGAGGAGACCGCATCGGGAGCATGGATACAATAAATGATATTTGTGGATGTGCAAGTAAAACTTTGATGGATGTGGAAGGCTCCTTTTGCGCCTTGGATAGAGGTGAGGGAGAAGGTGTTGGTGCAGGTTTTACAGTTCGTGCGGTGGCAGGGGAAAGTGCCAGGATGGGAGGGTGGGTTGTAGAGGGGTGTGGACAGGACCAGGTAGTCACGGAGGGAACAGTCTTTGCGGAAGGCGGAAAGGGGTGGGGAGGGAAATATATCCCTGGTGGTGGGGTCTGTTTGGAGGTGGCGGAAATGTCGGCGGATGATTTGGTTTATGCGAAGGTTGGTAGGGTGGAAGGTGAGCACCAGGGGCATTCGGTCCTTGTTACGGTTGGAGGGGTGGGGTCTGAGGGCGGAGGTGCGGGATGTAGACGAGATGCGTTGGAGGGCATCTTTAACCACGTGGGAAGGGACATTGCGGTCTCTAAAGAAGGAGGCCATCTGGTGTGTTCTATGGTGGAACTGGTCCTCCTGGGAGCAGATCCGGCGGAGGCGGAGGAATTGGGAATACAGGATGGCATTTTTGCAAGAGGTAGGGTGGGAAGAGGTGTAATCCAGGTAGCTGTGGGAGTCGGTGGTTTTGTAAAAAATGTCAGTGTCAAGTCGGTCGTCATTAATGGAGATGGAGAGGTCCAGGAACGGGAGGGAGGTGTCAGAGATGGTCCAGGTAAATTTAAGGTCAGGGTGTAATGTGTTGGTGAAGTTGATGAATTTCTCAGCCTCCTCGCGGGAGCACGAGGTGGCGCCAATGCAGTCATCAATGTCGCGGAGGAAGAGGTGGGGAGTGGTGCCGGTGTAATTATGGAAGATCAACTGCTCTACGTAGCCAACAAAGAGACAGGCATAGCTGGGGCCCATACGTTTGCCCATGGCTACCCCTTTGGTCTGGAGGAAGTGGGAGGATTCAAAGGAGAAATTGTTAAGGGTGAGGACCAGTTCGGCCAAACGAATAAGAGTGTCGGTGGAAGGGTACTGTTGGGGA
Organism: Chiloscyllium plagiosum; assembly: GCF_037043375.1. NCBI lineage: Eukaryota > Metazoa > Chordata > Chondrichthyes > Orectolobiformes > Hemiscylliidae > Chiloscyllium > Chiloscyllium plagiosum. The sequence continues at coordinate 15,116,618 of NW_028270145.1, read as the reverse complement.
CATCTGGAGAGGAAAAAACGGAGGGCTCGAAGGCCCTGGTCATGGCGGATGCAGGTGTAGAGGGATTGGATATCCATGGTGAAGATGAGGCGTTGGGGGCCGGGGAAACGGACGTCTTGGAGGAGGTGGAGGGCATGGGTGGTGTCTCGAACGTATGTGGGGAGTTCCTGAACTAGGGGGGATAGGACAGTGTCGAGGTAGGTAGAGATGAGTTCAGTGGGGCAGGAGCATGCTGAGACAATGGGTCGACCAGGGTGGTCAGGCTTGTGGATCTTGGGAAGGAGGTAGAACCGGGCAGTGCGGGGTTCCCGGACTATGAGATTGGAAGCTGTGGGTGGGAGATCTCCTGAGATGATGGTTTGGTGATGGGGCTCTTCACTAGCTGTCATGGTGCACACTCACCCTGAACCTACCTGGATGCCCTTAGCATTCCTGTCAAAGGGTCATGCAGCAGAGAAACAGGCCCTTCGGCCCACCATGTTTATGCCAACCAATAAACACCAAGCTGCACAAAACCTATTTGCCTGCACTTGGTCCTTAGCCTACTGTGCCCTGCCATTTTAAGTTGCTCATCCAGTTGCTTAGAATCATAGAATCATAGAGATGTACAGCACGGAAACAGACATATCGGTCTAACCCATCCATGCCAATCAGATATCCCAACCAATCTAGTCCCACCTGCCAACACCCAGCCCATATCCCTCCAATCCCTTCCTATTCATATACCCATCCAGATGTCTTTTAAATGTTGCAACTATAACAGCCTCTACCACTTCCTCTGGCAGCCCATTCCACACACACACACACACATCACACTCTGTGCGAAAAAGTTGCTCCTTTGGTCTGTTTTATATTTTTCTCCTCTCACCCTAAACGCTTCTTAAATGTTACTAGAATACATTCCTCCAATACTCTCTCAGGCCTTGTCTTGGATTGCTTTGCTTTACCTCACACTCACTTTATCTCTCCTACCTGCTCTACCATTCTCAGTAATGCCTGTTAATGTCTTCCCTTACTCACTGGCACCCACCCGAACACCCAACATCACTAACACTGTATGCCCTGGTGCTGCCTACTCCACTCGCTAGGGACATCTATTCATCTGTACCAAACCGCTGTGCTACCACTTCCTAAAGGTCTGTGTCTTTCTAATTCCAGGAGGATAGCAGCCACCGTTAGGCCAGAAAGTGTCAAGATGAATACTTAGATTCCCAACATTCAGCTCCTTACCCTGAATGTGGAGAGCATTCTGAGTCTGAGAGCCCTGAATGGCTAACAGATCACATCCAATCCCCTGAACTGCTAGCATAGGCTACCCTGGCCCTATGGAGCCCAGGGCCTCCTGAGTGAAAGCTATCCCCTCCAACTTGACTTAGGTCTGCTGACAACAAGGACTAGCTTCCTTCTATTGTGTCTGCATTAAATGGCAAGGCGAGATAACAGGAGTCTGAGGCTTGTATCTCTGGCTAAGGGGGCAAAGCACTGAAAGGCAAAGCAAGGCAATGCTGGAAAATGCCTGAGAGGGTAGAAGACGCAAGTACTTTCACGATATTTAAGAAGACTGGGCAGTGGCTTATGTGGTGCCATTATTTAAGAAAAGTGGTAAGGGAAAGCCAGGGAACTATGGATTGGTGAGTCTGATGTTGGCGGTGGGTACATTGTTGGAGGGGTTTCTGAGGAACAGAATTTACGTGTATTTGGAAAGGCAGGGGATAGGAACAGTCAACATGGTTTTGTGCATGGAAAATCATGTCGCACTAACTTAAATGAGTTTTTTGAAGAAGTAAAGTTCTGCACAACCTGGCATCTTGCCTGGCACCAGAGCATCAACTGTGTGGCACGGTGGCTCAGTGGTTAGCACTGCTGCCTCACAGCACCAGGGACCCAGGCTTGATTCCAGCTTGATTGTCTGCATGGAGTTTGCACATTCTCCCTATGTCTGTGTGGGTTTCCTCCCACAGTCCAAAGATGTGCAGGTGAACTGGCCATGCTGAATTGCCCATAGTGTTAGGAATACTAGTCAGAGGGAAATGAGTCTGGGTGGGTTACTTTTCAGAGGGTTGATGTGGACTTGTTGGGCCAAAGGGCCTGTTTCCACACTGTAGGGAATCTAAATCTAAAAAAAAGTGACAAAGATGATTGATGACGGTAGAGTGGTGGATGTTGTCTACATGGACTTCAATAAGTCTTTTGCAGGGTTAGAGGTATTTTGGCCAAATGCTGGCAAATGGGCCTAGATTAATTTGGGATATTTGGTCAGCATGGATGAGTTAGATTGAAGGATCTGTTTCCATGCTCTACAACTGTATGACTAATCATCTGGGTAAGACCTCTTATGTTTCTACTATTCTTACCTATTCTTGCCTTCCTATGACATCAGATCCACACAATTAGTTGACTCTTAATGCCCTCTGAAATGATAAAGCAAGCCTTTCAGTTGAACCCAATCATTACAGAAATGTCAAAACTCAAATCAACTTGGGCCAACAACCTGCTTTTGATGTCGGCAAAACATCAATCCAGTTTTGCCAGTACCTTAAAATCCTCCTTACTAACACCTTAGAGTTTGCATCAATATTGAAAGAGCCAAACCATAAGCTTGAAAGAACAACAGCCTGACACAGATAAACTCACATTCCTTGTAGACAATATCGCAGACACTGCAATCTTCATCCATTGGTATGGCCTATCCCACCAGAAGGACAAAACCACCAATATGTCACAGTGACATACAGCTGGGAGGAAGTTACCATGGGAACCTTTAACATTAACTCTAGACACCATGAAGTCTCATGGCATCATGTCAAGAACGGGAAAGGAAAGTTCTTGCTGATTAGTATCTACTGGCCTGTCTCAGCTAATGAATCAGTGCTCCACAATGTTGAACTTGGACAGTGCAAGGGTGACAAGGACACAGAATGCACTGTCAATGTCAATCACCAAGAGTTGCTTTGTAAAACCATTACTGTCTAAGCTGGTTGAGTCCTGAAGAACATAGCTGAAGGACTGGCTCTGCAGTAAGTGGTGAAGCAACAGAGGGAAAAACCTGCTGAACTTTCATCAATCTACCTATTGCAGATGCAGCTGTCCATGGTAGGGCAGGTCAGAGTAACCACAGCTCAATTCTTGTAGAGATCTTGGCTTGTTTTCATATTGAAGAGACTGGTGATCTTGTTATGTGGTAATACCATCAAGCTTAATAGAATACACTCAGGACAGATCCAGCAGCTGCAATAATTGAATTTTATAAACACTTAACCACATACCTACAAATATTTAAAAAGATAAGTTGCCATAGTGAAACAGTCATTGAGTCATACAGCACAGAAAAAGACCCTTCGGTCCAACCAGTCCATGTCGAACATAATCCCAAACTAAACTAGTCCCACCTGCCTGCCCAGCCCATATCCATCCAAATCTTTCCTATTCACGTACTTATCTAAATGTTTTTTAAACATTATAATTGTACCCTCATCGACCACTTCCTCAGGAAGTTCATTCTTACTGAAATATTTATACCATCGATAGTCACAGGTGAGATGCCGGAAGACTGGAGGTTGGCTAAAGTGGTGCATCTGTTTAAGAAGGGTGGTAAGGACAAGCCAGGGGACTATAGGCCAGTGAGCCTGACGTCGGTGGTGGGCAAGTTGTTGAAGGGAATCCTGAGGGACAGGATGCACACGTATTTGGAAATCTTAGGACTGATAGTCAACATGGCTTTATGCGTGGGAAATCATGGCTCACACACTTGATTGAGTTTTTTGAAGAAGTAACAAAGAGCATTGATGAGGGCAGAGTGGTAGATGTGATCTATATGGACTTCAGTAAGGCGTCCAACAAAGTTCCCCATGAGAAACTGGTTAGCAAGGTTAGATCTCACGGAATACAGGGAGAACTAGCCATTTGGATACAGAACTGGCTCAAAGGTAGAAGACAGAGGGTGGTGGTGGAGGGTTGTTTTTCAGACTGGAGGCCTGAGGCCAGTGGAGTGCCACAAGGATCGGTGCTGGGTCCACTACTTTTTGACATTTCCATAAATGATTTGGATGTGTGCATAAGAGGTATAGTTAATAAGTTTGCAGATGACACCAAAATTGGAGGTGTAGTGGACAGCGAAGAGGGTTACCTCAGATTACAACAGGATTTTGATCAGATGGACCAATGGCTGAGCAGTGGCAGATGGAGTTTAATTTGGATAAATGCGAGGTGCTGCATTTTGGAAAAGCAGATCAGTGCAGGACTTATACACTTAATGGTAAGGTCCTAGGGAGTGTTGTGAACAAAGAGACCTTGGAGTGCAGGTTAATAGCTCCTTGAAAGTGGAGTCGCAGGTAGATAGGATAGTGAAGAAGGTGTTTGGTATGCTTTCCTTTATTGGTCAGAGTATTGAGTACAGGAGTTGGGAGGTCATGTTGCAGCTGTACAGGACATTGGTTAGGCCACTGTTGGAATATTGCATGCAACTCTGGTCTCCTTTCTATCGTAAAGATGTTGTGAAACTTGAAAGGGTTCAGAAAAGATTTACAAGGATGTTGCCAGAGTTGGAGGATTTGAGCTATAGTGAGAGGCTGAACAAGCTGGGGCTGTTTTCCCTGGGGAGTCAGAGGTTGAGGGGTGACCTTTTAGAAGTTTACAAAATTATGATGGGCAAGGATAGGATAAATAGACAAAGTCTCTTCCTTGGGTTGGGGAGTCCTAAACTAGAGGACATGGGTCGAGGGTGAGAGGGGGAAAATATAAAAGAGACCTAAGGGGCAATGTTTTCACACAGAGGGTAGTACGTTTTTGGAATGAGCTGCCAGAGGAAGTGGTGGAGGCTGGTACAATTGCAATGTTTGGCGAATCATCACCAACCCTAACCTGAGGGGTACCACACCTCAAGTGAAGGGAAAGGTTGAGAAGGAGACTCCTTCGTGATAACCTTAACTGGTGTGGGAATTGAACCCATGTTGTTGGAGTCACTCTACATTGCAAACTAGCTGTCCAGCCATCTAAACGAAATAACCTGCTTTTTGTAATTTTTAAAAGCATACTAAACAGCATAAATGACTGCTATAATCACGTACTAGGACTTAGTTATAACCTTCAAAAGGTTGTCAGATGTCACTTATCAGCCAGACAATCAATGCATTGTCTGTTCCTTGATAGGTTGTCATGGTGGCTCAGTAGTTAGCAGTGTTACCTCGCAGTGCCAGGGACCTGGGTTCAATTCTAGCCTTGGACAACTGTCTGTATGGAATTTGTACATTCAGTCCTTACTTGTGTGGGTTTCCTTCCATATTGCAATGATGTTCAGGTTAGGTAGATTGGCTGTGCCAAATTTTAGATCGTGGGCAGGTTAGGTGGAATAGCTATAGTGGTTACAGGGATAGGGTAGAGGGGTGGGATATCCTTCAACGGATTGTTGTGGACTTGATGGGCCAAATGACCTACCCCCACACACTGTCGGGGTTCTATAGATCAAGAACACTAATAGTGTGTAATAACCTGCTACAGGTAAAGATAAACAGTAAAGTTACAAGTTACACCTCTCCAGTAAGGAGATGTGGAAATAACTTTCCACTTAACCTGAGCTGGTTATCTGGACAGCAAGCCTTTGTCCTGACAGTGATTGATTTAACCCCTGAACCATTCTCTGCCTCTCTACCCAAAGAGCCTTGGTCACAATACTCCAACTGCATTGAATCCAACAGTCATCTAATCATATCATTTTGAAAGAACGAGCAGTTCAGGGATCATTGCGACTCTATAAACATTTACTGACAAGAGTAAAGGTCCTAACTCTGGGCTACAAAAGAAAGTTAAAAATCAAATGACACCAGGTTATAGTCCAACAGGTTTATTTGGAAGCACTAGCTTTTGAGGGGCTGCCTCTTTATCAGATGGTTGATGAAGGAGGAGTGCTCCAAAAGCGAGTGCTTCCAATTGAACCTGTTGGACTATAACCCAACGTTGTGTGATTTTTACCTTTGTACATCCCAGTCCAACACCAGCACCTCCACATCATGATTACAAAAGAAAAGCCTCTAGCCTGCAAAATGGAGTCAAAATTATTGTTCTCCAGAAGGAAACAACTTATCTTAATTAATATGGTAAAGCAGAGGTTAGATTTTAGCATAACTTCATCAGAAGACCCACAAACAGATTTATAAAGAAATGAAACTAGTTACCTCCATCTCCCCACCCCATACCACCACCACAAAGCAACTCTAAACTGCTAACTCCAGTTTTGGTCTTTTGCACTGTCATCTTACAAACAACGCCATTAGATAAATTGTTGAACCTTAGTTGTTTTGTATTTAAATTGTTGAAAATTGAAAAATCTCATCAACCCTTCTGAATTGATTACTTCTTTTGTGTTGACAAGCCTGCTTGTATTGCAACATATTCCCCCTGCCTGTACTCCTGGTTTCACCTTATGTCAGTGTTGTTATAGCCCTTAGAAAATCTGAACCCATAAACAGATGGAGTTAGCCAAATGTGTCCCAACTATTTAGAAAGAGAAAACATTAAATCATAATCTGTTTACCAACAGGAATTAAGAATAGAGAGAAAGCTCTCACAATCCCCAAATCTCCCTTTACTATGAGGTCAGGAATCAATCCTTGTTCAATGAGGAGTGAGGAAGGGTATACCAAGAGCAGAACTAGAAATGTGTAAATATGAGGTATCAACCTGGTGATGCCCCAATACATATCTAGTGGATGAAATATACAATAAACAGAGCTGAGAGATCCCACAATTAATGGAATAAATCTAAGCTCAGCAATCCTATCAGATCCAATCATGAATAATGATGAACAGTTAAACTGACTACAGAAAAGGCACCACAAATATCCCCATCGTCTATGACTGAGGAGCCCAGTACATCAGTGCAAAATAAAAAGCTGAGATGCTTTTTATCCAGAGGTGTCGGGCGAATGATCCATCTCGGCCTCCCTCCTCCCCTGAGATCCTCAGTATCATGTATCTAATATTTTATCCAAACAAAACACAGTTCTGTGGGTGCTAGAAATCAGGCATGAAAACAGAAAGTGCTGGAGAAATCCAGCCAATCTGGCAACATCTGTGCAGACAGAAACAGAGTTAAGGTTTCAAGTCCAGTAGAACCCTTCCTTGGAATGGGACGTGAAACATTAACTCTCTGTTCCTTTCTGGAGGTAGTGCCAGACTGGCTGAGCTTCTCCAGCACTATGTGTTTTTATTGCAAACTTTAGCCAGTTGGACTTACTCCATGTGGTATTGAGAAATTGAATGCACTGGATATTGCAAAATCTATGGGCCCTAGCAACATGCTCTCTAATATTCTTTCCAGCTGCATGGGCCTCTGAAATCTGCATAGCAATGGCTTCTGGAACCAGAAACCAATATCATGACTGCCATGTCAACACTGATTACCATGCACAGATCCTTGGAGCAGCTGCATGCAGCTATGGAGCTTAGCAATGTGCCGAAGACCTATTTACCAGAACGAGCCAAGCAATTCTAGTACATTTACAACACAGACATCTATACGACAGTGAGGAAATTTGTCCAGATATGTCCTGCCTGCAAAATTCAACCCAGCCAATTAAAGTCACATTGGTCTGTTCTCAAGCATCAGCAAAGTTTGTCAAAGTGGTATCAAGTGGCACCTCTAAAACCAGTTCAGTCAGGGCCGTTACTTCACTATCACTAGATCAAGATCCTGGAATCTTTTCCCAGCTGAGCTGTCGGTGTACATCAATTTGATGCAGTGCAGGTTTTTAAGAGCCTCCCCTCCCCACACCCTGTAACTTTCTCAATGGCAATTTGAAATGAGCAAAACAATGATGGTCTTCCCAAAGGCACTCATTCATTGAAACAGGAAAAAGCATGTGGGAAAAAGCATATCTTGTGTTGTTAAGGAAGTGGGGGAGTTTACAGAGATAGTGAGGGATGAGACTGTGGAGAGGTTTGAAAATAAGCTTGATAATTTTGAAATGGTGACATTGCTTAACCAGGGGACAATGTATTTCAAAGAGCACAGAGGTGATTTGTGAAAAGGACGTGTAGCAAGGTAAGACATAGATTTGGATTGTCTCATGTTTAGGGATTGAATAATTGGCATTAGAATAATCAAATATAGAGAAAACAAAAGAATATGATAGTTTCACCTGCAGGTACAGATATGTTTGGATGAAGCTGGGTGATATTATAGAGTTGTAAGCATAGACTCTTATATTTGCTGTAATAAGCAGCTCCTCTCAGCCAGTTTTGAAGCAGACTGATTACACCTCAGACCATTGCCACGGTGAGGGATTGGAGTTTGGAAGGAGAATAAATGACGATTGCTTCAGTGTTTCCAACATTTAACTGGAGGAAATTTTTGCTCATCCAAATACATAATGTCAGAGAAGCAGTGTATAACCACAATGAGTGAGGAAGTGAGAGAGTTGATTGTGAAATTTAGCTGGAGATAATGAGTCAAGGCTGTAAATTCCTATTCCGTGAACTCTGAGAGAAAGACTAGGAGATTCTCCTACCCTCATTGCCTATTGCCAGGCATTTGGAAGGACCTAGAGTCTGATAATTAACCACATTTTTTAACACACCTTTCATGGCCAATAAATCCTGGTCTGGGGCTTGAACCTGGAACTTCTTGCTTCAAGGTAGGAATGCTTATACAGCATTGCAAGATCTCTAAAGTAGAGCATGCATGGAATCAAAGACATGATGCTATTCTGTCTCAATATTATTATGTTCAATAGCTATCCACCCGCTGCAATGTCATCCAACCCTTCACTCCAACAGTCTGCATCAACATTTTTGTCCATAAGTGTGTATATGCCATGCAAAGCAGTATGGAAATAAAACTGCCCAAAACTGTAATACAGCATTTTGGTCTATTGCTGAATAAACTTCAAATCACCCTTCTTTGTGGGACTGATGCATTGTGTGTGAAGGAGACAGCTAGGCGAACAAGGATAGTTTTATGTGAAATAGAGGAGAATTGTATTTTGTTAAATGGAAAAATAAAATCTGGCCCTTGCTCCCTCTAGCATTCAAGGACATGAGCTATGCATAGATTTGTTCATGTAATCTGAAAAATCCAATTTTAAAATGACATTTAATTTTACGGTATAACCCATTTATTTTACTGAGACCCATGTTAACGTCTGCAAAGTGTTGACCTGCCACTTGTTATTCTTTCTGGATGTATGGAGACATTAAATACTCAAATTGTTTCTTGCTCTGGCTTTCAGTGGAGTCTGGAACTCAGTTTCTGCCTCAGGCTTCAATTACCAGAAACTGTGTTTCACTGAAAGGTATGTGCCATATTAGAACATACCACTACTTACTGCAATTTCAACATATGTTTCACACTCTGAAGTGCTGTACAGTGAACTGAAAAATGGGAGTGCTGGCAGAAAAACACTGATAACTGGCTTAGTGAACATTATGATCCTGAAGTCTGCACTTCAAATTAACTCTTGTGGTGTATCTTCCCTCTCTGCAGTTATAATCCTTTATTTTTGGCAAAGATGAATCTTGCTTGCTTCAAGTTTTTTTTTCTTAGAACTACTTTCACCCCCAGTTGAAACTTTCTGCAACAGTGGAGACATAAGAGACTCTCTTGTTCCTAGGCTCAGCTCTGTAGTTGGTGGTCCATAGTGCACAGTGAGGCTAATGCCTCCATAAGTTTTTATTCTTGTTGCATGTTTCTGCTTACATAGAACCCGCTTTCCTTGATTCCTGCTTAGTATTCATGAACATACATTTCTGTTTGTATTCCATGTGGCATATATTATTTACCTCAAAGTTGAATGTTGCTGCTTTCAACTTTTTTCCTTCAGTTGGAAGAGTTTTTTTATATAGAATCCCCACAGTGTGGAAACAGGTCATTTGGCCCAATAAATCTGCACCAACCCTCCAAAGAGCAACCCAGCGAGACCCTATCCTTGTAACCCTGCACTTCCCATGGCTAACACACCTAATCTACACATCCCTGAACACTACGGGTAATTTAGTATGGCCAATCTAAACATCCTTTAACTATAGGAGGAAACCAAAGCACCCTGCAGAATTGTGGAGAATGTGCAAATTCCACACAGGCAGTCACCCAAGGCTGGAATCAAACCCATGTCCCTGGCTCTGTGAGGCAGCAGTGCTAACCAATGAGTCAACCTGATGTTCTTGTTGCTTTGGATATGGAGAAGAAGGATGCTTTATATAGGATTGGAGCTTTCCACATGACAGTGAAAATTTGTGCACTTCTGTTTTTATGCATACACAACATAGAGAGATAATAGTACTCACATGAAACAAGCTCTGCATATGAGGTTTCTTCTATTATTTTGATCTTTCTCCGAAAATGATGCTGGGACTTGCATGTGTGGCTACTCTATTGGTTGCAGCTATGACTTTGCTGTGCTTTCAGCACTGAACATATATAGGGTCACATTCATTCCAGTACAATACTCCTAAAGCTGCATGCCAATTCACTCATAAAGCTGCTTGCCTATTTATTACTTGATGCTCGTTAAAGCTGTCCTTCAGTCCACTATCTGTATCTTTTGCCCCCACTAGCAGCTATCATATTTTTTATATACAAAGGAGTTATGGGAGCTAGTTGCAATTGCTGAAAAGAAGGAGGATCAGAAAATAGAAGTTTATAAAATCTAGATAAGGTGAATAGCAAAGGTCTTTTCTCGAGGGTAGGGGAATTCAAAACTAGAGGGCATAGGTTGAAGGTGAGAGGAGAAAGGTTTGAAAATGACCTGAGGAGCAACCTTTTCACATTGAGGCTGGTGCGTAAAATGGAATTAACTTTCAGAGGAAGTGGTAGATGTAGGTGCAGTTACAACATTGAAAAGACATTTGGACAGGGACATGAATAAGGAAGATTTAAAGGGATATGGGCCAAATACAGGCAAGTGGTACTGGTTTAGTTTGGGAAACCTAGCTGACGTGGGTGAGTTGGATGGAATGGTCTGCTTCCGTGCTGTATGACTCTATAACCCTAAAATATATGGAGCGTTGAACATAGAAGAGGGGGTGAGTCCGCATCTCAGGTATTCGTGTTGAGTTCCATAGATGATTTCTCTCCCCAAGGTTTAAAGAGTTTTCTCATGTTATCGTCTTGAACTGCCCCCATTAACTCTGTACCATTTCTCTCTGGCACCCTACTCCTCCAATTCTAGCCTGATACCCCCACCTACCATTGGTGGAAGTATTTGCCAGTGTAGGGATATCCTGGAGTTATAGCTATAAAGGTCCTTGAAATACCTTGAACTGTGTAAATGAGATTTTTGCTTTTCTTGTTTTTAAGATCAGCTCAGTATATGACAGGTGTTTGCAAAGCAGCTTTGCCCCAAAGTGATGGTAGTATGTGCCGGAACACAAGCTCCTTTGAAGTTAACCCAGTTCTGATTTGCTATGGTCTAGTTATACATGACAGCATCATAGCTGAGTCCAATCCTGTCCTCAATCAGTTTTACATATGGATAAGCATTGTCGTGCTGTGGTTGCTGGATTGCTATAGCAACACTTCAGGTTTGTTTTAGAACTCAACTAACTGACCTGGCTGAGAATAGCTACACATCAGAATTGGAATATGGGTTAGTTACAGTCAATTTTGCTCAATTTGACCCAAGAAATACCACTTGGACATGTCTCATTCTGACCTGGGAATCGTACAATTTTTACATGGAGTCCATTTGACCCATTGTGACTGCACCAGTTCTATTGTCTAGTCCAACTTTATTATCTAGTGCCAATCTCCTGCCTTTCTCCCATATCCTTGAACACGATTACTATCCAAAAAAAACCCATCTTGGATAAAAATCAGGATGAGGGTTTGCTGAAGCATGCCTTCCTGATGATAATTGTACCTGCAAACCTCAATGATTTTGTCAAATAGGTCTGAACAAAGAAATGCATATTGTGGAACTTTCTTGCTACAAGCTAACACATGTATGCCAGGTACATTTGGTTAGGTTAGACCTGTAATTCTCTTACCAATAATTTATATTGAAATTTACTTTTCTATCTGAAGTATTGATTGCCTGTGAATTTATGTTAATTTGCATTGGGTTTCAGATTCATTTAAAAGTACAAATGTCAAAATGTTGACAATTTCTTTAAGAGATCATTCAGTAAATTTGATTATTTATGAACGCAGCTGCCTTGAGGATCATAATGTTTGTTAACTTAAATCACGCACAACCAAAAGCATTGCATCCGTTTGTATAAACAATTTTCATAAATTATTTCCCTTTTAAAAACAATTGAACCTATTCCAGCTGTATGTGCATGAAACCTTCCCAGAGCTCATTTCTCATTTGACATCAGGTATCTGTCTCTGAGCTGAATAAATGCAGCTGAAGCAAAAATATTTTAAGAGGTAACATTTCTTCTCTGCAGGTATATTATTATAGAATGAAAGATTAAATGGGGTAGAGTGGAGCCATGCTTAATTTATCTTTGTCGAGAGTAGGGTGCTGGAAAGGCACAGCAGGTCAGGCAGCATCCAAAGAGCAGGAGAGTTGACATTTCAGGCACAAGCCCTTCATCAGGTTTAATTTAACTTTGGGCAAGGATGGCAATTATCCAAACTTTCTTAAAGGAGCCTGAATGGATTGGACTGAGCCTATGGTGGTTTTGAAATGATGAACTCATTGGGATTACTCTATGCTTTTAATGTCACAGTACAGGAGCCTGCATGGATTTGAAAATAGCTGCTTGGCTAACTGATAAAAACAATGTGAAGGCTGAATTTGATGGCAGACAACAGCATCAGCTTAGGCTGCAGTTGTATTCCATGCAGCTTTGAGTTTGCTCTGATACTTTAAGAAAGCAAACCATTGAAGAAAATGCAAGAAATCTCAAAATCGAGTTGTGGAGTCATGGGATAGCTTAACAACATTAAAATGACGAAAGAAAAATCGACTTGCCAAAGCAGAATCCCTGAAGCATCATTTGAAAAAAACTTAATGGATATGAAAGTGGCTGAGCCACGTATCTTTCAAAGCTAAAAAGCCCAGAAAAAGTGGCGATAGGATGATTCTGCAGGAAATCCTGCCTAACTGTTTCTTTCTAAGTGTATAGAATGGGACAGATAATGGTGAAAATCATCCATGTGGTGAATGGCAGCATGGTGTGGCACAGTGGCTCAGTGGTTAGCAATGCTGCCTCACAGCACCAGTGACCCAGGTGACTGTCTGCGTGGAGTTTGCACATTCTCCCCATGTCTTCATGGGTTTCCGCTGGCTGCTCCAGATTTCTCCCACTGCCCAAAGATTTGCAGGTTAGGTGGATTGGCCAAACTAAATTACCCATAGTGTCCAGGGATTTGTAGGTTAGATGGATAAGCCATGGAAAGCACAAGGTTACAGGGATAGGATAGGGGGTACGTCTGGGTGGGATGCTCTTCGGAGGGTCGGTGTGGACTCGATGGGCTGAATGATCTGCTTCCACACTGTAAAGATTTTATGATTAAAAGTGATCTCAGTACATAAGTAATCAGGAATCAGTGAGTGAAGTTGAGATGGATTAATTCGCAAAGCTAATAGTTGAGAGACAACTGAATAACATGATGTATTGATGACTCTACCTCTAGGAATGTAAATTCTGCTTTCTTATCTACATCAGGCTCGAATACTATCTGATCTGAGAAAGCTTGAACAGCTGAGAACTGCAAACGCCACTCTCCAGCTGAGCCCTGCTTCACATGACCATCTGATCACACAGAGGGGATATGGACCTCAGAATATTGTTGTGGATTCGGAATGTATTCTTTCTTTTCTCTGACATGAAGTTGCTGTTCAGTGGCCTGAGCCGTTGTTGGTACCTGATCCTAACTGATTATTGGGTTTTAAATGAACTAGTTTATAAGACATTCAGTCTCTGATCATTTAGGTTCCAACTCAAGTGCTTCCCTTCTTCAGAACAAACACTTAAATTAGAGCACTTCTTCCCAGCTCATAAGTAACCTGGTTTGTAATTGCATGATTCATATCATGTGCTATTTGTGAGTCTAAGTTGCTACCCCTGTTATCTGCTGCTTCCTAACTTGAAGTTCCAACAGAGCAGAAAGGGTGGATGAATATAATGAGAGGCAGAAGCTCTACTGCCTACTGCTGTGCAGTGTTCCTACTGATTTGGACACTGTTGAAAAGGTCATATGAAACAGATGTCATTTCTTTCAGCTGCCACATACGCATAATTCATGGCCCTGCCACTAGAATAAAATTAAAGTTTGTTTTGGACTGAATAGGGAATATTTCCTTACCCAGGCGAACTCTTTAAACTCTATTTCAGAGGCCCACATGTACTTATAGTACTTCTGAGTCAGGGAGTTGGCCACAAAGGATCAAATTTTTGCTCACTAAAAGCAAATCTGTAATGGACTCCCACATTATGGAGAAGAAATAGACCACATTTGGCAGAGGTACTCTGGCACAGAACCTACTATGAGAGTAGCCAGTACTTTACATGTTAATAATTGCATATGAAGCTGGGTTCTGAATGACTGAAGAGAGAGACAACTATCTCTGTTTCAATTTCTGTTCAGCATCTTTTCATATTGTTCTGATTCATATTCATCAAATGGCAGTTAGTAAATTGCAATATTACAACTTTAGTGTTTCCTTCTGACAAAATCAATTTACTGTGTTTTATTATTACTTAACACGAAGTACTTGACTCTAGTATTCACATCTTCCCTGTCCTTGAAAGCTTGGATAATGCCAGCAAGTTGACAAGCAGACGAAAATGACTATTAACGCTAGGATTAGAGTTGTAACTTTGGACAATCAAGACAAAAAAAAAGTGAGACTGAAGTATGTTTTTTAGGTCCAGATGAACACAGTACGTGTTAGGCTTAGGAGATCATTACAGATCCAATCTGCCTAGCCCAGTACTGACTAACAGCAAGGTATGCACCTGAGAGTGGAAGCAATGTACAGTTGCATCAGGTCCTGATGGAAATATTTAATTAAGCACAAGGAGCAACCAAGAGGAATTCCATGATCTTAAATGCAGCAGCAATTAAATGCTGTTAAAGGTCCAAATCAAACTGAATCCCCTTCACAAACTCAGCTGATTAAAAAAAAAGATGCAAGTCTCTTTCTTAATGTAGGATCAGTTTTGGATGAATCATCTTGAATTCATAATTTAATGAGTCAGAAAATATAATTTACAACTGAGTAGTTTTCATGTGTATGCCAAGGTTCCATTCTGTTTGAGTGAGTCTATGCTACTGTAACAAGCAGCAGTTCAAGACAATTCCGCAGTATGCCTTAAAAGGAATAAAAAACAGGAGGATGGCCTGGTGCCAGAGATAAGATGCAGAAACTGGGAGATGAAAAACAGGGAACTAACAAATCAAATGGCAGCAATAAGTGGCAGGGCTTTTCTGACTTGGAGCCTTTTATGAACATATCCACCCATCCAAGTGTAAACCGTTTTTCAGTAATGAGTATAGAAGCAAAACAAAAGGCCTTTTTTGTCGTGATTGCAATGAGGGCAGCCAGGTGGATCTCAGAGAATGTGAGTTCCCTGATTGGGGCTGTTAGCCTGTCCAATCAGGGAGCCTTGGCTAACAGATAAAGACAGGAGTGTCAGAGGTTCTGTTCACCCTGAGAGCTGGCTCTGATGGAGTTGGATCAGTGTCAAGGACTCTGCACGTGCAAATAAAGGGTGACTTGGTGATGGGAAACTGGCCTGTGTGGAGTTACTTCACTTTTCATTAAAAAGAACCCAAAATACTTTTGTACAATACTAATGTGTCCCTTATGGTTGGATAGCAACAGATTTATGTATGAAGTACTGGCGGTGAATAGATGAGGATACAGTGAAAATGTGTAAGGAGAGATGTTCAGGCCTATAAAACCAATAGTGGGAGGTAAGAATGTGAGATGGAGGCAGAGCACAACTATACCCCAATAGGAATCTTGCTAGAATTCAAAAGAAGCTGATGAAAGTAATGCCAGCACAAAGCAGAGAGCTGGGTGGCAGGCAGTGGCTGAGTTGTTTTCCTCTATTTTAAAACTGTGTTAAGGAAAGGTTAGAGTTCTCCTTTCTTTTGTTTCAGAAAAAAGATAAACATAAATAATTCCTAACTCGGTTTAAATTTAGGGTAAGAGTGTTTTGACTAAAGCTATGGCAGGACAAATCAGTCCCACATGTTGAATTGCCTGGAGTACGTGAGATGTCTTCGCTGCTCCCAGTAGTCTGGATGGCCACGTTGGTAAGAAGTGCCACCAGTTTGACCAGCCTTGGAGACTGAGCATCAGCTGGAACACTGCAGTGCATTCACCAGACTGAGAGGTGTATGGATAGTACGTTCTTTTTAGATGTGGTTACCTCACAATTTGAAGGAAGAAAAGGAATTGGTGACCAGTAGCCAAAAGAATAGAGGCAGGCAGGCAGACAGGAAATAGCAGAGTGCAGCTCACTGAAGAGTAGTTTTTCTGTGCTGGAGTGACAGTAGCTCTGAGAAGTATAGCCATGACCCAATTGTACAAGGGCTAGGACTGTGGGGGCTGTTGCAAAGAAATAGAGGATGAGCAATGATGGTAGGAAATCCAATAGAGATGTGGTATAGACAGGCATTCCGCCAGCTGCAGACATTACTTAGTGTGGAGGATAGAAAGTGGAGGGATTACATAAAAAAAAGAACAAGATGGGCATAAAAAAGCATTGGCAGATAAAATAAGCCAGAATTCAAAGGCATTTCAAAAGCAAGGGAAGGAATAGGGCACATTAAGGACTAAAGTGGCAATCTGTGTATGGAGATGGAAGATTCAGATGAGCTTTTTAATGTGTACTTTGCATCTGTATTCCACACAGGGGAGGATGGTAGCAGTATAGACAATACAGAGGCAGTCTATGTCATAGTTGAATGAATTAGCATTGAGATGGTTGAGGGTTTAGCAAATTTAGCAAGGTTGAAAGTTAACAATCTCCAGGCCCAGATGAGATGTACCTCAGGATGTTGTGGGAGGCAAGGGAGGATATTGCACCACCTCTGACATTGATTTTTAAGTCCTCTCTAGCCTCAGGAGAGGTGTCAGTGGACTGAAGGGTACCTCATGTGGTCCCATTATGAAAAACAAAGATATTAGGAATAAACCAGGAAACAGCAGGTCACTGAATCTAACATTAGTGGTTGGGTATCTGTTGGACAAAATTCTGGGGTACAGAATTAATCTTCACATGAAGAAGCGAGGATTAATCAAGAATAGTCAGCATGGCTTTACTAGAGGGAGGTCATGTCTAATAAATTTGATTGCATTGTTTGAGGAGGTTACTATGTTTGCCGATAAGGGTAGTGCATATAGTGTAGTCTACATAGACTTGAGTAAGGCTTTTGCCAAGGTCCATGGGAGACTGGTCAAGAAAGTAACAGCCCTTGCGATACAATGAAATTTGACCAATTGGATTCAATATTAGCTTAGTGGAAGGATGGTTGAAGGTTCTTTTTTGACAGGAATCCTGTGTCCAGTAGTGTACTAGAAGGTTTGGTGCTGGGTCCCTTCTTACATCTGGGGTAAATTAATGACCTTGACATGAATGTAAGAGTTATGATCAGTAACTTCGCAGATGACGTAAAAAAATAGTAGAATGATATAGACGGGCTGATGAGATGGACAGCACAGTGGCCAATGGAGTATAATATTGAGAAGTGTAAGGACTAACAATGTAAGGAAATACATGATGAATGGTAGCACCACAGGAAGTTCGGAGAATCAAAGGGTCCTTTGTGTGTATATATGTAGATCCTTGAAGGCATCAGATGTTCGATAAGCTGGTTAAGGAGGCATATAGCGTACTTGCCTTTACTTGTCTAGTCATTGAATACAAAAGTAGCAAGGTTATGATAGTGTTGCATATTAATCTGGTTAGGCCACAGCTGGAATACTGTGTACAGTTCTGAGCACCACACTAAAGGCAAGATGTGATTGCAGTATTGAGGATGAGTGGATATTCACCAGGTTGTTGCCTGGAATAGAGTTTTTCAGATATGAAGGGAGATTATTTCAGGGGATGTTTTCCTTCAGGCAGAGCAGGCTTAGAGGAACCTGATTGAGGTGTATAAAATTATGAAGGGTATAGATTTGATAGATAGAAAGAAACCTTTCCTCTTAGGAGAGGGGTCTATTGCAGTGGGCACAGATTTAATAAAAACTGAAAGAGTGGCATATGCTATGAATCAGAAACAAAAGAGAAATGGTTGGAAAAGCTCAGCAGATCTGGCAGTATCTGTGAAGAGAAACCAGAGCGCTGCTCCTTCATCAGGTTTTAGTGAGAAAGGAAGACTTTAGACACAGAATTTATAACGAAGAGGTCAAAGAGTCACATAACTCATGCGAGCGAATTGAACACACTTGAGATGGCTCTTAAATCTTTAATCAATTAGAATGGAGGAGCAGGTTTCAATTGATTAATGTGCAAATTCCAGAATTTCTTTCAAGTCACTAACCTGAGATAATTCAGGGATTTGCATCTTGCGTTGCATGCAAGGCTACAGACCAAATGCTGGAAAAATTGGCTGAGAGTGGATAGGTTCTTGTTGACTGGTGCGGACACAGTGGGCCGAAGGGCCTCTAGCCATGCTGAAAAACTCTATGATTCTGTAAGTCTATCATTGTGGTGTGTACTATTTGAGGAAAAGAATTGTGCAATATTTATTTGCATAAATTGTACTTGGGCCAGAGGAGCATACTGCTGCCAGCTATAGACAAAGGAGCAGTCATGGATGATATTTGGATTAAATGCTCTCCTGGCATAGAATGGATACAAATGATTAGTGCCTACTTTTAGGGTAGTTACTTGGGATTGAACATATGACAAAACTGGCTCATTACTCGGTTATGAAAAGCATTCCTTCTAAAGCTCCACACCATTTTCTGCTCCCCCACACCAACACATTAACCTTTGGGTGAAGACATTTCTTCTCAACACTCCTCTGATTCCTATACCAATTGTTTTAAATCTATGACCTCAGCTAATTGACCTATCTGCACACAGAAATTAAGTCCTTCCTTTTCATTATCCCTCCAATCCTCCATCATTTTTTACACTTCACTTAAATCTCCCCTCGCCCTCCTCATCTCCTCTTCTATTCCAAAGAAAATAACCCCAAGCCTATTCAATCTTCCTTTACGGATTACATTTTCCAGTCCAAGCAACATCCTTGTAAATCTCTTTGATGAACACTTAGGTGAAATTACTTCCTTCCTGTAATACAATGATCCAAACTTTAGGCAGTACTGTATCTGTGTTCTAGTTAGTATTTGTCATTGTTCCAGCAGAAATTCCATGCTTTTATATTCTTTACAAATAAATGAATCGTTCTATAAGGCAGTTAATATCTGAAGGGGTTAACTGACACTACATGATAAACTTCAACCAACAGGATATAGGGACTGTTCTTGGAATAAGCTAGTTAATGTGCATGTCTAACCATCAATTGTTACCAATGTAATATGAGAATGTTTCAGTCAGTGACAGTCATGTGTACGGTGGCTCAGTGGTTAGCACTGCTGCCTCACAGCACCGGGGTCCCAGGTTTGATTCCAGCCTTGGGTGACTCTCTGTGTGGAGTTTGCACATTCTCCCCATGTCTGTGTGGGTTTCCTCCCATAGACCTGCAGGTCAGGTGAATTGGCCATGCCAGATTGCTCAAAGTGTTAGGTGTGTTAGTCAGAGGGAAATGGGACTGGGTGGGTCCCTCTGCGGAGGGTCGGTGTGGACTTGTTGGGCCGCAGGGCCTGTTTCCATACTGTAGGGAATCTAATCTACACTAAAGTTTAGCCTGACAATTTCACAAGAGCCAATCAAGTATCTCTGATGTACTGGAAATAGCTAATAGGTATTACATAACAAACTGCATTGTTTAATCGTAGTTAAGCCTGCTGAAGGCTGAGCATGGATATTTTTCCGACATGGTATCAGTAGCTTAGACTAATAACATCAAGAAGGTTTGGTGGCATTGAATCTAACCAGGATGTCCCAGATGGTGTGTGTAAATATTAAATATGTAAGATGGTAGCAATAGTGGACACCACAGCCACAAAGTTCTGCATTGTTCCAGAAGAGTATTCCTGTTACCTTCAAGGATTTGTAAATATGAACTTCAAGGCAGTAGATTCATAAAGTCAAAGAGATATATAGCACGGAAAAAAAGGCCTTTTGGCCCACTGCCACTGTGCCAGTCAAAAACAACTACCTGACTCTTCTAATCCCATTTTCCAGCACTGGGCCCACAGCCTTATGTGTCTTGCTATTGCATGCACATCTAAATAATTTGTGAAAGTTATGAGGGTTTTGGTCTCTAGCGCCTTTACAAACAGTGAATTTGAGATTCCCACCAGATTCCAGATGAAAAACTTTTCTTCACAGCTCCTTTAAATCTTCTGCCTCCTAATTTAAATCCATGCCCCAAGTCATTGATCCCTGCCATGAAAGAGAAAAGTCTTTTTCCTGTCCACTCTATCTTTGTCCCTCATACTATACACACTTCAATCATGGCCCCTCTAAATCTCTTCTGCTCTAAAACAAGGAAAGAAACTTCAGTCTGTCCAATCTTTCTTCATTACTGAAAGATTGGACAGACTCCATCCCAGGCAACATGTCAGCATATCTCCTCTGCACCCTCTCCAGTGCTGTCATGATCGTCCTATATTGTGGATTCCTGGACTGTACTCAATGAACAGTACTGTAGCAGTCTCTCTGTTCCTTTAAACTCCCAGCAAGCTTGCCTCGTTTGTCCTCCCCAAATGCGTTGTCTCACACTTCTCTAATTGTATTCCAGTTGCCACTGTTCTGTTTCACTGAGCAGTCAATCCTTCTCTTTGTCTTCTATCCACAACTTTTTCGTGATTGCCATCATGACCACTTTTATACCATTTGCAAACTTTCTAACCTGATGCCTGCATTTCAGTTCAAAAGCTCCAGACTAACTTTGTCCTCAACTGTGACAGCCTGCGATCTGAACTAATGTGATAACACTTGAAGACTTGGTTCATTTGTACATTAAGCTATTCAAGAGACATCTCTCCAAATATGAGAACACTATGCCATTATTCACAACCTTAACTGGATTAGCCACATATGTACTGTGGCTATCCACGTCTACGTATTAATAGGAGAGTTACTCATCCTTATTACCTCGAAGGCTTTCCAGAATCAAGAACATCCAATCACTCTAACACTCATATAATGGGTGTGCAGGAACTCCAAGGTACTCTGCAGCAAGCTGACCATGGCTTGCTCAATAGCATCTTCAAAATGTGTAACCTCTGCCACCTAGGAGGATAAGGATGGCGGGTGCATGGGAAAACTAAGTTCCCAAGTTCCCTTCCAACTCAAGCACCCTCCTCACTTTCAGATATAATACTGTTCTTTCATTGTCTTTGGTTTAAAATCCTGGAACTCCTTTCCTGTCAACACTATAGAAAATTCGACTTCCATGACTTGGGCTGTAGCTGTTCAAGAAAGTAGTTTACCATTACCGTCGCATGGTCAGATACAGTTAATTGTTGATCATGCCATTAATGGAAATCTTTTCCACCATTTCCAGTATCTAAACATTTCAGAAGGGTATTACTAATGCAATTACTTCTTTCTTGTAGAAGAGAGTGCTTGGAGGTTGCCATCAGAAATAAAGACATCTATCTGCACACTATCTTTACCCTTGAGTGAAATATGGCATCATTATTTTTAGGATGACAGTCATGGTTGTGATATATATATATATAATATATATATATATATATAAATAAATATATCAATGTTGCACAGTTCTTTTTAACTCTTTCTGAACTGGTTCATGTAGTAGTGCACAGTAAATGACAAGATGTCACTGATATCACCTGTTGCAACCTGCAGTGTCTGTTTGGTGTAAAGATTAACAGTCTCAGTGACATTAATAATCCCAGACAATGTTGTTCATGTAAAAAAAATACAAAAAACTGTGGATGCTGAAAGTCAGAAACAAAAACAAACTGGAAAAGCTCAGCAGGTCTGGGAGCATCTCTGGAGAGAAAGTAGAGTTAACATTTTGGAGACAGAGTAGAGTTAACATTTTGCGACTAGTGATCCTTCTTAAGAATGGTTCGGAAGAGGGTCACTGGAAATGTTAACTCTGTTTTCTGTCTACAGATGCTGCCAGACCTGTTGAGCTTTTTCAGCAAATGCTGCTCATGCTTTGGGTAAAGATTCCAGTTGTGTCTTTAACGGGTTGATGTCGGTCCCATCACACAGTATTTTTTGGTCGAGCTCAGTTTTGAGAAGTGGTCCTGGCAGACTTGTTGTTGGATTTGTCTTCCGCTGTGCTGATCTCCTCCTCCTCCTAGCAGCTGTGTTGCCTCCAATCCTCTTCACAGCTTCCTCATCCTCTAGCCATCTAAACAAAATTTGTCGTCAGAGCTGCACTCATTCAGGAAAATGTACAGTGTTCTCTCACATTCTTGCCTGTGGCTTATTTGCTGGTGAACTGACATTGGGTGAGTCACTCAATGCAAAACTGTGTGATGTGAACATGTTTTTGCCTCTCATCAGCCGGGGTCTGAACGTAGTTGAGGTTTTGCTGTTTGCAGCCATGAACTGCTTCATTGACTGAGGAGAAGCAAATGAAACTGAACACTATCCAATCCAACAACATCCCTGTTTCCAACCTTGTAATGAAACAACTGAATCGTAGAATCCCTAACAGTGTGGGAATAGGGCCTTCAGCCCAACAGGTCCACACCTACTCTCCAAAGAGTAACCCATTTAAACCCATTCCCCTACCCTATATTTGCTCCTGACTAATGCACCTAGCCTATACATCCATGAACACTATGGGCAATTTAGCATGACCACTTCACCTAACCTGTGAAAGAAAACCAGAGCATCCAGAGGAAACCCAAGCAGACACAGAGAGAATGTGCAAACTCCACACAGACAGTCACCCAAGGCTTGAATCAAACCCAGGTCCCTGTGCTGTGAGGCAGCAGTGCTAACCACTGTGCTACTATGCCAAACTTGATTTGACTTAGAACACTTTCCTGAGGAACTCAATGCCCTAAGGTTACACTACAAGTCTGAAGTCAGTGCACATCTGCACTAATGTGGAGCTGGCAAGCTTGAGTTGTTATTAATGACTTAATTGTTATTTATATATAAAGTGTGAGGTTATTCATTTCAGTCAGAGGAATAGAAAAGCAAATTGTCACCTAAATGGACAAAACTTCAAAGTGCTTTAGTGCAGAGGGATCTGGGTATCCTTATTCATGAATTGTAGGTACAGCAGGTAATCAGGAAGGCAAATAAAATTTTGACAATTGTTGGAAAATAATGAAATATAAAAGTAGGGAAATGTTGCTGAACTGTACAAAACATTACTGAGACTCTACCTGCAGTATTGCATATGCTATTTTGGTCCCCTTACTTGAGGAGGGGTGTAGTTGCATTGGAGACAATTCTAAAGGAGTTCACTAGATTGATTCCAGGGATGAGGGAGTTGTCTTATGAACAGAGATTGAGCAGTTTAGACCTCTCTGGAGTTTAGAAAAATGAGAGAATGAAAAGAATTATGGCATATAAGATGTTTATGAGGATTGACAAATTAGATGTAGGGAGGACATTTCCTCATGTGGAGCAATCTAGACTGAGAGGTTATAGTTTTAGGATAAGAGGTAACAGATTTAAAACAGAGATGTGGAGAAACTACTTCTGTCAAAAAGTCATGGATCTGTAGAATTCACGACTGCAGAGTTCGGGGGATGGCAGGATATTGAGTAAGTTTGAAGAGGAAATTGACAAATTTTAATTCGCAATGAGTTGAAGGGTAATGGAGAGTGAGTAAGAAGGTGGCGTTGAGGCCAAGATGAGATCAGCTATCGGCATTTTAAATGATGGAACAGGTACAAGGGGCTGAATTGCTTACTCTTGATCCTAACCTTACATCTTTTATTGAACAGTGAACAATACTGAAATATTATTAATTGTCCATGACTGTTAAGAACTAATAGGAGAGGGATCTCCATTGACATTCAACAATGTCTTAAATCTTGTTTTAATCAGTTCCAGTAAATTTGTCCTCTGATATTGTGTGTCACAGCTTCCTATCTTGTTCTACAAGACAAAGGGGCTACAAATCCAAAACACCATCAAATTATAATTGATTAAATTAGAAAGCACACCGTAATTATCAGATTTATCTCATGAGTTATAGTAACACATAATTTATCAAAATTGTACCAGAATTTAAAGAAAAGTCTACAGATCAAGCCATTTTAAATTTAAATCTTGTAGGCAACATGAAAGCAATGCCAGTTGCTTCTCCAACAGGGTGGGAGGATGAGTCTTCAATGGGCTTGGCCTACCACCTACACAACCACCACTGCACAAACAAACTTACTATACGTTCATCACTCCCTTGAGGATCTGGCCAGTATTATGGAAATAAATAGTCTGTTAAAGTAATGACTGTATGAAATGTTTCGATTGCTGCAAAAGTACATATTATTCATACCCTGCTCAAATGGTGCAGCCCAAAATTCATCATCTAGCTTTTCAAGTCACCACTAAAGACTCAATAGAGTTTACAAGCCTGATTCTCACTAATGTTTTCTTCAAGTCATCTTGCAAAATATACAGAGCTAAGTGAATGTTGAGTTGGAAAGTTTTGAGGGAAGTGCCTGATATATGCTGAACACTTAAGGCATGGCACAAATGTGAAAAAGTAGATCCTCTTGACATTCAACAGCCATCATCATCACCTAACCCTGCAGCACTGGCATCCAGATGTTACGATTGGATCAGTTTAAATGAATCAGCCACATAACACTCTGGTGATAAGAATGGGTCAGAGGTTGATTATTTCATGTTCAGTGGCTCCCCTCATGACTCCCCAAAGACAGCTCACAGCACAAATCAGGGATTTGATGGAAAACTCTCCACTTAACTCTCTGAGTGAAGCTCCAATAATAGTTAATAGTTTCAACATAATTCAGGGGAAAATAAAAGCTCTTTTCATTGATAGCACATTTACCAGGGTAAATATTCAATACTTCCACTACCAGTGCACCAAAGGTACAGGGTGGATCACAGGCAAGGCTGGTCAGGACAGTGTTGAAGAGATCTAGGCTGGAGGTAAGAGAAGGTATGAATGAAGGTTTTAGTCTTTATAAAGAGTGACTTTCCTACTATAGTTTACACTCAATTCATGAACAAAAATGCTGAAAAAGCCTGCTAAGTAATTTTGATACATAATAAAGCAAACACAAAGGCCAAATTGCAATGGCAAGGTCCTAGAGCAACATGTTACAATGAGCCATTTAATTATATTATTTGAATGATGATTATGAACAAAGACACCAAGATGAGCCCCGATTTTAATATGAACTGTGAATTATTGCATAGGCTGAGCAGCTAATTTGTTTCATGCTTAGTGAGATTCTGGCAGTATCTTGCAAAATGAAGATTTGAAACATAGAAAACAGTAGAGGAAGGATGAAACAAAAAGCAGAGAAGTGGGCATAGAGACTGCTCTGATGTGGAGACAAAACCAGGTACAAATGGTTGAGTCATCTCTCCTATGCTGAGTTTTCTGATTTGAAGACTTGTTTTAATGAATTCTAATTTCTTATGTTTAATGCCCAGAAGACTTTCAATCAAAATGTGCATTCAATTTGTTTAAGATGACAATAATCTACTTTTGGTTATGGTTATGAATGATTGCTGCTCAATTAAGAAAGTGTGGGAAAATGTCTGGATTTATTCGTTGACAATGAGTCATCGGATGTGGTCTGGGACTGCACATGACTCACCACCAGCTGCAACCAATTCTCAAAGTTGAATTAACACAAAATGGGGATACTCTTGATGCTTTTAGAGAAAGGTGAGCACCGCAGAGGGGACAGTGCCTTATCTAATCTTCCAATTCCATTTTGAGTTATCCTTCTCCTTACCTCTCCTTCACCTTTGGTGTGATCACATTGCCTTAAGGGGCTCCACATGTATATTGAATAATTGGAAACATGGATGTTTTAATGGTGATGGTTAATAGGTCAAGACTGCCACGAGTGGTTTGCTGTTTGGTTGTGCATTTTGTTTTATTCACTCATGGGGTTAGGGTGTCACTGGCTAAGCCAGCATTTATTGCCCATCCCTAATTGCCCAGGGGACAGTTTAAGAGTCAACCACATTGCTCTGGAACTGGAGTCATAGGTGCACCAAACCAGGTAAGAATGGTAGTTTCCTTCACTACATGGCATTAGTTAATCAGATGACATTTTTCCAACAATCGACAATTGTAACTATTTGAATGTTAACTCTAGATATTCATTGAAATCAAATTCCATCCTCTGCCATGGTGGGGTCTGAACCAAGGTCTCCAGGACATTATTTGGATCTCTGAACTTATTGTTTAACAACAATACTACTCGGTAATAATCACAGTGCTGATGTCACAGCTGAATCTGGGCTTACCTTAATTCTTCCTCCAATGCCTTTGGAAACCTACTTAATAACTTGAAGCTCATCTCCTCATTACTAAAACAAATACAAATAATCTTATTTAAATTCACTTGTGGAATGTGGGCATCACTGGCTGTCCATCCCAGGTCCTTGAGAAGGTGGTGGTGACTTGCCTTCCTGAAGCATGATAGTCCATGTGCTGTAGGTAGACCTATAATGTGCTTAGGGAGAGAATTCCTGGGTTTTGACCCAGTGACAGTGAAGGAATAGCGATATATTTCCAAGTCAGGATGGTGAGTGACTTGGAGGGGAGCTTGCAGATGGTGGTGTTCCCATGCATCTGCTGTTTTTATCTTTCTAGATGGAAGTGGTCATGGATTTAGAAGCTGCCATTTACCATCGGTGTTGAAGGGAGTGGATGTTTTTGGATGTGCTGCCAATCAAGCAAGTTGCTTTGTTCTAGGTAGTGTCACATTTCTTGAGTGTTATTGGGGCTTCACCTATCCAGGCCATTGGGGAATATTCCATTACCTTCCTTTCTTGTGCCTTAAAGATGGTGGACAATCTTTGGGGATTCAGGCAGTGAGTTACTTCATGCAGTATTCCTAGCATCTGACCTGCTCTTGTAACCACATTATTTATATGACAAGTCTAGTTGAGTTTCTGGTCAATGCTAACCCCCAGGATGTTGATAGTAGGGGATTCAGTGATGGTAACACCATTGAATGTTAAGGAGCATTCATTAAATTGTCTCTTATTGGGGATGGTCATTGCCTGGCAGTCGTGTGGTGAGAATGTTGCTTGCGAGTCTGTGTTTCTCAGCCTTGTAATAATCAATGATCTAGCTTCCTCTGCTCCATGGGGTTATGAATTTCAAAGGTTCATGACTTCCTGAGGGAAGAAATTTCTTTTGCTCTTAAATGGGAGATTTTTTTACTTTGAATCTATGCCACCTATTTTGAGAACTCTCCATGTGGGGTAAAATCCTCTCAATATCTACCTCTTCAAGTTCCCTCAGAATGTTGTTACTTAAAATTATCTCATTCTGTTTAACTCTAATGAATATTGACCCGATCTGCTCAACTGCTTTTTCAATAAGACAACACCATCCTCCAAGGAATCAACCAAATGTCACAACAGTGACAAAATATGTATTATTGATTTTGAAATTCCATTATATGACTTTAATAGCTGAACTTTCATGGTCTGAAATGGGTTTGAAAAGGAAAAGTGCTCACTCAAAATGGCCACTGCAACCAGCTGACCTCAAAGTTTGGCTAAGTTTCATGAAACGAATGTGAAATAAACATTCTGAAGAAGGGTCACTGGACCCAAAATGTTAACTCTGCTTTCTCTTCACAGACACTGCCAGACCTACAGTTTTAAAAAACAATTTCTATTTTTGTTTGTGAAATAAAGAAACACTTCTGAACTAAAATAAGCATTTTTGGCAAAAGGCTTTGAAACTAATCCACCTAACCAGGCATCTATTTTAATGTATACTGTATGATAAGCTGGAGCTGAAAGATATTACTTGCAGTTATCAAGCTTGGAAACATCTAATGCTAGGCATAGAAATATACAAAACAACTTGTATTTCAAGGGGCACCTTATACCAGAGCAGGAGAGGTGGATTTGTGACTGAAGGACCAGAGAAAACTCTCTTTCTCTCTTTTCCTTAAAGGATGAAGCACTAGGTGATAAACCAAATTGGAAAGAAGCAACCAGACCCTGAGGTCTTAAAGAGATCGACAATATTCATGGATGTGTTGTTCCGAGACACTGCCAACCAACTGTGGGCTCAAGTTAAAATCTTATACGAAAAAGGCATCCTAAGGACTTTAAACTGCATATTTGACATCTTTTTGGACTGAATACTATCAATTTTTAACCTCGTATTTCTTTTATTCATTCACAGATGAGGGTGTCGATGTCCAGACAGCATTTATTGTCCATTCCTAATTGCCCAGAGGGTAGTTGAAAGTCAACCACATTGCTGTGGGTCTGGAGTCACAGGCCAGATAAAATTGACAGATTTCCTTTCCTAAAGGACCTTAGTGAACCTTAGATGGGTTTTTCCCAACAATTGGCAATGAATTTATAGTAGTCATTAGATTCTTAATTCCAGATGTTTATTGAATTCAAATTCCACCATCTGCCTTGCTGGAATTCAAACCCAGGTCCCCAGCATGTTACCTGGGTATCTGGATTAATGGTTCAGCGATAATACACTAGATCATTGACCCCCCTGACTCCTAGGTATGTATATTTGACATTGCACCTTTATTATTTGTCTTAGGGTTAGTAACTAACTGAAGTGCCTTTTCTTTCACTCTAGGGAACTTTGTTAGTGAGTCCGTACTGAAATAGTAGACATTGAGTAACTGCATTTCTATTAGAGGGAGGCACAGCCTTGTGTTTAAAAAAGTCTAAATCTACTTGTAGCCAACTGAGGAGATTGAAAGGAATGGAGCCAATTCACCATTCCTCAGTTGTGTGTGACAGCAGTCAACCCTGAACTGAATTGGCTCTAATGCAAGTTTCTCACCATTTAACCAAGGAGACCAAAATGGTACAATGTCTGCAGTGTTCAATTGTATGTTTTAGATATGTCAGACTAGTCTTCTTTACTGATTCTTGTACACTTGCTTGATTGCTTAAGCCCATCAGTGGAGCTTGCGAGTTAATAAATTTGAGCATTATTCCAGAGTGGATCTGGGATCTAACAAAGATGATAGTTTATAGTTTATTGTGTATGTTTAATGTGTATCTCGCACGTTGCCTGAAATAGCACTAAGACACAGTGCTGACTCATAGGATGAAGGCTCAGAGGGGTTTTTTTCTCCAGAATTAGATCCCGGGTATAAACCCCTTCCAACAGGAGCCAAACAGAGACTGGAAGATCCTGTGATTGGCAGGATTACTTAGAAGGCCATGGTTTTGCTAGCCATGTGACCCTGACTTTTAAAAGCCCAGGTCAAAGATAGGTGTTTGGAGCCAGGGTACTCAAAGGGAAGGAGGTGGGGAGACAAGGTGGGATGCAGGGAAAGGAAGCCAGGGAGGCCAGGGCTGGAGAATGGCTCTCATTGACCACCCCTTGAACTATAAAAATATGTCCAAAAGGCTTTGAGTGCTAGAAAGAGATAATAAATTGAACAGCAAGCCAGAGAGTGAAGCCTTGTGTTCTCTGCTGTGGCACTGGAGATCTTAGTTCATGAAGTCACCAGAAGGAGAGGAGTGATATTTCCACAACAGCCAATTCAGAGATTCTCAAGATATACTTTCAAAAGGGAATGTGAGTAGGTGTTCACATTGGTCAATTCCCGGAGACGGGCCACGAGGATCTTTCACACACATGCCAATGAAAACATCTTCAGTTGACATTTCCTACCAAGTGCGTTAGATCACATACTGCTCAATGTATCACAGCCCATCACTCACCCACCTGCAATCGGGAGTTATGAATAATGTTCACACACTTAAATAATGCTGCCAACTTCTCACAGCTTCCACGCACTGGCATCTATCTAGCAATACCAGCACATCAGTCAAATACTTTGCAATAGAGTACTCATCTTCTCCCCTTTCTCTCTCTTGCAGGACAGGATCATACGTAACCACATGAATCAGCAGGGAACAGGCATGCCTGCATCTCCAAAGCCTTGTGAAGGAGATGGCACTTCTCATTACTTTGCCATTCATGACTGATGTGGTTACATCTGCGTTGCTGAGAATATATGGAATGACGTACACCTCTGCCTTCTGCACCCTCTCAAGGTTTTCTTCATCCCCATCATGCTGTTCTGCCATGAAGTGAAAGCTGTTGTTGCATGCCCAATTTTTATTTTGTTTTCACCTCAACCTGTTTCCACATCCAAACCTTCTCTTTCTACATTTTCGCCCTTGGCTACCCCAAGGCCATCATCTGGTCACTCAGTGTAGCCTCATCAGCTAGGGTGTGGGCAACAGTAGATAGTTGCTGAAGAAACACCATTGTTTCATGTGGCACTCACAAGCACAAACTTTGATGCTCAACATGTGTAATCTACAGGGCAACATACAGTGAGGAAGAGTACGTGGCAAGGCAGTGTTAAACATCAGTTGCAGATAAGGCTTTGGAATCCATAGTCAGGAAAATAACAATGAGATTTGAGTTAAGTAAGGAGAATCAGCACAGATTTGTAAAAGACAGAATGCACTTCAATATAGTTGAAACATTTTGATGAAATGACAGTAAAGGTTGATGAAGGGAAGTGATATATGTTGTCGCTGTAGATTTAAGAGAACATTTGACAAGATATATAAAAAGTTTATTAACTAATTTGCAGCTTGTGGAATGGAAGGGTCAGGTTAAAAATGAAATGTTTTTAGAACAGAAACAAGTGAGTGGTGCTTTTTTGGACTGGATGGTGGCAGACACTAGTGCTCTCTATGGATCATCGCTTTTTCTCTTGCTGTTCATAAATGACTTGTCTTGTATACAGATTAAATTTTCAAAACTTGTCAATGGTACCAGATTTGGAAGTGCGGATATCATCAATTGATTTCAACGAGACACAGAACAGCTTTCAGAATGGGCAAACTTGTGGCAGATGGAACTTAATGAAAGAGAAATGAGACATTGCATTTTGGTAGACAGGACAGGGACAGGTTAAATGGAAAACGTTCAAGATAGTATGCAGGCTCAGAGGTACATGAATCTCATAGACATGATTGTGAGGATTCAGAAGATTTTCAAAGATTTGGAGTCTTGAATTGCTGAGTATTGGATGACTTCATGAAGTTGCCCATGTGGTGGAAGCATTATTACGATAATGCTGATGGTTTGTTCTAATGACAGCATGGCTCCCATTAATGATCTGTGTCTACATGTCACAGAGGAGAAATCAGGAACTAGCTATGCAATGGGTAACTCCCGTCAGGAAACAGCAGCCTCTTGTCAGTGGCTAGAATGGCTAACTGCCATAAGTGGAAAGCATCATGGCTGCTACCAGGATGGTAAGTGCTTGCTAACATGATGCATGGCTGCACATTCAGGGAATAGGAGGCCTTGAAGTTGCAGTACATCCTTCCATTAAAATGTCAAGCCAGAGAGCCACGTCTACATTTGAGTATCCCTGCATCACTGGGAATCCCACTACTTTGACAAACCTAGTTACCAGTTTGTTTCTCACTGGTAACTAAGACAATTAACACCCCTGCTGCTGGTGTACATGGCCATGGAGACCTCCCTGATACATGGTGAACTGTGAGAGTCTGGTAAAGCTGTCTGCTCCAGCAAGGTACTAAGCAGTTTTAAAATAATGCTTTGCATTGGAAATGAAAAGCATGCTGTGCTTTAACTTCACTGGCTGGCATTTCTCTCTCAACCAACTCATTCACTGTTCACTCATCTTAGGGCATATCTTGGCTGCTGCTTTATTTCTTAATTATAATCAGGACATGCTTCAAATATTTAATCATATATGCATTGCTGAGCAACAAGATCAAATGTTAATTAGATACAGTCTTTCTTTTATTTTAAATATATCCAATTTCTGACATTATCCAAGAAAAGCCACGGAAGTCTGTTTGGGATTAGTGGCACTGCCATTTCTTAAAGATTGGAAATGATGGATTATGAGAAAAATGAGATTTGGTTGAGAAAGGTTTTCCATTTGTATGGTGTCATATAATAAGAGCTGTACTTATTGGCTTATGCGAACATTGTGCAAGTAGACATTCTGCCTTCAGCTTTAGTGATAATTGGGGATCATATTATCACAGTGAAGAACCCAAAGTGCAAACAGTTCTGTGCACACAGTGTATTTCTGAGTAAATCTTGAGTTCTTGGTTGACTTCTTTCAAAATAGCCTGAGGCCCACAAACTGCTTTTCTGTTAGTTCTCTGCTGCTGCTGCTGCTGCTGCTGCTACTTTAGATGGCTAAATATGGGCTAAATATAAACAGGGATAACTTCCATTGTAACTTGCACATGGTTAAGACAAATTTATTCTGTTACATCATGAAGAAATCTATGAATAAAGGCCTCAATGAAGGCCATTCTTATTCTCTTCCACACCTCAGCGTAGCTCTGATTAAACCTCTCCTATCTGGAAAAAAACATTTATATGGCACCTTTCCAAAACCTCAGGACATAAACCCAAAGCGTTTGACAGCCAACAAATACTTTTGCAGTGCAGTCATTATGGCAACATAGCTGCTAATTTATGCACAGCAAACTCCCACAAACAACAAGGAGATAATGACGGGTTAATTTGTTTCAGTGATGTTTGAAGGATACAAATTGGCCAGGACACTTCTGAGGATGCTTCTTCACTTTTACATTCACCTGAGAATATAGTTGAATTCTCCTTTTAACATTCCATGTTAAAATAAGAAGACACTTCCAGGTCAGTACTGTCTTGAAGTGTTAATTTAGAAACATGCAGTATCACTTTAAGAGGAAATATGCTAATAGGAAAGTGACCAGGTTGTAGAACATGTCACTAGCAAATATTTCACAGTCTAATTTACAGTATGTGTTATGACGGAGTGCATTGTGCTTTTATTTTTGTAGCAATAGCTGCATAAGCTTCTGTAACATATCTTCAAAAAGATAGAAGATACCTTTGGTTTACCAGTCTTGGTGTGGAACTGATAAGTTTGTGTAAACAAATAGTACCATAACATGGATATTTTCCAAGGGCAGAGTTTTGCCATTGGCTTAGAGATTAAGTGGAGTCCCAAGCTTGCAGTTACTGGGAGCCATACAAACCAAGTTACTTTTCCTGAGGAACCTCTTAATCACCTAAAGGTATCTGATGCTACTGTGCCTTTTAATGGAGTCAGCTGTTATCGAGTGTTGGCAGCTATAACAACTGGCTACCTATGGGGCATGCTTGGAAACTTGATGGTGTCTCAAAATGTAGTCATCCCTGAAGTAATGTAAAACTTTGGGAATGTTTACTGGAGTGAAGACAACATTCCTCAATATAAAAGGGAAAGCACACCTTGAAGATCTTTGTAGCAGTTAGTCCTTCCTATGGTCCCATTAACGAGTGGTGGAGCCTCTGGTTTTAATGCTCAATTAATTTGCAAGAAGACCCCCTCTGTTAAATGGGAGACCTCTCTGCATAATATGGGGTTGCTTCATAATCAGGAAAATGCCAGCAAGTCTGGGGCTAATTGGCCCTAATAGGCATCTTGATTATTTAAATTGATTGCCTCCCATCTTTGAGCCTCTCTCTGGCTAAGTTAGAGAACTATCCAGTGCGGTTCCTTTAAATCTTCTAAGAATTTCCAGTTCCTTTCCCCACTCCACAGAACTCTGAAAGTCCTATCCCAAATCCCTGGATTAGAACTTGAGCATGTAAACATCTCATTTAAAAATGGCGGTGAAACAATTAACTCAAAGATGATGACTGGCAGAACACAGAGATAGCCAATTTAAAAAATGGTAGTGAGGTAATATCATACCACCATAAAAGAGCATATGAAATTACATATTGTACTTGTCAGAGACTGGGATTATGTAGGGTGACATAAAATTTACAACACAGAAACAGGACATTTTGTCTCTCCTGATATTTATTCTCCACCAGCCTCCTTCATCTCTACATCATGTGGGACAATGAGCATTATCATCTAATCTTTTCTCCCTCTTTTATTCCTCTTCTTTTAGCTTCTTAACTACATCACTGTTAATTTTCTCTACTGCTTATAGAAGGTAGCTCTATGCCAGAGCTACATTATTCCTTTTACTTTATCTTAGCTTTAAGTCCCTCTTCCTTCATCTTCGACAATGACTCCTGGTGGATAAAGATGCCTGTTGAGCCTTTCCAAAGCCTTTCAGATTTTATCATCCAATTCATGTTTTCTTTGAGAGTTTGGCCTCGCATTGTGTCATGAAGGATTTGGGTAAATTTGACGGGGGAGGAGTTCCAAAAAATTGTGGATAAGTCAGAATTTTTTTTAAAAATCAAAGGATCGTGAAATATAGCCAGCAATAAAATTAGGATTATCCAAATTATTGCAGGGACTAGACTAAGACAAGAAGCCAAGTGATGAAGGCAAGACGTACGTAGATATATGATTTTGTTGCAAGCAAAAATTACTGTATGGAATTGTGTGGTTGCACCAACATAGGCACAGCTCAAAAAGAAATTCCAGGAATGAGATCTTAATATTCTTTTTACCCAAGTATCAATGAATGACAGGAAAGAAAAAGGAGGATAAGTGGAAATATTGCTAAAATGTAGTGATGTAAAAAGGAAGATTTACCCAATGGTTTTAGGATTGAATCTATTACATTGGAAATCAGGAACAGAGACAATTACATTGGTGGGAGTTACTTTTGGGCTCCAAATCATGAAAAGGAGATGCTTGTGCAAACCTGGAGTAAATTTCTAACTATTCTAACAGAAGTAGGGCAGTTATTATTAGGACACTTTAGTCGATCTAATGTAGATTGGAATATTTAATAATAAAATTATGGTGTCAAATGTAGAAAAGCAGACAATTTCATAATATCAATACAAGAGACCATTTTTAAACAGTATTCCCCAGTCCAAAAAAGAAAAAAACAGTGTTGGTTCTGCTTCAGAAAAAGGACATTTCATCATAGAATCACCACAGTTTGGAAGCAGACCACTGAGTCCACAGCCACCCTCCCTTACTGTTCCTATAGCCCTGCATTTCCCTAGCCTACATATCCCTGAACAGTT
This sequence comes from Chiloscyllium plagiosum, assembly GCF_037043375.1. Taxonomy (NCBI): domain Eukaryota; kingdom Metazoa; phylum Chordata; class Chondrichthyes; order Orectolobiformes; family Hemiscylliidae; genus Chiloscyllium; species Chiloscyllium plagiosum. The sequence goes on along the minus strand of NW_028270145.1, from coordinate 15,081,484 downwards.
TGGGCAATTTAGTATGGAAAATCCACCTAACCTGCATGTTTGGACTATGGGAGGAAACCGACACAGACATGGATAGAATATGCAAATTCCATGCCGACAGTCGTCCAAGGGTGGAATTCAAACCAAGTCCCTGGCGTTGTGAGGCAGCAGTGCTAACCACTGAGCCACCGTGCCACCCAGAGTCGGTTACAGTGGACGATCATCTAGCTCACAGTAGCCATGACATAACTCACTTTAGAGCAATTATGGAAAGCAGTCAGAAAGTATTAAAGGTAAAAACACTCATCTGGGAAACAGCTAATTTCGAGAAGGAAGCTAACATATGTATATTGGAAAAGGCAAAGCAGCAAAGTAAAACAACAACAGGGTCATGGAATGGGTATTCAGGAAAGGGGTATCTGAGGTAAAAAACTAGGTATATTTGTATGAAGAAAATTTGCAATAATTTCAAAGCTGATGCCCCATAGATGACAAAGAACATAAAGGTTAAATGAAACAGGAAAAAAACAGACAGTTAATAGAAAATAAAAGCAGATTGTACTGGGAAACTCAAATGGTTTGCCACAGCCTTGGAGAGTGAAAGAGAGTTAATATTTCGAGTCCACTATGATTGTTCTTCAGTACCAGGCTCGAAATGTTAACTTTAGTTCTCTCTCCACAAGCACTGTCAGGCCTCCTGGGCTTTTCCCGACACTTTTTGTTTTTATATTGGATTTCTACCATGAAACATGTCTGGTTAAACTTGAATGAACTTTTTGTTGCGGTCACAAAGAATGTTGATCAGGGGAGTTTAGTAAATTTATATATACTATAGCGAGAGAGAGACGTTTGCATCAGCATTTTACAAAGCAAAACAGGAGGTGCTGTCAAGAACAAAAGATGGTGATGAATGACAGTTTGTAAGATTAGAACTTGATTTACTTTGGTACAGAGGTATCCATAAAGGTTCATTTTTGAGACCATTATAGTAGGTTCTGATAGTTCTGTTCCCGCGTGATCTTGTGTTATAAGAAAATCATGCAATAGCCGTGCCATTTAAACTAGTGAGTCAGAATTGTGTTATCGCCAAGATAGGTAAGGAAAGTTCTCATTCTACAAGTAATGGTCTAAATTCTTCAAGCGCGTTAAACCAATTCACGTTGAAGAAATATGCCTTATAGCAGAACCAACAGTACATTTTTTGTTATTGTAGATTGGTGGATTTTATTGTTGTCACATGTGCTGAGATACAGTGAAAAGTGCTGCTTTGTATGCTATACTTGCAGATTGTACCTGACAAGGTGCATCAGGATAGCAGAACAGAGTGCAGAATACAGTGTTACAGCCACAGAGAAGGTGCAGAGAGAGAGAGAGATAGAGAGAGATCAGAATTAACATTTAAGAGATCAGTTCAAAAGTCTGATAACAGCAGGGAAGAAGCTGTTCTTGAATCTATTTGTACACATATTCAAACTTTTATAGCTTCTGCCCAATAGAAGAGGGTGGAAGAAACTATGTTGGTAGCTTTCCCGAGGCAGCAGTAAGTATCGATGGAGTCAATGGATGGAAGGCTGGTTTGCATGATGGGCTGGACTGTGTTCATGACTCATAGGGTCATAGAGATGTACAGCATGGAAACAGACCCTTCAATCCAACCCATCCATGCTGAGCAGATATCCCAAACCAATCTAGTCCCACCTGCCAGCACCCGGCCCATATCCCTCCAAACCTTTCCTATTCATATACTCATCCAAATGCCTTTTAAATGTTGCAATTGTACCAGCCTCCACCACATCCTCTGGCAGCTCATTCCATACACGCACTACCCTCTGCGTGAAACAATTGCCCCTTGGGTCTCTTTTATATCTTTCCCCTCTCACCCTAAACCTATGCCCTCTAGTTCTGGGCTCCCCCACCCCAGGGAAAAGACTTTGTCTATTTATCATATCCATGCCACTCAAAATTTTGTAAACATCTATAAGGTCACCCCTCAGCCTCCGACGCTCCAGGGAAAACAGCCCCAGCCTGTTCAGCCTCTCCCTGTAGCTCAGATCCTCCAATCCTGGCAACATCCTTGTAAATCTTTTCTGAACCCTTTCAAGTTTCACAACATCTTTCCGATAGGAAGGAGACCAGAATTGTATGCAATATTCCAACAGTGGCCTAACCAATGTCCTGTACAGCCGCAACATGACCTCCCAACTCCTGTACTCAATACTCTGACCAATAAAGGAAAGCATACTAAATGCTTTCTTCACTATCCTATCTACCTGCGACTCCACATTCAAGGAGCTAAGAACTTGCACTCCAAGGTCTCTTTGTTCAGCAACACTCCCTAGGACCTTACCATTAAGTGTATAAGTCCTGCTAAGATTTGCTTTCCCAAAATGCAGTACCTCGTATTTATCTGAATTAAACTCCATCTGCCACTTCTCAGCCCATTGGCCCATCTGGTCCGGATCCTGTTGTAATCTGAGGTAATCCTCTTCGCTGTCCACTACACCTCCAATTTTGGTGTCATCTGCAAACTTACTAACGGTACCTCTTATGCTCGCATCCAAATCATTTATGTAAATGACAAAAAGTAGAGGGCCCAGCACCGATCCTTGTGGCACTCCACTGGTCACAGGCCTCCAGTCTGAAAAACAACCCTCCACCACCACCCTCTGTCTTCTACCTTAGAGTCAGTTCTGTATCCAAATGGCGAGTTCTCCCTGTATTCCATGAGATCTAACCTTGCTAACCAGTCTCCCATGGGGAACCTTGTCAAACGCCTTACTGAAGTCCATATAGATCACATCCACTGCTCTGCCCTCATCAATGCTCTTTGTTACTTCTTCAAAAAACTCAATCAAGTTTGTGAGACATGATTTCCCCTTGGGTCACCTCCATCCCCCATCACGAAGGACTCAAAGCCCTCCGCTTCTTTCTTTTCCGCCGTACCGACCAGTACCCTTCCACTGACACCCTCCTTCGACTGACTGAACTGGTCCTCACCCTGAACAACTTCTCTTTCCAATCCTCCCACTTCCTCCAAATGAAAGGAGTAGCCATGGGCACCCGCATGGGCCCCAGCCATGCCTGCCTCTTCGTAGGATATGTGGAACAATCCATCTTCCGCAACTACACTGGCCCCACCCCCCACCTTTTCCTCCGCTACATCGATGACTGTATCGGCGCCGCCTCGTGCTCCCACGAGGAGGTTGAACAGTTCATCCACTTCACCAACACCATCCACCCCGACCTCAAATTCACCTGGACAGTCTCAGATTCCTCCCTCCCCTTCCTCGACCTTTCTATTTCTATCTCAGGCGACCGAATCAACACGGACATCTACTACAAACCGACCGACTCCCACAGCTACCTGGACTACACCTCCTCCCATCCTGCCCCCTGTAAAAATGCCATCCCATTCTCCCAATTCTTTCAACTCCGCCGCATCTGCTCCCAGGAGGACCAGTTCCAAAAACGCACAACCCAGATGGCCTCCTTCTTCAAGGACCGCAATTTCCCCCCCGACGTGGTCGACGATGCCCTCCACCGCATCTCTTCCACTTCCCGCTCCTCCGCCCTTGAGCCCCGCCCCTCCAACCGCCACCAGGACAGAACCCCACTGGTCCTCACCTACCACCCCACTAACCTCCATGTACAGCGCATCATCCGCCGTCATTTCCGCTACCTCCAAACGGACCCCACCACCAAGGATATATTTCCCTCCCCTCCCCTATCAGCATTCCGTAAAGACCACTCCCTCCGTGACTCCCTCGTCAGATCCACACCCCCCACCAACCCAACCTCCACTCCCGGCACCTTCCCCTGCAACCGCAGGAGGTGCAAGACTTGCGCCCACACCTCCCCCCTCACCTCCCTCCAAGGCCCCAAAGGAAACTTCCATATCCGCCACAGATTCACCTGCACCTCCACACACATCATCTATTGCATCCTCTGCACCCGATGTGGCCTCCTCTATCTTGGGGAGACAGGCCGGTTACTTGCGGAGCGTTTCAGAGAACACCTCTGGGAAACCCGGACCAACCAACCCAACCACCCTGTAGCTCAACATTTCAATTCCCCCTCCCACTCCACCAAGGATATGCAGGTCTTTGGACTCCTCCATCGTCAGACCACAACAAAATGACGGTTGGAGGAAGAACGCCTCATCTTCCGCCTAGGAACCCTCCAACCACAAGGGATGAACTCGGATTTCACCAGTTTCCTCATTTTCCCTCCCCCCACCCTGTCTCAGTCAAATCCATCGAATTCAGCACCGCCTTCCTAACCTGCAATCTTCTTCCCGACCTCTCCGCCCCCACCCCAGTCTGACCTATCACCCTCACCTTGACCTCTTTCCACCTATCACATTTCCGACGCCCCTACCCCAAGTCCCTCCTCCCTACCTTTTATCTTAGGCTGCTGGACAAACTTTCCTCATTCCTGAAGAAGGGCTTATGCCCGAAACATCGATTCTCCTGTTCCCTGGATGCTGCCTGACCTGCTGCGCTTTTCCAGCAACACATTTCCAGCTATGATTTCCCACGCACAAAGCCATGTTGACTATCCCGAATCAGTCCTTGCCTTTCCAAATACATGTACATCCTGTCCCTCAGGATTCCCTCCAACAACTTGCCCACCCACCAAGGTCAGACTCACTGGTCTATAGTTCCCTGACTTGTCCTTACCACCCTTCTTAAACAGTGGCACCACGTTTGCCAACCTCCAGTCTTCCGGCACCTCACCTGTGACTATCGATGATACAAATATCTCAGCAAGAGGCCCAGCAATCACTTCTCTAACTTCCCACAGAGTTCTCAGGTATATCTGATTAGGTCCTGGTGATTTATCCACCTTTAACCATTTCAAGACATCCAGCACTTCCACCTCTGTAATCTAGACATTTTGCAAGATGTCACCACCTATTTCCCTACAGTCTATATCTTCCATATCCTTTTCCACAGTAAATATTGATGGAATATATTCATTTTGTATCTCCCCCATTTTCTGTGGTTCCACGCAAAGGCCGCCTTGCTGATCTTTGAGGGGCCCTATTCTCTCCCTAGTTACCCTTTTGTCCTTAATATATTTGTAAAAACCTTTTGGATTCTCCTTAATTCTATTTGCCAAAGCTATCTCATGTCCCCGTTTTGCCCTCCTGATTTCCCTCTTAAGTATACTCCTGCTTTCTTTATACTCTACTAAGGATTCACTCGATCTATCCTATCTATACCTTACATGTGCTTCCTTCTTTTTCTTAACCAAACCCTCAATTTCTTTAGTCATCTAGCATTCCCTGTACCTACCAGCCTTCCCTTTCACCCTGACAGGAATATACTTTCTCTGGATTCTTGTTATCTCATTTCTGACCCCAATCAGCTTTTGAAAGTTCTTGCCTAATACCGTCAAAATTGGCCTTTCTCCAATTTAGAACTTCTATCGTTTCTTACATTATGGAAAGAGTAGTTGCCATACCAACCTGTGATGCTTCCAGATAGAATGCTTTCTATGGTACATCTATAAACCTGAATTTCCTTAGCTTCCTGAGGAAGAAAGGCATTGTCATGCTTTCCTGACCATCATGTCAATGTAGGTGGACCAGGATAGATTGTTGGTGATCATCACTCCCAGAAACCGGACCATCTCCACTTCAGCACCAATGATGCAGACAAGGGGATGCTCTCCACTCCGCTTCCTGAAGTCAATGACCAGCTCCTTTTTGCTGACGTTGGCGGAGAGATTATTGTCTTTACATGCCACTAAGCATTCAACGTCATTCCTGTATTCTGTCTTGTCATTGTCAGCACTTGTAAATGAAGTTGGGGCAGAATTTGGTCACACAGTCTGAGTGTATATAGAGTATAGTTGGCAGGGCTGGTGTTGAGGATTATGTTGATGGAGATGTTATCACATCTTTGTGCTGATTATGGGTCTATGGTCAGGAAGTCAAGGATTCAGTTGCAGAGGGAGAAGCCGAGACCTAAGTCTTGAAGCTTAGAGATTGAATTATGGTGTTGAAGGCGGAACTGTTGTCAATAAATTGGAGCCTGACGTAGATACCCTTGTTACCCAGATATTCCAGGGATGAGTGTAACGCCAGGGAGACGTTGTCTGCTGTGGACCTGTTTTGACAGTAGGTGAATTGCAAAGAATTACAATCTGGGAGCCTGGAGGTAACATGTGCCATGACTAACTTCTCAAAGCATTCAATCATTATGGAGGTCAGAGCCACCAGGAAGTAGCCATGGAAGCATGTTGCATGTTTTTTTTTGGCACCTGAATGATGGTGGATTTCTTGAAGCTGGGGAGGGGGGAAGCTTTAGATCATTGTAAGGAGAGGTTACAGATGTCAACGAATATTCCCGCCAGCTGATGTACACAGAATCTGAGTGCACAGCTGGGGGGGGGGGGAACCCGAGTCACTTTATGTGGGTTCACTCTCAAGAAAGCCAATCTGACGTCTTTGGCAGTGATTGTGGGTGCTGAGGCTACTGGGATGGGTGACATTGTTTCACTGACCTTCTGTTCAAAGTGAGCTTAGAATGCATTGAGCTCATTATACTGTTGTCCACAATTCTCTTCGACTTCATTTTGTAGCCTGTTACATCATAAGTCTTGTTACAAATGACAACAGTCTGTGTGGTTGGTCTAGATATCAAGCTTAGTCTGGTATTGTCTCTTGGTCTCTCTGATGACCTTACAAAGCTCATACCTGGATTTCCTGTGTGGGTCACAGTTACCCGACTTGTACACCTCAGACCTGAACTTCAGTAGGGAATGGATCTCCCAGTTCATCCACGGTTTCCGGCTGGGGAATGCTCGGATCAACTTCTTCAGCACGCAGTCTTGTACACACTTTCTAATGAAGTCAGTGACGGTGGTGTCATACTCATTTAGGTTGGCTGCTGAGTTCTTGAATATGTACCAGTCCACTGACTCTAAGCAGTCCATTAAAACTCTTCCATTGCCTCAGACCAACACTGCAGTACTTTCTGTACTGTGTCCTCCCACTTCGATTTCTACTTGTAAGCCGAAAGGAGGAGCAGAGCCTTGTGATCTGATTTTCCAAAATGCAGGCAGGGGATGAAGTGCTAGACATTTTTCGAAGGTTAGTTTAATAGCAGAATTAATCAGTTCCACATTTATTTCCATGATCACCTAGGGCAGGTTCACAAAGGACTTCTGTTATTGCCATCAAACAATATCTGTGTTGGTCCTAATTAAAGTGCCTTGTTTGACAAATATGAGGTTTATCTCATTGTTTGATTTTATTTTTATTTTATGGTAAAATTGAGGAATGAAGAGCTTCATGCAACCCCTTCTGAAGCAGTGGTTAGCACTGCTGCCCCACAGCACCAGGGAACCGGGTTCAATTCCTACTATGGATAACTGTCTGTATGGAGCTCTTCCTGTGTCTGCATGGGATTCCTCTCGGTGCCGAGGTTTCCTCCCACAGTCCAAAAGTGTGCAGATTAGCCATGCTAAATTGCCCATAGTTTCCAGGGATTTGCTATTTAGCCATGGGAAAGATCTGGGTGGGATGCTTTTTGGATAGTTTATGTGAACTGAATGGAATTTTATGACAGCAAATCTGAGTGATTGAAGGGAGGTAACATTACTGTGAAGAAAGTGTAAGTTTTTCATACATGTAGACAATGGCAGAAGCATCTGTATTGACAGTGTCCAAAGCCCAGATATATATTAAGGATATAAGAATGTTATATATAATAATGCTTTAAACTGGCTATTTCATTATAATATACAATGGAGTTGGCATCTAAAGGATGGCCAAGCAGCATTTTTACCTGGAGAAAAGGCTCCTGAGAGTGACATTGCCATAGAAATAGACTTTGGGAGGTTAAGAATGGATGATGAGATGTGGGATGGAAGGTTCTTCTGAAAGAAATCCCTGAATTTCACAGACAGGTCAATCTCCTAGGATGCAAGAGGGAGAAAGAAGAAAAAAAGAATCAGCATTTTTTTATGGTGCACCACAAATGACTATGGGCAGGGAGTCATGCTCAGACTGGAGTGACTAAGCAGATAAAAATTAAAAAGGACTGGAAAGTTTATCTAGATTTAGCTGGTGGGAGGAATCTACAATTTATCCCTCACCATGGAAACCAATTCTGAGACTAAATAAATGCTGGCAGTTAGTGACTAAATAAATAAATTCCAAGCTGACAAAGGAACAGAAAGGAAAAGAAAAGACCTTGAAAGTTATGAAACACTTGGAACTGGTCCCTAAAGAAAATTGAGTCTCCACTTAAGGGACAGAGTTCTTGTGATAGTGGAAGTTTGGCTATTTATATTGTCTGGGGACATACTTTCAGTACTTGAGAGTTTCAGCTGTCAAATGAAAAGCGATTTGGTAAATGTTGCTTTTACCTTATATGTTACAGTTAAAGTCTTAAAACATGAAGGGTTGGATGCCCATATTTCAGCTTTACACTGGAAGTTGGAATTTCTCTTTGAAAGTGATCAGTCTCCTTGGGCTCTTAACAATTGAAGGTGAGGAAAGCCTTAATTCATTAAAGCACACTTGACATTCACAAATGCTGCAAGACCAAAATAATCATATATAAATGAATAAATAATGTTAAACTTCTGTGATATTTTTAGCTTCAAATTGGAAATTATTCTGTAGTATCGATGCAAAAACCTGAGTCTCTCTATTGCATTTAAATAAACCAATTCATTTTTTATTTAATCGTCTCAGTTTTGAATAGTGTTGTTTTATTTTTTTAAAATCTTTTAAAAAAATAACTTTGTTTGGATTGCAGCATGTGGAATGCATTAATGCTGAATCTATTCCACAACAGAAGTAAAAGTCTTAGTTTGAGCCAAGAAGGTCTCTGTGACACTTTCTGGCAACATACCATTCTTAAATTGCACTGCCAGTTTAGGGTATTTTTGTAAAGTGTAGGGAACAAAATGGTGAATCAGTCCATGTTTACATTAAACCATGACGAAAATTCATTGTTTAGAATTCCTACAGTGTGTGGAAACAGGTACTTCAGCCCAACAAGTCCACACTGACCATCCAAACAGTAACCCACCCAGACCCATTCCCCTACCCTATACTTACCCTTGACTAATGCATCCAGTCTACACATCCCTGAACACAATGGGCAATTTAGTACGGCCAATTCAGCTAACCTGCACATCTTCTTCGGATTGTGGGAGGAAACCAGAGCACACCCATACAGACACGGGGAGAATGTGCAAACTCCACAGACAGTTGCCTGAGGCTGGAATCAAACCTGGGTCCCTGGTGCTGTGAGGCAGCAGTGCTACCCACTGAGCCATCGTGCTGCCCTTTATTGGCCACCCAATCTCTTCAGATCTTAAAAGGAGCTTCTATTTTTCATCCCTTGCTCAAATGTTTCTAAGAAACTGAACTTGCTTTTTTTCTCCCCAGTGCTTCTTTTTCCAGTGACCCATTGTTAATGCTTCATGAACATGAACACAACTCTGGTAAATATCTCTGGAAAATTTTCAGTTTCTTTTCATGCTTTTAAACATAATATGAGAAAAAGAACAACTTTATGTTCAGTCCCTCAATATCTCTTCAACATGGTCGTATGTTTTATATATTTTTTCATGTTAATTATCGAATGGTTGTTCCTTCTCTGAACTTTTACCTTTTTCTCCCTTGGTTCTCAGTAACCTTTCCTTTTTGGGAATGAACTTTTTTACTCTTTGTTATATTGTCATTATGTTTAAAGAGTGACTCACAGCACTATCTCCTTTACTTAACACACATTTTCACTCAAAATGCTGCGACTTTTTGCCTTTCTAGTTTTCTTTTCCTCCTACGATCTACAGACTATGAAAATCTAAACTTGGCAGCTTCTACTCACTAACTCTTGACGAATCGCTTCCAATTTTCTGCTCTCGATTGTGTTTCACACCGTGGCCTTAGCAGCTCACCTCAATTTATTTTGAAAAGCAAATGCGTTGTAACGACCACAAACTGAATGCAATGCCAACTTGGTTAGTAAGGATGCTGTTTCTTGAAAGTAATGTGAGACGCCTTTTAAAGTAGTAATATTTTCCCGATTCGAACCACTCACTCCCACCCTCAAACCCTATCACCACCCTTCAAATTTTCCAGTCAGGATTACACAAGTTAGTATTTCAAAAGGTACTGGGATGAGCTCACAATGAGTCAGAGCTTCAAGTAAGTGGGATACTGTATAGGGTATTTGGTAATCATCAAGCACTTTATATAAATTAAATCTGCTGAGGGCTGAATAATGTTAAATTATATTTCAGATATCAACAAAATAAAAATATTTCCATTAAAATAATTTATCTTCCATGCAGCATAAAAGATTTTAATACTTTCACCATTCTGGATAATAGTCATCAGATTAAATACAAATGATGTTACACTTATATACTTATGTAATTATTTTGCTTCACTTTTATTTACCCTAGTTTTCTCTTATTCAAAGGTGTCTTTATTCCTACTCTTTATTCACCAGATGGAATTCTATGATTTCTAAGAATTTCTCTCGTTCTTATTTCTTTGTACATCACTAAAGCTTAGGTACTCTTTTCATTTCATTTAGAGTCATTTGTAGTCTTGTTCAGTTCATAATTTACAAAATGTATCCACTGTGGTGAGATCTTGTTCAAATAATAAGACTAGGTGGGTTCCATGTTACTGTGTTGTGATAGGCAGGATGCCTGTGATAAATAAATTTTGATCAGTTTCAAAGTACAGGAGGTGTCTTTTAAATAGATGCCATATTCTCCACAGATGACTCATTTTGGAAATTCATATATGTGTAACTGAAGCACATTGCAAAAAGGTTCTATGTTCACACTCCATATTGAACTTGCCAATTCATTTGAAAAGCCAGTTAAACCCATTGATTCCTGTGGTCTTAAACTACAGTTAAGAAAAATATTGTTTTTGTTCCCACATATAGCATTGGCAACTCTGGACTGAATGTATTCCTGGAGATTTCACACAAACCTTTTTATTAAAATCCTTTCTGCAACATTTTGGAACTAACAAATAAAAATGTGTCAAAAATATTTTAACAAAATTTTAATCCCCCTAAAATGTTCTACTCATCATTTGCTCACAGTAAGGTCTCAGGGATTAATCTTTAATTTCTGAATAATCAGGAAAATATATTTGAGAAGATCTGTATCTCAGGTTGGAAGTTCTGGATGTAAGTTTGCTCACTGAGCTGAAAGGTTTGTTTTCAGACGTTTCATCACCATATTAGATAACATCATCAGTGAGCCGCCGGTGAAGCACTGGTGTTATGACCCATCTAAACACTTAAATAGAAAGTGGGTTACTAACACCAGTGCTTCACTGATGATGTTATCTAATATGGTGATGAAACGTCTGAAAACAAACTTTCCACCTCAGTGAGCAAACTTACATCCAGAATCAGGAAAATCGTGGATCGTTGTCGTGCTGTAAAAATAGGTTATTTACACGGGCAAGTCTGAATTCATGTGCTAATTGAAGGTGTCTATCCTTGACTGAAGATATGTAACTATAATACCAATGTGTAAAACAAGTTTATGCAAACAAGTAGCAAACATTGTGAAATTACCATTTTTATCAATGGAAAATCTCAATGCGTTCAGTGTTCAAAATTACAAAGCAGTAACATTTTTCCCGTTATTGTTTAATGGGATGCAGGCTGTACTGGTAAGGTTAGCATCTTTTGTCTTTCCTTATTTGCTCTTGAACTGACTGGATTGTTAGGCTGTATCACAGGGAAGGTAAGAGTCAACCATATTGCTATGGCTTTGGAATCACATGCAGGCTATGCTGAGTAAGGATCGCAGATTTCCTTCCCTAAAGGACTCTAGTGAACCAGATGCTTTCTTTTTGAGACTTGATGATGACTCCATGGTCACCATTACTGATTTGAGCTTTTAATTTCAGACTTTTTTTTTAAAGTGAAATTTAAACTCTCCATGTATGGTTTGAACCCAGATTCCCAGAGAATTAGTCTGAGTCTCAACCACTGTTCCATTTTAACAGATCAGGCAACCATAACAGTGCTACTGTCACATCTAATCCTGACCTTGCAGACATCCAATGATTTAGGGAGAAACTCATCTCCAAAGATGAGTGCAAGTTTGTATGTGCCATTACCTCATGTCAATTCAATAGAATGTAGGCAATATGCCAACTATTGCATTTGGCTGTCTGTTGCATTTGGATATTGTTGGCTGCTGCCAACACAATTACAAGCATCAGAAAGGGGCTCCAATTCATAGTTTGCTGGCACCACAGGGGGTGAATACTGCAACTCAGGCAAGAACCTGCAAATCACACAGCAAGTCAATTGGGCCTGGGGACCAGACGGGCCTGCCATAATGTGGACTCCAAGCTTTCTTTGGATGATGTTCTGAAAATTTTGGAGAAGTAGACATGAAGATGGAGAGTCTTCTTGTATGCACAAGAGACCAGGAAGCGCATCAGTCCCATGCTCAAAAGACAGTGAAAGTGAGCCACATGAGAAGGTCAAAGCTAGGGGTCAGGATCTAAAGGCATAGATGCCACGTCAAAGTGTTTTTTTAATGCCACCTGAATGGTCAGTCTAAATACAAATACCATATCCTATTTAATGTAGACCTAGCCTTTAACATTGTTCAAATTACGAGACCCCCAGGACTAATCTACCTCGGAGGAAAATGAATAATACCAACTCCAGTATTTGACATTGTACTTTGGTAATTGAGGGCCAGCTATGAGACCCAGTAAAGGTGGTCATGTTGCCAACAATAGTGGTAATGATACAGATAATGTAGTAATGCAGGTAATGGGGATACCAGTAGAATACCAGTTTTGTAGTAGCAGCCAAAAGCAATCAGCCAGCAATTAACTTGCAAGTAGTTGAAGATTCCTTTAAATACAGCTAGTGTTGAGTTTTCATTCCTGTTGCTGAATGTGAGTCCAGTGATATGAGGTTAAGAGAAGCTGTTGGTGGGAGTGTTGAGCTTCAGAGGTGTACTGCCTGCTAATAGATATCAGGATGTGTCTGCTCAGCATATTTCCAATGCCCATTCACTTGTGCAAGCCATGTCTCACCAATACAACATAGAGCATTATTCACCCAGCCAGGTGGCATTGGTGCAGCGACTACCACTTTGAGAATCTAAGGGCATTCACATGTTGTCTTAACCTTTGGCTTGTGAAAGAGTCTTGAAACGGAATTCAAAGCATAACCTGAACAAAATTCATCACATTTGCCATTGGCTCACAAATGAAGATTGGTCAGCTGGGCAAGAAATGCCCACGCATAAAATCATACTCCAACAACGAACAGTAAATTCCACGAAGAAGGGGTGAATATTGGAAGAGGCGAGGAATGGAAATTTTAAAAAGTCATTTATCAGATGCTTATTGTGTTAAACTTTTGTCTGTCTTGTGCCAAAGCCACCATTTGACATTCCATAAACTTCTGTTTCATCTCATGCATTCCCATTGTTAATTCTTGGGTTTTTGACAATACTGACTTGGACTTTATCTTTGAGAGTACTTAAAAAATTCTTCTCATTACCTCAGACAGCTAGGATAGGTCACAGCTGTGATTTGTATTCCTTTGGTCCAGATGGTAATGCTTTTTTAAGGCCCAATCTATTAACAATGAAAGTTGACCTTTGCTCTGTCAGATGAGTTCATTCTTGGTTGAGTAATGCTCTTGTTGGAGCCCCTCTCTTCTGGATTCAAGTCAGAGATTTAGCTGCTGTAGTTGGTTTATTTTGTTCTCAAATATAATGGAGAATAATAATAACTGACTGATCTAAAAAAAAGTTTCTATAAATAATGATGGAGTTTTCATTTGTTTTGAAAATGGACAATTCCCTTTTACTCCCTTGGCTGGATACAAATTCAGTTCTAACATGAAGATCTGCTTCATGTCCTGTCTGCGTCTTACAGGTTGATGTTGGATTAGTTCTGATCTTATCAATTCCGTAATGAATATCTATTGCAAAACTGCTCTTAGTATAAATTAACAAACAACGCTTATTCAAAAATGCCATTTAAGCTAATACATGAAATACAAATGTCACATTGATGCCGCGGTATTAAAGAGAGAATTCCACTCTCTAACGTGTTAAAATATTAACTCTCTGACATGGTTAATCTGTAATATGTGGGTTAAGTGAGTTTGTTAGATAATGCACTAGTAGATTACTCTGCATCTAAATCATACTTTAATTGGACTTGAAGTATGAGACTTTAACTGGACAATGCAGAAGGTGTTTCATTCTGGACTAAACCCCTTGCTTTAGATGATTTTTGAAAGTAATTGTATTTTCAGTATCCTTCATGAATACATGTAATTGTTTCATTTTGATAATGGAAGTCAAGGGCAGATGCAAGGCTGTAATGTCAAATAAGGAGATTCCACTGGAGCTTGTCCACTTGTGATCAGTGCTTTGAATATCAGTTTACTTCAATGTCAGTCATGTGTCAGTTATTTTCTTGAGAGTGTTCATCAATGCAGTAATTTTCTTTTAGCTTGTAGTCAGCTTCCAAAGCAGTTTCATTCATACCAATGATACAGTGATTAGAGGTTCATCATTGACGGCATTTATTTCTAAGCTATTTGTCAAAGCACTTCCAAATTGGATTACAGCCATCACCATCATAACCAGGCCATTGCCTTATTATTGACAGAATGCTTGTTCAGTAGTCAATATTGAATGACCAACAATTTCCTCCAGTTAAACTTTATCAAGGCAGATTCCACTGCCATTGCCTCAACTTTCCCTCTCAGGTAAACTCTTAACTTTGGACACTGATTCTGTTTTCCTCACAGACTACAGTCTCAGGCTGAACCGGACAACTCATTAGCATGAATTCCTTTTTGATCCTGAAATGAGTCTTCAATCTTACACCCTCTCTGTCACTGACATTACCTATTATACCTCAGCAGCATTGGTTATCATGGGCCTTGCCTCAGTTGATATGCCTCTGTAACCCATATCCGTACCTTTGTCAATTCTCACCACGACTATTCCTTTGTTCCACTGGCCACAGCTCACAGTTCAGCGCAATCAACCACAGCTTGAGAATTATTTCTGTGGGACTATTATGTTTTGTCAAGGACTGATATTTGTAAGGCGCCTTTCACTTTCTTATGGTTTCCCAAGACATTTAGAGGCTGTAAGCTATTTATAAATTGTACCACTATTCCAACATAGGAAACACAGCATCCAATTTGTGCAATGAAAGATGTCTCAAATGAATAGTGTGATAATGAGAAGATTTTTAATGAAAAACATATTGGTCAGGACAGGGGTGATGATCCCTGATTACCTTCAATTTAGTTCCCTGGGGGTCTTTTGCATCCATCTAGACTACATCAACACATTTTTGTTAAAACAGACATCAAATATCACCTCTCGGCAGACTCAACTGCCAATGATTTTAGTTATCAAACCAACTCCAGAATTTCTTGCACTGAATCATGCTTTGGACGATCAACAGCCCTTATCTGCTATGAATTTTGAACACAATGGTGGTTTTGCTGTGTCTTTAATTCTGCCAGAACATTAACTAATTGATGCATGACTTCTTGTTGCACTGTTGAAAGGAAGTCAGTGGATTTTCGTGTTTGGCTAGGAATTCAACATGGTGAAGTGTTAGTGAAGCAAGTTGGGGAGGGGGTGGGGTTGTTGATGTTTATGACATGGTTGGACAACCATGCAGGAGTAGATTGGCATGCTGATGGAACACAGAATAAGTACTTTCAAGATATATTGTGTGTTTGGAGGAATAAACCTGAGGTGTAGAGGATTTGAAAGTAGGGATTTGAGATGTGTCGCTGACAAAGAGACAGGCAGAGCTGGGGCTCATACGGGTGCCCATGGCTATCCCTTTGGTCTGGAGGAAGTGGGAGGATTCGAAGAAGGAATTGTTAAGGGTGAGGACCAGTTCAGCCAAACGAAAGAGAGTGTCAGTGGAAAGGTACTGTTGAGGACGTCAGGAGAGGAAGAAATGGAGGGGTTGGAGATCCTGGTCATGGCGGATGGAGGTGTAGAGGGATTGGATGTCCATGGTGAAGATGAGGTGTTGGGGACCGGGAAACGGAAGTCTTGGAGGAGGTGGAGGGCGTGGTTGGTGTCTCGAATGTTTGCGTGGAGTTCCTGGTCCTGGACAGTATCAAGGTAGGTGGAGATGGGTTTGGTGGGGCAGGAGCATGCTGAGATAATGGGTTTGATGGGGTGGTCAGGCATGTGGATCTTGGGAAGGAGGTAGTATAGGGCGGTGCGGGATTCCCGGACTATGAGGTTGGAAGCTGTGGATGGGAGATCTCCTGAAGTGATGAGGTTCTGTTTGGTCTGGGAGATGATGGTTTGGTGATGGGGGTTGGGGTCATGTTCGAGGGGGCAGTAGGAGGAGGTGTCTTCAAGTTGACGTCTGGCTTCAGTGGTGTAGAGGTCAGTATGCCAAACTACCACTGCCCCTCCCCCCCCCTTTATCCGTTGATTTGATGGTGAGGTTGGTGTTGGAACAGAGGGAGTGGATGGCTGCATGCTGTGAGGGTGAGACATTGGAGTGGGGGAGGGGGGTAGACAGGTTGAGACGGTTAATGTCTCGGCAGCAGTTGGAAATGAAGAGATTGAGGGCGGGTAATAGGCCAGCACGGGGTGTCCAGGTGGATGGAGTGTGTTGGAGGCAGGCGAAGGGGTCCTCGGAAGGTGGGTGGGAATCCTGATTGTGAAAGTAAGCTCGGAGGCGGAGGTGGCGGAAGAAGTGTTCGACGTCACAGCATATTTAAATTCATTGATGCGTGGGCGGAGGGGGATGAAGGTAAGGCCTTTGCTGAGGACTGATCGTTCGTCCTCAGTGAGGGGGAGGTTTGGGGGATGGTGAAAACTCGGCAGGGCTGGGAGCTGGGACCTGGGTAGGCGTGGAGCTGGGAGTGGGGGAATGGGGTGGATCATGAGCGGGGTGATGTTCCCCTCAGGGTTCTGGGGAGTGGGGATGGTGACAGTGGGATCTGTGGGGGGGGGGGGGGGGGTGGGCGTGTCGGCAGAATGCAGGTGAGTGGAGTTGGTGGGGGCGGAAGTGGTGGCGAACATGGCAGTGGGAGGGGCGGATGTCGCTGGGTGTGTGACATCAGCGATGATGTGGGGGGTGGAAGTGATTTCATGTGTGGTGCATGAGGAATCATGAGGGGCAGAAGTGGCTGTAGAAGTGGCCATGGTGGGGGCGGAAGTGATGTCATCAGTCACCGTGGGGATGGTAGCTGTACCAGCTGCATGGCTAATGGCATCCGAGTAGTTCCAGAGGCCAGGGGAACCTTCTGGAATGTTTGAGGAGTGCTGGTTATGGAGCTGGGTGTATAAACGTTTGTTGTACTTACAGTTTTTGATGTTTGAGATGGTGTTGAAATACTGTTCATTGAGAGTATGAATTCTTCTTAGAATATAGTACAGAGGGGGTACTTTGCAGTTCTGAGAGAGTGTGGCCCTCAGTTGAGGCAGGGCTGACTGTAGAGAGGTTAAGTGCTGGCGCATTGCTGTGAGTGTCGAGTGAAGGATCCGGTAGAAGAACTCTTTCTGGTGGTTTTGAATCTGTAGTCTGTACTGGTTGTCCTGTTCGGATCCGAACTGTGCTGGTTTGAACGTAGTTTGGAGTCCATGTGGGATGAGTCGGTTACGGAGGCAGGCACTGAGGAAGCAATGTGGCTGTGGTAGTGAGTCTGTTTCAGTACATGGTTGAACAGTTTCAGGGCAGACGAGATGACCTGGGGGTTGCAGTGAGAGAGAGACTCACTGAGATTCTTGTGGAGAGAGGAGGAGAACTTCTACAAGGTAGGCATCCTTGCAAGAGGATTCGCAGTAAGGTTAAAATCAACAGGGCAAAAGTGAGGACTGCAGATTCTGGATACCAGAGTTTAGATTAGAGTGGCGCTGGAATCTGGCATCTGCAGTGCTCACGTTTTGAGATGTGCCTATTTGAGATGTGTCATCAAGCAGGTAGGAGTAGAAACTTGAGGTGACTACCTGAGGTAGAATGAGTACTATTCATTGTGAGAATTTATTTGGGATAGGGTCACTTTGCTTTGTGAATATTTAGAGTTGGGTGGTGCATGTTTAAGTGAGCATTCAAAGCATTTGAATTCCCTGTGCTGTATACAAAGAGATCTTTGAAAGAGAATAATATCAAAAGGAAGGGAAAGACTTCTACAGCCAGATGAATGAGCTTGGAGACCGAGAAGAGGGATCATATGTTAATCAACTCTTTCACAGAAATGGCAGGAAGATTACAAAAAATCGAAGAGTGTGGCAATGACTGATGGTAACATAAGTGACAAGAGGAGGGGAGGCTGGGAGATAGCCATTGGACAGATGGAAGACTGGTGGCCATGAAAAGTGAAAAGAAAAAGGAATTGAGAACACAATAAACAGGAGCAGGAGTAGGCCATATGACCCATTAACCCTGCTCTGCCATTCAATAGTCATAGATGATCTTTTCATAGACTCAGCTCCACTTCCCCATCCACTCACCATCATCTCGATTCCTGTATTTTTAAAAAATCTACAGGTTTTTGCCTTAAAAACATTCAATGAGGCAGCCTCAACTGCTTCACTGAGCAGGGAATTCCACAGATTCACAACCCTTTGGGTGAAGAAGTTCCTCTTCAACTCAGTCCTAAGTCGCCTCCCCCACCTTATTTTAAGGCTATGGCCCTTAGTTCTAGTTTCATCTATTAGTGGAAACAACCTCCCTGATCCTATCTTTTCTATTCCCTTCTTCATTTTATATGTTTCCGGAGGATCCCCCCACCTCTATTCTTCTAAATTCTAATAAGTATAGTCCCACTCTACTCAATCTTTCCCCATAAGGTAACCCTTTCAATTCTGGAATCAAACTAGTGAACCCCCTCTGCATCCCCTCTACATCCTTTCTCAAGTAAGGAGACCAAAACTGTACATGGTACTCCAGGTGTGGCCTCACCAGCACCCCATACAGCTGCAGCATAATCTCCCTATTTTTAGACTCCATCCCTCTAGCAATGAAAGATAATATTCCATTTGCTTTCTTAATTAAGGATATAGTGTACAAGCAAACTTTTTTTTAACCCTCACATGGGTGCACAGTCTGGTAGCTGAGGTGGTGGTATGTTAGTGAAAAAACCTTTATGGCATAACACAGTGCCACCTGAAATACAGAATGGATATAACAAGCCAGAAGTGGCAGCAAAGAGCAGTATGTGTTGACCAAGGTGAGGAGCTTTTGTGCAAGGATTGGAAGAGATAGGCAGCATCAGAATGTTGACAGCAGAAACATGAGTGACCATGTTCCTCACCCTCTTGACGAAAAGTCAATCATGAGCTCACCCATTCAGAAGCCAGCAAAAGACCATAACAGGAAGACACAGCATGTCCAGATACATTGGTTACCCTGTCATATATCAAGGACATATTGGAAATCACCAGCAGACTACTCCAAACCCCTGGATATCATGGTAGCCCAAAAGCCAACAACTACATTATGACAGCTACTGGTGAGTATAAAGGATCCCATACCCACAACTAACAGAACCAATGTTATATACAACATTTCACATAAAGATTGCCACAAACATTACATTGGGCAAACCAGAAGAAAGCTAACCATCAGGGTACATGAGTACCAACTAGCCACCAAGAGACATGACCAACTATCACTTGTATCCATACACACGGACAAAGAAGGACACCAATTTGAATGGGACAGTGCATCCATCCTGGGACAAGCCAAACAAAGACATGCACAGGAATCCCTGGAGGCCTGGCACTCAACCCAGAACTCCATTAACAAACATTTAGACATGTTCAGTTAGACCCCATTTACCAAACACTAAGAAACAAAACCGGAGATGACAACACCCACCTCAGCAAACCAGTACACATAAGTAGCAAGCGGAACAGAACCCCAATGCTTCACAGGAGGCACACTGATGATGTTACCTATTGTAGTGACAAAACATCCGCAAACAAACTTACCAGCTCAGCGAGCAAGTCAACAATCTCATCCACAACCTGAACTATAATTCCTCACAAGAATTTCAAAGTAAGTTCTATGGTTATTTTTATAGTCTGGCATGACAGACTCCAGTCAGGGAGATGACCGCCCTGGACTAATTGGCAAAAGGGAAGTCCTCAAAGTAGGCTGTCCCTTCTTGCCTAACAATAGCTTGCGTAGTGATGGCAGCCAGGCTACCTACCTTGGCTGTGCCTTCCCCAGCCAAGCATAAGATGGTGGCAGAGGCAGAATGAGACCCTCAAATGGTGAGTAGCTGGCCACTTAATGACCTCAAAACTTTCACGGGCATATGGGCTGCCTGATATCTTCCCTGCTCACTGTGAAATGAAAAGCATTTCAGGGCGGTCAGGAGAGAAGTGGGAAGGTCGTGCATTTCATTTTCTGCAGCAAATTAAGTGGTCTTAAAAAGTGGCCATGACTGCCAGAGGTGGGTGGGAGAATCACTGATGATGTATGAGGTATATGATTCTGTAAGAGTTAATGTTTGAGCTCTACTGAGCAGTCTGATGATGTCACAGTCTCTGAGCAGGGATTCGGTCAGTAGATCTCCAGCTCAGCCTCCCTGATGGAGACATAAGAATGGTGGCAGTATTGACTTGCCACTCAGATGCTGCCTTTTGTCTCCATGCCTTGTGGTGGAGGTCACATGATGACATCATATTCTAGACTAGTGGTGCTGGAAGAGCACAGCAGTTCAGGCAGCATCCAAGGAGCAGTGAAATCGACGTTTCGGGCAAAAGCCCTTCACATGATGACATCAGCCCAGAAAGGACATTTGTACTTGGTTACTGTTCAATCAAACATTAGTAATAGTTAATATGCCTGAGTTAATGTGACCTGTATATAGTGCCTCCTTCTGAAGAGATTGTTTCATGGTCCATTCTCCACCATAGATGATTGAAGAGCCCTTAGATGAGCATGGGAAGGAGAATGGATCACTGTAGCTCACTGCATCCATAAACCACTCTCTGGGTACCAGAATACATTGCGATGTTTATGGTGGACATTATATCACCGTACAATAGCTGACAGAAGTCATGAAAGCTCAGTGTGATCACTTAGTAATCTTTCTCTCTTTTTTATACTATTGTTCTCATTTTTGAGAATCTGTGCTTTAAGAGAAGACCATCTTGACCAAGCCTTGCATTGTGCTTCTGTGCCCTGTGCTTTTCACATAGATTTAAACCAGCAGGGTTGCCTGTTTAGTACATTCTATCTACTTTGGCTTTCTTGGGCCTAGGGTGTCTGCATTGTACTCTTAGAAGCTGAAGTATCTGGTGGAATTGCTACTGTTCTGACTCTGCTGTGTCTCTGATTTATATTTAACCAAGCCTAACTCACTCTCTATTTACACTGTGATTAACATCATCGTGAAGACAACTCTCCAATACAGTGTTTCCCTTCGGCTCCTCTTGAAGCCTCAATCACATTTCTTTCTCTAGTGATATCAAAGCAGCGTCATCATTTGCACCAACATCATCATCATCAATTTAGGGGCGGCAAGGTGGCACAGTGGTTAGCACTGCTGCCTCATAGCGCCAGAGACCCGGCTTCAATTCCCGCCTCAGGAGTTTGCACATTCTCCCCGTGTCTGTGTGGGTTTCTTCCGGGTGCTCTGGTTTCCTCCCACAGTCCAAAAATGTGCAGGTTAGGTGAATTAGCCATGCTAAATTGCCCATAGTGTTAGGTGAAGGTAGAGGAATGGGTCTGGGTGGGTTGCTCTTCGGAAGGTCGGTGTGGACTTGTTGGGCTGAAGGGCCTGTTTCCACACTGTAAATAATCTAAACATATTCATTTCCTATTGCATTACAGTTGGACTCTACGTTATCATAGAAGCGGTCCGTGTTTATCAGCAAAGTACTACACTTCTACAAGATGGCTGACCAGGAAACGTTCTCACTCTCACCTCCTGCCATCAAGCAAATTGGAAAGACTCATAGGCTACCAGTCAGTCTTTCTGGTCACAATATGAACGTGCCTTATGAAGGCAGCACTTCTAGTGTGGGACTTGAGTTTCGTAAATGTCAACCAATCAATTTGCAATGAGAAGAATTAAGGATGAATAATCACAGCTCCCCTGACTTGTGATGTTTAAATCTCAGGAAGGATTACTAAGAAAATAAAAGTTTCACAAAAAATATGAAGGTCAAGTTTGTGAACAAGGGGATGATATAGATAGATAAATCGAAAGATATATAAGGAATTAAATATTCCAGTTACAAGTCAATTCTTTTGATTTAACACCAATTTTAATTGACCACAAAATGGGTTCTATATGCTGTTTAGCCAGTTATACAAGGGCTTTAATTGTTTTAAAACCTAGGTAGTGATACAGCATATCCTTGAATTTGACCATGATGTCTCTAATAAACTTTGTCAGTTCTGACAGCCCAAGAGAAATTGAACCTTCAGTCTCGAGGAGAATAAGAACCAGATGTTGCGACCCAGTTGTGTCACATATTATAGTTTGCTATAAAGTGGTTTGAGCACTCTGATTCCTCATGTGGCCAGTTCTCTAACCCAGTTGAATCATATTTCCCCCTCCGACGAGCTATTTCAAGAGCAGTATCAGCTAGCTGTACGATAGGCGACCTTGGATTGTCTCATAGCAGGGTACAGGAAGTTATGTTTAAACTGAACAGTATTGTACATGAAGTTCATTGTAGTAAATTTTCTAGATGGATACTGTCCTTCACAATGTTCCAAAATGCACATCAAAGTCAGGAATAACGCAGGTTAAATATGCTATGGTCTCTGGGGTACTAGTTGTTACAGTATAGGAAGTAGTTAGAGTGCTGTTCCACCCTCATTAGGTGAGGTCAGTATTGGAGAAAAGAACAAGCATAAAAAAAATCCAAAATACAATGCAAGAAAGTATACTGTAAGTAGGACCGCTTAAATGTCAGAATCCATGGTAGAGTCATAGTTGCATACAGGACGGAAACAGACCCTACAGCCCAACTTATCCATGCCAACCAGGTATGTCCCATTTACCTGCATTTAGCCCAAATCCCTCCAAACATTTTCTATCCATGTACATGTCCAAATGTCTTTTAAACGTTGTAACTGTACCCACCATTTCCTCTGGCAGCTCATTCCATATACACACCACCCTCTGTGTGAAAAGGTTGCCCCTCAGGTCTTTTTTAAATCTTTCCTCTCTCACCTTAAACCTACATCCTCTAGTTTTCGACTCCCCTACCTGAGGAAAAAGATATTGGCTATTCAACTCATTTATGCCCGTCATGATTTTATAAACCCCCATTAAGCCATCCCTTAGTCTCCTATATTCCAGGGAAAAAAAGTCCCAGCCTATCCAACCTCTCCTTATAACTCAAACCCTCCAATCTCAGTAACATCCTTGTAAATCCTCTTTGCACCTTTCCAGTTTAATAACACCCTTCCAATAGCAGGGCGACCAGAATTGTACATAGTACGCCGGATGTGCTCTTGATGAGAGAGGAAGAGAAGGTATCTTTAAACAAAAAGTTTGCATGCATCTTGTTTTACATTTTTACACTTTGTGTATTGTAGATAGTCCAAGACAGAGAAGAGACTTTTTTGAATTTAAATTGAGCAACTTGTCAAACATTCTGTCAAGCATTGTGATTTGCGGTGTGACACGGTGGCCCAGTGGTTAGCACTACTGCCTCACAGTGGCAGGGACCTCGGCTTGATTACAGCCTTGGGTGACTGTCTATGTGGAGTTTGCACATTCTCCCCGTGTCTGGGTGGGTTTCCTCCCACAGTCCAAAGGTGTGCAGATTAGATGAATTGGCTGTGCTAAATTGTCCATAGTGTTCAGGGATGTGTAGGCTAGGTACATTAGTCAGGGGTAAATGTAGAGTAGTAACAGAATGGGTCTGGCTGGGATACTCTTCAGAGTGTGGGCTTATTGGGATGAAGGGCCTGTTTCTACACTGTAAGGATTCTATTTTAAAAAATGATATTCATCATGTGTTGCAGTTATGGGATTTAAAACATTGATATGTTTTGGAACTGTATCTTTTGTTAGAATCCTCACTGATCTTTCATTATCTTATTTTAGTTTTGTCATTTTTGGATTGGAGCTGTGAACTAAGAGCAGAGAGCTGATAGAGTACCTTTGGACTGTGAACAGCAGCTTGTGTTAAAAAGTGAACAAACAGGTTGTTAGTTTTTGAGGATAGGCTTGAATGATAATTGCAAGTTGTTTCTTGTTAAAAAATGCTCTGTAGATGAATCGGCTCTGCAGGGGACTTATGCTCAGGCAGATGATCCAGATGTTCAATGTTAACTGGGACCTTACGGGGGAGACGGTCAGGTCGAGCAGGGGCCTGAGGGCAGAGTTTGAATCGTTTTCTGGACTGTGTTTAGGTCAGAAGAAGTTACAGAACAAAAGATTGATTACATCCTGGTTGTCCTCTCATCATCAATTTACTGGAAATTCAGAGAATGGAATCTTAGTTATAAGAATTAAATAAATATTTCTTAGATTCTGGATTAGTGGTGCTGGAAGAGCACAGCAGTTCAGGCAGCATCCAAGGAGCAGTAAAATCGACGTTTCGGGCAAAAGCCCTTCATCAGGAATAAAGGCAGAGAGCCTGAAGGGTGGAGAGATAAGCTAGAGGAGGGTGGGGGTGGGGAGAAAGTAGCATAGAGTACAATAGGTGAGTGGGGGAGGGGATGAAGGTGATAGGTCAGGGAGGAGGGTGGAGTGGATAGGTGGAAAAGAAGATAGGTAGGTAGGACAAGTCATGGGGACAGTGCTGAGCTGGAAGTTTGGAACTAGGGTGAGATGGGGGAAGGGGAAATGAGGAAACTGTTGAAGTCCACATTGATGCCCTGGGTTGAAGTGTTCCAAGGCGGAAGATGAGGCGTTCTTCCTCCAGGCGTCTGGTGGTGAGGGAGCGGCGGTGAAGGAGGCCCAGGACCTCCATGTCCTCGGCAGAGTGGGAGGGGGAGTTGAAATGTTGGGCCACATGGTAGTGTGGTTGATTGGTGTGGGTGTCCCAGAGATGTTCCCTAAAGCGCTCTGCTAGGGGGCGTCCAGTCTCCCCAATGTAGAGGAGACCACATCGGGAGCAACGGATACAATAAATGATATTAGTGGATGTGCAGGTAAAACTTTGATGGATATGGAAGGCTCCTTTAGGGCCTTGGATGGAGGTCAGAGAGGAGGTGTGGGCGCAGGTTTTGCAGTTTCTGCGGTGGCAGGGGAAGGTGCCAGGATGGGAGGGTGGGTTGTAGGAGGGCGTGGACCTGACCAGGTAGTCATGGAGGGAACGATCTTTGCGGAAGGCGGAAAGGGGTGCGGAGGGAAATATATCCCTGGTGGTGGGGCCTTTTTGGAGGTGGTAGAAATGTCGGCGGATGATTTGGTTTATGCAAAGGTTGGTAGGGTGGAAGATGAGCACCAGGGGCGTTCTGTCCTTGTTACGGTTGGAGGGGTGGAGTCTGAGGGCGGAGGTGTGGGATGTGGACGAGATGCGTTGGAGGGCATCTTTAACCACGTGAAACGGGAAATTGCGGTCTCTAAAGAAGGAGATCATCAGGTGTGTTCTGTGGTGGAACTGGTCCTCCTTGGAGCAGATACGGCGGAGGTGGAGGAATTGGGAATACGGGATGGCATTTTTGCAAGAGGTAGGGTGGGAAGAGGTGTAATCCAGGTAGCTGTGGGAGTCAGTGGGTTTGTAAAAAATGTCAGTGTCAAGTCGGTCGTCATTAATGGAGATAGAGAGGTCCAGGAAGGGGAGGGAGGTGTCAGAGATGGTCCAGGTAAATTTAAGGTCAGGGTGGAATGTTCGAGACACCACCCACTCTCCTTGGATGTTGCCTGAACTGCTGTGCTCTTCCAGCACCACTAATCCAGAATCTGGTTTCCAGCCTCTGTAGTCATTGTTTTTACCTAAATATTTCTTGGAGCCTACTGGAAGCTATCTGCATGGATTAGTACCATCAGGAACCAAGCAAGATATAATCCCCATGCTGGTGATAATATGGATTGTGGAGTCTTGTTAAATGAATTATCCAATTACATCTGGTTTATTTTTCTCTCTTGATTTATTTTTTAACTGTGTCTGTTTGTCTGTTTTTGTGTGAGAGTGTGGGCTAGAATGAGAGAAGATTGGGTTTAAATCTTAATCTATAAGGTAACCTAATTAATGTCTAACTTTGCTCCACTAAATTTACTGTATTGTTAATAAATTGTTAAGTCTTTTCTTTGAGCTATAAATCCACTCTCTCATATTGATTATTCACAAAGACTGATCCTGGTTATTCAGAACATATGGTTAGGATCCATTGGAGTCAATTTTGATGGTTATTGAGTATTTTACCTTTACAGTGTTATGAATACAAGGATGGAGAGGCTAATTTGGTTTGGCTGTCTCTCTCCATGTCAGAACACTTTAAGGTAAATCGATGGGAGTCACGTGACCTGTTCTGAAGTCTGCCTGCAGTAGCCTTGGTTAATTTAATTACTAGAGATCAATGGAAAGTATTGGTTGTTTTACTGAGAAGAAGATGTAAGGTATTTATGCTTGGAGAAAATGGCAGCATTCTGTGTAACAATTGAAGATATTGTGGGCTGACTTATGTATTTTTGGCCATGTCTGAGTTTTATCAAGTTTTAGAGATTTTGCTGAGGTCCACTCTGCTCCTTCACGTTCTCCTTATGGATGCTACAGTGGGAATCACAGTCAATAACACCCTCTCCCATAACCTACCATGCCCTCTGTTGTTCCAAACTCCCTCCCCCATTCAACTTAAAATTTCATCATGTCTGCTGTCCTCACACATAATAAAATGCCTCTGTTTTCCCTGATGCACAGCCTTGACTTCCCTACACCTTCTCTCATTGATATCCCCCCCCAGGCCCAAGCTTCCCAAATACCAACTCCTCAACTTCTCAGAATTATTGACGGACAGGCATCCAGGACTGTAATCATACCTGACCTGTGATGGATTCCATTGATCAGTCCCTATGACCATGTCACCAATTGCTGTGTTTGCAATTCTCTGACTAACATTACACTACTCCTCTGATTGCTTATCTTGGCCCAACAGGGCTGACCACAAGCATCTCCATAGATGTGCTAGTACAGATCCCTGGACCATGACTGTTCCAAAGGGATGACTGACTGTGATGGAGTCAAAGGACTCTGTGCAGACTATGACTGTGACTTCTGAGAGACACTGACAACCCCCACCCCGACTTGAGTGAGGACTACCTCTCAGCTGTTTCTCTCATGTCCATTTGGTTAAATAATTTTGAAGGCAATAGTTGTAGGTGTTAATTAACTGTCTTGGTGTGTTATAGAACAAAATGACCTACTTGTCCCCAAGACATGCCCATACTGACAATCTTGATGAACTGCTTGCCTGTGTGCCTGTGACTAAAACCCTTTAAAACAGCATTAATGAGGGTCTTTGGCTCAGGCTGAAACAGCAACATGTTACCAGGCAATATAATACATTAGGGGAGAAAGTGAGGGCTGCAGATGCTGGAGATCAGAGCTGAAAATGCTCTCTTCCTCCCTCTACAAAGATTTCAGTGAGTCCCTCTCTCACTGCACACCCCAGGTCATCTCCTCTGCATGAACTCAGATTTCTCCAGTTTCCTCATTTCCCCTCCCCCCACCTTGTCTCAGTCAAATCCCTCGAACTCAGCACCGCCTTCCTAACCTGCAATCTTCTTCCTGACCTCTCCGCCCCCACCCCACTCCGGCCTATCACCTCCACCTTGACCTCCCTCCACCTATCGCATTTCCAAAGCCCCTCCCCCAAGTCCCTCCTCCCTACCTTTTATCTTAGCCTGCTGGACACACTTTCCTCATTCCTGAAGAAGGGCTTATGCCCGAAACATTGATTCTCCTGTTCCCTGGATGCTGCCTGACCTGTTGCGCTTTTCCAGCAACACATTTTCAGCAATATAATACATTACCATATAATGCAAGGCAAGGCATGGATAGTGCAAGCATGCAGTTAGGTGCAAAATGAATGAGTGCTAAGAAAGCAAAGAAGCAGCCTGGTCCATTCTGTGATCTGTGTCTCTGTCTGTGTACACGGTGTCCCTGCCACAGCCTTCTCAATGTTAGTTGCTGCTGTGCCCTGCAATGCACATCAGTGCTTTACCCACTCACACATTAATCAGGGAGGTGTCATGACAGGTTGCCAGATGCCACTCTCTATAGATGGTGAGTGCGTGTGACTGGTGCCCATGGTTGTGCCTTGAGGAATTAGCTGCTCAGTGCCCATTACGGCAGTCATTCAGATTAAATGGTGAGTGGAATCCGCCTAGTACGTGCTCTGGTTTTCTCATTGAGTTTTCCTGATGTCAAGCTTGTTTGGTGAGTTTGGTAAGATGAGAGTGTCAGGAATGAGATGACTTGTAGTGTTAACAAGGTACTTAACAAAGGTTCACCCATTTGGCATCTTGCTGCTGCCTAGTGAGAATCACATCATGCCACTTGTACTTGGTCTCCCTGTTACAGAAAGGATATTATAATGTAAGGATTGAGTTATAAGGAGAGGTTGGATAGGCTGAGACTTTTTTCACTGGAGCATGGGATGTTGAGAGGTGACCTTATAGAGATTTATGAAATCATGACGGGTATAGATAAGATGAATGGCAGGTGTCCTTTCCCTAGGGTGGGGATTTCAAGATCAGGGTTCATATTTTTAAGGTGAGAGGAGAAAGGTTTAAAAAAGACATGAGGGGCAACCTTTTCACACAGAGGGTGGTTTGTGTGTGGAATGAACTTCCAGAGGAAGTGGTGGATGCAGGTACGGTTACAATGTTTAAAACTCATCTGGATAAGTTCATGAATAAAACATGTCTGGAGGGATTTGGACCAAGCGTAGGCAGGTGGGACTAGTTTAGTTTAGGATTATGGTCAGTATGGACTGGGTTGGGCCGAAGGGTCGGTTTTCATGCTGTATGTGTCTATGATTCTACGATCGTGTAAGATGATCTTAATGCTGAATTGTTGCCTACTTTTGCCGTGTACCTTACCATAACTCACATCACTCAGACCCCTGTAAGGTTCTGCCCTGTGGGTCTTTGAATGCTGAGGATGCCCAGTTGTAAAGTGGTGTGCTCCAAACTAAGATGAGTGTTTGGGTCTCATGCACAGCTAATTAGCATTTTCCTGAGTACAAGGTCCAAGCAATTCACACTGCCATGCAGTTGGATTAGTGGGACACATTTGAAAGACCAGGTTAAAGACTTTCTTACGGTATTGCTGTTGAATGAAATTCACACACTGTAGCTTGTGACTTGTTGTAGTCATGTGACCTCTGGTGCAGTCATTTTCTGGATCACAGCATGAAGCCATTAAAGCAGAAGATGGAACATGAGTCAGGAGTGTGTGAGTTTTGATACCATCCTGCCATCCTACTGACTTACCCCACTCATAGTCATTCACTACCACCCTGAAAGGCAGCTTAAATGTCCAAAGGCAGAAAGAAAATGGGTCTGGTTTGGTTTCCCTGATGCCCCGAACTAAGATGAAGGGACTCTGATATCAGGTATACTGTATATTTCGCAGGAGGCTTGGAGTGTAAGTTTCAGCCAGAAATATGCACAAAAAAGAAAGAGCCAGAGCAGAAATCAAATGGTGATTGCTGCTCGCATAGTCTTTAGTTACTATGGCTTTTAGTCATTGGTTGTACTAAGCATCTTAAAATGTAAAATCTTGGCATGTCATTCTTTAAGCTATTAGCTGGAAGTTTAAATTGCTTCTTAAAATTATTGGTCTCTTGGGAATCATCACACATATAATCCTATTGTTGATTACATATATCTGGAGGAGTTTACATGCCTGGCGATTTTTTTTTGTGAGGATTATGACCACAGATAAATCAGATGTGTTTTAAATCCTTGGAATTCTCATTGTAAAATTTGTCAATTTTCCATATAATGCTAATAAATTAACTTCTGAGAGAAATTAACTCAGGTTTGACAGCATTGAATTTTGACTTTATTAGTATTGGCTCTGGTACTGAGAACTATTAGCGTTCAATTAAACATTTCCAATGCTCCAAAACTAATCCTAACTGAAAGCACTATTCAACAAGTTAGATATAAGAATGACATCTTGCTTGATAAATCTTTTTGTTTTATTTTAGTCAACAGCCAAATGCCACTATTTTGAAATCCAATTCAAATGTTCCAACGCTACTTGCAGCACAATTTTTCGAAGTTATCTCAGCACAAAACAAGAGTGATTGGAGAGCCAGTGGTGTGATATGTTTTTCCTTTGGCCCTCTCTCTGGATTGTTCACAACAGGATATATACTCAAATTAAGTCTTTTTTAGTTCTTTGTGTGTTATAAATTTTACTTTTAGACACAAAAAGAGCTTTCTGGCAGATTTAATTTGGAAGACCAGACCAATATTTACTTGTAAAATTTCCTCAAAAAGTAAATACAATGAGATGACTCACTCCCTCAAGCACATAAACAAAGACATTAGTTCTACAAATGAATCTTGCATGCCCTGAAGTTGTCAAGATGGCGGAGGCAGCTGCATAGGAAGTATTCGGGCTCCTGTCTCACATGACTCTGCCTCACATGATCAACCCCATTCTTCTTTTCCTGTTTTGTTTTTCTTTATTTAACTTTTGAATCAAATTCATCTTTTCTTTCCTTCTGGACCTGCAGTGCTGAGAGAGGTTGTCGAGCGGTGGGTCTGTTCCATGCCCCATTTCCATGGTGGCCGTGGCTTGAGCAACGGCTCCAGTGTTGATGAACTGACGCCCATTCTCTTCCTTTGGTATGGCAGCGGTGTCTGTAACAGCGGAGGAGTGGGTGATCCCTTGATCCTTGGGTGTTAATTTGAATAGTCCATCGGTCCTTGGAAGTTGAGAATGGGTCCTGATCCTTGAGAGTCGGACAGTCTCCTGGCTATCGATGGTGATGAGGCAACTTCGGAAGATGCAACATTCTGTGTCTGGTCAGTGATGGCAGGGGCTGAGTCAATGTATTCCTCATTGCTATTGCAGCCTCAAGAACTGCTTTAGCGGCTGTGGAGAAAGGCAACATCCAGTAAACACTTATGAAATCAAGGAGCCGTGGTTGTAACTTTGAATACTTTATTTCATTTTTTCTAATTTATGTAATTAGATAGCACCGGATTAATTGTGGTGACTTATAAACATTTCACTGTATTTTCGTAAATACATGTAGCAATAAATTTATATACAGTATATTCACAGAATAAAAAGAAGCAAAACAAAATTGAATCTGTCCTTTCTAAATTAGAGCATTGCAGGCCCGTGTATTTTCCTGAGGAGAAAGAATGACATCTCTGCGGTTATGGATAAAGTTGTGGTCATGTTTCTGTAGAGACAAAGCCTTGCAAGTGAAGAAAAATGACCCCTTTCTATCTCAGCTGACTGGTTGCTTCAGGCATGGGTCCTTTCTTCTGGTTGGGTGGGGTAACCCTCTTGTTATGTGACCATGTGATACACTCTGCTCATTTCCACACAAATGATTTGAAGGTCGAAGTGTTTGCCATATAATAATGGAGTATTGGTATCTGTCCACGCATTGTGAGTATATGGTTTTCCTGCTTCTCTCTTCAAGTTTCAAGCTTGCAGACATTGAGGGCTCTTGCACACATTGTGGAATCAACTAGCAACTGCTAATGACTGATGTTGAATACTTTAACCAATCCTGCATTCTCATCTGGGTGTAAAAGCTTATTTAATTAATGGTGGTAGAGAATGAACCACCAGTGAGTCTTAATAAGAAGAGGCATTATCTTAACAAAAGTAATTTGTTGCATGATAGAAATGTTCACCTTCCTATTTTCCCCACACAAGATTGTGTGGCATGGCCAGATTTGACGGAGCTAAATGCAGTCTCCAACATTAACACTTTCAGAGTTGTTGGCTTATACAATACTCTAGACCACTGAATTTGAGTTTATGAAAATGTAAACTCATTAGTAGCAGGATCGATGCCCACATTCTCCACAGTGTTTTCGGGTGGCATGGTGGCACAGTGGTTAGCACTGTTGCCTCACAGTGCCAGAGACCCGGGTTCAATTCCCACCTCAAGTGACTGACTGTGTGGAATTTGCACATTCTCCCCGTGTCTGCGTGGGTTTCCTCTGGGTGCTCCGGTTTCCTCCCACAGTCCAAAGATGTGCAGGTTAGGTGAATTGGCCATGCTAAATTGCCCCAGTGTTAGGTGAAGGTGTAAATGTGGGGCATCGGTCTGGGCGGGTTGCTCTTTGGTGGGTCGGTGTGGAATTGTTAGCCGAAGGGCCTGTTTCCACACTGTCAGTAATCTAATCTAAAAAAAATAGTGGTTTTGTAACATCTCTGTACAAGAGAGGGCACCCCACAATTTGTTGTTTAGAGTTTGAGGATATTCTAGAGACCCTGGATGAATTTTTTCTGTACAGAAATCATAAAAGACGTTTGACACTCTTGCCTTCATTGATCAGTCCATTGAGTATAGGAATTGAAACATCATGTTATGGCTGTACAGGATGTTAGTGAGGCCACTTTTAGAGTGTACTGGGTATAATTCTAGTCCCCGTGTTATAGTAAAGGTTAAATTTGAAAGGATTCAGAAAAGATTTACAAGGATGTTGCCAAGATTGGAGAGTTTGAACTTTAGGGAGAGGTTTAATAGGCTGGGACTTTTTTCTTCGGAGCGTCAGAGGCTGAGGGGTAATCTTAAAATCAATGAGGGGCATGGATAGGGTGAATAGCCAAAGCCTTTGTCCCAAGGTACAAAATTCCAAAACTACAGGGCATAGGTTCAAGGTGAGCGGAGAAAGATTTAAAAGGGATCTTGAGAAGCAACATTTACACGCAGAGGGTGGTGCAAGTATGGAATGAGCTGCCAGAGGAAATGGTGGAGTCTGGTATAATTACAACATTTAACATTCATCTGGATGGATATGTGATTAGGAAGGGTTTAAGGGCTATCAGCCAAATGCTGGCAAATGGGACTAGGTCAGTTTCGAATATCTGGTCAGCATGGATGAATTGAACCAAAAGGTCTGTTTTCATGCTGTATTACTCTATGACTCTAAGGTCACCTGATCTTCAGCAACCATATTTGCAGCACATTGCCCATTTTTTAATAGAAAAGTCAATTTCAATAAGTCCACATTAAATAAACTTTATATCATGAATGGTGGAAATAAGATGCATTTTCAGTGCATGATACAAAGATTGAATCTGTGACCTGAAGCAATCTGCTTCTATACTATGTCAACTGCACCATTTCAGTATCTATCATTTTAAAAGTAGACTTTTGAAATAGGCTTTGAGTATTGAAGTCTTAATTCTGTGTGGAGTCAAGATGGTTATCTGCTATCACTCGTGCCATTAAGGCCGTGTTTTGCACTGAGCCAGCTGCTTAAATCATCATGGTCTTGGATTCCTAATATTACCCAATGTAAGAAATTAGTAGAAAACCACTTGTGTTATCATTCTTCTGAGGGAGTTTGCTATTTTTTCTGGACTCACAATGGAAAAAGAGTATACATCAGTAAAATCTCAGTGACCATGGACTCCAATTCAAGTCCTCACTCTGTTGAGTACATGAATTGCCAGCATGTTTCCATTGAGTGGCATTGACCCCTCATGAAGCTGCAGAGATAGTTGCCATTATGACCCTCCTACTGATGGGATCAAAAGCCATGTTATTGGAGTCTTGAAATTGTTTGTGAACCTGTTTCTTTGGGGAGCAACAGAACATGGCTACCAAAGACATGAACAAGGATGGGAAATAAATTAATGCCCTTAAACCCAGCATCAGACTGCACCTAATTTACATTCAATTGGTAATCTAATTTGAAGAGTCGCCAAAGAGATGAAAAATAATTTGTAGTGCGGGAAGATAATCTGAAATTGGACTGAATAGTGAAGGTGCATTTTATCTTGTATTTTGTCTTTGCTGTAGATAACCCAAGAGTGCTCAGTGTACAGTGAAGAGGGGTCTTTGCTTTACTATGTGACCTTTGCTATACCCAATATGAATATTTTTGGTAAAGATCCTCAGAAACCACCTGCCAAACCCACAACTACTTCCATCAAGAAGGACAAGGGCAGCAGATACATGGGAACACTGCGAACTTCAAGTTCCTTCCAAGCCATTCACTGTACTGACTTGGAAATATATCACCATTCCTTCACTGTTGCTGGGCCAACATCCTGGAATTTTCTCCCTAAGGGCATTGTGGGTCAACCACAGCAGGTGAACTGCAGTGGTTCAAGAAGTGGAGGTGCTGGGATTGGACTGGGGTGGACAAAGTTAAAAATTGCACGACACCAAGTTACAGTCCAACAGGTTTATTTGGAAGTCAAACTTTTGGATTGTTGCTCCTTCATCTGGTAGCTACCTGACAAAGGAGCAGCACTCTGAGAACTTGTAATTCTAAATAAACCAGTTGGACTATCACCTTGGTATCATGTGATTTTTAATGTGGTCCAAGAAGGCAGCTCATCATCAACTTCTTAAGAACAACGAGGGACAGGCAATAAATGCTGGCCTAGTCAGCAAGGCCCACATCTCACAGATGCATAAAACAGAATTTTAAAAGACATTCTGAAAAGACAGTAGGTCAGGGTGTGACATTTCGCAACACCTGGTTCACTCACTTTAATTTACAAAATGTTCACGACTCGTTTCTTAACCAATTGGCTTGGAATAAATTCAAAAGTGTGATGTAAGTTGCATTCATCAGTTCTCTAATTGTTCGGTTCCTTTTCCATTCCCTGATGATTTCTGGCAAGACCTGGCTCAGCTGCAGCTTCCCTTACAGCTGGATAGCACATTGACCTTCACCATGAAAGTTCACAGACAAGCCACTGGAGTGAGGGTGAGACACTGGGGACCTGGCAGCAGGGGGCAGCATCATCAGAACAGGGACAGGAATCAAGTTCAAAACTACTTCAGCGTTACCAACAAAGATGACAGAGTGAGACATTGGAAGGAACTGGTAATGTTGCGATGTCACAAACGTGTAAAAACACTAGAGAGGGTGAAGAAAAGATTTATGAGAATTGTGCTGGGGATAAGGTGTTTCAGTTTTATATAGCTGGTTTGGGGAAGTTGGAGTTATTCCCGATAGAAAACAAAAAGTTGAGCAGAGATTTGAGAGAGAAGAATTCAAAACCATGAAGAACATGGACAGAGCAAGTAGGGGCAGGCAATGGTCCCATCAACAGAAAGATCAAGGTCAAGGTCAAGAAGACTCCAATCTAAGAGCATAAGAGAACCAAAGAAGATATTAGAAAAAGCTTGCTTTATACTGAGAATGGAATGCACTGCCTGGGAATATGATTGTGCAAACCAATCATGTCTTTCAAAAGGGAATTGGCTAATTATTTGAAGAGAAAATATTGAAGGGACGTAGGAAAATGGTGCGGGGTGGTGAGAGGTAGGTGTTGGGACAAGCTTAGTAGCTTCCTTGCAGAGAATGAGTCCAGATCTAATGGACTGAATGGCTTTCAATTCCACTGTAGCCATTCTACTTTATGATCAGAGTTCTGTATTCCCAGCAGCCAGCAGTTAGAAAGTAAATGATTTTACTTAATGAAAGTAAATGTATAGCAGGAAAGTTATAATATAACGGTGAGGAAGACTTGGTGCAATCATGTTGACACCCTACCTGAAGTATTGTGTGAACAGTTTAAGTTTCTTCAACTAAGGAAATATATCCCTGTCTTAAATGTTCAGTACACTCATTCCTGAAATAAGAGGGTTTCTGTAAATGGAGAGATGGAGCAGATTGTACCTATATTCTTTGGAGTTCAAAAGAATAACATGTATTCTCATTGAAAAGTTAGAGGACCTGACAGAGTTGATGCTTGGAGAGTCCGGAACTGGTGAATTTAGGCTCAAGCTAAGAAGTCAATTATTTATACCTAAGAGGAGGGTAAAATGTCTTTATTCAAAGGGATGTGAATCTTTGGAATCCACAGTCCCAGGGACCCATGGATAATCAGAAAAGGAGTATTTTAAAGAATGAATTCAAAAGAGTTTGGAGCACTAGGTGAATCAGAGAAGTGATTTGATCTAAATGTTCAGATATGATCTTATTGAGAAATGAAGCAGGTTTGGGAGTTGATATGACCTCCGCATTTATATTTTATATGTTGTGTTTATGTGAATGTTAGATATCAAACCCTACACAGAGCAAGCAGCTTTTTGCTTGTGATTAACGATAAAAGGCCATACTATTTGTACCTTGTCCCACTCCTGGTCCTGATTTACATATCATTCCTTTAATGAAAATCAGGGGTATACTAGTTGTTCTCTATAATTCAAAAGCTACTGTGAAAATCAAGTTCATGTAATACTGTTCTCAATTTAATCAGCAGTTTTCTAATTACAGTGAAGAGTAGCCATTTCCCTGTTCATTTTGAGGGTGGCCACTCCTGCTTCATCTTTAGGACACCAGCAACCATTTGGAATTCACTGGAGATGTTTCATGCGCACTGTGATAAACATTTTGATGATATATTAGTGTAGATAGGCCCATATATAAACATTCTGCAATCCACATGTGAGATGACTGGTTTATATACTGGTTCTGATCCAAGACAAGCAAACTGGTCTCCTTCACTGCAGCAGATAATTTTTTTATTGTTTGTGTTATTCAATGAGGCCTTAGAAGAAAGCTTCTCACCAATTGTGCTTCATCCAGCTAAAGCAAAGAGAAACATTAGATTGCTTTTTTAGGTCAGGATTTTTAACAACTTAATAACAGTAGCATTTAAGTCAAATAAAGAAGAATTAGCAGGGTTAAAAATATTCTAAATATTTTACCTAGGTATATTGACTTGCAAAGACATATAAACACATATGTAAACAAGTCACATCACACAGTGTATAGTTATTTTCCTATAACTTATGTTGCAATTATAATCCTTGAATTTATCATCTACATTATAGCCTGTAACTATTGGTCACTTCTTTCTTTTGTAATTTTCCAGTTCTAAGCACTTATTTTCTACTTTGGTTATCCATTTTCTTGTGCAAAGACTTTTCTGAGTTTCAACTCAGTGTAAAATTTTCCTCTGATGTGCAAAAGTTCCTCTGCATCTGACATTAGTATCCCTGATGGTTAAATGAATGACAAAACAAACAGACCCTTTGGTCCAAGCTGTCCATGCTGACCAGATATCCCAAATAAATCAGTTTCATGATGATCATGTGTAATTTGAATGTCCACCAGTCAGCTACCCGACGATTTCTGGCTGGAGGTGACCAGCTAGAGAGAATGAAGATCAGGCTTAAAGGAAATTGTTAGCTGGCATTGTCTTAAACCTGCTGGAATCAACAAATGACCAGAAGAGGCATTGCTGTGAAAGGACTCATACCTGGGTTTGGGCATAAAAAAAGGCCTGAATTTGCCTTGCAACTCAGAAAAAAAGACTCTCGTGCTCTTCTGGTCTCATGAAAGAAACTTCTCATTGACTTTAAAGCTTCCTGACGGCCTCCTCTGATGGGATGCACTCTGCTCAATGGCAGCCATTTGTTTCCTGACTATGTCAAATGGTCAGTGCATTGAAGTATAGGAGTTGGGAGGTCATGTTGTGACTGTACAGGACATTGGTTAGGTCACTATTGGAATATTTCATGCATCTGGTCTCCCTGTCGAAGGAAGGATGTTGCGGAACTTGAAAGGGTCCAGAAAAGATTTACAAGGATGTTGCCAGGGTAGGAGGATTTGACCTATAGGAACAGTCTGAATAGGCTGGGGCTATTTTTCCTGGATACGGGTTTATAGATTCATGAGGAGCATGGATAGGGTAAATAGGCAAGGTCTTTTTCCCAGGAGAAAGTGAGGACTGCAGATGCTGGAGATCAATATCATAAAGTGTAGTGCTGGAAAAGCACAGCAAGTCAGGCAGCATCCGAGGAGCAGAAAAGTCAACATTTTGAGCATAAGCTCTTCGCTGTGTCTTTGCCCAGGGTGGGGTAGTCCAAAACTAGAGGGCACAGGTTTAAGGTTAGAGGGGAAAGATTTAAAAGGGACCCAAGGGACAACGTTTTCACACAGACGGTGGTGCGTGGCTGGAATGAGCTGCCAGAGGAAGTGGTGGAGGCTGATACAATTCAACATTTAAAAGGCATTTGGATGGGTACATGAATCGGAAGGATTTAGAGGGATATGGGTCAAATGCAGGCAAATGGGACTAGGTTTATTTGGGATATCTAGTTGGCATGGACAGGTTGGACCAAAGGGTTTGTTTCTGTGCTGTAGCTATATCAAACCTGGCCGGAATGCACATCTCTCTGACTGTACGACTGTATGACCTGGGCTTGCATTTTACAGGGAGGTTCCTGTCAGTGCCCCATGGAAGCTTCATTCACCACATTCACTCACAACAAAAACAGCACTGTTACATTTCAGCTCTTTGGGAAACAATTGTGAAGTGGAATTGTTCCACTTTAACTGGCCTCCCTGCACCCTTCCTTTATGGGAAGGAAGTCCTGCTGTAAATTGTAAAGTGTGGCAGGTAGGGGAGGAACAAACAGATCCAACAGAAAAAGGGTGCAGAGAATCCTGACCAGGCTGGACAGTTGTTCAGATGTTTTGCAAAACTGTTAAAATTCCTGACTTAGGTTAGATTTTCTACTCACTGGTGGTAACATTGAGGTAGGAAGGGTATTTATTTTAGTGGGTGAGTGGTGCACCTGAACCTCAGTGCTTTCCCACCTCTGCCAGAATTAATTCTGGGCAGGAAGGCCACTGATTGACCTTCCTGACCCACTGCCACTTGATCAATTAAATGGCCATTATGGAGGTCTCACCTCATCACTGCTGGGGTTATCATGCATCATAGCTATAGGCCTGTCAGTCATTGAGCTTGACAGGCAAAACCTGTCACTCTGGGAGAATAATCCCTTAACTAGTACCTGACTGAGAGACTGGATGTGGGAAAGGGATGGGTGAGATGATGAGAGCTGCCCTCATGTCCTTGCTCCTCAGCCTCCAGCTCCCTCTCCTCATGTGTACCCTCTCCACATGTGTCACTTTCCTTGATCCTGGGACTTCAGAAGGTACTGTCCCTTCAGTATCGATGGCCCTCTTTTGTGGGACCTTTGCCCCAGAAGAGTTACCAGCTTCTTTTCATCAGCAGGTCTTGCTGGGCAGGACATCCACCCCAGGGTACTGGTTCCAGGGGAAGGCCCACTCGCCGTGACTTGGTGCAGACCTTCTATAAAAGAGGCAGCTATAAAAGCTGGTCCTTGCCAGCTTTCTAACCTGCAACCGAAACTGTCGAAACCACAGGAAGGTTCCGCCTTTTGAATATACTTGTTAGATCAAAAGAAGCATCAAATGCTTCAGCTTTTACTTAAATACGGTGGCAACATATCAAGCTGAATGCATGAGCTGGATTAGCTTAACCACATTAACAATGGCCTTGTGAGATTGGATCATGTGACATCTCACGTTATGCCATTTTTATGTTTTTTGTTAATCACTCCTGGGATCTGAACATCACTGGCTAGGTCAACATTCATTGCCCATATCTGGAGAAGTTGGTGATGAGCTACCTTCTTGAACTGTTGGGATCCTTTGGGTGTGGGACATAGGTGGTGTGGTTGGGAAGGGAGTTTTGTTTTACTCTCTCATGAGACATGGGTGTTGCTTGCATTTATTGTCCATCCCTAGTTGTCCCTGAGACGGTGGTGGTGAGCTGCCTTCTTGAACTGTAACTA
The DNA here is from genome assembly GCF_037043375.1 of Chiloscyllium plagiosum. Lineage (NCBI taxonomy): Eukaryota > Metazoa > Chordata > Chondrichthyes > Orectolobiformes > Hemiscylliidae > Chiloscyllium > Chiloscyllium plagiosum. Next base: position 15,041,796 of record NW_028270145.1, on the reverse strand, counting down.
GTTTCAGGATTTTGGCCCAGTGATGATGAAGGAACATTAATTTACTTCCAAGTCAGGTTGGTGCTTAACTTGGAAAAGAGCTTGCAGGTGGTGGTATTTCCATGCAGCTATTGCCCTTGTAACCTCTACCACCTGGAAGGATAAGTTTGGATGATGCTGTCAAAGGAGGTTTGGCAAGTTGCTATCCTATACTTTGCAGAGAGAACATAATTCTGGCACTATGCATCAGTGGCGAAGTAGGTGAAAGTTGAAGTTAGTGCTAATCAAGCAATTTCTGTGCCCTAGGTGGTAAGCCTTTTGAGTTATCGTCTTGTTGGAACTGCATTCATGTCCTCCATTAGAGTACATTCTCTGGCCTTGTCATACTCTGAGCTTATTCCAAGTGGTCGTTCAACATGGAGGACCAGTGATTTACTAGTCAATGGGTGGGTGGGTGGGATACTTCATGGTTTTTGGAATCAATGTTGAGGACTCCCAAATAAACTACCTCCAAGCTTATACTACTGCTTCAATCTTATGTGGGTCTGTCACAGGGCATACCCAAGGATGGTGATGATGTTGTCTTGAACATTTTAAGGTCTGATTTTGTAAGTATGGCTATGTCAGACTGTTGCTTAATGAGTCTATATGATAACTCTCCTGAATTTAACTCAAACCCCTAGCTGTTGGTAAGGAGATTTGAGGTTGAAAAAATAGAATTTGCTGATGTCATTTCTCGTGCTTCAGCCAATAGTCACCCATACAGTTTCCCTCTTTAAGACTTGGTTTTGGTTTGGTACAATTGAGTGACTTGTTCAATTTCACAAAGCAATTCTGGAGCTGAAGTCACATGTAGGCCAGACCAGGTTAGGATAATAGATTTCCTTTTCTAAACAAAACCCCTAAATTAACCAAAAAGATTCTTTTCTTTATAATACTGACAATAGTTACTTACAGAAGAGCATTTAATTCAACATTCACCATCTTACCATGAGTGTCCCTAGAACCTTAGTCTGGGGTTCTGCGTTATTAACCTAAGGAGGTTACTACACCACAGCCTCCCCTAATGTTCTTGCACTATCTATACAAGTCTGGTTTAGACTCTTATTGTTTGTGAAGGTAATAACTGTGAACCAGGAGCTTCAGTCAGTGCTAGCCTGCATATGGGCTTTGAGGTCACCAGTACAGACTGACCTGAGTCAACTATATAGACTGCACACCGAGCAAACTATTCCTTGGGCTAAGAGTCAATAAATAAAGTTTTCACAGGTGGATGGGAATTACTGAAACCGAAGAGGCTATTTGCCCTCCCAGTGCTGTTTCTCTTTGACCCCACTATTTCTTCTAAATACTTTTATCTTTCTCTTTTGCAAGTATTTATTCCATGCATTTTTAAAATTATGTTCTAATTCCTACCTTTACAGTCACTTGCAGAAACAAACTGTGTGATGTAAAAGCCCAAAGTATAAGACCTTAACTATTCCAGTGCGAATCTTTGATCTTCATCCCTAATTCCTTACTGTCTTTCACTGTGTGTAAGTCCCCAGCTTTCACTCACTTTTTCTTATTTACTTGTGGGATGTAGGTATCATTGGCTGGCCAGTATTTATTGCCTATCTCTAGTTGTCCTTGAGAGGGTGGTAGTGAGCTGCCTTCTTGAACCACTGCAGTCCACCTGCTGTGGGTTGACCGTTATGGAGGGAGTTCCAGGATTTTGAGCCAGCAACAGTGAAGGAACAGAGATATATTTCCAAGTCAGGATGGTGAGCGGCTTGGAGGTGAACTTGAAGGTGTAGGTGTTCCCATGTATCTGCTGCTCTTGACCTTCTAGATGGAAGTGGTCGTAGGTTTGGAAGATGCTGTCTGAGGACCTTGGGTGAATTTCTGCAGTGCATCCTGTAGATAGTACACACTGCTGCTACTGAGCACTGGTGATGGAGGGAGTGCATACTTGTGGATGTGGTGCCAATCAAGTAGGCTGCGTTTTCCTGGATGATGTCAAGCTTCTTGAGTTTTGTTAGAGTTGCATCCATCCAGGCAATTGGAGAGTCAGGAGGTGAGTTACTCCTTGTAGTATTCCTAATCTCTAACCTGCTCTGGTATCCACTGAGTTTATGTGGCCAGTCAAGTTGAGTCTCTGTTCACTGGTAACTGTGAGGATGTCGACAGTGGGGGATTTAATGATGGCGGCACCAGTGAATGGCAGTGTGAGATGGTCTCTTATTCGCAATGGTCATAGCCAAGCACTTGTATGGCATGAATATTACTTGTCACTTTCTGGATTAGTGGTGCTGGAAGAGCACAGCAGTTCCGGCAGTATCTAAGGAGCTTCGAAATCGATGTTTCGGGCAAAAGCCCTTCATCAGGAAGGGCTTTTGCCTGAAACGTCGATTTCGAAGCTCCTTGGATGCTGCCTGAACTGCTGTGCTCTTCCAGCACCACTAATCCAGAATTTGGTTTCCAGCATCTGCAGTCATTGTTTTTACCTTACTTGTCACTTGTCATGCCAAGCCTAGGTATTTTCCAGATCTTGTTACATTTGAACATGGACTGCTTTAGTATCTGTGGAGTTGCGAATGATGATGAACATTGTGCAATCATCGGTAAACATCCCACTTCTAACCTTATGATGGAAGGAAGGTCATGCATGAAGATGAAGATAGTTAAGCCAAGGACACTACTCCGAGGAACTCCTGCAGAGATGTCCTGGAACAGAGGTCACAGACCTCTAACAAGCATAACCATCTTCCTATGTGTCAGGTATGACTCCAATCAGTGGAGAGTTTGTCCCCAATACCCATTAATTCCAGTTTTGCTAGGGCTCCTTGATAACACACTTGGTCAATCACAGCCGTAATGTCAAGAGTTGTATCTCTCCCCTCAACTCTGGAATTTTGCTCTTTTGTCCATGTTCGAACCAAGGCTGTAATGAGATCAGGAACTGAGTGACTCTGACGAACCCAAACAGGGTGTTACTGAACAGGTTATTGCTGAGCAAGTGCTGCTTGATAGCACTGTTGATGACACTTTCCAACACTCTACTGATGATTGACAGTAGATTAAGTTTGCTGCAAATGCTTTACTGATGTGCTGGGCTCCCCCATCATTCAGGATGGGGATATTTGTAGAGCCTCCTCCACCGATCAGTTGTTTAATTGCCCACCACCATTCACGACTGGATATGACAGGCCTGCGGAGTGTAGATCTGATTGGTTGGTTGTGGGATCGCTTAGCTCTACCTATCACTTGCTGTTTATGCTGTTTGGCATGCAAGTATTCCTGTTTGTTAGCTTCACCAGGTTGATGCATCATCCTCAGATACGACTTTTGTTCCTGGCATGTTCTCCTGTACTCTTCATTGAACCACGGTTGATCCCCTGGCTTGATGGTAATGGTTGAGTTGGGGGTTATGCCAGGCCATGAGGTTACAGATTGTGCTTGAGTACAATTCTGCTGCTGTTGATGCCCCACAGTGCCTCATGGATGCCTAGTTTTGAGCTGCTAGATCTATTTATAGTCTGAGCCTTTTAGCACAATGATAGTGCTATACAACATGATGGAGGTTATTCTCAATGTGAAGGTGGGACTTCATCTCCACAAGGAGTGTGCGTTGGTCACTCTTACTGATACTGTCATGGACAGATGTATCTATAGTTGGCAGATTGGAGGGGTGGGATCAAATATGTTTTTTTCCCTTTTATTGGTTCCCTCACCACCTGCCACAGATCCAGTCTAGCAGCTGCGTCCTTTTCAGGCCCGACTAGCTTGATCAGTAACACTGTTGCCAAGCCACGCTTGTGGCAAATATTTAAGTCCCCCACCCAGAGTACATTCTGTACCATTGCCATCCTCAAAGTTTTTGCCAAGTGTTGTTAACATGGAAGAGTGTTGATTCATCAGTTTAGGGAGGACTGGTAACCAGACCATGCAGTCTGCAGTCGATGTTGAGGATTCCCAGGGCAACTCCACCCGACTGTATACGACTATGCCACCACCTTTGTTGTGCCGACAATAGACAATAGACAATAGGTGCAGGAGTAGGCCATTCAGCCCTTCGAGCCTGCACCGCCATTCAATATGATCATGGCTGATCATTCCTAATCAGTATCCTGTTCCTGCTTTATCTCCATAACCCTTGATTCCACTATCTTCGAGAGCTCTATCCAACTCTTTCTTAAATGAATCCAGAGACTGGGCCTTCACTGCCCTCTGGGACAGAGCATTCCACACAGCCACCACTCTCTGGGTGAAGAAGTTTCTCCTCATCTCTGTCCTAAATGGTCTACCCGGTATTTTTAAGCTATGTCCTCTGGTTCGGCACTCACCCATCAGCGGAAACATGTTTCCTGCTGCCAGAGTGTTCAATCCTTTCATAATCTTATACGTCTCAATCTTCTAAACTCAAGGGTATACAAGCCCAGTCGCTTCAGTCTTTCAGTGTAAGGTAATTCTGCCATTCCAGGAATTGACCTCGTGAACCTATGCTGTACTCCCTCAATAGCCAGAATGTCTTTCCTCAAATTTGGAGACCAGAACTGCACACACTACTCCAGGTGTGGTCTCACCAGGGCCCTGTACAGCTGCAGAAGCACCTCTTTGCTTCTATACTCAATTTCTCTTGTTATGAAGGCCAGCATGCTATTAGCCTTCTTCACTACCTGCTGTACCTGCATGCTTACCTTCATTGACTGGTGTACAAGAACACCCAGATCTCTCTGTACTTCCCCTTTACCTAAACTGATTCCATTGAGGTAGTAATCTGTCTTCCTGTTCTTGCCACCAAAGTGGATAACCATACATTTATCCACATTAAACTGCATCTGCCACGCATCTGCCCACTCACCTATCTTGTCCAGATCACCCTGTAATCTCCTAACATCCTCATCACATTTCACCCTGCCACCCAGCTTTGTATCATCAGCAAATTTGCTAATGTTATTGCTGATACCATCTTCTATATCATTAACATATATTGTAAAAAGCTGCGGTCCCATCACGGATCCCTGCGGTACCCCACTGGTCACTGCCTGCCATTCCGAAATGGAGCCGTTTATCACTACCCTTTGTTTCCTATTAGCCAACCAATTTTCAACTCAATCTAGTACTTTGCCCCCAATACCATGCGCCCTAATTTTACTCACTAACCTCCTGTGTGGGACTTTATCAAAAGCTTTCTGAAAGTCCAGGTACACTACATCTACTGGATCTCCCTTGTCCATTTTCAGAGTTACATCCTCAAAAAATTCAAGAAGATTAGTCAAGCATGATTTCCCCTTCATAAATCCATGCTGACTCTGTCCTATCCTGTTACTACTATCCAGATGTGTTGTAATTTCATCCTTTATAATAGACTCCAGCATCTTTCCCACCACTGAGGTCAGACTAACTGGTCTATAATTTCCTGCTTTCTCTCCCACCTTTCTTAAAAAGTGGTACAACATTAGCCACCCTCCAATCTTCAGGAACCGACCCCGAATCTATCGAACTCTGGAAAATAATCACCAACGCATCCACGATTTCCCGAACCACCTCCTTCAGTACCCTGGGATGCAGACCATCAGGCCCCGGAGACTTATCAACCTTCAGACCTAACAGTCACTCCAACACCAAATCCTGGCAAATATAAATTCCCTTAAGTTCAGATCCTTCAGCCACTGTTACCTCAGGGAGATTGCTTGTGTCTTCCCCAGTAAACACAGATCTGAAGTACCCATTTAATTCCTCTGCCATTCCTTTGTTCCCCATAATATATTCCCCTGTTTCTGTCTTCAAGGGCCCAATTTTAGTCCTAACCATTTTTTTGCCTTGCACATATCTAAAAAAGCATTTACTATCCTCCTTTATATTATTGGCCAATTTACCTTCGTACGTCATTTTTCCTCTGCGTATTTCCTTCTTAGTAATCCTCTGTTGCTCTTTAAAAGCTTCCCAGTCCTCAGTTTTCCCACTTATCTTTGCTATGTTATACTTTTTCTCTTTTGACTTTATATGTTTCTTAACTTCCCTCGTCAGCCACGGCCGCCCATGCCTCCTCCTGTGACCTTTCTTCCTTTTAGGAATGAACTGATCTTGCAACTTCTGCATTATACACAGAAATAACCACCATTGTTCCTCCACGGTCATCCCTGCTAAGGTATTGCACCAATGAACTTTGGCTAGCTCCTCCCTCATAGCTCCATAGTTCCCTTTATTCAACAGAAGTCTCGGACATTGTCTGTAAGGCATCAATCCATGAGTATGACTATGACATACTACTATGATAGTATGTTTGATTAGTCTGTGAGACAGCTCTCCCAATTTGGGTACTAGCCCCCAGATGTTAGTAAGAAGGACTTTGCAGAGCCGACAGGGCTGTTTCTGCTGTTGTCTTTTCCAATGCCTAGGTCAATGCCAGGTGATCCATCCAGATTTATTTCTTTGAAACCTTGTAGTGATTGGCCCAACTGAATGGCTTGCTTGGCCATTTCAGAGGGCAATTACTGTGGGTCTGGAGTCACACATAGGCTAGACCAAGTGAGGATGGCAGATTCTTCTCTAAAGGGCATAAATAAACCAGACTGGTTTTCTGACAATCAACAATGGTTTCATGGTCATTAATAGATATTTAATTCCAGATTTCTTGTTTTAACTGAATTCAGCTTCCATCATCTGCCATGGTGGGATTTGAACCCAGGTTCCTCAGATACTCGTTGAGCTTCTGGCAATAATACCACGAGGCCATCGCCTCCCTCAAGGGTTACTGGCTGCTCTTCTTTCAGCATCACTCTCACTCTCCACAATGCTGCTTTACTTGAGTCTGTGAAAAAACTGGTTTCCCATGTGCATCCCATTCCGCAGTCTTCTCTATCCATCCTGTCCAAACCCTACTCTGTTAACCCTTTGGTTTTCCAATCGCCCCTGTAATTAGGAAAGGTTTATTTAAATCTAATATTTTCTTTGAGCTCATTTCCTAGCAACTACCTTTCTGTGGCGACTGTTTCCTCTTTCCCCAATCACCATATCTTCTAATCTCATTCCTTCTCTCCTCAACCGCCACATGTAACAAACCCAAAAGCCATTCTCTTTCACCAAAATCTCCAATCTCCTCTCCCTTGAATTCTGAGCCCTATTCCCCAATCTTTGCACACTACATTTTTCATCTTCCCAACTCTAATCTTTCTCTCTGCCTTCACCTCATTTTTCCCTCTCCCTCCTGCTTTTGTGTATTCTCCCTGAGCAACCTCCATTCTCCATTTCTTTCTGTACCTCATTGCACATTCTCCCTCAACTCCATTCTGTCTAATTCTTTGAACCACAATTCTCTCTCTGTCTCACTTTGAAGCCCGTTCTCTGTGTCATTTTAAACCCCCATCACCCCTCTTTGCCTTCCCTTTGTTGCACTTTGCTTCCTGAAGCTCCCTCTCTCTGAATCCAGTTCTTCCCCACGCCTTGAAACCTTTTCTCCCTCTTTCTCTGAAATCCTATCTTCCCTCATTCTCTCAATCATTTTCTCTCCTTTATTGAACCCATTATGTCGCCCTCAATAAAACCCATCTTTCCCCTACCCCTGATTTCACATCCTTCCTTCCCCATGTCCCGATTCTTTCTCCAACTCTCTGATCTCCTTTCATCTGTCTTCCCTGATCCCATTCTCCCTTCTCTCCTTCAACCTCCTTTATATCTCTTCCATAACCTACTGTCTTCATTCTCTATGAATGCATTCCCTTTTCCTAGCCCTCTTTCTCCAGTCCCATTCTCTCACGAATAATTCTGCAACTCGTTGCTCATTCACAGCACTCAGAAAAAGTCTTCTGGGCTGTACAGAGACGTGTTTGGGAGCTCCACACTATATTTTGGGAGGCTCCCAACAGTTAATGAAGGTTTTGCCAACCCTATCATTAAGCAGAATAAAAGTCCCTTTATTTCACACTGGCATTCTAGAATGCACTACGATTCTAAGAATACGGGTGGCGGATTGTGTTTGAAGAGGATCATAGTTGCTTAGGTTTTCTGTCACTAACTTTACTCCAAACCATTCAGCAATTATAGAGGTTCAGCATTCCTGTCACAACTAAAAATAACAAATTTCATCTTTATCTTCAGTTATTTTTTGTCTGTTGATGGAATTATTTTTACAATGAGAAATTTCAAAATTCAAAGAAATTGTTGATGAGGTTGAAGGAAGAAAATTCCTGTGTAGAAACAAAAATGAACAATCTTCAGCACTGAATTTAAAAAAAAAACGTTTCTTCCAGAAGACTCAATTATATTTTTAGAGTTTTATGGACTCACTTGTCTTGGATTTTTGAATTTTTGCTGGCAACGCAATCATGCAGATGAATAAGATTCGAAGTTTGGTCAGTGGTACTTTGCCAACTGTACTGTTCCTGACAAAGGGAGAGAATGCTGCCCTTCAATTGCCCTCATCCCTTGGACCAGGGTTGTGGTTGGCAATAAACTATTCAACATGGATTGTTGCTTTTAATTTCTCTCTTGAGTCTTGCAGGAAACAGGAGGTCCATCGAATGAGGACACAATCATTCTCAATTCTGATGCCTTCCACTCATTTCCATCAAGACTGAAAATCTTGCCAACAATCAAAATGAAGTAATTTGTATTTTAAAATACCATTCACTAACTCAGTAGAGCCCAATGCTCTTCAGAGGCAGTTAGTGACTCTTGAAATGTATATCTTGGCACCTTTTTCTTTAACTTCTTCTTTTATGGCTTATGGATGTCACTGTTTAGGCCAACTTTTATAACCTATCCATTGAGAAGGTGATAGTTAGCCACCTTCCTGAACTTCTGCAGTCCTTTGGAGTGTCGGTACACCACAGTACAGGGAAGTGAGATCCGGAATTTTGATAGTGAACAAATGACAAGATAGTTCCAAGTCGGGGTGGTGTGTGTCCTGAAGGGGAACATGCAGCTGAAGGGGTTCCCATTCATTTGCTATCCTTGACCTTTCAGCTGTTACAGATGGTGGGTTTAAAAGGTACTGTTGAAGGAACAAGGGGAGTTGCTGAAGTGTATGTTGTACATGGTGCTGTGCTGCCATTGTGCCTCTGTGGTGAATGGTGTAAATGTTGAAGGTCATGAAGGGTGGGATAATTTTGGAGGGGATTGCTCTGCTCTGAATGGTTTTGTGCTTGTTGAATGCTGTTGGAGCTGCACCCTATAGGCAAGTGTGGAGTATTCCAACAAACTCTTTAGATGGAGGACTAGATATCAGTTGAATTGCTCACCACTGAATTCTTCACTTTTGATCTGCTCTTGTAACTACAGTATTTATGGTGCTGGTTCAGTTCAGTTTTTGCTCAATAGTAAGATATTGATACTGGAGAGAATTCAATGATGGTAATGCCATTGGCTGTCAGAGTGAAATGCGTTCTGTCTTATTTTAGATGGTCATTGCTTCAAGTGGTGTGAATATTTATTGCCACTTAACAACACAAGCCTGGATGTTAACCAGGCCATGCTGCATTTGGACATGGACTGCTTTGATGTAATAAAGAGAACTGCTGCCCAGTCTGACACATGAAGAATGGTCACCAGGAGATGTTGCCAGAACTCATTTGGCGTCCATGGAAGTGAGCTCCCACAAAGGCTCAGTATCCTCAGGTTTGGAGAGGAAATGCTTGGAGAGCACAATAAAATCATTAAAAAGCAATGGTTTGTGCTCTTTCACATTCTCTTTCATCACTTCAACTCAGACCATATGTGAGATATGTTAATATGGAAACTACCATGGAATACATGTCACAATATTTGACTAACATTTGGCTGCCATTGCAGACATTGGCCTGTTTAGATTTTAAATATTATTTTTATGACAAGATCCATGGTGCTTAAAATCCACAGCCAAGTTGTAAATCAGGGAGAACAGGATCATAACAGGTTATAATATTCTTTGGCAAGCTGTAATGGAGAGGCAAACATCTTTTCTGCTGGAGGCAAAACAGGATCCCATTCCCGCATTAAAATTGTACAATTGTAAAACAAATGCAGTATATTTCTACAATAATTTTCTTGCCTTCCTTCTGAAGGTATAGACTCATGCTGGGGTCCTTTTGATCATCACCTCTGAGGTTATTTCTCATGTATGACCTTCGTCAATGAATATTGCAGACTCTGCAAGCATTGGAGATCTTGCAGTCTAATAATTATCAACCAAATGTAGGAACTGAGTTTGTTTTTTCCATTGCATAGTCTAAAGATTTTGAAAAACATAAGAATTGAAAACAGGAGCAGGAGGAGGTCATTCAGCCCTTTGAGCCTGCTCCAACATTCAATATGATAATGACAGATCATCCACCTCAGTACCTTATTCTTGCATTCTCCTCATATTCACTGATCCCTTTAACCTGAAGAACTATGTCCTGAGAACATTTTGGCCTCAACCACTTTCTATGGCAGAGAACTTCTACCTTTGTAGGTAAAGAAATTTCTCCTCATTTCACTCTTAAATGGTCAACCCATATCCTTAGACTGAGACCCCTGTTTCTGGATTCCCTGGTCATCAGGTGTGTCCTTCCTGCCGAGACTGTTAGATTTTCACAGATCTGTATAATGTATCCCCCATTCTTCTTAAATCAAGCGAATGTAGTCCTAACCAATCCAATCTGTCTTTATTCATCAGTCCTGCCAATCCAAAAGGCTACTGAGATCAGTTAACTCAGCATAGATCGGGGTTATAACTGGAACCTGTTTTGGTCTGCACAATGTAACTCTGATAGCTGCAGCCCAATTGACAAATGTGTTCAACTTTTATTCCCTGATGTCCTGAGTATAAAAAGGATGACATTCCAGGCCAGTTGCGAAGGGTACTATACTCACAGTTGTACTGTCTTCTTTATGAAATTTTAAATGGAAGTTCCTACCTTCCTTCCTTCTTGGGTATATGTAAATAATTGCCTGGGAAGATTTTGAAGAATAGATAATGATAGCTTGGAAAATTTAGATTTGTATGACTCATGTGCCTTGTTTGTGGAATCATCACAAGTTAAAACCGCTTTCAGTTCAGATGACAGATGCGTTGTCTAGCAGGGCTAAGGCAAGAGTACTTTGCTGAAGGCTATTCATACACCTCTTGAGCATCTGGAGACATTAGCCTGGTCATTGTTTTAATCATTTAATGAGCTGCAGAGTTATGTTGTCTCTATAACCACGGTAATAAAATGATTTGGAGAGAATGAGACGAAATAAACATTTCTCGAAAATATTAAGGAAAAATGCCACATTAGTTTTACATTTGTACCCAAAATTCCATCTTTAAATATTATTACAAGAGTGGGATCCAGCTTTGTCCCCAGTAACAAAAACATGAACTTCTACATTGATATATTTGATGTGGGAAGTTTGGTTTATGTGCCCCATTTAGATAGACATAATAGATAGAGATGAAAGGTAATGTATGTATAAGAATTTTGAATGCATCCCCGTATGTTGTCATTATACTGGACTGAAGAGTATGACGTACCTGATTTCTCTATGAATTGTGAACTCAGTAAAGATTTGTACGGTTATGTTGGAGTTCCAATTTAGCTGAGTGCTAATGTTTACTTGTGGATCACAAATTCTTTAAATACTTGATTCTATGGTTCCAGCAATTGACATCTCTGAACATTGGTGTTTAAAGGAATGAAATGAGTTGGAACAAGGAAGCAGTCGCAAGGGTAGCACAGTGGCTATGCTACTTGAACTGTAATCCTGGACTAACGATCTGGTGACAAATTCCACCATGACAGCTGAGAAATTCAGTGAATTAAATAAATCTGGAAATTCAGTTTACTAATGCAGCTGTTGGATTGTCAAAAACAGTCCCCTTTAGAGAAGGAAACTTGCTACCTTCATCCCAGTCATGATTCCAGGCTCACACAGCAATCCGGTTGACCCTTAACTGCCCTCTGAAATGTACTCCGTTGTATCAGACCACGAGAACTAAGAAAAGCATGATCTTTGGCATCAGTTTCAGACACTGCAGAGGCCAACCAAGCCAAGTGGAACCTGAAAACTAATCTCCACCAACGCGTGGGAGCATCTGTTAAAAGTAGGAGCGCTGCCCCACAGAAAAGCCAGGCAGCAACTTTGCATAGTCATGGTCACATGATCAGTCAATCACTAGCATCATCCTGGGATATGTCCTTTTCCACTAAATCGAGGTGGGACCATAATGATATACAAGTCAAGAGCAAGTGACCCCATGAGTTCACAACATTGGCTTCCATGAAGACTCTTAATTTCAATTGAAATGGATAAGGATTACAACATATCACCCTCCTTCAACTGACTAATCTGTACTCCATCAAATCAGGGGAAATCTCTACGCTGGCAGGAATCATGCCTATGAGAAAGAAAGATGGCTGCGGTTGTTGGAGGCCAATTATCTCAGCTTGAGGACAATGTTGAAAGAGGTTCCTCAGGGGGCTATCACCGGACCAACCATCTTCAGCTACTCCTTCAATTATATTAATTTCAGAAATGCAGTGTTCACTGAGTACATACTATTCAGCACCATTTGCAAATCCTCAGATAGAGACATAGTGCTGGCCAGAATGCAGCAAAAGCTGGATAACATTTTGAATTATGCTGATAATGTAAAAAGTAAAATTTATGACAAGCATTGATCATCTTCAAAAGAGATAGTTTATTGTTAGCTTACATTTTATTATTGTTTGCCTTTATTGATGTATACTTATTATTATGAAATCCTTTACCTTCAACAGCCCCTGGATCATCTTCAATGAGAAATTTAACAGGACTAGCCAGATAAATAACTGTGGCTACATGATAAAGCCAGATGTTGAGTGCTCTGATCACTGCATCAATACTCCTACCACAACGAGCAAGTCTGCAGTGTGTCTGTAGTGAGCTGTCAGTTCTTAATGGCAGCCTTTTGCTCTTAAATGAAAGATATAGCACGAGATGAAAAGCTGCTCAAAATTGATGTTTGGAAGAGTGAACTACAGGAGAAGTGTGCAAGGAAGAATGATCCTAACATTTCTGGGAGTTTGGGATATTGTTAACCAGGTGGAGTCCAGGAAAAGTATCATGTTTCTGCTGTGGGGGATAGCAGACCTTCATCAATCTATAAAGGGAATGGAAGAACCTGGTCAGTGAGATGAATGTCCAAAGTTTAGCTTGAGTGATGCAAGAGGATTAATCATAGAGTCATCCAGCACGGAAACAGACCCTTCGGTCCAACCAGTCCATGCTGAATATAATCCCAAACTAAACTAGTCCCACCTGCCTGCTACTGCCCCATATCCCTCCAAACCTTTCCTATTCATGTATCTATCCAAATGTCTTTTAAACATTGTAATTGTGCCCACATCCACCACTTCCTCCGGACGTTTATTCCACACACGAACCACCCTCTGTATAAAAATATCCACCCCTCGTGTCTTTTTTAAATCTCTCTCCTTTCACCTTAAATGTATGTCCCCTAGTCTTGAACTCCCCCATCCTCAGGAAAAGACACCTGCCATTACCCTATCTATATCCCTCATGATTTTATAAATTTCTATAAGGGCACCTCTCAACATTCTCCACTCCAGTGAAAAAAGTCTCAGCCTATCCAGCCTTTTTTTGTAACTCAAAACTTCCATACCCAGCAACATCCTGGTAAATCACTTCTGAACACCCTCCAGCTGAACAATATCCTTCCTGTAACAGGGTGAGCAGAACTGGTTACAGTATTCCAGAAGAGGCCTCACCAATGAGCCGTACAGCTTCAATATGACTTCCCAACTCCTATACTCAAAGGACCGAGCAACGAAAACATGCGTGTCAAACTCCTTTTTAACACCCTGTCTATATGTGATGTAAACTTCAAGGAATTATGTACCAGAACCCCACGTGCCTCTGCTCCATAACATTACCCACGGATGGTCAAGACAGTGAAAGCATTCTCAAAGGACAGCTTCCCATTGCCTCACCAATGTTCAGTATAACACAACTCTCACTATCACTCGGGACACATCCTTACATCTGTGTATATGTGGCCCAACAATTCAACTCCCCCTCCCACTCTGCCGAGGACATGGAGGTCCTGGGCCTCCTTCACTGCCGCTCCCTCACCACCAGACGCCTGGAGGAAGAATGCCTCATCTTCCGCCTCGGAACACTTCAACCCCAGGGCATCAATGTGGACTTCAACAGTTTCATCATTTCCCCTTCTCCCACCTCACCCTAGTTCCAAACTTTTAGCTCAGCACTGTCCCCATGACTTGTCCTACCTGCCTATCTTCTTTTCCACCTATCCACTCCACCCTCTCCTCCATGACCTATCACCTTCATCCCCTCCCCCACTCACCTATTGTACTCTATGCTACTTTCTCCCCACCCCCACCTTCCTCTATCTTATCTCTCCACCCTTCAGGCTCTCTGCCTTTATTCCTGATGAAGGGCTTTTGCCCAAAACGTCGATTTTACTGCTCCTTGGATGCTGCCTGAACTGCTGTGCTCTTCCAGCACCACTAATCCAGAATCTGGTTTCCAGCATCTGCAGTCATTGTTTTTACCTATACTTCTGTTCATGTCAGCCTCTCACCCACCACTAACTGTGTTCACATATCTCCTGCTCTTCTGCTGTGGAAAGCTCATAACCAATGACAAAATTACACAGACAACAATATTCTGCCCTCTCTTGTGGGACAAAGTGACCAGCGACACGAGAGAGACCCAGCGACCTGGGGAGGTAGGGGGAGGGCTGGCAAGGTTCCATCCTTGATACTCCATGAGGAGGGTGCCAACAACAATTGAACCTGTTTCATCTGGTACTGTCAGGGCTATCCAGAATTATCGTAACTTACTGACTCATCAATGCTCTTCTCGCCTATATCCTGAGATGTGGCAGGAAATGAAAGCTGCAGATACTGTGATAATGGAGCTCCAGGCTTCCCACTGTATGGAATATGAGGACAAGCAACTTCACTTGCAAAACAGGAACAAAGGGACTGGACAAGGGCAAATATCTGTCTGGCTGCAAGGTCTCCTGGATTTCTTCTCTTTTGAGGTGACCTCTGGACCACTGGAGTTAATAACACCTTTGGAATGTTAAGAAATCACACAACATCAGGTTATAGTCCAAAAGGTTGGATCTGTTCCAACCTAGTGTTGTGTGATTGTCCACTCTAATCCTACACCAGCATCTCCACATCATGATCTTCAGCATGGTGAAAGGTGTACCAAACCGTTACATATCAGGAGACCCAGTGTGGACTCTATTGTGACCAAAACAGCAGAGTTGTGCTGAGGTGGTGGCTCATTGACTGTTCCAAACTATTGTGAATTGCTCCTTGGCTCTTGTTGAAGGCCTGCTCAGTTTATATGGTGGGATGGTGGAAGGGAACCATTTCTGAAGGAGCTCAACTCTTATCTTCGAGCAACCAGCTTTGGTCTCTGCCAGGAGGTCCTAAAACCTTATTTTTGCAATGATGTGCTGGGATCTTTCGTCATTAAGGATGACAATATTTGTGGAGCCTCATCCTCTAAAGAGTTTAATGGTCCACCAGCATTCAGGATTGGATTTGGCAAGACTGCAGAGCTTAGAACTCATCTGTTGGTTGTCGGATCACTTAGCTCTGTCAATCACTGCTGTTTATGCTGTTTGGCATGCGAATAGTCTGTTTTATAGATTTACTATGCTGAAGCCTCATTTTTAGATACATCTAGTGCTGCTCCTGGCATGCCCTCCTGCTCTCATCATTGAACTAGGGTTGATCCTCTAGGTTGATAGGAATGGTTAACTTGGGATATGCCAGGCCTTGAGGTTGCGAGTTATCCAGGAGTTCAATTCTGCTGTTGTTGTAGATGACACAAAGATAGGTGGAGAGACAGATCATGCTAAGGAAATGGGAAAATTGTAGAAGGACTTGGATTGGCGAGGAGAGTGGGCAAAGTGGCAGATGGGACACAATGTGGGAAAGTGTGAGGTATGCAGTTTACTAGGAAGGTTAGAGGGCTAGCCTATTTTCTAAATGGGAAAAGCTTCAGATATCTGAAGGACAAAGGAACTTGGTCCTTGCTCAGTACTCTCTTAAGGTTAACATGCAGGCTCAGTTGGTAGCTAGGATGGAAAATGCAATGTCAGCATTAATTTCAAGAGGGCAAGAATGTAAGAGCAGAGATGTATTTATGAGGCTGTATAAGACTTTGGTCAAACCGCATTTATAATCAGACACTCATAGCTAAATACAGCACAGAAGCAGACCTTTCAGTCCAACTCATCCATGCTGAACAGATATCCGAAATTAATCTTGTCCTATTTGTCAGCATTTAGTCCATATACCTCGAAACACTTCCTATTCATCTACCCATCCAGATGCCTTTTAAATGCTGTAATTATATCAGCCTTCACCACTTCCTCTGGCAGCTCATTCCATACATGCACCACCAGCTGCATGGAAAAATTTGCCTTTTATGTCCCTTTTATATCTCTCCCCTCTCACCTTAAACCTATGCCCTCTAGTTTTGGACTCCCCTACTCTGGGAAAAAGATTTTGGCTATGTATTCTATCCATGCACTTATGATCTTATAGAGTGATCTCTATAAGATCACTCCTCAGCCTTGACACTCCAGGGAAAATAGCCCCAACCTATTCAGCCTCTCCGTATAGCTCAAACTCACCAACCTGGCAACATCATTGTAAATCTTTTCTGCATCCTTTCAAGTTTAACAACATCTTTCCTTTAGCAGGGAGAGCAGAAATGAATATTGTGAGTGGTTTTTCTGCCCAATATCTAAGAGACAATGTGCTGGCATTGGAAGGGATCCAGAGGAGATTTGGAAGAATGATCCTCGAGTTGAAGGACTTGATGAGGAGCAATTGAGAACTCTGAGTCTGTACTAAATGGAGTTTAGAAGGATGAAGTGTGATGTCATTGAAGCCAACAGAATACTGTGAGGCTTGGATAGCGTGGATGTGAAGAAGTGTCTCCCATGAGTAGGAGAGACTAGGAAAAAGAGCACAGTGAAGGGACAATCCTTCAAAACTGAGATGAGGTGGAATTTCTTCAGCAGAGGGCAGTGAAGCTGTAAAATATTACCACAGAGGGCTGGGTAAGTCATTGAGTGTATTTAAGATAGAGATAAGTAGGTTCCTAATTGATAAGGGGACCAAGGGTTACCGGAAGAAGGCAGGAGATTGGGGTTAAGAAAAGTGTCAGCCATGATCAAATGGTGGACCAGATTTGATGGGCCAAATGGCCTAATTCCATACCTATATCTTATGGTCTTATGGTCTACACATGGCCCTCAGTGCCTCAAGGATGTCCAGTCTTGAGTTGCTCGATCTGTTTGAAGTCTGTCCTGTTTAACATGGTGATAGAGCCACATAACATGACAGAGGATATTCTTGATGTGAAGGCGGGATTTCATCTCCACGAGAAATATGTTGGGTCACTCATACCAATATTGTCACAGATAGATGCATCTCCTGCTGGCAAATTGGAAAGATTAAGCATGATTTTCCCTCTTGTTGGTTCCCTTGCCACCTGCCGCAGACACAATTTTGTAGCTATATACTGTAAGTCACAAATAGTTCAGTTAATAGTGCTGCTACTGAGCCACTCTTGGTAATGGACATCGGCATTCTGCACCCAGAATACATTCTGCACCTTTGCCCTCTCAATGCTTCCTCCAAGTGTTGTTCCACATGGAACAGTGCATTTTTGTGGAGTCACATGTCGGCCAGACCAGGTAAAAATGGTAGATTTTCTTCCCTAAGGGACATTAATCATGCAATTCTAGTCTCCTTGCTGTAGGAAGGATATTCTAAAACTTGAAAGGGTTCAGAAAAGATTTACAAGGATGTTTGCCAGGGTTGGAGAGTTTGAGCTATAGGGAGAGTCATAGAGTCATAGAGATGTACAGCGTGGAAACAGATCCTTCGGTCCAAATCGTCCATGCCAACTAGATATCGTAACCTAATCTAGTCCCATTTGCCAGCACTTGGCCCATACCCCTCTAAATCCTTCCTATTCCTATACCCATCCAGATGCCTTTTAAAATTGTACCAGCTTCCACCACTTCCTTTGGCAGCTCATTTCCATACATGCTCATTCCACCCTCAGTGTGAAAATGTTGCCACTTGGGTCCCTTTTATACCTTTCCCCTCTCACCCTAAACCTATGCCCTCTAGCTCTGGGCTCCCCCACTCCAGAGAAAGAGGGTGAATAGTCTGGGGCTGTTTTCCCTGGAGCATTGGAGGCTGAGGGGTGACCTTATAGAGGATTATAAAATCATCAGGGGCATGGATAGGGTGAATAATCAAGGTATTTTGCCTGGGTTCAGGGAGTCCAAAAGAAGAGAGCATAGATTTAAGGTGAGGGGGAAAGATTTAAGAGAGGACCTGAGGAGGAGCTTTTTCATGTGAAGGGTGGTGCGTGTATGGAATGGGCTGCCAGAGGAAGTGGTGGAGGCTGGTACAATTATAGCATTTAAAAGGCATCTACATGAGTATATCAATAGGAAGGGTTTAGAGAGATATGGGCCAAATGCTGGCAAATGGGACTAGATTAATTTAGGGTATCTGGTCAGCCTAGACGGGTGGGACTGAAGAGTCTGTTTCTGTGCTGTACACCTCTATGACTCGATAATGAACTGAATGGGTTTTTCCAACAACTGACAATGGATTCAGTAGACTCTTAATTCCAGAACTTGTAAAGTTTGAATTCAAATTCCACTACCTGCCTTGGTGGGATTCAAAATCAGGTCCCCAACACATTACCTGAGTTTCCTGGATTAAGTCCATCAATAATGCCACTAGGTCATCATCTTCTACATTGAAGTTTGCCAGTCTGATGAAACCATGTGCTCTCTCATCCTATTTGTCCCTCCCAAGCAAGTGAGTGATGAAATCCCTTTATCATCTTGTATATATGAACTCAGCCACTGGATTTGAAATAGAGTGGAAATGTGTGCAATGTCTCCAGTATTTGCTCGGAGGAACAAAAGGTGGAATGATTGACAAGTGTGGGAACTTGGTTAGCCAATGAAACTTCCTTACCTCAGTGAGACTAGATCATCCCTGGTATGGAGGGATTGTCACAGAGTCATAGAGATGTACAGCACAGAAACAGATCCTTCGGTCCAACTTGTCCATGCCGACCAGATATCCCAACCCAACCTAGTTCCACCTGCCAACACCCGGCCCATATCCCTCCAAACCCTTCCTATTCATATACCCATCCAGATAAAGTCAAATGGGCAAAGGCTGAGCAGGTTGGGACTCAACTCACTACAACTTAGAAGCATGAGAGGTGATCTCATGAAACATATTAGATTCTTAAGGGACTTGACAGGGTAAATGCTGAGAGAATGCTTCCCCTCCTGCAAAAGTCTTAAGACCAGAGAACATAGTCTTAGAATTAATGGGTATCAATTTAAGTTTAAGATGAGGAGAAATTTCTTTTCGGAGACTATTGAGTCTTTGGAAGTCCTTACCATGGTGAGCTGTGGGGGAAGTGTTCTTGTGTACATTTAAGACTGCTGTAGCTATAGTCTTGATGAGTAGGGGAATCAAGGAGTACGGGAAAATGGAAGGAAAGTGGAGATAGGGATTGTCGTATCAATCCTGATCCTATTGAATGGTGGAGCAGACTGGAAAAGGCAAATGGCTTACACCTGTTCCAATTGTTTTATGATCTTCTGGACTTAATTCAGATTGGGATGCAAGCAACTCAGTGTCCACCTCCTTGTCAAATCTGAGTCACCTCAGGTAGCTCTTTGTTCAGACGAATGTGGAATAACTGCTTTTTGAAAACCCTGGACCTTCTGTGAAGAGACTCCTTTTCTATCTCAAAGGGCTTCCCTCTCTGATCCAGCTACACATTGCAGGTGAAGAGACATTACAACAGCTCCCCTCTTACCTGGATCCGGTTTGTATCTTCCTTCCCTTACAGCAACTATCAAAAAGAAATC
Organism: Chiloscyllium plagiosum; assembly: GCF_037043375.1. Classification (NCBI taxonomy): domain Eukaryota; kingdom Metazoa; phylum Chordata; class Chondrichthyes; order Orectolobiformes; family Hemiscylliidae; genus Chiloscyllium; species Chiloscyllium plagiosum. The sequence continues at coordinate 15,021,914 of NW_028270145.1, read as the reverse complement.
TCCATGTAACTTGGTGATGTTTCCACAAGCATATTACCTGTAACTTGTTGACTATCCCTACACGGAATCCCTGTTTGTATTCTAGCCTTGTGATGCAGTCTGGGGGTTTCTCCTGCAAACATACTTTTATTCTGATGAAATGCTACGTAGGAAATAGCTCATCACACACTATGTACCAGGAAAGCAGTATGGGCCTACAGCAGTGAACTCTGCATCAAGTAATTAGATGACTTGTTTGCCTTTCACTGCAATGATGTGAAGGTGCCAGTGTTGGACTGGGGTAGACAAAGTTAAAAATCACATGACACCAGGATTATAACCTGGTGTTGTGTGATTTTTAACTTTCACTGCAATAACTGTTGAGCTGCAAAGAACATCTCATGAGTGCTGGAAGCACTCCAGTGTCTCGGCCAAGTCACCTTCCCTCCTGCGAGTTGAATCAGTTGGCAGTCTGTTCAACTGTGGCGACTGTTACAGCCAAACCAATCCTGTCCACACCCAACAACCACAAACACACATTTTCCAGCAGGTAGTCACTGGAGTTTCAGAGGTCTACGCCTTTTGTCCAACAGCCACCAGGAGCACTGTCCCTTAAAATGCTGCCTCGAAACAGTAGCTGAAGACACCTAAACAAAAATTGATACATAGTGAGTGACCATTTGAAACTGAATATTGTCTAGACACACTGCTATTAACTTGCAGCAGAAGCTACATATGCTAACCTACATGTAGTGTTCTTTGGCTTCCTTCTTTATATTGATTGGCAAGCACTTCAAGACATTACATCACTTGTGGATAGTTCCACTATGTGACTTGCTGGAGCTCCATGTGAGATGTGATTCTAAACTGTATTTAGAACTCTTTAGCTACAGAAGGTTTTTATTGAGTGGTAAGAATGCATGGTGGGCTGCCACGTTTCACGCAGTCAGACAGTTCAATAGTTCCACTGCCAGAACCTAGAAAATTGATATTTTCTGCATTCAATTTGGCGGTATCTTAAAGTCGTACCAACCAGAAATTAATTGCACAAAAAGGGACCATTCAGCTTGAAATAACGGCACAGAGGCCGCTATCCTGTCACCATGTCACCCTTTATTTACTTGCACACAGTACATCAGCTATGGCTGGCCAGCTCAGAGTCAGTCCCTGAATTCAGAAGACTCTTAATCCTCTGTTCATGTCTGTCAGCCAGGGTTCCCTGATTGGCCCCAGTTAACAATCCCAATAAAGATCTCATAGTCAATAAGATCCATCTGGATCCAATCACTACACATCCCATTGCATCTATGCAGGTCAAAAAACAGCTGTGAGACTGATTCTTGATGGAAAACTTTGTGGTATATAAGGGTTTCAGTCTTGACAACACTTTCAGACCTCTAGCACCCTCTGTGTGCAAAATTCTCCTGAACTCTCCTCTAATTCCTCTATCAATTACTTTAAATAAATGCCCATGGCTGTTAAAATTGTAACTGATGTAAATAGATCCTTTCTATTAAATCTAACTACCCCCTTATTTTATTCACTTCAGTCTCCATTGTTTCAAAGAAGAAAACCCCAGCTGGTCTAACCTTTCCTCAGCTAAAACACTCAATAATGCGCAGAATTCCTGTTACTCTCCTCGGTAATGTTTTGACTAAAGTTACTTCCTTTCTCTTATGCAGTGACTAGAACCGAATGCATTACTCTAAATGCAGACTGAATGTTTTACACAGTTCTAGCAAAGCTATTCTTTTTGACATTGTTTGACTCATGGAACAAGATATTCTGTCTTTTTTAACCAACTTATCTGTCTGTCTTACTCCTTAAGAGATCTGTGGATATACATGCTAAGCTTTCTCTGTTGCTTTGCACCATACTACATAAATGTGAGATGATGGTGGCCTGTTAATGTCACTAGCTTAGTAATACATAATCATAAGAGGCTATAGGTTCAAATTATACCATGGCAGACAGTGAAATTTGATTTCAATGAAACATTTGGAAATAAAAAGACTTGGTACAATGGTGGCCATAAAACCATTGTTGTAAAAGCCCATCTGGGTCACTAAAATCCTTTAGGGAAAGAAATCTGTTATTCTTATGTGGTTTGGTCTCCATGTTACACCAAGCCATGGCAATGTGATTAACCCTTAATTGTCTTCTGAAAAGGTATAGCAAGCCAATCAGTTCAAAGAGAGTTAGGGATTGCTGGCCTTACCAGTGCCTGTATTGCCCGAATGAACTTTAAAAAATCCATTATTAATTTCTTGCCTTGTTTGGCCTTCCTAAGTGCGTTACCTCACTGTTCTGTGAACTAAATTCCATTTTTCACTTTTTTTTGCACCTGCTTTTAGAACATAAAACATAGAACAGTACAGCACAGAACAGGCCCTTCAGCCCACGATGTTGTGCCAGCAACTGATCCTCATGTATGCACCCTCAAATTTCTGTGACCATATGCATGTCCAGTAGACTCTTAAATGTCCCCAAAGACCTTACTTCCACAACTGCTGCTGGCAACGCATTCCATGCTCTCACAACTCTCTGTGTAAAAAACCCTCCTCTGACATCCCCTCTATACTTTCCTCCAACCAGCTTAAAACTATGAAACCCTTGTGTTAGCCATTTCTGCCCTGGGAAATAGTCTCTGGCTATCGACTCTATCTATGCCTCTCATTATCTTGTATACCTCAATTAGGTCCCCTCTCCTCCTCCTTTTCTCCAATGAAAAAAGTCCAAGCTCAGTCAACCTCTCTTCATAAGATAAGCCCTCCAGTCCAGGCAGCATCCTGGTAAACCTACTCTGAACCCTCTCCAAAGCATTCATATTTTCCTATAATAGGGCGACCAGAACTGGACGCAGTATTCCAAGTGCGGTCTAACCAAAGTTTTATAGAGCTGCAACAAGATCTCACAAGTCTTAAACTCAATCCCCCTGTTAATGAAAGCCAAAACACCATATGCTTTCTTAACAACCTTGTCCACTTGGGTGGCCATTTTAAGGGATCTATGTACCTGCACACCAAGATCCCTCTGTTACTCCACACTGCCAAGAATCCTATCCTTAATCCTGTACTCAGCTTTCAAATTCGACCTTCCAAAATGTATCACCTCGCATTTATCCAGGTTGAACTCCATCTGCCACCTCTCATCTCATCTCTGCATCCTGTCAATGTCCCGCTGCAGCCTACAACAGCCCTCCATACTGTCAACGACACCTCCAACTTTTGTGTCGTCTGCAAACTTGCTGACCCATCCTTCAATCTTCTCATTCAAGTCATTAATAAAAATTACAAACAGTAGAGGCCCAAGGACAGAGCCCTGTGGAACACCACTCACCACAGACTTCCAGGCAGAATATTTTCCTTCTACTACCACTCGCTGTCTTCTGTTGGCCAGCCAATTCTGTATCCAGACAGCTAAGTTCCCCTGTATCCCATTCCTCCTGACCTTCTGAATGAGCCTACCATGGGGAACCTTATCAAATGCCTTGCTGAAGTCCATATACACTACATCCACAGCTCGACCTTCATCAAATATTCTAGTCACATCCTCAAAGAACTCGATAAGGTTTGTGAGGCATGATCTGCCCCTCACAAAGCCGTGTTGACTGCATTTAATCAAGCCATGCTCTTCCAGATGGTCATAAATCCTATCCCTCAGAATCTTTTCTAACACCTTGCAGACGACAGACGTGAGACTTATTGGTCTGTAATTGCCGGGGATTTCCCTATTTCCTTTCTTGAAGAGAGGAATTACATTTGCCTCTCTCCAGTCCTCAGGTACGACTCCAGTTGAGAGCGAGGATGCAAAGATCTTCGCAAGTGGCGAAACAATTGCATTTCTCGTTTCCAAAAACAGCCGAGGACAAATCTGGTCCGGACCTGGCAACTTGTCAATCTTAATGTTTGACAAAATTTCAGCACATTAGCTTCCTCTATCTCTATCCATTCCAGCATGCACACCTGTTCTTCAAAGGTTTCATTCACTACAAAGTTTGTTTCTTTCGTAAAGACAGAAGCAAAAAATTCATTTAGGGCTTCCCCGACCTCCTCAGACTCCACACACAAATTCCCTATGCTATCCCTGATCGGCCCTACTCTTTCTTTGATCATTCTCTTATTCCTCACAAAAGTGTAAGATGCCTTTGTGTTCTCCCTAATCCGTTCTGCCAAGCCTTTCTCATGCCCCCTCCTGGCTCTCCTCAGACTATTTTTGAGCTCCTTCCTCGCCTGCCTGTAATCCTCTAGAGCTGAGCTTGACCCTAGCTTCCTCCACCTTATGTAAGCTTCCTTCTTCCTTTTGACGAGAAGCTCCACCGCTCTCGTCATCCGAGGTTCCTTTATCTTACCGCTTCTTGCCTGTCTCAGAGGGACATATTTATTCATCACTTGCAACAACTGTTCCTTAAACAGTCTCCACATGTCTATAGTGCCTTTACCATGGAGCAATTGCTCCCAATCCATGCTTCCTAATTCATAGTTTCCTCCTCTCCAATTAAATATCCTCCCATTTTGCCTAATCCGCTCCTTCTCCATAGCTATGTAGAATGTGAGGCAGTTGTGGTCACTATCACCAAAATGCTCTCCGACCACAAGGTCTGATACCTGCCCCGGCTCGTTTCCGAGCACCAAGTCTAGAATGGCCTCTCCCCTCGTCGGCCTCTCAACGTACTGAGTTAGGAAACCCTCCTGAACACATCTTACAAAAATAGCTCCATTCAAATCTTCTGCTCAAAGGAGGTTCCAATCAATATTGGGAAAGTTAAAGTCACCCATTACAACAACCCTACTACGTCCACACTTTTCCAAAATCTGCCGACCTATGCTTTCTTCCATCTCCCTGCTACTATTGGGAGGCCTGTAGTAAACCCCTAACGAGGTGACTGCTCCCTTACTGTTCCTAATTCCCACCCATACTGACTCGGTAGGCAGATCTTCCTCGACAATGGAAGCTTCTGTAGCTGTGATACCCTTTCTGATTAGTAGTGCTATACCCCCTCCTCTTTTTCCCCCCTCCCTATTCTTTTTAAATGCTCTAAACCCTGGAACATCCAGCAACCATTCCTGCCCCTGAGAAACCTATGTCTCTGTTATGGCCACAACATCATAGCACCAGGTACTGATCCATGCTCTAAGTTCATCACTTTTATTCCTGATACTCCTTGCATTAAAGCAAACACACTTTAACTGATCCCTTAGTTCCTTCCCAGGAAAATCCTTCCCACTAGCTGGTCTACCTCTTGCTATTGCCTCATCTGCATCAACTCTCACCTCCGGTATACAGCTCAGGTTCCCACCCCCCTGCCATACTAGTTTAAACCCTCTCGAACTACTCAAGCAAAACTTCCACCCAGGACATTGGTCCCCTTCCAGTTCAAATGCAACCCGTCCTTCTTGTACAGGTCCCACCTTCCCCAGAAGGCATCCCAATTATCTACATATCTGAAGCCCTCCCTCCTACACCAGCTATGCATGTCACGTGTTAAGCTGCGCCTGCTCCCTGTTCCTCGCCTTGGTATATCGTGGCACCGGTAGTAAACTAGAGAACACTACTCTGTTCGTCCTGCTTTGCAGCTTCCATCCTAACTCCCTGAAATCACTTTTTATATCCTCTATCCTTTTCCTGGCTATATCATTAGTGCCAATATGTAACACAATTTCTGGCTGTTTGCCCTCCCCTTTTAGAACCTTATACACCCAATCGGAGACGTCCCGGACCCTGGCACCAGGGAGGCAACATACCTTCCGGGAATCCCGATCCTGACCACAAAATCTCCTGTCGATTCCCCTAACTATCGAGTCCCCTACCACGGTACTTTTCTATTCTGCCCCCTTCCCTTCTTTGCCACAGTGTCAGGCTCAGTGCCAGAGAACTGATTGCTATGACTTTCCTCTGGTAGGTCATCCCCCCCAGCAGTGTCCAGAATGGTATACTTATTGCTGAGGGGAATGTCCACAGGGGATCTCTGCACTGTCTGACTGTCCCCTTTCCTCCCCCTAACTGTAACCCATCTATCCTTGTCCTGAGCCTTAGGAGTGACCAACTCCCGGTAACTCCTCTCAATTACCCTCTCAGCCTCCCGAATGATCCGTAGTTCATCCAGCTCCAGCTCCAATTCCGTAACATGGTTTTCAAGGAGCTGGAGTTGAGTGCACTTCCCACAGATGTAGCTAGCGGAGACATGTGCCATGTCTCCCACCTGCCACGTTCTGCAGGAGGAGCAAGCAACTGCCCTAGCATCCATACCCGACTTATCTGAACACCCACTCAGTACTAAAGTAGAAAGCTTAGTTCAAGTTGCTATAAAATTAATAACAAACTTATATTCAATAGAGGAAGTTTAGAATGAACCTTATCTTCTTGCAGTTTGCAGCTATCTTCCTCAGTGTCAAGTGACTGTGAGTGAGATAGTACCATCTTCAAATTCACCTTTGTCATTTACTTTTGAGTCTAAGTAGTTGATACGTAGCACAAGTATTAAGGAATCTAATACTGAACTCTGCAGAGATCCACTGGAAACAGCCTTCCAGCCATATAATCACCCATTAGCTTTGCTTCCTGCCATTGAGCTAATTTTGGATCCAACTTGCAACATTTTCTTGGATGGTTACTTTTCTGACCAATCTGCCACATGGGGCCTTAATCAGCAAAAGTCTTCTTAAAATCCACATAATTTGCTTCAAACACGCAATCATTAGATGACCTCCAGTTCACTGGCATCATGCCTGTATCCAGAGTTAACTGGAAAATGACAGTCACAGCCTCTACTGCTTCCTTTTGTTTTAATTAACTGTTTTACATTTCATCCAGGCCTGGCCTTTTATCTGCTTGCAAAGATGATAAGCTTCTTAATATTTTCTCCCGCTACATTTGACACATCCATTTATTTCACAATCTTTCTCAATTACAACAACTGCATTGTCCTCATGTTGTGAAGTGCAAGGCATCACTTGAGAACACTGTCCAAGCCTTCTATCGACACACACTGGTTACCTTTTTGACCCCTAATAAGTTCCATTTTTTCCTTAGTTATCCTTTGTACTTTATCCGTGTACTGTCTACCTTTAGACTTTTCTTGATCTTACTTGTCAATTTGTTTTTCTGTCCCCTCTTTAATTTCCTCATTTTGCTATTAATCTTGCCTCTCCATTTCACAAACTTCTCTTGAATTCTTGTAATGTCAACTTGATTGTTTCTGAAAGTGATCTTCTTTTCTGCCTTATTGTACTCTTAGTGCTCCTTGACATCCAGGAGCATCTCGATATTGGAGAGTTACCCTTTATCTTTACATTGGATTTGTAATAAATCCTCTTTCAGTCATCCTCAAATGATTCTTGCTGCTCTAACACTTTAAAGTCATTGTTTCCAGTCCATTTTCTGCTGAATAGCATCTCAGATTAGGACTTCGCGAAATTAGCGTTTCAACAAATTAAAAACTTTCTCTCTTTTGCATGACTACTACAAAACTAATTGATGGATGATTATTACTACCAAGGTGCTCTCCCATGGTTGTTCCTACCTGCCCAGATGCATTCAAAAATTAAATCCAGAACCATCTCCTCTATTACTGGAATTGTTATGTTCCAAGTTAAAAAGAAAACTCCAAGATGCATTTTAAGAATTCGGCTCCTTGTGTACCTGACCTGTGCCAGCTAATATTAACGTAGTTCATTATCTTTCTTTTTATCTCCCCCTCTCTGTTCTGACATTACACATGTTGTCATGCGATTCCTGTTTTTTTTTCTCTTCTTCAGTATAACTCATGTTATCTCATACGATTCATCAAGCATATCATCCTTAATTGTTCCTCTGTAGCCCCTTTCTATCTTCAGTCCTCCTGACAGTAATCAAGAGTTGGACAAAGTCCTAGCTTCAAGTGCCACCTCAAGAAACAATGGCTCTGGAGGTGAAGCCTTCATTGCATGGGATCAGCTGAAGCTTTTCCCACAGCCCTTACACTCCCTTATTCCTCTAAATATTTCCAAAGCCCTGTCATGCCTCGCATGATGAAATATAGCACTTTCAGAGTGAGTAAGTTATTTATTGTCACATATACCTAGAAATATATAGAGATGCTAGTGTTGGATTGAGATGGACAAGGTCAGAAATCAAACGACACCAGGTTATAGTCCAACAGGTTGATTTGAAATCACAAGCAGAAGGGGCATCACTTCAAAAGTTTGTGATTTCAATTAAACCTGTTGGATATAACCTGGTGTCATGTGACTTCTGACTATATATAGAAAGATACAGTGATAAGTGTTTTGGTGCCACAATTAGATTATATTAGATTCCCTACATTGTGCAAACAGGCCCTTCGGCCCAACAAGTCCACACTGACCCTCTGAAGAGCAACCTACCCTGACTAATACACCTAACACTATAGGCAATTTAGTATAGCCAATTCACCTAACCTGCACATCTTTGGATTGTGGGAGGAAACCGGAGCACCCGGAGGAAACCCACGCAGACAGGGGGAGAATGTGTAAACTCCACACAGACAGTTGCCCAAGGCAGGAATTGAACCCAGGTCCCTGGTGCTGTGAGGCAGCAGTGCTAACCACTGAGCCACCATGCTGCTCCAGCACCATTTTGAGTTACGAAAAGAATAAAAAGAAATGGCATAATCTTGAAACATAGCTCCAGGGCTTCTACAAGGTCTCTGCAAGGTGCCCCAGGCCTCAGGGAGTCCTCGTTCCAAGCCCACTATGTGTCCATGTTTCAGGCGTACCACACCTGCTTCAGGCACCGCCATTGCTGATGAACCACTACCAGGAATCCCTGCAGGCCTCAACCTGAGTCCACACTGTAGGCCTATTGCAGCCAGGCGTTCTTGCTTTGGGCACTGCCAACACAGCCAGTGCTCCATTGACACTACTCCGGCTTCCTACAATGTCACAAGATGAAGAAAATTTTAAAAAAAGAGAAAGACAAAAATGAGAAAGGAAGTCCATTCATCCAAAGTATGCTGGATAGAAGCAATGAGTTCAATAGAGACAATTGGATGTGTAAAAAATAGCTTTTAAAATGTGATTTATTCATAACTTTACACTTCATTAAGAGCAACTCTATTTTGTTAATCGGCAGACTCTTTAGAGTTTCAATATGAGAGACTACTTAACCTTAATAATAAAATGGTGAAATTTATAGCAAAAAGCACACAGCCAGAGTTGACAATCAGGCGGGGGCTCAGGTGTTTCATCTCTCTAATGGTTAGCTAGAAATGCAACCAAGCCATGTTCTTAACTAGGAGCCTAGACAACAGATGTAACTGCCTTATCTCTGCCAAGATATTAATAATATTTGTTTAAATAATGCTCAGTGATTTCTGTTGCTTTGCAATTTCAGATATTTAAATCGTAAAGATCTGGATGATTGATACTTATTGCCATGAAGCAAAGCGGGTCATGGCCCACATCAACTCTAATCTTCCAGCCTGCCTCAATCCCCTGCAAGTTTCATACTGATGAAACTGGTTCACATCAGACACCATTTCCCTAGCCCTCCACTCATGCCTGGAACATCTGGACAACAAAAACATCTACATCAGACTCCTGTTCATTGATTACAGCTCAGCCTCCAACATTATCCCCTCTAGAGTGATCTCAAGACTCTAAGATCTGGCTCTCGGCTCTGCCCTTTGCAACTGGATCCTCAGCTTCCTGACCCACAAGCCGCACTCAGTGAAGATAGGTAACTGTTCCTCCTCCACAATAATAACACTCAACACTGGAGCCCCCCAGGGATGCGTTCTCAGCCTCCTACACCACTCCCTGTATACACCCATAACTGTGTTGTCAAATTCCGAATGAACGCTACCTGCAAGTTTGTTGATGACATCACCTTGGTAAGATGGATATCTAACAATGACAAGTCAAAATACAAAAATAGAGATAAAAGGCTTAGTGACATGTTGCAATACGAACAACCTGTCTTTCAATGTCAACAAAACTAAAGAACTGATCATTGACTTCAGAAAGAAAGGAAGAGAATACTCCCCCATCTACATCAATGGAACTGAGGTTGAGAGGGTGGAGAGTGTCAGGTTCCTATGAGTGATGATAACCAACAACCTGTCCTGGAATTCCCACATAGATGCGATGGTCCAGAAGGCACAATAATGCCTCTTCTTCCTCATGCAGCTCAGGAAATTTGGTATGTCCATAAGAACCCTTACCAACATTTACAGCTGCACCACAGAATGAATATTTTCTGGGTGCATGATGGCCTGGTACGGCAACTGCTCTGCCCAGGACTACACCTCCTCCCACCCTGCCTCCTGTAAAAACGCCATTCCATATTCCCAATTCCTTAGTCTCCGCCGCATCTGCTCCCAAGAGGACCAGTTCCAAAACTGTACAACCCAGATGGCCTCCTTCTTCACGGACTGCAATTTCCCCCCAGACATGGTCGACGATGCCGTCCACCGCATCTCTTCCACTTCCCGCTTCTCCGCCCTTGAGCCCCGCCCCTCCAACCGCCACCAGGACAGAACCCCACTGGTCCTCACCGACCACCCCACCAACCTCCATGAACAGCGTATCATCGGCCGTCATTTCCGCCACCTCCAAACGGACCTCACCACCAGGGATATATTCCACTCCCCTCCCCTATCAGCGTTCCGAAAAGACAACTCCCTCCTTGACTCCCTCGTCAGGTCCACACCCCCCATCAACCCAACCTCCACTCCCGGCACCTTCCCCTACAACTGCAAGAAATGCAAAACTTGCGCCCACACCTCCCCCCTTACTTCCCTCCAAGGCCCCAAGGGACATTTCCATATCCGCCACAAATTCACCTGCACCTCCACACACACCATCTATTCCATCCGCTGCACCCAATGTGGCCTCCTCTATATTGGGGAAACAGGCCGCCTACTTGCGGAACGTTTCAGAGAACACCTCTGGGACACCCGGACCAACAAACCCAACCACCCCGTGGCTCAACACTTTAATTCCCCCTCCCACTCCACCAAGGACATGCAGGTCCTTGGACTCCTCCATCGCCAGACCATGGCAACACGACGGTTGGAGGAAGAGCGCCTCATCTTCTGCCTGGGAACCCTCCAATCACAAGGGATGAACTCAGATTTCTCCAGTTTCCTCATTTCCCCTCCCCCCACCTTGTCTCAGTCAAATCCCTCGAACTCAGCACCGCCTTCCTAACCTGCAATCTTCTTCCTGACCTCTCCGCCCCCACCCCACTCCGGCCTATCACCCTCACCTTGACTTCCCTCCACCAATCGCATTTCCAATGCCCCTCCCCCAAGTCCCTCCTCCCTACCTTTTATCTTAGCCTGCTGGACACACTTTCCTCATTCCTGAAGAAGGGCTTATGCCCGAAACGTCGATTCTCCTGTTCCTTGGATGCTGCCTGACCTGCTGCGCTTTTCCAGCAATACATTTTCTGCCCAGGACTGTAAGAAACTACAGAAGGTTGTGTGCACAGCCCAGACCATCATGGAAGCAAACTGCCCACCAATGGACTCCATTTATATGACTCATTGCCGAGGAAATGCTGCCAACATCATCAGAGACACCTCCCAACTTGGTAATGCTCTCCTACCATCTCTTCTGTCAGGCAGAAAATACAGAAGCTTGAACACACGCACCAGCAGGTTCAAAAACAGTTTCTTCCTGACCCTTACTATACTGATGAATAGAATCTCTAACTTCAAATAATGCTGTTTTTGCCTTGCACACACCCTGTGTGATGTAACCAGTATGACTCTAAGTTTTATTTACCCGGTGATCCTTGCTTACAATGATCTGTCTGTACTGCTTACAAACAAAGCTTTTTACTGTACTTAGGTAAATGTGACAATAAATAAATCAAATTAAATCAAATCAAATCAAAAGAGACTTTTAGGCATAGTAAACAGTTATTAATAAATTATTTTTAGAAAGTTTTTTTTCCCATCTATCATTGTAAGGGTAATTGTTTTTAAACATTGGTTAATGTATGAATAAGGTACTGTGACCCACAATGACCTCCCTGATAATTCAGAAGGAATACATCGTGATTATTCTTGCCGGAGCCAGCCAAGTTGGGAGATCTGAACAAGCCCTCATTCTTAACCATTCAATTGGAAATTTGTAAATCCCAGGAATGAGTCAGGCATCCAGGAATTAAGTTCTAGCTGCCATTTTTAGAGGAAACAGGAGTAGGCAACTTGATCCCTCAAGCCTGTTACACCATTCAATAGAATCATGACTGATCTGACATTCCTCATGTCCACTTTCCTGCCTTTTACCTGAAAAACATGATTGCCCTATTGATCAAGAATATTTCTACCTCGTCCTTAAATATACACAATGTCTTTGTGACAAGGAGATCCAAACACTCCCAATCCTCTGAGATCCAGTTCAATGTGGTAGGTGGATTATGTGAATCTCCCACATTTGCAGTGACATCAGCTCCACAAATTCCCTCAGAATTCTGCTGCCACTACTTCTCTTGTTGTACTTTACAATCCTTGTTTCCTATCTACTTGCTGCAAAACCACAGGATGCCTTCTCACAGGTTTCTATTAGCACAAACCAAAACTAGATCATTCACTTATGATTTGATTCAGCCATTCTTCCCCCCTCTCTATCCATAAATTAGCATTCTGCATTTCCACACTATTTGCAAAGTGTTAGGTTAAGACATCTTTTCTCTGCCCTTTGTAACTCTCAGATCAATAACTACCCTTAGCTACAACAATATGTCAAATAGAAAGTGAAACAGTGAGGCTGCCAATCCAGTTCCAGGCTGGTTCTATAATGTTGTACTTTGTCTTGCGTATTTGTATAATATTTAAATCTTAAACATAGAGAAAAACATAAGGTATAAGTGCAATCTATGATAAACTTGATAGAACTCTGTGACATTAAAATGGTTTGATTTTTAACTTATTTAGCCACATGCAATTTCATTGCAGTTTAGGGCAAGAGAACACAGGATGCAGTCATCACAACAGAATACCATGATACCTTCAATGTGTGATAGATCGAAATAAAAGACAAAGCATTCACTGTGTGTTGCAATATACTAAGTTTTAAAAAAATCACCCTCGTCCAAAATGATGAGCTGAGAGTTTGCTGAAGATATTTCGTTTTATCTTAAAAAAATATTGGATTTCTAACAGTGGCTTGACGTTTATATTTTGTACGAATTGAAATAGTCAACATTTCAATGTGGGCGGCACAGTGGCACGGTGGTTAGCACTGCTGCCTCACAGCGCCAGAGACCTGGGTTCAGTTCCCGCCTCAGGCGACTGACTGTGTGGAGTTTGCACGTTCTCCCCGTGTCTGCGTGGGTTTCCTCCAGGTGCTCCGGTTTCCTCCCACAGTCCAAAGATGTGCAGGTCAGGTGAATTGGCCATGCTAAATTGCCCATAGTGTTAGGTAAAGGGTAAATGTAGGGGTATGGGTGGGTTGCGCTTCGGCAGGTCGGTGTGGACTTGTTGGGCCGAAGGGCCTGTTTCCACACTGTAATGTAATCTAACATGGATGTGAGGAATCTCACAACATGGTGGATATGAGACAGAAAATTGCTCTGTGCTTGCAGGTATCTTTTATTTACATTGCCTCCAATTTATGCCATTCATTTAATGACTTGGATTCACTACTAGAAGTCCTTTGGTAAAATGAGTCACTATTCCATATGTAGTGAAGAGTGTCCAAAATTGTGATTCATTTTGCTGATAGTATGTCAATTATTTTAGGACAGAATCTTGGGTGTTATTCAGAAGGATATGGAATCTGGCAGGTTACCAATGGAAGTTCTCAGTGGGTAACAGTTCTACTTCATGTTCAAACTGTGGCTAAACTAATAAGCTTCTGTAGTCAAGCGTGTACTGCTGGAAAAGCACAGCAGGTCAGGCAGCTTCTGAGGAGCAGGAGAATCAATGTTTCAGGCATTAGCCCTACATCAGGAACGAGGCTTGTGGGCCAAGGGTGCTGAGAGATAAATGGGAGGTAGCTGGGGTTGGGGGGGGTGGGGAGGCAGAATGTTAATTTGCCTCCCCAAGAATGGCTGAATCAAATCAAAAGTGAATGATCAAGTTTTGGTTTTTGCTAATAGAAACCTGTCAGAAGGCATCCTGTGGTTTTGCTGAGAAAGCGATAGGTAATTGAAGGTGAGGGAGAAGTTAGTAGGTCGACAGGGTTGGAGCAGATAGATGGGAAAGGTGATGGACAGGTGAGGAGGGTGGTGCTGAATTGGAGGCTTGGGACAGGGATAATGTGGCGTAGGGGAAATGAAATCCACATTCATCCTATGCAGAGTCCCAAGGCGGAATATGAGGTGTTCTTCCTCCAGGTGTCGGGTGGTAACAGTTTGGCGGTGGAGGAAGCCCAGAACCTGCATATCCTTGAAGGAGTGGGAATGGGAGTGGAAGTGTTCAGCCATGGGGCAGTGGGGTTGGTGGGTTCGGGTGTCCCAGAGATATTCTCTGAAATGATCTGCAAGAAGCAGAGACCACATCAGGTGCAACAGATACGGTAGATGATATTGGGAGAGGTACAGGTAAATTTCTGTAGAATGTGGAAGGATCATATGGGGCCTTGGATGGAGGTGAGGGGAGTGGTGTGGTTGCAAGTCTTGCAAATCCTGCGGTGGCAGGGGAAGGGGCCGGGAGCGGGGTATGGGCTGGTGGGGGAGCGTGGATCTGACGAGCGAATCATGGAGGGATTGGTCTCTCTGGAAAGTTGGTAGGGGTGGGGAGGAAAATACATCTCTTGTGGTGGGGGTCTGTTTGGAGTTGGCAGAAGTGGCAGAGGATGATGTGATGTATGCAGAGGTTGGTGGGTTGGGAGGGCCCTCAGAGAACCAGACCACAACATCATCATCACACATGACATCACTTCCACCCCCACGGACACCACTGTAGGCCCCACTTCCGCCCCTTTTGTACCTTTCCAGAGAGACCATTCCCTCCACAATTCTCTCACCAGGTCCACACCCCTCACCAGCCCATACCCCACTCCTGGCATCCTCGCCTGCCAACGCAGGAAGTGCAAAAGCTGTGCCCACACCACTCCCCTCACCTCCATCCAAGGCCCCAAGGGATCCTTCACATCCATCAGAAATTCATCTGCACCTCTCCCAATGTCATTTACTGTATCCATTGCACCCGGTGTGGTCTCCCCTACAATGGGGAGACAGGACGCCTTTTTGCACCCACCAATCCCACTGCCCCATGGCTAAACACTTCAACTCCCATTCCCACTCAGTAAAGAACATGTCGGTCCTGGGCCTCCTCCACCGCCAAACCGTTACCACCCAAAGCCTGGGAATGAACGTCTCATATTCTGCCTTGGGACCCTGTAACCACACAGAATGAATGAGGATTTCAACAGTTTCCGCATTTCCCCTCCCCCTACATTATCCCAGTCCCAGGCCTCCAACTCGATACCGCCCTCTTGACCTGTTCATCACCTTTCCCATCTTTCTGCTCCATGCCTCCCGGACTATCACCTTCTCCCTCACTTCATCTACCTATCACATTCTCAGCTACCTTACCCCCTACCCCACCCCCCTCCCATTTATCTCCCAGCATCACCGGCCCACAAGCCTCATTCCTGATTAGGGGCTTCTGCCCGAAACACCGATTCTCCTGTTCCTCAGATGCTGCCTGACTTGCTGTGCTTTTCCAGCACCACACTCCCGGCTCTGATCTCCAGCATCTGCCGTCCTCACTTCTCTAATAGGCTTCTGTACCCATTTCTTTCAGTGGCCATACGTAACAGCTCTTATTGGGATCTCACGGACAACTCTGAAGGTTTCCCAGTAAATGAAACAGGCTGCAGCCAAGGTCACCTTTAATTACCGCTTTAAAAGTTCTGTTATTTCCATTCCAATATTCCAACAGTAACTACATAGCAAAGTTGCTCCATTGACCGCAAAGTGTTTTGAGACACCCTGTGATTGTGAAAGGCAGAAGATAAATGCAAGTTGTTCTCTATTTATAGCGATCTCCAGGATCTTTTTTTTTTGAAAAATAGAATTCACAGAAATTTAAATATCAACATGTACCTTCTTATCAATTCTTCAAGCAACAAGCCACAAAGAAACAGCTTCCCACTATCTTGAAGGCCAAAAAGTGTATAAGAAGATCATTACTTCTAATTGTACACCATCCTGACTGGGGTATTTATTGCTGGGTTTTTTTCATTGTCAGAGGATAAAAATCCTGCAAGTCCCTACTTAATAGCATTATGGGAATACCTTCACCAGACAGACAATAATGACACATGAAGACATCCGAACACTATCCTTTTGAGGGCCATTAAGGATGGACAATAAATGCGTTCCCTATATCGTATGAGTGATTAAACAATAAAACGCTGTAAAATATATTACATGATCAGAAATGTTCTGATTGATTTTATAATGATGGGTCCTGGCTGATTTCCATTCTTAAATAGAGAATGTGATTAATCAACAAGAG
Source organism: Chiloscyllium plagiosum (assembly GCF_037043375.1). Classification (NCBI taxonomy): domain Eukaryota; kingdom Metazoa; phylum Chordata; class Chondrichthyes; order Orectolobiformes; family Hemiscylliidae; genus Chiloscyllium; species Chiloscyllium plagiosum. The sequence goes on along the minus strand of NW_028270145.1, from coordinate 15,005,497 downwards.
AAATTAGACAAAATTTTATAACAGATATTTTTATTTAGTTGTGATATTGGTATTGCGCTAAACTTTTAAGTTTCCAAGCAAGGAACTGTAGAAAGTGTTGGTTGAAAAGCAAGTGCTTCAGATGTTATATGCCAGGAGAAGGGGTGTGAAACATAGGCCAGAATCACTGCAAAGACTGCATTAAATCAATGAAATATAGTAGAGACCTCAACATGATTACTTGAATCAAACTTTTAAAATTCTTTTCCTAATGTGATCAATAACTGAGAACCCTTGAACTCTCTCCAATCATCAATATTTTGGCACTCAGTTGCCAGGAAGCAGAGATCAGCATATTGCCAATTATTGTACATGCACAGAGCTGTATTTTCCATTGACACTGTTCGGTGCAAGAATAGGCAATGCAAGTTGGGTTAATTATTTCATGTTGCTCTAACTGGATCTGAAAACAGCACAATGGTTGTCAGAAGGTACAGCAGATTACTATGAAACAATGCTGCTCAGTATCTTGTTCTGTTATATGATTGTGTTTTCGTTCTGATAGAGAGTATGTTACATTGTGCTAACTGTGGTTAGATTTCTTTTACCTTGTACAGTGTGGATTTATGCCTGATGTACTATGACTTCTTCATATGATTTCTATTCATGTTTGCTTCTTTATGTATTTTAAAATTAATCAAAGCTAAATAACAAAAGAAAGATAAATATCCAACAGGATTTGCCACAGTGAAATATACTGTTGTTCTTTGCGCATCATTCACAACCTTCATTTTAACAGAGCTGTTTCAGAGTAAGAGTATTTGAATTGAGAAGAACTGAAGTTGAATGTATAACCTATTTGTTGGGTAGCCAATTGCGAGTCAGGTTAAAATATATATGGTGGACGTTTTGAGTATTTCTGTGATGCAGAGTAGCAATCTGGAATAGGAAATCAAGCTGATTTGATCTCCAATCCTTATAGCAGCAGTTTTGAAATTCATTACAGTGGCTGGAATTTTATCTGTGACACATCATTCCTGTGGCAGAACAGGAAGTAGGTGTCACTTCCGATTTCTTGCTTTTTGTTGGTTCCCATGCAATTATAATTAAAATTTACAGTGCATTAAAGGCACCATTGAGCATGCTGTGGGGAAAACTTTTTAATCATGAAATTTGCCATTAGTTAACAATGTTGCAGCTACAGAGGACAGGAAAGCAGCCTCCAAGTCAAACAGGGAGGCTGTTCCTCATGGCCACAAAGTTGCCACCCAACTCCACTGACATTAATGTTGATCTCGCTCTTTATGCACCTTCTCTGCAGCCATAACATAGTAGTCCTCACTTTGTTCTATTACCCTAATACATTTTGTATGGTATGATCTGCCTGTACTGCACGCAAAACGGAACGTTTCACTCTACCAAGGTACATGTAATGATAATAAATCAAATCAAATGAACACAAGACTTGCTGAGAGTGCAAACTTGGCATGGGTGTTTGCAAACTTAAATTTCATGTAAATATTTCATGTTATATTAGTCTCACATTATTTGTTGAGATGAGTTTCGTCAAATATACTGGGATGCCTCAAGCAGTGATCATTCCAGGAGAGTGAAAGACAGTTATTTATTGTGGATGAAATTGTGGCATGTTTTTGAGTTCACTTTTTAGTAAACATTGATGCTGGTGTGCAATGTTACACTCACTATTCTGTAGGACCTAGCTGAACTTGAAAACTTAGTTGACCTTCCTTCTATCCATTGTAAAGGACATTGTCTGAGCTCACTCTCCGGAAAATCCCTACAGTGTAGAAACAGGCCCTTTGGCCCAACAAGTCTACACTAACCCACCAAAGAGTAACCCATCCAGACCCATTCCCCTACCTTATTATCCTGTATTTACCCCAGATTAATGTATCTAACCTACACACCCCTGAACACTATGGGTAATTTAGTGTGGCCAATTCACCTAACCTGCACATCTTTAGATTATGGGAGGAAACTGGAGCACCCAGAGAAAATCAACAGGTAGAACGCGCAAATCCCACACAGGCAGTTGCCCGAGGCAGGAATCAAACCCAGTTTCCTGGTGCTGTGAGACAGCAATGTTAACCACTGAGCCACAGTGCCACCCTCAGCAAGGTTAATTGCCTGGAAAGGATTCCGTTTGCCAACATCTTAAGATGGACCCAGGTTTAGACAGTACTGACAGTGCCCTTTGGGTCTTTCATGTTCTCACCTTGACTCACAGTCCTTGCCACTTCACACAACACCTAGGACACCAAGCTTTTCTCACTTTTCTTCTCCATGCCCCAACCTATACCCTCTGTCCTGCCTTGGATTTCTCTTCCACTTCTCCATGAGGCCAGCCAAATTCCATGATCCCCCCTCACTATTGATTCACCCCATTGAAAGTTGCAATGTGTCGACTTCCCCCTTCCATGCTGATGTGCCCAACAAGGAAAACAAATAACAACAGACACAACGGGACAAAGCTGACTGTTGGGGCACTCCTCATTCAAATGGATGTGGACTGGGTGCTATAGGTTCCTGTGCTGCATCGATTTTATATTAAAGGCAGAGGGCACGTATTACAAAAAAACGTTTTACACCAATATGCATTCACAGCCTGTCATCTTACATTCAAGCCTCTCACTTCATCTGTGCAGCTCAACACAACGTCAGGAAAGAGGAAATGTTTAGCTGCCACCTAATTAAATCACCTCAAATATCACTTCTCCCATTCTTTCAGGTTTCAAAAATTCAATGTCCCTGTGTCCCCATTCCACCCACCCTCATGGTGAAAATCAGCTGATCGAGCAATGACATTCCTGCTCTGTGAGCGAGTGCTCAGAGTTGTTCCTTCATAACAAAATACAGAAGATGAGATGGTATCATTGCCAAGGAAATGCAGAGACAGAATGAGAGAAAGGAACTGTTGGTGATAATGGGACAACATGCAAAATGTTTTAGAGTGAATTATACAGTAAACGGAGAACCTTGGGTAAAATTGATGGGCAGAGAGATCTGGGAATTCAGGTCCATTGTACCCTGAAAGTTGCTGCACAGGTGGATAGAGTGGTCAAGAAGGCATATGGTACGCTTGCCTTCATCGGACGTGGTATTGAGTATAAGAGCTGGCAGGTCATGTTAAAATTGTACACAACGTTGGTTCGGCCGCATCTAGAATGCTGTGTACAGTTCTGGTCACCACATTAACAAAAGGATGTGGACACTTTGGAAAGGGTGCAGAGAAAGTTTACGAGGATGTTGCCTGGTATAGAAGGTGCTAGCTATGAAGAGAGGTTGAGTAGGTTAGGTTTGTTTTCATTGAGTGGAGGACCTGATTGAGGTCTACAAAGTCATGAAGGGTACAGACAGGGTAGATAGCGATAAGTTTTTTCCCAGGGTGAAGGATTCAATAACGAGAGGTCACACTTTCCAAGTGAGAGGTGAAAAGTTTATGGGGGATACACGCGGCAAGTACTTTACACAGAGGGTGGTAAGGTGCCTGGAATGCGTTGCCAGCAGAGGTGGTAGAGGCAGGCACGGTAGATTCATTTAAGATGTGTCTGGACAGATGCATGAGTAGGTGGGGAGCAGAGAGATACAGATGCTTAGGAATTGGGCGACAGGTTCTGGATTGGCTCAGGCTTGGAGGGCCGAAGGGCTTGTTCCTGGGCTGTAAATTTTCTTTGTTCTTTGTTCTTTGTTAAGTTCAGTTAATGTATTGCCTGTCTGTGACAATTGGACTTTTCAATTTATTTATTCGGGGAATGTGGGTTTTGATGTTTGGGTCAGCCTTTATTTTAAGAAAGTGAGGGCTGCAGATGCTGGAGATCAGAGCTGAAAATGTATTGCTGGAAAAGCGCAGCAGGTCAGGCAGCATCCAGGGAACAGGAGAATCGACGTTTCGGGCACAAGCCCTTCCTCAGGAATGAGGCTTCTCCTGTTCCTTGGATGCTGCCTGACCTGCTGCGCTTTTCCAGCAACACATTTACAGCTCAGCCTTTATTGCCCACCACTAACTACTTTTGAAGTGTTAGTAGTGAGCTGTCTTCTTGAAATGCTGCTGTCCGTTCAATGTAGGAACACCAAATATTATATTGGCTAGAGAGTTCCAGGATGTGAACCAGCGACAATGAAGGAATGGCAACATATTTCCAAACCAGGATGGTGAGTGGCTTGAAGGGAAACTTGCAGATGATAGTGTTTCCATGTATATGCTGCATCTGTCTTTCTAGGTGATAGTGTTAGTGGGGTTGGAACTGTAGCCTAAGCACCTGTGGTGAATTTCTGCTGTGCATCTTGAAGATGATGTATTACTGCTGCTACTGAGTATTAGGTGTGGAGAGAGTAAATGTTTCTGCATGTAATGTCTAATAAGCAAGCTGCTTTGTCTTGTTTTGTACACAGCTTCTGGAGTGTGATTACAACTGCTCTCATCCAGGCAAGTGGGGTACATCCCATTACAATCTTGATCTGTGCCTTGTAGATGGCTCTCAGGCTTTGGTGGGGATCAGGAAATGAGTTATTTCTTGCAGGAATCCTAACATCTGACCTGTTATTGTAGACATAGTATTGATGTGGCTGGTTCAGCTCAGTTTCTGGTCAATGGTAACACCCTAGATTTCAGTAATGCCTTTGAACATCAAGGAGTGATGGTTAGATTTTCTCTGGTTGGAATTGGTCATTGCTTGGAGATGGTATTGCTTGTCAACCTAAATGTGAACATTATCTAGATCCTGCTGCATATGGACATAAGTTGCTTCAAATGAACATTTTGTGATGAAAAGCAAGCATCGCCACTTCTGACCTTATGATGAAACAAAGGTCATTAATGAGGCAGCTTAAGGTGGATGAATCCAGGACACTACCCTGAGATATTCTTGCAGGGATGCCCTGGAACTGAGAGATGACTGACCTCCAACATTCACAACCATTTACCTTTGCAGCAGGTATGCTTCAAACCAGCAAAGAGTTTTTCTTCAGATTCTCATGGACTCAACTTTTGCTAGGGCTCCTTGATACTGCACTCAGTTGAAAGCAGTCTTGATGTCAAGGGCCATCACTCTCACCTCTGGAATGCAGCTCTTTTGTCCACGTTTGAACCAAGGCTGTAATGAGGTCAGGAGCTGAGTGGCCCCAGTGGAACCCAAACTGGGTGTCACTGCGCAGGTTGTTGCTGAGCAGGCTGCTTCATAGCACTGTCGATGACACCATCCGTCACTTTGCTGATAATCAAGAATAGACTAATGGGGCAATAATTATCCAGGTTGGGCTTGTACTGATTTGCATGTACAGGACATACCTGGGCAATTTCCACATTGTTGGATAAATGTCAATATTGTAACTGTACTGGACAGCTTCACTAGGGGAACGGTAAGTTTTGGAGCATAAGTCTTTGGTACTAATGTCAGGATATTGTCAGGACCCATAGCCTATGCAGTACCCTCTGTCTTCAGCTATTTCCTGCTAACACGGAGTGAATTGAATTGGCTGAACACTGTAACTTGTGGTGCTGGAAATCTCTGGAGGGAGTCAAGATGGATTATCCACTTAGCATTCTGATTGAGCCTTTTTGCAAAATACTTCAGCCTTATCTTGTGCACTGATGTGCTGGCCTCCCCCACCATTGAGGATGGGGATACTTATGGAGTGACCCGCTCCAGTGAGTTGCTTAGTTGTCCACCACATTTCAGGACAGAGGTGGCAGGACTGCAGAGCTTAGATCTGATCCATTGATTGTGGAATTGCTTATCAGTGTCTTTAACTTTCTGCTTATGCAGTTTGGTGAACTAATAGCTCTCTTTGGTACCATCACCAGGTTGACACTTATTTTTAGTAACGCCTGGTGCTGCTCCTGGCATGTCCTCTTGCGTTCTCCATTGGACCAGAGTTGATCCCCTGATGGTAATGGCGGAATGGAGGACATGTGGGTCATGAGGTTGCAGATTGTGTTTCAGTGCAATTCTACTGTAGCTGATGGCCCTCAGTGCCTCATGGATGCATAGTTATGGTTTGTTAGATCTTTTCAAAATCTATCCCATTTAGTACAGTTATAGTGCCACACAATAGAATGCAGGCTAATCTCAATATCAAGACAAGACTTTGTTTTTACAAGGACCTTATGGTGGTTCCTCCTTTGGATACTTTCTTGGATGAGTGCATCTATGGCAGGCAGATTGGTGAGGATAAGGTAAAGTCTGTTTTTCCCATTTGTTGTTTCCCTCACCACCAGACCCAATCTTGCAGCCACATTCTTCAACCATCTCGGTCAATAGTGGTGCTCTCAAGCATTGAAGTTCCCCACCTAAAGTACATTCTGTGCCTTGGTAATCCACAGGACGTTTCCTTGCCCATGTTTAACCTGGTGCCGTGAGGCTTCAAGGGGTCTAGATTCAACGTTGAGTATTCTCTCCCAGCTGTAAACCACTGTGATGCTATCTCTGCTGGTGATTGCACTGGTGATCCTGGCATTGTTTGTCAGGTACGCTTCCTGAAGTAGGATTATGTCTAGCTGCTGCTTAACTGGTTCAGAAATCCTTCCAAGTTTCGACAGAGACATACAGATGTCAGTAAGAAAGTCTTTGCAGGGTCTACAGAGCTGAGTTGTCTTTTTCTGGTGCCTCAGTTGATGCCAGGTGGTCTGTGCTGTTTCATTCCATCAAGACTTTTCAGCAATGTGATTCAACTAAACAGCTAGCTTGGACATTCCTGAGGGGAGTTAGAAGTCAATCATATTGTTAGGGCTCTATGGGAGTCACAAAGTAAGGCCAGATCGGGTACAATGACAGATTTCTTTCTCTAAAAGGAATCAGCAAACCAGATGGGATTTTTACCAATCATTTCCTCCTTGTCATCAATTCCAGATTCTTCACATTCACTCTGCCATGGCGGGTTTCGAATCTATATCCCAGAACTCTGTCTTATAAATCCAGTAACAGTACCACTACGTCATCAAACTTCCCTTTGTCTTGGATGAATTGTATAAATGTTAGAAACATTATTTCAGCCAAAATCATTAAAACATACTAATTAGAGATTAAATCTCCACCAATAAAATGGAGGCTATCTCTTCTCAAGTACCCAATTACTTGGGCACTTCTATCCAGAAATGTGTGTAATTTTACTCCATCTACCAGGTTGTCAGTTCCACTGAGCAAATCAGCAATTTTAAAAAGTTGCCTTCAATCAAATCACAAACGGTTCACAAACTTGCATTCCATGTTTATTAAATTCCACACCAGTTTGTTAAATACTGTGCTGAACGTTGAATTTATTTTCCATGTACTCAATCATACTGAGTGTGTGTAAAAAGTGCCAAATCTGTGGTGCTCCAGGAACATAATGTCCAGTCCCATCCACATCACTCCTACATTTCCTCCTGGTTCCATTGGGTATTTTCCAGCTGTTTACTGCTTCTTCGGTTATTGTAATAAAACGCATTGAATCCGAAACAGGCGAATGATTTCATGCTTGTCCTCATCTTCCCTGTCATTGCCTTCTCCAGTTTCAATCTCTGAATTCAAATTCTCCTGAAAACCGCAGTACCACAGAACAATAATTGCTTGCAGTATCGCAGTAACAGAATGAGACCACAGCCATGAGAGTGAATTGGAAAAAGATTTTGAAAGGTGAGAGAATTAAAAGAGTGACATGTTTAGCAAAAAGTTCCAGAGAGATGGGCTGAATTGTGTAAAGGCTCATCAAGGAAAGTCATGAAAGGGAGGAATGATCCCCAAAAGAACAGTTTATAAAGGTCAATTTGGACAAAATGGCTGGAGCAACATAAAAACACAAGAAATCAGAGTTGGATTGGAGCATTTGGACCTTTCAAGATATTTCACCAATGAACAATATCACAACTGATCTTTTACCTCATGTCCATCTCTCCATGCTATTCCCATATTTATGGGCGGCACGGTGGCACAGTAGTTAGCACTGCTGCCTCACAGCGCCAGAGACCTGGGTTCAATTCCCGCCTCTGCCGACTCTCTGTGTGGAGTTTGCACATTCTCCCCGTGTCTGCGTGGGTTTCCTCCGGGTGCTCCGGTTTCCTCCCACAATCCAAAAATGTGCAGGTTAGGTGAATTGGCCATGCTAAATTGCCCGTAGTGTTAGGTGAAGAAGTAAATGTAGGGAAATGGGTCTGGGTGGTTTGCACTTCGGTGGGTCAGTGTGGACTTGTTGGGCCGAAGGACCTATTTCCACACTGTAAGTAATCTAATATTCTTTAATTCCCTTACTACCCCTACATCTATCCATCTTTGGCCTGAATATATTTCAACAACTGACCATCCACAACCCTCTCAGGTAAAGATTTCCGAAGTTTCACAATAGAATAGAATCCCTACAGTGTGGAAACAGCATCTTAGGCCCAACAAGTCCACACTGACCCTCCGATGAGTAATGCACCCTGACTAATGCACCTAACCTACACATCCCTGAACACTATGGGCAATTTAGCATGGTCATGTCACCTGACCTGCACATCTTTGGATTGCAGGAGGAAACTGCAGCATCCAACAGAAACCCATGCAGACACGGGGAGAATGTGCAAATTCCACACAGACAGTTGATTAAGGCTGGAATCGAACCTGGGTCCCTGGCGCTGTAAGGCAGTAGTGCTAACCACTTACCACCATGCCGCCCTTTGCTTTATCTTTCAAATGAAGATATTTCACCTCATTTCAATCCAAAGTGATCAGCCTCTTCTTCTGAGAGAGTGCACTCATCTTTCGGTATCTCAGCAAAAAGAAATAGTTTCTCAACAACTCCCCTGCCAACACCAGTCCTCCACCCACCAATCCTATTAAAAATTTTAAACATCTCCATTAGCTCACCTGTCATTCTTCTAGACTTCAGAGATCGCAGGCTTAGTCTACTCAATGTCTCGCCATAGGACAACCCACTCAATTCAGGAATCATTCTGGTGATAAATGATGGCATTCCTTCTCATGGTACATACATCCTTCCTGAGAATGGTATCACTTGCTTCCATTGCTTTCATTCCTATCTATCCATTTTGGCTGAGGATCACCATCATAGGATCTCCTCCAATTCTTTCACAAACCTGTTTGGTGTCTGCAAGGATCCATACCTGACCTCATATTTTTTCATCTACATGCTGTCCCTCACTGACATCCCATAAAAACACTATGCTGTTGCATAAGGCTGTTAATACTGAAAAGGGTTAGCTGACATCACAAGATCAACTCTGCTCATCAGGATATAAAAGGCTGTTTCTGACAGGAGCTTTGTTTGTTACCTGTGTCTGATTCTAGCTGTCCTAGTGCTAGGTCCATGTAGCTAAATGTAATGTGTACTTAGACCTACATCCAACCTGATATCTTACATGAGATTATATTGTAACTCAGATGTTAGGTAACTATGATTAAGCACTGTATCATAAACATATTTTGTTTACCAAACTGAAGCACCACTCTGTCAAAGACTATGTGGGGTCCCTTACTCATTTGTTATCAGTAACTTAAACTCATGTCAATAAGAAGGATTTGTGACAGTGAACCTGCCGAATGCATCTCAGAGGTTCTTATGAACATGACCACAACACATGACATGGTTGCTATGTTGCAATTTTCACTGTACATACCCCAGGAGCAATAGGTGGGCACCACTACTACATAATATACTGGCAGTGGTGATAGATTTAGCTTCATAAAATCTACATCCATCCATCCATCCAAGGAGACGAGTAACAACAATAAAAAATTCTAAATGTTTACAATCCTTTGAATTAAGAAGTTTCTCCTCATCTCAGTCCTAAATGAGCAACTTCTTTTTTGTGAGAGTGTGCTTCCATGTTGTAGATAGCCCAATGAAGGGAAACAGGTTTTCTCAAACTCCCCTGACAACACCCGCTTCAGATGGATGGTGTTGACAATATTACAAGAGCATTTGACAATTACTTTGCATTTAACGAATCAATCATTTCAGGGATTTGGTTGGCTCAGGTGGCTAGATGGCTGGTTTGCAATGTAGAGTGATGCAAACAGAATGGGGTCTATTCCTACATTGAATGAGGTTACTGGGAAGGACTGCTATATGTGAGTATAGAAGTTGGGAGGTCATATTGCGGCTGAACGGGACATTGGTTGGGCCAATTTTGGAATATGGTGTGCAATTATCATCTCCCTCCTATTGGAAGGATATTGTCAAACTTGAAAGGGTTCAGAAAAGATTTACAAGGATGTTGCCAGGATTGGAGGATTTGAGCTAAACGGAGAGGCGGAACAGGCTGTTTTCCCTGGAGCATTGGAGACTGAATGGTGACCTTATAGAGGTTTATAAAATCATGAAGGGCATGGATAGGATAAATAGACAAGGTCTTTTCCCTGGGTTCGGGGAGTCCAGAACTATAGAGCATCGGTTTAAGGTGAGGGGGAAAGATTTACAAGGGACCCGAGGAGCAACGTTTTCACGCAGATGGTAGTGCGTGTATGGAATGAGCTGCCAGAGGAAGACGTGGAGGCTGGTACAATTACAACATTTAAAAGGCATATGGATGGGTACATGAATAGGAAGGATTTAGAAGGATATGGGCTACGTGCTGGCAAATGGGACGAGATTTATTTAGTATATCTGGTCGACATGGATGAGTTGGACTGAAGGATCTGTTTCTGTGCTATACAACTCTATGACTCTCCTTTTCAGATTCTCCTCTTGCCAGAGGTTTGGTGATCCTCAGGTTAAACCACCATCAATCATCTCTTTTTAATGGGAGAACAGGGCTATAATGACCTAACCTTTTCATATCAAATATGTAATGGAGGCAGCAAAGTTTAATGGAAAAATACAGCTCCCAAAGCATCTATTGGCAATCTTATTAGTGATCTTTAAATATGGTTAGGATTTTGTGATTATGGCAATTTACAGTCATATCTAATTCAATTTAGAATTCTCATTAGAATTTTTAATACATTTCTGTCATAGCTGTTCCAAACAAAAGAGGATTTCACACTCAAAACAGTTATCTAGGTAGTTGTGAAAGCTGAAATCCAAAAACATCATAAAGTCTGGATAGGAACAGAAAATCAACCACCACATGGAAGTCATCGGACATCATCAATTTTTAGATATGCAAAATAAACAAAGCATCATATGATAGACAAAGTAAATATCTCCAGACCCTTTGATGTTAGAACCCACTGTTCCAGATGTGGAGTTAAAAAACACACACAAACCGAAACAATATTCAGCTTAATCACACAAATACAACTTTTATCAGAAACTGAGACATTTCCAAACAATGTGCAAAAGTCAAAAACTATTTTTGAACCTCAGAACTAATAGTGCTTCCTTACACTGAGGTCAACACCTTACAGGAAGTGTCATAGGGAGACACATGAGACCAAAGGGACATACTTTTATTTGAATGCATATAATTAAATAATGATAAACCACCTTTGGAAGATGTAACTCAACCATTCCCTGGAGCAAGAGGTGGCTCATCTGAAGAGATTTAATACAGACCATACATGTTAATGATCTTTCAACTCATTGCTAACTTGACACAGAGGCAAGAGTTACTGTATTAGCTGAAATCAGTGCTTTGTTAAAAGGATTGAAGCTACATCATTCTGACAGAGAACTGCAATGTTACAGGCAGAACACCACTCAAAATCAAAGGAATATTGAGAATACTCTTAAAATGCAGAGACAAGTGCTATGGAGGGGTAGGGATGTACATAATCAAAAACTAACACATCTCAGAAAAGCAAGCATCGCTCTTTAAATTCCACAGAATGTTAAAGATTGCAATCAATTCAGACAGAAAAGACCAGTGATCAACGTAACTTTGTTCAATAAGGGAAAGACTTTGTAAGTCTCCGAAGAATGGTTGCTTAGAAGAAAATAGGCACCATTTGAGATTAACTGCAGTGGCATACAACAAATCTTCACAGTGTGAGGGATCACAGGCTTGGAGGAATTATTCAATTGTCTTCCAAGCACAAGTGAGCATTCAAAATCTGACGATTGGATATCACAACCAACAAGAGTTAAAAATAGACTCTCGATAGAGTCAACTCAACTGATTAGAAGCAGTAGTACCACAACAACACAATCAGGTTTATTGTGATTTGTTACTTTGATATTCTGATACTCTGCTTAGACCAGATAAAATGACCAAGTCTTTCAAAAGCATATGTGTATGAATAGAAGGAACTCATGAAGTCTTCTTCATTGCAATGTCAAGAGGAAAAGAATACTTCTTTCAGAAACACAACTATGTTCTCTGAGATGGTTTCAGGAAACAAAAGATCCTCCAGTAGAAACAAATGTTAAACAGCAATATCACTGCCAGGGTACTATGGAAGGGCATTGGGGAAATCAAACAGTCACCAATGAACTGAATTTGAATATTCATCCTCAAGAAACACACTTTCAACCCAACCAAACCATCAGCCATTTGTAAAGTGAGAGCGACTTGGGAGCAGATGGGCAGTGATAAATTTATTTACTTATTTGAAATACTAAGACCACAATTTTCCACCTACATAACATCGTCAACCTCCACCCTGACCTCAGCCTTTTTACTGCTGAAATTTTTGTGTATTCTGTCATTATCTCTAAGCCTTGACTATCCTAGGACTGGGCTGACCTGTTACATTTGATCTGCCATAACACTGGAATTGTTACAGCACAGTAAAAAGCAATTGAATTTTGTTTACTCTGTTTCTCAGAATTGATTTGAAAATGTGTGCATTACTGAGGTTTGACTGACTGTCCTGCATTTAATAATGGTCCATGATTTCCTCCCTAACATCTTTTATCAGCCTGTAGGTACATTTCATCTGGATCTGGTTATTGATTCACTTTCTTGAAATTAATCTCCTTAATGTTTCCTCTCTCTCTATGTTTATTGCATCCAATATTTCACACTTTTCCTCCTTAACTACAATATTTTTATTGTCTAGTATAAGCATTAGATACTGGAGTAGCATTAGGCCACTTGATCCAAGAGTCTGCTCCACCATTTGACCATAGCTGATATGTTTCTCAACCCCATTCTAGTGCCTTCTCTCCATAACTCTTGATCTCTTCACTACACAACAACCTCAATTTTAAACACACTCAATGACTTAGCAATGAGCTCTACAGATTCATCAACCTCTGAAGGAAGAAATTCCACCTCATCTCAGTTCTAAAGGATCTTCCCTTCACTATGAGGATGTACTCTCAGTCCTCATCGTGCCTACTTATGGCAACAACTTTTCCACATTCACTCTATCCAAGCATCTCAGAATTTAGTAAGTTTCAATCAGATTCCCCCCTCCCTCCATCCTCCTAAACTCCATCGAGTACAGACCCAGAGTCCTCAACTACTCCTCATATGAAAAGCCCACTCTCCTAGCTTATTCAAGTCCTTCTGCAGCCTACCAATTTCCTCAGTATTACCTGTCACACCTCTTTGTGTCATCTGCAAACTTAGCAACAAAAACCTCAGTTCGTTTGTCCAGATTGTTAACGTCTAACATGAATAGTTGTGGTCTCACACTGACCCCATGGAACTCCTCTGGTCACTGACTGCCATCCTGAAAAAAAAACCTTTTATACCCACTTCCTGTCTTCTGCCAATCAACCAATTCTTATTCCCTGCCAGTTTTTTTGGGAAGGAAGATACAGAGTATTCATTAAGAATCGTAGCCACATCTGCCTCCACACATTGTCGTTTTGGTCTCTATGGGTCTGATTCTTTTCTTTGTTATTTTTTATCTCTTAATATATTGATGAATCATCTTTGGGTTGCCTTTGGTTTCACTGACCTATATTCTTTCATGGTTGGCTTTTTACTGTCTTAGTTTCCTTTTTGACTTCACTTTCTACATACTTCTCAGCTTTCTGCAATATTGAGAGCTTGATGTTCTTGGTGGGAACAATATCTACTCTGAAACACTTGAATCTCCTTTGGTCCAACATCAATTTACCTTCAAGTAGCTGTTTATCATCTGCTTTTTACCAAATCTCTCCTCAGCTTCGGAAACGTGGCCTTACACCAATTCTCAACTTTCACTCCCTGTTCTAGCTTTGCCTTTTCCATGATCATATTGATAGGAACTGAGTTGCAATCACAATGTTCTCTCACTGCCACTTCTTCCAGCCATGCAGCTTCTTTTCCTGAAACTAAGTCAGAACTTTGCGCCCTCTTTTGCTGAACTTGCTACATACTTGTCAAAATATTTTCATTGAATGTACTTCAAGAATTCTATTCCCTCCATTCTGTTTACATTAAAATAAATCTAATTAATATTAGGGTAGTTGAAATTAGCTGCTATTACTGCCATGTTATTTTCACATTTCACACCTCAACTTGCCAGCTTATTGATCTTTTATCTCCTTCTGACTGGGTATCTCATGCACATCATGAGACAACCTCTTTGTTTTGATCTCTAGCTCAATCCATATGACCTAATTTGGTGATCCTTCTACATATTATCCCTGCGAATGGTTGTAATTGCTTCTCTGACCAAAATTGGCATCCAATTTTATCCCCTTCTCCATCGAATTGAAAATTCTGTAATCCCGATTTACGGTCCAGGACTCCATACAGCCAACACCGAAGTGGATTGGCATGCAAACTGTGGCCCATTTTCTCCTGTCAATCCCTGCCATATTCCAACATTTAAATGTCTTGAAGCCGCTTTCACTTGCACAGAGAAAAGATAATTATAGAAGATGAATAAAGGGATGAAATGCCAGGACAGTGGATAGTAGCTAAAGGTGTAAATAGAGTCACAGAGTCATGGAGATATACAGCACAAAAACAGACCCTTCTGTCCAACTCGTCCATGTCGGACAGATATCCTAAATGAATCTAGTCCCATTTGCCAGCACTTGGCCTATATCCTTTAAATCCTTCCTATTCACCTATCCATTCAGATGCCTTTTAAATGTTGTAATTGTACAGTCTCCACCATTTCCTTTGGCAGCTCATTCCAATCATTCACTACCCACTGCATCAAAGAATTACCCCTTAGGTCCCTTTTAAATCTTTCCACTCTCACCCTAAACCTATGCCCTCTAGATCTGGACTCCCCGACCCCAGGAAACAAACCTTGTCTATTTACCCTATCTATCTGTGCCTCTCATGATTTTATAAACTTCTATAAGGTCATCCCTCAACCTCTGACGCTCCAGTGAAAACAGCCCCTACACGTGGAAGGTGGGTGAGGCATTAGGGGGCCAGTGTGGTAAGAGAATACGAAACAATGTGGATAAGGGTTAGGGTACCAGCTAATCAGAGGGACAGCGTGTCAGTTAGATGAGGGAGTGAGAGTGGCGGTTAGTGGGAGGATGGGTGTCAAATAGTACTGGGAGGTTGGGATAGGATTCACAGTGGAAGGGAAGTAGAATTGTTGATAAGTGGATGAGTGCTTAAGGTATGTAGGAGTGAGGAGTGTGATCAGGCCAGTTTGTCCATGGCATATTGGGGTGGCATGGTGGCTGTGGTTACATTGCTGCCCACAGTGGCAGGGACCTTGGTACAATTCCAGCTGTGGGTGACTGCCTGTGTGGAGTTTACACATCCTCCCTGCTAGATTGCCCCGTAATGTTAAAGGATGTACACCCTAATGCCTCACCCACCCTCCATATGTAGGGGCTGTTTTCACTGGAGTGTTGGAGGCTGAGGGAAGGCTGCGAATTGCAGGGTTATGGGGATAGGGTTGGGGGTATGGGTCTGGGTGGGATGCTGTTCAGAGGACTCATGTGGGCTCGATAGGCCAAATGGCTTGATTCTGCTCGGAAGGGATTGTAAGTTGAGGTGCCACAACCAGGGATCCAGGGAGGGATTGGGGGGAAATTGGTATTTGGGTCAGGATCAGGGTAGATTTCAGGTGTTTGCCTGGCTACAGCTGGGCATGTGAGATCTGGTAGAGGGTCTGCGAATGTTGCAGGTCATATGAAGTATGATGGGTTGGAAAGGTTGTGTCACGGAGAGAGTTAGCATCAGTCTGGTGTCAAGTGTAGGGTGGGAGTGAATGATTTGGGTCCAAAAAGGAGAAAGCATTGGGTGTTCACAGTGTATAATAGATGGGGTCAGTGGAGAATCAGGGAAATCAGTTTAATAATAGGAGATTTCATGGACAAGCATTAAATTTAAGTTAGTTTGTACCTCTGAGGCCTCCAACTCTAACTCAGAGTTGGGGATGTTTTCAGAGGGCTCCAGATACCAGATAATTGCCTGTTAGAAGTTTCAAGTTCTCAGCTAGAGTTAGCTGCATGGTCCATCCACATAATTCCAATCTCTGTTGCTGCATTGTCTAGCATCCCATTAGAAAATCTAGGCCAAGGTCATGGTTTAATGGAGGCACTGCATGACATTATTTTCAATTGATTTGAATTCATTAACTGAAAAGATAAACGAAGCGTTTTGTTGCCAAAGCTTTTTCTCTTACACTCATCAGGACAAATGCAAGAATACCAAATCTCAAACGATCACAACCATAGAAGAAGTGAAAACATTCACATTCGACTCTGATTGGCTGAGACATTGCCATGGGGAAAGAAACAGAGCGCTATAAACTTCCCAAGCTCTCTCGTGATTCTGAGAAAAACACACAAGCCTTGAATTTGTTCCTTTTGTTCATGGGCCAACACTTTGGAACAAAATATAGCTACATGATATCTCAATTGCCATAAAAGAGAGTGTCATTCACATTTATAAGTTGTTTGAAGTCCATTGATGTGGACAGTAATTTCAAGGGACTAGTTTTAAACAGGTCATTGGAATGTGGCATATAAATAACAAGTGCTGAAAACCTGAACAAGGAAAACAGTGTTTTAATGAAGGTCAAGTCAAACTCAAAGATCAACACATGGCCTTTAACTAAGCATTTTACAACCTTTTAGATTCAGCCGTGAGTCCAAAAAAAATTAAATCTACCTTCTTCTCCCGTTTTCTTTCATCTTTATTGCTGGTTTATTTTTTTCCCTTTTTTAAAATCTCTTTACTTGGTTTTGGATAGCTGCTGTCCTACGTTTTGCACCTTATCCGGATACAAATTTTATTTCTTTGCTTGCCCCATTACCATTCCTTTTGGCTATTTAACAAGAGGAGCTTTCATTATTTCATCTGTCCTGACATCCATTTTACCCCGATCTTCTTTTTCTATCCTTTTTTCCACTCTCCTCCATTTTACTTGCTCAACATCTATTACATTGCAAACATTCCTTAGTTCTGAGGCAAGAACATCCATTTCTCTCTCTGCAGATGTTACTAGATCTGTTGAGCGTTTTCAAATATCTTTTTTCTAAACTTGAAAGCTGTGAGATCTTTTGCATTTTGCCATAATTGTTTGAAAGGAGAGTTTATTGGAACATTGCACATTTACCCAAGCGAAAAGGAGTTTTAGTACATATCTATAGGACCTGCCACTATGCATGAGCACACAACCACACCCAAAGGCAGGTTCCAGAAGGAATGCCTGGACAGTACTGATGCCTGGTGATAAACATAAAGGGCTTCATCTTCATGGCGAATTGCATTCATGAATATTTGGGCTACCCAAGACATGGAAAGATGCAGTCCATTTTAGCTCTATTTTACCTATGGCTGCCTCTGCACTACATCAAATATTTGAATAAACTATTACAAACAGCTTTGAATGAGAGTTCCACATACACTGTGAAGGATTCTTTCACTTTTGTGAAAAGCATACAGGACTTACATAACATGGCCATGTGTGTTTTTTTTTATGTTGCTAGCTTATACAACAATGCAGCACTCAAGGACTATTGACATCTGCGCTAGTTCACTACATAGTGGCAACTGAGATATACCACTGGTGTCTGAATCTATGTTCATTGAATTCATAGAGTGGCCAAGATGTGCCTCTATATTTCAGTAACATCCAATATATCCCCAAATAGTTGGCATTGCCATGGGTTCACCCACATATCCAGCCCTTGCTAATATCTTCTTTGGTTATCATGGGAAGCATGTCTTTGATGGAATGACCATTAACCTCCTCCACCTTGAATACTCTTCATATGAGTACAAAACACTTGTGATATTTGAAACTGCAGCTGCATGTGAGAATTTCATTACACAATTCAACAAACACCATCCTGTGCTCTTGTCTATCATTGAAATGGACCATCAAATGAATTCCCTTTCTTTGATGTTTTATTGAGAAATCTGCTGATGGGCTCTCTGCTGCTATTTACCAAAAGCCTACACTCGCTGGTCAACATAAGCATTGGGATTCCCACAGTCCCACATGCAACAAGATCAATCTTATTGTCAACTTTGTGTCGAGGCCCCTAGCCAGCTGCTTACTGTGTAAGCTTGATGCTGAAGTAGAATGGATTAAAACTCTCCTGCAGCTATCCTGATCAAATCATCAATTGCGGCTTATTGGGAAAATCCATGACAAGATCTTTGCTCATCATGTATGACCCTGAGCAGCAGCCAGTAATCTTGGATTACCTTTGAAGGAAAAGATGTCTGAAAATTTGGAATTGCAGGTGAAGCTAGCTGTCTCAAGCTAATACTTTGTCGTAAACCCATTATTTTTTCTGCTGATATAAAACTGCTGTAAAGCTAAAAAGATATTTTTTACACAACATATATAAGTAATGTTGAGGAGCTCTTGTGACTCTATGATAGTGTCCCTACTTCTGATCTGACTTCAAATCGCAACTGCACCAGAGGTGTGTAATAACTTACCTAAACATGTTGATTGTAAAATGTTTCTAATTAAAGTGATATATGAATTTCCCTGGTCGTGTGATGCTAGCTAAGGTTGAACATCCCAATAGCTAGCAGACCATCTCAAGTAACACATCCTATTGACCATTTGCAGTGGGCAGTTTGCTGAAAGTGTTCAGCCAACTCCTGATTGCAAGCCTCAGAACAGTATGTCCACCATTGAATTTTATTCTGCTTTTGGACATCATTTAATAATCCAGACTGCACTAATAATTACTACAGAAGCCAGTTTTAAATTACCCGATAGGCTCACAGTATGATACATTTGTAAGAGCCAGAAGTGACATGTATTAACACATAGGATCCTGTTTTATGTAGGCAAGAGTAATTTGCAGATACATTGTACGTTTTAATTGAGAAATGAAAAGGGAGTCAGGAGATTACCAATCTCTGTTGCATTCCCAAGCAGCATCCGGACCTGCTCTGAGAACTCAGACTGACAGTTAACAGTTCCTGCTACATCCCCATGGCAATGAACACCCTCTTCTCATCCTATATAAAGTGGTGTTCCCTTTTCCAAGTCTGCTTCTTGAGAGCTACTCTTGACAAAAAAAACTTGCACTTCTTGTCTTGTGATTGCAACGTTTATGTTTTCAATTGTGCAAAAAGATGCAATTCGGATAGAGACCAGAATCCCAGTCCCTGCTAATAATCAGTCAACTATGTTTCAAGTTAATGCAAAGTCAAACTTATGATCAATTTATATAAATTTGTTCTGTAATCCCTTTTCAGTATTGGATTATCTAATGTAATTCAAATCTTTTATTTTGGCTTTTGAAAAAGACTTATACAAATTTGTTTAACAAATGCACTTAATATTTTCAACAAACAATGAACCAAACCTAATCTAATGTTGAAAAATCAACTTATAACACAATATTCTCTCTAACCTAGCATGAAAAAAAAACAAAAGGTCAGAACTTGTAAGAACTAAACTTCTGCACATAAGATCATGCACATCAGTATGGGAAGTATTGCAAGATGATTTATGAGCTAGATCTTTCTTCTGGCCTCATTGTAAAAGTGAAGTCTTGTCCTGTAAATAATATTTACCATATTTGGATGTAAGGTAATGTTTGTTGACATTCAGGACTCTTCCAATCTTTATCAACTCTACACTAGGATGTAACTAAAGCAGAATAGTAGAGAACATACAATGATGTTTTCAGAATCTCAATTTTTAACTTTCGTCTCCTGGTACCACCTGAGATTTATTTTTCACTACCTCCATCTTGAGCTTTTCTCACTGCCCCTGTTACTGAGCTGAAATGCATGATGTTTTTAAACATCTGAGGAAACAGTTACCAGGACTGAAGTTTGAAAATGAGACCCCCACATTGAAAAAACATTTTCAAAAGTCAAGCAAATGCAAACTGAATTAGTCATGAAGTCTATATCTTTTGGAAAGTAGCATCTGAATGCTTCCTCATGTCTGTTCTCCGGTAGTTAAGTGAATTAGAATAAACTCAGTTATAAAGTGTTGGCTTTCACTGGTTGTTAAACTCCCTCAGGTCATTAAATGAATTTTAAAGAGCAAACCAAAACCTCAGGCAAAACGCATCACTTTGCCACAATGCCTCTTAAAATCTTTGTTACAGATGTAAGG
Source organism: Chiloscyllium plagiosum (assembly GCF_037043375.1). Taxonomy (NCBI): domain Eukaryota; kingdom Metazoa; phylum Chordata; class Chondrichthyes; order Orectolobiformes; family Hemiscylliidae; genus Chiloscyllium; species Chiloscyllium plagiosum. The sequence goes on along the minus strand of NW_028270145.1, from coordinate 14,985,179 downwards.
TCTAAATTATTAAATAGAATGCAACTAACATGAATAAGCGAATGGTTACATGCGAAAAAAGAGGTCAAGAAATAAATCTTGCTTTTAGACTGATGTATCATGTGCCTTGGGAAAATGTCCAGACTTAATTCGTTTTCCATTTCATAATAAAGTACTGGCATTTGCTGATACCAAAATTTGGGAATAGCAAACTGAGAAAAAATGTAAGAGGTCACAGAAAGGTTACCCAGAGTCAGCAACTGCACTTCCATGCTGAGCAGTACAACGTAGTAGATATATTATGAAAAAGGACGGTGAACAGATGTGCACCTTAAACTGTAAGATTCGTAACAGAATGGAAGAATCAGAAATCTGAGAGTGGAGTGGAGTGGAGCTCTTTCCACTTGGGAGGGCAAGACAAAAAGGTGACTTTAAAAAGGCACATGGGATTGTGGGCTGCATGCATGGAGCAAGGAGCTTTTACAAGATATCGGTGAGAGGAGACAGAACGATGGTCTACTCTCTGAATTGTCAGATTCATATGACCAGAGACACGCACTAAGACTCTGCAGAGATCCTGATGCACTGACCTTTGTGGGAAATGAATAACTCCCCTGTTTCTCAGAACCATCTGTGAATGTCTCTGACTCTGAACAACTCACCTGATTAATCATGGAGTCATAGAGTCATACAGCACAAGAAACAGGCTATTCAGTTCAACTTGTCTATGCCAACCAGGCCTCTTAAACTGAACTGCCCCATTTTTGATTTTGGCCCATATCCCTCTAAACCTTACTTATCCATGTATCTGTCTAAATGCTATTTAAATGTTGTAATTGTCCCTGCCTCCATCACTTCCTCGAGCAGCTCGTTCCACACATGCACCACCCTCTGTGTGAAAATGTTGTTCCACAGGTGTCTTTTAAATCCTACTCCTCTCACCTTAAACTTACATCCTCTAGTTTTGGACTTCCAACTCTGGGAAAAAGATCTTGCTATTCACCTTATCCATGCCCTTCTTGATTTCATAATCCTCTATAACGCCATCCCTCAGCCTCCTATACTCCAGTGAAAAAGGTCCCAGCCTGAGAAATTTTAAACTGAATAAACCTGGCCTAACCCCTCACTAGGCAACTCCAGAACTGACACCACAATCACCCTTCCTGAGACTGCACACCACACACACTCACACACGCATAATTCAGCACTGATTACTTCACTAATGACTACTGAATCCCCAACTATTCCCATGATCCGCAAACTGCAACCTAAACACCTAATTATCCTTCCAACCAACCCCGGCCACCAGTTTATCCACCGCCAATTGTATCTATCTGACACCTTAACCACTGCCAACCCTACCCAATCATCTCTTCATCCATATACACATCACTCACTTGCTCATCTACCACCCCATCCATATACCACATTCCCCAAATTACTCACATGCCAGTTAGTTCACCATAAACCCATCCATGAGCCATTTCATTCATTCATTCATTTATCCATTCATCATTCACTTGATCTTCAAATTTACAGTAAAGATGCTAATGCCATTAAAAGAGGCAATATCTTGTATTAGGGACCATATCCACCACTGCCCCTTCCCCAACCACCCTAAAGCAATCTGCTGCAAGGTGCTTCAGGCTGGAGGTCTGCCTCAGCACCTCTGGTCAAAAAGGGTTCAGAAGCCCATCAGAAAAATGGAGCAGTGTTGAAGAAGGTCAAAGTTTTAGTAGAGTGGCAACCCAATGATGACAGCCAACTTAAATAATTGTTTTTTCAGACTGGAAATGGTAGAAAGTAGTATTTTCTAAGGGGCAGTCTGAGGACCAATGATCTCTTTACTCTACATAAATGACTTGTATCTTGGAATTTGGATTAAAAGGTGGTGTAGTCTTTCCTTCTGTGGTCAAAAAGAATCTAAAGCCTGAAGAAAACCAATTTATTTTCCTTAACCAGTTGTTGTAACCTGTGGCTTTTAATCAATAAGTCAGATACTTTATAAGTTGTGAACTAGTTGCTATGTGTCTCCTGCAGGCAATGTACCTGGAGAAGAGAGATCAAGGAACAGCAAGTCCTGACAAGCCAAAGGGTTCATCTCAGTGAATCCTGTGGATAAGGATCACCAAACTGCATTCCCAGTTTTCCCTCACCCATAACACCATTTGCTTATGTGTTTGCCTGCATGTAGGGAGGGGCAGATTTATAAGGGAGTTAAAGTTTTAACTAATAGAGTTCTATGTCAACAATTCCATGCTTGTTTACCTGAAGCTAGAAATGATTTACTTGTAATAAATAATAATCCCTGTTAAGTATAGAAATCTGGTCCAGGCTTTCTGTCATTCTAAATCTAAAAATGCAGGTAACTTTAGGAATTCTGCATACTTTGGTAAAATCTTTAAGTTTTGTGTTAACTTCAGGAATTGTAGGACTTGATTTCCAGTGTCCTACCACAGTGAGATGTGACAATAGCCCAGAACAGGACACAGATAGACTAACAGATGACAGACAAGTGGCAAATGGAATTTAATACTGAGAAACATGAAGTGATATATTGTGGCAGAAGAAATGAGAGGCTATATAGACTTAATAGCAGAGTTCTAAGGATTGTATTAAAGCTAAGAGGGGGATGGGGATGCTGGTGCATTAATCTTTGCAGGAAATATTGAGAGAGTAGCTACAAAAGCCATTGGGATCTTAGGCTTCACAAATAGAGATATTGAGAATCAAAGCAGAGAAGTTGTGCTGAATCTTTATAAATCTCTGCCTAGTGTGGTGCTAGAAAAGCACAGCCGGTCAGGCAGCATCCGAGGAGCAGGAGAATCGATGTTTCAGGCATAAGTCCTTCATCAAGAATGAGGTAATGTTCCTCATTCCTGATGAAGCGCTCATGCCTGAAACATTGATTCTCTTGCTCTCGGATGCTGCCTGACCAGCTGTGCTTTTCCAGCACCACACTCTTCGACTCTGACCTCCAACATCTGCAATCCTCACTTCCTACTAAATCTCTGCTGAGAATGCTACTAAATTACTGTGTCCAATCTTGGTCAATGCATGCTGGAAAGGATGTGAGGATCTTTGAGAGGGTGCGGAGGAGATTTGCTGGATGGGCTCCAGGGATGGAAGACTTTCGTTACAAAGTGATGTCGAAAAAGCTGGGTTTGATCTTCTTGAACCAAAGGGAGTGAGGGGAGATTTGACACAGTTTTACAAGGATATGGCAGATTTAGATAAAATGGACAAAGAAGGATTGTTCCTATTAGCTGACAGTACAAGAGTTAGGAATACAGATTTAAAGTCTTGGCAAGCAATGCAGGAAGACTAAGGAAAAAATAAACTTTATGTTATAGAGTAAGTGGTAATGACCCAAATCTAGTTGCCCACAATGGTGGTGGAGGTAGCTACAATTATTTATCTTGAAAGGGAATTGGATGGACCTTTGAAGAACATAAACTTGCAGTGAAATGGGGATCAAGCTGTAAAGAGGAATTGACTGGATTGAGCCATAGAGAGCTGGCATGGGCTCAATGGGCCAAATGGCCTCATTTCATGCCAGAAATGATTCTGTGGCACTGTTGCTACAGTTGACAATTTAGATGCACTTCTCAGAAGGAAAGCAATGCCATTAAAAGGCAATGGCAAAGATGCTCAAAAACATTAAGAATGATGTGTTACAGTCATGAAGAAAGAATTGAAAATGTTGTTTCCCTGGAGCAAATAGGATACTGAGGGAATCTACTGCATGCACTCAAAATTGTGTAAAAAGTCTCAAGGATATAAATTGCAAAAGATTGCTTACACTGGATGGGCCTGCCATTATAAAGGAATAATGTTCTTACAATGTACCTAGTGAGGGTTTTCGCTGAACACAGACACAGATTGATTGAGCTCTCACATGGTAATTCATGCATAGTGATCGGATTGGTCTGCATTTCATCTTCAAAGGGGTAAAAAAACTGTCAGAGGAGTTCTTTTGTGTCTCTTCCTTGTGATGGTCAATACCAGTTAATCAGAGATTGCAGAGACTGCAATCTGAATTACAGCCTGGTACAAAGGAAACTGTGATCAAACTAATTGAAAATATGTTTTGCACTGAACACTGGGTGAGTGTTTGTTTGATGCATAGAGTGGTAAGGAACAGAAAATCTTGGCTAAACAATTTGTTCAGTCATATTGAATTATAAAATAAGTGATTACATTGTTCTCATTTATACTTAACTGACCCTAAATGTATTTTGAGGCTTCTTTCCATGAAGATATAGATTTGAGCCAATTGCTGTAAAATGGGACTAGATTAATTTAGGATATCTGAGTGGCATGGACGAGTTGGACCAAAGGGTCTGTTTCTGTGCTAGATATCTCTATGACTCTATAAAAGGAGAATGATGTGTGGACAGCATTAGGTCACAATATAAAAATAGATTCATCAAGCGTTCTATGTTACCATCATCTGGTCACACTATTACTTGACTAGATATTGGAGCAAATATGCACTTACAGATGTAACCAGCATCCCTGAGTCAGAAACATTTACTGCACGCTAAGCATTATGACCCCATTCGTCTTTAATTGAAGAAGAACCATTTTATCATGAAATGAGCAAACTCAAGTCGACATTCCTTTTTGTCAGTCTGTATTTCTCTATCACTTATTTTCTCTCTTGCTTTCCATTACTATTGTTATTTATACTTGTGTCATAATTTGATTGAGAGGGGAAAGATATAAAAGAGACCTAAGGGGCAACTTTTTCATGCAGCGGGTGGTACGTGTATGGAATGAGCTGCCAGGGGATGTGGTGGAGGCTGGTACAATTGCAACATTTAAGAAGCATTTGGATGGGTATATGAATAGGAAGGGTTTGGAGGGATATGGGCCAGGTGCTGGCAGGTGGGACTAGATTGGGTTGGGATATCTGGTCGGCATGGACGGGTTGGACCGAAGGGTCTGTTTCCATGCTGTACATCTCTATGACTCTATGACCCTATCTGTTGCATTGTCTTGCATTAATGATACTTGGAGATACTTTTCTCTACACAGGCTTGAGTTTTGGGACGATTTTTCACTTTTTTTTCACTCTTTGAATGTTTGTCACTCTGCTGCAGTTCTGGATTTTTTTTTCCCTTTGATTCTATGATGCCGTGATGGTTTTAAATCTCTGTGATTGATTGGTGTGGAACGAAATATAAACAGATCTTTATACTGTTTCAGCAGATTGACAATCTGCATTCTTTTTCACATTATTAATAAAAAGGAAATTGGTAAGCACTGTCTAAGCAACTCTATTGGATTCACAGACACTACCAGATAGTGACGACCAGTTGACTTAACCATTCACATTCTGCCTTGAATGTAATCTTTTTAGAGAGCTTGTTGGATATCAATGGGAAAGAAAAAGTCACTTTTGTTGTCTACAAAATACGGCAAAAGCTATTGCGATAGATCTACAAAATTTAGTAGATGTCTCAACTCCAGAGCTTTCCAACCAGTGAATTGAAATGCTGTGTGTGGAATCAGATAGACTTTTATAGCATGGTTACAATTTCACTGGCAGAGAGACCTTGACAAATATTGGGAAATGGAATGACTGGGCAAGACAGAGAGTTGATTGGGTCTACTCCAACAATCAGAACTATAATATGCCAGGACAACCTGCCATTGTTGAAACAACCTTCCAGTTTTAATTTTACCCTTGTTTTCTTGAGAAAATTGAATTTGTTTCCAAATAATACTTATCCTCTGGAGATATATTAGAAAACTATAAAAGGAGCTAGCCTCTTTATGGATGCTGCACAAAATCTCTGTGCCCAAAGATGCAATGTTTTTGGCTCCTAATGCACAACAAAATCAAATGATTGGATTGTGAGTTTAGATATGTTGCCATGGCATCAAGTGTTCAAATGTGAAAAGCAGATTTTCTGTGTGTGAGAGGGGCCAAACATTTTTAACAAGCAGGCTTGTTAAGTTATTTTGCTTTCCAATCATTGCTCCTCCGCACCTATAAAATGAGCAATTTTACACATCTGCACAAAGCTCCCGATGGATCAGTAGGTGCAATCCTGACTTACTACTGAAGTGAACCACACAGAGCCAGTAGGAACTGAGTCTTGGCTGAGCTATTTGAACTCAACTTGAATAACAGCACAGTTGGCCACAGCTTTTTTGACTGGGGAAGAAATAAATCAGCCAGAGTTCTGGATTTTGGCAGAACATTTTACTTTGTGTGTACTGTCGAAGTATTCTCGAAGCAGCCGCCTCCCTCGTCACTTCACCAAGAGGATATTTTTGCCCCTATACTTTATAGGAGCAAAGAAACATAGCCATTATTACTATCTGGTGCCTGTGCTGGGCTCTGTGTGCCGATGTTAGAACCGGATTGAATCAAGCTTCGCTCTCCTGCTCTTAGTTGAAAATTGCCCTGCCAGCATTCACTAGTTAGGCCTGATTATTAAAAGTAGACATATGGTAAGTTTTCAAAGCTGGCTCGTCATCTCGCTGAGCATGATTCAGAAGAGGAAGTGAGAAAATTTGGTGAAGTTCTGTTTATGAAGGACATCTGCTCGACCTCATTGTGTTCTGGAAAGTGAGTTAAGGGCCCTTTTTCCATTCATTGTAACTCTTCCGTTGTCTATACATAGTGGCGACAAAGCCTGATTCAAGCAAGTTGTGTACACATAGTTGTGTGCATGTTGTATACAGATGTACATGCTCAGATTCTGGGGACAGCGCATTCACTAGCCTGGCATCAATCAGAATGAGCTCTTTCGTTAAGCTGCCATAATTTACTCTTTGTAGGCCAGCGGCAGCTTCACAGAGCTGGGAGGTCGAAGGAGTTGTAAAATTGCTGTGGAAAAATCTGAGAAGGAATTCTGCATCTCGATGTCATGATCAGACGTCATTGAAAAGAGGCAGGCTGCTGGGAGAAATGTGCACGGGAATGAGGCGGGAAAGTGTTTTGAGCCATTTTGGTAGATTTCCTCAATCTTCAATGGTTAGGCAGGAATGGTGGTGACAGCTGTGAGTGCTAACTGCAGCCAGTAGCTGTTTGTAAGTGGTGGCTTGGCAGGGAGGGTGGAACCGCTTCGAGAATGGAACAAATGCACAGGAGCTGGCGTTAATGTGCCCAGCAGACTAGGGCCATTTCACTTGAGTACCAACCCAGACTTGACACCTCAGTGTACACAGTAGGGAAGGGGCCTGAGAGAGTTGAGCACAGCCATTTGCTATCAGCATCATCTACCTCAGGCTGTAAGTTGTCCAGTGAGGAAGACATAGCTGGTGGGACAGCAGTGACCAGAATAGTATCAGGATGGGGGCAGGGAGGATGGCACAGAGGGACACATAACCAGGTTGTTGCATGAAGTTGACAATACTAATCAAACAGTGTCTACTGCAAATGTTCACACAGCAGTCTCGTCAAAGAGTTTGCCTCTTCAGAGAGTCGCTGCCTTGTTGGTGAATCATGATGGATGATGATTGAACCCCTAGGGAGGAGTGGGCACATAGTATATGTTGCATTGGAAGTAACCATGGCACTGACTTCCTATACCTCAGGATCCTTCCATGGATCACCTGAGGACACCTGTAAGATCATCCAGTCTGCAGCTCATTGCTGCATCACTTAGTCATAAGTAACAAATTCAAAAAAGCCAAAATGTGCGTGTTTGTACCAATCTGAGAGATCAGGTTGAGAAAGCTGTGTAATTTGAGGCTATCGCTGGATTTCTCCATGGGACGGCAGTCATTGACTGCATGCATGTTACATTAAGTTTTTATTGAGCAGGAATCAGGCTTATCACCATGAAGGGCTTCCACTTCATTAATTAGGGGTTACATGGGATTAGATCTTGTCACTGAAAGTCACCTTAACGTGTACTTGTCTGAAATGAATTGTGTAGCTGTGCCACTGATCCTTTGCTTTTTATATATTCCCAGATTACTGCAATTTCCTAGCTCTTATTCATACTGTGATGACAAGAAGCACTCTCAGGGAGGTCACTGCCATTGCCTTGACATTTCAAGTCAGAGGGTCATTGAGGTCTACAGCATGGAAATATACCCTTTGGCCAAACTTGTTCATATTGTCCAGTTTTCACAATTAAACTAGTCTCATTTGCCTGTGTTTGGTCCATATCCCTCCATATCTATTCCATCCATGTACCTGTCCAAATATTTCTTAAATGTCAACATTGTACTCACCTCCACTATTACCTCTGGCAGCCACTCCAGATATTCACCACCCTCTATGTTTAAAAATTGCCCCTCTGGACCCTCTTGTGTCTCTCCCCTCTCACATTAACCCAATTCCCTCTACTCCCTACCACAGAGTAAAGCCGTTGGTTGTTTGACCTTATCTATGCCCTTCATGATTTTATTGACCTCTACAAGGTCAATGCTTTTTTGCTGCAAGGAAGTGGTCAGGACGATCAAGGACATGACAACAGATCAGCAAAAGATGAAAGATTTATTTAATTATTGGTCAAATAGTGTTTAAACATGTAAGAAGTTCTTTCAGTGTTATAACCTCACAATTCACTTCAGATAAGTACACATTAAGGTGACATCCAACAATAACGTCTAACCCCTTGCAACCCAAGTGCAATGACCTTTTGAAAGCACCTTAAAGCTCCTGAGTGATGCTCTCCCTGTGCTGTCATCTATGTGCAGCCTGCTGAACTTCCTGCCCTGTAACTATGATGAAGGTGATGATTGTCCAGTAAGTGCCTGAAACCTGGATGATCCAAGATGTTGGGGCCATCCTATACAGATGCAGGATACTCGCTGTCTTTACAGCTTTGTGAAGTATCGGTACACATCAAAGAACTTCTGAGGCTCTATCCAAGGCAGGAGTACCTTAAGAGGATCTCTGGAATGCTGGATATAGACATTCCTCCTCCTTTCAGGATACACCCGCTCCTCCCTGCTTAACTGAGGAGTCCAAGGAATTGGTGATGGCTCCAACCATTTTGATCCCCTCTCACCCAGATGACGTTCTACAACGCTCATGGGGACATGAATGCAGATCCAAGATTATGTCCTGTCTCCTCTGAATGATTTGTTGGATCTGACTTTCCAGAACAGTATACAGCCTGATCCCCCAGCCGGAATGTATCAGTTCATTGATGGTTCATGAAGCTTGCAGCCAAGTATGAAGGACAAATCCATGGCTGCTGAGCACCCCTGTTAACCCAATGCAGATTTACTTTGTTGGTGAGCCATCTCCTCTCCCTGTAGCCTGGAGGAGCATTGTTGAATTGTGGGTTGACCCTTAATTGAGCTTTAGCAATGTCCTTAATTTATGCAGCGGCCAGCGGTCTCTTACCACTCTCTCTGGGTTGCTTCATTATCCTGTGCAGTAATTGATAATTGGGATTTTATGGTCTCTAATCATGTACTTTCCCACCTGTCTGCCCTTAATTGATCAATACTGGCAATATTGCATGTAACTTTCACTTCTACCCATGTACATTTGCCAGTTACTTCTGGTGTCCACAGCAGCAGTTGCTTCCTTTCCAAGTATTCAAGCCACAGAATGCACAAGTTAGTCTCTAGTCTACCAGATAAATATTTACTGGGATTAGTACTAGAAATCAGTGTATGGTTACATCTCACAGGAGCTGGGCTTCTGGAAATGGCATGGAAAGAACTTTGTGAAATGTCTCTGCGCAGTTAAGTTTCTGTGCAGTTTAAGTGATAAAAATAGAATTTAATTAAAATGGAATACACGGGGAACACAAGAACAAGAAAAGGCTGGAAAACACCGGAGGCAGAACTTTAGTGTCACTGAGGTGACATGTTTGAAGGTGGATACGTCACAAAGAAACTGCATCAGGGTACATTCCCACTGGGCACATTCCCACTGGGCACATTCCTGCTGGACACATTCCCAATGGTATTTTCCTGCTGGGCACATTCCCACTGGGCACATTCCTGCTGTCAGAAAGGTTTCCCAGAGGCAGCCATCAGAACAAACTAGCTGCCTGCAGAACAGAGGCGAGCAGTTAATTTATATCATTCAGGCCCCAATTAGGAGTACTTTCACCGGCAGTGGGGCAATGTGTGGTGGCCACTAATCCCATGGCGACAGCCTCCCAGTCAAGAGCAACCTGAGATTTCATGCGCCAAGGCAGGGGCTAATGCTTGGAAAGGCTGAACCTGCTACAGCTCAGGGACTAGGAGCAGTTTCTCGTCCACTCCGAGGCACCTACCCCATTGTCCACTCTGAAATTTTACTTACCCTATCTGCAAGGATATCTACATGTTTCAGGTGGTTCTTCTATAAGGTGATGGTTGCGTTCTTGTGCTAACCTGCATTATAGAGAAATCGCACTTTAGAAACAGCGCTTAAAGTATTGGTGATATAGTCGCGTTACAGCCAACATGTTTTAAAGGTTTGTGCTGTAGAAACAGCGAGCACAATTCATCAATCGTGTTACAGTGAATTTGTTTTAACGAAATTGGCGCTATGGCAGAACAACCTGTAAACATTGTTATGTACCTTTGAAAGAGCTTCTTTAAAATACTGTCGCTCATCATCCATCATGATGCATAATCCCATGTGGGGAGAAGAGAGCAGCAGTCAGACATGATTCTACCTGGTCTCCATTATCTACATGCAATGCTAGTTTCAAATAATATACCAATTGTTGCATGGTTGGTTGTGTTAAATAAAAGAATGCAGTCCGTTTGATATGGCATAGAAACAAGCCATTCAGTCCAACCATTCCATGCCATTCCATTTGAGCTTCCTCCAATCTTCTCTCACTTAAAGCTACCATTGTAATCCGCTATTGCTTCTCCATCATATGCTTTCAAGTTTCAGTCAGATTTTGAAGAGTTGCTCCTTCTTGCTCAATGTTTCTCCTCGCACTGGCTCTCCTGAGGAATCATTGTAATTTATAGTGTACTTTTGGAAACGTCTCAGTCATTTTAGAATGGGAATCGATCGTGTACAGAAATCCAATTCGCCAGTCCTGGGAGCTATTTGGCCCCTTGAAAAGACAACATATGAACTCTTTTGTAAATATTGCTGGGATCACACTTTGAACTATCTAATTTTCAATTTCTAGACTTATCGTATTGGTAATTTGTAATATGTTGTATTTTTGTGACTTTGTTGGATTGCATGATGTTAACAAATACAGAAACTATCTCATAAAATTGTTCTTAAGTTTGCTTTTTTGTGTCTTATGTTAATTTTAGTGGCTTAATGCAGTCAGTCAATAGTTTATAGTGATTTTCTGATACTTTGTCACATTTGTAAAGAAGCAGCAGTTTAGTTATGATACATTAGTTAATTAGATAAAGAAAGTATACAACCATGACTACTTAGTTCAGAGGATGCACAGACTATTAATGTGGAGTGCTTGGGGAGATTTATCTCCCCAAAGCATTCTCCTTTGTAACTCATGGTGTTAGGGAACTCTTCACTCAGTCATCCTGCTCTTCTAACGATCCACCTTCCAATCTGGAGAAGTAAGCTCTCTAAGGACTGCTTGATGAGAACTCCCTGATGAGATCTCCCCATTTTTCTTCTGAGCACTTGTTAATATACCTTATTTCGAGTGCTGGTAGATTACTCTGTGTCAATCAATTGTTTGAACCCTTGTAGCCAATGATCATGAAGTTGGATGGTCATTGTCCCCTTGCCCACCTCCATCTGAAGGTTGGTTTTCATTCCTTCTAAGAACAAAGCCTCATTTTCAAAAACAATACACTGATAGTAAAGCTGAGAGAAACTGTTGATGCTAGTTCAATGTGCAATGTAACCTCTTCTAACTTGTAATTATTCCCTTTTGATTTCCTGTGCTTGAATTTTGGATAGTTCATTACTGCTGTAAAGGCTGTTAAATGAAATCTCATGCTATATAGTAAGTGCGAGGACCATTCAGTTTTTAAAGCAATTTCCAATACTTAAGGATTTTTATTTCTTTTGATTTTAAAGATTTTTCATGAAAGATATTTTGTTAAGTATTGAACATACTTAATGCCACTTTGGGAAATGTACCTCAGTTGATATTATTTACATCAAAGTCATAGATTTATATCAGATATACAGCACAGAAAGAGCCCATTCAACCCAACCAGTCTTGCCTGGTTTTTCCTTAAATTGATACCATTTTCTTCACCCCTTCCCTGACATCCCAAGTTTTACATTTTATTTCTTCTGAGTTCTCTATTGAATCTCTTGATTTATTTTAATTGGTTCACGGGATGTGAGTGTTGCAGCTAGGCTAGCAATTACAGCCAATCTCCAGAAACTGTTGCTATATGACCCAAAAACAGTGAAAGGAACCAGGAACCCTCTGTACTCTCCATGTATTATGGGATATCTGGTGCATACCTTCACGGGCATGTTGAACATCGCTGGGGTGGAAACCTTTTCTGTTTGCAGACTCTGCAAGTTAGTGATAGGACACTCTGAAAGCAACAAGGGAGCAGTGTAGGATTGCAATAGTGGAAGGAGGATTGCAATAGTGGGTAATCCCACTGCTCAAGCTGCTTCACTCTCGACATCATGGAGGAAGGTCATACACTAGTGTAATCTGGATAAAATGAATCAGTCACATATTGGATGCATTTGTGGCTGAAGCATTGGGAGAGACCACACTGATTCCCATTTGCTCCTTAAAACAAGCCTCTGGAATAACAATTCAAAGCAGTTGTAACCTTGATGACCATGGGGATGGGATTGACACCTATTCCTTCTGAACTGAAATCCACCCTCCAGAAGATGACAGAGTTGATGATACCCTGGGACATCTTCAGTCTGTGCCTGCATTGTGTTTCCAGGAGCTGGGAATTGTAATTCTCTTTGAGGTTCAGAGTGAAATCCTGAAGGGCAGAAGTAGTGCATGAGTTGGCCCAGAAACTGCCACGATGATCTGGTGAGGCTGATGGTTTAGTGATGCCCACTTTCTTCGATGAGGGATTGTGGCAATGCTGTCACTTTAAAAGGTTATTTTGTTCTGGTTTTCTTTTGAACAGAGATTATAAGATGGAGGAGATGAACTGGCTAATGAAGACAGATAAAGTAAACAACTTGTGAGGCCTTGGGTTTTTTTTAAAGTTGGAACAATAGAAGCAGCCTAAGTGTGACTAGATCTCACAGACCAGGTGTTCTAGCTTTTGCAGCTGTAGAGTCAGAAGTTGTTTGGGGTGTCAATAAAGTCAGAAGCTTCAGTGAATGATTTCTAGCCCTGAAATTTCTCTTGATTCGTGTTTCCTCATGAATTGGAGAACTGCATGTAAGAATCGCTTTCTGAATTTGCCTTTTTGCCAAGAGGTGTGTTTATGGGATGTTACTATATTGGAACAGTTAATTAGTAATGGGTAATGTATCTATTACTCGGGTAAGTTTTCCAATAATTAATTCATTCCAAATTTTTATTTCTTTTGGTTGTATTTTAAGTATAGTGTCTAAATGAATTGCGTTTTGTGTACCGTTGAGTAGTTTGACCAATCACATCACACCTGGAACACAGCACTTCCCATTTACCTTTAAAATAAAAAAAAAGTTAAGGTTTAGGCTACCTTCTTAAAATATTTTGAGGCGGTCTGGTCTTGTACACAACAGGATGGAAAAGGCTAATGTCCATGGAGCATGCAGGGATGTCATAGTGAAGACAGAGGTGTCTGAATATTTCCAAAAAGGAGTTTGATAGAGTCGTTAGGGCGAATGGGATCAAAGATATGGGGGTGAAAGTAGGAACTGGTACTAAGTTGGATGATTGGCTATGATCATATTAAGTAGCAGTACAGACTGGAGGGGCTGAATGGCCTACTGCTGCTCCTGTTTTCTTTGCTTCTATGGACGTACATTTAATAGTGTAGATAGATGGGTTTCAGATTGATATGACAGGTCGGCGCAACAGTGAGGGTCGAAGGGCCTGTACTGCTCTGTAATGTTCTATGTTCTATGCTCTATGCTGGCCTAAAGAAACAAGTGGTCATTACCAAGTAACCACTGATTTCCAGGTCAGAATTGATGTTGACTAGTTTATCAGGGAAGAAGAGGAGAATTGGAAGCTGCATAGAAACAAAATGAGTTTAGCTATCGATGAGATGCAAATGCATGGAAATAAGGCAATTGCTGACCATTTGCAAGATTCTGAACTACTGTTTAAACCTCAAATGTAAAATTGGAAATTTGTTTCTTGGCGTCGAGAAGCTAATTTTTTTTGTCATTTTAATTGTATTTTCCCAACTTTCTCACCATTGACATAGTGCTCAAGGGAGCAGAAATTTCTGACCATAGTTACTGTTCTGTAAGAAGGACAGCAAATAATTAGGAGGATAATATTGTAGGTAAATAAGGTAAATGGCCATTTCAATTTAGATCATAGTTTGATGGCTTTGGGTTCGGACACACAAACCATGAGGACAAATCTTGATAATTTTTTTTAGGAACATTGATCGCTTCTTTACATGTGAGAGAGGGTCCTTTCTACCTGCCGATTCATCTCTGCGTTTCATTTAATAACAGGAGCATCATTCCAACACATTAATATTGATCTCTTGAGCACTAAAGTAGCTGCAGGTACATCTTACACTTCAGAAATTGCAGAAAGAAAGAAAGCTGAAGACACTTGTGCCTTGTAACAAATTTTGCAGCAAGCACTTGGCAGAAAGCTGTCTTTATACAGCAGCCAGGAAGTGTCCCTTGGAATTTTAACAAAGCAATAAATCGCATTATTGCCACTGGATCTTTTTCAGTCTCATCTTGTACTGCTGGAAATCTAGCTGTGACAAAGAATTAATAGTCAAATTGTTATCAATACTTAATATTGAAAAAATGCTACAACAATCATATAGAGTCATAGAATCATAGAGATGTACAGCATGGAAACAGACCCTTCGGTCCAACCCATCCATGCCGACCAGATATCCCAACCCAATCTAGTCCCACCTGCCAGCACCCGGCCCATATCCCTCCAAACCTACTGGCCCATATCCCTCCAAACCCTTCCTATTCATATACACATCAAAATGCCTCTTAAATGTTGCAATTGTACCAGCCTCCACCACTTCCTCTGGCAGCTCATTCCATACACATAACTCCCTCTGCATGGAAAAGTTGCCCCTTAGGCCTCTTTTATATCTTTCCCCTCTTACCCTAAACCTATGCCCTCTAGTTCCGGACTCCCCGACCCCAGGGAAAAGACTTTGCCTTTTTACCCTATCCATGCCCCTCATAATTTTGTAAACCTCTATAAGGTCACTCCTCAGCCTCCGACGCTCCAGGGAAAACACCCCCAGCCTGTTCAACCTCTCCCTAAAGCTCAAATCCTCCAACCCTGGCAACATCCTTGTAAATCTATTCTGAACCCTTTCAAATTTCACAACATCTTTCTGATAGGAAGGAGACCAGAATTGCATGCAATATTCCAACAGTAGCCTAACCAATGTCCTGTACAGCTGCAACATGACTTCCCAATTCCTGTTCTCAATACTCTGACCAATAAAGGAAAGCATACCAAACACCACCTTCACTATCCTATCTACCTGCGACTCTACTTTCAAGGAGCTATGAACCTGCACTCCAAGGTCTCTTTGTTCAGCAACACTCCCTAGGACCTTACCATTAAATGTATAAGTCCTGCTAAGATTTGCTTTCCCAAAATGCAGCACCTCGCATTTATCTGAATTAAACTCCATCTGCCACTTCTCAGCCCAATGGCCCATCTGGTCCAGATCCTGTTGTAATCTGAGGTAACCCTCTTCGCTGTCCACTACACCTCCAATTTTGGTGTCAGCTGCAAACTTACTAACTGTACCTTTTATGCTCACATCCAAAGCATTTATGTAAATGACAAAAAATAGAGGACCCATTTTTCAAACTAAGAAACTTCTGGACCAAGATCTAATATAAAATACATCATTAAATTGTTGGGCGACGAGGCAGAGTGAAGCACAAGTTTGTTAATGTTTATTTTGGGTTTTCAAAGTGCATAGAGAGAAAATTACAAAAAAAGAATCTCAGGAAATGAACCAATTAGAGTTAGAAATGTTATGAAAAATCATGATCAATTATGATGCATTAATTGCAGAGGAAGAACATTTTAAGCATAGTATTTTGAAGGTGAAAAGGAAGACTGGCTCGAAGGGATTAATGAACCATAGTAAAATTTGTAAAATAGAGAAGCAAGAATATGTTATTATGTCTTTGAAGCTTGCTCGAGATATCTCTCACTCCACCACTGTGCCAGCATATTAAGTGGAATTTAATGCTCCTAACACATCCCACCATGGTGAGCTGGGAAACTGATGGAGCTTTTAAAAGTTGCAGGAGGGTGTTGGGTGGGGATCTGGCTGTCTTCCGCCTCCACTCAATTAATGTGTGGTTAGTCTTCCTGGCCATATGTCAACTGGTTTGACCAGCAGTAGGTGGGAGACTCACTATGTTGGAAGACCAAAATCAAATGGTGCGGGCTCCTGGGGCTGGGGGAAAAAGATCAGGCTGCAATGATGGTGTCAGGAGGTTGGTGAGTCATGCCCTCATTCAATCTTGGTCAAATGTGATTAGTATAAATATGTAATAAATACTTCCAGTGTTGTTGCCTGTAATGGGTATTTTCACTCTGTGTGGAAGGTGAAGGGGAACAGCCTGAAGTCTGTAATCCCTGACAGTGGCCACTTAAAAGTGCACAAAATGGCCAACTATCCAGCACTGCAGAGTTCTCAGCAATTCTCCAGCCAATTGAGACCCTCTTCTCCTGGATTAAATTCTGGAAATGATAATTCCACATATAAAATGTATTATCTGACTAACAAAGTATTGAATTACTCTAGAAGTACAGGTTCCACTTCTCAGGCTCTCTCCATCCCATCTTTGGCCAATCTCCTGCTCCAGGTCTCAATGGTCAGCAGTCCATGGAGTTGATAGCCACATGATATTGTTGCTAGACTATTAATCCAGACCCACGTAATGTCCCAGGGGACCTGGATTCAAATCCTGTCATGGCAGATGGTAGACTTTGAATTCAATAATCAAAAAACTGGAATTAAGAGTCTAATTGGGACAATGAAATTGTTGTTGATTGCTGGGAAAGTTCCATCTGGATTACTAATGTCCTTTTGTAAAGGAAACTGCCTGGTCTGGCCCCAAATGTAACTCCAGCTCACAGCAAAGTGGTTGACTCTTCACAATTAGGAACAGATAATAAATGCTGACCCAACCTGAAACATCTGCATCAATGTGAATGAATGAAAAACCGGTCTGACTTTCCTTCCTTATCTTCCAGCTTTTTATCTGTTGTTTAGGATTCATTTTTGTTGATCCTCTTTATATCTCACTTAGCTTCTTCATACTCTTTACATAATCGTCAGAGCAATCCCATTTTGCTCCTTCGTCTGTCACTGAGATGTGACTGAATATTTTTTCCATCTTAATCCAGAAACAGCTAACCATAATTCTGCCTTTTCTTTTCCAAGAATACTTTTCCCAATCCTCAATAAATAATAATGTGTGCTTGAGGTTTTAGGAACTGTCTTCAAGATGTACACATGGAGCCACTTATACAGGGTGTCAGTGCCAACTGGATCCCTCCTCTTGCAATAGTGACCCATTCTCCTGCTTAGTTACCATTGTCAAAGCTTGCGGAGAGGCTTGATGCTTCTGTATGATGAAACCACAAAGCTGGCTTTGGTCTGCAGTGCAAATTTTGCTTGACCTGGAAGTAAAAATCAACCCAGGGAAGTGGCTTATTCATTTGTTAAACTTATATTGGATTTGAGAAACCGAGGAAGGATACTTGTATAACTATTTTGTAGGGCTACCCAATAAGTTGAAAATAAAAGACTCCTTTCACTTTCCAAACACCCCAAATCTAAAACGAGGGTCTAAAAGTTTAACCCATATCGAGAAGGCCTCTCAATTCTGAAGAGATTGTTAATACAGTCAGAACTGTAAACCAATCCCATTCTGACATTTTCTGATTATGCCTTCTGTACTCTGATGCGATATGATGCACAGGGCTGGTCTCATTGGCCTGCTCAATGAGCTTATAAGTCTAGCAATGAGGCATGAGGTGCCAAAATGTTCTTCATATGAAGCGAGCAAAATGTAGAATGTGAGACAACATGTATTAAAGGGCGTAAAACCCATGTTTCATTTTCCCATACTCTCCAGCCATGCCAATGCCTGGTGACTGGCAGGTAAATGTGATTTTCCACAAGATACAGCACTAGAGTGTAGAATGTAGTGGGATCATTGAGAGCAGATGGAAGACTGACTCCCAATGTAATAGCTACAGCACAAAAGGGGCCCATTTGGCCAATCTGCAAGAGGAACTCTGCTATTTCCCATCCTTTCCCCAGTCACAAAATAAATGTTTTCTCTTCAGCTGCTTATTTAATTCCCATTGAATATGCTTTCGCTACACACACAGGCAATGCATCCCATGACTCCTGCTATATGCTGACACAGGCGTATTTTCTTAAGAAGTATCAAAATAATTTTCAAGCTTCCCTTTTTTAGCTCAACATGCCACAAACTCTAACTTCAACCCTTACTCACTTAGATTCTTAGCTTAAGGCAATGAAGTTAAGCCTTAACAACACAAAATATATTGGAAAAGCAACAGCTCCCTGTTTAAGGGGGTTGATAGCATAGTATTATTATTGCGATACAATTTAATCCATGCAATCCAAGTAATAAAGACTGAAGGTGACCCAGATAATATCCTGGGGGTCCTAATTCCAAATCCACAATGGGAATTCGTGGAATTTTAATTCAATAAAAATCTAGAAATAAGAATCCAATATATACCGTAAAACTGCTTTGGGGAAAACCCCATTGGTTCACTGATGTCCTTTCAGAACGGAAACTATCATCTTTATCTATTCTGACCTACATGTGACTCCAGGTCACAGGAATGTGGTTGTACCTTAGCTGCCTTCTGGGCAATTAGGGATAGGCAATAAATGCAAATACAAGAAATAAATAATGTACCAGCTCTAGTCTTGTACTACCAGTACCATCTATGAAAGCAAAACTCTTTTGCCTGAAATAACACCTCATACCTACAGTCACCACTAGTCACATAAATGGCCAGCCTTTTTTAGAAACACAGACAGAAGGAAAAGTAGACCTGAAACAGTCCTTTGATTTGTACACGTCACCTCGAACATTTCAATTGAATCTGTCTCTATTTTCCAGAAAATATCCTATATTGTCTCAACATGTCCCAAATTAAAAAGATATTTCTTTGTAAACATTTTATTTTCTATCCATGGAAAAAGTTTCATCTGAGATGAAAGTTGTTGAGCTGGTGGTGGGGTGGGGGAGGGGTGCATGTGGAAAATGCAAATGAAGCTTTGTCAGGTGCATCCTCTAAGAGTTATGAGGTTTTTCACCTCATAGATAGAGCTGAGGATCTCCATTGCTGGGACCTTCATGGTGGAGGTTTTGCGAGGTGCAACTTTTATTTTATCCATTCACAGGGCGAGGGTGTCGCTAGCTAGGCCAGCACATATTGCCCATCCCAGAGGCCAGTTAAAAGTCAACCACCTTGCTGTGGATCTGGAGTCACACTTAGTCCAGACCAGATAGGGCTGATATTAGTGAGCCAAATGGGTTTTTCTGACAAATGAAAATGGATTCACGGTCTTCATTAGACTCTTGTTTTCCAGTTTTTTGTATGAAATTCAAATTCCACCATCTGCTGTGGTGAAAGATAGTTGGGTATCTGGTTTAACAGTCCAGTGACAATACCACTAGGCCATGGTCCCCTAGTAACGAGAACCTGCATGTGTGAAAAGAGGGAATTATTTGTGTAGGAGAGGTAAAAACTTATGCAGATTTGGAATGAATTGGTGTTGGTGCTAATCAGAAATCAGCATAGTATAATGAAGCTCAATGAATTGATTGCCCATGGAGATCTCTGCACCTCCAAATGAACAGTAGTGCTCTCCTCTGGTCAAATCCAACATCTTCTCCTCATTTGGTTTGAAGAGCTTTATGCCTGCCAACCGCCTACTATAATCTCAGCCCCTCTTGGCTTGGTTGTGACATATTTATTCCTGCAGTGAGACAAAAGGAAGGTTGAATCTGAGGGAATTGGATGAAAGATCAAATGTGGGAATTTAGGAGAAGTGAGTGGTGGGTGAATTGGAAGTGCCAAGGATAGGCTGGGTTAGTATTTGGGGAAGAAGAGGTGGATGAGGGCTGTTCTGTGGACGTGTTCCATGGAAAAATGAGATTTGCACCTGGCATGGGGTTAGAATAAGTGGTGGCCCCGCAAAACATACAAACATAGAAAATAAGAACAGGAGAAGATCATTCAGCCCTTTGAGCCTGCTACACCATTCATTATGATCATGGTCGATCATTCAACTTAATAGTCTGTTCCTGGTTTCCTTCATACCTTTGGATTCCTTTAGCCCCAAGTGTTATATCAACTCCTTTTTGAAAAGCCACAATGTTTTGGCTTTGACCGCTTTCTATGGTAACAAATTCCTTGGCCTCACCACTCTCTGGCTGAAGAGATTTCTCTGTATCTTAGTCCTAAATGGCCTACTCTATGCCCTTAGACTATGATTCCTGGTTCTCAATCATCAGAAGCATCTTTCCTGTATCTACCCTGTTTCATCCAGTTAAAAAGTTAGAGGTTTCTATGAGATCCCTCTCATTCTTCTGAACTCCAGCAGATTTTAATTCGAACTGATTCAACCTCTTCTCGTACGCCAATCCTGCCAGTCTAGAAATTAGTCTGGTAAATCTTTGTTACATTCACTCTAAAGCAAGTACCTCCCTCAGGTGAGGAGTACAAAACTGGACACAATACTCCAGATGTGGTCTCACAAAGGCGCAATATCTTTGTAACAAGACATCCCTGCTCCTGCACACGAATCCTCTCACAATGACAGCTGATACACCATTTGCCCACTTCATTGCCAAAGAGAGGGTGGTTGCATGAGAAAAGATGATACGGGCCATGTGGCCCACTTGCAAAAGCACTAGGCCAAAAAATGGAAACATTCTGCCCTACATTTCAAAAGTGGTTCATTTGCCATGAAGCCATGTGCTATTCTGAAGATAACAAAGGCACTACATAAATGTAAACCTTGTTCTTCAAAAGTCTTTTCTGTCAGTATTTATCCTCTCAAAATGAAGGGAGGATTTATTGACTTGCATGCGTTCGGTCCAATGTCTACCTAAGAAATAATTGTGTGCTATTGTAATTGCGTAGTTTGAGAAAAAGATGTGTTATTCATTGGGATGCTACAAGTCAGCTTCAAGTAGTATGAACTGTCTTTCATTTATTCTACAGCTCTTTGTTAAAGTATTGCTTCCACATGACTATAGGGTTCTAGTGAAACAAATAAACACTCATATTGGGTTCATCAAAATACCTGATTCTGAAAAAGAACATGTTAAACTATGTTTAAGACAATTTAAAGTAATTTGTAAATCACATGGTATATTACTATGTGTCTACACAAGCCCTGGTTAAGTTTTGGAGCTTTTGTAATTCACTTGTGGGGCATGGGTATTGTTCGCTAGGTCAGCGTTTAGAACGCTGCCTTCTTGAACCACTGCAATGCACATGATTTAGATGAACCCAAAAAAACCATTGGGGAGCAAATTCCAGGATTTTGACCCAGCAACACTGAAAGAAAAGTGATATATTTCCAGGTCAGGATGTTGAGGAGAGGAAATTGCGTGTGAAGGTGTTCCCATATAGCTGCTGACTTTGTCCTTCTAAAAAAAAAGTCAGTCATGGGTTTGGAAGGTGCTATCTAAGGATTAGTCAAGTTTCTTCAGTGCATCTTGTGGATGGTACACACTGATGCTCCTGAGCATTGGTGACAGAGGGGATGGATACTTTTACATATGGTTTTGTTGGATTATGCTATTATTGAATCGGTGAATTGTGTCTAGCCTGGTTCAAAGCACAAGATCCCCTTAATACTCTTATGATAATATCGATATTCCAATATCCTGAATAATCTATTTCATTCTCTTGATAGAATATTTAGTAGAGCCACAAGTCATAGTGACAAGAGAAGGCTAGTCTGTGGTTCAATTAAATCATCGCCGTTTTGTGAACCAACTCCATTTTCTAACATTTTCCAAGAACCTTTAATAAGTTTGAATATCAAAAATCTATTAGTTCTTATATAAATACCTGCTAAACTGACATTAATTTCTGTCCGTGAAAGAAAATCAAACTTTTATCACATTTTGTGCAAGGTCGCCTTTTCTAATTTTACTCTTGAGAAATTTGGATCTTGTTTTAAACAACGTCTTTGTATGCTTGAAAAATGACAAAATCATTTGCAGATGGAGCAGCGCCTTCATTTTTTCTTTATGTTGGATGATCTAATTATTAACTTAATTCAGACAAAAGAAATTTGCATTTACGTAGTGCCTTTAAAATAGAAAGAACATTGAAAGACTCTTCAAAAGTACAAAACAAATAGGGAAGCCAATCTCAAACAAAAACATCTTAAGCATGATCAAAAATATTGGTTGAAAAAATGGTTTTAAGGAAACTCTTGGAGGAAGGATGCAGTAATTTATGGAGTGAAGTCTAATGTGCAGCTTTTTGTTTTCGACAGATTCTAATGGCAGCTAAAGACATTGTTGCTGTCAGAATATGGCAACAAAGTAACTGAACAATTTTAAAGCAGATTTACTAAAATGTAACCAGACTCCATAATGATTAACAAAGTGTTGATGGTAGTTTATTGTATTGTCCCTCAGGCAAGTTCCATTCTTGGCACAACTGACAACAGCAATAAAATGGAAAACAAGACTGTATTTTCTTACTTAGTTATGGTCATTACATCTCAGATTAATTGACTGAGTGATACAGCACAGGACAACTTCAATATGTGACAAGTATTTCTTGTTCCTTATAGTAGTTATTATGTAAGAAGGTTTGGTGTATGATGCTGCTTTGCTTTTAATGACAATCTTCTCATGTACCACACCACCTTGCACCATTCTCAGACTTTGTAAAGGGCTATATTGCCTACAGTGGGGTAGATTTGCTCTTTAAACACGTTGCCAATGGGACATCAAGGATGTCAGTTCACAACTGGGAGTCTTTATGCTTCGAGCAGTAATGCTGAAGTAAGCTTGACAGATTTTACAAACACTTTTTTTGGTTCTTCTGAACAGCTGGCCTGAAAGAATCCAGCAACTTCTGTTTGAGTTTGTTATCAGTTGTATACAATGGTTTTTTCGGATATGAACAGCTCTCATTGCCAACTAACTAAAATGTAAAAACAACAAGTGAGAGGTGATAGAAAGAGGCAGTTTGTTCCTATGTGCCAATATACAAAACAAAAACTGGGGAACAATATATTTTTCAAAAGTCGATCAATCAAGAAAAATAGTGTTTTCTTTTGCATGCAGGAAATGGCAGTGACATTCAACAAAATTGCACACCATAAGGAGGGAAAACTATCTAAACAATAACCCATCTGTAACTTGAAATAGGATCCCTCTAGTTTATTCATAGTTTGATGTAAACAAAGCATCAATCTTGTTACTGATAATTTCCATATTTACCTCAGTAACAAGATGAACTGAATTTAGACATTTGATAATGTGCGAAAATAAACCTTTCAGAAAATCTATATGATATGTGTGCCTTGCACCAGAACGCAGATATTTGTTATTTTAATGACATAGCACTGCTAATGCAAACATAAATGGTATGTGAAGCAAGTCAGAGACTGGTAGTGACCTGGCTTCATGGAATGCATTATCTAGACCAGTTGTCCTCCACACCAATTCATGAAAGGTACTGCACAGAATCCCTATGTGGAAGCAGGCCATTTGGCTCATCAAGTCCACACCGACTCTCCAAAGAGCATCCCACCCAGATCCAAGCCCATCCTATCGCCACATTTCCCATGGCTAATCCATCCAGCCTGCACATCTTTGCGATTGTGGGAGGAAACCCACGCAGACACAGGGAGAATGTGGAAACTGCACGCAGGCAGTCAGCCAAGGCTGGAGTCAAACCCAGGTCCCTAGCACTGTGAGGCAGCATTGCTGACCACTGAGTCACCATGTCGAGCCACAGTTCAACTAGCCACTGGGAAAGAACAGTCAAACATGTGAGTTAAGAGCAGGAGTAAGCCACTTATTGTGGACTTGGCTCTGTTGATTTGTCTGCTCCAATACCCCTTGATTCCATTCTCAATCAAGAATCTACCTTTACTGCCTTAGAAATATTCAGTCACCCTGCCTCCACTTCTCTCTGGGGAACAAAGTGCTGAAACAAACATCTGTAAAGAGGCATTTCATCAAACATTTTTTCAACAAAAATCATCTCCATTTTAAATGCAAGATACATTATTTGCAAACTGTGTCATCTATCCTAATCTCTCCCACGAGGGGAAACAACCTCTCAGCATATGCTCTGCCAATTCCCCTCAGGTTTTTACATATTTCAATACGATCACATCTCTCATTCTTCTTAACTCTAATGGACACAGGCCACGCAAGTGAGGAGATCAAAACCATACACAAGAGTCCAGATGTGGTCTCACTAACACCCTGTACAATTGTAGCAAGACTTCTCCACTTTCATTTTTCACTTCCTTCGAGGAACACAAATAAATTAGTCAAACAGGATTTCCCCTTTCATAATACTTTGTTGGCTATGCCTAATTGCACTAATATTTCTAAATGGGCAGTTATAATGTTTTTAATAATTCAGTATAACAATTTCTCTAAGATGGATGATAGGCTAACTGGGCTGCAGTTAACTGCTTTCTGTCTCTTTCCTTTCTCAAATAGAAGAATTATAGCTTCTTTTCCCAGTCTGATGGAACCTGTCCAGAATCAAGGATACTTCGGAAAATTAAAACTATCTATCTCTGTCGTCACTGCTGTTGGAACATGAGAATGAAGTTGATCAGGTCCGTCCGACTTGTCAGCTTTATTTCTAATAGTTTTCCACAGGACCCTATTCCCTTTGCAGAAAGATATCTACCCTTGATTCCAATTCAGAATACTTGCTGTTCAGATCTTTTTCAGGTCTCTTATCCATTGCATTCAGCTAACTGTTACTGGCCAAAATGCAAACATCAGCATTGGAACTGGTCCAGAAATAAACCAAACAAGTATAGCCAGAGTTAAAAATCACACAACACCAGGTTATAGTCCAACAGGTTTAATCGGAAGCACACTAGCTTTCGGAGCAACGCTCTTTCATCAGGTGATTGTCTGACAATCATCTGATGAAGGATCGTCGCTCCGAAAGCTAGTGTGCTTCCAATTATACCTGTTGGACTATAACCTGGTGTTGTGTGATTTTTAACTTTGTACACCCCAGTCCAACACTGGCATCTCCGAATCAAGTATAGCCAGAGCATCTTGCTTTGCAATAATGGGTCTAATTTATTCTTCTACGCTTACTGCTTTGCATCATGATCCAGTCACTATCCAACAAAGATTGTGTCCATGCAACTCAATGAAGGCATTGTTGGCGATTTTTTACTTTATTTGTTCATGGGACGTAAGCATCACTGGCAACACCAGAATTTGTTGCCCGTTCCTAATTGCTCTTGAACTGCAAGGATTCCAAGGCCAATTCAGAGGGCAGTTAAGACTCAGCCACATTGCAATGGATCTGAAATCAGATGTAAGCCAGACAGGTGATGGGGGCTAATGTCCTGCCTTAAAGGCCATTAGTGAATTGGTTAGGTTTTTACAACAACTGATGGTAGATTCATGGTCACCATCACGGAGATTGCCTTTAAATTCCAGATTTATTCATTGAATCTAAATTTTATTAGCTTCCCAATGGGATTTCAACTCAGGACCACGGAGCACTATTCTGGACCTCAGTATTACTTGTCCAGTGATTTGTTTGCTCAAAACAAATATTTTTCTGTGTTATTCCACATTACTTTCTGACTGCTGCAATGCCTTCATGATCTATTGAATATAGAAAAAGCTGTGAACAAAACCAATATTTCTACATACTAAGCCTTCTAAAACCTACCAATAAAATGCTTAAAATTGTATCAACCATTCCAGGAAACAGCAGTTGACATTCATATAGCTGATTTTAACCTAATATCCAGATGGATTGGAAATGAAATGGACACGTGGCAATGAAAAAGAAACCACCTTATCACAGCATCAACAGCAGCGGTGCCTGGCTTTGGCCACCCTTGAAGACTGTGGAAATGCTGAACCAAATCTGCACAGACACAGGAGGTGGTTCAGCCATCTGCTCCACCATTTGATTTGATCAAACAAATCACTGGACGAGTAATCCTCTTGTCCAGAATAGTGCTCCGTGGTCCTGAATTGAAATCCCATTGGGAAGCTAATAAAATTTAGATTCAATGAATTAATCTGGAATTTAAAAGCAACCTCCGTGATGGTGAGCGTGAAGCTACCACCAATTGTTGTAAAAACCTAACCGATTCACTAATGGCCTTTAAGGAAGGAAATCGGCCCCCATCACCCTGTCTGGATTGTTGTCTGATCTCAGATCCATAGCAATATGGCTGAGTCCTAACTGACCTCTGGAAGTGGAAGATGAGGGACAACCCAAAGTGCGATTGTGGCCATGAATTGGCATATCATGAAATGCAGCCTCACAACCTGCCCAGAAAGATCTGTTAAACATTTTCGACATTTCAGAAAAATGGCAAATAGACAGTCTAACTAGATGCAAGCTTTCCCCATCATAACAAAACAGCAGAAATCCTCAAGTCTTCTCTTGTCAAAGAACATGGTCAACTTAAAATTAAGGCATTTCCATTTCTGGAGGGAATGTTTGGAGTATCTTACAGCAACACTTAACTCTGCATCAAGCTTTTATTAAGATATTATGGCTTTCCTCTCACCTATAGTAGCACCCATTACTAAAAGGAAAGTGGAGGATAAAAAATGCAGTCAAATTAGGGAACCATGTAAAATGTGTAGGATAACAGTCATTTCCAATCCATCTGGATACTAGATTAATACCAGCTACACGAATATCAGCAGCTGTTTTCAACTAGCCAGATTTTAATTGGACAAATGAGTTAGATAACAGGGATAAGTGAATAGAAGCCCAGAAAGGGAAGGCTGCTGTAGTACATAATAATGGTGAATGAACCAGAGCAGGGAACATCTAGGAAATTATAGGCTTTAGATGACATTTGAACAGGACCTAAGTATGAGTTTAAAATGTTAACAGGTTGGACAGAAGCTGATTTAGAGGCAGTTCAGACAAATGAAAGATTTAAAATTGATAAGCAGAAATTGGGATAGTCTCACTCTACTTTCAGTTGATAAGATGCTAGTACCAGATGAGATGCATTTAAGAATACAAATGGAAGTAGAAGTGGGAAATACAGAGGCCATAATTTTCCATTCTTCCTTAGACTCAGTAATGGTGCAAGAGGGTTGGAGAATTTACAAATGGTAAACCCTTTGTCAAAGAATCGTGTAAACATAAGCCCAACAATTATAGTCCTTCAGTTTAATTTCAGGTAAGCAACCTTCTAAAAATGATACTTTAGGAAAAAAAAGGTTTCTTGGTCAAATGTACGGTAAATAAGAAAAGCCACTATAAATTTGTTAAGGGCACATTGACTAACATGCATGAACTTTTTGATGAGGTGATAGAGAGGATTGATGAGTACAATATAATTGTAGTGTTGTACATAGACTTCCTTTTGATAAAGTGTCACGTAACAGACTTATGAGTAAAGTTAGAACTCATGCAATTAAAGGGACCATAGAGAAATAGATATAGAGTTATAGAGTCATAGAGATGTACATGACAGAAACAGATCATTCGGTCCAACTCATCCATGCCAACCAGATATCCCAACCTAATGGAGCTCCATTTGCCAGCACTTGGCCCATAACCCTCTAAGCCCTTCCTATTCATATGCCCATCCAGATGCTTTTTAACTGTGTAATTGTACCACTTCCACCACCTCCTCTGACACCTCATTCTATACACACACCACCTTCTGCCTGAAAAATTTGCCTCTTAGGTCCCTTATAATTGCTGAATGGCATGGAACAAAGAAGGCTGTTTTCTCAGACTGAAGGAAGGTGTTCAGTGTTAAGATCCTTACTGTACCTGATATATATTGTGAACTGTCATACGAAGAATGCGTAACTACAAGTGGGCAAAGAGAAAGGCTGCTGGAAATGGCAGATGAGATTTAATACAGAGAAGTGATTCCTTTGGTAGAAATGGCATCGAGAAACAGCAGTAAAGGACATTATTTAAAAGAGGGTGCAGGATGGGAGGGGAGTTGGTAAATATGTGCATAAGTTATTGAGATTGGCATAACAAATCCAAAAAGTGGTTAGTCAAGCATACAACACCGTTGCCGGCACGGTGGCACAGTGGTTAGCACTGCTGCCTCACAGCGCCAGAGACCCGGGTTCAATTCCCGCCTCAGGCGACTGACTGTGTGGAGTTTGCACATTCTCCCCGTGTCTGCACGGGTTTCCTCCGGGTGCTCCGGTTTCCTCCCACAGTCCAAAGATGTGCAGGTCAGGTGAATTGGCCATGCTAAATTGTCCGTAGTGTTAGGTAAGGGGTAAATGTAGGGGTATGGGTGGGTTGTGCTTCGGCGGGTCGGTGTGGACTTGTTGGGCCGAAGGGCCTGTTTCCACACTGTAAGTAATCTAATCTAATCTAAACAACATCCTAACTCTTAGTAATACAGTAATCAAATACAAAAGTAAGAAAACGATTTTAAACAGTTGAGGGAAATTGATGGCTTGGCTGTAATAAATCTAGACTAGAACCCCAGTGACCTGGGCTAATGTTTTCAAGACATGGATTCCATTCCCACTACAGTAGCTTCAATTCAATTAATGAAATCTGGAATTCAAAATGTCATGATAACAGTCTAATAATCAATTGCTCATCAGGAATTAATTTACCCTGAGAGTTGGTTTATTTAAAACACATTGTAATTTATGTGCAGCAGACATCACATCAAATCAAGTGACTTCTTTGTGCAGATTAAAGATCCACAACAATCTTATTGCCAAGAGGTGTTGCAGTATAAAATGCACACAGCACATGAAGTTCTGAAAGGGACTTTTTAAAGACAACTCACAACAGAAAGGCAGGGCTGAATTCGACATGTTTTCAACTAAAGTGTCAGTTTCATCGCGATTTATCAAAAGTTCCTCTCTGCAAGTCGCTCGGGTTCTGTCATTGTAGCTTATCAAAGTCACCTCATTAACAATCTACCCCTACAGTGCTCCCTTGTCCAATTTTAGCTCCATTGTGCCACTTGCCATACACAGAACAATTGGCCACTGCTGGGATCTATTGCAATAGATTAGCAAAACAGGCACAAGTGCCAGCTTTAAAAGGCCATTGTGCACCCAGACAAGCTTTATCAGTCCAGAGTTGTCCACGATGGTTCCTGACTTTCCCTTGACATGGCACGCAAAGGAAAATTGGTGCCTTGTTCTGTGGGCAGGGATTTGGAGGTCCTGGTGGATGGCACAGTATGGCTGATAGGTGACCTTACACAGGTTTATACAATCATGAGGGGCTTACATTAGGAAAATAGCCAGGATTTTTTTCCAAAGGCAGCAGAGTTTAAAACTAGAGGGCATAGGTTTAAGGTGAGATAGGAAAGATTTAAAGAGACTTCAGGGGCAACATTTTTACACAGAAGGTGGTGCATGTATGGAATGAGTTGCCAGAGGAAGTGGTAGAGGCTGATACAATTACAACATTTGAAAGATATTTGGACAGGTACATGAACAGGAAAAGTTGAGAAGGATATGGGCCAAATACAGGCAAACGGGACTAGTTCAATTCGGATACCTGGTCTGCATAGACAGGTTGGACAGATGGGTCTTTTTCCATGCTGTATGACTCCATAACTCTATGACATCTTCCCCAGGCCAGCGGAGGAGGCAATGGTACCTGACTATGACAGCCTGCTCTGAGATTGCCTCCCAGGTTAGTGTAGTCTCAGCCTTCCGCTGGAATGCTCAGCACTGCCAGTGTATATGCCATAATTTTCTCATCAATACCTCACACTCTATTTGTCCTACTGTGCCCAACTCCCATCAAGGTTCATCTCTACCTCTATCACTATTATCTACAGTATTTGCTCACATTCGCAGTCTTCCAATTTAACTCCTGATGGCACTAAACCTGCATGCCTTACATACTACCTACTCACTCACTCGGGATATGTCCCCACCTGTATCAACAGTAACAGCCACGCCTCTTACTTTTACTTCCCTTCATGCCTGCCCCTTCAGAATTAGAATTAGAATGTCAACAGTGTGGAAACAGGCCATTCGGCCCAACAAGTCCATACTGACCCTTTGAAGAGTAATCCACACAGACCCATTCCCCTACCCTACCACTTATATTTATCCCTGACTATTGCACCCTAACCTACACATCCCTGAACACTATGGGTGATTTAACATGGCCAATTCACCTAAACTGCACATCCTTGGATTGTGGGAGGAAACCGGAGCACCCAGAGAAACCCACGTGGACATGGGGAGAATGTGCAAACTCCACACAGTTGTCTGAGGTGGGAATCAAACCAGGGTCCCTGGTGCTGTGAGGCAGCAGTGCTAGCCACTGAGCCACCATGCCACCCATTGCAGGAACAAATCAGACAACAGTAGGGCAGGAAGCGTGGTAGACTGCCAGACATTTAGTTCTTCACTTCTTATGAAAAAGATAATTCTGACTCTGACCGCCCTGAGCAACTGTCTGACCACCTCTAAGCTCCTGCGTTGGTATCTGTAGTGAGTGATACTGAGTGGATCTTGTTGTTTACGACATCCTTGATTTAGGTTGTTAACTTGGGACAATCAGGAAAGCCGTGACTGACCAATATAACCAGGAGATTTTGAGTCTCCTCAGTTTAGGGGACTGACTCAGTGCTGGCTGATGCTACAGTCAGTGTGTTCCTGCTTTTTTTTAGGGCGGGGAGGAGAAAAACCTGATTCCTGAACTGGCTGAATTATTTAGCTAGTTTGTTAACTGGTATTCCTTTTTATATAAAAAAACCCCTGAAAATAATAAACATAAACAGGAGATTATTTAAAAAAATATATAAACAGGATATCCCCTCTTCCCCGGTTTGTTCTGGCCTGGATATCCCTAGAGGAGGGGCACATGGTGTCTACCAATACTCTTGACCTCTTTAGGGAGAGGTGGGCACCGCAGGGAGTGGAGTGCTTTATTTGCCCCCCCAACTCTATTTTGATTTAATCCCTGCCCTCCCCTTCACTGTTGATCACGCAGCGTTGCCCTCTGAGAAGGCCATTGCTTGTCACTGGCCACTTGGGTGTTTATTTTCTTCCTGGTGATGGAATACTAATAAAGATTTATGCACTTGTTGTTTTTCACTGTGTCCGACACCTGCACACACGCGACTTGGGTACTGGAGTAAAATAAGTATAAAAAGAAAAAAATAAACTGGAGTATCAGAAAAAAAAGGAAAAAATTTAAAAACAGAAAATAAATTATCAATAGAGGTTTTGGAATCTCCTCAGTTCAGGGGACTGACTCTGTGCTGGCTGGGCCACAGTCAGTGTGTTCCTGTCAACCTGTGACAATCAGGAAAGTCCTGGCTGACCAATATAACCAAGAGATTTAGAATCTTCTCAGTCTATGGGACTGACTGTTCTGGCTGGGCCAGTCAGTCTGTTACTGCTGCTGTGTGTTTCTGCTTTATTTTTTGGAGGGGGAAAACTGATTCCTAAACCGGCTGAATTATTTAGCCAAAAGAATTTTAAAAAAAGAAAAAATATATAAATAGGAGATTGTTAAAAAAAAACAGGAGATCCCCTCTTCCCTGGTTATACTCTATTTTGATTTAATCCCTTCCCTCTCTTTCACTTTTTTGATCGCGCAGCATTACCCTTTGATGGGAAGGGCATTGCGCCTTGTCACTGGCTACTTGGACATTTCCTCTCTTCCTGGTGGTGGAAATTGAATAAAGATTTGTACACCTGTTGTCTTTCACTGTGTCTCATACCAAGAAAAAGAAAAAAATATATAAACAGAGGATTCAGAAACTCCTCAGTTCAAGGACTGACTCTGAGCTGGCTGGGTTACAGTCAGTGTGTTCCTGCTAATGCCGCTGTTGGTCTCTGTGTTTTGGAAGAGGAGAGTTTCTTTTTCTTCCCCCCCACCTTTTTTCCAGACAGGATATTTGTTCTTTTTGGTTTTCTTAGAGAAAAAATACAAACAGGGGATTCAGAATCTCCTCAGTTCAGGGACTGACTCTAAAAATAAACATAAACAGGAGATTATTGAAAAATATATAAAAAGGAGATCCCCTCTTCCCCGGTTTGTTCTGGCCTGGGTATCCCTACAGGAGGAGCACGTGGTGTCTACCAATACTCTTGACCTCTTTAGGGAGAGATGAGCACCGCAGGGAGTGGAGTGTTTTATTTCCCCCTCCAATTCTATTTTGATTTAATCCCTGCCCTCCCCTTCACTTTTTTGATCATGCAGCATTGCCCTTTGATGTGAAGGGCTTTGCTTGTCACTGGCCACTCAGGTGTTTCCTTTCTCCCTGGTGGTGGAAAATGAATAAAGATTTGTACACCTTGTGTCTTTCACTGTGTCTCACACCTGCACACACACAACATGGGTGCTGGGGAAAATATAAGCACTACCGCTGTTAGGCTAGAGTGTGGGGGAAAAGTAAAAAAAAGATAACCAGGGAATTAAAATCTTCTCAATCGAGGACAGGAGAACAAAAGATAACCAGGGGATTAGAAACTCCTTAGCTTAGAGCAATGACTCGGTACTGGCTGGGCCACAGTCGATGTGTTCCTGCTGGTTTTGAGGAGGAGAATTTCTTTTTCTTTCCCCTTATTTAGGGAAGATATTTGTTTCGCTTTGAGTTTCTTTATTGGTTTTTGTATTTGTTTTTTCTTTGTAAGAAAAAAAAGAAATTTAAAAAGTATAAACAGGAAATTGTTAGAAAAAATATAAACAGGAAATCCCATTTTCCCCGGTTATGTCCTGGCTGGGTATCCCTAGAAGAGGAGCACACAGTGTCTATCTATACTCTTGACCTCTTTAGGGAGAGTTGGACACCGCAGGGAGTGGAGTGCTTTATTTCCCACTCTAACTCTATTTTGATTTAGTCCCTACCTCCCCTCCACGTTTTTTTATGTAAACATAGCTCCCTCTGGGCTTTACTGTCACTGGCTATTTGGCCACATGGGTGTCTTTCCTGGTGATGAAATATTAATAAAGGTATTTTCACTTGGTGTTTTCACTGTGTCTTGCACCAACCCATGCACAAATATATGTGCTGGGGAAAAAAACAATAAATCTATAACTAGGAGATTAGAATCTCCTTAGTAAAGAAAAAGAAAAAAAAATGAACAGGGGATTTAGAATCTCCTCAGTTCAGGAGACTGACTCCGAGCTGGCTGTCCACAGCCAATATATTATGCAAAAGTAAATAAAGTGTGACTTGGTGATGGGATACTGGCCTCTATGCAGTTATTTCAGAATGAAAGGCTAGCCTTGATTTAGTGTGCTGACAGCCACTGACTGAAGGTTATTTCCCTTGACTTGGCTGAGGACTACTACCAGCAATGACAATTTTGTGACTCTGCAATATTATAGAATTGTGAATCTGACTAAGAGGCAAAGCATAAAGAAAGCAAGGCAAGGCAAAGCAAGATAAGGCAGGGAAGCAGCATTAGGATGATGGTTACTGGTGCAGCCCGAGGTGCAATATTGAAATGTAGAATACTCAAGAAGCCTCATACCATCCACGACAAAGCAGCCCACTTTGTCACTACATCCACAGATACCCACTCCCTCCTCCACCGAGGCTCAGTAGTGTGTCACATACTTAGCAATGTGTCCCATTCACAAGATGCTCTGAACATATTCACCAAAAGTCCTAAGACAGCTCACTTCAGTACATGACCACATGCAAGGGCAGCAGATATATGAGAACACAATTACCTGCAAGCTCCCCTCCAAGCCACTCACCATGCTCACCTTCCTGACATTGTCATTAGGACAAAATCCTGGATTTCTCTCCCTATCAGCATTGTTGATCAACATGCACCAAATGAACTACAGTGGTTAATGAACCACTTTCTTAAGAGCAACTAGGGATGGGTAATAAATGCTGGCCTAGCCAGTGAATTTAAAAAAAAAAGTGGACTTGAAGGGTCCACTTGAAGGGTTTTTTAAGACAGGCACATTTAATACCAATGCCTGTAGATCTGGGATGCATCTAGCTGGTGCACATGATCATGCTCTGAATTGTTGATGCCTCATGTTCAACCTGGAACCTCTTTGCAGCCAGTGGTGAGCTGAAGTTACCTGAGTTCCACATCGAGAACTCTTTGTCTAGTTTGCTTGCAGGGGATTGAAAGAAAGAGGCTGCATATTAATGATGCATGGTGTGCAATCAATAAGGTTGTTAATAGGCAACAATCTCCTAATAGGCAAATCATCACTGCCAAGAGATAATGACATCTTACTGCCTTGGACTCAGTAAAAAAGATGCAACAATTTGTCTCTGACATTGAGATAAGCATCGCTGAATATGAATCTGTCACATATCTCATTGTATACCATGTCATTCAAGCTCCTAAAAAGATTACACCTGATGTTTCAGTAATTTTATTGTAATAATATAATTGAATCTCACTCTTACCCATTCTGGGTTACATGTAACTCCAGATCTTCAGAAATGTGTTTGACTCTTAACTGCTCCTGAAATGGTCCAACAAGCCATTCAGTTCAAAGGCAGTTATAAATGTGGCAAGAAATGCTGGCCTTACTGGTGTTGTCCACATCTGATGATTGAATAAAGAAAACAAACTTACAGGAAGCACCGTTTCTATTTCAACTGGATTATTGTGTCCAACCCTGCACACCACACTTTAGGATGGATGTGATGGCATTAGAGAAAGTGCAGAATAGATGCATGGCAATCGTTCCAGGGATGAGGAACTTTAACGGACCAGATAGACTGCAGAAGCTAAGGCTGTTTTCCCTTGAGAAAAGATGTTGAAGAGGAGGTTTGGTAGAAGCACTTCAATCATTGATGGAAAGATCGATAACCTGGGCACAGATTTAAGGCAATTGGCAAAAGGAACAATGGTGACATGAGGAACAACTTCTTCAGGCAGTGAGTGCTTAATATCGTAAAATGCCAGTGTGAGAATGTGCGGGAGGTAGGTTCAACTGAGACATTGGATTAATACCTATAAAGAAATGTGTGCAGGTCTTTGGGAGAAGGGGAGAAATTTGCAATATGTCAACAGTTCTTTCAAGATCAGTCGCCTCAGGCGACTGACTGTGTGGAGTTTGCACGTTCTCCCCGTGTCTGCGTGGGTTTCCTCCGGGTGCTCCGGTTTCCTCCCACAGTCCAAAGATGTGCAGGTCAGGTGAATTGGCCATGCTAAATTGCCCGTAGTGTTACGTAAGGGGTAAATGTAGGGGTATGGGTGGGTGGCGCTTCGGCGGGGCGGTGTGGACTTGTTGGGCCGAAGGGCCTGTTTCCACACTGTAAGTAATCTAATCTAAAAAAAAAAAGATAGAACAGATATTACTGGCTGAATGACTTCCTTCTGTGCTATAACTATTCTATGACTCTACAATCCTACTTGAACAGATTAAAATTTCTGATCTTGGTGGATTGCATCCATTTTGAGAGAATCCAGGAAAGAGTTGGAAGAAGTATTGGCATACATATTTAAAAATCCCCTAAAAAGTGTGGTGCCAGAGTTGGCTAATCCAGTTGGCTAACATAATATCTACAGTTATGAAGTTCAATGATGGAAAATATAATAAAATAGTCAATGAAGATTCGAAGAATACCTAGATATGAGAAATATGATGAATAATCAACTGGGTCTCTTCCTTCAAGAAGAGTTAGAGAAATATGTAACACAGTAAGGGACTCTAAAAATCATGAAAGGTTTTGATATCAAATAAAATGGTTCATCCTGTGGGGAAGAATGTAACTATATACCAACAACATAAGACTGACACCAAGAAATCCAAAACAGAATTCAGAAAATAAAAACGTTAGAGTGGTAGGAATATGAACTTGCTGCCAAAGGGAGCAAAAATATAGATGAATTGAGGGAGGAAATTGTAGTTTTTGATGAGAAAAAGAACGGAGAGATTCAAATGAAGCTCAAATGTCAGCATGGACTGGTTGGGTTCAATGATCAGTTTTGGTGTAATTCTATGGCCTG
Source organism: Chiloscyllium plagiosum (assembly GCF_037043375.1). NCBI lineage: Eukaryota > Metazoa > Chordata > Chondrichthyes > Orectolobiformes > Hemiscylliidae > Chiloscyllium > Chiloscyllium plagiosum. Next base: position 14,949,016 of record NW_028270145.1, on the reverse strand, counting down.
TGTGTAATATTGATAGCAGGTACATTTTTGATACTGGCATTATGTTCAACTCAAGAACTTTAAAATCAACAGAAATAAACAACACCGGCAGCAAAAACATTGAAGTTTCTGGAGAAACTTGACAAGTTGGCAGCACCTGTGGAGAGACAGTGGAAATCAACAACCGGAAGACTTCAATTTCCAAGTTTAAGAACCATTTTATTAGAAAGTTTCTCATTTCTATCTTTATTAAAGTCTTACAATATAACAATGTCATAAAAATACAACACCTTACAAATGATTGATACATTAAAGCCTAGGAATTGAAAGTAAACTAGATTAAAGTTTAATCCCAGTAGTATTGCTAAAAGGGTTCTTATGTTGTCTTTTCAAGGTGCCAAATAGCTCACGATTGGAAATTGCTTATATGTACATAATCCATCACAATTCCAAAATTAGAAACGTTTACAAAGTACATTAAATTACAATTTTTCCTCATGAGAGCCAGTACAGGGAGAAATTTTTAACAAGATAGAGCAACTCTTTTAAAATCTCACTGTAAAACTTTCTTGAATAAGAGAAATTTTTTTTAGGTTACTTTTGCAATTGAGTATCCACATGTTGAATTTTTACATGTCTTGTGGGTATATGTCTCATTTCAGCTAGTGAACTAACACTGTAATAATTCACCCTCCTTTTAAAAAAGTTCAAAGCATATACATACAATGAAAGCTTGTTTTAATATAATTTTGTCCCAAAGTGATTCGTATAAGATTTTGTTCTGTGTAAATCATGTATTTTTATATAAAAAATTATTATAGTGCCACTTAGTCAGTTACAATTTTTTTTTACAATTAAGTGATGTGAAGGTTAGAAATGTTCGTATTAAGTATGAGAAAATGTAAAACAAACAGACAAGAGTAACAAGCTGTATAGATGTCTATGTATGCAAAAGTGGACACATTATGTCCACATAAAGTTAGCACCCAGACTCAAAGATAGCACCATTATAACATGCAGCTTTAAAAGATTTCAAACTCTTCAACATTTGATTAATGAAAGCTATTGGAAATACAGTGCAAGGTATCTGTTGAACCTTTAGCATATTGGGATTGATGGCAGCCTGTAGACGCTGGCTCCGATCAGAGGTATATGTAGGGCGTAGGTTCCATTTCACTTACGTTCCCATTGAAGTTACCATTCTGGTTTGAATCAGTCCTTAAAAACAACAAAAAAGTATTTTATATTCCTTTCTTTTAAAGTACCTGTGTGCATAACTGGAGCAGTTGACTAAATATAACTGTAGCACATAAACATAAGTTAGATGGGCTTAATTGACAATTTGAAAGTCAAGCAAATGGAGGGATATTTTGGAAACAGTACGTAACTTTGGGAATCTCTTCTTAAGATGGCTCTACTAGGTCAACCGTACTCAACCTCCTTCATTCTGTGGTTCACAATAATTCACTTTGCACAAGAATGGGACACTTGATGGGAGAGTATATGGAATGCACTTTATTCGCATATAGTGCAGAAGAACAGTATATAGAGTCATAGAGATGTACAGCACAGAAACAAACCAACTTGTCCATGCCAACCAGATATCCTAAATTAATCTAGTTCCATTTGTCAGCCCTTCTTATTCATGTATGTACTGGCTTCTGGTTTCTCCACCTTCAGAGCTGTTCAACAAATTCTTGAAAAATATACTCTTTGCCTACTCCAGAGTTACATTTCACGGATAGGTTTCATTGATCTATCTGTCATCTAATCCTTTAAATTTGTCGTTTATGACAGACAATGTCTACAAAATTGATTTGGTGTTCTGTTTGTTTTTAAATTGTTTGAAGACCAATTTAATTGAACAATTAGTTGTCTAAACATTTTCTCAATCCATTTTTAATTTTTTCCTCTAACTATGAGTTTTATAGTTGTCATTAATGTTATACATCATTATGATGGATACAGTTATAATCATGTCTCCACCTTGATGTATCTGAATGTTTTCTTGCTTCTGTTCAGACGACAAGTTACGGTTATAAGTAAATGAAATCATTACTCTTTAACTCGTCAATGTATCCAAGCAGGTGGAAATTTCACTTTGGTGTAGTGTTATTCTGGGACTGATATTGAACTAGGGAGTTTGTTAGGGCAGAATACATGGACATTTAATCTGCATCTAATTTGTATCTATGGTTTGTATCCATGCTGCATCTATGGTTTTAGTTCAAGAAAAAGCATAGAATGTACCTTTACTTAGAAACAAACACATTTTGTAGCATGCCATTTCAGAATTAATCTTTTGGGCAAAAGAATAAATGCTCTTAGTAGTTGTTTACGTATAAATTGATGCAAGAGGCCAGAAGTTAAAGCCCTGGGCCCACTGTCATTTTGCCTATGCTTTCATGAGAAATATGAAGGTGAGTACTAAATCCTCCAATTATTTTACCTGATTGTATCCTTCAAATTGTTACTGTACCGTGTTCAGTAAAATGTTATATGTGACATGTTAATGGGCACCAGTTTCCTCTCTAGTTCTGACCTCCCAGAGGCATTGTCAGATGGATCTTTACTGATTCTCAAGGATTTTCAATTCTACAATAGCCTTGTAGAATTTAATAATAGAGCTAGGCAAAGAGGTTTGGTTCCTACTATGCTGCCCTGCATTGGCACTGCAAATTGCTTACCTTCAGCACATGCCTTTGTACATTCATCCTGCGTATTGAACCTGTTTGCATTTCCATTGCATCCACCATACCAGAACCGTGTGCACGTTTTAGTCTTTACATCATAGTACCACTTAAGAGAAAAATTTCGGCAATTTCCCTCATCCCGACGTAGTTGACATATATCATTAACTGTGAAAACATATGTAATAAAGGTGAATGTTAAACAACTGAGCAGAGCATAATTCAGGAGAATTTAAAATTGTGTATATGCACCAACTTAGATGGATGAGGGGTGGAAAAGAAAAAGTGTTTCCAACAAGAGAGAATCTAACTAATATTCAATGACATTACCGTCGCTGAATCCTCTACTATCAACATTCTGGGGGTTACTATTGATCAAACATTGAACTGGAGTAGCCATATAAATATTGTGACTACAAGAGCAGCTCAGAGGCTAGAAATCCAGCAATAAGTAACACACCTCTTGGCTCCCCAAAGCTCGTCCATGATGTACAAGACACAAGTCATAAGCTTACCAAAAATGACACCTAGTCTACTTCTGGTAAAATTCAATCCTCACTCCCTCCACTACCAATGCAAAGTTGCAACAATGTGTACCATCTGCAAGATGCACTAAAGAAATGCACAAAGGCCCCTTAGACAGCATTTTCTGAACCCACAACCACTACCATCTTGATCGACTAGGACAGAAGATACATGGGAAAGTCACACATAAGTTCCCCTCCAAGCCACTCATCATCCTAAATTGGAAAGATATTGCTGTTCCTTCACTGCCACCTGGTCAAAATCCTGGAATTCCCTCTTTAGCATCATTGTGGGTGTACCTACACCAAAAAAGACTGCAATTCAAGAAGGCACCCACGACATTAGTTCTTCTGTAACTAATGATAGACAATAAATGCTGGCCCAACCAGAAACAGCTACATCCCATGAATGAAAAACAAAAAAATAATTGTTACACAGAACAAAGCTCTGACCAATCTCCTCTCCAAAGTCTTTCATCAAATATCAGCTAAGCTTCCTGAACTGTACAATTTCATTTCTACAGTGAATATCCATGAAGTAGTAATACAGCAGCACTTACTGCAGAAATATCAACATTGTTCAAATGCACTTCACCCCTTGATCTTCAGCCCATGTCTTAGTGTACACTAAATCTTTTCCACACAACAGCTCTGTGATTGCTCACCTGGACTGATTCCAGGTTAAGTATTGCATCTATTTTGCTATTTACATCCTCATTTTCAACATCCTCCTTATTCTTGCATATCCTTTCCTCTGTAATCCTCTTCAGGACCAAAACCCTTCAAGATATCTGTCCTCCTCCTATTCTGGTCTCTTGTGTATCCCTGATTTCAAATTGCTTCACGTTGTTAGAGGTTGTGGTGTTGGCTTTCTAAGCTCTGTGCAATGCAACCTTCTCCTGAAACCCTCACTTTCCTTTTTGATGCTACTTAGGACTTATCTCTCTTTTGCTATAAGATGTATCAAATCTTATGTTTGTATCTCTGTTTTGCTCATCTGATGTAACATCTGCTTAAGTTGTTCAGAGCCATATTTTGTATTGAGAGGTCCTGCCCTAAGTTCTGGCAGATCCTATTTTATTTAAGGGTTAGCGCAGCATTAAGACCAAGAGTGACAATCCTCTTTTGTGCCAGTTCCTCATTGCCCTTGACTTCCCAACATTTCAAAAAGCGAGCTATTTTGTTTTTGAATACTTTCAGTGACTTAGCCTCCACCATGCTCTGGAATTGAGAATTTCAGACATTCATTACCTCTGTGAGAAGAAACTCTTTCACAACTCAACTTTAAATGAGTACTCACTTATAATGTTACTGAGTCACCTAGTTCAAGATTACCCCACTGAAGAAAACATCTCCCAACATTTATCCTGTCAAGCCCCCTCAGAATCTTGTATGTTTTAATAAGACCCTCATTCTTCCTAACTCTAATGAATAATAGCCTCAACCTGTTTAGTGTGGCAGAAGTGGGTACTGCAGATGCTGGAGATAAGAGTCAAGATTAGGGTGGTGCTGGAAAAGCACAGCAGGTCAGGCAGCATCCGAGGAGTAGGAAAATCGATGTTTCAGGCAAAAGTCCTTCATCAGGCTGTCAATCCATTCATTCCAAGAATTAGCTCAGTGAATCTCCATTGCCATCTATCCTTCTTTAAATAAAGAGACCAAAACTGTGCAGGTTCACAAACATCCTGTACAGTAGGTAAAAACGAGGACTGCAGATGCTGGAAACCAGAGTCTGGATTAGAGTGGTGCTGGAAAAGCACAGGCAGCATCCGAGGAGCAGGAAAATTGACATTTCGGGCAAAAGTCCTTCATCAGGAATCCTGGACAGTGTCCTGTTCAGTTGTAACAATACTTCCCTACTTTAAACTCCAAACTGCTAGCAATAAAGGCCAATATTCCATTTGTTCTTCTAATTACTTGCTGCATCCACAAGCTAACCTCTTGTGTTTCATGCACAAGAACACCCACAACCCTCTGCACTATATTTCTTTGGAGTCTTTCTCCATTTAAATAATAGCCGGCCTTTTGATTCTTCCTATCAAAGTGCAAGACTTCACACTTTCCTAATTAAACTCCATCTGTAAGTTTTTGCCCACTCATTAAACCTATCTATAACCCCTTGGAAATTCCTTACTGACTCATAACAATAAGTCTTCCCACCAACCAGACATTCTCATAACCACTATTCTGAGGTGTGTACAGTACCAGTTCCAGCAGAATCCAGCGTCTTTTCAAATTCTTCTCACTGTTAGGGGTGAGAGGTGGCACAACTGAAAATACCGTGTTTTACATACTCTGCATCAAATGTCAGTATTTAGCCAATCCAGCTCAGCTCCAATAAGGAGTTGACACAGAGTAAAACTTCATCAGAACTGCCCTATCACCGAATCTTCAATCAGTTACAGTCACTTCTTCATCTTCAATACAGAAGTTGTCTTCTAGGCATCTGGAAATTAACATTTGTAGTGGGAGATTGGTGTAGTCAAATTGGCTATGTTGCGTGTGTCTGAATTTACTTTGCATTAAAATTCATGGAATGAAGAAATCCAATTGGCTGATCTGATCATGTCAGGTTACATGTTGGGGATTAAGTTAATATTAACCACCTCTCCTTGCCAATGTCTTATGCTTTTGGTGGGGAATACAATTCTTTAGGTGTGATGCAGAGTTCCTTTAACATTGCTCCATCAAACACTCTTTCCTCAGAGAATATGGTTACATACAATGGGAAAATTTCTCTATACTAATTGTATGGTGCTATCTCTTCCTTAAAATTTATACATAAAAGAAAATAGGAATAGAAGCAGGCCACAGTCCCTTAAGCCTATTCATCATTCAGTGAGATCATGGCTGATCTGTAATTTAACTCCAGAAACTCGCTCTTCGCTCCATATCCCTTAATAACCTTTAGCCATTAAAAATTGATCAGCATCAGATGTAAACTTAAACACTGATCATAGAACTCCTACAGTGTGGAGCAGGCCATTCAGCCCATCAAGTCCACATCAACCCTCTTCCAGGGAAGACACCTTACCTGCAGCTACTCGGTCTATCCCTTTAAAATATTTTGTGCACTTCTATAAGATCACCTCTCATTCTTCACACATCCATTTAAGCACACACGCATATGCATGCAAACACCCACACAGCCACGCAGTTTTTCACCTTCTGTCATTGGTCAAAATGATCATACAAAATAAGAGCAGAAGTTTACCATTTCAGTCCCTTGAACCTTCTTCACAATTCATGAAAATCATTGCATCAAAATCTCCACATTTCCACTTATCTCCAGTAGTCTTCAATTTTCTTGTCTAACAAGAAGTAATCTACCTACGCCTTAAAAATACTTAATGACCCCACTTGCACAGCCTTCTGAGTGAGAGTTCCAAAGTCACATAACCCTTTGGGAGGAAATATTTTACTCATCTTTTCCTCCAAGGGTGAGCCCTAATTTTAAAACATTGCCATCCAGTTTTGGACTGACCCACAAGGGGAAACATCTTTCCCAAGTGCATCTTTCAGGATTGATTCAGGATCTTGTGCATGTCAATCACATCACTGTGACCCTGCCTGATCTCTGTTGACCTCAACTTTTCTCTCTCTCTCTGTCTTTTTTCTGTATTCCTCAAAGGACATTGGGTGGTCTCCTTTCCCTGCTTACATTTACTTTTCTCTCAGCCTTGTCCAATCTCCTGTCTACTCCTTTATTTCTCTGGAGAGATTGTCCAGAAAAGTATGAGCAAAACAGGCACTCATTTTGTTGGATGGTGAAGGTGCTGATAGCTATGAAGAGTAGGTAGCATTTACCTGACAATGTGATTCCTGCAGGCTTGGGTTCTGGTATGTTTTCTTCTAGTACTGTGGAAGAAAATGGTGAGGTATTCAGTTTAATCTTTTTTCAATCAGCTATTCTCTAAAACATCTGCCAGAAAAACAACTGAACAGCGGACAGTGCTGATTCTAGGCAATTTGGTGTATTCCCTCCCCGGCTATATTACTTACTTGTTTTTGTGCATTCTGTAATGCACTCAGCTTCTGTGTCAAACCTATTACCATTACCGTCACAGCCGCCATACCAGAACTGAGTGCAGATGTTGTTTTTGCTGTCAAAGAACCATTTTGCACTATACTCTAAGCACTGCGATCCAACGTCAAAATCCAGCATGCACCGATCTGTGAAATTTATGTGTAAAATATGAATTGTTAACACAAACTATTAGAATAAAATGGGATAAGGCAATGCTAATGCAAGTTGAAAAGTCATTACTGTCACTCCATTGGTGTTTGGTATCATCATGGTGGAAAATTCCTCATTAGTTTTGCAACATCGCTGCAGGAGACAAACTTCATGTAATACTAGCAGTGCAGAGTTAGTTTATCTGGTGACACAGGGACCTATCTCAAGAGGTTGACAGCAAATGTAACTGAAAAGATAATGGCGCTGTGTAGTAATAATTTCTCTTCGCCTGTGAGGGAGTCTTGCCCCTTGACTGGCCCATATACGGCAACAAGGAGTTTATTGCATTGCGGACCTGTATGGACTGTAACATATGGAAAGGCTCACAGCCATCTGCATATGTATTCAAAGCTTTTGAATCTCCTCATATTGTACTGAATCCAGCGAGACTGCAAATTAAGTGGTTTCAGAGCAGCGTGTTTCAGCGGAAGAACTTTGTTAAATATTACCAGGCCATATCAGTGATTCACTGGAACTTTGTGCCTTTCTTTACTCACATAACAAGAAGTGTATGTTACAACATTATACATCAGGCAATGTAACAATAATTAGTCCAGTAAGCCATCCCTGACCCAAACTAAATTACCCAATTTATTTATATAACACTGTAAGAAAATCCTGTTTGGTTCAATATAAATCAAAGAAATGAAATAGAATGAAACAGCTCCTGTAGTCAGAGTGTACTCCATTGGAAGAATTCTGGCTTGAGGATTCATTGTTGATAACCGTTGGAAATGGAATTGCTGGTAATTACGCCAGCACTCAAATTTCTACCTGCCCCTCAATACTTATCACTGAGTTATATGTGTTAAAAGTCGGAGAAAGTGAGGACTGCAGATGCTGGAGACCAGAGTTGAAAAGTGTGGTGCTGGAAAAACACAGCAGGCCAGGCAGCATCCGAGGAGCAGGAGAATTGACGTTTCGGGCATAAGCCCTTCTTCAGGAATCAATGTGTTAAAAGTCTACTTACTTATGCGCAATATACAACATAGGAATGAGTTGTTCTATCCAGATGTGCATTTCATGCTCCATATCAGCTACTGCAATCCTTTCTCATTTAACATTACCCGCCTGACTAATTCTTCCTTTTTTCCTCATATGCTTACCTATTTTTCCCAGAAATGCCATATTGTTTTTCTTAATCATTCTACTTAGGAGCAAATTTCATATCAACCTCGCTGATTAAATATATTTCTTCTGAATTCGATATTTGCCTTCTTGATGAATATTTTGCATTGATTGCCTTTAGGTTTGTTCTTCCCCTTCAGTGAAAACTGTATATCTACTCTATCAAAGCCTGTCATCATCTTAAAGACCTCCATCAGGACACCTTTTAGTCCTCTCTGTTCAACGAAAAAGGGACCTAGCTTGGTAATCCTTGCTTGACAGGCAATATCATGGTACATTCTATTTCTTGCCTCCCTCTCCCTTTTAGAATTCATATTGTTTTGATCGCCATATTGTAAGTGTGATTGAACCAAATTTAAGGACATGTTAAGCATACTTGCTCACTTATAAAATTTTCTCTGTCTACTGTTTGGTTTGATTATTTTTGGTGGACATATTGGCCTTTTAATGATTTGTGCATTTGTATCCTCAGATCACTTCGCTCCTCTAACTTATTCAGGTTTTTACTTTACAAAAATATAATGCACCACACTTGCTGAAATTCTTGACCAATTACATGCCTGTCTGTAAGTTTCTGACAATTTATTGCCATTTTTTATATTATTGACACCTCTGGCCACCAAGCCTCAATTTTAGAAATGGTTTTGTTGAATTCAAACTTTAAATAATTAATATAAATTGCAAATATCAATGATCCCTGCACTGATCCGTATTGAACCATCTGTCATTGTGAATCAGTAGGGGCTGGCACTGCAATAGCACCCACAACCTGCAGAAAACTTTTTTAAAGCGATCATAAGTCGCTACATACTAACACTTCCTCTACAAGCCTATATCTCTCTCATCTTTTTATGATGATCCTTGAATCTACCTCTTCGACCAAGATTTTTGTCACCTTTTTTAATATCTCCTTTTAGAATAAAATCCCTATAGTGTGCAAACAGGCCATTTGGCCCAACAACTCCACACTGACCCTCCAAAGAGTGTCTGACCATTAGTCTACATTTCCCCCGACTAACACACCTAGCCTACACATCCCTGAACACTATGGGCAATTTAGCGTGGCCAATTCGCCTAACCTGCACATCTTTGGACTGTGGGAGGAAACCCGCACAGACATGGGGAGAATGTGCAAACTCCACACACAGTCGCCCGAGACTGGAATCAAACCCAGGTCCCTGGTGCTTTGAGGCAGCAGTGCTAACCACTGAGCCACCGTGCTGCCTAACTTTTGTGGTCCATATCAAATTTATTAATGCTTCTGTAAAGACTCCAGAATGGTTTACTTAATTAAAGGCGGCTGAATTTCTGTACTATTGCTATGTAGAAAGTATTACACATTGAAGGCCTCTTCCATATGCAATAACTGAAACAAACTAAATAATAACAAAAATTGTGTACTTGACATTTCGATAAGCTGTCCTCGCAGTAAAAGAAGCACATGAAACTAGTGACCAATTCACAGTCCTGCTCAGGACAAAGAATGACACTTGGGAAAGAAACAGTGGCTTGGATTTTTGAAAGATACTGTGTAGCATGGAGAGTAGATTGAGGAATGCTAAAACAGTGAGAAGTTTTAGTCTCTAATTAGTTACTGTCAGATGATTATGCTGCATTGGATATGTGCCACATAGCTGAATTAAAGAAAATGAGATAATGTGCCAAATTGGAAAGGTTGAAATGGTCACACTGTGCATGGAGGATATTAGCATTAGAGTGATGTTGGGGAAGAGAGAGCTGTTGATAACAATACAAAGTGTGATGGCAATGTCACCCGACATTTGTGTCTAGCTTACAATGACCAAGAAAATAATTATATAGCACACATTCTCCTTGTAATATTCCAGCTCTGTACAGTTTCCATTACCAATACAGTCATAGCTCTACTGGATTATCCTGACTATTACAATGGACACCAATATCATGCCCAGCCCCTCTACATTACACAGTGCTTTGCAACCTCCAACGTACAATTCACATGGTCGATGATAGAAATCATTTAATATACACTGTATACTGGATTATATTATCCCTTTGCAATATGAAAATAAAGTTTAACCAAGGGATATTTTTAGCTCAACATCAAGAATGAATGTGATATGCTCACACAAATTTCCATTTCACTGCTGCTATGCATTTTATAGAAACAGTATTCATTAACACTTACCCGTTTCTGGGTGCTCTAATGGTTCCATAGACTGGAGATCAGGTGTGGTTTCGACATTTTTTTCTGGGGATTTTTCTGGGGATTTTGGAAGGAAAACATATAAATTTTGCGAAAAAAATGCTTCACACTCACTCAAACTGTATTTCATTGCAGCAAAAGACTTCTTAAACAGATTGATTCCCTTCTAATAAGTAATAAGTAAATTTATTTGACTGATATGAAGTATTTAATTGTTCCTAGCCTACACGGAGCTCAGAATTTATGGCATTGTACATTATTGCAGATAGGATAAAATTTCTCCTGTTTTTTTGGAACAGAATTGCCTGACTTATGCAGGTAGAGGGCTGATGGTGGCTCAGGCAAATATTCTGGGGATGAGGGTTCAGGTCCCACCACTGGTGGAATTTAAATTCAATTAACAAAAACAAAATCTGGAATTTAAAACAACAAGTGCTGGAGATCACAGTGGTTCAGGCAGCATCGGTGGAGAGAGAGCAAGCCAACATTTCAAGTCTGGAAGACTCTTCATCAGAGCTAACATGATTGTGACTAGAATCTATCGTCAATTGTTGTAAAATTCTATTTGATGCTTGATGGAATGAAATCTGACTTCCTGACCCAGCCTAAGTGCAACTCCAGATCCACAGTAATGCAGTTGACTCTTCACTGCTCCTTGAATAGCCAATAAATCTTCCAGTTCAAGAGCAATATAGGAATGGACAACAAATGCTATTCAACTCCACGAAAGAATGAATTAAATATCAGAATTAATTCCAAGGTGAGCAGAATCCTGAGACTAAATATTGCAAAAAATGAGCTTGCAATCACAGCCATTGCAACACACCACCATGTTCCCACACCAACATTTCTGTCACATGTCTGCTGCAGTGTTCCAGCGAGCGTTAGCACAAACTTGAAGAATAATATCTCATTTTCTGCTTGGGGACCCAGCAGCCTTTACTACTCAAAATCAAGCTCAAATTTGGCTTAGAGCCAGATTCTGTCCTTGTATGATTTTTACCCATTCCACACCCAGTTCTGCTATGACACAGATTGCTTTTAGCACTCCTTCCCACATACTCCTCCACCCATTATCGCATTAAATGGGTTGCATTCAAGACAGCTAACCCATTTCCTCACTCTTATCTCTTATTATCTCTTTGCTTTTCGTTTGTCCTGGCCTGCTATTCATTATCTCCTCGTTCTGAGGTCCATCTCCACCTATCCCCTCTGTGCATTCCCCTGTACCCTACAACCCTCCCAATCCCCACTTCAAAACGAATACCTCACAACTAACAGTTTTGAAGAAGTCACCAAACTTAAAAACATTATCTCTACTTTCTTCCCATAAATACTGCCAGACCTGCTGACCTTCTCCAGGAATTTCTGTTTTTGTTTTAGATCCTCAGCAGTTCTTTGTTTTATATCATTGTCACTCAAAAATGCTGAAAGGGCTTCCCGCTGCATCTTTATTACACAAGTATCAAGATATATTTTATTTTAAGATAATTGGCAAAAGTAAAAACAAGGACAACATGACATAAAGCAGATCTATGCAACAAGTTATTAGGTTCCACGGAAACAGCAGGCAAGTGAAACTAACTTGGTTTTCCTTTCAAAGTAATGCTGCAGGAATGATGGACTGAATAGTCTCCTCTTAGCTGTATATTTCTATGACTTACAACTGCTCAATGGGTTACAATAGATGTGGGGTTTAATTTACACCTAACATGTCCTGTGTTTGAATTGTAATAGTTTATACTGGGTAAGATGAGAAAGTCATTTTTTTGTTCAGGTGCAATTGTATATTAATCCAGATTTGAACAGAAACCATTCAATTAGGTTTGTTGAAAAGTCATTTGCTACCTTGTTTGGGTTAGTATTGAATGTATTACTCACTGGTTGTAAATGTTCCATCATAAGTAGCTTTTGCCTTAGACTGATAGAATCCTATCACAATGATATTATATTCCTCCCCACTTTCCAGATCTTTTAGCATGATCACAGGATCACTGACGTTTGTCTTCGACACAAGAAGGTTCTCGCTCACTTTGACCACAGTAACCTCATAATTATCAATGTGTTGAGGTTCAGTCTGGGCCACGTGTAGGACAATGCTGTCTTCTGTGACACTGAAGCTCGATAATTCCAAGCCTACAGCAACAGATCGAAGATAGAAGTGGAAAGGAGTCAGATATATTAAAAACAAAACTATTTGCTATTTCACTTTTAAAACAGAAAAAACAAACAAGATAATATTACTGCATTCAGCCTGTTACGTTCAGACAATGACTAACATTTTCTGGACAATAAACTACACTCTGCATCTATATACCCTGCAGAAAATCTACTAAGGACAACTCATATAAACTCCTGAATATCTATTCAATTTTGCAGTCCTCTGGTCCCACTACCTGCCAATAAACAATCTATTCATCCACAAAACAACCCACCTTAACTGTTGGACACTGTTGCTCAGATTTGCTCTTTCTGTCAATATCAGACAGAAAGAAATAGAAGGCATAACTAGGTATGTTGAAGTACTTTTAATCAAAGGAAAGACAATGGATTTTATTTTCTAACTCACTAATTTCATTTAGCAATGAAAGAAACTCAAGCAAAAAATTACAAGATTGCATGGCCTCCTCATCTCAGGAACCACTTTGTTTAATCCTTCAGAAACCTATTTCCTTTTAACCCAAATGCCATATTATAGCAAAGAGATTTGTGATATTCTTTCTCAGTGGTAAGTTAACACAATTTATAAGCCAGTGAGCTTTTTTTCCCTGCCAGATTCCAACATAGTTAAATTGATTACTGAACCTTTCATCTCCTCATATATCTGTTAATCTTAGGTTAGTGGCAGGTATGGTTGGCAACATTTCCTTAAAAGGCTACTTAATAGCTACAATTTCCAACTCGGTAATTTGAAGCATCAAATGTCACTGTACTAGACTCTGACCAGAAGCACACATAATCAATCATCTGCTTTGGGCATATCATATCTGAAGTTATAGTAGAATCACACTAATTGGCCTTGCTATCCATAGATTGGCTAGTGGTTGCAAGTAGATCTGCGTACTAATATTTAGGCACCTTTGTTGGATTCTTTCCTTTGCTGACACAAGAACATATGAAATAGGAGCCCATTTCACCATTCAACAAGATCATGGTTGATTGTTTTATGAATTCAGCTCCACTTACTCCCCTGTTCACCATAACCTTTAATTCATTTACTGTTCAAATATCTATTTATCATTACCCTAAAAAACATTCAACGAGGTAACTTCAACTGCTTCACTGGGCAGGGAATTCCACAGATTCACAACCCTTTGGGATCAGAAGTTCTGCCTAAACCTGCTCCCCTTTATTTTGAAGTTAAGCCCCCCTAGTTCTAATTTTACCTATCAGTGGAAATAACCTTCCTATTTCCATCTTATCTAATGCCTTCATAATCTTATAGGTTCCGATAAGATCACCCCTCATTCTTCTCAATTCTAATGAGTATAGTCCACTCTATTCAATCTCTCCTCATAAGCCAACCCTCTCAAATCCAGAATCAACCTCGTGAACCTCCTCTACAGTGCCAGTACATTCTTTCTCAGATAAGGAACCAAAACTGTACATGGTACTTCAGGTGGAGCCTCACTAGCATCCTATACTGCTGTAGCGTAACCTCCCTATTTTTAAATTCTATTCCTCCACCAATGAAGGATAATATTTTAATTGCCTTCTTAATTACTTGCTGCACCTGCAAACCAACCTTTTGTGCTGCATGTACAAGGATGCCCAGATCCCTCTGCACAGACATGTATTCAACTTTCGTCAGGAGCTAGCTACAGATAAGACTTGCAATCATACTTGAGCAAGGAATCAAATTATCATTGCTAAAACTCTGATATGATTTTTTTGTATCCCAGTCACCCCTTCCTACCAGCTCAAAAAGAATCCCAAGGGAATGTGGCACTGACTTCAGGAAGGAGAAGTGAGAAAGACACGTTATACTTGCCAAAATACCAAATGAAAAATAATAGGTTTCTCACAAATCATGATGCATCACTAAATTAAATTACATCGGAAGACTTAAATTTCAAGTTACAATTGAATATGTATGAGTTATAAATATTAAATAATGATTTTAGGAGGTTGGTAAGATCCATACAAAAACCCAGAAGCTTAAAGGAATCATTAAGGTTTTATGGTGCAAGATTGACAAGAGAATTATAAACGTCAGGACAATAAGAGAAGGGACACCTCGTTTAGGTTTTCAAGGGATGTTGAGTGTATGATGATAGACGAAGGGAAGTGGGGCATTTCCACAGTTTTGTGGTCCTGGAAAACGAGTCTGTATCAGCAAAATTGAAGTGTGTTGATTATTTCTTCAATGAGTCTGTTGAGCATGTCCTGCCCTAAACGAATGGCTCTCAATAATGGCAATAACTTACCTTTAAGTTTTTCTGAGGTGGCTGGCAAGTCTTTTGTGCTAAACACACAAAATGAAAGAAAAGATTAGTTTCACTAAAATAGGACTAAATATTTTTTAAAAAGCAGAAGTTCTGCAGTGGACCAATTCTTACTGTTGTTTGGGAGACTCTCCGAATGCTTCACTGCTGGGCTGGTCACTTTGGAATAATCCGCAATGTCTCTGCAGCTCAGGAGGAAGATGTAGCCCATTCTCAGCTGTGAAGAAGTAAATATTTTTTTAGCTCCTTTCATGTAGTATTAGAACCAAAATCCTACAGTGTCCTTCAGTGTTGAACTTGGGAAAGTCTATAGGATTATGGAACACTGAGCCATAACGAGCAGATAGTTTTGGGTTGTTAGCTGATCCCAATTAAGTGATTGAAGGGCTAATGCAGTTGACCTCAATTTTCTAGATGACCTCTTGAGGAATAGAAAAAAAAATCCAGGAATCATTTCCATGATGTATAACAATATAGTAATCCTTTCTACTTTCCAGCAGCTACGTGAGAGAGAAAAGAAATAGGCTCAGCATGATGCTAATCAGAGTTAAATAGTCTCCCAGGTGCAGGCTATACGAAGTTATGCTGTTTGGATGAGGCAACGGAGATAGTTAAGCATCTGTGGTACTATATCCCAGTAAAATGCATCTTTGGGAGAAATGGGAAGCAAATGACAGGAAAGAATTAAAACAAATACGTGCAGTAACACAAGGCACCAGAAATACAAAAGGAAAACCAGGAATCATAGGTTCTCAACAGGTAAAAGGACATTTCTGTCCTTTACCCCATTTTGGTTTTCGCTCTGAAAGTGGTGCCGAAGCAAGGTCTAGGATTACAGTACGATGATATTTAAAAGTCACTGATAGCTATATTACCACAAAATTAATCCTATCTCCTTCTAACTGGTGAAAATTTATAGTAGCCTAATTTGGTTTTACTTATTCAATTTACTTCAATTCTCTAACTTGCACTTTTAAATCTGTGTATCTCTGGGTATGAAAGGTTCAAATGGTAAGGAGGAACCTGTTTCTAAAAAGGGTCCAAAATCAAAATTAAGCCTGGAAAACAAACTGTTTGATAATATTTGACTAATTTGTTTTGGTAGGTACTGTGAGATTTTTAAATATTATATGAACATGTAAGCAGTGTATACTATCCATAAGAATGTAGCAACTCACTAAGATTAACTTGAGAGCATCTTGAACATCTGCAACATCAATTCCATGGACTGGACACCCCTGAGAAGCTCACTCTCCACACTAATCATTCCAGCCTGTAACTTAGCTCTTATTGGCTATAAATTAATAGGAATCACGGTCCCAACCAAATCAGTCATTTGATTTGCCTAACCTTTAACTTCTCCAAGGTAGCAATTTGTTTTTAGTTAAATATTGAAACGAAACTGCAATCTTTTACGATATTTTTCTTTTAAATCCAATGATAAAATGTTTGTTGATGATTGCGAGATGCCTGATTTTACCTATGCTCCTCCCCCAAAGTTGAGGACAGTGTGAACTGACAATTCTACATGAATTAGCCAGCAAAATGTTTCAGCCAGAGTTCTCTGGGTATTAAAGATGGTGAGGATATCGCATGCAAACACTCCAGCGAATACAGAACAGCTTCTCCAACATTGAAAGCACTGAGCTGATTTTGCACAAGCTGATTACACAAAGCTAAATTTTTAAATGGCATCAATGGAAACAAAATGCTCAGTTAGAATGAAGAATAATCATGAGGAGATGTACATGTATTTAATTAAGTCACCTCCATGTCCCAATGGGATTGTTGCTGGGCATCAAAAACAAGTAGAACAAAACTAACTAAGACAATAATTTAATTGTTCAAACAGTTTTCAAACAGAAAAAAAAAATTCTGCTCTGGGGATCTGTGGAAGTTTTAAATTTTTGGAGATCCAACCTCATAAGGAGCATATTGAATACCCCAGAATCCCAGAGACAAGGGTGGGTGGGTTACTCTTTGGATGGTTGGTTTGGACTTGTTGGGCCGAAGGGTCTGTTTCCACACTGTAGGGATTCTATTATTTATTTAGTGCATTAAGAGTGCTAGAATATTTATTGGATTTTTATTCCTAAATGCATCAGGGAATTGGGAATATTATCTTTGAGGAGAGATTTTCTGGAGTGGAACCTTGTGCCAGCGATATGGGATTTGGTCACTAGTTGAAAAGCCAAGGCGCGCACACATAACCTCCATCTGAGAAGGTGTGATGGTATTATTTGCTAATCAGGCACTTGACTGGCCTAACATGGGTCTTTCCCTGTGCTGTCAACCCCAGGGTCAGAAGTTTGACCAGCAACCAGGAATTTGAATGGCATTACAAAAGGTGCTTACTGCCAGAATGATATCCCTCTGAGTGCAGAACCTAGGCCACGGTGGGCAACGAGGGTCTTGGGGGTGGTGGAAGGGCTGCTGGACAGGAGGTAGCACTCAGTAGGCCCTCTTCCCAAAGCCTGGTCCTCCTAGTGGGAGTGGCAATCAAACACAGATTCCCCAGTGACACTGGGCAGATACTAGCATGAGCAGGATGAGGACCTCAGTTAGGCATTAATCACAACTTAAGGGCCTCAGGTGGTGATGGTATGGAGGGCCTTCTCATCGCAGATTTGAAAGATACAAGGTGGCATGATTCCCACTTGTTTGATCAACTGCCACCAAATCCTCCCTGGGGTGCACTCAGGGGATGGGTGGGGAGAGGGGGGGAGGTGGAAGTTGGTGGGGGAGCGGTCACAAGATTCCATCATTTCTATCCCTTTCATTTTGGCTAAACAGTGGAAGCAAGTGACTGACTGACTGTAAAGTTACCATTGATGTACTTGGGGAGTTGACGTCCAAACCTGAGTAACTCTTCACTGTGGAGCTCTGAGAAGTCATTAATTGGCCTGAAGTACACGTCTTGAGGGGCACTTGCCAGGTAAATCAGATTATTTTCGATAGATTCCTTGGCAATGGTGAATATGACAAAGAAGAAGCCTTTGCACTTGGCTTCAGTGACAATTGCTACCAGCCTTTCTCGCTCAGCTTCTGGAAGATTTCCTGTGGTTATCAGAACAATGAGCTTGAGTTGCCTTGGTTGAGGGGCTTTCCCAAAAATGTTTTTGATGGTCCATTCGACTGCATGTGCTGTTGCTCTTGTCCCTTCAAGCTGAGTCATCCTGTTGTGGATGTATTCTATGATGTCCTTACTGGAGTTGTAATCAGTAAGGGATAAATCCACTTTCACTTGCTCCAGACTATTATTCGTCTGGGAATTATACAGTGCATGTTGTACTACAGCAACCCTGGCTTTATGGTTTGATGTTAAAGGCTCTGCACTAATCTCCAAGTGATCTATCACGTAAGAAAGATATCTCTTTGTCTCTATAAACTGGTTTGGGCTGGTAGTTGCAGAGCTTTCCATGATGAATGCAACGTCGAGATCTGCATCAGTGGGTTTTGTCGACCTTTTGCTTCGGAAAAATCTGGCATCACAGACTCCATTCGGTTCACAAAAGTCTATGCAAAATAAAAGAAAAAAAGCTGTTCATTGTCAGATAAACATCCACATTTTCTCGAATGTGTAAAATTTCTTTCAATCTTCATGTGCATTTCAATAACTGATCTAATGAAATTGTATCCTGAACCACAATTTCCTAGGGAAATGGATCCACAGTCCATGTTAGGATCACATCATACAGTTTACATCAAAAAAAGGGAATGTTGTATTGATGCTTGAAAGTGTGTGGCTCTAATGTGGGTTAATGGATTTTCATCTTCCTCTGATACCTAACTGTCCATTATCAACATGAGAGAGGTTAACATTACATGGATGCGTAAAAAAGTTCACCAGAGTCCAAATTAGTGACAAAAATGGCAACCTATGAAATTGCATGGTTCAAAATGCACTACAGATTAGGAGGCAATGGTTTTGTACCTGTGTGAGAGATCCTAGATTAGAGTGGTGCTGGAAAAGCACAGCAGTTCAGGCAGCATCTGAGGAGCAGGAAAATCGACATTTTTGGAAATGTTTTTGATGGTCCATTCAACTGCATGTGCTGTTGCTCTCCTCTCATTTCTCTCTCCACCCTGCAGGCTCTCTGCCTCTATTCCTGATGAAGGGCTTTTGTCCGAAACATCGATTTTCCTGCTCCTCGGATGCTGCCTGAACTGCTGTGCTTTTCCAACACCACTAATCTAGAATCTGGTTTCCAGCATCTGCAGTCATTGTTTTTATCATTTTGTACCAGTGTACAAAGGTGTTAAAGTAGAATACAGTATTTAAATCAGAAAAAGTATCACTGAGCACATTGTTAATCTTCCTTACATTTTTGGATTATCTAACAGTAACAAATTACAAATTGGTTAATAAAATACCATTAAACAAGTGTTGGGTATTTCATGTAAAGCCATAATACAATTCATGCTGTATGACTGATTTCTCAAACTATGATCATTTTTACAATAGAATGCTGATAAATATTGCTGACATATTTGATTAACCAATGCAGTCTCCTCTGCACTGGGGCCGATGCGGTCTCCTCAACATTGAGGAGACAGGACGCCTACTCGCAGAGCGTTTCAGAGAACATCCCCGGGACACCTGCACCAACCGACCCCACCACCCCGTGGCCGAACACTTCAACTCCCCCTCCCATTCTACTAAGTTTATGCAGATCCTGGGCCTCCTCCATCGCCATTCCCTATCCACCTAACGCCTGTAGGCAGAACGCCTCATCTTCCGCTTCCAACCCCAAGGCATCAATATGGATTGCACCAGTTTCCACATTTCCCCTCCCCCCACCTTATCCCAGTTCCAACCTTCCAGCTTGGCACCGCCTCATGAACTCTCCTACCTGTCCATCTTCCTTCCCACCTATCTGCTCTACCCTCCTCTCTGAGCTCTCACCAATACCCCTGCCTCCACCTAACTATCACGCTCTTATCTACCTCCCCTGCAGCTCCCCTCCCCCCCATTTATCTTACCACCCCCTCGGCTCACAGCCTCATTCCTGATGAAGGGCTTTTCTCCAAAATGTAGACTCTCCTGCTCCCCGGATGCTACCTGACCTGCTGTGATGTTCCAGCTCCACTCTGTTGATTCTCATCTCCAGCATCTCACTTTCGCCATATTTGATTAACTGCTTTCGTGAAATGTTTGTTATTATTAGGTATTCATTGAAACAATTTCAATGTATTGACTTTTGTCAATAGTGACATCGACAATAGACTCTGTAAGCATGAATTCTGCCTCGGGTTTATACTAGGTAAACTGCATGGAAAGGGAAGGACAAAGGCAAACAGGAAAAAGATTAAGAATTGGCCTTAGTTGCCATGTGGGCTCCAAAGGGCCTTGGGTATTATTGCTGGTGTGGAAGGAGGAGGGGGGTGGATTGTGTAGATGAGCATAATATGGCATAGAGGCTATAAGGCTTCATGGGGGTGAGTACATGGAGACTAGGGACATAAGGGAGATGGACATGTATGTGGTATAGTGTGGTATGGAGAGGCCATGGTGAGTGTGTGGGGGTGACTGAGAGAGCAAGCAGGACAGACCTTTCAATTTTTAATCTTTATTTTTTAAACATGACCACAGTATTGGAGGCATGAGGTAGGCTTTCCATCCAGCCTGATTTTGGACCCTAATGTCTTCTTGGGATCTACCCAGGCTGCCTAGACAAAGTCTCGCTCCAGTACTCTTCACATCCCCTACTGCCTGCTGCATTAATATACTTTAGTGTACTTTATCCCGTGATAAAGAAATAATCAAGCATTTTGTAAGAGGCAATTGAAAGTCAACACCCTGAAAGATTGTTTAATTGCATTAATTATGGAGCTTACATATTCTATCGAACACCTTAAACATCCTTCAACAAACTGAACATTTTCTAATTTCCTAGCAACTGGAACTTCTGAATTTTGATTCACATTTCTTAACGCCAAAGTAGCCCTTTTGAGAGCTAAGGTACCCCTTTGGATATGGTCCTGGAGTTTCTTTGAGTGATATCAGGTAGCATTTGAGGGTGGTTAAATGCCCTTTTAGGGAGGTAAGTGTTCTTTAGAATATTTAAGTATAGGCAGAATTGTGTGTAAAATCTGAATAATCTCAAACTGTTAAGCACACTGGAATGGCCAGCAGATCTGTCAAAACCTATTACCGAAATTGTCACAAGCAACTGTGACAAGGACCTGGCAAAAGTGACTGTGAAAGGGAGCATTTAAAGGTAGTCCACTATAAACGTTAAAAAAAAGTATGATCCTTGGACAATAGAAATCTTTCCAAAATTGTGACACCTATAACCCACAAATATCTCCTGATTGGTCTTAAGGTGGAGGA
Source organism: Chiloscyllium plagiosum (assembly GCF_037043375.1). Classification (NCBI taxonomy): domain Eukaryota; kingdom Metazoa; phylum Chordata; class Chondrichthyes; order Orectolobiformes; family Hemiscylliidae; genus Chiloscyllium; species Chiloscyllium plagiosum. Next base: position 14,927,494 of record NW_028270145.1, on the reverse strand, counting down.
TTCAACACTTTTATGGGAGAGCAGTGCTTGGAAAAACGTAACTGGATGACATTTTCACGATAACACAATAGGGTCAGGAAGATGCCCAAATAGTTTGAAGTATGAAGCAGTTAGCGGAGATAGCAGTTAAAGCGCTGACATACCTAAACAAACGTGGCATGCCATCACCTTGTTGAGTGTTGCTTCGTCATTGCGGAAAATGAAGAACTGCGAAAGCCCGGCATCATTTCTCTGAAACGGACAAAAAATAATGGATAAGAAACAGCACTTAATCCATCAAGTCCAATGTTCAATCTACAAAAATAGTTACCCGATCCCCTGTAATTAGCAAACAAAATTCCACAATATTTATTAATCCTTGCACTGCTATGACTCAATGCTAACACACTGTCTTACAGTGAGTCTCCTCACTGCCTGTAACATAAACACAACTGGGATGCAGAGTACTTAATGATCTTGTCTATTGGTTTCAATCTATTTCTTAGAACATGATTTTAAACAACAAACAGGGCCAGGAGCTGGTGGGGGGGGGGGGGGGGGGGGGTGTGAATTGATAGGGGTCACTAAATTCAGTGCTGTTGGCCATTGTACTGCTTCATTGGTTCCATCCCAAACCATACCAAGTTCATGGAGATGGAGGATAACTGGACTTCTCAACCATATGCAACTGGTTGCCAATTCAACTCAGTATTAATTATTTCCTCCACATTTTCACCTCAGTGACAGCCTGATCTCAAAAGCCACGATTTATTTTAAATATAAAAAGATGGAGAAATGGCACATCCATACTGAAGTGTCCTTTCCCTCAAGTATTGGACATCACAGTCTGCTGTGGTTGAATTAATATGTGTAGCTGAGCAGATTATCTGCAAATCAATGCTATCATCATGATATTTTGTGCCAGAGGACTTCTGTTAAATGTGGTATGTTCCCTAATGCTGGAGTTCAACAGGAGTTTTCTTTCAGTAAGTAGAATTGGATCATTTGTGGCCAATTCTTTTGGACTCACAAGCATAATAAATATAACAAGTGAGTGTCGAAAATGAAAGGTTTAGATAGATCTCACAGGCAAGGAAATATTTACAGCCAGGCCAAAGCAAATTCCCCTGACAGAACTATTCATTATTTACTTGTGGCAATTTAAAAATACCAAGCTGTTTGGATGACCTTTCAACACTGTTGAAAACAGGAGGACCCCTCTACATTTCATTATGCCAGTCCACGTCTCCAAAGTGCCCACTCTTCCTCCCTCTACTGGAACATAACTAGGGAAGCAACAGTACTAATGGACATGGACTTAAAGCATTAAGTACTCCAAACAAGTCTTCACGAATTATGATGCACATGAATCAGATTGTACAGGACACTAGTCAGTGGTGAACTGGTCAAACCTCCCCCTTATCACTTTCACTCTGACATATGAAAGTGATGCAAAAGGAGATGGTTGCCACAGTTTTGTTTTTGAAGTAGTTATTAATTTTAAAATATGAATGTGATTTAGAACATTTAGATCACTGCAAAGAGATTTCAGCAGCCATAGAATTTTGGAGTTTGGGCAGAATGATTAGAAGTGCTAAGAATATCCAGGTTAAAGGTGAAATATGGAATAGACAAGCTGAACAATTAAATCAGTAATATCAGCCAATCAAATGTAGTATAGTGATGCACAACTACAAGTTTTGGGTAGAATTAGAAACATGTTTGAACAGTCTCAGCCAAGTTTGAAATGTTTCAGAATAATGGATGACATGCCTTTGTTGAGAGGATAACATGGCTCTTAAAAGGTTAGCTTTAATTCAAACTGGACAACCTAATTGGACAAATCCAGAAGCTGGCTAATATGGTGAATAGGAAATATTCCACTAATATGCCACAGTTAGGAACAATGAAGGAAAACAAAATGCGATATATAAACCATGATTGACTGTGTAGCATTAAGATCTCTAAGTGAAGAACTACTGTTTGTAGTGAAGAAATATGTGAAGATCAAAAAGAATAAGAGATGAGAACTATTCCACAAACTTACAATCATGATATTGGGCATCTAATACAAAATAGCATTCATGTTTTGAGTACCTCTGCTACTATTTAAAGAAAAACATATATTGCAAAAAAGATTTGAAAAATTACAAATAGCATAAACATAATGAACCATGCCCAACATTGAGGAAAGAATGGTTTATTTCATTATTTTTGCTTATGGAGATATTGGTCAATCATAACACACTTCCTTATCTATAAGAGAAAAATAATGAGTGGAATGGTACCTGCAATGCCCTCCTGAGTACATTATCTTCTTTGGGAGAAAGGTAGACGGAGATGATATTCTCATTTGCTAGTTTTGAGATAGCATCATTTAGCTCTTTAGGTTTTGTTTGACCGTCACTGAAGAATATCGCCATCTTTCTCATCAAAAACCCACTCCGCACACGCTTGAATGTGTTCCTTGCTACAAAGTTCATTGCATCAGCAATGCTGGACTCTTTCCTTGATGGCACAAACTGCAGATTTTCAATCTGTGTGATGAGGTCTCGCTTGTTCCTAGCACTGCTAAAACGGATTTCAGTGACTATACCACTGTTGTATGTCAGGACGGCGACACGTGCTCCCTTTGGGCAGTTGCTTTCCACAATGGTCAGATTTCTAACTATGTTCAGGATAGTATTCTTGTTCTGATTGAGCTGACTGGCGGTTTTAATATTGGAAGTATCGATCACAAAGGCCAGCTCAGTTGGATATACAGGGCACTCTGTTGAACCTGAAACAAAGAATAAACATGAATGAATTTTGTTTCAATTGTTCAGTAAATAATCTGTTGAATATAAATGTTCACTCAATTAAAAATAACTTACCATAACAACATGCTGCAAGGAAAAAAAGAACAAAAGGAAAAAAAATTTAGACAGTTTTACCTGGAATAATTACTGCTTTAAAGGATCAAATTCATATACCTAACGTAATCAAATATTCTAACTTCCATAATACTCACGGCATGACTCTTTGATCTGTTTTACAAGGTTGCATGTCTGAAATATTAGAGAAGCAAAAGCACATTAGCTACTATGCAACAGAATTCTAATCATATGTTATGATCAACATTACTTTATTTACCTCTACGGACTTTCCTCTCTCTCCCTTTAGACCCTATAAAGCAATGTGTGAAATAATAGGTTAATCCAAAATTGCACAACAAATGCCCAGGTTACTAATTACTATGATTCGCAAAAATATTGATCAGCAAATGCCCAGCCCGAGTAAATACACAAACAATAGGCAGAGATTAGGTCCACAACAGGCAGTTGATTACTGAAGGCAGTGAGTGGGGTGGATAAAAGGCGAAATAATTGGGTATTATGGCACCAGAGAGATAATCACCCACTTGGTGGGCAGCACGGTGGCACAGTGGTTAGCACTGCTGCCTCACAGCGCCAGAGACCCGGGTTCAATTTCCCGACTCAGGCGACAGACTGTGTAGAGTTTGCACATTCTCCCCGTGTCTGCGTGGGTTTCCTCTGGGTGCTCCGGTTTCCTCCCACAGTCTAAAGATGCGCAGGTCAGGTGAATTGGCCATGCTAAATTTCCCGTAGTGTTAGGTAAGGGGTAAATGTAAGGGTATGGGTGGGTTGCGCTTTGGTGTGGACTTATTGGGCCGAAGGGCCTGTTTCCACACTGTAAGTAATCTAATCTAATCTAATCTCATCACCTCGCCAATTCAGTGTTTGGCGAGCAAGTCCATTTGCAGCTTTCATCTCTCCACCAATGAAGGCCCTTAATTGGGCAATTAATAGCCGCTTAAAGGCCTTAACTCAGGGTTAATACTAATTGTCAACCATTAAGCTCCTGTGAAAGATAGTGATGAGTCAGCACCTTTAACCAGTTTGTGTCATTAATATAGTCCCTCAGCACACACTCGAAAGAAGATTCCACCATGTTGATCCGGTGATGATGAAAGAAAGACAATGCAAGAGAGACAATTTCCAACTAAGAATGGTGTTCAATGTGGGAAGCTGGCACTCCTGTGCTCCTGTTGCTTTTCATCTTCAAGACAGTGGGGTCTAGGTTTGGAAGGTGCTGCTAAACAAGTTGTTGCATTGTATCTTATTCATGGTACACTCTACTGTCACACCACACTGGTTACGGAGGAAGCTATTGTTTAAAGGAGGTGGATGGGATGCCTTGTCCTGGATGGTGTTGAGGTTCTTGAGTACTGTTGGAGCAGTGTTAATTCATGTACATGAAGGGTATTCCATCACACTCCTGCCTTGTGTCTTGTCGACAAGCTTTGGGAAAACAGGAGGTACGTTACCCAGTGCAGATTTTCCAGCCTCTGACCTGCCCTTGTAGCCACTGTATTAGTCCAATTTTCAATGGTCATTCTATAGAATGTTGATAATGGTTGAATTTAGTTACAGTAGTGTTGTTGAATAACAAAGGGACATAGTTAGATTCTTTTTTGTTGGTGATGGTCACTATCTAGTATTTCTGTGGCAAAAATGCTACAGTCGCTTATCAGGTCAAGCCTGAGTATATCAGATCAGGCTGAACATGGACACAGGAGGACTGCAGATGCTGAACAGTCAAAGTCCAAAGGTGTGTTGCTGGAAAAGCACAGCAGGTCAGGCAGCATCTGAGGGGCAGGACAGTCGACGTTTTGGGCATAAACCCTGATGAAGCCCAATTGTGCTTTTCCAGCGCCATACTTTTCGACTCTGAGCATGGACACAAACTGCTTCATTACCAAAACAGTTCAAAATGGAACTAAAAATGATTTTATTTTTAGTTGTCATTGGAGAAATCCACACCCCTGACCTTATGATGGAAAGAACATAATTGATTAAGCAACTGAAGACCGTTGGGCTCCAAACGTGATGTCCCAGAAGTGAGATGATTGACCTCCAACAAAAATAACCATATTCCTCTGCAGTATGAAATATCATTCACATTAATTCCAACTTTACTGGAGCTCCATGAAGCCACACTAGTTCAAATCTTATTAAGGGATAATCAACCATATCTAATTTTTGGAATTCCATTTGAACTAAAGCTATAGTGAGGTCTGGAGTTGAGTGATCTTGACAATCCAAACTGAGCATAAGTAAACAAGTTGTTGCTGAATAAGTTCAACTTGGTAGCACTGTTGACGATAACTTCCCATTGCTTTTCAGAAGGTTGAGAGAAAAGTGATGGACATGCAATTCTCTGGACTGCATCTGTCTGCCTCTACAAACAGAACATACCTGGATAATTTTACACTTTCTCTGACCAATACTAATGTCGTAGCTGTACTGGAACAGCTTACTGGAGGCGTGAATTGTTCTGGAGCATGGATCTCCAGTATGACGGATGGGTTGTCGTCAGGGTCCATACCCTTTTCTTTATCAAGTTCCTTCAGCTGTATCTTAATAACATGTGGAGTGGGGTGAAGTGAAGTGGCTGTCGGCTGCCTTCTGAGACAGTGAGGATATCACAAGTAGGACACGTGGATTATCCATTTGATACTCCGATTGAAGGTGGTTGCAGATGATCCTAAAGTTACGCTGAGCTCATCACTGAGGATGACAATGTCCCTGGATTCTCCTCCAGCTTGTGTGGGTTTAACAATTCACCACCATTCATGACTGAATCTGACAGAAACTTTGCACCTTTGATCCAATTCATTGGTTTTAAGATCACTATGCTCCAACTACTACATAGGAGAAAGTGAGGACTGCAGATGCCTCATTCCTGATGAAGAGCTTTTGCCCAAAATGTCAATTCTCCTGCTTCTCAGATGTCGCCTGACCTGCTGTGCTTTTCCAGCACCACCCTTTCGACTCTAACTATTACATGCTGCTTCCATTGTTCAGTGGGCATGTCATCCTGTGTTGTCACTTTATCAGGTTGGCATCTCAGGTTCAGATCTGTCTAATTTAGGAGAAATCTATTTTGTTTGATTTTACGTGTAACACAAAAGCAAACAATGTTTCCAGTGCAATTCAAGCTAACTTCTACTGGTATTTACCTCTTGGCAAAGGGTTCAAGATTACACAAAGACAGTCTTTGATTCCACGGTTAACTTCATTATGAAGGTCAACATTTGTTGAACTAATAGACCTTAATATTAGGCTGAAAGCATTTTATGTTACATTAGTTAAATGCAAATAAAAACTTAACAACTTGAAGACAATGACAACCTGTGGACCTGGAAAACCTTCTTCCCCTTTCAGTCCACTTTCACCAGGAGCTCCAGGATAGCCCTGTAATAGAGAACAGTCATAGATTCACCACTGGTGGGTTCTAAATACCAGAAGTTGAATATTGCTTCGACAGAGTCCAGGCACAAGCTTTTCAAGTCAGGGGCTTATTTCTACTTAGAGAAGTCTAAAATCTTTAACAACACAGTTGACTTGTTCCCCATATACTGTACACCAGTCAATGCTCACTTAACTATTCCTTAATTAACATGTAATCATCAACTGCTCCCTTTTACTGTTTGGCCTCAGGGAATCCTGCTAGAACTATTAGATTTCAGCATTAAGGGGTTTATTTATTTGCAAATTTCTGCATGATTTTCATTGTAAATTTGTCAGCTGGGAAATAGAATATTTCTTACAATTTTGCCATCTTGAGTCAGTATGAACTATTCCCAACTCAGTTACAGTTTGTTTCAGCAGATATTTAAGGATACTGTGCTCTGTGTTTCAGCTAAGAACCACAGCTTAACACAGACTACCATTTCCTGCATGTTTTTCCTCACTTTCTCTCTCCAGCTATGGTTATAGACATTGTGAATTGAAGATAAATAAGGGCCAATTTTATGTCTTTGTCAACTATAAAAGATTGAGTTCACACTGCTAAAATGAATTTCATATAATGGTCCTATAGCTAACTGAAAAGGTCGCATCCCATCAGAATGGGTGGATTTCAGATCCACACACTGATAATCTATTAGACCACATAGCCTCCAAACAAGGATATTAAATGAGACATAGATGAAGGTTTATTGCAATAAAGATATATTTTGATATGGACACCCTGCACCTGTCAAATGAAATAAATGAAAAATTATGTGAAAAATGCCTTATATCTGCAAATCTCCCATCTCATTTATATAAGTGATAATGTTGGACAGTATGATGTGGCTCCCTTGCTTCAGTTTCTATAGTGAAGTAGAAGAATTGGAAAATCTGCACAAGTTTAAATGGGTGGGTTTCAAAATTTGCCCAGGAGAAAGCAAACCAAATGCACAATGCAAACTCATGTTCTGATGTTGCGATGTTGCTCAGGAGGTTTTACAATTTTATGCTTGATGACCGTGCCAATGATAGACACTAGATGTGAAAGCCAGCATTCCTGCAACTGTACAGAGATATGGGAGCATTTCAGGTCTTTTAGCTTTCTATTGGCCCGAACAAAATAGTGACCTGCTAGTGCCAATCATCTAAACTTGATTGTATTAGTGTTTCGTACAACGCAGAACAAACACATTTCATGAAAGGTAGTCCCTGTCTCTGGAGGCATGCATTTTGTCCCATTTACATTGCTATTCAAGGTTGCCAATGCTTTATCGTAAATGGGGATGAGTGTTATAAATTAAATGTCAGAGCGCAGACATACTGGGGAATGTAGACTTACACTGATGCCTTAGGACAACTGTTAGTATATGGGTTGCTACCTTAGTGACTTGCACATTAATAGCAGAAAGATTTCACTGGAGAATCTACATTTTTTGCAAGTAGCTCTGCACAAATAATTTTACCCCCCTCTTTAACTGATAAAGATTAAAAAAAAAATACTGGATATATCAGTTGCAGCTATGTAAATTATTTTCCTATGCCTTTGCACAGCATGATGTTTGGTATCTCAGAGAACCTCCCAGTCAAGAGTCAAAATAACAAGGTGCATCATTTTCACATCTGCTTGGACTCACCCTTTGACCTCGATTTCCTTTCATCCCACCTCTCCCTGGAGTGCCCTCATCTCCGATTTCACCCTGTTTCAGGAATATGACACTTAGCTAAAAGTGCATCAACCACGTGTCGTCAATCACAAAAGAAAACTTTAAGAACAATTTAATTAATTATTTACTTTACCTTTGTACCTAGGGGACCAACAGGGCCTGGCTCACCCTAAAATGAAAAACAAAACACAATTGGAGATCCATTGGTGCAGGAACTCTTTTTTTACCCCGTTCGATCTGCTGTTTTCTTTCTTCTAAATGAACTTACTTACATTGTATTACAGTACAATCAGCAAAGGCACTCTTCAATGCCCAATCCAAACAATCTCTATTTGTACAAGTCTGCTTACAGAATATCAGAAGATAACTTGGCTATCACCAGAACACATTCTTTGCACTTTACGATTACTCACCTGAAGTATAATTGGAGTGATGCGAGATGAAAGTTGAGAGCTTACCATTAATAATTAACAGCAGGAACTCTAATAACTGATATTTCCCCTCTTGGCTCCTTGACAAAGATCAACTAACTCAAATATGTTTGTCATCAAACCGTAACACATCCTGGTTTACTGAGCTTATTGAGCCAGTCATTTTCAATTATGTGTTGTTTTGATTTATATGGCATTAGTTATTAGATTTTAATCTGTTTCAATTCATGATCTTGCTGCAAATAAAGGTTTGGCATCAATGATAGCTGTTCAAATTTATGTTGCAAAGAGAACTGCTTAAAAATTACCAGCAAATTATTTTTCATAAAAATAGATGTGCAGGTCCAAAGACACATCCATACAGATACCCCTACAAGTGTAAAAACTCAGTCAGAACTCACGTTAAAAGTATAAATGCCCAATCTAAACTGTTCAATCTCTATTTGCACAAGTCTGACTACAGAGTTTCAGAAGATAACTTGGCTATCACCGGAACAAGTTCTTTGCATGTTCCAGTTATTCACCTGAAGTATAATTGGAGTGAAGGGAGATGACAGTTGAGAGTTTAGCATTTATAATCAACAGCAGGAACTCTAATAACTGCTATTTCAACTCTTGTCTGCTTGAAAAGATCAACTAACTCAAATACGTTTGTCAGAGACCATTAGGAATCAGATTATATTTTCAAGACTACTGTTTGATGAAGAGGTCCAGCTAAGATAGCATAGTTACATTCAATTACAGTTTCTTATTTTAAGTGCTATCCAGGTGAGTTTATGCAGCCTATAACTCCAATGTTAAGTATCCATCCATCATTTCTATACATTTACAGCATGATTTTGTGTGGGGGAGATCGTGCCTCTCCAATGTGATTGAGTTTTTTGAGGAGGTGATGCAGATGATTGATGAGGGCAAAGACATTGACATTGGATGCATGACACAAGGTTATAGTCCAACAGGTTTATCTGGAATCACTAGCTTTCAGAGTGCTGCTCCTTCATCAGGTGGCTGATCAGGAGCAGTACTCCGAAAGCTAGTGCTTCCAAATAAACCTGTTGGACTACAACCTGGTGTTGTGTGATTTTTAACTTTGTACACCCCAGTCCAATACCTGCGTCTCCAAATCTTGGCTGCATGGACTTCAGAAAGCCTTTGACAACATCCCTCATGGCAGACTGGTACAAAAGGTGAAGTCATATTGTATCGGGGGTGAGCTGGCAAAATGGATACAAAACTGGCTTAGTCATAGGAGACAGAGGGTAATGGTGGAAAGGATGCTTTTTGGAATGGAGGGTTTTAGCTAGTGGTGATCCACAGGGATCAGTGCTGAGACCTCTGCTGTTTGTGATCTACATAAATGATTTGGAGGAAGATGTAGCTGGTCTAATTAGTAAGATTGTGGATAATACAAAGATTGGTGGTGTTGCGGATTGTCAGATAATACAGCAGCATATAGATCAATTGGAGGCTTGGGCAGAAAAAAATGGCAGATGGAGTTTAATCCAGACAAATGTAAGTTGATGCATTTTGGAAGGTCAAGTACAGGTGGAAATAATACAGTGAATGACAGAATCCTTAGGAGATTTGATAGGCAGAGGGATCTGAGTATACAGGTTCACGGATCACTGAAGGTGACAGTGCAAGTAGATAAGGTTGTACAAAAGGCTTATGGCATGCTTGCCTTCATTCAAAGGAGCATTGAGTATAAGGATAGACACGTTATGCTACAGCTTTATATAATTTCAGCTAGGCCACACTTGGGAATATTGTGTATAGTTCTGGTCACCACACTACCAAAAGGATGTGGATGCTTTGGAGAGGGTACAGAAAAGGTTAACCAGGATGTTGCTTGGTACGGGGGATTTTAGCTATGAAGAGAGGATGGATAGACTGGATTTGTTTTCATTGGAATGCAGGAGATTGAGGGTTGATGTGAGAGAAGTTCATCAGATTGTGAATGGCATGGATAGAGTGGAAAGTTTGAGGCTTTTTCCCAGTGTGGAGGGGTCAGATACTAGGGGACACAAGTTCAAGATACGAGGGGGGAAATTTAAAAGAGATGCACTTGGCAAGTTTTACCACACAAAGGGTAGTGAGTGCCTGGAACATGGTGTCAGAGGAAGTGGTAGAAGCAGGTACAATAGCAGCATTCAAGATGCACCTGAACAAATACATGAATAGGAAAGGAATAGAGGGACTTGGATCCTGTAAGTAAAGACAGTTTTAGTATGGAAGGGCAAAATGTATCGGCACAGGCTTGGAGGGCTGCAGGGCCTGTTCCTGCGCTGTATTATTCTTTGTCCTCTTTGTTCTTTGTATTTTAACTAATTGACTATTGTTCTAATTGGTGCTGATGCATATTAATTAGAAATTTCTATACATAGCAAATCTCAAAGTATCTTTATACTTTTGCAGCGATTTACATAGATCTGAACTTCTGTTTCCATTCCCGTTTAGACTGTTAACAAAGGTTTCTGTATTCAGCATTCTGTAAAATCTCATTTTGCTCCATTTTTACACAAACATCCTTCAACTCACAGAAAATGACTGACCTGTCTGCCTTTAGGTCCAGTAACGCCAGTGCCAGTTCTTCCATCCTCACCCTGCAAATGTCAAAAAGAATGGAAAGAGAATAAAGTGGAAATTTTTAAACCCTTGTGTTAATTTTCAATAATTCTGACCTTCCATTGTAATGATAGAAGTGGGGAAGTTTGTTGATGATTGCACAATGTTCAATGCCATTCATGAGTCCTCAGATACTAAAGAATGCTTGTCCAAATGTGGCACATGCTAGACAATATCTTGCTTTGAGCTGACAAGCAACGAGTCACATTCATGTAACACAAGTGCCAGATAGTGGTCTTTTCCAACATGAGAGAATTTAATCATTATTCCTTGACATTAATGGCATGGTGGCTCAATAGTTAACACTGCTGCCTTGCAGCTTCAGGGATCCAGGTTTGATTTCAGCCGCACAATTCTGCCTTCCTTTCCACAGGAATGATAATTAAATTTCAGAGGGTTACAGAAAAAAATTAAAAGGATGTTGCTGGGATGAGAGTTTGAGTTACAGGGAGAGGCTGGAGTTTTTTATCCTGCAGCATCCGAGGCTGAGATTTGACCTCAAAGAGGTTTATAGAATCATGAGGGGTGTTGATTGGATGAATAGCCAAGGACTTTTGCCAAGGTGGGAAAGTCTAAAACTACAGGGCACATGTTTAAGGTGAGAGAGGAAAGATTTAAAAAGGGGTAACTTTTTCATGCAGAGGGTGGTACATGTACGGAACAAGCTGCCAGAGGAAGTGGTGTGGGTTGATACAATTACTAAAAACAAATTACAAATTACTAACACTTAAAATATAGAATAGGAATGGTTTAGAGAGATATGGGCCAAATGCTGGCAAATGGGACTCGGCAAGATTGGGATGTCTCATCGGCATGAATGAGTTGGACCGAAGGGTCTGTTTCCATGCTGTACAACTCTATAATTCTAGACTCATCATGGGTCAGTTATTTATAGGTTTCCTAGCAGCATCTACAGTGTCCACTACTCTCCAGAACTATAAGAGCCGCCTGTCAACTAGATCAAGGGCTGGAAGTCCCACTCTCAGCTTGTTCAGGCCAATCACAGCATATTGCTGTTGCAGGATGGCATTTTCAAAGTCATGCAGTGTAGCTTTTTGTTTCTCTGATGATTTTAACCCTCAAGGTGTTTGTAAGTTTAAATAGACCAAACTTTTTATAAATTCTATTCAAATCCAAAATGTATTGTGCAACATAGAATGAAGCTCCTTTTTGTTGGAAAAATTAAGCACTTGCCATTTCACCACGTGGACCTGTTGGTCCAAATTCACCCTTTTCACCAGGATTTCCAGGTTCACCCTGTAGTGGAATAAATCAATGAAGGTAAAATGTCAGCAATCACACACTAATGAATTTTCTCAACAATTAAACATTTTTAAGTAGGATATACCTTTCTTCCACTTTGCCCTCGTCTTCCTCTTGAACCAGGAGGTCCACCAGGACCAGCAATTCCCTAGGAATAAAATACAGGACTTCTTCAGCAGGAGTTTGAATAATGGAAGCTGGATTTCACATCACTGTAAAAACACAACTATAGGTTTACCTCTTTTTCAAATCATGAGTGCAACTACATATTCATAGAGGTAACTGTCACTGTTAGGGAAATAGGAATAAGGTTAGTTAAAGCTCCCTCTTGTTTAAACCAACACTAGCACTCTGGTTCCACTATTCCATGAGTAACAAAAAATAAACTAAAATACTTTTCCACATCAAGTTTTAATTAACAAGATGGATAGGGTGAATAGACAAGGTCTATTCTCCAGGGTAGGGGAGTCCAAAACTTTAAGGTGAGAGGAGAAAGATTTAAAAGGGACCAAAGGAGCAACTTTTTCAGGCAGAGGGTGGTGTGTGTATGGAATGAGCTGCCAGAGGAAGTGGTGGAGGTTGGTACAATTACAACATTGAAAAGGCATCTGGATGGATAAATGAATAGGAATGGAGGGATATGGGCTAAATGTTGGAAAATAGGACCAGATTAATTTAGGATATCAGGCCAGCTTGGACAAATTGGACTGAAAGGGTCTGTTTCTGTGCTGTACATCTCTGTGACTCTTTGTCTCTAGCTATCAACCAGATTTCTGAAGAACCACAATTCTTGACTAATTATTAACTTTTTTTAAATAATTAAAATACACAGTCAATAATACAGAAGTATAAATGCTTATCTCTCTAAATCTCTCACATTCTCTCTCTCTCTTTCTTTCTCTCTCTCCAGAAAAAGAGAAAAAGTAACAGATTTCTCTGCGGAGATTGGCTTTCTGAAACAAAAAAACACTCTGGGCTATTCTTGAATACAAAAGAATAAAATACAGAACCTTCCATAGACTGTTGATTGAAGTTCTGCCACATGTGGTAAAATCACTAATCATGTGCAGTTGGCTCTGAAATCTTGCAGAAACAATTGCTGATATTCCTTCAATCATTCTTTCAAACAAAGTAAAACGGTTTCACTCTGAACTTAAAAAGGAGTACTTTCCTTTTGGAAATAGGAGAGATCATTCAGGCAGCTTGATCTTAGCAAGTGTTCCTACAATTCCGCTTATTCTTAGAAGGCTTCCTCCAGGTTCTGGAGGGACCATTCCATCTGGGACACCCTAGTTAACTCATGTGGAAATGACAGAGACATCTCCCTTCTGTCAACCACTGGCAAGCACTTGTCTTTGTCCTTGCCCATAGACTCCTGCCATTATCTGAGGAAGTGCTCCCTGAATCACAGTGTGGCCTCCACCCATCCAGATGAACGATAGTCAAGATCTTCACAGCATGTCAATGACAAGACAAATGTCACCAGGAAAAGAAACAATTGCTTTACACAGCCTCATCGATCTAACCGAGGCCTTTGACATAGTTAACCCCCAGGCTCTGTGGTGGATACTGTTGCAATACAGCTGCCCTGAATAAATTCATCAGGATGCTGAGGTTGCTGCATGATGCGTGTCTGTGACAGTGCTTAGCAACTGTGGAGATGGAGGGTGGGGGGTGGTTGGTGTCAAGCAGGGCTGCATCACCACACCCATCCGTTCACCATCTTCATTGTTGCCATCCTCTGTCTCACTGGCCAAAACCTGCCCAAGGCAATTCAATTCATTTACCGTATGGATGGCAGGCTGTTCAACTTTAATAGGCTCAAGGCCTACGGTAAGGTCTCCATCTTCTCCACCTTAGAGCTTCAATATGCAGTCTGTAGATAGCAATGCCATCTTGGATGGCTTTGCCTCGGCACATAAGTTGTTAGGTCTTACTCAACATAAAAAGAAACTCTAGTACTCTATCAACCACCATTCAACAGTCCCTCCACCCTTCCTACAATAAGGGTTAACAACAAGAGCTTCTGTGATGGCATTACCATCAGCATATTGAAGCTCCAAGATGGAGGTGATCGTGGCCTTGCCCTAAGCCTTGAGCCTATTAAGGTTGAACAGCTTGAATCCCCTTGAAAATATGGATCACTTCCCATATCTCAACAGCTGTATCTCCTCCACCAACATTGATGCAGAAATGCAACACTAACTGAGCTGTGCCAGTGAAGCCGACACCCGACTCGAAGAAGATGGGTGTTTGAAGACCATGATTTACAGACTAGGAGAACGTGAGAATTGCAGATGCTAGAGATCAGAGTTGAAAAGTGTGGTGCTGGAAAAGCACAGCAGGTCAGGCAGTATCCGAGGAACAGGAGAGTCGACATTTTGGGCATAAGCCCATCTTCAGGAATGTTGGGGAGTGGGGAAGGAGGCTAAGAGATAGCTAGGGAGGTGAGGATGGTAGCTGGGAAAGTGATAGTTAGATGCAGGTGGAGGGTCATAGTGATAGGTCGGAGGGGAGGGTGGAGCAGATAGGTAGGGAAGAAGATGGTCAGGTAGGACAGGTCAAGGCAACATCTGGAACACTTCAACCACATAGCATCAACATCGACTTTACTAGTTTCCTAATCTCTCCTCCCCCCACCTCATTCCAGAGCCAGCCGGCCAACTCGGCGCCACCCTCTTGAACTGTCCTACCTCTCAATCTTCCTTCCCATCTATCTGCTCCACCCTTCTATCTGGCCTATCACCATCTCCCAACCTGCATCGACCTATCGCCTTCCCAGTTACATTCCCCCCACCCCCACCCTCATGTTTATCTCTCAGTCCCCTTTACCCACATTCCTGATGAAGGGCTTATGCCTGAAATGTTGACTCTGCTGCTCCTTGGATGCTGCCTGACTTGCTGTGCTTTTCCAGCACCACACTTTTCGACTATGACTTCCAGGCACAGACTAACCATCTGGTTTACAAAGGCTGTTGTTCTTTCTACATGCTATATGGAGCTGAAATGTGGAACACCTAAAGTAGGCACGTTAAAGCATTGGAACCTCTAGAGATTATATAAAACATCCTGTGGATCACCTGGGAAGACAAACGCACTAACACCAGGGTCTTGGAAGAAGCCAAATAGCCAGCATCACCACCACCATAATTCAACAGCAACTCCGATGGACTGACAATGTCATCCAACCACCCAAATCATACTTCCCAAAATAGATCATGCAATCCCAGCTGAAGGAAGGTCAGCATGCCCCTGGTGATCAAAAGCAATGCTGCAAAGGTAACATTCTGACCAGCCTCAAGAAATTCCACATCCACATCAGCAACTGGGAGGACATGGCTACAAAATCAGAATCACTGAGAAACATCAGGTATGTCTGGAAACATCAGCTGCATGCCACCAAAAGAATCATCGCTGCGCCACTGAACCAAAGGGACTCTTGTGCAAGGAGCGACAGAACATCAGGAAGGCCCACCCACCAACACTTCCAACCATCATTACCACCCACCAATGTCCATACTGCATTGGCCTCTTCAGCCATCTGAAGACTCACAGATAGTTGTCCTGATGGAGGACCATCATACTCGACCTGAGTGATCACTAATAATGATGATAGGACAAAGGTACAAGGGTAAGGAAGAGTGTGTTCCATCACCTACATATCTAATGGTCTTCAACAGGGCTGATTATTCATTCAATGTGTCACAATTGTATTGTACATGTGCAAAACATATTTCCTCACATAATTCTCCAAAAGCAACAAATTCTATAAACACCATATTGTTGAAGCATAGGTGTTAGCCAGGTTAATAATGCCCTGGGAACCTATTGTATCCACCAGAACTGGCATATGTGATATTACTTTAATTGAAAGAAAACACCTCCAACAATATACTGATGCAGATGAGATGCATCAAAATGGTCTTTCCCTGTCCTCTATATTTTGATGTAATGTTACTGACCTTAGTATTCTTCCAACATCAGACTGGATTATTATTCTGTCATGCTGATATGAGATATGAATATTCTACCTGATTATGCAAACTGAGCCCAACTATATTGCATTTCTTATAAAAGGAAACAGGACCAGTTAAAATGTAGAATTTCTATTTCTCACTATTGAGCTAGAGACCTGAATGAAATTGGTTACTAATTTTTTTATGACAAATTATGTGGGAGGTTTCAGTCATCGATCTGAACCCATTTAGAACTAAGTTGTGATTATCCCAAACTGATTTCACTTTAGATCCTTACTGTCAGTCTGTGGAGGCATTCCATCATTTAAGTTGCCGCCATGATTAGATGACAGTGGAAGGAGTCATTGTTTTGATTAGACGTTAAAACCGCTCGAGGAAGTTCTTTTTAGCTTTGTAAGGCAAAGTGACAAGAGAAAGCACTTACCCTGGGCCCTCGAATGCCACTTCCACCTTCTTGGCCTGGGATTCCAGAGGATCCAGGTGTGCCCTTGGTGCACAAAGAGAAATGTTCTTGTAGCGAATTTGACATTTCTTGATATTTTGAGATCTAACAGAAGCCAGCACCTAAAACTTTATATTGTAAACAGATAGCTTACTTGTTGTCCTCTAAACCCTGCAATTCCTGGAGGTCCACGAGTTCCTGGATTGCCTTTTGAACCCTAAATGTGTCAAACAAAACAAGTATTATATTGGCAATTCTCCAATGAGGAAGTACTTTTCTTGTAAAGGATTGAATAATGCCAGAATCAGATTTATCCCAATTAGTGGAATGTAAATAAATTCAAATACACTTGAAAATAAGTAGGTAAATTCACTTAACAAGAACACCACCACACCTTTAATTTACTACATTACTTTAAACATTTCTTCAGCATTTCACTTCTTTCACTACCGATGCTGAGTAGCACAAGTGTGCGCCACCTACAAGTTAAACTGCAGCATCTCACCAAGACTTCTTTGACAGCACCTTAAAAACAAATTTCGAAACTTAAAACCTCTATCCTTAGAAGGGCCAAGGCAGCAAATGATCAGATGCTAGTTTCACTTCAAGCTACACACCATCCTGACTTGGAGCTATATCATCACTCCTTCATTATCATTGAGTCAAAATCCTGGAAACCCTTTCCTAACAGCACTGTCAGTGTCTCTACAGATGAACAGCAACATTTCAAGAATGAAGCTCAACACCATCTTCTCAAGGGCAATTAGGAATGGACAATAAATGCTGGCCTATCCATATCACGAGTAATTTCATGAGAAGAAGTTACAGACAGGATATTCTATAGTTTAATTTATCCTCTTATCTAACCTATGTACACATTAAAAATGTAGGAAAAGACAACCAGATTACACAAGTATTCACCTTATCTACTCGACATCCTTTTGCAATTTCAAGTCATTCTGAATCAATTCCATTGTTCCTTCAAGAATGTCTCAAAGTTAAAGTCAGATAATTTAAAAACCACCTTCAGGAAATTCATTGTCTATTCAGTGGTCTTCCTTCATCATGAGGCCAGATTCAGAAATATGCAGATTTATCCGAAAAAAAAAGTAGAAATGGAAAAGGTTTCAGAGATAGGAAGAGGCAAAGTCATTAAGAAGTTTAAATACAACTGATAATTTTTAAAATTTAATTTATTGAGGGACCAGAGACTATAAGTGTGATTTAGTGCATGTTAGCACTAGAGTTTTAGATGGTTTGCAGTTTCTGAAAAGTAGAGGGTAGGAAGCAGATCAGGAGAGCATTAAAGTACAAACCTGGAGATGAAAGTATGCGTGAGGCAGTGTGAGGTGGGCAGCTAGCATTGATAAAAAGGCAATGGAGCTGTTAGTAGCATTGAAAGATGACAGCTTCTGTCATCCTAATAGTCAGTAAGAATAAATGACAACTAATCAAAGTGTTGACAAGCAGTTTAATGGAATAGAGAAGGTCGAGGAGTTGAGAGAAGTTATATAGAAACAGAGCTGGATATTATCAGCAAATAATTCACCCCAATTCCTTTAGATGATGCTGCCAAGGGACAGCAAGTAAATCAGGAATAGAAAGGGCCAAAGGTAGAGTACTGGGCAGAGAAGATATTTCTGGGAATTATCTAATATGTTGGCTATGTAAGAGTGTACAGGTAAACCTAGAGTGAACTGGGCAGGACAGGAGTGAACTTGGCAGTCGAAATAAGATAATGGTAGAGGTTGCTGTGCATTTGGCAACATCAAAGGCTATAGAATGATGAGGGAAAATGGACAAGAATAGTACACTAGTCAGTCATAATCCTCACAAACGAGGATACAATTTGTAATTTTGATTAGGGTCATTCCAACATTAATTTAAGAATAGAAACCTGATCTCAGAGATTCAGCTTAGTTTTGGCACTGCAGACTTGATTGGTGAAAGGGCCTCTTAGAGTCATAGAGTCAAAGAGATGTACAGCATGGAAACAGACCCTTCGGTCCAACCCGTCCAGATATCCCAACCCAATCTAGTCCCACCTGCCAGCACCCGGCCCATATCCCTCCAAACCCTTCCTATTCATATACCCATCCAAATGCCTTTTAAATGTTGCAATTGTACCAGCCTCCACCACTTCCTCTGGTAGCTCATTCCATACACATACCACACTCTGTGAAAAAGTTGCCCCTTTGGTCTCATTTATATCTTTCTCCTCTCACCCTAAACCTATGCCCTCTCGTTCTAGACTCCCCAACTCCAGGGAAAAGACTTTGCCTATTTACCCTATCCATGCCCCTCATCATTTTATAAACCTCTATAAGGTCATCCCTCAGCCTCCGATGCTCCAGGGAGAATAGCCCCAGCCTGTTCAGCCTCTTCCTATAGCTGAAATCCTCCAACCCTGGCAACATACTTGTAAATCTTTTCTGAACCCTTTCAAGTTTCACAACATCTTTCCGATAGGAAGGAGACCAGAATTGCACGCAATATTCCAACAGTGGCCTAGCCAATGTCCTGTACAGCCGCAACATGACTTCCCAACTCCTGTACTCAATACTCTGACCAATAAAAGAAAGCATACCAAAAGCCTTCTTCATTATCCTATCTACCTGCGACTCCACTTTCAAGGAGCTATGAACCTGTGTACTGTGTGCTGCTATGATTCAAAAATAGCATAGTCATAAAGGTGGACTTTTAAGGGCATACAGTTTAGGGTTTTGCCAATTGCTATTCAACCTCCAAATTCTCTTTCATTTCCAAATACAAAGATACAAGACTTGCATTTATATAGGTCTTCTCGTGACTGCCAAACGTCCAAAATCCTTTACCATTTTTGAAGTGCTTTTAAAGTATATTTGATGTTGTAATGCAGAAAGCACTGCAGCCAATTTCTGAACAGCAAGATCCCACAAACAGCAATGTGATCACGATCAGACTATCTGTTTTTGCAATTTTGAAATAAAGGGAAGAGGTTGCAACAGAAGCAGTTGAACTGATTTTCTGAAGCTTAGTCAAAGAAAACAAGCCAGGGGCCCCTTGCACCTATATTGCAATATTACATCTTGTAAGTCTCAGAGATCTGCAGAACAAAACACAGATGTAGTTCAGCAATCAGTTCCATGTCTTCTTTCTTTCCTCACCAATTTCTTAGCAGCCCCACTTCTGTGAAGACTCCATGCTCGGTTATAGTTTGATAGCAAGCAGTCTGCTTTCAGTATCATACCCCTATGAATCAAGCACTGAATGTCAAAGAGCTCACCAGTTATGCGACCACTGGGTCCCAGCTCAATCTGTCCACAACTGATAGATGTGAAGTCGGAAGCAAGAACACTTATCACTTTCCCCCTCCTTAATATCAGAGTCTTGAGGCTAACCTGAGCATTCTCACTGGGGTCTGATTAAGATGAGACAAATCAGTAAAGGCCAGAAAATAACCTGGCCCACCTAAACATTGGAAAAACCAACTGAATAATCAAAGGGATCCATGTCTTGGCTAATCTTGGTTCATACACACTTCAAAATCTTATGGAATGTGTATCATACCTGAAGAGATTGCATTTGAAGTAGCCATGCTTTTCTGTTTCAAACATCACTGGTGTACCTCGTCTCATCTTTTCAAATTTTGCAATGTCTTCTGCACGGAGTAGATACATGTGTCTGGACTCATTATGTGTCCCTGCCACAGTCTCAATAATACACGTACCCAGTGTAATAATGGATTGTAGACTTCTTAATCATGTTATCTTTCAGAGGTGTTCAATGACACATTTGATGTTTCCAATGCCTGACATATATTTCTTATGCTTTGTATCAGTTAAACATTTCTCACAATGCAGCCTTATTACATGATACCTCCAACTATCATAATTATTATAGTAAAATTATATATCATGTATACAATATATAATATACAATAATAAATATCCTTCTACAGAAAATGCTATAATTATGTTCTACTTAAACAACTTAAGACCTTTAATGTCATATATTAATTTATCGGTAACACAGCTAAAACATTTTGAAGGAAATTATCAAGTAAAAAAATGCAAACTGTACTCTTGTTCCTGGTGGTCCTCTGCGGCCCTGTGATCCCTGTAATGACAAAACCCAAGCCAGTGTTACTGCTATGACATGTCAATGAGAAAATTATGCTGCCAACATTAAGTAGTTTAAAAAAAAACAAAATTTCTTCTTGCTGGGTACAGAACAGTGTGATTAATACTAAAAATGTTGTGAATTCAACGCTTATCATTTCATTAAGAGAAAGAACCATATATATTTGCCAATATCACCAGTGAGAAAAGTCAGGCCAACCACATGCCAATAAAATTCTTATGTATTTTTCTTCAAATTATTAGATTGCACAATGCCTTTTTTTCAAAACGAGAGGAGATTTCTTTCGAGTTATTTACGTCATGTTTCTACTCAAAATCGTAAGTTAAGCATTCATAAAGAGATGCTATCTCAAGGAGTATGAAATAGCTTGCAAATTGGGGAAAGTAGACTTTGTAGTTCAGACAGAACTTTCATTTTGAACTGAGGGCACAGCCCATTATTCGTTTTATTTCCCCCTCCTCAACTGAAACACTGATTCTCTGTTTCTCAAGTATCTCACCTAAATTATTATCCTTGAGTACGCCTAGGTGGTGTACTGCATCACTGTTCTATAATGGTAAGCATCATCAATGAAGTTGAGATTATGCTGGCACAAAGCCACACTTTAATCAGTACTACTCTGCCTTGCTAATTCCAAAGTGACATCTTCATGATACCAAACCATAACATATTTTTGTGCATATCCAAAGGTTTGCTTACCCTGCGCCCATTTGCTCCAGATGATCCTGGACGGCCACTGTTACCAGGTTCTCCCTAAGTCAAAATTAAAGTTATAAATATATCAGTGAATTTACCTTTGTCTGAATATACAGAGAATATAGCTATGACTTATTGCATACCTAAATTTACTCAATGAATAATATTTAAAGAGAGCATTACAATTATGCTTCCAATTGAAGGATCATTTTTGTATGATAACTTATTTATTTAGACAATATATACATTACCACCAAGCCCATGTCACCCCTCTGCCCTTTGTCTCCTTTCTGAATGTTCATGATTCCTGGTTCACCCTGCAAGACCAAAGCAAATTGTAATCTAAAAATATGTAATATAGCCTCATATCTTATTCTTTTAAAAAATCATAAATATGTGTTACAGTTACACCCGGTTCATAGCAAACAAATCCTTAACAACTTCCATAATTTGTCTTCTCTTACAAGATATGGTGTGGAGGTGCAGGTGTTGGACTAAGTTGGACAAAGTCAAAAATCACACATCATGTTATAGTCTAATGGGTTTATTTGGAAACACCAGATTTTGAAGCACTGCTCCTTGATGAACACATACAAACTGGAGGAGGAGCACCTCACCTTCTGTCTCAGGAGCACACAACTGCATGGCCTCAACATTGAATTCACCAGTTTCCAAATCTCCTCTCCCCCCACCCCAACCCTCTGACTCTTGACCTGTCCAACCTGTCCTTCTTCCTTCCCACCTATTCGCTCCGCCCTTCCCACCAACATATCACAATCATCTCCTACTTTCGTCCACGTATCGACATCTTGCCTACCTTTTCCCTAGCCGCACCCCAGCTCCATTTGTCTCTCAGCCCCCTTTCCCCTCTCCAACCCTGATGAAGGGTTGTGCCCGAAACATCGACTCTCTTGCTTCTTGGATGCTGCCTGACTTGCTGTGCTTTTTCCAGCACCACACTTTATTGACTTTGACTCCTCCAGCAACTGCTATCCTCACTATTTCCTAACAACACAGGTAACTCAAGTTTGGAAATTATCTGCCTTGCTGAATCCATCTCAGTCGAAACTACTTGGCATCAACATGTGCAATGTAATGTTATGGGGAGATAACCTTGGTCAGGACACCAGGGTTAATGCCCTGCACTTCTGCAAATAATACCATGGGATCTTTCACATTCAGATGAGCAGATAGATGCCTGTTGTTCTACATCTCATTCTAAACTTAACATCTCTGACAGTGCAATACTCTCTCAGTGATGTAACAGTGTTTTAGTCTTGATTTTTGTGCTTAGGTTCCTGAGCTGAGGGGAAGCTAGTGCACCACCTACTTGAATTGGAATCAGCGTCCTCGTTTGAAGAATAAGTAGAGTGGTTGCAAGAACTCTAAATTAGTCAGTTGAAGGAAGGGTCCAGTTGAAAAAGGTATTATAAGTAAAAGCTTGCAAAAAAGCAAGTGGTACAATCAGAGACTGTGTTTAGGCACCAAAGGTAAAGGGGAATCTGAAAGATGCGAAGTGGCTAAACAAGGAGCACGAAGTAATCTTATCAATAAAAGCTCAGAGCTGTAGGATAGGTTTGGGTATCGGACTGTATGTACAATTATTTATACAATTCCACAAAGTAGAAGTAACAAATTGAATGAACTACAAGTGTATATGCAACTTGGAAAATGCAGCATATTAAAGTTACAAGTACCAAGTTTATCAGGTTGTTGTGTTTTTAAGTGTATTTAATTTAGGGGGTTGGGGTTCAGATAATCCATTCTGAATTCTGCTTAAAGTAAAACTGGGGTGGTTTGACTGCTTGAGATGAAAGACGGGCCCAGATTGCTTCACTGGGATGAAGGTGCAAGGCATTCATACCAGTGGGCAATGGCAAAAGATTCCGTGCGAATAATGTTAGTCTCCAAAGTCTGGGGAGATTTTGAGATTGCTAAATGTACTACATTAAATCAGTTACTTGAATCCAGTTACTGAACAGAGTTAGTACCTCAAAGTATTGCTAATCAGCTCACATAACTCGTGACACCAGTGAGATTGGCTTTGAGAGGGGAAGTGTTTCAAAGATGTGTGAAAAACAATTCTGGGCTATGAAGACACCACACTTGAAAAGAACTGGAATAAACCAAAAGACCTGCTTTCAAAAAAATTTGAACGCTTACTTCTGAGAATGTAAGGTATAACTATGAACCTGAATTTTGATGTAAAAGACAAAAGTTTGATTGTGTAGCTTAAAGTATGTTTTGTCTGCAGAAATAATGTTTAGTCAACTTTGCTTTCAATTTGTTTGTTATAGTAAAACATGAAATCATGCTGTTGCATACTTTCAGTCATTCCCTGGAAGTTTGAATTTCTTTGTTTTTGAAAGCTAGCAGCCTTTATGGGGATTATTATGGCTGCAGAATGATTAGGACTAAAATAAGTGCAACAAAGGTTCGCCAAACTAATTCCAGATTGAGGGACTGTCCTGTGAAGAAAGTTTCAATTAGTTGGGCACATTTTCTCTGAAATTTGGAAGTATAAGATTTGATCTTCAACACACAAAATTCGAACAGTGGTTGACAGCATTAGATGCAAACGGTATGGTTTCTCTGGTTGGGGCAGAGGGACCAAAGGAAACATGGTCAGAATAGGAGCAAAACAGCTAAGACAGCACAGCGGAGGAATCTTTTCATTCATGGAGTACTGAATCTTTAGCGTTCTCGAGGCCCAGAAGATTGTGGAGGCTCAGTCATGAAGTGTGTCCTTGACTGAGATTAATAATTTTCTACATAGTAAAAAAAAAACCAAGGGATATGGGTCTGCTTCAGGAAAATGGTGCTGCAAATGAAGAATAGCCACAGTGTCATTTAAGCACAGAGCAGACTCAAAGGACTGAATGGATTATTCCTGATGTAGGACAGCTGGTGTTGGACTGGGGTGGACAAGGTCAAAAATCACACAATACCAGGTTATACTTCAACAGGTTTATTTGGAAGTACTAGCTTTGGATTATTCATGCTCTTTTCATTTTATGATTGGGAGCAGATGTTCGCAGGTAAAGGGACAGCTGGAAAATGGGAAGCCTTCAGAAATGAGATAACAAGAGTCCAGACACAGTATATCCCTGTTAGGGTGAAAAGAAAGTTGAAACTTTATTGCTGGAACAGCACAGCAGGTCAGGCAGCATCCAGGGAACAGGAGATTCGACGTTTCGGGCACAGGCCCTTCTTCAGGAATGAAGAAGGGCCTGTGCTCCTGTTCCCTGGATGCTGCCTGACCTGCTGTGCTGTTCCAGCAATAAAGTTTCAACTTTGATCTCCAGCATCTGCAGACTCACTTTCTCCTCGAAGATTTCAACCTACTGCGAATCCTCTTACAAGGATGCCTTCCTTGAAGAAGCTCTCTGCCTCTCTCTACAGAAACGTCGAATCTCCTGTTCCCTGGATGCTGCCTGACCTGCTGTGCTGTTCCAGCAATAAAGTTTCAACTTTGATCTCCAGCATCTGCAGACTCACTTTCTCCTCCAGGGTGAAAAGAAAGGCTGGTAGCTGTAGGGAATGTTGGATGACTAGAGAAATTGAGGGTTTGGTTAAGAAAAAGAAGGAAGCATATGCCAGGTCTCGACAAGATAGATCAAGTGAATCTTTAGAAGAGCATAAAGGCAGTAGGAGTATACTTAAGAGGGAAATCAGGAGGGCAAAATGTGAACATGAGATAGCTTTGGCAAATAGAGTTAAGGAGAATCCAAAGGGTTTTTGCAAATATATTAAGGACAAAAGGATAACGAGGGAGAGAATAGGGCCCCTCAAAGATCGGCAAGGCAGCCTTTGTATGGAGCCGCAGGTAATGGGAGAGATACTAAATGAATATTTTGCATCAGTTTTTACTATAGAGAAGGACATGGAAAATATAGACTGTAGGGAAATAGATGGTGACATCTTGAAAAATATCCATATTACAGAGGAGGAAGTGCTGGATGTCTTGAAATACATAGAAGTGGACAAATCCCCAGAAACTGATCAGACCTATCCTAGAATCCTATGGGGAACTAGGGAAGTGATTGCTGGACCCCTTGCTGAGATATTTATATCATCGATAGTCACAGATGAAATGCTGGAAGACTGGAGGTTGGTTAACGTGGTGCAACTATTTAAAAAAAGTGGTAAGGACAAGCCAGGGAACTATAGACCAGTGAGCCTGACGTCGGTAGTAAACAAGGTGTTGGAGGGAATCCTGAGGGACACGATGTACATGTGTTTGGAAAGGTAAGGACTGATTAGGGATAGTCAACGTGGCTTTGTAATGGGAAATCATGTCTCATAAACTTGATTGAGTTTTTTGAAGAGGACCGATGAGTGCAGAGTGGTAGACGTGATCTGTATGGACTTCAAGTAAGGCATTTGACAAGGTTGCCCATGGGAAACTGGTTAGCAAGGGTTGATCTCATGGAATACTGGGAGAACTAGCCATTTGGATACAGATCTGGCTCAAAGGTAGAAGAGGGTGGTGGTGGAGGGTTGTTTTTCAGACTGGAGGCCTGTGACCAGTGGAATGCCACAAGGATCGGTGCTGGGCCCTCTACGTTTTGTCATTTATATAAATGATTTGGAGATGAGCATAAGAGGTATAATTAGTAAGTTTGCAGATTACACCAATGTTGGAGGTGTAGTGGACAGCGAAGAAGGTTACCTTAGATTACAATGGGATCTTGATCAGATGGGCCAATGGGCTGAGGAGTGGCAGATGGCGTTTAATTTAGATAAATGTGAGATGCTGCATTTTGTGAAAGAAAATCTTACCAGGGCTTATACACTTAATGGTAAGGTCCTAGGGAGTGTTGCTGAACAAACAGACCTTGGAGTGCAGGTTCACAGCTCCTTGAAAGTAGAGTCCCGGGTAGATAGGATAGTGAAGAAGGCATTTGGTACGCTTTCCTTTATTGAGTACAGGAGTTGCGAGGTCATGTTGCAGCTGTACAGGACATTGGTTAGGCCACTGTTGGAATATCGCATGCAATTCTGGTCTCTTTCCTATCGGAAAGATGTTGTGAAACTTGAAATGGTTCAGAAAAGATTTAAGGATATTGCCACGGTTGGAGGATTTGAGCTATAGGGAGAGACTGAACAGGCTGAGGCTGTTTTCCCTGGAGCATTGGAGGCTGAGGGGTGACCTTATAGAGGTTTATAAAATCATGAGGGGCATGGATAAGATAAATAGACAAAGTCTTTTCCCTGGGGTGGGGGAGTCTAGAACTAGAGGGCATAGGTTTAGGCTGAGAGGGGAAAGATATAAAAGGGACCTAAGGGGCAACATTTTCACACAAAGGGTGGTACGTGTATGGAATGAGCTACCAGATAAAGTGGTGAAGACTAGTACAATTGCAACATTTATATGCCATTTGGATGGGTATATGAATAGGAAGGGTTTGGAGGGATATGGGCTGAGTGTTGGCGGGTGGACTATATTGGGTTGGGATATCTGGGCAGCATGACGGGTTTGACCGAAGGGTCGGTTTTCATGCTGTATATCTCTATGACTCTGTGACTCTAAATATACAAGGTTACGGGGTAAAACAGGAAAGATAATGACATTGGTGGAGGGGAGGAATAGCATCAACAATTAAGTCAGAAATCATTTACTTGATAACAGAGGATAAAATTAAAAGTAATCAAGCAGACAAAACATTACAGGTAGAGCTGGGCGATAATACAGCATTTAAGTTTGTCTAAGTGCTGCGTAAGTTCCTTGGGATCAGCTGCAAATTGATAGGTTACATAAACGCAAAGGTTAGGCAAACCTGAAGCAAAGGCACAATGCTTTAAATGGGGTTCTTAACTTACACGTAGATTACGATAAGTAGACTAACATGTTTCAGAAAGGTAATGAGTGATAATATTCTGCAAATCTGGAACCAATGATACCAGATCAGGTTTAATAATGGGCAATAATACAGTAATATTTACCAGTCTACAGTGCATAAATGCTTATCTAATAGTGATCATGACCTGACTGTCAAACAACATAGTTTTTAAAAGGGAAAAATGTAAAAGAGCTTTTAAGATTCATGATTCAGATAAAGTTGATGTCAATAGGATGAAATTGAAGCCATATTAAAAAGGACCAGTCTGTCAATGGATAAAATTACAGAAAGTCTTTGGTTCTCTGAAAAAATAATGTTTTGGAAGTGGAATGATTTTGGGTGCTTTACAGGTGGAGTCCCAAAAGATGTTTGATAGTTCCTAAGAGATTGTTAGCAAACATTGAAGTTCATGGAACTGAAGACAAATTACTTACTTTATTAGGAAACTAAAGGCAACACACAATAGGGATAATGGGCAGGTATTCTCAACTGATATATAGTCATTGAGGTCTGGTCAATTCAATTACTAATTTTAAATCTGTGATTGACAGAGATTTGTAAATATATAGATATTCAGGGATACAGAAAACAAGTGATTTTATGTATCAGGTCACAAATCAGTCATCATCATTTTGAATGGTCAACTGGCTTAAGGTGCTAATTGATCAACTCCAGTTCAATCACATTAATACATTTATTATAAATATTCATATTGATAAGATGCTGATACAAGAAATTCTCTGAAGGTTTACATGAGATTCTGTTATAGCCAATAGATTAGATTCCTTACAGTGTAGAAACAGGTCCTTCAGCCCAACAAGCCCACACCGACCCTCCGAAGAGTAACCCACCCAGACCCATTTCCATGACTAATGCACCTAACACTATCGGCAATTCACCTGACCTATACATCTTTTGACTGTGGGAGGAAACTGGAGCACCCAGACGAAACCCACACAGACACATGGAAAACATGCAAACTCCAGATAGACAGTCGCCCAAGGCTGGAATCAAACGTGGGACCTGGTACTGTGAGGCAGCAGTGCTAACCACTGAGCGACCGTGCCACCCTAATAGTGCAACATTACTCTATAGATACCACAAATTTGTATCAATTATCTTTACTTACACAGTCAAAAGTAATGCCTAATTTGATTGAATGCAGGTATAAGAAAAATGTTTTATGTTTTTAAATCAAACATTTGTGTCAAAAATGTGTGTTAGGTTGTGCATTGGGCTAACAAATAAATTTGTCTTATTTTACAGCAGTAATTCAAATTTGCTTTGCTAACATTACTGAATATTACACTAGTTTGGTTAAAACATAATAAGTGGATCAACACTTTTGAAATAATTAACTAACTTACCGGGTCACCTCGATAGCCAATATCACCCCTTTCACCTTTTCCACCTTTCACTCCTTTCGTTCCCTGTGAAAAAGAATTGACTCATGGCTTACTTTGTTCCTGCATTATCCACCAATCTCTAACATTGCCTATCCATGCGAAAAACCACTTATGCTGATTAGCTCTACCACTGTCAAGATATAATCATTATTTGTATCTGTCAGTTCTTGATGCATTTGATATCGCCTCTTTTCTCTCTTATTTCTATCAATTTTAATTTTAAAGAAAGAGGCATAAATCATGAATTGAAATTGCTGAAGAAACTCAGCAGGTCTGGCAGCATGTGTAGAGAGAAAGCCGAGGTAAGGTTTCAGGCCCAATGACCCTTCAGAACTGAAACATTAACTCTGCTTTCTCTTCACAGGTGCTGCTAGACCTGCTGAGTTTCTCTAGTAATTTCTGTTTTGTCTTAGATTGCCAGCATCCGCAATTCTTGGTTTTATTTTAGCGAGGCATACAGGTGTTTGGAGTCATTGTCTACCCAAGGGAAGATCCTTTGCTTATTTCTCTAATTCATGAATTCTGTGATTTCCTTTCCAATTGGCCATAACAACCTCGCATTTTCACCTTCCACAGGAAACTAGCAATATGACCAGGGAAGAGTACATGAGGTGGTTTCCTTTTAACGTCCTCAAACACTTCTAAAAGAAATACATCTTTTTTAACCAAGAGGGTTACAGATAGATGGAACCTGCTGCCTGAGAGGTGATGGACACAAGTATTCTCAAAATATTTAAAAAAGCATCTGGATGCTTTAAAATGTCATGGACACAGTAGACAATGGACCAAGTGCAGGTAAATGGGCTTAATCATACCTTGGCATTTGTTGGTCAGCATAGGTAAGGTGAGCTGAAGGGTCTGTTTCTAAGCTGTATGACTCTGATTCTATGATTCTAGCTGACTATGAGCAGGCATTGTCCCTCAACTTCCAGCTCAACTTCCAGTTCCAACGTAATTGAAACTTTGTTGTTTTTGCTGTTGATCATGGCACATAACCCTACATGGAACCCTTATTTGGATTTTGGGTGACTTACATAAAGGAAGGCAGGATCTTCTGTGAGATCTCGAATAGCCCTGCAACCTACATTAAATTTACAGGCAGAGAAGGTGGGTGATTTTGACAAATAGTATTAAAGATGATTACCACTTTATGATGTATTAATTTTTTTTAACACTGTTTAAAAGGTTTCACTTCGTATGATGCAAATACTGCCTGGAAGATAAGCTGACTTACCCAGTCTCCTATGTTGCCTTTTTCTCCTGCTGCTCCTAGTGCTCCATTTGTACCCTGCGTAAAACATGGAACATTTGGTGTAACTGTAGTAATACAGATAAAATATGAACAGGTCAAATAAGTGTGGTAATTCAAATTAATAAAGCAAACTAACAAACAAACACATACCTGTTCCCCATCTATTCCATCAAGACCAATTTCTCCCAGTTGACCCTTGGAAAAGGCAAGGTCAAAAAACATAAAACATTAATCCAGGCAAAGAACAACCTTATTTACTTTTCAATTTCTTTTTCAGTAAACACATGTACTTGCTTCTTGAACCAACTCTACTACATGAGAAATCGCAACAGACATAGCTTCAAACTTGGATAAACTAGGATTTATCTCTCCACCCTGCAGACACTCTGCCTCTATTCCTGATGAAGGGCTTTTGCCTGAAATGTCGATTTTCCTGCTCCTTGGATGCTGCCTGACCTGCTGTGCTTTTCCAGCACCACTCTGATCTAGAATCTGGTTTCCAGCATCTGCAGTCCTTGTTTTTACATAGCCTCAAACTTGTTGTATCATGACCATCTGCGTCAACTCTATCTTACTGCACTATCCCTACAATCCACAACTCTTTGACTACTCAAAACTCATTAATCTTTGACTTGATTACACTCAACAACTGAACACCCCAAACTCTCTGGGTTACAGAATTCCAAACATTCCTAAGTAGATTAAGGGAGATATTTCTTCTTATCTCAGCCCTAAATGATCAGCCCCTTACTATGAAACTATGAAGCCAAACTCTAGATTCTGCAAGATAGACACACCTGTTCTCCCACTTGAATTACTGACCACTGGTCTTTCTGAGCTTGAGGGCATGCTCCTGGCCTTTCTGCTTTTAGAGTTTATCGAGCATCCTTATTTAAAACAGAGTCTGCCTTCTGGCCGCAAATTCACAAATGTGGGGAAAATCACTATAAGTATTTCCATGTGATGTGTAGTCATGACCCCAATTTGACCTGGCATCGAAATATGGATCCAAACACACAATTCTCTCCATAGTATCAGTTCAGTGGCACTAACATTTTCACATCACCCATGATAATTTCTCCTGCTTCTGCCTGGAAGAAACCAATATTCACTTAAGTTGTTTTTGTTTGGAAACATGTAAAAACCTTTAAAAATCACTTTTTGTAATCTTGTACTGTGTTTCCCCCTTTTTCTCATTAGTTGCCTGTATTCTGTTGACTTCTAAAATTCCCTGGATACCTATTATTTATTGCAAATTTTGTAAAGCTGTACTTTCAATTGAATAATAACTTAATAAACCCCAGATAGATCTTTTTCACAGATGTTTCTCAATGGAACATGTTTTCCTGACTCACTTATGAAATGCTTTCCATTATGATTTAATAGAGGGCTATGGTGATAGGGCTAGAGAATGGGACTGGCTGGATAGCTCTTTTGGACTCGATGGGCCAAATGGCCTTCTTCTGTAATGCAACTTCAATGATTGTTACATACTTCCTTAACATTTAATATTTACCCAATCAACTTCATCCATTTTTTTTTCTCCTCACCCCTTTGTAATGAGACTTCTTTACTACAAGGTTATTAACTGATACTGTTTCACATCACAATCCTAGATTTAAAACAGCCTGTTCCCTAGTTGGTTCTTCAACATACTAGCATCATTGAGTCACTATGAAGGCGGCTATTTGGCCCAGAGTTCATGACAGCTCTCAGTGCAGCAATCCAATCAGGCCAGTTTTCCCACATTATCCCAACAGTCCTTGAAGTTCATTTATCTTAACTGTTTATCTAATGTGCTTCTGAAATCTTTGATCATCTCCACTTTCACTACTATTATAGACAGCAACTTCATGATCATCTACACTCATGGTTTAAAACAGGTTCTCCCTCACATCTCCCTGTAACTCTTGTCCAAAGTCTTGAATCTGTCTACCTTAATCAGTATACCATCAGCTAAAAGCAACAACTTTTCTTTGCCCATGTTATTGAAACCTGTTATCTTGATAAAATCATTCCTCAACTTCATTTCCTGAAAAGAGACCAAAGCTTCTCCAATCTAACCTTTAACTAAACTCCCCTATTCACGGTACTACTCCTCTGGCACCATCACATGGTTATTAAAGTGAACAGAACTGGACATAATAGTCTAGTAGTGGCTTAACTAGAGCTTTATTAAGATTTAGAGGACTTCCCTGGTGCTGTGCTCAACACCTCTCTATCTATGCACAAAACCTTCTCGGTCCCACAGTTGGTACCTTGTGAAACACCTATTAAAATCCATGGAGATAACATCCACTGCATTCTCTTGATCAACCTTCAATCACTTCTCACTTTTCCTCTCTGACAATTACCTCTCATCCAGCCTCTCCATGGCTGCCTTTTATCCCAGGCTTCCTGCAGTACTGGCAGTTGCCACCATTCCTGGTGGCACTGTGAGATCTGAAGTGCTCCTGCCAGCAGCTATTGGAGTGACATACTGAAAGCCCTGGCAAGGCTGTAGTAGGAAAGTGATTGAGACCAGGTTTCAGCAGGGCTCCCAGAAACAGCAATGGTGACACAGTCACTGCCTCATCTGCTGGTGAATGGAGCCGCAGACATTAAGTTCAGATCTGCATTTCTGTGAGAGACATCAATGACCATCATTTGGAGGGCCTTTATATCTTGTGAGTCAAATAGTTATGACTGCTTCGTTAATGTGGACAGCTTAACTGCTTCAAACATTTTATCATTCTATTGATGAGTACATACCTTCTCACCAGGGTATCCACGGCTACCCTGTAAATTAAGAACAACACATTAATCACATGGAATTTTATATTTTGGTAATATTTCTTTTAATTGTAATTTTTCTCATTACTTGCCTTAATTCCACTCTGTCCTCGACATCCTTGGAACCCTTGAGTTCCATTTATACCTGATGGACCTCTTTCACCCTATCAGAAATAAAAATGATTAAATAATTAAAGTTCTTCATTATGATCAACCTCAACATCAATGGGGACGCAGGGAGGAATAGGGTTGGAAAACTCACAAATGCCAAATTTAACGGCATGCAGGGCCTTATTTATATACTTTGTCTTGATTTTCCAGCTGGGGGCTCTGGCCATGGGGTGGTGTCTAGCTGTTAGGTGAGTAGATTTGCTTCATGATGGACCAGCCTGGGGAACTGAGGAGACTTGATCAAGGCAGGAGGAGTGGGTTTTAGGTGGCAGAGGCTTCGGTGAGGTGGAGTTAGTTTAAGAGGTCAAAGGAAAGTGACTCCGCTCCTCATGGTCCACAGCAATGTGGTAAATATATTGACACATTGGATTTGGTTACTGTTGCACCCTGTCAGATGTGTAGGACTTTAAATATAAAACCCAAAGAGATTTCAGATACATGGTCGTGTCAGTATAAATAAAGTGCAGGACTCTTGAAGGTGCACTAGAAAAGTTAGTCTTATATCTGAAGAAGGTCTCTGGCTTCACCTATCATTTCTACTGTAGTAGACTTAGATTAGGCAGTGATGAGAGAAATGAAAGATTACTTGCCCCTGATACATATGTTCCTTTGCAATCATTGGATAGCAAAGGTAAAGATCAGATTTGACAATAATACATTTACAGTCAAGTAGTTCTTAACACTTACTGCCTAATCTTGTTTTGAAAAATGGTTACTCGGGCAATGGCACAGGAGAACAACACTGGACAAGGTTTAGTATTTTGAGACAGATGGGAAGGAAAAGTGTGATGTGGAGAACTTATGTTAATGCTAATGATAAAGCACAGGCTTGTTCTTGAGTTGTCAGTTGTTAGATCTTTTTAAAAGTATGAATTTACCATGTGGTATGGTTATACTTACTACTCCACCTTCATCACCTGGGTGACCCATAATACCTTTAGGTCCTGGAACACCCTGAAACAACAAAATTGCATGAGATGCATTGAATTGGTATTAATTAATTGACAATGATCATGCTAATGACTCATCACTGTAGAGTTTCAAATTGCTGTTCAGGCATTTTAGTGGCGTGAGAGATCACCTGCCAATGTAACAACCTATCGGATATTCTTTCTCACTGATTTCAATGGAAGTTAAAAACAGGATTGTTTCTACAGCAAGTGGCCAATTTTACACCAGTTATGTCAGTTTTACACCAGGGCAGCAAGTTCAACGTTTATGCAGTTGTATGGGTGGGAGATTATGGTGCAATTCAGTACAGTAAAGTATACTTGCATAAGGTGAACTTCTATTTTCAGTTTAGTTATAAATGGAGGTGCATCACACACATGTGATGGCATCTTTCCTTATAATTTACTTGTTTTTATAATCCAAACTTGATGACATCTAAGCAATTATTGACAGGTCCTTTCTATTTATTTTGCTAGCTGGTAATCTCTTCCACTAGGGGCCTGTTTCACATTCATTTCTCAACAGTAAACTTAACTAACCATTAAAACTAACTGCCCAGCTTTTTTCAGCAATGCAAGTAGGAATTTCTTTTTTTTATGCCCTTAATATTGGCATCATAATCTTCCAGAGTAAATCACACAGCTGGATAAAGTAACTAACAAGGACAGATCCATGAGAATTGGTCTTTCCAGTGAAACTCAGCAAAGTTTGTTTGTTTCTGATCTATTAAGATATTATCTGTGCCAGTGCTGACACACTGAAAAAAAGAGATAAGTGTTGTGATTCTAATTCCCTGTGAGATCACAAATAGATGACAAAGGTTTATACAGGATTTATGTACAGAAATAGACCTTTCACCCCAATTAGTCCGTACCAGCGTTTTTGCTCCACATGAATCGCCTTCCATCTTTCTCATCTAAATCTGTTATTATAATACTCCATTCCATTCTCATCCACATATTGTTTCACTTTAAATTCATCTGGACTGCTTGCTTTAACTATGTCTTGTGACAGCCATAGTTGCACCACACCTTCTAAATTTAACAGGAGGACTACTTCCACAAAAACTAGCGGCATTCTGTAAGTCAGCTCAACAAGCATCAAGGCAAAATTCTTGAAGAATCAACACCAGTGGGCTAGACACTGCGTCCAAGTAGCTTCAAAGTTCACCTTGACATGAGAGTATTGAGCTGGATGGTAGCAAGTACCTCTCAACAAATCATTCAGAATGGTGACAACTTGCCTATTGAACCGCATCATAATAAACACAAAATGAGGCCCATAACCCCAAAAAGCTGTAGATTAGGCATTAGCCTGCTCAGTCACTTCAAGGTCCATGACAGAAATTCATGATCTTGAATAGAATTCATCCTCCAATCAAGGGACAGTTGACAAGGTGCTGGGGAGTTCCACTCAGTGGATGATAAAGCTTTTTCTGGATTCTTTCAGGATTTCTTGGGCTGAGACCTTGCAATGAAGGAATCTAGTTATGGTCTTCCTCATGAAAGAAAATATCCTCTTTCTATTCACATTATTAAAACCTTCCATAATGTTAGCCACTTTTCATGAGGAAACTTAGCCTGTCAATCCTTTTCACGTATGTGTGTCTCAGCACTTCTGGTATCATTTTCTCTGCCATTGTACAGTGTCCCTATTACTTTAATATGATGTGGCATGCACATAATACTCTTCAGTGCAGTCTAAGCAAAATTTGATTCAGTTTACGCATGACCTTTTTATTTTTCAACACAACATTTAACTGAAATAAAAAGGGGTAAGAAACTTAAGTTTAGCCTTACTCACTAAATAGGGAAGTAATACAAATATGTAGCATATATAAATATGTGGTGATTGGTTACGCTTACCTTGAGTCCACGTAATCCCTGAGGTCCTTTGTCTCCTGCTTGACCAGCACACTTACATGGGACACCACAGCACACTCTCTCTGCAATATTATCCTGTCAAGATATTGCAGAGTTTAAGCATTTAATTCTGAAATTGCACAAGGACTGGGAAAAAAAGAATGTGCAGAATTAAAAATTTGATCTTACGAGTTCTTCTGCTAGTTCATATTCTAAATCCAGCTGGTTGATTGAAAGAGGTCGTCTGTACCTATAACCTCGCCCAAATTCCAACAATGAAACCTCATCAACCCCTGTTGCTGCTTCCAAAGATACGATGATCAGTGCATGTACATTACCTATAGACATAGTAACAGGAACAAAAGGATTATGTGTCTTTTAAAATGTAAACAAAGTAAATCCCACACGTTTGTAAC
Organism: Chiloscyllium plagiosum; assembly: GCF_037043375.1. Taxonomy (NCBI): domain Eukaryota; kingdom Metazoa; phylum Chordata; class Chondrichthyes; order Orectolobiformes; family Hemiscylliidae; genus Chiloscyllium; species Chiloscyllium plagiosum. Next base: position 14,891,326 of record NW_028270145.1, on the reverse strand, counting down.
TCAGGAAAGAATATTTGATTAAGATACAAGACAAGTACCTTTCTGGTAAGCAAAAATAAATTAAAATTCAGAATAAACTATAGTTTTCAGTTTTTCCAGCCCTTTCTGAGCAGCTGCTGAGTTCAAATTAAAAGATATCTAAAGAAAAATAGGTCATGCGTTTATTACATATGTTGTGATCATCAAATATCAAGTTATATTTAAACAATACATTGACTGCTCAATTTCTATGGACTTTAGAAACAACAATCATCAGAGAATGAAATTGAAGCAAGTGAATGAGAATTGATTGTTTCTACTTTTATTCTGCACCAACAATATTTCCCGTCTCCAGCTGGAGACATGGTGCTCAGAATAGAGAAACATTTTTGCTTTAATATACCTTCTCTCCGTAGCTTTTCGGCCTGACGTTTTAATTGAGAAAAGTTGTCATCTATACCATCAGTGAAATGGATAATAACCTTTAAAACAGAAGGAAAACAACATTGTCACACATAAAAATTGAACGTTGCTGTTGTTACGATCCAAGCTCCTGTCAACGTGAGACAAGTCAGACCCTAGAGGAAATCTGGCCTATTAGATCCTAATTTTGTTCTCTTTTTAAAATAGCGGAGATCAGGTCTTGAACATATTCGCAAGAGGCTGCTAGTATACTTTTACTGTAAATAATAAAATATTTGTTAAGCAAGGAAAATAAGAAAACATGATCTACATTGCACAAGACAAAAAAGGTTGGAACCGCTTCATTACTAACACCCAGAAAAAGATTCACCTTCACGTTATTCCTTAAAACTGCACAAACAGCAGTAAAGCATCACCATTATCTCCACACTGTAACCACTTCTGGTTTGGCATTCACTTGATGCTATTCTTCAAACTGTATAATTCCCTGAGGTACCTTAAACAAAATGCAAACTAAACTCACAGTTGCTTTAACTTCAGAAAAAAAAAACATGAGTTCCCTAATCTCAGCTTCCAGCAGTTTTGGTGGACTTCTTATTTGAACATAGAACTATACAGTACAGGAGAAGGTTAAAATTTTAAACTTACTGCAAAGCCTCTTCCAGAACAGGAAAAGGCCCTTCAACCATTCTGTCAAATATGATGCCAAATTAAACTAATCCCTTCTGCCTGCCCTTGGTCCTAATCTCTCTATTCTTTCCATATTCATGTGAATATCTAAAAGTCTCTTAAGCACCCCTGTCGTATCGTAGATTTAAATAAATCTGCCTCCTCTCTGTAGCACACCTAAACACAGACTGATTGACCTGGTGCCACTGGACTCTTGTTGCTAGGCAATAGCATAGTTTTCTCTTTATCTTTTTTTTAACGCAAAAAAAATCACCCTAGCTCTTCAATTCAAAATTGTAAAACTTCATTAAATAGCATGCAAACACTCAAGCTTCCATTCTTCCCAGCACCATGTCTGCAAGAAAAATTTTAAAAATAACTAAAGATGTCTTCTCCATCTGACCACACAAAATGCAAAACATAAATTAAATTTAAATGTCAAACAATATTGTTAACATTTGTTTCAAAAATCAATTATTGCCTCCATTGAATTTGTCTGACTTTGTATTTCTGGACAGCTCAAACCAATATGTCAGTAATAATGCCCTGCATCATACAAAACAACCTGTCAGCAGGAACGTTGACATTTAAATAGTTGCATTGGAAGAGGTTTCCTCAAAATGTAAGCTTGGTTTGGTCTTTGGCATTGTTGAGGAGAAAGTGAGGTCTGCAGATGCTGGAGATCAGAGCTGAAAATGTGTTGCTGGAAAAGCGCAGCAGGTCAGGCAGCATCCAGGGAACAGGAAAATCGACGTTTTGGGCATAAGCCCTTCTTCAGGAATGAGGAAAGTTTGTCCAGCAGGCTAAGATAAAAGGTAGGGAGGAGGGACTTGGGGGATGGGCGTCGGAAATGTGATAGGTGAAGAGAGGTCAAGGTGAGGGTGATAGGTAAGACTGGGGTGGGGGCGGAGAGGTCAGGAAGAAGATTGCAGGTTAGGAAGGCGGTGCTGAATTCGATGGATTTGACTGAGACAAGGTGGGGGGGAGGGGAAATGAGGAAACTGGTGAAATCCGAGTTCATCCCTTGTGGTTGGAGGGTTCCTAGGCGGAAGATGAGGCGCTCTTCCTCCAACCGTCGTTTTGCTGTGGTCTGGCGATGGAGGAGTCCAAAGACCTGCATATCCTTGGTGGAGTGGGAGGGGGAGTTGAAATGTTGAGCCACAGGGTGGTTGTGTTGGTTGGTCCGGGTGTCCCAGAGGTGTTCTCTGAAACTCTCTGCAAGTAGCCCACAGCTACCTGGACTACACCTCCTCCCACCCTGCCCCCTGTAAAAACGCCATCCCATTCTCCCAATTCCTTCCACTCCGTCGCATCTGCTCCCAGGAGGACCAGTTCCAAAAACGCACAACCCAGATGGCCTCCTTCTTCAAGGACAGCAATTTCCCCCCCGACGTGGTCGACGATGCCCTCCACCGCATCTCTTCCACTTCCCGCTCCTCCGCCCTTGAGCCCCGCCCCTCCAACCGCCACCAGGACAGAACCCCACTGGTCCTCACCTACCACCCCACCAATCTCCATGTACAGCGCATCATCCGCCGTTATTTCCGCCACCTCCAAACGGACCCCACCACCAAGGATATATTTCCCTCCCCTCCCCTATCAGCATTCCGTAAAGACCACTCCCTCCGTGACTCCCTCGTCAGATCCACACCCCCCACCAACCCAACTTCCACTCCCGGCACCTTCCCCTGCAACCGCAGGAGGTACAAGACTTGCGCCCACACCTCCCCCCTCACCTCTCTCCAAGGCCCCAAAGGAAACTTCCATATCTGCCACAGATTCACCTGCACCTCCACACACATCATCTATTGCATCCTCTGCACCCGATGTGGCCTCCTCTATATTGGGGAGACAGGCCGGCTACTTGCGGAGCGTTTCAGAGAACACCTCTGGGACACCCGGACCAACCAACCCAACCACCCTGTGGCTCAACATTTCAACTCCCCCTCCCACTCCACCAAGGATATGCAGGTCTTTGGACTCCTCCATCGCCAGACCACAACAAAACGACGGTTGGAGGAAGAGCGCCTCATCTTCCGCCTAGGAACCCTCCAACCACAAGGGATGAACTCGGATTTCACCAGTTTCCTCATTTCCCCTCCCCCCACCTTGTCTCGGTCAAATCCATCGAATTCAGCACCGCCTTCCTAACCTGCAATCTTCTTCCTGACCTCTCCGCCCCCACCCCAGTCTGACCTATTACCCTCACCTTGACCTCTCTTCACCTATCACATTTCCGACGCCCATCCCCCAAGTCCCTCCTCCCTACCTTTTATCTTAGCCTGCTGGACAAACTTTCCTCATTCCTGAAGAAGGGCTTATGCCCGAAACGTCGATTCTCCTGTTCCCTGGATGCTGCCTGACCTGCTGCGCTTTTCCAGCAACACATTTTCAGCTTTGGCATTGTTATATGGCATTGTTCCATCAAGTGCCATTGCACATTGAAAATTTAAAAACGTCAAGTCCTTAAATGGAGGGTCATATATTACTTCTTGGGGACAACGGGCTTCTCAACTATTTCTGAATCCTTTTGGAAAGAGGAGATCGCTTTGATTCAAAACAGCACCCTTTGATTGCAGAGCAGATAGAAACTTTATATCTTGCAATTCTCGAAAAAGAGACACAGGAAAATGAGTGAGTCAAAGTATGTGGTAATAGCATGGTTGACAGGCAAAAGCATGCCTGTGGTAAAGAGCTAGGAAAAGTTCAGCTCGTAACTTATCCTTCAACTTTCAACAGATTCTTTTTTGAGACAAAGCGAGTTGCATTTTTATTATTTTGTTTCATTTTCACACATGGGGAAATTGCACCTTACTGTGAAAGTTGACTTTATTTCTGCAGAGCAATCATTTGTTTCAAGCCTGTTTCATGATTTGGTAAGAGTTTACCCGTCTGCTATCTATTAAGAAGGCAGAACTTAAATGGCCGTGCTTGATGAATTCCAATAGTTGGCATGTTGAGGAGATATTCTCTGGATTGTATCATAATTTACCTGGATAATGGACAACGAAGATGGACTTGAAACCATGAGGATGCAGACAGTGGAATTTCCTGTTCCTGCAGTCTAAGTCGAAGTTGGGCGTGGATGTGAAACATACTGCTGCACAGGATGGGGCTGGGCCAGTTAAATTTTCTCCTGTGATGGTACGGGTGTCAGCTAATTACATTTGATTGCATGCACTGCAAGTACAGTGAATCTTGTAGGGGAGGTCAGCAAGGAGGTGATGCCTATACCTCACTGGTACCAGATTTAAATGGCACCTGATCTGGTGCTCATTCACAGCAAATCAGAAGCATAAGCAGGGCTCGAGGAGTGGGTGCTTGCTGCCAAATATTATGGTCTTTTCACCTTTCCTCGTTCAACCTGCCAGACACACCTCCACCCTCAGCCATACTCCTTATTCGATGTTCATTCCCTGCTATGGTTATCATCTGTATCCAGGGCAACTTAGATTACTGCCATGGCATAGCATAGATAAAACTCCCCAAAGAGGAAAAGCAGCAGCTATTCATTCCAAATTCCAGCAAAGTACCCCATCTGCTGAACAAGCAGTTATAGTGTCATAGAATCCTGCAGTATGGAAAACAGACCCTTTGGTCCAACTCATCTGCGCTGATCAGACATTTCAATTTAACCTAGTTCCATTTGCCAGCATTTGGCCCATATCTTTCTAATTCCTTCCTATTCATGCACCCATCCAGATGCCTTTTAAATGTTGTATTGTACGAGCTTCCACCATTTCTTCTGGCAGCTCATTTCATATATGCACTACTCTGTGCATGAAAGTTACCCCTCTGGTCCTTTCTAAGGCTCTCCCCCTCACCTTAAACCTCCGCCCTGTAGTTTCGGACTTTTGGGCTATTCACACTACCCATGCCCCTCAATCAGAAGCCATGTATTTCCAATTCAGAACGAACTCCATCGTGAGCAATGATTTCATTCAGGTGAGCTGACCTTTTGAGAAATAAGCAAGGCATGAAAAAGATTGCAAAAGGGCATCCGGATACTCGCTTATTGGAGACTCAACCTGCCGTAAATCTCCAAGAACTCAACTGCAAACTTTCTTCTGACCATCGCGAATCACACAATTAACTGCACCTGCTCGCCAGGTTTCCTGCTCCCAGGGACAACACAGCGTTCCACCAATGATCCATTTATATGAGTGACCAATGACAACGAATCCAAGATGTTCAAAAGCACAGAAAATGTCATTTCAACATTTTTTTTTTCAGAAAGTTAACATGATAAATCTGGGAGAACACCAGCCCTTGACTGTTGTCCTTCAAATCCAATCAATGATACGTCTTCATTTAAAAAGAAACAGTGTAAAACTTAAGGCTCATGACTTACCTTTACACGGTTGGAACTGTCAGATTGAAAAGTCTCCTTGTATGCATCGAATGTTCCACCACTTAAGACGTATGGACCAGAACTTCTTAGATCACTGAACTGCGTCATTATTCCGGGGTGATAGTCGACCAAATCGATGACATGTCTTTGGCCACGTTCATCGAAAACTGTGACCCCAACTCTTACGTTAGGTGACTGTGTGCCAGTGCAGCTTATGGTTCGCAACTGTGAAATTCTTTGGAGTACATCTCCTGCTTTGGACAGGAAACCTCTCTGCGTCGCAAAAACATCGTTTCCTGAACCAACTCTACTGACGTCAAATCCAAGCAAAACATCAACATTGCACTCTAAGAGGAAGCAAAAGAAATATATTTAGTTTCTTTTGAAGTCCGTAACGCCTAAATAGAAGGTTGACAGGTATTAGCAAACATCTGAGTATATTATATAGCATAAGTGAATAAATCTCGACAATGACTGGAAAAATCATGTTTACTGTACTTGGTTCAAAAACTTCAGAAATGAAATACTCACCAGTATGTGAAAATTCTGATGACTGGTCAATAAGTTTAGTTATATGAGTTAACCGCATTAAAACACCTCCAAAATTTTCTATCTAAGCAGTTTTAGTTTAGTGAATATAGTTTAACATCAGACAATTGCATCCATGCTGTGAAATTATACCTTCACTTTAACAATGTACACAGTTTTGGGCTGCCCCGGAAGGGACAATCTTTTGGGAGGTAATGATAGTGTGGGAGATAGTGTGCGGGATTCCAGGATAGGAGAGCATAACACTGGGGCTCTGTCCCAGGGAGACCAAAGTAAGCAGTGACGAGAGTCATTCTGATGGAGTAGTAGAGAAACACTGCAGCTATCATAAACATTTGTTGGGGAGAGACAAGGTTCATTTGCACATGCATGTTTCCTACTGGTGAGCTCTTCAACAGGCTCAGAGGCTCTAACCAACTGCTGTGCTAAAGTCTCATTTCAGTGTTGGGATTCTAACACAGAGCTTGTCGGAGAGGATTGGCAGTGTGCAGAGGTAAACGTACTGCTTGTAAGATTCCAGCTGGATCCAAAGATAGGGGCAAAGTGTCCTTTTAACTATCTGAATTGGAAACTCATATCTAATGGACTGACAGTCACAGCAGCAGGGAGCTAACCACTGGGATGATCTCTTGGAGGTGGGAACATGTGGAGAATTAATCTAACATAAAGGGCTCCAAATTTCCATGCTACCATAACCTCCTCTGTTGGCCTGGATCAATTCCATCTCTCTTATTCATTGAGGTTTCCATGCTTCTACAAAAAGCCTTTATCCACAGATTTTTTTTTTAAGAAAGCATCATTGGATATATTTTAAATTAAAAAAAAAACTCAGTAATGCATTTATTTCAGAAAAATAATTCAATTTATTCACATCATCTTCAGATGATGCAAATATGGAAGTCTACCAAGTTTGTGCGAGTTACCCTGTTTGTGCCAGTTCAAGTGTGCAGTTCAAGTCCTTGAGTATACAGTTCTGGACGCTCCAGTATGTAAAAGCACACAGGAGAATCAAAATTTAACCCTCTCTCCTATGTTTTTCATGAAAGGTAATCAATCAGATGACAAGCAAGCTGGACAACTAGCTTCCACAAACTGCCTCAGTTTGATGTTCAGACTGAGCTCTGGCAAGTTTGAACATCAATGCATAATTGCGTTGGAGTAGAGTTAAAAGTTAGAGCTTTGGACAAAGAGTACATATCAGATTCGAAACCCAAACTTACATGAGATCATCATCTTCCTTCAGCTGAGGAATATTAGCTGGCCTTTATGTGAAATGCAGTCAGAAACTACAGATTGATTTTACACCATTACCCGTGTAATATTATCTAACTCAGTACAGAGCAGGACTCAGAATTAAAACAGATCATCGAGCAACTGAAATGTAGAACCCAAACTCTCTCCCGCTGATTAGTTATTCAGTTCTATGCACGATACAAACGTTTTGAACTTGATGTTACCTTTTACAACTTCAGGCATTTTCGGGCACAGTTCACCGTCCATGACATCGGCTGTGGCTAATAACACTTGCTCGGTCAATTCAGAGAGCTCGGACATGTCAGCCACTCTGAAAACGCCAGCTTGTTCACTTGCAATGTCAGAGATCTCCTGCATGTCTGCATTCTGCATTCCCACAGTGAAGATTTTGAATCGAGCATTCTTTAGCTCCCTTGCAGCTGCTATTGCGTCATCATTTGACTTGCCACCAATTAGCAGGAAAGCAATTTGTGGGACTCCTTCTTCAACCCTACTCCCTGCTGATTTAACGAAGTGGTTGTTTTTAACATGTCTCAAGGCTGCTCCAGTGTTTAGTGACCTGCCCCCCTTGAACTGAATATTCGGAATAGCGTTGAGGACATCATTCCTTGTCCGGTAAGTTTTGAAGAAAAATTCATCAATCACATCGGAATTGTACTGAACAACTCCCACCTGGATTGATCCATCATCAACATGGATGGCATCGACTACATTGGAAACAAACTCTGTGAGACGGGGGAAATTCTGTCTTCCAATGTTAATGGATCCATCCAAGATAAACACAATATCCGCTCTTTTCTGTGGCAAGGCTTGAGAAACAAATGAAATACATTAAAATATAATAACTGAAAATATTGTTAATATTGAATAATATACAATCCAGACTTTTCATAACTTACTATGGATTATTAAGCATTTTAAGTCTTTATATATAAATTTAGTTTCCTCTTCAGCCCCATTGACATTCTGCCCTATTGTTTGAACCAATGCACGAGCCACTCTAAGTTACCATTTTATATAAGTGAAAGCTCATCAGAAACTAGGAACAGGGACTACAGTATCACAGCTGAATCCAACCTTGTGCTCACCAGGTTCAGCCAATTCCGGGTCTCATTGTAACCTTGATCCAAACATAGACAATAGAACTGAATTGTGGAGGAGAGACAAGAGCGATTTCTCTTGACATCGGGGCAGATTTTGACTCAATCTGGCATCAAGAAGCACTAGCAAAATTGAAGTCAATGGGATTTGGGGTGAAAACTTTCTGCTGGTTAGAGTCATACCTTGCAGAAAGGGAACATGATTGGACTTGTTAGAAACTATGACATTGCTGAAGGAGTTCCTCAGGGTAGTGTTCTGCTTCATCAATGACCTTCCCTCCAATGTAAGGTTGGAAGTGGGGACGTTGGCTCATATTTGCACAGTGTTCAGAAACCCTAAGTCTCCATAGATGTTGAAGCAGACAGTGCCCGCATGAATGTCCTGGGCAACATTCCAGCTTTGGGTAATACGTGGCAAAAAAAATGTATGCCAGTCAACAATCATCTCACATTAATGTTCAACTACATTACTATTATTGAATTCCCAAACATAACAACCTGGGGGTATCATTGACCAAAAACTGAGCTGGATGAACCATATGAATATATAAGAACAGGTCAGAAGCTTGGAATTCTGCAGTAATGAACTCGTCTCCTGTTTCTGAACACAGAGGCAGATGTGTGATGGAATACTCTGCACTTGCCTTGTATAATTCAGATTCAACAGCACTTCAACAGCCCGGACAAAGCAGCCTGCTTGATCAGCAACCCATCTAGTGCCTTAAATGTTCACTCCATCCACCACCAGCATGCAATGGCAGTAGGTGGACCATCTATAAAATGCACTACAGCAACTCATCAAGACAACTTTAGGGCAAATAGTGGGAAGATAGACTGTGATAACAGACAACATAAGGTTATGCATTTTTGGTAGGAGGAGCTGAATATTATATAAATGAGGAAAGACTGCAGGCAGGTGCAGCACAGAGGGATATGTGGGTCCCAGTGCACAAACCACAAAGCACTAATATCCAAGTTCAGTGCATAATAGGGAAGGCAAATAGAATGTTGGCCGTTATTTCAAAGGGAATGGAGTGTACAAATAGGGAACTCCTGCTAAAACTATTCAAGGCATTTTCAGATTACAGCTGGAATAAATGTGAACAATTTTGGTCCACTTATCTAAGGAAAGATAAACTAGCATTGGAGGCAGTCCATGGAAGGTTCATTAGTTGATCCTGGGTTTAGAGGGACTGTATTATGAGGAGAGATTAAGTAGGTTGAGTCTATACTCAGCAGCTTCAGAAGAATGACAGGAGACTTCATTGAAACATTAATGCCTTAGAGGACTTGACAGGGTAGATGCAGAGGATTTGGGGAGTCTCAGACTAGAAGGCATTATCTAAGAAAAAAGGAGTTGCCCATTTAAGACACGGATGAGTTTTTATTTTTCTCTCAGAGTGTACTGAAACTGTGGAATTCTTTTTACAGAGAGCGGTTGAGGCTGGGTTATTATGTATACTCAAGCCTGACATGGACTGGTTTCTAATCATTAGGAGAACCAAGAATTATGGGGATAAGGCAGGAAAGTGGAATTGAGGGTTAGCTGGATCAGACATGATCTCATTGAATAGAGGTGTGGACTTGATGGGCTGAATGGCCTCCAGCTCTTCTACATTTCAGTCTAACAGCATTTTTTCAAATTGCAACCTCTAGCATATAAAAAGCCAGAGGCAGATGATGTATGGATGCCATCACCTGCAAGTTTTAAAAAAAAACACATATCATTTAACTTGGAACTTTATTACCACTCCTGCAGGTTAAAATCATGTAACTCCCTCACTGATAGTACTATGTGGAACTGTACCACATGGGTGGCAGCAGTTCAAGAAGGCAGCTCACCATTGCCTCATCAAGGACAATTAGCCATGGGCAGCAAATACTAGCCTTGCCAGTGACACTTGCATCTCATGACAGAGTAGGGAAAGGCAGTAGCTCCACTTGTATTTTCTACCTCATCAATGGATAGTGATTATTGGAGAACAGTGGACCACAATTCCTCTAGTTAGGTTGTGATTGCAGTGCTTTTTAAAAATTACAAAAAAAAACGAGAAAAAAAATCAGAAAATATAAAATTACAATGAAAAATGAAGAAACTTTCACAATTTCTTTGTTGGTAAAACCACTTCAATCGTATGGAAACATAGTTGCAAATGTATATATGAAATTGTCATGACATAAATCATGCTCTTTCTCTCTCCTGCATTAAACACAATTGATACATATTTTGTAAATCAGGAAAAATGTAGACACATTTAATTAAGAAGCAGCAAAACCAGATATACTGAAATCTCAGAATTTGATACATTAGATTGACAAACAATTTATAACAATCCTCTGTCAACTGTTTTAGCAGCTAGGTTACCCCACTGGGAATGGATAATACCTAAGTTAACAGAGCAGGCAAGAGAGTTTCATACATATGCATTAAGCTTTACTCGGTATTGTAAGTTAAAGCTTTAGATACATACCTTCAGTAGGAGGTTCTGGTTGATATATTGCAGGATCTACCATCAACAAACGCTGGACCAGTCTGCCTTGCATACCTTTCAGATCTTGGAAGTTATTTACTTTGTAAGTAGCATAAGGAAGAGTTGTGATTCGTTCAAGTTCATCTGGATCAGCATTCCTTCCACCCACACTGAAAACATTAATTCCTGAACGTTTTAATAAGCCTAAATAAGGGCGGACATCATCTTTAGGATTGTCTCCAGTAATGACTATTAGATACTGGGGAACACCTTCCTGCTGTCTGCTTCCTGATGATCCGATGAAGTGATTTTTCAAAACAAAGTCCAATCCTTTGCCAGTGTTAAGTGGAGCCCCACCTTTCGGTCTGATTCGCCTGATAGCCTCTTGAAGGCCACGTTTATTCATGTGTTGTTTCAACAGAAACTCTGTTTTTGGAGTGTTGCTGAATTGTGCCAAACCAACGCGGACCTTGTTGGGTCCAACATTAAGGCTTCCAACTATGCTGGAGACAAAATCGCGAATGTGGGCGAATTGTGGTCCCCCAACACCACTGGATCCATCAATCAGGAACACAATGTCTTTCTTGTCAGGATCCAGAACTGTAAAACAATTAGATTTTTTTACTTGGTCATCAAGTCACAATAGCTGAAAATTACATACAGCTGGTTCATATTGTCACAACTTACAAACACATCAAATAAGGGCGAAAGTAAGGACTGCAGATGCTGAAGATCAGGGTCAAGATTAGAGTCGTGCTGGAAAAGCACAGCAGGTGAGGCAGCATCCGAGGAGCAGGAAAATCGACATTTCAGGCAGGAGCCCTTCATCAGGACTGAGGCTTATTCCTGATGAAGGGCTCTTGCCCAAAACATCGATTCTCCTGCTCCTCGGATGCTGCCTGACCTGTTGTACTTTTCCAGTACCGTACTCTTGACTCTGATCTGCAGCATCTGCAGTCCTCACTTTCTCCTAGGTGAGGTAATAGTGTCCCTAACTCTGAACCAAGAGGTATAATTTCAGGTTTGACCTGCTTCAAAGGTGTACAATAACATGGCTGATTGGGTTGGTTAGAAGATATCTACATCATCACATAGATTTCAACTTGAGCACTGAGAAACTGGGAGGTCCCATTGCGTAGTGGGTAGGGGCTGTGTTTCTGAGTCAGAAGCTCTGGGTTAACGTCATGCTCAAAGTGTTGTTGGTCCAAAGAATATCAGTTATAATGCCACCAAACATGTTGAATATCGACCTGTGAATTCTTCCAACATTTGCCAATGGTAGGTAGTAAGCTTCTTTAAATGTATAAAAAGGAAGACAGACCAAAGTGAATATAGGTTTCTTAACAGAGTGTAAGTAATATTGGGTAAGCCAGGAAATTACAGAGACGATGAGTCAAAAGTTTGCGTTTGTCTTCAAAGAAGACATCAACAGCATCCCAAAATTACTAAATATTCAAGGGGCAAAAGGAGGAGAGGAATTACATACAATAACTATCACTAGAGAAAAAGTGCTAAGGAAACTAATGGAGCTAAAGACTGATTGGTCCCCCAGACATGATGAGGTGCAATCTAGGATATGAAAGGAACTAGCTACAAAGATACTGGATGTGCTGGAAGTAATCTCCCAGGAATCCTTAGATTCTGGAAAAGTCCCAGAGGATTGGAAAACTGCCAACATTACATCTTTATTTAAAGAAAAGGTGGGAGACAAAAGAACTATAGGACAGTTAGCTTAATTTCTGTGATTGGAAACATGTTAGAGGCTATTATGAAGGAGACAATAGCAGAGCATTTGGAATTGTACAATATGAGTAAGATTCAGCACAGCTTCATGAAGGGTAATCATGCTGCCAAAGTTAGTAGAATCCTTCAAGAAGCTAACAAGCAGGACAAACAAGCAGGGATTAATATATTTACATTTTCTGAAGGCACTTGATGAGATACCCACATATTAGGCTACTTGATTAGATAAGAGCCCATGGTGTTGGAGATAATACATTAGCGTGCGGAGAGGATTGGCTAACTAATAGAAGATAGAAAATTGGAAGTGGGGAATTTTCAGATTGGTAATCTGCGATTAGGGCCCACAATTATTTAAATATTTACAAATGATTTGGATTAGAAAAATGAATAAATGAAGCCAAGTCTGCAGATGATGAAAAAAAATGAGAAGGCAAGTGGTGAGAATTACACAGCAAGTTTTTAAAGGGATATAAACAGGTTAAACAGATGGCATCTATGTAGGGAAATGTGAGGTTAAGCATTTTGGTCGGAAGAATATAGGAGCTGAATACTATGTAAATGAAGAAAGACTGCAGAGGGATTTGAGTGTCCTTGTGTGCATGACTCATGAAGAGCTCGCATCCAAGTTCAGCAGGTAATAGAGAAGGCAAATTGAATGGGGGCATTCATTTCAAAGCAAATGGAGTAGAAAACTGGGGAGATTTTGCTAAAACTGTACAACTATTAAATCAGACCACAGCTAGAACATTATGAACAGTTTTGGGTCCTGCATTGGAGCCAATCCAGAGCAGGTTCACTAAGTTGATACCAGCTATGGAGGAATTGTCTTATGAGAAGAGGTTGACAATATTGGACATGTACCCGATGTAATTTAAAAGAAGTGGCTACCTTATTGAAGCACGCAAGATTCTTGGGCAACTTGACAGGGAAGTGTGGAAAAGTTGTTTCTCCTTGTTGGAGACTCAAAGATCAGAGAGCATAATCTCAGAATAAGGGATTACACATTTAAAACAGGGGTGAGAAGGAATTTCTTCTCCTCGAGAAAATAGTGAAGATGTGGAATTCCTGACCACAGAGACCTGTCGTAGTTGAGTCATTTAGTACTTTCAAGGCTGAGACAGTTTTTAATCAGAAAGGGAATCAAAGTTTATGAGGAAAAGAAAGCAAAAATGGAACAGAAAATAATCAGATCAGTCATGGTCTCATTGAATGGCGGAGCAGGTTTGATGGGCTGAATGGCCTAATTTCTGCTCTTATGTGCTATGATCTTATGGATGAGAAAGCTGGTCAGCTATGCGACAGAAGGAAAGTTGAAGTCTCTACTGCTATGATTTATAGCTCCATATAACATACATGCAAATGTCTATGCTGCCCCAGTAACTCATCTTTCTTGAGTGATCTGCAAAACACCATAATTTAGAAACTTTGGAGATTCATTGAAAAGATTAGATTACTTACAGTGTGGAAACAGCCCCTTCGGCCCAACAAGTCCACACCGACCCGCCACCCACCCATACCCCTATATTTACCCCTTCACCTAATACTACGGGCAATTTAGCATGACCCTCCGAAGAGTAACCCACCCAGACCCATTTCCCTCTGACTAATTGACCTAGCACTATGGGCAATTTAGCATGGCCAGTTCATCTGACCTGCACATCTTTGGACTGTGGGAGGAAACCAGAGCACCCAGAGGAAACCCACGCAGACACGGGGAGAATGTACAAACTCCACACAGTCAGTTGCCTGAGACGGGAATTGAACCCAGGTCTCTGGCGCTGTGAGGCAGCAGTGCTAACCACCATGCTGCCCACATCTCTGTAGATAGCTGATATCATCAGATTCATTAATTTTTCCACATCAGTTAAACATCTTTTGCTACCTAATTAAATCAGTTGGTGCAGATATTTATTTCCTTTTAGGGCATTGACGCTGTTTTGGGGAAAGCAGGACACATAATATTTAACTAAACCATTGGAGTTCTTTGAAGAAGTCACACTTTATAATTTATATAAATAATTTGTATGAAGGGACTGAAGATATGGGAGCACAAAGATAGGTGGAAAGTGAGTTGTGACGAGAACATGGAGAGCATACAAAGGGATAGAGATAGATTAGGTGAGTGAAGAACTGGCAAAGGAAGTATAATGTGGGAAAGTGGGGAGTTGTGCATTTTGGAACAAAGATGAAAAAGAAGCACACTATCAAAATAGTGAGAGGTTGCAGAGTTCTAAGATGCAGAGTGATCCGGTGCCCTGCTACAAGAAGCACGTGTTGTATGCAACAACCAAGTAATCAGGAAAGCTAATAGAATGTCATGATCTAATGTGAAGGGAATTGGAAGCAAGATTATGCCTCAGTCATATAGTGGATTGGTGAGAACACATCTGGAGTACTGTTTACAGGACTGGTCACTGTAATTATGGAAGTATAGTATTGCATTGGAAGTAGCTCAGAGAAAGTTTACTCGACTAGATGTGGAACCTTTAAATAAATTTAAGGCAGGGGCAAATAGCATCTTGATTGCTAGGTAGGCTAAAGATTATTAGGCATATGCAGGAATGCAGATTTGAGGTTAAAAATCAGATCAGTCATGATCTTATTGAATGGTTTGAAGGGCAGAGTGGCCTATTCAGGTTCCTAATGAAGAGCTTATGCTCTCCTGCTGCTCACAGGAAGTCCCCATGCATGGAGAGAAAGAAAACGAAGAGAAATGGAAAATCCGAGAATTAACAAGCCACGTGAATAAATGTTAGAATAAGAAACTAATAGCTTAGTGAAACAAGCAGCATTATAGGATAGTTATAGCACAGATGGAGGTCATTTGGCCTATCAAGACTGGGTATCTCACTGCAAGAGCAATATAGCTGGTCATAACTCCCTTGTACACGCCTGATAGCACTGAATTCACTTTTCCGCTTACATTACTTATGCTTTTGAAAGTTCTCATTGAATTGACCTCCACCCCTCCTCTCAGGCATTACACCCCAAGTCAATTCAAGAAGCATTTTAGAACCAAACATGTTATTTTGGATCTGGAATCACATCAAGACCATCAAGGCCAGGTAATGACAGCAGATTTCCTTCCTGAAAGGACATTCAATTTATTAGACATTTATATTGCCTCCCCTCATTCTTCTTACCAAACAGTTAACTTTGCACCTCTGTGTTAAATTTTGTCTACCATGTGTTCAACCAGTCCTTTGTCTATGTTCTATTAAAGTCAACTACCACCCTCTTCACGATTAGAATCCCTGCAGTGTGAAAACAGGCCTTTCGGCCCAACAAGTCCATACTGACCCTCTGAAGAGTAACCCACTCAGACCCATTCCTCTACATTTACCCCTGCCTAATGCACTTAACCTACACATCCCTGAACACGAAGGGCAATTTAGCATGGACAATTCACCTAACTGGCACATCTTTGGACTGTGGGAGGAAACTGGGGCACCCGGAGGAAACCAACGCAGACACAGGGAGAACGTGCAAACTCCACACAGACAGTCGCTCAAGGTAAGAATCAAACTCAGGTCCCTGGTGTTGTGAGGCAGCAGTGCTAATCACTGAGCTACCATGTCGCCCAAGTATGATAAATGATTCTTATTATAATCACTCTGAAGCTTTTCTACACCTCCATTTAATTTTTTTTTAGATTAGATTATTTGGCCCAACAAGTCTACACCGACCCGCCGAAGCGCAACCCACCCAGACACATTCCCCTACACCCAACACTACGATCAATTTAGCATGGCCAATTCACCTAACCTGCACATCTTTGGACTGTGGGGGGAAACCGGAACACCCGGAGGAAACCCATGCAGACACGGGAAGAATGTGCAAACTCCACACAGACAGTTGCCAGAGGCAGGAATTGAACCCGGGTCTCGGGTGCTGTGAGGCAGCTGTGCTAACCACTATGCCACCGTGCCACCCATTTCTATGCAAATTTGTTTCTCTACATCTTTTCCACTAGTCAGTAATCTATAAGATACATCCAGTTTATAGAATACATTTCTACTGGTTCTTGACAACCAAATAGGGTTTTCCTCAAGCTGCCTCAGGCATATCCCCTCTCCAGTATTAGTATTGTCCTTAATCAATTTTGCCACTACTGTTCTTTTCTCTCCGTTATCTTTCCTGAACACCTGAATTTTGGCCAGTACGCCCTGATATTCTTTGCCACAGTAACATGGATATTTACATTCATCTGAGCAGGCATGTAGGGACAGGGTCTATTGTTTAATTCCAAAGGCGGCATCTATCTTTCGGTGCTGCAGTTCAGTTTCAATGTAAATTCAGAATGACTTGAATGTAATGTCAGAGTAGGAAGACAAATACCATCCTGGAAAAGTATCTGAGGCCTCAGGAACACTTATTTTGTTTCCTGAGTTACTCAATCCCTTTAACTATTGCTTTCCTAATCTTCCTCTTCTCCCATAACTCCAGCTGAGCCTCTATGTTGCTGAATACTTGGCTCGATCTGTATTCCCCAGAAGGAGAACTGCCTTCACAAGATTATTTAGCCATGAATTCTGCAGAGGCTAGTGTATCATGGCATGCCACGTGTTTCTGTAAGAACAGAACACGTTGGAATAGTTGATAAATAATGTGAAGGGACAGCATGTGTATAGTTAGAACACAAAGAATGAGCTGAACCCAGCTGACAAGGAGACAAGGATAAAATGGCATGTGTAAAACTGCTTTACTATAACTAACCTAAAAGTATTTTAGATAAGGACAGAATGTGTGTCACCTAATTGGAAGGACTAGGCTGAAAAATGCAAATAGCATTGGACAAGTACGGCACGGTGGCATAGTGGGGCGGCACGGTGGCATAGTGGGGCGGCACGGTGGCATAGTGGGGCGGCACGGTGGCATAGTGGTTAGCACTGCTGCCTCACAGCGCCAGAGACCCGGGTTCAATTCCCGCCTCAGGCGACTGACTGTGTGGAGTTTGCACGTTCTCCCCGTGTCTGCGTGGGTTTCCTCCGGGTGCTCCGGTTTCCTCCCACAGTCCAAAGACGTGCAGGTCAGGTGAATTGGCCATGCTAAATTGCCCGTAGTGTTAGGTAAGGGGTAAATGTAGGGGTATGGGTGGGTTGCGCTTCGGCGGGTCGGTGTGGACTTGTTGGGCCGAAGGGCCTGTTTCCACACTGTAATGTAATCTAATCTAAAAGGCATAATCTAATCTAATCTAAAAAAAAAGTAAACACATTCTGTCATAAAGTTATACACTTCAGAATGCTATCACAAGGGTTTCAGGATTTAGTGATCTTATGACTCAACAAAACATGGGCTTAACTCACACAGTTTCAGTCCACACTAGTCATCTGCTGAGTTAAGATGATTGACCATTTAGGACGTAGAAACGTATGATTAATTATTTTAAAATGCACCAAGTGGATATCACATTACTTAGTTGCATTATCTGTGTGCTATTTAATAAAATCTCCATCAATTTGATCTGACTCCTGGGTATTTACTCACAACTGTAGATCATTCTGATGCAATATTTTTCATTATACCAGTGCCATTATTCTTCCATTTTCTACACTTGCCTTCCTGACTCATTGTTAACCTGGAGAATCAAAATGGCAGTTTATTGCAGTGTGCCTAATTCTTCTCTTTTTTTTCTGGAGGTATATGGTCTCCATTACAGTCTACAATTAGTGTACAGTAGACATATGCTACAAACCCAAAAGGAACTGCAGAGGCAATGGTAAGTCCTGATTGTAATTGGCAGTCCAGTGCACAGAAACACATTACTGAAGACATGGAGAAACACAAGGAGCTAGACTATGACAAAAGTCTACGTGAGAATACACAGGACCACCTTCACATAACAAGGAAGTGGTGAAAAAGACATAGAAATAAATGGATCTGTCTGATACTAAACTCTTTTATAAGAATGGATGTGTTTTGTGTACAAAATAAATCTAATTATCAATTAAATTTGGTTAAAAAGTTATAGCTATTTATGTATTCTACATTTTGTAAGAAATTCTACATTTTAATCTGTGCAGATGTTCTTTAATATAATTAAAAACTTTCTCACCTTTAGCTTCATCTGCTATGATTTGGGTTATTTGAGTTTTATTCAATGTTGTCAGTGGTGAACGAAGCTGCTGTTGGAGTGTATCCACATTCCTTAGATCATTAACATTAAAAACATAATTAGGGGACAGTGCAATCTCTTGGAGTTCACGGTCATCTGCATCTCTTGATCCGATAGCGAAAGGTGCTACACCAGCCTCTTTCAGAGCTAATGCTGCCTGACCAACATCATCAGAGGACTTGCTGGCAGTGATTAGGACCAAGAACTGGGGCACGTTTTCCTGTGCTCTACTGCCAGCCGAAATATTGAACACATTCTTTTTGACATGATCCAAAGCTTTGCCAGTGTTGACTTGTCTGCCTCCTTTACACCTGAGATTTCTTATTGCTTTCTTCACATCATCTTTTGTTGTAAAGGCATTTAAGAGGAAGTCAATTCTGGGATCTTCACTGTACTTTGCAACACCAACTCGGACTTTGTCACCTTCAACATTAAGATTGTCCACAACAGTAGAAACGAATCTCTGAACTGATGGAAAAGCATCTTTGACTTTGTCTGACTCATCAATGAGGAACACAATATCTCTCCTAGCAGCATCTGTAACAAACAGAAAACAGGGTTTTGGTTTAGTACAAACATTTGTGGCATGAAATGGCATTTTTCCAAGATACATTTGTTGCTGAGTTGTAAGACTTCCATTTGTAATTGAAGAAATAGCTAGGTCAAGACGGTTCATAAATAAAGAAAAATGAGAAAAAGAAGAAGAAAGAAATATCAAAGGTAGGAAAAATAGGTATCTGTTGACTGGACTTGAAACATGAAACAATAATATTGGAAGGGTTAAAAGAATTCATGTTTTCATTGACTCCTCCAAATCTTTGGGCCATGGGAAAAAACAAGAATGTTTTCATTGTTCACTTGGTGCAGCAAATATCACAAGTGCACTCTTTGTAAGCCCATTTAAAAAGCTGCTCTGCCCACCATGCACAAAATCTTCTCTTTATTTAGTTTTGGTGTTGAAAGAGAAATGAAAGTCATATATGTTCAGGTCACAATTACTGAAGCAAATTTATGTACATAAGCAGCAGAAATCACAAGGTGAGCGGCTTAGCATACAAGTTTCCAAGGGATGTCCAAGTTGTTAGAAGAAGTTTCAGAAGAGTAATACCCACAATACAGGTAGAGGATATGGCAGAATACCATGATTTATTTAGGGTTATAATCATTTCATGCCTATTTTTGCATTTCGTAATGTTGACATTTATGGCTCAACCATATTTTCTCTTCAACTGAAAGAAAAATTCCCATGTGCAATTTTAAACTTAGAGGTTTGGATTTTGGTCAACAAGGCTAGTAATGGGAGTAGGGAAAATTTTCAACTTCATGGACCTTCTCAGGAGCCAGCACCAGCAAATAGAGGACCTACATAGTCAGGAGCAGAGGTGGGGGCTTCAGTCATATCAGATGACCCAAGAAATTAGCTGGAGGCAGCCACAGTTGCTGCCAGCTGCCTGAGTGCACAGTGTAATGGATCCACTTACAAGCCAAAGAATTTCATCCCAGTTATAAATGAAAAGTAAGGCCAAGGCGCTGTCAGTCTTCACTTCATACACCTGCTCCTCATTCTCCATGCCCCCCTGTCATGTTCGCTTTGCTAGTCTATGAACTACCAGCCACCCTCATCACCTCTCATTCCCACTATGAGACTATTCCACCACCAAATCCCATCGCTCCTTACGTTCCTCCAGCAAGGCTATGGCACCCTCATGTCCATTGAGCCATTGTGTTATCACAAGAGTTTTAAAGTTTATAATGTTATAAAAATGTCAGTCATTTATTACTTTCCACAACAATGAAAAATGAAATTTTACCATTGGGCAATGAAAGCGTAAATTATCCTTTAATCCCTTTATATCAGACCCTTTAAAGTAGCAATTGCAAAAGCTTTAAGGACTTCAATCCTCTTAGACTTGTATAAGCAAATATAGTGACAGCAAAGATCAGAGAACTGGAGCTGACAGTCATGTTTTCATTCAGCCGAGGGATTTTCAGCAGACTAATTGGTTTCTGGGCTTTCAGACAAGTCTCATAATACAGGAAAAATTCTTTAGTCTCTGTACAGTGTTTATTTGCACAAGGAACCTTTTTTAAACATAGTGGAGATGATAAACTAATGACGTGTTTGAAGCTTATTTTTATATACACATCCAATTGTAAGTCTTGGATCCATTGCTTCAATACAATGCATAAAGGGTCAATAAGCATGGAAGATCCATATCTTGGCATAGAGATGACCATAAGAAGAGTAGAAGGGCAAGGCCTTGCATAAGTTGCAATGTGGGAGCAAGCAATGGCAGGGAGCATAGCCTGACATGGAGGCATGAGAAAGACCTTTTGAACTTCCTTATCAAAAGATTCCCTCATGTAGATGAAAGTTTAATGATGCCTGTGAGGTCATGGCTGACCTGACTCCAGGAAAATTGTGGAGGGCTAGGACAATACCTATCTCCATAATCAAACCAGGTTAGGAATTTGCATCTTCGGGGTTGTGCCTGGAACCAGCCTGCACCCTAAAAAGGCATTCTGTAAATATGGGAAACCTGGGAATGGGGTTGGGAATGAATCAGGATCCGCTTGTCATTTTCAAAGGGTGCCTGTACCATCCCAATTCAGCAAAAAGCATTCTTTGGATTGTTAGCTCATAATGCACTCAATTGTTACAAGATGTTTGTGCTAACATTTGTCAGAGGATTTGGAGCCACTGATATACTGACAACTGAAATGTAAATATATTTAACAACAATGAAAATATAGGTAAGATTTTATCATTTGTATCAATGACTGATATATTGTTTTTGTTCATTCATGAGATGAAGGCATTACTGGTTAGGCCAGCATTTATCACCTGTCTGTAATTGCCCAGAGAGCAGTTAGGAGCTATCGACATTGCAGAGGGTATAGAATCAAATGTAGGACAGACCAGATAACAGTTTTCCTCCCCAAAGGACATTAGGATTTTTCCAACAATCAACAATGAATTCACAGTCACCATTAGACTCTTAATTCCAGCACAGACACAACAGTCTTCATTCTGCATCATAACAGTTCTGTAATTCTGCAATGTTTTGTTTATCTAGCACAGAGGACCACAGAAACACAGTACATTCTGGATATAATTTGAACTTAAAACTGATTTGGCTGAACAGGACACCAAAATGGAGGACATTGCAGACTTGTATTTGACACATCTTTTATGTAATTTAACGATAGCAGGTTCAGTTAGAAGAAGGTGTTAAAAAGACAAAATATCAAGTAAAATTGATACAGAGTTCCTTAGAACAACCATGTGTGATAAGTAGAGTTGCGGTGTCACCATAGTCTTACCAGACCATAGGTGCTGCTCTCTCATTAGAGAGAGAAGCTACTGGTGGTGACATAACCTGATGGCCACCAAACCTCAGGTAAGGGAAGAGCTTGAGAATGAGAGCCCTTCATGGTAACCTCAAACTGAGGATGGGAATTGAACCCACACTGTTGGCATTACACTACTCTGTAAACCAATAATCCAGCCAACTGAGCTAAACCAATTCCCTAAATAGTAAATTAATGATAGATAAGGAGGTCATTTGGACCAAGGAAACAAGTGCAATGTGTCACCACTATTCAAAACTGAAGCTTCCATCTCTCATTCCAGTTAATAGAGGAACACTTGTCCACTGTCCCAAGCATCGTATCAAAGCTGCTGCCAGGCCAATGGGAATGCAAAGGGCATTTGAAGACCAATCCCATTAGCTGAAACAATCCACTTCGCCTTATAGAATGTGATTAATTACAAGCCATTTGTGAAGAGCCAAAAAGGAAAAATAAGGACGGAGATCCCAACAGCACTCATGATCCCTCCACTGTCGCCCATTGGTTCAGAGAATGGGGAAAATTAGCCAGCAATCTTCAGAAGTGAGTCAATGACTTAGATCTGGGGTGGTGGTATGGGTTGGTGGGTAGATACTGAGGATTGCAGGAGGTGAGAGCTTGGTGGAGTTGAGAAAGGGATGGTTCAAAGAGAAAGAGCTGAGGGTTAACAAACTGGCACAACTCCATTTTGATTTAAATCAGTTGGATGAAGCAAAGCACAATGGGGCTGCAGTCTTCTCAATCTATTTCTCAAATGCTGCTATTTTCCCCTCCCAAATAAATAGAGTTGTTTTAAATTACAGGAATGTTGAACAAATATTCTGATTGTTCACGTATAAGTGCTGACACTGCAAAGTTTCTTCCTTACCTCCCAACACTTTTTTCTGGAGTCTGATTATCTGATCCTTGTCCAGTGTTCTTAACGGTGACTCCAGACGTTGTTGTAGTGTTTCCACATTCCGCAGGTCATTTACCTTGAAAACATAATTAGGGGACAGTGAAATCTGTTGGAGTTCACGGTCATCTGCTTCTCCTGATCCGATAGTGAAAGGTGCTACACCGGCCTCTTTCAGAGCTAATGCTGCCCGACCAACATCATCGGTCGACTTGCTGGCAGTGAGAAGGATCAGGATCTGGGGGACACCTTCCTCTGCTCTGCCTCCAGCAGGCTGAGTAAAGACGTTATTTTTAACATAGTCCAAGGCTGCACCGGTGTTGGCCTGACGCCCTCCTATTTGCCTGAGACCGTTTATTGCATCCTTCAGATCCCGTTTTGTGGTGTAGCTGTTCAAGTAGAAGATGGGTCTGGGATTATCGCTGTACTGCATCACACCAACCCGGACTTGGTCACTTCCAATGTCAAGGTTATCCACCACTCTGGAAATGAATTTTTGAACTGAAGGGAAAACACCTCTGACTCTCACTGATCCATCCACAAGAAAGACAATATCTTTCTTATCTGCATCTGAAACTAATGGAAAATAGATTTGTTTATGATTCAAAGCTTTCATTAAAAACAAATATGTGTAACTACCAAATTTTTGTAAAACTTTGGAATAAGTAGTTTGTTCATTCAAACAGAAACACATAGTTGAAATGGAATCTTTCCCTGTAGTTTCCAGTCTTGTCTCATGAGTCAACCTCAATCTCCACAGTATTAATAAAGAGACTTGAGACCATATCTTGAACACAGTTCAAATCTACAAATTATTTTATATTGATGGAAGAGAATGCAATCCAGCGAGCGTATCTGTACTTTGATAACATTTTACAGTTTTTAGATTGGGCAAAGGCTTTCAAAGTAAATGACTGGCTTCTTGGTGATGTAGCCCTGCAAAAATAAAAATGCAGCACCAATTTGCACAAAACAAGATCTCAGTGAAGTAACCGATCAGTTGATCTACTGGACTGATGGCTTGTCCAAACTCAGAGCTTCACCACCTCTTTGCAAAGTACCAAGCGATTTATCTTGCTCACTTGCAAAGACGAACTGGACCTCAAATTAATATCTTGCTTGAATGATGACACGTGGCCAGGGCAGTATTCGTTCAATTCTGTGATAATGCCCACTTACAATAGTGCCAACATGCAACATTGCAAAGCTATTAATTTGGTGCACAATGCTCAAAGTCAAGAGATGATACTAAAGCAAAATGGCACTTGAAATGTAAGTGGGGTTACTTGTAAAGTTGTAGAACCATAAAAAATAATTGTGGCACAGAGCTTTCTAAACTAATGAAATCCTCCTGTAGCAGGTACCAGCCCCACTCATGTCAGCTATATAACCTCCAGTGGGATTTTCTGCAAAACAAGTCAATTAACGTGGGCCATTTCATTTGTTACTGTTCCATTGTAGACAATGGACTGGAGATTAGATTGGTCTTATGATTAACAGCACTATATTTAATGTGATGTCAGCAGTTTGTGCCAGGAAGAATTGACCGCCACAACAATGCCCAGAATTTCTTCACAGAGCTGCTCCTAAAGCTCTCTCACTATCCTCCAAAAAGTAACCAGTTCTTGGAGAGCCCGGAGATTGTCTAGCACTGTGCAGCCCACACTCAGGATTAAAAATCTATGCCAAAGTAACAGGGAGAACTGATAAAGGTAGAATGTTTAGAAAGTGCATGTGCATATTCAAAATAAAATTGGACTAAGTAATGCCCATGGGAGGAAGGCAATGGCTACATAAATATGACATTAAAAACAGAGAGAACTGGAATTCCCAAGAGTGGGTTTCCTGAACACAGCTGTGGGTGATATCTACTGAAAATCAAACCTTGGGGACATGGGGCCTAATTTCATTCAACACTAAACTCAGAAATTTAGTAAAAAAATGAGGTGTTCATGTCACAAGTAGCAAGTGCACGTACACCAATGAAGACACGTGGCAGATGAGATTTAATACAGAGCAGTGTGAAGTGATATATTTTGTGAGGAAGAATGACAGGAAGGCGATATAAACTCGTTGAAGGATTTTTAAAGGGGATGCTACAAGCAAGAGAATTGCACCTGGGACTGCAGATACACAAACTTTTGAAAAGTTGGGATCAATTGGGAAAACTCTGAGGAAGAAACAATAAAAGAAAACATGGGATGTTTTATATGTTTATATGTTATGTTGCCCTGAGCTGGGATATTTTGTTTAATTTTACACACCTCACTTAAGGGATTTGTAAAGACCTTGGTTTTGATGCAGAGGAGATTTACTGGGATGGCACCAGAGAATGACAGACTATCAGTGTGTGCAGGAGCTAGGGGTTCCTCCTTAAAGGAGACAAGGTCTGAAGATTTGAGAGAGTGGAGATTAAGTAAATAGTTTCCAATGGTAGGTTTGATACCAAAGCAGGCACAGATCTGAGATAGTAAACAGAAACATCAAGACTTATTGTGCTTTGAAAGCACAGCTTGAGAGGATGACGGAGACAGCGATCAAAAAGGATTAAATAACTCTTTAAAGGGGAGAAAAGCAATAACAGGTCTGTGGGGTCAGAGCCTGGAGCAGCACTTGATAGGTGTTGTGTTTAATCAAGTAACACATGGATAATAAGTGATGTAGTTTTCTTCTGTCCTCCACTATTCTAGGACTCCATGGAATCAGCAGGGTGACAGAACAATATAATGATGTAGGCTGCATTTCACTTTACTTTGTACATGTGAGTTTACAGTGGATTGTTATTTAGATAACGCATCTTTAACAATTGACTTGTTGAAAGAAATGTGGTGTAGTTAACATATTTTTGTAAGAACTAATTACTCCGGTCACCCCGTATTAAGCTGATGAGCAATGCAACCAGAGGTAGGATATTAAGTTGTCAATAGGAGGTAGAGATGATGCAAAGGTGTAATGTAGGGAACT
The DNA here is from genome assembly GCF_037043375.1 of Chiloscyllium plagiosum. Lineage (NCBI taxonomy): Eukaryota > Metazoa > Chordata > Chondrichthyes > Orectolobiformes > Hemiscylliidae > Chiloscyllium > Chiloscyllium plagiosum. Next base: position 14,865,462 of record NW_028270145.1, on the reverse strand, counting down.
GAGGACTTGTCCACATTGGCAAGAAAAACAGAAAAGCAGTGTATTACCTAAATGGACAGTGATAATAGATTTCAGTAGTACAGGGATCAGGGCATCCTTGTACATCCTATGATGAAAAGTTCCGACTTGAAACGTCGTCTCTGATAGTTGAACTGGTGTGCTTTTTCCAGCTCTTTATCCACATTGTACGTGAAACACCAACGGTTAGAATGAAGGTACAACAAGTGATTGGAAAAAATAAGAATTCTGGTATTTATTGAAAGTGGAATGGAGTATACAGGTTTGACTGCAGCTATACAAGGCTTCAATAAGAATATATTAGGAGTGTCATGGAACGATTTGATCTCCTGAAAAGAATGCAAACAGTTAAAAGAAGGTTCACAACGCATATCAGGCTTATCCTAGGAAGAAAGATTGAACAGGTCAGGCCTATAACCATTGGCGTTTAGCAGCTTTTTCAGAAGATATGTTTGAATCATCGAAGATTACAAGTGGACTTGGTTTATAGATTCTGGGAGGATGTTTTCTATTCTGAGGAAGATTAGAACAAGGAAATGCAGTTTCAGAATAACATGTCTTCCTTTTAAGACAGAATGTAAGTTTTTTTTCTCTCAGTATGGAAATCCCCTTCCCTGAAACTAATCAAAGCTGGGCCAATCAATAAATTGTAGGCTAAGTTAGACAGATCATTGATGTACAAGCATTCAAGGGTTGCATGACACACAGGAGAATGGTTGAATCAGTTCAGCTGTATTTTTATTGAATGGCGGAATGGGGTCAAACAGCTGAATGGCCCACTGCTGTTCTAAAGTCTTCAGTACCAAAATGTGTCAGATCGATGATAGATGGGTTACAGTTACGTACACTGTACTTTCAAAGAATCCCTACAGTGTGTAAACAGGCCATTTTGTTCAACAAGTCCACACTGAACCTCTGAAGAGTATCCCACCCAGTCTCATTCTTCTCTCCCTAATGCTCTATATTTCCCCTGACTAATGCACCAAGCCTACACACCTCTGAACACTTTTAACAAAGCAGATATGAACGTTCCATCATCTCTCGCAGGAAATGATGGCCTTTGGATTCTGCTTCAGTTTGAAATGCTTTGTGTACCATTAGCAGGGAAGGATGACTTTTGGTGCAGAACACAGACATTGCACCGAGATTTCATTTGTGTAAATTGGATACAGCAACATGCTGCATTTCAGTGTTTGCACACACACATTGCTGTTTGTCTAGGAAGTAATTTTCTACAAAAATAACAATATTATAAAAATTATTGAAGATCTCATCTTTCTGAGTTATAAAAAAAAGTAAAGATATCTCACCGTCAGGTACAGTCAACCGAATTTGTGTTATCTGCTCCTTGTCCAGTGTTGTTAATGGTGACTCCAGACTTTGTTGTAGTGTTTCCACATCCCGCAGGTCATTTACCTTGAAAACATAATTAGGGGACAGTGAAATCTGTTGGAGTTCACGGTTATCTGCTACTCCTGATCCGATAGTGAAAGGTGCTACACCGGCCTCTTTCAGAGCTAATGCTGCCCGACCAACATCATCAGTCGACTTGCTGGCAGTGAGAAGGATCAGGAACTGGGGAACACCTTCCTCTGCTCTGCCTCCAGCAGGCTGAGTAAAGACATTATTTTTAACATAGTCCAAGGCTGCACCGGTGTTGGCCTGACGCCCTCCTATTTGCCTGAGACCGTTTATCGCATCCTTCAGATCCCGTTTTGTGGTGTAGCTGTTCAAGTAGAAGATGGGTCTGGGATTATCGCTGTACTGCACCACACCAACCCGGACTTGGTCACTTCCAATGTCAAGGTTATCCACCACTCTGGAAATGAATTTTTGAACTGAGGGGAAAGCACCTCTGACTCTCTCTGATCCATCAACAAGGAACACAACATCTCTCTTAACAGCATCTGAAATTAATGGAAAATAGATTTGTTTATTATTGAAAAATAAAGCTGTCAACAAAAATATTATTTCTGTGCCATGATATTCAAATTATTTGAGGTCAGTTCTGGAACAATGCTTATTTCTTTTAACTTTTCTGAATATTATACCATTGTAACTAATCAAAATTTAACATTTGCATCAAAGCTGGATCAGGGATTGGAAAATTCGGAAATTGGCCCCAGAGAGCAATATCCCACTTTCTTAGCACGTTACCAGCTCAGGGTTATTTTAAGAATGTATAGTTGGGTTGGGGAAGGAAGGCATTAGCTGATGGTTATTCAATTCAAACGGAGTAGGTAGCAACTAAAGCTTTTGAGGGACCCATGAAGGCATCTGAGGAGATTGAGCTGGGGTTCTCCAGAAGACAAGAGACAGTCAGACTATGGAGAGGGTCTCGTGGAAACAAACAGTGTTTGGTGTGACAGGGTGGCTTTTTCTTATATTCACTCAGGGGTCATAGGCATTTGTAGTTGGGCAACTTTTATTGCCCTAGCTGTGTGCCTTGCTCGACCATTTCTCAGGGTGGTTGAGAGTCAACCATTTTGCTGTGGGTCTGGATTAGCATGTAGGTCAGACCAGGTGAGGATGCTTGTTCTGTTTTTTTCCAACAATAGCCAATGGGTTCACAGTCAATAGGATATTCTTAATTCCAGTCCTTTTCTTAAATTAAATTCGAATGTCATCAACTGCTATGGCAGGATTTGAATTCGGGTGCCCAGATCATTAGCTGGGTTCCTGGATTAATAGACGATTGATAAACTCACCAGGTAATTGACTCATAGAACATAGAACATAGAACATAGAAGAATACAGCGCAGTACAGGCCCTTGGGCCCTCGATGTTGCGCCGATCCAAGCCCACCTAAACTACACTAACCCACTATCCTCCATATACCTATCCAATGCCCTCTTAAATGCCCATAAAGAGGGAGAGTCCACCACTGTTACTGGCAGGGCATTCCATGAACTAACGACTCGCTGAGTGAAGAACCTACCCCTAACATCAGTCCTATATCTACCCCCCCTTAATTTAAAGCTATGCCCCCTTGTAATACCCGACTCAATACGCGGGAAAAGGTTCATACTGTCGACCCTATCTAACCCCCTAATCATCTTGTACACCTCAATCAAGTCACCCCTAAACCTTCTTTTCTCTAGTGAAAACAGCCCCAAGTGCCTCAGTCTTTCCTCATACGATTTTCCTTCCATACCAGGCAACATCCTGGTAAACCTCCTCTGCACCCGTTCCAATGCCTCCACATCCTTCCTATAGTATGGCGACCAAAACTGCACACAATATTCCAGATGCGGCCGTACCAGAGTCTTATACAACTGCATCATGACCTCAGGACTCCGGAACTCAATTCCTCTACCAATAAAAGCCAGTACGCCATATGCCTTCCTCACCGCACTATTTACCTGGGTGGCAACTTTCAGAGATCTGTGTACATGGACACCAAGATCCCTCTGCTCATCCACACTACCAAGTATCCGACCATTAGCCCAGTACCCCATCTTTTTGTTATTCTTCCCAAAGTGAATCACCTCGCACTTAGCTACATTGAATTCCATCTGCCACCTTTCTGCCCAGCTCTGCAGCTTCTCTATATCCTGCTGTAACCTGCCACATGCTTCCTCACTGTCAACAACTCCTCCGACTTTCGTATCATCCGCAAACTTGCTCACCCAACCTTCTAACCCCTCTTCCAGGTCATTTATAAAAATGACAAACAGCAATGGTCCCAAAACAGATCCTTGCGGAACACCGCTAGTGACGGCACTCCATGAAGAAACTTTGCCATCAACTACTACCCTCTGTCTTCTTCCATCCAGCCAATTCCTAATCCAAACCTCCAACTCACCCTCAATGCCATATCTCCGTATTTTCTGCAGTAGCCTACCATGGGGAACCTTATCAAACGCCTTACTAAAATCCATATATACCACATCTACCGCTTTCCCCTCATCAACCTCCTTCGTCACCTTTTCAAAGAATTCAATAAGGTTTGTGAGGCACGACTTGCCCTTCACAAAACCATGCTGACTATCCTTGATCACATTATTCCTATCCAGATGTGCATAAATCCTATCCCTTACAATTCTCTCTAAGACTTTGCCCACAACAGAAGTGAGACTCACCGGCCTATAGTTACTAGGGCTATCCCTACTCCCCTTTTTGAACAAGGGAACCACATTTGCTATCCTCCAGTCTTCTGGGACTACTCCTGTAGACAAAGAGGACATAAAAATCAAGGCCAATGGCTCTGCAATCTCCTCCCTTGCTTCCCAGAGAATCCTAGGATAAATGCCATCAGGCCCAGGGGACTTATCTATTTTCACCTTTTCCAGGATTTCCAACACCTCTTCTCTACATACCTCAAAGCCATCCATTCTACTTATTTGTTCCTCAGTATTCTCATCGACAACAATGCCCTGTTCCTGAGTGAATACTGAAGAAAAGTATTCATTCAGTGTCTCCCCAATCTCTTCCGCCTCCACACGCAACTTCCCCCTACTATCCTTGACTGGACCTATTCCTACCCTAGTCATTCTTTTATTCCTAACATACCTATAGAAAGCCTTAGGGTTTTCCCTAATCCTATCTACTAAGGACCTTTCATGTCCCCTCCTTGCTGCTTTTAGCTCTCTCTTCAGGTCCTTCCTGGCTACCCTATAACTCTCAATCGCCCCAATTGAACCTTCACGTCTCATCTTGAGATAGGCCGCCCTCTTCCATTTAACAAGGGATTCCAATTCCTTATTAAACCACGGCTCCCTCGCACGACCCTTTCCTTCCTGCCTGACAGGTACATAATTATCAAGGACACTCAATAGTTGCCCCTTGAACAAGTTCCACATATCATTTACACTCTTGCCTTGGAGTCTACTTTTCCAAGCCACACATCCTAAGTCATGCCTCACCGCATCATAATTTCCCTTACCCCAGCTATAATTCTTGCCCTGTAGTACACACTTATCCCTCTCCATCACGAGTGTAAAAATCACCGAATTATGGTCACTATCCCCAAAGTGCTCACCTACCTCTAATTCTAACACCTGGCCTGGTTCGTTACCCAGAACCAAATCCAGTATGGCCTCACCTCTTGTTGGCCTGTCTACATATTGTGTCAGGAAACTCTCCTGCACACATTGAACAAACACTGACCCATCTAACGAACTTGAGCTATAGCTTTCCCAATCAATATCAGGAAAGTTAAAGTCCCCCATAACAACCACCCTATTACTGTCACTCATCTCCTGAATCACCTTCCCAATCCTTTCTTCAATGATTCTAGGACTATTAGGAGGCCTGTAAAAGACTCCTAACAGGGTGACCTCACCTTTCCTATTCCTAACCTCAGCCCAAACCACCTCAGATGGCAAGTCCTCATCCATCGTCCTTTCCACCGCTGTAATACTAACATTACATTCCACCCAGCAAGTAACGTGCTCCTACCTGCACCTAGTCAAGTTAATCGGGCCACAGACACAAGTAGGCTGTGCAGGGGAGGAACTGCTTCTCCACCCTGGATGTTTTGGCCATTTCAAGTTGAGAACTTTTGCCTCTCTTTTGATGCCCGATCATTTGTGAGCCACTCTCCATGACCCTTCAAGTTTACAGTAAGTACCAGCTTTGACATTGTTTTTGCTGGTGTGTGGTTGCTGAAGAATTTCCTAGTGTCCCTTTGTACCCCAGAGAGCCTCCCTGTCATCCTTTACTGTGGGATGTGTGTGCTAGCTGCTCAGTAACATGTCATCCTGACAAAATATTATCCTAAAGTCAGGTTGCTGACCCTCAAACACAAAACCACTCCTACAAGGTTGTCACTCCATTATGTGTTGCCTTTCAGGAGGTAGCTTAAAGAACATACTAGGCAGAGTACAAAGTCTACTGACTGAGAATTCAGGAAGAAATCATGGTCTACATGGAGACAACTGAGATTAGGCTTAATATAAATGAGATGTTACTGTCACAGTTTCAGCAGCAGGAATGCAAGTTCAATAACAGGACTTTCAATGGTCAGATCACTGCCTTATGTGGCACAATGGACAGAACAAGGTAGATTCTTCGAGCACCGTGTCAGAGGAAAGTAACAGAACTTGTTCAAGAAACTGAAGGAGAATGGGTCGGGTGGAGATAGCTATGAGGAAGTGCATTAGAAACTTAACATTCTAGGTTACCAGGTATTTGAGAAATATATGAATAACAAATTTGGGGAAATAGTTGTATTGATCAAATGAAGCGATGAAGCTCTGGAAAGGGAGGCTGCAGTTGAGGAGTCTAAGGGAGAATCAGGTGTGTTGCAATTAAGTAACACCTGAGAGGCTACTGTGCTATTGACAACCAGATAATGGAAAAAAGACCTTGGCTAGTCACCAGATCCATGCCCCTCATGGTTTCATAAACCTCAGCATCTGACACTCCAGGGAAAAACAGTCCAAGCCTATTCAGCCTCTCTCAATAACTCAAACCCTCCAATTCTGGCAGCATCCCTTGTCAAGTTTTCCTCATTGGGAAAACATGAGGACTGCAGATGCTGGAAACCAGATTTAGATCAGAGTGGTACTGGAAAAGCACAGCAGATCAGGCAGTATCTGAGGAGCAGGAAAATTGACATTTTGGGCAAAATCCCTTCTTCAGGAATACAGGAAGGAAGCCTCCAGGGTGGAGAGATAAATGGGGGGTGGGGGTGGGGCTCAACCATGTACTGAAACAGACTCGCTATCAACTCAACCATGTACTGAGACAGACTTGCTACCCTACCTTGAAGAAGTTCTCCTCCTATCTCCACAAGAATCTCAGCGAGTCTCTCTCACTGCAACTCCCAGGTCATTTCCTCTGTACTGAAACAGACTCACTACTCGCTTTCTACCTTCTCCTCAGCCCCATCACCATCACCCCCCCCCCCCCCCCCCCCCCCCCCCACCTCCCCCCCACCACCGCCATTTATCTCTACACCCTGGAGGCTTCCTGCCTCTATTCCCAATGAAAGGCTTTTGCCCAAAACATTGATTTTCCTGCTCTTCAGATGCTGCCTGACCTGCTGTGCTTTTCCAGCACAACTCTGATCTAAACCTCAACATTTTCTCATTGCTGAGTGGGTGTCAGTGTTGTCGCCAACAGAGGAACCCCAACACAGTTTTCAAAGCATAAGGATAGGACTAAATCTGGAGTTAACATTGAAAGAAAAATTGAAATCCATTGAAAAACATCTAATACAAAAGGCATGATATGGGAATAGAAGATAAATCATATCTGAGAACATTTTGTGAAAGCTGAAAATGTGTTGCTGGAAAAGCGCAGCAGGTCAGGCAGCATCCAAGGAACAGGAGAATCGACATTTCGGGCATAAGCCCTTCTTCAGGAACACATTTTCAGCGCTGATCTCCAGCATCTGCAGTCCTCACTTTCTCCTAGAACATTTTGGGAAAGCAAATCTTAGCAGGACTTATACACCTAATGGTAACGTTCTAGGGAGTGTTGCTGAACAAAGAGACCTTGGGGTGCAGGTTCATAGCTTCTTGAAAGTGGAGTCGCAGGTAGATAGGATAGTGAAGAAGGCATTTGGTATGCTTTCCTTTATTGGTCAGGGTATTGAGTACAGGAGTTGGGAGGTCATGCTGCTGTTGCACAAGACATTGGATAGACCACTGTCGGAATATTATATGCAAATCTGGCCTCATTCCTATCAGAAGGATGTTGTGAAACTTGAAAGGATTCAGAAAAGATTTACAAGGATGTTGCCAGGGTTGGAGGATTTGAGCTACAGGGAGAGGTTGAATAGGCGAGGGCTGTTTTTCTGGATTGGAAGCTGAGGCATAACCTTATAGAGGTTTACAAAATCATGAGGGGCATGGATAGTATAAATAGACAAGGTCTCTTCCCTGGGGTGGGGGAGTCTAGAACTAGAGGGCATAGGTTTAGGGTGAGAGGGGAAAGATATAAAAGAGATCTAAGGGACAACTTTTTCACACAGAGGGTGGTATGTATATGGAATGAGCTGGCACAGGAAATGGTGGAGGCTGGTACAATCGCATTATTTAAAAGGCATTTGGATGGTTATATAAATAGGAAGGGTTTGGAGGGATATGAACCAGGAGCTGGTAGGTGGGACTAGATTGGATTGGGATATCTGGTAAGCATGGACAAGTTGGACCAAAGGGTCTGTTTGAGGGCTATACATCTCTATGACTCTGTGATATTCTTGAGGAGTAAAATGACTGCTTTGTATTTGTTTTTGCTGAAGAACAGAACAGTTATTGAGAGGGGGAAGATGGAAAGATTCTGATCATATTCTGCTCCCTTGCCTTAATTCTAAGAGAGTGCCAGAGGTCAGGAGAATTGGAATGGTTACAACCCTTTTGAAAAACACAAAAGGTAGAGACACACGGCAGCCAGACAGCAGTCAAATTAACAGAGAGAACATGTTTATACACTAGTGGCACTGCACAAAGATTTTGTTAGTGTATACTTGGCATATCACCATGTTGCCATTCAATCTTCACACTTTTGTTGAATGCTATTTAGAGAATAATTTTGTTCTAAATCATGTCACCATACTAATTATTGAAGATCACATTTTTCTAATTTATAAAGAAGAAACAAATATGTCTCAGCATCAGGTACAATGATCCGAATATCAGCGATCTGATCTTTTCTCAGTGTTGTTAGCGGTGACTCCAGACATTGTTAGAGTATGTCCACATCTCACAGGTCATTTACCTTGAAAACATAATTAGGGGACAGTGAAATCTGTTGGAGTTCACGGTCATCTGCATCTCCTGATCCGATAGTGAAAGGTGCTACACCGGCCTCTTTCAGAGCTAATGTTGCCTGGCCAACATCATCGGTTGACTTGCTGGCAGTGAGAAGGATCAGGAACTGGGGGACACCTTCCTATGCTCTGCATCCAGCAGGCTGAGTAAAGACGTTATTTTTAGCATAGTCCAAGGCTGCACCAGTGTTGGCTCAATGGCCTCCTATTTGCCCGAGACCATTTATTGCACCCTTGAGATTCCAAGAATATTGCATGCAATTCTGGTCTCCTTCCTATCCAAAAGTTGTGGTGAAACTTGAAAGGGTTCAGAAAAGATTTACAAGGATGTTGCCAGAGTTGGAGGATTTAAGCTATAGGGAGAGATTGAATAGGCTGGGACTGCTTTCCCTTGAGTGTAGGAGGCTATGGGGTGACCTTACAGAGGTTCATAAAATCATGAGGGGCATGGATTTTTCACGCAGAGGGTGGTACGTGTATGGAATGAGCTGCCAGAAGAAGTGGTGGATTCTGGTACAATTGCAACATTTAAAAGGCATCTGGATGGGTATAGGAATAGGAAGGGTTTGGAGAATATGGGCCAAGTTCTGGCAAATGGGAATAGATTGGGTTGGGATATCTGGTTGGCATGGACAAGTTGGACTGAAGGGTCTGTTTCCATGCTGTACCATCTCTATGACTCGAAATCTATTTTCTATTGGTTTCAGATGCTAAGCGAGATATTGTGTTCCTTTTGGATGGATCATTCAGAGTCAGAGGTGCTTTCCCTTCAGTTCAAAAATTCATTTCCAGAGTGGTTGATAATCTTGAAATTGGAAGTGACAAAGTCCAAATTGGTGTGGTACAATACAGCAGTAGTCCAAGCCTCCACTTTGAGTTAAACAGCTACACCACAAAACTGGATTTGAAGGATGCAATAAACGGTCTCAGGCAAATAGGAGGGAGTTGGGCCAACACCAGTACAGCCTTGGACTATGTTAAAAATACCATTTTTATTCAGTCTGCTGGAGGCAGAGCAGAGGAAGGTGTCCCCCATTTCCCGATCCTTCTCACTACCATCAAATCATCTGATGATGTTAGTCAGGCAGCATTAGCTCTGAAAGAGGCCGATGTAGCACCTTTCACTCTCAGGAGACACAGCTGACCCTGAACTCCAACAGATTTCTCTGTCCCCTAGTTATGTTTTCAAGGTAAACGGCCTGCAGGATGTGGACACAGTCTGGAGTTACCATTAACAATACTGAGAAAAGATCAGATCACTGAAATTTAGATCATTGTACCTAATGGTGAGACTTATTTGTTTCTTTTTTATAGATAAAATTTTCAAAACATTCAAAGTATGTTTTGAAAAATAAAGCCATTACCAGAAAACCCCTTAATCACAACTTGGTCATGAGTCTTGTTCTTTTAAATAAAAATGTATTTGTATTTTTCATTTGGTTTAGTTTCTCATTGGAGGTGGGTGTCATTGGTTAGCACACCATTTATTGCCCATCCCCACTTACCCAGAGGGCAGTTAAGAGTCAGCCATATTGTTGGCTGTTTTGGAGTCAGATGAAGGTGAGGCCACATAAGGGTGGCAGATTCCAATCCTTAAAAGGACAACAATGAAGCAAATGGGATTTTACAACAATTGATAGTGGTTGCATATGTGCTAGCTTTACATCCCAGCCTTTAGTTAATTGAATTCAAATTTCACCATCTGGTATGATGGGATTCGACTCCTTGTCCACAGAGTATTCGAAAGAACAGCCAGATTGGGTTTTAAATATTGATCCTCTTTCCATGCATGCTGTTTGGTTTTCCTGACCATTTTCTTTTTGCATTCCACAGAACGTTAGCCAAGGGCTGTTGATTACGAGTCCAGTGACATTAACATTATTAACACAACTTCCCTGTGATTGCCTCAATGGCAATGAGACCCCAATTTATCTCGATGTCCCTGGAACCCAGTTCAATTCGATGAACTGTGTTTCCGAAAATTACATGAAGTCATAGCAAAATTGGTAAAAACTTTACTTTGCATCAGAGTGATCAAAATTAGTTTAAATATGACAAGAAATTGCACAATAAAATAAAAATTTGTATGGATCTTCTAAAGGCAAATTGCATTTAATGAAGTTTTTGCACTTTTTGATGAAGTAATGCTGTAAAGAATCATAAAACAGACTTGGAGAGAAAATTAAAATCCACTGGATGTTAGATGTAATGGCTATCTGGATATGAATTGGTGAGAAACTGAATGTAGAGAATATTGTCAAATTGCTTTTTATTTAAGACTCAAGGGATGATTACTGAAGTGATAAAATTATAAATAGCAGAATGAGTAAACCATGTAGCTCTTTAAGGCCACACTGTCATTCAATACAATCCTGGTCTATCTTCTGCCTCATCTCCATTTTCCTGCTCAATCCAAAAGTCACTCAATTTCCATAAAGATCAAAACCCTACCTAACTCAGGCTTGAACACGGTGCTTCAACAACGCTCTGGTCTAAAGAGTTACAAAGACCATGTGTTGAGTGTTTTTTTTTCTCATCCCAGATCTAAGCTTATCCTGAGAACAGAAACTCCAGTGTGCTCTACTTCCCAGCCAGAGGAAACAGCCTCTCAGTGTCTATGTTATTTAACACCCTTGGAATCCCAATAATTGTCTAATTTGTCTGCATCGCCAATTGTTGCTTTGACTGGCTAAACCAATGTCCATCCATCACTACATTCCTCTCAATGGAGAAACTTATTTTCATACTTACTAAATTCTTTTTTCAATTCCATTCACTTGAGCAAGGCCTGCTATTTTGAGTGATGTATGAAACATTCCATGCTCCAGTCTTATTCAAGTCCTACCCTCAGCTCTTTATCTAATACTTTTCCAGTACGTCTACATCATTTCATACTCTCGGCACTAACCCTCAATAAAATTCATTGATCAAGCTTCTAATTTCCACTCAGCTCATGTCTTCAGGTAAAAGGCAGGAGCTAAGAGGTTTCTGTTATTTATTCTATCATTGACGTCACAGGTGTAGGGACACTGAATGTGCTATGAGAAAGGAAATTTTACACAACTTGACCCAGTGACCATGTAGGAATGGTGATATACTTCCAAGTCAGGATGGTGCATGATTTAGTACTGAACATGCATCTGTTTTCTTTATCCTTCCATGTTGTAGAGTTCATGGCTTTGAAACATGCCATTGGAGGAGCCAGGCTGAGTTGGTGCAATGCATCCTCTATTTCATACACACTGCTGCCGCTGAATATTGGTGGTGAAGGGAGTGAGTGTCGAAGGAGGTGTATGGGGTGTTGATCGAGCAGGCTGTGGTGTTGAACTTCTGTCATTGAAGCTACACACATCCTGGCAAGTGGAAAGCATGCCATCACACGCATGAGTTGTGTCTTGGTCTGGCCAGGCTTTGGGGAGTTAGGAGCTGAAATGCACACCACAAAACTCCCAGTCTCAGACCTATTGTTGAAGTATTCTTACAGCTAGCCCAATTTAGTTTCTGCTCAATGTAAGTCTTCAGCATGTTGATAGTGAGGAATTAGTTGATAGTACCACCATTGAATGTCCAGGGAAGATAGTTAGTCCTTCTTCTGTTGGAAATGGTCTTTGCCTGGTACTATGCAGCATGAATGTTACTTGCCATTTATCAGCTGAAGCCTGGATGCTAGCCAAGTCTCTCTGCATTTGGACATGGACTGCTTCAGCATCTGAGCTATTGCAAAGGGTGCTGAACATTGTGAAATGATCAGCAAAAATCCCCACTTTTAACATTATGATGGAGGGAAAGTCATTGATAATGCAGTAGAAGATAGCTGGGCCTAAGATACCAACTTAAGGGACTCCTACAGTGATGTTTTTGAACAAAGATGAATGGCCACAAACAAATTACAATCATCTTCCCTTATGCGAGTTATGACATCAGCTGGTACACATTTATATCCCCACCCCCAATGATCAACTCTCATTTTTCCAAACTGATTGAATATAGGGCTAACCTGTTCAACCTTGCTTCATAAACTGAGCATTTCATCCCAGGAATCAACTTTCTCTCTAATGCTTTTAAAGCAATTATATCTTCTCGAGTCAATAAAGAGACAAAACCTGTACACAGTCATTCAGATGTAGTCTCATAAACATCCTGCACAGCTGCAGCAAAACGTCTCTATTTATACATACTCCATTCTCTTAAAAAATGACAACATTCCATTTCCCTGTCTGATTACTTGCAGGTTTGTGCATCAGGAGTCCCAAATCCGTGTCCAGCAGAGCAGGTCAGAGGCTGGGAATTCTGTCGTAAATAACTGACCCTGCTGACTCCCTAAAGCCTTTTCAGTATCTACAGCGCACAAGACCCCGGAACTTTCTGCTGTCCAGCATTGTGGGTGTTCCTACACTCCACAGGCTCCAGCAGTTCAAAAAGGCAGCTCACCATCACTTTCTATTAGGAATGAGACACAAATGCCAATGATGCCTACATCCCTTAAAAGAACATAAAAAGACATACCACCCTTTAGAAGTGATCTGAAGTTTTTAGAGTGAGTGTTGAGGAGATTCACTGGAATGGCACCAGGGATAAGGGACTTTAGTTATGGGGAGAGAATGAATGAATCAACTGGAAATTTGCTTAAAAATACACAAAGGGGGAAAAATATTAAAGTTAAAAGGCATATAGGGACAGAAGCCAAAAGTGGGACGAATTAGATATTATTTACACAAATACAGCAGAGGGGCAATGAGTCAAATGACCTTCTTCTGTAGTGTAATAGTCTGTGATACCATGAAATCTATGGTGACATTCTATATAGTACATTATTTGATGTTTCGATGTGTTACGTTGAATTGCTGACTGGGTGAAAAGTTACAGTCAATAAACAATTATGGGAGAGCCAATGATGGCAGTCATCCTCCGGATCACAGTGACCAATACATGGTGATGCCAATACATGGTGATGCCATTTGGAGGTACAACTAATTGGATATTAAATATATTTAACAATTGAGGTGCTCAAATATCAGCAAATCCTACAAGAATTGGTGAGCTACTGTGTATGGATACCACTGCCAATCAAAATGTTTCTGCTGCTATTAACATGAAAGGATTTATTTTTGGTGCAGAGCACATGGGCTATTATATTGAGAAACATTTTGTTTATATTCATGAATCATTGTAATGTGTTTCCATCCTCAAACAGAACATATTTGTTGCTGTGATTACTACAGATAATAATTTCATTAGTTGTGTGATTACAAGAGTTATTAGCCTGGTCATTTTAAAAAGAAGCAAAGGTTTCTCACCTCTAGTGACAGCTGTCTGAATTGCAGTTATCCGATCCTTGTCCAGTGTTGTTAATGGTGACTCCAGACTTTGTTGTAGTGTTTCCACATTCCGCAGGTCATTTACCTTGAAAACATAATTAGGGGACAGTGAAATCTGTTGGAGTTCACGGTCATCTGCTTCTCCTGATCCGATAGTGAAAGGTGCTACACCGGCCTCTTTCAGAGCTAATGCTGCCCGACCAACATCATCGGTCGACTTGCTGGCAGTGAGAAGGATCAGGAACTGGGGGACACCTTCCTCTGCTCTGCCTCCAGCAGGCTGAGTAAAGACGTTATTTTTAACATAGTCCAAGGCTGCACCGGTGTTGGCCTGACGCCCTCCTATTTGCCCGAGACCGTTTATCGCATCCTTCAGATCCCGTTTTGTGGTGTAGCTGTTCAAGTAGAAGATGGGTCTGGGATTATCGCTGTACTGCACCACACCAACCCGGACTTGGTCACTTCCAATGTCAAGGTTATCCACCACTCTGGAAATGAATTTTTGAACTGAAGGGAAAGCAGCTCTGACTCTCTCTGATCCATCAACAAGGAACACAACATCTCTCTTAACAGTATCTGTAAAATAATGGAAAAAAGATATGTATATTATTCACTATTATCTTTGCAAAACAATTAATATCTCTTCAAACTGAAGAGAAGCATTAGAAGCATTAAAATCCTCCTCAAAATTATTGCCCAATCTTCACTGATCTCTTCAAAGTGGGTAGAGTACATCATGACCAGAAAATGCAATATGCAAAATTGGAAGCAATAGGAAATCACTATTTGATATGGAAAACCACAACATGTACTAGCAGAAGGAGACCTTTCTACCCATTGATCTGCTGATGAGAACACGAGTGATCTGATAGTCCTCAACTCTACTTTCCTGCCCTATCCACATAACCCTGGAATCCCTTCATGATTAAAAATATGTCTCACTCAGTCTTGAATATAATCAACAACCCAATTTCCTCAGCTCTGTGCAGTCAAGAATTCCACAAATTCATTACCTTTGAAAAGAAGTAATGCCTCCTCATCATTGAACTAATTGGGCAAACCCTTATTCGGACATTATGCCTTCTGGCCCTCGACTCTTCCACGAGAGGAAGCAACCTCTCTGCATCTACCTTGTGAAAACAGGAGTGGTTGGGGCTTTGAAGAGTGAAATGGGAATAATGAAAGGACAGTTGGTGCATTTCCTGTGTTCAAAAGGAGAGTGCTGTGGGAAAGGGAGGGAGTGTTTTGGGGAGGAATGAATCAGAGAGTCATGAAGGAATCCTTCCTTCACAACGCTGGATGGGAAGATATGTTTTGCAGTGGAATATAATAAAGGTGGCAAAATGCTAGCTGTAGCAAAGTCAGTGTTTTTCTAGCATAATCATTGATCTTTTATTTTCTATGTCATAGAATTGCCTTCTTGTCTACACTATGTATGTCTCCAAGCACCTTCATGAATTGTGGACACAAATGTCTCTCTGTTCCTCTACCAGTCTCATTAACCTGCCATCCATTGTCTAGCCCACTGCCTTGTCAGCCTTCCCATGCACTGTCTCAGATTTCCCTTGTGTGAACTCCATTTGCCACAATTCCATCCACCCAATGGTCCATTGACTCTTTCTATATTCTCAGTATAAGATGGGAGAAACCTAAATTTTGTTCAACTGTACGAGATGCATCCCATCTGTGTGGATGAGAACCAAGGACTGCAAGGTGGACGAGCAACTGACCCATGATATCATGAAGCCATATGCTATTGAATTGAAGTAAGCAAAACAGGACATGGTACTGACAGGAGACATCACAATAAAGGAGATAGATACTGCTTTGTGCAGTCATGATTGGAACCCTGAAGGATTGAGTACTGGAGTATGTTGGTTTCTCAGCTATAGACATCTCCATGTCCTTGAAGAAAAACTTGGACCATCCAGTAGTCATGGTCCATGAATGAACCAATAAGAACATTTCTGCTCATTCCACTTGCCATATTTTGAGGAGTTAGGATTCAATTTAAAATGCACAACTTCAAACAGAACCACTCGCACTTGTTACTTGAGTAACATGACAATTGACACAAGGTCAAGCAGTTTTGACAATTGGTCTGTGAAGAGGGGATTTCAATTCATGAAACACACACACCACTACTTAGCAAAGAGAGAGCTATGACCCTAAACAATGTTCGGATTAACTTGGCAAATTGTGCAATTAGGACCGTGGATCATGCTTCAGTTTAACAGTGGGGTTCAGCACAAGGCTGACTTAAAAAGTCATTGAGCTAAGCCAAGGCAGCAGAGTAGTGCAACACACACCATTATTCATCTATCAACAATCTGCATCAGCCACAACTCATACCTCACATTCCGGGCTTTACTGTGGCCTCAGGCACCTCACCCTGCTACAAGCCTCAAAGCCACACCACAGTTAACATGCTGCCAGTTAGTTAACCATGGCAGCCACATCACGCAAACATATAACCTCACAATCACTGGCACAGTTCCTTGCCTCTTGCAGCATTGTGGAGTAAATCTGGAGATAGAAGAACCGATTCTCCAAACGAAAGGCATGGGCTGCATGTCCTTACCACCAACCCTACACCCAACCCACTAACATCCTACGATCCTCTCCATCATTGGAACAATTGTGCCAGATGCTATGGCCAGGACTTCACAGCTGAAACTTTTGCTCATTACTAATCCTCCTCATCCTCACATCACACTTTTTCTTCTTATTTACAAGCTGCAGATAATTAAAAACATGCACTTCTTGCTTTTCCCATGCCATGATCACAGCTGCAACCTCCAGACTTTCTTTCTGACATGACAAAGGGCTGCAAGTTGGTCAGGCACTGGTGGAGGAGAAAGAACTGGAAGACAATGAGAAAGAATGCAAACAGTTCAAAGAAGGTTCACAACTCATATCAGGCTTATCTTAGGACAAAAGATTGAACAGGTCAGGCCTATTTCCATTGGAGTTTAACAGCCGGAGAGAAGATATTATTGAATCATCAAAAATTTCAAATGGACTTCTTTGGTAGATTCTGAGAAGATGTTTTCCTTTGAGGAAGTTTAAAACAGGGAGATGCAATTTCAGAATAACACGTAAATCTCCTTCCCTGAAACTAATCAAAGCTGGGCCAAATCAATATATTGTACGTTAGACAGATCATTGGTGTACAAGCATTCAAGGGTTGCAGGGCACACTGGAGAGTGGCTGAATCGGTTCAGCTGTATTTTTATTGAATGGCGGAATGGGGTCAAAGAGCTGAATGGCCCACTGCTGTTCTAAAGTCTTCAGTACCAAAATGTGGAGGATCGATGATGGATTGATTACAGCTACGTACACTGTATTTTCAAAGATATCCTACAGTGTGTAAACAGGCCTTTTGGTACAACGAGTCCATACCAACGAATCTGAGGAGTATCCCACCCAGACCCATTCCCCTCCCCCTATTGCTCTACATCTCCCCTGACTAATGCGCCTAGCCCACACACCTCTGAACACTTTTAACAAAGCAGATATGAACATTCCATTACCTCTCACAGGAAATTATGGCCTTTGGAATCCGCTTCAGTTTGGAACACCTTGTGTACCATTAATAGGGAAGGATTACTTTTGCTGTAGAACACTGCGACATTGCACTGAGATTTCATTTGTGTAAATTGGATACAGCAACATGTTGCATTTCAGTGTTTGCACACACACATTGCTGTTAGTTCAGGAAGCATTTTCTACAAAAATCACAATTTTATAAAAACTATTGAAGATCTCATCTTTCTGAGTTATTAAAAAAAGCAAAGATATCTCACCGTCAGGTACAGTCAACCGAATTTGTGTTATCTGCTCCTTGTCCAGTGTTGTTAATGGTGATTCCAGACTTTGTTGTAGTGTTTCCACATTCCGCAGGTCATTTACCTTGAAAACATAATGAGGGGACAGTGAAATCTGTTGGAGTTCACGGTCATCTGCTTCTCCTGATCCGATAGTGAAAGGTGCTACACCGGCCTCTTTCAGAGCTAATGCTGCCTGGCCAACATCATCGTTCGACTTGCTGGCAGTGAGAAGGATCAGGAACTGGGGGACACCTTCCTCTGCTCTGCCTCCAGCAGATCGTGTAAAGGCGGTATTTTTAACATAGTCCAAGGCTGCACCGGTGTTGGCCTGACGCCCTCCTATTTGCCTGAGACCGTTTATCGCGTCCTTCAGATCCCGTTTTGTGGTGTAGCTGTTCAAGTAGAAGATGGGTCTGGGATTATCGCTGTACTGCACCACACCAACCCGGACTTGGTCACTTCCAATGTCAAGGTTATCCACCATTCTGGAAATGAATTTTTGAACTGAAGGGAAAGCACCTCTGACACTCTCTGATCCATCAACAAGGAACACAACATCTCTCTTAACAGCATCTGAAATTAATGGAAAATAGATTTGTTTATTATTGAAAAATAAAAGCTGTCAACAAAAATGTTATTTCTGTGCCATGATATTCAAATTATTTGAGGTCAGTTCTGGAACAATGCTTATTTCTTTTAACTATTTTCTATATGTTAAACCATTGTAACTAATCAAAGTATTACATTTGCATCAAAGCTGGATCAGGGATTGGAAATTTTGGAAATTGGCCCCAGAGAGCAATGTCCCACTTTCCTAGCATGTTACCAGCTCAGCGTTATTTTAAGAATGCATGGTTGGGTTGGGGTAGGAAGGGATTAGCTGATGGTTATTCAATTGAAATGGAGTAGGTAGCAGCTAAAGTGTTTGACAGACCTGTGAAGGCATCTGAGGAGTTTGAGCTGGGGTTCTCCAGAAGACAAGAGGCAGTCAGGATATGGAAAGGGTCTCGTGAAACCAAACAGTGTTTGGTGAGACAGGGTGGATTTTCCTTACATTCATTCAGGGGACACAGGCATTAGTAGTTGGGCAACATTTATTGCCCTAGCTGCGTGGCTTGCTTGGCCATTTCTCAGGGTGGTTGAGAGTCAATCACTTTGCTGTGGGTCTGGATTAGCATGTAGGTCAGACCAGGAGAGGATGCAGATTGTTTTGTTCCAACAACAACCAATGGGTTCACAGTCAACAGGACATTCTTAATTCCAGACTGTTTTTTAATTGAATTCATTTTTCATCATCCGCTGTGGCAGGATTGAACACAGGTGCCCAGAACATTCGTTGAGTTCCTGGATTAATAGACGAGTGATAAAACCACCAGGTTATTGACTCCACATAGCATTCCATCCAGCAAGGAACGTGCTCCTACCTGCACCTATTCAAGTTAATCGGGCCACACACGCAAGTAGGTTGTGCAGGGGCAGAAGTGCTTCCCCACTCTGGATGTTGTGACCATTTCAAATTGAGAACTTTTTGCCTCTCTTCTGAAGCTGCATCATTTGTGAGCCACTCTCCATGTCCCTTTGATTTTACAGTAAGCACCACCTTTGACATTGTTTTTGAATTTCCTAGTGTCCCTTTGTACCCCAGAGAGCCTCCCTGTCATCCTTTACTGTGGGATGTGTGTGCTAGCTGCTCAGTAACATGTCATCCTGACAAAATATTATCCTAAAGTCAGGTTGCTGACCCTCAAACACAAAACCACTCCTACAAGGCTGTCACTCCATTATGTGTTACCGTTCAGGAGGTAGGTTAAAGAACATACTAGGCAGAGTGCTGAGCCTACTGACTGAGAATTCAGGAAGAAATCATGGTCTACATGGATACAATTGAGATTGGGCTTAAAATAAACGAGACGTTACTGTCACTGTTTCAGCAGCAGGAATGCAAGTTCAATAACAGGACTTTCAATGGTCAGATCACTGCCTTATGTGGCACAATGGACAGAACAAAGTAGATTCTTAGAGCACTGTGGCAGAGGAAAGTAACAGAACTCGTTCAAGAAACTGAAGGAGAATGGGTCGGGTGGAGATAGCTATGAGGAGATGCATTAGAAACTTAACATTCTAGGTTACCAGGTATTTGAGAAAGATATGAATAAAAGTTTGGGGAAATAGTTGTATTGATCAAATGAAGCGATGAAGCTCTGGAAAGGGAGGATGCAGTTGAGGAGTCTAAGGGAAAATCAGGTGTGTTGCAATTAAGTAACAACCGAGAGGCTACTGTGCTATTGACAACCAGATAATGGAAAAAAGACCTTGGCTAGTCACCAGATCCATGCCCCTCATGGTTTCATAAACCTAAGCATCTGACAGTTCAGGGAAAAACAGCCCAAGCCTATTCAGCCTCTCTCAATAACTCAAACCCTCCAATTCTGGCAGCATCCCTTGTCAACTTTTCCTCATTGTTGAGTGGGTGTCAGTGTTGTGGCCAATGGAGGAATCCCAAATCTTTTTAAACAACATAAACATAAGAACAGGAATAACTCAGGAGCTAACATTAAAAGAAAAATCAAAATCCTTGAAGAATGTCGAACATCAAAAGGGTCAATATGGGATCAGTGGGTAAATTTTATCAAAGGACATTTTTGAGGAGCAAAATGAAGGTGTTGCATCTGTTTTGCTGAAGAACAGAATGGTGCCAGTGTTATTGAGAGGGGGAAATTGGAAAGGTCGGTCACATTCTGCTCCCTTGCCTTAATTCTAAGAGTGTGCCAGAGGTCAGGAGAATTGGAATGGTTACAACACGTTTGAAAAACACAAAAGGTAGAGACACATGGCAGCCAGACACCAGTCAAATTAACAGAGAACATGTTTATACACTAGTGGCACTGCACAAAGATTTTGTTAGTGTATACTTCATATAACACTATCTTGCCATTCAAATTTCACATTCTCATTGAAATTTGAGAATAATTTTCTTCTAAATCATGTCACCATACTAATTATTGAAGATCATATCTTTCTGATTTATAAAACAGAAACAAATATGTCTCACCATCAGTTACAATTATCTGAATATCAGCAATCTGCTCCTTGTCCAGTGTTGTTAATGGTGACTCCAGACGTTGCTGTAGTGTTTCCACATCCCGCAGGTCATTTACCTTGAAAACATAATTAGGGGACAGTGAAATCTGTTGGAGTTCACGGTCATCTGCTTCTCCTGATCCGATAGTGAAAGGTGCTACACCGGCCTCTTTCAGAGCTAATGCTGCCCCACCAACATCATCGGTCGACTTGCTGGCAGTGAGAAGGATCAGGAACTGGGGGACACCTTCCTCTGCTCTGCCTCCAGCAGGCTGAGTAAAGACGTTATTTTTAACATAGTCCAAGGCTGCACCGGTGTTGGCCTGACGCCCTCCTATTTGCCTGAGACCGTTTATCGCGTCCTTCAGATCCCGTTTTGTGGTGTAGCTGTTCAAGTAGAAGATGGGTCTGGGATTATCGCTGTACTGCACCACACCAACCCGGACTTGGTCACTTCCAATGTCAAGGTTATCCACCACTCTGGAAATGAATTTTTGAACTGAAGGGAAAGCCGCTCCAACTCTCTCTGATCCATCAACAAGGAACACAACATCTCTCTTAAGAGCATCTGTAAAAAAAGGACAACAAATGTGTATATTATACGCTATTATCTTTGACAAACAATTAATCAGTCTTCAAACTTTCAAAGATGATAATATCTGGACTGATTAGAACCTCTCTCTGTATTTCCTAGTGCTATATCTTATAGGAGAGGTACATTTAAACAAAATACAAACCAGAGGAGTTTCAAACAGCTGTACCATCTTTACATGCTGTCAATTATATGTCTATTCCTAATCTAGCCTGACTCAAAGCCAAAAATATTAATTTAGAAACAGAAATTGCTGGAAATTTTCAGGCAGCAGTCGTGAAGAGAAAAAGTAAACTGAGTTTACCCTCCATTAATATGAGGAAAAGTTATAAATGCAATGTGTTTTGAGTAAGTGAACAGAGTGATGGGGATGGAAAGAAAAACAAAAAGGAAAATCTTCAAACGGGTAGGAGAGATCAAATGAGGGAAGGTTCAATGGTTCAAATCCAAAGAGAATGGAAGTGGATCAAAGTGAAACAAACAATGTCAGACCTGGAGAATGTGTGAACGGCAGCATGTGGAATAGGTGCCACCCAAATTCAAAGTACAACAAATATGTGAGAGAAAAAAGTCACCAAAACACAAAATAAAATGGGAGTAGTGTTTATGATCTAAACTCATTGAACCCGATGTTGGTTCCAGTGGACTGTCGAATTTCCAGTTAAACAATGTAACAGGTTTCCTTGAGCTTACAGTGAGCTTCATTGGAACACTGCAGCAGGGTCAGGAACACCAAGGTCAGAACATGGAATTAAAATGAAAGGCAATTGGACGATTGAGATTATATGTACATAGAGTCATCGAGATGTACAGCATGGAAACAGACCCTTCGGTCCAACCCATGCCAACCAGATATCCCAACGCAATCTCGTCCCACCTGCCAGCACCTGTCCCATATCCCTCCAAACTCTTCCTATTCATATACCCATCCAAATGCCTCTTAAATGTTGCAATTGTACCAACCTCCACCACATCCTCTGGAAGCTCATTTCATACACGTACCACCCTCTGCGTGAAAAGGTTGCCCCTTAGGTCTCTTTTATATCTTTCCCCTCTCACCCTAAACCTATGCCCTCTAGTTCTGGACTCCCTGACCCCAGGGAAAAGACTTTGTCTATTTATCCTATCCATGCCCCTCATAATTTTGTAAACCTCTATAAGGTCACCCCTCAGCCTCCGACGCTCCAGAGAAAACAGCCCCAGCCTGTTCAGCCTCTCCCTGTAGTTCAGATTTGGACTTTGAAATTTGCAAATCAATTTATTGGTCTCAACTATGAGCAGCCACAAATACATATATTTCCACAGATAGCACTTACAGTGAAGTATTTGGAATCAGAGTATCAACGAGCATGCAATAAGAAAGGCATGAGTGGATTATTAATTTTCTCAATCATTGCCACTAATCAGAACAGAACTGCTGCTGATACATAGAAGAATTAAAATCTTCCTCAAAATTATTGCCTAATCTTCACTGATCTCTTCAAAGTGGGTAGAGTACATCATGACCAGAAATGCAATACGTAAAATTGGAAGCAATAGGAAATCACTATTTGATATGGAAAACCACAACATGTACTAGCAGAAGGAGACCTTTCTACCCATTGAGTCTGCTGATGAGAACACGAGTGATCTGATAGTCCTCAACTCTACTTTCCTGCCCTATCCACATAACCCTGGAATCCCTTCATGATTAAAAATATGTCTCACTTAGTCTTGAATATACTCAACAACTCAATTTCCTCAGCTCTGTGCAGTCAAGAATTCCACAAATTCATTACCTTTGAAAAGAAGGAATACCTCCTCACCATTGAACTAATTGGGCAAACCCTTATTCGGACATTATGCCTTCTGGCCCTCAACTCTTCCACGAGAGGAAGCAACCTCTCTGCATCTACCTTGTGAAAACAGGAGTGGTTGGGGCTTTGAAGAGTGAAATGGAAATAACGAAAGGACAGTTGGTGCATTTCCTGTGTTCACAAGGAGAGTGCTGTGGGAAAGGGAGGGAGTGTTTTGGGGAGGAATGAATCAGAATATCATGAGGGAATCCTTCCTTCACAACGCTGGATGGGAAGATATGTTTTCCAGTGGCATATACAAAGGTAGCAATATTCTAGCTGTAGCAAAGTCAGTGTTTTTCTCGCAAAATCTTCCATCTCTTATTTAAGTGTCACAACATTTGCCTTCTTGACCACACTATGTATGTCTCCAAGCACCTTCATGAATTGTGGACACAAATATCTCTCTGTTCCTCTACCAATCTCAATAAACTGCCATCTAATGTCTAGCCCATTGCCTGTCAGCCTTCCCAATGCACTGCCTCAGATGTCCCTTGTGTGAACTCCATTTGCCACAATTCCATCCACCCAATTGTCCATTGACTCTTTCTATATTCTCAGTATAAGATGGGAGAAACCTAGATGTTGATCAACTGTACAAGATGGTTCTCATCCACGCAGATGGGAAGTAAGTGTCAAGAGTGTGGTGCTCCAAAGACACAGCAGGTCAGGCAGCATCTGAGAAACAGGAGAATCAGCATTTCAGGCATAAGCCCTTCATCAAGAATTATGCCTGAAATGTCAATTCTCCTGCTCATTGAATGCTGCCTCATCTGCTGTGCTTTTCCAGTACCACACTCTTGACTCTGATCTCCAACATCTGCACTCCACCCTTTCTCCTGGGTGGATGAGCAACTGACCATGCCACCATGGTGCCATATGCTTTTCAACTTAAGTGAGCAAAACAGGATGTGGTACTGACAGGAGATATCACAATAAAATAATTTGCTTTTATCACAATAAAGGAGATAGATACTGCTTTCTGAAGTCATGACTGGAACCCTGAAGGATTGAGTACTGGAGTATGCTGGTTTCACAGTTATAGATATCTCCACGTGTTTGAAGAATAACTTGGACCATCCAGTAGTCATGGACCATGAATAAACCAATAAGAACATTTCTGATCATTCCACTTGTTGTATTTTGAGGAGTTAGGATTCAATTTAAACAGACAACCTCAAACAGAATCACTCCCACTTGTTACTTGAGTAACATGACAATTGACACAAGGTCTATGGTCTGTGAGGAGGGAGTTTCAATTCATGAAGCACATGCATCACTTCTTAGCAAAGAGAGAACTATGACCCTCAACAATGTTAGGACTAACTTGGCAAATTATGCAATTAGGACCATGGTCATGCTTCAAATTAATAGTGGGATTGAGCACAAGGCTGACTTAGAAAGTCATTGAGCTAAGCCAAGGCAGCACAGTATTATTCACCTATCAACAATCTGCATCAGCCACAACTCATACCTCACATTCCAGGCTTTACTGTGGCCTCAGTCACCTCACCCTGCTACAAGCCTCAAAGCCACATCACTGTTAACATGCTGCCAGTTAATCAACCACAGCAGCCACATCACGCAAACATATAACCCCACAATCACTGGCACAGTTCCATGTCTCTTGCAGCATCGTGGTGTAAATCTGGAGACAGAAGAATTGATTCTCCAAACAAAAGGCTTGGGCTGCATGTCCTTATCACCAACCCCAACCCCAACATCATACAATCCTCGCCATTATTGGAACAATTGTGCCAGATGCTATGGCCAGGACTTCACAGCTGAAACTTTTGCTCATTACTAATCCTCCTCAACCTCACATCACACTTGTTCTTCTTATTTACAAGCTGCAGATAATTAAAAACATGCACTTCTTGCTTTTCCCATGCCCTGATCATAACCGCAACCTCCAGACTTTCTTTTTGATATGACAAAGGGCTGCACATTGGCCAGGCACTGGTGAAGGAGAAAGACCTGGAAGACAATGAGAAAGAAGGAATGTATTGCATCGCTTTAACCCTGACCAACTCAGAAAGTGACAATGTACAGTACAGTCTTTAAAAGATGGTATGGAAATAGTTTAGACACGGTCTACATGCAGTGACCCACAAGACATGAGGTGATCTGTAACCAGGGAAAGGGTCACAGTTGGCACAGGTAAAAACCCAGCCATGAGTGAGATCACATGCAACTCCTGCAGTTGTGATAATGATGTCAAGGAGAATGTTGATAAATACACACAAATGCTGGTAAGCCTGACAGATAGGCTGCAGTCAATGCCAAGGATGATGAAAGAGTCTATTACCAATACTGACTCGAGGCTTTGTGCAGAACATGGAGCCTATCGTCTCCATGGATATGGAGACCAACTCCGTGAGGTCACTTGTGAACCCATCCATGATACATCATCTGAAGGTCATTGTCTCAGTTTTTATGACACAGCAAGGGTCAGCTCCTCAATGCCTGGATAGTCCCATGTAAGCTCAGACTCACAGACTCAGCTTGCTGTCCTAAGCTTTAGGATACCCGTATGCAATCTAAGCTGGCTGCAGCAGACGGCTACATTACTGACATCATAACTGTCGAGGCTAGTTTTCAAAGATACTAGCAGAGTGCCACATTAGTCCAGCAATGGCACACTGAATTGAGACGCAATGAAATTGCAAAAAAAAAGATTAATTAATCTTTGTTTGTTAAAGATAGGATTTGGATGTATAAATTTGATTTGGAATGTTTTGTGGTTTTGTTTTGGCTTATACTTGATAAAATGCAATGATGGTCTGTGATCGGGAAGTTACAGTATGGGAGTCTTGGTGAATGAGGAACTGAGATTGTGTTCAGTGCCACCACAGACAAAAGTGTCAGTCACAGGCACCTTACCCTTCATTTACCTCCTCCTGAGTTGATAGCTGTATAATTGATGGCAAGGTTTGATAGCACGTAGGAGACCAAAATGAATGTTGACTCATAGTCTGCTGTGTACTGCAGGGTTGCTATGTGGTGGTACAGGCGATGGACGCATTGGTTAAGCACCACAATGCTAGAATTTGCATTCCGTGAGCATGGTGGCTTTTGATAAATGCGTATTGATGGTTTATTTATACTGATTTTTCAAATATTAGTGATGCAGAAAACTGCTGTAGAATGAAGGCATCATGACTCCTGCCATGATAGTGGGCATAGACAAAAGAATGATGCCAGCTGGACTACAAAATGGACTTTCCAGTTGTTAGACATAACACATGGCATCTGCTCACTGGCATGTGAGTAGTCCAAGCACGCTGCAGTCGAGGGAGGTCTGCAGTCCCTTTGAAGGTGTGAGCTTACTCCACCTGCTTCTTTCTAGCAAGAGAAAGTGAAATGCATTCAGCTCTCTTTCTCAATAGACCTCTCTCATGGATCAGCAGATACCAAATTGAGCAATGGTATTGACATCACCAACTGTAGCCCAGAAGATGGATTTATATAAATATATATCCACAGGCATCTTTGCACCTGCTGATGTAAAGGTACTCACCAGCTTCTGATGCTATAATTATGATTGTAGCAGGTGGCAATTTACAGCAAGGATTTTCCTGTAGGATGTAGAAACTTGCTGAGGTTCAGGTAGATGAATTGTTTCTCAAACATTGAGAGTGGACATGAACTCCTGCAAAGAGCTCCTCATTACGCTTCCCCCTGCCCCCTCCCCCCCCCACTTCCTTTCCCTTCCAAAAGTTTGTCCTGCTCTGTGTTGGATCTGCATGTCCTTCCCTTCATAACATTATTCAAAGAGTTGTATGCTTAGTGAAGAATACATTATCGTGTAGTCACTTTAATTAATTCTGGTAACCTGTGCAATCAACAGGAATCAACCCATAGCTAACCTGAAAGTAGTTAATGATCCCTTTAAATAGTGCTACTGCACAGTTCCTCCTGGTGCTGAATGCCTGGGATTAAGACAAATGGATAATTGAAACACTGACTCCAAGGTTGCAGATTTAGTGCTAAAACAGCACCACACAAGGATTCACATCACAGTCTGTCTGCTCTGCATATTCCCTGAACACTGCTAAATATCATCATCAACTGATGCGCACATTCACCACTGATATCACTTTGCAAACAGAAAGTAAGATTGGGGCAGACAGGAAAGTGAAGTGGATATCTGCTTCACCCCCCACCCTCCCATTTATCTCTCCACCCTCATTCCTGATGAAGGGCTTTTGCCGAAAACATCAATTTTCCTGCTCCTCTGATGCTGCCTGACCTGCTGTGCATTTCCACCACCACTCTAATCTTGACAGTATTGGATTACTGCCATCCAAACTACTGTGTGCAGTTTGCACAGTAAATATTCAAATCCCATCACTTTGCAGAGAATTGATGAGCTACTGTATATGGATTCTGCTTCAGTTTGAAATGCCCTGGCACAAGTAATGGGAAGGCATTTATTTTGCTACAGAAGAAACTGGCACTGCACAGGGAATTTTTAGATTACTTACAGTGTGGAAACAGGCCCTTCGGCCCAACACCGACCTGCCAAAGCGCAACCCACCCAGACCCATTCCCCTACATTTACCCTTTCACCTAACACTACAGGCAATTTAGCATGGCCAATTCACCTAACCTGCACATTTTTTGGATTGTGGGAAGAAGCCAGAGCACCCGGAGGAAACCCACGCGGAGATGGGGAGAATGTGCAAACTCCACACATTTTATTAGCATACAGGGGAAACATCACCATGTTGTGTTCCCATCATTACATTAAGCACCCTCACTGTTGTTACCACAGGGAATAATTTAATTATGTATCATATACCAGTAAAACTCATGAAATATCTCATCTTTCTGATTAATAAACAGAGCAGAGATGTCTTACCTCTAGTGACAGCTGTCTGAATAATGGTTATCCGATCCTTGTCCAGTGTTGTTAATGGTGACTCCAGACTTTGTTGTAGTGTTTCCACATCCCGCAGGTCATTTACCTTGAAAACATAATTAGGGGACAGTGAAATCTGTTGGAGTTCACGGTCATCTGCATCTCGTGATCCAATAGTGAAAGGTGCTACACCGGCCTCTTTCAGAGCTAATGCTGCCCCACCAACATCATCGGTCGACTTGCTGGCAGTGAGAAGGATCAGGAACTGGGGGACACCTTCCTCTGCTCTGCCTCCAGCAGGCTGAGTAAAGATGTTATTTTTAACATAGTCCAAGGCTGCACCGGTGTTGGCCTGACGCCCTCCTATTTGCCTGAGACCATTTATTGCATCCTTCAGATCCCGTTTTGTGGTGTAGCTGTTCAAGTAGAAGATGGGTCTGGGATTTTCGCTGTACTGCACCACACCAACCCGGACTTGGTCACTTCCAATGTCAAGGTTATCCACCATTCTAGAAATGAATTTTTGAACTGAAGGGAAAGCAGCCCTGGCGTTTTCTGATCCATCAATAAGGAACACAACATCTCTCTTAACAGTATCTGGAAGAAATGAAAATTAGATTTCTTAGACCTAGTGCTGATATGTAAGAATATCCTACATTAATATTCTTCTACGTCTGATCGGAGTAAAATTCATGTTTCTCTCATTAAGTAGTAATAAAATGAAAGCTTTTAGTTGGCCATGAAACTGCCATTAATAAGCTGGGAAAATCAAACAGAAATAGAGACTTAACTCATAACATCACTGAGGGTATGCCCATCCATTTTACTCAGTCTTTTCTCACGACATTGTACCCCTAATATGATGAAACGATTAAGCATTTCATCAATAGCAAGTTCTTGATTAAGCATAATTACTCACATAATTTATTGATACAGGTGGAAAAATAAATCACAGAGTCCATTAGACTGACTCATTAACTCTTCTCATACCACTTCCTCAATGGGGATACAGCGCAGAGCTGTTTTGCCACTCTGAATTGAAGTGTGCTTTTGGATGAGATTTTTGGTACACAGTTCACCATGGCTTGCAGTCACTTTTCACACGCAATCTTCTGCTCTTTCCCTCAGTGTTAATGCATCCGGACTCTTCAGCACCCTTCTTATGCAGTCACATTGCAAGAGTGGTGGAAATGCTCACCACTGCTGGGAATGCACACTGGACTGGCAGCCCATCTTCATAGCAATTTGGCTGGGACAGGCCAGGAACTGCCCCTCTCATTGTGGCGCTCCCCATCACCATCATTGAGGAAATAGTTGGGGCAAGCGAAGCTCATTCTCCACTTGGCAGATAGGCATCTGGAGTTGCTATTGGAGGGGGATGGTACAGAGGAGGGCAGTAGAGAGGAGGGCAAAGATCCCACATGACGAGACAACAGCCAGCCCAGATTCACATAGTTGCTCAGGTCAATATTAAAAGGATCCACCCAACAACACAGGAAGAAAGTCAATGATCTTCTGGCTTCTGCAATGATAAATGCTACAAGGCACTCAGAGGCCACAGATATCTCATCCAGGTGCAAAGACTATAACTCCCACTGCTGCATGTAACATGTCTACTCAATGGCTCGCACCTTCCTCATCCTCTTCCTGCTACTAACACTTCCTGCCCTCTCTGTTTCTCAGTCACTCACTGGAGCACATCATTGCCTCTCCGGCTCCTGCATCATCACAAACTACTCTTCCATCCAGTTTCATCATAATCAATCCCATTCTATCTTTCTTTGAAGGAAACAATGCTGCTGCCACCTTCCACACTTGGCCCCACCAAATGATATGTCCACAGTACTCTGTGTGATGAATCTGTAATATTTGGTCAGGTTGCAGGACTAAATATAGTCAACCCTCAGATTATAATCAGTCAAACTTCTTGACTAACCCATAGTCCCCCTTGACCACTCCATCCCTGCCACACACTTCCTCCCAAAGATATGCTTGGACTTTCAGGCATGGCCTTGAGGTAGAAACACATACAGTGTGTTTGCTGCATAAGCTGTTGGCACATTCTGCAGATGTGTTGATGCCACAGCATGGTGCCTTACATCAACATGTCCACGTCTATGACTCTGCAGTGCACTAAAGCAAGACAAGCGGCCTCCCCTCAACTTTGCACTTAAAAACAATGCAAGCCACAGAAATTGGCATCCTGTACTTAAGCACTAAAGACTTAAACACTAAAAAAAATGTAAAGGTGACAATCTTCAAGTAAGTGCAAAATGAGTGAGTGCAAAGAAATGAAACTGAGAACCATTAGACACAACCTGTTCAGATGCATAAGACTGATGTGTGTCCCTGGACACAGAATAACCTGGCAGAAGCATGCAATTCTTAGGTTTCCATACATTCCAAAGTAAAATCCTGACTGACTGAAGTGATCTGAGATTTGGACTGACAGCGAGCATAGGGACACGATGAAGCTGTAGGGATATCCATGCTAACTTGCATGAATGAAAGCCACAGGAGGATGTGACCATTGAGCATGCAAGCACATTACGGCGAAGACGCAGTTGGACAACAGCAAGGAGAAACAAGCAAGCTACAGCAACCCACACCCACTATGATTTACAATTCAGGAACCTCCACCATCTAGTTTCCTTTGGAAGAACAGAAGAATTGGAAGTGGAAGATAAATTTTGAGCTAATAGTGAGAAGCAGGAAAATAAGTTAGTTGCTACAGAAAAAGGAAATTCTAACATTCCTGTTTAAAGTTGAAGAAGAAAATTAGGATCATTCCTCAATGCCAACATTCTGATTTTTTTTCACTCATGCTGCATTCCTCCACCATTTTTGTCATTGCCCATGCCACTCCATGGCGGAGAAAATTCCACACATCGACTTTTGAATTATAACAATGGGCTAAAAGGGTATACAAGAATTAAAAGTATTGTCAATGTTAAAATAATGTTCTAGTGTTTTTTAAAAAATTAAAGAAACTCAACTTCCTCCCAACCTTCTGCAAACTTTTTGTCGATAGTGATTATTTTCTCTTGATTTAGTTGTTTTAAGGGTGATTCCAAATTTTTCTGTACAGTTTGAACATGCTGTAAATCATTTACCCTGAAAACAAGGTGGGGAGACAGTGAAAGCTGTTGGAGTTCGTCTTCATCAGCATCCTTGAATCTATTACTGAATAGTGCTACACCAATACCTTTCAGTGCCATTACTGCTAGCAGTGAGAAGGATCATGAAATGGGCCCCATTTTCATCCACCCTGCTTCCATCAACCTATCAAACATGGTTTCTGTGACACAGTCTAGTGCTTCCACTGTGATGACTTGGTCTCTTCCTTTCAGGCCCAGAGCATTTATAGCTTGCATCACTTCTGGTTTAGATGTGTAGCTGTTTAAATAGAAGTTGGGGTTAGGATCATCACTGTACCACACTAGACAGACTCTGTCCCTTCCAATGTCAGGGCTGCTGTCAATTCTGGAAATGAATTGATTTATCATAGAAAAAGCAGATTTAACCTTGGCAGATAAAGAACACAACAGCTCTCCTTTCTTCAAGATAAGCATCGAAATACAAGTATTATATTGCTTCATAAATTTAATGGACAGAATTGTAAACAGAATATTGGGTCACTGATAAACATAAAATACTTGATGTGGAGGTGCCAGGGTAGGACTTGGGTGGAAAGTTAAAAATTGCGCACCATACCAGGTTATAATGCAACACGTTTATTTGAAATTACAAGCTTTTGGAGTGCTGCCTGACGAGAGAGCAGCACTCTGAAGGTTTGTACAGCACTTCCAAATAAACCTGTTGTGTGATTTTTATTTAAAATATTTGATTCAACTATCATGCCTTGATTACTATTACATAAAATATTTTAAGCTATGAAGAAATATTTGCAAATAAGTTCATTTCTGCCCTTTGCCTGTCTTAGAGTCGTACAGTCATAGAGATGCACAGCATGGAAACAGACCCTTTGGTCCAACCCATTCATGCCGACCAGATATCCCAACCCAACCTAGTCCCACCTGCCAGCACCCGGCCCTTATCCCTCCAAGCCCTTCCTATTCATATACCCATCCAAATGCCACTTACATGTTCCAATTGTACCAGCCTTCACCACTCCCTCTGGCAGCTCATTCCGTATACGTACCGCCCTCTGTGAGAAAACATTGCCCCTTAGGTATCTTTTATATCTTTCCCCTCTCACCCTAAACCTATGCCCTCTAGTTCTGGACTCCCCGACTCCAGGGAAAAGACTTTGCCTATTTACCATATCCATGCCCCTCATAATTTTGTAAACCCCTCAGTCTCCGATGCTCCAGGGAAAACAGCCCCAGCCTGTTCAGCCTCGCCCTATAGTTCAAATCCTCCAACCCTGGCAACATTCTTGTAAATCTTTTCTGAACCCTTTCAAGTTTCACAACATGTTTCTGTTAGGAAAGGGGTCAGATTTGCACACAATAGTTCATTCATAATGGAGGACTACTTTTGGTTTGAAGTCCAATCTACAGTCTCACTTTGTGTAAATAGAACTGAACAAAAGGGGCTAAAAAGAAAAATGTGCTCATCATATACATTCCTTTGGGCTGTTTTTATTCAGTCCTAACTTCTTCCTGCCTCTTGTTTGAATTACATTTTTAAGGGTCTACCTAACACATGTTTTGAAGCTGTTACACATTTTGAAAGGCAGGACATTTGTTCATTTGACTAGTTGGCATGGCTGCACATTCACTAGCTCAAAATAAATCAATGCAAGACCACAGTCTCCGAAGTTGGAAAGAATGAAGCCAGAAGTCCCTTCTACATTAGCCAGAACCACTGCATTCTGGGATAATTCTCTTTATAGGCACATTCTTATTGTATTAAGTCCTTGCCTTTGTGAGTTAGTTTTCTCTTCTTTCTCTGTAATTTGGATGAATGGAAATGGTCTACTTTGATTACATTTCCAAGAGGAGCCACAGTCTATCTGCTCTCCAAGAATCATCATTAGTTTTCACATTTCAGAAAATATTTCTGCGTATTCTTTTTCTAATCTATCCTTGTCTTAAATAATGTTCTTAACCTACTCTCTGATACACAAGAGACATTGCCAAAATGGTCCAAATAATCTCTCATGCAATATTTTCACACATCGTTGCTCTCCATTATTAATAATGAGGTATTTATTGACATAACAAACTGTAAAAAGTTATGTCCTTGTTTTGTACCTTACAAAAGGTAAAATAAAATTAAAAACAAAAACTTTACTTTCTTTTCTAATTCTGTGTCCTAATCATGTACAGATTATTAGGCAGGAGAAAGTGAGGACTGCAGATACTAGAGCTCAGAATTGAAAGGTTATTGCTGGAAAATAACAGCAGGTCAGGCAGCATCCAAAGAGCAGGAGAATAGACGTTTTAGGCATAAGCCCTTCATCAGGAATGAGGCTTGTGGGTCGGGGCTGAGAGTTTAATGGGAGGGGAATGGAGTTGGGGGGAAGGTAGCTGGAAAAGCAATAGGTGGATGAAGGTGAGGGAGAAGGTGATAGGTCAGAGGGGAGAGTGATAGACGGGTCCGGAGGGTGGTGCCGAGTTGGAGGCTTGGGACTGGGGTAATGTGGGGGGGAAGGGAAATGAGAAAGCAGTTGAGTTTGGATACATTCTAAAACTTAGTCATGGATAAAACATTATTTCAAACTGCCCTTCAATGGCCTATTTTGTCAACTTTATACTACTTAAAGTTAGTCTTAAATTTAGAAACATATCTGAAAAGCTAAGTTTCTTCGCTTTGGAGGCTTGGGACTGGGGTAATGTGGGGGGGAAGGGAAATGAGAAAGCAGTTGAGTTTGGATACATTCTAAAACTTAGTCATGGATAAAACATTATTTCAAACTGCCCTTCAATGGCCTATTTTGTCAACTTTATACTACTTAAAGTTAGTCTTAAATTTAGAAACATATCTGAAAAGCTAAGTTTCTTCGCTCAGAACCCACATATCAAAAGGGACACATTAATCCCAATCCAATTTCTTAAGCAACGTAGTTGATCAAAACATAACAAAAACAGAAGATGCTGGAAAAGCTCAGCAGGCTGGCAGCATCTGTGGAGAGAAATCAGAGTTAACATTTTGGGTCAAGTGACCCTTCCTCAGAAAAAACAATCTGTGAAAAATTGTTACCTTCAGGTACTGGCTGAATTATCACCGTTCTCATTTTGGACAACAGCTCTTGCTGAATGGTTGATAGATCTCGGAAGTCTCTCATTGTTAAAACAAACGTTGGATCGTGTACAATCTTTTGCAGCTCTGACGTGTCTGCACTCTTGGCCCCAATGGCAATAGGCACAATGTGAGCCATTTTTGCTTCATCTGCATGAGGTTGAATATTATCTGAGGATTTCCCAGCGGTGATGAGCACCAGGATTTGAGTGGCCCCAGCTTCCTTTCTGCTCCCCGCAGATGCACTGAAGATATTCTTTGTAACAAACTCCAGTGCAGCACCAGTGTTACGGGGCCTTCCTGATTTTGGCTCGAGATTTTTTATGGCTTCCAGAACCTCGGCTTTGTTTAAATAAGCGTCCAGTCCAAACTCAATCCTTTGGCCAGAACCATATTGTACCACAGCAATTTTATCTTTGTCAGGCCCAATATCGAGCACCTCGATTACTCTACTTAGAAACTCACGGACTTGACTCAATGATTGTCCCATTCCAGGAGAGCCATCGATCAGGAAGACAATGTCTCTTTTCATGGCTACAACAGTTTTAAAAATTAACACCAATATTATGAAAAGTTCCATGCAAAAGAAATGTGCAAAAAAAATTCAGTTAAAATATAGAATTACGAGAAAAATGGTTTACGAACAACCTGGAAATCCTGATCTATAGAAAGTCGAAAGGGTTTAGCACTTATTGTCCACAAGAACTTAATTAAGATTACCCAAACTCGTCTCATCAACAGTTAGAGGAAAAATATATAAGACCCACTCTTTAACAGACTACACTTCCATTTCTCATACTTGTAGAAAGAAACTTCAGTTATCTTTATCCATTTTAAGATAAATTATAAGATATTCTAATTAACAATGTGGAAGTGGGACAGGAAAAATAGTATTATGTGGATCCAGGAAGTGCACATGATATGTAAGACTTTTTGTATACTAAAAGGTATTTGTTTAAACATCTTGCCCTGGCAATCTTTCTGATAGATGTTATGTTACTTTCCCAACAACATCTTTATCATCATTGGTCAATGCATTGAGTATAGGAGTTGGAAGGTCATGTTGCAGTTGTACAGGACATTGGTTAGGCCACTGTGTGCAATTCTGATCTCCCTCCCATAGGAAGAATATTGTGAAACTTGAAAGGGTTCAGAAAAGATTTACAAGGATGTTGGCAGGGTTTGAGGGTTTGAGCTATAGGGAGGGGCTGAATAAGCTGGGATTGTTTTCCCTGGAGCATCAGAGGCTGAGGGGTGACCTTATAGATGTTAATAAAATCATGAGGGGCAAGGATAGGGTAAATAGACAAGGTCTTTTTGCTGGGGTGGGGGAGTCCAGAACTAGTGGGTATAGGTTTAGGATGAGAGGGGAAAGATATAAAAGGGACCTAATAGTTTTTCACATGAAGGGCAATGCATGTATGGAATGCACTGCCAGAGGAAGCAGTGGAGGCATAATACCGCATTTAAAAGGCACCTGGAAGCACATTTGAATAGGAAGGGTTTAGAAGGATATGGGACAAGTGTTGGCAAATGGGACTAGATTAACTTAAGATATCTGGTCGGCATGGATGAGTTGGACCAAAGGGCCTGTTTCCATGCTGTACACCTCTATGAATCTATGATGCAATATGCAGCATGCAATCTGAAACAGAAAGAAAATCAATTGTTTGGAAGACAAAATTTGCAAAGTTAAGACTATGCATAATTTCTAATTTATCAGACAGTCATGTGTAAGAAAGCAGAATAAAATAGTTCTGCTCCTTGATTCAAGAAAGTGGAATAGCTACATTTCGTGACTTCAGGTGACATATACTTAGGCTTTAGCATCATAAAAATGAAGTCATCAAAGTCCTGCTGGACTATAGGACTGCTCTCTTATTAGAGAGAAGGTGACTGGTGGTGATGTAATCTCAGAGTTACCACATCTCAGGGGAGGGCGGGGTTGAGAAGTAAAGTCCTTCAGACAAATACAGTCAAATGGTGCTGCATGGTTTAGTAAGCTGATCATTATAAAACAGCTTCTTCCCCACTTTAAGGTTAGCTGTGCCATAGATGGCAAACTGGGATGTTTATGTCTTTATTTGCCCGGACTTCTGCAGAGTCACAGATACTCCACAGAGCTTCTCGTGTGGTGTGTGGAATCCAGACCCAGAAGTCTTATCACCTTTTCTGACAGATCCTTTTTTCATCAAGGGGAGAAAAGTGGTGAAGATTGTTTCACAAGGAAAAGGAAAACTTTACTGAGAAGGTCCATTTAGACGCTGTGCTGAACTCAAACTGATCCAGGTTTACTGTAGAACTGGCGTTAACCCACACAGTGTGGGACTTTTTAGGGATAGGAGGGTGGCACAGTGGTTAGTACAGGGACCCAGGTTCGATTCCAGCCTCAGGGAACTCTGTGGAGTTTGCACATTCTCCTCTGTGTCTTCATGGGTTTCTTCCAGTGCTCTGGTTTCCTCCCGCAGTCCAAAGATGTGCAGGTTAGGTGGATTCGCCATGCTTAATTGTCCATTGTGTCCAGTGATATGCAGTCTAAGTGGATTAGCCACGAGAATTACAGGGATGCTTTTCGGAGGGTCAGTGTCGGCTTGGGCTGAAAGGCCTGCTTCCACACTGTAGGCATTCCGTGTATGCTTGGCATGAGTCCATATTAAGTTGTCGTGTGTACTAAAGGAGGCCATGGGCTGCTGAGAGATGTGGGTTGACGTGACTTTGCCTGGAGTGAGGGAGATGAGAATCGAGGGCTAGACGGTGTAATATTTAACAGAATAACTGGGTTGAAGTTCCAGAGAACTGAACCACGCTTTGTAAACAAACCACAGTGGCCACTGGAATGAAGACCCCCCCATTTAGGTGTGTTTCTCTCGAGGTGGATGTGGTGAGCTGGGAGATTTCCCAACTCCTGTTACTGGACGCAGGAGTGAAAACTCAGACCTAGAATCTGATGCTTATTTTTTGGCTTTTATACGTTTGGTGTCAGAGCCAAATTTCATGTTCAACTTTCTGTTAAGCTTCAAAGAAAAGGCTAAAGTTAATAGAGGAATTCTCCTAAAGCACAAAATGCAAAGGCCAGGCTGGCTGCTGCAACTGTACAATAGGTGTACTCACTTATTAGATCACTAATAGACCTGTAAATGAATTTAAGCCCTAAAAAGGAAAAATACGTGCATTTATTTTAATAAATTTATATTAATGTTCCACAATGTGGCTGGCCTTATAAAGCAATTTACCTTCTGACTTGCCATAAATTTAAAAATGTCTTTTGCCTAGCAGTGTGCTTCCTTACTCACTCAGACACCACACTTTCTTACAGAGCAGTCTGGAGAAAAGAAAGCCAAGCCGTAAAATCGACAGACAACATTTAACCTTTCCTCAGAACTGG
Organism: Chiloscyllium plagiosum; assembly: GCF_037043375.1. NCBI lineage: Eukaryota > Metazoa > Chordata > Chondrichthyes > Orectolobiformes > Hemiscylliidae > Chiloscyllium > Chiloscyllium plagiosum. Next base: position 14,827,613 of record NW_028270145.1, on the reverse strand, counting down.
ACCCGAAACTTTAACTGATTTTTCTCTGCAGATGCTGCCAGACCTGAACTTTTCCAGCACCTTCTGTTTTTTGTTTCTGATTTACAGCCACCGGCAGTTCTTTCAGTTTTTAAACAAAGGTTAACATGTTTTCAAAATAAGCCCAGGATTTTATTAACAGGTACAGTGGTCTGTTATTTTCTTGTTAACACCAATTATTCCACAGGCAGAGTGAGGAATGCTATTAACTTCACATTAAACATCACAGCTGTACTCCAGGGAAGAATACCAACAATTCATACCCTAAAGATACAAATGGGGAAAACAATTACATATTTTAGGAAAAATATAAGTACCTGTAGTTTCACTGATTCCTCCAAATATCAGGTGTTTAGCAGATGATGTCACTGCTTGTCGGATGGTATCCAAGGCGTTAAAGTCATTCACACGATAAGCCAGATTTTCACTGAATGTAATGCGCTGCAGCTCAGCCGCTTCTGCCCTGTTGATTCCAACAGCAATAGTGAGAATGCCTCCTCGTGCCAGGGCTTCTGCAGGTGTTCTCACGTCATCCTGAGACTTTCCAGCTGTAGCAATCACCAGTATCTGGGGAACACCATCCTCTTTCCTACTTCCGGTAGATTTGCTGAACATGTTTTTATAAACATAGTCCAACGCTGCACCGGTGTTAAGAGTCCTGCCGCCTTTTGGACGGAGTCCGTTGACATGGGACAGAAGTTCGTCCTTTCTCGAGTAACTATTTAGGTAGAAAGCAGCTTGAGCATTATCACTGTACTGCACCACTGCTACTTGTACTTTGTCAGCTCCAATGCTAAGGGCTTCAATTATGTTGCCAATGAAGTCACGGAGAACAGGGAAATATGTACTTCCAACATTATCTGATCCATCAATAAGGAACACAATGTCTCTCTTGTTCACTACTTCTGTTACAACTGAAATGGAAAACAGGTTAATTTACATTAGACAAAATGTTAGAAACTGACTAACACCCTGGGAGATCACAATTCTGACAGGAAGGCATCAATATTATCAATTGGCTATGAAAACAATTTCACTTTGTACAAGGCTTTAGGATTGTTTTTGCAAAACAGAACAAACTATTATTTTCCATTAATTAAAATGAGCCAATTATGGCAACTAGTAACTAGTGGGGTGCCACAGAGATGAATGCTTGGACCCTACTATTTACAATATAGTAATGATTTAGATGAGGAAAGTAAATGTGATATCTTCAAATTTGTAGCTGTCACAAAGGTGGGTGTGTATCGTTGAAATGTGAGGAGAATGGAGCAATGTTTTGGGGTGATTTGAATGATTGGGCAAATGCAGTGAGAGATGAAGGATAAATTTGAGATTATCCACTTTGGTAGCAAAAACAGGAAGGCGGATCTACATGAGTGGTGATAGATTGGGAAAGTGGAAAGTAGCAACAAGACCTGGGAGTCCTCATATACCAGTTGCTGAAAGTGGGCATGCAGGTGCAGCAGATATTGCATCAGGCAAATGGAATGCTGACCTTCATAGTGAGAGGATTCAATTCCAGGAGACTGGAATAAGGTTAGGACTTTATACACTGGAGTTCAAATGAATGAAGGGGGATCTCACAGAAATCTATAAAATTCTAATAGAACTAGGCAAGTTAAGTGCAGGAAGGATGTTCCCGATATGAGGGAATCCAGGGCCAGGGCTCACAGTGTAAGGATACAGAGTAGGCCATTTAGGACTGAAAAGAAGAGAAGCTTCTATACACAGAGAGTGGTGAGCCTGTGGAATTCTCTGCCACACAAAAAAATTGAGGTCAAAATTGAAGTTAGGTATTGTTCTTAGGGATCAAAGAATATGGGGAGAAAGCGGGAACAAGGTACCGAATTGGATGATCAGCCATGATCATACTGAATGGTGGATCAGGTTCTAAAGGTCTACTCCTGTCGCGATTTTCTAAGTTTGTGTTTTATCACTTTGCCATTCTATGATTCAGAGATCCACTTTTCAACAAGTCAGACTGGCCAGAAATCAAAAAATGTACACCTTGCTGTGATTTTGTTTCCATCTTTCTAAAAGGATTTTAACAACTTTTAATACCACTTACACTGATGTTAGCAGCATTACATACAGAAAATGATCAAGAAATAAAACAATATCCACAAGATTTCAGTACCTTCGATGACAGTTGGAGGTTCTGTAATCACTGTTGGAGGACCAAGTGAGGCTAATTTTGATTGTATCTCTTTGTGCCTTTTGACCAACTCTACAGCATTGGCCAATTCAAATGCCAAAGTTGGGTGAAATGCAATTTCCTGCATCTCTGCTTGATTTGCATTCTGCACTCCAGCGGCAAAAGTCATTATAGCAGCTTGCTTCAAGTCTAATGCAGGGAGACGAATACTATCTGTAGATGGTCTAGAGGCGACAAGCACCAGAAATTGAGGAACACCTTCCTCTTTTCTACTTCCTGCAGATTCGATAAAATGATTTCTGTGGACAAAACTCAAAGCAGCCCCAATATTAAGGTTTGATCCACCTCTTGGTCGCAATGCCTTTAATTTGACTTGTAGATCAGCTTTGCTTGAGTAGGAATTCAAGTAAAACTCAGTGGTTGGATCATCGCTGTACTGCACCACAGCAATTCGTACGTTATTTGGTCCAATTTGAAATTTGTTAGCTATTTTCATGATAAATTCACGGATTCGCAAAAAGTTTTGCTGTCCAACTGCTGTGCTGCCATCGATCAGAAATACTATGTCTCTCCTCCTGTCTTGAACTGTAAAACAATTGTAAGTTAGTTTGATTTTAAAGTCATTTTCATACCCTACAAACAGACAAAGACATACAGATACATTTTTAGGTTTTTTTGTCAAGCATCCTCAACCTTGATATTTTCCAGGGGTTTTCTTTCATAGCTCTGCTATCTTTCTGCTGTCGATTACTTTTTCTGGACTGAGCTCCATTGTAACAGAGTCGTTTTAGTGAATTTATTCTTGTAAGTTGTGTGCATATCAAGATAGGATATCAATGCCAGAGAATGGATCCCTCTAATTTGAGATTATGGTGTCAACATCAATGGAGTTTGCTCAGCACTGAAGTAATCTCCCAAGAATAGCTTCTACTTTCACCAGGGTAACAATTCTATTCGCATAACAGTGAATTGTCCACCCCAAAATTTAGTATCCACTTGTGCTGTGTTCAGGATACTTTTAAGTTTAAGCTCTGGACTCAATCTGTAAAGATGATCAAGAGAATCTTCATTACAATCTGCCAACCTAGAGCTGAAAGTTTAGTGTTTGTTGCAACAGCCACAAAATCTTTCAATCCTATTCAGAAGAGCATTTCTTTGGAATCCATCAGCTCCAATGTGACCACTTAATGGGCTTAAAGTCAATAATATAGATGGAAGAGAGGGCCAAGATAAGATGTCAGCAATGCATGTTGTCATACTTTCAAGAACCTAATCTACGAATACATGTTCCCCTTTGTGGAAAATGATGGCCTAGTGGTAGTAAAACTGATAATAATTGCTGTTCAAATCCTGCCAAGGCAGATGGTGGAATTTGAATTCAACAAAAAAAAAGAAATCTGGCATTAAAAGTCTAATGTTGACCATGAATCCATTGCCAATTTTCAGAAAAACCAATCTGGTTCACTAATGTTCTTTATGGAAGGAAACTGCCGTCCTTACCTGATCTGGCCTATATGTGACACTTAACTGCTCTCTAGGCAATTAGGGATGGACAATAAATGCTGCCTTAGCCAGTTACACTCATATTTCATGAATAAAATTTTAAAAGTTGGTCCAGAACACTAAAATAGGCCCATTCAAAAACAAGAACCCAAGGGGCATTGCAGCATTCTGCAGCAAAGTTGGACACAGCTGCCAGACACCTCTCCCTCTCTTCCTGCTCTCCCCCATACCTTTGTAAGACTAATTGTTGCTCTGGTACCAGTGACTCAACTGGTCAAGCATTTACTTCTGAATGAGCAGCATGCTGCCTCATGGGGGGGCCCTTCATGACTCCAACATCACTTGTGTCATGATAACAAAAAAGGGCCTACATTGCATGGTTATTTCATACATCAATTCCTGTTTCCTTCATATTGTTCATTCACTTTCTAAATTTAATGGCTTTTCATTGGGTCTTCCATGCAGCAATGGAATTCCCGTTGTGTTCTTATTGCATTATGAGAATTAATCCTACTGTAGTCCTTTCTCAGGGCTTTGATATATCTTATGTGCAGATTTGTAGCTCACAGATTGTTCAGACCCTCTTCCATTTCAAGAATGCTTGAAGACCAGCTCCCTCTGTGCCAATTAATACAGGATGTCAGTCACACAATTCAGGAGCAATTCTACTTCAAATGAGATGGAGATCCATGTTTTTCACCCCTGTATTTCTTGAATCAATTTCAGAAAGTTTCAGACTTGCGGCATTGTAATCGGTAAAAGATCACAGAACAGCGAAGTTTACCTTCCAATTGCTGGGGGCTTGCGACATAATGGTAGTTTCCCTACATTTGGGCCAGAAGGTTCAGGTTCAAGGCTTCAGAACTGAGTCTGAACAGGTTGATTTAAAAATATTGACATTCTACTAGTGTGCCAGAAGTGCTGAACTGGAAAACTGGTGCAAAAGCACTTGTTGAAACTAAGTTTCTGCAATGAATATGTATGGAATTCCTCACAGCCAATTGGATTATCTCCCCCCTTCGACCAAATCCATATCCAATGAGAGCAAAGTGATGAGAAGCCATCAAAACATGGAGAAAACAAATGAATAGATACACTTATTTTTATTTTTCCAATCACCTGAGGCCACCATTATGCTTGTAATGCTTGGAAAATATAAATAAAGATTATTTTAATTCTACAGAAGCAACAAAAACAGTGTTTAAATGCTTGAATGACTACAAATGGAAATATTACACATAATGTAGCACAAGTAAGGGACCCAATTTCTTTATTATCCTTTGGCTGTCAGAGATGGAAGACAAAATTGCATTGCTCTTATACATGAGTACATGATTTAAAATATGTCTCACAGCAAAACATGTATCTTTGGGGGAATGTGAGCCATTGTCTACAACAAGGAAACTGGCACAGGATGATCACGAGGCATATCTGCTGAAAGAAGCGTGTTGGAAGAAAATAACAGTCATCATATTTTGCATTCTCATCCATACATGAGACTTTTTTTTCCTGTGTTAGGGAGTCATTTTAGAAGGTCTGTTGCCTGCTTATCTTCATTATTCTTGAACATCACTACAGAGCAGGGACGATCTAAGCTCTTTCAAGAGTTCTGAGTACACATCATTATTTGGATGAGGAAGGACTTTGAGCTGACCTAATGGATATTGTAGCATGATACCTGAATAATTTTGCTTGCCCCAATCCTTGTTTCAAATAAATGTTTCTAAATGCTGCCATATATTGGAGAGGCTCAATCTTGGTCAGCTCTGATGGACCATTGACAATGAGACAGTGTCCTTACCAATAGACAGCTGCACACAAATGGACAGAATTAATGGCTGTTTTCAGTTCCACACCCACCAACAATAAAACAAGAATGTAAGAAGTTTGAATATAATATGCTAAATGGTAACTCAAAGAGGACAATAGTTCCCATTTTAAATGTACACCCGGCCTCGTACATCCCATGGGAAATTTGCGCATTTGAGCAGTTGTCTCAGCTTCAGTTACAAATAAATTCTATAACTGCAACCAGTACAAATTACCGAGCTGACGGTACTGACTTGTGTCAACACTGACAAATCACTTGGTAAAAACTGACAACCAAATTAGGGGCGTACATTTGCCGTTTCAAACAGAAACTGTAAAGGGATACAGAAAATTAGATCATCATCTTCAAACAAAGAGGTTTGTCCTGTCTCTGGAAAGGTGTCGGGAATGTCTGAATGTTAAGCAGCAGAGATTTTTGTCTTAATAAACAGAATTTGACTTTGACAGATAGAAAATGATGTGTAAAGAAACACTTGAATCACAGTGAACAAGCAATCCCAGGGAATTATGGATAAATCAGGAGAAAGTGAGGATTACAGATGCTGGAGTTCAAAGTCAAGAGTGGAAAAGCACAGCAGATCAGACAACATCCGAGGAGCAGGAAAATAATTCCTGATGAAGGGCTTATACAAAACATTGATTCTCCTGCTCTTTGGATGCTGCCTGACCTGCTGTGCTTTTCCAGCACCACACCCTCAATTATGGATAAATGTTCAGTTCTCAACTTCAGAAAGAAACAAAAGGTACAACAACTTCTAAAGCAAACCCCACCTCACTATCTTTCAGAAACCATACCAGCTCAGCAGGGGAATGGGAACCTGAGGTGTAGTTGCACAGAAGGATGAGAGTAAGGAGGACAGGGAAGGATTTCAGGGTCACAGGAATGTACTAGCAGACAGCAAACTGGTTTGAAGTGTGTCTACTTCAACGCTAGAAGTATCCGAATTAAGGTAGGTGAGCTTGCAGCATGGATAGGTACCTGAGACTTCGATGTTGTGGCCATTTTGAAGACATAGATAGAGCAGGGTAAGGAATGGATGTTGCAGGTTCCAGGGTTTAGATCTTTCATTAAGAACAGGCAAGGTGGTAAAAGAGGGGGGGGGGGGGGGGGGTGTGGCCTTGTTAGTCAAGGATAACATGACGGTGGCTGAAAGAACTTTTGACGAGGACTCGTCTACTGAGGTAGTATGGGCTGAGGTTAGAAACAGGTGAGGAGAGGTCACACTGCTGGGTGTTTTTTTTATAGGCCTCAAGAGAGTTCCAGGAAGGTCGAAGAGAGGATTGGCAAAATTATTCTGGGTAGGAGCAAAAGGAACAGGGTGGTCATTATGGGGGACTTTAACTTCCCCAACATTGACTGGAATTGTTATAACTCTAGTACGTCGGATGGATCAGTTTTGTCCAATGTGTACAGAAGGGTTTCCTGACACAGTATGTTGAAGAGCCGACAAGAGGGGAGGCTACACTGGATCTGGTGCTTGGTAATGAACCAGGCCAGTTATTTGATTTAGTTGTAGGTGAGCACTTTGGAGAGAGTGACCATAATTCAATTACATTTAGTTTAGCGATGGAAAGGGATAGATACATGTCACAGGTCTTTAGTTATCGATGGGGCAAGGGCAATTATAATGCGATTAGGCAAGAATTAGAATGCATAGAATGGGGCAGCAAAATGCAGGGGATGCAGACAATGGAAATGTGGAGCTGGTTTAAGGAACAGATATTGCATGTCCTTGGTAGGTATGTCCCTGTCAGGCAGGGAGGAAGTGATAAGGTAAGGGAACTGTGGTTTACTACAAAAATTGCATCTCTTGTTAAGCAGAAGAAGGAGGCTTATGTGTTGATGAGGCAAGATGGTTCAGATGAGGCAATGGAGAGTTACAGATCAGCTAGGAAGGATTTAAAGAGAGAGTTAAGAAGAACAAAGAGAGGACGTGAGCAGTCTTTAGCAAATAGAATAAAGGAGGACCCTAAAGCTTTCTATAGGTATGTGAGGAATAAGAGGATGACTAGGGTAGGAATAAAGCCAGTCAAAGACAGAAGTGGGAAGTTGAGTGTGGACCCTGTGGAGATCGGAGAGGTGCTAAACGAACATTTTTCATCGGTGTTCACTCAGGAAAAGGAGAATATTGTAGAGGAGAAGAATGAGGTATGAGATATTAGAATAGAAAGGATCAAGGTTAGTTATGAACAGGTGTTATCAATTTTAGAAGGAGTGAAAGTAGACAAGTCCCCGGGCCAGATGAGATTTATCCGAGGATTCTCTGGGAAGTTAGGGAGGAGATAGCAGAGCCTTCGGCTTTGATATTTGAGTCATTCATTGTCTACAGGTTGAGTATCTGAGGACCGGAGGATTCCAAATGTTTTGCCCTTATTCAAGGAGGGCAGTAGAGATGACCCAGGTAAATATAGACCAGTGAGCTTTACTTCTGTTATAGGAAAGGTTTTGGAAAGGATTATAAAAGGATTTATAACCATCTAGCAAGCAACAATTTGATTTCAGATAGTCAACATGGTTTTGTCAAGGGCCGGTCTTGTCTTACAAACCTCATTGAGTTTTTTTTGAGAGGGTGACCAAGTATGTAAATGAGGGTATGGCAGTTGATGTGGTATACTTGGACTTCAGTAAAGCCTTTGATAAGGTTCCACATGATAGGCTGTTGGAGAAAATGCAGAGGCATGGAATTGAGAGTGATTTAGCAGTTTCGATTAGAAACTGGCTTTCTGAAAGAAGGCAGCGAATGGTGGTTGATGGAAAATATTCAGCCTGGAGTCCAGTTACTAGTGGTGTGCCACAAGGATCTGTTTTGGGACCACTGCCTGTTTGTCATTTTTATAAATGACTTAGACACAGGCATAGGTGGATGGATTAGTAAATTTGCAGATGACACTAAAGTCAGTGGAGTAGTGGACAGTTTAGAAGAATGTTACAGGTTGCAGGGGGACTTGGATAAACTGCAGAATTGGACTGAGAGGTGGCAATTGGAGTTCAATGCAGCTAAATGGGAGGTGATGCACTTTGGGAAGAATAACAGGATGGCAGAGTACTGGCTCAATGGAAAGATTCTTGGTAGTGTGGATGTGCAGAGGGATCTTGGAGTCCATGTACATAGATCCCTGAAAGTTGCCACCCAGGTGGATAGTACTGTGAAGAAGGCATGAGGTGTGTTAGGTTTCATTCGTAGAGGGATTGACTTCCGGAGCCACAATATCATGCTGCAACTATACAAAATGCTAGTATGGCCACACTTGGAATATTGCGTACATTTCTGGTCACCATATTTCAGGAAGGATGTGGAAGCATTGGAAAAGTGCAGAGGAGATTTACCAGGAAGTTGCCTGGTCTGGAGGGAAGGTCTTATGAGGAAAGGCTGAGAGATTTGGGTTTGTTCTCATTGGAAAGAAAAAGACTAAGAGGGGATTTGATAGAGACATACAAGATGATCAGAGGATTAGATAGGGTAGACAGTGGAAGTCTTTTTTCCTAGGATGATGTCAGCTTGTACTAGGGGGCATAACTACAAATTGAGGGGTAATAGGTTTAAGATAGATTTTAGAGGCAGGTTCTTTACTTTGTGGAATGCATTACCTGCCAATGTAGTCAACTCAGCCACATTAGGGAGATTTAAACAATCCTTGGATAAGTACATGGATGATTTTGGGATAGTGTAGGGGGTTGGGTTGAGAATAGTTCACAGGTCGGTGCAACATCGAGGGCCGAAGGGCCTGTTCTGCACTGTACTGTTCTATGTTCCCACAGCGGAAAGTCTAAAATGTACTGGTTGTGATGAAGCATAACTCGGTTTCTTTCTCCGCAGATGTCACCGGTCCTGCTGAGCATTTCCAACACTTTCTGTTTTTATTTCAGATTGCCAGCTATTAAAACAGAAAGGCACTTTCCAGCCAAAGAGAGCTGTGCCAGTATTTATGAACTTCCCCACTTACTTCGAGGCGTAGTGTGATTATTTTGACGGCCCAATTATGCACACAGCAGCTTAAAAATCCCACGGGGGAAGGAAAAAAAAACCCTGTGCAAGCCCCACCATTTACCCACCTGCTCAACCACTCAAACAGAAGGCGATAATTAGTAAGGGCAGCTCTTGTTCTTCCAACTTTGGGAACAAAACCATTGGGTCATTTGTCTTATCAATAATCTTCGAGATGACAATAAAGCTGTTAGGGTGAAAACAGTCAGGACCAAATTCAGAGTTATACATACCTTCGCTAATAACCAGAGGCTCGAGAATTATTTCCCTTCGAGCCACTCCTGAGACCAATGGTAAAAACTGCTGCTGCAAGTTAGCAATATTGCGGAAATCCGAGATCATGGAAGAAAAGGATGTGTCAGTTGCAAGCTGTACGAGTTCATTAGAGTCGGCATCCCGACCTCCAATAGAAAATGAGTATATACTACCTTGCTTTAGTAAGAGTTCTGCCTGATTTATATCATCACTGGACTCACTAGAAGTGATAATAATTACTGCCTGTGGGACCCCTTCTGATACCCTGCTGCCGGATGATGAAATAAAGTGATTGTCGATTAGAAATTGCACGGCTTCACCAGTATTTATTTCATCACCGCCTTTTGGTTGAAGTTGCTTCACAGCATCCAGGACCTCTGTTTTCGTGGAATATGTATTAAAATAAAACTCTGTGCTGGGCTCATCGCTGTATTGTACCACACCGATTTGGATTTTGTCAGGGCCGATCTCGAGACTGTCGATGAAATTTACGATAAAATCGCGTATATATTGAAAATTGCCGCTTCCAACGTTGACTGATCCATCAATTAAGAAAATGAGGTCAGCCGCTTCTTCCGCTTTAAAAAGAAAGACAAATGCAAAAGGTGAACATGTTAAAAACAGTGACCTCCATGCAAGGATTAACAGCAGAGAGATTAAACTGTGTGTGGAACTCAGTGTCAAAATACATTTCCGTGAACATAAACATCAAGCAGTGTCTGCCAATCTGGGATTTTACACTCTATTCTGCATTCTTTGACTATTTTAAATATTTGCAACATCGCTGCTGGGTTTGAGCACTTGAGCAACATCTCCTCATTTTAGCTGGAGTCTGTTTCAGGTAGAATACATGAAGCTTCAATTCAGAGTTTTGCCCCAACTCTTTTAATCGATTTCGAAATTTACAGTCAACTCATTCAACTTGGATTGAAAAAAAAACCCGAAAATTTCATTTAAGGAGTAAATTTGAAAGATCATTAAATTTCATTCCCTCATTTCAGTTTCCAACTGTTGAAAATGTAACCGTCCAGTGGGCAGGCTGCATTAAAAAAAAATTAGAGGTGCCAGTTCAAAAACTGAAGGATGATCTTTAAACACAATCGGTTGTTTTCTCAAATAGTGTTGGGTTTTTCCAGCAATTTCTATTTGTGGTTCTGATTTCTAGCACCTACAGTTCTTTGTTTTCTTTTGTCTATGTTAGTTTTCCTTTCTGTTAGTTATCTTCCTTATTCCTACCTTTTATGTCTTTCAACAGTGCAAAACTGTGCAAAAGCAAGTTACTGGGCCCTAAATCAATGAGAGAGCTAAACTAACAGCAAAAATAACACACAGCGCTGCTCCAGATACCCGATGAGTCAGCATATCTTATCGTTCACAATCAATGTTTGTTGCTGATGACATAATTGGCATCATTTCATGGTGGTCAGTCAGCGTATTCTATATAAGGACACTGAAAAATCAATGTGGAGTATATATAAGATTGTCTCAGGTTCACTGGTGTTTGTTAGTTCTACTCCCTCATACTGCTGTGCTTGACCACTTCCCTCAATTATTCTGTCTGAACTCTGTTTAAAGAAGATAACACTCCCACAGCATGAAAAAAAATGAGAATGTTGAAGTTGATAAATCTTACTTTATAACATTTTATTTAATCAGGAAAGCACTGTTCATAAACAGTCTTTCTGACTATTTTAACCTTATGTTTTCAGGAATCTACACTTACAATTTAGGCCAAACATCAACCAGCAGATGTTTTTCAAAGTATTTGCTGCTATAGTGTCGGTTATCTGTCTTAGTTTGACCTGTTGCTTAGAAATGCCAACCATACAGATTTGACCCATACCAACTTTACTTTTCAGTCAAGCCATGAACTGCATTCTATGTTGCTTGTTGTGTGAGGGCAGGCATGATTAAGATTAGATTAGATTCCCTACAATATGGAAACAAGCTCTTTGGCCCAACAAGTCCACACCAATCCTCCAAAAGACTAACCCGCCCAGCCCCATTCCCCTACCCTATGTTTACCCCTGACTAATGCACCTGGCACTATGGTCAATTTAGTATGACCAATTCACCTAACCTGCACATCTTTGAATTGTGGGAGGAAACCCACGCAGACATGGGGAGAATGTGCAAACTCCACATAGACAGTCGCCCAAGGTGGGAATCGAAAACAGGTCCCTGGTGCTATGAGGCAGCATTGCTAACCAATGAGTCACAGTGCCAAGATGAAGCAAGAAAAATAAAACTACAATTTTATAAACCCTTTTATCTCTTAAGCACCCCTAGAAATGAATCACCGCCAATGGATTAGTGTTGAAATGTAATTACTGTTAGGGAAGTAAACATGGTGACCATTTTTCCGTAATATCGGTGATCACACATTTACCATTTTTGATGGTGGAATTAGGAATAGTTATGTTATAAATTAAGATGGTTACACAAAAATGGTTTCACCACAATATTAAAATATAATGATTTTGTGCATTTCTCCTGTTGTGCATTGATAGCAAGACTGACAAGTATCCCTGCTGGCAATGTGTGAAAATGGGAAAGTATAGACTATCTCTTCATTTAAATCAGTGACCTGTCATCACAGTTAGAGCTGCAAGGTATTTTCGTGTTTTCTTTCTTATTTTCCCATTACCTGGAGGTTCCAATGGTACAAAATGCCCCAGGATGGGAGTGCTGTTGGGGGGTGTAAGCAGTGAAAACATCCATCTTACATGAGCTTGGGCAGTTAGTTAGGACACTATGGTTGCTAATTGGACCTATCACAACCTAGCTCACCCTCATCTTTACACATCGTCCAAAAAACATGGGTTCTCCAGGATAGTTCACCCAAAATTATTCAGCTTTGGAAACTGTTCCTTTTTCGTTTTCCTCCCTTAACCCATGGGAATTGAGACAGTGGGTAGTACACCAATTGCTAAGCTGACGGGGAATTCCTAGAAGCATGGCACTCATCCACAAACTCCATCAACAAACACATCGACCTGCACCCAATATACCGGCCACTACAGCGGACAGCTGAAACTGACAACCGGAAGCGGCAGGGACAGGCCACTATAAATGCCGGAGGAAACACCACAGAAGCGCTTCACAGGAGGCTCCCAAGCACTGAGGATGTCACCTAGACAGGGGACGAAATGTTTGCAACAAAAACTTCCAGCTCGGCGAACAGAACCACAGCAATACTACACTAAACTACTGTACCAACTAATCCCTCAAAAAAATGTACCATTTCATAAGGAAGTTGAGCTGTCCTGGGATATGAACTCAACAGGGTACTCTATTTAGGAAAGAGCACCATTATTTTTAAGCAAAATAAAATGTAATTCTGCAAGTACAAATTTACCCCACAAAAGTATATGTGTGTGTGCCGGGGCAGGGGTGGGGGTGGGGGTGGGGGGGGTGTGGGGTGGTATGGAGGGGGGAGGGGTTTGACTGTGTGTGAGAGAGTGTGTGTATATTTATGTGTGTGAATGTAAAGGGATAAGTCTGTGAGAGGGTTCTTGTGTGAGTGTATGAGAGAGAGCTTGTGTATGAAAAAGGATGTGCGTGCGTGTGTGTGGTGTGTTAGCCAAGTTCGGTACCCATGGGGATGGCCTCAACTGGGACCTTGGATTCATGTCACACTACAGGTGACCCCACTGCACTACACACACATAGACAGACAGACATACACTCCTGCGGACCGATACGCTCACGCAGATCCTCTCTCATACACAAGTTCTCTCTCATACCCTCTTACACTCACACATATACACACTCTCTCACAGACACTCAGACCCCCTGCACACACACATCCACATATAAGCTTGTGGGGTAAATTTGTACTTGCAGAATTACATTTTATTTTGCTCAAAAACAGCTTAAACCCACATAAGATTCTGTAAATCCCTTTTTTAGATTAGAATCAGTCTGAACACTGGGGCACAAACAGCCTCACACAGGGCACCTCACACCTTCAATGCATTATCTGGGCCAATATGGCACCGATTGTTAAAGTTCACTTGAGAATGTACATTTAATAAAGTTCTGGAATTTACATATGAAAGAACTGAAACCAATATGCCCATTCTAAAAGATGAGAAACTGAACAAACAGTCCAGGTCTTTTTCAATATACAATTTTAGTTGCATCACACTGTAAACTTTTGCTATAAATTCTGTGTCCTACGATCTTATATTCCACAACCACCTGATGAAGGAGCAGCGCTCCAAAGGCTAGTGCTTCCAAATAAACCCGTTGGACTATAGCCTGGTGTTGTATGATTTTTTAAACTAAATAATTAGCTAATACTTGACACTATAAATATTTTAGAGATGGAGAACACACTGTAGTTTAAGAAAGATATTGAGTTCTTAAAAATTCATCTACACACCAAAGTAATAGTTATTTTGTGACACATTGAATATTTTTCCTCTATTTTTGGAATGTATATTTATTTTTCCCTATATCTTCACTGCTGCCACCCCTGTCTGTCAGCATCTACAGATCCATGCTCTTCCCTTCAATTTTCCATTTTTACTGTTCTGGAAAACGCCACAACTTTATTTTGGCATTCTTGCTTTCTGCAGCTGTGATTGGGAACAGAGTAAAGCAAAAGTTGAACTCAAGTCCATTGGCCATGTTGTTTCACTGACTGTCAGTATAGCAACTTGCAGAATCACCATATGTCACCGTACAGGAGAGTAAGGACTGCAGATGCTGGAGATCAGAGTCGAAAAGTGTGGTGCTGGAAAAGCACAGCTGGTCAGGCAGCATCTGAGGAGCAGGAGAGTCAATGTCTTGAACATGAGCTTTTCCTGATGAAGAGCTCAAAACGTTGACTCTCCTGCTCATCGGATACTGCCTAACTAGCTGTGCTTTTCCAGCACCACAGTTTTTGACATACGTCACCATAGGCCTATTTTGTTTTCAATCAAAGAATGCAGAATAAGTTAAAACCTTTTTGGGATTAACATTGTGCATCATGACACAGCCTTTCGTACAACACAAGCAGGTGTGTAAAAGTACATAGTGTGCACACAGCTGAATTTATAGTGGAAGCAAAGCTCTTGGATGTTAATAGCAACACAAGTGAACAGAGAGGTCAAGCACTGAGAAGACAAAAGTTTTCCTGACACTCTGGTTAATTCCAAATCTCCTGTGCTTCACCATTTCTCTTAAGATTGATTCTGGAATTACATTATCACCATTACCATGCTTTCAAATATCTAAACTCCGTTCTTGATAATTTTTGACAACATCTTCATAATTCTTTATCACTTTCATTTATCTTATTTTTGTTTCCTCACCACATTTCCCAAACATGCCTGAACAGACCCTTCAATTAATCCATTTTAATGCTAGCTTTGAATCACAATCACTTGGGAGTATCCAAGTTTGGTACAGAGAACCACATTTGGTTCATTCGTCAGAGGGTAAAACTGATCTCCGTTTGGTGTTTCCTACAGAAAGATCAATGCAAATTACTTGAAACATTTACAATAAGTTTCAATGAAGGACTGCATGTGAGAGTTCCAACATATTGACCATCACAGCTATTCTGGCATCTTAAATTCAGGGTGCATTCAATACATCTTAATTTTGCAGAGTGACTCACAGATCCACACTCAAATACTTGATCTAAGCACTTCAATTGCAATCAGATGTCACCAGTGATTCTCAGGCTGTTGTGATAATTGCTATAGTGTGTTGGCTCAAATAAAAGCCATCATTGATCTCAAAGTTTGTGAAGATTTTGAAGGTGCAGCCAAAGAAGAGAAGGGACCTCAGCTGCCAATGTTCCTCATTCTCTCCCTGGTAGTACTTAACCTCATGCAATTCTTCCATTCTATTGAAGTGAACTCTCTACATGTGGCAAATGAAAGCCAAAATATTATGAACATTATAGAAATCAGGACTAGAACATTATTAATGTGGGCTCCTAGCTCCTTAGCGTTTCCAGCTTCTAATCCAGTTATATTGAAAACAACTCTATTTTATTCCATTCAAAACTCCTTCTGGGAGATCATTTAGCATTCCATTAACAAAGCTTTTCATAATCTATCTGCTGAAACCATTCAATAGCTGATGTTTGTTCATTTGGTCTCATTTCTCAACTTGGTTTGAATAATTCTTCTTCATACCACTCTGCACTGCCACTCTATCAAAACTCTGCTGGTCAAAAGCTTGTAAATCCAGAAAAGGCCTCTTTATCCATTGCCACATACCCTCCAAATGTGCTGCATAAAATAACAATTATATTTTGGATGCTTCGTCAAGCCACTTGCATGGTCATGCCAAGGCAACTGTGAAATTATTTTCCTTTCTCTGGACTCTGGTTGATGCCAGTGCATTTTAGTTGTGAATTGTTATTAATTTGTAGCAAGGCACTGATACAGATGCATTCTGGGTGTTTAATTGAAATAGATACAATAATAATGAGGGCCAGTGATGTTAGTAGAACATAAATTCTAAAGTGGATCTGCTCTTTGCTCATTCATTTAACTTTAGAATCCAATTCACATGGAGACAGGGCTTTCAATAATTAAAAGCATAAAGAAGCCCAACTGCATTTTCTCTTCCCCTCCTTTCCTGATGGCGCTGACTCCATGCTGAGTGACCTTTCCACTGATGAAGAAAGTCTCATGGACATTTGCCAAAGTGGATGTCTTCATGGGTGAGTGCAGACGGCGAATGTTGGCAGCCCATTGATACATGGGGGGCATTGTGGCCGAATTCCCATTCTGTCCACACATGCTCTTTTCAGCAGGAGTTACTGTTTAGCCATCAGGAGCAGGAACCCTGGCTGATTTTACATCCCTCCCTCGCCCCGGATGCTCAGGCCAATTGCAGCACCCGTATTTGCCTCCCTTGGCTGGATCAGCTAACTCAGCACAGACCAAGGGATTGAACCTGGGTCCTTCCTGGTCTGTATAGCTCAGCTGAACCATCAGGGGAGCTTTTGTTTCCACTTTTTGAGAAGCCTCGGAAATTGAGCAGTGTAAGCAAAGTAGCAGTGTAATCATCTAGCTGTTTACCTGTAGTGTCTTTTATTATCCCATCAGATAATGGGTACGCTGCAGCCGTATGTACACTTGTCACTAAGTCGTTTACAATGCCTTTAAGTGCGGCAAAGTCATCGAGGTGATAAACAAACCTCTCATGAGGTTGACTCGCAATCTCCTTTAACTCCCATTCAACCGCTTGGTGAATTCCAATAGCAAAAATTATAACTTCAGCTGACTTAAGGGAAGCAGACGGAGGAATTACATCATCCTGAGATCGTCCGTCTGTTAACACTATAATAATCTGCGGCACTCCTTGTTCCGCTCTACTCCCGTTGGCTCTACTGAGCTGATCCTTCATTAGATATTCTAGCGCTAGTCCAGTTTTTGTGCCTCCCCCCTTATAGGACATGTTCCATATATGAAATAAGATGTCCTGCTTCGTAAAATGTGTGTTTAAATGGAACTCTGTTTGTGGCTTCTCGCTGTACTGTACCAGGCCAAACCGGAATCTGTTTTCTCCAATCTCAAAAGCCTTTATAACCCTGTATAGAAACTCTCGCACATATTGGAAATTTTCCTGGCCGATGCTCCAGGAGGTATCCACTAGAAAGACTATGTCAGCAGCAACTGTTCTGTCATCTTTAAGAAAGAAAAGCTGTTTAGGACTGTCTTAAATATAGAGGCATTTTCTTCTCTAAATACAGCCAATGTTTTTTGTTTCTTTTCTGCAGCTTTATAGAATGTCAGTAATATTAATTTCTTTGCATTGTAAGAGTAAACACACTCTCTGGTCCCTCTTTACTCAGCCCCCATGGCATTCCCCTTATATTCTCTCCCACACGGCAACACATGCCCATTCACCTTATTGAAGTCCATTGCAAAATGGGAGGGACTGGGGAGAGGCGGGCAGCCTAGGTATTCCACAACTTCCTTAGCTGTTGTGAAAAATTCACTGAAATCCTCATTAACCAAAACCTTCAAAGCGTTAGATGCAAATGTAAAAGGATTAAGTGAGATATTATTTAAAAATGTGAAACTTCCAGACACCTTGTTCAAAACTCTGATCCAAAACTCTGATGGGCATTAAGCAATTGTTTGGAGATGGACGGAAAGCTGAAATCCATTCACAATAATCTGAAAGCAGTCACTCAGAGATGCACAAGTGCAATTTAACCTAACTTCCCCTAACTGTCATTTCCTTCCCCCTCAGTGGACAAGTGTCCGGTTTCCACTTGGCACTTGCACATAACAAGGGGGAGTTTGACCAAGAACTCACTGAAATAATGGGAGAGTAGGGATGAGGGTATGTTTGGGGGACCATTTCTCCAACAAATTCATAGTGATCCTCACTCATACACCAACCTCGTTTCACCGACATATCAAGTTATATGATTTCAATATTAAAAAGTACTTATTAACAAACATTTACATTTTTCCATTAACATCACCCAAATCTGCATTTAATATGTAACAAGAAATATAATAATCTTTACTTGTAGCTTGCTATGCAACATGTTCTGTGAGTGAGAACTCAGAAACAAGACTTACCTCAAAATTTCGAAAAGAAAATAATGATCAGTTACTTCTATTGACTACCTAGTTTTATGTTCGCACAAATCATTATCAAGAGAGATGACCAGCAACAAAACCAAAATACAGCTGAATCACTTCAGTTCTTACCCTGTTGCGCTTGAGTGAAAGAAATTAGACTGAAGACTGTGATCAATAGCAAACCATGCAGTTGAGCCATTTTTGCAACTAGGTGGTAGGTGCGTGACCTGAAATGAGAATTTCAGATAAGTTAGTCAGTAGGAAACGAAATATTGTCAAAATCTAATCATTTTTGGAAAATGAAATGGACACCGAAGAAATGCATCCATGGTCCCATTAATGTGGTAATCATATATGCATACAAATATCTGGGAGACTTTGTTAGCCTCAGTGACAAGTGAGTGTGGAACTGAGCTGTACGGATCAGGAAGATCACTAATACATTCATCTGCTGTAATGTGCAGCACTGATCAAACAAACAACCCACTATTGATGTGTATTAAAAAGAATTTCAGCCAGTTTTCACTTCTCAACACTACCGGTGTAATTGCTGGGAAGTGGTCTGGGAAGGATAGATTACTCTGAGTTGTTGCTCTCCATCAGCAAAAATGCATAGCTTGTCAACACTAATGATTTAAGCTTACATATAAATAGGAAGTTGCCAACCCTCAAGCATTTTTCCAATATTTCTAAGAGTTAATAACCACTGGAGGCGCCGGTGTTGGAACTGGGGTGTATAAAGTTAAAAATCACACAACACCAGGTTATGCATAATGCATAACCATAATGCATAAGATGACAAATGATTTGCCAGATTTTCATTTCCTTGAACTTTTCTGTAATTCCTGATAAAGGGGTTTGTAGAATTATCCAGTTAGTTGATGCAGCATCTGTTCATTTTGCAGTCACTGTGGGGAGGCAGTGCGGGAGAAGAATGAATGGTGTAGGCAATCAAATGTGGGGTCAAGGCAATTGCAAGAGGGGAGCCATGTGCTAATACCTCCAGGAATAAATCCAGACAGAGTTGGCAGGCCTTCAAATGAGGGCTGGCAAGCTACCCTTTCAGAGAGGCAACACATTCAAAGAACAAATGGATAGAAATTGTGAAAATAAACATTCTCAATCTGGCTTTAGGATAAGGGTGAAACATAAGCAAGCCTGTAAATGAAGCCCAGCATATATAAATAAACACATGCTACAATGCATAATCTATAACACAATCTTCAATATGTAAAGTTGCAGATCTAATCCCTAAACAATATGAAATAATTCATTGCTGCTAGATTGAGATCTATGGATATTTATACAAAAAGAAACTGCCACAGACATTATTGCACATAACCACCAAAGAAGACATATTGATAGAACTGTCGCCTTTCAGCTACACCAGAATACACACAAACACCCCACACTAATTAGTGCCATTTTTGGCCAGTTCTTTCTTCCTTCTTCTATTAATGAGATATGGCACCACTGGCTAAGCCAGTGTTAATGACCGCTGGGGGAGTTTAAATTCATTTTATAAAATATGTTCTGGCACTCTTCTCCATAGATTCCACCAACCAAAACATGAAGATTTTCAATTAAATAATGGCATGGTATCAATATAGACAACATTCTAACACAGATTAGCTATATCAAAATGTAAGTAACACAAAGCCATGCTCAATGGGGGGCATCTTCAACTGATACTGAAATTAGAATTCCTCGAGTTGTCCAATTCCCAAGGGTTTTAATAGTGACTCTTTTTTAAAATTGAATTACTGTTACAGTCAGCATTCAAATTTTACTTTCACATTATCATATAGTTTATTCCAGTTTTAAATCAGTGATTTAAAAAAAAAGCTTTCTGCTTGAGTTAGCCTCACATTTAGTTAATTAGATAGCTAATTAGAACTGGTTCTGAACCAAGTGGATTTGATTCATGTCTATGAAACTCTACTTGTTATAAATAAGATAGTCTTTTTTCTAAGGCATAGAGGCCAGCTTTGAGAGAGCACTGAACTTGGTGAATGAGAGAACTTGGTATAACGAGTGAGTGACTGAATGAGTGAGAGAGAGTAAAAGAGGGAAAGAGAGAAGGAGACAGTGAGAGAGTGAGTGATATAGAAGAATTTGATAAGGCATCATTAAAGAATTCTGCACAAACTAACAGCTCTCCCCATGGGAGACTGATTAGCAAGGTTAGATCTCATGGAATACAGGGAGAACTAGCCATTTGGATACAGAACTGGCTCAAAGGTAGAAGACAGAGGGTGGTGGTGGAGGGTTGTTTTTCAGACTGGAGGCCTGGGACCAGTGGAGTGCCACAAGGATCGGTGCTGGGCCCTCTACTTTTTGTCATTTACATAAAGGATTTGGATGCAAGCATAAGAGGCACAGTTAGTAAGTTTGCAGATGACACCAAAATTGGAGGTGTAGTGGACAGCGAAGAGGGTTACCTCAGATTACAACAGGATGTGGACAAGATGGGCCAATGGGCTGAGAAGTGGCAGATTGAGTTTAATTCAGATAAATGCGAGGTGCTGCATTTTGGGAAAGCAAATCTTAACAGGACTTATACACTTAATGGTAAGGTCCTAGGGAGTGTTGCTGAACAAAGAGACCATTGAATGCAGGTTCATAGCTCCTTGAAAGTGGAGTCGCAGGTAGATAGGATAGTGAAGAAGGCGTTTGGTATGCTTTCCTTTATTGGTCAGAGTATTGAGAACAGGAGTTGGGAGGGGTACCATACATTGGATAGGCCACTGTTGGAACATTGCGTGCAAATCTGGCCTCCTTCCTATCAGAAGGATGTTGTGAAACTTAAAAGGGTTCTGAAAAGATTTACAAGGATGTTGCCAGGGTTGGAGGATCTGAGCTAGAGGGAGAAGTTGAATAGGCTAGGGCTGTTTTCACTGGAGCGTTGGAGGCTGAGGGGTGACCTTATAGAGGTTTACAAAATGATGAGGGGCATGGATAGGATAAATAAGCAAAGTATTTTCCCTGGGATCAGGGAGTCCAGAACTAGAGGGCATAGGTTTAGGGTGAGGGGGAAAGATATAAAAGAGACCTAAGGGGCAATGTTTTCATGCAGAGGGTAGTACATGTATGGAATGAGCTGCCAGAGGAAGTGGTGGAGGCTGGTACAATTGCAACATTTAAGAGGCATTTGGTTGGGTATATGAATAGGAAGGGTTTGGAGGGATACGGGCCAGGTGCTGGCAGGTGGGACTAGATTGGGTTCGGATATCTGGTCGGTATGGACGGGTTGGACCGAAGGGTCTGTTTCCATGCTGTACATCTCTATGACTCTACAACTCATTGTGTTGGCCTGATGTAATAACATGGATGGAGAATAAACTAAATAACAGGAAGTCATGAGTTATTTTCAGGTTGAAAACTAACTAGTAAATTACCATTGCAATCAGAATTCAGTCCTCAACTGTTTTGAATCTAATTAATAACTTTGACAAAGGAATTCAGTGCATTGTGGCCAGGTTTGCTGAAAATACCATAATAGGTGGGAAAACAAATTGTGAGTAGGACACAAAGAATCTACAAAGATATGCGTAGGTAATGTGAGGGGACTTGAGATGGAACATAATGGGGGAAGTTGTGAGGTTATCCATTCTGTTGGGAAAGTTAGAAAAACTGGATGTTATATTAATGAAAAGAGTCTAAAAATTGTTGTCACACAAAGGGATGGGTGTCTTTGCACCAGAAACAAGCACTTATTACACAGGTACAACAAATCACTGTTGGGTGAATGTTTCCCACTCAGCATGTGTTTCTGAATTCCATTTGATTGGGGTCCCAAAACCCAAGGGGAAAATCCTGCTCTATTGCTAAAGTGATTGGGAGAACGTATATCTAATGGTGGAGTGGTACTTTCAAATCACAAACAATTATCAAGGATATCAAGAATTGTTTTGGATTTGCAAATGTTTCTTTTTCATTCCCATAATATGTTTAGAAACATGATTCTCAATACTCTGACAGTCATCCCAAATGATGTTTACATAGAGTACACAGGATGAAATCTTTCAATAAGATTATAATATAACAATAGGCTGTTTCCATGTGACTGCCAGTGCTACTCCCTGTGTAGAGATTGATAGCAGACTGGTAATAATTACAAAATATCACCCATACAGGGCTTACAGACAGAGTTAGAGAATTCATAGACTGGATGTTTGCAGCACAAAATGATACCATTTAGCCCATTGAGACCATGTTGGTGCGCAAACTACACTAATCCCACTTTCCAGCTTTTAGCTAATAGCCTTGGACACAATGGCAACACACGCAACTACCTGTCTACTTCCTGAATGCTATCAGAGTATCTGAAGCAAGCATCTTTGAAAGCAGTGAATTCCACATTCTGGGTTCTCCTCTTAGCTCTCTATCTCTAACATTAAATCCATACCCTCAAGTTGTTGACTCCTCTACTAATGGAAAGTGTGCCTTCTTATCCACTTTATCTATGCCTTTCTTAATGTTACACACCTGTATCATGTCTCCTCACAATCTTCCCTGCTCCGGTGAAATTAACCTCGGCCTATCCGATCTTACCTAATGTCTCAGATTCTCCAGTCCAGGCACCATCCTGGTAAATCTCCACTGCACTCTCTAGTTCAAATACATCCTTCCTATAATATGGTTACCAGAACTGCAAATGGTACGCCAGTGTAGCCTAACTAGCATTTTATACAGTTCCACCATAATCTCCTCGCTCTTTCATTCTATGTCTCAGCTAAAATGGTGATATCCCATAGGCCTTTTTAACTAACTTATCTACCTGCCATGCTGACTTCATGGATTTGTGAACACCAATGACCCTCTGATCTGCAATATTTTTAGGGTCCTACCATTTGTGGTGTAATACTATGCCTTTTTAATCTTCTCCAAGTCTATTATCTCACACTTTTTTAGATTGAATTCTACGTGCTACTGTACTGTCACCTGATCAGATTACTGATCAACTCCTACAGTTTAAGCTTTCCTCCTCACTGTTTACCACCTACAAGTTTTTTGGTTATCCCTGAACCTCTTGATCATACCCTCTACGTTTAAATCCAAATCATGAATGTATAAAGTCAAATAGGAAGGGCCACAGAACTCCACAAAGAACATAGAATTAATGCTGAAATATTACTGTGAGAATACTACAGATCAACCATTACATGATGAGAGGAAATGTGTTGCTGGAGAAGCGCAGCAGGTCAGGCAGCATCTAGGGAACAGGAGAATCGACGTTTCGGGCATTAGCCCTTCTTCAGGAAGTTCCTGAAGAAGGGCTAATGCCCGAAACGTCGATTCTCCTGTTCCCTAGATGCTGCCTGACCTGCTGCGCTTCTCCAGCAACACATTTCCATCTCTGATCTCCAGCATCTGCAGACCTCATTTTCTCTTCATTACATGATGATACACTGTTAATCGATCATCCAGTGTTTTATTTATTTTGAACAAGGTCATTGATTAATCATTATTGATTGACCAATATTCAAGCAAAGAACGGTGGATTATTACCATGGCATTATGCAGGAGCAGCAGTGTGTGCTATCTGCAAGATATACTGCAGAAATTCACCAAAAATTCTGAAACACAATCTTCCAAACTAACAACCACCTCTACCTAGAAGGATGAGGGCAGCAGATCCATGGGATCACCACCATCTGCAAGTTCCCCTCCAAACCATTTACCATCCTGACTTAGGAAAATATCATCATTCCTTCATTATCGTTAGGTCAAAATCCCTGAATGCCTTCCTTGACGGCATTGTGTGTCTACCTACAGCACATGGACTGCAGCAGTTCACAGAGGCAGCTCACCACCACCTTCACAAGGGCAACTAGGGACGGGTATGGAATGCTGGCTGGGCCAGCGATACCCACATCCCAAGCATGATATTGAAAAATTGCTACAGTCTTAAAATCCAGTCAACTTACTTTAGTAATATTGACCCATCAAACGTAGCTATTGTATTAATTTACAAAACTCAGTGATTGCTGTGAGTCCATTCTTACCATACCAAAAAAGCCTGAAGTTTTCCCTTCGTTAGCTACTTTACAAATGCTCAAAGATGATCACCAAAGGCACATCATAATTATCTGTTTCTTTCCATCGGGCTGCATAAAACTGATCCATATATAAACTGCAAACTGTACTTTATGTAAATGTGTCCTAAAAAATGATTTTCTCAAAAATGGTTTCAGCCAAAGGAAGTTGAGCCATAATTTTCTTAGTCTGAACCTCACATCAGTTTGACAAAAAACAGTTTGTCAACCTGTAGCCAATAAATCAGGAATAAAAAGAACTGACTCATTTCATTCAGAACTAAGTACTGAACAGAGTGAGTTTTTGCCATCTGTTAATCTAGGGCGTACTGTTCTACCTTGGACTACAAGTTCACCAATGCAAAACCAAATGTGCAGAAATTGATAGCAGGAGATGCCTATTGGAATCTGAACAAACATTATCCACCAAGAACCTAAGGCTATTGGATTCATACAAAGTTAACTTAATCTACAGAACTGAATCATAAAAACACCAAGCTTTACTACCTACGCTGTTACTTCCTCAACTGAGATCATCTTCTGAATTTCACGATTCTTTATGGAGTATCCTGTGACATTATTTGACTGAAAGTATGTGTAGCAGATGAAAGATACAGCCAAAATTTGCATTTCCTTTGAAGTTTTCCTCACAGCTGTTACATATCAAACAGTTTAATTTCTTCCAAATGCTTTTTGGTCCCAGAATGCCATATTCTCTGGTGACATAGCCACAGAAAACACTTTCTCAAAGGCACATAAGTAAGAGCCAAGCAGCAGCATTTCCTCTATCAAAATGAGAAAAGGGCTCGGTTTTATTTTAAATAATGACAAAACAGAGCATTAATCATTGTTTAAAGAATTTTTCTCCACTTTTTAGATTTTTATGTTCCTTTATATATCTTGGCCCAGAATTTGGGATGTGTCCTCTTCCTATATTTAACAACGTTTACAGTCTTGGACTCAGTTTGAATTAATTGTCAGGAAATGAAGGCCAAATCCATGTAATATTCTTTAACAGGAGTCACCTTCTTCTGTTTCTGATGTTGGGCATTAAGGATTAAATCAATTGACTTTCATTAGCAGCAAAACAAATATCCAGTTTCGAGCATGGTTCGGAATACCTTGCAATTCCTTTTTCTGGGACCATGATTGGTCCTGAGGTAAATGTTTGCACTGCTTTCTCATTTTGTCCTGAGAAGAATATCGCTTTGACCTGGATTATCTTACATCCACATAAATGGGAACAGAGGTAGGAATCTGACATTTGCAGCTTTGCAGATCACTACTTTAGAATGAACAGGCAGTGTCTAAATGACGGACAGAATTATCTAATACAAGGCAGATTTATTGAAGCCTTCTTTTACTGAATGAAAATGAACATCAAATGTATATAGTTAAGGTCACAGTTATAGTTGATATATTTATTACCTTGATGATCCAATCGCAACACAATATGTAGTAAGCTTAGATATTTAAGCTGCAATTTATGCTTTTTTAAAAAAGTATGCAAATATTGACCATCCCTTACTTATAATCAGTCACTTGGATTTCTTGGCTGGTGATCACAAAATCCGGATGACTTCTCATTTATTCCTGCTCAGCAGTCACCCAATGCCAACTTTGACAGCATTTTACATGTGAGGCAGGCCAGTGAATTTGATAAACTAGGGCGTGAATAAGTCACAATAGCTAAGTGCCAGATATTATTTTCAGTTCCTCATGAGGACACACCGTGGATGAGTTTGAATTGATTCCTCCCCATCTGAGGTGATGACGGCTACCTGCCGTCAATTCCAATATAGAACTTTGGCAAAATTCTCAAGTTGCCGCCTCTGTTTTGCTGGCATACCTGCCGAGAGGTGACGGGGAATAAAGTGTGATAAAGTTCACACTTTTTCAAACCTGTGGCAATCACCACCGTCAATATCGGGAGATTGGAAGGAGTACCTCCGTCGCTTGCAAAATGATGATGACAGTCCAACAGCAGAACTCCCAAAGGTTGAGCTCCGCAGCACTAAGTAAGATAAATTGGCATTTTATAATCTAGTTAACATTTTGGAAGTTTTCTGAATAAATTGCACAAAATTTCCAAGCCCCACACGTTGCTTTTCACACTGTTAGATACAAATAAATTGTAGTAAGGGAAACTTGGAGAGTGCAGACTGTTGACAGACCATGCTATCAGCACACCCCCTAGAGGCTAAGTCTGAAATGTCATGAGTGAACAATGAGACTGTCCTGCCTCCAAGTAAAACGACGATGTAGAGAAGATTTGGAATATAAAATGATCAAAAAGGTGGCATCAGAGGGGTATCACCACAAATGATGTGAGTGTTTATAAAGAAAGAAAACATCTGTGATATGAGAAGCGACTTTCCACGTTTATAGTGCTAGCAAGAGATTTTTTTAACCATATAAGGGAATTCATTAACAAATCACTGGCATGTTGCCCTCAGAATGTAATTCATTGTGGACAGAAAACCTGTTTGGTGCATTTGTCACCCAGTCCCTGCACCAACTTTGGCAGGTACCCTGGACGACCTTATTTATCTTTTTTTTTGCTAATTGTAGTTGTCATTTTACATCTGCATATTCTTCCAAAGGGGATAATGTGAAGTAGTAAAAAGGATTTGCAATCTAGCTTCCATTTTTATGACAGCAATTGGATCTGGTTAGTCTATACAGCAGAAGTTTTTTTTTTAAAAAAACTGCTACACTCACATAGTGAGAGAATTGCTCACATCTGCCATATATCTCACTAGGAGTTTGACCCATAATTCAGGTCAAGAGTTCCAATTTTTGCTTGTAATGTCTATCTGAAGCAGTGCTTGAACACTACACCCTCAGATCTAGAGGTAGAAATATCACTACAATGCTAATGGACCATCCTGCTCAAGGAAGCAAAAGAGAATGAATGAAATGTAATAGACATCTAGGTGGCACGGTGGCTCAGTGGCTAACACTGTTGCCTCACAGCTCCAGGGTCCCAGGTTTGATTCCAGCCTTGGGCAACTGTCTGTGTGGAGTTTGCACATTCTCCCTGTGCCTGTGTGGGTTTCTTCCCACAATCCAAAGATGTGCAAGCCAGGTGAATTGGCTGTGCTTAATTGCCCATAGTGTTAGCTGCATTAGTCAGAGGGAAATGGGTCTGGATGGGTTACTCTTTGGAGGGTTGGTGTGGACTGGGTGACCTGAAGAGCCTGCTTCCACACTGCATGGAATTTAATCTTTTTTAAAAAGGCACTGATCAGCTATAACACTGGCAGTCCAACACCTGCATCTCCAAATCACTGCTATAATTCAAGCTGCTGTTTCCAGATCAGATCAAATACCTAGTATTGCTGAATTTAAACAATGGGAAAGTATTGTCTTCTCACCAGAAGTACACTGATCTCTGTGTGTGTGCATGTATGTCTGTTTGTGTTGGGGAGCAGATAGGTAAAGTAACAGGCTCCTTCATGTCTTTTATTTCTGCTGTCGGAATGCTCCAAACTGTTGAATTTGTGCTCTGGTACTCAAACTCTAGAGTATGAGTTTATACAGCAATGTATCCTATGTATTTCAGATCTTAAGGTTGGATTTATACATATAATAGTCATTAATCCTGCATGACCTTGGGGGAAGCAGTGAATTAAATATAAGTATTTAAAGGAAATATGTGTCAGCTTCATAAGGAATTAATAGCAGGCAATAGCCATTGATTCAGCATAGTCATCTTGGTATCTTGGGGCTCTAATTAATGTGTAGCAGATGTTTGACCCTGCTGAATTTATTTGTAGGCTTTCTCACATAGTAAAACTGTGCTACATAATGAACACACTCCACAACTGCTAGATATTCTCACTTGAAGATAAGCAACAGACAAATAGCATTTTGCTGCTAATTGCTATTACTTAATGACTATACACCTCAAATTTGTTTATTATTGACAAAGTTACATTGTAACATGTAGTATGGGAAGAATTATTGTTTTTCTGACAAGTTCACTCTTTACATGGCTATAGTACCATCATTAACTTGGTTACTCCGTCACTAAAATAGTGCAGAAAGGAATTTCTCAAGTGAGCATGTCTGCACTAGTATCTTACAGTGTAATGTCAGGGCCCCTTTGCTTAAAAGAGAATGATGCATGATGTGTGTGGGGGAGGGGGAGAAGAGGGGAGGGAAACATACGAGAGGAAATGTTACAGGAATGTTAATGTCTATGTAAGGTACCCCTTTTAAAACAGAGAAGTTTGGCTGAAAAGCCAAATCCCACAGTGCAAGATAATAACATCATTAAATATAATCGGAAAGGCAAAGCAGTTAACATCATGTTTCTTGTTCAAAAACTATATATTGTAGCTGTTAAATACATACTGCTCTTTATTGTTGGGCATGAAAGCAAAACTTGGTTTACCTCAAACTGCAGGGAACAAAATATACACTTTACCCCACCATGAAATTTGACAGTAATGATTTTCAGGTAGCGTTTATTATTTGAGGTTAAGTACTATAAGGGTGGAGGTATTTGGAAACAATAAGAGGAAAATCATGACTGGTAGGAAAATTAAAATATTACAAAAGTAGTACATGTTTTGGGGTTAAGACTTTTCTACATTTATGGAAATAGTTCCAGACATGCACAATGTAGATGGTTAGAGGAATTCTCATATCACATGGAAAAATAGATAATCATTTCCAGTAATAAGGAATACAAATTTTGGGAAGAAATATCTTAGTAAAAAGCAGTATTTTATAATGCATAAAATATTCCTTTCTCACTCTCATAATATTCAAAAACAACAAGATATATTGACAGAGTTAAAATGCAAATCTTCAGATCTTTAACTATAGAGGAGATTAATTTCTTTCAAAATAAAATTTAATAAGGGTTTGTTAATGCAAATAAGCCTTTGGACATTATTTCTTTCCAATATTCATTAACTTCTAGTGATATGTTACATCATAATGTGCAAGGGAGGAAATTGGAGGGGCAAAAAAAATTGGAGGAAACTTCTCATGGAGCTATGCGTAAAGGTGCATTCCAACAATGAGACAAATCAATACATTGTTATGGATTATTGGTCAAAGTTAAATGATAGGTTGTGTTGTATTCTCTTGAATTTAGAATGCTAAAGACTGATCACTTAGGGTGTTTAAAATGACAAAGGGATTTAATTAGTAAAGGTAGAAAACCTCAATGTGTGGGATTAACTCGAACAAATCCTAGATTTCAATGAAATCCATTTAGGACTGAAAATCTGGTAGCTTGGTCCCCAAATGGCTATGAATCCTAGATCAATTGAAATTTTCAAAACGGAGATTGATATTATTTTTGTTGAGACTAGCAAAGGACATGGAACAAAAGCAGTCTCTGGAACTGATGCATAGATCAGTCATGATCTAATTGAAAGAACAGGCTTGAGAGGTTGAATGAGCAACTCCTGTTCCTATCTCCAGCAACAATTTCATTAGTTAACTTCCAGAGTGTGTTAAAATTAAGGTCCATTTTCCTTATAGGACAGTTTGAAGTAACTACATATTATAGTAATATTTGAGAAGGTATCTGTCTCTATAACTGTGCTCTAACAGCTAGTAATGTACACCTACCTAATAATCACAATAAATGGAATACTTCTGGCTGCTGATTATACCTTGCATTAGACTTGCTGCTTATACAGGGCATGTTACAAAGCTAAAAATTAACAAGCGTTAGTTAAATCCATTGTGTATTTTTTTGATTTTTGATAGCATCAAATAATACATGTCACATTAACTATTTTATTTCTACTTTGGTCAGGTTTTCTATAAATGTTCCTGATTTATTCTTCCTCGACCTCAAATACACCAACCTTGACATACCCTCTTCCCCGAATTAATATATTGAAATGATCATACTTCTCAAACTCTAACTCATATAGATAGGTTCAGAAAAGGAAACATTTTATGATAATTTTAATTGCCTATGATCTCATCGTCCATTATCCGGCTCTCAAATAGCTCCTTCATCCTGTTAATGGAGGCAGTCTAATTACTGATTAGTGTTTACTTGAAATGCTTCCTGACTTCATTTTTTTAACCAATTTGTGCCTATAGTTTTGTTCTCCTATTGCAGTTGAATTTGCAAGTGTGCGTTTTGATGGATTTAAGAGTCTTTCTACAAATGGTCAGAACCATTCCTTTCAACGAAAACAGAACCTGTAATCTTTCCTGATTTTGCAGTCCTCTTACTCCAGCTATCAGCCTCTATCTGTGCCATTCCTATCGATAATATTTCACTCACACCTCAGTAGTCAGACCTGAGAACACGATTCAGAGTGTGGCAGAATCAAAGCAGGGCATAACTTCAGAATGATGACTTTAAGCTTACGGATAGATTGTTGTCTTGATTGATGGCTTAAAATGGACAATATTTCATTGAGTACAAGTTATCTGCCCCACCCAATAGTTCTGTAGCAGGCAGTGGTAGCCACTATCAGGCAGACAAAGACTGTGGCAATAAAACCGAGCAATCGAGTTGCTGCAATAACACAAAATGTCGGGGTTGACGCATGGTGGCTCAGTGGTTAGCAAAGCTACCTCACAATTGCAGGGACCTTGGTTCAATTCCACCCTTGGGCAACTGTCTGAGTGGAGATCGTACATTCTCTCTGCATCTGTTTGAGTTTCCTCTTTGTGCACTGGTTTCCTCCCGTGGCCCAAAGCCATACAGATTTCATAGACTGGACATGCCAAATTGCCCATTTTTAGTGGATTCCCTATGGGAAATGCAGAGTTGTCTGGGTGGGATGATCTTTGGTGGGCTGGTGCGAATTTGATGGGCTGAATGGCCTGCTTCCAGGGATCCTACGATGATAACTTGTTGCAGCGGTTTTCCTCATGGATAGGTAAGCTGCTACCAGTGGGAGTGGAGTCTTACTATCCTGACACCATCTGGAATACGGCACAGTAAAAACCTGTATGGTCCTGATCTTCATCACTTTCAAGCAGCAATAATTATCAAATACTTAAAAGGCATCCTCTTAGGGAGACCCCAAAGCAATTTCTACTAACAATATCAAGGCAACCACTTAGCAAAAGCCTGTCCTCAGCAAAGTGGGTGGCAGATGTGTAAATGAATAACATTTAAATGAGCAATACTGAAAATTGTTGCATTGTGAACATATAAGTGAGTTGTCCCAGAGCTTTGTACATTGAAGAAGCAATTTTTCCTCATTTTTTAAAATCTTTTTGATTTTTTTTTGTTTCTTGAGCATGGTAACTCCTAACTAGCTGGTGGTGGAGGAGTTAAGTCAGGAGAATCTGTGAAGGACGAGTAGACTGCGAGAAGCCATCAGTTGGCAGTGAGAAGAAGGAAGGAGTGACTCAAGCTGAAAATTCAGCAACTCAGTATGGATAGAAGGGGGCACAAAGAACCTGCCGAATATACCCCAAATCACTCCAGAGTTCCGTCACAGCAACCCAGGACCTTCATTTTAAGCAAGACTGCAACTTAACATTGCCGAGCTTGTAAATGGACCAGATTTTCCAACCCAGTGATCCATTCCCCAAACTACCCCCTCCAAACCAAAACCCATTTGTAGCTCACCCAGGATTGGACATCACTAGCCCCCCCCCCCACCCCCCCACCCCGCAGTAATCTCAGTCCCTCTCAACTCCTAAATCAGGGGTAGCCCCAAGTCGGAGGGAAATTCCCCTCAAAAGCACCATCAATTGGCAAGGAACTGGGATGTAAGATCTCCCCTCCAGAGCTGCAGTTTTGCCAAGTCCCACCGAAACACCGATTTATCCTCCAAACTAACTCCAGCCTCTTTTTACATTTTCATGGGTATCTCACCATCTCCCACCAATTTCTTTGGCTAAAGTTGAAATTGTCCCCCATTAGTGGACAGTCAACTATCATAATCTGATTCTTTGCAACCTTTCGCCCGACGAATACCCATTAAATATGATCTGTACGTTTTCTCTGTGCAAGAACTTAGAAGGACCTGTGTGAAATGCCAGCTGCCATACTGCTACCTGCTCTCTCTCACACACACACACACACATACTTGACAGGGTTCTTCCCAATTGATATTATCTCTGAGAATCTGAGCAACTTGCATTGACCTTCCGTGGTCTTATTCTTGGTGAAGGGCTTTTGCCTGAAACGTCGACTTTCCTGCTCCTCTGATGCTGTGCTTTTCCAGCACCACACCCTCGACTTCTGAGTCCTAGTGGTCCACATGTATCAGTGACAGTAAGGGCCCAGTCCCTCACAGCACACATCCCCCACCCCCATTCTAGCATCACACTACACTATAACACTACCTGGAATTGCAGGTGGGGTTGTATCACTATGCTAACCCTGTGCTTATAATGTCCTACTCTTTGAAGGAGATTTTTTTTTAAACGGTGTTGCTACTCCCCACCGACCTCCTGTTTCAAAGGTTGGAAGAGAAGCCATCTCTTTTTTTTTATAAAAAGCAGACCTTGTTACTTCCCTAGTATTTCCTAAAATCTCAGGGCCTAGCCTAACTCAGCGCCCTCCTGCTGTCTCCAAACTGGGATCTCGGTCCTTCAGCCCGATTTCTCACCTAAACAGAAGACAAACGGCATTTCTAAAACCCTGGGGGCTGGCTAACAGCTCGGTGCACGTTTTGAACAAAGTAGACTGACAATTCAGCTAAAACATTACTTTTTGCTGAAGACAGTCAGGTTTTCAAATTTCCAGGTGAAAAGTTGTGTCTGTCATAAGACTGCCGATGAAGTCTGAGCTGTGATGTCACCTTTTTCAAAAAAATAAAACCTTTAAGTTATCTCCAGAAAGTGACTTTAAAGAAGTTCTGGGATTTGCATATTAATGAACCGAAACCTGCAACCCATTCTAAAAGTTTGTTCAATAATTGCATGACTCTGTGATCTTTTGCTATAAATTCTGTGTCTTATGATCCTGCCCCATTAGTGGCCTGATGAAGGAGCAGCGCTGTGAAGACTAGTGCAGTTGGACGATAACTTGGTGTAGTGTGATACTTAATTTAAGCATCTGACTGTACCGGTATCTCTCTCTCCCTCTCTCGCCAATTCTATTGCAAGTTGAGCACCTCCTAAATGAATGGGGAGTCATGCTTCCATTCATGTCGATGGTGTTGCCTTAATGCTCAGACTGCGCTCAGTTTGAGGTTGGATCTCAGTAAGAATGGGATATGCCCCCAGGGCAGGTTGGGACTATATCACTGACGGCACTAACCCTTGTGCTGATAATGTCTCCATTCTTCCACAGAGTTTTCCAAGTTTCTGGAGACCTAAAGCTCGCAGTGCGAGTGCCCTCCACCCGATGGGTGTGCTGCCGGAATTCACGGCGGAGAGGAGACTGATTGAGCAGTCCCTTTTAAATAAATAGTCCTGATGTTGAGTGCGAAAAAGGCGATCGCGTTGCTTACAAAGCGTTGTCGTTAGATCCGGCAGAGATCCGACAAGCCTTTCTTTGAATGAAAGATCAAATCCCGTATGGGCAACTTGGTGGTTTACACCTGAAGATCGGAATTTGTAGGTACAACGGAGGCAACTGGTTTATTTCGCCCACCGAACGAAAGCAATGAACAGCAAAAGGCAGAGGACGTGAACTGCAATGACCTGGAGCGGTTCACTTTGTACCGAGGCTGCTGTGCCTGAGGGGTCTCTGCAGGAATGCCTGTCATTTTCACGTCCAAACTCGATACTGCCCACAAGCACTCCCCTCTAATTCCCCACGTCTCTCAACTTCTTACTGTCATAGCTATAATAATCGCCGCATTCTGTCTTTTTTTCTCTCTCTCTCTCTCTCACACCAGCACCTTCCTTTCAAGACCAGCTCTCTCTATCCCCGCCCAGATGTGGCTGCTGAATTTGTTCTCTTTCTCAGCCTGGTCTCTCTCTCTCTCTCTCAGTGCCTTTGTCAAAAACTCTAACCCGAAACCGCTTTTTTAATTATTATTCTCTTCCTTTTCTGTCCCCTTCACCCACATCCCTCCCCCCCCCCCTCCCTCCAAGCCCAAAGCCTTTCTGAGTTTACTAAAAGGCCCCCGTTAGATCAGAGGTTTGCCCGCTTTGTTCCCTTTCCACACCGAACCGTCACACTCGGAAACTCCATTCAGCAGCGGCATGTACACTCTAACCCGGCGCTAGATAAACACAGCGAGGTTGGGTATCACTCCCCCCTACCCCTTGCAGTAATCTCAGTCCCTCTCAACTCCTAAATCACGGGTAGCCCCAATTCGAAGGGAAACTCCCCTCAAAAACACTATCAATCGGCAAGGAACTGAGAATGTAAGATTTCCCCTCCACAGCTGCAGTTTTGCCAAGTCCCACCGAAACAGACTGCCTTGTCATTCCTGGCCGATACCCTGCTCACTGACAGATTGCTAAAACGCACACTTACTTTCAAGTTTCAGAGAGAGAGAGAGAGAAACTCCAGCTCTCGGCGACTTACCCCTCAGTTGCCGGGCGGGAGAGTCCGAGGTATTGTCTCAGTTTTCACTCTCTGGTCATTTCAGGGCCAGGCTGGGGAGAGTGGTTGGTGCCCGCCGCTGACTTGCCCCACAGTGGGAGGTGGGAGGTAGCGGGACTGTGGCTCGGGGGCTGCGATGGGAAGCTGTGGCAGTACCTGCAGAGTGAGCCCAGGCTCGGAGCTGACTCGATGGAGGACTCACACCGTTCAGAACTGGTCACCCCCTTCGAGCTCCGAAGAGACACGCCCGCGACTCCACCAGATTTATAAATTAAAAGCAGACCCGGGAAGAGCCTGAAAATGTCAACCTGCTGAGCTCACTGGGCGCCTCTCCAAACCTCCTTTGCTTCCTTTCCCCTGACTCCGAAACCTCAGCGTCCCTCGCTCGTCGGCGACTTTAGACTCTTCTGAGTAAAATGAGCTGGAAAAGTTCGCTCCATTGGAGACGCCCACTCTTCAATTGGCTAAATCTGTGCAGATTTGCAAAGATCAATTATTTTTTTTTGACCATGTGTTTCTAAGCGAGGCAGCGCGATAAAACCTGCAGGCCAGGTATGGCTGTGCTGAGGAGCTTGATAAAGAGCGAATTTCTACGGAAAGTTGAAGCCCCACTGATGTAAAGTCGGCCCAAAGTTGAGGGGAGAGTTTTTATTTCTTTTGCCGGGGTGTTCCTGCTCCTCGGATGCTGCCTGACCTACTGTGCTTTTCCAGCACCACTCTAATCTAGACCCTAAAGCGTTTGGGAACCTGGCTTCAAATTCCACCATTGCAACTGATGGAATTTCGACTCAGTTAACAAATTGAAATCTACTATCAGCAATGGACAGCTACCACTGTTATAAAATATTCGTGCATTCACTAACACCATTTAGGGTATAGGAGACAATCTGCAACCCTCATCTGGTCTGGCCTCTATGTGACTCCAGACCCAAAACAATGTGCTTGACTCTTAACCATTCTCTGAAATCTCAGCAAGCCAGTCAGTTCAAAGGCAGCTAGGGATGGGCACTGAATGCTAGTCAGGTCAGTTACACCATATCCCATGGAAAATTAAGCAAACAGATAAGACAGGCTGACGCGGGTGAATTTTAATACAAAGAAATACTTTAATGCATTAGGATTGAAAAGCACAAAACAATGCACAGATTTTATGTTCAATGCTGAAGGGGATGGGGGGGGGGGGTCACTGGATATTTACTGTTTCAAACTGGCTAGAGATTTTTATTGGTGTAAACGTACAGTCACGGAGTGTGATAGAGACAGATTCATGAAACCCCTACAGTATGGAAGTGGGCCATTCAACCCATCAAGTTCACACTGACCCTCATAGAGCATAGAACAGTACAGGTCCTTTGGCCCTCGATGTTACACTGACCTGTGGAACCAGTCTGAAGCCTATCTATCCACAATATTCTATTTTCATCCATATGTTTATCCAATGACCATTTAAATGCCCTTAAAGTTGGCAAGTCTACTACTAAAAACAGCATCCCACTCAGGCCAGCCCCCTACCCTATCCTTACATTTACCATGAACAGTCCACCTAACCTGCATATCTTTGAACTGTGGGGGTACCTGGAAGAACCCATGCAGACATGGGGAGAAACTCCACAGACAGTCACCCAAGGCTGGAATCAAACCCAGGTCCCGGATGCTGTAAGGCAGTAGTGATAACCACTGAGCTACCATGCCGCACATTTATTTGAAGGTTTTAGAATTGAATGAAATAACCATCATGAGAGAGAGAAAAAAATGTTTGTAGGGTCATGGAAAAGGCAAGCAAGTGGAACTGGCTGAGTTATGCGGGCAGGGGACCAGCATGGTCACAGAAGGCAGAGTGGCCTTCCTCTGTGCTTTGGCCATTCTATGAAACTATAATCTTATTTAATGGGGCATGCTCGCCAGGGGAATTGTGGTGTGAATTTTGAATTAGAATATTTACAGTCAAACACGTACAGAAAGTAAAGTAAAATTGAGGGAAATCTTCTTTGGAAGTGATTGCAACTGTACAACAGAGAAAGGAGTGAGCTGTTTGGTGAGCCTCAAAGAAGTGGTTCAGTATTTTTTCTAAATTCTAATGTAGTACACAAATTGATGGTAACGTTAATAAAATACATTACGAGCAGTACAAATAAGGGAATGTAATTAATTAATTAGAAATCATTAGGGATGGTAGGACAAATGATATGTCAAGGCTGCACCAACATTGTGATGTGACGCAAATACAACTGCAGTATACTCATTCAGCTTCAGAGGTTGCGAGCTGGAGGCAATGCATCAGGGAGGGGGGAAATGACCTTGATTCTTAGTGCCAGGAGGTAGTCACACTACTTAGGATTAGCTACTTTGATTTGGTCAGATACTCAGTACAGGAGGTGTGACTGTGAGTAAGGCAGGTAAGAGGACCAAGAGCACCGGACAGCAACCTTATCACCCTCTGCAATTGTCCAATAGTTTGGAGGTTGTCTGAGCCTGTTTGGGAGAGAACGGGGGCTGACGGGTGAATGAACAAACTGACCAGGAACTGATCTGTGGTACAGGAAGCCATTCAAGTGAGGGAAGCAACAAAGAAAGTGGTAGCAGTTGTAGTAGTTGTGGGTAATATAGTGAGGTGAATTGACACTGTTCTCTGCAGCAAAGTGCCATGATGTTGATTGCCTGGTGCTATGGTTCAGGGCTGGAAAGGAACTTGGAGAAAATGACAACTGAAGATACTGGCGATCAAAGTCAAAAAATGTGATGCTGGAAAAGCACAGCAGTCAGGCAGCATCTAAGGAGCAGAAGATTCCAGAGATTGCAATCTTTAAAGGTCTGTCTTTTAATTTAGTGTCTATGCTTTCCAGAGATGAAAAGTGTGGTGCTGGAAAAGCACAGCAGGTCAGGCAGCATCCAAGGAGTAGGAGAATCCACATTTCAGGCCTTCCTGATGAAAAGTACCACAGTTTTCATCTCTGGAAAGGAACTACTTGTGGAAAGGGGAGGAACTAGTGGTCATGGTCCATGTAGCTACCACTAATCTTGGTGGAATTAGGAAAGAGGTTCTGTATGGAAAGCATGGACACTAAATTAAAAAGCAGAGCTTCAAAGATTGCAGTCTCTGAATTATCATCCAAGCCACGTACAAATTAGCAAAATTATCCACTTTGCTTGAATGCTACGTGCATTCAGGGACATAGCCTTTTAGCTTTTATTTTTGCTTCATTCATGAGATGTGGGTATCATTGGCTATCTTGTTTATCCCTCGTTGTCCTTTGAGAAGGTGGTGGTGAGCTGCCTTCTTGAACGCCAGCAGTACATTTGCTGTAGGTACATCCATAATGCCCTTAGGGAGGGAATTCCAGGATTTTGACCCAACAACAGGGAAGGAACAGCGATATTACAGAAAATGACAGAAATAAATACGTGGATCAAAGACAGACAGGGGAGAGGTGTGTTCTAGCTCATGAGCCATCCCAACAATATAGTTCACCACTACTGAGGAAAATGTGAGCTGTATTGTTGGGACAGCCCATTACCAGTCAGTCTTCTTATCAACCACATAACTAAGGAAGTAACAAGGGCTTTAAACTAAACAGTTAGAGCAAGAGATATAATATGGAATGATGTGGTATATCAATGAATAGAGATAAGGTAAGTCAGAAAAAGAGTAATAAAGAAAATTAAGATCAGAGAATGGCAGAAAGAGGCAGAAAGAACAAAAACCGAGGATTGCACTATTACGACTACATGTTACAAAGATAAAAATAACAATAACATTACTAATAACAACAACACTCACGAAGCTTGATATAATTGAAGTCAAAACAGCCAATTTAATTGCCACCACAGACATAAAGAATCAGACCCTCCACCACCAAGACTCAATAGCAGCACTCTTTACTGTCTACAAGATGCGCTGCAGACATTCACCAAGGCTCCTTAGACAGCACTTTCCAAACCAATGACCACCACCATTTAGAAGAACATGGGCAGTAGATACATGAGAGCACCACCACCTGCAACTTCCCCTCCAAGCCACTCACTATCCTAACTATATCGCCCTTCCTTCCCTGTTGTTGGGTCAAAATCCTGGAATTCCCCCTCTAAGGGCATTATGGATGTACCTACAGTAAATATACTGCTGCAGTTCAAGAAGGCAGCTCATCACCACCTTCTCAAGGCAACGAGGGATAAACAAGATAGCCAATGATACCCACGTCTCATGAATGAAGCAAAAATAAAAGCTAAAAGGAAATGTCCCTGAATGTATGTAGCATTCACAGCAAAGTGGATAATTCAACACTACATAATGATGTAAATAAATATAATTGGATAGCCATTATGGAGTTGTAGATGCAGGATGAAAAGGATTGGGTACTGAATATTGAGAGGTGTACGACATACAAGATGAATAGGAAGTGAAATAAAGGTGAAAGAGGAGCAGTAATAATGTTAAATCAAGGACAACATTTATGAAATAGCTAGAAATAACCTCGATTCAGGAGATTCTGATGTAGAATTGGCTTTGTTGGAGATGAAGAATAATAAGAGAAGTCACTAATATTAGTGGTCTGCAGGCTTCACAGTATCCACAAGATAGGAGAGTGTATGGAAGAAAAAAAGATGTGATAATCAACAATAATCAGTAAAAAAAAATCACACAACACCAGGTTATTATCCAACAGGTTTATTTGGAAGCACGAGCTTTCGGATCGTAAGCCACAGAATTTATAGCAAAAATTCACAGTGTGATGTAACTGAAATTATATATTGAAAAAGACCTGGATTGTTTGTTAAGTCTCTCTTCTTTTAGAATGACCAGGTTAATAGTAGATAATAAAGAGATTATGGATATATAAAACATTCCAGTAATAGAAGTAAATCAGAAGGTGGAAGAGAGGGAGAAATTTTGTGAAATTAGAACTCTGAAATTAATGGTACCAGGCAAACTGTGGGCCAACAGGTCTCCAAGCCTGATGGACTTAGAGTCTTAAATGAGGTACCAATTGGGTAGTAGATGCATTGTGTTGGTTTTCCAAAATTTGCTTGATTAAGTAAAAGTTCTGACAGACTGGATTTCAAGAAGGTATTTGATAAAGTGACACACCAAAGAATAATGTAGAAAATAAAAATTCTGGTAAAGGAAGTCATGTATTAGCATGGATATAAGATTGGCTGCCTAGCAGAAATTAGACAGTATGTACTAATAAGTCTTTGATTGGAAGAATGTGACAAGCAGAGTTCCGCAGTGGTCTGTGCTTGGGCCTCAATTCTTTACAATTTACATCAATGCTTTAGATGAGGGGAGCAAATACATGGTAGCAAAATTCATAGATGACAACATGATAAGTGGGCAAATGTGTCGTGAAGAAGATATAATGAGGCTACAGATGGATATTGATATGTTGAGTAAACGGCTAAAAATTTGGCAGTTGGATAATAATGTGAAATTGTTCACTTTGGCAGGAAGAATGAGAAAGTTGAGTATTACTTAAGTGATGATAGACTGTGAGAGTTTGAGGTGCAGAGAGATTTAGGTGTGCTAGTGCAAGAGTCACGGAAAGCTATAACACATAAAAATAAGGATGTTAGTCTTCAATTAAACAGTGCATTTTGGGAAAGCAAATCTTAGTAGGACTTATACACTTAATGGTCAGGTCTGAGGGAGTATTGCTGAACAAAGAGACCTTGGAGTGCAGGTTCATAGCTCCTTGAAAGTGGAGTCGCAGGTAGATAGGATAGTGAAGAAGGCGTTTGGTATGCTTTCCTTTATTGGTCAGAGTATTGAGAACAGGAGTTGGGAGGTCATGTTGCAGTTGTACCACACATTAGATAGGCCACTGTTGGAATATTGCGTGCAAATCTGGCCTCCTTCCTATCAGAAGGATGTTGTGAAACTTAAAAGGGTTCTGAAAATATTTACAAGGATGTTGCCAGGATTGAAGGATTTGAGCTATAGGGAGAGGTTGAATAGGCTAGGGCTGTTTTCCCTGGAACGTTGGAGGCTGATGGGTGATCTCATATTTGTTTTGAAAACCATGAGGGGTATGGATAGCGTAGACAAGGTATTTTCCCTGGGGTGAGGGAGTCCAGAACCAGAGGGCATAGTTTTAGGATGAGAGGGGAAAAGAGACCTAAGAGGCAACTTTTTTCATGCAGAGGGTGGTGCGTGTATGGAATGGGCTGCCAGAGGGTGTGGTGGAGGTGGGTACAATCGCAATATTTAAAAGTCATCTGGGTGGGTGTATGAATAGGAATGGTTTGGAGGGATATGAGCCAGGTGCTGGCAGGTGGGACTAGATTGGGGTGGGATATCTGGCCGACATGGACAAGTTGGACCAAAGGGTCTATTTCTATGCTGTACATCTCTATGACTCTATGACTCTATATGTTGGATGAATAGTCCATTGCACTGAATCTTCTATGATTCTATAAATGATACACGCTACAGTTTGTGAGCTCTCATGAATGGTTAGTAATCTTTAGATCAAAGTGAAGTAACTGGTCACTTTTGTCTAAAATTTGAGTGCTGTGGATACCAAGTTGGAAGTGCAATAAATAATAGTGTCTTTGTTTCCTAATGTAAATTAAACCAGTGCTTCTTTTTTCCAGAATGTATAAGTGAATTAGGAATACTTCAAATCTAATGTCCTTCAATATCTGGAGGAAAGTTTCATTTGCAGGATCCAACAAACCTGGTGTGCCTTGTAGAGTTTGAGACATAGGCATATATATACGTGTACATGGGTTGCCAATCTGTAGCCGATTCCAATTTCAATTCCATAATGTACATATTTCACTGCAGTTTTTGTTTCAATATAGGAAAATCTTTAACTCTATCATTTGGACCAACCACACAGCACACAAATATTTGCAGACAGTATGGTTTTATAGTATAATGTATCTGATGTTTCAGTGCACTAACCAAATGCATTCCTGATGGGAAATTTTATTTCTGAGAAATTTTAATGTTCTTGGATATAATCCACTTACAAATCTTCACAATATGTGAGACTTGACACTGCCACAACTGAACAAATTGTTACTGAGAATTAGAAAAGTTGAATTGCACTGTATTACAATATTAACAACACCTTTCAGAATGTAAAGGAAAAAAAATTACGGAAGGGTCATGCAAGGGGTCTACTTTGACCTTTTGACTCTACCGCCTTTATGTTCTTTGTGCTTCTCCAATTTTGGTCTTTTGCACTAACCAAATTGGCTTCTCCCTAGTATTGGTCACTGTGCCTCAGTCCTCTAAACATCAGAACTCCCTCTCTAAATCTGTGAGCTTTGTTATCACTCTCTCCTCCTTTAAGACACTCTGTTAAGTCTACTTCAAAATTGACACAGTGGCAGGAAATGCAAATTTATGATTGATGGGTCGATTAGGTTCTTTTCAGAGGAGTTTCACAGTCCTTGCCATCATTAATACCTAGAGATCTATAAATCCCAGCCTTGAATTTACTTATGTCTGGTCTTCCACAGTATTTTGGGGAACAAATTCAAAGATTCATCACTTCTGAGTGAAGAAGTTCCTTTTCATCTCAGTCATAAATGGCTTGCCTTTTGTTCTGAGAATTTGTGTCCTGGTTTTGACTCGACTGCCAGGGGAAACTTCCTTTCTGCATTTACTCTGTCAATCGCTTTAAGAATTTTCTAGGTTTTTAAGACACCTTCTCTCATTCTTCTAAATGCAGAAAATGCAGTTCCAATTTCCCCAATAGTTAATCCCACCATTCCAGGATTCAGTATGGTGAACCTCTGTTGCATTTTCTCAGTATATCCATCCTTGAGCAAGAGAATCAGAATTACATGCAATATTCCGTGTACAGTCCCATCAGTGTTCTATACTATAGAGGCAAGAGGTCTTTGCTCTTTACTTAAATGATCTTGCAATAATGGCTAACATACTATTTATCTTTCGATTGCTTGTTGCACCTAAATACTAGTTTTCATTGACATGAACAAGGAAACTAAGGTGTCTTAGAACAGCAAAATGTTTCAATCTCTCATCATTTAAAGAAATACTCTGTACCTCCATTCCTCTTATTAAAGTGGATAACTTCAAACTAATCCAATATTTTAGGCTTAAAATATAGCAAACATGATTATGAAATTGGTAGATGATTGGAAAACTGCCTTTGTGGCTAGCAATGAGTGACAAAGCTGTAAACTACAGGCTGACATCATTAGGCAGATCAGAGATTTGATTGGGAGGGATTCAAAATCATGATTTTAATAATGTATACATGGATAAATTCCTTCTAGTGAGACAGAGATCAGTAAACAGAGGACATAACTTGAAGTCAATTGGCTAAAAAAGAGGACATGTTTTATGTAACAAGTTGTTATGATTGTGAATGCTTTCCTGAAGGTTAGTGGAAGCAGCTTCAATATGAATCATGAAAAAGAATTAAATAAATACTTGAAGGCAATAAATTGCATGGGTTTGGGGAAACAACAGCAATACGGGATGAATTGGTTACCTTTGAGAAAGAGGAAGCACAGATATGCTGGTGAATGACCCTTTGCGCTGTACCTTCCATGATTTTATAAATGATACACATTACTCCTATGAAAGGTTTGCAGTCTTTAGATCGAAGTGAAGTAAATGGTTATCTTTTTCTGAAGTTAAAATGAGGAAACCAAGGTATTTTTCGAACAGCAACATTTTGCAATCTCTCACCATTTAAAAAATACTCTGCATCTCCATTCCTCCTTCCAAAATGGATAACCTCACACAAATCCAATAATTTAGACTTAAAATGTAGGAGGCATGGTTAGGAAAACTGCATATGGGGCTGCTAAAAAACAACAAAACTGCAAACTGCAGGCAGACATCAGGTGGATGAGAAAGTGACAGATAGATTTTAATCCTGAGAAATGTAGGATATTGGATTTGGCAGGTCAAAGAGGGAAAGAGAAGTTACAATAAACTCGGAACTCAATAGAAGGAGGATGAGAAGAGAAGAAAACTGGGGGGAGTACAGATCATTGACATCTATAAACAGTGAAACATGAGGCAAAAGAGAGTGAATGAATGGATTGAAGGAAACTGGAGGTGAGAAAGTTGACCTATTAGATGTCAAGGAGTTTCATTTATCCTTTCTGTGCAAGTAAATGGAGTGCTAGAAATCCACTTCTGGTGAGGAAACAATATTAATTTGGGGATTTGGTTATAGGACTTTATTATAAGAAAAAGATATAAGGGGAAGGTATTTTCACAAAATAAGCAATCCAATCTTTTGGAATGCAGCTTTCAAAAGAGTTATATATAAATTTAAAGGTACAGTCAACCTAACAGGGACAGGCAGTGCAGTTCTTGTCTTATTTTCATGTTATGGTTGTGGATGTAAGCAGTGGCAGATTGCTTTAATATAGCAATTGTGACTGGCTATTTTTAAAATATTTCTGTTAAATAGTTTTATGGCTTTTTCAACATATGTTTGAGATTCAAATGCATTTGATTGTGGCTACCATTTTGGGAACTCCCAGCAAAGATCTACCTTCAAAGATCAAGAAAGCTCACCCTCAGAAATTCCCATCAGATCCAAACAAATTGTGATGATGACAAAGTCATGATTAAATCATTAACAGATCATCCCATATAATTCAGAAGATGAACTTTAAAATGATTTAATCCCTTTATACCGATAGTAATATTTAATCACAAGAATGTTAATGCTTTGGAGTAGAATGCTTCCTCTTTTAGATTGCAAAAGTCTACTCAAATTGCTCCAAGTTCAGTGATATTATGGCTGGACGTACAACCATCAGAGGATGTAGACCTGATGGAAAACAGTGCCAGAGACCCACAGCTACAGCTGCACTGTATCAGCAGGA
Source organism: Chiloscyllium plagiosum (assembly GCF_037043375.1). Classification (NCBI taxonomy): domain Eukaryota; kingdom Metazoa; phylum Chordata; class Chondrichthyes; order Orectolobiformes; family Hemiscylliidae; genus Chiloscyllium; species Chiloscyllium plagiosum. The sequence goes on along the minus strand of NW_028270145.1, from coordinate 14,782,998 downwards.
CTCAGAGAGAAAAAATGGGCCTGTGGGAGTCAGACAGAACAGAGAGCTGTGAGAATAAACCAGCAAAAGAAAAAAAAAAACATGAGGGAAGCCAAAGGACAGCAGTAGGTGAGAACTCAGTGGAACGTAAAACTGGAAAAACCCTGGGAGCTAACAGCAGAGCAAAGTGAGTGTGAGGGTCAAGAAACAAGGCAATAAAAATTGAAAATCATCATCCTCTATAGAAGGCTAAGTATAACAGTAAATGGATTAATAATAAAGTGTATGAGCACACAGCAGATCTAGAGGCATTCATTCAAATTGATAGCTGAAGAAAGTGTAAACCTCATTCTGACAGAATGAATAGAAATTTTGCTGAATCAGGGATACCTGTTGCTTGCAATTCCAGCGCCATATGGAATTTCACTTGACCAGGATGTTCACATCTAAAGGATTTCCAGTTGCTTCAGTTTGGTCTCTGAGTCTCTGAGTTTGAAGGGTAGCTGGAATCACTGGACTATCAGTTCCCATCAATTCCCTCTCAGGCAGAGAGAGTTCAGGTTGGTAGATAGGTGACCATCAGGAGGGGTGCAGACATCCACAGTATGTGCACTCAACTGATAATCAGCATTAGTGACTGCAGGGAGTGACAACACCTTGGAGGAGTTAAGTCTAAACCCTGTAATGCAAATGGGGTCTGAGGTGGCTGAAAAGTCCAGTTTGGATCTGTCAATGCTGCAGTTGCTTGTGAGGTAGGTGGTGCTAAAGGGTTGAGTAGATATGTCGCTTGATATGAGACTGGTGCAATCCCCCACTGCCTCAAATTTACTTTTGGGTATTGTGAAGCCTTCTCTATGTTTGTTGGTCACAAGCCAGGGATATCCATGTGGTGATGTTTTACTTTCTCATCCCTAAATAGTTTCCACAGTCCTCCTGGAAACCTTCTGTTCCAACTGAATTTGGAGTGGACTAGTTGCTTTGCAAGTCTGGTGGCAGACATCTGAACATGATCTGTCCAGAAGAGCTTGGTTTGAGTGATTATGATTATAATGACATAATGGTTGATGTGCTGCAGCTACAGCATGTTGGAGCTGCTGGACACCAATGTGATCCAGAATGATCTCATTTTGTAGGGAGCGTTCAAGCAAATAAAATGATCAGAAAAAATAAGGAAAAATTAAATGGATGTTGGGGTGGCAGGTCTGATTAGGGAAGACTCTCATGTCGAAACTTTTAATATTTTTCAGGAGACAAGGATAAAAAACATTTGATTCGAGCTGAGAAACAAGAAAAGCATGACCAATTAACTCAGGGTATTTTGTAGGCCTCTAACAGGTGAGATAGAGATAATAAGATAGCAGGAAATTTGCAAGGATCACAGATGTGTAAGAACTACAGTGGTGTGTAGTTGGAGGCACTTTAATTATCCAAGAATCAATTGGGATTACATTAGAGTAAAGAGAAAGGAAGAGAAGGAGACAATATTTTAAAATGTATTTAAGAGGACATCATTGATCTATATATTTTCAGTCCACCTAGGAAGTAGGCAATGTTGGGTCTAGAACTAGGGCCAACTGGGCAGTGGGTAACAGTGATCATTTATCATCTAACTTACATTTGAAATGAAAACAGCAACACACTAACAAACAAATTAAAGTAGAACTTCTAAATTGGAAGAGCACTAATTTCAATGATATGAGAGGGGTTCGAGCCAGAATCAAATAGAGCTAAATACTGTATTGATAAGAAAACCTTCAACTCGTGAACCAGTGCGACCTTAAAGGAGGAGATGTTTGAGGTTCAGACTGGGTACATTGCAATCAGAATAAAGGAGAGGGAAATCAAAGCCATCTGTTTTGATCACAAGGGAGAAGGAGAGCCTGATGAAACAAAAAGAGAACATATGACGGATGTGAAGTAAATTCCAGCAAAATACAATAAATCAAGTGGGGAACTGAAGAAGAAATAAGTAAAACTGTCAAAAAGGGAGTGTGAGGATAGAACGACAGTGGACATTAAAAGGAACCCAATCATGATCTTTCTGGTGCAAATAGGAAACGGGAAATTAGATGTGAGGTGGGTTCTATTCAAGGTATTTGCTTACCATTGAGTTCAGAGATGTTATTGGAGCGCTGTTCCTTTGTCTAATAGAATTAAGAGAAGCACATTTAGTCTCCATGGCTGTTCCATGTGTCTGAATGAAGAGCTTGTTGTCAAAGGTGAAGGTGTTGTGGGTCAAGGTTGAAGTGGATGAGTACACAACAAGATCAATAAGTTTCACCCCACCATCAGTTACCATGAAATATTCTTTTGAATCAGTTTCATTCTTGGACACACTCACCTCCATCAAGGATAGACACCTCAGTACCTCACTCTATCGCAAGCCCATGGATAATGTCATGGTGCTGCATTTCTCTAGCTTCCACCCTAAACATGTTAAAGAATCCATCCCCTGTGGCCAAGCCCTGCACATATGCAGGATCTGCTCAGATGAGGAGGAATGCAATGGACACCTACAGATGCTAGAAGACCCTCATGAGCACAGCATATGATGCTTAACTCATCAAATGTCAATTCAGGCATGCCACAGTAAAAAACTGCAATGACCTCCTCAGAAGACAGACACAGAACTCAATAGAGTACTCTTCATTTTCCAGTACCTCCTCGGAGCGGAGAAACTTTATCGTGTTCACTGCAACCATCAACATGTGAATCATCCCTACACCTCCACTTCTTCCCTTCAAACACTCACCTGACGTCAAACAGACATTGTTCGCAAACTACTCAGCCTTCAGGACAACAGCGACCACAACACCACACAACCCTGTCACAGCAACCTCTGCAAGACATACTAGATCATCGACATAGACACTACTGTCACACAAGTGAACATCACTCACCATGTACACAGCAGATTCTCATGTGACTTGGCCTATTTTGCGTACCTCATACGTTGCAGGGAAGGATGCCCGGAGGCATGGTATATCAGCAAGACCATGCAGATGCTACGGCAAAGGATGAATAGACACCACACAACAATCACCAGGCAGCAACAATCCTTCCCAGTCGGGGAACACTTCAGCGGTCAAGGACATTCAACCTCTGATCTTTGGATAAGTGTCCTCCAGGGTGGCCTTCGAGATACACAGTAACACAGAATTGCCGAGGCGAAACCAAGTTCTGTACCCATGAAGATGGCCTCAACCATGATCTTGGGTTCATGTTGTGCTACATGTGACCATGCCACACTGTTCTGTGTCTGTAAAATCTTTCTTACTGTCTTGTTTTGACACCATCACCCTGATAAATCATTATGATCTTTCTACCTTAATTAGTTTGTACAGTTTTGGATTACTTGTTACTCAGTTAGAACCTTGGCATCCGACTCTTACACCCATCATGTTATTCCAGCCATTTGGTTTGTCTCCAGCACCACCTTATTTTTGATTTTTTCTAATTATCTCTCAGCCTCAATTAATCAGACTATTGATCATCTCTTCACTTGCTATTCAGTTATTGATAATTTACTCACACCATCTGACACTTTTGATCACCTACAGAAACCTACTATTCAACCTGTCGACACCCCATTCACACCATTTGTACAATCTTTTGATCTCCCTGCCTATAAATTAGGTGCCTGTGTGCTTCTCTTCACTACACCTGATAAATGAGCAGTGCTCCAAAAGCTTGTGATCTCAATTTAACCTATTGGACTATAACCTGGTGTCAAGTGACTTCTGATCTTGTCCACTCCAGTCCAACACCGGCACGTCCTATTCACAGATGTTGTGACACACCTCTGGAGTAGGTGGGACTTGAACCCTATTCTATGCTGAGAGATGCTGGACAAGTCTAACACAGTCAGTGCTAACTGATAAAGAGAATGCTGACAAAGTATCAGTTGAAGCAGAGATGGTCAAGGGAATGAGTAGGAATGATAATGATGATAGGCAGGATATACAGGGAAATGCTTGCTATGCTTAAAGTGGGATAAGCCACCTAGGCCAAGTGGCTTAAATTCCAGGGTGCCAAAGACTTTCGGATGGAGATAGCAGAAAGCTTACAACAACTTTCCAAGGTGAACGGTATGAGGGTATTTCTAATAAATAGAAGTAGTCAGTTTAGCATCAAGGCTCGGTAATTTTTCGAAACTAAAATTGGGTACAAATGAACAGGAGCTCAGAGAGGTTTGTGGTAATTAAAGAGAACCAGAACAGATTTGTAATAAAGATCATGCTTGGTTAATTGATTTATTTTGACAAAGTAACACAGAACGCTGGCAAAAGGAATGCAATGAATGTTATCTATACAGATAGCAAGGAAGTGCTTTTAAAGCAAGCACCTAACAAAGCACCACATAAAATGTTGGTTAACAAATTCAAGTCCAAATTAGAGGATATTAGTGTCAGTTTGGATAAACTAAATGGTTTGAGGATAGAAGACAGCAAGTAAATTGTTGTTCTTCAGTTTGCAGGATGCTTGACAGTTCTAAATCCCAATGATCAGTGTAGTTTTTGTTATATATAAGTAATATGGAATATTGCAATACCTAGTAAAATTACAATATTTGCAGATGATACCAAACTTGGAGGAATGGGATCATACTGATTAACAACAACAGTATAGCGGTAAACCAGCAGAATGGGTAGATTACTTTTAATACAGAGAGGTGTGTGTGCGGTGATGCAGTTTGACAGAAGACGTAAGGAGAGGCAACATAGACTTAAGAGCATACTTATAAAGATTACTGTGGATCAGAGACCTGTAAGTTCATCTTTTGTATGTGCTGATCTTATAATAACATTTTGAGAGACCCAATAGCAAAACATGTTAAAAAGTCCTGCGCTCAAAAGTAGAAAAGATAAGTTAAGACTTCATAAAGTTAATTGTTCGGCCACAACTTCGAGGATTGCTCCCACTTCTTGTCAGCACAAGTTTAAGGAGGATGTGAGGCTCCTTCAGATGTTGTAGTGGATATTTACCAGAAGGGGTCCACGGATTTTAGTTACAAGACTAAATAGCAGAGGTGAGAGTTTCTCTTCTTAGATACAAAGGAGAGGTTGAGGGATACTTTGATAGGTGTGCAAATTATGTCAGATTTAGCGAAGGTTAACAGAGGAAATCTGTTCCCAATATCTAATTACAGGTCTAGATAACAGATGTTTAATGTTTTGAGCATGAGATGCAGCAGGAGTTTTTTTTTGCAGTGAGTGCTAATGACCCAGAGCTCAGTTCATACAAAAACAGTGGAATTGGAAAAAGACAATGACTTCAAGTGGAAATTGGATGAGCACTTCAGGAAAATGCATTTAGAGGTCTTTGGAAATAGAGTGGAAAAAGGATGTTGCTCTCCAGAAAATCATATTGAACTTAATGTGTTGAGTGACCTCCTGCTGTACCGTAAAGTCTCTTCGACTGCATGATTCTGGTCAGTCGCTTTCCCTGATCTGACAGTTGTAGACTGGATCCGTTCCTTACCCAATTGTGCTCCCTTCAAATAGTGAGGGTTGAACAAGCATGTTGGCTTGACGTTCTGCACAGCAACCATACAATTGGTTTGGAAAGCTGGAAGCAGGCACTAATTCCACAGTTGAGTCACTGCAAAATGTGCTCCACAAACATTCAACTTCCCAACCTACTGTCTTCCTTGTCCACTGCATAAGTGTAGAACAGTTGCAATTTTGCTCTTGGTTTTCAGAGAATACAAAGAGCAGGAAGAACTAATGAGGGTGCAATGTAGTGTCCCTACCTAAGCCAGGGAGTCCAGGTTCAAGGCTCTGCCTGCTCCAGTGGCATGTAATGATAGCTCTGAACAGGTTAAAGAGAAAATGGCTGCAATGAGCATGTCTGCTTCCACGAGCTTTACAAAGTTACTCCAGGTGACTTTAGCCTCACTGTCCCTCATCAATGGGACCTAATCTGTGGGCCAGGAATCTGTCAGGTTCCAACTGGTGTGTTGCATCATGATGTCCGCTTAGTGCCTGAGTCCATGATTTCTACTTAAATAAGGCTGCGGCTGTGTTTGGTGTGCATCACCTGTCTCCTTGAAAATGGTCTATTAAATCTCAATTGGCCCCAACTCCTCGCTTTTTAGCCAATGCCTCCCATTCCTGGTCAGCTGCAGGACATCAATTTTGAAGGATTCATAGAATTCTAACATGCAACAGGAGGCTGTTTAGTCCAATCTTCCTTTGTTGGTTCTGAAATCGGTATTCGATTTATCTGCTTTGCTGTCTTTCATTCCCCCATGGACTTGTAGAACTTACTTTTTTCTCAGTATTCATCCAATTCCCCTTTGAAAGTCACTTTTTAATCTGCTTCAACCAACCCTTCAAGTAACATATTTCAGTTGTAACTTGCTGCATAAATAAATTTCTCCTTCTTGTCTCTTAAATCTGTGCTCCCAAGTATTCCTCCAGTGGCAACAGTTTATTCTTACTGTATCAAAACACCTCCCGATTTTGAACAGGGCTACTCTACCTCATCACAAACATCTCTGCTCTCAGGAGACCAGTCCAGGCTACTTGAGTCTCTCCTCACATACTGACATTTAAGAAGTGCTGTACAGACTAGAAAATTCAAATAGTTTCCAGCATGACGCAACATTGTCATCCCTCTAAGTTACTGCTTGATTTATGAAGAATGCTTACAGATATCAAGGTTACTGCAAGCTGTGTAGTTGTCAGACTGTGAGGTGGTTATTTATCATTGAATCAATACACATAAGAACAAATTAATCTGGAAGGCTACAGAATCATTTTAAATGCACCACAATTTAGCGTACACTTGATCATGCCTGCTGCTCATCAGAATGAATTTTCTGGTAACAGATATTTTGAAGTAACACACATGCTGCCCATAAATTTTCAATCACTCAGTTTAACAGATGGAAAATCATGAACTGCAAATACAAAATTTCCAGATGTCTCTTCCTCACTGGACTGGACAAACAGCAATCGTCTAGGACTGCAGTCAGTGTTACTGTAATAATATATGGCAGCTCATTGTGTGTAGTAAACACAACGAGGAGTTCTAGCATCCTTTTCTCTTCTATTTTTAAAGAAATCTTATTTCCAAGATTGCCGCCTCAGTTAGCTCAGTTGGTGAGGTGGTCAGAGAATGTGCCTAATAAGCCAACAGCATGGGTTTGAGAGGTTCGTTTCCCCATCCTACTCCATGCTTGTGGATGATTGTCCTCAATATATACATAACCAATTGTTTCTCATTAATGAAGAGAGATAACGATGGCGCTCTGTGGAATATGGCTCCATAATGTTTCCTAATCTTACATGGTGGCCAAGAAAACAATGCAGCAGAACCAAAATGGTTAAAGGAGTCACCAACGGTATGAGACACCAGTCAGAAATAGTTGATTCCAGTTCTTGGGTATTTATGATACTTCCCAATTGGAAGCAGTTTATCCTCACTATTGATCAGTCAGCTATTACCCGGTTGGAAACAATCAGTTCCAGCCTGCTTTAGCCAGCTGGTGAAAAAGTTGTCACCCTTTTTTTCCCGCTTATCCCCAAACAGCCCAATTTATAGAAAAGCAGATTATTGAACCCACCTTTGAGGAATTAAGGTCTTGAGGTCAGCATGACAATGTCTGCCATTGTGGATAACTAGTGGATAAAACCGAAAGGGAAGTTATGGGCAGCATGGCGGTTAGCACTGCTGCCTCACAGTGCCAGGGACCCAGGTTTGATTCCAGCCTCAGGTGACTGTCTGTGTGGAGTTTGCACATTTGCCCCGTCTCTGTGTGAAATTCCTCCCACAGTCCAAAGATGTGCAGGTTAGGCAAATTGGTCATGCTAAATTGCTCATAGTGATCAGGGATGTGTCAATTAGTTGCACAAGTCAGGGGAAATGTAAAGTAATAGGTTAAGTAATAGGTCTGAATAAGATACTCTTTGGAGTGTCGGTGAGGACTTAATGGGCTAAATGGCCTCTTTCCATAATGTAGGAATTGTGTTATTCTATGATAAGACTGCTTCCACATCTGAGGATGACGCATTTGGTGTTATTATGGTTGGAAAGTCAGGCTTGTAATGTACAAGGATCTGGGACAAATCAGTCAAATGATTGATGACAATGTCAAGACAATTATCATGCCTTCCCTTGTCGCAAACATTGCCTGAGAGTTCATTCACTCTGGTTAAATGGTTTTAGAAGTTCTCCATCTGGCTTACTATTCCCATGAGCTGTTGGAGTGCTGTGATATTGCTGGGTGGTGGAAGGCTCCAGATTGCTTCTGTCATTTGTGATTCAGTATCTGAACAATATATGACAAAAATGTAAACATTGGTTTTGAGAATTCATGCTTGTCATTAAGTGTCAAGCTTGCATCCTGGAAGTTTGTCAAGATTCTCCTTACTGATGTTATATAGGGCTTTAGGGGAATCATGGATGGCTATATGGTAGCTTCTGTGCCTTCTATTTGTTGGACATTGTCCACTAGGCAATCTCAGGAGCAGACGTGATGCTAAAGGCAGGCAATTTTAAAATAATAATAATAATTTTAAAAATCAAGTTATTAGTGTTATGAACATCGTCTGCTCTTTGGAATCCTCAAAGAGTCATAGAGTCATACAGCACAGAAACAGACCCTTCAGTCCAACCAGTCCATGCTGAACATAATCCCATAATGAACTAGTCCCAACTGCCTGCTCCTGGTCCACATCCCTCCAAACATTTCCTATTCATTGACTTATCTAAGTGTCTTTTAAAAGTTGTAACTGTGCTCGCACCCAACATTTTCTCTGGAAGTTCATTCCACACTCAAACCACCCTCTGTATAAAATATTTGCCCCTCATGTCTTTTTAAAATCTTGTCAGCAAACTTGTAAAAGAAGTTGGGGCAGAATTTGGCTGCACAGTCATGAATTTCTCAGGAATATAGTAGAGAGTGAGTATGCAACCTTGCTGGACACTGGATTATTGTGGAAGCCTTTGAATGTGAAGTTGGTTCTTCCTGGGTTTTATAGTTGGATGGATGAAAGTTGCAGGGTGAACTGTATCAGACATTTAAGAACAGTGACTGCAGCTCTTGTTCAATTTGATGTGTGTATGGTACCCACTGATGGCAATGTTTCTGCTCCTCTTGTTTATGACTCTGGAAAGTGAAAGGAGTCATTGCTTGACTTTGCCTTTAAAGGTAGTTGTCAATGTTTTCTGAATATGGACTTCTGTAAGGAAATGGGAGTGCTGTTACTCTAACCATGACTTTGTGACGTATGGGTTGGTCTTCCTCCCCACCATCCTTCACAGGATGAAAGAGGTCATGGCTTGGGTAACTTGTAAAATTATGATTGCTGCCATTTCTGTGCCGTTCCCCTGTTGCTGACATGACATGCTTTCATTTTATGCACCCTCCATGAGCTTTGCCCTTGTTCAGCTACTCTGGGACTCTCTATCATCTGGAAGGATTATTTTGGTGAGTTATCATAGAATTCCTTGCCCACTCGAACCTACCTCAGTCAAAGTGAGATACAAGAACAGATATTGCTGGAAAATCTCAGTAGGTCTGGCAGCATATGTGGAGAGAAATCAGAGTTAACGTTTTGGGTCCAGTGACCTTTCCTCAGAACTTCCTCAGTCAAAGTGAGGATATCTTCAGGAACCTCACAGTCAGAGATTCGAGTTCTCTGTGATTGTCGTCACTTTGACATTGCCTCTTTGGCACATTACCCATTCAATGCTCAGTAGCTATTCTTGGAGTAAAGTCTTCATTAACCCTTTGCTCCACATTGAGTCAATTCCCCCATTACTTACCCCAATCCTCCAGCTCGGTGCTGTGGGCCTACTGTTCTGGCTTTATTTTGGGCCTCTTGCTCCTTCTCATTCTCCCCATCGCTGTTCACCTGTTTCTACACATGCTCCACGTTTCAATGACACTGCTCTGTAAGGTCAGGCGGCAGTGTAGATTGCTGGTTTCCCAGTGCTACTGCCTTTAACAAGCCTGTTTCAGAGCAGAAATAGACTGACAGGACAGGAAGGAAAACCTACAGTATAAACACATATGTCAGCACAGGCATCTTTTACCAAATGTGCACAAGTGCTAGGGTTCTTGGCATCCATGGCCTCAGCTGCATTCCTTCTCTCATGCATCTGTGAGTACAATTCAACATGTCAGGATTTCAATGTGTTTTCAGTGATGCTGTCTGTGTAATTTTGTTTTATGCAAGAAGTAACAAAATGAAACAATGAACATGTCGGCACCTCAAATAGATTTTCATGTTGGTAAAAGCTGTTTTACCTGCCCATAGACTATATCTTTGGAATACTGCAAATTAAACACCTCGTGACATAAGAGTCAAAGCTTGTTCTGACAAAATTAATTGATAGTCAATGCTAGTACCACAAACAAAGCAAAGCAGCCACACTTAGTTACAATTCCCAGAAGGGCTGTCGTGGGCCCTCATTAGGTTAGTCCTAGTTCACAGATAAATAATCACCAGAAAATCACAACATTGTGTATAGGAGTTGGGAGGTCATGTTGCGGCTGTACAGGACATTGGTTTGGCCACCTTTGGAATATCAGGAGGATGTTGTGAAACTTGAAAGGGTTCAGAAAAGGTTTAGAAGGATGTTTCCATGGTTGGAGGATTTGAGCTACAGGGAGATGCTGAATAGGCTGGGGCTGTTTTCCCTGGAGCATCAGAGATTGAGGAGTGACCTTATAGAGGTGTATAAAATCACGAGGGACATAGATAGGTTAAATAGACAAGGTCTTTTCCCTGTGGTAGGTGAGTCCTAAACTAGAAGGCATAGATTTAGGTTGAGAGGGGAAAGAGTTAAAAGGGACCTAAGGGGCAACTTTCTCACACAGAGGGTGGTGCATGTATGGAATGAGCTGCCAAAGGAAGTGTTGGAGGCTGGTATAATTATGATGGTTAAAATATATCTGGATGAGTAAATGAATAGGAAGGATTTACAGGGATATGGGCCAAGTGGTGACAAATGGGACTAAATTAGTTTAGGATATCTGATGAAATGGACAAGTTGCTGAACATCTCTATAACTCTGTAACTGTTTACATGAGAAGTCAGCTGTTGGAATTGGGAGCAAATTAATTTCTGGTTCTTCCCAGCACAAATTAGAAATCCCATTTAGAATTCAGTTAGCAATTTTCATCTGATCTTTCCTTCTGAGAAGTTGCAGGGTATTCTTAAATTGGAATACCGTTGGATTGTTTGCATTGGAAATGGAAAGGAATGCTTGTTGCTATGCAAACCTTATAATAGAACAAACAGCCATTTACTGCTATTGGGAGTCATGCTTGGTAGCAAGGCTAATTTATGAACAATCCAGTGTAGGAGGGATAAAAATGGAAAAGTACAACTGTATGTATGGCCAAAACATTTCCATATCATAAAATATGTTTTGCCACTCATTTCACTGAGCCAAGTGCTTTCTTTGGCATTTAACATTGAATGGAAATAATTACTGAATATTTCCAAATTGTATTTTCCTTCCTATCATGCTAAGTGCTGTGGATGCATACTGATCCATTTGCAGCACACTGGAGAAAAGGGACAGTTTAGCCTGTTGGATTAATTCAAGCCCTTTCATTGTTTCAAGATGAAAAAGCAGATTCTCTTCAGCGGATCAGTGTGGACTCGATGAGCTGAATGGCCTGCTTCCACACTGTAGGGATTTTGTGATTCTACATGATAATAATATTTGGCTTAATTTTTGGGTTACATTATTTGATAGGCATCATGAACCAGGATGTTAGATGCCTGATTGGAACAATCGAAATAACACCAAATTCATAGGCCATTAATAATTTCATGAAATGTGCAGCATTGGAATTTCTCAGAAACAGACAGACTCGATGGTACATTGGTTAGTGTCATAGCATTTCATTCCAGAACCACATTTAAGTCCAACTTGTCCAAGAAGTCTGTCTTACCTGATGATTCTACATGAAGGAGCTTGGATATTTCAAACCAGTTCATAATGGGGTTGAGGTTAGATCGAAGATTACTAAGACAGTGGATATCAGAATAAGATAGCAGCTACCCATAGATATCAGAATTAAAACATTGCTGGGGCAGAGTAGCAGGAGATCATGCCTGGATCCAGACTGTAATGTACTTGGCATGGGAATACTTTATGGGATTGCTCACCCACCTACATTGCACTCACCAACATTAGCTCCATTATCTGTGTAACTAGGGTTTTTGGTAGGGCTTTACAATAAATAATGGGGGGAGAGTTTCAGTTGCATGGAAAATTAGGGAAAAAGTTAAAGGGGAGAGGATTCAGCAGAGGACATTAACGTTTCCAGAACTGTTAATAGCATAGAAAATATGGAAAGGGTATGGAGAGTATAGAATGTGCCAGGAATCTAACTTTTAGCACAGCAATAAGAGGACAATCAATGCAAGACTGAGTGTGCTGTACTTAAATGCACGAGTTTTCTTAGATATCTAAAAGGTAAGAGAGAGGCAAGAGTGGACATTGGACCACCGGAAAATGAGGCTGGAGAAGTAATAATGGGGAACAAAGAAATGACAGAGAAACAAATTAGGAACAAATTAGTTTTTATGGTGGAAGACACCAGCAGCATACCAGAATATCAAGAGAGTCAAGGGCAGAGGTAAGTGTAGTGACCATCACTAAGGATAAGGAGCTGGGGAAGCTGAAAGGTCTGAAGATGGATAATCACTAGTAAGAGATGGACTACACCCCATAGTTCTGAAGGAGACAGCTCAGGATATTGTAGACACATTGATGATGATCTTCCAGGATCACTGCAGTCAGGGAGGCTTCCAGAGGATTGAAAATGGCTCATGTAACATCCCTGTTTAAGGAAGGAGTGGGACAGAAGACAGGAAATTACAGGCCAGTTAGTCTGATCTTGGTCATTGGTAAGACTCCATTATTAAGGATGAAGTTGCAGAGTGCTTGTAAAATAAGGTGGAGCCAGCATGGCTTAATCAGGGGAAGTCATGTCTGCCAGATCTTTTAGAATCTTTGAGGAAGTAAAAAGCAAGTTAGACTAAGGAGAGCCAGTGCAGGTGATCTATTTGGATTTCCAGAAGGCCTTTGACAAAGTGCTACACAGGAGACTGCTAAATAAAAAAAAGAGCCCATGGTGTTAGGGGTAAAGTATTGACATGGATAGAGGATTGTCTGACTGGAAGAAGGCGGAGAGTAGGGATAAAGAGATCTTTTTCAAAATGGCAGACAGTGAGTGATGAAGTTCTGCAGGAGTCAGTGTTAGGACCATAACTACAGTATATACTCATGCATAGGTCAAATTTTGAAGATGGTTTTTTAAAGCTGAAATTAGGGGGTTAACTAATACATGAGGTATTGTTTTTGAGGGAATGAAATTCATGCTTGGCATGAGTCAAAAAATGAACAAACAGGAGCCAGATCTCTATATAAAATAGTAAACAACAAAAAGAAAAAGAATTATGGTCATTATTAAATATTTATCAACAAAACAACTGTCTTGATTCTGCCTGCTATAGTAGTATGGTACTGTACTATCATACTATTACAGTAAGTCTGAAAACCTGCAGTAGAGCATGACGGCTGGAGGACTGGAAGACCCAGAATTGAGTAGCACATCCAGCAGACTGGAAATCCGGAGTGGAGCGCCATGGGCAGGTACATTGACTCATAAATGATAGTCTGTAACTGTGAAGAAAGAGGGTCGACTTATACATGAGATATATGGAACATACAACATTTGTTGACCAAAGATAAGGAGTTAGCTTATACATGAGATCGACCTATACAAGAGTTTATATATTATTCACGTTATACATGAATGGACTGGACAAAGGAACTGAGGGCATTATTGCTAAGGTTGCAGATGACATCAAAGATAGGTGGGGAGGCAGGTAGTGTTGAGGAAGTGGGAAAGCTGCAGAAGGACTTGGACAGGGCAGGAGAGAGCGCAAATAAGTGGCAGATGGAATATACTGTGGGAAAGTGTGAAGTTATACACTTTGGCAGGAAGAACAGAGGTGTAACCTATTTTCTCAAAAGGGGAAAGCATTGGAAATCTGAAGCACAAATGGAATTGGGAGTCCTAGATCAGGGTTCTCGTAAAGTTAACATGTTGGTTCAATTGGCAACTAGGAGGTCAAATGCAATGTTAGCATTCATTTCAGAGGGCCAGAATACAAGAGTAGAATTGTACTGCTGAAGCTGTTTAAGTCTTTGGTCAGACTGCGTTTGGAATATTGTGAGAAGTTTTGGGACCTGTATCTAAGGAAAGATGTGCTGCCATTGGAGGGGGTCCAGGGAATGATTCTGGGGATGAAGGGCTAGCCAAATGAGGAGCAGCTGAGGACTCTTGGTTTGTATCCGATGGAGTTTAGAAAGATATGGGGAGATTGCATGAAACGTGTGGAATACTGAAAGATTATAGAAAGAGTGGACTTGGAGAATATGTTCCCACAATTATTAGAGACAATAAGCTGATGGCACAGCCTTAAAGAGAAGGAATGACCCTTTAGAACTGAGATGAAGAAGAATTTCTTCAACCAGAGAGCAGTGAATCTGTGGAACTCATTGCTGCAGAAGGGTGTGGAAGCCAAATCATTGAGTGTATATAAGACAGAGGTAGATAGGTTCTTGACTGGTAAGGGGATCAAAGGTTACAGGGAGAAATCAGGAGAATGGGGTTGAGAAACTTGTTAGACATGACAGACTGTTGGATGAGACTTGAGGGCTGAATAACCTAATTCTGCTTCTATATCTTATCATCTTTTGGGTGCAGTGAAACACAAATCCAGTAGGTTTTAGATATGGTGAGCAATTGGCTCCACACAGTTACTATGCAAATGGTTCATTTGAAATCAATTCCCATTGATTGATAGACTGAGCAGTCCACATAGTGGACTGGAGACTGGGAAACAGAGTTAATCCTTTGGATATTCTGACATTCTTGGAAAAACAGATTCAAATAACATTGCCAACAAGGCTCTGTGTTACAGAGCTGTTTAGTAAATGTCTACAATGTGCTCTATCTAATCATCAAGAGAAACTGACAGGACTGGGAAGAAATAAAATCACTTAATTCCCTCTTTTGAAAATTGCCTATCTGCTGCATAATCCTCAGCTTGATCCCCAGACTGCAGTGAGTCATCTGAAACCCATGCTCAATACCAACACTAGCAAGAAGGAAAGTCAACAGCTTTTGCTTCTGATTATTTTACAATGACTATATGGCGAGACATTATTGAGTGGGTGGTCAGACCCAAAAGAACAGAAGTTTATCAAAAATCGATGAGGATGAAAAAACCCATTGGTTCTCTTCTCTTCCCTTTGAGCTGTGTTGTGTATTCAGGAAAAAGACACAAATCTGACAATAAATAAAACAAACTAAAAATGAGTGTACTAATTACCATTTCTTATGAAGTTAAGAGCTGCCTGGTGGAGTTTCGCAGGAATTCTCTGCAATAAATTTACAGGATTTCAATCCACATGTCCGGAAATTCAAAATTACTTTAAATTGTTTGACTCTACTTCAAATAGAGGTTTCAGGAAGTGACCAACAGTTATCTTTCATTAGAGCTTTCAAGCATGCAAATAAAACACGAACCTTTCCCGATATAATTGTAGTTTATATTTTAAAGTATGATGCAGAAAAAGATGGCCACAAATCAGTTTGTGAAGTGTTCTCAATTCTTTTTATGTAAATGTAAGCAGCTTCGTATTGTGGGCTGAGTCTGATTAAGTCTCAGTCTCTAATCAACTGCAAGTTAAAGTTGTCTGAAGATTTGGTCTGCTTAGCGTTCTAATGCAAAGCAGAATTTTTTTATTCTATACATCATGGGCCTTTCTTTCTGTAGTCTTAATAAAAGACAGATATTTCTAACTTTTACTTTAAAAACCAGTTGCTCAATATTTTAAAAATTCCATTTATTGCTCTGTTTATGTGGACTTCAATTGATTTAAACTGTATTAAGCAATGATTAATAGAATTATCCTGAGCCCTAATGTAAAACAGATGATATTTTTCATGCTTATTTTGTAATCAAATGCTTCATCCTCAATTAAACACAATAAAGGTGAATGTAATAGATGAATCAAGTAAGCAGTATTGAGTACTGTAGCATTTCAAGGCCAGAACAAAACCAATGATATCTAAACTGGCTTGGTCATGTTCAACAGATGGATGAAGGTTGTATACTCAAAATTTCCTTTATGGTGAAAGGGCCACTGGTGATGACCTGCAAGACGTGCATGTCTCCACTACAAGATGACATGTTAAATGACGAAGGTAACATAATTAGCACTGACAACTGGGAGACAACTGCCAACAGCCATAATCTCTGGGGGCGTGCTATTTGGGAGGGACATTGAAAGAGGCCAGCAAAAATGAATAGTCCTGCTGGCAGAGAGGAGGTTTTGAAGAAAACAGAGGCCAGCAAACCTTTCAACCTCTGAGTCAAGTGTCTTCCTCAGAGATAGTGATTGTCAGAATTAGACTCCTAATGCCAGGAGACACTTAGCACATAACTGAGGTACTGAGGAGCAACCCATCTTTTCACAAGACTGACAGCTGCTAAAGGAACTGCAAGGTCCGAACAGGGGGTTTAGAAACAAAACTTGTCTACCACATAAAAATTTACTATAGGCTGTCATTATTATACAATTACAAGCTTAAAATCCACTGCCATAGAAGCCCTTTAAAAGTAGCAGATTGCTGTAATTTGTCTCAACATTCCTGTTTTGGGTAATTGTTTGCCAGCATGTGTTCTGCGGTGGACAGTCAGTTTCCACGCAACACTCTTGCTTGTTCATTGTAGTTATGAACAGTTGAACATTTCTCTTGACCCCTGCAGGCCTTTACATGAGTCATAAGTTCATTTCCTCTTCGTGGAGCCTTGAACATTGTCCCAAATGGCAAAAACGTCACCTACTCATCAGAAAGGCTCGGAAAAAGCAAAAAGTCCTTTTAGGTTGAATAATACAAGATATATTAGCATTGGTGGCAGTTCTAAAAAGGTTCACTGGGCTGATACCAGATATAGAGGAATTCGTTAATGATGAGATATTGAGTAGTTTCGGCCTGTATGCATTGGAATTTAGAAGTCTGAGAGGCAACCTAGTTATACAGTCATAGAGCCATAGAGATGTACAGCACGGAAACAGACCCTTCGGTCCAACTCGTTCATGTCAAGCAGGTATCCTAAATTAATCTAGTCCCATTTGCCAGCACTTTGTCCATATCCCTCTAAAACTTTTCTATTCATGTACCCATCCAGATACCTTTTAAATGCTGCAATTGTACCAGCTTCCATTACTTTATGGGCAGCACGGTTGCACAGTGGTTAGCACTGCTGCCTCATAGCGCCAGAGACCCGGGTTTAATTCCCACCTCAGGTAACTGTCTGTGTGGAGTTTGCACATTCTCCCCGTGTCTGCGTGGGTTTCCTCCGGGTGCTCCGGTTTCCTCCCACAGTCCAAATAAATGTGCAGGTTAGGTGAATTGGCCATGCTAAATTGCCCGTGGTGTTAGGTGAAGGGTAAATGTGGGGGAATGGATCTGGGTGGGTTGCTCTTCGGAGGGTCGGTGTGGACATGTTGGGCCAAAGGGCCTGTTTCCACACTGTAAGTAATATAAACTTCCTCTGGCAGCTCATTCCATACATGTACCACCCTCTGTGTGAAAAGGTTTCCCCTTAGGTCTCTTTTATATCTTTCCCCTCTCACCATAAACCTATGCCCTCTAGTTCTGGTCTCCCCCACCCAGGGAAATGACTTTGTCTATTTATCCTATCTATGCCCCTCATGATTTTATAAACCTCTGTAAGATCACCGCTCAGCCTTTGACGCTCGAGGGTAAACAGCTCCAGCCTGTTCAGCATCTCCTTATAGCTCAAATCCACCAACCCTGGCAACATCCTTCTAAATCTTTTCTGAACCCTTTTCAAGTTTTGCAACATTCTTCCAATAGGAAGGAGACCAGAATTGCATGCAGTATTCCAATAGTGGCCTAACCAATGTCCTGTACAGGCACAACGTGTCCTCCCAACTCCTGTACTCAATACTCTGACCAATAAAGGAAAGCATACCAAATGCCTTCTTCACTATCCTATCTACCTGCGACTCCACTTTCAAGGAGCTATGAACCTGCACTCCAAGGTCTCTTTGTTCAGCAACACTCCCTAGGACCTTAGCATTAAGTGTATAAGTCCTGCTAAGATTTGCTTTCCCAAAATGCAGTACCTCACACTTATCTGAATTAAACTCCATCTGCCACTTCTCAGCCCATTGGCCCATCTGGTCAAGATCCTGTTGTAATCTGAGGTAACCCTCTTCGCTGTCCACTACACCTCCAATTTTGGTGTCATCTGCAAATTTACTAACTATACCTCCTATGTTCACATCCAAATCATTTATATAAACAATGAAAAGTAGTGGACCTAGCACCGATCCTTGTGGCACTCCACTGGTCACAGGCCTCCACCACCACCCTCTGTCTTCTACCTTTGAGCCAGTTCTGTATCCAAATGGCTAGTTCTCCCTATTTCATGAGATCTAGTCTTGCTAATCTGTCTCCCATGGGGAACCTTATCGAACGCCTTACTGAAGTCCATATAGATCACATTAACCACTCTGCCCTCATCATCCTCTTGGGTACTTCTTCAAAAAACCTAATCAAGTTTGTGAGACATAACTTCCCATGCACAAAGCCATGTTGACTACCCCAATTGGTCCTTGCCTTACCAAATACATGCACATCCTGTCACTCAGGATTCCCTCCAACAACTTGCCCACCTTCAATGTCTTTGAAACATACTGCTTCTTAGGGTACTTGCCAGGGTAGATGCAGAAAGAATCTCAGAGTAAGGGGGTCACCCATATGAGACAAATGGGCAGGAATTACATCTTTCAGAGAGGAGTGAATCTGTGGAATTCTCGACCACAGAGGATCTTTTAAGGCTGTGTCATTAAATATATTCGACGCTGAGATAGACAAATTTAAATCAACAATGGAATTAAATGCTTAGGGAAAAATCAGGATAGTAAATTTGAAGAGTATCCAATCAGATTTAACTCATTGAATGGTGGAGCAGTCTCGATGGGCTGAATGGTCTACTTCTTCTCTTATGTAATACAAATTTGTGGAGAAAAAAATCCGTTGTAGCACTGTTTTTTAAAAAAAAGGACACTCGCTATTGGAATGCATAGATTCACAGGCCTAGTGGTGTGTTTCCAATTTCAGTAGGCTACATTGTCTGAGAGCTGGAAAGGTTTATTTGATTGCTGACCCCTTCTGAATGCTTGGCTGGGTTTCAAAAGCTCAAGAACCACATCTCAAAAAGGATTATGTAAACAGTTTGACTATTTTAAGAAGTTATTAAATCATTAACTACCTTTAAGGTTAGTGAAATAAATTTTCTTCTTTTTTACAGTCAGATTACCAGTGAGGAGATTTAAATACTCTTAATTGGTTTTGAAGAAGACATGTCTTTGTTCAATATGGCATATATGAATGATAGCACTATTTTTTTGAAGTTTTAATCCTTTGCAATTTCCATTCAGAAGATTACCTGAGGATTTCCCATACAATATACTAGGTGACTAGCTATGGAGGATATATATGGTGGAGGGGTGGTTGGGTGGGATTTGGAATCATATATGGGCATGTATGCGGCTTGACTGCCCCATTTGACACTCATATGTAAATGTGATGTAAATAGAGTATTAAATAGAGGTGGGTGTTCCAGCCTTGCCGTTTTCCTGCTTCCACTGTCACTTTTGGCAGACCTCCAGAGGAATTCTCCAGATTTTTCTTTGCCCTGATTTTTTCTTTTGCATCTGTAGTTTTTTTTAAGTAAATTCATTCACAGAATGTGTGCATTGCTGGCTGGGTCACCATTTGTTGGCCTTCTCTAATTGCCCAGCATCAACCATGTTACATTGTGTCCTGAGTCCCAAGAAGGTCAGGCCAAATAAAGATGACAAATTTCCTTCCCTGAAGAACATTTGAGAGTCAAATAGATTTTTTTCAGCAATTGGCAATGGTCACCATTAGGGCAGCTCTTTATTCCAGATTTTACTGAGTTTAAATCTACTATGGCAGATGTGAGATTCAAACCCACATCCCCAACAGTTCTGGATTGCTAGTCCAGTGACATAACGAATGTACCACTGCCTTCCCTTGAAAATGACGTGGAGATGTTGGAGTTGGACTGGGGAGGACAAGGTCAAAAATCAAACAACACCAGGTTGTAGTCCAACAGGTTTATTTGAAATTGCAAGCATTCAGAGCTCAGCTCCTTCCTCAGGTGTGGTATAATAGTTGGGTATAAGATATAGTATTTAGAGTCATAGAGATGTACAGGATGGACAAGGACCTTTCGGTCCCACTCATCCATGCTGACCAAATGTTCTAAATTATTCTAGCCCCATTTGCCAGCACTTGGCCCATATCCCTCGAAACTCTTCCTATTTATAGACCCAGATGCCTTTTAAATGTTGTTATTGTACCAGCCTCCACCACTTCCTCTGACAGCTCATTCCATTCATGCACTACTCTCTGTGTAAAAAAAAATGTCCCTTAGGTCCCTTTTATATCTTTCCCCTCTCACACTAAACCTACACCCTCCAGTTCTGGACTCCCCCATCCCAGGGAAAAGACCTTGTCTGTTTATCCAATCCATGCCCCTCATGATTTTACAAACTCTATAAGGTCACCCCTCAGCCTCGAGGCTCCAGGGAAAACAGCCCCAGTCTATTCAACCTCTCCCTAGAGCTCAAATCCTCCAACCCTGGCAACATCCTTGCAAATCTTTTCTCAACCCTTTCAAATTTCACAGCATCCTTCCTATAGCAGGGAGACCAGAATTGCACACAGTATTCCAAACATGGCCTAACCAATATCATGTACAGTCTCAACATAAACTCCCAACTCCTATATTCAGTGCACTGACCAATAAAGGAAAGCATAACAAATGCCTTCTTCATTATCCTATCTACCTGCGACTCTACTTTCCTGCTCTCCAAGGTCCCTTTGTTCAGCAACACTCCCCAGGACCTTACCATTCAGCGTCCAAGTCCTGCTCTGAAGTTAACAACTTTAAAATTAGCTGCCCTTGTTGAATCCTTTAATCAGTTAGGAGATAGACTGCTGATTAAAATCACTCATACACACATTCACAAACCACATGCTGGGGTTGGGGGGGGGGGGGGAGGAGTTATTTAAATCAAGATCCTTTTCTGTCAAAGAAATAAAACCTGACCTCAGTTTAAAGCATTGACAGATTCAAAGCGGGACCTCACACCTAAAGTGCATTGTCTAAACTGAGATGTCACCTCTTGTACCTTGATAAAACCTTTAATTATTGAGGGACAAGGAATTTGAAAGCAATCTGGATTTTGCATATTAATCAGCAGGATGCCCCCTTACTGATTAAAAGATTAAACAAGGGCAGCTAGTTTTGAACTTGTTAATGTTTTGCTTATAAATACGTGTCTTCTACCTCCCTATCATACTACGTCTGAGGAAGGAGCTGAGCTCCTTCCGTGGGCGGCACGGTGGCACAGTGGTTAGCACTGCTGCCTCACAGCGCCAGAGACCTGGGTTCAATTCCCGCCTCAGGCGACTGACTGTGTGGAGTTTGCACATTCTCCCCGTGTCTGCGTGGGTTTCCTCCGGGTGCTCCGGTTTCCTCCCACAGTCCAAAGATGTGCAGGGTCAGGTGAATTGGCCATACTAAATTGCCCGTAGTGTTAGGTAAGGGGTAAATGTAGGGGTATGGGTGGGTTGCGCTTCGGCGGGTCGGTGTGGACTTGTTGGGCCGAAGGGCCTGTTTCCACACTGTAATCCAATCTAATCTAATCTAATCTTACAATTTCAAATATGCCTGTTGGACTCTAACCTGGTGTTGTTTGATTTTTGACCTTGTCCCCTTGAAAAGGATTAAGTAGATGACGGAGATTAGTGGTGTTAAATCACGAGTGGAGAGCTTGATAGATCAATTGTTTGCTGTCTTTTTCACACATGCACGTCATGACCTCTCAGATGACTGAAGCCAGTCTAGGAGATTGCATTGACCAGTGTACATTAACACTAAGTTACTTATATTTGATGTTTCTGTTTCAGTTTGAACACATTTGAATGATATAACTGGACTCAAGATTAATGAATAGTCAAAACGACTTGGATTCCAAAAATAATTTAGCCAAAATTGCAACAGCAGAGATTTTGACTTTGAATGGGATAATATACCAATTATATCAGCTGCTCTCTGAAACCTGGCCATTAGAATGTTGGGATTCTGTTAGCACATTAATTAGCCAAAGGCAGCATCATAACTGTGCTTATTTCTTTCCTGAACTGAAGGTCACACATGCACATTGAAACATTTAAGCAGGAGTTCTTACAGCTCCTGTAGAGGCTTTGAGGGGAACCCTAACTGAATTTTTCTTGCCTGCTTGCATTATCCCAACCATAATTCCAGCCAAAAACAATTGGCTCAGCATTACAGGAGCTGAATCTGGAAATGTCTTTTTCTAAGGGTATAGGAGCACAGCTGGTACTGTCATTACCAACTGAGATGTCAGGCAGACAAGCACTAAGAGCTGAATGAGTTTTAATGCAACAGATTCTCTTGTATCTAATCTGTTTTTTATAAGAAAAATGAACTTGTTCTAAATTAGATTATCTGATTTTGCAAAGACCACAGACATTTTCTGGAAGGAAATAAAGAATACCATTCCTGTCAATGTACCTGAGTGAATAGCTGATGCAAAGCAAGATGTGTCACATGGTAGATCAGTTTAATCTTTATTAGACAATGACTGTTGAACAAGACTGCAGTAGGAGTCTGAGAAGTTTAACGCTGCAGATTCTGAAGTCTTGTTCATCATCCTCAAGTTGGAAATCAGCAGGAAATAGAATGATAATCAGATTTATATGCAAACCAAACTGTTAACTTTTATTCTGATCTGACAATATGCTACTGGGTGAAATATGAAAGCACAGAGTTTATGTTAAAATCTTCACTGCACTATTAAAGTAATTTTTTGTGTGAAATGCTTTGATGTGATGAATGTAAATATTGTCAAAAGATCCATTTTTAAACATTAATTGCTGGAGTCATCCTGCTGTTCTACTTCATTAACGCCACACTATACTTTGCAATGCTCAGTTTGGAGATCATAATGCTTTGTTTTTTTCCTCTCAATATCAGCAGCACAAGAAGGTTTCCTGAGGGGTTGAAATGTGGAATTAATTCCTGCAACATCAGCTAACCTAAATTTCCAGTTCTTTGACTCACTCAATGTTGGGGTCAGTAGAGCACTGGAAACCTAGAGTCCAGAATTTCCTCAGAAACTGGAATGTTTTGACTTTAATGTGTCTGCATATTTCTGTGCATGCGAGAGCAACATCAGCTACAGGTTTCCCTGCTTGAAGTCCAATCATATAAGGGGCAGTCCAGAAGAGTTGCAAGACCAAATAGATTCATGTCATGTGCTTGGTATGTATGAGTAGAGTGAAGATTCAACCCAAGGGAATGTCCATGCTGAGGTGTGGTAGCACTAATCTCAAGTTAAGGTCAGAAGTCACACAACACCAAGTTATAGTCCAGCAGGTTTATTTTAATCACAAACTATTGGAGCACTACTTCTTTGTCAGGTGAGGTGAAGAGAAGCACACAGGCACAGAATTTATAGGCAAAGAGATCAAAAGATTGTACAAATAGTGTGTGTGGAGTGTTGACAGGCTGACTAATAAGTCTTTGCAGGTGATCAAAAGTGTCAAATGGTGTGAGTAAAGCATCAACAATTGAATATCTAGTGAAAGGATGGCCTACAATCTGATTAATTGAAGCAGAGAGATAATTGCATAAAAATCATAATAAGATGTTGCTTAAGACAAACCAAACAGCTAGAATAACATGCTCAGTGTATGAGTCACATGCCGAGGGTCTAACCAAAGTAACAAGTAATCCAAAACTGTACAATCTGATTAAGGTAGAGATATCATAACAAGCTATCAAAGTGATGGTGTCATCACTGATTAAGTGGAAATTAATGAAGATTTTACAGATACAGAGCAGTGCGATGGGGTTACATATAGCACAACATAAATCTAAAGTCATGGTAGTGGGGTTGGGGTACGTATCAGCTGTTGATGGGCTGACTCTTGCCTGGGAGGATAGACAGAGGAGTAGGGATTCCAAATCTGAGGCCCCAAGACGCATTCTGGTGGGGGTTGGGCTAGGAAATCAGAGACCTTAGTAAAGGAAGAAATTGAAAGCTTTATTGGGAAATGTCAGGGTGAATGTTGAAAAGCTTGAGGGTGGTGAATTGTGGATCTGGGCAATAGAGCAAGCTCTAAGATGTCAAATGGAAACCTGCTGTTGGGGTAGGCAAAGTGTCATCATAGGAATGTTGTAGGCTTTGTAGGAACACTGTGGGGAGAGGTCAGAAGCCCCTTGGAGAAGATTAGGAGTGTGTATGTGTATGTTCAAACCTAGAGTGCCAATATGGAATGACTTGGCTGCATGGTCCACTCGCTGGCCAGGCTGACTAAAATAAAAAAATGGACCTAATGGTTAGTGTGTTGAAAATTAATAGATAAAACTTTTTGGGTGGAATTTGGAGCAGCAAAATGAATAATTTGCCATAATTTCAATTCAATCCAAATGCTTCTCATACAATTATCAACCACTCTTGCCTTAAAACATGAATCTACGAAGATCTGATTAAATTAACGAAAATACAGATGACACTGATTCCATTATGTTGACAATCCTGCACTGGGATGCAATTAGTCTGAATTCCAACACCCACTTCTCAGAGTAATGAGTAACAGACACTTAAATAGGGCCAAGTTTTCGGCTTTTTTCCCCTCCTTTCTCTCTTAGTCATTCCAGTGCAATGCCAAACCATCACATTGCCAGACAAAGAAACCATTCACAGTCTTCACTGTGGAGCCAGAAAGTGAATGAGAGTCAGGAGATGCAGGAAGGGAAATGGAAAGTTTTGTGATAAAGGAAAAGCAGTGCTGGAGAGAAAGAAAGAGATATGATAGAAAGGGAAATGGGTGGGGGAATAGGAAGACTGAAAGAAGTCAAGGACCCCACTGAAAGTAGAATCAATCAGAAGGCACAGACTGGCATACCAAATGTACAAAGGCCATTCATTGTGAAACAAGAGACTGAGAGGGATGAAGAAGTATTTAAATATGAAATATCATTCGAGTTGTATAACATATTCTAAAAATATCCAAACTCAACTTTTACATACTTGTCTGAGGCAAATTCTGAGCACTATGTAGAACTGATAGACATGACATTCAAAGACAGTCTTGCACACTTCACATGCTATGGAAGTCCAGTTGATATGTGTCCATTGTTTTAATTTGTACATAGTTCATAATCATGCATGGACAAAAGTCCATAAAAGAGGCTTTTTATAAATCTGTCCAAGCCAATTATAGCGTGAAATAAAAGCTGATTGGATGAAATAGGTAGTGCTGGCAAGGCACGAATTGAGAAGATGGTGGTGACCTGCCTTCCTGAACTGCTGTGGTCATTGTGTGGTAGGCACACTAACAGTACTGCAGGAGTACTGAGCTGAAAAATGTGTTGCTGGAAAAGCGCAGCAGGTCAGGCAGCATCCAAGGAGCAGGAAAATCGATGTTTCAGGCATAAGCCCTTCTTCAGGAATGAGGAGGTTGTGCCAAGCAGGCTAAGACAAAAGGTAGGGA
This sequence comes from Chiloscyllium plagiosum, assembly GCF_037043375.1. NCBI lineage: Eukaryota > Metazoa > Chordata > Chondrichthyes > Orectolobiformes > Hemiscylliidae > Chiloscyllium > Chiloscyllium plagiosum. The sequence continues at coordinate 14,757,317 of NW_028270145.1, read as the reverse complement.
GGAGGGACTTGGGGGAGGGGCGTTGGGAATGCGGTAGGTGGAAGGAGGTTAAGGTGAGGGTGATAGGCCGGAGATGGGTTGGGGGCGGAGAGGTCAGGAAGAAGATTGCAGGTCAAGAAGGCGGTGCTGAGTCCGAGGGTTGGGACTGAGATAAGGTGGGGAGAGGGGAAATGAGGAAGCTGGAGAAATCTGCATTCATCCCTTGTGGTTTCTAGGCGGAAGATGAGGCGCTTTTCCTCCAGGCGTCGTGTTGCCATGGTCCGGTGATGGAGGAGGACAAGGACCTGCATGTCCTTGGTGGAGTGGGAGGGGGAGTTAAAGTGTTCAACCACAGGGCGGTTGGGTTGGTTGGTGCGGGTGTCCCAGAGGTGTTCTCTGAAACGTTTCGCAAGTAGGCGGCCTGTCTCCTCAATGTAGAGAAGGCCACACGGGTGCAGCGTATGCAGTAAATGATGTGTGTGGAGGTGCAGGTGAATTTGTGACGGATATGGAAGGATCCCTTGGGGCCTTGGAGGGAAGTGAGGGGGGAGGTGTGGGCGCAAGTTTTTCCTTTCTTGCGGGTTAAGGGGAAGGTGCTGGGAATGGAGGTTGGGTTGGTGGGGGGTGTGGACCTGACGAGGGAGTCGCGGAGTGAGTGGTCTTTCCAGAATGCTGATAGGAGAGGGGAGGGAAATATATCCTTGGTGGTGGGGTCTGTTTGGAGGTGGCGGAAATGACGAAGGATGATACAATGTATCTGGAGGTTGGTGGGGTGGTAGGCGAGGACCAGTGGGGTTCTGTCCTGGTGGAGGGGCGGGGTTCAAGGGCAGAGGAGCGGGAAGTGGAGGAGGTGCGGTGGAGAGCATTGTCAACCACGTCTGAGGGGAAATTGCGGTCTTTGAAGAAGGAGGCCGTTTGGGTTGTTCAGTATTGGAACCCTCCTGGGAGCAGATGTGGTGGAGGCAAAGGAATTGGGAATATGGGATGGCGTTTTTACAGGGGGCAGAGTGGGTGGAGGTGTAATCTAGGTAGCTGTGGGAGTCGGTCGCTTTATAGTAAATGCCCAAGATAGAAATGGAGAGGCCAAGGAAGGGGAGGGAGGAGTTTGAGATGGTCCAGGTAAATTTGAGGTCGGTGTGGAAGGTGTTAGTAAAGTGGATGAACTGTTCAACCTCCTCGTGGGAGCACGAGGTAGCGCCGATACAGTCAGCATTCTGGAAAGACCACTCCCTCCCCGACTCCCTCGTCAGGTCCACACCCCCCACCAACCCAACCTCCATTCCCAGCACCTTCCCCTTCAACCGCAAGAAATGCAAAATTTGCGCCCACCCCTACCCCCTCACTTCCCTCCAAGGCCCCAAGGGATCCTTCCATATCCGTCACAAATTCACCTGCACCTCCACACACATCATTTACTGCATCCGCTGCACCCGTGTGGCCTCCGCTACATTGAGGAGACAGGCCGCCTACTCGCGAAACGTTTCAGAGAACACCTCTGGGACACCCGTACCAACCAACCCAACCGCCCTGTGGCTGAACACTTTAACTCCCCCTCCGCCAAGGACATGCAGGTCCTTGGCCTCTTCCATCACCAGACCATGGCAAAATGACGCCTGGAGGAAAAGCGCCTCATCTTCCGCCTAGGAATCCTCCAACCACAAGGGATGAATGCATATTTCTCCAGCTTTCTCATTTCCCCTCCCCCCACCTTATCTCAGTCCCAACCCTTGGACTCAGCACCGCCTTCTTGACTGCAATCATCTTCCCGACCTCTCCGCGCCCACCCCCTCTCCGGCCTATCACCCTCACTTTAACCTCCTTCCACCTATTGCATTGCCAACGCCCCTCCCCCAAGTCCCTCCTCCCTACCTTTTATCTTAGCCTGCTTGGCGCAACCTCCTCATTCCTGAAGAAGGGCTTATGCCCGAAACATCGATTCTCCTGCTCCTTGGATGCTGCCTGACCTTCTGCGCTTTTCCAGCAACACATTTTTCAGCTCTGACCTCCAGCATCTGCAGTTCTCACTTTCTCCTTGCAGGAGTACTATCAGTTACAGGTAAACACATTTCATACCTGTTGGATTTTAAGTCTTATAGCATTTCTTTCAGTTCTACACTTGAAAAACATCAAGTCCAAATGTTGACATGACCTTGAAAGAAAGGTAGTGTAAAAAGAGTAATTGTCTCTTTTTAGTGGCAGAAGAGATGAAAATTAAAAAGGTATTTTCCCAAAATCAAATTTCAGTTTGTCATATGGGACATTGGAAACATTCAGCCCATATACAAAATACCAACTGTTAGTTCCAAATGGCCAAGCAGGTAGACCCATCAGCCAGAGTGCCAGCTGAACTGACCTTCCCCTAAATACCTGATGCATGATTTCACTTCAAATGCTTAAATTTAACAGCATGTACCTGAATTACGAGAATGAGAGGTGTGCAAGAGGTTGCATAAAATATTGGTAGCCAGCCCACATGTCACACTCGCACTGCATCACAACATAAGGTCAGAATTGGGGGCATTTGATGATGATTACAAAATACCCAGTACCATTCACAACTTATCAGGTATTGAAGCAGTCCATGTCCATATGCAATAAAATGTGGAAAACATTCAGGTTTAATCTGAGAAATGACATGCCATGTTGCTGACTGCCTCGCAGTACCACAAACTTGCCTAGCCCCACAAAGTTGCGCACTCAGTTGCATGTCATTTTAATTTTCCACCTTGCTCCCACTCCAATCTTTCTGTCCTTGACCTCATGCTGTGTTTGCTTAACATTCATTACAAGTACAAGAAACAGTCACTCGTCTTTCTACTGAATGTTTTGCAGCTTTTCTCAATCCATTGTTGAGCTGAATAATTTTAGATTGTGACGTCTGCTTTTATAATTTATATTTCTCTGCTGGTTTGATATCTTTCTTACCACCTTTAGTATTATGCCAACCCCACATCCTCTAAACACAACTTACTTATCATCTTCGGCCTTGTATAAGAACATAAGAACTAGTAGCAGGAGTAGGCAATTCAGCACGTTGAGGCTGCTCTGGCATTCAATATGATCATGGCTGATCTCATCTCGGCCTCAACTCCACTTTCCTGCCTACTCTCTGTAAGGATTCTCAGAATGGGCATTGTCGGGGTAACCTTCACCTTGGTTATGGCTACCATGCTCAGCTCTGCCCTGTTACTCTTCGGAATTTTTGGGATATTACACATATCTTCCACTGTGAAGACTGAAGCAATGTAGGAGTATGGGTGGGTTGCGCTTCGGCGGGGTGGTGTGGACTTGTTGGGCCGAAGGGCCTGTTTCCACACTGTAAGTAATCTAATCTAATCTAATCTAATCTAATCTAAACAAGGCATCAACCCCTCTACTCTTCCTACCAAAGTGCATGACCTCACACTTTGCTATGTTGTACTCCATCAGTCACTTCTTGGCCCACTCTCATAACCTGTACAAACCCTTCTGCAGCCTCCCCACTTCCTCAATGCTACCTATTTCTCTACCTATCATTGTATTATCTGCAAACATAACCAGAATGTCTTCAGTTCCTTCATCTTTATTGTTAATGTATAAAGTGAAAAGTTGTGGTCCCAACACTGAGCCTTGTGGAACACCACTTGTCACTGGTTGCCATCCTGAGAAGGACCCTTTAATCCCACTCTTTGCTTTCTGCCAGACAGCCAAGCTTCTGTCCATGCTAGCACCTTGCCTCTAACATCATGGATCCTTATCTTACTCAGCAGTCTTCTGTGCAGCCCCTTGTCAATGGCCTTCTTGACGCCCAGGTAGATAACATCCATTGGCTCTCCTTGGTCTAACCTGCTCGTTACTTCCTCAAAGAATTCTAGCAGATTTCTCACGCATGAACTCCCCTTGATGAAACCATGCTGACTTTGCCCTTTTTTTCCCCATACACTTCCAAATATTCAGAAATCTCATCCTTCACAATGGATTCCAGGATCTTACCCACAACTGAGGTTAGGCTAATTGGTCTGTAATTTTCCATCTTTTGCCTTATCCCATTTTAAATAGGGATGTCATGTTAGCCATTTTCCAGTCCTCTGGGACCCGGCTTGATTATGGCAATTCCTGAAAGATCACCACTAATGCCTCCACTATCTCCTTTAAAACACTGGGGTGTAGTCCATCTGGTCCAGGTGATTTATCCACCTTCATGCCATTCAGATTTTCCCGCACCTTCACCTTGGTTATGGCCACCATACTCAGCTCTGCCCCGTTACTCTCCTGAATGTTTGGGATATTACACATACCTTCCACTGTGAAGACTGAAGCAAAGTAATTATTTAGTTCCTCAGCTCTTTCCTTGTTCCCCACAACTATGTCTCCAGCATCATTTTCCAGTGGCCCATTGTCCACTTTTGCCTCTCTTTTGCCCTTTGTATATCTAAAGAAACTCTTACAGTCTTCCTTTATATTACTGGCTAGCTTATCCTCATATTTAATCTTCTCCCACCTTATTTCTTTTTTTGTTGCCCTCTGTATGTTTTTGTAAGCTTCCCAATCCCCTGTTTTCCCACTGCCCTTTGCCACATTATGTGCCTTCTCTTTTGAGTTTATGCTATCCCTGACTTCCCTAGTCAGCCATGATTGCCTCATCCTCCCTGTGCCATGCTTCGTCTTCTTTGGGATGAGTCTCTGCTGTGTCTCCTGAATTACCCCCAGATTCTCCCATCATTGCTGTATTCCTGCTAGGCTCCTTTTCCAGTCAATAGCTTCAAATCGTGTTGGTGTGTGGCTTGGTGAGGAACTTGCAGGTCATGATGTTCCCACATATCAGCTGCCTTCATCCTTCTAGGTGGTGGAGATTTTAGACTTGAAAGATGCTGTTGAGATATTTGATAAGGTGTTGTTGTCCATATGTAGGTAGTATTTAAGACAGTACTGTATGCCAGTGGTGAAGAGTGTGAACTTCGAAAGTGGTGTATGGATACCAATAAAGGGACTGCTTTATCCTGGATGAAACCAGGCTTCTTGCATGTTGTAGAAATTGGACTCACCAGACAAGTGGGAAGTATTCCTTCCTGATTTGTGCCTTTGGATGCTGGACAGGACTTTGTGGTGAGTTACTCACCACAGAATTGATAAGCCTCTGACCTGCTCTTGTATTTATATGGCTGGTCCCAGTCAGTTTTTTGTCTGTGGTAACCCCAGGATTTTGACACTGGGGTCGCAGTGATCGCAATGCCAGTGAACATCAAGAGGTGATGGTTAGACTCACTCTCTTATTGAAGATGGTCACTGCCTGACGCTTGTGTACACAAATGCTGCTTGTAAATGATCATGTTTTATTTTTTACTTTTCACAGATTCCTTTCTGGCATATTAGTCGATTTCAACAAGACATTTTAGCATTCTGCCACTGCTAGAAATCATCTTCCTCAACCACAGTTTCAGTTGGCCTTAACACTGGATAACAGTTATAAAGCAGTTACATCAGTGGACAATGGAGCTTTTACTGTACAGTTGGCATTAATTCCACACAAAATTGGCAATCTGAGTTTATGTCTCTTGAGTACAAGTTTGATTAGTATGACTACTAGTGTACCGAATCAAGTACAAGAAACCTCAGAGTTGCCAGGAAAACTGCAACCTAAAGAAGTTTCCAATTCACATAAAATGGCAAGAGCAAAATAATAGATAAACAGATTTTCTCATGAAATATCTTGAGTATTCAAACGATTCAATTGCTCCAACTAAAATTGTATTTTTTAATGGTATCTGCAACAAATCTGGAATCAATGTCATTCAAAAGCCTAAGAATCTTTATATAATAATCATAAAATTCTACACATTGATTTGGGTTGGACTTTGTACTAACAGACCTGAATTTTCCATTGACCAATGTCCTGGAGAAGTGAATTTACTAATTTGTCATCATTTATGTCATTTAAATGTCCCTTGAGGTTTTTCCACTGAAATCCTATATAAAATAGGAGCATTGTGTATGTAGTACTGAGTAATCAGAATTCAGTTTTTAGATGGTGCTGGCTTTTAAAGATTTGGGCCAATAACAGATATGTGGGGAAGTATTTAATTATCTTAGCTGAGTATCAACTCTCCTCTTATATCAGTGGTTATCTTGTCCCCGTATTGAGAATGCCTTCCATTGCAAATTCCAACAAAGGCAGAGAAAGGACTAGAGTAGAAAATAATGATATGATATAGCAATATCTTTATTGCTGTGCTTTGCCAGAAAGATGGGTTGGAGTTGTTAACTCAAGACTTTCAAAAACACCTACTTCCAGATAAGATCTTAACACTTGTTCTTTCATTTCCAGAAACCTCATAACTGCTGCCCAAAGTCACCTGGAAACATTGTTCAATTGCTTTTCTTCACAAACTTTGCTCAACCTTCTTGGAGATGCCAGATTGGTGATTGGGATCTTGCTAGATGGCACCTTTAATGTTAATGACAAAGATGAGAGATTAAGGCTGAAGGATTAAATCTGAAATAAAATTCCAGGGGAGTTGATTACACAGTTGTTCATTCCTTCAAGCAAGCAGCTTCTGTCAATCCGACATCTGACCAGGCTCAGAAATAGGTTTGTATGTTCTGTCTATGTATCAGCTTACTAAGTCAAGATGGAAATTCAATTCTAGGTAAGCCTAAAAATCCTAAACCAATGCCTAGGCTGTGCAGCAAAGACAAAAATGAAAATACAAATTTTCTGGTTTAGAAACATCAAGTTTCAGTGCTCTGGCATGAAAAGTCATCCACTTTCAACTCAGTATACACAAGGCAAGCCTGATTGACCATGAGATACTCTAGGTTGATGTTGACATTCCTGCTATGCAGGAAACCAAATTAACCAATGTAGACTTCATGCATCAAGCCAGCTATACTTCTGTTGGTGTGCCAAGAGCACAGGTGACTATTATGAAATTGGTGTCAGCTTCACAGTCGTGCAATCAACTGAGGCATACTTCATCTTTTTGTATATATCAATTGGTAAGACCATTGTGTGTACTTACATACCAATGTTGTATGCCAACATCCCAGACATGGATCAATTCCATGGTTCGCTTATACTTCATTCTGGAACATATTCCAAATAGGAACGGTTTAGTTGTTCTAGTTGATGGGTACATGATTGGTCATGTAGACATTGTAACCAAAACATGTTTTAAGAGTTTGAGCTTTGGAAACAGCAGCCCTAGTCTGTCAAACACATTATAGCGAATTTGCCTTAATGAAATTCATATTATAGTAGAATGACCTGTGTTTGGTAAAGGTGGAATTTTCAAAAAAGATTGGTTGAGAGGTATTCAACAGAGAAGGCATCAATCATTGAAGCGAAAGCTTTTCTGAAGCATACCATAAACCCACCAACAGAGAGAATTGCATGTTCTGAAAGGAGCCAATGCAGACATAGAAAAGGACATTGGGTAGGCACTTTTGGAATATTGCATGCAATTCTGGTCTACCTCTTATCGGAATGGTGTTGTTAAACTTTAAAGGGTTCAGAAAAGATTTACAAGGATGTTGCCAGAGTTGGAAGGTTTAAGCTACAGGGTGAGGCTGAATAGGCTGTTTTCCCTGGACCATCGGAGGCTGAGGGGTGACCTTATAGAGGTTTATAAAATCATCAGGGGCATGGGTAGGGTAAATAGACAAAATCATTTCCCTGTGGTGGGTGAGTTCAGAAGACATAGGTTAAAGGTCAGAGGGGAAATATTTTAAAAGAACCTAAGGGGCAACTTTTTCACGCAGATGGTGATACGGTTATGGAATGAGCTGCCAGAGGAAGTGGTGGAGGCTGGTACAATTACAACATTTAAAAGGCATCTGGATGGGTAAATGAATAGAAAGGGTTTAGAGGGATATGGGCCAAGTGCTGACAAATGGGACTAGATTAGATTCGGATATCTGGTCAGTATGGACGAGTTGACTGAAGGGTCTATTTCTGTGCTGTACATTTCTATAACAAGTGGACGTTCAATGGATACGTAAGGGATCAACTTATGTCAAGAAATCCAAACTGTCTGTGGCCTTGGGAAACTGAGTAGATAGAATCACTCTAGTATGAAAGCAGGCTATTCAGCCCACCAAGTCCACACTGGATCTTTAAAGAATATCTCATCCAGACCCATTCTAATCCTGCATTCTCCATGGTTAATTCACCTACTTACATATCCCTGGACACTATAGACAATTTAACATGGCCAACCTGGTTAACCTACACATCTTTGGTCAGTGGGTGGAAACCCACACAGACACAGGGAGAACAGCAAATTCCACACAGACAGCCACCCAAGGCTGGAATTGAACCCAGGTCCCTGGCACTGTAAGGCAACAGCACTAACCACTGAGCCACTGTGCTGCCCCATTTGATCTGCTGAGATCAAAAGGGTGCTTGATCCTGCTATGACCAGGTTGCAGATTGGAAATCATCCTGTTAATTCTCCCTTTTCATCCCCTTAATAAGTGACTGAAAATAGAAAATGAAGTGGTTTCCCTCGCAAGAATCCTGAAATATATATTTGGAGCATTTATTACCGGTCTCCTTTACTTTTGGAAGTATGTCTGGAAATTATTGGTTAAATCGAAATTATAATCCTTGTGCATATTTGTGGATTTTATTGAAAGCTAATCCATTCCTTGGTTCTGACTGTTTGAGGTGTAGTTGCTGTGGAAATGGCAATGTGAACATAAACATTGATGCTGGAAGTTATAAGTAATAGGTTTAAATGTGTCACATAAAGGTATTGAAACTAGAGTATTTTTATACATTTTTTCCTTCCAGTTTTCACTTCTTTCCTCAAAGAGATGATTCATGGAGATTTTCAAATGCACTCTTTCCTATCTAAGGGAAGAAAACTCATTTCATTTACAAAGATTCAACACTGAAGCTTGGTAATCACTTCTAAACTATAGTCAGAAAAGTGTGACAAAGTAAATAATGCAGCTGGAAGAAGATTGGCCATCTTTAATGATAAATGCCCCTTTTAAAATGATTAAATGTGCAATGCTGTAACTGAGTAAATATAGTTGATGAATGAAGCAGTTAATAATGGGCACTGCTAAGAGCATTGCTTGTAAGTTGATGTGAATCATTTGAAAGTAAATATTAAAACCAGTTTCTCTCTTATAACTTAGTATTTCAAGAGACATCAAACAAATGCTGCCTTGATGTTAAAGGCAGTCACTCTCGACTCCCCTCTATAGTTCAGATCTTTTGTCCATGCTTGAATGAAGGTTATAATAAGATCAAGAGCTGAATAGTTTTGGAAAAATCAAAATAGAGCAGCAGTGTCCAGTTTATTATGAAGCAAGTGCTGCTTGATAGCACTATTGACTATCTCGTCCATCACTTTATTCGATAGTTGAGAGTAGACTGATGGGGCAGTAATCGGTGAGTTGAATTTGTCCGGGTTTTTGAGTACAGGACATACCTGGGAAATTTTTCACATTGTCAGGTAATTGCCAGGATTGTAACTGTACAGGAAAAACTTGGCTGTGGACAGAACTAATTCTGGAGCTCAAGTCTTCTTCACTGCTGCTAGAATGCTATTAGAATCCATAGCCTTTGCAGTACCTGCAGCGCCTTCAGCTGTTTCTTAATGTCATGTAGAGACAATTACCAAGACTGAAATAATGATGCCATTTAAAATAAAACAGAATAGTGTAAGGAGAGAAACACATACTATTAAGTCTGGCAAAACAGGAGCACTAATCAGTAGCATTGGTCTGGGATTATAAGAAATTGTTACAATTTGTTATGGAATTCTACAAAAATTGTAATAAAGTCTATAGTCTGTGGCAGAATTCCCAGAAAATTAATGTTGACCAGGCCATTACAGGAAGCATAACATAAAATTTGAAAGTTTATTTTGTGAAATAAATGGCAACATTTTGAAATAATTATAATGTGGTATTACTGAAAAAAATCAGATTAGAAATTAAATTTGGAATTAAATTAGAATTCTATGTTAATTCCTAAAAATAAAGAATTTCAGACTGTAGTCAGAAATGTGGATTCATTAGGGAATAGATTACCAGTGAAGAAAAGCAAAAGTAACACATATACCAAGAACTCAACCTGGTGAGAATATGTTTTCTGAAAGAAACAGTAGCATTAATGGAGCTCAGATATTGTGTGCTTTTGACTTAATGAGGAAACTCAAGTTGGCTTCCCTAAGGCAATGCCTTTAAAATTATTTAATTGTATATGAAGTGCATATGTCTTAGTCTTTAGTATTTATAAATTTCTGCCAGCAAGTTTGTCCCTAGTGATTCAATGATATTGTCTAGTCAGTCTCACTCAGAGTCAGAGTCATTCAACTGGCGTGCATATTGGAAACAGTCCAACTCAAAGGGAGAATGAGCAGTTTCTGTGCATTTTCTCTGGACATAAGTCATACTTGTATCACAGAGAGGTACAGATTCAGAATGGGTTTCATGTGACTGAGAACATACTGTATCATACAGCTGCATAAAGATGTAGATCAGTTCTGCATATGTGACAGAAATTTATTTACAAGAATTTCTCAAAGATGTCTGCAGCTCAAGATGTCTAATCCATGCTTAAAGCTTAGATTCCAGTATGTTTTATAGTTTGTTTACTTATCTCTAAGTCACCATGCCAGGCTTAACAAGTCAAACACAGTGATATCAATAGTAAAAAAGATTCATATAATCAAACACAGAACAATTGAACACAGCAGCCTGAATTTCTGCATCTTTCTCATTGGGAAAATGATGGCAGAGTCATAGAGATGTACAGCATAGAAACAGACCTTTCAGTCAAACCCGTCCATGCCGACCAGATATCCCAGCCCACTCTAGTCCCACCTGCTAGCACCTGGCCCATATCCCTCCAAACCCTTCCTATTCATATACCCATCCAAATGCCTCTTAAATGTTGCAATTGTACCAGCTTCCACCACTTCCTTTGGCAGCTCATTCCATACACGTACCCCCCTCTGCATGAAAAAGTTGTCGCTTAGGTCTCTTTTATATCTTTCCCCTGTCACCCTAAACTTATGTCCTCTAGTTCTGGACTCCCTGACCCCAGGGAAAAGACTTTGCCTATTTATCCTATCAATGCCCCTCATAATTTTGTAGATCTCTATAAGGTCACCCGTCAGCCTTCGATGCTCCACGAAAAACAGCCCCAGCCTGTTCAGCCTCTCCCATAAGCTCAAATCCTCCAACCCTGGCAACATCCTTGGAAATTCTTTTCTGAATCCTTTCAAGTTTTACAACATCTTTCCGAATTGCATGCAACTCTGGTCTCCTTCCTATCAGAAAGATGTTGTGAAACTTGAAAGGGTTCTATGGACATGAACATGCAAATGATTCAGAGCATGTGTAGCTCCCTAACCCACTCTGCCATTCAATAAGACCTTGGTCTTGATTCCACTTTACTGCCTAACCCCATTAAACATTGGCTGCCTTGATGGTCAGGAATCTTTCTACATCGGCCTTAAAATTATTCAGTGATTCTCCATCAAATACTTTCTGAGGAAGAGAGACCCTGAGATCCATTCATAGTGGATATGGAGTGAGTTGACATGGTAGATCTAAGTGCAAAAGATGATGTATAGGAGGATGTACAGGTTGACATAAATTGGCATAGATGCTGTAAAGAGTAATTGCAGACAAACAGAGGGACAGAAGTTGGCATCCAAGCAATGAAAGCCCATGGAGGTCTTTGGAACAATAAGTTGGCATGTGTCGGCATGGACAAGGGTTGAGGACTGTATAAATTATGATGTGTAGTGAGAGCTAAAGAGCTTTTTCTTTTAATGTTGTGCAAAGCTTGGACAAAGTGCTTGTGCACTTAGGCAAGCCTTCTGCTCAGAGCACCTCTGTAAAGTTTTTGGAGTTGCTGTTCATGACTCCAAGACTACCAGATCCCCAGATCAAAAATCCAAAGTTCTAAACCCTTTCTGCCCAGAATTGGTTTTGCTGAGTCAAGAAATGTGATTCCAAACTGGGAGACAAAATGATGGCTTCCATATTTCCTCCTTATAAAACTAAAAGCCATACTTTAAGTTAAGTCACACAAAAAGAAAGTAAATATGAAGCATTCAGCTTGTCCATTCACTCTAAGTTCATAAATATTCTTGAGACATAGTACCAAAGTCTCCTGAGGTCGAAGAACTGGAGGTCGGGTCTGTGTGATCAACTCGATGGGGCGAATGATCAACATCACAGTCTTTCATTAGAAAAGGAAATATATCCTCATAATCATCATTGTGAAATGTTTTTGTCTGCTCATGATCAAATGTCACACTTGTCACTTAGTGTTGTCTTCCAAGAAATAAGAATTGGTTTTGACCTAATGCTGTTCCAGACATGGATAATGCAAGCTTGTGGCTGGAGAATTTGCTGCCTGATGCAAATCTGATCACCAGCACCAAATCACAGCTCATTTGTCATAGTATGCTTTGATTTTACCTGGTCACTTCTCAATTTTATATTTTGCTTTAATTGATGTTGGTGGCTTGGGAATGGTCTGTAGCATGTGAAGTTATGACCAATCCTAATTGAGCTAGTGTCTTTCCAGTCAGAGAGTGCGGTATGGATTGATTGTGCAATGGGAAATTAATGGATTTGCCTAGGCCAGAAGAATATACAGACAAATTCCAAAATTAAACATCTTTCAACCCTTCTCTATTTTTGCAACTAAATTCTGTTAATTTTAAAAGTGGACAATCTTACTGGACTCATAAAATGGACAAAGATGATCACATAATCATATTTCCAAAAGCTTTTGAACCCCCTGCATTGTATAGACATTCCACCTAAAGGAGTACACATGAAGGCATTGACATAAATAACCAGGAAATGAGCCAGCTGCTTCCAGCCAGCTCTCAACAAAGGAAAATATCAAGATTCGTTATGGCAGAATGGGTGCTATATGCTTTTGTAGTTACCACATCACCTTGCAATGGAACCTCTAAATGGGGGATGTAATGCTAATTTAGCTCAATTACTTTACAATTAGCCACTAAAATGAGTTATCAGCACTCTGTGCCTGGCCTTGTCACATGACTGAAACTGGAACTGGGCAAAAGTGAGGACTGCAGATGCTGGAGATTAGAGTCAAGAGTGAGGCGTGGGAAAAACACAGCAGGTCAGGCAATGTCTGAGGAGCAGGAGAATCGACATTTCAGGCAAAAGCCCTTCATTAGGAGGGCTTGGAACCGGTTGAATTACTTATATATAAGTTTGTGCGAAGATTTGTAGCTCGGGTGCTCGTTGCTGTGGTTCTGTTCGCCGAGCTGGAAGTTTTTGTTGCAAACGTTTCGTCCCCTGGCTAGGCGACATCATCAGTGTTTGGGAGCCTCCTGCGAAGCGCTTCTTTGATGTTTCCTCCGGTGTTTATAGTGGTCTGTCCCTGCCGCCTCCGGTTGTCAGTTTCAGCTGTCCGGTATATTGGGTCCAGGTCGATGTGTTTGTTGATGGAGTTTGTGGATGAATGCCATGCCTCTAGGAATTCCCTGGCTGTTCTCTGTCTGACTTGCCCTATGATAGTAGTGTTGTCCCAGTCAAATTCCTAGAGGCATGGCATTCATCCACAAACTCCATCAACAAACACATCGACCTGGACCCAATATACCGGACAGCTGAAACTGACAACCGGAAGCGGCAGGGACAGGCCACTATAAACACTGGAGGAAACATCAAAGAAGCGCTTCGCAGGAGGCTCCCAAGCACTGATGATGTCGCCTAGCCAGGGGACGAAACGTTTGCAACAAAAACTTCCAGCTCGGCGAACAGAACCACAGCTACTTATATATAAATTCTGGGAATCTGAGTTAGTTGCTGTTTGACCACCAGAGGGAAAGCAGGATACCAGGTTGATTGCAGCCTACCTTGGACTCTGTAGCTATCTCCACATTTCTGTTGGGATGTTTTCTTTGCAAGAATGAAACCTCCTGCACCCAGCTGGCAAAATAATCTACGATTGAACACTGACCTCCAGGAAGTTGTGACCCATAAACCGATTTGTTTTCATACATCTGGATTTACCAAACTTGGAATTTACAATCTCTCCCATCCTGTCTTCCTTAACTTCCTAAGTGTTTATATGGAGTGGTAAAGCACTTTCACGATGTTTTGAATGTTAAATTTTCATAAACCCTATCACTGATTTCATCTTAAAGAATTTTGTTGAGAATTCATTTCAAATATTGAAATCCAAAAATAGATTTGGGGAACACGCTTAGACCTACTTTAGCATGGGATTGTAGTAAAAAGGGAAAAGAGTAAATCAAACGAAACCTTACTGTGGTAGGCTTAAGGGGGGAAAGTAATCATAATTTAAATTCACCCCTTTTCCCCTTTGCCCGTGACAGATTGTTCAAACATTCTCCACTTTGATATACCAGTTCTCAGACTATCCTTTATCCAATTATTCAATTGTACAATATCACCAGAGACCATAGATTGTATCACAACCTTAGATGATGATGAATTTATACCTTGACCTGAATGGAAACAGCCATTGTCTATGATGATGGTCTGGAGTAAAGCATATCATAGGGCATTCCATGGAGCTGCAGCACATCTTTGTCAGTAACAAAAGTTGGAAGGTAACAGATTTGAGCTGCTCTGCCATCACCTACTCTCAGAGGTGAAGTCCTTAATTAACCAAGAAGTGAGTTAGTAGCACTGGGAGTGGTCTGGAGGCACAGTAACCTTCAGGGCTTTGGAAAGGCAAGTGGTAGTATGACTAAGCTAATACAATGAAGCAACAGGAAGTCCAGTGCTACCATAGGCAGAGATCCATGAAAGACACAAAGCTGCTACAATGACTCCTAGTGACTGAAAGGCAAGGTATAGTGTTTGTGGTATCTGGAGAAAAAAATCCAACCACAGGTAAAATGTGGCCTGGATGGGGGCCAGCACCAGAGAAGTGACCAGAAGGAGCTGAAGAAATTGATCCTATGCTGATAGGTAGGTAACTCTGTCTTGAGGTCAATGGCATAGAGGAAACTCTTGCTGAGTAGTCTGAGTGCTGCGTACACTAAAGGAAAGGATTTAGATATGGAAGGGGCAAAAGTGGGCATTAGGATGCTGGAAAATGACACTGGAGAGATAATAGTAGGGAATAAGGAAATGGCTGAGGAACTGAATGTTTACTTTGCATCAGTCTTCATGGTGGAAGACACGAGTCATATTCCAAATATTCAAGAGAGTACAGGGACAGAGCTGAGTATGGTAGCTATCACTGGAGAGAAGAACTGAAAAACTGAATGGCCTGATGGTAGCTAACACCATCAGATGGACTATACCCCAGAGTTCTAAGAGATAGTGAAACAGCTGAAGAGATAGTGGAGGTGTTAGCAGTGATCTTTCAGGAATCGCTAGAATCAACAAGAGTCCCAGAGGACTCAGTGAGGCGTTCGACAAGGTTCCCCATGGGAGACTAATTAGCAAGGTTAGATCTCATGGAATACAGGGAGAACTAACCACTTGGATACAGAACTGGCTCAAAGGCAGAAAACAGGATGGTGGTGGAGGGTTGCTTTTCAGACAGGAGGCCTGTGACCAGTGGAGTACCGCAAGGATTGATGCTGGGTCCACTACTTTTTGTCATTTACAGAGGAACCTCAATTATCCAAATATCAAATATCTGAATATTGGATTGTTCGAAGGGGATCTCAAGGTCCCAATAGAAACATTACGTCAAAGAGCTGTTTCAACCCTGATCGCACCTTTTGTTTACAGGTACAATGATTAAAAATGAACTTGGCTCACTGAAATGCTGCCGAGAGCAGTCCTGGACAGTCCAGGCACCGTCGCTATATGACTGACCTCCTGCCCTCTCTCTCCCTCCACACTTTCCCTGGAGTTCTACACAGGGGTGAACCCTAAACCCCGCTTCCCCAGATAATCTCTCCAACATTGTTCTGTACAGGGCAAAGGTGGAAGCTGTCAAAAAGTTGCAGTAAAATGTTCAGTGCGTGTGTGCTATTTAGAGACTTACCCCACAAAGGCAGCAGCAGTCTTACTGTTGGTGTACAGTCCAGCTACCCCAGAGGTGGGGAGCGGGGGCGTGGATGGGGTCAGACAGTGGGTGGGGGTGGACGGGAGGGCGGGGTGGACATGGGATGGGAGGTGGGCAGAGGGTGGGAGTGGATTTGGGAGGTGGGTGGGGGCGGGATTGGGGGGCAGGGCTCACACGCGGTGTGCTGCTGCCTAGTCTCCTGAACAGGGAGCAGACTTCACAGAAAATCCTAGCCCCAGAGGAAATCAATTAACCGAATAATCAATTATCTGAACAAAATAGTGCCCGCCCATCTCTTCAGCTAATCGAGGTTCCTCTGTATATAAATGATTTGATTGGGAACGTAGGAGGTATAGTTAGTAAGTTTGCAGATGACACTAAAATTGGAGGTGTAGTGGATAGTGATCAGATGGGCCGATGGGCTGAGAAGTGGCAGATGGAGTTTAATTTAGATAAATGTGAGGTGCTGCATTTTGAGAAAGCAAATCAAAGCAGGATCTATACTTAACAGTAAGGTCCTGGAGAGTGTTGCTTAACAAAGAGACCTTGGAGTGCAGGTTAATAATTCCTTGAAAGTAGAGTCACAAGCAGATAAGATAGTGAAGAAGCCATTGGTATGCTTTCCTTTATTGGTCAGAGTATTGAGTATAGGAGTTGGGAGCCCATGTTGTAGCTCTACAGGACATTGATGAGGAGACTTTTGGAATATGGAATGAAATTCTGGTCTCCTTTCTAATGGAAGGATGTTGTGAAACTTAAAAATGTTGAAAAAAGATTTACAAGAATATTGCCACGGTTGGGGGTTTGAGCTATAGGGAGAGGCTGAATAGATTAGATTAGATTCCCTACATTGTGGAAACAAGCTCTTCGGCCCAACCAGTCCACACCGACCCGCTGAAGAGTAACCCACTGAGACCAATTTCCCTCTGACTAATGCACCTAACACTATGGGCAATTTAGCATGGTCAATTCACCTGACCTGCACATCTTTGGATTGTGGGAGGAAACCAGAGTACCCGGAGGAAACCCACAGACACAGGGAGAGTGTGCAAACTCCACAGTCGCCCAAGGCTGGAATCGAACCTGGGACCCTGGTGCTGTGAGGCAGCAGTGCAAACCACTGAGCCACCGTGCCTCCTGTAAGGTTGGGGCTGTTTTCCCTGGAGCGTCGGTGGCTGAGGGGTGTTCTTATAGAGGTTTATAATATTATGAGGGGCATGGATATGATAAAAAGACAAAGTCTTTTCCCTGGGATGGGGGAGTTTTGAACTCGAGGGCATAGGTTTAGGGTGAGAGGGGAAAGATATAAAAGGGACCTAAGGGGCAATTTTTTCACGCAGAGGGTAGTGTGTGTATGAAATGAGCTGCCAGAGGAAGTGGTGGAGGCTGGTACATTTGCAGCATTTAGAGGACATCTGGATGGGTATATGAATAGGAAGTGTTCAGGGGAATATGGACCAAGTGCTGGCAGGTGGGACTAGATTAGGTTGGGATATCTGGTTGGCATGGGTGAGGTGGACCAAAGGGTCTGTTTCCGTGCTGTATATCTCTATGACTCTATGACTGGAAAATCGCTAATGCGACATCCCTGTTTAAAAAGGGAGTAAGTCAAAGAACAGAAAATTACAGACCGATTAGCCTAACATCAGTTGTGGGTAAGATCCTGGAATCCATTGTGAAGGATGAGATTTCTGAATACTTGGAAGTATATGGCAAAGTAAGCATGATTTCACCAAGGGGAGGTCATGCCTGACAAATCTGCTAGAATTCTTTGAGGAAGTAACAAGCAGGTTAGACCAAGGAGAGTCAATGGATGTTATCTACCTGGACTTCAAGAAGGCCTTTGACAAGGTGCAGCACAGGAGGCTACTGAGTGAGGTAAGGACCCATGGTATCAGAGGTAAGGTGCTAGCAATGGATAACAAATACAATGACGGCATTTATTTTGAGAGGACTTGAATATAAAAGCAGGGGTGTACTTCTGAAGCTCTATGAGGTTTGGTCAGACCACATCTGGAATATTGTGAGCAGTTTTGGGCCCACCTCAGGAAGGGTGTATTGGTCCTGGAGCGTGTTCAGAGGAGGTTCACCAGAATGAGGGGGGATCTAATTGAAACATATAGAATGCTGAATGGCCTGGACAGGGTAGATGTTGGGAGATGTTTCCATTGGTAGGAGAGACTAGTACTCGAGGACGCAGTCTTAAATAAAGGGAAGACCTTTTAGAGCAGAGATAAGGAGAAACGTCTTCTGCCAGAGAGTAGTGAATCTATGGAATTAATTGCCACAGAAGACTGTGGAGACTAGATCATTAAATATATTTAAGACTGAGATAGATAGGTTCTTGAGTATCAAGGAGATCAAGGTTATGGGGAGAAAGTGGGAGAAAGGGTTTGAGAAATTTATCAGCCATGATTGAATGGCGGAGCAGACTTGATGGGCTGAATAATCTAATTTCAACTCCTATGTCTTATGGTTTTATGATCATAACTGGACAGGAATCCAACTCTATTCACAGCAACATGAACATGAGCTGAGCAGATGAGGGATCACGATTTTCCTGACATTATCTGATAAAGTGGCTACTTGCATCATTCAGATAACAGCTGCCCATGTACAAAAATACCAGTTAAATGGGTGGGTGTGGTTAGAGGGGGTATGTGCACAACACCTCCTCTTCCTGGAATTGGTGGGTCAGAAATCAATCTCCTTTCATCCTGCAGGGATTGACTAGATAGAAACTAATTCTGCTGGACAACTCAGACTAGTTGGAGGAGAAAGTGAGGTCTGCAGATGCTGGAGATCAAAGTTGAAACTTTATTGCTGGAACAGCACAGCAGGTCAGGCAGCATCCAGGGAACAGGAGATTCGACGTTTCGGGCACAGGCCCTTCTTCAGGAATGAGCAGAGAGTTCAGCAGGAGAAGATAAAAGGTAGGGAGGAGGGACTTGGAGGAGGGGAGTTGGAAATGTGATAGGTGGAAAGAGGTCAAGGTGAGGGTGATAGGTCGGAGTAGGATGGAGGAGGAGAGGTCAAGAAGAAGACTGCAGGTCAGGAAGGCGGTGCCGGGCTGGAAGGATCCGGCTGAGACAAGGTGGGGGGAGGGGGGATGAAGAAACTGGTGAAGTCCAAGTTCATCCCCTGCGGTTGGAGGGTTCCCAGTCGGAAGATAAGACGCTCCTCCTCCGACCGTCGGGTTGTTGTGGTTTGGCGGTGGATGAGTCCAATGACCTGCATATCCTCGGTGGAGTGGGAGGGGGAGTTGAAATTCTCTGCTCATTCCTGAAGAAGGGCCTGTGCCCGAAACGTCGAATCTCCTGTTCCCTGGATGCTGCCTGACCTGCTGTGCTGTTCCAGCAATAAAGTTTCAACTCAGACTAGTTGACATGGTGTAAAGGTCTAACGTTCAGGAATTAAACCATTTTATTTGAGCACGGGCATTATATTTTGCTGTGTTCAGAACCTCAAATGTTACTTAAATCAGATAACATCTATAGTTGGTAAGAAAAAATTGGGTTGATATGGGATTATTAGGCAGGACTTGCTGCATTCATTAGTATGGTAAGTGAAATTATGATTTAGAGATGCCATGTTGGACTGGGGTGTACAAAGTTAAAAATCATACAATACCAGGCTATAGTCCAACAAGTTTATTTGGAAGCACTAACTTTCAGAGCACTGCTCCTTCATCAGGTGGTTGATGGAGGAGCAGCATTCTGAAAGTTAGTGCTTCCAAATAAACCTGTTGGACTATAACCTGGTGTTGTGTGATTTTTAACTAAGCGAAATTATATTATGACAAAGGGTTAGTCCTAAATACTGTAAGAGTTATGTTATTGCTGCCATCTGATTATCCTATTTATTGTCCGGCAATGTTTATTTAATAACTAAAACAAGAGCCAAAGATTGCCACAATTTGTGCTGAGCTTCATTAGTGAATGGAATTATTTCCTTTAAGAAAAAGTTGTTGTCCTCTGACATAGAAAAATAGAAATGTAGAAAATAGGAGCAGAAGTAGACAATTCAGCCCATCAAGTCTGCTCTGCCATTTAATACAATCATGGCTGATCTCACCTTGGCCAAACCTCCACTTTCCTGCCCACGCTCTGTAACCCTTCAATCCATTACTAATGAAAAATCTATCTCCTCCTTAAATTGCCACAGACTCTCTAACCAGTCAGAAGACTAAGTGTCGAGGAAGTTCTATATCAGGGGAACAGATGGAACATGGAATGCTCTGCTATGTTGAGTGGCTGCAGCTTTGATCTTCTAGGGAAAAATCGGATAAATATTTTAAGTCGATGAGGACTATTGAGAAAGGATGAGATAAATTTTGGTTTACATTAACAAAGAACGGGCATAATCCTGAATGGCATATGCAGCTCCTCGGAAGAAACATGTACATCTCAAACTATCAAGATGTAATGGTGACCCACAATTAAGTGCTTTTTGTTTTGGATTACATCTTCAAACTTCTGCTTGCTGGTGAAAGTAGATGTAGGATTAAAATTAAGCGGAGTTCCAGAGAAGGCCTGTTCTATCTAATGCATACACTCCCGTGAAGTGCAGTGGAGTTCAGAACAGCACTGAGAAGTAACTTTTTCTTAAAATTGTAACAGAATCTTATGACATCAACTATGGCCATTTTGGGCCACTTGCCTGTGCCAGCTCTTTGAAAGTGCAATCCAGTTAGCTTTCTCAAAAATGTATCTTAAATATGGCCAATAAATGAGAGAAAATCCCAGAGGATTCTGGCTTTTGGCTTGAAAGGATTGGTGCCAAGCCAGTAAGGCAGATTAATCTGTTGAAAACATTTTGGAAAAAATCATGAAACATGTTTA
The DNA here is from genome assembly GCF_037043375.1 of Chiloscyllium plagiosum. Classification (NCBI taxonomy): domain Eukaryota; kingdom Metazoa; phylum Chordata; class Chondrichthyes; order Orectolobiformes; family Hemiscylliidae; genus Chiloscyllium; species Chiloscyllium plagiosum. Next base: position 14,736,509 of record NW_028270145.1, on the reverse strand, counting down.
CTCATTTGAGAAAAATATAACAGTTAACCCTTTCTAAGCACATTGGATGTACACTTTCAAAGAAAAATAAATGCAGGTTATACCGGGAAAAGTAATGGGGAATGGAGAGTGAGATGAAACAAGAACTTTCTGGAGTTCAATATGATATTGTTTCAATTTCTTTTCCCCTTGTTCTATATCCTCAGATACCATAAATCTATCATTATTACTTTTTTGTCACAATTCAGTTAACTTATTTGTCTGCTGTTCACCCCTTCTGACAGTTTAACAGCTAAAGTACAATTTGGTAACGATATTCAGGCAGATTAGTGATCAGATTTCTCTTTGACTCCTGCACGCAATAAATTATCAAATTTTAGAGCATGTAAATACCAAAGTTCAAACTGTGGAGGATATTTTTATCGGAGGTATGTGATGCTCAAGGCTAGGAACAAAATCAATGCTCAAAATGTGAGATGTATTTTTTTTACTAATACTTTATGCACATGGCAAACACACAAAGTGAACCAGTTTTTTAAGCAGTTGTGATGGTTACCGGGATAGGACTTTGAAATCAAGGCTGCAAGAACCTCGAAAACTTAAAACTCCAGAGCCTGCCTTTTCTTTCAAAATGGGCAGGATGAAAGGATACTTAGCAATCCTACTTTTGATATATTGTTTTGAGGGCTTTTATTGGCCTTACAGATTACAAGACTCTGCAAACCATTAAAAGTGGTGGATAGGATTCAGATTTAGAGTTTTTTGCTAGTTGGACGTTTAGTGCTCAATTAAAACACATCCTACTTTAGCTGGTCCAAGAACTGTAAGCTACAGTTTGGAAGTCACAAATTGAAAGAGTAGATGGAGATGACCTTGAAGAGTGGATAGGTTCTGCAATTGTTCAGAACTGTTGTCACATTACTGAAAATAACGTCACAATCAATTGCTTGGAGGCTGATTAATTCCATGGGTTTGTCTATTTTAAACAGCGAAACACATTACAAGTTCTGAAGCAGGTATTATAACAACCAACTGATGTCTGTGTATGCAGCTTGTAAATCCACAACAGATTAATTATCAGGAAGAGTTGCTATAATACACAGTAATCAAGGCACAAGGAGTAAAATGAATTATTTTAAAGCCAAGGCATAGACGCAATTCTATCATGATCTTAAGGCTTTTCTTTAAACTACAGCTCATTGAACCTAAGCAAAATTCACATTTCAGCTGTCATGGGAGTTAAAAACCAATCCTGCTGGACTGCTTTGATTGACAGACCATGTGTTGTAGCTTAGGAAATGTTAATAGCTTCTGCTTTGCATTTTAAATATTTCCCCAAAGCCACTATTATGTTACTAAGAAAACTTGACTGAGTTTCAAAAGCTACAATCAACTCAGCATATTTCTACTTACCTTAATCATCTTTCATCCCATTGCATATTAAGAACCTAATCCAGTCTTAAAAATATTCAAGGACTTTCTCCATTACCTCTGTAAGGAATCATGGAATCAACTTGTGTTGTGAGCAAGATTCCAGCCACTTTTCTTATACAAAGCTGCATTCAAGATATTAGGAATCTTCTCTTGTTGGTTTAAGGTCATTAATTAGCTGGTAATTGGGGAAAATTTCCCTTGATTTCAACAAAAGCCACATGGCCTCATTGAGCTCTGAATACACCACGTTGAATAATGTACGTGTAAAATGGAAATACATTGTTTCCTAAGAGATGACCCCATCACCCATTCAATGTCAGGAGTATTTTGCTTTGATGAACAAGTGGCAAAGAACTCTGATGTCTTGATCCCAGACCCAGCATAATGAAAAGCTGTGGAGAGGACTCTGAAAGGATCAACCTCATCTCAATTTGATAAATTGGAACCAAATGTTCGTATTTGGATTAAGAGAATGAGTTATTGTATCTCCACAACCGGATTTGCAGTGATCCAAAAGTTCATACAGAATGGCAAAAGAATCATTCCACTGTTGTTTCTGAAAACTTTCTTCTTGCCAGCCATTGACTTCTTAAAAGTTCTACATCCCGATTTATATGCTGTTTATTCTGTAAACCACAAGATCTTCAATCCTGGTCAATATTTATGTCCCATTAATAGTTTGCTTTTTGTAAAAGATATGATTCTGATCACATATTGTGGGATCGATGCAAAATTGACTGTTGCATTTCTTACCATGAACAATGACTACTTTAAAACTAATTCAAGTTTTCCCCTCATCCTGTATATTAATTTAAAGACCTTGCTTCTTGGAAAGGGAGGAAGGAAGTTTCTTGTTGGACTCTTTCTTGGTAATTTACCAAAATGCAGTGGACTCTGAGGTGTTCCTGAGAGATTGTATAACAGCAAGTGTGATGCCACTGTTTTAAAAAGGAGGTTGACAAAAGGCGGGTAACTGTAGGCCCATTAGCTTAAATTCTGTAGTGGGGAAAATGCTTGATACTGTAATCAAGAAAGAAATAGCGAGACATCTGGATAGAAATTGTCCCATTGGGCAGATGCATCAAGGGTTTATGCAAGGCAAGTCATGTTTAACTCATTTTCTGGAATTCTTTGAGGACATTACAAACATGGTGGACAATGGGTAACTAGTGGAGGTGGTGTATCTGGATTTCCAGAAGGCATTCGACAAGGCTGCTACATTCGATAAAAGTGCAAGGTGTAATGGGTAATGTATTAGCATGAATAGAAGATTGGTAAATTAACAGAAAGCGAGGATTGGGGATAAATTAGTGCTTTTCAAGTTGACAATTACTCACTGGTGGTGTGCCTCATGGATCAGTGTTGGGACTGCAATTGTTTACAATTTACATAAGTGATTTAGAGTAGTGGACAAAGAGTAATGTGTCAAAATTCACAGATTACACTAAAATGAGTGGTAGAGCAAAGTGTGCAGAGGACACTAAACGTCTGCAGAGGGATATAGATAGGTTACGTGAGTGCTGAAAATGTGTTGCTGGAAAAGCGCAGCAGGTCAGGCAGCATCCAAGGAACAGGAGAATCGACGTTTCGGGCATAAGCCCTTCTTCAGGAATCAGATTCCTGAAGAAGGGCTTATGCCCGAAACATCGATTCTCCTGTTCCTTGGATGCTGCCTGACCTGCTGCGCTTTTCCAGCAGCACATTTTCAGCTTTGATCTCCAGCATCTGCAGTCCTCACTTTCTCCTCGAAGGTTAGGTGAGTGGGCAAGGGTCCGGCAGATGGAATACAATGTTAGTAGGAATGACAACAGAACGGACTATTATTTAAATGGTGAGAAATTGCAGCATGCTGCTGTGCAGAGGGACCTGGGTATCCTTGTGCATGAATCACAAAACGTTGGTTTGCAGGCATGCCAGATAATTAAGAAGGAAAAGAGAACATTGTCCTTCATTGTTGGAGGGATGAAGTTTAAAAATAGGAAGGTTATATTGCCGCTGTACAGGGTGCTGGTGAGGCCACACCTGGAGTACTGTGTGTATGGTTTTGTTCTCCGTACTTGAGAAAGGGGGTGCAGAGGAGGTTCACTAGGTTGTTTCTGGAGTTGAGGGGGTTGGCTTCTGAGAAGACACTGAGTAGACTGCGATTATATTTATTGGAATTTAGAAGAATGAAGTGGATCTTATAGGAATATATAAAATTATGAAGGAATTACATAAGGTAGATGCAGGGAGGTTGTTTCCACTGTGGGTGAAATAGAATGAGGGGGCATAGAATCAAAATAAGGGGCAGCATATTTAGGAATGAGTTGAAGAGGTACAATTGCAACATTTAAGAGGCATTTGGATGGGTATATGAATAGGAAGGGTTTGGAGGGATATGGGCCGGGTGCTGGCAGGTGGGACTAGATTGGGTTGGGATATCTGGTCGGCATGGACGGGTTGGACCGAAGGGTCTGTTTCCATGCTGTACATCTCTATGACTCTATGAATCTGTGGAATTCCCTGTCCAGTGAAGCAGTTGAGGCTACTTTGTTAAATGTTTTTAAGATAAAGATACATTTTTGAACAGTAAGGGTTATGGTGAGCAGGCAGATAAGTGGAGCTGAGTTCACGCAAAGATCAGCCATGACCTTATTGAATGATAGAGCAGGCTTGAAGAGCTAGATGGCTTCCTCCTGCTCCGTTTCCTTATGTTCTTATCTTCTCAAGGCTGAGTCAGGAGCTGAACATTAGAAAGAGCACAGTCAAGAGTTGAAATGCACTGTATTTGAGTTGGAAAGATTGGAGGCATGCAAGGCAGTTCCTTGAAGGGAGGGTGAACATCTTAGTTGTATCAAATGCTTCATAAAGGATCGAGAGGAAGAACATGCAATATTCCCAGGAAATCATTTTTTTAATAATCCCTACAATGTGGAAACAAGCCTTTTTGCCCAACACATTCACACTGACCCTCCAAAGAATGTCCTACCAGATCCATTCCCCTGTCACTCTACATTTACCCGTGACTAATACACCTAGCCAACACATCCCTGAACACTATGGGCAATTTAGCATGGTGAATTCACCTAACCTGTACATCTTTGGACAATGGAAAGAAACTGGAGCAGCCAGAGGAAGCCCACGCAGACACAGGAAGAACATGCAAACTCCACACAGACAGTCGCCTGAGGCTGGAATCGAATCTGGGTCCCTGGCACTGTGAGGCAGCAATGCTCACCACTGAGCCACCGTGCCACCCTATGATTGGAATTATTTTGTGATTTTGATTTCACTGAGACAAGTTAAAAAGGAGTGATCTGGAGAAGGAGTTACAGGAGAGATAAATACCAATTCATTCTGTGAGTACCAATGTTTCATACCTGGGAATACATCATTAAACAACTCAACATGCTAAGTCTCCAGTCAGCAGTGTGGAATTGCCAGTGACAGGGTTAAGCATCTATATAGAGGTGTTTTTAAGGAGATAGTTTTGGTGAAAAGAATAAAACATTTTGATGTTGGTTATTGTGGATGAAAATGAAGGAAGCAAGAAGTCAGCAATGAGACATGGAATAGGATACAAAGGTACCATGGGCTTGAGGTAACTTGGGCGGCACTTCGAAGAAACAAAACATATAAATGCAAAAGATTGAAGGTTACTAACCAAAACACCTAAAGCTAACATTTTTTTAGCTAAGTACTTTGAATTTCAGGCAATCTACATGCAAAATTTTGGTGTTGTCCATATCAAAACACACTCAATGCGGAATATTTGGCTTTTAATGTCTATCCTTACAAAAGGCAGTTTGCTAAAATGAACTAAGTATTATGGATGGAATCTTCCTAGTCTCTAAATAAAGTCGAGATCAATGAGAAAGTTGGGACAATTAGTTAAGGTCTGTAGCAAAGAGATTTTCAGTGTCTTGAGTAAAAATTCCCCTTTTCCATCTAAGGGTTGAATCTTGATTTTTGTTTTGGACTAAGTGTCACATTCAAAATGTTTCAAGAAGGGTTTCTCCCTGTGAGGTTCAGTATGTTTTCTTACACCATCGTCTCAAACTGAGCTCATTAACTGTGTAACCCACTACTATGGCACACACCCTCATGTCCGATGCTAGCCCAATTCAACCATTCACCATACCCAGAAGAACTTGTTGCTGCCAGGACATCTCAGAATAGATTGACATACCTGATGCCTGTGCCATCTTTAAGAGGCTGTTGGACAAGTACTTGCCTCATCTATCATCATGGCACATTTCTGATCCATTTACAATATGCTTCTGCAGCTCAGTGCTGTACCTTGGAGTGTACCAGCACCTTTTCTTGCAGTGTTGACATCAGGACACTTTATGGGCAGGAATAGGTACCCAATTTCATGGATTGGGCTGAGTGCAGGCCATCTGACACTGCATTCATAGTTGGTGTGAAGACAATATCTTTCTATTTTTCTGTATTTTTGATTATGGACTCAATTGGAATAAAAAATAATTTTTAGAAACCAACAATTGCAGAAGGATTACTGTAGCTTTTGAAAGCAAGCAACCTGAAATTCAGTGTAAGAACAGTTTCCACAGCTGCTGGTTTAAGCAATAAAGATAATTTGCAGGCAAGCTGGAGCCATGGGTTAGAATTGGAAAATCCCTACAGTGTGGAAGCAGGCCACTCAGCCTATCGAGTCCACACTGACCTTCTGAAGACCATCCCACCCTGACCCACCTCCATAACCCTGCATTCCCCATGGTTAACCCATCTAACCTGCACATCACAGTCCATTTAGCACGGCCAATCTACCTAACCTGCACACCTTTAGACCGTAGGTGGAAACCAGAGAACCTGTCAGAAACCCACACAGACATAGGGAGAACATACACAGTCACCTGAGGCTGGCATCAAACCCGGATCCCCAACGCTGTGAGACAGCAGTGCTAATCATTGTGCCAACCCTGCAGGGCTGTTTACAGAGCTGTGGACTAGTGACCAATTATCGATGACATAGGCCTAAGGTGCGAGGAGAAAGATTTAAAAAGGACCTGAGGGTAACTTTTTCATGCAGAGAGTGGTGCGTGTATGGAATGACCTGCCAGAGGGGAGATGGTATTGGTGGGTACAATTACAACATTTAAAAAATATGTGGATGAGTTCATGAATAGGAGGGGTTTAGAGGGATATGGGTCAAATGGTAAATAGGACCAGGTCAGACTTGGATATCTGGTCAGCACGGAAAGTTAGTCCAAAGGGTCTGATTCTGAGCTGTAACTGTAAATCTGTGACTGTAAATTCATTTCTTACTTTTCTACACTGCCAGATCATGTTGGAGTTAACACGTATCTGAAAGGAGAAAGGCAAAAGGCTAAGCTTGAGGTGAGAGGATGGTTAAAAAGAAAGTAATGCATCCTCATATCATCTGCAGTACATACATCAGAAGAGATTTTGGAATGCCAAAGCGGTAGAATGTGAGGAGGGGGGATAAAGAGTGAATGTACTGTCATCTACAATTTTCCCAGCTTCATTTCTGAGGGAAGAATTAGCCTAATCTTCGGATTAGGCTGGACAGCTCTGTCCATCCAACAGTGATTAGATGCTTCACTTATGCTCCAATTTATCCTGCCAGGAGATAGAAATAGCCCAGTGAGTGTAATGCGATCTACTTAGGTGAGTTACCTGTCATAGTTGAGCAACTGGCAACTTGTGTAAGATGTGAAATCTGGGAGTGAAGTTTGTAGCAGTGTGAGGATAAGATGGAACTCTGACGATAAAGTACAAGTCACGATTAAAAGATTGTTAAAAGGTGAACCATGAGAGTGTGATGCATTGACTAGTAGCTGAGCTAGTGACATGATTGATAGGACGAGTGACCAATGGGGAAGTGACAGCCTTGTATGATTGCTAATCTATTAATCCAGAGACCCAGGTAATGTTTTGGGATGCAGTTTGATTCCAACCGTGGTATATGGTCAAAGTTGAATTCAATTAAAAAGCTGGAATTAATGGTGATCATGAAAACACTACCAATTCTCAGGAAGAACCCACCTGCTTCATTAATGTCCTTCAGGGAAGGAAGTCTGCCAACCTTACTTGATGTGGCCTACATGTGACTCCAGATCCATAGCAATGTGGTTGACTTTCAACTGCCCTCTAGACAATCAGGATGGACAAGAAATGATATCTTTGCCAGCGGCACCCACAATCTAGTGAATTTAAAAAACGACAGTTGAACTATTATGAGCTTTCAAGAAGGAAATTTAGCTGTAAGTTGTTGCTTTGTAATTTCCCTCTAAAATGGCCTCCCCATTATCACTTTTACAGAGCAAATAGGAACACCCTAACTATTATAATGTGTGGGTTCGGTTTGATGAACAATCTGGGAGTTTCACCTCCCCATTAACTTTATTGCCTGTGTGGTTATGTACAAAGTGCTGCCAGTCAAAGGTGCTTTTGATAATCACAGCCTGCAGTGATCATGTGACCTTACTGAAAATTTGCCAGTTTGTACCGACCCTCACTGGTAGTGGGATGAAAAATTCAAGTGTCAGATTTAACTAGATGTGACTGAACTCCAAGAATGTTACAGAGTATTTTAATCCCAATTTAACCACTAATGTTATTCTAATGAGTTCCATGCAGAATTTTACTGTCAACAGATGGCTTTCAAAGAATGTCTATAACTGCTTGTTCTGCTCAGAACACAAAATGGATGCCTGTTTTGTTGTGTGTTTGAAGTTTGGAGCTATTTAGACTCCCAAAAAGTCTTCTACTTGAGTCACTGTTCTTTTATCCAAGAAAACTGTATTTTCCAAATGAAGATAGACTAGAAGGTTAGAGGTATTACCTCTCTAAATAATCAGCTGATCCTGACTGTTTTTTCATCATCATCATATAGGTTCCTGATATTAACTCCAATTCTCAATGTATCCCAAAGTCTTTTGCCCTTATGATAATTATATTCTATATATATCCCTGAAAGCCTCAGACCTCACAGGTATGATCTTTGCAGTGCCTTGAGCAATCTTCTTTTCTTTTTGAGGTGAAGGCTGGTTGAGCATATTCACACCATCTGTGTGTCATCATGCCCTTCATCCCAAGTGGCTGTTGGACTCGCTGTTATACTTTCTTCTTTTTCTGGGTTGTAAGTCCATGTTTCTATTGGCCTTCTGTTTAAGGATATTAAAATATTACAGTTTCTTATTGTGCTAAAATGGTCTGTATCAACCTTTTTATGATTTCAGCTGGTTGTGTCTCAATGTGTCTCTTTCCTCTTTTAGTCTCCTTCTGATTTTTAAAAGGTGATGGTTTGGAAGGAGTTAATGTTCTTCTTACCTTAAGGACGTCCCAATTTGATAACATCATACATTATTTGGGTGCAGATTGTATGTTGTTGCCTAGCCTTCATGGAGAGTGACAGAATGGACGTGCTGAAGCTTGGGGCAGCTGCCGCCAAGGCACAGTGGGGAAAGAACATTGTGTAAGGTCTGCCTGCTTAAGAAGAACAGGGGGCCCACTCAGAAATTGGGTCCCACTGACACCTCAACAGAATATCTGGGTGGTCAATGTACAGACATGTATATGCGAATGATTAATTCTGATCTCTGTATGTAAAGAAATAGGATGTATACATATGTATGGCATCACCAATTGTATAGATATCAAAATAATTTTATGAATAAAGTATGTTTTTGAAATAAAAAAATAATGTTTTCAGCCCAGTGACCCTTCTTCAGAACTAAAGAAACATTAATTCTGCTTTCTTTCCATAGATGCTGCCAGATCTGCTCAGTTTCTCCAGCAAGTTCAGATCTACAATTCTTTGTTTTATTTTATTATTACTATTAAGAGTTGCTAGTAATTATGCCTGATGGAAATATAGACATACTTAGAGCTATCGTGCAATAAGCTTGTTATCTAAGGACAATGCACCATCTGCAAAACATTTCTAGAGCAGACACAATTCTAAACGGCGATCTAGTAAAATCATAGCATCTAGAAGGTAATCTGGAAATTTGGGAACTTCAGGGGAACTTCCAAAACAGAACCAGAAGTAGACGTACACCCTCTCAAACCTGCTCCACCATTCATCAAGCCATGGCTGATCTGTTTATGTTTCAAATTCCATGGAATCATTTGATTTAACCTTTACTGTGACATGTACTCAAGAACAGATGTACAGGAGTACAGTGAAAAGTGTAAAATGTCACCACACACGGTGCCATTTTAAGTATGAAGGTACCTAGGTACAAGTAGTAAAATAGAGAAACAAAGTTAAAAGGAAAGTACTGTTCTTCTTTCTATGAGTCAAAAAATTTAAAAAAAGTTGAAAGTTCATGTTACAGTCCTTTTATTATTAATTGAAAGAATAAAGGTAAAAGTTCAACAGTCTTTCCTAAGTGCAAGGGCTCAGTCTCCTCCGCTTTGGCCTGCTCTCGGGAAACTTCAGGCTTCCTGCTCTCAATGTTGCAGATGCTGGGGGGAGCTCCCTCACTGATACTTTAGACTCATTCTGTCCATGTCGAGCTCAGGCCCATAGCCGCTTCCACGCACTCAACCTCCAGCCAATATCACTGCCATGCTTCCCTCCATATACCATCGCCACTGCTGCCGTCTCTCTGTCCAGGACTGCAGAAGGTAGGGTGAATGTCTTGGGGAGGGGGAGGTGGAATGAAAGGAGATCAGCAGCAGGGGCTGGTTGTTACTGAGTCACCCCTCTCCTTTTCAATGGTGAGGTGGGGGTGGGGTCGCATCTTTGAAGGAGGCACACACCCACATACCCCTTCTCCTCAGAAGCCCACAAGTAACCCTAATCAGTGTTTGTTATTCAGCTCTTCAGCATTTCCTGATTCCCCCACTCGCCAGTGAGTGAATACCAGAGGTGACAGGATTAGGCCCTTAGCTGAACTTTTACTGCCAACTAAAATCTTTCTTTGATGTTGGGACAGGAAGGCCAAATAGAGCTTTTCTGCCCTGGATTTAATCAGGGAAGACACATGGTCCCCATTCGTAACTCTCTCAGTCAATCAAATGACTCCCTGCCCATAAGGGAATCATGGCGTGGGGATTAAATTCTTCCCTACATATGCCATGTGCATTACTAACAGGCACATACAAGCACTGCACTCACTTCAGGACTTCGGCCCAATTATTAGCTACTACTTCAATGCGTTGAAGCAAATGCTACTTCTATTAACCCAGAGATAGTTACATGTATTTTTGGGCTCTCTCCAATCATTAGTTTGTGTTTGCAAGTCCAGAGTAGACAAAAAAAAGTGTTATAAATCTGAAGAAAATTCATTTCAAAGTAACACTTACTTTCTTCCAGAATTTCACCTCCAGATCGTTTTGTCTCAATGTTTGACAACTACAAAATGTTCATGATATTTCATTAATCACCAGTAGGTGGTGCAGGGATTCAATTTTTCAAATCCATCGATCTCTGTCTTGAATATATTCAATGACTGAACCTCCACAACTTCTGAGGTAAAGAATTCAAAAGATTCACCACCCCCTGAATGAAGGAATTCGCCTTCATCTCAGTCAACAATGATCTACCTCTTAGGCTGAGAATGAAAGCCCTGATTCTACACTTGCTCATCCAAGGGGAAATGGCCTTCCTGCAACTATCCTGTTGAGCCCTGTAAGAATTCCATGTGCTTTGATAAGATTGTCTCTCATCCTTCTGAATTCTAGAATGGAGGGCTAGCTTGGTCAGTTTTTCCCTCATAAGACAATCTCACCATCCCAGGGACAAATCCGAATGAACATTCATTGTGCTTCCACTATGGCAAGGACGTCCTTCTCAAGGTAAAGAGATCAAGACAGTGTATGATCAACAAAAACTGCAACTAAATATCCTGAACCACAACAGTGGAACACTGGAAAAATGAAAATGGAATGAATAATGTCATGAGTCACACGGTAACTTCATGCATCTGACCAGGGATTAAGAGTATTCCTGACATGGAACAAATATTTAATCTGGCTCTAAACATTCCAAATTAATTGAATGAATGCATTTAGTTCCATGAACTAATAAAATTCACGGTCTGCACTTCAAAAATGGAAAATGCCAACAATGACACCATCACTCATATGTGCCCAAGAATGATTGGAGTGAAAATCCTCACAAACTTGATCTCTTCAATCTGATTGGCACATAGGTTAGCACTGCCACCTCACAGCACCATGGACCTGGGTTCGATTCTACCCTCAGGCCACTGTCTGTGTGGAGTTTGAACATCCTCCTTCTGCCTGCGGAGTTTCCTCTAGGTGTTCAGGTTTCCACCCACAGTCCAAAGCTGTGGAGGTTGGGTGGATTGGTCATGCTAAATTGCCCATAGTGTGCAGGGATGTGCAGGCTAGGTGGATTAGCCATGGGATGTTCTTTGGAGGGTCAGTGTAGATTCGATGGGCCAAAATGCTGGCTACCACACTGTAGAGATTCTATGAGTATGTTGTGGGGAAAATCACCAACCTTGGAGACAGAGTCAGAGTTCAACAACAGAGTTTATTGTATATGGAAGTACCAGAGCTCCGGAGAGAGAAAGATACCAACAGCACAGTGGTCATCTGTGAGTCCTTTCTCCATATTGTGGTGCGGCGGCCATCTTGTGTGTCTGTGTGCCTAGTGTCACCCTGCCCCGTGCCATCTTCCACTTAAAATCCCCCCTTTGTGGTCAAGGAGACAATCTCAGAGATTTCCCGCAGACCACCCAATTTGCATATCGAGATAAGTAATTTCTAGGAGGTCCTCCTCCCAAGGGGTATCATGGACTGCCAATTTCGTTGGAGGCTCTTCCGTGGTGACACTCGCTGCTGGCACAGTTCTCATCATTAACGCCTTACAGCAAAGCTTTAAACACCCACGTCCTATACAGAATACCAGCATGAGTGTGATGAGAATGATCCCGTGTGCCAAATAAGGTCTTCAAGATTTACCTATCAACCATTTTAGCCAGCTGTCTGTAATTGTGGCTCCCTGTTGAAAATAATCTAGCTGGTTTCGGATATTCTTGATGGCTTCTGTAATGTTACAAGAGTCATCAATAACATGGGTGATACAATTGTCACCAATAATTGTACAAACTCCCCTTTGCTGTGCTCATTGATAATCCACTGCGTAACGTGTCTGCTGTGTGTAGACTCTGAGTTCAGCCAGCTCTGTATTAATTGCTTCCAGAGCTTTTGAGGTATTATTGCCTAAGTCAGGCCACATACAATGTAATTTTGGTTTTTAGCACTGATGAACCCACAAAGATAGAAATCCCAAGAATCCATATCCCAATGATGACCCCAAAGTGGTGAGGATCTGCCAGTTAGCACAGAATTCCTGGCTGATGCAGCAGGTCACTATCCTTCTCCAGACATGTCCCCCGTTGGGGAATGGTACAGTAAGGGATGCAATTGTCCTTACTGCAAACAGGTTTGGGAGGTCTGGGGTGTCTGTTGCATAAGTCCCCTTAAATAGGAAATCAAATCCCTTCACCGCTTGGTAACATACATTGTCGTGTCCTTCTGTCTGTCTGTCCACCCAGATCCCTTGGGTGTTCCCCTCAGCTGGTAAGTATCGAACAGGTATGTCCATGTGGCAGAGCTGACGTAAGTGCCATTGCACTGACCACATATGAATTGTCTGTCCACGGTCACATTCAAGCATGCTTGCTCGCTGCAAGTGCAGATAAACTGTCCCCTGGTGACTGTACAGTGCTGATAAGTGCATTGTGTCTGGACGCATGAGTCATTTCTTGGGAACCAGGGCATAAATGCATCCCGATTCCTGCCCTGTGAAACAGAGTGGGTAATTACTGGGTTGAAATGGGTCTTCCCTTCACTGGGCTGGGGGACCCAGCCACATGGACCAGTGGTCCTGCCCAGCTGCACACATCTATGCTGGAGTCCCTGTTTGTATTTTCCTATCTGCCCCTTACTCCCGAGGTGTTTACTGTATACAGGTTGCGAGGGGTCCACACCGGGATGGCCACTAATAGGGATTCTACTGATCACGCCCGTGGGTAGCTTAGGTGGGTTTTAGAGAAGAGGTTATCTTCAAATCCTGACATGTTCCTGACAGTCGCGACACTTAAGCACAGTGAAATACATACAAGCCACCAATACCTTTGAGCTGTTCAGGGAGAGGTGGGCGCTGCAGGGAGTGGCGTGTATTATTTGCCCCTCCAACTCTATTTTGATTTAATCCCTGCCCTCCCCTTCACTGTTTGATCACACAGCACTGCCTTTTGATGTGAAGGGCACTGCTTGTCACTGGCCACTCGGGTGTTTTCTTTCTTCCTGGTGGTGGAAAGTGAATAAAGATTTATACACCTGTTGTCTTTCACTGTGTCTCACAAAAAAACAAAAAAAAGCAAAAGAAGGAGAAAAGAAAAAGCAGGAGTGTCAGAGAGTTTGGTCACTCTGAGAGCTGGCTCTGAGGGATTTGGGTCAGTTTCATGTACTATGCACATATAAATACAGGATGATGGGATACCGAAAATAAAAGAACAAAAGAAAATACACTCAGGTATGTACATTTTTTGCTATTAAATAAAGTTATCAAAGTCTTTGTTTTTGTCAGGAGGTGCAGTTGTGCTTCTGTGTGGTTTGTTCTGTGTGTTGTCAGTGCTCTCCCCAGGATGACCATCTTGTCCGCCTTTCCTGTCTGCACCTGGGGAATGGTCAATTACATTAGTTTGGCCACAGGAGTCTTTAAACGGTTTTAGTTGGGTCCAGTACTTCCACGTGCCTTTTCCTTTACTACCTATGTAGGCACAGGTGTCCCCACTTATTACCATGTCATATGGCCCATTCCATTTCGGGCCAAAGCCTGGTTTGGCAGGCAATGCGCGCACCAGGACACGGCTTCCTGCCGCTCAGACCTCAGAGAAGGTGGAGCTTCCCTGCCTTGCCCTTTTTGTCCTGTTTATCAATTACAGATTTCTGCATCCCTTTCAATTGGGCGCTTAATTCTATGACATATCGCTGAATTTTACCTTTTAGTGGACCCACATCTGTGATCATTGTCTCTGGCAATTGCATTGCTCGCCCGGTCATTAATTCATATGGTGTTAGCCCAGTTGCCTGATTCACGGTGGCTTGTAATTTCATTAGTATGGTTGGCTGCACCTCAGCCCACGTTCTGCCTGAGGTTTGCATAGCCTTAGCTGAAGTATTTTTGAGCGTTCTATTCATTCTTTCTACCATCCCTGAGCTCTGGGGATGATAGGGAATGTGAAATTTTTGTCTAATGCCAAGCAATTAGCAGACAATCTTCATGAGCTTGCCTGTAAAATGCGTCCCTTGGTCGGAGTCGATCTGGAGGGGTAATCCCCCCACGTCGGGATTACCTCCTCGGCTAATATTCTGGCTACAGTGGTCACAGTGCAGCTTTTGGTTGGGAATGCCTCTACCCATCGGGTGAATCGGTCTATGATGACCAGGCAGTATGTTTTCCCACGGGAAGGTGGTAGTGACCCTGTAAAGTCTATCTGAAGGTGTTCCCAGGGTCCCCTAGGTCTGGGCTGGTGTCCCATCTTAACGTTTATAGGTCTCCTGGGTTATGTTGTGCACAAACCATGCATCTGCAGCAGTACATGGTCACATCTTTACATGGTCACATCTTTTCCCATTTCCTTTCCACCACCACTCGCTGCCGAGGCTTGCTATCATGGCCTCTCTACCTGTATGGGAGAGCCCATGGTGCAGTTCAAGCAATGTGTTCTGTATACACGGTGGTGCTACCACCTTGTCTGCTCACCTCCAGACATCATTCTCCTCTTCGAATACCCCCTGCAGTTCCATTTCTCTCTTTCTTCCAGTTGTGTGGTACCCCAGTATCTAGAATTCCCTCAGCTGGGTTTCTCCCGTATCCCTAACTATTACCACAAACCGACTTGGGGGTAAAAGAACTGCCTCCCACTTCGCCCTACTCATATTGGAGATGGCCCTCAGTTTCCCTGTGTTTAGCATCTCTCCTTGGGTGTGTCTAGTCTGGGGGATGATATTCCCTGTCATTACTATGGGCTTGCTGACCCTATCGGCCTTAAGCAGCACAGTTGAAGGCTGAAATGCACCTGGGCAACCCAGTGACGACTGGCCCTTCTGTAGTTGAATAGTACCCTACGGGCCTTCTCCTGCTATTGTGGTCTTGGGTGACCACTGCAGAGTAAAATCCTCCCTCATTATTACAGTGGATGTGAAAATGCTTGTTGGGATCTGGCAGCCCTAGCCCAGGGGCCGATATGAGCCGAGTTTTAAGCTGACAGTATGCCTCCTCCGGTTCTGGCCCCCAGTTTACAGGTTCCAAGGTGGGCTTGCCTCCTTTAGTTAACCTCTGGATCGGTTCAGCCAATTTTGCGAACTCGGGTATAAAGCTCCGACTGTAGTTGAATAGCCCCATGACATTTCTGATTCCCCTGACAGTGGCAGGTCGTGGCATCTGTTGGATTGCCTTCTCATGGTCATTGGATGTTTCTTTGAGTCCCTGGGATATGAGGTGTCCCAGGTATAAGACTTGTGTTTTGCCAATTTATGCCTTTGTGGGGCTAACTTTTAATCCTGCGGTTGCCAATTCCTGTAGTATTAGATATAAAGCTTCCTGGTGTCCTGACTCGGACTCTGAGGCAATTAGGATATCATCTACACATTGGAGGGCAGTGCTACCTATTCTCTTCAGAATGTCACTCATTGCAATATGAAAACTAGTGGGGCTGTTATGGAACCCTTGTAGCAGGTGAGTCCACGTGTATTGTCTGCCCCTTACCGTAAAAGTGAATTTATTCCGGGACTCAGGGTGTAATGGCATAGACCAGAAACCATTGGCTATGTCTAAAACAGTAAAAATCTTGTGTTCAGGGCCAAGCCGTTTAAAATGGTGGAGGGGTCTGCTACAATGGGATGCAATTTGGGAGTGACCTTATTTAGGCCTGTATAATCAATGGAGAGCATGTAGCTCCCATCAGGCTTTAGTACTGGCCATGTTGGGGAGAAAGTGAGGACTGCAGATGCTGGAGATCAGAGCTGAAAATGTGTTGCTGGAAAAGCGCAGCAGGTCAGGCAGCATCCAGGGAACAGGAGAATCGACGTTTCGGGCATAAGCCCTTCTTCAGGAATGCAGGGCCATGTTGGCTATTAGTTGTACATGTGGTTTTCCTGTCTCACTAGTCCTTTCACTATCTCCACAACTGCTTTTTCTGATTCAGGTTTTATTGTGTATTGCCGATGGGGCTTATGCTGCGGTCCGGGAACCCTTATGGGGTCTATGTTAACTAAACCTGTACCTTACTTCATTCCTGCCCAGGCTCCAGGGACAGAGGTGCAGATGGCTTCAAATCCCCCCTTTTTGAGGTTCCAGTCCCTATTGGTGACTGTAGCCACTTTAATAGTTTCAAGGTGATGTGTAAGTTTCCATATCTCGGTCTTTCAACCGTCCTGCCTGGGCCAAATCAATTTCCATTTTGCACCATCAATTAGAACATTATATTCTCTCATGAAGTCATTGCCCATTATGGTGCCCTCATTATTTTGGCAAACGTAGAATTTTATGGGGATATATATATATATATTGCTTATTTCTATGAGGCTAGTTTCACTTATGTAAGGTGGTATTATATCCCCACCTACCCTGGTTAAGTGAATCATTTTATTTGTGTGGGGTAAGGGTAAGTTTGTGATGGATACAGCTGCTCCTGTGTCCACTAGCATTTCACATTTCCTCCTATTACTGCGGGTACATAAATTCTCCCTCTCCCTTACCCTCACGAATGGGGGCAGCTGGCTGTCAGCTCTGCTGACCTCGGGACTCTCGCGGTTCTGCGGTGTTTCAGGTGGTGTTTGGGGGTGTCCCATGCTTTTCCCACCACTCTGCTTCTATGTGCCCTATTCTGTTGCAATGACTGCAGTATTTACTTTATTCCCTGCTCTATTTCCCGCTCGTAGGGCCCTACATTCCCTAGCAAAGTGTCCCTGTCGGCCACAGTTGTGGCAGGATATTTTTATTCTATTTTCACCTCCATTCCGGTAGGCTGCTTTGTCAGGTCTTGACTTTATTGCAGGAGCTTCTGCCTCCTGCACTCTTCTAGCCCACTCAACTAGATCATCATAATCCTGGGACATTATTACTCCCATTTTCAGGATGGCTTGGTGGGCGCTATAGAGCCCATCTCTAAAAGCTTGGATGAATGCCCATCCTCCCAATCTGGGGTCGCTTGCCCTGAGCAATCTGGATAGACCTTAAATAATCATTCCCCATACTCAGAGGCTCCTTCCCCTTTAAGTTGCTTAGTGGTCATGATCTTGCTCCAGTTCATGGGAGCATTTTCTAGCACTCCCTGAATTTCCTCTTTAAAATGGGCGAAGGGGACCTGCTGGGCATCTATCTTGGCTGTAAGGACAATGGCATGTGTCCAACATCCTCCCCTAAAGTCTCGGGCTGTTGTGGCATCAGGTCTGCCAGCAACCTGCCTCCACTTGTCTGCTGGGCTAGCTGCCCGGACCAGCTGGTGTACATCCCTCAGGTGTAGTTGGTGCTTTACCCATACACTATCCAGCTCTTCCCAGCACCTGGTGTTTGCGCTCCAGGTCAATAATTTGCCCAGGGAAGCCATAATTCACTTCCTCTCCCCTGGGGCGAAGGGTTTATAAATTGCTTTGGGCTGTAAGTCTGTTCATTTTCTGGCAATGGGCATTAAGTTATACTCTTGCACAGTTTGTCCAACAGAGGGAGCAGTGGGTTGCTGCTGGACGGTCTCGTAAGGACGAAGCGAATCCACGTTTGAATTTTTGTGCACCCTTCCCAGCTCCTTCTCCAACTCTTGTATACTCACTTCCAGCTCTTTAACTTAACCCTGGTCATTTCTCCATCTATACGTGGAGGCACTCACTTGTTCAATTCAGCCTGCTAATTGGTGCACTAACATTACCCCTATCTTTTTAGTTTTATTGCATTTCTGTTTATCTATCCACTCTTTCTGTTGTGCTAATGTCTGGGATGGATCCCAACTACTTGTCTTCATTTGCTCTGTCAACCCTTGTCTGTCTGTCTTGTATTTCTCAATAAGGGAACCCTCAGTATCCCCCATAAAACTTGATCTGCCATTTAGCAGATTGTGTACTCCTGGATACCACCAACAGTAAAGTGTTCCTAAACAGTGGGGACTTCTGTCCCTCCGGACAATAATACTGTTGCAGCACCGTCCGTAGGCCGTAGCAGCCTCTGAGCAAGGTGTGCTCTCTACTGGTGGGACTTCTCTACCCTCCCGGCCACACCACTAGTTGCTACCTACTGGTTGACTTGGAATGCTGGCTCAGCAGGGTGCGCATTCTACCGGGACTCCTCTACCCTCCCGGGCACCTCTACTGACCCAACACCTCCCAGTAGGCACACCTCTAGCTGGTGTGCTCTGTACCAGGGGGGACTTTACCCTCCCGGCCACCGCCACTATTCAAGCTCCGTCATTCTCCCACAGGGTATCACAGTTACTCACAGTGTCCATGCTCACCACCTTGTTAACATGCACTCCGCTGAGGTTTGGCTCTTGGTCAGAGTGATCAGCACCTCTTCCTCATCGCATTGGAAATTACAAATACAAACAGCACCCGACTTTTAACTAAACTCTAATTGGACTCTGCGTTGTTCAGCCCTACAGAGTTGAAACTTTATTGCTGGAACAGCACAGCAGGTCAGGCAGCATCCAGGGAACAGGAGATTCAACGTTTCGGGCACAGGCCCTTCTTCAGGAATGAGCAGAGAGTGTTCAGCAGGAGAAGATAAAAGGTAGGGAGGAGGGACTTGGAGGAGGGGCGTTGGAAATGTGATAGGTAGAAAGAGGTCAAGGTGAGGGTGATAGGTCGGAGTAGGATGGAGGCGGAGAGGTCAAGAAGAAGACTGCAGGTCAGGAAGGCGGTGCCGGGCTGGAGGGATTCGGCTGAGACAAGGTGGGGGGAGGGGGGATGAAGAAACTGGTGAAGTCCAAGTTCATCCCCTGTGGTTGGAGGGTTCCCAGTCGGAAGATAAGACGCTCCTCCTCCGACCGTCGCGTTGTTGTGGTTTGGCGGTGGATGAGTCCAATGACCTGCATATCCTCGGTGGAGTGGGAGGGGGAGTTGAAATGCTGTGCTACAGGGTGGTTGGGTTGGTTCGTCCGGGTGGCCCAGAGGTGCTCTCTGAATCACTCCGCAAGTAGGCGGCCTGTCTCCCCAATATAGAGGAGGCCACACCGGCTGCAGCGGATGCAGTAGATGATGTGGGTGGAGGTGCAGGTGAATCTGTGGCGGATATGGAAGTTTCCTTTGGGGCCTTGGAGAGAAGTGAGGGGGGAGGTGTGGGCGCAAGTGTTGCACCTCCTGCGGTTGCAGGGGAAGGTGCCGGGAGTGGAGGTTGGGTCGGTTAGGGGTGTGGATCTGACAAGGGAGTCGCGGAGGGAGTGGTCTCTACGGAAAGCTGATAGGGGAGAGGAGGGAAATATATCCTTGGTGCTGGGGTCTGTTTGGAGGTGGCGGAAGTGACGGCGGATGATGCGCTGTACATGGAGATTGGTGGGGTGGTAGGTGAGGACCAGTGGGGTTCTGTCCTGGTGGCGGTTGGAGGGGCGGGGCTCAAGGGCGGAGGAGCGGGAAGTGGAGGAGATGCGGTGGAGGGCACCGTCGACCACGTCGGGGGGGAAATTGCGGTCCTTGAAGAAGGAGGCCAGCTGTGTTGTACGTATTTTGAACTGGTCCTCCTGGGAGCAGATGCAGCGGAGACGAAGGAATTGGGAGAATAGGATGGTGTTTTTACAGGGGGCAGGATGGGAGGAGGTGTAGTCCAGGTAGCTGTGGGAGTCGGTTGGTTTGTAGTAGATGTCCGTGTTGATTCGGTCGCCTGAGATAGAAACAGAAAGGTCTAGGAAGGGGAGGGAGGAGTCCGAGACTGTCCAGGTGAATTTGAGGTCGGGGTGGAAGGTGTTAGTGTAGTGGATGAACTGTTCAACCTCCTCGTGGGAGCACGAGATAGCGCCGATACAGTCATCAATGTAGCGAAGGAAAAGGTGGGGGGTGGGGCCAGTGTAGTTGCGGAAGATGGATTGTTCCACATACCCTACGAAGAGGCAGGCATAGCTGGGGCCCATGCGGGTGCCCATGGCTACTCCTTTTGTTTGGAGAAAGTGGGAGGATTGGAAAGAAAAGTTGTTCAGGGTGAGGACCAGTTCGGTCAGTCGAAGGAGGGTGTCGGTGGAAGGGTACTGGGTGGTACGGCGGGAAAGGAAGAAGCGGAGTGCTTTGAGTCCTTCGTGATGGGGGATGGAGGTATACAGGGACTGGATGTCCATGGTGAAGATGAGGCGTTGGGGACCGGGGAAGCGGAAATCCTGGAGGAGATGGAGGGCGTGGGTGGTGTCACGAACGTAGGTGGGGAGACTTCACCAGTTTCTTCATCCCCCCTCCCCCCACCTTGTCTCAGCCGAATCCCTCCAGCCCGGCACCGCCTTCCTGACCTGCAGTCTTCTTCTTGACCTCTCCGCCTCCATCCTACTCCGACCTATCACCCTCACCTTGACCTCTTTCCACCTATCACATTTCCAACGCCCCTCCTCCAAGTCCCTCCTCCCTACCTTTTATCTTCTCCTGCTGAACACTCTCTGCTCATTCCTGAAGAAGGGCCTGTGCCCGAAACGTCAAATCTCCTGTTCCCTGGATGCTGCCTGACCTGCTGTGCTGTTCCAGCAATAAAGTTTCAACTTTGATCTCCAGCATCTGCAGACCTCACTTTCTCCAGCCTTACAGAGTCCAGTGTTACCTGACTTTGTTACTTGTGCTTCACAGATCCTAGTGCCCATAGGGCCTCAATTCCCACTTAAATCCTCAACCACCGCATTGGGGGGCTAACCTTCTTAACAACCGGTTTAGGGCAGGGTTTGAGAGACAGGCGCTACCTTGTCCTCTGGCTGTTTCAGCACAAGCAGTAGGTTCCTACAATAGTTAATGCAGTTAACACTTATCCTCCACAGACATGCAACAAAATCTTTTTAACTCAGTACTGTAGCAAGTTAGACATTAGTCAGTATAGCTTTTAAACTGTTTCTTTGGCCCAGTCTGACTCTTCCCATTTGCAGAGTCTAGATTAGAGTGGTGCTGGAAAAGCACAGCAGGTCAGGTAGCATCCAAGGAACGGGAAAATCGATGTTTCGGGCAAAAGCCCTTCATCAGGATTAAAGGCAGGGAGCCTCCAGATAGGAGAGATAAATGGGAGGAGGGTGGGGCTGGGGAGAAGGTAACAAAGGGTACAATAGGTGGATGGGGGTGGGGATGAAGATGATAGGTCAGAGAAGAGGGTGGGGGAAGGTAGCAAAGAGTACAATGCTACCCCATGAGGGTGGGAATGAAGGTGATAGGTCAGAGAGGAGGGTGGAGCGGTTAGATAGGAAGGGAGATTGACAGATAGGACAGGTCATGGGGACAGTGCTGAGCTGGAAGGTTGGAACTGGGGTAAGGTGGGGGGGAGGGGAGATGAGGAAACTGGTGAAGTCCACATTGATGCCCTGGGGTTGAAGCGTTCTGAAGCGGAAGAAGAGGCTTTCTTCCTCCAGGCGTTGGATGGTGAGGGAGCGGAGTGGAGGAGGCCCACTGGTTCTTACCCCGGCTCCCTGTTCGCGGCCTTTGACCAGGGCACCAGTAATAAGAACCCTGCTCGCAATGCCAATTGTGAGGAAAATCACCAGCCTCAGAGTCAGAGTCGGGGTTCAACAACAGAGTTTATTGTACATGGAAATACCGGAGCACTGGAGAGAGAACGACACCAACAGCACAGTGGTCAGCTTCGAGTCCTCTCTCCATATTGTGATCTGTCAGCCATCTTATGTGTCCGTGTGCCTTGTGTCACCCTGCCCTGTGCCACCTCTCACTTCAAGTAAAAACTGTATCTTGCAATCGCGAGCATAAGAGTGGTATTTCTGTGTTTCAAATATAGGACTGACTGTGTGTATATCCTACTGTCTCTCTTTCTGTCAGATTCTTGCAGACTGGCTCAGGTCTGTTAGGTTCAGTGAAACCTTCGAAACCTTTGTATCTGAAATATGCATTGGCTAACTATGAACTCTTCTTCTCAAAGTCCATGCAATGTGAATAGCTGGGCCTTGTACCCAGGTGTAAAGGCCAATTTTGTACCCTGCAAACACAGTGAGTGATTCAGGTCTGGAATACACTGCCTGGAATCGTGGTGGAGACAGGTTCAATTGAAGCATTCAAGAAGGCATTGGATAATTGTTTCTGTTTAAATAACATCCAAGGGTATGGGGAGAATGACAGTAAAGCACAATGCTCATATGGAGAGCTGGTGCAGCCACATTGGGCTGAATGGCTTCTTTCTGTGATTCTCTCAGTCCCATTCAATCTTGGAATTAAACAGATAATTTAAAGTATAACTGTTTATAAAATATGACATTGCTAAAACGTCCTTGTGATACTGGGAATTTTCTCATCTACCCTTTGTCAGTAATGATGCTGTTCACATTATTTACAGGTATAAAGAATTTGTACCTTCTCAGCAAGTTTCTTGACTTGAGCCTCTCTTGTGAACAAAGGAACCAAGTTCCCAGGCTTGTTGCCAGGCAGAAATTAGTACAGCTTTGATGAGTCCCTTCATTCCTTCAATTTATACTAAATTCAAAAGATAACCTCAAAACATAACAACCATATAAATATTGTACTTGGAGCATGAAAGGTACAGAAACTCAGTTCTGTGCCTCCAAATTATGCAGGTGGATAGAAAATTATGTGCAGGAAAGAAAACCTACATTTATACCTGGGCCCAGCTACGGTTACTTATGGCCCATCAATTCAAGTCTGAATGTTTTCATAGTTTGCTGCATATGGATACAAGTTTCTTCTGAGGGCTCCTGAATGGTACTGATCACTATCAGGAAACAGTCTAACCAATACTTGGAATACTGCGTCCAGTTCTGGTCGCCCTATTATAAGAAAGATGTGGATGCTTTGGAGCGGGTTCAGAGGAGGTTTACCAGGATGCTGCCTGGACTGGAGGGCTTATCTTATAAGGAGAGGTTGACTGAGCTCGGACTTTTTTCATTGGAGAAAAGGAGGAGAAGAGGGGACCTAATTGAGGTATACAAGATAATGAGAGGCATAGATAGAGTCGATAGCCAGAGACTATTTCCCAGGGCAGAAATGACTAACACGAGGGATCATAGTTTTAAGCTGGTTGGAGGAAAGTATAGAGGGGATGTCAGAGGCGGGTTCTTTACACAGAGAGTTGTGAGAGCATGGAATGCGTTGCCAGCAGCAGTTTGGAGGCAGGGTCATTGGGGACATTTAAGAGACTCCTCGACATACATATGGTCACAGACATTTGAGGGTGCATACATGAGGATCAGTGGTCGGCACAACATCGTGGGCTGAAGGGCCTGTTCTGTGCTGTACTGTTCTATGTTCTATGTTCTATGTTCAATACTGGAGGTAGATCATGAAGCAGCTGAAGGTGTTCAGGCCTGGAATACTGTCCTGAGGAAATGAAGGTGCTCTTTTGATATGGTGTTAGTGTCTACAACTCTGCACCAGGAGGTCTGGGTAATAACATCTCTGAACAGACTGATTAGACCATATGTATTCTAAGGAAATGTGATATCTTGGGACTGGGATGATTGGCCTCTAACAACCATGACCATCTTTCTTTGTGACACCAACTGTGGAGTTCTTACTCCCAAGTCACAATAACTTCAATTTTGCTTCCAATCCTTGATGTGACATTCAGACAGATGCTGCTTGATACCAGAGGCAATCACTCATACCTCATCAATTGAGTTTACCTGTTTTATTCATCTTTTCACAAAGGATGTAATGCATTCATGAGGAATGAGTGATCCTGACAGAACCCAAACCAAGCATCGTTGGAAATGATCTGTCAATGTTAAGTATTGCTTTATCACATGTTGATATCCATCACTTTGCTATTGATTAAGAGTAGAGATGTTACTGCACACCTCTAGAACAAGTAGCATTTAAAACTTGGTCTTCTGGCCCAGAGGTAGGGACACTACCAGTGTGCTGCAAGAACATATAATTAAGAGCAGATGGTGTGCAATTGGATTTTTTTTGACTGGGTCTTTAAAGGACATATCTGTGCAATTTTCCATATTGTCATGTAAACGCTGGTGTTGTAGCTGCACTGGAACAACTCATCTCAGGGCACAAACCTTCAGCACTATTGCTGGGATGTTGACATATCCCAGAGCCCTTGTAATGTCTGGCATCTTCAACTATTCCTTGATATCTAGTAGAGTGAATTGAATTGGGTGAGAACTATCAGGGGATCTTAGATGGATCCTCAACTTTTCACTTTTGCCCTAAGCTGTTTGCAAATGCCTTAGTTTTCTTTCCACTGATGTGCTGACTTGCCCACCTTTGAGGATGGGGATATCTGTGGAGCCTACTCTTCCCATTAAGTTGTTGAATAGTCAATCATCATTCACATCGTGTTGTGGAAGAACTGCAGAGTGTTGGTCTCAACCATTGGTTGTGGGATCCCTTTGCTCTGACTGTTACACACTGCCTCTGCTGGCTTATACCAAGCTGGGAAGTTATAGATTGTGGTTGCATACAATGGGCATACATTTTTTTATACAACAAACCATTGTATGCACCCTCTGGTTACTCATCTGCTCTGGCTGCTGGTGTCTGCAGATTTAGATGTTGAACTAGGTCATGGTTCTGAAATGGTTAATGTTAGAGCCTACATTAAACAACAACCAATCTGAAGATATCATATAGTCATGGGTGGAGATACAAGGAGTCCAGTTTAAATCCCAGTGGGGTTAGATGTGATATCTGTGGCTGTAATTATGCACAATTAGCCAATGCAACTTGTTATCGTATGTAATAAGCTATGTCCTGTTATTCTGCTTATGTTGTCTCTTAAGAGTCACCTGTGGTTCATCCTCTACTACTGTTAACCCCAACAAGCCTCAGAGCCAGTAGAGAAAGGAGGATTGGGAACTCATGTGGTGCACTGGTAGTATCCCTAGCTCTGAGGCAGGAGAATTGGGTTCAAGTCCCAACTGCTCTAGAAGTGTGTGATAACATCTCTGAATAGGTTGAATAGAGGATATGTGAAACTGTAATTGAAAGATAGTCACAATAATGGCAACCATTAAACTGTCATCCAGAGAAGAGGGGAAAGGAGAATTAGTGTCAGCACTCTACCCCAACCATTAGCTGGTAGTGATTTGTCACACAGTTCATTCTTTTATAACATGCGTTTCATCAATGCAAATTCACTGTAAGGTGATTGACTAATTGCGGACACTGTTTCTGTAGCATAAACTTATAAAATGTGTTGGCTGTAACATGATTACATCACCAACACTTTAAGAACTGTTTCTAAAGCATAATTTTTCTACAATGGAGGGGTTGCACAAGAACCCAACCATCATATTACAGAAGAACTGACTGTACAGCACAACAGGGATCTCATCTGAGCGTCAAATTGGACCCACCTTGCTAGAAACAAGGAGGTTGAACTTCTGACACCTCTGCACTCAGGTCCTCCACGCATTTGTTCTGCCATCACCAGCCGTAGAACTGCTTGCTTTGATTGGGTGACCCTTTCCTGCCATTCCTTCAGAAGAACATGCTTCACGCTCTCTCTCTCTCTCTCTCTCTCACTATCTTTTGCATCATCTCAGAGCCGGCATCACTGAACGTTAGAGCTGCCTTGCAATGGATGCCTAGCCTCTGCCTTTCACACTCCTTCCTTCTTCTGGCTGAAGCCTTCCAATGCAGCAGCCACAATAAGGATTGAACAGCATGTGTTTGTACCGGGTCCATATCCATTCGCCTCCCACCTCATTCTCACACTCATCACTACTAGCTGGATGCCAAACCCATGCTCTAGCCAATTCAGACTACGCAATGGGAAAACTGGATCTCATGACAGCTTCCCTCACACCTCTGTGGCTCAAGCATTACAATAGGACTTTTTAAAATATTTTAAAAATACGTGTTTATGTCGTTTGTTTTAATGCGAAAGTTTGTTTAAAGTGAGGCAACAAGTGTCTGCTTTTCACAGGGGTGTTTTTTTTGATGGCGTATGGATCAGACCCAAATAAAGTGGATAACGTTTTAACCTTCTGTCCAAGCATGAAACAAGCATTACAGATTAACAGTTCAATGGAAATCAAAACTGGAAATGGAAACCTGGCAGTTTTTACATTAGCCATCAATTTGCAATGTCAGTTTTGTGCTCAGGCAGGTTGAGAAGTGGCTCAACAAGCTCACAGTGAAGACTTTGTAATGGTCATAATTTCCATATTCCCCACATGTCGCCTTCCAACTCCATTATCACAGATTTTAAATTCTGATACACATTCCTGAGTTTAAAAACTAGTCTTGCCTAAAGGAAGAAGCAAAGCCTGTTTTTAAATTTTATAGCCTGACAGACATTTAGATTCTTTAAAAACTGACACTTTCATAAAAGGAGAAGCAAAGCTTTCTCATTCAATGCTTACTTGTCAATGTTTTGTAACATATTAGACATTACACTTTGCTCCATTGACTTCAACCTGTGTGAGCTGGCTTACATCAAATTACAGAGAACATACACCTGATTGGCTCATATTGGTATTTATATTCCATACAGATTTCAGATAACTTTATTACCATAATGTATTCTTTCGCGGGGCGGCACAGTGGCTCACAGCGCCAAGGATCTGGGTTCGATTCCAGTCTCAGGCGACTGTTTATGTGGAGTTTGCACATTCTCCCCGTGTCTGCGTGGGTTTTCTCTGGGTGCTCCGGTTTCCTCCCACAGTCCAAAGATGTGCAGGTCAGGTGAATTGGCCATGCTAAATTGCCCATAGTGTTAGATACATTAGTTAGAAGGAAGTGGGCCTGGGTGGGTTACTCTTCGGAGGGTCAGTGTGGACTTCTTGGGCCGAAGGGCCTGTCTCCACACTATAGGGAATCTAATCTAATCTTTTTCTATCAGGTGATTCTCCAACATTCTCTTCAGTGCATCAATGCCATTCACCATAACTATTCCCTGAGGTAATAATGTGATCCATTGTGTGGGCAAAGAAATTTGTGTTGAATTCCTTATTCAAATTGTTTGCAATTATTTTAAATGTGCAAATCCTTGTTTTGATTGTCCCCATGAGTTAAAACGTGTTCTCCAGGATTATTCTACCAAGCCTTTCATATTTTTGAAGACTTGGTCAACAATTAGTCTTCTTGTTTTGGATTTCCTACTGCCTAATCCTAGGAAAGCTTTAACACCCACTAGGTGTACTGCTAGATTGTCTAGTGGAGTTAGGAGGTTGACTTGTTTACTTCCCTAACAGAAATGCTCTGGAGACAAGTGTCTTCCCAAAGTGACAAGTGACCTTTGAGGTGGGGGATTCTAATTGCAGCAAGGAATGGTTTTGTAAGCATGCAATGGGTCAACTCTATCCCTGAGTCCACATCATCAGAAATCCAGATCAACAGAAACTGCAAAGTTTGAACTTCCGATTGTTCCTCTGTTCCCAGGGACCTCTGAAAAAGTCTATAAATCTAAGGTAAAAAGCAGGTATTGGACAGTTCCAACATACCATGATAGTTACTCATGAAATGTTAGACAGAAGAAACCTAGTTGAACTCTTACGTAAGTATAGTGAGCAATGCAGCTGCGGCACTACTGATGAGTTGGTTGGGTCCTGAAGGACATACCTCCTAGACTGGGTCTGGGCAGGTGGTGAGGGAACCAACAAGAAGAACAAACATATTTTACCTCATCCTCACCAATCTGCCGGCTGCAGATGCATCTGCCCATGACAGTATCAGTCAGAGTGACCACCACGCATTCCTTGTGGTCCACGCAGTTCTATCTTCACATTGAGAATAACCTCCACTGTGTTGTGTGGCACTATCACTGTGCTAAATGGGACAGAATTCAAACAGTTCTAGCAACTCAAGGCTGGGCATCCATGTGGTGCCATGGGCCACCAACAGCAGCAGAATTATATTCTAGCGCAAACTGTAACCTCATGGCCTGGCATATCTATCAAGCCAGGGGATCAACTCTGGTTCAATGGAGAGGGCTGGAGGGCGTGCCAGGAGTAGCACCAGGCATACCTGAAGATGTGGTGCCAACCTTGTGAAACCACCAAACAGAACTATGTGTGTGCCAAATGGCATGAGCAGCAAGAGATAAACAGAGCTAAGTGATCCCACAACAAATGGATCAGATCTAAGCTATGCAGTCCTATTACATCCAGTTGTGACACCAAACAATTAAACAATTCATTGGAGGAGGAAGCTCCACAATTATCCCCATCCTCATTGATGGAAAAGCCCAACATATCAGTGCAAAAGATATGGCTGAAGCATTTACAGCAATCTTCTGCCGCAAGTACCAAGTGAATGATCTATCTCAACCTCCTCCAATAATCCCCAGTATTACAGATACCAGTCTTCAGTCAATTCAATCCACTCCACTTGATATCAAACAATTGGAGACACTGGATACTGCAAATGCAGTATTCTGGCAATAATACTGAAGACTTGTGCTATGGAACTCACCTTTCCCAAAGCCAAGCTGTTCCTGTACTGTTGCAACATTGACAATGTGGAAAATTGCCCACATATGTCCTGTACAGAAAATGAAGGACAAATGCTGGGTGGATTGGTGGCTCAGTGGTTAGCACTGCTGCCTCACAGCCCCAGGGATCCAAGTTTTATTCCAGCCTCGGGTGACTGTCTGTGTGAAGTTTGCACATTCTCCTCGTGTCTGCGTGGGTTTCCTCCAGGTGCTCCGGATTCCTTCCACAATCCAAAGAGGTGCAGGTTAGGTGAACTGGCCATGCTAAATTGCTCATAGTGTTCAGGGATGTGTAGGTTAGGTCCATTAGTCAGATGTAAATGCAGAGTAATAGGGTAGGGGAATGGGTCTGGGTGGGTTATTCTTCGGATGGTCAGTGTGGACTTGTTGGGCCAAATGATCTGTTTCCAAACTGTTGGAAGTCTATGATTTCTATGAAATCCAACCTGGCCAAATATTGCCCCCTCAGTCTACTCTCAATTATTAGTGAAGTGATGGAAGGTGTCATTAACAGTGCTATCAAGCAGCACCGCTTAGCAATAAACTGCTCAGTAACACCCAGTTTGGGTTCCACCAGGGCCACTCAACTCCTGACCTCATTACAGCCTTGGTTCAACACAGATTAAAGAGCTGAATTCCAGAGGTGAGGGGAGAGTGATAGTCCTTGGCATCAAGGCTGCATTTGACTCAGTGTGGCATCAAGGAGCCCTAGCAAAACTGTAATCAATGGGTATTGGGGGGAAATTGTCCACTGGTTGGAGTCATACCTGAACACATTGGAAGATGGTTGTGGTTGCTGAAGGTCAGTCATCTCAGCTCCAGGACATCTCTGCAGGAGTTCCTCGGGGTAGTGTCCTAGGCCCAACCATACTCAACAATGACCTTCCCTCAATGATAAGGTTAGAAGTGAGAATTTTCACTGATGATTGTACAATGTTCAGCACATTCACAACTTCTCAGACACTGAAGCAGCCCATATTCAATTGCAACAAGATCTGGACAACATTCAGGCTTGGGCTGTCAAGTGGTATGCTACATTCATGCTACACAAACACCAGACCATGACCATCTCCAATAAGAACCACTATTCCTTGACATTCAGTGGTGTTACCATCACTGATTCCCCACTATCAACATCCTGGGGATTGCCATTGACCAGAAACTCACCTGGACTCACCATATAAGCACAAGGGCAACAAGAGCAGGTCTGAGGCAAGACATTCTGCAGCAAGCAACTCACCTCATGATGCCCAAAGCCTATCTACCATCTACAAGGCACAAGTCTGGAGTGTGGTGGAATACTCCCCAGTTGTTTGGATAGGTGCAACTCAAACAACACTCAAGAAGTTGGACACCATCCAGGAAAAAGCAGCCTACCTGATTCGCACCACATTCACAAGCATCCAGTCCCTCCACACTGACTCTCAGTAGCAGTAATGTGCTTATTTACAAGATGCACTGCAGCAATTCACTTAAGAATCTCAGGCAGCCTCTTTCAGCCCTTGACATCAAGGCTACATTCAACCGAATGTGGCATCAATACACAACTACTTCCACTTAGAAGGAAAAAGACAGCACATACATGTGAATGCCATGGCCTGCAAGTTCCCTCCAAACCACTCACCATCCTGACGTGGAAATATATTGCTATTCCTTCACTATCACTGGGTCAAAATCTTGGCATTCCTTCCCTAAGAGCACTGTTGGTCAACCCAGAGCATGTGGACTACAATGGTACAAGAAGGCAGTTCACCACATATTCGCAAGGGCAACTAACGATGGGCAATAAATACTGTTCCATCCAGCAATGCCCATGTCCCCATGAGTACTTTTAAAAGAATATGGGGACACCAATCCCAATCACTCACACTGACCAACCAGAACTTCCCACTTGATTTTCTGGCTGCCTCACTGAACCCTAAACACCTAACTCCCCCAAACTGACAAAATTACCCGGCCTACTCAATCCAACCATCCTTGACCTGACTATCCCCTAATCTATCTACGTGCTTCTCCCCCATTCACTTCACACACCTACTCATGTCACCAACTCTCACCCTACTCACTCCCCTCATCTATCCCTGCCATTTAGCCACTTACTTCAACTGCCTAGTCACCCACTGCATTACCCCTTCATGAACATCCATATTGGACATTTAAATATAACTTATATCAGGATGCAGACTAAAACAAGAGCGTAATTTGTCTTTTCCCCCAGTACTGTTTCATATTACAATGGACTGTCCATGAGAGTGATTGCTCCCTGTTCCTGAAGAAGCCAAGATCGGAGGGCCAAGCCAGAAATATGGAGAACCTTCAGGATAGAGAAAAGTAAGAGCAAAGTGGCAATCCAACAGTGATTGTTTCTTTGCAGAAGATCAGGGCCATTAGAAATGAGGATTCAGAATTAATGTTGATGTTTTCAAATCCTGTGATACCATATTACGACTCCAGAGGGCAGCAACCACATGAATACATCAAGTCTTCAACAGAATTAGAGATAGTTTCATCCAAACACTGAAATTGTGTCTTTATACTTTGCAGCACAATAGTTACTGAGAGCAACAATGAGAAGGAGCTGCCGAAATGGCCAGTCTATGGAAAGCTGATTCCGGGTGGGATGATAGTCTCAATGGGATGCTGAGTTGGTGCCATTGGGTTGAAATGCAAATGAACCAAAGCCAGTGATGTTTTTATGACTGAAAGTGGGGGTTTACACCCCTCAGTACTGGGTGGCTTACAATTTGCAGCAGATACTGATGTTTTGGGTTTGCAAGTAGCAAATGATTTGCCATGTCATTCATGGATGACATGAAAATTGGCTTACATGGTTAACAATGATGAAAAATACTTCAGAGTTTTAAACTAAACAGAGTCTAACAGAAGAAGATACTATGAAGAATATTGGGGCTATGATAAGAGTGAAATCCATAGCTGAAGCTGTGTCTCAGGCAGGAAGAATCTATTAAGGTTGTCATCATGAGGCTTTATTCACTGAAGTCCTGGAAAAGAATGGGGACTGTTTATTAGACCATTAGTTAAATGATCTGATTTGCCCAAATGCCTTTGTCTATATAAGTTGGAAACCTTCATTTTACACATGCAAGATTGGGAGACCTCCATTTTGAATACATCAATGCACAAAACACCTTTAAGTAGTACAAAGGTGCTACAATGCTATGTCACAGTGTTTCAAAGACTTTAAGACAAATAAAATGAAGCAGCATTGCTGTACTGTAGTTTACAAGCTTTTAAAGCTAAGAATAAAAGCAACATACTGAAGAATTAACAACTTTGGAACTAAGTGGAATGAGTAATTACATTAGGGAGAAAAGGAAGGAGAAAGAGTGCTTCTTGGCAGATATAATTTCAGATGTGGGTCAAAAAGACCAAATAGACTATAGTTTTGAACATCTTGGAGAAAATGGTTCTTAAGATACAGAATTATTTCCAAGCTAAGACAGTAAATCAGCTACACTGCTATATTCAACATTTATCCGTGGCTGATGACACTACAGCTTCTCAAAACATAAAGTGGACCGATATTTTTAATTAGGTTCTGTAAGCTTTTGACAATTACTTTCTTAACTGAGCTGGATTTAACTGAAGATTTCAGCATGCAGGGGAATCTACAAATAATTTCACTCACAGTCTCCACTGATTGGTGGAAAACTGTGACTACGGAGCTTTAAATCAGAATTCGTAAGAGGCAGAACGGTTGATGCGTGCTGGTCAAGTAGGTTCCAGTTCAAAAGAGAGTTGAAAGAGTTGCTGGAAATCAGGAGCCTTAGAATTCCCAAACAGAAAATGAGGTGTCGTTCTTCCAGCTTGCACTGAGCTTCCCTGGAGCACTGCTGCAAGCCTGAGACAGAGATGTTGGCCAGGGAACAGGGTGCTGTGTTGAAGTGGCAGGGAACTGGAAGCTCAGGGTCCTTTTTGGAGACTGTAGGTGTTCTGTGAGGCCATCACCCAGTCTAGGTTTCATTTCCCCAATGTCAAGAGCACATTTTGAGCAGTGAATACAGTAAGCTAGCTAGAGTGAAGTACAGCCTTTTGGACTCAGGATAGAGTTCAACAGTTTTAGGGTTTGAGGTACCTTTTCCCATGTCCTTACCCCAACTCCCACACACCAGGCCTTGTATTCACAAGGTTTCCTATTACACACAGCTCATTGTTAACGATTAATTGACCCCATTAGTAGCTATTCATTCTCTAAAGCTGATTTTTATCCACTCCTTTGTCTGTCCAACTATTCTTCTCTGTTTTTAGGCTCTCTCTCCACCTATCATTTACTCCTTACTCCCTCCCCCACCCTATCTTCTGCATAAAAAAAACAGCTTTTTCCTTGCTACCATCAGTTCTGAGGAAGGGCCACTGGATCTGAAACGTTAACTTTGATTTCTCTTTTACAGATGTTGCCAGACTGGCTGAGTTTTTTCAATAATTTCTGGTTTTGTTCATGATTTCCAGCATCCTCAGTTCTTTTGGTTTTTATTAAAGAAGAGTTGACTTGGGGGGAAACAAAAGTACAGGACAACCTTGATTAGCCAAACGAGACGGGCGGGGAGTATTTTGTGTGGGTAACTGATTGTTCGGACAACTGATTGTGCTGCAAAGGTAGAGATAGAAGACAGAGAAAGGTTGAGAAGAGAGAGGTCCACGCTGCATACAGATCAGGATAATTCATGTCAGGAAACAAAACAAAAAGCAGGCACCAGGCAGGATTCACATACAATGTTTCCTTAAATCGTGCAAGGATCAAAAGATGATCAGAGAACCGTGCAGCCGCAGTGCTGTGTGTGATGACATTGATTAGATTAGATTACTTACAGTGTGGAAACAGGCCCTTCAGCCCAACAAGTCCACACCGCCCTGCCAAAGCGCAACCCACCCATACCCCTGCATTTACCCCTTACCTAACACTACGGGCAATTTAGCATGGCCAATTCATCTAACCTGCACATCTTTGGACTGTGGGAGGAAACCGGAGCACCCGGAGGAAAGCCACGCAGACACGGGGAGAACGTGCAAACTCCACACAGACAGTCGCCTGAGGCGGGAATTGAACCCGGGTCTCTGGCGCTGTGAGGCAGCAGTGCTAACCACTGTGCCACCGTGCCGCCCACATTGACATCCCACTTCCTGCCATCAGGCGGGTGGAGGGCTTAAGACCCAGAGTGTGGGAGGGAGAGTGTGCACACGAGCAGCCGGCTTTAGTTATAGCAACTGTTGCCTTGTAAATAAAGTGGAGTAGTCCTGGCGACTGTAACTCACCAATAACTGCTCACAACAACAGCACCGAGGTGAATATTGTTAGTATTATTATATATCTGTCACTCCTCTCAGCCCCAAACTGCTCTTTCCCCCTGCTTCATCCCACTCCATGAGAAGTTGCAAACCATCAATAGCTTCGTTATTGGGGACTGGAGGAGATGTCGGTATCACCTCTTTGATGTAACGGTTTTAAGGACCTTGAGATTTTGTTTGGATAATTGATGTTTTGTTAACCGAGGTTGTTCTGTATTCAAAATGTTCTGGAAGTAGAAATCAGGATAAATCACTTAGGAGAAGGTCAATTGTATCACAAGAGCGACAGAACATATTGGCTTATAAAGTATTAAAAACCCTAAAGGCATACATAACAGGCAACAAGAAGAGCAGGCCGGAGACCAACTAATAGCAGTCAGTATTTATGCTGTGGAACAAAGAAACCTCACAGGCCTAATCAGTGCCCAACTATTAAAAAAGTCTGCTATATCTGCAAACCTGTAGGTAACTTAGAGTCATAGAGTCATAGAGATGTACAGCACAGAAACTGATCCTTCAGTCCAACTTGTCTATGCCGACCAGATATCCCAACCCAATCTAATCCCACTTGCCAGCACCTGGCCCATATCCCTCCAAACCCTTCCAATTCATATACCCATCCAGATGTCTTTTAAATGTTGCAATTCTACTAGCATCCATCACTTCCTCTGGCAGCTCATTCCATACACGCACCACCCTCTGAGGGAAAAAGCTTCCCCTTAGGTCTCTTTTATATCTTTCCCCTCTCAGCCTAAATTTTTGCCCTCTAGTTCTGGGCTCCCCCAGGGAAAAAAACTTTGTCTATTTATCCTATCCATGCCCCTCATGATTTTATAAACCTCTATAAGGTCACCCCACACCCTCCAAAGCTCTAGGGAAAACAGCCCTAGCCTATTCAACTTCTCCCTATAGGTCAAATCTTCCAACCCTAGCAACATCCTTATAAATCTTTTCTGAACCCTTTCAAATTTCACATCCTTTATTGGTCAGAGTATTGAGTACAGGAGTTGGGAGGTCATGTTGCGGCTGTACAGGACATTGGTTAGGCCACTGTTGGAATATTGTGTGCAATTCTGGTCTCCTTCCTACTGGAAAGATGTTGTGAAACTTGAAAGGGTTCAGAAAATATTTACAAGGATGTTGCCAAGGTTGGAGGATTTGAGCTATCGGGAGAGGCTTAGGGTGAGAGGGGAAAGATATAAAAGAGACCTAAGGGGCAACTTTTTCATGCAGAGGGTGGTACGTATATGAAATGAGCTGCCAGAGGATGTGGTGGAGGCTGGTACAATTACAACATTTAAGAGGCATTTGGATGGATATATGAATAGGAAGGGTTTGGAGGGATATGGGCCGGGTGCTGGTAGGTGGGACTCGATTGGATTGGGATATCTGGTCGGTATGGACAGGTTGGACCGAAGGGTCTGTTTTCATGCTGTACATCTCTATGACGCTATCTTTCTGATAGGAAGGAAACCAGAATTGCACACAATATTCCAGCAGTGGCCTATCCAATGTCCTGTACAGCCACAACATGACCTCCTAACTCCTGTACTCAATACTCTGACCAATAAAGGAAAGCATACCAAATGCCTACTTCACTATCCTATCTATCTGTGACTCCACTTTTAAGGAGCTATGAATCTACATTTGAATGTCTCTTCATTCAGCAACATTCCCTAGGACCTTACCATTAAGTGTATAAGTCCATCTAAGACTTGCTTTCCCAATATGCAGCACCTCATATTTATCTAAATTAAACTCCAACTGCCACTTCTCAGCCCATTGGCCCATCTGAACAAGATCCCGTTGTAACCTTCTTCGCTTTCCACTCCACCTCCAATTTTGGCGTCATCATAAACTTATCTCTTATGCTCACATCCAAATCATTTATATAAATGATGAAAAGTAGTGGACCCAGCACTGATCCTTGTGGTACTCCACTGGTCACAGGCCTCCAGTCTGAAAAACAACTCTCCACCACCACCTTCTGTTTTCTACCTTTGAGCTAGTTCTGTATCCAAATGGCTACTTCTCCCAGTAATACATGAGATCTAATCTTGCTCACCAGTCTCCCATGGGGAACCTTGTCGAGCGCCTTTCTGAAATCCATATAGATCACATCTTCCGCTCTGCCCTCATCAATCCTCTTTGTTATTTCTTCAAAATCTCAATCAAGTTTGTGAGACATGATTTTCCACGCACAAAGCCATGTTGACTATTCCTAATCAGTTCTTGCCTTTCCAAATACATGTACATCCTGTCCCTTAGGATTCCCTCCAACAAATTGCCTACCACCGACATTAGGCTCACTGGTCTATAGTTCCCTGGCTTGTCCTTACCACCTTTCTTAAACAGTGACACCACATTAGACAACCTCCAGTTTTCTGGCACCTCACCTGTGACTATCAAGGATACAAATATCTCAGCAAGAGGCCCAGCAATCACTGCCCCAACTTCCCACAGAATTCTGGGGTACACCTGATCAGGTCCTGGGGGTCTATCCACTTTTATGCGTTTCAAGACATCCAGCACTTCCTCCTCTGTAATATGGACATTTTTCAAGATGTTGCCCTCTATTTCCCAACATTCTATATCTTCCATGTCCTTTTCCACAGTAAATACTGATGCAAAATACTCGTTTAGTATCTGGCCCATCTCCTGTAGCTCCACACAATGGCTGTCTTGCTGATCTTTGAGGGGCCCTTTTCTCTCCCTAGTTATTCTTTTGTCCTTAATTTGCCAAAAACTTTGCCAAAGAGTTTTAATTTGCAAAAAACTCTTTGGATTCTCCTTAATTCTATTTGCCAAAGCTATCTCATGTCCCCTTTTTGCCCTCCTGATTTCCCTCTTAAGTATATTCCTACTTTCTTTATACTCTTCTAAGGATTCACTTGATCTATCCTGTCTATACCTGACATATGCTTCCTTTCTTTTTCTTAACCAAACCCTCAATTTCTTTTGTCATCCAGCATTCCCTATACCTACTAGCCTTTTCTTTCACCCTAACAGGAATATACTGTCTCTGAACTTTCGTTATCTAATTCCTGAAGACTTCCCATTTTCCAGCCGTCCCTTTACCTGCGAACACATGTCCCTAATCAGATTTTGAAAGTTCTTGCCTAATACCATCAAAATTGGCCTTCCTCCAATTTAGAACTTCAACTTTCCAGAAAAGCTGTCGAAGTAGGACATAATTACAGAGCAACAATATGTCAAATGGCTACTCATACGAAGATGATAATGTGGTAGAATCACTGCTATTTAGGAAAAAAATACACTATGCTTCTGAGTGGAAATTGGTGATGACAAATGATCTCGGTTTGATAGAACCTGTATTTGTCAATGGACATCTCATTCATGTTAAGCCTGATGGAGCGGGTGTGTCACTATCCTATGAGATCATTTGCCATGGGTGCTGAATCAGACATTACAGCCTGCAGAGCTGAAACTACATAGGACAGGAATAGACCAGTAAGGCTGCCCAGCTTGCTCCACTATTCAAAATGATCATGGCTGATGAAATCATTCAATAGCTTTTATTCACCCTCTGCTCATTATACTGTGCATCAATAGAGATGTATCAGCAGAATGAGCATAAAAATTTGCTGACAGAGATTGAAAACGAAATGCAAAGAAATCCGTAAGATGACCAATGTTCGCACATTCAAGAGACAGTGGGGCAGTGATAAATATCATTGACTGCATTAATAGCTATTGGAGATAAATAAAAACTCAGCAGAGGTGTATGAGTTGTGGTTGTGAAAGTGTTAATAGTACAGATACATTAAGTTCCAACCTAATCCAGTAATGTCATTTGGACTGGGGTAGGAAATAGGCAAAGATCTTCAGATTTTGTAGAATGCATGTATACATCCACAGTCTCCTCATTGGGTGAAATGTGAAACTGAGAGTCTATCTTCCTCCTAGGTAGAAATCAAAGTTTCTAAGACACCAATCAAAGAGCAATGAATGATTTATCCACCGTCTTGACCAATACATAGTCCTTAAACATCCTCAGTAAAACAGATTATCCGGTGGCTAATACATTTCTATTTGTGGGAGCTCACTGTCAGCAATTGGCAATCAACTTTCCTTCATTACAACATAAATAAAGCATGAAAAGTAAATCATTAACTATAGAAACTTCCTGAGGCTGTGAAACTCACCAGATAATTCTAAGTCTTTACCCTCCCTGCATTACAGGGCTCTGCTTGGATTGAAGAAATTGGCACGCAGGGTCTTTGCCGTCTTATTCCAAGTGAATAAGAAGGTGAATGAGTTTCTTGCTGCCTAATCACTTATGCTGTCTTTCTCTGGCACATCAGTTTACTCTTGATCATTAGTAAATTCACATGATGTAAGGGGTCATTGACAAAGCTATTAAACAGCATTTCATCAACAATAAAATGCTCACTACCTTCTTTCAGGACCGTTCAGCTCCTGACCCCATTATAGCCCTGGTCTAAACATGAACAAAGGATCTGAAGTGTCTCCAACAGGAGAGAATGTAGTCATCTCCCATTGACAAGCAATGGCACTCCCATTGCTGAATACCCTTCCTATCAATATTAGGGGCTTGCCATTGCCTAGAAAGTAAACTGGACCAGCCATATAAATAGCTGTGGATACAAAGGTCGGAGAGGTTAGATATTCTGCTGTGAGTAACTGATCACCTAGTTTGCCAAAGCCTGTCCACATTTACATGATCATGGCTGTAAACTGTTTTGGGCCCCTAGTCTAAGGAAAACTATACTAGAATTCCAGGTCGTCTGTAAAAGGCTCACTGGCCAATATTATGTATGGAGGAACCGCTTTGAGTGGTTGAGTATATAGGGCCTGTACTCTTTGGAATTTAAAAGAATGAGAGGTGACCTATTTGAAGCATACGAGGTTCTTAGAGGATGTGACTAGGTAGATGCAGAATGGTTGTTTCCCCTCATGGAAGTGTCTAGGACCAGGGGGCATAATCTCAGAAAAAGGGGTCATACATTTAAGTGTGAGATAAGGAGGAACCTCAAGTCAGTGTAATGAGTCTGTGCTGCAGAGAGTTATCAAGGCTGTGTTATAAAGTATATTCAAGGCTGAGATAGAGTTTGAATCATTAAGGGAATCATGGGTTATAGAGAGAAGGCAGGAAAGTGGAGCTGAGGGTTACCTGATCAGACATAATTTTCATTGAATAGCTGAGCAGATCCAATGAGTCAAATTGCTAACTTCTGTTTGTATCTCTAGCTCCTATAACCTTATCATCTTAAGAAATTTGACATCAGCGAGAACAAAACAGCCCACTTGATAAGCAGCCCAATCTCAATCTTTAACGTTTACTCCCTTGACAAGTATCACAACCGAACTGGCTTGGAAATATATCCCTACATTCCACCATAACTGGGTCAGAATTGTGAACACTGTTACTGACAGCACTCTGGGTATTCTTACCTCTGAAATACTGCAGCACTTCAAGAAGACAGCTCATCACCACCTTCTCAAGGGAAATTAGAGATGGCCATCAAAGTACAAATCCCATTAACATGCAAAGAAAAGTTTCCGTTGGAAATGTTTACTTAGTGTTATGAGTAAAGTGGGCTTGTTGCCATTGACATTGTGAGGTGCTATTGGGTCTGTCCACCCACATATAGGTTTTGAGGTCACCTTCTATTTCTCTCTTCCATCTCCCTCAAGCACAGTGTGTTACTATGACTTGAATGTACAGGCAGATTGCAACCATAACAGCAGAGCTGCGCATGCCAATGATAAAAAATTTCTCATCCTGCACTGATCAATAGAATTAACATTTGAATTAAAAGATTAAGACGATTCCAAAGATGACATTAGAGGTAAAGGATTTACTCAGAAGCTAAAACTCCCAATCCTGACCAATATCAACCAGGGACAACATCTGATAGGTTTTTGTTTAAAAATGACCCTTGGCTCACAACAAGGTTACACTGGAAATCTTTTTAGGCATCCTCAAATCAGTGATTCAACCACTTGAATAAATTGAAGAAATGTTGCAATGTAGCCCAGCCAAAAGTTCCAAAGTTTTGGTACTGCTGCGTGCAATGTGGAATTCCTCTTAATGGAGAGAAAGGGAGAAGAAATCATCAGCAGAAAGTAGAAGGTGATAACATGGCTGACCACAAGAGGGAGCAAGTGGCTGTACAATAAGTAGTTCAATCTTCCAGATAAATGCAATGACATCAGTCAAGACTTTAAGTGTTCTTATAATGCCAAGTTAAAATATTGTCTCCAGAGGACCCAGTTGTACATCAATTCCCTTGAAAAGGACAACATTTTCCACCAACAAACTTAATATGTTTCCTGTCAAAGGATACATTCCAGCATCAGCCCAGCAGCCCTATATTAATCCTCTGAGTACATAGTGCAGCTGTCTTTTTCCTTTACTTCTTCTGAGGGAATGTACAGTTTTCTGTTCATGTCCTCCTACACTGTAAGAAGGAAGGTCCATGGCAGAGCTCTGGAAAAAGCAATGTGGCTGTAATGTTGTGGCTTTTGGTTGATGTTAATCTGATCTCAAACAAAATGAATTCAGATCACTTTAACTGCTCTGGTGCTAAAATTGTCCTGAGCACCAGTTGAATGATTTGGGATATGCTTGCATGCAGCTCCTGCAATTTCTATGATCTTGGCTGTCTATTTATAGCTTTGGAACAGGAGATTCAGAGGAGATTCTCCAGATAGCTCGGTCTGGAGTATCCATGGAAGTTGGTTAGTCTACTATGTAGTGCTGTATAGATGTAGTAGCTGCCCCAAACTGAATCAAATGCCCGAGGTATTGTGCCTATCATATCAGTCTATGTGTGTTTCTCCCAGTCGTTTGATTACTCATTGACACAAAATTGGCAAAAAAAGAAAAAATATGCAAAACAGAAGCTGCTGGAGAAACTCAGCAGATCTGACTGCATCCGTGGGGAGAGAAACAGAGATAACCTTGCAAGTCCAGCGTCCCTTCTTCGGAACTCATTCTGAACAGAGCTGTGAGGAAGAGTCACTGGATTCGGAAATGGTAACTCTGTTTGACCACTATGGATGCCGTTGGATTTACTGAGCATTTTCTGGCTTTGTGTGTTTCAGATCTCCAGCAGCTGCAGTTCTTTGTTTCATTATATCTAAAAAAGTAAGTTGCCTTTATGTCTCAAGATACAGATGAATGCAACTGCAACAGTTATGATCAGGCTCGCTTGTTCAATGAGTAGAACATTTCACTGTTGTCACAGACTGAATTTACCTGTTCCTTCACTGCCCGTGACTCGAGTGTTTTGTGATGAGAGAGGTGTACATTTCCTTCATCTCAGCATGTGTGATGCAATTAAATTTTTTGAGCAGGGGAATTTTGCGAAAATAAAAATAAAGAACATTATTCATTCCAATTCAGTTTCCCAACAGAAAAAAAAACAACTCATTCACTGTTCATATTCTCACACACAAAGATGAGATACAGATGAAGGATTTAACCTATTATAGATTTTAAGAATCTCAGTCTCTTTCATTGCAGGCCTGTTAGGCTGGATCTTAGGTTATCGAGCGTAGTGTCAGTCAGGTTTGGTGGAGTAATTCTCGCTGTGAGCCTGAGTAGATTTTCTTGTAGTAACTTACCAAACTTACCAATGTTGTGAACTGGTACTTCAGCTTCATATGTGGTTTCTGGGCACAGTCAAGGTGGTCATTAACAGATCCAGGTTGCTGGTGTGCACCAGGGTGTGGCTGGTGTGGGAGGATGCGGTGTCTGTTAATATGTGGAGGCCTTCTGTGACCAGTGGGCACTTCAGAAATATCATTTCAGTTTGAACCATGAAGCTTGTTGAAAGCTTTAGTTTGTTTTTTATAGTAGTGAGCCTTTCCAAATGGGCCATTTTATTGCCTATGGAAGAGCAACAAAAACTTCACCAATCCTGAATCATGGATCCCACTGCAGTTTTCCATTTGATTATTATTCATTTGCTATCACCTCCACATTCATGCATCACCACTTGCTATCATCTAACTTCTACCCTGTTCCTCGATAATGGTTAGGACTGCAGGATGTCTGATAAACATTGCCTTTCACTTTTTTTATGCCTCTCTCGAGTTTAAAAATACTCATTTTGAGAAAACAAAACTCAGTGAGGCATTTCATTGTAGCCCATGTGCTGACAGTGTGGTGTATTTCTGAGTGCTCAAAGCCGCATACTTAAATCATCAGGACCTTGTTTTCTTTCTTTTTCTCTTTTTTTTCTACCGCCTACTGCAGTAGTGCCTATATTTTCCCCAGCGCCCATGTTGTGTGTTTGTGTGTGTGTTGTGTGTGTGTAAGTGTGAGACACAGTGAAAGACATGTGTACAAATCTTTATTCAAATTTCCACCACCAGGAAGAAAGGAAACACCCGAGTGGCCAGTGACAAGCAGTGCCCTTCACATCAAAGGGCAATGCTGTGTGAACAAAAACGTGAAGGGAAGGACAGGGATTAAATCAGAATAGAGTTGGAAGGGGAAATAAAACGCTCTGCTCCCTGCGGTGCCCACCTCTCCCTGAACAGCTTGAGGGATTTGGTAGATACTGTGTGATCCTTCTCCAGGGACGCCTGGGCTCGGACTTAGAAGAGAGGCAGGCAATCGGCCAAAAACAGAGAATAAGATTTTTAAGAAAATCAAAAGGGGAGTTCAGGCACCCACACCCAATATCTACATGGTCCACAGACTCCATAGCACCACAGAACAAGCAGTTGGGCTGTGAATCCGTGAACCACCGCAATCTGCGGTTGCAGGGGACCGCCACATGTGGCACCCTCCACCCCAGATCCCTGAGAGAAAAGGGGAGGACTCCCATGTAGAGAGCCCTTCAGTAGGGATCTCCACCGGCAGGACCTTGTTTTATGTGGGCAAAAGGAAATTGTGCATATATTACATGTCTTACGAAAAAAGGGATCATGAAGACAACCAATCGTTGCTGCATCCCCATGGCAACATCCTGACCAATCAGAATCTCTGTGCCTGGTCTGAGAATTAAGATTGACAGTTAACTGTTTGTGTTGCATCTCCATTCCAGTTGTGGTTCAACCAATCAGCACCCTCTTCTCATTCTCTATAAAATGGCTTCTTTACGTTAGAGCCTGGGTGTCCTTGGAGAAGGAGCACGCGGTGTCCACCAACACCCTGGAGTTGTTCAGGGGGAGGTGGGCGCCGCAGGGAGTGGAGTGTATTATTTCCCCCTCCAACTCCATTTTGATTTAGTCCCTACCCTCCCCTCCCCTTCACTATTTGATCACACTGCATTGCCCTTTGATATGAAGGGCACTGATTGTCACTGGCCACTTGGGTGTTTTCCTATCTTCCTGGTGGTGGAAATTGAATAAAGATTTGTGCACCTTGTGTCTCTCACTGTGTCTCACACCTGCGCGAACACACACACACACACACCATGGGTGCTGGGGAAAAAAAAAGAACTACCGCAGTTAGGCGGTAGTGTGGGGGTTAAAAAATGTAAAAAAAAATAAAATGGCTTCTTCCACCAACACCCTTGAGCACCTTGGTTCAGGGAGAGGTAGGAGCCGCAGGGAGTGGAGTGCATTATTTCCCCCTCCAACTCTATATTGATTTAGTCCCTACCCTCCCCTTCACTATTTGATCACACAGCATTGCCCTTTGATATGAAGGGCACTGCTTGTCACTGGCCACTCGGGTATTTCTTTTCTTCCTGGTGGTGGAAATTTGAATAAAGATTCGTGCACCTTGTGTCTCTCACTGTGTCGCACACCTGCACATACACACCATGGGTGCTGGGGAAAGAAATAAGCACTACCGCGGTTAGGTGGTAGTGTGGGGGTAATAAGAAAAAAAAATAGAAAACCATAAAATAAAATAAAATGGCGTCTCTTCCTTCAAATCTCTTCCTTGCACGTGAGTTCTGATGAGTGCAGGGTGAAAAACTTCAATGTCTAGTTTCCTTTGAGTAATTTTCTCTGACCAAGCATTTATTTATAAAGTATACCTTCTTGATCTGCCTGAAAACAACTAAACTCCTGGCCACTTTCTCAACGGAGTCTTGGTTGAGTATTTGCTGAATCTGCTCTATATGTTTGTTGGGAGGTGTATAGGCGAGATTAGCCTGCTCGTTGTGAAATCTCTCACAAAAATTAAGGACTTGGAGCTGTGGAGGGGAATAATATTACCACTGGCAGTCTGCAATGTGGCCATCTCTAGATCCACAGTGTGACGAAAAATACCAGCTCACCAGTACATATTTGGAATACTACATTCAAATCTA
Organism: Chiloscyllium plagiosum; assembly: GCF_037043375.1. Classification (NCBI taxonomy): domain Eukaryota; kingdom Metazoa; phylum Chordata; class Chondrichthyes; order Orectolobiformes; family Hemiscylliidae; genus Chiloscyllium; species Chiloscyllium plagiosum. The sequence continues at coordinate 14,692,001 of NW_028270145.1, read as the reverse complement.
GTCTTCCTGCTATAGGAAGGTTGTTGTGAAACTTGAAAGGGCTCAGAAAAGATTTACAAGGATGTTGCCAGGGTTGGAGGGTTTGACCTATAAGGAGAGGCTGAATGGACTGGGGCTGTTTTCCCTGGTGCATCGGAGGCTGAGGGTTTACTTTATGGAGGTTTATAAAATCATGAGGGGCATGGATAGGATAAATAGTCAAGGTCTTTTCCCCAGGAGAAAGTGAGGCCTGCAGATGCTGGAGATCAGAGTCAAAAAATGTGGTGCTGGAAAAGCACAGCCGGTCAGGCAGCATCCGAGGAGCAGGAGAATCAACGTTTCGAGCATAAGCTCGGTCTTTTCCCCAGGTTGGGGGAGTCCAAAACTAGAGTGCACAGGTTTAGGGTGAGAGGAGAAAGATTAAAAAGCGACCTATGGGGCAACTTTTTCACGGAGAGGTTGGTGCGCGTATGGAATGAGCTGCCAGAGGAAGTGATGGACGTTGGTACAATTGCGGCATTTAAAATGCATCTGGATGGGTATATGAATTGGAAGGATTTAGAGGGATATGGGCCAAGTGCTGGCAAATGGAACAAGATTAATTTATAATATCTCTCAGCATGTACGTGTTGGACTGAGAGGTCTGTTTCCATGCTGTACATCTCTATGACTCTATGATTCTAAGTATGGGGTCATAGGAATAGGGAAGGGGTGGTCTGGGTAGGATGTTCTTTGGAGGGTCAATGTAGACTCAATGGGCTGAATGGTCTGTTTCCACACTGTAGGGATTCTATGATTACACATAATGACAGTGTGAGGAGCTTACCATGAGCCCATTCTGCGGCCTGCCTCATTCTGGAGCTGCCCAAATCACCTCGCAGGATACCCTGCCACCCTGGAGTAAAATTCCAACCTCTATGAGCTCGGTTTTCCCGTGTCAGATTTATGTAGCTAAGAAATGTCCCAACCCTATGTTCCCAAACCAGGAAAAAAACATCTAGGCCACGGAATCAATCCTCTGCTTCCCATTCCACCATTTCAAAGATGTGCTATCCCTCACCACAATAGAATGGAAACAAACTTGACCCAATACTGTGACTGAAGTCTAAGGTTGCACACATGGAGGAAATTATGTTTTACTTTCAGAGAATTGTCCTAGATCCCTGTTCAATTTAGTTACTGCTTTTCAAAGTTGCAGAACTAAACAAGCTGTTCTCTCTGGCTCAGTATTAATATTTAATATTTTCTTTTCCCTGTTGGGTGAATATATTTTTAGTATTTTTGGCCCACCCACAACTTTTTGATGTTAAAAGCATTTTGTTAACACACGCCCAATCCCACTGCACATCCACATCTGCCGGGAGATGTTGAATGTTCTTAAAGGTTCATATTTTCACACTTGCTTTGGTATCAGACAGAAATCTTGTTGGTCATTCCAATTATACCTCTGTTCAGATGCACAATGAAAGTAGTGGATAGCAAATGTTAAAACACCAATTCCTCTTGGTAACCAGTCTATCAGCATATCCAAATTGGTTGGCAGCAACTTTCTACCAATGATTATTTAGTCAATTCTCAATTAATCAGTGATTACTATTAACTCCCCTCTCAACATAGGTTGCCATTAATACCTCAAGCTTCTGTCCTGTAGAAAATCCTTTGTATGAAAGGTTTCTAGAGGGTCCAGGCAGACAATATCTATCAGGTTACTCTATCGAAGAATTTTCCTGCTCCTCGGATGCCGTTTTACCTGTTGTGCTTTTCCAATACCACTCTAATCTTTACTCTAACCTCCAGCATCTGCAGTACCACTTCTCCCTAGGTTGATCTTTTGCCAATCATTCACAAAAATAAAGCAACTTCAATCAAACCAAAGCATCACTTCAAATCCTTTGAGGTGAAAATTAACATGGCAAGAGCTTTTTTCTTTTCATCTGCGCACAGCTTTTAGTGGTACATACATCAAAATCTCCTTGATCCTGCAAATACTTGTTTTGGGAATTTGTCAGAACTAAATTAAATGGCTCCACCCTTTCCCAGATTGAACTTCATCCATTTCAACCTTGTCCATTCAGCCCTACGTTGTCTTGTCACTTTCTGTTCCATTTACGCAACATATTGACCTGGATTTTGTTTTGGGTGGGCAGGAACAGAGGGAATTTTATGTAATTTTCTTAACAGTAGCTATTAACAAACCACCCACAAGTGGCAGGGCTAATCGGAGCACCAGGCGAGGTGGTCACTACTAATGTAGGTTAGAGATTATGTGGATCCTTCAAATTAGAAGCACTCTTTCATTCCTCTATAATTTTTTTATTCAAGTGAGCAACAGCAGCAGAATCACACTCCAGCACAATCTGCAATCTCATGACCCAGCATCTCCCAGCTTCAACCCTGTTTTAATGGGGTCTGCTGGAGGACATGCCAGGGGGAGCAACAGGTACGCCTAAAAATGAGTGTCAACCTGGTGAAGCTACCAAACAGGACTATTTATAATACAAACAGCATAGGCAACAAGTGATAGACAGATCTAAGCTCTGCAGTCCTGCCATATCCAGTCATGAGTAGTGGTGGACAATTAAACAATTCACTGGAGGAGCGGGCTCTGCATATCCACCCATTCTCAATGTTGGAAGAGTCCCACACATCAGTGCAAAAGATAAGGCTGAAGCATTTGCAACAATCTTCGGTCAGAAGTGCCAAGTAAATGATCCATCTCGGTCTCCTCCAATGGCCCCCAGCATCACAGATGCCAGTCTTTAGCCAATTTGATTCACTCCATGTGATATCGGTTTGAGGCACTGGATACTGCAAAGGTTATGGGCTCTGGTAACATTCTCGCAATAGTATTGAAGACTTGTGCTCTAGAACTTGTAGTTGTCAGAACCAAGGTCTTCCAGTACAGTTACTGGCATCTACCTGTGAAAAATTGTCCAGGTACGTCCTGTACATAAAAATCAAGACAAAACCAATCCAGTCAGTTACCATTAGTCCACTCTCAATCATCAGTACAGTAAGGGAAGGTGTTACCAACGGGCTATCAAGCAGGACCTGCTCAGCGACAACCTGTTCAGTGACACCCAGTTTGGTTCTTCCAGGACCACTCAGCTCCTGATCTCTTTACAGCCTTGGTTCAAACATGGACAAAAGAGCTGCATTCCAGAGGTGATGTGAGAGTGACAGCCCTTGATGTCAAGACTGCATTCCACCAAGTGTGGCATCGTGGACCCTAGCAAAACTGGCATCATTGGGTATCAGGGGACAAACTCTTCACTGATTTGAGTCATACCTGACACATAGGGAGATGGTTGTGGTTATTAGATGTCAGTCATCGCAGCTCTAGGACATCTCTGCAGGAGTTCCTCATCTTCAGCTGCTTCATCAATGACCTTCCCTCCATCATGAGGTCAGAAGTGGGAATGTCTGTCAATGTTTGCACAATGTTCAGCACCATTCATTACTGAAGCCACCCATGTCCAAATGCAACAAGCTCTGGACAATATCCAGGCTTGGGCTGACAAGTGGCAAGTAATACTCACACGACACAAACATCAGACTATGACTATCACCAATAAGAGACAATCTAATTATCGCTCCTTGAAATACAATAGTGTTACCATCACTGAATCCCCCACTATTAACATTCTGAGGGCTATCATTGACCAGAAACTCAACTGAACTTACCACACAAACACAGTGGCTAAAGAGCAGGTCGGAGGGTAGGAATACTGCAGTGAGTAACTCGCCTCCCCAAAGCCTGTCCACAATCTATAAGGTATAAGTCAGGAGTGTGATGGAATACCCCCCACTCACCTAGCTTAGTGCAGCTCCAACAACACCCAAGAAGCTTGACACCATCTAACAAACAACCGCTTTATTGAAACCAAATCCACAAACATCCACTCCCTCCATCCATCGACACTCAATAGCAGCAGTGTGTACTATTTACAAGCTGCAGTGCAGAAATTCACCAAATATCCTTCGACAGCATTTTCAAAACCTGTGACAATTTCCATTTGAAGGACAAGACCAGAAGGTACATGGAAACACCATAATCTGCAAGTTCCACTCCATGCCACTCACCTTTCAGACTTGGAAATATATCGCCACTCCTTCAACGTTGCTGGGTCAAAATCCTGGAATTGCCTTCCTCAGGCCATTGTGGGACAAACTGCAGCATGTGGACTGCAGCAGTTCAAGAAGGGAGCCCATCACCACCTTCTCAAGATTTACTAAAGATGGGAAATAAATATTGGTCCAGCCAGTGACATCCATATCCCATGAGTGAAAAAGAAATCAAACCAGTTGATGTTCCCCTCCTTTCACAAATCATTTTGTGAAAAATTGCTAAAAGGTAGTGCGCATTGTGAATCCATCACACCTCACATCTGTGTAGAATTGCTGGCATTCTCACTTTCTAATGCGCCTGCCTAATAAAATCTAGCACTCTGACTCTCCTGGTGTAGCGCATCATGCAAAATGTGAAATCCAAATCTGTATTCCCTCATCCAAATATGTGTGAAAATATGTGTTGAAGTACATTGCCCTTGTCATATCCTGCAAAGTAAAAATGTTTTCTATACACTTATTGCCAATCAATTAACCACTCAGATTGCAAAGTTATATCCAATACTGTACGCTCTCATTTTTGTTAACTTTGTTTTGTGTGAGACCATTACAACTGAATTCTAGAAGTCTACATAGTGTTATCACAGTGTAGGAAATACGTTTTCCAATTGAAAATTTAGTTGGAACATCTCTACTCAGAGTGTTCAGTATAAGGACCCCACAAAATGTAACACAGGGGGCTAACATAGACACATTTACAGATGTTAAATAAATACTTGGGGGTGAAGCATAGTGAAGTGATGGGATTAGAGAAAGAAGGGTGGATGGAGGGTCGTGTGAATCATAAACACATTTTGGACAAAATGATGCTGTTAACACTACGTGATAGACAACATCCATAGTTATTCTCCTGTCCAATATAACTGTGACCTTCTTAGGAAATGCTACTCAATTAACCGGACTTATAGAGCCATAGAGTCATAGAGATGTACAGCACGGAAACAGACCTCTTGGTCCAACTCATCCATGCTGACCAGATATCCTAACCCATTCTAGTCCTGTTTGCCAGCACTTGTCCATATCCCTCCAAACTCTTCCTATTCATACACCCATTCAGATGCCTTATAAATGTTGTAATTGTACCAGCCTCCACCACTTCCTCTGACAGCTCATTTTATACATGCACCACCCTCTGTGTGAAAAAGTTACCTCTTAGGTTCCTTTTAGAGTTTTCCCCTCTCACCTAAACCTATGCCCTCTAGTTCTGGACTCCCCCACCCTAGGGAAAAGACCTTGTCTATTTACCCTATCCATGCCACTCATGATTTTATAAACCTCTATGAGGTCACCCTTCAGCCTCCAACGCTCCAGGGAAAACAGTCCTAGCCTGTTCAGCCTCTCCCTATAGCTCAAATCCTGCAACCCTGGCAACATCCTTGTAAATCTTTTCTGAACCCTTTCAAGTTTCACAACACCCTTCCAACTTGAATAATTGAGTTCTGTACATCCATAGGTATAGTGTTTTCTGATCTAAAATTGACTCTAATATTGCCAATTCTGCCTCGTTGTGTCATTCAATTAAATTGCTCTCCCATTGGGTGCTTGTATCTTCAGTTGTCAAGACCCCAAGCTCTGGAATTCCATTCTTGTATTCCTGCCTCTCCATCTATCTCTCCGTCTCCTCCGTTAAGTCACTTTTTGAAACCAACCTCTTCAACTAGTTAAAACTGGTGTTTTAATCCTCATGTTTTGCAAAATTAAAGATGTTAAATAAATGCCAAGCAGCATCAGTACAGAAGAAACAGTGTTAATGTTACAAGTCATTTGATGAAACATTCACTTTTCCACCTCTCCGGTCTGCCCCGTTGAGTATTTCAGGTATCTTCTGTTTTTATTTCAGGTTTCTAGCACCTGTAGCATTTTACTTCTCTGTTGTTTCTTGCCTGCATGTATTACAACCTGTGTTTTTCCTGCCAGTCTGACAGTTTATATAGCCTACTTTCTCCTGATAAGAAGGCGAACTACGACCTTTAACCTTAGTGGGTTTCCAGAGGCTTGTAGATGATTCGGATATAATCCAACATTATGCTCTCACAATTCCATATTCATATTCTCCACCGAAAACGCACAAGCAACAGAGCACTGAAATGATTAATTAATAAAAGTCAGAACTATTCCATTTTAAAATCAACTTTTATTTGTTACTTTAGAAATTCCTGATGGAATATAGAGGATTTAAACCCAGGTTGGTTTGTGAGAGCTACTTTCAAATTTTGATGGAACTTTGGCAGCCATGCAGTTAGAAAGAGATAATTTGGTGGGAACAAGAAATTCTGATCATTTCTTGAGTAGACAGATAGCTGAGAAAATTGGATTTGGAAATATACATACATACTAAGCAGTAGCTGATCAGAGTTGGTGTATATATGCAACCCAAACAAAACAAAAAATGAGTGTAACAAAAAAAAATTGCTCATGATAGAGATAACTTAACATTCAATCATGCCCTGGTCCTGTTCAACCATAATCTCTCAAACTGCTAAAAGGTGCTGGAGTGTGAGCAATGCAATTGAGTAAACAGTGCTGTCTAGTTCCTTTATATTCTGCTCATGTTTATCCCAGATAATTCTGTTGACTATAATTTGTAAATAATTTTATAAAATATGCCAGATATATAGATATAATTTTACACTGATAGTTGAACACACTAAGATAAATCAGAAAGTTATTGTCCAAAGGATGGCTTCCAAAGATAGTCAGTCTTCATGTTGCTCTGATTGCAGTGATTTATTCATGACCATTGTTCTTTCTTATTGTTCTGTAGTTTTAATCTATGGAGAGCAACTTGAATAGTGCTATACAAAAATCCATAAGCACAACAATTATATCATTCATTGAGGCTGATCTGTGGGAAAACAAAAGAATAAATGCTTAAATCTTTAATGTCCTTCACAACAAATTTAAATTCACAATGGTATATTACAAATTGTGATATGTACACAATTAAAAGTAACATTTTTCTGTACTGGCAATCTTTTCAAAATCAATAACAAATTCATGAATACATTTCTATATTCAAAGTAGTGATTTTGCAACAAATAACAAAATAAAACCTCCTTTGGTCCATTTTGTCTTTATGTCATCTTCTGTCTATTTGAGAATTTATACTTATCTCTATTGTGGTAAGAATGCAAAAATGATAATTTGACAGGGAGCAGAGGAGAGTAGAGAACAACTGGTTTTCAGATTGGATCAAGTTTTATGTGAATGTTCTATAGGGGTCAGTACTGGGAACATTGCTGTCATCATTTGTGATATCTCTTAATGGTTTGGATATGAGTGTACAGGGCATAATTTCAAAATTCGGAAGGGTAGTGAACTATGAAAAGTATAGTGATAGACATCACTAAGATGCAGACTGGCAGAATGGGTTAACATTTGACAAAGGAAATTTGAGAAAGGAAAGTTTGAAAAATGAGAAGAAGCAATTTAAACTCTGTAATTCTACTCATTGGTTTACAAGTAGAGCGGCCTGGCAGTATGTGTGCATAAATTATTGAAGTTAACAGGACAAGAGGAAAAAGATTTTTAAAAAAGGGAACCAAGGCTTATATAGAATTTAAGTGTTCAAAGGCAAAATACGTCACAATGGATCCTTCTAGAATTGGAGTGTTGTAACCAAAGCTGGGAATTTTAACAGGTTATGATGGCCTTCGAAAGGGTTCAGCCGAGGATGATTTTCATTGTTGTCGTTTCAGGCTAGAGAATTGCATCTTAAAAACCATAGTTCAAAGTCACTCAAGTTCCTGTATCACTCCGAAAGAAACAGTCGGAGCAAAGTCAGACAAAATCCTTGTTGAAATTCCAGTGTCCTTTGTTCTGGAGTCAAATAAGGTGATAACTTTGGCATTACTGCAACTAAAACCACCTCAAACTTGTGATGCATTGGAACTTCAACTAGCTGAAACATTGATGTACCGCTGATCACATATAACATTGCTGTCCATCAACAAAAATCTGTTGATGTTACCTTGCTAAATAGAGAAACATGAAACAACAGTTCACTTTTTAAAACAAAAAATCTGAATTCCACTGCAAGAATTTTGTATAAGATTTGCAAAGAAACATGAATCAACAACAATCACCTTAATAATATTATTGGATTTGTCAAAAGTGTTATTAGGCAAGGCATCAGAATTTGGGGTAGGGTTAATAGGGTGAATGTTCTGAGCCATTTCAGCAATGGGTTGAGAGACAAGAAGGCTAGCAATATGGTAGGTGTAGACTTCTAAGTAGTTTACCCTTGTTATGACAAATTGACAGAAGTAGCAATCTGGGTGTCGATTTGCCAGTTCAGCCATTTGAGCAGCCAATCATTTGCCATTTCCACAGACAATTGCTCTATGTCAGAAAATCCAGGGGGAGATGCCAAGTAAATCCTGGAGGCCTCCCAACAGGTTTTTAGCTGAGAATCTTTTAGATGGTTATTTCCACAGAGGGAGCTCCTCAGGCAGCAACTGACACACAGTGCTTCATTCGCCATGATTGAAATAATCCCCTCGTCACCTACCAGCTCATTCAGCCAGCTGGCTGAGCCACGGCCTGCCCCAGTCAAACAAACTAACTAACTAACCAATGGTTTTGCATTCCTTTTACATACAGCTTAAGCGAGATAAGTGAGAGTCCAGGACTACTATTTTGAACTTAAAGAAGGGAATCCATGAGGATGTGAAAACTGAGCTAGCAAAACTGAACTGGCAATTAAAGTTATGGGATAGGTCAATAGAGGTACAGTGACAAACATTTAAGGGGATATTCCAGAGAATCACAGAGAGGCTATTTTCCAACAAATAAGAACATTTCTAAGGGACAGGCCTAAGGTTAACTAAAAAAGTCAAAGATGGTATCAAACTCAAAGACATATAATTCTGACTACATGACTACATGGTCAGAGGATTGGACATGGTCTGAAAAACTGCAAAGAATTACTAAAAGGTTAATAAGGAGGGGGAATTAGAATATGACAGAAAGTATGGCAAAAGTATGAAAACAGACGGGAGAAGTTTCTTCAGACATTTTAAAATAAGAGTTCACAAACCAAGTCTTAGTCCAATAGAAAATGTGTCTGGGGAATTAAGACAAAGATAACGGTAAAACAGATGACAGATGAATTGAACAGATTTTTGCGTAGGTCATCACTAGAATTGTAAATCAGGAATTGAAAGAGAAAATTAACTTGAGAAAATTACAATTACTAGGGAAATGGTACTGAGTTAATAGTTAGAACTATGAGTTGACAAGTCCCCAGGTCCTGATGGATTTGATCCTAGTGTCTTAAAAGAAATAGCCAGAAGAATAGTTGATGCATTGGTTTTAATTTTCCAAACTTCAGGGAAAATTCCTTTGGATGGGGAAACAGCTAATGCAATCCCTTTCATCAAAAAGGGAGAGAGGCAGAAATCAGGAAATTATGGGCTGAGCATTTGCCATGGGAAAGATGTTAGAAACTTGGAAATGTTCAATGTAATCAGACAGAGCCAGCATGGCTATGTCAAAGGCAAATCATATTTAACTAATTTTTTAGATTGGATTACATTACAGTGTGGAAACAGGCCCTTCGGCCCAACAAGTCCACACCAACCCGCTGAAGCGCAACCCACCCACACCCCTACATTTACCCATTACCTAACACTACGGGCAATTTAGTATGGCCAATTCACCTAACCTGCACATCTTTGGATTGTGGGAGGAAACCGGAGCACCCGGAGGAAACCCACACAGACACGGGGAGAATGTGCAAACTCCACACAGTCAGTCGCCTGAGGCGGGAATTGAACCCGGGTCTCAGGCGCTGTGAGGCAGCAGTGCTAACCACTGTGCCACCGTGCCGCCCACAAATTTATTGGAGTTCTTTTGAAGAAAAACTTGAGCTGTAGATAAAGGGGAACCAGCGGATGAATTTGGTTTAAATTTCCAAAAGCATTTGATAAGGTCCATATTCACGGTCATTGTGGAAAATAAAAGTTCATGGTGTTGGGAATAACATGGGCATGGATAGAAGATTGGCTTGCTAATAGGAAGCAGAGAGTAGGAATAAAGTGGACCTTTTTCAGGCTGATAGGAGGTCACGAATGGAGGGCCACAGGGGTCAGTACTGGACCCTCAACTCTTTCCAAATTATATAAATGATTTGGATGAAGGATCAAAGGTATGAGGGGTAAATTTGCTGATGAAATAAAATGGGTGGGAAAATGAGTTGTGAAGCAGAGTTAAGAGCCTGCAAGAGGGTATAGCTGGGTTAAGTGATCTGCCAAATAGAACACAATGTGAAACATAGGAAATTGTCCATTTTGGCAGAAAAAAAAATGTTGTCTAAATGGTGAAGGGTTGCAGAGCTCTGAGATGCAGGAAACTCTGGGTGTCCCAGTGCATGGATCACAGCAGGTTAGTATGTAGGTACAGCAAGTAATCAGGAAAGTTAATTAAATGGCATGTTAATTGTGAAAGGAATTGAAAGCAAGAGTAGAGAGCTTAAGCTTCAGTTTTACAGAGCATTGGTGAGACCTCATCTGGGATATGATGTACAGCAGTGGTCACTGTACTTATTGAAGGATGTTAATGCCTTGGAAGCAGTTCAGAGAAGGTATAAATTAATAAATTGGCTTATGAAGAAAGGCTGGAAAGGCTAGGCCTGCACCCTTAGGAATTTAGAAGTCAAGGATGAAAATAATAAGATCCTGAGAGAACTTGACAGGGTGGATATTGAAAGGATGTGGAAACTTTGTTTTCTCCCAAAATATTGTGAATTCCCTTCCTAAAAAGGCAGTGGGTGCAGAATCTTTATATATTTTTAATATGGAGATAGATAGAACTTTGATTACCAAGGCAATGACAGATTATTGGGAATATGTGACATTGTGGGATTGAGGTTAAAATCGAATCAGCCATGGAGCAGGCTGGAAGTGCTGAGTAGCTGATCCTTGTTCATACCATCGTAATGCTCAGCTCTGAAGTGCTGCCCCTTGACAATGAGGCCTTGGCACCATCCACTGCTAGCATAGTTGAGACTGCCAGGTGACTGTTAGGATTGCAGGCTCGTCTCAATTGAATGGCAGCCCTGCAATAGCAGCAGCCAGTTACATTGCCACTGCCAACAAAATAGCGGTCAAGAAACCCACTGCCCTCTGGCGCAGAGTTGGATCATACTTTCAGCCCCCGCAAGAAAGTCTGACCATCCCCTGAAATATTTTTCCAAAGGAATTTGGGACAGTTAAGTGTGTTTCTGGAGGGAGATATCATGAGCAATATTGTAACAAGGTGGCAGGTGTCGTTAAACTATCAAAGGGCATTTTCCTGCTTATAAAGATTTCCATGAAGTTCCCGTTCTCATTTCTTGACATTAGCATTTGTCTTTTCTCCATAAATGTGCGTGTTAAGCTGGTGGGTTATTTTAGTTCATAGTCTGGATGAGTTATAGCTGCTGGCTTTGAAGTTGGCAGTGTGCTATTATTTAAGTAAAATCAAAACAGTATCCCCTCCCCCATTCCTTTCAAGAATACATCTCCAATTCAGTGAGAGGCCCTTTCACTGGCTTTAATTAAAGGGACTGGCCTGTTACAGTCATTCCAATACTGTATAACTATGGGCAAGAGTTTTAAAGGAACATTATTAATACTATTATATAAAACCCCCGCGGATAGCAAAAGACCAGCTGTGGTTCTTTACTGCTGGCAATGACAATTGTGTTTTTAACCAATTCACACCCTCACAACTTTCTCTCATGACAAAAAACTATGAGAATCTATATCAGCTGTTGCTGAAGATGTGTCACCCACTTATGAACAAAAAGAGGTATCAAGACAACCAGGGGATAATTGCCTTAATTAGCTAAAGTATAGAGGTAACATAAATTAGCCTGAACTCTGTGCACTTTAATCTTGTTTTCTAACTTACTGTATGCAACTTTATCAAAAGCCTTCTGAAAATCCAAATACACCACATCCACTGGTCCTGCCTTATCTCTTTCTCTCTTGTCCTTGCTTTCTCTCAAGCGTTTCAACACTTGACAGGATAAATGAAGTGCTTCTAACTAAAGATTGCTCTGTCTGTATAGGTACCGCAGTGCACAGTTCCTCATCTATCCTAGTTGTATCCTTACAGAGGGATTAGTCCGTAACTTTATAAAATCAAAATCTGCAAGAAATAGGAACATGAGTAGGCTATTTGGTCCCTTAAGCCTGCTCCAACATTCAACATGACCATGGCTGATCCAACACTCCTCATGTCCAATTTCTTGCTCATTCCCCAGAACCCTTGAATCCTTTACTAATCAAGAATCCATCTCAGCTTTAAATATATACGAAGATTCTGCCACATCAGCTTTCTGTGGCAACGGGTTCTAAAGACTCATAACCCTCGAGAAAAGAAATTCCTCCTCATGTCAGTCTTAAATTCACATCCCTTTATTCTGAGACTATGCTCTATAGTCTGAGACTCTCCCATAAATGGAAGCATCCTCTCAGTGCTTATTCTGTCAAGTCCCTTCAGAGGGACTTTTCAATGAGATCACCTCTCAGTTTTCTGAGCTCTGCTGAGTAGGGTCCCAATCTGTTTAACCTTTGCTCATAACACCATCTCTCCATACTAAGGTATCATCCCAGTGAACCTTCACTGAACTGCCTCCAATGACATGGCACCTATCCTTAAATAAGGATTGCTCAGCTTGCTGAAATGATGGCAGATGGAAACAATCTGGATAAATGTGAGGCATTTCATTTGGTACAATAAACAAGGGTAGGGCTTAGGCGAAAATGAGGACTGCAGATGCTGGAGATTAGAGTCAAGATTAGAGTGGTGCTGGAAAAGTACAACAGGTCAGGCAGCATCCAAGGAGCAGGTAAATCGACGTTTCAGGCAGGAGCCCTTCATCAAGAATGAGGCTGGGAGCCTCGGGGGTGGAGAGATAAATGGGAGGGGGTGGGGCTGGAGAGAAGGCAGTTGAGAGTGTAATAGGTGGATGAAGGAAGGGGTAAAGGTGATAGGTCGGAGAGGAGGGTGGAGCAGATAGGTGGGAAGGAAGATTGGCAGGTGGGACAGATCAGGAGGGTGGTGCTGAGCTGGAAGTTTGGAACTGGGGTAAGGTGGGGGAAGGGGAAATGAGGAAACTGGTGAAGTCCACATTGATGCCCTGGGGTTGAAGGGTTCCCAGATGAAAGGTGAGGCATTCTTCCTCCAGGCATTGGGTGGTGAGGGAGTGGCAATGGAGGAGGCCCAGGACCCACATGTCCTTGGCAGAGTGGGAGGGGGAGTTGAAATGTTTAGCCACGGGGTGGACCTGACCAGGTAGTCACGGAGGGAACGGTCTTTGCGGAAAGTGGATAGGTGTGGGGAGGGAAATATATCCCTGGTGGTGAGGGGGTCTGTTTGTAGGTGATGGAAATATCGGCTGATGATGCAGTTTATGCGGAAGTTGGTGGGATGGTAGGTGAGGACCGGGGAACTTGGTCCTTGTTGCGGTTGGAGGGATGGGGTTTGAGGTCAGAGCTGCAGGATGTGAATGAGACATATTGGAGGGCATCTTCAACCATGTGGAAAGGGAAATTACAGTCTTTAAAGAAGGAGGCCATCTGGTGTGTTCTGTGGTGGAACTGGTCCTCCTGGGAGCAGATACAGTGGAGGCAAAGGAATTGGGAATATGGGATAGCATTTTTGCAGGAGGTAGGGTGGGAGAAGGAGTAATCCAGTTTGGTCTGGGAGTCGGTGGGTTTGTAAAAAATGTTGGTGTTGAGTCAGTCGTCATTGATGGAGATGGAGAGGTCCAGGAAGGAGAGGGAGGTGTCCGAGATGGTCTATGTGAATTTAAGGTCAGGGTGGAATGTGTTGGTGAAATTGATGAACTGCTCAACCTCCCTGTGGGAGCACAAGGTGGCGCCGATGCAGTCATCAATGTAGCGGAGGAAGAGGTGGGGAGTAGTGTTGGTGTAACTACGGAAGATGGACTGTTCTATGTAGCTGACAAAGAGATAGACATAGCTGGAGCCTCTGTGAGTGCCCAGGGCTACCCCTTTTGTCTGTAGGAAGTGGGAGGATGCAAAAGAGAAATTGTTGAGGGTGAGGACCAGTTCAGCCAAATGAATAAGTGTGTCAGTGGAAGAGTACTGGTGAGGGCATTGGGAGAGGAAGAAATGGAGGACTTGGAGGCCCTGTCATGATGGATGGAGGTGTAGAGGGATTGGATGTCCATGGTGAAAATGAGTAGTTGGGGGCTGGGGAAATGGAAGTCTTGGACGAGGTGGAGGATGTGGGTGGTATCCCAAATGCATGTAGGGAGTTCCTGGACAAGAGGGGATAGGACAGTATCCTCAGTATAACGGTAGGGCTTATACAATTAATGGTAGGGCCTTGAGTAGTGTTGTAGGACAGAGATGCAGGTACATAATTCATTGAAGTTTGTGTCACAAAGAGACAGGGTGGTTAAAAAGGCATTTGACATACTCACCTTCATTGCTTGGTCCGTTGAGTATAGGAGTTGGGAAGTCACATTGAGGTTGTATAGAACATTGGTGACACCTCTTCTTGAATACTGTGTCCAGTTCTGGTCACCCAGTTATCGGAAGGATATTATCAGCTAGAGAGTGTTCAGAAGAGATTTATCAGCATGCTGCTGGGTATGGAAAGTTTGAGTTATAAAGAAAGGCTGGACAGGTTGGGACTTTTTTTCACTGGAATGTAGGAAGTTGAGAGGCAATCTGATAGAAATGTATAAAATAAGGAGAGGTATAGATAGAATTAATGGTAGTTGTCTTTTCCCAAGGATGGAGAATTTCAAGACTAGGGGGTGCATTTTTAAGGTGAGAGGAGTGAGATTTTAAAAAAGACATCAGGCAACCTTTTTACATGGGGGTGGTTCTTGTATGGAATGAATGTCCTGAGGAAATGGTGGATGTGAGTACAATTACATCATTTAAAAGACATTTGGATAGATACATTAATAGGAAATGTTTGGAGGGATATGGGCCAGGAGCAGGCAGATGGGACTAGTTTAGTTTGGGATTATGTTCAGCATGGACTGGTTGGACCGAAGAGTCTGTCTTGTGCTGTATGACTCTATGCATTCCTTCAAAGGCATCAGGGATGGATTGCGTTTTTGTTGTTGTTTAAATAATAGCGCACTGCCAACTTCAAAGTCAGTAGCTTATAACTAATCAAGGCAATGATCTAAAATGACCTTTGAGCTTAACACACACATTCATAGAGAAAATGAACAACTTCACATTTACTCACATTATACTCCATTGGCTAATGTTTCGCCCATTTTCTCAACCTATCAAAATCTCTCTAGAAAGTGTTTGTATCCCTCTCACAACCTACCTTTTGTTTTTGTGCCATTTGTAAATTTGGCTACTGTACATTTGTTTACTTCCTCTAAGTTATTATTATATGTTGTAAACAGCTGCAATGTCAGCATTAACCTATATGGAATCCCATTAGTCACAAGCTGTCAAGTTGAAAAAGAACTCTTTATCCCCAGTCAGTTAACTCCATGCCAATATACTACCTCCAACTCTGTGGGCTCTTATGACATAACCTTTCATCAGGTACTTTGTCAAACATCTTTTTGAAGTCCCAATACAGCACAACACGGTGGCTCAGTGGTTAGCACTGTTGCCTCACAGCGCTAGGGACCCAGGTTTGATTCCAGCCTCGGGCAACTGTCTGCATGGAGTTTGCACATTCTCCCCATGTCTGCATGGGTTTCCTCCCACAGTCCAAAAATGTGCAGGTTAGGTGAATTAAACATGCTAAATTGCCCATAGTGTTCAAGGGTGTGTAAGCTCGGTGCATCATTCAGGGGAAATGTATGGTTAGGGTAGGGGAATAGGTCTGGGTGGAATACTCTTCGGAGGATCGGTGTGGATTTGTTGGGCCAAATGGGCTGCTTCCATACTGTAGGGATTCTATGACATCTTCTGGTTCCACTCTGGTTAAAATTTCCCTGAAAATCTCTAATAAATTTGTCAAATGTGATTTTCCTTTCATGAAGCCATGCTGAATCAGCTTGATCAGATTATGATTTTCAAAACGTTCTGCTATTACTGCCCTATTAATTGGTTCCTATACTTTTTCAACAATAGATATGAAAGTAATCAGCCTAACTTTGTGAGGTATACCAATAAGGATAGAAAAGCTAATAGAGAAATTCAGAGAAATTAATATTGGATACAAATGGAATAATTATGACTCTCAATGCAGGACATATTATTTTTCATTTGATATCAGGCAGCGTACAAACGTTTGAGTGAAATCAATCTTGAGGACAAATTAACAGACGAAGTATGTCAAGTGGTTTTATTGGCTGAGTTTTGAATTCATTTGGAAGAACTGCTTAAATTGGTAAAGGGGAAATCCATTATTTACCAATGCCATTAAGAGTGGATAAGGTCTTTAGAGGCAACAGGTTTCTCAATTCACAAATGGCGAAACATTATAAGCAGGTTGTAACATTTGAGACTGCTCCAGGTCTACAAACGCTTATGTTACTGATACTGTATCATTATTATTAGACAGGGACAGCCAGATATTTGGAGAATAGAGTCAGGAAAGTTGCAATCTTTCATTTTTACTACAAAAATGGGTTTTCCTCTTCCTTCCTGACATCATGCCATTTCATGAGTCGGGAAGGCCTTGGATTCTGATCACATATGTCTCTCCTGAGGTCAGGGTTGCCATTGTGAGTCGTACAGCAAATTTGAACTTGCTCCTTCCAGATTTTGAAGGCTTAAAAACCTTATCCCATTGGGGAGTCTGTAACAATGAGACAGCACCTGCAGGTGAGTCAAAAATATACAGACATGTATTGGGAATGACAAATGTTGCTATTATATGTTGTATTGCATTGCAAATGTCTTTTAACTGCAGTAATTCATCATAGGCCTCTGTGCTGAAAAAGCTATGTTGGCCATTACATTGATTAGTGTTTTCCTAAGAGTTCAGATGCATTACAGTACCATTCCTTGTGTAGAAAGTGACTCAATATATTCAAAATAACAGAACAATATGTTTCCATGATTCCTATTTTGTTTTTGGCTGTCAGTTTAAATGCCAGGAGAACTTTGTCTTCAAATAAAATAGCTCAGCTGTTCCAAATAAGCACATGCTCCACTCCATTGATTGAAATGGAAATGGAATGCCACCTTATCTGAAAAAATGGTGGAATTGCAACAAGCTCCATTGTTTCGATTTACCAGAGTTCTGTTATTATAGTGGAATATAACATGAATGATTTACTATCTTTCCAATGTTCCAGAGCCACTTATCTCAGCAAGTCACTGTGTTCACGGTTTAACTGAAAGTTTTACGTTGTTGTTAAAGAATTAGAGTTCTTTGACGTTGTCCATGTTTGCAACAAATTGACACTTTGACAGCATTTATGTTGTTTTGAATGGCTATTTGAAATGGGAGTTCTTTTCATTATGAAGCATTTGAGTGAAAGCCCTTCTGACTCGTTAAAGTTTATCATTTTACTGTCCATATCAAAGAGATTCTTTACATGCCAATAGTAGATACAGTGATACAAGGAGGGGCTACCCAGTGACTCAGGAGTTATTGGAGGGCATGTAGCAGGGTGATTTAAGGTGGCATAGGTTGTGTAAGGGAATGAGGAGTGAGGTTTATAGGGCATTAAGAATAATATTGAGAGCTCTGCTGCAGTCCTTTAGAGTGAAGGCAGCTTTCTGAATAGTTCAACTCCACATCCAAACTATAATACAGCTCATAAAGCATCAGTTTGCCTTGTCCATGTCTCTCAGAGACAAAGATTTGACAGGAAGTAGATTCAGAGGAGGGCTCAGTTTTTACATAGCCAATGCTTTTCCTTGGCCTTCGAAGAAAATCCAGCTGAACGAGTCCTGAGATGTACATTTAAGGAAAAGTTATGATTCAATAAGTAGATTTATATGAATTATTGAATCGCACATAGCAGAAATGTTCTGGGTGAGATCATTGGTAATGGGAATGTTATAAATTATAAGATAATTAGATACTGGTGCCAAAATGAAGATTGTATTATGTTCAATAAATACACTGTATATTATCAGTCTGAGATTTTGGTCCGAGTGAAATGCTTTTTTTTTTTGCCTTTTTTAAAAAAAATGGGATTTCTTTTTATGACTCACTTTTTCCTTTGACAACTCAAAAAAACAGCCATGATATACACACAACAATCCAAGAGTGTTTCCTGCTGTTTATCACACTCTCAATAAATTTTGCATTTATGTAAAACAACAAAAAAAAAGAAAGATCTGGTGAGTCCTGCCAGAAAGATAAATCATACAATTGAATTGAATGAGAAACCTGTTGTCCTGAAGTTATCTGTCACAGAAGTGGAATCTTGGAGCAGAATTTTGAGTATCAGACATTAGATTTTTTCATTTTGTTTTTGAATCAAAGTTACTAGCACAGCAAACTGTCTTTACTTTCAAGTTTCTTCCACATCATAATTAGCAAATGAACACTGAGAAACCTGTCAGTCATTAACACTGTTGGCCCTGTACTTAAATAGCTGCCAGTGGGTTATGTGACTTGGAGATAAAATACTTTTTATTGAAAGGAAAGCTATATGAAGGATTTGTCATGTTCTTTACCTTTTATTAGGAGTTAGCTGTGTTTAGTATGATCACCAGGGTCTTGTTGTTTTAGTTTTTATATTAATTCAGCCCAGAGACAAAAGGGATGTGTGTGTGTATGTGCCAGCACAACTGCATGTGTGTGTGGTCCAACTGGCTGGTTCCAGAGATCAGGCTTTCATCACCACCCCCCACCAATTTGAATGGAAATATCAATCTCATTCCCTCTTAAAATAAACTTGGCTTTGTATCAGGGCCAGTTATTGTGCCAAAGGTTTTCAACTTGAAGCATATAATCAGATCAACAGCCTAAGTAAAACATAGTAGCAATCTCGAATAAGTTACTTAACTAACCTATAAAGTCATTGAATTGCCAAAAGGTAAGATAATCACTGTTGTACCTGTCCTAGGAACTGAAATTAATGAACTAATTACAAATGTTTTCACATATCACGTTATGGAGTTCTAAGCTCTAAATCCAGCCAACCCACTACAGCATCTAAAACTCATTGTATTTTGAGGTATGTGATGGTTTAGAAATGTTACAAATGTGTTTGAAGCAAGCTACATTGTATAATATGAAATGAGTGCTTTCAAGGAACACTTTTTCAGAATAGCTGGTATATTGCAGATTTCAGCTTTGAATCTGTGCAGTGCAAGCCACAAATCAATTTCTTGACATAAATATACATTCACCCAGTTATGTGTGACTTTTCTTTTAGGAGAACAGCAGCTGGAAAACCAGCTGTTTTAAGTCAAAGTCAAAAATTACTGGCATTGGCAGAATGACCCTGTGTCACCTAACATGTGGTTGCAAGATAATGGCTAAAACAAAGGGCTCGTTTTGGTACCTACACAAGTTTAGAAGTATTTACTGTCAGGTTATTATTCCTGTTTTCTAAAGTAGAATCCCTTTCTGCAACTGAGTCAGTCATGGCCCATTTAGTCAACCAATTGCCTCTAAATCATAAGGTTCTTGGAGAAGTGCAATTTTACAGATGAAATATTCAACCTCAACCACATCTACTTGCCTGGTGAATGTTAAAGGGAATTATCTCAAACCAAAGCAGGGACATTACCCCACAGAGAACTGACAGATGTTTATCCCTCAGTCAATGGCACACAGCAGCTTATCTGATCATTACTACGATTTCGAATTTGGGGAGTTTAGTGAATGCAGTAGCTGTCATGATCACAGTTCAAGAACACTACATTGCTTGTGAAGCACATTGAGGCATCTGCTGGTCACAAAAATTATTATTATATAAATGCAAGTCTTCCTATAATCACAATGTATTGAAATGAAAATCGGATGTCATGCCTCCAAATTTGATTGATTCTCTTTCATGAGCTGTATAATTGTTTTCTTCCTGTTGCATTCAAAAGTCTAGTCTTCCTTTTGCAATGATTTAATCAAGAGAGTACGCCAGGTATCAAAGTAAAAAATGATTGGGGTCAATGAATGGAAAGTTCTTTGACCAATTGAACTCAGCAGTTAGGAAATAGGTAGATAAAGCAGACAATACAGCAAATGACCAGATAGCAAAAAGAAAAGCCCAGCAGAATAGGAAAATAATCGGGCAATCTCTGGTCAATGCTACTCATTTGTGCCAACTGTGAAAGGAATCACCACTTAATTTGGCTTCTACAGCCACAACTGATGATGGTCAATCAAGAAATGACACACACACTGGTAATAGTCCATCTCTTCAGAGTAGTGCAATCTAACATTCCTGCTTGTTGGAAGTACAGCAGATGATTCTACAGTGAAGCCAATGGTTGTCTCTCATTCAGGGCAATGAAGGGTTAGTCAAGGATTAAGCTATTGTGTGGAGGGCAAACAACAAGGTAAGGGTAACCCAATCAATTTTGACATTGGTCTATATCCTAAATTTGCCTACAGCTTATTGTCAAGGATAATTCTTTTAGTTAATAATTTTACCAAAAAAAACTCTGACCTACCTGGACAATGCTCCTTGGACACCCGATGGCTTTTGAATGGTGTCAGTGAAAATAACAAGGTGATTTACACTACTAACTTCTTGTTTGTTTTTTTTTAATTCTGTGGATCAAGACTTGATTGCAAGGTCCATTATCAATGGAGAATTTTTATTGAGCCATCAATTAAACTGAAGGTGATCATGCTCTTAGCCCAAAGGAGCTTTGAACAAATATAATATTGTTAAGAACATTGATCATCTCTATGGTATGAAATGAGATTACCTCATCCACTACAAATGGTGTGTGATGGAAGTTGTGGTCAGACTGCGTTACAGATGACAGCTCTCTGGGTTAAGGAAATCCAACAGGGGACTGTAGAAATGGACAAGTAAATTGGATGAGCTAAACAATGAGAATGTTACAGAATTGTGTAAGGTTTTTGTAGAGGTTTGTCTACTAAGGAGCTAAGAATAGGGGAATGAAGAGAAGTTGAACAATCAGCAAACATGATCACATGATGATGTCATGAAAAAGCTTCAAGATGCAACAGCCATCCTCTATGATGAAGATCCCAGCACACAGGACAGTTTAAGAATGAACAGTAAGGCCAGCAATGAAGTCAATTGTCCTACGGAGTTCTCCAGAGAATAGGAAGAAGAAATAGCTGCTAGAAAGATTCATTTAAAATTCTACTGCAAAGAACCTTTCAAAGGATGCTGCAAAGAGTCTCGAAGCTCTCCTCATAGTACCCTTTCCAGTAGCCCTCCAAACGTTCCTCCCAATCTCCAGTAAACCACAACCTCTCGTCCTTGTGTGAGGAGAATGTGAGGCTTCATATTTGGTGAGATCCAAACCTTGTGTTTTCTTAGATTTCCCACATTAGCATTAATTTATTATTGATGTTTTCTAAGTTTTCTTAACATTACAATGTAACTGTGGATGTGTGGCATAGAATCTATTTCTGGGTCAAAAGTTCTGGATTTGAATCCCATGCCAGGATTTGTTGGCCATGGACAGTGTGGTCCAACAGGTTTATTATTAGCCTGTAAATCCTTCTAATATGCTTGATGGCAGGTGGCAATAGCAGAGAGACTGCTGGTCAGCTAGCTTGGCCTACTCCAGGAGGTAAACAGCTGCAGTACATTGGGTATATCATGGAAGTCTAGGGTACGACTCTCATAAACAATGACAGGAAAAAAGATTGACAAGCAGAATGTGTATGTTCTGATGGAAGTTGTGAGGCCGACAGTAGTGCAGGTCATGTCAGCGCACCAGTAACCTAAAAGCCTGGTCTAATGAGTTTTTAAGGTTCAGGCTATATAGATGCTAAAAGGGACTGACAATGTAGACGTAACACGGACGTTTCTTGTGGTGAGACAATTTTGAGCAAGAGATCCTGGTTTTAGATTAAGCGGTGGCAAATTTAAAACAGACATGAGGAGAAATTACTTCTCTCATAGGACTTTGATCTGTGGAAGTCTCTACTCCAGATAGTGGTGGAAGTCCAGACATAGGATAACTTTAAGGAGGAGATAGACAGATCTTTAAACAGTGATGGGTTGAAGGGTTGTGGGGAGCTGCAGGAAAGTAGAGTTAAGGTCAAGATGAGATCACATTAGAAGATGGAGCAGGCTTGAGGAGCTGGATTGTCTACTCCCACTCCTAGTTCTTGTGCCCTATAGTTCTGACTGCATGGCAGAGGGTGGAATTTAAATTCAATTAATTAAATCTGGAATTGAAAGCTAGTCTCACCATTTGAAAAACCCATCTGTTGCACTGATCTCCTTTATTTGTGCAGAAAATCTGCCTGCTTTGTCTGGCCTACATGTGATCCAGATTGACATACTTGAGGCGACTCTTGATTGTTCTTTGAAAGGGTGCAGCAAGCCACTCAGTTCAAGAGAATTCAGTGATGGACAAACAAATGCTGGCATTGTCAACGCCCTCAACATGCCATGAAAATACTTTATAAAAGGACATTCCAAAAGCCTTTCCCCCCCAGGAATGTTACCTTGCTTATAACATCTCATCTATGTTTTGCATCATGTTTCTTTTCGAGTAACCAACTAATGTTGTTAAGTGAAGATTTTTGGTAATATTTTCTTTGACTTCTTTTCTTCTTCTTTCTCTAACTTTTGCTTACACATAGGTTATTGAGAGTATGGAGAAAAGTGTAATTGAAATCACAATCCGATCAGCCATGGTATTATTGAGTGATGGATCAGGCTAGAGAAGCAGAATGGTTTAGTGATGCTCCTAATTCATAGGTTTGTACTTTAGTACGTTCCACTTTTGTTGATGATGTGTACTATGGATATTAGGTTAGTTTTGTATTGGTGACAATTATTGTACAACTCAAGAATGACCAATTTCTACCTGCAAAATACTACATTCTCATCTTTTGTGCTAAAACTTGAGAATGAATTTGCAAATGCACCATGTACTTGATTCTGTCTTTTCCATCAGCTTTAAACAAACATTCTTGCTTATTTGATATTTTGAAAATTCTTTTCTGTTGCTAACAGCAAATTGTAATGTATTGTTAAATGATCCTTACCGTCAAGTGGTTCAAGAGAAACTGATTTCAGTATCGATATCAACTGTTGTTGGATTTGTGCTATAGTCTGAAAGGTATTTTGTATAAAGATGAAATCAGGAGAATAAACTATCTGTTGTAGCTCTGCAGAATGGACAGCCTTGGCTCCAATAACAATGGGCACTATACCAGCTCTCTTTAAAGCATGTGCTGCCTGTCCAACATCATCCCTGGACTTGCCAGCAGTGATCAGCACCAGAATCTGTGTAGCTCCCATATCTTTTCTGCTCCCAGCAGATGCGATAAAGACATTTCCTGTAACATAGTTCAGTGCTGCGCCAGTGTTGAGGACTCTTCCTGTTTTCCGTCTGACCATTGTTGTTGCAGCCAATATTTCATCTTTACTTGCGTAAGTATTAAGTCCAAATTCAGTTTTTGAGTCATGACTATATTGCACCATAGCAACTTGATCTTTGTCAGGGCCAATGTCGAGTTCCTGGATTACTTTAAGCAGAAATGCACGAACTAGGGGAAATGCTTTACCCATTCCAAGTGTGCCATCAATAAGGAAGACAATATCTGTTTGCCTGGCTGCAGGAGCTAAATAGAAATGTAAGGAAAGAGCAGAAAATCATAATTTATATAATACAGCAAAAGATTTTATACTAATATAGCAACTTTAACACCACAAAACATCCCAACGCATTTCACCAGAGCATAACCGGAACAGAAATATATTGAACAAGGTCTTTTTCAAAGGTTCTGTGAGACGTGGAAAGGTCTAGGCAGGAAATTCCAGAGGTTCTGCCTCAATTCCTGGAGGCAAGGCTGAAAATAGAGCAACAAAGGATGTACTCAATGCATAAGGCCAGATTTAGAGAAGCACAGGGCTCTTAGAGGATTCTAGATCTGGAGAAGGTTCCAAATGTGGGGGGGAGGGGTATGACATTATAAAGGGATTTCAACAGCAAAGTTAGAATTTTACAGTGAGCATAACTGTGAACAAAGGGTGATGAATTAACTCAAGGTTATAGAGCATGGAGGTTAATTTAATGGTTGCTAAAATTCAAAGCATTTCTCTTTCTACCCCAACAATTTGCTAATTAGTTTGTTAATTGCCACTACTTGTCACTTCACCATCATATTGAATATACACATAACATAGAGAAGAATAAACCAACTCTTAGAATCTAAACCATTATTATTCAATTACCAGTTAGACAGGTTACCAATGCTGAAAGCTTTCTTCACAAATTTAACATACAATTCCATGTACAGTAGTAAGTTCCTAATATAATGGTAATCTATATGTTTGGATGAAATTGCTGGGGGGACATATTTAGACTCAGGAACTGATTACAAGAGTGCACAGTGAAATGGGAAATATACATTCTTAAATAATTAACTGTTCAATTATTTAATTACAGCTAATAGTAATTAGTAATTTGTGGACGTCTTTCAGTGTTGAAACAAATTTAGAATCATATGGAATCTATTGTGACTTTGAGGTTGGTACACTTTCTTGGCTACAAAAACAATGGGCTTTATATTATCCTGATTGTATCAGCTAAACTCCAAGGAAGATTCACTGATTTTCCCAGGAGCGATGAGAGCAAAATTAATGAAGCTGCATCTGTGATCAATATATTTATCATATAGTTCCATGCACCATCTATATTTTGGGATATTCTTGTTATAGTTGCACCTTTTTGAAAACAAAATTGTGTTCAAAGTCCAATCTTCAATTAAGAATATACTAAAACCAAATTCAATTATTGAATTGAAATTATATAATAACACAACAATCTGATCTTTGATCCAACATCGAGTTCTTGAATAATTTGAGTAATTCTTGCTGTTAACTACTTACAGTTGAATTACCGTTTATTCTACCTTTTCTATAATTTTTTGTTACTCATTCACAGTGATATTAGCTAGTCCAGCACTTATTGTTCATCCCTGATGGTCCTGGAGAAAGTAGTGGTGTTCTTAAGCCATTTTCATGTTTCTTCACAAGTCCTACAAATGTTTAGTGTTTCTAATTGCAAATGTTTCTAACTGCAAATGTCTGCACAGAATAGACTCGGGCAGCAGGCACTTAAGGTTTATTTAGAAGCAAAAGCAGAAAATGCTCTAAAAGCTCAGGAGAACTGGCAGCATCTGTGGAGAAAAATCAGAGTTAATGTTTTAGGCTGAGTGACCCTTCCTTAGAACTGATGGTAGCCAGGAAAATGTTGGGTTATACACAGAAGATACGGTGGGGGGAAGAGATTAAGGAGTAAACGTTCGATGTGGATAGGGCCCAAAGAGAGGGAGAACAGCCAGACAGACAAAGGGGTGGATATTGGTCTGGCTAGGAAGGTGAATAGTTATTAATGGGGACTGATAGTGGTTAACAATGCATTGTGTGTAATAGCAGACAGTGTGCTAACAAAGCAAGGGGTAAGGACATTGAAGTTCTCAAGCCTCCTGCATATAAATTGATATTTTTCCAGCTACCATTAGTTCTGAGGAAGGGAAACTGGACCTGAAACGTTACCTCTGATTTCTCTCCACAGGTGCTGCCAGACCTACTGAGCTTTTCCAGCAATTTGTTTTCGTTTCTGATTTCCAGCATCCGCAGTTCTTTCAGTTTTTACTTAAGTTTTTTTGCTGACTTCAAGACTTCGGAACAAATCACATCTGGCTTCATTAATAAGTAGTCCCCTTGAAATTCAGCATAATTGCGAGAATTGAAAGGGGCCATTAGAGTCTGACACTCTGCTGGGAAAGGAAGGAGCAGTAAGAGGAGGGGAGATTCTAAGCTGTATGCTGTATCCAGCCAAGGATGTTGACGGATTAATTTCCCTACATGAAGCTCTCAGGCTAACAAAGTTTGAGACATCTGCACTTCGGTAAGGGTGTCTTCACGGAAATTGCAGCAACAACTGTAATTGCAATGAACTGTGTGTGGCAATATACATTTAGGTGCCCGGCAGTTTGGAGCTGAAGATATGCACATCATTTTTTGTAGTATTTCATCCATTGTTGTGTAAGGGAGGTCAATGTGCCCCTCTCTTCTCTGGAAGACAACTAACTAGATTTCACTCTCGCTTATCAGCAGAGAATGCACAGTGTTTCACAAGGAATGCTGATCTCCCCGTGAAGTAGAGTGGCATTGACTACATGCGTATCGCTCTGTAGGCGCTACCTATTAACTTTGTCCTGTGCCAAAATTGGATGTGATTCCACTCCCTCAATCTCCAACTGATTTCTGAGCACAGTCAGTGAATTACGCAGGTCAGTGCCTGGCAGTAGTCATGAAGTCTTCCACACCAGCTCTGTTTGGCCAACCAAGACAAAGCTCAAACTGGGTGACAGTCGAGTTGATGACACTCATGGTGATCCTGGTGTGCAATCCATAATCATGTGTGCATGTCAAAGCATTGGCACATCCAATCAGCATCTCCGTAATGAGAGATCGCAACACAGCAGGCCGAATAGCAGATGGCACCACCCTTGACATTCCTACAGCACGATCATAAAGCAATAGAACAGGAAAGAAAAGAGCCTAACAATGCCTCAGAGAAAATGTTCTCTGTTATTCAGCAAATTCAAGAGAACAATGTTGCTCTACAGTAGGCCAATGATTACTGATGACAGATAACAGTGCTGACAGTCTCGGTTTTTACCCTGCTAAAACAAGGAACCCTGAAGTTAACTGCCTCAAAGGAAAAATGGCTTCCAGGGTTAAACATTCACTGAGAGACAGAAGTGAGCTAAAATATTGATTGCTGAAGGGAAATAAAGTGATTTACAGGCAACAAGGCAGACAACGCTACACCATGAGAAGCACACATTATGTGTCAGGAGGGTATAGTTGAATGTTGCACTGCCACTCTATGAGAGTATGGTGGCCTGCCTAGAAGAGAATACTCTTGATGTTTCAGGGTTTATAAATACCAACAAATGTCCAACTAATCTTGTATAATCTTCTTTCTAGAAGATTAAACATCCTAAGTATTAGAGAAATGCACCGATAAGTAAAGCACAAAACCCAGTTTGTGTACCTTCTTCACTCGTAACCACTGATTCGCCAGCAATTACATTTGACTCTTTAGTTGTTACTGTTGGAGCAGTTAGTATCGACAATGGTGTCATCACCCTTTCCTGTACATGGGGTAGATTTTGGAATTCCTTGACACTGAAAACTAAATTGGGGTCAGTTGCAATTTCTTGTAACTCAGCTGAATCTGCGTGTCGTACTCCAACGGCAAACGTCGTTACGGCAGCTTGCTTTAGTTTATCTGCATATGGTTTAACAGCATCCATTGATGTACCACCAGTGAACAACACCAGAAATTGAGGAACCCCTTGCTCTTTTCTGCTTCCAGCACGACTAGTGAAGTGGTTCCTAAAGACAAAGTCCAGTGCTGTGCCAGTATTGAGCATTGTGCCACCTTTTAACTGGAGTCCTTTGACATGACGCAGAATGTCAGCTTTTGATGAGTAGGTGTTAAGATAGAATTCAGTTTCTGCATTGTGACTGAACTGTGCTAGACCCACTCGCACTCGGTCACTGCCAATATTTAGATTCTCAATTGTATTTCTGATGAAATCATGGACAAGATGTAAATTTGTGTTTCCAACATTCTCTGATCCGTCAATAAGGAACACAATATCTCTCTTGTTCACTTCTTCAGGTGAGACTGAAAAAAAGAATATAAGTGCAATTAGCAGCAAATCATATAAGAACAGATAGCCATTATATACAATGAGTTGAATATTTTGTTCTTATTATGATAGATACATATCACCTCAGGTGCCATTAATTCAACAAATTTTAGGAATTGTGCAATAGACAGAGTGACAATAAATGAAACCATAGAATCACAGAATGCTTGCAGACAGAAGGAGACCATTTGTCCCATCAAGCATGGAGGGTTCCCTTTAACAGCCGTTTTGCCAGATGCCTTACCCAATCTTTTCTCTCTAGTCCTACTTTTACATTCCTTTGGACAGCCAGTCAATTTCATTTGAAAAGCCATGTTGAATTTGCCTCTGTTATTCTTAAACAATGCATCTGGATCCTAACCACTTGCTGCACAAAACATTTTCCTCAGGTCATCTTTGGTTCTTGAAACCTGAGACTCCTTACTCTCAAATTTTCTGACGCAAGTTTCTCCCTATCTATGTAACTAGATGCCTCACAATTTCAACACCTCAATCATATCATTTCTCAACTTGTTTTTTTTTAAATCCGAATAAAGGACAATCCCAGCTTCTTCAATTTATCTACAAAACCAAAGTCCCTCATTCACGTATCCATTCTCAGAAATCTTATCTGCATGTTCCTTAAAGTCTTTGCATCCTTCTGACAGTGTGGCACTCAGAATTATACACATTACTCTGGCTGAGGTTAGTCAGTAAGCTTCTTTGTAATCTGTACTACTGTTTATAAATCACAGCAACCATACACCATCTTAACATCTTTTTAAAACTTTATTGCCATTTTCAACAATTCTTTAACAGACAGTCTCTGTTCTGGAGCATCCCCTCCTCCCTACCTCTCCTTCGCAATTATATCCTTTAGTTTATAATTCCTTACCCCAGTCATTTCACAACTCTCTGTTAAATTGTATTTGCCACAAGTCTGCCCATTCCACTAGGCTTTTTTTTTGAAGTCTAGAAGTCTATCATTAGCTCCTCACAACTCTCAATTATTTCAAAGTTCTGTTATCTGCAAGTTTTGATACTGTAACCTGCACATTCAAGCCAAAGTCATGAGTAAATATGATGAAAAGCAGTGCATTGAATACTGACTCTAATGGGAACAACATTGTATATGTTCCTCCAGCTTGAAAAAAAATTCACCTCCACTCTATCTCTGTAACTCAGACCACTTTGTATGCACATGTAATTTAGCTGACAGTCTATTCTATCAAAAGCTTTTGGAAGTCCACATCAATCACATTATCATCATCTTTGTTCCATTCTTTGTCATTCACAACCTATACGAAATTTGACAATCTATATCTGTCTCTATCATTTCTCATTTGTAAAAGGAAAACTGAAATCGATCAACAAAATTAGATACAGAGCAAGTACTCCAGGAGGGAAACATAGTGGATCAAGGAAACGTGCGTGGACTTTAATTTAAAAGGCTTCCTCAAAAGCTTTTCAATTGGACTCTAACCTATGCAGATCATAGCATACTGGTGTCATGAGAAAAGTGTTGTTGATGTATTTTCAATCTGAAAGAAACCCTTCTCAGATCAGTACATTCATGTTTTGTGAGGTTAATGCTTTCTCATTCCAGCAACTTTGAGATCAAGATAGTCATAACATTATCTTCATAGCATAATTGTAACCATTCCAACTCCCACAAAATAAAATGTTTGCGGCCGATAACCATTTCACTGAATACATTTAACTTAAGATCATTCAGCAAAGATTAGACTTTCACCGTCTCTATCTAAATTGATATTTGAAACCAGTGTGATGACAAGCAAAGACCTTAACTGACAAGATTTGTATAACTGAGCAAGTTAAAGCATTTTTCCAGACATATGAGTGATTTGATAAAACTGAGGATTTAATTAAAGTATTACATAAGCATTTTGGATTCATCTACAGAAAGGAAGTGGATGTTGTAAAATTAACACTAAAAGTGGAAAAGGTGTGAAGGAAAGATTTGCTATCTGAATTAGCATTGCTGAAAATTGGGAAATCATCTGGTCTAGATGGAACACATTCTAAGTTGCTGAAAGATGCAGAATGTAGAAATTTCAGAGCCATCAGCCAAAAACTTGTTCAACATTTGTTGGTGTATGAATAATGTCAGAGGACTGGAGGATTGCAAATGTGATATTATTAATCAAGAAAGAGTCAGGAGAAAAGAGCAGAAACTACAGGCTACTGTCAGCTTAACATTAGTGATGGGGAAATTACCGAAACCATTCTCAAAGACATAATAAACTTTAATTTGAAAAGGCATACATTAGTCAAAGAGATCCAATATGGATTTCCTAAAGACAATTCGGAATTATTTAGTGATTGAATTCTGCAGGAGGTATATAATAATAATGAGATATTTTGGACACATGTCTTTTTAATTCAGGGTAAAATGGCGGAGGTCACATGAACTTTTCTGGGGGCTACTTCATCCAGATAGTTAATTAACAAAGACAGGCTCAGACAGTGTTGCGTGGTGATGCTGTACAGTAATAAAAACTGAAAGAACTGCAGATGCTGTAAATCAGAAACAAAAACAGAAGTTGCTGGAAAAGCTCAGAGGTTCAGGTGGTATCTGTGAAGAGAAATCAGAGTTGACATATTGGGTTTTTCTGAGGAAGGGTAACCGGACCAGAAATGTCAACTCTGATTTAGAGTCATAGAGTCATAGAGATGTACAGCATGGAAACAGACCCTTCAGTCCAACCTGTCCATGCCGACCAGATATCCCAACCCAATCTAGTCCCACCTGCCGGCACCCGGCCCATATCCCTCCGAGCCCTTCCTAGTCATATACCCATCCAAATGCCTCTTAAATGTTGCAATTGTACCAGCCTTCACAACTTCCTCTGGCAGCTCATTCCATACACGTACCACCCTCTGTGTGAAAATGTTGTCCCTTAGGCCTCTTTTACATCTTTCCCCTTTCATCATAAACCTATGCCCTCTAGTTCTGGACTCCCTGACCCCAGGGAAAAGACTTTGCCTATTTATCCTATCCATGCCCCTCATAATTTTGTAAACCTCTATGACGTTACCCCTCAGTCTCCGATGCTCCAGGGAAAACAGCCCCAGCCTGTTCAGCTTCTCCCTGTAGCTCAAATCCTCCAACCCTGGCAACATCCTTGTAAATCTTTTCTGAACCCTTTCAAGTTTCACAACATCTTTCCAATAGGAAGGAGACCAGAATTGCATGCAATATTCCAACAGTGGCCTAACCAATGTCCTATACAGTTGCAACATGACCTCCCAACTCATGTACTTAATACCCTGACCAATAAAGGAAAGCATACCAAACACCTTCTTCACTATTCTATTTACCTGTGACTCCACTTTCAAGGAGGTATGAACCTGCACTCCAAGGTCTCTTTGTTCAGCAACACTCCCTAGGATCTTGCCATTAAGTGTAAAAGTCCTTCTAAGATTTGCTTTCCCAAAATGCAGCACCTTACATTTATCTGAATTAAACTCCATCTGCTACTTCTCAGCCCATTGGCCCATCTGGTCCAGATCCTGTTGTAATCTGAGGTAACCCTCTTCACTGTCTACTACACCTCCAATTTTGGTGGCATCTGCAAACTTACTAACTGTACCTCTTATGCTCGCATCCAAATCACTTATGTAAATGACAAAAAGTAGAGGGCCCTGCACCAATCCTTGTGGCATTCCACTAGTCACAGGCCTCCAGACTGAAAAACAACCCCACCCTCTGTCTTCTACCTTTGAGCCAGTTCTATATCCAAATGGCTAGTTCTCCCTGTATTCCATGAGACCTAACCTTGCTAATCAGTCTCCCATGGGGAACCTTGTCAAATGCTTTACTGAAGTCCATATAGATCAAATCTATTGCTCTGCCCTCATCAATCTTCTTTGTTACTTTTTCAAAAAACTCAATCATGTTTGTGAGACATGATTTCCCACGCGCAAAGCCATGTTGACTATCCATAATCAGTCCTTGCCTTTCCAAATACATGTACATCCTGTCCCTCAGGATTCCCTCCAACAACTTGCCCACCACCGAGGTCAGGCTCACCGGTCTATAGTTCCCTGGCTTGTCTTTACCGCCCTTCTTAAACAGTGGCACCACGTTTGCCAACCTCCAGTCTTCCGGCACCTCACCTGTGACTATCTTTCTTTCCACAGATGCTGCCAGACCTGCTGAGCTTTTCCAGCAACTTCTGTTTTCGATGCTGTCTGGTGTTCAGGTTGAGTTTATTATGCTCGTGTCTGCTTCTCAAACTTCTGGAAAGCTGCTTAAGGTTTTGGGGATCAAGATTAACTAATTGGCATTCCTACCTAGAAACAAATCTAATGTGATGCTCATAGGGATGAATGCAGAGCTGGCCCTTTTTGAGATTAGGTTACAGTATTTCTGAGAATTTCACTGCATATCACAAATAAGCAGCTATTTTTAAGTTGTTAACAAGTTGTCACTGCTTGGCTTAGTGAACTACCATAGCCAGATGTGGGAGAGAAATAATCTCTAGTCAAAGAAATACATCCCACAGGCATCTAAGGCATCCAAGAGATTTATACTTTTGGTCAGAGGGGAAGAATCATCGGGACAGTCTTTACTATGCTCGCGAATTTAGGAAATTCTTTGAAAATCAAGGGAAACACCTGAAGTGAATCATTCACTGAAATGGGGAATCATTAAAAATAACAGAATTAATTTGGCCCCTCAACTGTGCTCTGTCATTCAAATAAGGTCAAGGCTAATCTGACTGTGCTTTAACTGCATTTTCCAGCCAGCTTTTTACCAATAAAAATCTGGCTAACTCAGCCTTGAATACATTCTACAATATTTAGCCTCTACTGTACCACTGTGAAAGACAATGCAAAACACTAGCAAACCATTGGTAGCTGGTAGAAACTGTGAACTGTTTGCAATACTGACTGTAAATCTGCAGAGAGAGTGATAAGAAGTCACCATAGGTTACCTCTTTCATTAGAGACAGATGGCTAGTGGTGGTTTAACCTGAGAGTCACAACACCTCAAGCGAGGGGGAGAGGTCGAGAGGGAGAGCCCTTCATTATAAGGGCTGAGCAGGAACTGAACCCATACTGTTAGTGTCACTCTGCAATGCACACCAGCCAACTAAACTGACTGGCCCCACCGAGAGACTGATGCATGATCAATATGAAGGGAGAATGTTCCTTTCCGTAACTTAAAGTATAAGTTGCCTACAGAAAGAAAGGTTGAGTTCATATTGTTCTTAGTCCTTTTTTCTAACAATAAATGTTTTAAAAAGTGATATCTTGAAGTGTCATTCTTCCAAGAATTAACTAGAAATTCATTTTACTTCAAGTTATTGTTTTCTGTGTTGATCATAACGAATATCAAAGAATGTCGATCTTTTAAATTTATTTGTGGAATGTGGGCTGACCAGCATTTATTGCCCGTCCCTAGTTGTCCTTGAGAGTTCCTCAAGGCCATGTCGTGGATGTTTTATACTTTGATATTCAGAAAGCATTTGAACAAGTGTTACACAGGCGATGTGTTAAGTTCAAAGTTCATGAAATTAAGGAGTCCGCTGGGGCATGGATAAAAATTTAGTGCAGTGCCCACATAGAACATAGAGGTTTAATTATTACAGACGGGGAGGTGGATTGCAGAGTAATTTCCTGAAAGTCATTTGGGTCCATTGCTGTCCTTGATTTTTAAGCACAGCATAGACTTGGGCATAGGGAGCAGAATTACAATACTTCCAGATGATTCAAAAGTTTGCAATGTACTGAATAATTATGAGGATAGTTACAGAATTTGTAATGAAATTGCCAAATATATTCCAGATGCCAATCAGTGTTAAGAAAGTTTAATTCAACCTTTACCTTTATAAAGTGCTTTTCTTATCCTTGTGATCTGCTAAAGTGCTTTGTCACCAATGAAGTATTGTTTGAAGTCTAACTCCTTTTGTAATTTAGGACCCCATCGAGCAGCCATTTGGTACACAGGAAGCTCCCACAAATAGAAATGTGATAATGACCAATCTGCTTTTGTGATGTTGATTGAAATCTAAATCTTGACCTGGACACCAGTAATAACTTCCTTGTTTTTCTTTGAAACAGTTATACCGAGTCTTCTTATGTCTATCTTAGAAAGTGCCTTAGAATGAGAAAGGTTTAACATTTTGCCCCAAGAGACATCACTTTCGACAATGCAGCAGATAATGGCTAGTATCTGGATTTCAGGCGATGCACTTTAGGAGAGCTAATATTGATAATACTAATAATAACTAATGCATCTGTGGAGAGAAACAGTCAATATTTCAGTTGAGGAGATATCAGAAAAGTTGGAAGATTTCTCCCCAAAAAAAAGGTTAAGACTTGGACATTTCCAAAATATTGATCTGTTCAATAGTGTAATAAGAGAGAAATATTTCTCTCCGGTGTGAGGCTTGGAAACAGAAGTCATAAATGTTAAATCTTTGGAAAAAACCTAAAGGAGATATTTCACTGAGAATTATCAAGATGGGAACCATTGTACATGAACAGGTGGTGAAAACTAAATGCACGAATGACTCTTAAAAAAGGAGTTGATAAGGTATTTGAGGAAATTTAACTCAGAGGATTTCAGACAACAAATGGTGAAATGAGACTCAGCATGGCTTGTTCTTTTAAAGTGCCAATACAGGCACACAGGATTTCTGGCTTCACTCAGGGTTTCAGGTTTCTATGAATCTATGGTTTCACAGGTTCAACTTCTATTAACTTAAATTTAGAGTACGTTGTGTAAATTGATGGCACAGATTAAACATAATTGGTCAAAGGCTTCTTACCTTCAGTATTAACAGTAGTTATTTCCTCAATTATGAAAACGGTTTTAACTTTAGCTACCAGCTCCTTTTGAATACTTTGTAATTCCTTGAAATCTCCCAGTTTCAAAACAAAATTCGGTTCATAAACGATCTTATGAAGCTCTGCTGTGTTGGCCATCTTGGCTCCAATAGCAATTGGCACGATACCAGCCTGCTTCATTGCATCTGCTGCCTGTCCAACATCATCTTTGGATTTCCCAGCGGTGATGAGCACCAGGATTTGCGTAGCTTCAGCAATGCCTCTGCTCCCTGCGGATGGACTGAAGACATTCCTTGTGACATAGTTCAATGCAGCACCGGTGTTGAGAGGTCTCCCTGTTTTCAGTCTCAGCTTTTGTACTGCATTGAATACCTCATCTTTGGTGGAATGAGTATTGAGGCCAAATTCAACTCTTGAGTCAGAACTGTATTGTACCACAGCAACTTGGTCTTTGTCAGGTCCAATTTCAAGCTCCTGAACTACTTTCTTAACAAAATCACGGACTAGAGGAAAGGATCTTCCCACTCCAGGAGACCCATCAATTAGGAAGACAATATCTCTCTTCCTGGCTGCAGAAATTGAGCAGAGATTTACATAAATATTATTTAGGTAGTTATCTTACAGAGTCAGCTAAGTAATCAGGAATCTGATGTGAACATTAAAGTATACAGTTTTTGAGGAATACTCTTTAGAGGACCTGTATGCTGGGTTGAGTATTTTGATTGATGAGATTCAAACTGGAGTGCCTGCCCAATTTTGATACATGTGCACCCTCAGGGATCAGTGACGTACCAGCCCTGCTATAGGGCATGGAAAAGCACAGCAAGTCAGGCAGCATCCGAGGAGCAGGGTTCCACAATCCTTGTTCCTGATGAAGGGCTCATGCCCGAAACATTGATTTTCCTGCTCCTCGGATGCTGCCTGACCTGCTGTGCTTTTCCAGTATCACACTCTTGATTGTGATCTCCAGCATCTGCAGTCTTCACTTTCTCTTGCTATAGGTCATTTCAGCTTATCAACCTCAAGACGTTTCTTTCATCTTGGAGTCCAGCTGAGAGTTCTTTACCTGTGTTCCTACCTCACTATCGTGGGCAGTGATCATAGGGAAGAAAAATCTATTTGAAATACATGAGCACAAAATTTGTCTCCATAACGCCTTATAGTGTTAAAGCTACAAATGCTTTTGCAGTACCAAAATGGTGTCATGTTGCGTGCACAAACATCGGGCACAGCCCGGTCTGGATTCCATTTTAGTAAGGGCATTAACATTGACATTAGGAATGTCCAGAGCAGACAGATTGTGATGTCAGGCAACATGCAACGGTGATTTTTGAGACCAGTTATGTTTTTCTCTCCTTAGAGCTCCAGATTTCTCTCTTAACTTCAAACAGCTTCATCTGTGCTCACCAGCAAGAAAAGAGGTCCACACCAACCAGCAGTTTTTTAAAAAAGAGATCGTTAACTACATTCATGTCATTTGCTGATTGAATTTTACGTGCATTTTAAAATTTTGTAGAACTGCTATGAGTTTTCTAACACTGTTTGAAGTTCATAAAGTTGATCTGAGATGGTGATGTATGTGAGGAAGCCTTTGATTGTGACTTCAGTTGATATGCATGAACTGACTCCTTACTTTCAATCATGGGTGCTGTAATGACTATCAGCTTTTGCCTGCACATGAGAGGGAGATTGAGCAGCGACATTTCAGAAGAGGGCATGGAGCTGAGTGAGGAAAAGGAAGGGCAGAAAGCCTCTTAGCAGCAGCCTTTTCTCACCAATGTCTTCAGTCGAGCTTTTCTCTCACTTCAGTCTAAGCAAGGAAGTGCTCAGTAAAATCTGCCATCTCTCACAAGCAAATCTGCAGTGTCAGAGCAGAACAAGTGCAATGCTGTCAAAAATCATTATAGCAATGTATAGGATACAGATACATTGCTAACATCAGCTTGTTTGTATTCCACTATGGCTTAAGAAACATTCGTTACTCCAGGAGAGCTGAGTACATTGTTGTCCTCTCTGAATAGACAAAGCATACATGGGGCTTTTGCAGGATAGTCAGCTTCTACACAGGCCAGGCTTCCATTAAACTTCACACACCCGATTCTTCTTTATGTCACATCTAAATGAAGAGATGTTTCATAGCCACAAAGGGTTCCACTCCCAGAATGTGCAGTTGATGCTAATCACACCATGCAAGTCAGTGGCCAATGTCCTGGCAGTGGTCACAATGTCATTGCTCTGCTTTCTGTCTCTTCATATTTGAGGCACCAGGTCAAGTCAGATTGTGGTTGTTGGGTGACAAGGGCTATCTGCTGGCTACCTGGCCAATGACACTGATGTATAACCTAACAACTACATGGTCAGTATGTATATAATGAGAGTCAAGCTCCCACATGAAACATCATTGAACAAACCTTCAAAATTCTCAAGTAATACATTCATTGGTTATAGAATTGTGGAACAACTTTGCAGTCCTCAAAGTGTGTGTCAAAAATCACTGTGGTCTACAATATATTACTCGCCACACTGAAGGCACATTTTTGCCAGCAGACATAAAGCAAACAGCATTTTCTAAATCTGCAACTTCTACTATCTAGAATAACACAAGCAGCAGCTTCATGGGAACACCCCCACTTGGAAGTTCCCCTCCAAGTCAAATAATATCCTGACTTGGAAATACATCACCTCTCCTTCATTGTCACTGTGTCAAAACCCTGGATCTCCCTCCTTAATAACACTGAGGTATACCTGCTCACAAAACTCACCACCTCAAGGTCAATCAGGAATGGGCAACAAATTCTGGCCTAACCTGTGAGCCCTCCATCCTGTAAAAGGATTTTTAAAAAGTAGGATTGAATATTATGTGTGTGTTGTGGTTCATAGAGAATATCTGTAGTTGAGTCAAGGTGAAGTGATGAATTAAGCTGTGTGTAAGAGGCAGTTAGTTTCTTTATAAGAATATTTATACATTTAAAGAAGCATTCATTGATCATGACCACCTGTGTGGGATCATTAAACTCCTTCATACACTCTATATAGGTGCACCGCTGAAATTGACAGTAGTGGCTGTCTCCTCCCAGTATCTTTGTAATGTCTAGTTGGAGATCAAGGTATAGGTCAAGGATTTGTCTGTCTTCCTGTCCATCTCTTGTGCCAGAGTCTCTTATGCTCACTCTTTTTGTCCAGCCATATCATTTTCACTTTCCCTGCAGGTAATACAGTCTTCCTCAGCCACTTCCAGCATCGGTTGCAGTCAGGAAGTACTTCATCCTTAAGAGGAAAGCAAAATACTGTGGATGCCAGAAATCTAAGATAATAAAAAGCAAAAATGCTGGAAAAACTAAGCAGGCCAGGTAACATCTGTGAGAAGGGAAACACAGTTAACATTTTGGGTGAACATTCTTTAGATGCTGCTGGAACGGTTATTTCAGCATTTTCTCTTTATACTTCCCTTTAATGGTACAAGCTGCCTTTAAGTTGGACATGCTAACTATGAGTGGTGCTCATCTCACATGAACAAGGGCCCCTGCAGAGCAATGTGTTTAGCAGAGGTCTACACAATCATCTTTTTTTTTTAAATTTACAAGCAGCCTAAAATCGATCTGTATGATGATGAACATTCCACAGATTAATCATGTGTTGTGACCCTCATGCCATTGTTGGAATTCATCCAAATTTTCTCCCTTTTGGTAACTCTACTGGGAATGCATTGATATCTGCAAAAAAAGGATAAAACTTGATTTGTGTACCTTCTGTTGTAACCACTTTGTCTTCAATAGTTATTGGTTCTTCGATAACAGTTGGAACTGCCAATGTGGTCAGTGGTATTATCATCTGATTCAGTAAGCCTGGCAGAGAGTGGAAATCATTTACACTGAAGATCAAACTTGGGTCAATTGCCATCTCTTCTAACTGGGCTGGATCTGTGTGCCTGACTCCAACAGCAAAGGTCATTACTGCAGCTCGTTTCAATGCATCTGATGGTGCTTCCACATCATCATCCGATCTTCCACTAGTAACAAGTATCAAAAACTGAGGGATGTTTTCTTTTATTCGACTTCCTGCAGAATTAGTGAAATAGTATTTACTGGCAAAATCCAATGCTGAACCAGTGTTGACCGTTGCCCCCCCTCTCAATGTGAAGCTTCTGATATGAGACAGAAGGTCAGCTTCCGAAGAGTATGTGTTTAGATAGAATTCAGCTTCGGTGTCGTCACTGTACTGTGCCAGACCTACTCGCACCCTGTCACTTCCAATGTCCAAGTTCTGAATTATTCTTGTGATGAAGTCCTTGACGTAAGGTAAATTGGTGTTTCCAACATTGTCTGATCCATCGATCAGGAAGACAACATCTCTCTCACTCATTTCCCTTCGTACAACTGGAAATAAAAATAGACACCAGGTCAGACAAAGTCTCTGAAAAATCTGTTAAAGCTGCCAGATTGTAATGCGATAAGTTCCCACAAAATATTCTAAATTCTACCGGACACTTTAATCAGCTTTGCATTATTTGTGCTTCCCAAGACTCAAGGGAGGCTACACTGTCCAGATATATTTGTCAATTAACAATAATTAATGAAAGGCTACCTCAGTGGAACCTCAAAGGGAATAATTTCAGGATCATTAAATGAGCCAAAAGCAAATTGCAGTGGAGTGAATGAAATTAATGAGAATTGGGCTTCAGTTCATAGTACACTGGTTCCAATGCTAGAAAAGTGGGAGCTGTGCATTTTGGAGACACTTCACCTGAACCATGCTAAGAAACATATACTGGTGAATTGTGTAATGAAGTAGAGGTGCCGGTGTTGGACTGGGATGAAGAAAGTTAAAAATCACACAATATCAGGTTATGGACCAACAGGTTTATTTGGAAGCACTAGCTATTGACTGCTTGCAGCCTGAGTGGTTTTTGAACAAAATAAAATTATCTGCAATTACAATTCTGCAAATGCAAATTCATCCCATAGACGTATGTGTGTGTGTGAGAGAGAGGGTGTGTGTGTTTGTGAGCGTGCACATGTCTGTGTGTGCGCTCATATGAGTGTGAGTGAGTGTGAGATTGTGTGCATGCTTAGTAGAGTGTGTGCATGTGTGTGATGGAGTATAAGCCTGTGAGAAGGTGTGTGCGCGGGTATGAGACTGTGCAGTGTAGTGTGGTCACCTGTAGTGTGACATGAACCCAAGGTCCCGGTTGAGGCCCTCCTCATGGGTACCGAACTTGGCTATCAGCCTCTGCTTTGCCACTTTGTGTTGTTGTGTATCCCGAAGTCCATCTTGGAGGATGCTCACCCGAAGATCCGAGGCTGAATGTCCCTGACCTCTGACGTGTTCTCCGACTGGGAGGGAACATCCATGTCTGGCGATTGTTGTGTGCTGTGCATTCATCCGTTGTCGTAGCATCTGTTTGGTCTTGCCAATGTACCAGCCTCAGGGCATTAGGATGGCCTCAACCGGGACCTTGGGTTCATGTCACACTACAGGTGACTCCACTACACTATACACTCTCTCACACACACACACACACACTCTTTTATATACTCATACACTCAACAGATCCTCTCTCATACACACACTCTCTCATATGCATACCCTCACACTCTCTCCCACACACAAACACACACGGTCTCTCTAACTCCCTCACAAGTATGCGCACACACACACATATAAGTCTATGGGGTGAATTTGCATTGGCAGAATTGTAATTGCAGATACATTCTATTTTGTTCAAAGAGCAAACAATCTGTCCGTGTAACATTTATAAATTCCTACTTTGGAAATAGAACCAGTCTGGCTCAAGACTGTGATACAGACAGACTCTAACCTCACATCTCTAATACATTGTCTGAGCTGAGATGCCACTTTATTTTATAAAACCTTAAGTTATCTCGAGAATATGACTGGAATTAAGTTCTGGATTGACATATTAATAAACTGAAACCTTCAACTTATTCTAAAAGATGAAAGACTTAACAGCAATCTAGGTTTGTTTAATATATTGTTTCAGTTGCAGGACACTGAGATCTTTTGCTATAAATTCTATGTCTTATGATCCTGCTCCACAGCTACCTGATGAAGGAGCAGCACTCCAAAAGCTGGGACTTGCAAATAAACCTGTTGGACTATACCTGGTGTTGTGTGATTTTTAACTTTGTATAATGAGGACAGTGGAGAAGGTTTTAAACTATGTTGTGGGAAGGAGGGAGAAAGTGAGAGAAGATGTGATAAAATTAAAGAGAGAATGCAAGAGAGCAAGGAAGCAATGGGAACCGATACCAGCCAATAAGGCTCGGAGTGGTGGAAATAATGCAAAGGAAGAAATAATGGCACTTTATTTGAATTCAGGTATTGTTCACAATGGATAAAATAAATTGTCATTGAGGGTACGTAAATGTGGGATGACCAATATTAGGAACTGAATGGCAAAAAGAGAAAGGAGTTGTGGTTGTGGTGTAAATAATGTATGTGATCACTACATTAGTGGCACACAATCCTAAATAAGAAGATCAAGGTGTAGATTCAATTTGGGTGCAGGTAAGAAATAGCAAGATTCAACAAAAAATGGTGGGTGTTGTTTAGGCCATTAAACAGTTATGGTAATATAAAGCACAGTATAAATCAGGGAATTAGAGGTCCGTACAACAAGATTAATGGAGCAATCATGGAGGTCTTCAATCTGACTAAGTAAATCTAATTCATAATAATGCCATAGAGGACAAGCTGCTAGAATGTATATGTGATGGTTTTCTAGAACAATGTGTTGAGGAAATCTATTAAATATCTAGTATTAATAACTAAGAAGGGGATCGGTAATAATCTTAAAATAGCTTTTCGGAAAGAGTGATAGTAATAAAATAGAAATTTGTACTATATTTGAAAGGGATGTAAATTAACCTGAAAATAGAGTTTCCAATGGAAACAATGGAAGCATTGAAGGTGTGGGAGATGAATGGTCTTTAATGGATTGGGAAATTACATTAAAAGGTATGATAACAGACAGGTAATGATTTGTATTTAAAAAGTAAGCACTTAACCACATTCTATTGAAGCATAAAAATATAGAAGGAAAGCTGATGCAAACATGGCTAACAGGATAAGTTAAAGATTGTCCCATATTAAAGGAAAGCTTATCAAGTTTCCAAATTAAGTAGTCAGTTTGAAAATGGGAGCTTTTAGAATTCAACAAAGGAGGGCCAATAATTTAAAAAGAGAAAAAAAATCAATAACAAGGAATTGTGAATTGGACTGTGCAAGTTTTTGTAGATATATAAAAAGGAAAATATGAGCAAGAACAAATGTAGGCAGATGCAGAAGAATCAGTAATGGGGAATAAGGAAATAGCAGATAAACAATACAAAAGCTTTCTGTCTGCCTTTATGGTCAAAGATTATGCCAGGAATACTGCAAAACCTAGGAACAATTGAAAATGAGCAACTGTCATCTCCCACAATTATATAGATTTTGGAATGCTTCCTACAGATTGGAAGGGAGCAAATGTAACCCCACTACTTTACAACAGAGTGAGGGAGAAAAAAGGGAATGACAGACTAGTGAGCCTGTCATGTGTAGTGGAGACAATGCTAGAACCTATTATAAAGGATGTGAAAACTAGTCACTTGGAAGGTAATGGTAGGATTACAAAAAAATCAACATGGATTTATAAAAGAGAAATAACACGTTTGACAAACCTGTTAGGGATTTTGAAAGAGTAACTGGCAGAATAGATAAGGAGGTGAGCAGTAGAATCGATGTTATGACCAGTGGGGAATTATAAGGCTCAGTAAACATAGGAACATAGAAAATAGGAGCAGAGCAGTATTTCAGTCCCCCAGTTGTTCACAAACTGCATCAATGTTTTGGACATTGTGATGAAATTTAATATTTCAAAATTTTCCTATGACACAACACTGGGTGGGAATATAGTTGTGTAGAGAAAGTAAAAAGGTTCAGGCAGGTTAAGCCAGACCATGTAAGTGAGAAAGAACAAGGTAGATATTGGATAACGTGGAAAAATATAAAGTTATCCTTTTTAATAGAAAAACAGAAATGCAGAGTATTTATTAAATGGTGAGAGTTTGAGAAGTGCTGATGTCCAAAGAGACCTGGGTATCCTTGTTCACAAGTCAGTGAAAGCAAGCATCCAGGTGCAGTAAGAAATTAGGAATGCAAATGGTATATTGGCTAATATTGCAAGAGGAGGTGACTACACAAATAAAGATGTCTTGCTGCAATTATATAAAGTCTTACTGAAACCGATTGGAATATTTTGTACAGTTAAAGTCTTCTTTCCGTTTGAGGATATGCAAGAAACCTTTACCAGAGTGGTCTCTGAGATAAAAGGATTGTCCTACAAGGGGAGTTTTCCTACTTTTCATTCATGGGATGTGGGTGCCACTAGCTAGGCCAGCATTCATTGGCCATCCTTAATTGCCTGTCAGCCAATCCTGGTAAAGGTGGCAGATTCAAAAGGTGTGGTGCTGGAAAAGCACAGCCGGTCAGGCAACATCTGAGGAGCAGGAGAGTTGACGTTTCCAGCGTAAGCCCTTCATCAGGAATGTCGTCTCTCCTGCTCCTCGGATGCTGCCTGACCGGCTGTGCTTTTCCAGCACCACATTTTTTGACTTTGATCTCCAGCATCTGCAATCCTCACTTTTTCTCTAAGGATGGGAGATTTCCTTCCCTAAACGATATAGTGAACCATTTAGGTTTCCACAATTATCAACTGTGGTTAACTAGCTTTTTTATACTATGTATAGTTTAGAAGAATAAGAGGGATCTCATTGAAGCATTAAACCTCTTACAGGCTGAACAGGGCATGTTGCAGGAAGGATGTTTCCCCTGGCTAAGGGTGGAAAGCCAGAGGGTGCAGTCACAAAATAAACCAGAAGTCTTTCAGGATTGAGATGAGGAGGATATTTTCACTCATACCTAGTTTCCTTTGTCTCACTACTATTGGCCAT
Organism: Chiloscyllium plagiosum; assembly: GCF_037043375.1. Lineage (NCBI taxonomy): Eukaryota > Metazoa > Chordata > Chondrichthyes > Orectolobiformes > Hemiscylliidae > Chiloscyllium > Chiloscyllium plagiosum. The sequence goes on along the minus strand of NW_028270145.1, from coordinate 14,648,388 downwards.
CTTTAGCTGTTTAGGCCCGAAGGTCTGTAACTACTTCCGTAAATATCTTTGACACTTGCACTCACTCCCTCTACTTTTAAAATACCCCTGAAATCCTGGCTCATTGATCAAGAAGTTTTTTTGTTTATTTGTGCTATTATCTCCTTAAATGACCTGGTATCAAATTTTGATTGATATTTCTCCTGTGAAGCACCATGGGACATTTTATGATAGCAACTAAAATATGCTTAATGTTGAAGAATATATTATCTGAATCTAAACCTGTTTCCCAGGTCATTTTTTTAATTGAGCAAGTAAAGAAGCAATGTTTGTTTACTTCTGGAAAATGAAGTCTGGCAAATGACTATTGTGCATATAGCAGAACAATGGAGAGATTGTGACAGCAGCATGGTTAGTTTCAATGAAATATTGGAAAAGAGAACATTTTAGAATATATAATTAAACTTAAAATGAGTGAACATTTCATCAGATGTGGTTATCACGTCCAGTGATCATAAGGTCTGCTTGATGGACTGTAATGCTGAACATTTTATTTATTTATTTTTCTAACTTATTCCCAAGGTATCTTAGTATCTAAGATGGCGTCATAAGTGGAAACTTTGTAAACTTTTCACTGTAATCATAATGACAATAAACCTAATTCTAATTCTATAGTATGAATAAGACAGATGCTTGATTATATAAATAACATTATATAAATAACAACAGAAATTGTGTAATGAGCTTAACTAAAAATGAGACAGAATGTTGGTTGATAAACAAGAAAGAAAAAGTTATATTTGATGGTTGATGCTGAAATTTGGGGTAAATAAGTCAGGCGTCATTGTTAGGTCAACTTTTGATGTCTGGAGGATTTGCACTTGGTCTTTGAAATTACATTATAGAGACTTGTAGCAATACAAAATATGAAAGTGCTGGCAAACACAGAAGCGGAATGCAAAAGACTTGGCGAGGACATGTACTAATTAGAGCATTGGGAGACAGACCACACATATGATCTGGAGAGTTTTACAAAGTACTTGTAACCCTGAAGCAGATCATTCATCCCAAAAGGCAAGATTCACTCCAAGCAAGCCTTTTTCGACTCTTCATCATCGAACCACAGCAATTTAGTCATGTCCTTCATCAAACTCTCCTACTTGCAAGAGTTCATGGCAGCACTATCTGAGGCTTTTATGGACACGGGCAATGGTGCATTAAACCTCATTGTGATCGTCTATGCAAACAGTTTGATTGATAAGGACTATTAAAGTGCAGTCATAGGTTCTTCGACACTAATCTTTATGTTTCTGGCATTAAATTGCATTAGCAATTCGTTATGTGTTATCTTCAGATATGCTTTTCTGATCAGACTTTGACTTGTAACCAGCTTGGGCTTATCTACCACCTATTCCAAAAGCAGTTTTAAAAGACAAAAAAAACTTATTGATCAGTTGCCTCATTCCAGAATCTTTGCCATTTGGCTGTCACTCTGCTTCCCAGTGTCCACTGCACCATGTACTCTTGCTCAAGGAAAATACCAAAGTCATGGGCTGGTAATGGTAGCAAGAAGATTTTAAAATGGATGCTGAAACATATGTTGAACTAAAAAAAGTTACAAAGTCCATTCTAAATTTTACATGTTCACATTATTCCATCTAAATCTACACTTACTGAGAATGCTAACATGTCACCACACATGTGAAATAGTTATTTAGCAAACTGAGCTTAAGGATTGCTGAAAAAAAACTGTTGATGTCATTCATCCTGCACTGACGAAAGCAGACATAAGAAAGCAAACTTTTAAAAGAAACAACTATTTACACTGCATGAATCACAGGTAGATAGGATAGTGAAGAAGATGTTTGGCCTTTACTGGCCAGTACATTGAATATAGAGGTTGGGAGGTCATGTTGCAGCCGTACAAGACATCCGTTAGGCCACTATTGGAATATTGCATGCAATTCTGGTCTCCCTGAAACTTGAAAGGGTTCAGAAAAGATTTAAAAGGATGTTGCTGGGGTTGGAGGGTTTGAGCTATTGGGAGAGGCTGAATATACTGGGACTACTTTCCCTGGAGTGTGGGAGGCTGAGGGGGTGACCTCATAGAGGTTTATAAAATCATAAGGGATACAGATAGGGAAAATAGACAAGGTCATTTCCCCAGGGTGTTGGAGTCCAAAACTAGAAGGCATAGATTTAAGGTGAGAGGGGAAAGACTGAAAAGGAACCTAAGGGGCAATTTTTTCACATAGAGGTTGGTACGTGTATGAAATGATCTGCTGAAGGAAGTGGTGGAGGCTGTTACAATTACAACATTTAAAAGGCATCTGGATGGGTATATGAATAGGAAGGGTTTAGAGGGATAATGGTCAAACGCTGGCAAATGGAACTAGAGTAATTTAGGATATCTGGTCAGCATGGACAGGTTGGACCGAAGGGTCTGTTACCCCGTGCTATATACCTCTATGTCTCTATAACCCTACGCAAAAAGCAGAAAAATTGTTTGTCGATTTGTAAGTAGAGAAAGACTGATCAAGACATTACCAAGCATCAGTGAATGTTTGACACAGGTTTTAATGTTAGATGTGGTTAGACAAAACTTGCTGAGCAATCCTAGGTACAGTAAGGATTACACTAATAATATATTTAAAGTTATCAATCAGGCTTGCATTGTGGCTTGCTTATATTTGTTAAACACTGTGTATATTGATATTTAGGGATCTCTCCCTTAAAACAAAACTTTTCTTTTTGAATTTGCAGAAATATTGGAACAATATTTCTTTGGTGAATTCTCCACAGCAACACAGTAATCATAGTGAGCTTGCAAAGAAATCAGCAGTATCTTCTGTCTGCAGTATAAATGGTCATTTCTGTTGAAATTATATTTGTTCTTGCATCTATCCTGATGAGTGCAAGATGAAAAGCATCAGTACCAATACTCAAAGGAAATTGTTGCAAAGTCTCTGATTTGTTAGCAGTATAAGTAAAAAACAATTTGGATCACCCTGCATTAACATTCTTCATAAATAATTTACTTTATTTGCAAGTTATAAATCTGTAATCTTGTTTACCTCTTTCAATATTAATTACTCCCATTCAGTAAGTTTTTTTAAACATATATGAAGTCAGTAAGCAAGTTAACAAGGGCTTTACCTTCAGTGGGAACTGTTGGTTCCACAACCACAAACACTGCTCTAACTTTAGACAATAACTCTTGTTGAATAGTTGGCAATTCTTGGAAGTCTCCCAGTCTGAAAGCAGAGTCAGGATTAGACACTATCTGTTGAAGTTCTGCTGTATCTGCATTCTTGGCTCCAATAGCAATGGGCACGATACCAGCCTTTTTCATTGCATCCGCTGCCTGTCCAACATCATCGCTGGATTTCTCAACAGTGATGAGCACCAGGATTTGTGAAGCTCCATCAGCTCCTCTGCTCCCTGCGGATGGACTGAAGACATTCCTTGTGACATAGTCCAGGGCAGCACCGGTATTGAGGGGTCTCCCTGGTTTCAATCTCAGCTTTTTAATTGCATCTGAAACTGTATCTCTAGTTGAATGAGTGGTGAGGTCAAATTCAAGTTTTGGGTCAAAACTGTATTGTACCACAGCCACTTGATCTTTCTCAGGTCCAATATTGAGCTCCTGGATTATTTTCTTCAGAAACTCTCGGACTTGAACAAATGATCTTCCCATCCCAGACGATCCAGCAATTAGGAAGACGATATCTCTTTTTCTGACTGTAGGAACTAAACATTAATATACAACATCAAAACATTAAAACAATTCATGGAAAATAAATCTGTGATTTTTGGAATAGAATTAGGATCATTATAATAATCTGAAGGAAAGATTTCAGTTTGCTATTATCACTCTGTCTAATCTTGGTTGTGTCTCGGTTCTTCCATTAAAGAAACATTAATATTTTCTATTTGGAAATACCTCAAGTGAGTTCAACAAAATTGGATCAATGCATCTTTAGGGTATTGTTAGAAATGATACAATTTTTTTTTGTCCTTTCCTGTTAAAGTTTTGTTTATTAAGATGCAAGATTGGGATCACGGGAGATGAAATGCTTCCCTACTTTTGCCAGATTAAGTATGAATTTCTTTTTTTAGGTTGAGCTCACTTGTATGATTACACTTGGAGTCGACAGCACTTCTCTAGAGGGAGTCTCATTTCAAACATAATTTGAGTAATTGATTACTGCTTTTGATTAAATTCATTGTCACTGAGATTAAGGTATGGTAATAATGTTTAAAAACTTGTAGCAAATTTTGAAAACAGGATTTGCTGAATTGAAGGGAGAGAGCATGTTTAGTTGCAATGGAGAATCTGTATTTAAAGTGTCAACAGTGATTAAAAATTTGTTATGAAATCAAGATATGGCAAGACTAGATTTGCTTTTTAGTATCTCTAATCAGTGGTCTCTTAACATGCAGTATTGGGGAGGTGACGGGCAGTGAATGATGCTTCAGTAATCCCATAAATAGCAAAAGAATGCTGGAACTGGCAAATCAAGGTTCACCGACGTATTCAGCAAGTCCTCACATTTTAATCTTGTAAGTGGATGAGAATTCAAACTAGGTATCAGAAATCTCCACATATATTCACAGAGTGACATGATCTTTCATTCTATTATACTTTATCCCACTGCTTAATCCAAAAGTTAATAGTAAGAAAAGTCTGATGCTCAGCCTGCATCTGAACATATGATCATCATGGAATTACCTGTTGATAGCTAAATGAAATTAAACGTTGAATCACTCAATTTCCCTTATTAAATTTGCAATCTATCTGTAAAGTTTAATAAAATGTTACCCACAATCAGCAAGAAGCTGCCACAGAATGCGGAGTGGAAAAAGAAATGCCAAAATAATGGGAATAATAGTCACAATGTTTATACAGCACTACCACAAGTAACACATTGCAGATTTGCAGGCTGCATATCAAGCTGCCATCTGAATGAATTTTCTTATTTGATTTGGTTTACAGGTGGTATGGTAGCTCAGTGTTAGCAGTGCTACCTTACAACACTAGGGACTCAGGTTCAATTCCTGTAATTGTCTGTGAGAAGTTTGTACATTCTCCCCATGTCTGCATGGGGTGCTCCAGTTTCCTCGCTCAGTCCAACGATGCGGATGTTAGGTGGATTGGCCATGCTAAAATTTCCCTGTAGTGTCAAAGGATGTGCAGGATTACCCATGGAAACATGCAGGGTTATGAGAACAGGGTAGGGGGCTGTAACTGGGTGGGATGCTCTTCAGAGGGTTGGTGCAAACCCGATGGGTTGAATGGCCTCTTTTCACACTGTGGGGATTCTATGATAGTGAAGTCTATCATGTGGGAGACAAGTCCCAATCACCACCCCTCACTTTATGAGCGTTTTGAACAAGTACTTCATTAAAAGCAGTTTTATACGACTGGTACATGTCCAATAAGAAACAAATTGAGGGGATTGTCAATACAACTTGCTTCTTTCCCTTTAATAGTCTTAGTAATTCCTAATTCTTGTTAACTGGATTCCTCTGAGTGGATGAGAATCTCGCCTGAAACTTACTCCTTACCCTCTTTTGACTCCAATTTCCTGGAATCCACAATAACATTCCAAGCCTCTTTCTTAACTCACACAGCAAACCTATGGAGACATTTTTCTGAACAGTAAGAACATCCTTTGGATTTCAAGAGCATATCTATCTACAGGGTAATTTTTAATCTTTGTGGTTGGTTTCGCATATATGAGATTTCTGATTAGTTCAAGAAAAAACTATTTCCAGAATTTAGAAATGATGACAATTTTCCTGTTACGATTTCCACAAATTCCGTACTAACAAGCATGCAAAATGGAGGACATTTATGATCTAATTTTCATAACATCTGTTGATATTTCCTCAGCTTTCATTCCCTAAACTGCACCACAATATTTTCAGTCTTCCACTTTCAAACGTTGCCTTATTCAATCCCTGTTTTTGGACCACTTTGTGGACCAGACATATTGCATTCAGACTCATGGCAATGTGTTGGTAATATTAAAGATTTCCATGTAAGTTGATGGATATGTCAACCTTAAAAGTAATACAATGAGCTCTTAACAACAAAACATTTTAGTTAGATACCTTCTGTAGGTGTAACAGTTGGTTGTCGAATGTCTACTTTTAGCTCATCGATAATTATTTGTGGAACACGCAGCCTTTGTAGTTGGGGCAATATTTTTTCTTCCACGTCTGATAGTGAATAGAAATCCCTTAGATTGTAAACCAAACTGGGTTCAAATGCCATTTCTTTTAGTTGAGCTGTGTCCGTATTTCTGACTCCAATGGCAAAGGTCATTATAGCAGCTTGTTTCAATGCAGTTGCAGATGCTTTGATATCATCCCCAGACTTCCCACCAGTGATCAGCACTAAAAACTGAGGAACACCCTCCTCTTTTCTGCTGCCTGAAGACTTGGTAAAGTGGTATTTGAGGACAAAGTCCAATGCTTTGCCAGTGTTGGCTGTCCTGGCACCTTTAAATCTGAGCATTCTCAGTAGAGACAGCAGTTCATCCTTTCTTGTGTAAGTGTTAAGGTAAAACTCAGTTTCAGGATTATTACTGTACAGTACCAACCCAGCTTGCACTCTGTCACGTCCAATGTCCAGGTTCTCAATTATTCTTATGATAAAGTCACGCACATATGGTAGATTTGAATTCCCAATATTATCTGATTCATCAATCAGAAACACAATATCTTTCTTGTTCTCAGCTTCGGGTGTAACTAGAAAAAAATACAAATAATAAACCAAGAAATATGATTACTTACAAAGAAAATTATCGGAATTAGATCAGAGATATGGAATAATGCAGAGGATTCTTGCACCAGTTTTAAGGCTGTTGCTGTCAGAAAAAAAGTATAAAGACAACAGTCAAAATGATCAATAGTCAGTCAATAGTCGGGCAATGGCAAAATTCAGCTAAACAGAAGAGAGTGAGAGTGAAGGATTGAAATACGTAAGCAAAATTGTTCAAACATAATGTTTTAATTCTGTTATTGCAAATGCAAAAGGTAAGGAAGAGTATTTGATAAGTTCAATTTGTTTTTGCATGAATCTTCAGAAACAAAGGTTGTAGCCAAAGTTTTGCTTCAGATAATCTATGTGCAGGTTGTGAGGAATGGGAGGCTCTACTTTGCTTAAGATTTAACTATCATTGCATTTTGTCCTTTCAAATGCTTTTTTCACAAGATCTACTTTTCTGTCCACAGGAGTTTCAGGTCATTCTGTCATTTACATCAATGCCAGATGTCCTCTTAATCAAAAATAAAACAAAGAACTTCGGATGCTGGAAATCTCAAATAAAAACAGAAATTCCTGGAGAAACTCAGCAGGTCTGGCAACATCTGTGGAGAGAAAGCAGACTGAATGCTTAAAGTCTAGTGACCATTCAGAACTACAGATTTACCAGGATGTTGCCTGGGCTGGAGAATTTCAATTATGAAGAGAGATAGGATAGTCTGGGTAGGACAGTCTACTTAGAAGAAAGGAGATTGAGAGGGGACAGACTGAAATATATATAGATGGATTAGGTAGAAAGGAAGAAACTTTCCCTCTTGATTGTGGGAATTCAATGATCAGGAGGCATTGGTTTAAGATAAAGGCAGATTGTTTAGAGGAGATGAGAGGAAACTTGTTTTTCACTCAGGGTGGTGGGAATATGGAACTCACTGCCTACTAGAGTGGAAGAGACAAAAACCCTTATGACATTTAACAAGTATTTAGATGTTCACTCGATGCTACGGAATACAAGGCTATGTGCCAAATGTTGGAAAGTGAGGTTGGAAGAGTTAGGTGTTTGTTTTTGACAGATGGGGAAGTGTTGGGCTGAAGACCCTTTTTCTATGTTGTATTTTTCTCTGACTCTATGACTATGATCGGAACCTCCTGTCAGCAATGCAGAATTCTTTCAGTATGGACAAAACAAAACAAGGAGAGCGATGGCAAATGGCAATTCTTGAAAAATGCTGCTCCTTAACTTAAACGTGGGCCACATTAACCAATATCAATTATCCAGGAACCCATATGAAATAAAATGAATGACTGTTTCTTTCATATACAGAGGAACCTCGATTATCCGAAGGACATGGGCGGGGAGTATTTTGTTCAGTTAATCGAATTCTGGATAATCGAATGCCGGATAACATAGTTTAGCCAAGCTTAGGGACCTTGTAATCTTGCTGGATAATTCAATATTCAAATAATGGAATGCCAGATAATTGAGGTTCCTCTGTAGTTGTTTCATGACCCCATTGATAGACTGTCAAGCAAAGTACTGAGAATGACAAATTACAAGTTGCTCTGTTCATACCATCCAACGTTCTTTGTGAGATTCACTTAGCTCAATAGAAACAACTTGTTTAACTAACTTCATTGAATTTTTGAGAAACTAAAATGTTTGATGAGGGTCATGTGATTTATGTGTTACATATCAACTTTTCAAAAAACATTTCATTGTACATAATAGACTTGTCATCAATGTCAAAGCCACTGGGATAAAAGCGATAATGGCAGCAATGTTGGTTGAGTATCAAAAAAAACAGAATATTCGAGTAAACAGTTTTCATACTGAAGCAAAGGTCTCCAAAGGTTAGTGCAAATGACTTGTGCGTACAGAGCACAATTTCAAACTCTGCTGATGAAAGAGAATTTATAAGATTTGTAAATTGTGAGAAGGATGTTGATAGAATTCAAGAGAATATTTACAGGCTGGTGGAATGGTTAGACACATGAAAAATGCACATTGATGCAGAGAAGTATGAAGTAGTACACTTTGGTAAGAAAAATAAATGTGGATACAATTCTGATTGGTTATTACACCAATCGTACCAGAAGAGAGCAGAAGAGAGCAAATGAGGAGGAAGGCAGAGAGGAGACAGGTGCAAGAGACCCCGGGAGAAGTACCTGTCAGGAACAAGTTGAAGCTTTTGGAAGCAGAGACTAATGACACTGCCAGTTCGCAAGGCGGCCAAGTTTGTCAATCAAAAGTTGCCGCAGAGGCAGAGCGGAAGAGTGGGACATCGCACAGAGCCGTGGTAATAGGGGACTCCATTGTGAGAGGAACTGACCGGGGTTTTTGTGGCAGCAGACGGGATTTAAGAATGGTGTGTTGCTTTCCTGCTGCTAGAGTGAAAGACATCATGGACAGAGTGCAGGAAATCCTCGAGGATGACGGTGAAGAGCCAGAGGTGGTGGTACATGTCGGCACAAATGATGTCGGGAAGAAGAGGAGGAACATACTACAGTGAGACTTCGGAGAACGAGGAAGAAGGCTGAAAAGCAGGATGTCCAAGGTGGTTATCTCCGGTTTGCTTCCAGTTCCTCGGGCTAGTGTGGCCAGAAACAGGGAGATAATGGACTTGAACGTGTGGTTGGGGAACTGGTGCAGGAAGCAAGGATTTAAGTTCTTGGATCACTGGGGTATATTTTGTGGTAAGCATAAATTCTACAAGAGAGATGGCTTGCACCTTAATAGGTTAGGGACCAGTATTCTGGCAGGCAGGTTTTCTACTGCAACACCGCTACATTTAAACTAAGTAGCGGGGGGGAGGGGACAAGCTGGATGTTTAAAAAGGAAATTGAAGGGAAAGTTAGAACAAGAGAAGTCAAGAAAGACAACTGTATTAATGAGGCAGAAAACTCGGAAAGGCATCATGCTGTAAGGTTGAGTGAAATAAGGGTTGATGGGAAGGGTGAGAGCAGTAACAAATTAAAAATACTATACATGAATGCACGAAGCATTAGACATAAGATGGATGAGCTTGAGGCTCTTTTGGACATTCGCAGATACGATATTGTGGGGATAACAGAGACGTGGCTTCAAGTGGACAGGGCCTGGGAAATGAATATTCAAGGATACACGTGTTATCGTAAGGACAGACTGACGGGCCGGGGGGGGTGGGGTGGCCATGTTGGTAAGGGACGATATTCAGTCCCTTGCACGGGGGGACCTAGAGTCAGGAGATGTAGAGTCAGTGTGGATAGAGCTTCGAAATACTAAGGGTAAAAAGGCCCTCTTGGGAGTCATCTACAGGCCCCCAAACAGTAGTCTGGATGTCGGATGTAAGTTAAATCAGGAGCTGAAATTGGCCTGTCGCAAAGATGTCACTACAGTTGTGATGGGGGATTTTAACATGCAGGTAGACTGGGAGAATCAGGATGGTTTTGGGCCACAAGAAAGAGACTTTGTGGAGTGCCTCAGAGATGGATTCTTAGAGCAGCTGGTGCTGGAGCCGACCAGGGAGAAGGCAATTCTGGATCTGGTATTGTGTAATGAACCAGAATTGGTCAGAGACCTCGAAGTGAAGGAGCCATTGGGAAGTAGTGACCATAATACAATAAGCTTCAATCTGCAACTTGAGAGGGAGAGGGTACAGTCGGAAGTGACAGTACTTCTGTTGAATAAAGGGAATTATGGAGCTAAGAGGGAGGAGCTGGCCAAAGTTCAATGGTGCAATACCTTAGCAGGGATGACCGTGGAGGAACAATGGCAGATATTTCTGTGTATAATGCAGAAGTTGCAGGATCAGTTCATTCCTAAAAGGAAGAAAGATCCTAGGAGGAGGCATGGGTGGCCGTGGCTGACGAGGGAAGTAAAGAAACATATAAAGTTAAAAGAGAAAAAGTATAACATAGCTAAGATAAGTGGGAAAACTGAGGACTGGGAAGCTTTTAAAGAGCAACAGAGGATTACTAAGAAGGAAATACACAGAGGAAAAATGAGGTACGAAGGTAAACTGGCCAAGAATATTAAGGAGGATAGTAAAAGCTTTTTTAGGTATGTGCAAGGCAAAAAAATGGTTAGGACAAAAATTGGGCCCTTGAAGACAGAAACAGGGGAATATATTACTAGGAACAAAGAAATGGCAGAGGAATTAAATGGGTACTTCAGATTTGTGTTCACTTGGGAAGACACAAGCAATCTCCCTGAGGTAACAGTGGCTGAAGGACCTGAACTTAAGGGAATTTATATTTGCCAGGATTTGGTGTTGGAGAGGCTGTTAGGTCTGAAGGTTGATAAGTCTCCGGGGCCTGATGGTCTGCATCCCAGGGTACTGAAGGAGGTGGCTCGGGAAATCGTGGATGCGTTGGTGATTATTTTCCAGAGTTCAATAGATTCAGGGTCGGTTCCTGAGGATTGGAGGGTGGCTAATGTTATACCACTTTTTATGAAAGGTGGGCGAGAGAAAGCAGGTAATTATAGACCAGTTAGTCTGACCTCAGTGGTGGGAAAGATGCTGGAGTCTATTATAAAGGATGAAATTACTGCACATCTGGATTGTAGTAAGAGGATAGGACAGAGTCAGCATGGATTTATGAAGGGGAAATCATGCTTGACTAATCTTTTTGAATTTTTTTGAGGATGTAACTATGAAGTTGGACGAGGGAAATCCAGTAGATGTAGTGTACCTGGACTTTCAGAAAGCTTTTGATAAAGTCCCACACAGGAGGTTAGTGAGTAAAATTAGGGTGCATGGTATTGGGGGCAAAGTACTAGATTGGATTGAAAATTGGTTGGCTAATAGGAAACAAAGGGTAGTGATAAACGGCTCCATTTCGGAATGGCAGGCAGTGACCAGTGGGGTACCGCAGGGATCCGTGCTGGGACCACAGCTTTTTACAATATATGTTAATGATATAGAAGATGGTATCAGCAATAACATTAGCAAATTTGCTGATGATACAAAGCTGGGTGGCAGGGTGAAAGGTGATGAGGATGTTAGGAGATTACAGGGTGACCTGGACAAGTTAGGTGAGTGGGCAGATGCATGGCAGATGCAGTTTAATGTGGATAAATGTATGGTTATCCACTTTGGTAGCAAGAACAGGAAGGCAGACTACTACCTAAATGGAATCAATTTATGTAAAGGGGCAGTACAGAGCGATCTGGTACACCAGTCAATGAAGGCTAGCATGCAGGTACAGCAGGTAGTGAAGAAGGCTAATAGGATGCTGGCCTTCATAACAAGAGGAATTGAGTATAGAAGCAAAGAGGTGCTTCTGCAGCTGTACAGGGCCCTGGTGAGACTACACCTGGAGTACTGTGTGCAGTTCTGGTCTCCAAAATTGAGAAAAGACATTCTGGCTATTGAGGGAGTACAGCGCAGGTTCACGAGGTCAATTCCTGCCTGGAATGGCAGGATTACCTTACACTGAAAGACTGAAGCGACTGGGCTTATATACCCTTGAGTTTCGAAGATTGAGAGGGGATCTGATTGAGACGTATAAGATTATGAAAGGATTGGACACTCTGGCAGTAGGAAACATATTTCCACTGATGGGTGAGTGCCGAACCAGAGGACACAGCTTAAAAATACGGGGTAGACCATTTAGGACAGAGCTCAGGAGAAACTTCTTCACCCAGAGAGTGGTGGCTGTGTGGAATGCTCTGCCCCAGAGGGCAGTGGAGGCCCACTCTCTGGATTCATTGAAGAAGGAGTTGGATAGAGCTCTCAAAGATAGTGGAATCAAGGGTTATGGAGATAAGGTAGGAATAGGATACTGATTAGGAATGATCAGCCATGATTATATTGAATGGCGGTGCAGGCTCGAAGGGCTGAATGGCCTACTCCTGCACCTATTGTCTATTGTCTATTGTCTATTGAAGGGACTACAGGAACAGAAACTCATGATTAAATGTGCACTGATCATTATAGCTGATGTGACAGGTTGACAAACTGCTAAGAAGGTATATGGTATCGTGGGGTTTATAGAGACACCAAGTACAAATATTAAAAAGTCATGATGAATCTCTCTGACAAAGTATTCCAATGTCAACTGAGTATTGTGTTCAATTCTTGGACTGTGCTTTTGGAAGCAAATGCAGGCTTTCGAGAGTGTGCAGAAAATATTAACAGACATGAAATTCTTCAGTTCTATGGGTTGATTGGTCTCATTCTCCTTGGAAAAGAGAAACAAAGAGATGAAATTTGACGGAAATATTCAAAATCATGAGGAGTCTGGACAGAGTAGACAGACAGAATCTGTCGCTAAAAGATCAAGCAGCACAGCACACAGGTGAAGGTAAGTGGCAAAAGAACTAAAAGTGATATCAGAAAATGTTATTGTTTAATGCAATAAGTGGTTAGATGTGCACTGCCTGAGATTATTGTCGACGCATATTTAATTGTGAACTGATAATGGTGACAAGTTTAAGACGTGAGATGAGTTGATTTATTTTCATTGATTTGCTTTGAAAATGGGTGGAAATTGTAAGGTCTTTATTTCAGGGCATGATCTGGAAAATATCAAACACCTGGGACCGTTTCAAAATCCTCACCTACCCTGATGATAAAGGTATTAGTTCTTCCCTTGCTAAGAATGAATGTTCTGTGAATGAGGTTGAAGTAAAATAGAGAACAGAATCCTTTTACCTTCTGCAACAGTATCCGTTACTCTTTCAGCAATTACTTTTGTCTTGTCCTGAGTTACTGGTGGAGCAGCCAATGTCAGTAATGAGGATGTCACTTGTTCCTTTATGTCTGGTAGGGATTGGAATTCCTGTACGCTGAAGACCAGACCTGGGTTACTTGCAATTTCTTTCATCTGGGCTGGGTTAGCATTCTTGGCTCCTATAACAAAGGTTACCAAAGCATCTTGCTTCATTTTATCTGCAGGTGGTTTAACATCATCTCCAGAGCTTCCACTAGTGATGAGTACCAATACCTGAGGAACACCTTCATCTTTCCTACTTCCTGCAGATCTAGTGAAATGATAGCGGAGGACAGAGTCCAATGCTGCTCCTGTGTTAAGGGTCCTCCCACCTCTTAGTCTTAGTCCTTTCACATGCGTTAGAATTTCATCTTCAGAAGAATACGTGTTCAGATAGAATTCTGTTTCTGCGTAATTACTATACTGTGCCAGACCGATTCTCACTCTGTCACTTCCAATATCGAGGTGTTCCAATATACTCGACAGAAAGTCACGGACTAAAGGAAAATGTGTCCTTCCAACGTTGTCTGATGCATCAACAAGGAACACAATGTCTCTCTTAATTCCTCCTTCTGGTACAACTGGAAGAAATAGCATAATTTCTTGTAAAATGCATAAAATTAGGAGAAATCGAATAAAATTATAAAAATTCTCTACCTATAAAATTAAGGTATGATCTAATTGGGGGGTGATTATGAGAGTTAAATGAATTGATAGGAGAGTCCACAACAAAGGGGCATTAGAGCTAGGTTAATCCAAGGTGATGTCAGGAAAGATTGTCTTCACACAAGGGCAAGGTAAAGCAAGAACTCACCCACACACACAAACAAACCTACTGAGATTGGTATGGTGGGGTTTGGCAGTCAATGAAATGTTCAAAGCTGTGGTTAGCAAAAATTTTTTTAGACAAGCATAGTGTAAATAAGAGAAACTAAGTGTAAAGATAGAGTTATGACATAAATGAGACATAATTTAGTTAGAGTCATGGAGATAGTCCAACTCGTCCATGCCGATCAGATATCCCAATGCAATCTAGTCCCACCTGCCAGCACCTGGCATATATTCCTCCAAACCCTTCCTATTCATATACCCATCCAAATGCCTTTTAAATGTTGCAATTGTACCAGCCTCCACCACTTCCTCTGGAAGCTCATTCCATACACGTACCACCCTCTGTGTGAAAATGTTGCCCCTTAGGTCTCTTTTATACCTTTCCCCTCTCACCCTAAACCTATGCCCACTAGTTCTGGACTCCCCCACCCCAGGGAAAAGACCTTGTCTATTTATCTTATCCATGCCCCTCATGATTTTGTAAACCGCTATAAGGTCACCCCTTAGCCTCCGACGCTCCAGAGAAAACAGACCTCGCCTATTCAACCTCACTCTATAGCTCAAATCCTCCAACCCTGGCAACATCCTTGTAATTCTTTCCTGAACCCTTTCAAGTTTCACAACATCTTTCCGATAGGAAGGAGACCAGAATTGCACGCAGTATTCCAACAGTGGCCTAACCAATGTTCTGTACAGCTGTAACATGACCTCCCAACTCCTGCACTCAATACTCTGACCAATAAAGGAAAGCATACCAAACACCTTCTTCACTATCCTATCACCTCCGATTCCACTTTCAAGGAGCTCTGAACCTGCGCTCCAAGGTCTCTTTGTTCAGCAACACTCCCTAGGACCTGACCATTAAGTGTATAAGTCCTGCTAAGATTTGCTTTCCCAAAATGCAGCAGCTCACATTTATCTAAATTAAACTCTATCTGACACCTCTTAGCCCAGTGGCCCATCTGATCAAGGTCCCGTTGTAATCTGAGATAATCTTCTTCACTGTCCACTACACCTCCAATTTTGGTGTCATCTGCAAACTTACTAACTATACCTGTTGTGCTCACATCTAAATCATTAATATAAATGATAAAAATTAGTGGACCCAGCACCGATCCTTGTGGCACTCCACTGGCCACAGGCCTCCAGTCTGAAAAACAACATCTACCTTTGAGCCAAAGGCAAGGACTGATTAGGGATAGTCAACATGGCTTTGTGCATGGGAAATCATGTCTCACAAACTTGATTGAGTTTTTTGAAGAAGTAACAAAGAGGATTGATGAGGACAGAATGGTGGACATGATCTATATGGACTTCAGTAAGGCATTCGACAAGATTCCCCATGAGAGACTGGTTAGCAAGGTTAGATCTCATGGAATGCAGGGAGAACTAACCATTTGGATACAGAACTGGCTCAAAGGTAGAAGACACAGGGTGCTGGTGGAGGGTTGGTTTCTGTCCCTCAGGATTCCTTCCAATAACTTGCCCACCACTGACGTCAGGCTCACTGGTCTATAGTTTCCTGGCTTGTCCTTACCACTTTTCTTAAGCAGTGGCACCACGTTAGACAACCTCCAGTCTTCCAGAACCTCACCTGTGACTATCGATGATACAAATATCTCAGTCAGAGGCCCAGCAATCACTTCCCTTGCTTCCCACAGAGTTCTATGATACACCTGATCAGGTCCTGGGGATTTATCCACTTTAATGCATTTCAAGACATCCAGCACTTCCTCCTCTGTAACACGGACATTTTTCAAGCTGTCACCATCTGTTTCCCTACATTCTATATCTTCCATGTCCTTTCCTACAGTAAATAGTGATGCAAAATACTCGTTTAGTATCTCCCCCTTCTCCTGCAGCTCCACACAAAAGCCACCTTGATGATCTTTGAGGGGCCTTATTCTCTCTGTAGTTACCCTTTTGGTTTTAATGTATTTGTAAAAACCCTTTGGATTCTCCTCAACTCGATTTGCCAAAGCTATCTTGAATAGCAGAAAAGACCAGAGGGTCAGAATAGCCAGCACTGTCTATTTTATATCCAAAGGAAATGTTGTGGATACATAATTTATTTGTGATTGACAGCCAAATCGCTGGATTTCTTTGAAGGGTCCAATAGTTTCTGTTCAGTTATTTTGCAATGTTATTTACAGGAAACTTGTTAGTTTGAAAGTTGCAAGAGGTGCCTCAGGGGTAACCAAGCCTATGTTACACAATTGACAATGTTGTCTAAAGTCAAAAATCACACAACACCAAGTTATAGTCCAACAGGTTTAATTGGAAGCACACTAGCTTTCGGAGTGACGCTCCTTCATCAGGTGATTGTCAGCCTTATCAATCACCTGATGTAGGAGTGGCGCTCCGAAAGCTAGTGTGCTTCCAATTAAACCTGTTGGACTATAACCTGGTGTTGTGTGATTTTTAACTTTGTACACCCCAGTCCAACACCGGCATCTCCAAGTCTTGTCTAAATTCAACATTTATAGCAAAATATCACAGGGTCATGCAACTGATACGATATATTAAACAAACCTAGATTGCTATTAAGTCTTTCATCTTTTAGAATGTGTTGCAGGTTTCCTTTCATTAATATGTAATATGTAACTTAAAAGAAGTTCTGGGATTTGATATAAATTCTGTGTTTTATGGTTCTGCTCCACAGCTACCTAATGAAGGAGCAGCGCTCCGAAAGCTAGTGCTTCCAAATAAACCTGTTGGACTATAACCTGGTGTTGTGTGATTTTTAACTTTGTCCACTCCAGTCCAACACTGGCTCCTCCACATCATCGTGGAGAATGCAGTGCAGTGCAAATGGAAAGGGCTCCAGATCTCTTTGCAAGTATTCCTGCTCAATCCTGGCTGAGGGAGTGGAAATAGAAACATAAAAACACTATTGCATCAGCGCTCAGTTAAGGATTCTGCTCTGACAGGAAACACTGACTGCAGAATAAATGGCAATAAAACTGTCAGAGCCCCAAATTCCTACATCCCAACCAGGTTCCATCATTCAATAACCCTTGACAAGAACGGTGCCTCACAGTGATGCTGGGGGGAGTTATTCAGCCATTCAGGAGCATTCATAGGCCCATATACATTAAAGCTAAGGACATGGGGATGTCAGCATTATGAAGGTTATAATGCTATCGCCCAGGCGATGTTGAAGACCAGAGCTATCTGTCGTATACATAGGAGGCAAAGTAATGATCAAAGCTACAAATATTCTCCACAAGACAGCATTGAGAAGGGGAAAAGCAGTCATGAGTTATGGAGAATGTACCTCACTATGTAAAAGTGGCTCTAGGGCAAGCTTTCACACGAGACATGAGCAGTCTGATAAGGGCTGGACGGTCTGATTGACTCTGTCAATTTCACAAATGGAAAATTTACACCTTAGCTCAGTGCTCCCATGCCAAACATTTGACCACTCAACTCAGCAGCTTTATTAGCTTTACTAAGGTCAAAAGGGAAAGGAGAAGAAGGAACTAACAACATGAGTGGAACAGCGACATGATGCTCAGGGGTTAAAGCCGCAGACACTCAAGCAGTCAATGAAGAGAAGAACCAGTGTCTTCAGCACTGTAAAACAGTTTACCAAGGAATGTTATACGTGCAGACGAATGAAAGACAACACTGGAGGCATCTTTGTGAGACCAGAGACACCATCACCTCCCTCTTCCATCTTCTACAGACACATCTGCAGCATTGTGACTTGGGACTTGAAACTGAAGTTCCAGTATCAAAAGTCCAAGTCAACTGTTACTTTCCAACCTCAACCAGGGATATGTGGGACATTGCCCAATTGGTCTCCCACATTCATGAGTTCACAGATGCCCTTTCCAGGAAAGGAATTCACTTCGTTTAGTTCGTCAATGACTCAGAGAGTCAAGGTGTCCAAGCCATTTGTTGTGGAGCCACGGATGTGTTCCTTCAGGTACAAAGGGCCATGGACTGCTTGCAAGTGGTACTGAGAGCTCTCTGGCATCATGCAGTTAGGTTCCTGAATAGCAAGTGATTTCAATGATAGATGAGTTGACCAGTTATTTTGCATCAGTCTTCACTATGTCCAATCAACATTCTCGAAATATTTGTAAATCAGGAAATGGAAGGGTCTCAATATGATTACAGTCACCGGGAAAGTGGATCAGAACAAATTGTTGAAGCTATGAGCTGATAGGTCCCCAAGTCCTGATGGACTTCATCCTAGCATCTTAAAACAAGTTACTTGTAAGATGCTTGATGCACGTGTTTAATTTTCCTATATTTGTGGAAGATTCTTTCAGTTTGGAAAATAGTCAGTGTAAGTCCTTTATTCAAAAGGGAGGGAAAACAGAAAACAAGAAACTACAGGCTCGTTGGTTGAATGCCTGTTGTAAAGAACATGTTTAAAGTTATTAATGAATATGTAATAGCACAGCACTCAGAAAAATTCAAGGTAATCAAGCATAAATTACATGGTCTTGTGAAAGAGAAATGATGTTCAACCAATTTATTTCAGGTTCTTTGAGGAAGGAACATTTGCTGTGGATAACTGGGAACCAGTGGATGTATTGTAAATACATTTCCAGAAGGCATGCGATAAGGTGACAAATCAAATGGTTTTGCAGAAATAAAAGATAAAAATACGTAAATGATATTGGTGAGGAGTTGTGAAGTTGTGAAGAGCACAGAAGGAGATTACAAAGGAATGTAGATAGATTAAATGAGTGATCAAGGAGCTGGCAAATGGAGATCAGTGTTGGAAAATGTGGAATTGTCCATTTTGGCAGGAAAAATAAAAAGGAAACCATTTTATCTGAATGGTTAAAGATTGCAGCACTCTGAGATACAGAGAGATCTGCATACACTTGTGCATGAACCAGTAAAGGTTAAAATGCAGTAAATAATTTGTAATTTAGTAAAGCTAATAGAATGCTGTAATTTAATGTTAGGGTATTTTAATATTTAAGAAAGGACACTGTGCTTTAGTAACATAGGTCACTGAGAGCAGCAGATTTGGGTTAGGGCTAGGTTTAGGGTGACTCTGGACTGTATTGGTCACCTTACTTTAAGAGGAATGTAAACACTGTGGAAACATTTCAGGGAAGTTTTATTAGACTAATGTCTGGGCTGATTTATGCAGAATGACTGGGCAGGCTAAGCTTGAATCCAATGCAGTTTGGAAGAATAAGAGGAAGATTGGTTGAAACACATCAGATCCTAATGGGTTCTGGCAGTGTAAATTTGAAAAGGACATATCATCAAAAAAAATGAATCTATTACTAGGGTCCCTAAATTTAAGTCAGAGACAAGGAAAATATACTTCTTACAGAAGGTTGAGAATCTTTTGAACTTTCTTAATCAAAAAGCCTTGGAAACATTGTCTTTGGATATTTCAAGGAATGGGTAGATAAATTTAATAAGAAAGGGGTGAAATATTATCATGGGTAGATAGGAATGTGGCACAATTCAATCTTATGGTGCAGTTCCTTGACATTCAATGGTTTTTCCGTCAATAAATCAAGATCCTTGAGGTTACATTGACCAGAAACTCAATGGACTTGCCACATAAACACAATGACCACAAGAGCAGGTCAGAGGTTAGGAATACTTTTGCAAGTAACTTACCTCTTGGATCCCAAAACCTGTCCATCTTCAATAAGACATATGTCAAGAGTGTGATGGAATAATCCCCACTTGTCTGGATGGGTGCAGTCCCAACTACACTCAAGAAGCTTGACAATATCCAGAATAAATCGGTCCATTTGATCAGTCCACAAGCATCCACTCCCTCCAACATCGATGCTCAGCAGTGGTACTGTGTACTATCTATAGGACGCACTGCAGAAATTCACCGAAGATCCTTCCAAACTCACCACCACTTCCATTGAAAAGGACAAGATTGGCCGATACACTACCACTTGCAATTTCCTCTTAAAGCCACTCACCATCCTAACTGGGAAATATATCATTGTTCCTCCAGTATCGCTGGGCCAATATCCTGCAATTCCTTCCCTAAGGGCATTATGGGTCTACGTAAAACATACAGACTTCAGCAGTTCAAGAAGGTACCTCACCACCATCTTCTCAAAAGCAGCTAGGGCTTTAAATGCTGGCTAGCCAGCTGTAGTCATTGTAACAAGGTCAGCCAGATGGACCTCATAAAATATGAGTTCCCTGATTGGGGCTGCTAACCTGGACAAATCAGGGAGCCCCAGCTAACAGATGTAAACAGGAGTGTCCAGGGTTCTATTCACTCTGAGAGCTGGCTCTGAAGAAACTGGATCAATATCAAGGACTTTCCATGTGTAAATAAAAAGTGACTTGGTGACAGGATACCAACCACCAAGGATTTATTTCAGTGGTGATGAGAGACAAAACTGCGCTGCTGAAGAAATTTGTTCGCAACTGTCATCTCTCAGTTGGGGTAAGCGTTTCCAGCATCATGCCTTTATTTGGGAAGCTCAACTCATTCAATCCTGCAGTCAGAGACTGGCCCAGTATGTGGAAAGAATGCATTATTTTTTCCAGGCAAATGACACTGGGGCAGATGAAAAGCAATGAATTAATTTTCCTGAAAGCTAGTGGACCCAGAGCTTTTTCGGTTATTAGAAGTCTAACGTTTCCTGAGGCATCAAATACTAAAGTATCTGATGTTGACATATTTAGTTCAGGAATATTGTGACCCCAAGCCTCCTTTAATTTTGAGATGTTATCAGTTTTACTCAGCAGTTTGAGAACCGGGGAGTCCGTATCAGGATTTTTGGTGAGGTTATGATGACTAGCAGAGGCACGTGACTTTAGTTTAACCCTGAATGAGATGCTGAGAGACTGTTTGATATGTGGGATTAATGACGTAACAATGCAAAAGTGCCTATTACTAGCTGAAGGCCAACTGGTCTTCAAGCAGGCACTTCAACTGGCTTTACCATTGGAAAATGTAGCAAGTGGAGCTTATGAGTTACAGTGTATGCTGTTGAAAGTGGACACCCTCACCAGACCAACTGAGGTCGGGGGACACTGACTGAGTGAAGGCAATTGCACAGCCTCACTCAGGACATATCCTGAACAGGGGGACTCTATGTCAGCCCACAGCAAACCCCCGAAACAAAGCCAAGCATTGGCCAAATGGTTAACATTTTCTTCAATGTCTGGTCTGGCAAGCCATTGTAGTTGCTATAGATAAGCAGACTCAAGCCAACAACAGTATCCCACTGGGCCTGAATTGAGTAGGAGAGCTCATCGGCTGGTATCCAGGAGTGTGCACACCCTGGGAAGCCCACCTACATCAGGCTTGGAACAGTTAAAATGCCCAGCAACATCCAGATCAGAACAAATCAAAATAAATGTCTGCTTAAATGGTCACCCGGTGCTAATGGAAGTTGATACTGGCGTGACTGTACCAGTGATTACAGAACCAGTCTTTAACAAAATTCGCTTTGGACTCCAACTCTTAAATTTGCATAAGGTCTCAAATAGACTGAGAACCTATCCCAAAGAACCATTCCAGATTAAGGATACAACTTTGGTTCGGGTCTTGCAGCTGGTTCAGTTACCACTGGTGGTACAAAAAGATCGATGGGGTGGAATTGGTTGAGAAAGATTCACCGAGATTGGCTGAACATTAGAGAATGGCCACCTGAGTGAAGTCGTAATGAAATATCCGGAAACTTTTCAGAAAGGGCTAGGGACTATCAAAGGAGCCAAAGACACCTTACATGTTAACCAGGAAGCATTTCCATGATTTTGCAAGGTCCACCCAGTGTCAATTGTCTTACAGACAAAATGCGAGGGAGAAAGCAGAAGGCTGGCAAGCAAAGGAATCATCAAACCATGCAGTTTGAGGAATGGATAGAACCAGTTGTACTAATTGTGAAGCCCACTGGGAGGTTTGTATTTAAGGGGATTTTAAACAAACGGTAAACTGCTCCTCACAGTTGGATAAATATCCAATCCTTCATCTAAAGGATTTATATGCAAAGCTGGCTGGGGAGCTGTCCTTCACAAAGCTGGACATGAGCCATGCATCCCTGTAATTATGGTTAGCTGAGAATTCCCAGATGCATGCTACAATTAATATCCATAAGCATTTGTACCAATATATGAGACTACTATTTATGTATCATCAACCTGTGTTATATTTCTGCAGACAATGGAGAACATTTTACAAGGTCAACTCCAGGTCACCATTTATCTGGAAGACATGCTAATAACAGTGAATAAAAATAATGAGCACTTAGACAACTTAGACAGAGTCCTTAGAAATTTCTCCAAGGTGGGTGTATGGCTTAGAAGGGAAAAACATGAGTTCCAGGCATCACAAGTGACCCTACTTGGGCCATAGAGTCAATAAGACTGTGTTCTACCTGTTTGAAAATAAGTAGGGGAGATCAAAAGTGCCCCAGCTCCCATGTCTGTATTGGAGCTTAGGTCTTTCCGTGGATTGGTGCATTATTACATAATCTGGCCCAATCGTGACCCCCTCACATCTGCTATTGAAGAAAGGTCAGCCTTAGAAATGGTCTCATAGCTAAGACATAGCCTTTAGGGAAGTGAAAAAGCAGCTATCATTGACTAAGGTGTTGATCTGGTGCTGACAGGTGATACCTCCCTGTACAGTATTGGGGTAGTGTTGGCTCACAGAGGGCCCAATGAAGAGGAACACACAATAGGGTTGCCTTCCCAGACTTTGGCAGATGTAGAGCACAAATATGCCCAGATAGAGAAGGAAGGTTTGGCGTTCACCTTTGGTGTGAGAACATTTCACTGATACCTTTATGAACATAGATTTGTAATAGTAACACACCAGAAACCATCGCTACGGCTACTTAAAGAGGCCAGGGCTGTGCCACCTACGGCTTCAGATCGAATTCAATGGTGGGCTCTCATTTCTAGGTGCGTACAATTGCCATTTAGAACACTGTCCAGGAGGTCAAGTCGCAAATGCAGATGCCTTGAGCCGCCTCCTACTGGCAGATACATCAGTGGTGGCCGCTTGAAGACTCTGTTCTGATTTTAAACTATCTGGACACTCTTCTGGTCACTGCTGACAATATAAACTGTGGACACATGAAGATCCAATCTTAGCAAAACTAAAACAACTGGTGGTGATGGGGGAAACAAAAGGGTCATCACAACCAGAATTGAAACCTTTTATAGTCCCAGTTTGGCCAGATCCCTATAGAGGACAGCATTTAATTCTGGGGAGCAAGAGTGATTGTTCTGAGCAAAGCTCACCGCCGGATGATGGCTGGACTCCAGCAAGGTCATTCAACTGTGTCCAAAATAAAGATGTTTTGGCAGGAGGCCAGGATTACATGCAGATATAGCCACGTTGGTGGGTAGTACCCATAGTGCCAAGAAGGACAAAAGCATTACTGCCAGCAGGTGCCCCACATTTATGGGAATGGTCCAAGTAAACCCTGGATTTGGTTACACGTTGTGTAGGTCCTCTCATGGACTAAGCATTCTAAATTATTGTGAACTCCCACTCAAAGTGGCTGGACGTGAACAGAGTTCAATCATCTGACAACAGAAGAGCTGCAAACAAATTTTACAATACACAGACTCCCAAGTGGTTGGTCACGACAACGAGCCATCATTTCCCAGCAAGGAACTTGAGTATTTCCTAAAGACGAATGGCACTCGGCATATAAGGACAGCTCCATACCTTCTACCATCCTGCTATCATGCAGAAAGAGCAGTCCAAACTTTGAAAGCAAGTTTAAGAAACAACTTAAACTTCCCTAGAAACCAGACAGGCCCAGTACCTATTTGATTATTTCATAGAATCCCTACATTGTGGAAACAGGCCATTCAGCCCAACGAGTCCACACCGACCCTTCGAAGAGTAACCCACCCAGACCCATTCCCCTATGCTATTATTCTACATTTACCCCTGCCTAATGCATCTAACCTACACATCGCTTAACACTAGGGGCGATTTAACATGGTAAAAACAATGACTGCAGATGCTGGAAACCAGATTCTGGATCAGTGGTGCTGGAAGAGCACAGCAATTCAGGCAGCATCCGAGGACAGGCAAAATCGACGTTTCGGGCAAAAGCCCTTCATCAGGAATACAGGCAGAGAGCCCGAAGAGTGGAGAGATAAGCTAGAGGAGGGTGGGGGTGGGGAGAAAGTAGCATAGAGTAAAATAGGTGAGTGGGGGAGGAGATGAAGGTGATAGGTCAGGGAGGAGGGTGGAGTGGATAGGTGGAAAGGAAGATAGGCAGGCAGGACAAGCCATGGGGACAATGCCGAGCCGGAAGTCCGGAACCGGGGTGAGGTGGGGGAAGGGGAAATGAGGAAACTGCCGAAGCTCAAACCGACGCCCCGGGGCTGAAGTGCCCCGAGGCGGAAGATGAAGCGCTCCCCCTCCAGGCGTCCGGCGGCGAGGGAGCGGCGCCGAAGGAGGCCCAGGACTCCCACGTCCCCAGCAGAGCGGGAGGGGGAGCCGAAATGCCGGGCCACAGGGCGGCGCAGCCGACCGGCGCGGGCGCCCCAGAGATGCTCCCCAAAGCGCTCCAGTCTCCCCAATGTAGAGGAGACCGCCCCGGGAGCAACAGACACAACAAATGATATCGGTGGATGCGCAGGCAAAACTCCGATGGATGTGGAAGGCTCCCCCAGGGCCCCGGATAGAGGTGAGGGAGGAGGTGTGGGCGCAGGCCCCGCAATTCCCGCAGCGGCAGGGAAAGGTGCCAGGATGGGAGGGCGGGTTGTAGGGGGGCGTGGACCTGATCAGGTAGTCACGGAGGGAACGGTCTTTGCGGAAGGAGGAAAGGGGTGGGGATGGAAATATATCCCTGTGGTGGTGTCCGTTTGGAGGTGGCGGAAAGTCGTCGGATGATGACCCACACCTCCTCCCTCACCTCTATCCGGGGCCCTGGGGGAGCCTTCCACATCCATCGGAGTTTTGCCTGCGCATCCACTGATATCATTTGTTGTGTCTGTTGCTCCCGGGGCGGTCTCCTCTACATTGGGGAGACTGGAGCGCTTTGGGGAGCATCTCTGGGGCGCCCGCGCCGGTCGGCCGCGCTGCCCTGTGGCCCGGCATTTCGGCTCCCCCTCCCGCTCTGCTGGGGACGTGGGGGTCCTGGGCCTCCTTCGGCGCCGCTCCCTCGCCGCCGGACGCCTGGAGGGGGAGCGCTTCATCTTCCGCCTCGGGGCACTTCGGCCCCGGGGCGTCGGTTTGGGCTTCGACAGTTTCCTCATTTCCCCTTCCCCCACCTCAACCCGGTTCCGGACTTCCGGCTCGGCATTGTCCCCATGGCTTGTCCTGCCTGCCTATCTTCCTTTCCACCTATCAACTCCACCCTCCTCCCTGACCTATCACCTTCATCTCCTCCCCCACTCACCTATTTTACTCTATGCTACTTTCTCCCCACCCCCACCCTCCTCTAGCTTATCTCTCCACTCTTCGGGCTCTCTGCCTGTATTCCTGATGAAGGGCTTTTGCCCGAAACGTCGATTTTGCCTGTCCTCGGATGCTGCCTGAATTGCGATTTAACATGGCCAATTCACCTAACCTGCACATCTTTGGATTGTGGGAGAAAACTGGAGCACCCGGAGGAAACCCATGCAGACACAGGGAGAATGTGCAAACTCCACACAGACAGTCGCCGGAGGCTGGAATCGAACCCTGGTCCCTGGTGCTGTGAGGCAGCAGTGCTAACCATTGAGCCATCATGCTACCCCTCATGCAACTACAGCAATAGCTCCAATGAAGTTGCTAATGGAGAGAAGATTCCGCACAGGTTAAATCTGATCTTCCCAGACCTAAACAGGGTGAGAGGTTGTGAAGTGACGTTGGGAATGCCAATGCCAGACACAAGACTCCCTTAAGTGAGACAGTTTACTTAAAGGGATGAAGGTTGGTGCCGAAAGCATGAAATGGCCCTGCATGGGTAGGAGGTATGGTCAACATGATATACAAAGGTTTGGGTAGATGAGGTGGTCCTGAACAAGCATGTGGACCCCATGAAAGCTGCAAGCTTACAAGCATGATGGGAGCAAAACATACCCAGCTGTTCAGAACAGAGGTAAAGTCTGTCTGAACTAATGGGTTCTCCTCCTCCATCTTGAGTCCTACAAACCTTGGAATTTGAGATGGACATGGAGGATGTTGCAGCCTTGTCATCTGAAGAAGAGAATGAATTTCTTCCAAGATGCTCTAGCCGCAAGAGGCAGGCTATCATTCGGTACATGCCGCCCAGATACAAGGCTGAGTCGGGTGAATCATACTCCGTGCGAAAATGCCCCAGGAGGGAGCTACAAGAGAGAAAGCTGGCCTATGTCCTTGGACTCTGAGGGGGGAGGGATGTAATGATTGTAACGAGGTCAGCCAAATTATGAGTTACCCAGATTGGGGCTGTTAATCTCTGTGGAGTTATTTCACCAGCAACACGCATGTCACACAAGCGAAAATGTTTTAAAAAGTCTAGCCAGGCCAATGGCCTACTTCTGTCTTTAATTTGTCTGTGTGCACTGTAGCTTCGACCCAGACCAATGGCTGTGTGCTCGCGTATTGGAGATATGTTGTCAGACAGAATTGAGTAGCCTTCTCTACTGTTTGCTTCAGCCTATACATGAGCAGGAGGACAGGTATCAGGCATCAAGTTTGCAACAGTGGCAGTAGGCATGATCAAAAGGGTCAATTTTGTAGAAGAGTTGGAAGATAGGAAGTAAAAAAGAATTAGGAAGAAAGTTTCAGGATGAGGTAGCTGCATAGTGTGAGACACGAATTATACAAACAAGGGAGGAGGAAGGTGCATATGTGACAAAAGTGACAGGGGTTGTACAGTACATTCAAAACAACTGTAAAGGTCATGTTTCAACACAGGGAAAGTAATTGCCCATGACATGGCAGAGTGAAGGGCGTGTGCAACAGACAATCATATGTGCACTGAGCTGCAGATCAGAAAAACTGTGCCACGGTGTGGTGGGAGTTGAAGAAAAATTTGGATTTTAAATTGGATCTGCCATCTGGCACCACTGCCACCCCTTCTTGCATGTGCTGCTCTGTTAGCAGACAACATACCCTGTATACACCCTGCAGAAGTGCAACTGGATCATTCATCTTAATGTGGAACTGGAGCCAGGTTCCCTTGAGCTGCTCAAGGACACAAACCATCTTGGTCCAGGCTGCCTTTGTCAGTTAGGATGACCTTCTGTTGCCAATCCTATGGAAGAGCACTTCCCTTCTCTCCTGGACAACCTTCAGAAGAACCTTTAAGAAGGCATTGCTGAACGGTGGCACTAGCTTTTGCTTGCTTTTGGACACTGGGGATGGGGAGCAGACTTTCCTGCCTTGTTGTCCATAAATTGTTGTGTTTTACCCATGTATGGACATCCAATTAGCTGAGCTGAGCTGAATGCACTTGCATGAGAAACCCTGCCCCAAGTGGCTGTATTTCACACACTTAATGTCAGAAAAACAACTCACACCCCCCTTTCACCCACCCTTTCACAGTTTCGCTGTCACCTTTCATGTTATGAAAGCTTATACTTTCTGAACTACCATGATTGGCATTATGGATGATTTGCTAGTACTGAATATATTTTCACTGACAGTGAGATCCTATACATCTTGCCTTGAACGGAACAAAATATCAATTACCTGGTTCAATGACAACAGTTGGCTCTTCAGGTATTACCCGTGGAGAAGGCAGAGTTGACAATAGTGTTGTCACGTCCTCTTGTATATTTGGTAAAGAACGGAATTCACTTACACTGAAGACTAAACTGGGATCAATGGCAATCTCATTCAGCTCTGCTAAAGCTGCATTCTTGACTCCGACTGCAAAACTCATTATAGCAGCTCGTTTCAATGCAGCAGCAGCACGATTAACATCATCGCTAGATGTTCCACCAGTGATGAGCACCAAAAACTGAGCAACACCATTGCTTTTCCTACTTCCTGCAGAGTTGATGAAATGGTATCGATAGGCATGATCCATGGCTGCACCGGTATTCCGTCTGGCCCCACCTTTCAGCCTCAGTCTTCTCACATGAGACAGAATATCAGCCTTGGATAAGTAGGTGTTCAAGTAGAACTCAGTATCTGCGTATGTGCTGTACTGTATCAGACCTACTTGAACTCTGTCAAGTCCAACATCGAGATTCTCTATTATATTTATGAGAAAATCACGGACAAGAGCGAAATGTGTGTTTCCAACATTATCTGATCCATCGATAAGGAACACAATATCTCTCTTCATTCCTTCTTCAGAAGCAACTGGAATAAACATGCATTATAATTCACAGTACATCACATAATGTTTGTGCAATTTGTAAGTAGTTTAATTTGCATTTATGCAGCCTTAATTATATAACAATATCTCAAGAGATATCTCAAGATATCTCAACAATATCTCAATGCAAGCAGAAGGACATTTATCAGGAGTCAAGTTTGCAACAGCTGCAGTAGGCATGATCAAAAGGGTCAATTTTGTAGAAGGGTTGGAAGATGGGAAGTAATAAAGAATGAGGAGAGGAATTTTCAGGATGAGGTAAACTGTGTGGTGTGAGACACAAGTTGTGCAAATAAGGGAGGAGGAAAGTGCACGTGTGACAAAAGTAACAGGATTTTGTACAATACATTAAAAAACAATTGTAAAGCTTACATTTCAACACAGGGAATCTAATTGCCCATGACGTGACAGAGTGAAGGGTGTCCACAACAGAAAATCACATATGCACTAAGCTGCAGATCAGAAAAACTGTGTCATGGTATGGTGGGAGCTGAAGAAAACTTAGGATCTTAAATTGGATCAACTGTCTCACATTGAAAAATGACAAGGACAAGAGTAATAGGCTTATGTAATGGGAAAGGAGATATGAGCTGAAAAGTTTTGAATTAATCCAAGTTTGTGCGGAGTGGAATTGGGATGACTGGGAAGGAAAATGTAGTAGAAAGCAAACCTTATGAAAATGAAAAAAAAAAGCTTTTATGCTTGGTGAAATAAAGTGCAAATATTCAACAAGCTGTAATGTACCATGTACCAGGTTACCGCATCCCAAAACCTAGTGTATCAAGAAAAGTAAACTACAATCGGAATCAAGAAGGAATTAAACAAACTGAATGAAGCTGAGGAAAAACAATGCTGATGCTGAAAATGTGAAAGACCTCAAATAAGCCAGAGAAACGTAGATGATATTTCAGATCAATAAGACTTGTTGACTCTTGAATCTGAAAACTGCAATTATCATCCCAATGGAAAGTAACTTGAGTTGGGAAATTTCCCATCCCTGTGCTCCCACCTGGGAAAATTGTCCAAATGGAGCTACTTTCATTCTGGAAGTGTGGGTATGGAAAAGAGTTTGCCCACCATCATTGGATGCAGATTAAAGGCAGCTACAGGAGCTGCTGAGTGCTTCAGTGGGCTGGTTAAAAGACCAGCTGTCTTCTCTTGTCCCAGTTTCGTACAATATTAAGCCTTCCAGCTCTGGCACCCAATCATTTCATCGTCTCTTTGCTGTGCATACAGAGTGTTGATATTTAGGGGTCAAATGAAGGAAACATGCAAATTGCTTGTGTTTGCAAATTGCCTGTAGGCATCACCATAATGTTCAAGAAAGCAGCAAACAATGCCACAAAAATGTCAATCCTGTCAGTGACAACTCATCCAACTTCCAAATGTCCTCTGTGAGCCTCACAACACTCCATCCTCATCTATTGTGTAAATGATACAATGGTCTGTAATGAAAGCAGTGTGAAGCTGAGTATGTGATGTAGGCACTGGGTTAGTAGCCTCTGAGAGTGCAGGAGGCACTCCTTTCCTGATGACATTGGGTGGTCACTCAGCTGGCACAACATCTTCACCAGGTTACCGCCCAGGCTGAGCCTGAATGTGCAAGGATGATAGGGTCATTTATCTTCATATGTGCCTCAGTAAGGGGAAGCATACGCAGCCCCTATCTGCACAGTAAGGTGAAACATCCTCAGCCCAAATCTGCACAGTAAGCCATCAGTGACTGCACTGAGATCTAAACTTTGTCACTTCTTCTCTTCCCTACTGAGGTCCTTTCCACAGAGCATCCTGTTCCCAGCTGCTGTTGGGATGCTGGTCACTATGGCTGCCTGCCTAGGAAGGCGAAGGCAGATGTAGGAGGATCCAGGGATGAGAGAAGGCCAAGCAGCAGCAGCAGAAGGCCAGAATGGAGGACGGGTAATACCCGGCTCAGGGAGAATTCGCAGTCACATGGCCTCTCGGGACAGATAGGGTGCACATCTTGCCCAAGGCTTTCTGAGCCCAACTCCACTTCTTGGGAACAAGCAATGTGTAGTGTTGATGGGGGCTCTGTACGTTGCAGGACATGGTGCTGGAACTGTGCTGGATACTGGAGCAGGACCTGAAGGCCATAGGAGTGGGAGGCTGTGAAAGTGACTGTTGCTCTGAACCTCTATGCAACTGGCTCCTTCCAAGAAGCAATGCATTTCCCAATGAAGGGGTTTTGTGCTTTAGCGTGGTCAGTGGGATTCGGGAATGTAGCAAGCACATCCAGCAGGGTGATATTGACTGTACACATGTTACACTAAGAGGGCTGTATCACAACACTGCGGATTTCACCAATAGGAAGGAGTTCCATTTGATTAATGTCTAGGTGAGCAGTGATCACCATTACCGCTTTCTGGAGGTTTGTGCCCACTACCCTAGCAACTGCTATGACTCCTCCAGCCTGGAGCACTCTCACATATCTGTCGCATTTGAGGGCCCAGACTCACAGCTGGTTATTGGGGTCAAGAGTTACCCTCTGTGACTATTGCTCATGTAACTGCCTGACTGATGCTATGCACAGACACAGTGCTGCTCATGCTTTGATCAGAAGCATGATGGAACAGATTCTGGGGGTAGTGAAGATATGGTTCCTTTTCTTCGACCAATTCTCCAGTATAGTCCGGACAGAGTGTGCCGCATTGTCCTGGTGTGTAACCGGAGCAGGGAACAAGGCAATGTGCTGGCTATGGAGAAACTGGAGAAATGGGAATAGTCTTCCAAGGTGAAGAATGGGAACACTGGGGGAAGAGGAAGCTGTTTTTGCCCATGATAGAACTCAGCTAGGTTGGAAACTACAAATTAAAGCAAACCTCACTGACATCTGCTTCCATTAGTTGAGAGCTGGGTGCAACAGACAATTGAAGAATGTGAATTAATTTTTGGTCATGATGCAGAAATCTGGTTTATATTGTTGAGGTGAACCTCAATCGCTGTTAGATTTGTTTGTGTTTCCTTTTGCTGTCAGTAGTTAGATACTCATGTTTGTTTTTGTCCAGTTGCTTGCCTGTACATGATGTCACCTTACTGAACAATGACACGATACAGATTAACAGTTGGCATCAGGGACAAGGTAGCGGGTGGTTAGAGGATGTTCAGATAGGAGGTAGGGACAGACGGCTGGATGGTGTGGCATGGTGGCTAAACAGTGACAAGGGTGGGAGATGGCGATGCCTGTGCAAGGAAGTATCAGCCATGCTGTCAGCGTGCCTTTAGTGCGTGCTGGTGGGGAGAGGCAATGCCAGATTACCGGCTCTTGTCCATACTCACATCAGTCTTTCAGAGAAGGCACAGGCACAAGAGTTGCCAGTCAGCAGATAGCCACTGAATTGGAAGTTGGCCCCACGTTGGTGCATGGTGAGATGGGACAGACATTGGACTTGAGCGACACCATAGGGACTTGTGGGCTAATACACATTGAGTTTGGAAAGATACATGAGGAAACTCATTGGCCATGTGCCAAAAAGCCCTCCAAAAAACTCGATGCAACTTGGACCGAGCCGAAAAAAACAAAAGTTCAACTCAATGCTTTTATCTCTAAATGGGAAAAAGAATATCTTAGATTTATAAAATTATTTGGTGCTTTTAAAACCCACCAATGTGAAAGGAAAAATGCAAATTGTCCATTTAAATACAACTGTAATAGTTGAGGTGTGAGAAGAAGAAATGTATAGAGTCAGAGAGTGATAGAGATGTACAGCACAGAAACAGACCCTTCAGTCCAACTCATCCATGCTGACCAGATATCCTAAATTAATCTATTCTTCTGTACCAACATTTGGCCCATATCTCTCTAAAGCCTTCCTATTCATGTACCCATCCAGATGCCTTTTCGATATACCAGCCTCCACCACTTCCTTGGGCAGCTCATTCCACGTATGCACTATGCTCTGCATGAACAAGTTGCCCCATAGGCCCTTTTATATCTTTCCCTTCTCACCCTGAACATTTGCCCTCTAGTTTTGAACTCCACTATCCTCCACTTGGGGAAAAATACCTTGTCTATTCACTCTACCCATGTCTTTCAGGATTTTCCAAACCTCTGTAAGGTTGCCCCTCAGCCTTCAATGCTTCAGAGAAAATATCCTCAGCCTATTCTGCCTCTCCCTATAGTTCTAACCCTGTAACCCCGGCAACATCCTTGTAAATCTTTTCTGCACTCTTTCAAGTTTCACAATACCTTTCCTATAGCAAGGAGACCAGAATTGCAGACTGTATTCCAAATGTGGCCTCACGAATGTCCGCAAGATGACATCCCAACTCCTAAACTCAATAGCATTGTCAGAGAATCTTAAAACATCCTTGGGCCATTTCTAAGTGTTTCAGGACTAAGACATTACTTTTACAATGCAATTTTGTGCAACTTAGACAAACACAGCAGCCATGTGCTACCAAAATAGTAAATGAGGTGAAATGGCATTAGTCAAGAGAGGAATATCGGTTAGGACAGTGTCTTATTTTAGGAAGGACAACATGATTATTGGTACCCCACTGAACAAGCAGATTAGACCTCAAGTTAACATTTCATTACAAAGATAATTTATGATTCAATTCTCCCTTAGTTCTCCCTAATTACCTTCATGCTTCCTTCACAAAATAATGATATTCACATTTTAATGCTGAATGCATTGGAGGATAAATTTGATGAAACCAGATTACAAGTATTGGGTCTCATCTATCAAACCTACTCTCAATTGTCTTCAATCCATTCATTTTTTAATTTCGTATTCATTTAATTTCATACAATTGACTACTTAAAAAGTTAATTTGCTCCATGGTCTTTGTAAACAGACCTGTCATGTAATAGTGATTATTTTTGATCCATGTATTTACTGTGCCCTCCACTACATCAGCTCCCAGTTAAGCAAACTCCTCTGTGGTCTTGCCTCTATTTTTTTCTGTTCCACGTCTCTCTAAGACATCTGTACTCGTTAATTCTTATATGTTGATGGCTCTATCTTTCACTTCCAAGGCCCTAACCTCTGGAACACTCTCTAAAAACTTGCTTCTATCTCTCTACCTTGCTTTCCATCTCTAAGAAACCTCTTAAAACTTGTTTTTTTTTTAATCAATATTTTTTCATCTGACCAAATCTTTCTTTGAGTGGCTCATTGTTATATGTCGAAACAGTTTAGAGTATTTTAAACTTATAAAGAGCCTTTACCTTAATTTGTAGTTGTTGTTGGCAAATATGGCACAACTTAGAAGAACAGAAAACATAAGTACCTTGTGTAACAGCAACAGTTGGTCTTTGAGTTGGTACTCTTGAGGCAGCCAGAGTTGATAATGGCATCATTAATTGCTCCTGTATATTTGGCAGAGAACTGAATTCTTGAATGCTGAAGACCAAACTAGGGTCAATTGCAATTTCTTTCAATTGTGCTGGGTCTGCATCTTTGGTTCCTATGGCAAAGATTATGACTGCAGCTTGCTTCAATGCATCCGCAGGTAGTTTAAAATCATCACTGGATCTTCCAGCAGTGATGAGCACCAATAACTGAGGAACACCTTCCTCTTTTCTACTTCCTGAAGATCTGGTAAAGTGATTTTTAAGGACATAATCCAGTGCTGCTCCAGTATTAAGAGTATTCCTACCTCTCAGTCTTAGTCCTTCCACATGGGAAAGAATTTCATCTTCAGAAGAATAAGTGTTCAGATAGAATTCAGTTTCTGCAAAATTGCTGTACTGTACCAGTCCAACTTGCACTTTGTCACTGTCAATATCGAGATTTCCTATAATACTTGTGAGAAAATCACGGACAAAGGGAACATTTCTTTTCCCGACATTGTCAGATCCATCGATAAGGAACACAATGTCTCTCTTGCTTCCTCCGTCTGGCACACCTGGAGGAAACATACAGCATCATTGCTTGCAATACATATACAATTACCGTATATACTCGTGTAAAAGACACATTTTTAGACTTTTTTTAAAGTTAAATTTATGGGGTCAACTATTACATGGATAGTACTTTTGAAAGGCTGAAACTAATGCTACAGCCCAAAATCCCATATCATGAGCAGAAGCCCAACTGATCTCTAAACAAATAAAGAAAACAAAACACAACAAACTATTATAATTACCAGATAAAGACAATAGAAACGAAAATGTGTGATAATATGTAGCCTTCCTTCTGCCAATTTCTGATTACAAACTGGTGAAACTGTAACATCTTATCTTCTAGTTCAGCAGGCAGCTTTTGTGCAATCTTAGTTTTCTGCCAAAGTAATAAGTTGTCACCTGAGTCTGACCTGATGAGTCTTAAGCTTTCATGCCAAATTGGTGTGAATTGTACATCAAAATATACAATATCATGAAAAAGTATTAATTTCCCCATTGTAACATTTATGTACAGGATAGTACCTGACTCACAAATGTTGGTCTGTTATCTGTGAATAATTAGGGTTGACTTTTACACAAGATAAATGGGAAATTCAAATTCTTTGGCCAAAAATAGGGAATTGACTTTTACATGAAATCAACTTTTACTCGAGTAAATACAGTAATAGGAATTTTAACAAGTCTGGGGAAATTCTCTCACAAACGTTCACAAAGTAGTTTCTGTTTTGGCTATCTTGATTCAAAGCACACTCGAAATTGTATTAAATTTATGAAGCAAAGTTTCAGATCTAGCTTACACCTATTTTTATTTGCAAAATCACAAAGATTGAGTAGAAGTTCACACAGAGGAGAGGCTGAGATGATCTGAGCTGATTTGATGGCTGTTGGGCAATTAATTGGCTCAAAGTAAGACTTCCAACCCATAGCAGAGAAAAGACATGATTTATTTTATATCACAATATTGAGATGATACTCGATTAAACTTACAAAGGGTTCATTCTGTTGTATGCACTAGTAAGCTCCTGTGACCTTATTAATGAATTAAGTCAATATACTATATCCCACAGGGAAATTGGGAAAGCTATCAATGTGATAGTGAACCATTGTTGAGTGAGTAGAGGGTTAGTCATTCTGTCATGGCTGCTTTCACCTCAAGGATAGAATATTTTAATCCAGTCACACTCACCAAGGAACTTGTTTGATCAAATGAAACAATGGGTGAGAGTTTGTATGACAACTTTGATTGGAAAAGATTGTTTTACTCTGTTCCTCTGGATGGGTATTTGAAAGCTAAGATACAGAACAAGTAGGAGCAAATTAATGCAGATACCAAATTTTGTACTGAAAGTGAAAACTGCTGGAAATCACAGCAGGTCAGGCAGCATCCATGGCTCTCTCTATACAGATGCTGCCTGACCTCCAAGGTACAGAAGAATACTCTCTTATCAGTCAGAGATATTGAGATGTTTCAGGTCTGTATATGAGATCAGTCAGCAGAGAAAGCTGATCTGATGAGTCTGTATCTGTTCGTAAACAGTCACACTTCTGTTCACAGATTTTTTGTATTTGATGGTGGATGTCCATATGCTAATACTCAGTCTCCTTCGCTGTGAAAAGACACATCAACAGCCACAAGGTTAAAGCCTCCAGACAATCTAACAAAAACTATTTAAAGTGGATTCTGGCATTTGGATGTTCCACACACCCTCAGCCAACAAACCATGGCAACATTAATCAAAAGCAATTTGCTTAAAGTGAATTACACAATCATTTCAAAGTAGAATTTCAATA
Source organism: Chiloscyllium plagiosum (assembly GCF_037043375.1). Lineage (NCBI taxonomy): Eukaryota > Metazoa > Chordata > Chondrichthyes > Orectolobiformes > Hemiscylliidae > Chiloscyllium > Chiloscyllium plagiosum. The sequence continues at coordinate 14,612,228 of NW_028270145.1, read as the reverse complement.
TAGTGGTGACCACAACAGTAATTATGTTCGAAGTCTACACAATGTTTAACTGATGCTGCTCACTCTATAGGAGCTCATTTAAAGTTTAGCATTTATTGTTTCTTTAGTTTGGGAAACTGTCTCTACATTCTTACAATTTCAATTTGTTTCTTCACTTCACAATAAATTCAGCTCCTGAGATGCTTAATACCTGTCAACTTATACCATCCAATACATCACTATATCCCCCCCTTTTTTTTTAATCTTGTCAGGTCTTTAGCCAGTGTCGTCTCAGTTAATTACTTTTACTGAGACGACAATGAAGCTAGCAACCAGTATTAAGGATTTTTGGTAAAGTGCACAACCTTGAAAATCCTTCATTGCTGTATTAACATTGAGGCTAAAGCAGTAAATGAATTAAAATACCTGGGTTTATGGGAACACTTAGGCGGTCTGTCAATTCTCGGGCTGAAGGTGGGTTTGACATTGAAATCATCAGCTGTTCCTGTGCATGAGGCAGAGAGCGGAATTCGTCAACACTGAGAAGCAAACTGGGGTCACTTGCAATCTCTCTGAGTTGTGCTGAGTCTGCATTCCTGGTTCCAACAGCAAACATTGTTACTTCAGCTCGTTTCAGTGCATCCACAGATTGTTTGATATAATCTCTGGATCTCCCAGCAGTGATGAGCACCAGTAACTGAGGAACCCCTTCCTCTTTCCTACTTCCTGAAGATCTGGTGAAGTGATTTCTATAAACATAGTCGAGTGCTGCTCCAGTGTTTAATGGCGTCCCACCTCTCAATCGGAGTCCTTTCACATGAGGCAGAATTTCATCTTCAGAAGAATAAGTGTTCAGATAGAATTCAGTTTCTGCGTAATTACTGAACTGTACCAGACCGACTCGCACTCTGTCATTTCCAATATCGAGGTTTTCAATGATACTTGAGAGAAAGTCACGTACAAAAGGAAAATCATTGTTTCCAACATAGTCTGACCCATCGATGAGGAACACAATGTCTCTCTTGCTTCCTCCATCTGGCACACCTGGAAGAAATACAGAGTGTTATTCCTTGCAGTACATATTCAATGAATAGGATAATAAGAGGTCTAGGGAAATTCTATCACAAACATGCACAGAATAGTTTATGCTTTGGTTATATTTATGCAAATCAAACTCAAAATTGTGCTAGATTTCTGAAATAAAGGTTTAGTTCAAACTTGCCCTTATATTTATTTGCAAAACCACAAACATTGGGTATAAGCACAGGGGAGAAGGTTGAGATGATCTGAGCTGATTTGATGGCAGTTGGACAATTAATTGGCTCAGAGCAAGACTTTCAACCCAGAGCAGAGAAAAGATTTGATTTATTTTAAGCAACAATATTGAGGTGATAGTTGATTATGTTTACACAGGGTTCATTCTATTGTATCCACTAGAAAGCTCCCTGTGACCCTAGTAACGAGTCATTTCAACAAGCCAAATCCCAAAAGGAAATGGGAAAGTTATCAGTGATAGTGAATCCGTACTGACAGAGTAGAGAGTTGGTGGCCATTCTATCATAGCTGCTTTCACTCCAAGACTAGAATATTTTAGTCCAGTCACATTCACCAGGGAACCTATCAGATCAAATGAAACAATGGGTGAAAGTTTGTCATGACAACTTTGATTGGAAGAGCTTGTTCTGATCTCTTCCACTGCATGGGTATTTGAAAACCAAGATTCAGAACAATACTCTCCTTTCAGAGATACTAAGAAGTTTCAGGTCTGTATATGAAATCAGTCAGCAGAGAGAAAGCTGATCCGATGACTTTGCATCTGTTCTTAAACAGTCACACTTCTGTTCACAGCTTAATCATACTTCGTATTTGATGGTAGATGTCCATATGCTAATACTCAGTCTCCTTCACTGGGAAAAGACACATCAGCAGGTTAAAGCCTTGTGGCAATCAAATGAAATCTATTTAAAGAGGATTCTGGCATTTGGATGTTCCACACAACCTCCACAAACAAAACGTAGGAACATTAATCAAAACCAATTTGGTTAAATTGTATTGCACAACCACTTCAAAGTCAAAATTCAAAGTAGCAATGACCACAACAGTAATTATGTTGGGAGCCCCTACAATGTTTAACTGATGCTGCTCACTCAATAGGAGCTCATTTAAAGTTTAGCATTTATTGTTGTTTCATTTGGGAAACTTTGTAAAGAAGTGTCTATATTCTTAGAATTTCAATTTGTTTCATCACCTCACTATAAGTTCAACTCCTGAGACGCTTAATACCTCTCAATGTATACTATCCAATACATCACTAAATCCCCAATTGAATTATATTTTTCATCTTGGAAAACCTTTAGCCAGTGAGACATTTGTTAATTACTTTTACTGAGCCTACGATGAAGCTGGCAACCAGTATTAAGGATATTTAATACAGTGCACAATCTTGAAAATCCTTCATTGCTGTATTAACATTGAGACTAAAGCAGTAAATGAATTAACATACCTGGGTTTATGGGAACACTTGAGCGTTCTGTCGATTCTGGTGCTGCAGGTGGGTTTGACATTGAAATCATCAGCTGTTCCTGTGCATGAGGCAGAGAACGGAATTCGTCAACACTGAGAAGCAAACTAGGGTCACTTGCAATCTCTCTGAGTTGTGCTGAGTCTGCATTCCTGGTTCCAACAGCAAACATTGTTACTTCAGCTCGTTTCAGTGCATCCACAGATTGTTTGATATAATCTCTGGATCTCCCAGCAGTGATGAGCACCAGTAACTGAGGAACCCCTTCCTCTTTCCTACTTCCTGAAGATCTGGTGAAGTGATTTCTATAAACATAGTCGAGTGCTGCTCCAGTGTTTAATGGCGTCCCACCTCTCATTCGGAGTCCTTGCACATGAGGCAGAATTTCATCTTCAGAAGAATAAGTGTTCAGATAGAATTCAGTTTCTGCGTAATTACTGAACTGTACCAGACCGACTCGCACTCTGTCTCTTCCAATATCGAGGTTTTCGATGATACTTGAGAGAAAGTCACGTACAAAAGGAAAATCTCTGTTCCCAACATAGTCTGACCCATCGATGAGGAACACAATGTCTCGTTTGCTTATCTTTTCTGTAGAAGAGAAAGATAGTGTCACTGATTAACTGAGCGAAAATTTGTTGAAATATGTTTTGACTAATCTGGCTGTATCTAATCAAGGAAACCTGTCACTGGTAAGTTATGAGATGATCTCAAAGTTAAAGTCATATTCTTTTTTTCATATGAGATGGAATTTTTGGCTACTTGCCATTGTTTAAGCTGAGCATTGTTTGTGGTCAAATGTTAATATTGTAATGGACCAGATTTTCCAACCTCCAGAATTGCCATTGATTGAACATACAATCTAAGATGTCAATGAGGAACTGGGGAAGTCCTGACCTAACCATCCTACCCAACTCCTACCTTATGCATTTAGCTGAACTGCTATAAACCGCTTAACCTCACCTAATCTATCCCTTTACCTCACCCATCCTACCCATTAACTGAGCTACAGATTCACCTTTTTCATTGGACATTCATTCACCAGCACCATGAGAAGCTTTGGGATATTTAACTGCTCAGTTATCACAATTTGGCTGCATTCCATGGATTGGAGGTATGGAATTCCCCCCACTACTTGAGACTTTCTGCACTGAGGCAATTTAATTAGGTCCTCCGTTGGAAATGTGGCCAGAAAAATCAGGAGGAAGTTTAAGTGGGTAGGCTTTTTGCCTGGCTATCATCAGATACAGGGATTCCAAAACTGATCAGAAGATTTGAGTCAATATCTTCAATCACTGTTGTAGGCAAATCCCATTAACTTTCAGGAGATTTACCCTTATCTGGATAGAGTCATAGAGTGATCAGCTTCATGAACAGTGAACCCTGGTATTTATTTCTGTTCCTTTTGTAAAATTTTCTCTATTTTTTGAAATAATAAATCATCTTAGTAGAACTAACTTAAGTTTCAAATTTTCACCCAAAATATGAAACAGTCGATCAGTTCCTGACTTGCACTGTGATGCAAAGCAATTAACTTTTGGTAACTTCTATGTTTCTTTCAAGTTCAGAAACTACCTTAGCCTATCTTTTCAAGTGAAGAGTTCAGTTCATTTGACTTAAATATGAAAAAAAAGAAAATACTCACAGTTGTGTAGTGCCTTTTTAAGTCCCTAGGGCACACAACTGCAGTGTATTTAATGAAGTACGTTTTAAAAGTGTGGTCACTGTCATAATGTCAAAAGGGCCACATTTGTGCACATCATCATTCCAAAGCAACAATCAAATTTTGGCTGAGGCTTTGTGATAACTGTAACGGTGGGACTATTAACACTTACTGATATTAAGGGGTACATTAGACAACAACTTTCAGCATGCAGTTGAACAGTGTTACCTTGCTGCTTCAGAAGATTCATTACACTGCTACCTCACTGATAGACTCAGTATTCCACTGCGTAGCAGGAGATGTATATACCAATATCCATTAAGTTGACAATGGCAGAAAGTAAAGGCTTCATCATTCAAGGGTAAGTAAATTCGTAATGATGTGAACAGTTTAAATTACTGTCAAATAACATCTCTAACCCTGAAAATTTACTTTGAAAAGTACATTTGATATTCCTTCAGGTTTTAATAATTGTTGACATAGATGAGAGTTGTGTATGGGGACAGTGCAGAATCCCCATTGAAACACTCTGTGAAGGAATTGCCTGGGAAATTGAGATGTCCACTGGGCAGTTCCAGTACACATAGAGCCTTCGAAAAGTGTTAATTTAAATCATACTATTAACATATTATGTTATATACATTAGCTAACTCCTGAATAACTGCTAAACTACCCTCTCCTCCCTACCCATTTGGTTCCCTAACTTTTCAGCACCCTGGCATCTCACTTACTAGATGAATTAGAATCACTACAGTGTGAAAACAGGTCATTTGGCCCAACAAGTCTACACCAATCCTCTGAAGAGTAACCCACCCAGACCCACTCCCCTACTCCCACAATCCAAAAGATGTGCAGGTCAGGTGAATTGGCTGTGCTAAATTGCCTATAATGTTCAGGGATGTGTAGGTTAGGTTAACCCATGCAGACACAGGGAGAATGTGCAAACTTCACACAGCCAGTTGCCCAAGGCTGGAATTGAACCCAGCTCCCTGGTGCTGTGACGCAGCAGTGCTAACCACTGAGCCACCGTGCCACTTCAAAATTTCATGTCTAGAACCCCTACCAGTGTGGAAACAGGCCCTTCAGCCCAACAAGTCCACACCGACTCTCCGAAGAGTAACCCACCCGACCCAATCCCCACCCTATTACTCTGTATTTACCCCTTATTAATGCACCTAACCTACACATCCCTGAACATTATAGGCAATTTAGCACAGCCAATTCACCTGACCTGCACATCTTTTGGATCGTGGGAGGAAACCAGAGCACCTGGAGAAAACCCATGCAGACGTGGGGTATGTGCAAACTCCACACAGTCACCCGAGGTTGGAATCAAACCTGGGTCTCTGGAGCTGTGAGGCAGCAGTGCTAACCACTGAGCCACCATGCCACTGTGTGTTTACCCTTTGGCAGCAGCTGTGACAGCAACTGTCAGGACTTGTACTTTTCAGAATACAGCAGCTGGTTGTTGTGAACAGGTGACATGGTTTGCCTTCCACCTGACATTTCAGCACTATGAAAAACTGTCCGAATGGGAGTACAGCTCTGCACTTCTGTGGGAGTCATGAGCAAAATCTCCTCTTAGAAATGTACAGCTCCCTTTCTTTGGAAAAATAGACCAAAATAGCAATCTGTGTTAGATTGGCATTCCTCAGAAAATCCCAACTCATTATTTTTGTTTATTTTACACTTTCTTTGTCTCTTTATATCTCTATCTCGTTTATACAACTCTATTTCCTGTACACAATCTGACATTGAGTTAAATATTGTTATTTACATTTCCTGGTTTGCATTGCATGCTCAATAAGGATCTAATCATTTGACTTAACTACTTTTGGCCTGTTCAAACAGGCCTTGGATCCCCTGTGCTGCTTTGACTGTCTGATCATCACAAATTGCACAGTTTAAGTGCACACAGAATGTTTGTTGGCAAGTGTTTGTAAAATGAACAACAAACACCGTTCATTCACCACTGACTACTAAATCTGGACTTGGAATTTGCTTATAGATATTGATTGAGGGCTAAATACTAGTTGGAACACTAGGGAAAGTCCCTTGCTGTTCCTTGAACCATTGCCATGGCATCATAGTGCCACTTGAGGCGCAGATTGGGCTTCCACTTATTGTTTCATTCTTTTCATTTCAGATTTGATAGCACGGGACTATTGATGTCAAAGTTGCAACATCATGTACATCACCATCATCAGTAACATATCAATTATCCACCATACAACATATTTGTTGTTTTACTATGCCAGATTTTCCATAAATTGTGGTTAGGCAGAAATTCTATGTTTAATTTTATTGACTTAAATGTAAAAACTTTTTTGAACTCTAGACATTAATGACATCTGACTTCATATTGGCCATGGATATTACAAAGTTAACAGTATCAATTATCATGGGGCTAAATTAGTAAGAGTGTTAGCAATAATAGCCCTGAAGGTGGAAATACATGTTTTACTTCAGTTCTGGCAAACTGAGAAAACAACAGGACTGTTGCTGTTTTTTTTCCATTGTGTTATTTTGTATGTTGAAAACTGCAAAGTATATTTTGTTCATTTAAGGTTACTACACATACTAGAGGATTCTGCAACAGGAGAAATGAGCAAAAACAAAAAATGGTTTGTGTGCAGTTTTAATTTTGGTTTTGCCATCCCAAAAACTTCACACTGACAAGGTGTATGACATAATATATGAAGCAATCCTTCCAACTAGAAATATTTTTGAAGGGTTTTTACTAGTTTCAGTAGACAAGACAGCATTTTGAGCTGTCTTCAGGCTGCATTAAATGTACACAATCCCAGATTTAACAAGGAGATGTGTTTCATCAATGTTCTCCTGTTGTCTATGCCCAATCTACCACACTTTGATGCACCTTCAGACATTCCCGTACTGGCAAGAAGAGTTTTGAGGACATGATGAACAGTTTTGTAACACAAACGATGAAATAAAAAGAGTGGTGAATACATGGAATTAGCTGCCAGAGGAGGTGACAGGTGTTATATAATTGCAACATTTAAAAAGACATTTGGACAGATACATGGATAGGAAATGTTTAGAGGGACATAGGCCAAACGCAGGCAAATGGGATTAGTTCAGTTTAGGAAACCTGGTCAGCGTGAAGAGGTTGGGTCAAAGGACCTGTTTCTGTGCTGTATGACTCTAAAGCGTTGACTTCTCCACTGCTGCATTTAAGAATTGAAAGATACTTTTGAGGCACTAAGATCTGAACAAAATGACTACAACTCACGAAAAATGCAGAAACAATCTAGTTCATGACTAAGACAAATACAATCCATGAAACAATTGTCTTCTGACACACTAAGCAAGAAGCAAAAGGTGACGTTTGTCCGAGTGTGACATCAAGAAGCCCGAGCAAAACTGGAATCAATGGGAATCAGGCGACAAACTCTCTGCTGGTAACTGTCATATCTGGCACATAGGAAGATGGTTGTAGTTGTTGGAGGTCAGTCATATCAGCTCCAGAATATCTCTGCAAGAGTTCTTCAGGGTAGTGTCCTAGACCTACCCATCTTCAGCTGCTTCACTCATGATTTCCCTTCTATCATAAGGTCAGAAGTGGGATGTTCGCTGATGATTGCACAATGTTCAGCACCATTCATGACTGCTCAGATACTGAAGCCATCCATGTTCAACTGCAACAAGATCTTGACAACATCCAGGCAATGTCGACCTCCAATAAGAGACAATCACCACCCCTTGACAGATAATAACGTTGCCATCACTGAATTCCACATTATCAACGGGTTACCATTGATCAGAAACTCAACTGGACTTTCCGTACAAATACAGTGGCAATAAGAGCAAGTCAGAAGCTAGGACGTCTGCAGCAAAAAAACCCATCTCCTGATTCTCAAAACCTGTCCACCATCTACAAGGTACAAGTCAGGAGTATAATGGAATTGCACCACATTTGACTAAATGAATGTAGATCCAACAACACTCAAGAAGCTTGACACCATTCAAGACAAAGTAATATGCTGATTGGGAGCACTCCCTCCATCACCAGTGCTCAGTAGCAGCAGTACAAGATGGTTAGGTCTAGAACACTACCCTGAAGAACTCCTGCAGAGATATTCCCCTCCAAGCCACTCATCAACCTGATTTGGAAACATATTGCCATTACATCACTGTCACTGGGTCAAAATCCCGGAATTCGGTCTCAATGGACATTGTGGGTCTACCTACAGCACGTGGACTGTAGCTGTTCAAAAAAGCAGCTCACTATCGTCTTCCCAAGGCCAACTAGGGATGAGCATTAAATGCTGGCCAGCCAGTGATGCGCACATTCCATGAATAAACATATTTTTAAAAGCCAGTTGCAACCTCACATACAATTGAGGCAATTAGTAACCAAATTGGCGGCACGGTAGCACAGTGGTTAGCACTGCTGCTTCACAGCGCTAGAGACCCGGGTTCAATTCCCGCCTCAGGCGACTCTCTGTGTGGAGTTTGCACATTCTCCCCGTGTCTGCGTGGGTTTCCTCCGGGTGCTCCGGTTTCCTCCCACAATCCAAAAATGTGCAGGGGTTAGGTGAATTGGCCATGCTAAATTGCCCATAGTGTTAGGTGAAGGGGTAAATGTAGGAGAATGGGTCTGGGTGGGTTACGCTTCGGCGGGTCGGTGTGGACTTGTTGGGCCGAAGGGCCTGTTTCCACACTGTAAGTAATCTAATCTAATCTAATCAAATGTGATTTTGACAATGTTAAACTTGACATGTGGGAAATGAAACATAAATAATTGCAGGTGGTCTCTCTAATCAATAAAGCTGAAAGCACTCAAGCTAAGTTAAAACCAGTCAGAGTTGCTGGAGCTAGCAAGATCCCTATCACTTTTAGAGCCTAGAGCTACTGAAGTTTAGGCTGCCAACTGTAATTCACAACACTTCATGTTCAACTCCTGTAAACACTACGCATCGCTGACGTGCCAGGAATCAACCTGCAGAGTAACAACACCAGTCTCACAAAGAGGGCTGCAACTTATCCAAACATTGTTTCTGTTTTGGCAGTGCTTTCCCCTTAGAGCAAAGTCTGTGGAAAGCCAAACTACTTTCTTGTGTTTGCTGTGCATCAGAAAATCAGCTCCCAAAACCAATCCTGACAGAAGGGTGTGACAGCGAAAAGTCAAATTGAACATTGTTGATGAAAGGATGAATTAAATAAAACTCAGCAGGTATGGCAACATCTATGGAAAGAGAAATAGCATAACTGTTTCAAGTACACTATGAAACTTCTTTGGAATTTTCTGTTGTCTCCCAGGATCATGACCCCCACGGCTGTACATCAACCTGTTGTTTACAGGACTGTCACTGACTTCATCTCCTCTGGAGAGCTCTATTCCACAGCTTCTCACCTGATAGTTCCCCAGTGCTACATCGCCCACTTCTACCTCCTTCCCGAAATCACAAATCGGGACTATCCTGGTAGACTCAGCATTTTAGCCAGTTGCTGCCTGTGGAATTCTTTACTTCCAATCTTGATTCAACCATTTCCTCCCCTGTTCAGTCTCTTCCCATTTACATTCAAGATGCTTTACATCAGCTCAAAAGAGTTCCGAAGAAGCGTCATGCAGGACTCTTCTTTCATTCTGTTGCTCTGTCCCACACATGCCTCCAGACTTGCTGAGTTACTCCACCACTTCCTGATATTAAGTCAGATTTCCAGCATCTGCAATATTTTGCTTTTATTAGAGGTGGATAATCCTGAGTACACTTTTTCAGACCTAGCAAATCACCAGTGTAAAAGTGACTACTGAATGCTTGGATGAAGATACCTTCACAGATGCAGGAACACCCAGCGATGTCGGAGGAGATAAAACCTTCAACAAACTTCAGGATTTCTCAATTCTCCACAGACCCTCTGCATGGAAAAGTTGTCCCTTAGGTCCCTTTTAAATATTTCCCCTCTCACCTTAAACCTATGCCCTCTAGTTTGGATTTCCCTACTCTGGAAAAAGACCTTCATGATTCACCCTATTCATGCCCCTCATAATTTTATCAACTTCTATAAGGTCACCCCTCAGCCTCTGACACTCCAAGGAAAGCAGCCCCAGCTTATTCAGCCTCTCCCTATAGCTCAAACCCTCCAATTCCGGCAACATCCTTATAAATCTTTTCTGAACCCTTCCAAGTTTCACAACATGCTTCCAATAGGAAGGAGACCAGAATTGCAAGCAAAATTCCAAATGTGGCCTAACCATTGTCCTGTACAGCCACAACATGACCTCCCAACTCCTGTACTCAATGCACTGACCAATAAAGGCAAGCATACCAAACGCCTTCTTCACTATCCTTTTACTTATGACTCCGCTTTCAAGGAACTATGAGCCTACACTCCAAGATCTCTTTGTTCAGCAACATTTCCCAGGCCCTTACCATTAAGTGTATAAGTGTTGTCCTGATTTGCCTTTCCAAAAGGCAACACCTCATATTTATCTAAATTAAGCTCCACCTGCCCCTCCTCAGCCTGTTGGTCCATCTGATCAATGTTCCGTTGTGCGCTGAAGTAACCTTCTTTACTCTCCATTACACCTCCCTGGAGCGTTGGAGGTTGAGAGGCTTATAAAATCATGAGGGGCATGGATAGGGTAAATAGACAAGATCTTTTCCCTGGGATGGGTGAGTCCAAATGTAGACAAAATAGGTTTAGGTTGAGAGGGGAAAGATTTAAAAGGGACCTAAGAGGCAACTTTTTCACGTAAAGGGTGGTGCGTGTATGGAATGAGCTGCCAGAGGAAGTGGTGGAGGCTGGTACAATTACAGCATTTAAAGGTATCTGGGTGGGTATATGAATAGACAGGGTTGAGAGGAATATGGACCAAATGCTGGCAAATGGGACTAGATTAGTCTAGGATATCTGGTCGGCAAGGACGAGTTGGACTGAAGAGTCCGTTTCCATGCTATACATCTCTATGACTCTATGACTTTATAACGAAGTGTAATATCAGTAAAGACAGATTACAGGGCAATTTAAGTACTCATTCTGGGTAACATACAATGTTTGACCATGTATGTCCATAGCTCTGACGAAGAGGCATCTAGACTCGAAGCATCAGCTTACTCTCTCTCAGTGGATGCTATCTGATCTGCTGTGAACTCCAGCAATTGTTGTTTTCAGTACAGATTTCAGCATCAAAGGCAATTTGCTCCTCCCTCTATCCATAGGGGGTATCCTCTCAGCCACCTACTTGAATGAGTCACTAAGTTTAAAGCCTTGTGGACACAATGCAAGTGCACTCCAGCCTTTCTGATGTTCTGCAATCTCTGAACAAAGTTAGATCTATTAATGTTACTTACCATTGCTCTATTTCGAATTGAATTTAGAATGTTAGTGCAACTCCATTTTAAAATATAAACTCACTTCATGTTTGTGGTTATTGTGATGGATGTTTATGTATTTTCGAAACAAATGCTTCCAAATGTATTGGGGGCAGAATGAATAGTTTAGCATCTCTTGCTTTTCTGTTTGAGGATTTTGTAAAGAAGAGAGATGATGGACACTGGATTGCTATGCACAATTTTACTTGCAGCAAAGGACTTGTGGCACTTCCAGACTGGATTTAATGGAAGTGATGAAGATCTTGGCACATCACCTCCTTTGGGGAAGGCCCATGAAATTATGTCTCATTCTGACTGGACAGCAGTGGGCCTTTCACACAATCCAGGATCCCAAGACAAAAGTCCCACCAGTTGAGATCTGCCAGATAATCAAAGCCCATCAGCTTTATTGATTGGCAACAACACTAAGGAGGCATTAGTTGCATGCCTTCACAAAACCCATCACAAGCCAAGGATAGTCTTCTAGATATTTTAAAAACATACCAACAACAGAAATTTCCTGTTTGAAACAGAGATATCAGAATAAGTATCTTCCCCTTAGTCTAAAATCTGAAAAGTTTTCAAATACAGTGCACAATTTCAGATAAAAAAAACTCTGCAGTTGTATTAGCATTCCTGTTAATGAAAAATGAAGTAAAATACCTGGGTTTACGGGAACACTTGGGCGGTCTGTCGATTCTGGTGCTGCAGGTGGATTTGACATTGAAATCATCAGCTGCTCCTGTGTATGAGGCAGAGAGCGGAATTCTTCAACACTGAGAAGCAAACTAGGGTCACTTGCAATCTCTCTGAGTTGTGCTGAGTCTGCATTCCTGGTTCCAACAGCAAACATTGTTACTTCAGCTCGTTTCAGTGCATCCACAGATTGTTTGATATAATCTCTGGATCTCCCAGCAGTGATGAGCACCAGTAACTGAGGAACCCCTTCCTCTTTCCTACTTCCTGAAGATCTGATGAAGTGATTTCTATAAACATAGTCGAGTGCTGCTCCAGTGTTTAATGGCGTCCCACCTCTCAATCGGAGTCCTTTCACATGAGGCAGAATTTCATCTTCAGAAGAATAAGTGTTCAGATAGAATTCAGTTTCTGCGTAATTACTGAACTGTACCAGACCGACTCGCACTCTGTCTCTTCCAATATCGAGGTTTCCAATGATACTTGAGAGAAAGTCACGTACGAAAGTAAAATCTGCATTCCCAACATAGTCTGATCCATCAATAAGGAAAACAATGTCTCGTTTGCTCGCTAATTTTGGCTTTACTGCAAAGAAATACAGATTTTAATCTATTAGAATCATAGAGTCATAGAGATGTACGACATGGAAATAGACCCTTCGGTCCAACTCGTCCATGCCGACCAGAAATCCCAACCTAATCTAGTCCCACCTGCCAGCACCCGGCCCATATTTCTTGAAACCTTTATATTCATATACCAATCCAGATGCCTTTTAAATGTTTCAATTGTACTAGCCTTCAGCAATTCCTCTGGTAGCCCATTCCACACGCACCACCCTCTGCATGAAAAAGTTGCCCCTTAGGTCTCTTTTATATCTTTCCCCTCTCACCATAAATCTATACCCTCTAGTTCTGTACTCCCTACCCCAGGGAAATGACCTTTTCTATTTACACTATCCATGCCCCTAATGATTTTATAAACCTCTATAAGGTCACCCCGCAGCCTCTGATGCTCCAGGGAAAACAGCCCCAGCCTGTTCAGCCTCTCCCTATAGCTCAAATCCTCCAACCCTGGCGACATCCTTGTAAATCTCTTCTGAACCCTTTCAAGTTTCATAACATCCTTCCGATAGGAAGGAGACCAGAATTGCACGCAATATTCCAAAAGTGGCCTAACCAATGTTCTGTACAGCTGCAACATAACCTCCCAACTCCTGTACTCAATACTCTGACCAATAAAGGAAAGCATACCAAATGCCTTCTTCACTATCCTATCTACCTGCGACTCCACTTTTAAGGAGTAATGAACCTTTACTCCAAGGTCTCTTTGATCAGCAACACTCTCTAGCACCTTACCATTAAGTGTATAAGTCCTGCTAAGATTTGCTTTCCCAAAATACAGCACCTCACATTTCTCTAAATTAAACTCCATCTGCCACTCCTCAGCCTATTGGCCCATTTGATCAAGATCCCATTATAATTCGAGGTAATCTTTGCTGTCCACTACACCTCCAATTTTGGTGTCATCTACACCTCTTATGGCATAACTACTCCTCTTATGCTCACATCCAAATCATTTATATAAATGATGAAAAGTAGAGGGCCCAGCACCGATTCTTGTGGCACTCGACTGGTCACAGGCCTCCAGTCTGAAAAACAACCCTCCACCACCACCACCTTCTGTCTTTTACCTTTGAGCCAGTTCTGTACCAAATGGCTTGTTCTCCTTGTGGTTCCTGTGATCTAACCTTGCTAATCAGTCTCCCATTTGGAATCTTGTCGAACACCTTCCTAAAGTCCATATAGATCATGTCCACTGCTCTGCTCTCATCAATCCTCTTTGTTACTTCTTCAAAACCTCAATCACGTCTGTGAGACATGATTTCCCACACACAAAGCCATATTGACTATCACTAGTCATTCCTTGCCTTTCCAAATACATGTACATCCTGTCCCTCAGGATTGCCTCCAACATCTTGCCCACCAGCGACATCAGGCTCACTGGTTCCCTGGCTTGTCCTTACCACCTTTCTTAGATAGTGGCACCGCATTAGCCAAACTCCGGTCTTTCGGCACCTCACCTGTGACTATCGCTGATAGAAATATCTCAGCAAGGGGCCCAACAATCACTTCCCTAGCATCCCACAGAATTCTAGGGTACACCTGATCAGGTCTTGGGGATTTATCCATTTTTCAAGACAACCAACATTTCCTCCTCTGTAATATGGACATTTTTCAATATATCACCATCTATTTCCCTACATTCTATATCTTCCATGTCGTTTTCCACAGTAAACACTGAGGCAAAATACTCATTTAGTATCTCCTCCATCTCCTGCAGGTCCTCACAAAGGCTGCCTTGCTGATCGTTGAGTAAGCCCTATTCTCTCCCTAGTTGTAAATAACCGTCAATGGACTCTATACCGCTATAGACATGAAACTCTGATTTTTCAAAGTATTAAATAAGATTGTAAGTATGCAGCTATCTTAAAGGAACCCTTGAGTTGCAAAGAAGTTTCTAAAACATCAAAAACTTTACTCACATTCTAAATAACGTTTCCCCTCCTGATTTGTTTTTTTCACTGTAGATTTTGCATACTTTTTCACTTTAAGATGTTGCCTAAAACTCCAAAAATTCTGTATTGACAGAGACTCTAATTTCATCAACTGGAAACTCAAATAATTGTAGCAGTGACATAGCTGTACACCACTGAGGTGTATCAATATTAAGTGTAGTCATTCCCTAATGCAGCCGGGCTGTTCAGGCTACCAGTCTACTATTTATGATATTAACACGGACATCTACTACAAACCAACCGACTCACACAGCTACCTGGACTACACCTCCTCCCATCCTGCCCCCTGTAAAAACGCCATCCCATTCTCCCAATTCCTTCGACTCCGCCGCATCTGCTCCCAGGAGGACCAGTTCCAAAAACGCACATCCCAGATGGCCTCCTTCTTCAAGGACCGCAATTTCCCCCCGACGTGGTCGACGATGCCCTCCACCGCATCTCTTCCACTTCCCGATCCTCCGCCCTTGAACCCCGCCCCTCCAACCGCCACCAGGACAGAACCCCACTGGTCCTCACCTACCACCCCACTAACCTCCATGTACAGCGCATCATCCGCCGCCATTTCCGCCACCTCCAAACGGACCCCACCACCAAGGATATATTTCCCTCCCCTCCCCTATCAGCATT
The DNA here is from genome assembly GCF_037043375.1 of Chiloscyllium plagiosum. Taxonomy (NCBI): domain Eukaryota; kingdom Metazoa; phylum Chordata; class Chondrichthyes; order Orectolobiformes; family Hemiscylliidae; genus Chiloscyllium; species Chiloscyllium plagiosum. The sequence goes on along the minus strand of NW_028270145.1, from coordinate 14,596,827 downwards.
CCGTAAAGACCACTCCCTCCGTGACTCCCTCGTCAGATCCACACCCCCCACCAACCCAACCTCCACTCCCGGCACCTTCCCCTGCAACCGCAGGAGGTGCAAGACTTGCGCCCACACCTCCCCCCTCACCTCCCTCCAAGGCCCCAAAGGAAACTTCCATATCCGCCACAGATTCACCTGTACCTCCACACATATCATCTATTGCATCCTTTGCACCCGATGTGGCCTCCTCTATATTGGGGAGACAGGCCGCCTACTTGCGGAGCATTTCAGAGAACACCTCTGGGACACCCGGACCAACCAACCCAACCACCCTGTAGCTCAACATTTCAATTCCCCCTCCCACTCCACCAAGGATATGCAGGTCTTTGGACTCCTCCATCGTCAGACCACAGCGAAACGACGGTTGGAGGAAGAACGCCTCATCTTCCGGCTAGGAACCCTCCAACCACAAGGGATGAACTCGGATTTCACCAGTTTCCTCATTTCCCCTCCCCCCAGCCTGTCTCAGTCAAATCCATCAAATTCAGCACCGCCTTCCTAACCTGCAATCTTCTTCCCGACCTCTCCGCCCCCACCCCAGTCTGACCTATCACCCTCACCTTGACCTCTTTCCACCTATCACATTTCCGACGCCCCTCCCCCAAGTCCCTCCTCCCTATCTTTTATCTTAGCCTGCTGGACCAACTTCCCTCATTCCTGAAGAAGGGCTAATGCCCGAAACGTCGATTCTCCTGTTCCCTAGATGCTGCCTGACCTGCTGCGCTTTTCCAGCAACACATTTCCATCTCTGATCTCCAGCATCTGCAGACCTCACTTTCTCCTACTATTTATGATAATGGTATGTATAGAATATGAAGAGATTTGTCATGTTTCTCTATGTATCCTGACACCCATTTCAAAATCCCACCAAACACATTCTACTCTTCCATCTCACGCAGATATCAGACTGTTCATCCAACATCCAAGTTGAGATGAGCAGAGATTTGCTAATGTTTTGAAGATTGAAGTTAAAAATCAGATTACTAGCTACCTGACAAGCAAGCAGCACTCCAAAGGCTTGTACTTTGAAGTAAACCTGTTGGACTCTAACCTGTGATTTTTAACTTTGTGCACCCCAGTCCAACACAAGCAACTCCACATCCTGAAGATTGGAGGCATTGTCTTCCGATGCCATCACAAACTCCATTTCCTGTCTACTGAGTCCCTGCAACTTTCTGAGGTTGAAGCAGCGTGCTTGTAAGAGGAGTGACACATTAACCTCCCATTTCATATCCATGCTATTACTAAGACATCGATCTGCATTTCCATAATATACCCCAACTTCAGCCTTGCACCACCTCATCTACTTAAACTCTAAATCATGTTTCTGTTATTTCAAGACTTTGCTATTCCAATGCACCCAGCCTCAATAAACTTTAGATCATTCAAATCTCTGCTGACAAATCCTATTCACCCATTATCCTGCTGACTTACATTCACTTCTGGTTATAACCATACTTAGATTTTCAAAATCTAATCCCTCCATGACTTCATCTTCTTTATCTCTGTAATTTTATGGTATCTGTCCTTTTCTAATTCTAGTCTCTTAATCACTGTCAGTTTTAATTGTTCCAGCATTGGCAGCTATGCCTTCTGCAACTAAGGCTCAGTGTTCAGGAATTCTATCCTGCATTTCGTATATCCCTCTTTTCTATTTTAAAACATGAGAAACCATGTCTGTTTAATCTAATATTTCCTATTATGGATTTGTATTGATTTTTGCTTTATGACAATCCTTTGAATAATCTTGACACATGAATTTTAAAGGCATTATATCAATATAAGCTAAGATTGTTCATGGGTTCTTCTGGCAAATGCAAATATTTAAATCATGCAAAAGCCCAATCCGGTAATCACCTTCATTTCTTGACATCGGCTGTTTCCAGTCTCTCCCTGATGTGGCATATTCATACATTTATTACCTTCTGAGTGCCTAGGTAAATGTAAACTGAGCCCATGATACATGCATGCAGTAACACCCCCACTACACCACTAGAACACTCATGATCCCTCATAGAATTACTTTCAACCCTGAACTGTGTTAAAAACACTGCCTTGCTGTTTAAAATACTAATAAGAAATACTGTTGAACAAATTACTTGCGATTTAAATAACCGAGGTGCAGAAAGGTTTAATCCCCCTACTCATGATGACATGAATCAACCCTCCCCCCCAAAATGCTGAAGCTTTAAAGCATTTTAATGTTTAGCAAAACTAGGCTGTTCTTTATAGGTTGAAGTTTCCATGGAGGTCTATGAGTTCTGAACACAGTGTTGGTTGATAGGATGGCAATGCAGGAACTGAGCATGACTTTCAACAAGTCAAAAGTCAGATTAAGCTAATTATGAAGACAGTGGTTTTGCCGAAAGTGTGACAACCCGAAGAGAAACAGCTGGAAGATGTACCAATAATAGAGTAAAGGTTTCCTGCAACATTGGCCCCAGAAATCTCTGACAGACTACATTCGCATGAAAATATTTGTGTTTTAAATCATTACCTTTTGGGTAATGTCACATGAATATGTTTATCATGCACTAATATTACTAACAAGGCAACAATAAGTGCTTAGAGAAAATTAATTGAGATACCTTCATTAATGGTGACCATTGGCTTTTCAGTAGTTTGTGGTAAGGCCGGCAGTGTAGATAATTGTGTCAGCACCTGACTCTGTATGTCTGATAGAGAGCGAAATTCCTTTAAATTGAAGGCCAAGTTGGGGTCACTCGAAATTTCTTTTAACTGTGCTGGGTTTGCTCTCTTGGCTCCTACAGTGAAGGTCTGTACAGCAGCTCGCTTCAGGGCATCTGCCGATGGTTTGATATCATCTCTGGACTTAGCACCAGTGAACAACATCAAAATCTGAGGAACACCCTGCTCTTTCCTACTTCCTGCAGATTTTGTGAAGTGGTTTTTAAGGACATAGTCCAGTGCTGCCCCAGTGTTAACCACTCGACCACCTTTCGCACTTAGCCCTTTCACATGAGACAAGAGATCAGCTTTCGATGAGTAGCTGTTTAGGTAGGATTCCGTTTTCACATCATCACTGTACTGCACCACAGCTACTTGCACTGTGTCACTTCCAATGTCCAAGGTGCCTATTAATCTTGTGATGAATTCACGGATATTAATAAAATTAATATTTCCAACATACATTGATCCATCGATAAGGAAGACAATGTCTCTCCTGTTCACTTCTTGTGGCACAACTGGAAAGAATAAAAGATTGTAATTATTTAGCTCACATGAAATTGCTAGATATTCAAGAACAACAGTATGCATCATTGGAAGAGTGCACTGTGAGAATTTAATCAATTCTGCTTCACACAGTGCTGTCTATTATGGATGCACCCTACATTTCTAAAATTAGTTTAAGAAGGATTCTGAAAGAAGTTATTCTGGATTTAAAAAAGTTATGCATTTTTCTTTCTCAACAAATGCTGTCAAACCCGTTGAACTTGTTCTGTATTTTCTTTTCATTTTTCAGATACTCAGCATCTACAGTAGTTTGCTTTTATAAACTTTTTTAAAGTTGCTGCCCTGGAAGTTTATTTGCAGCCTTTATTTCGTTTTCCCCAATCATCTGTTCAGACTTGGTATTACACACCTCTGAAGCAGGTAGGACTTGAACCTGAGCTCCCAGTCATTATCGCTGCACCACAAGGGGACCTCTCCCATACTCAGGATATCATCATGGCTATTTGACTCTCATGCGCTTTTCTATTTTGCTGCTTCACAATACCAGGGGGAGCACTTTCTTCCCATTCTCTTATTCCCTGATCTCCTGCCACTACACACATCAGTAAAGCACAACTATAAGCACAAAGTGCATTATAATTCCTGTAATAAGCTAAGAGCATCCTTGCAGGCTACTAGGTTCCTCTTCTGACTCTAAAGTTCACTTCCAGAACTTTGATACAGATATTTGCCTGGAGTATTGGAAAGGACCATAAACAATTACTATAATAGTGGTCATGAATGCTGAGCTGCAATATACTGCCTTTTAGTGCTGGATTTCCATCGTGTGAGAGAGACTCTATGGAGATGTGATAAAATGCCGCCAGGACCCTTAAACCAGGAGCAACCAGTTTTCACCAATGCAGGTTATGGCTGTAGACTGGTTTGAGTTGTAAATCTGCGCTCCCTTCATTCCTAACCTTGTCCACTCCATTTGGAGATTGGCATATCCTGGTCCACCACAATTTTCATGGAGTCAGGCTCATGTTTAAAGGATTAATAAGGTCTTGATGCCAGGGACTATGGCATGGATGAGGTTACAATTTGAATAGTAATTTCAAAAAGTCTTACCTATGCCTCTGAGCTATGCTTCCCCACTAATTTCCCATGGACCCTCAATCATTCATTTATAGCATTCTGCTTTCGTTAAAAAGAAACTCATTTCACATCAAGCCAATAACAGTGTCAATCATCAAGTCCCTTTTAAATAACAATATCACAAACTGCAAGGTTTTGAGATCCATTAGCCTTGGAGACAATAGGGACTGCAGATGCTGGAGAAATCAGAGTTGATAAAGCATGGCATGAGAAAAGGCACAACAGAGCGAAATATTACCATATATACTCATGTAAGGGTCAATCTCATGTATAAGTAAACCCCTTATTTTTAGCCAAAAATATCTGGCATATTTCATTTACCTCGTGTGTAAGTCAATCCTAGTTTTTCAGGGGTATCTTCCTTACCATGAATTGTGTATTGTACAAATACCTCCAGCAGATGGCCTGACCACCTGCTGATATGCTTATTAACTTTTGTACATACGTGTAGACCTACATGTACTTTACGGTGCTGGTAACTGGAATACAGTACGACAGTACTGTTTTACCATAGCAAGCAGAATGGGGAGTTATTTTGTAGATAAATATTCAATAACGGCCATAATTCTTTTTCCTTTTGTTGTGTATTATTTTATATACAGTTCTGGCTTTGTTTGTCCAGTTTTTGACTCATGCCAAGCATGAATTTCATCCCCTCGAAAACATTACCTCGTATATAAGTCGGCCCTCTCATTTCAGCTTAAAAAAACAGTCTTCAAAATTCAACCTATACACAAGTATATACAGTATGTAATTGGCAGAGTAAATCTAAGATCCAGAGATGTCAATCAAACAATATTTTCCCTGGGGCTGTGCTGGTGCAGCCCTCCAATGGATGTGCAGATTGTCAGCCAAGCCTCTTTAATGCATCCTGGACATCCCATTTCAGGAGCATGGTTTTAATTGGTTAGGCTGTAAAGATACATGAGAATGGGATAAAAGCCATTTAAACATTTCACGGACTACATTTTTGTGCGTTTCAAATGTTCATATCTGTTGTTGAGTGAATTATATTTGTTTGCAAACACAGCCAAAGACAGGAGAATTGCAGTCTACTATCAGCTGTAATCCTTTAACATGACAGCAACTTCTATTTACCAATGTGACCTGAATGGTCAGTTCACAGAATTGTTCTGGTGCAAAGTGAGGCCATCTATCCCATTGTGTCTGTATCCAGTTGCTCCAGAATTGGAATCAAAATACTGTACGTGGGGAACATGTTCCAATAATTTGTTGCATCAACAATAAACTGAGATTAGAACATTTTTTATTCAGATTTGCAGTGTGAATGATTGACAAGATACATAGCAGCAACTCACCCAGGACCTTCGAAATGCATAACATCTAGAGAGCTAAGGACAGTGGATGCATCACCTCCTCCAAGACTCCCTCTCAGCCAAACACCCTGTTACTATTCCTGCATTGTTATTTGGTCAAAATCCTGGAACTCCTTCTACAACATCATCATGGGTAAACTTACTCCATACGGGCTGCAGCAGTTCAGGGAGGTGGCTCAGCACCACCTTCTCGAGAGCTTAGGGATCAGCAATAAATGCTGACTAAGCCAGCAATACCTACTTTACATGAAATGATAAGTTGAAAAACAAAAATTCCTTACAACAGCAAATGGGCAATTCAACTCTCATATACTACTAAGTATGTTTGTGTTATTCAAAAGCTTGTTCAACTCAACAATAAATGATTGTGCAAATGTGCATCATATCATTCTCTTCTAGGCTGCATAATGTTGTTGATGCTTAGGGTTAGGATTAGAATTCGGGATGCTAAGGTGCTGGAAAGTTAAGAGTGAATTGTCAGCTGACCAACAAATAATGGAGGAGCAGAAGAACTGTTGATATATTTTCAACACAACATGTGACATTTTTGCAGAAGGGAGAGCTATCTAAAGGAAAGAAAACATAGAGACAAGGACAATCACTGGACTGTATTGCTTCCTTGTGCAGTATGGTGACAAAACAAGCTTGACCTCCCAGGAAGCAGTGTGTGAAAAGGTCACGTCTCACCAAACAAATGTCAATGATGAATTGTGTCAAGACTTGGTCCCTAATATATTCTCTAGGGAGCAACAGGAGGCATTATCAGGACTTGTAAAGTGACTTATTCTTTTCCTTTCTCAGCAAGCTTCCTCCAAACAACAGCAGGAATTTTGGCACTGATTAGTATATATTTCATTATAGTCTTACCCTGATAAGATGCTTGTGCATACAATCTTTGAAGGGTTAGCCCAGTTGACATCATAATGGGAGTGGGTTTGCAGAGCTAATATATAATACTGCACAAGAAATTGCTTGCAAACTGCAATTAAATGCTAAATCAACCTGTTTTTACAACAATTTTAGATTATGTAGTAATCAATTAACTCAAAAACTTCACAGAAAAATCAGATTTTCAAACAAGTTGGCAGTATTGGCATAACACCCAATCCCTCTCTCTCTCTTAACAAATTAACAGTTGGCATCCAGCTTTTTTGTAAAAAACAAGATCATGGAATTCTCCATTCATAGAGTGAGAAAAAAAGTGCTCTTGTGAGGTCCTATTAGTTCCTGTGCAATTTCATTGGCAAATAACAATGTATGAGTATATGATACGAGACATGGTCTGTGATGACAAGATATTAAAGAGACCAAGGTATTGTATGTTAGGCAGTTGAGTTTATGGAGAATATTGATACCCACCTCACATTGAGACATTGGCCATGCAGGTCTCCATTCCCCACCTACTCCATATGAACAGCACGCCATGGTATATAGGATGAAGAAGCATAACAACATCTATATAGGTATTTGGCATGAGTTGAAATGACCTCAAGTTGGTGGGGGCATTCCTAATATCCACTAGTCTAGTGACAGATGTGGTTAGTAAAAAAGATATTTTGTTTAAAATTTCAGATCAAAACCGTAATTGAAAAATGCTATCTCATGACTTTCTGCTGACTGTGGAGGAAATGTAGCAAAGACTTTCAATGAGAGGAATCGGTTCCTCAGGTAATGTATTAACCTTTAGACGGCATGTGTTTTCTATTGTTTGTAATTTCTGGTGATCATTCAATTTTGAAATGAAATCAGAATTTGACCTTAGTTGTTAATCTTAAGAGAAAGGCTGCAGTTGCTATTGGTGAGAGGGGAGTAAAAAGATAAATAAGTGATTTGGCAAGCAGTTGTATTGTGTTGAAATATGGCATACAATCCAAAAATTCTGAAAAACACACTTTTAGTGCCCTCATTCTCATCAGAATAGATTAAATTATTCCATGTTGGACGTATACTTCAGTGCTCTACACAGTATCCTATGCACTGCTTTGTTAAAGCAATGACATTGGCAGTGGTAATGCAGCATGTATTTAGAATTTAGACCATAAAATAATTTGGTGGAAACATGCATAGTTTGGAACCCCAATTTTGGTGACATCAGCCCTGCAATATAAAACATGCTCTTTTACTTCTTCTTATATAATTTTGACAAAACCATATGTAATTGCTAAACAATTATACCTTGAGTAGGAGGGATTGGTTCCTCTTCAGTAGGAGGGATTGGTTCCTCCTCAGTAGGAGGGATTGGTTCCTCCTCAATAGGAGGGATTGGTTCCTCCTCAATAGGAGGGATTGGTTCCTTCTCAGCAGGAGGGATTGGTTCCTCAATCACAGACACAACTCCAACTTTAGAGAATAACCCTTGTTGAATGGTTTCCAACTCTTTGAAGTCTCCCAGTCTGAAAGCAGAGTCAGGATGAGACACTATCTGTTGCAGTTCTGTTGTATCGGCATACTTGGCACCAATAGCAATGGACATGATACCAGCCTGTTTCATTGCATCTGCTGCCTGTCCAACATCATCTTTGGATTTCCCAGCAGTGATGAGCACCAGGATTTGTGAAGCTCCAGCAAGGCCTCTGCTCCCTGCAGATGGACTGAAGACATTCCTCGTGACATAGTCTAGTGCAGCACCGGTGTTGAGGGGTCTCCCTCTTTTCAGTCTCAGCTTTTTAATTATATCTAAAACTGCATTTTTAGTTGAATGAGTGTTGAGGGCAAATTCAAGTCTTGGGCCGGAACTGTATTGTACCACAGCCACTTGATCTCTGTCAGGTCCGATATCGAGCTCCTGGATTATGTTACTGAGAAACTCACGGACTTGAACAAATGATCTTCCCATCCCAGGAGAGCCATCAATTAGGAAGACGATATCTCTCTTTCTGACTGCAGGAACTGAATAAATTTAAAGTAGGTTTAGTATATATAAGGAAAATATAGAGATGTACATTGAGGAAATACTAGGTGAATAATAATCTGCACCTTACCCTTATTAGAATCTTAGGCTGTTATTTTGAGATCATAACATTATATCATACAAATATTAATTGCTTATGAGTAACTAAAGTATTGACCTATTTATGTGGTTCCTTGCATTGATAGTAATCTGTAAATAATAATCAGTGGATTCCTGCCCATTTTAAAACATTAAAGAACATAAGAAATGGGAACAGGAGTAGGCCATCTGACCCATCGAGTCTGCTCTACCATTCAATAAGATCATAACTGAACTTTTTGTGGACTCAGACCCACTTACCATCCACTCACCTTAACCCTTATTTCCTTTACTGTTCAAAAATCCATCTATCTTTGCCTTAAAAACATTCAACCAGGTAGCCTCAACTGCTTCACTGGGCAGGGAATTCCACAGATACACAATTCTTTGGTTGAAGAAGTTCTTCCTCAACTCAGTCCTAAACCTGCTCCCCCTTATTTTGAGGCTATGCCGCTTAGTTCTAATTTTATCAGCCAGAGGAAACCCTGCTTCGATCTTATGTATTTCCCTCATGATTGTATATATTTTTGTAAGATCCCCCCTCATTCTTCGAAATTCCAATGTGTAAGATCCCAGTCTACTCAATCGCTCCCCATAAGACAAACCCCTCAACTCCAGAATCAACTGAGTGAAGCTCCTCTGTGTCCTATGCCAGTACTTCCTTTCTCACCTAAGACCAAAACTGTACACAGTATTCCAGATATGGCCTTACCAGTGCCCTATAAAGCTGCAGCATAACCTTCCTATTTTTAAACTCTGTCCCTCTCACAATGAAGGGGACAAAACTCCATTTGTCTTCTTAATTACCTGTTACACCTGCAAATCAACTTTTTATGATTCGTGCACAAGGACACCCAGGTCCTTCTGCACAGCAGCGTGCTGCAATTTTTCACCATTTAGTAATAGGCTGTTTTGCTGTTATTCCTATCAAAATGGATGACCTCACATTTACCAACATTGTACTTCATCTGCCAGCCCATTGCCTACTCACTTAACCTATCTATCTCCCTCTGCAGACATTCAGTGTCCTCTGCACACTTTGTTCTACAAGAGAGAGTGACTTCCCATGTATAGGTTCACAATCTTTCTGCTATCATTTCCAAAGTGGATTTGGAAGAGTCAAATATTAATTGAATGATATATGCAAATGTGGATGCCTTGGCCTTAAATTTCCAATAAGTTTGTCCTGACATCTCAGTACAGATACACATTCCTTTATCCAAAATCCTTCGGGCCAGTTATTGTTTGGATTTCAGAATTTTTCAGATTTCAGAATAAATGACATTTTCACAGTGAAATTTTTTAAAAATTACTTAACAGCAGCACTTGTACTACTTACAAGTGTAAGTAGTACAAGTGCTGAGACACAATTGACACCTGCTAGTGCTGGGCCATGCCGCCACATCACATCTGAGTGACATGGGTTGAGTGTGTGTGGAGTTGGGTCACCTGTTCTCCCACCAAACAACCTTGTTATACAGAAAAAAAACTTCACAAAATAACTTTGGATTTTGGAACCTTACGGATTTCAGAATTTTGGATAAAGTATTATGTACCTGTATAAGGTAGGCAATAGAACACTCCATTCTTGGAGATACTAAAGGATAGCCAGTGTGGATTGGTAAAATGCACTTTATACAATTCAATGCATTTCTTTGAGGATGTAATGGTTTTGTACCCATGACATATAAACTATAGAACTGTTGTGCTTGATATTTTTGAACATAATGCAACTGGACCTTTGTACATACAAACAAGCCATAATAAAGACCAGTGAACCCATTACACCTTTTACTAATAATCTGTGTGCCTGAGAATTAGTTCACTGCAACTGTCCTTGAAGTTGTTCACCAAGAGGGACTCATCATGAATCCTCTGGTGAAGAGAATTGATGGAGAGTTACTGAAAAGCGTGCCACAAACTAGCAGCATTGGATTAAACTTTCAAATATCTGTTATCATGGTCAGTGACTCACTGTTCATGGTGGTGAGCCAGTATTCCATTTCTTTCATATTGAGATCATCCTTAATTCTGAGCATCCTAGAGTCAGACAACAAGTCATTGAACCTAGACCCAATATCCTACTACTATCCCTCTAGTCTTCTGTGCTACTTTTGACAGACATTGGAATAAGAATGTAAAACAGTTATACATTTACAAAATCCATAATATTTCAGATGTATATGAAAAAAGGATAATTTAGGTACCTTCTGTAGTAGGAATGGGTTCCTCCTCAGGTTTTATTGTTTGTTCTTCAATTATTATTGTTGGAACTGCCAATGTGGTCAGTGGTATTATCATCTGATTCAGTAAGTCTGGCAGAGAGTGGAAATCATTTACGCTGAAGATCAAACTTGGGTCAATTGCCATCTCTTCTAACTGGGCTGGATCTGTGTGCCTGACTCCAACAGCAAAGGTCATTACTGCAGCTCGTTTCAATGCATCTGATGGTGCTTCCACATCATCATCCGATCTTCCACTAGTAACAAGTATCAAAAACTGAGGGATGTTTTCTTTTATTCGACTTCCTGCAGAACTAGTGAAATAGTATTTACTGGCAAAATCCAATGCTGAACCAGTGTTGACCGTTGCCCCCCCTCTCAATGTGAAGCTTCTGATATGAGACAGAAGGTCAGCTTCCGAAGGGTATGTGTTTAGATAGAATTCAGCTTCGGTGTCGTCACTGTACTGTGCCAGACCTACTCGCACCCTGTCACTTCCAATGTCCAAGTTTCGAATTATTCTTGTGATGAAGTCCTTGACGTAAGGTAAATTGGTGTTTCCAACATTGTCTGATCCATCGATAAGGAAGACAACATCTCTCTCACTCATTTCCCTTCGTACAACTGGAACTAAAAATAGACACCAGGTCAGACAAAATATTTCAATGTGAAATAAAACCTGGTAAATCTGTCCTAACAAAGTTTCCTGAATTCTACAACTAATAGAACTTTAATAACTGACGTCCCCTGTAGGCTTCTCCAGCATACCGGGGAGAGCTGTGTCGAACTAAATCCATTAATCACAAAGAGAATGTGTTTTAAGTTACAGACCTGAGGAAAACTTACACTACATTTTGAAAAGGAAACTATGACTAATGCTATAGTCACAGGTTTCTGGTATATTTCCAAACAGGCCTGGTAAAATCCAGAGAATGGAGCTATGAGATGTAACTAAGCTCAATATGAGAAACATTTTCACACATGTCCAAACTATAAAGTGTTCTGAGATTTTTTAAACTGCTTAAACACTGATTGTGAGTGTCCTCACAACAGCACATGCTCCTGCTGACTGTCTAATATTCACATTAAATATGCATTTGTTGGAATGGTATTTGCTAAGCCAACAGCCTTTAAACCTTCAAACCTGTCATGTCTTGGATATAACCATCCTTTTTCCTAATTTCAGGATAGGTTAAATCTGAAAAAGCAAAGTTTAGTAATTGACTCAAGTCACAGGGAAATGTGAGGTGGAATGTTTTTATCCAGTGAATGATTTTGGTTTGGAATTTTCTCCTCATTCGCATGATGGAGGTGGAGGCAATTGCATACTTCAAAATGAACTTAAAAGAGCTACGGAGTAAAATAAGAGAATGAAACTGACTGGATTGCTGCATGGAGAGTCGACATATCCTTGATGGGCTGAATGGCCTTCACCTGTAGTGGAAATGACTCCATGGTGGGAAAAAGATTAATATTTTGCAAAAGCAGATGTTGAGACAAAGAGAGAGGTGAACGGCTAAGTCACATCTCTTTGTTCTAATATGAAAGAGTTATATTCATGCCTATCATCATTAACAAAATTATGCCATGTTAGGGAGTATACGATGCATTCCTGTACTAATGTACTGACACGGCAGTGGGGTATGCACTCATTATGTAATCAATGAAGTGATTTGAAAGTACAAAGTGCAGATTGCATCACCTTAGTCTTTGTGACATCCCTCTAACAATTAGAAAAATGTTCTTTAGTTTCTCTTCCGTAGCTTTGAGTTTGTTTTAATTCACTCATGGTGTGTGGGCATCTCTGACTGGGCCTTCATTTATTTGCCCTTGAGAAGCTGGTGGTGAGATACCTACTTGAACCACTGCACTCCATGTGTTGTAGGTAGACCCACATGTTGTTAAAAAGGGAGTTTCAAGATTTTGGACCAGCAACACTGAAGGATTGGCGATATATTTCCAGGTAAAAACAATGACTGCAGATGCTGGAAACCAGATTCTGGATCAGTGGTGCTGGAAGAGCACAGCAATTCAGGCAGCATCCGACGGGCAGCAAAATTGACGTTTTGGGCAAAAGCCCTTCATCAGGAATAAAGGCAGAGAGCCTGAAGCGTGGAGAGATAAGCTAGAGGAGGGTGGGGGTGGGGAGAAAGTAGCATAGAGTACAATGGATGAGTGGGGGAGGAGATGAAGGTGATAGGTCAGGGAGGAGAGGGTGGAGTGGATAGGTGGAAAAGGAGCTAGGCAGGTCGGACAAGTCCGGACAAGTCAAGGGGACAGTGCGGAGCTGGAAGTTTGAAACTAGGATGAGGTGGGGGAAGGGGAAATGAGGAAGCTGTTGAAGTCCACATTGATGCCCTGGGATTGAAGTGTTCCGAGGCGGAAGATGAGGCGTTCTTCCTCCAGGCGTCTGGTGGTGAGGGAGTGGCGGTGAAGGAGGCCCAGGACCTCCATGTCCTCGGCAGAGTGGGAGGGGGAGTTGAAATGTTGGGCCACGGGGTGGTTTGGTTGATTGGTGCGGGTGTCTCGGAGATGTTCCCTAAAGCGCTCTGCTAGGAGGCGCCCAGTCTCCCCAATGTAGAGGAGACCGCATCGGGAGCAACGGATACAATAAATGATATTAGTGGATGTGCAGGTAAAACTTTGATGGATGTGGAAGGCTCCTTTAGGGCCTTGGATAGAGGTGAGGGAGGAGGTGTGGGCGCAGTTCCTGCGGTGGCAGGGGAAGGTGCCAGGATGGGAGGGTGGGTTGTAGGAGGGCGTGGACCTGACCAGGTAGTCACAGAGGGAACGGTCTTTGCAGAAGGCGAAAGGGGTGGGGAGGGAAATATATCCCTGGTGGTGGGGTCTTTTTGGAGGTGGCAGAAATGTCGGCGGATGATTTGGTTTATGCAAAGGTTTGTAGGGTGGAAGGTGAGCACCAGGGGCGTTCTGTCCTTGTTACGGTTGGAGGGGTGGGGTCTGAGGGCGGAGGTGCGGGATGTGGACGAGATGCGCTGGAGGGCATCTTTAACCAAGTGGGAAGGGAAATTGCGGTCTCTAAAGAAGGAGGCCATCTGGTGTGTTCTATGGTGGAACTGGTCCTCCTGGGAGCAGATACGGCGGAGGCGGAGGAATTGGGAATACGGGATGGCATTTTTGCAAGAGATAGGGTGGGAAGAGGTGTAATCCAGGTAGCTGTGGGAATCGGTGGGTGTGTAAAAAATGTCAGTGTCAAGTCGGTCGTCACTAATGGAGATGGAGAGGTCCAGGAAGGGGAGGGAGGTGTCAGAGATGGTCCAGGTAAATTTAAGGTCAGGGTGGAATGTGTTGGTGAAGTTGATGAATTGCTCAACCTCCTCGCGGGAGCAAGAGGTGGCGCCAATGCAGTCATCAATGTAGCGGAGGAAGAGGTGGGGGGTGGTGCCGGTGTAATTACGGAAGATCAACTGTTCTACGTAGCCAACAAAGAGACAGGCATAGCTGGGGCCCATACGTGTGCCCATGGCTACCCCTTTGGTCTGGAGGAAGTGGGAGGATTCAAAGAAGAAATTGTTAAGGGTGAGGACCAGTTCGGCCAAACGAATGAGAGTGTCGGTGGAAGAGTACTGTTGGGGACGTCTGGAGAGAAAAAAACGGAGGGCTTGGAGACCCTGGTCATGGCGGATGGAGGTGTAGAGGGATTGGATATCCATGGTGAAGATGAGGCATTGGGGGCCAGGGAAACGGAAGTCTTGGAGGAGGTGGAGGGCGTGGGTGGTGTCTCGAATGTATGTGGGGAGTTCCTGGACTGGGGGGGATAGGACAGTGTCGAGGTATGTAGAGATGAGTTCAGTGGGGCAGGAGCATGCTGAGACAATGGGTCGGCCAGGGTGGTCAGGCTTGTGGATCTTGGGAAGGAGGTAGAACCGGGCAGTGCGGGGTTCCCGGACTATGAGATTGGAAGCTGTGGGTGGGAGATCTCCTGAGGTGATGAGGTTCTGTGTGGTCTGGGAGATGATGGTTTGGTGATGGGGGGTGGGGTCATGGTCGAGGAGGCAGTAGGAAGAGGTGTCCTCGAGTTGGCGTTTGGCTTCAGCGGTGTAGAGGTCAGTGCGCCAGACTACCACTGCGCCCCCTTTATTCACTGGCTTAATGGTGAGGTTGGGATTAGAGCAGAGGGATTGGAGGGCTGCGTGTTGTGAGGGTGAGAGGTTGGAGTGGGGGAGGGGAGTCGACAGGTTGAGGCGGTTAATGTCCCGGCGGCAGTTGGAAATGAAGAGGTCGAGGGCAGGTAATAGGCCAGCGCAGGGTGTCCAGGTGGATGCAGTGTGTTGGAGGTGGGCGAAGGGGTCCTTGGAAGGTGGGCAGGAGTCCTGATTGTGAAAGTAAGCTCGGAGGCGGAGGTGACGGAAGAAGTGTTCGATGTCATGGTGTGTACTAAATTCATTGATGTGTGGACGGAGGGGGATGAATGTGAGTCCTTTGCTGAGGACTGATCGTTCGTCCTCAGTGAGTGGGAGGTCTGGAGGGATGGTGAAAACTCGGCAGGGCTGAGAGCTGGGATCTGGTGTGGGTGTGGAGCTGGGAGTGGAATCGGAGCCAGTACCTGGAGTGGGTGTGATGGTGGGGGGAATGGGGGTGGAGGCATGAGCAGGGGTAGTGCTCCCCTCGGGGTTCTGGGGGGTGGGGATAGTGACAGTGGGGTCTGTGGGGATATATTTCCAGGTCAGGGTGGAAAGTGACTTGGACGGGAACTTGCTGTTGGGGGTGTAGACTGAACCATTCATCGTTTGCCAAAAAAGAATTACCTTCAGTTGGAGGAGCTGGCTCATCAACCACAAATGTTGCTCTAACTTTAGACAATAACTCTTGTTGAATAGTTTTCAATTCATCAAACTCTCCCAGTTTCAAAGCAGAGTCAGGATTAGACACTATCTCTTGTAGTTCTGCTGCATCTGCATGCTTGGCTCCAATAGCAATGGGCACGATACCAGCCTGTTTCATTGTATCTGCAGCCTGTCTAAAATCATCTTTGGATTTCCCAGCAGTGATGAGCACCAGGATTTGTGAAGCTCCAGCATCTCCTCTGCTCCCTGCGGATGGACTGAAGACATTCCTTGTGACATAGTCCAGGGCAGCACCGGTATTGAGGGGTCGCCCTGTTTTCAGTCTCAGCTTTTTTACTACATCCAAAATCGCATTTTTTGATGAATGAGTATTGAGGCCAAATTCAAGTCTTGGGCCGGAACTGTATTGTACCACAGCAACCTGATCTCTGTCAGGTCCGATATCGAGCTCCTGGATTATGTTACTGAGAAACTCACGAACATGAACAAGTGATCTCCCCATCCCAGGAGAGCCATCGATTAGGAAAACGATATCTCTCTTCATGATTGGTGAAGCTGAATATAAATATAAACATGTAAGATCAGTGTGCATCTATAACTTTATCATGTCACGGTCCATATGGAAATTTCCAACGATAACATGCTTTTTTTTTAACTGGGTACATATGGGTTTCCTGTTCTCTATTTCCATTTCAGCACTTATTTTCACCATTACCTTGCTCCTATAATAACATCTGTGCCATTACCTTCTCAGCATCCTTTACCCTACTCCATCTCTTTAATGTTCATCCTTGTCCTCGCCTCTTCCCTTCCTAACCCCATCTCTTCATCTCTAGTCTATCAACTCAATCATTACATTCATTTCCAATATTGCTGACAGCCCAATCCACCTAAAATCTGTGTCCCTGTTGAAACATTTTATTTCAGGTAAGTAGGAAAAGATAAGCTTCCTTCTCATTCATTTCATCCCCCTGTTCCCCTCATTCTTCCAATTCCCTGTAAAGGAATTATGTTGACAAAATAAAGCTTGCTTTTTCTTTGGGAGGCATTTAAAATAGGATGGAGAAAGCTTCCTTTTTTTTAATAGAATCCCTACAGTGTCGAAACAGGCCCTTCAGCCCAACAAATCCACACCAACCCTCTGAAGAGTACCCCACCCAATCATTCCCCATTCATCCAACCTACACACCTTTGAACACTGTGGGCAAGTTAGCACGGCCAAGTCACCTAACCTGCACATCTTTGGATTGTGGGAGGAAACCCATACAGACACAAGGAGAATGTGCAAACTCCACACAGACAGTCACCTGAGGCTGAAATCGAACCCAGGTCTCTGGCATTATGAGGCAACATTGCTGACCGCTGAGCCACCCTGTTATTTGACGGTTCCGTCTCTGACTCTTTTCTCACTCTTTCGGTGTCAGAGGCAAGAAACATCAGCAATTAGAAAGTTTTCTTTTCAACAAAACACAATTAGAATTGTTGAGTTTGCTTCAATATTCAGCACTTTTTGAAAAAAATAGACACAACTTTGGATGAGCTAAGACACTGGCTCGAGTTTTCCCTATCAGGCGGGATCTACTTCTGGTGTCTGTGCGGTGGGAAAATCTTAGAAAACTACTCAGGTTAGAATCCCAATGTCATCCTGGCCTTCGTCTGGCTTTTCCATTAATAATTTATGAGTACTGCAGGAAGCCCCTGTGATTCCGATGGGAAAGCAATTGAAGTGATTTAAGAAGCAATTTATAAACGTTTGAACCGTGAATAAGTTAACTCCCAACAATGCACAGCTTCTTCAACTTTGCACGTGAAGATCACAAACATCACTTTGTGCACCTTAAAGAGTATCTTCAGTGGAACTGACAGGTTGGGAAGGCTCTGACCAGCTGCATTAAAAAACACACACGAACATAGAATATTGACGCAGGAAGAGGTCATTTAGTCTTTCAAGGCTGCTCTGCCATTCAATATGATCATGGCTGATTATCCAACTCTGTACTCTGTTCCTGATTTCTCTCTATACCTTTTCATTGAGTCATTGAGATGTACAGCATGGAAATAGACTCTTCATGCTGACCAGGTATCTTAAATTTATTGTGTCTCATTTGCCAGCACTTGGCCCATATCCCTGTAAACCCTTCCTATTCATGTATCCATCCAGATGCCTTTTAAATGTTGTAATTGTACCAGCCTCCACCACTTCCTCTGGCAGCTCATTATATACATACATGCACCACACTCTGTGTGTAAAAGCAGCCCCTTAGGTCCCTTTTAAATCTTTCCCCTTCGCAACCTCAACCTTTGCCATCTCGTTCTGCTCTCCCCCACCCCGGGAAAAAGACCTTGTCTATTTATCCTATCCATGCCCCTCATGACTTTATAATCCTCTAAGGTCACCCCTTCAGCCTCCAATGCTCCAGGAAAAACAGCCCCAGCCTATTCAGTCTCTCCTTATAGCTCAAGCCCCCCTACCCTGGCAACAGCCTTGTAAATCTTTTCTGAACGGTTTCAAGTTTCATAATATCCTTCCGATAGCTGGGAGACCAGAATTACATACAGTATTCCAAAAGTGGCCAAACCAATGCTCTATGTAGCAGCAACATGACCTCCCAACTCCTATACTCAGTGCTCTGACCAATAAAGGCAAGCATACCAAACGTCTTCTTCGCTATCCTGTTTACCTGCAACTCCACTTTCAAGGAACTATGGACCTGCACTTCAAGGTCTCTTTGTTCAAAAACACTCCCAAGATCCTTCCACCTGAGAACATTCTTGAAAGTCTTCAATGTTTTAGCCTCAACAGTTTGAGTGCTTGCCACAACTGTTCATATATTAATACATTTATACTCCAAGTAGTGCTATCATTGATTGTCGGGCGAGAGCACCTTCTTCTTGGAAGACACTGCACCTGCCCAGGACTTTTTTCACTTTCACTTTCATTTCACTGCTGCTAGCCTTCAGCACAGCATAGGAGCCATTTCTGCAGTTCTAACTGCTAAGGGGCAAGAGCATAGACCACACCACTGTCAACCATGTCAGCAACAGCAACACAGACCACACCAACATCTCTTCAGATGCATACCTTCAATTGGGGAAATGGGTGAAACCTTGAGTATCAGCTTAATGAAGTAAGGTCACCAACATAGTGTCTCTAGTCAAAGGATCAGCTCTGTTGAGATCTCTTAACATTAGTACCTCTGATGGTTCATGAAGATCACCACAGTTTTCCGGAGTAACAGCTCCTTCCCCAGTGGAGCAGTTGGACATTTAGTGGCTGTAGCTGATAAAGTACCTGTCAATAGAAGACCATTTCCCAGGGTCTCTGACTTTTGCCAATTGTGTGCTGTCTTCTCCTCAGGAGGAGAGAAAGCAGAGAGAGCTCAGAAGTCATCATGCCAGTGCTAAGAGGAAAAATGAGTACCATTTGTGGAGCTGGAATGTGAGGAATGTATGCAAGAGGACAATAGGATGAGGGAAAGTCTGTCCATTGACGGATCTGGAGATGTGAGGTGCCTGCACAGACAGGAATGAACAGAACTTGAGGCTGCAATGCTGCACAGGAGAATTCTGGGGAAGTGCAAGAATAGGGTTTGGTCCTAACATTGTTATACCGCTCACTGTGATACCCTCTAACTCCTGGGTTCAGGAGTTGTCTCCAAGTTGAAGACAGCACACTCCTTTGGCTAGATTCATCCACAACTGGTCAGCTTGAGGATATTGCCTTATGTTCTGTTATTCAAACATGGGAGGTGGTCCTCCTGGCAGGGCCACCACTTGTTGCCATCCTTAGTTGTCCCTGAGAAGGTGGTGATGAGTTCCCTTTTTGAACCAATCCAGACCACGGGGGTGGGTGCACTGACATTGCTGTAAGGAAGGGAGCTCCAGGGTTTTGATCCAGTGGCATTGATGATACAGAGACAATATTCCAAGCCAGGGAAGTGAATGACTTTGAGGGTATTCTGGAGGTGATGGTGCTTCCATTCATATGCTGCTCTTGCCCTTCTAGGTGGTAGAGATTGCTGTCAAAGAAGCCTTTGCACATTGCCTCAGTGCATCTTGTTGATGGTACTTACACTGGCACTGTACGTCAAGTGGTCAAGGGAATGAATGTTTCAGGTTGCCTAGCAAGCAGGTTGCTTTGCCCTGGGTGGTATCAAGGTTGTTGAGTATTGTTGGAGCTGCAGTCATCTTACAAGATGCACTGCAACATTTCACAAAAGCTCCTTTGACAGCAACTTCTAAACCTGAAAACTCCACCAGCTAGAAAGATAAAGGTAGCAGTTACATCGGAACACCACCACCTGCAAGATCCCCTCCATGCCACTCCCCATCCTGACTTGGAAATATATCACAATTATTTCAGTGTCATTGGGTCAAAGTCCTGGAATTCCTTCCCTAACAGCTGTCTGTTACTGACATCCCTCCCTATCAACATCAGAGATCATAGTAGTTAAAGAAGGTAGTCCACCATTAACCTCTCAAAGACAATTAGAGATAGGCAATAAATGCTGGCCTAGCCAGGAATGTACAACATCTGTTGATGAATTAAAAACAAACAAGGCCCATCCATTAATGAATTGGGTTCCTGCTCAAAAACATAATGGGACCATTACAGCACTGATCAACCATTATTTCTGTCAGACGATTGAACTTTCCAGAGATGTGTAAATGTACAATCGGAGTAGAATCAGAGCACTAACATTTCTCTCTCTCTGTTGTTACTTCTACAACCAGACGTAACCACACAGGTCAAATCTTACATTCTTTGACTCAGAGTGATTTGCAAAAAGTGTTTTGGAGTGAATTTCCTTGCCATATTTCACCAAATACACCCTATTAACGACCTATCCCACATCCATGGTTCCCCTCAAACCCGATTTTCGTCCCATCTTACTATGCGCCAACACCAGAACAACATGCTACTGTTGGGATATCTTGGAATTGATCAACATTCCCAGCACCAGTGCCACCTTTAAACTACCATTGTGCACCCAGGAGCATTGCTAGTCTGGAGCTTCCCTGTAAAGTTCCTGAAGTTGCCTCAGTTATGCAAACAAGGAAAATTATGTGCCCCATTTTGGGTGCAGGGACCTGATAGAACTGCTGGATGGGGTAATGCAGAGAAGGAACTTCCTCTTCCCTCAGGACTCATAGAGGAGGCCACAACACAAGACCATGCCAGTCTAGTCCAAGGGTCAGTGCAGTCTCTGCCATCCAGGAAAATGCATAGCTATGTAGGAAGAAGGTTTATAACCTTCTGCACTTCACTATAGTAAGTATCACTAACCTCTACTGGATACTTTTCACTCATTTTATCTCTGCTCCACCAACCTTCAACCAAGGCTCATCCTCTATCACTCTCACAACTATCTACAACACCATCCCTCACTTACTGTCACCTACCCAGCCCCTGACACCATTAATACTCTGTGTGCTCTGTGCCACCCATTCATTCAAGGCACCTCCACTACCTGCATCTGTGCCACTGATATCTATCTTCCATACTACACGCTGTTCCCTTATTCCAGATAGAAGCAGTCCAGAATAGGGCAGAAAGAGTCAAGATGGGTGGTTGGAGCCCAATATTTGCCTCCTCATCCATCTCTGGATAGCTCCATGACTGCATTTGTTCCAAGTGACTTACTGACTATTTCCAAACCCCTAGACTGTTGACAAAGTCTGCCCTGAATTTCTGCGCTGGGACCCCTGACCAAAAGCACTCTCTTTTGAGTGAACTGAAGACTGTTAACAACACTAATAAATTTCTTGGCTTTATGTCTGTGCCTGGAGAGAAGGTACATCACAGACAGGCCTGGGGAGAATTTACAACACAGACAGGCCTGGGGAGAAGGTACATCACAGACAGGCCTGGGGAGAAGGTACAACACAGACAGGCCTGGGGAGAAGGTACATCACAGACAGGCCTGGGGAGAAGGTACAACACAGTTCGTATATTGAGCCTGATATTTCTGGCTGAGGGGTGCAAAGTGCAAAAATGCAAGGCAAGGCAGGAATGCCTTGTGCATCCAGGTAGGCCCAGAGGGAGCCAATGCTATGAGAGGAAGCCCACAAGCTGGAGATCTGGGTACATATCCCTGAGAGCAATGTTTTTGCTTAACATTATAGTGATAGTTACAGCCTGAGGTGTAGCATTGAAATACGGAAGCATGCTGTAAGTGGATCAGAGATGTACTGTCGGGGTTCTCAGATACTGGCTCACATTGGTGCCAACATCTGCGGATGTGCATTGGATGTGTGGCCTATGTCCATGGAACATGCCTTGAGATTTTCATTCCTGGTGCCCAACACAAAGCTCTATTGGAGTAAGTGGCAATCTGAAATCACCAGGTACCCACTCTGACTTCGATGTTGAGAATTCTCAATGTCTAGCTTGTTCAGCATGTTTGGCAAGATAGGAAGTTAAATACTAATGATGAGAATCAAGCCATTAATAATGTACTTAACAAATTATAATTCCCTTCGATTTGCAACTCACCAGTGTCTATGAAGTATTACACTTCATCCCCCTACTGTTCTTAGAAAATACATAAAATATGCAGCAAGTTGTTCCCAATGTCACTATAGGTCTTGTTGGACTTTTCTGTCATGTGGAACTGGCCTCTATAAGATTCCACACACACACATCCTGTTCTCTAGTTTTTTTTTTCAAACAATCTTTGGCAATACTGAGCAGAACTGCTTGATCTGCAGAGGATTGGTGATGTTTGATAACTGATTAAATGACATATGTTCAGACTGTCCATTCTCCATTTACCAGTTCCTTCTCAGCTTTGAGATAATGTGAACGGTTTTATTTAATCGAGCAAAACTTTTGTGACATCGAAGATCATGGAGTCAGAGAACGGGGACAGCAAAGCAGACATTTCATGTCCTGTGGGGAGTAACCCCACACCATGCCCACAATGAATGATAGTGTAAATAGTCAGATGGGGGGAGTGGCTTCTTGAATCCTTGACTCTTCTTCCCTATTTGTTAAAGGGCTGCACAGTGAACACCCTTGAGTGCTGTCTTAGGAGCACTAACTAGGTCTAGCTCAAGAATGATTCCTGATGAAGGGCTTTTGCCTGAAACATCGATTTTCCTGCAACCTCAGATGCTGCCTTACCTGCTGTGCTTTTTTAGCACCACTCTAATCTTGACTCTAGTTTCCAGCATCTGCAGTACTCACTTTTGCCTAGCTCAAAAATATCCTGCCCACAGTTCCATTTCATTCTTCACCTCAATCAGATTTTTGAAAATAAACAACATGTTATCTTCCTTTAAGGCTTTAAGTGGCAGAAGATTCCCCAACATATGGGTTCCCCCCCACCTCCTCCAGATCCTTTCTCCCCTCCCTCTTATGCCATCTCTTCTTCAAGTCTTATCCTTTGCCATAGATTCTTGGTACTCTTTCCAGCATGAATAACATATTTCATGCACTTTTGATCTCACCCCTTCCCCTCCCTCACAGAACAATAATAGGATTCCTCATGTCCTCACCCTTCAGTCCTCCAGCCACAGTATTCCTTCACCAATTCCACCATTTTTCCCTTTTCAGCATTTCAAAGAGACTGTTGCCCCTTCCTCAGTCCCAGTCCACTCCGAATGACCTCTTTCCATGCAAAGAGAGGAAATATGATAACTGTCCTTTTCAGCTTGTCCCTTCTCACCATCCAAGGTGCCAAACACTCCTTCCAGGTGAACTGGAGACTTAGTTGTACTTCTTTCAATGTAATAGAGTGTATTCACCGCTCACAATGTGATCTCCTCTACAGTGGGTAGATCAAATTCAGACTTTGCAACTACTTTGTGGAACACTTCCACTGAAGAATGACCCTGAGCCTCCAATTGCTTGTCATTTTTATTTTGCATCCTGCTCCCACTCTGATCTCTCTTGTCCTCGGCCTGCTGGACTGTTCCAATGACACTCGCTGCAGGCGTGAGGGGACAGAGCCTTATCGTTCATCTTCACACTCTACAGCAGTGGTTCCCGAAGGGAATTGTGTATACCTCCTCCTCCAGGATTATATCCCTTATAGGTACCAAGGCCTAGGAAGCATCCTGCCCTATGCTTGCCTTCCTCATTTCACTATCACGAGAGTTTTGTTTTCTTCTCAAGCTAATTTAGAAATGGTTGCTCACCGACATGTCCTAGGCTGACACCTTCGGAGCTGCTACACCATCCTGTTGGCTGACCTGGCATGACATTGGTTGCGGGAGAGACGGACTGATTACAGTGTGTGGGGAAGGGAGACTGATTACAGTGCATTTGGATCAGTGGCGGATTACAGTGTGTGGGAGAAGAGGGAGTGATTGCAATGGGTGAGGAGTGGGAAGAAGGGTTGATTACACAGTATCAGGGAAAGATGGATTACAGTGTGTGTGGGGAGGAGTGGGATTGATTAAAGTGTACAGGGAGTTAGGGAGAAAAGGCTGATTAGAGTGCATGGGTCATCAATGGTTCATATCACCATTCAGAAGCATTCCACTTTCCTCATAAAACCCAGTCTGGCAGTCAGAGGAACCTGGCTTCACAATCAGGGAAGTTAATTTTATTTCTCTTCACTTTTTGGTGGAAGTGTCCATCAGTGATGAGGCTAGCTTTTGTTGCTCATCCCCTCACTTGGGGAACCTTGTTGTGATATTGGGGTACGTCAACATGTTGAATACTACTACAAAATTCAATAACGCTTGCTATTTCTTAACTAAGATTCATGAGCAAAAGTGGCTCAGTAAAAGACAGTGGAATACATAAAATATAAAAATGCCACTTGAACTATAATTTCTACACATTAATAATGACATATTAAATCTTACTATGCTGCTTAATGGCTGCTTTGTATTTATTGGCATCTGGGTTCTTGACTAAATTCCAAACATGTAAAAGCAGTCGCATTGGGAAATAACTTGGGAAATATTGTCCACAACCTTCTGGATTCAATGCCGAGTGCAGCAGTTTGAAATCGTAATCGCTACCTCCAACTTGTATCTTTTTTTTAACTGGCCCATTTCCTGTCGTTTCTCTTCTTATTCTTTCACTTTGCTGCTATCTAGTCATTTGCACCTCATCTGGACACATTTTTTAAAAAAATATTGATTATTAACACTGAACCTTTTGTCATTTAATCGCTCCTGTAATTTTACAGAACTTTTACTTCCTTCTTCCTAGCCATTACCTTTCCAATTCTATTTCTCTCAGTTCTGATGAAGAGATACCATCAACCTCAAATAGTAACTTTGTTTCTCTGCTGCCTGCCCTGCAGTGTATTTCCATCACTTTGTGTGTGCTTTTATTGGAGCGAGAAATGCATAAATAGAGCACAAATTCTACAGACAAAATGAAACCTTGCAAAACATCTTTTGTGGTCTGATTGAATATATTATTGTGATAGAGTGCTTGGGGACAAAAGGAATATAATTGGCATATTTTTAAAACCAGATATGGTGTATAGTTAGAAATGGAGGGAAATTGTTTTTGAAATTGAAACCGTTTAAAAATAAGCTGAAATTATGTATGACGATATTTCTGCACAGCTACAAGTTTATGAAAAAAGACAATAGAAGTTAAAATAAATCAGCAATACTCCAGAAAGCAGCAAAATTCAGGTACATTATGCATTTCATGTGTATGTGGAGCATTTCAAGCCATAACTTGAATGAAGCATTTTGATTTGTGTATCCCGCAGAACTTTGTAGTTTGTTTATAATTGGCAAGAACAAGACATGGAGAGGACATTATATTTCTCCAAGTGTTGGCTTATGCCCTAAGGAAAGGGTGCTGATCATCAGAAAGTGGGTACATCTAGAAACAAGAGGTGAGACACAGGGAGAGATCTTGCAGTTGATGCTCTCCATGTTAGCGTACATTCAACAGGAAAATTGAGTTGAATATTGGACTTGCAATTAATACCAAGTGAAGGAATTTCATTTCAGTCATGTCTGCAATTCAAATTGCACTGGTATATGATGATCTGTATCAAAATAAATCTACATCACAAGATCGCTCCCTTTGACCTCAGATGGTTTGTCAAAGAGTCACAAAGACTTACAGCACAGAAACAAACCCTTCAGTCCAACTCATCTATGCTGAAAAGATATCCAAAATTAATGTGGTCCCATTTACCAGCATTTGGCCTTTATCTCTCTAAATACTTCCTATTCATGTACCCACCTAGATTCCTTGTAAATGTAATTATTGTACCCATCTCCATCACTTCGTCTTGCAGGTATTTCCATATCTGCAACACCCTCTGCATGAAAAATGGTCCCTTTTAAATTTTTCCACTCTCACCTTAAACCTATGCCCTTTAGTTTTGGACTCCCCCACCCCAGGGAAAAGACCTTGTCTATTTACCCTGTCCATGCCCCTCATGATTTTATAAACCTCTATAAGGTCACCCCTCAGCCTCCGTTGCTCCAAGGGAAACAGCCCCAACCTATTCAGCCTCTCCCTATAGCTCAAACCCTCCAACCCTGGCAAAATCCTTGTAAATTTTTTCTGAACCCTTTCAAGTTTCACAACATCTTTCCTATAGCAGGGAGATCAGAATCGAATGCAGTATTCCAAAAGTGGCCTTACCAATGTCCTGTACAGCCGCAACTCCGATACTCAATGCACTGACCAATAAATGCAAACCTACCAAATATCTTCTTCGCTATCCTGTCTAGCTGTGATTCCCCTTTCAAGGAACTATGAATCTGCACGCCAAGGTCTCTTTGTTCAGCAACACTCCCCAGGACACAGGATTTGAGAGTTATTGTGAAGTGGTCTGGTGCATAATTGCACAGGAATGTGGACCCGGAAAACCAATATGACAGTGAGTATCTGGTTAACAAAGAGTCAGGGACAAATTAGTGAACCCATTACTCACAGCCGCCTAGTATCACTAGTCACGTGTGATATTGTTTGTCAGTACTGGAGTAATTCGACACTTGTTTGAAGTTCCTTAGAAATAAATGACAATGGTTAGTATTACAATCATAATAATAAAAAAACACAAAATCAATTCAGGTACCTTTGACAATAGAAACAGGTTCCTCCTCAGGTTTTATTGTTGGTTCTTCAATTATTATTGTTGGAACTGTCAATGTGGTCAGTGGTATTATCATCTGATTCAGTAAGTCTGGCAGAGAGTGGAAATCATTTACACTGAAGATCAAACTTGGGTCAATTGCCATCTCTTCTAACTGGGCTGGGTCTGTGTGCCTGACTCCAACAGCAAAGGTCATTACTGCAGCTCGTTTCAATGCATCTGATGGTGCTTCCACATCATCATCGGACCTTCCACTAGTAACAAGTATCAAAAACTGAGGGATGTTTTCTTTTATTCGACTTCCTGCAGCCCTGGAAAAAAAATATTTAGTGGCAAAATCCAATGCTGAACCAGTGTTGACCGTTGTTCCTCCTCTCAATATAAGGCTTCTGATATGAGACAGAAGGTCAGCTTCTGAAGTGTACGTGTTTAGATAGAATTCAGCTTCGGTGTCGTCACTGTACTGTGCCAGACCTACTCGCACCCTGTCACGTCCAACATCCAAGTTCCGAATTATTCTTGTGATGAAGTCCTTGACGTAAGGTAAATTGGTGTTTCCAACATTGTCTGATCCATCGATAAGGAAGACAACGTCTCTTTCACTCATTTCCCTTCGGACGACTGGAACTAAAAATAGACACCAGGTCAGACAAAATCCCGAAACATTAAATAAAACCCAGAAAAGCTGCTATTGAGTCCAACAACAAGGAAACAGACTCTTCGCTCCAACCAGTCCATGCCAACCATGTTCCCAGTTGCATCTGCCTGTGTTTGACTCATATCCTTACAAACCTTCCCTATTCACAGCCTTATCCAAATGTCATTTAAACATTGCAACTGTACCTGCATTTATCACTTTCTCTATCAGTTCAATCCACGTACGAACTATTGTCTATGTAAAAACAGTTGCCCCTCATGTCCTTGCTAAATCTTTCTCCTCTCACCTTAAAAATATGTCCCCTAATTTTGAACTCCCCCACACCTAGGGAAAAGACCCTCGTCATTTATCTTATCTATGCCCCTCATGATTTTATAAACCTCAATATGGTTATTCCTCGACCTCCTATATTCTAGTGAAAGCTGTCCCAGCATTTCCAGTCTATTTTTATCCGCAAACCCACTATTCCTAGCAATATCCTGGTAAATCTTTTCTGAACCCTTTCCATTTGATAATATCCTTCCTATAAGTGAGCAAACAGAACTGCACACCATTTTCCTGAAGAAGCATCACCAATGTCCTTTTACAATCTCGATATGGCATCCCAACTCCTGTACTTAAAGATCTGAGTAATGAAGGTAAGCCTGCTAAATGCCTTCTTAACCATCCTATCCATGTGTGATCCAGCAAAGTTTCCTGAATTCTACAACAAATCGAACTTTAATCATTGATATTTCCTCTCGACTTCTCCAGTGATCCAGGGAGACCTAAATCAAACTAAATCCATGGATCACAAAGAGAATGTGCTTTAAGTTACAGACCTGAGGAAAACTTACATTAGATATTGAAAAGGAAAATAGTACCAATCCTATAGTCACAGGTTTCTGGATCAGTAAGTGTTCAAATGCAATGGGCGCCACTCAGTTTTGTACTTTGGATCAGTTACCTTAGTTGGATTGCAATGCAGACTGATGTCAATAGTATGGATTCAACTCCTGTACTAACTGCTGTTACCAAGAAGGTCCCTCCTTCTCAATTTCTTTCCTTGACTAAGGCGTGGTAATGCCTCGGTTGAACCAACACCAGTTGTTTCTCTCGAATGAGAGATGGGATTATGGTGACTTTGCTACCTGAGGTAACAGAGTGACACTTCTCAAGTCTTAAGAGTTTTCTATCTCTTGCGCATAGCTACCCTTAACGTTTTCCATTCTAATGATAATTTAATTCATTCGCTGGTCATGAGCAAAAAAGGAAGGGCTGGGGGGTTGCAAGGCGAAATATTTTCATACAGCAAGTGGTAATGATCCAGAACTTCCAGCCCACTAGAGTGACAGAAATGATGAATACTGAAGGAATTGATGACGATAAACTTGCAGTGATACACAGGTAGAACATGAGAATTGGACTAATTTGATGGTGCCATCACAACTCAGCAGAGATCCAACAATGCCAAATTGCTTCCTTTTTGCCTCATGTGAGACTGTGACCATTTTTGCCCTAAAGCGAGTGAGTTTTCTAGATGGAAACTTGCAGCCTTTAAAGAAGAGAAAGTCCACAGGATCCTCCAGTGATCATTGGGTTGTCATCGGGCTTTCTGCTAGAAACAGGACCTTTGACCAAGATGTCAGCGTGATGGTGGTTGTGACTATTGCTGGGTCAACGTGGCCCAGGACTCCCAGGGTGGAGGATGGCCCTCAGGAAAGATAGTATATGTTTGGTGGAGGCTCATGGATTGGGTCCATGAGGAGAGGATGGGACAGTGGGGTCAGGCAATGGTGGACTATCAATGGCTCTTGGACCAGTCTTTCCGTTGTGCACAGATTAATGCAGATTGAGGGACAACCCCACCCCTTTTATAACTGATAAAGCAGTCACATTGGTTAATGTCAAGCAGGTGACCCTTTCTCAAGTCCGGAGTGTAGTGCTGGAAAAGCACAGCAGGTTAGGCAGCACCCAAGGAGCAGGAGAATTGACATTTTGGGCATGAAGGGCTTTTGCCCGAAACGTCGATTCTCCTGCTCCTCGGATGCTGACTGACTTGCCATGCTTTTCCAGCACCACACACTCAACTCTAATCTCCAGCCTCTGCAGTCCTTACTTTCACCTGGTTGATTTTAATCTGACTCTTTCTGAAGCCCAAGTGGAATGAGTTGAATCTCAAGTGGAATGGCACTCCAAAAGTAGCCATTAGTTGACCATTTTAAGGACTTCAATTGGCAGTGGGGTAGGAAGCCTTTCCTGTTAATCTTGGTAATTTGGGCAATTACAAAGGTGCTGAGGTTTGGATCCACTACCATTCTGACAACTAAAGTTACTTTGTACTTCTGGGCCCAGAGCATTCTGATTATTAACTTTATAATTATGGGAAAGCGATTAAAAATTGATTAAGCAGTGTCAAATCCAAGTCAGAACTCGATGGCTAAATCTCATCCCCATTTACTAAAAGGCAGAGGTTACATATTTTTATGCTACTCATGTCTATGAGAAACAGCCATATTATAGCATATTCGAGTACAGTGAGCGTAACTGTGTCAATATGCTGACAGTATTTATGGAGTAAATATTTAGAATTTAGTTAGTGGAATAACTCAGTTGTAAAATGTACAGCTTGTGCAATCTCAGTCCTGGTGAGGTCACTCTTGCAATATCAAAAACAATCTTTTATATTCTTTCACACAATTTTGACAAAACCTTACTATGTTTAGCAAACAATTATACCTTCGGTAGGAGGGATTGGTTCCTCTATCGCAGACACTGCTGTAACTTTAGTTAGGAGCTCTTCCTGAATGGTTTGTAATTCTTGGAAGTCCCCCAGTTTCAAAACATTGTCAGGATTAGACACTATCTGTTGTAGTTCCGTTGTATCGGCATACTTGGCTCCAATAGCAATGGACACGATACCAGCCTGTTTCATTGCATCTGCTGCCTGTCCAACATCATCTTTCGATTTCCCAGCAGTGATGAGCACCAGGATTTGTGAAGCTCCAGCAATGCCTCTGCTCCCTGCGGATGGACTGAAGACATTCCTTGTGACATAGTCCAGTGCAGCACCGGTGTTGAGGGGTCTCCCTGTTTTCAGTCTCAGCTTTTTAATTCTATCTAAAATTGCATCTGTAGTTGAATGAGTGTTGAGGGCAAATTCAAGTCTTGGGCCGGAACTGTATTGTACCACAGCCACTTGATCTTTGTCAGGTCCGATATCGAGCTCCTGGATTACATTACTGAGAAACTCACGGACTTGAACAAATGATCGTCCCATCCCAGGAGAGCCATCAATTAGGAAGACAATGTCTCTCTTCACTGATGCAGAAACTGAACAAAGCAAAACCAATAAAAAGTTATCAATAAATTTATTAAAAATCTTGCACAGAATTTAGAAACCCGTCAGATATCATTTCTCTTTTACACTCCATTCCTACTCTGCGATCTCAGTGATAATTCTACACCATTATTTGTCACAACAGCTAAAGCTGATGCTACAATGTTAAAACGCCAAATTGCACCATACTTGAAGCAGTGTAGCACTGTAGACACATGCTTAAGAAATGGACTAAAAGAATTTAATCTAATCTCATGGTAGCAATTTTAGTTCATCTGTCTCAGCTGGAACTGCAAACCATCCTTGAGGAACATCTAGAAATATTTTAACAAGCTTCTTTCTAATATGAACATACAACATAAA
Source organism: Chiloscyllium plagiosum (assembly GCF_037043375.1). Taxonomy (NCBI): domain Eukaryota; kingdom Metazoa; phylum Chordata; class Chondrichthyes; order Orectolobiformes; family Hemiscylliidae; genus Chiloscyllium; species Chiloscyllium plagiosum. Next base: position 14,565,724 of record NW_028270145.1, on the reverse strand, counting down.
TTTCTTTTTCAATGCCTCAACAATGTCAATCTGCTAGTGTGAGGCTATTTCTTCAGTTGCCTGCAACCTATTCTCTGAGCTTCCTTGCTGTTTTGGCCCCAGGTTGACAATTTAATTTCCGGCTGCCTAATGTATGTGCTGTTTGGCAGCTGACTCCACGTAGCACCCCCCTCCCCTCCCCCATCCTCGCGCATCTGAGAGCCTTTTGGCCTGGCCATGTTTCTGACCTGTCATAGACATTGCACTCCTCATCATATTTCTTCTGTCCAAAATCCTGCTCTCGGTGACGAGTGTAATACCACAGGGATTCGTGCTCAGGCGTTAGCTATTTATACTATACGTCAACAATTTGAAGAAGGGAATCAAGTGTAATATTCCTGACTTTACAAAACTAGGTGGAAATGTGAGTGATGATGAGGATATAAAGAGGAAAAGTGAGGTCTGCAGATGCTGGAGATCAAAGTTGAAACTTTATTGCTGGAACAGCACAGCAGGTCAGGCAGCATCCAGGGAACAGGAGATTCGACGTTTCGGGCACAGGCCCTTCTTCAGGCCCTCATTCCTGAAGAAGGGCCTGTGCCCGAAACGTCGAATCTCCTGTTCCCTGGATGCTGCCTGACCTGCTGTGCTGTTCCAGCAATAAAGTTTCAACTGAGGATATAAAGAGTCTTGTTGATCTCTTTAGAAGACTTGATTGAGTGGGGAAATGCAAGACAGATGTTGTATAACTCATTGAAATATGAAGTTGACCTCTTAAGGAGAGAAATCAGAATGGTAAGGTATTATGGTGATATAGTCAGACATATTGTGGAGTCATGGAGCCATACAGCATGGAAATGGACCCTTTGGTCTAACAAGTCCATAATCCCAAACTAAACTAATTCCACCTGCCTGCTCCTGGCCCATACCCCTCCAAACGTTTCCTATTCATGTCTTGTAAATGTTGTAATTTTATCCACATCCATCACCTCTTCTGAAAGTTCATTGAATATACAAACCACTTTCTGTGTAAAAATCAATTGCCCCACATGTCTTTTTAAAATATTTCTCCTCTCACCTTAAAAATATGCACCTTAAAAATCCTGCACCCTAAGAAAAGGACACCTGCCATCCAACTTACTAAAATCTCTCATAACTTATTAAACTTCTATAAGGTCACCCCTCAACCTCCTACACTCCAGTCTTGATGGAAACCATAGAATCTCTACAGTGTGAATGTAGGCCATTCAACCCATCAAGTCCACATCAGCCCTCCGAAGAGCATCCTACCCAGACCCACCTCGATATCTTTTTCCTGCAACCCTGCATTTTCCATGGCCAATCTACCTAGCCTGCACATCCTTGGACACAATGTGCAATTTAAGATGGGCAATCCAAGATCCAGAATCCATCTAACCTGCACAGTGAAAAAAAGACCCAGCCTATCCAGCCTCTCTTTATAACTCAAACTTTCCATTCCCGGCATCATCCTGGTAAATCTTTTCTGAACTGCTTAATAATATCCTTCCTGTAACAGGGAGACTAAAACTGTACACTGTAATCTAGATTTAATGCACAAATAGACTTGGGTGTCCTTGTACATCAGTTAATGAAAGCAAATATATGCATACCAAACTGTGAGAAAGACAAATTGTGTGTTGGCCTTGTTTGAGTCCAAAAGCATGGAAGCCTTTTTGTAGCTGAATAGGGCCTTGATGAGACCCAGACCTGATGTATTATGTGCAGATTTGGTTTCCTTACCGAGGAAAATATATACATAACACAGAGGGAGTAGGGAGATTGGTCAGTTGGACCTGCTCTCACTGGAGTTCAGAATAATGAGAGGGGATCTCATTGAAACATTCTGTTGGGGCTGAACAGGATGGATACAGGATTGATTTTTCCCCTGGTGCATGGTCCAGAAAAAGGGGTATAAGATCAGGTTACATGATAGGCCATTTAGATTGGGATGATGAGAAATTTGTTCACTCAGAGGCAAGTGCACCTGTAAAATTCTCTACCACGAAAGGAAGTGCAGACCACTCATTGAATGTAAATACAGATTTTAAAGGCTAGCAGTTTAAAGGGGTATAAGGAGTGAGTGGAAGCATGGCGATAAGATAAAGGACAAACCATGATCATATTGAATGGTAGAGTAGCTCAATGGACTGGGAGAAAGTGAGGACTGCAGATGCTGGAGATCAGAGCTGAAAAATGTGTTGCTGGAAAAGCGCAGCAGATCAGGTAGCATCCAAGGAGCAGGAGAATCGACGTTTCGGGCATAAGCCCATCTTCAGGAATCAGGTAGCTCAATGGACTGAACAACCTATTCCTGCTCCTATTTTCTATGTTTCTTTGTTTCTACCCCACCTATGCTTGCAGGTCTGCATTATTGTGTTTCTGTTTGCAGCCTCTTCAGCAATTTGTCTCTGAACAAACCTAAAGGAATGTTTCTCCAACTGACTCTCGATGACCTAAGCTCTTTTTTCTGATTGTGGTCCAGAGACAAAGTTCTAAACCTCGAAATCAGACAGTGCGGGAGCTCAAGATCCACTCCAAAACCAGCATTCACAGTCTTTCAGTTGAAATTGTAAATTAGCATTGTCTTCCTCTAAAGGTGAATGGGATTCTATTGCAGTGTTTGGAACATAACACGGGAGTTTTCCCAATGTCATAGCCAGCATTCATCTCTGAACCAGTACTAGGAAGTCAAATTGTCTTGACAGTTTTCTTGTGCTATTTGGGGACAAGTTGACAATTGATTTTCGACACATTACAACAGAGAGTACATTTCGAAGTACTTTGGCATCTGTGAGGTGTATAGGGATACCCTAAAGACATGAAAAGTGCTATCATCGTGTCGAGTTGTTTTCTTTTGTTTCACCGAATTGAATTCAAAATCCATGACCCACCTCATCTACATTCCGCTTTATGTTGACAAACTTCACCACTCCTACACCCTAACCCTTTGATCTCAGACTTTGGGTTCTAGCACATCCCTCCTGCACCTTTGACACATTTTTCTGCCATGGGAATCCATTTACTTGGGAATCCATTTCTAGACCATTCTCCCTTTCTTCTTCTCCCAATATGTTTTTTTTTTTAAATTACTTAAAACTCACGTGTTCAACTATTCTGTATATTGTGGTACTTTACTCTTTTGGTTGTGCTCCTGTGTGATTGCATCCCCTTCCTTAATGTGGTGATTAGAAACTGTATGGTATACAGTACTCCAACTGTTGTCACACTAGTGTTTAGTTTTCCAAAATAATCTCCCTGGTCTTACATTCTATGTCATGGTTAATAAAGGGAGGTATCTTGTATACGGTCTTATATATCCTATCCACCTATCCAGCAACATTCAGGGATCAGTGCCCATGCATTCCAAGTTCTTCTAATGCTCTACTTACTTCAGATTTCTACAATTTATTCATCAAATGCATTAACTCATAATTCTCTGAATTGAACTCTCTTTGCCATTTCCTGCCCACTTGAATAGTCCATTGATATCTTGCTGCAGCACGTAGCATTCTCTTTATTATCACAACATGGTGCATTTTGTATGATCAACAAACTTCTTCATCCTCCCTCCTACATTTAAGTGTAATTGAAACCCGAGTTACAAAGCCTTTCAATCAAATAACTGCTGATACTCACAAAACACATCATTGACCACTTTACTTCTAGTCACTGACCTATTTGTCCTTGAATCTCATCTGTTTTTATTTAAATGGTTAATCTGCCACATGGGGCCTTGTCAAAAGTTTTGCTAAAATTTGTGTGGACTATAAAATACCCTCATTGAATTTTCTTATTACCTCTTCAGAAGTTCAATCAAGATAGTCAGACATGAAGTTCCCTTAACAAATCTGTGTTCACTGTATCTGATTAATCAGTGCTTTTTCTAAATAGAAATTAACTGTATTCCTCACAATAATTTACTCATCCCCAAGGTTAGGTTTAATAGCTGGACATTATTCCGTCTATTTCCTTCTCTCAATGCAAGCAATGCTACCTTGTCAGTCCTCCAGCCCTCCAGTACTAGACCCACTGCCAGAGAACATTGGAAAATGTTGGTTGAAGCCTCTTCTATTTCCCAGCTTATTCCTTTTAACAACGGGGAAATCTGTCATAAGGAGCCACTGATTTATTTACATTTAAAGTTGTTAAATCCTTTAAGATTTCCCATCTCACAATGTTAATCCCATTTAATGTTTCATACTGCTGCTACTGAACTACAATTCATGCATCATCTATCCGTATTTCTGCTCAGAAACACCTAGGAACAATGCCTTAATTTGAAATACTCCAAAAATACAAACTGTTATTACTGATGATTATAATGATGTGCTTGCCCATACAATGCCCTTTAAATCTTAGCAGTCTCAGGAGAGACAGAAGTTCATCCCTTCATGGGTAGGTGCTTAGGTAAAACTCAGTTTCAGGAATATCACTACTGTAATAACCCAACTTGCATTCTGTCACTCCCAATGTCCAGGGTCTCAATTATTCTTATGATAAAGTCACACACATCTGGTGCATTTGAATTCCCAATATTATCTGATCCATTGATTAAAAGCACAATATTTCTCCTGTTCTCAGCTTCAGATGTAACTAGAAAGAAATGCATATCCAATGGTACACTGGGTATTACAAATTTGTAGAAATCTTGTAAAATTATTTCAAAATCTATTGGTAAGTTGTTCCAATGATAAGAATATATGTCAACCATCTATGGTGCGTTATTTTCTAATGCATTTTGCAACTAGGTTCCCATTATATCTCCAGCTGTACAGTAAATAAGATTGGGGAGTTACGGGGAGATTGCAAATAGAAATATGACGCTGTGGTAATAACAGAGACCCGGCTTAAGGAAGTACAGGACAAGGAGTTAAACATTCCTGGCCACAAGGAGATCAGAAAAGATCAAGAGGAAAGGAGGAGGGGTAGCTAAATTGGATAAACAAGGCATTGCATTGCTGAAGAAAGAGAATGTCCCAGATGTTTCTAGTACAGAATCAATTTATCTGGAGCTAAGGAATTAAAAAAGGTGCAATGACATTGCTCAGTGTTGTCTGTAACCAGAGGTATTCAGCTGTTGTGTTGTGGCATACTGGTGTGCTGCAGCAGGTGACACGTGTGCCATGAAAGTCTTGGGAAGCAGGTCTGCTTCATATAGTCTTCCCCTTGTACACGGAGGTTATGCACCACACATGCATGATCATTCGTCCTCATGCATGGATGATGGGAAATCTACTCATTTTGCGGCCACCTTGCCCATGTACAGGGCAAAATATTTGGACTGAGTAGACACACAATGATCAAGGATCATATCTTCACGATGAGAAGAAACTGCATATGTGCAATAAAGAGGCAAGCAATTGTTGAACGACTGCTGAATGCAACATAAAGGGGACACAGAGAGAAATGAAAAATATAGGGCAGCAACATAAAGGGGAATTCCAAAGTCTTTCACAGGTTTACATAAGAGAGGAGTGGAAAATGGAAAGAACAACTGATTAGGGATCAAAAATTAAATTTACAGACAAAGGCTGGGGTAATGGTTAAGGTATTTAATAAATACATTGCATCTATCTTTACCAAGGATGTTATCCAAGGCATGGTGAGAGAGGAAGAAAGTCTGTCACTAGAAGTGTTTAAAATTGATAAAGCAGCATTGGATGGATTGTGGGCACTTAAAAGTCGATAAGGCACCAGGGCTCAATGAGATGCATCCAGTGATATTGAAGAAAATGAGTGGAAGTTGCAAGGCCATTAGCCATGATTTTTCAGTCTTCCCTGGACTCAGGGAAGGTGTCAGAAAACCTGAGAATTGCAAATATCATAGCCTTGTTCAAAAATATTAGGCCAAGTCCAGCAATTACAGAACAGTTTAGCTTCAGTCTTTGGAAAGCTTCTAAAAACAATTATTCACGATAGAATTAATAATCACATGGAAAAAAGTGGCTTGATTGGAAGAGTCCACATGAAATTATAAAAGGGAAATCGTGTTTAAATAATTGCTGGATTATTTTGAAGAGGTAACTGAGAGAGTCAATAAGAGTAGTGCTGTTAATGTAGTATTCATGAACTTCCAGGAAGCATTTGATACACAACAGACTTGTAAGAAAAGTTATAACTCATGGAATAAAAAGGACAGTTGCAACATTATACAAAATTGGCTGAGTGGTAGATAACTGAAAGTGGTGGTGAATGGATATTTTTCAGACTGGAGGAAGGTTTGCAGTGGAGTTCCCCAGTTGTCGGTATTACGGCCTTGTTTTTGCTGATATGTGTCAAGGATCTGGATCTTGGTGTGCAAGAGGCAATTTCAAAGTTTGTCGATGAGGTGAAACTCGGAAGAATTATCAACTGTGAGGAGGAAAGGATTGAACTTCAAAACAAAAGTAGAAAAAAAGCTTGAGTATGCAGATGGGCGGCAGATGAAGTTCAATGCAGAGAAATGTTACCTGATGCATTTTGGTAGGAAGAACATGGGCAGACAATAGAAAATAAGGGTAAAATACAAAGGAAGGGGCAGGATCAAAAAGACCAGGATGTGCATGCACACAAATCAATATAGGTGGCTGGACATGAGAAAGAAGCAATGAATAACACACATTGTATCTTGGACATGATTGGTAGATGTGTGGAGTACAAGAGCAAGGAGGTGATTTTATATTTATATAAGACTCTAGTTAGATCTTAGCTGAAGTATTATGGACAGTTCTAAGTGTCACAATATTGGAAGGATGTGAATGCATTGGAGAGACTGCAGAAGGAATTTATAAGACTGGATGAAGGAATGAGAAACTTCAGTTATGAGAGATGGATTGAGGTTTGGACTGTTTTCTTTGGAGGGAAGAAAGAAAAGAGTCTTGACAGAACTTTCCAAAATGATGAGGGATTGGATAGAGTCGATACAGCAAGAACATTTCTGGTCGTAATAGGATAAAGAATGAAAGAATATAGATTTAAAGAGACTTACAAAAGAAAGTCATTTTCACACAAGGACTGTGCAGTTCTGGAATACACTGCCCTGCTGTAGCATGGAGGCAGGTTCAGTTGAGACATTCAAAAGGCCATTGGATGCTTATTTCAGTTGAAAATGTTAAAGGAAAGGCTGTGCAAGGGTTTGGGGACAATGCAGGAGAATGTCACTAAGTCACAAGGCTCATTTTTTTGAGAGTTACTCTAGACACAATGGGCTCAATGGCTTCCTCTGTTCCGTAACACTTGTATGATTCTGTGATGTATTGGGGATGGTATCCAGTGGGCACATCAAGAGGACCATTGCTTGAGGCCAGCCCCACCCTGGATGCCCTCAGACAGGTCTATCATAAATATCTCACAATTCCTACAGTGCAGAATCAGGCCATTTGGCCCATTTAGTCCATACCAACCCTCTGAAGAGCATCGCACCCAGACCTACCCACTGTCCCGGTAAACCTGCACTCACCAAAGATAACCCTCCCAACTTACACATCCCTGGACACTATGGGCAATTTAGCATGGCCAATCCACCTAACCTACACATCTTTGGACTGTGGGAGGAAACTGGAGCACCCGGAGGAAACCCATGCAGACACGGGGAGAATGTGCAAACTCCACAGAGACAGTTGCCCGTGGAATGGAACCCACATCCATGGCACTGTAAGGCAGCAGTACTGACCACTGAGCCACCGTTCCACCCCAAGTGCATTGCCCAGTAACTCAAGTAACTACCGTACAAACACATCTGAGCCTCCTACCCTGCATATCTGCCATTCATTAGGAAAGATAACCTTCCAGCACATCTACGCTTACAAATGATTACTAATAACTACCCCAGTTAATCACCCAGGAGACAGTCCTTCATAAATATCTCAGGACTTGAATTTCATTAGCTATGAAAGGAAATTTTCAGTTTATCCATTCATTTTCAAGTCTTTTGTCAACCCTGACATATATAACCAGCTCTCCCAAATATGGGTTGCTCCAGCAGTAGAGAACTAAAATCTACATGCACGGGAGTTTACTGAGATACTACACTAATATGCAAAATCCAGACGCAGCGTAAGGCATAGCAAAGGCATGTAGTAAAATATTAACAATCTGAACTCTGACCCAAGCCCACATTTAACCTACCTGATTCTAGTAAACAGGCTGGATACCCAAACTGCACCCAAGAGGCAGGTTAACACTTTGAATGCTTTACAAAGGATACCATTCTCTGATTTAAGCTGATTTTCAGTTCTTGCAATGGGTGACATAAGTGCTTGTACTCAACTCTCAAACTTTCCTGCCACTTCTTCCCCCATAAGAACCATCACTACTCCCAACCCCCTCCCCAAACAAAATATCCAATCTGACAATCCCTCAACTCTGACTCCAGGATGGGGCATCAGAGTAACTTCAGTCACCAGAGGATCAGTAGTTTGACCTCCTTGCGGGGACCAGACCCCTTGCCCAGCCTGTTGATCAGATCTGTGGCCTTCCCCAGGTAACTTAAGAATATGCTATATCTAACGGCAAGCCTAATAAAGCTGATTCTGGGATGGGGAAAGCAAATGACAAAAGATAAAAACAACAAAGCATGCAGGCAAACCCAGAGTCAAACATTCCCATCAGAAACCTTTCCTGTATCCATATTATCCATGTTTGATAATGCAGAGCCTATCGATCTGTCTTTGAGGTTCCAATGGGAAGCCAGACCACCTGAATGCATATGGATAGATCAGGCTGTCCATAATTTTATATCTACTATAGGAAATAATTGAAAATCAAGTGAAGTGCATGACTGAATTTTCAGTATCTACTCTGATATGCAAGGTTCCCAACCAGATGTGTAATTTGAAATCTGCTCCTTATATCTATCCTTATAACCTCTGTTGTTTTTAAAGCGGTCTTTATGATTTTTAATTTGGAACCATGAAGAGATTCAGCGTCAAGTGATACTATTACTATCTGTTACCAATGTCCATGACTGCACTTTCTAATCTACTATCATTTAAAATCAAACCGACGTCTTACAGGTTTTGTGCTCACTGTGCAAGTAAATTAGACAGACCTTTACCTTCAACAGAGGGGGTTGGTTCATCAACCACAAACACTGCTCTGATTTTAGACAAAAACTCTGTCTGAATAGTTTTCAATTCATCAAACTCTCCCAGTTTCAAAGCAGAGTCAGGATTAGACACTATCTCTTGTAGTTCTGCTGCATCTGCATGCTTGGCTCCAATAGCAATGGGCACGATACCAGCCTGTTTCATTGTATCTGCAGCCTGTCTAAAATCATCTTTGGATTTCCCAGCAGTGATGAGCACCAGGATTTGTGAAGCTCCAGCAATGCCTCTGCTCCCTGCGGATGGACTGAAGACATTCCTTGTGACATAGTCCAGGGCAGCACCGGTGTTGAGGGGTCTCCCTGTTTTCAGTCTCAGCTTTTTAATTGCAATCAAAATCTCACTTTTTGATGAATGAGTGTTGAGGGCAAATTCAAGTCTTGGGCCGGAACTGTATTGTACCACAGCCACTTGATCTCTGTCAGGTCCGATATCGAGCTCCTGGATTATGTTACTGAGAAACTCACGAACATGAAGAAATGATCTCCCCATCCCAGGAGAGCCATCGATTAGGAAAACGATATCTCTCTTCTTGGCTGCAGAAGTTCAAAATTAAATATGTTACATTGATAAGATAAGGTGCTCAATAAGAACATTATTTGAGGAACTCCGATTAGATAAATTCATTAGCTTATTTATAAACATTATCATTCAGTTTATTTAATTGTATATTCATGTCCACCACTGTGGCTTTAAAGGACAGAGAGCATCACTTGCAGAGTTTAACAGTTGAAAATTTAATGCAAGTGGAAATATGCTGGGGAGGGGAAAAAAAGTATTGCTTTCCACCATAAATAGTTTCAAAGAATTTTTTGATTTCATTTTCAAGGATCTTAAGCAATTGGTTACAAAAGCCAAGACCCACACGACAAGTTGATCATATACATAGACTGATTATAACAGGGTTATATAAGAATGGCAATTCAACTATTGCTTCGCAATTCCAGCAAGTGTGAGCTTCTGAAGAAATGTCTTCATTCAAGATATTCCGAGTCTTTGGAATTCTCTATTTTGGAGAACTTTGGATGCTCAGTCTTTAGGTAAACTCAAAACAAATATCAATGGATTTTTAAGTCTAAAGTGATTCATGAGATCTGGGGATGGTGTGGGAAGATAGAGATGGAGTGAATGATTAGCGATAACCTTATTAAATGGCAACCCAAATTCAAAGGCTTAATTTTTTTTCTACTCCTGCATTCATTTCTTACATTTTTATGTTTTCAGTATCTGCAATATTTGGCCCTATTTCATCAAGACATCTCTGCTGTAAGTGGTCAACCACAGTGTCACCTCCCCTGTCAATGGTGTATTCCCTCATCCTGGTTGATCTTTCAGGCAGAACCCTTCGCCTTCACTGTCTTAATATAAGGGACATGGACTTCATTGTAAATTGTGGTTAATAGACTTAATTACTTAACTGCCATATCTGACACAACTACAAAAGTAACTCGATGGCCCTGCTCTGATCTTCCAAAGCCGCTCATTATTTTGACATCATGTTGGACTGCAGAAAGAACTCCCAGCTTCCCCTCACCCCAGCAAATCATTTTCTGAAACACTTCTCTCTTGTTTCTTCCACCTTCACCTCCAAATAAACAAAGCTCACAGATTTCTCTCCAGGATTGAGATAGTCCCATCAGCTTTCTCTCATGTTCTGTTACAATGACAAAGTCTCCTTCTCAAACTGCAATCATCCATCCAGTTGAGCACACCATCATCCTGAATTGTATCTCCACTGTAGTCAAGTTAGATCTGATTACATTTTTCTGGTTCTGTTATTAACTATCTAATCATAGCTGTAAATTTACCTCTCAGTTGCTGATTCTTTTTACTCCTATAACCACAAGTATCCCCAATGATGTATCCTCATAATTTTTGTAGATCTCATCTAGCTACTGACCTAGGGTGGCATCTTTGGAAACAAAGCATTAGTTTTCATAAATGAACTGACAACACCCACATTTACATACCACCATCTCCAGCAACTCCACAGCTATTTCTATACAATCAGTGTTTGGCTGACATGGAGGCCGGGTGAGCAGAAAGTTCCTCCAAATGAATATTAATAAGATGAAAGTCTTTGGGCAGCATTTTCTCATGTTGAGTTAGAGTTAGTGTTTAGCCAAATGGGATTCAGGGTGTCATGGCCTCGAGGGACTTTTCTTGGAGAGCTTTCTGCTCATCACCTCCTATATTTGGCAACTGGGATCTTGGTTACCCTTCCCATCAAATCATGTGATGGAAATGTGTTGCTGGAAAAGCGCAGCAGGTCAGGCAGCATCTAGGGAACAGGAGAATCGACGTTTCGGGCATTAGCCCTTCTTCATTCCTGAAGAAGGGCTAATGCCCGAAACGTCGATTCTCCTGTTCCCTAGATGCTGCCTGACCTGCTGCGCTTTTCCAGCAACACATTTCCATCTCTGATCTCCAGCATCTGCAGACCTCACTTTCTCATCAAATCATGTGGCCAGGGAGGTACAAGTTCACTCTTGCCTGGGTCTCCCTGATATTCCAGTACCATGTTTAAGGCCCATCTTCTCAGATGTTGCAAGACAGGGACTGGCCTTCACACTGTGGGGCTTGACCTTAGCATAGAGGACATAGCACACAAGCAAGCCTCCTACTCTGGGGACCTCCCTAATGTCAAAGTGGACAGAGCGGTGGAGAGGAGGGCAGTCCTTTCACCTGTGGACCACCACAGGAGGGTTCACCTACAGAACAAGTCAACCTGCACACGAGCTTCAGCCTGGGTCAGTGCTGCATCTTGGATCAAACTCTCACACTCCGAAAGGATAAGTGCCAACATCTTCTCTCTTTACCTCACAGTCACAAACCACCCATTCATTCTAACACTGCCATTGCATACATCGATCTCCAAGGCTCATCGACGATGACTCTCAATATTGCATGTATCATGACCTCTCAGTGGCTCTCATCCTTTTCATCCCCTCAAAACGTTAACTTTTCCAGCCCTCTGCACTCCCTACTCCCTCAGTGGGGACACTTCACCTCCTCTCCAGTTTTACATCATTACTGACTGTTCTTCCAACCATTTCTACCACATTCAATTCCACCCTTTGTCTCATTGCAAGAAATATTGGCCCTCAGCATCCTGACTGTCTCAGAGAGGGTGCAGAATGTTCTCACGGGGGAGAGAGGCCAGCAGGAGGTCATTGTCCACATTGGAACCAACGATATAGGAAAGGAAAAGGTTGAGGTTCTGAAAGGAGATTACAGAGAGCTAGGCAGAAATTTAAAAAGGAGATCCTCAAGGGTAGTAATATCTGGATGACTCCCAGTGTTACGAGCTAGTGAGGGCAGGAATAGAAGGATAAAGCAGATGAATACATGGCTGAGGAGCTGGTGTATGGGAGAAGGATTCACATTTTTGGATCATTGGAATCTCTTTTGGGGTAGATGTGACCTGTAAAGAAGGACAGATTGCACCTAAATTGGAACGGGACTAATATACTGGCAGGGAAATTTGCTAGAACCGCTTGGGAAGATTTAGACTAGTAAGGTGGGGGGGAGGGACACATGGAGATAGTGAGGAAAGGGATCAATCTGAGACTGGTAGAGTAGAGAACAGAAGTAAGTCAAACAGTCAGGGAAGGCAAGGACAAGGTAGGACTAATAAATTAAATTGCATTTATTTCAATGCAAGGGGCCTAACAGGGAAGACAGATGAACTCAGGGCATGGTTAGGAACATGGGACTGGGATATCATAGCAATTACAGAAACATGGCTCAGGGATGGGCAGGACTGGCAGCTTAATGTTCCAGGATACAAATGTCACAGGAAGGATAGAAAAGGAGGCAAGAAAGGAGGGGGAGTGGTGTTTTTTATAAGGGATAGCATTACAGCTGTGCTGAGGGAGGATATTCCCGGAAATACATCCAGGGAAGTTATTTGGGTGGAACTGAGAAATAAGAAAGGGATGATCATCTTATTGGGATTGCAATATAGAACCCCATTATAGCCAAGAGGGAAATTGAGAAACAAACTTGTAAGGAGATCTCAGCTATCTGAAAGAATAATAGGATGGTTATGATAGGGGATTTTAACTTCCAAACATCGACTGGGGCTACCATAGTGTTAAAGGTTTAGATGGAGAGGAATTTCTTAAGTGTGTACAAGACAATTTTCTGATTCAGTATGTGGATGTACCTACTAGAGAAGGTGCAAAACTTGACCTACTCTTGGGAAATAAGGCAGGGCAGGTGACTGAGGTGTCAGTGGGGGAGCACTTTGGGGCCAGCGACCATAATTCTATTCGTTTTAAAGTAGTGATGGAAAAGGATAGACCAGATCTAAAAGTTGAAGTTCTAATTTGGAGAAAGGCCAATTTTGACAGTATTAGGCAAGAACTTTCAAAAGCTGATTGGAGGCAGATGTTCGCAGGTAAAGGGATGGCTGGAAAATGGGAAGCCTTCAGAAATGAGATAACAAGAATCCAGGAGAAAGTATATTCCTGTCAGGGTGAAAGGGAAGGCTGGTAGGTATAGGGAATGCTGGATGACTAATGATTGAGGGATTGGTTAAGAAAAAGAAGGAAGCATATGTCAGGTATAAACAGGATAGATCGAGTGAATCCTTAGAAGAGTATAAAGGAAGTAGGAGTATACTTAAGAGGGAAATCAGGAGGGCAAAAAGGGGACATGAGATAGCTTTGGCAAATAGAATTAAGGAGAATCCAAAGGGTTTTTACAAATATATTAAGGACAAAAGGGTAACTGGGGAGAGAATAGGGTCCCATTCCTGAAGAAGGGCCTGTGCCCGAAACGTCGAATCTCCTGTTCCCTGGATGCTGCCTGACCTGCTGTGCTGTTCCAGCAATAAAGTTTCAACTTTGATCTCCAGCATCTGCAGACCTCACTTTCTCCTCCCTCAAAGATCAGCAAGGCGGCCTTTGTGTGGAGCCACAGAAAATCCGGGAGATACTAAATGAATATTTTGCATTAGTATTTACTGTGGTAAAGGATATGGAAGATATAGACTGTAGGGAAATAGATGGTGACATCTTGCAAAATGTCCAGATTACAGAGGAGGAAGTGCTGGATGTCTTGAAACGGCTAAAGGTGGATAAATCCTCAGGACCTGATCAGGTGTACCTGAGAACTCTGTGGGAAGCTAGAGAAGTGATTGCTGGGCCTCTTGCTGAGATATTTGTATCATCGATATTCACAGGTGAGGTGCTGGAAGACTGGAGGTTAGTAAATGTGGTGCCACTGTTTGAGAAGGGCGGGAAAGATAAGCCAGGGAATTATAGACCGGTGAGCCTGACCTTGGTGGTGGGCAAGTTGTTGGAGGGAATCCTGAGGGACAGGATGTACATGTATTTGGAAAGGCAAGGACTGATTAGGGATAGTCAACATGGCTTTGTGCGTGGGAAATCATGTCTCACAAACTTGATTGAGTTTTAGTAGATGTGATCTATATGGACTTCAGTAAGACGTTTGACAAGGTTCCCCATGGGAGACTGATTAGCAAGGTTAGATCTCATGGAATACAGGGAGAACTAGCCATTTGGACACAGAACTGGCTCAAAGGTAGAAGACAGAGGGTGGTGGTGGAGGGTTGTTATTTAGACCGGAGGCCTGTGACCAGTGGAGTGCCACAAGGATGGGTGCTGGGTCCTCTACTTTTTGTCATTTACATAAGTGATTTGGATGCGAGCATAAGAGGTACAGTTATTAAGTTTGCAGATGACACCAAAATTGAAGGTGTAGTGGACAGCGAAGAGGGTTTCCTCAGATTACAACAGGATCTGGACCCGATGGGCCAATGGGCTGAGAAGTGGCAGGTGGATTTTAATTAAGAAAAATGCATTTTGGGAAAGCAAATCTTAGCAGGACTTATACACTTAATGGTAAGGTCCTAGGGAGTGTTGCTGAACAAAGAGACCTTGGCGTGCAGGTTCATAACTCCTTGAAAGTGGAGTCACAGGTAGATAGGATAGTGAAGAAGGTGTTTGGTATGCTTTCCTTTATTGGTCAGAGTATTGAGTACAGGAGTTGGGAGGTCATGTTGCAGCTGTACAGGGCATTGGTTATTGTTGGAATATTGCATGCAATTCTGGTTTCCTTCCTATCGGAAAGATGTTGTGAAACTTGAAAGGATTCAGAAAAGATTTACAAGGATGTTTCCAGGGTTGGAGGATTTGAGCTATAGGGAGAGCCTAAACAGGCTGGGGCTGTTTTCCCTGGAGCGTCGGAGGCTGAGGGGTGACCTTATAGAGGTTTACAAAATTATGAGGGACATGGATAGGATAAATAGACAAAGTCTTTTCCCTGGGGTTGGGGAGTCCAGAACTAGAGGGCATAGGTTTAGGGTGAGAGGGGAAAGATATAAAAGAGACCTAAGGGGCAAACGTTTCACACAGAGGGTGGTACGTGTATGGAATGAGCTGCCAGAGGATGTGATGGAGGCTGGTACAATTGCAACATTTAAGAGGCATTTGGATAGGTATATGAATAGGAAGGATTTGGAGGGATATGGGCCGGGTGCTAGCAGGTGGGACTAGATTGTGTTGGGATATCTGGTCGGCATGGACGGGTTGGACCGAAAGGTCTGTTTCCATGCTGTACATCTCTATGACTCTAAGACTCTGTGACTGATATACCTGTTCATTGCCAAATCCCCAGACTGCAAGGACATGGGTTTGCAGACTCTATTAGTCCATATCCCTGGATTGGAATAAGGTGAGCCCCTCAACTGACTGTGTCAGCATTCAATGACTGATTGTAGTCCCCCCCCTCACCACAGGAAGCATTATTACTTTCTGACTGTTACACCTAGCTGTTAGTTTGGAATGCATGCAGTATTTTTTGCATAAGTTGTCTGTACAAGCTGCATGAGTAACATTGATGTGCGCAGTGATATGATCACTTGACTGAGTTCTGAAGAAGGATCACCAGATGTTAACTCTGATTTCTGCCCACAGATCTGCTAAGGTTTTCCAACAATTTCTGGTTTTGATACCACTTAGCTGTTTAGTGCTCCCCACCATGACAGACCACCTACCTCTCTGTCTATGCTAAAGAAACAATGGAAGTCACAGAGGCTAGGCAAGCCATAACCGAGCACTGAAGACCCTGAGTGCTAAGAAAGCAATGTGACCCACACAGAATCTGACAGTCTGTAAAGCGGTGATGTCAGTAAGTGTGTGCCATGAAAGGAATGAGAAGTATACAGAGGCTGGCAGTCTCAAAGTCAATGCAGTTAGCTCTAAGAAATCAAGCTAAGAGCCATAAGATGCTTCTTCTGTAGATGCAGGAGATGTGTATACCTCTGCATGCAAAGTGATATAGCAGAAGCATGAAAGATATAGTTATAGTCCCTAAACTCTAAAGTGTTGAAGGTCGAGTGCAGGGGGGTGTTGGTCTGCAAGCAGGCATGATGATGTGATGATTTGCTGATGAAGGATTGAAGAGGATACTAATTATGGAGCATGCAAGGAAGCTGTTGCGAAGAGTGAATTATATCATGGTCAGGATAAACAGTGAGCAAGTGAATAGGCAGCAACATAGCGAAGTAGAATCCTTGTGGCTATTGAATAGTTGGATCTGACAGTGTGATGTTAAATTTCAAATGTTCCATTCCCACCAACCCAGTAGCTTCAGGCTAGATGACAGTGGTGGTGGTGGTGTGTTACAATTTAATCAGAGAGTTCAGGTTGCTGGAGCAACATGCACATTTTACATAGATGTTGCAGTTTTCGGTTATAGACAGTGAGGACAATGGAAATTATCGATATTCCTGCAGTTATAGACCGGGAAGGCAATGGAAAATATCGACATTTTAATTTTAAGTAATCACCTGCTGTTGATAGACCATGCTTACAATGCTAATCAAATAAATATCAGTTTTTACTGTATTTAGAAATTAAAATTGAAGTTTTAAGTGAGTTATTTAAAAAATTGAAACTCTTTTTAATATTAACTCAATTACATTTATCAGTTTGTGTATTTGTTTGAATATCCTTTAAAAGGTTAATCTTTGGTTTAGTTTCAAGACTGTGTCTGAGGACAAAGATACTGTACTCTGACTATGTGGTTATAATACCGGTTTCACAATCCAGCTGTCAAGTTCAAACCCCAACGTGGCTTCTACTGGAAACATTTGCATGAAAGCTGTGGAATTTTTATAAAACCTGACACCCTTATTCGGTCCAGTCCGTATATAACTCTGAGGGCTGCCTCACTAAAACCAGAAAAGAACAATAAAGTTTGTGTTTCGGAATCACTCACATTCCAAACAAGTACAAAGTAGAATGAGGCTAATTTTTCTTTTCTATAGCAATTGGAAAAAGGTTTAAGATACATCTGAGAGTTGTGAGTATTTGCAGTTTGTAATCTGAGTGTGTGGATTTTAAAGAATCCCCAAGCAGCACCACATGCTTTAATTGGAGAATGAATGGAAATCATCTCTTTTTTCATGTTGTGAGGGCTTATAATTTTCTATTAAGCTGAAGGTTGAATTTTTAAAGGTTATGTTCAGACTTCTGCTCCTTATTTGCATGGTTGCCAAGTCTTGAAAGGACTTGTATTTACGAACAAATATGATTAATTTAAATGATGTACTCAGAGAAGTATAATTTGAGCAGTTGAAAAATCTGATCTTAAATAATTTTTTGACAGTTAAAGAAAGATATAGATTTTATATATATAGGGAATAGAATACTTTTTATTGTAAATCCAACTAAATATATATACATACACAAAATGAACCTTTCAGCCCATCCATACCTGTGCTAGCTGTTTGAAAACACTATTCAATTAATCCAATTCCCCTGTTCTTTTTCCATTGTACTGTTAACTTTTATTTTTGTTGTCCAATTCACTGTTGAAACTTAATCGTGAATCTGTACCCACCAGCTTTTAACATACCACATTCCAGATCTTTGCAACTCACTGTGTAAAACAAATGTTCTCAATTCTCCTCTGATTCTCCTGATTTTCTGTTGTGTTGAGTCTATACTGCCCAGTTACTGACAATCCTATTACCGGTAGCAGTTTCTCTCTTTTTACTAATTGCAACCATTCATGATTTTGAATACCTTAATTCTCATCTGAACCTTCTTAACTCCAAGCGGAACACCCAACTTCTTCAATTTCTCCACATAACTGAAATCTCTCATATAACATTCTGGCAAATCTCTTCTGCACTTCCTCCTGAACCTTGACATTCTTCTTAAAATGCGGGGCCAGCATTGGGCAGTACAGCCAGCACTTCCTTTTCCTAAGAGATAATGGGGCAGTTAGCGAGACAGTCAATAATCGGGTGGGTTGGCACCAGGGAGATACCTGCTCTGTTCTGACCACAAGACAAAGTAACCTCTAGATGGGAAGGCCCATGGTCAGCCTTCCTGACATGCCATCAGTTAAGGTCCTTAAGTGGTTGGTCAACAACCTCTTGAGGGCTTCATCCTATCACTTCCTTGACTAGCTGTGTTCTCAGCAGGAGAGAAACTGGCAATGTTGTGTGAATAACCCTATGGGAAGGTGGTAGCCTGGTGGTTTTATTGCTGGACTTTTAATCCAGAGACTCAGGCAATATTCTGGGGACCTGGATTCAAATACCACCATGGTAGAAGTTGGAATGTGAATTCAATGAAAGAAAACCTAGAACTAAGAGTCAAATGATGACCATGAAACCATTGTTGATTGTCAGAAGACCCCATCTGATTCACTAATGTTCTTTCGGGAAGTGAACTGTCATCTCTTACCTGGTCTGGCCTACATGTGACTCCAGACACACTGAAATATGGTTGACCTTAACTGCCCTCTGGACAATTGAGGATGGGCAATAAATGCTGGCCTAACTAATGATGTCCACACCCCATGAATGAGTAAAAATCAAGGTTCTGTGATATGGAGTTTGTGTCCTGGTGGTATTCCGATGTTTGGGACCTGACGGTTTTGTGAGAACTGTGGCCCGGAGGTTGAAAAAATGCTACAGAGGCTGATATCTTTTCACAAAGTCACCCTCTATTTACCCTCCCTTGACACTGATACTTCAGGTTCCAGAATGAACAGAAACTCTGACATGCTTCTTTGCATCTGTCAGTCAGGGCTCCCTGATTCATAGAGTCATAGAGATGTACAGCATGGAAACAGACCATTTGGTCTAACCCATCCATGCTGACCGGATATCCCAACCCAATCTAGTCTCACCTGCCAGCACCCAGCCCAGATCTTTCCAAACCCTTCCTATTCAAATACCCATCCAAATGCCTCTTAAATGTTGCAATTGAACCAGCCTCCAACACTTCCTCTGGTAGCTCATTCCATACATGTACCAATCTCTGTGTGAAAAAGTTGCCCCTTAGGTCTCTTTTATATCTTTCCCCTCTCATCCTAAACCTATGCCCTCTAGTTCTGGACTCCCCGATCCCAGGGAAAAGACTTTGTCGATTTACCCGATCCATGCCCCTCATAATTTTGTAAACCTCTAAACGGTCACCCCTCAGCCTCCGACGCTCCAGGGAAAACAGCCCCAGCCTATTCAGCATCTCCCTATAGCTCAAATCCTCCAACTGTGGAAACATCCTTGTAAATCTTTTCTGAACCCTTTCAAGTTTCACAACATCTTTCCAACAGGAAGGAGACCAGGCATGCAATATTCCAACAGTGGCCTAACCAACGTCCTGTACAGCTGCAACATGACCTCCCAACTCCTATACTCAATACTCTGATCAATAAAGGAAAACATACCACGCCTTCTTCACTTTCCTATCTACCTGTGACTCCACTTTCAAGGAGCTATGAACCTGCACTCCAAGGTCTCTTTGTTCAGCAACACTTCCTAGGACCTTACCATTAAGTGTATAAGCCCTGCTAAAATTTGCTTTCCCAAAATGCAGCAACTTGCATTTATCTGAATTAAACTCCATCTGCCACTTGTCAGCCCATTGGCCCATCTGGTCAAGATCCTGTTGTAATCTGAGGTAACCCTCTTCACTGTTCACTATACCTCCAATTTTGGTGTCATCTGCAAACGTACTAACTCTACCTCTTACACTTGCATCCAAATCATTTATGTAAATGACAAAAAGTAGAAGACCCAGCACCGATCCTTGTGGCACTCCACTGGTCACAGGCCTCCAGTCTGAAAAACAACCCTCCACCACCACCACCCTCTGTCTTCTACCTTTGAGCCAGTTCTGCATCCAAATGGCTAGTTCTCCCTGTATTCCATGAGATCTAACCTTGCTAATCAGTCTCCCATGGGGAACCTTGTCGAACGCCTTACTGAAACCCATATAGATCACATCTACCACTCTGCCCTCATCAATCCTGTTTGTGACTGCCTCAAAAAACTCAATCAAGTTTGTGAGACATGATTTCCCATGCACAAAGCCATGTTGACTATGCCGAATCAGTCCTTGCCTTTCCAAATACATGTACATCCTGTCCCTCAGGATTCCCTACAACAACTTGCCCACCACTGGTCTTTAGTTCTCTGGCTTGTCCTAACCACCCTTCTCAAACAGTGGCACCACATTCAACCAGATTAATTGTCCCAAAAGGGGGATTTCATACTTTATGAGGTCAACCTAGCTGACAATCACTACTACCATGTTGTGGGCTTTGGGGCTTGGAGGTGTTCTCGGGGTTGGTGCCTGGTGATGGTGTGCGATGTGGGGCCTGGTGGCGTTCTAAGATTTGGGCACTGTTGATATTGTGGGGTTTGGGGCTTGGTGGTATTGTGGGATTTGGTGCCTGGTGGTGATGTTATAGGTTTTTGGGGTTTGGTAGTGATGTTGTAGGCGTTTGGGGTCTGATGATGTTGTAGGTTTTTGGGGCCTGGTGGTGATGTTGTAGTGGTTTGGGGCCTGGTGATGTTGTCAGGGTTTGAGGCCTGGTGGTGATGTTGTAGGGGTTTGGGACCTGGTGATGGTGTGGAGTTTGGGGCCTGGTGATGATGTTGTAGGGGTTTGGCGCCTGGTGACATTTTGGAAAGAAAAGATGAGTGGCGAAGCCGGGAATGGCACCTTTTGGGTGAGGTAGTTATGGGCCCCCAACTATGGAGGCTCCTCAATCTGATACTGGAATTCATAGGCATTTACTTCTTGAATCCACAATGAGAAACTACCAGATTTTGTGTGTTTGTAAAATTTTGAAAGCAGAAGGACAATGGGACGTACAGCCGTAACCCAGCTCCTGGGATTGGATTACTCACCCAGCTCAGTTTGCAGCTTCATTTGAACCACATCAGAGTACGTTATAGTTGGGAATCAGATTTCTAAGATGTTAGTCTCCTATGTGGCCTAAACATGTCTGCCCTTATTGATTAAAAATTCAGCCCAAGATCTATGAAGCTGTCTACCACATTAGACATATTCACATCTCTGCCTTCAATACCTCAATATATTGCATTGCATTTTTATCTCTTACCTTGCTGAAGGGAATCAATGATGAAGAATGAAAGGATCAGACCAAAGACAGCCAGCATGGGCATTGTGCGGTACATTTTCATTGTTGGGTTAAAACATTGGCTGTTCTAGCTGGAATTAAAGAAAATTTCAATCGTATTTAAAAACTTTGCACAGGTTACATAACACGTTCACAGACCATCTGATCCTAACATGTACATGTACATTTTATTTATTTAGTCAAGTAAGATTCTCACTGTTTTGAAATTAAGATTCACCTCAAATGAGTCTTTCCCAGAGTCCACATTACTTAACAATACATTGTTAAAAATCACACAACACTGGTTATAGTCCAACAGGTTTAATTGCAAGCACTAGCTTTCGGAGCGCTGTGCTTTCATCAGGTGGTCGTGGAGTACACAGTTGTAAGACACAGAATTTATAGCAAATTTAAAAATGTTTCAGCTCATAATAAATAAAAGCCAGCCAGCTGACAAATTAAAGCTGAGAAGGTGCTCAGGAGAGAAGTCGGACTCTGGATTGATATACAATTACCTGCATATGTCTGTCTCAGTCTGGCAGGGTCATGTGATCTCTCCCTTGAGGCATACACCCTGTAGGCCACCATCTTAAGCTTCACTTCAGTAAAGCCCTTGTGTTCAACACAGTTCTGAGAAAGGGTCACTGCACCTGAAACAGTAACCCTGATTTTTTCTCCACCGCTGCTGGGGGACCTGCTGAGCTTCTCCAGCAATTTCTGTTTTTTTTTTATTTCCAGCAGCCACAGTTCTTTCAGTTTTTATTTAATTAAAAACTGTGCCGCTCATTTCACTCAGAAGAGTTTCGTTTCATAAAACCAAAAGATATAGAAGGAGAATTAGACCATTTGGCCCATTGAGACTGCTCTGCCGTTCAATCATGGCTGCTATGTTTCTCAGCCTCATTCTCCTGCCTTCTCCCCTTAACCTTTGATCCCTTTACTCATCAAGAACCTATTTATCTCTGTCTTAAAGACATTCAATGATTTGACCTCAGTTACTTTCTGCAATAAGTTCCATAGTTTCACCAAACTCTGGCTGAAGAAGTCCTTCCTCATCTCAGTTCTAATTGGTCATCTTTCACCCGGAGGCTGTTCCCTCTGATCATAGTCTCTCCATCTAATGGAAACATCTTCTCCACATCCACTTGATCCAGTCCTGTCAGTTTGCTGTTCTCTGACTTTGCCCTTGTGAGTAGAAGACATGTCTTCAGCATTTAATTTAGCCCATTATTTCCTGATTAACTCACCCTAACCAAAAATTTTCAATGTCGGTGATGCATCAAAATATACATTGGCCATTCGCTTCTTTTAGGAGGTAATCGTAAATAATTGATTAAATTAGGTTTAACTTAATATTAGCAAAATTTCAATGGTTGAAGGCTTCAGCATGTTGGAATATTATCACAAAAACCCAGCAATACTTCCAAAGTCTCTTATTCATACAATTTAGCTGCAACTTATCATAAGATTAAAAATAACTAGTTTATTTGTTCTACAACAGAGATAATTGCAATCACAGGAAGAAAATCTTATCTTAACACCAGAATAGATGTTTGCAATATTCCATCATAGGTCCGGCATCTGCAATGATTTCCTGTTTTCATGCTGTACATTCCTATCACTCTATGGTTCTAGACTTCAGCAAGTCTGGTTCTGCTACGGTATTCAACAAATCCAATTTCTCTCTTGTATATTTTCTGTGTCAACTATAATGTCTCAAATTGCGGCCTCATTGTTAATAATTCATGGGCAACATCAGTTACACTTATTTAGAGTTTTTTCAAGCAAGTCTTTGGCCCATTGTTGATTACCTTCCAGGAGATCCTTGCAGTTATCCCTAATATTTGAATTTCTCTCAAACTCTTAGAATTCATTTACTTTATCATGGATGAATATCAACTGAGCAAACTTTCATCTATATATTTCTACAGATCATTTTTCTACATGAGCATGTGTGGGTTTTGTACAATATCATACTGTTTTAATGCAAAAAGAGGTCAAAAGTACACAGATAAGGTAATCCAAGATGAAGGATGGGAAAAATTTCTGGCTGTAACAGCTGCTCATTTTTTTGAGGTATTTTAGGTGTTGGAGGTGATTTTCTCGAATTCCAGGAGCAGCAATTACTGCTTCATATGCTGTTGCATTGCTTTGGAACTTTGGAAAAAAAAGTCAAAACAACAGCAGTTTTAAAAGGGAGAAGAACAGACAAAGGAAGCACATGGTGAGGTCAGTGCAGAAGAGAAAGAAAGACAGAGAGAGAAAACCTGCACAGTTTACTGCCTTTGATGTTTGAATTCGTGTATTGCTGGACATCGGAGTGCATCTGGGAAAATGATCAAACAGTGAAATTCACAACTAATCTTGGAGGAACTGTTGGGCAAAGTTCACAGCACAGAATCAGATAAGTTAATCGTTGTTTTACGTGTGGCCTACAGAGAATCTGCAGTAGCGAGTAGAGTAGATTCTTTCTTGATTATATATTTTTGGAGATATGTCTCTTGGTTAAACTTAAACTATAAGCCATAACTATTAATTTAACCTGGGGCAGTGTTTGTAGAGGAATAAGACGGTGTTATTTTCTGGGTCTATAGATTGTGAAGGACCAAAGTTGGCCTTTAATAGAGTGATATGTACTGCTTGTCAGATGTGGGAATTTAAGGGTTACTGCGGATTATATCTGCCATAAATGCTGCTGGCTGCAAATTTTATCAGATCGAATGGATCGGTTGGAGAGACAGTTAGAAGCAATGAGGAATTTGCAACAGCAACAGTATGTGATGGATGGCAGTTATAGGAAGGGGGGGGGGGGCAAGTCTCAGATACAGTCACATAGATGGGTTAACTCCAGGAAAGGTAAGAGAGTGCAGGAGTCTTTTGTGGATATAACCATTTCAAACAGGTACGCTGTTTTGGAAAATGTAGGGGGTGATGGATTCTCAGGGGAACGTAGCACGAACAGCTAAGTTTCATAGGGGGTATGGAGACTGGCTCTAATGCAACGAGGGGTAAGTCGGGTTCCAAGAGATCAATTGTGTTAGGGGATTCTCTAGTTCCGAGGTACAGACAGGCATTTCTGTGGCCAGCAGAGAAAAATCAGAATGGTGTGTTGCTTCCCTAGTGCCAAGATCAAGGATGTCTAGAGAGGGTGGAGAATGTTCTCATGGGGGAGAGGCCAGCAGGAGATCATTGCCCACATTGGAAACAAAG
Source organism: Chiloscyllium plagiosum (assembly GCF_037043375.1). Lineage (NCBI taxonomy): Eukaryota > Metazoa > Chordata > Chondrichthyes > Orectolobiformes > Hemiscylliidae > Chiloscyllium > Chiloscyllium plagiosum. Next base: position 14,541,014 of record NW_028270145.1, on the reverse strand, counting down.
ACTGCCATAGTGTTAAGGGTTTAGATGGAGAGGAATTACTTAAGTGTGTACAAGACAATTTTCTGATTCAGTATGTGGATGTACCTACTAGGGAAGGTGCAAAACTTGACTTACTCTTGGGAAATATGGCAAAGCAGGTGACTGAGGTGTCAGTGGGAGAGCACTTAGGGGCCAGCGACTATAATTCTATTAGATTTAAAATAATGATGGAAAAGGATAGACCAGATCAAAAATTTGAAGTTCTAAATTGGAGAAAGGCCAATTTTGATGATATCAGGCAAGAACTTTCGAAAGCTGATTGGGGGCAGATGTTCGCAGGCAAAGGGACGGCTGGAAAATGGAAAGCCTTCAGAAATGAGATAACAAGAATCCAGGAGAAAGTATATTCCTGTTAAGGTGAAAGGAAAGTCTGGTAGATATAGGGAATGCTGGATGACTAAAGAAATTGAGGGTTTGGTTAAGAAAAAGAAGGAAGCATATGTAAGGTATAGACAGGAAAGATCGAGTGAATCCTCAGAAGAGTATAAAGAAAGTAGGAGTATACTTAAGAGGGAAATCAGGAGGGCAAAAAGGGGACATGAGATAGCTTTGGCAAATAGAATTAAGGAGAATCCAAAGGGTTTTTAAAAATACATTAAGGACAAAGGGTAACTAGGGAGAGAATAGGGTCCCTCAAAGATCAGCAAGGCGGCCTTTGTGTGCAGCCGCTGAAAATGGGTGAGATACTAAATGAGTATTTTGCATCAATATTTACTGTGAACAAGGATGTGGAAGATATAGACTGTAGGGAAATAGATGGTGACATCTTGCAAAATGTCCAGATTACAGAGGAGGAAATGCTGGATGTTGTGAAACGCATAAAAGTGGATAAGTCCTCAGGACCTGATCGGGTGTACCCTAGAACTCTGTGGGAAGCTAGAGAAGTGATTGCTGGGCCTCTTGCTGAGATATTTAATTCATCGATAGTCACAGGTGAGGTGCATGAAGACTGAAGGTTGGCTAACTGGTGCAACTGTTTAAGAAGGGTGGTAAGGACAAGCTAGGAACAATAGACGAGTGAGCCTGATGTCAGTGGTGGGCAAGTTGTTGGAGGGAATCTTGAGGGACAGGATGTACATGTATTTGGAAAGGCAAGGACTGATTCGGCATAGTCAACATGGCTTTGTGCGTGGGAAATCATGTCTCACAAACTTGATTGAGTTTTTTAATGAAGTAACAAAGAAGATTGATGAGGGCAGAGTAGTAGATGTGATCTATATGGACTTCAGTAAGGCGTTCGACAAGATTCCCCATGGGATACTGATTAGCAAGGTTAGATCTCACGGAATACAGGGATAACTAGCCATTTGGATACTGAACTGGCTCAAAGGTAGAAGACAGAGGGTGGTGGTGGAGGGTTGTTTTTCAGACTGGAGGCCTGTGACCAGTGGAGTGCCACAAGGATCGGTGCTGGGCCCTCTACTTTTTGTCATTTACATAAGTGATTTGGATGCGAGCATAAGAGGTACAGTTATTAAGTTTGCAGATGACACCAAAATTGGAGGCGTAGTGGACAGCGAAGAGGGTTACCTCAGATTACAACAGGATCTTGACCAGATGGGCCAATGGGCTGAGAAGTGGCAGATGGAGTTTAATTCAGATAAATGCAAGGTGCTGCATTTTGGGAAAGCAAATCTTAGCAGGACTTATTCACTTAATGGTAAGGTCCTAGGGAGTGTTGCTGAACAAAGAGACCTTGGAGTGCAGGTTCATAGCTCCTTGAAATTGGAGTCGCAGGTAGATAGGATAGTGAAGGAGGTGTTTGGTATGTTTTCCTTTATTGGTCAGAGTATTGAGTACAGGAGCTGGGAGGTCATGTTGCAGCTGTACAGGACATTGGTTATGCCACTATTGGAATATTGCGTGCAATTCTGGTCTCCTTCCTATCAGAAAGATGTTGTGAAACTTGAAAGGGTTCAGAAAAGATTTACAAGGATGTTGCCAGGGTTGGAGGATCTGAGCTACAGGGAGAGGCTGAACAGTCCAGGCTGTTTTCCCTGGAGCGTCGGAGACTGAGGGGTGACCTTATAGAGGTTTACAAAATTATGAGGGGCATGGATAGGATAAATAGGCAAAGTCTTTTCCCTGGGGTTGGGGAGTCCAGAACTAGAGGGCATAGGTTTAGGGTGAGAGGGGAAAGATATAAAAAAGACCTAAGGGGCAACTTTTTCATGCAGAGGGTGGTACGTGTATGGAATGAGCTGCCAGAGGATGTGATGGAGGCTGATACAATTGCAACATTTAAGAGGCATTTGGATGGGTATATGAATAGGAAGGGTTTGGAGGGATATGGGCTGGGTGCTGGCAGGTGGGATTAGATTGGGTTGGGATACCTGGTCGGCATGGACGGGTTGGACCGAAGGGTCTGATTCCATGCTGTACATCTCTATGACCCTATGAGTCTATAAGCATGGACATGCTGACAATGCTGAACAAAATGGCCAAATAGGTACAACCAAGTTCACATTAACTTTAACCCCAAAAGCACATAATTGAATGAAAATATCAATCTTTGTTCTTAAGATGCTTTCTGGAAGCCTAAATCAGTTGAAAAATAGCAGTTTAGTACAACTGAGTGGCATTCTGAACCACCTCTGAGACAGTTAATTGTTAATGTTATGATGGAGGATCTGAAGACACATGTCAGCGAGTCTGTGTAACGGGGAGCAAGTTCCCTTCTCCAAAGGCACATTAATAAAACAGATTTGTTTTATGACAATCCAGTGGGTTTATGATTACCATTACTGGGAGCATAGCTTTATTCCAGATTTCTTAATTACTTGGATTTAAATTCCTCCAATTGCTTTAGTGGGATTTGAACTCATGCTGTTAGAGCATTAGTCCAGATCTCTGAATCACTGTTCCAATAAGTTAATCATTATATCATCATTTCCCTGGTGGACATAAGTTGGACACAGACATGTGCTGAGCATATGGAGATCAATTGAAAGTCTCTGAATGTGGAGAGCCACTTAAGCTTTGTACAACTTCGTAAGTACAGACACTGTCTTGACAATAATCATAAATCAAGAGGTGGAAGGAAGAGAGGAACGTGGCAAAACTACAATCATGAGGGAAATGGGACTGAGCAAAGAGGTATCAGCTGTGTTGGTGTTAATATTCCAAAATTCCCAAGACTCAGGAAAGGTTCCACCAAACTGGAAAGATGCAAATGTAGCACCTTTATTCAAGAAGAAAGGGAGGCAGAAAACAGGAAACTATAGGTCAATTAACTTGATGTCTATTATGAGGAAGGTGTTAGAATTGAACATGAATGAGATTATAGTTGCACACATTAAGATAATTGGAGAGAATGAGGGAAATTATTTTGAATGAATTTATTGGAATCTTTAACGGAATAACATACACTTTGGATAAGGGACAGCCTGCAGATATTATTACACTTGGATTTCATTTGCATTTGATAAGGTGCCATACTAATGGTTATTGCAGGAAATAGGATTTCACGGTATGGGGAAAACATTAGCATAGATAGAAGATTGGCTGGCTCATAAGTGAGCATTTGTCTGACTGGTAAGATATGACAAATGCAGTCCCACTGGGGGTTGTGCTGGAACTTAAACATTTTGAAATTTACAATAACTTAGATAAAGAGAATGACGACATCGAAGCTACATTCACAGAAGGCACCAAGATAGGTAGGAACATATGTTGTGAAGAAGACATAAGGATGTTGCAGATAGATATAGACAGCTTGAATGAGTGGGCAAAATTCTGGCAGATAGGGTATAATGTGCGTGAAGTTATTCATTTTGGCAGGAAGAATAAGATGATTACTTAAATGGAAATTGACTGCCAAATTCCAAGGTCTAGAGGTATTTAGGTATCTGGTACAATAGCCACAAAATGTTAGGATGCATGTACAGCACTTGATCAAGGATACAATGCTCTCATTAATTATGGCAAGAATTGAACATAAATCTAAGGATGTCATGCTTCAGTTATGCAGGTTATTGGTGAGAATCACATAACGAATATTTATGCAGATTAAGTCTTCTTATTTAATGAAGGCTGTATGGTGCAGTAGCAGCGCAAAGGAGGCTTACCAGATTGATATCTGGAATGAATAGATTGTCTTGTGAAGAAATAGATTGAACAGGCTGGGCTTGTTTTCACTGGAGTTTAGATGAATATGGGGCGACTTGATTGAAGTGTATAAGATTCTGAATGGTCTTGTTGAGGTAGACAAGGAAAGGACAATTCCTCCTGTGGGTTAGTCCTGAACTAGGAGTTTACAAATTTGAGGTCATGCTTTCAGAACGGAGGTAGGATGATTTTGTTTTCTTCTCTCAGACAGGGTTTGTGTGGCTTTGGAACTCTCTGCCTCAGAAGACAGTGGAGTTAGTGACATGAAATATTTTTAAGATAGAGCAGGGGAATCAAGGATTGTTGTGTTAGATGGGAATGTGGAATTTGAAACACAAACAGATCAGCTCTGATGAATTGATGGGAAGAGCAGGCTTGAGGAACCAAATGTACCATTTCTGCACCTATTTCATGTGTTCATGTGTTCGTATGACTTGGGAATGATTCAGAAAATAAGTTATAGCATGTCTTCATTAATTGAGGTTCAGATAATCCATCCATAATTGAGCAAATTAACAATCAGTTCACACTGAAGCTGAGGCTGAAGGAATTCCAATGCTTACTATGTTATGTTCAAAGTAGTGATGAGGTGTGGAAACATTCTCATAGATCTATGGATGAGGAGTGGGTGGTTGTTCATCAGATAGTAGTACCATCCAGATACTCGAAAGAAGTATTGCAAATAGAACTTGAAATTCCTGTGCAGAACATGTAGATTTTTGGAAAACCCAAGCATCAATAACCAGGTATTTTACTTGGTCAAAACTTCATAAGAATGAAGTGCAGTTCTGTAAAAGAAACCCACACATGTCAGCAAGTGGGTAAACCTCAACTTGTAATCAACTTGACACCCTTAATACTCACATCAGGTTTTGAAGAACTATTCAGTAAAGTATAAGTGTGCAGTGTCAGATCATTACTGAAGACAAAAGCAGTACACAGTATGTCCTTACCATCTTGGATAGGACAGCCCAATATCCAGAAACTATTCCTTTGTGGACAGTGAGAGCCAAACTAGTGATGCAAAAACGAATTCAGTTCTTTTTTTAATCATTTATGGACTACATTCAACCCAAGCTTCCAACTTTATGTTCAAAGATTTTGAGAACATACTAAGTGGTTTTGGTATCAAAACAATTTCATTGTCTATCATTCACAAATACAGAGAACTTTGGAGAGACACCATCAGACTCTCAATACAATGACTAATATCGAATACGCCAATGATTCCTTTTTTTGTTAAATGTTACCAGAAGCTCCCCATTAAAATTGATCTAAGGTCATGAGATGAGTGATTCATTGAATTTGATCAAGAAAGTATTTTAAAGAGAGGAAGATGAATCCTTAATATTGGATTGTGTGTTTGTGTTTCTAGAGAGACTAACGGGAGCATACTATGGAGTTCAGAAGTATTTACAAACTTCAGAGGTAAAAGATGAAGGAATAGGCAGACAAACATGCGCTCACTAGAATATTTCAAAGAGGAGACAAAGTATTCGTATTATTCCCTTAACAATATGAAACTCTGAAAATGAGATTCAGTGATCCATGTAACTAAGAAGGTTAATAAGGTGAATTACTTAGAACATACTCCAGATTATAGGAAGAAAGATTGGTTATGTCGCATAAATATTTCAAAGATCAATTAAAGTAACTTAGGGAATTTAAGATTTGGAGGTGCCGGTGTTGGACTAGGATGTACAAACTTAAAAAGAATCACACAACACCAGGTTATAGTCCAACAGGTTTATTTGGAAGCACTGGCTTTCAGAGCGCTGCTCCTTCATCAAACCTGTTGGACTATAACCTGGTGTTGTGTGATTTTTAACTTAGGAAATTGAAGGAAATCTGTAGAGATACATCAAGGTGTACATTGCTGGTCAGGCATAATGTGGATGTAGAGGAATCAGCACAATAAAACAACATCCTTACAGTTTAAGCCTGGAAAATCTCATTTGAAATGGAGATTCAATATACGCTCAAAATTGCTCGATTGAATCTAGTTACCTAAAGATCTATAACAAAATCAGGTCAAGGTAATATGGTCGAGTGTCAAATAGCCTTTGAGAAGCTGAAGGCATTCTTAATAAATGAATTTGTGTTGGCTCTCCCTAACTTCACAAAAGCTTTTAAAACAACAATCGGCGCTAGACTTAGGAATGGGTGTGATCTTACTGCAAGATGATGAATCAGGAATAAAGAAGCTGGTATTGCACTTTTCTAAGAAAGTGAAGCAGTTTCAAAAGAAGTACTTTACAGTGGAATAGGAGACACTGGAATTGTTACTGGACCTTAGACATTTTGGAGTTTATGTCCATCACAGTCACAAAGAATCATAGCCCCTTGGCTTTAATAGAAAATTTAAAAACAAACTGTGAGATCATTTCAGCCCTTTAATGGAAGAATTGCTCATATTGCTTGAAAGGATAATGCAACTACAGACACACATCATCAAAAGTATAATGATGCTGGAATAGTTTGAAAATTTAAGAAAAGAAAATAAGAAATTGTCCAAATCCTGGATAAAGGTTGATTGAAGTGAAACACTTTTGTGTGATTTACTGTATATGCGTTTACCTAGTGAGGAAACAGGTTTAACGTTATATATCATCTCTCCAAAGGTGGAGGTATTTAAGGACAACATATATCTTATTTGAAATATAAACTGGAAATTGGTTCATGATAGAGAAAGAGCCATATTTTCTTTTAAAAATCAAAATAAAAGTGAAACTGCATAGTTATTACTCATTGCTTACACAGGGTATATAACTTATACTGAAACAATATTTGATATGTTTGTGCAACTTTATGTTGAAAAGAGAAACTGCTCAAGAGTAGTATTATACTGGGTGCAAGAGATAGTGTTGTCACAGAACTGAAAGAAGAGAGCAGTGGGCACTCAAACCTCCAAATGTCTGCAAACAAACTCGATCCATCTCTCTCCCTCCATGGGTGGAAAAGAGATAACACTCATAGACTCTGCAAAAAGAAGACACTTCTAACTCAAAACAAGCCATGCGTTCAATTCAGGATCACCACAGTTGATGTAAATGTGACACCATTACCAAAAATCAAATGACATTGTAAGAAAGTCACTTATTTCCCATTGTGATTTAGAATCTCAGTCCACAGACTTTGCTTCTTGTAGCTTACGTTTTCTACTCATGATATTCCTAAAATCCTGGTTGTCTCAATGACCGTGTCAATCCTATCTGTGAATGAATGTGCTCGTGTTTTTCTTAGATTAGATTCCCTACACAATGGAAACAGGCCCTTTGGCCCAACAAGTCCACACCGATCCTCTGAAGAGTAACCCACCCAGACACATTCCCCTACATTTATCCCTGACTAATGCACCTAATACTATTGGCAATTTGGCAATCTTTGGATTGTGGAAGGAAACCGGAGCATCTGGCGGAAACCCACACAGACACGGGGAGAGTGTGCAAACTCCACACAGACAGTTGCTCAAGGTGGGAATCAAACCTGGGTCTTTGGCGCTGCGAGGCAGCAGTGCTAACCACTGAGCCACCATGCCATCCCATGTTTGGTTTTAAAGATGGTATAACTTAATTTACATGCTCATAATTAATAGTCTTTTTTTCCACATATTAGTGGACAAGTTTGTTACAATTAAGTTTTTATTCCATGTTCATTGATGGAACCTAGAGTTTTTTTAATTGTAGATTATGATCCAAGAGACTAAATAGGTCAGAATGTGACAATTTGTGGACTAATGGGGCTAGCTTCCCATCCGAGGCATGACACATTGCATGTGCTTTAAAAATTTGGTTGTTCTGGAAGATGCGTCCAATGTCCCAATGACTAAATTGCTCTTGTTGTTGAACAAAGTTAGAAAGTATTTGGAAGCTGATTAGCATCCTTATAACTTTTATTAAAAACTACTTATGTTTGTTGCATGAGGAATAATGAATTTATGAATGGAGTCCTCCAAGAATGGACACTAACACCCACCATTGGTCTCAGCATTCATCACATGAATACAAACCTCAGTGCAAATTCTGACTAAAGATACATTCAGGCAGGAAGGATGCCCTATCAGCATTCGTTGGTTTGTGTCCTTTTGTCTTCAGCAAAAATGTTTTTCTCCACTTATAATCTAATCTTGTATATAAATGGCAATTTGGTTGAGATGTGGTTTTTAAAAAAAGTAATCATATGGCCCTCATTTATCTTGTGTGATCTGTCCTTTTGTGGTGCAAAAATGGCACATGGTTTGGATTGTGCCATTTCATGAATATGTTAATACTATTTATCATATCCCAGAAATTATTGAAAACATATGTTGAAAAAATGCCGATTCCACATAATGAAGTAATCTAATCACACTGACCAGACTTAGCTTCAAAACAATTTTGCTCACTCAACTGGATTTAAAGTCATTTGTTCTAAACTTTTTTTGATGGAAAATTGTCCAGTGTATTGTACCAGAAATGGATAGTTTCTCTTTTAGAAAGAGCAGTTCTAAGTCCTAGACTGTGAGCCATTATTCCCTCTTTTGAAGAGAAAATGGAATTACTGCAAACAACAGAGAAATTAGCCTTTATACAATAATGTTCCTATCAAATTCCCCTAAGCAACAAAATTGCTATTTAACTGCTCATTTAAACTGTTGCAGCACGGAATTCCCATACAAAATGGGTCAATAGGAAAAGAGAAACTTAGGAACATAAGTAGTAGGAATCGACCTTTAACACCTCACACCTGCTCTGCCTTTCTACAATATGGATAATCTTCTACCTCATTACCACTTGCTGTGTTATCCCCATATCCCAAAATCTCACCTATGCCAGAGGTGTGTATAAACATCTCTGAACACGTATATTAGAAAACAGTTTTTTTCGAGGAAACATCTGCAAATCCCAGTTAAAAATCTTCATGTTCCAATATGTCCATTCTTGCGCTGCCACTTACATTATGTTTGTTTTCCCTTTTCTTGATGTTTACAAAGTATCGTGAGAGAAGTGGAAATTTCAAGTTGAGGGGAAGTGTTGTGGCTGTGATAGACAGTTATCAGGTCTGAGGTGGAGGGGGGGTATCTCTCTGGCTATTGGTTTTGGGGCACCGGTGTCAGGTGCAGGAGTAGTTGTCAGATCCAGGTTTTCCAACCACCAGCCAGCAGCCATCCAGTCTGGGAGGTTAGGGAAAAGCCACGTACGCCAGGTCTTGAGGGTGTGTTTAAATTGTGTTAGAGATGGGGAGCATAGGAGAGAGGGATTTGGTGTGCAGGTGTCCAAGGAATGTATAAGGTCAAGGTGATGATGCTAGGGGGGTAAACAGTGAGTCTAGCATTCAGTTTAATGGCTACCTCAGATTCTTAATAGTTTTTCAATCCTCCAACCTTTCCTGGATGAGTATTAACTTAACTGTATCAGAACCCTCTAAATTCCCCAAACATAATGTGTACATTTGCAGGGGGGGGAGGGAGGGGGGGGGGGGGGGGGGGGGGGGGTCCAATTTAAAGGGATTGTCAACCAGAATCTTCTATTCCCAGGGCAATTCCCAAAAGGTCAGATGTATCTGGGATTCTCCACAGTGTCAGTGCACAATTCCAGTCCATGCCATTGAAATGACTTTCTGGCGACCGGAATATCTGAACCAATATTCTTAAAAGAATAAGCAGGGTAGATGCAAATACTGGCAGGTCTACAACCAGAGAACGTAATCTCAAACTAAGGAGCAGGCCATCTATGAATGAAATGTTGATGAACCTCTTCACCCAGAGGCTGGAAAACATTTAGAATTCTCTACTCCATAATGTGGTAGAAGCTGGGTTTTTGAGCACGTTTGAGTCAGACCTCGATAGATTTGATTTGGAGGTATCGGTGTTGGACTGGGGTGGGCAAAGTTAAAGAGTACACAACACCAGGTTATAGTCCAACAGGTTTATTTGGAAGCACTAGCTTTTGGAGCGCTGTTGATGAACCACCTAATGAAGGAGCAGTGCTCCGAAAGCTAGTGCTTTTTAACTCAATAGATTTCTATTACTAATGACTTGAATGGATATGGGGATATCCATTAGGTGGCAATAAATATACTGTGCTGAAAAATATGTTGCTGGAAAAGTGCAGCAGGTCAGGCAGCATCCAAGGAGGAGGAGAATCGATGTTTCGGGCATAAATGCTTCTTCAGGAATCCTCACTTTCTCCTAATAAATATACTGTACCCAACACAATGGTAACTCAGCCTGTCTGTTGCCTGCCTATCAGCTTATGAAGTACTGACAGGCACCACAAAGTGAGTTCCTTGTCCTATCAGGTGCCTCGATACTGGTGCATCAGGTTGCTAGATATTGTGAGCCAGTTAAAGTGCAGCAATTTCTGGGTCCTGGGGATCACCGATTGAGGCCTACTGTGGAACAGATCCAGGAAATGGAAAGGAAGATTTCTTCATTTCCGTTTTGTCACAGGGTGGGGTTTGCAGAAAAAGTAGGGGACGGGGGTACTGAGGCAAGGACAGAGGCCATCCCTTTGCCCGCCATCCATGCCTCTGGTTTCTCCCAATCTGGGGCAATTGGAGGCAATCTCCCTAAACTTTGCAAGCATGTCACCTTGGTTTCTGTGCCAGAACTCGCCACCTTTTTCACCCGCTAGGGAGGCAACTGATTGGGGCAATGGTGTCTTGAGGTCTTTGTGTGGTGATAGATTGACCACTCAAAGGAATTATTACAGTTTCCCTTTATAGTAAACTCACCCAATTATTTCTGCCTGCAATGTGAGTAATGATTAGTGTAAGGAAAGAGGCAATCAGTCATGAAGTTTGTTAGATTTGATTTCTCTTCATCCTGTGGTATTATTACTAGGCCTTTGCCCTACTATGCAATGCTCATTCTTCCTACTTTGAATGTTTTATTGACTACATCAGGTATCTTCTACACCAAAATGAACACAACTAACCCTTTATGGGGTGCAGCTTGGCTTTAAGTAGAACAGATTAGCTTTAATTGATTTACAAACCAGGGTCGTAATATAACATTCTTTTATTCATTTATGAGATGTGGACATTGCTGGCTAGGCCCACATTTATTGCCCATCCCTAGCTACAGAGAGGGCAGTTAAGACTCAACCACATTGCTGCGGGTCTGGAGTCATATACAGGTCAGACCAGATAAGGATTGCAGTTTCCTTCGCCAAAAGCTATTAGTGAACCAGATGGGTTTTTCCTGATAATTGATTCATGGTCATCAATCTCGATGCCAGATTTTTATTGAATTGTTATGGTAGGATTTGAGCTTTAGTCCATGAAACAACACTTGGATCCTCTGAATTAATAGGCCAATAATAATACTACTAGACCATCATCTTCCCTTATAACTTAATAGCATGTTTAGCTGAGACCCAGTTTATCTTCTTCTGTAGATACAAATGATCCCATTGCATGATCTTGAAAAATAGAAATGGGCAGGCATGATGAAACCCTCCGCTCCTAATCTAATTTTCACCTGTCTGATACATGCCACATAGTGAAGTTAAAAACATCATGTACAATTATCAAAGTTGGAAAAAAGGAACTTGGACATTGGAATATACAAACCAGATGTATTTCAGGGAGCTGCTTTTGGCAGAGAAGGAGAGGGAAATTTGTGACTAGAACCAGCTGGATTAAATTTTCTTTCTCTCAACTTATCAGGAACGAAGAGTGCCTGGTTACAAAGCTGATTAAAAAGAACTATTGGAACACTAAGAGCTCAACGGACAACTTAAATATTTATACTTGCTGAGGATGCAAGAGATCAATTAAACAAACATGGCCTCAAGATAAAATCCTTACACCTCAAAGACTCCTCAACGATGTAAGTTTGCTCCCTGAGCTGAAAGGTTTGTTTTCAGACTTTTCGTCACCATACTAGGTAACATCATCAATGAGAGTGTCCGGTGAAGCACTGGTCTTAGTGATTCACTTCCCTATTTATGTGTTTGGGTTTCCTTGGGTTGGTAATGTCATTTCCTTTGGCAATGTCATTTCCTGTTCTTTTTCTCAGAGGGCGGTCATCAGGATACAAGTCAATGTGTTTGTTGATAGAGTTCCGGTTGGAATGCCATGCTTCTAGGAACTCTCATGTGTGACTCTGTTCGGCTTGTCCTAGGATAGATGTGTTGTCTCAGTCGAGTAGTGTCTTTCCTCATCTATATGTAAGGATACTAGTGAGAGTGGATCATGTATTTTTGTGGCTCATTGATGTTCTACACTACATTGGGCAAACAGGTAGAAAACTAGCCACCAGGATACATGAACATCAACTAGCCACAAAAAGTTGATTTAACTTGAACTACTGTACTCCAATTGTTTTCTCCAACTTGATCAAAAGAATGAACATTGTTTGTGACTGATTAAAAACAGACAAAAAAAATGCACTAACCATTAACCACAAAGCTAAAATTTCTGTTCAAATATTAACTAAAGCACAGCTCCTCCTAAAGAGAGGAAAAGATCGACATTAGCTCAGGACATATCACTGATGAGTAAAAAAGTCGAATTGCCAACTAAACTCAAAGCAGATATCAAAGGCAAATAGTTAAAACTATTTATATCAATATTCAAAATATGAAACAAGATCAGAAAATACTGGAATAGACCAACAGGATAGCCAGCAACTGAAAACAGGAAAGACATGTTAAAACATATATTAATGTATGAAAACTCTTCATCAAAAGAGTCAGCTGAGTGAAGCTTCATTATAGAAAAAAACAAGAGATGCAGTAGGAGTGTGCCAATTAATTTGTCAATGAATTTTTTACTTGTTTTCTCACTTGTATTTTATTTCAGCTGTTTATTCACATCATTACTAATCCAAATTGCTTCGGCCTGCATCTATTCACATATTATTTACAAAGACGGCACTGAAGTTTCTAAGAAATTGCAGATTTTTAATCAGATAGAGGTTGTATAACCTTTCAGTCATTTTATTGTGCCTGTCATTGGGGAAAACCATTGATGATAATACAGGGTCATTCTGCTACAATGTGACAGTTGTGTTCCTCTGCAACCTCGCGCTATAGAAAATTGAGCTATTGAAAACTGTTATGGAAAATAGCACTGTAGAAGCTCGCTAATATAAATTCACTATATCCATTCAGGAGAAAGTTTGCGTTATCCAAACAACATCCACAATCGTCTATTGCCTTACAGCCAATTTACGCTGATGAAACACGTACTAAAGCAGATGAACCTGTATGGTCCACATTTTGAACACTCCATCATTCAAAGACTGCAATAGCCGAGACCGTTATTTTTTGTATGAGAATTAAGGACATCTATTTGATTCTTCAAGTGGATGTACAACATCCCTTGGCACTATGTGAAGAAGACTAAGTAGTTTTATTTTAGAAGGTCCATCCAATTTGATTCAATCAGCAAACATGGACATTCATGTTGCTTGGTACTTGTGTGAGTGTGCTGTGCTCTGACTACAACACAATCGTGAGCACATTTCAGAAGAAATCATTTTTTAAAAATGAACAAGTGTTTTCCTTTTACAAGGAATGTGAGGACATAAAAGATTTATGAGACACATTCCTGGAATCAGAGATTTCAGTGCTGTAGATAAGTTGGAGGAACTGGGACTGTTTTCCTTAGAGAGGGAGAGAGAGAAAATGGGAGACTCAATAGAGGTGTTCAAAATAATGGGGAAGAGTCAAGAAGCAGAGAACCCTGATTTATAGTAATTAATAAAGAAGCAACAGCAACATAAAGAAGATATTCCTAATGTAGCGAATGGTTGGAATCTACAATTTTGGTACTTCCTTGAGAAAAGAGAATTGGAAAATTATTCAAAAGCTATAATGTGCATGGCCACCAGAGAAGGTGGGGAGATAACCTGTTGCTGCAGACAGTCAGCTTGGACACAATGGAATGAAGAGTGTCCTTTTTATTGTAGCCACTTTATGATTCAACAGCTCTGTATTGCCAATGTGCTTTCAATTAAATTCTTCATAGCTTCCATCCTCTGCGACAACATGATTCTGACTCTGGGTGGTTCCACAGGAAACTGTAACCCTCAGGGATCTCACCCCAAATGGTGCTAATCCAAACATGACAGCGTGAATCTTTGTCGGATATTCAACCATGGAGTGCATCATGTTGCACAATTCTGCTTTTGTACAGCATCAGCATTTGCGGTTTTCAGGATCAATGGAAATCAGGCGTCAGAAATATGCCTGGCATCTTCTGTTTCGCCTCGTGCAGTCCCGATTGTTGCTGCCAAATGCAGTGCAGCCCGAACTGAATTTGTCCAACTCAGCACAGAACATAGACTGTATGGCACAAAAGCACCAGAACAGTAAAGAGTTCCTTTTTTTCTTGCTGTATGTAATGAAATGCATTTACACTTTTGCTGCAAATACCATGCAGAGGAAACCACTAGCCTCTGGGTGGTATCTTATCCCAGAACAGCTTTGTGAAACATGTTTTTAGATTTAAATTCTGCACACTGCTGTCCAATCTTTTCTTTATTTAACACAAGTTCTAAAAAGACCAGTACTCAGAACCCATCGAAATGATCAAATCTTCTGAAAACTTCTGATTTTTTAAAGAAATGAAAGTGAATTTGGTCCAATTGCAAGTTATTAACAAGCTGTTGTTTTCTCAACATTTCTTGGTAAAATTAAGGAGTTACAGTGGAACACACTTACAGGTTTTGGAATAAATGCCACAAGAAAGTTTCAAAACAAACGCTGTAATTCTCACAAATTATTTCCAAGAGAACTAAATTCCTGCTGTCTAATCAAAGATATGAATTGATCACTTACAGCTGAGGAAGCGCCTGCAGATTGGAACTGTCCGTATCATGTACAGAATGTGTTCTCACGCAACGCTTCTTCTGTACAGTGTACTATTCATTCCTGTTCATGCTTTCAGAGGAGACAAGTAATGAGTTCGAGGATCAGCCTACTCATTGGAGGATATTGCTAAAAGCAAATGTAATTCTTCTGTTAAATGACAGATGAAATTCCATTTCATTGAGCTCGCCCATGCCCCTCCCCTTGAATCACTCTTTCCAAGCACTGCATAAATGTCAATTATGCTGTTGCCAGTACCTGATCTTCAGCCTGAGTCTATGGCATGAAATAATTAATGGAGACATTATTATTGGAGTTTTTATGTCCAACTCTACTGGGGACTAACAGACTGCACAAAGTGACTTAGAAAGCCAAATCAAGCTGCAGTGCAGCTCTTTCAGTTTCATTTGTACCAATTCTCAAACATTTTAAGGCATGATTATTTAACCTCGTCATATCTTGGAACTGCACTCAATTCCAAAATATACCCATGGTATGACAGTAAAACAGAAAGTAAATACAATTCATTTTACTTTGTCCATATCCTCTCACTTTCAGTTCCTTATCCCCACTCTTACTTTTGTTTAGACTTCAATTTGATCACATCCATTTATGCTGCAACACAGAATCTCCAAGAAGAATGAATCAGACCATCTCCCCTTGATGTTCAAACACATTACCGTCACTGAATCTCTCAGCATCTGTCTATTAGTCAGAAACTTAACTGGATCCACCAGAACAGGTTAGAGTCAATCAGTTTTCAGCAAAGAATTTACCTCCTGACTGACCAAAGACTGTCCTCTGTCTACAAGGTGTAAGTCTGCAGTGTGCTGGAATGTTTTTCACTTGCCTGAATGAGTGTAAATCCATCATCATTCATGAGGCTTGACACTGTGCTTGGCAAAGCGGCCTGTTTTAATATTATCCTATCCATCACCTTCACAACCAATGCACGGTGAGCAATTGGTTCCATCTGCAAGAAGGACCACAGCAATGTGCCAAGCCTCCTTCAACAACACCTGACAAACACTCAAACTCTATCATTGAGAAGGACAAGGGCAGCAGAATCATGCAAACGCCAGAACCTGCAGGCTCCACTCCAAGCCAACACACCATCCCGACTTGGAGCTACATTGTCATTCTTTTATTGTCACTGCATTGAAATCATGGAATCTCCAACCTAATAGCATTGGAAGCATACCCGCAAAGATGGGCTACCGTCTTTCAAGTGGAATTGTTACCTATATTTAGAGATGGCAACAAATATTGACATTGACAATGGTATCCATAACATGTGAAGGAACAAATAAAATTCAACCTGTTATATTCCTTGACTTACCTGAAAATATGTTGTGCACAGGCGACATTTCTCCTGACTTGGTGCCAAGTTGTTCATGCGAGTGCTAATTTGGTTTGACCACTCCTTCCAGCGCTGAGGCTCAGTAGCAAGGACTGGGAATATTGTCAAGTGAGGATGGACTGAGAATCCTATGCGGCATTGGGGGTGGGGTGTGGGTTCATAGGCCAAAGATGGCACAATGGCTCAGGGGTTAGCACTGCTGCCTCACAGGGACCTGGGTTCAATTCTAGCCTCAGACAACTGTGTGGAGTTTGTACATTCTCCCTGTGTCTGCATGGGTTTCCTCCGGGTGCTATGGTTTCCTCTCACAGTCCAAAGATGTGCAGGTTAGGTGGATTGATCATGTTAACTTGCCCATGGTGTCCAGGGATGTGCAGCTTAGCTGCATTAGCCAATGGGACATGTGGGGTTAGGGCAGTAGGGTCGGGGTTGGGTTTAGATGGGAGGGTTATTGTGGACTCAATGGGCAGAATGGCCTGCTCCCACACTGTAGGGGTTCCATGATCTATTCTATCATTAATTTTCTTGATACTAGATTATCATTTTGGAGTTTGTGAGTTCAAAGTTATGTTTGCCATTTATAAATTAGATCAATACGAGAAAGAGACAACCACAGGCAGGATGTTTCATATAGTGGGATTTCATGCCATGCTAAAGGAAGTGTTGATGGGAGACACACGCCCAATTATGTCAGTTGATCCACAATGGGTCAGTGAGGGAAGGGAGGGCTGGTGGTTGTGATGGCAAGACTAGGCAGGAATGGCCCACTGGGGACAATGACAGACCTTCATCGGTTAGTCCACTGAAGATAGTGGAAAGACCAATGATTAATTCTATGGTCACATTCTCACAGGAGATCATGAAATACTGCCCCATGAAAATTGCTGCAACATCTTCAAACCCAACTGGTTCAATAATACCCAGAAAGCTAAAAATCGAAATAAATTGGATTTGATTCTAGTCCATACCATCAAATCAACAAGAGATAAGTACTTTAAAACAGAAGGTATTTTTGTCAAACAAAAATGTGCTGCTGAGTTTAGTTTTTAAAAGTTTGGAAGATTGACATTAGAAGAGAATCATATATTGGTTACAGCACATCCCATTGTGACCATGTTGGCTCTCTGCACGAGCAGCTTAGTTCATTCCACTTCCTCACCTTTATTCAGTAGTCTTACAACCTTTCTTTTGTTTCCAGTCCCAGAGCAATTATTTTCTGAAAGCTGTGATTGAATCTTCCTCCACCACATAAGCAGGAAGTACATGTGAATTCCTAACAATGTACAGTGTAAAAAAATATTTTTCCTCATATCCTCATATCCTCTTTGGCTCCCTTGCCACTGAATTCTTTGGTTCTCAGCTCTTCTACTAATAGCATGCTGCTTCCTTTTATCCACTGTTGAAACTGTTGATGATTTTGAACTCACACACCAATTCTCCTCCTGAACTTTTCTTTCTCCAAGTCAACAACCCCAGCTTCTCCAATCCATCCTTGTAACCAGACCGTCTTATGGCTGGAAACGTTCCCATAAACCGACTCAGCACCCTTTCTTAAACAATCCTTTCTGAAATGTAATGCTTAGATCTTGACTTAATATTCCAGGTAAGTTTGAATCAGTTCAGGGTCAACATAACTTCCATGCTACGAGAGAGTCATGGAGTTTTTATAGCAATGTAAGAAGCAATTTGGCCTGTTGTGTCCACACCAATCATCAAGCAGCCATTTTTCTCATCTCATTTTCCAGCATTTGACCCATAGACTTGTGTGCTATGGTGTTTCAAGTTTTCATCTAAATATTTCTGAAACATTTTGAGAGTTGCTGCCTCTACCGCCCTTTTAGGCATTAAGTTCCAGTTACACAAAACCCTCTGGGGGAAATCATGTTTCTTCAAATCCCCTCTAAACCTCCTGCTCCTTCCCTTTAAACTCTGCCCCTAGTTATTGATTCCTCAATTAAGGGGACAAGTTTCTCTCTATCTAGCCTATTTGTACCCCTTAGACCTTTGTATACCTCAATCAGATTCCTCCTCAGTCTTCACCGCTCCAAAGGAAACAAACTCAGCGTATCAAGTCTCTCTTCATAACTGAATTGCTCCAGCCCCCCAACATCCTGGTGGAACTCCTCTGCTCCCTTTCTAGTGCAGTCACATCCTCCCTATAGTGTGGCAACCAGTCCTGCACACAGTGTTCCAGCTGTGGCCTAACTAATATCTTATACAACTCCTTGCTCTTGTATTCATAATCTCCGTGCTTTTGTATTCAGTGCCTTGACTAATAAATGCAAATGTCCCACAAGCTTTTTAACCACCTTATCTACCTGTCCTGCTGCTATGGGCATGCATGTCAAGGTCCATCTAATACTTTGCACTTCCTATCATCCTACTGTGAATTCTGTACACACCCTGGCCTTATTAGCTCAAAATATATGATCTCATACATTTTAAAATAAGTTCTATTTGCCGCAGTTCAGCCCATCTGACCAGTCTGTCTATATCGTCCTGTCGTTGTACGCTTTCCTCCTCATTATTTATGACACCGCTAATTGTCATGGCATCATGATCATACCTCCTAGATTCATTTCCAGATTATAAATATACACAACAAGATCATGTGACCCAGCACAGAACACTGTGGTCCATCACTGGATATAGGCATCCAGACACAAAAAGTCCTTTCAACCATTATCCTCTGCTTTCTGCACTAATTTTGCATTCAATTTGTTAAATTGCCATGAATCCCCTGAGTTTTGTAACCAGTCTGCCATGTGAGATGTCATTATAAACTGAAATCCATGTAGACTACATCAAATGCACTATCCTCACCAGCACACCGAAGGGTCAGAACCGAGGGAGCTCCGCATTGTCGGAGGGTCAGTCCTGAAGGAGATCCACACTGTTGGAGGGTTAGCCAAGGGAGCTCTGCACTATCAGACTGTCAGTGCTGCGAGTTCTCCACACTGTGGGAGGGTCAGCGCAGAGGAAGCTCCGCACTGTGGGAGGGTCAGCGCTGAGGGAGCTCCACACTGTGGGAGGGTCAGCGCTGAGGGAGCTCCACACTGTGGGAGGGTCAGCGCTGAGGGAGCTCTGCACTGTTGGAGGGTCAATGCCGTGGGAGCTCAGCATTGTCGGAGGATCAGCGTCGAGGGAGTTCCGTATTGTCAGAGGGTCAATACCAAGGGAGCTCTGCACTGTCAGAGAGTCAATGCCAAGGGAGCGGGCACTGTCAGAGTCCCACACTCCCCCTCTTTGGGGTTCCACACTCTCTCCTCAAAGGGTCCCCACATTCTCCCCACTCTCACCTTGTGACCTCCTTACCTCCTTAAAAATTCAATAAAATGTGTTTGACATGATCTTCCCCTGACAAAGCCATGCTGACTATACTTGATTAATCCTTATCTTTCGAAGTGGAGATTAATTCTATCCTATAGAAACTTTTCTGATAGTTTCCTTACCATAGATGTTAGACTCACCGGTCTGTAGTTCCCTGGTTTATCCTTACCATTTTTGAATAATGGTGCCATATTAGCTGCCCTCCAGTCGACTGGCACCATCCTGTAGCTAGCAAGGAATTGAAAATTAATGTTAGAGACCCTGCAATCTCCTCCTTTGCCTCCCACAGCAATCTTGGCTGCAGTCTGGGCCAGGTGAAACCACTAACTCATTCAAGAATACCATAATCTCCCTCACTGATCTATATACTAGCATCATCCTCCTCTACAATGAATATAGGGCTAAAATTTACAATTCATCTAGAAACTTCAGCAATGTCTTCTGGCTCCACTTTAATTGCCACTTTGATCTTCGCTTTTACCTGCCATTAACATATGTTGGAAGGGTCGAAAAGTGTGGCACTGGCAAAACACAGCAGGACACAGGCAGCATCCGAGCAGCAGGAGAATCAATGTTTCAGGCATAAGCCCTTCATCAGGAATGTGTTGGAAGGATTTACAAGTTGATTCTGAGCCTGTTTGGCCACATTATGAAGACACCTTTCTTGGCCATGAACTGCTAGCTGAGACCTGACCTGAGAGCTTCTTGCTCAGTAATGCTAGCTGGGACAAGAACTCCTATAGGTTTCCAATACAGATCAAGAAAAGCAATGGTTTCCATCCTGAGAAAGGTCCAAAAGACTGAATTTGTATTCTACGAAAGGTAATGTGAGTTATTTGCAACATTCCAAGCATAATTTATTCAATGATAATGAGGAAATATAATTTCTTGTCCTAGAATTAAATATACTTGGCAAGTATTGACAATGCCTGAAATTCCTCATTGCATTCACTGGTTACTTCCTCCACATATTTGCTTTCACAAGGATTAAAATGATATAACAAATGATGACTATTCATTTCCTGTTTGTCACATCAACCAACAGATAATTTCACCCCTCTCCTTGATTGCTACCTCAGGTTGAACAAAACTATATTCAACTTCAGTACGCTAGTTCACAGCAAATCAAGTTTCTACTTGTAAATTTTCTGTCTTCTGCTTGTACCTCCCCAACAACCTCAGGTCCCATCTATGCGTCTTTTATCAATAGACTTAATTAATCTAAGTTTCTGGCCAGACTTCTATTCTCCACGCTTCATGCTCAAAATATTTTTGCTCATCTGAAACTGTGCTGATTAAATACACTTTTTTCCAGTACCTTACCTCAGAAGAGGGCATTAAAATCTGGCCTGTGTGTCTCCTCTACAAATGATGAACTTATTGGTCAAGTAAATACATAGTTGTTTAGTGTGTTCATCAAGGACTGGTTCGCTGTAAATGGCGGCTGCACAAAACAACTTTCTAATTGTTTTTGTGCAAATACAATTGTAACAGATTATGCCAAATCCAACTCAAAACATAAAAGCACATTGCTGTTGTGTTGGTAAATGAGCAACAGTCAAAGTTAACTCATTCTTCAAGAAGCTAATGCTTTGGCTTCAAGGTTTACTTGAGTCTGTGGAGAGATTGGATGAGAGCGAAGTGGGAGAGGATGTTCAAATGGGAAACTTGAAAAGATAGGGTTCCCAGATATCTTACTGAAATTAACGGCAATTACATTTTGTCACCAGGTTTCCTATCCAATACTGCCCAAGCTGACAGGTTTCCTGCACGCTGGGCACGGATGCAACTGTGCATCTGAGTTTGATGTCATAGTGGAACATTGGTGGGACATCACAAGTGGGGTCACACAATTCAGTGGAATGCAATGTCGCAAGGGAGTGGAAGATCATGAAGGGGTGGGATATCATGAGGGAATGAGACAGGATGAGGCAATGGGGCTTATTAAGGCAGTATGACATTGTCAGGCAATGTGACATGGTGAGCATTAGGGCATTTAGAGGGAGTGTGACAGTACAAGAAAATGGGACAATGCAAGGAATGAGACATTGCAATGGAGGTATACTTTACACAGGAATCATTGATCATGTGGAGGTTAGTCCAACATGTGATACAGTGTATAATTAGTTTGGCATCACTGCCCATGTGGTTCTCCTTGGTCTGGGTTGTTGACCATAGAGTCCTGATCATGAGGATATAACCATGTTGGGACTGCAGGCATCACTCTTTCTTCTCTTTCTTTCCAACAGTAATCAAGGCACTTAATTCACGGATCTGGCCCTTCTCTTCTCCTTTACTCCATTGGGATTTCCGAAGCCCTGGATTTTCAACATCCATTAAATTCACACAAAAATACCTCTATTTTGAATGCATGCAATGATTGCATTCTGAGGGTGAATTGGTTACCTACCATTGACCTGTCTCCTTTAAAGCAGAAACTAATAGGTTGGAAGCAGGCGTTGGAGAATTTTAAAATTTATATTGTTACTTCCCTACCTCCAACCCACCATTTTGGGATTGAAATACCCCAAGACTCTGTAACTGTGTATTGTATTTTTTGAAATAAAATTGCATTTGTCATATGCTAATCTATTCATTTGACTTTCCAGATTGCTGTGAATGCTAGGAGTGAATTCCAATAGGGAGTATCACTTCCATTTTGCACATCTTGAAGAAGTGTCCTGTTTCAATGAATGGAAAAATTACAATCTATAGGCCCACAGTTTCCTGCAGTGTGCTAGTGTACTAGAGTCCCACATCACACTGGAACTATAGATTGCAGAACCACCTCCTCTAGAGAATGAGACATCGACATTAAAATGCTCATTTATCAATGCTGGGAACACTAAAAATAAGATGGCAAGTTCAGAAACAGTTGTGACAGTTGGGAATAATTATTTATTGGGAAGATCAGACAATGATTGAAAACAAAGAATGCCAATTACTTCCATATTGAGGGATTGAGTACAGAAAGAAGACAGAGGATAAAGAATATATTTGATTTGAAGTTCCAAATAAGCTGAAAGGTCACAAACAGGATTAGGGGAAGTGACAGCCTAGTGGCATTATTGCTGGACTTTTAATCCAGAGACCTGGGTTCAAATCCCACAAAGATGAAATTGTAATTAAAGTCAACTCTAGAATTAAGAGTCTGATAATGACCATGAAACCATTGTCAATTTTCAGAAAAGCCCATTTGGTTCACTAATTCCCTTTAGGGAGGAAACTGCCATTCTTACCTGGTTTGGACTATATGTAACACCAGGCACGTAGCAATGTGCTTAACTTTTAACTACGCTCTGGGATGTGCAATAAATGTCGACCGAGCTAGCAACACCTTCATCCCATGAATTAATTTTAAAAATTCAACATAGTAAAAGGCCATTTGGCCCACCTAGTCTATGGCAACATTCATGTTTCACACAAGCTTCATTCTGCTTCCTTTTATGCCACACTGTCCACATAATCTTCTATACCTTCTTCTTTGATATACATGCCTAATTTTCCCTTAAGTATAACTATCACGGTCTTCACAATAATGTGTGAATTCCACATTCAACACCTCATTTTTCAACTGGTGAAATTGTTGCAAATTCCCTTTTTGGGGCTTGATAGGGGCAGAATGATTGGGAATAGAGGTCCACAATTCTGGGAAGGACTGAAGCAACACTACAATTGGCAGGGTGGAGGCCCAAGGTTCTCAGTGAGGGGCTGCTGAAACATTCCTGCTTCTTCAAAGGCTCATTTAAAATGGTTTGCCCCTGCTGGAACTGACAGCTCATGCATCCATTTCACAACCAGATTTCCCAAGCTTTGAGGAATAATTCAATTCAAGTCAGGCCCCCAAATGCGCATTTAAAGATGTTAATGAAAATTCCAGGCTCTTTGTACAAAAGGCAACAGGAGCTTTCACGTCAGGTTGTGATCACCATTTTGTGTGCCCTAAGGGATAACCTTCAAATTCCTCCATTTTGTGGTAGTGACCAGCAAGCTTTACATTCAGGTAATCAAAGCAAGTTGGTGAAACTGGGACCAACTTAGAGGTGATAGTAGAATCAAAGCAAGGACACTAAAAATTACTGAAAGAGCTAAAAACTGTGAATGGACAAAATAACTGAAAAATCAGAAATGTACAGTGTCACACATGGCAAGTGTGGCATGGGAGTCAGGCTAAACCCAGAATATGAGCTCTGACTTTGAGAAGGGGCTGGGTACATATGTAGGGCATTCTCTGAGCATCCTGCAAATTGCCAGGATGTTCTGTCCACTGGTACCCGGGCAGCAGGTGATGATGTTAGGAAGGGACAGTAAGAAAAAGGAAGTAATCGGCTCTGTGAACCCCTTCAGTGCAAGGAAATGTGTCTTTGGTGGATTCAGGAAGCATCTCAGGCCTGAGAAACTGGAAACACCAGTTACGATCTGTTTGGCAAGGCAACTTGGTTTGCTTGGTTAAGGATAACTATCAAAAGGTGTACCATGAGTGAGCCAGCTCTCAACTGTGTTTCTGCTCTTTGAGAACAATGTTTAGCCAAATTATGTTTTACAAGGGTGGGAAAGGGGATAATAGGATAATCTATTGAGAATCTAGACCCATACCCCTGTGGAATTCATACCCCATCAATTCTCATTATTTAACAATCAACCTGCTGATTGAAGAGGAGTTGAGATCTCAAAGGGTTTTATTTGTTTTAAATAGAGGTGAGCAATGATCATCCACTGTAAGTAGGTTTTTTTCATAACAAGTTTACAGGGGAATAGCTAATGTAGATGACGAGAAACATTTACCTTCAGCAGAGGGGTTAATAACCAGGGCCACAGTTTTAAATTAAGGAACAGTAGATTTAGAAAAGATTTGAAGAACCATTTTTTTCACACAAAGGGTGGGTGTGTAACTGGAACTCACTGTCTGAAAGGCTGGTAAGAGGCAGGAACCCTCAAAATATTAAAGCAGTATAATGATGAGCATTTGAAATGCCAGAGTATACAGGATACAGGCTAAGTGCTGGATAGATACAAATAGATAAATGTTTGATGACTAAAATTAACTTGATGGACCGAATGGCCTTTTTTCTGTGCTATAAAATCTCTGTGACTCTAATTCATTTGCCTATTTGGTGCCAGAGAAATAAGAAGGCACTGACCTAGAACATTTGCAAAGAGTTGCACAAAACTTGAATATAACTGGAAAAAAGATATATTTTGTTGAAGCTTTTTATTTTGTATTCATCAGGGCAATTTGTAAGAAGTACCAAAATAAAGAGTAAGCAATATTCATACACGCAGCATTGGTTCTGCACAATATGAACTGCCCAAATGTTATGGCAGACTGCTGCAATTATTTTTAAATAGGTTTTCAATGTAACTCGTTTTCCATTTGTGAAATCCAAACAGAACTTGTACATCAATGTGCATGTGCTAATTTGAAATTGCCTGTGTATTCACTCAAGGAAGCCGAAGACATCTGTATTGCAGCTTCATATGTTGATCTAAATCCTTCTCCATTGCATGAAACAGTATTCCTTTCATTTGAACATTGGTGGCTCAGGGGCTATCTGATAGAGGTTTACAAAATTATGAGAAGCGTCGATAAAATGGATAGTTAGAATCTTTTTCCCAAGGTAGAAATAGCAATTATTAGGGGACATAACTGTAAGGCGAAAGGGGGAAAATCTAATGAAGATGTGAGAGGAATGTTTTTTATTCAGAGGGTGATAAGTGCCTAGAATGCACTACCAAAGGAGATGGTAGAAGCAGATGCATGAGCACTATTTAAGAGGCTGGATTAGTAGTGCTGGAAGAGCACAGCAGTTCAGGCAGCATCCAAGGAGCAGTAAAATCCACGTTTCGGGCAAGAGCCCTTCATCAGGAATACAGGCAGAGTGCCTGAAGGGTGGAGAGATAAATGAGAGGAGGGTGGGGGTGGGGAGAAAGTATCATAGAGTACAATAGGTGAGTGGGGGAGGGGATGAAGGTGATAGGTCAAGGAGGAGGGCGGAGTGGATAGGTGGAAAAGAAGATAGGCAGGTAGAACAAGTCATGGGGACAGTGCAGAGCTGGAAGTTTGGAACTGGGGTGAGGTGGGGGAAGGGGAAATGAGGAAACTGTTGAAGTCCATATTAATGGCCTGGGTTTGAAGTGTTCCAAGGCGGAAGATGAGGCGTTCTTCCTCCAGGCGTCTGGTGGTGAGGGAGCGGCGGTGAAGGAGGCCCAGGACCTCCATAAACAAAGTCATCCGCCTTCGCATAAACCAAATCATCTGCCGACATTTCCGCCACCTCCAAACGGACCCCACCACCAGAGATATATTTCGCTCCCCACCCCTTTCCGTCTTCCGCAAAGACCGTTCCCTCCGTGACTACCTAGTCAGGTCCACACCCCCCTACAACCCACTCTCCCGCCCTGACACCTTCCCCTGCCACCGCAGGAATTGCAAAACCTGCGCCACACCTCCTCCCTCACCTCCATCCAAGGCCCCAAAGGAGCCTTCCACATCCATCAAAGTTTTACCTGCACATCCACCAATATCATTTATTGTATCCGTTGCTCTCGATGCGGTCTCCTCTACATTGGGGAGACTGGACGCCTCCTAGCAGAGTGCTTTAGGGAATATCTCTGGGACACCCGCACTAATCAACTACACCACCCTGTGGCCCAACATTTCAACTCCCCCTCCCACTCTGCCGAGAAGGAGGTCCTGGGCCTCCTTCACCGCCGCTCCCTCACCACCCGACCCCTGTATTCCTGATGAAGGGCTTTTGCCCGAAACGTCGATTTTACTGTTCCTCGGATGCTGCCTGAACTGTTGTGTTCTTCCAGCACCACTAATTGAGAATCTGGTTTCCAGCATCTGCAGTCATTGTTTTTACTATTTAAGAGGCATCTTGACAGATACATGAAAAAGCAGGGAATAGAGGGATTTGGCCGAGTACAGGTAAAAGTTTTTTAGTTTAGAAAGGCATCATTGTGTCAATGCGTGCTTGGTGGGGCTGAAAGAGCCTGATCCTGTGCTGTACTGTTCTTTTTTCTTATGAGCTCAGCAACTCACACAGTTGAGTTGAGTTTTAAAGGTATATTATGGCCAAATGGTTACTGTTTCCATGGGATCCCACTTGGCCCAGTTCTCATGACATCTTTGTTGGATTCATGAAAATGTGTCTTTGCTGGGATTTCACTCAACTTCTTACCTTGCATAAATTTCCAATACGTAAATGGTAGTTTTGTTATATTTCAACCTGCAGCAATATATAATAATTTCCTTACATGTCTTAATGGGCACCATCCTGCACTCAAATTTATCTTTAAGATGTAACAAATGAGTTTCCTGTTTTTTATGCCCCAGTTGAAAAAATGGCCAGGAGTTTCACGATGACAACGCTACCTTCATTAGTCAATATATGCGTTGAGATTTTTACATTTCCATACATTTTAAGATTGGCCTTATCAGCAACTTCAGAAATAAGGCCCAAAGTATTAGCTCATCAAACAATCTTATTGCTGAAATAGGTCACAACAAAGCCATCCTGCTGAATAATAGTTACTTTGTTCAGTTAACTATTCACTGTATATCATGCAGACTCATGAATGGGCCTAAGGCTTTCTGTTTTGATCCTAAACTGTGCTCTGTCAGTCTCAAATTACAATGGGCTGAAAAGGTGAAATGAATTGTTGCACACTTCTATCATGTAATAGCAAAACAATAGATGTTCGCCATTAACAGGTTGCTGCTGTCAAGCTAAACATATGTTTTTACCAATTTCATAATTGATAATATAATATTTGAATTTCAGTGCTGGTGTGATGTCAGGTATGAGACCCATACAACTTAAAGATAGTGCAGGTGATATTAATGGCACATCCCCTTGTCTATTGGTAACAAGCAAGTTATTAACCGCATCCAACTTGCCTGTATTTGCAAAGCTCAAAACAGCATCCAACATTAGAGGTGATTCCGTGATTGGACAGCATTTGTTAATTAATCCTGACTGTGTGAAGAATTGGAGTTGACAGTTGGGTTCATAGGGCGGTGCAGTAACTGTACTGGAAGTTGCATATAATAAGCAGGCCTTGTTTGTTTTCAGACTGAATGAATGCATACATAAAATGCACCTATTTCAACTCAACAAAATATCTGGCACATGTTCTCTGGTTCATTTCTCAGGGCAAGGTCTTTCCTAATCAGAGTCAACCTGACTGGTTTAGAATTTTAGCAAAGCTTGAAGTTAACTGCCAATAATCATTAACTGGTGCATTCTCCATGGCAACACTACCATCAATCAAAGGTTCCTTGCCAACAAAATCAGCACTCTCCTCTCGTACAATCTAAATGTTGTTTTCCCTTTACTTTTGTGTTCCTTGCGAATTGTCCTGATGAGTGCACGTCATAAACTTGGGCAAAATGTATATTTTTTTCAACAATGTTAAAATAGCTAAAGAGAAGTTGAAACAGACTTAGAGACATTGGTACATGTCAAACGTGTCAACCAACTTGAATAGATAGCTAGAACAGCAGAATACAAATGTGAACAAGTTGTAATCAAACTATATAGTGTACGATTAGCTTGCTCCCTCAGTCATGTCTAAATCTGGTCAACATGAAACAGGGGAAGGATTCAATCACTAGACAGGCTGCACAGGAGAGCTAGGGAACTGGCCCCTCATGTCAAGGATTTGAGTTATGAGGATGGGAGCAAATAAATTCACACCTTTCAGGCTGGAAGGAAGCTATTGAAAACATACATGTGTTGGATAATAATGAGTCAGAACTGAACAAGGGAGTCTAAGATTATCAGGGTAGACAGGAATGTGGAGTTGAGGCCAGAATCACATCAGCCATGGTCGTGCTGAATGGCAAAGTGGGTTCAAGGGGCTGAATGGCCTCGTGCTGCCTTTAATTTGTATATTTAAATGTTGTGAGGAAGACTAAATTAGAATGTGACTTTAAATTAAACTGTGATCATAAAAATAAGGCTTAAAATGTTAAGGATTAAATACAGCTTCAAGTTAGTAAAATATAACTTTGAGTCTGGCATCAAGAAGCCCTTGAATAATCAACATGCAAAATGGATCACCAGACAAAGTGGAATGGAATATATCTGAAAAGAAAATTAAGAAGCTATTAGCTGTGACATTAGAAGCCTTTTAATCTATTCCTGATAGACAGATTTGATGCAATTTGGATTATCTTTAAATTTATTAATACTGGGAAGATAGCACGATATATACATTGAAAGTAGTGGTAAACATGGCATATAGAAAAGACCGTTCCCCTTACGTTGAGTAGACACCTGGAATCATGTAAAATATAGCAGTTTTTTACAAGATCAGTCTGATAAGGCTCAGCTACTTCACAACGTAACAGAACGCAGTTCACAAGCAACAGCAATATCGAAATTATTGATTTAGAGTTAACATAGAATGAACGGATTCCTAATGAAGGGCTTTTTGCCCGAAACATTGATTTTCCTGCTCCTCGGATGCTGCCTGACCTGCTTGTGCTCTTCCAGCACCACTCTAATCTGAATTTCTGTCCAATGGCTCACCCCTTTAATTTTGTGGGGGAGTTCAATGATATACCTGTGCGCTCCTTCATTTTCAAGAACCTTTTTGATTAAGCCAATTAAAACACAAAAACAAAACACTGCAGATGCTGACAATCCAAAAAAAAACCAAGAAATGTCAAAAATTACTGAGCATATCAGCACCTGTGGAGCGAGAAGGAGAATTAAAAACAGAAAATGAAAATGTTTGTGTTTCTATAAAATATTAAAGTAGTAAAATGTCCCAAAGAGCTTCACGGGAATGTTATCAAGCAATAGTTGACACAGAACCACGTTGAGAGTTTTTAAGACAGTTAACTGAAAGCTTGGTAAAGGAGGTAGGTTTTTAGAGCATAGCAAATGTGAGCAGCAGTTTGCCATTTAGCATCTCATGGTGCTCCATGTTGAATTTAAGCATGAATGAGCTTCTACCTGAACTCCACATTCACTGGGTGGGCTAAAGTTGGACAGGTAGGGTAAGGAATTAGCAGCTTTGTGGAAGCGTTTATGGCTGTTGGGGGAATGCTGTTAAAGTATTCCCTACCTTCATATCTCCATGCCTGGCTGGTAAATTCTAATGCCTT
Source organism: Chiloscyllium plagiosum (assembly GCF_037043375.1). Classification (NCBI taxonomy): domain Eukaryota; kingdom Metazoa; phylum Chordata; class Chondrichthyes; order Orectolobiformes; family Hemiscylliidae; genus Chiloscyllium; species Chiloscyllium plagiosum. Next base: position 14,511,259 of record NW_028270145.1, on the reverse strand, counting down.
GCGCGTTGCTAGAAATACACCCACCTGAAATATTGGATTTACCCTAAGTCCAAGAGACATCAGTAATTGTTCCTGGGCCACCTTGTTTCCTTTTAGTCCTAGGAGGGGCTCACTAATATTTTCCAATGCAGCTGATAATACAGAGCTATCAGCTAATCAGAACAACTGGCAAATCTGAAGACCAGGACTTCCTGTGCCTGAGGGTGGAAGTCCCATGCTCACCAGTATGTTATCACTGTGGGCCAGTTGAGTTTCCAATTGGCATGTTTCAGATTGATTTTTGGACATGGGGTTTGAGAAATGGACCCCTTTTAAAGTTCATTCCCTCTTCACAGTTATAAATAGCCAACTGTTTACCTTGACACAATAATTTCTAGCTCTCGTCATTCTAGCCAACAGTAATTAATCGCTCAACATCCTGTCCTGTCAAGCCCTCAAGGAATTTTCAATATTTCAATCAGATCTTCTCGTTCTCCTCGATATCAGAGAATATCTAACTCATACTGTTAGATGTATATGAATTGTGTTCAATTACATGTTGGTGATGAAGACTTAGTAGCTGGAGATTTACACGTGTCACCATATGTAGGCAGATTGAAATGCTTTTTTTGAATTTGGATATCCATGCTTGTAATTTGGAATTGCAAATAAATGCTTGTAAAAATGTATAATGATTGAGTCTATTTCTACATTTCTAGAAAAATAAAAACTCTGGAATACCACATACATTTTTCAGTTTCTCTTTAAAGGACATCCCTCTCATTGCAGAGAATCAATCAAGTCAACATTCCTCTCTAAGGCAATTCCTTCAGAAAGAAACTAAAACTGCAGACAGTATCCTGGATGTGGATTCAATAAAGGCATGGTAGATAATAATTGCTAAATTATTGCTGAAAAAGGCATATTTTGATAAATATTTTTGTCAATTCATAGGAATATCAGTTCAAGAGGATAACCAACATATGTACTGCAAGAAAGGAGAGAGACTTTGATTGATAGAGACATTGCCATGGAGAATGCAGCAACTAATGAAGATTGGCAGATAACTGCCAAATGCTGAGGTAATCTGGCCACTTTTCAGAACTAAGAATGACTGCCATAGAATTTGTGCAACATAAAGCAAGAAGTGATCTGATCAGGATAGCTGATCAGAGCAAGGTTTTAATGCATTAGATACCACAGATTACCACAGATGGGCGGCACGGTGGCACAGTGGTTAGCACTGCTGCCTCACAGTGCCAGAGACCCGGGTTCAATTCCTGCCTCAGGCGACTGACTGTGTGGAGTTTGCACGTTCTCCCCGTGTCTGCGTGGGTTTCCTCCGGGTGCTCCGGTTTCCTCCCACCATCCAAAGATGTGCAGGGTCAGGTGAATTGGCCATACTAAATTGCCTGTAGTGTTAGGTAAGGGGTAAATGTAGGGGTATGGGTGGGTTTCGCTTCGGCGGGTCGGTGTGGACTTGTTGGGCCGAAGGGCCTGTTTCCACACTGTAATCTAATCTAAATCTAAATATTTCAAAGGTTTGAGTAACAGGTGAAGCCAGCTGTTTCATACTGCTACTATGCAGTAGCAATATGACTGGAATTCTCCAGTAACAAGATGCTGCATCAAGCCAAAGAAATGTTCGACCTATCACACACAAGTAACATGATGTATGAATTTCAGTGCCAGTGTGCTACTTGGTCTTTAGGCCATACATCCCAAGACTAATGGGTCATATCAAACTCTTCAGCTGGTCACAACAAGCAAGATATTGATTGCATCCAACCTTGCTGTTCTTGAAAAACTCATAACACAATGTCCAATATTGGATATCGTTTGGCAATTGGACGATATTTGCTTGAAAGTCTTGAGAGTGCAAAGAACTACACTGGCATATAATTTAGGGTAGTCAGTCTGGTGCACTTGCTTATACTGGAAACTATCTATTTTAATTCAAACTCTTCTTCTGTTTACAGACAAAAAGAACTTATTTGTACACTCTGTACTTGTTTCAACTAAACAAAACAGGGGACAGCTATTCACTTGTTCATTTCTCAGGGCAATCCCTGACCATTTAGTGTCAACCAACCTAGTTTATAAGGTAAACAAAGCCTGCAGTTAAAAGTCAATCATCATTAATTGTTGTACTCTCCATGGCAATACCTGTACCAGTCAGAGTCCATTTGCCAACCAATCAGCATTCCTCTCTCATGCAGGATAAATGTTTAATTTTTTTTGAATTGGTATTTTTGTGAATTGTCTTGATGAGTGCAAGACAAAAGGTTTAGATAACATATGTCTTTTCTCAGCAATTCTCACACCCACCAAGTAACTACTTGATTAATTTTATACTCCCAGCAACTTGCTATAAAGACTAAAATATTATTTGCCTTCCTAATTGCTTATTACACTTGCATATTAACCATCTATGATCTGCATACAAGGAGTCCGACTGCCAGCATTTGCTAATAATCCACAATTTAAAAAATTTCCTGCTTTTCCACTCTTCTTAAAGTGGATGATTAAAGATTACATCCTTATTTTAACTATATAGCTTCAGACTCCAGCTTGATATGTTAGATAACTCTCCTCAGATCTTACTTTCACCTCTATCTTCATATCATCACCAAATGTGGATATATTATAACAGATCCATACATCTACTTTATTGTTATGGTGGAATTGGTTATTATAGCAAATGGTGAGCATTCTAACGTCGCATAAGCTGAAATCTTCTGTAAAAATCTGAAAGAAACTATACAAGGGAGGTAGAGAGGCATTAAGGATGAGAGAATCCAGATCCTATACCATTGGTAACTGAAGGTTAAAATCAGTGATACCCTGGAGTTCAAAATTAAAGGGACAAAGATAACCTGAAGGGCTCTGAGCTGGAGGAGATTGAAATAAAAAGGTCGTGAAAAGCCGTGGATTTGAAAGCAAAGACAAGAACCTTAAAGTTGTTAGCGTAGAAGACCTGACAATAATACACTTGGTCACTTTTTCCAGGATTTGCTATTGACATTCAATGTCTTTGTTATACATCTAATGAACAAGTACAGAGCTTGGTTTTATCACTGCATGCTCCTCAGGTTCAGTGCAGGTTTAAACATGACGCATTGTCTTTCAGTAGGTAACTCCAGCCAAAGTTATGTCATCAAAACGTCAGCAGAAATCTGTAACATTGACATGCTCATTTTGTTAATTTATATACACAGTCCCATGGGCAGTAATTTACCAAACTGCTCTAAAACTGTTATCATCACAGCTAGTGACATTAGAAACATTCTTCCTGGAGAATGAGCTTTGCAAAGTGATCATAGTTTGCTCATTGAGTATCAGCCAAACTCAGTGATCTATAGTGCTAGCTCCTGGATTCCTGACATATTTGGTTAATTTCAAGGCACAGGAAGAAATCTCTGGAGAGCAAAGAATTGGGAGCAGACACGTCAGCATTTTAAGTTTACATTCTGAACCATGTGTGCAGAGTGTCAAGGAAATCAACTGAAGAACAAAACCTAAGGGCCTGCACTTCTCCAGACAGAAAGTCTGTTCAAAGAAGCTGCAGTGCAAACCATTATGATCACTGTTCATCATTTTTCCATTTCAATCTGCCATCTACACAGATGTCAAGAAAGTGACCAGCATCTCATTTGCAGTAGCAAGTTGCTTTATGTTTTTCCCTGTGGAGCTTGGAAGCAGTAAGATAGGGATCTGAAATTCAAAGCAATTGCAGTTTTCCTTTCCATCTAACAAAATGCAGAGTGCTTGCATGTGGCTTCAGTACTATAGCCTTAATGAATGACAAGACATTCCATTCTTTCAGTGTGCAGTTAGTTCAGGGCTGATTTCAACAGATCCTGATAGTCCAAGTACACTTTTTGGGAATCACTATCAGGATACTTTAATTGCTGCCAGCAACCCATTCTGCCATTGTTTCATCCGTGATAATGAGTCTAAACTTGGTTTCAAATAAATTCCTCATGTAATGATGTATCCCGAAGGAGCAGTAGCTATGCAACCTGCTGTGTTTCCCAAACACTAGTTTTAAAGTATCCTGGAATTTTTCATTCCCTGTTAATTGGATGTGTCTGGAAGCCTCATACAACATCTTGGCATAGCATCCAAGAGATTCCAATATTTTCTGTCTCTCTCTCCTTAATATAGACCTCCTTATTTTAATTCCATTGTTTGCATACATGTAAATTATTTCAACAAATTTGGGAAATTCTGTGTCTGGTTTGCATGTTAGCCACTCCATTTTATCCAAACATTTGGAAGTAGAAGGCTCATAGAACATGGATAAGTAAATGACCTTTGGCTAAACTTGTAATTAGGCATTTGTGTAGAATGAAGCATGTATGCTGTTTTTCTTTCTCTCTAACAGTTTTTGGGCATGGTTTAAAGACTGAGTGAATGACCTCATTTCCAGATCTCCGATCTTCCAGCAGAGCACAGCAATATTATTCCACTCCGTTATGTGCAAGTGAGAGGACCTTTGACTCCTTGCTAATGCATTTCAGATGCTTTGACTATTCTGAGAGGAGTGTGGAATCATCAGAAAATCAGTCTTATATTTGTAATAAATTTTATTCCACATTGTCCACTTAACCACCCGTCAGGCAGGGATATACATTAATAAATCTGTAGTTGACACAGTGAAGTTTAGGGTCAATTAGGAGTAGAAAAAAATGCATTCATATTGTGCCTTTCTTAACATCAGAATATAACAAAGCAGTTCAGTGTTGAAATGTAGCCACTGTTACAATGTAGGAATCACAGCAAATGTGCACAGCAAGTTACACAAAGCGTAATGAGCAATCTACCTCCCTCCTAACTTATTCAAGGATTCAACAAGGGCAGTCAGTTTTAAAGTTGTTAACCTTTTGCTGATAAATAGTGCCTCATACCTCTCTGTCATACCATGCCTGAGGAAGGAGCCAATCTCTAAAAGCTTGCAATTTCAAATCAACCTGTTGGACTCTAACCTGGTGTCATTTGATTTTTGACCTTGTTCACCCCAATCCAACTCCAGCATCTGCACACCATATATTTTTAATGATATTGATTATAAATATTGCCCAGGGAACTGGGGATAACTCCTCCCTTGTGTTTCTTCAAAATATTCCCATGGGACTTCTTAGCAGTCATCTGAGAAAGGGACAGGGTGTTCGCTTAAGGCAGGCTTGTGCAACAGACAGCACCCAGCAATCACTGCTCAGGGTCTGTCTGTAGCCTGCTCAACCATTGCCCAAAATATAGGTCAGTGCAACTGAGTTTGAAATCTTGGAAGGATCCTCTCCACCTATCAGAGGCCAGTTTGTTTCCATGTTTACTAGATTAGATTGCCTACAGTGTGGAAACAGGCCCTTCAGCCCAACAAGTGCACACTGACCCTCTGAAGAGTAACCCACCCAGACCCATTTCCCTCTGACTGATGCACCTAACACTATGGGCAATTTAGCATGGTCAATTCACCTGACCTGCACATCTTTGGACTGTGGGAGGAAACCGGAGCACCCGGAGGAAACCCACCGTAGACACGGGGAGAATGTGCAAACTCCACGCAGACAGTCACCCAAGGCTGGAATCGAACCAGGGTTCCTGGTGCTGTGAGGCCCTAGAGACCAAGGTTTAATTGTGTGCCTATTAGCAGCAATTCTGGCAGAGGACCAGTCTGTCATTGGAGCAGCAATTCGACATGAATGCTTTCGGTCAGCTGAAGGCCTGAATTTGCGGTGATGAACCTTTGGGATGGGGACTGGGAGAGATACTAGCTTGGGATTTGAGAGTGTGAGTTGAGCCATTGTGGCCGAGCCAACATGATTTGTTGAAGTGGGGGTAGTGGAGTGGTGTAACCCTAAATGCAAGTCGAAACAATGCCTTAGCAAAGCAACATTAGTTGAAACTTGAGAGCTATTTAATGTCCTTCTCCCCAGATGGTGAGCGATGGGGAGAATTATGCTGAGACACAGAACAGAATTCAGCCAATGGTGGGCCCAACTTTGAACATGACTTATGCCGCACGGTAGTAATTTAAACATTCAAATCTCTTATAAATGGGATTTCTCCAGGCTCTCAGCGTTTTGTCAATGGACGATCGGTACTCCAAGGGGTGAGGAGCAACCTTCCAGTTGCAGCCCAGAAGGATTGTGTTTTTTTTTAATACAAAGAGCAGACTAGAAGTAGGGAAGACAGACCTCATGAGTCCAACAATGACCAGGAGGGAAAGAAGAATGCCTGGTGGGAGCACAGCCTTCATGAGAAGCAGCACCAGCACAGCTGGGATGTCAAACTGGTTAAGAGAAAGGTCATGTTAGGCATATTTTTAATCAAGCTGTTCAGACATGTTGTTACACACCCCAGAGAGATATGGGATTCGAAACTAGACCTTCTGCACTACCACTGCACTCTCTGTCTCAGCTATCCCATACTTCTCCTCAACAACACTAATAGCCAAATTTCCCAGGCATGTGTGTATGTGGGTGGCTTTCATCTGGATTCCACCAATATCACTGAATGCTCGTGATTAAGACTTGGAGCCTAGACATATCTCTTCTTCTCAAGCAAGAAGCTTTTATCAGTTAGCCGTTAGACTATCTTTAGTTTAAATGCCAGATTTATTAAATGCAAATGTTGTTGTTTACAAGAGTGGAATTTGAAGCTACATCCCCAAAGTTAGGTTGTGAGATCATTACTGCAGCGGTGTAACCACAATAACGCTTCCTTCCCACTGCTCTGTTGCTTGGTACTTTTAAGTGAGCATTTAAATAGTTACTTATTTAAATGATCAACATTGTTGGTGTCTTATTTGTACTAGTTGCTTTCCCTGAAATTCATGTTCACTGTTGCAAAAAGCATTATTTCAATGTAATGTCCTCCCTGGCTCCAACAGTGTAACTCTCTATCTGTCTAACAGTGGAATATTAGCTTAGATTTTGTGCTAAAAGTGAGGCTTGAACCCAAAGTTTGGCAAGTGCAGAAGTGCATTTAGTTGGATGTGTATAAATACAGCTAATAAGCTTTTTGGAAAAATAGAGAATGAATAAAGAACAGAAATGTGATCACTAATACAGATATCCTGGCTGAAATAGTACACAAGATCATTGCAATGCCTCTGCATCTTCTTGTAGCTAGTGTACTGAGTTGACCTTGCCAAATTCAGCAAGATCAGCTTAGAAGCATTGTTACGACATGTTCACTTTGCACACATATACATCAAGTACATAGTTGTCAATAACTGAATAAGGAATACATATGTTGATTACATTTGGGAGATCTTTAGAGATCTGTTTCTTGCCATATTCATATCTTTTCTCAGTTCCAAGATTGACACAAACTCTTAGGAATATCTACCTGTTAACATAACTCATCTTTCTGGGTCAGTGATGTTTTTCTATTATTTTAAAAATTTCTGTCTTTTTTTAGACTCCAGTGGGATTGAATCTTATTGATTGCATTTCTATTTGTGAAAATGTACTGCTTAATCATAGAATCCCTATGGTGTGAAATCAGACCATTCAAGCCCATTGAGTCCACACCAACCCTTCGGGGAGCATCCCACCCAATCCCTGTAACCCAGCATTTCCCATGGCTAATCCACCTAGCCTGCACATTTTGGAGCCTGGGAGGAAACTAGAGCACCCAGAGGAAAACCCCGCAGACATGGGGAGAATATGCAAACTCCACACAGACAATCGCCTGAGGCTGGACTCAAACCTGGGTCTATGGAACTTTGAGGCAGCAGTGCTAACCACTGAGCCACCATGTCACCCCTTCCTGCAACATAAAAGCTTCCTTTAGCCATTCAAAAATGCAATTATTTCTGCTACTCTTTTATGAGAATTTATAAATAGATGCACATGATTTGTGTCATTTGTGGCTGGAACTGCAACTGTTTACAATACATATTAATGACTTGGAGGAAGGAAGTTAATGTACTGTAGCCAAATTTGCAGTTGTCACAAAAATAGATGGAAAAGAAGATTGTGAGAGGGATGAAATTGTTGACAGCAAGAAATGGATAGGTTCAGTCAACAGACAAAATGTTGGCAAATGGAGTATAATGTGGGAAGTTGTTCATTTTGGAAGGGAGAACAAAAGAATAGAGTACTTGTACATGAAACACAGAAAGCTAGCTGTCTACACAGATACAGCAGATAACCTGGAAGGCTAATGGAATGTTGGTCTTTATTTGAAGGGGGTTGAGTATAAGATGACAGAAGTCTTCCTCCAACAATACAAGGTGCTGGTGGGACCACATCTGGAGGACTGTGAGCAGGTTTGGTCCCCTTCTTTAAGGAAAGATTAGAGGTAATTCAGAATAGGTTAATTTGGATAATCTCTATTGTGTAGGGATTGTCTTATGAGCAAACATTAAGCAGGTAAGAGTTTAGAAAAATGAGAAGTGATTTCATTGAAACATTTGGTATTCTTAAGGGGCTTGACAGAGTAAATCCTGAAAAGATGTTTCCCCTCATGTGAGAGAGGATACCGTCTCAAGATAAAGGAGTGTCAACTTAAGACTGAGATGAGAAGGAATGTCTTCTCTCAGAGGGTTGAGAATCTTTGGAACTTCTTGCCTCGGAGCAAAGTCCTGGTGTATAGAGAACAACCTCGATTATCCGAACAAGATGGGTGGGGAATATTTTGTTCGAATAACTGATTGTTCGGATAACGGCTAACGGGTTTACAGGACCTTGAGACCTTGTTCGGATAATTGACATTCAGATAACCAAGGTTGTTCAGTATTTAAGACTGTGATAGATTCTTGATCAGTAGGAGAATCAAGTATTATGGGGAAAGGGCAGGAAAGTGAACATGATGAATGTTGTCAGATCAACCATGATCCTATTGAATGTTGACCAGGCTGATAGGGGCTAAATAACCTACTCTTGTTCCTTTTTCTTTCAATCTTAAAGTGAAGGGAACAATTGTTTCAGATCAATTTTGTGAAATTTCTACATGTCCAATAGAAAATTTAGCACCATGATAACACCATTAGCTTTTTATCAATGGATTCGCATTGAAATTCTGTAATTATTTTATGGGGTACAGAACATTATTTGAAAATAATCCAATGCTATCAAAAGTGATGCAGTTTAGAATCGAGCAGTAACAGAAGGAGGTCATTCAGTCGACTGTACTTGAGCCAGATCTTTGAACAAACTAATCAGTTACCCCCAGTCAATGTGCAATTCTCAGCAAACGTCCCCACTTCTGTCCTCAAGATGGCGCAGAGCTCATTGATGAAATAGTTGAAAATGATTGGGCTTAGTACATTACTTTAAGGAACACTTACAGAGGTCCCCTTGTGTTGAGATGATTGACCTCCAGCAACCACAACCTTCTTCTTTTATGGTAGATATGACTCCAACCAGTGGAACATTTTGTACCTGACTCCCATTGACTCCAATTTTGCTCAGACTCCTTGATGCCACTCTTGGCCAAATGCTGCCCTGGTGTCAAGGGCTGTCACTGTCACCTCACCTCTGGAATTCAGCACTTTATTATCCATTTTGGATCAAGGTTGGAACCAGACTTTTTTTTAATTGATCATGGAATGTGGATGTTGCTGGCATTTATTGCTCACCCCTAATTGCACAGAGGGCAGTTAAGAGTCAACCACACAAAAAATAACATACTGTGGATGCCAGAAATCTGAAACAGATCCAGAAAATGTTAGAGAAACTGAGCAGACCTGGCTGCAACTGCACAGAGATAAACAAAGTTAGCATTTTGACTCTTTTTCTGTTGTGGTAGATCTGGAGTCAAATGTAGGCCAGAGCAGGTAAGGATGGTACATTTCCTTTACCAAATGGGTATTCATGAGTCAGATAGATTTTCACTACAATCATTGGTAGTTACATGGTTACCATTTGACCAGTTCATTTTAAAGTCACAAATTTTATTGTATTCAAATTTCATCATTTGCAACAGTGGAATTCAAAATTACATCAATCGAACTTTAGCTTAATTACCATACCACTATGCCACTAGCTTTGCTTCAGTGAAGTGGCCCTAATGGAACAATAGCAGTTACTCCTTTGCAAGTACTGCAAATGATAACACTGTCAAAGTCCCCTTCCAATACTTTGTTGATGCCTTGGAGCCAACAGATTACTTGGAAATTGGTTGGTTTAGAAATATCCTGTTTTTTGTATACAAGAAATACCTAGGTAATTTTTCACATTATCAAGAGGATGCCAGTGCCGTAGTTGTATTGAACAAGTTGACAAAGGGTCCAGCTAATTCTGGAACATGAGCCTTCAGTACTATCGCTGGAACATTGTCAGAGCCCATAACCCATCCACAATCCAGTGCCATCAACCATTTTTTGATATCACATGGAATGAATTAAACTAACTGAGGCCTGGCATGTTGTTAGGGACCTCAGGAGGAGGCCATGATGGATCCTCCATTTGACACGTCTTGCGAAGATGGATACAAATACTTTGGCCATGTCATATGCGCTGATATGCCAGACTGCCCCATAATTGAGGGTGGGGATATCTGTGAAGACTCCTTCTCCTGTTCATTGATTCATTGTCCATAACCATCTGTGACTGGAAAGGGAAGCACTGCAGAGCTTAGTTAGGAGCTGTTGTTTGAGGGATCACTTACTTCATCTATTGCATGTTGCTTATGTTGTCTGGCACGCTAGCTGCCCTGTGTTGTAGCTTCACCAATTTGGCATCTCATTTTTCTGGATTGCTGGTGCTGTACTTAGCATGCAATCCTGCACACTTCATTGAACCAGTGTTGATCCTCTGGTTTGATGGTAATGGTAAAGCGAGGAATATGCCAAGCTTTGAGGTTATAAATTGTGGTTGAATATTAGTTTTGCTGCTGTTGTTGGCTCACAGCTCCTCATTATGCCCAGTTTTGAGTTGCCACCTCCCTTTAAAGTCTACACCATTTAGCATGGTATTCTTAAGATAAAGACAAGGTATCTTTAAGATAAAGACAGAACTTGGCCTCCTCAAAACACGCACATGGTCATTCTTACTGATACTCTCATGGACAGACACACGTGTGGCAGGTAGATTGATGAGGATGAGGTCAAATAGGTTTGTCCCTCTTGTTGGTTCCCTCCGGTTGTAGAGCCAGTATATCAGCTATGTCCTTTTGGACTAAGCCAGCTCAGTCAGTAGTGGTGTTACTGAGCCACTCTTGATGATGGGCATTAAAGACCCCACCTAGAATATACTTTGTGTCTTTACCACCCACAGTGTTCCTCCAAGTAATGTTCAACATGGAGGAGAACTGATTCATCAGCTGGGAGGTTGGGGATTGGTAGGTGGTAATTAGAAGGATATTCCCTCACATACATTCAACATAATTCATGGGATCTGAGTTCAATGTTGAGGACTCCAAGGACAAACCCCTCTTGACTGTCCATCCCTATGCTGCCACCTCTGGTGAATCTGTCCTGCCAGTGGGAAAGGACATACTGAGGAATGTTGATTATGGCATCTACGATATTGTCTGTAAGGTATAATTGCCTCAGTGTGACGAGGCAGGTAGTGGCTTGATTTGTTTGTTGAACAGCTTTTCCAGTTTTGACACAAGCCCTTAGATGTTAGTAAGGAGGACTTTGCAAGGCTAAATTATGAAGCCTCAACACCAATTTTCATTTCTCAGATACAGTACTTGATGACAGAAAGAAATGGTGGTACCATCTGTGGGCAGTCATGTATCCAATGATGATCAGTACCCTTCAGTCCCTTGGGAACAGCACCAACCCAGAAACCAAACACCGCCATAACAACACCTGATAACAACTTCATTTGTGGCCAAACCTTCCTGTAACAGATTTGTTTCTGTTGCCATCAGCAAAAGAGTACCATTTGAATTTACCCCTCCCCCAGCAGACTTGATTTGCTGCCTGTCCAGCAGCTTGTGTAGATGTGAAGATGCCAACGACAAGGCATCTTCTCTCCTCATTGTCCCCTTCTTCCAAGCTGCATCATTTCTCACCTTTTGGCATTGAATTTCATTGGCCTATTTGCTAGTTGGTATGTCCTTCTGAAGTCTTCAGTTATCCTTTTCACTAGTTTGAAGTTCCAAGCCATCAGCAAACTTTGGAATGATGCAAATTTGTATTCAAATTCAGGTTATGCCTATACAAGGGTCACTTAGCTCAAATGGCCAGCTGGATTCCCATGGCGAATGACACCAGTAGTATGGGTTCAATTCCCATTTTGGCTGCGGTCATCACTAAGGCTCATCTTTCTCAACCTCACCCCCATGCCTGACACATGCTGACCCTCCAATTAATTTTGATGCCAGTTGTCCCTCTCTTTGAGGAGAGATTGGACTTTGGTGACATTCCACTTACATTGCAAGAACAACAGTGGCCCCAATACAGTATTAATCTACAAAAAGATGTTCCCTCCAGTCTAAGCATTCATGACCACTCATTGCACTCTATCCCTTAACCAATATTGCATTCTTGCTTTCACTGGCCCTCTAATTTCATGGGCTCTAATGCTGCTTGCAAGTTCATTATGTTGTAAATCTTAAATATTTTTTGAAATTCCAATCAATACTGCATCAAGGCTAGGTTGAAGGAGTGGTCAAAAAGTGGTGATGGAGTTTAATGAAAAAGAATGTAAAATCATGCACTTTAGTCCAAAGATTTAAAAGGCAGACTACTATTTAAATAGGGAGACATTAAAAAAATGCAGGACAGAGGGATCTGTGCATGAAAGACAAAATGTTGGCATTCAGATACAGCAGGTAATTAAGAAAGCAAGTGGAGTTTTGGCCGTTATTGGGGGCTGGATTTTAAAAACAGGGAACTTCTGTCGCAACTGCACAGGGTTTTGACAACATTTCACCTGAAGTACTGTGTACAATCTTGATCTGGATACTTAAAAAACATGATACACTGCCATTGGAGGCTGTTCAAAGGAAATTAATTAGGATGATTCCTGGGTTGATTCCTGGGTTGGCTACACAGAGTTTGGTCTTTATTAATGAGCATTTAAAAGAATGAGGACTGATCTTATTAAAACATTAAAGATTCTGAGATTGCTTGACAGAGTAGAGGTTAAGAAGATGTTTCCATCAGCAGGGGAGTCTTAAACTCGGGGTCATAATTATTGAATAAGGGGACATTCAACCATAACTGAGACGCAATGGAATTCTTCTGACAGAGGATAGTGAACATCTGGAACTCTGTCACAGAGAGTTGAGGAGGTTAGATCACAGAATGTATTTAAAGAGGAGATGGATTTTTAGCAAGTTTTAGAATTCACCGTTATTTTGAGCTGGCATAGAAGATGCATTAAATCCTGAAAGTTAATCTTTGTGAATGGCAGAGAAGGCTTGACGGACTTGCTCCTATTTCTGGTGTTCTTTTATCAAAAGTTTGAAAATTGGTATCTGAAGAGTGCTTTTTTTTTAAATGACCCAGTCTCAAATAAGAAGTATCTGGAATCCAGGGTTGAACATTTGGCATCATTCTATTTATCCAAAGCTCAATCCTGGTGCACTGATATGAGGAAATTATGCTATTCTCTTCTTAATTTGTTTTTTGGTTGATTAACCACAGTAATTTCATTCTTTCTTCAATTGCTGAATTTGCAGCAGAACCTCCCAACTCATAATTCTCAATTACATCTGCTTTGGGACTTCCAAACTATCTGCAATGAGGCTACAGTGTGTTGAAACAGATGATACTATTACATACTGCAACAAAGTATGTGGCTTGGGTCTTCTGGGGTACTAAAAGCTGTTCTGGTTTTTAAGAATGATTAGTTATTTCCTTTAGCTGCAGAATATTTTGGCTGTTAATTCTAACAATCCAATTAAAGAATTTGTCATGGACTCATGGCATCTAATCCCCTGCAAACAGCGAGTGTATATGCCCTCTATATAAGTGTGTGATGTTTCTGATGTGAATGAGGTTTAACAACAACATGATTACGAAAAATGCACTACCTTTGTACTTGACAGACCGTAAGACAGATGTGGAGAATTGGAAGAAATCTTAATGCTGAAAACGCTGGGGATCTAGACCAACAGCTAAAAATACAGTAAAGTCACATTTCATTTCCAAGTCTTACAGTTCAAACTAGGCTGTCTTCCATTGTGAGTTCTGAATCTATATAATTACAAAATTACAAACTGAACGGTAGAGAAAGATCACTTTGGTCATCAATCACACCATGCCTAAAAATGCTGCAACCATGTACAGCACGGACCAGTCTCCTGGAATAGGTAATTTAGAAAAAATTCAAAATTATTTTCTAATTCAAAAAGCCTGTGCTATCTAACTGTTCCCCACTGTGACCCCATTTTGAGGCATGTAAATTGCTGTGACCCCAGAGTATGCACTGGCAGGTAGAGTGCCAACAACTGTGGGCAGTACAGTGGCACAGTGGTTAGCACTGCTGCCTCACAGTGCCAGAGACCTGGGTTCAATTCCCGCCTCAGGCAACTGTCTGTGTGGAGTTTGCACATTCTCCCCGTGTCTGCATGGGTTTCCTCTGGGTGCTCTGGTTTCCTCCCACAGTCCAAAGATGTGCAGGTCAGGTGAATTCGCCATGCTAAATTGCCTGCAGTGTTAGGTGTAGGGGAATGGGTCTGGGTGGGTTGCTCTTAGGAGGATTGGTGTGGACTTGTTGGGCCAAAGGGCCTGTTTCCACACTGCAAGTAATTTTTAAAAAAAAACTGTTGGCAAAGGGAAAGGGGTGCTTGTTATGGGTAGTGAAACAATGAGTGCAAAGATGTTTTTTAAATGAGAATCTGTCATCTCACTGGCTGCTTGGGATCAGGAATTAGGCCTTAAAGAGAGGTCTGTTAGACCATGCCCATCATTCAAAGACCACATGAGTGTTAAAAACAGAAGCTCGCAGCTGTCAGTATTCGGTCAGAGCTCCACAGTAGCCATTGCTGACAGTGTGCGCACAACCTCATTATCCTGTCTCACAACCTTACTGAGGGCCACACAGTAGCAATACCCTCTGGAAACAGAAATGTCCGTTTCAGATAGGAAGTTAAATTTATTTTAAAATAATGTAATGAATTCATATCAACTAATCCCATTAAGTCATAATTTCTCAAAACTTTAATCCTTGATGTGCACTTTCATTACTACAATCTCTTCAACTGTGTCATATTCTGCTCACCAACTCTACACTTTGTCCAGAGCCTAAATAACCCTTATCAAAATTGTGCACAATGTCCTGTGCATACACATCAAAGCTTACATGACCCTGGTATAGTATTTTCTGTTACATACTTATTGCTTTTATGTCTACAACATAAAAGCCCATTTTATTTTTCTGTGGCCATCTGTCATGCATAAACAATGACAAACATTTTTTCCAGATCGTTGATCGGTTTAACTTTAATTGGCAACTTTGCGTAGTTTAAATATAAGTGGCAGTTTCCAATGAAAGACTTGAATTTGCGTATGATCTTTTCATGACCATGAGATGCCACTTTGCAGCCAATAAAGCCCATTTTGAAGTGCTATCATTATTGAATTAGGCAAAACCCAGCGTTGAATTTTCATGGAATTGCCGCAACACTGGAGATCTTTAAACTAATGGGAAAGACCCCAGATTTGACAAATTTTCTCTTTTGAGGGGGAGCATGTAGAAGGGGATTGGAAGTAAATCACAAAGATAGGAAACCTGAATTCAACACAGTCACTTGAAGTTGGTGTTAAGTTCAAAAAACTTCATTTTGGCTGTTGCAAGAACCTTAAACTACAGTCACAAGGTTTTTGAGTAGATGTAAATGCTCTTGAAGGACAATCAAGGTCCATTTAACTGTCAAGGTTTGAAATTAGTCAAATCCTCAGGTCTTTAAACATCAACAAAAACAACATGTCTTCAGCTTTTGGTTAACTTCAGAGTTAGAACATAGAATATAGAAAAGTACAGCACAGAACAGGCCCTTCGGCCCATGATGTTGTGCTGAGGATTATTCCTAATCTAAAATAAAATAACCTAACCCTTCAATTCACTGCTGTCTATGTGCTTGTCCAGCAAGCACTTAAATGTCCATAATGACTCTGCTTCCACCACAACCACTGGCAATACATTCCATGCATTCACAACTCTCTGCATAAAGAACCTACCTCTGATGTCTCCTCTATACCTTCCTCCTATTATCTTAAAACAATGATCCCACGTGTTGGTCAATCCTGCCTGGGGAAAGGTCTCTGGCTATTGACTCTATCCATGCCTTTCATTTCCTTGTATACCTCGATCAGGTCACCTCTCTTCCTCCTTCTCTCCAGAGAGAAAAGTCCGAGCTTAGTCAACCTCTCTCCCGTCCAGGCAGCATCCTGGTAAAACTTCTTTGCACTCTCTCCAAAGCCCCCCTATCTTTCCTATAATAGGGCGACCAAAACTGGACACAACATTCCAAGTGTGGTCTCAACAGAGTCTTGTAGAGCTGCAGCAAAGTTTTGCGGCTCTTAAACTCGATTCCCCCTTAAACGATTGATGTTCTGGACTGTTTTGATTGGCAGATCATCTGGTGTAACTTAAATTAAAAAGTTACCATGTGTTTCTATAGAATTAATTACTGACATACAATTCCCAAGTGACGCTTTTACAGATTAGGCCATTATGAATGTAGGGTTGAGGTTCAATAGCTCCACAAGCACATATATCTTAGCTGGGATTGCGTTGGAAGGCAGATGCTGAGTTAACATCTTGATTAACAGTTTAATGTAGCTCTTAAATTGTTGAGCATCTTTGGTGTGGTTACTAGAAAAAAGGCTTTAACAACAGTGACCACTAAAGATGATTTAAAATCATGGGAGAATTTCTATTTCTGAATTAAGTGTGAATGGGCACTACTAGATTGTTATAAGTTCAATGTTTATTTATCCACATGAAATTTGGACATAGTTGAAACTGAGTGAATGGCAATGGAGGTGGCACTGGGAATGAAGTGGCACAGGGTTAATATGGACCATGGCAAAGTGGGTTGGACGTGAGAGAGTTTGAGGAGTGAGGGCTAAAGGGACTGACAGGTTTTAAAACAAACAAGACCAGAGGAGCAAGATGGGTTTTCTAACCAAACTGGTTCCAGGGTTGGCAATCCAGAATCAATCACACCTCCAACTCCCCGCTGTAAGAACAGCCTGCAAAAGGTCCACTTATAGAATTTATTTATTTTTTCATGGATTGTGGGCATTGCTGGCTTGACCAAAATTTATTACCCATCCCTAATTGCTCAGAGGGCAGTTGAGAATCACCTACATTGCTATGGGCCTGGAGTCACGTGTAAGTCAAATGAGGACCGACTTCCTTCACTAAAGGACTTCAGTGAACCAGATTGTTTTACTTTTTACACAACAATCAGCCATAGCTTTGCATGGTAACCATTAAACAAGCTTTAGGCTCAAGATCTTGTGTTGGAGTCCATATTTTGTCACCAACTCCTGTGGTGGGATTTGAACCCATGTCCTCAGTACATCAGCCTGTGGTTCTGGATTATTCTTCTGGCGACATTACCACCATGCCACTAAAGTTGGGGCTGCCAAATCAGGAAATTTCCCAATTCAAGCAAGCCACTGCAGTATCAAAAATCTGGAACAGTAGCCAATTCGTGCATAGAAATACAAGACAAATAACATCACCATCCATTTTTTTGTAATGTTAACTGAAGGAGTAATATTGGTGAGGATATAGGGGTTTACTAATATGGGACATTTTACATCAATCTGATGGGGTAGTTGGGCCCTGAGATAAGGTGACCAGATTTTCGAAGGTCAAAACTGAAGAAACAATGGACATTTGCAAATCACTCCTCAGTGTAATGCTCCCTTACAACATGGACAGATTCCCCTTTGCAGCTCTTCTGGTTCAGCACCTGCTCTGCTCTTATCATTGTATCACTGGAAAGAAATAAAATTGCCACAAGTTAATGCTTTTCTTCTATTCAAAATCAAGTCCCTGTCAAGTTGCTAAGAAACCATGTTCTACAGTTGGAAGCAACACAGACACGTTTCCTCACACTTTCCTGCTGCCCGTGTTCGGCTGGCTTTCCTTGCAATTTTCCTGAAATGGCAGGTTGTACTGTGGAGCAGTATTCACAATTCAAACTCATTTAGCTCTTGTAGAATGAATGGGAGATCTAAAAACCCAGACTTTTGAACAATGTTGAGGTAATGGGATATTTAATGAAAATATGGGACTGCCCTGGCAGGTCAAGATTGTCTGGTCGCACTTGCCTTGGATTAATACTTCATCCGAAAGGCAGCACGCCCAATAATGCAGCACCCTCTCACACAGCACCGAGATGTCAGCCTTGGTTTATACAGCCAAGGAGTGGAGTGGAACTTGAACGCACAACCTTCTGACTCAGAAATGGGAGTGCTGCCATCTGAGTCACAGCTGACAATCAAGCACCAAAATTATCTACCACACATGGCCTTAAAAATGTACTTTGGGTCTGTTTTCAATTTTTAACTTGTACTTTGCATTACTGGAAAGAGCATGTAAGAGACTAACACCAAAGATCACACAAAGTATCGGTCAATAAAAGCCAGCAACTCAAATCAGTGAAATGGCTGCAGGGAATGAATTACCTGAGGTGTTTACAATTCAGATCTTTCACACCTTTGCCATTGACAAAGGGTATTGTGCATTTAATTAATATCTGACAGTTATCCATAATCTAGATTAGATTACATTACTTACAGTGTGGAAACAGGCCCTTCGGCCCAACAAGTCCACACCGATCCACCAAAGTGCAACCCACCTATACCCCTACATTTACCCCTTCACCTAACACTATGGGCAATTTAGCATGGCCAATTCACCTAACCTGCACATCTTTGGACTGTGGGAGAAAACCAGAGCACACCCACAGGGAGAATGTGCAAACTCCACACAGTCAGTCGCCTGAGGTGGGAATTGAACCCGGGTCTCTGGCACTGTGAGACAGCAGTGCCACCATGCCGTAATCATTGTGGATCTGTAGACATTTATAGCACAATCCAGCATCAGAGGTCAGATCAATTTTCCTTTGTGTGAATTCAAGGAAAGCGATGGGACCAGATGGACTACCAGACCGTGCACTCAGAGCATGCACAGATCAACTGACTGGGGTCTTCTCAGACATCTTCAACCTCTCCCTGCAGCAGGCCACTGTCCCTGCCTGTTTCAAGAGGGCCATCATCATCCCTGTGCCTAAGAAGCCTCATGCAGCATGTCTCAATGACTACAGCCCAGTGGCCTGAATGTCAGTGGCCATGAAGCACTTTGAAAGGCTGGTCATGGCATTAATCAACTTCAGCCTCTCCGCTACTCTTGACCCAATCAATTTGCCTATTGGACGAACAGATCCACGTCAGATGCCATATCACTTGCCTTTCACTCCTCCCTGGAACATCTTGACACCAAGAACAGCTACATAAGAATCCTACTCATTGACTATAGTTCAACCTTCAACACTATTATCCCCTCGAGATTGATTCCTAAACTTAGTGATCACGGACTAAACCCCACTCTCTGCAACTGGATCCTCACTTTCCTGACCCACAGGCCACAATCAGTGAAGATTGGGGACAGTATTTCATCCTCACTAACACTCAACACTGCAGCCCCCGCAAGGCTACATACTCAGCCCCATACTGTACTCACTTGTACCCATGACTGCGTTGCCAAATACCAGACTGATGTCATTTACAAGTTCACTGATGACACTACCATTGTCGGTCAAATCTCAGATGACAACGAAACAGACAATAGTTGGGAGGTGGCAGACCTGGAAAAAATAATACGTTGAGAACAACCTAGCTCTCAATGCCGGCAAAACCAAGGAACTCATTATTGACTTTCAGCGGGACGTTACTCATGCCCCCCTACACATTAACAGCACAGAGGTGGAACAAGTGGAGAGTGTCAAGCTCCTGGGAGTGGTCATCCACAACAAGCTTTCTTGGACTCTTCATGTGGACGCACTGGTTACAAAGGCCCAACAACATCTCTTCTTCCTCAGGCAGCTGAGGAAATTTGGCATGACGGCGAATACCCTTGCCAATGTTTATAGGTGCGCTATCAAGAGCATTCTGTCTGGATGAAACACTAACTGGTGTGGCAACTGTACCAGTCAAGATCGGAGATGGTTACAGAGAGTGGTGAACTTGGCCCAGACAATCACAAAGGCCAACCTCCCATCTATAGAATCCATCTACCAGGCCCACTGTCAAGGAAAGGCCACCAGCATTCTCAAAGTTTCATCCCACCCTGGCAAGGTTTTTCTACAACCTTTACCATTGGGGAGAAGGTACAGAAGCCTGAACACATGCACCAGCCGGTTTTGAAACAGTTTCTATCCTACTGTTGTTAGAATACTGAATGGACTCACAAACTCTTAACATTCGCCTGTACCTGTGTTTTTGTTTTTCCGTTGTTTTCCTATTATTTACTTAGCTATGCTACCTAACTCTGCGATCTACCTGTATTGCTCGCAAGACATGTGACAATAAATTTAATTCAAGTTCAAATCCATCATATTCATACCAGTCAAATAGGATGCAAGCAAGGACTGTTTCATTTCTGAGGATTCATTCGATATCTTTAACCTTAATTATATTGCCTCAAGCTTTCTGATCTGGGTTTAAATATATACTTTAGACATAGATCAGACAAAATGTTGAGCTATACCCTACCTGTGATGTTTTCCATCTATTTGCCGATGGAGGAAGTTGGTCAATTTTCTAAACTGAGAAATTGACACTTCGGTTTTATGGCACTAGCTGCTATATTCTGGGAAAGAAACAAAGTTTAATGTTCCATCAACTCTTTGAAAGGCGCCATGGAGAGAAGATAACTGTGTGAAAAAGTAGAGTGGGTGATAGGTGAGGACAGACGGTGGCAATTGGTAAGAGAGTAGGGTGATCAGGATGGCTAAGGAGTAGGGTATCAGGTGGGTAAGGGGTAACATGGCAGATGGCTAAACCAGTGATGGGAGGGGGGAGGTGCAGTAAGGGGCAAGGCAGCAAGGGAGTAGTGTGGCAGATGGATGGGTGAAGGGAATGCAATAATAAGGTTGAGGGGTTAGAATGGCAGGCAGTTGGGAGGCAGGAGCCCAGTGGGTGAGACAGTGGAGTGTGGTGATGGGTAGATGAGGTGCAAGGTTATTTAGGGAAACCTGGTGGGGTGAGGTTGGATCAAGAGGGAGTTGGGTGATTGGGGATGGAGGGAAGGGCCAAGCGTTGGGCGCCCTGGTTGGATGTTGCCGGGGGAAGGGTATTGGACATCCAGGATAAGTGGTTTGGATGTTGGGAGAGAGGTGGCACAGGTTGAAGGAGTAGCTGAGAGTCAGTGGGATTAATTGGGTATCGGCTTGTGTGTGTGATTTGAGCATCAGTAGGACAGTTAGCCAGAACTTAGAACAGATTTTAATCATCTAACTAATTTTGTGGTTAATTTCCAATAAGACCCTGCACTAGTCACAGCCTGCTAAATTAAAAATAACCCATTTATGCCTAATCTCTGCTTCCTTCTCATTAATCAATCATTTGCTGTGCTAATGCATCATCCACGATTTCCTAAAACTTTAACCTCCTTATGAACATTTATTCAGTCACTTTAATGTTTTGGAAATCCAAGTATCCTTGACTGTTGGCTTCTCTTTATCTATCCTGTTGTTACATCCTCAAGAAAACACTGATAAATTTGTTTAACAGGATTTCCCTACTGTAAAACCACATTGACTTGTTCCAATCATGCTATAATTTTCCAAGTGCATTGTTAAAGTTTCCTTAATAATAGATTCCGACACAACAGAGATCTGAGTGGCTGACATCTTTGTCCTCTCTTGAAATGCAGTCTTACATTTGCACTGGGACTATTCTGGAGTTGAAGGAGTGTTGGAAAATCAAAGTCAGTGCATTCACTATGTCTGTAGCAATCTCATTTAGTATCCTTGGCTGTAGATGATCAGACCCTGGAGATTTGTTGGGTTGTACTCCCACTGGAGTCAGTCTTTTAGCACTGTGGTATCTCTGACCTCTTAGGGAGAAGCTTCACTTTTATGTTCCACATGAGGTCTAATTGGTCGTGGATTTCTTTTTTCATAATGTGGTCAAACAGATCAATTATTAGCGTGTAAGTCCTTCCAAATTCCTGATGGGTGGTGGTAAGAGTGGCTCCTAGTCAACTATCCTATAGAAGAATAATGACAAGCCGTTGCTTTAGTTTGGTTATAAGTGTGGACCATCCAGTGTAATTCATGGCCCAGCCCATGGAAAAGACAGATGGACAGATAGATGGTCCTGCACATTTTGTGAATACTTCTTATCCACTGATATTAATCTCCTTAATTTTCTCACTCTTTCTAGCTCCTAGGTTATCCAGCATTGCTGGTATGCATGACTTGGGCATTCTGCGAGCGATCATGGATTATAAATTATTGACAATCGATCTGGGATGGAGATGAGCAGAACTTTGCACAGACAGAGAATTGTTCAGATGTCGAATGGAGGTGGAAGCTGATTCCATAAATAATTTTAAAGGTATTTTTGACCGATACATGAGAATGAAAAACTTAAAAGAATAAGGACACAAAGTAGGGAGATGGAATGAAGCATAACTGCTCTTTCTAAAAGTCATCACCAACATGATAGGGCAAGTGGGCTCAGTCTTTGCTCTACATTTCTAGGATGCTATGAATTAATTACTATCTCAAGCCAGCGAAGGCAGCGAATAAATATATTTAAACAGGTTCTGGTATTGCATACTTTAAATGAAACAATTCAGAGGAAATGAGGAGATGACAAACTTTTTAATTAGTAGTGGGTTGGAGAGTTGTGGACAGTGAGCAGGAACATGAAGTTGAGACCCAGATGAGATCAGCTGAGTTTGTATCAATGGCAGATCAGGTTGAAATCTTCGAGGAGAAAGTGAGGTCTGCAGATGCTGGAGATCAAAGTTGAAACTTTATTGCTGGAACAGCACAGCAGGTCAGGCAGCATCCAGGGAACAGGAGATTCGACGTTTCGGGCACAGGCCCTTCTCAATGGCAGATCAGCCTTGAGCATCTAAATTGCTTACTCCTGCTCTTAGTTCTTATGCCTTCATGAAAAGCAAATGGTATTCTTTATCTTCCGTATTTTTTTCTTAATTTATGTTTCAAGGAGCTTACTAATATGTATGCTTCACCATTATTGCTCACTCATCTGCCTTTCAATAGACCATACAATGCAGAGAGATATTCACCCCATTATTGCTGGGTTAACCCTGAAAGAACTATTAACTTGGGCACTTTCTTATAGCTTTCATTATTAGATTAGATTACTTACAGTGTGGAAACAGGCCCTTCGGCCCAACACGTTCACACCAACCCGTCGAAGCGCAACCCACCCAGGCCCATTCCCCTACATTTACCCCTTCACCTAACACCACGGACATCTTAACAAGTCCAATTCACCTAACCCGCACATTTTTGGACTGTGGGAGGAAACCGGAGCACCCGGAGAAAACCCACGCAGAGACGGGGAGAATGTGCAAACTCCGCACAGTCAGTCGCCTGAGGCGGGAATTGAACCTGGGTCTCTGGTGCTGTGAGGCAGCAGTGCTAACCACTGTGCCACCGTGCCGCCCATTTTTAAAAATTAGATTACTTACAGTGCAAAAACAGGCCCTTCGGCCCAACAAGTCCACACCAACCTGCACATACATTTAGTGATAACCATAGAATCATGGATGTCTACAGCACAGGAAAAGGTCCTTTGGCCCATCGAGTCTGTGCCAATAGAAAATGAGCACTGAACTATTCTCATCCCATTTTTTATCATGCACCTCTTATGCATTGGCATCGCAGTTGGACAGCTAAATGCTTAAATGTTACATAATACTGAGATAAGGTGCAATCTTTTTTCACAATACTCTAGATCTTAACAACTCTGTGAAAAAATAAATAGCTCCTCATTGCCCTTTCTGGTTCTTTTATCAATTACCAACCCTTCTGTTGGTGGAAAAGCTACCCTCAATTACACTTTCAAACCCTTTGATAAATCTTCCATAACACATCTAGTAAATCTTGTCATGATTTGGAGGTGTCAGTGCTGGACTGGGGTGTACAAAGTTAAAAATCACACAACACCACATCATAGTCCAACAGGTTTATTTGGAAGCACTAGCTTTCAGAGCACTGCTCCTTCATCAGATGGACAACCACCTGATGAAGGAGCAGTGCTCCAAAAGCTAGTGCTTCCAAATAAACCTGTTGGACTATAACCTGGTGTTGTGTGATGTTTAACTTAGTAAATCTTGTCTTCTCAAGGCCTCCAACAGTGCAACTCTAGCCTCCAATCCCTGAGGCCTCATTCATATTCTCAGTTTAGGATCTCATCCCACAATAAACACCACCCCCACACTTTGGATTTACCCCAACAGAAAGCCAGGCTCAAGATACAGGGCCACCCAGTCCTGCTGGGGTTGGATTCCCTCAATGTAATAATTTCAATTGGATGCAACATTTAAAACTGTAACTAGAAGCAAAACATAAATCCTTGTTGTTAATGGAAGGAATGAGTCAACCATTTCAGATCAACACTGGAAAAGATAGGAATCTGCCATTCCAATTTCCTTCTGAAAATAAACCATAAATGAGATTCTAATCAAATAAAATCACAAACATGAATACTTACATAAAATAACCTTTAGCTGGAATGCTGTTAAGTGGTTTTTTTCCAATTAAGATACAAACATGACCAAACTCTAATCTGTTTTTTGGCACAATGTCTCACTTTTATCAAGATCCGTTTAGTAGCATCTGCCGACACAACAATCCATTTTATTTATTCCACAAAGCTGGACTTTGCAATATTAAATGAAATGGAAACAATTATGATGTTTCCTTAAGCAAAACGCATTACATCTCGATCAAGCATCTGAGACTAATAAAGACGTCTTTAGTTAAATACTTCGGTCCATGATTATGGTTAAGTATGCAACATGGATGTTTCCAAGTTAAATTTTCCAGATGCCAATATCTATGCTTGACTGGCTTGTATACTCATTTGAAATATTCATTAGTGCTAAATCTGGCAGAGAGGATAGGTGGTAGACTGACTCAGTGCCTAGCTCTTTCATGACTGGAAACTGTATTAGACTTTCGGTTAAGATTGGTGAAACTAAAGATTTCTTCTCAGGTGCTAATAAGGAACTAACATAGTTTAAGTCTGGACTCATCTTAAACAAGTTTCAATATAGATATGAATCTACAGCACAAAAATTGCCTATAATTAGAATGTTAAGTATATAATTACCTTCTCGCTCAAAAGATGGAAAGAATAGGGTGGGAAATGGGTAGTTCTGACGTGCCTCCCAGGAATAGAGTGCTGGTAATCAAGCCCACCATTGTCACAGTTGTCCAGAAGTTAAAGATGTTTGAAAGAAATACATAAAATACTTAATCTACCTGAATTTTCAGCACAGTTGATAGAAAGTATGGTTCAAGTTTCTGAGTTTAATAAGAACTCATTATTTATTGCCAACTATTAGATTTTAGTTACAGATAAACAGTGAATCTTAAGTAAACTCTACTTAAGTAAAAGTGGAAACCCTTTGTAAACACACACACACACACAACTAGGAAAACAATTCTGAAGTCTTTATTTGCATGAACTGTTGGGTTGAGTTTTATGATCCAAAGGTTTCTCTTTGACCCTCATTTTTCTGAATGTTTCCACTAACTTGCAAGATTCACAGGCTGACTTATGGAATGTCTCTGACTTATTTAAAGACACCACTTGCAGCACCTGCTTAAGGAAAGGTAAGCTGTTTTTCTTCAGATTTAAAGTGGCATACAGCTGAGAACTGGGAGAGAAGAATTTTGGCTGCTGCAGATCTGCTGGTTTCTCTTCTTGCTCATGGCCCAAGCTGTTCAGCTAACTGACAACCAATCACCTTGTTGTTGGCAGGCAGAGAACTTTTGCCACTGTTAAATGGTCCCTAGATCACAAACAAATCAGCTTCATTTGTAAACAATCTCTTGGCTCTATTCCATGTGCATATCGTTAGAATCCACAGCCACCCAAACAGGGTTCATGAAAAGTATCACATTCCTCATTTTCAAAACTTTGAACCATCCAAGTACATCCCTGGGTTTCAATCAGTTCTTTCTTATTTCTGTTCACAGTTTTAAAAAGGACAAAAATATATAGATACAGTCTTTACAGTTCACACTGATGCAACAAGAGTGCAGTCCTGTAAATTTTCTTGAAGAATGTTCAGGACAGTTTAAACAATATTTTAGTCTGCAACTTCTTTGATCTGAACAGAGCAGACAGGTGCATGACACTACGGAATAAGATGAGTTTATTCTTCATCCAACTCTAAATGTATTTGTCTTGTAAACACTCAATGATACAAAATCCCATGCAAGGACTGCACAAAACACTATATAGGACAAACAGGAAGACAGCTAACGATCCGCATCCACGAACATCAACTAGCCACGAAACGACACGACCAGCTATCCCTAGTAGCCACACACGCAGACGACAAGCAACATGAATTTGACTGGGACAACACTACCATTATAGGGCAAGCCAAACAAAGAACAGCCAGGGAATTCCTAGAAGCTTGGCACTCATCCACAAACTCCATCAACAAACACATCGACCTGGACCCAATATACCGGCCACTACAGCGGACAGCTGAAACTGACAACCGGAAGCGGCAGGGACAGGCCACTATAAATGCCGGAGGAAACACCACAGAAGCGCTTCACAGGAGGCTCCCAAGCACTGAGGATGTCACCTAGACAGGGGACGAAATGTTTGCAACAAAAACTTCCAGCTCGGCGAACAGAACCACAGCAACAGGAGTTGTATGTGAGACAATCTGTTTTCTGAATAAACCTTTTTCCAAATGTGTGTTTCTGGGAAGTTACCATATTGGGACAGTTCATTAGTAACAGGTACTGTATCTATTATTTTGTTAAATTTTCCAACCAATTCCTTTTGTTGTATTTTAACCATAGTGGATGAATAAAGTGTGTTTTGCTTTAAATTCGGCAGTTTGACCAATCAAATTGCACCTAAAACGCAACACCTTCATTTACCTTTAAAATAAGAAAAACCTAGGGCCAAACTATCTTCTGAGTATTTTGAGAGGGTTTTATCTCGTCCATAACACTTCCCATCCTTACATTTTTCTGTTTACCCTTTTAAAAGCAATACAGTGGTCAGTTGGGAAATTATGTGAATAATTAGAAGCAATGTGAATATTAAGAGCCACAAACAGAAAAAGAAAAAAAAGGTCATGACAATGGTAACAGCAGAAAGAACTTTTATAGTGATGTTAAAATGTCCCAAAGCACTTCAGAGAAGTATTGTAAAGCAAAGTTTGACATCTGGTCCATGTGAGCTAAAGTTTAATCTTAAATGCTCAAAATGTTGTAGACAGTGGAGACTTTAATTCCTACTTTCCCTTGTCAGTCGAGTTTAATCTGTATAATAATAACTAAGGCTGCCCTAACAGTAGGATGTTCCCAATTATTCTTTACTGAAGCAAGGTACACTACAAAATACTCTAATAACAAAATAATAGATCACAAGCTTATCCATACAATGCTTCCAAGCACAAGTGATCCAGTTTACAAGAACTGGTCCAAGGATCAGACCAAAACAGGTGATCAGCTTGCTCTGTCTCAACCTCCAGTTGGTCAGATGACTGCTGTTCCTGAGCAAGCTGACTATCACCCTGAGGCACATTCTCTTATACCTTTTCCCATGCATGCTGCTTGTGTGACCCTTGACATTGACCACTCTTCAGTGATGGATGGATTGACAACTGGCAAACATCGCAAGTGTGTCACATCTACTCCTGTTGGTTTTTTCCATCAAAATATCTCTTTGTTTTCCCTGGATTTTAACAAACCTGGGGCCCTGGCCAGCCTGCCACACTGTTTTTATATGCTATTTCCTTGCAACTTCTTTGTCATCCAATTAACCATATGACATTTGTAAAGCACAGCCCTTTACAAATATACTTTATATTATACTTTGTTTTGCTGACAAATGGTCAATTATCAAATCTGGTGTTCTGAGTTTGAATTTAACAGGACTAGTCCTAACCCAAATTCTAACCCTAACCCAAACATGCTGTGTCACTAGTTCAGTATACTAATTACTGAGTTAGAATGTTTAATTCAAACATACACATCTGTTCAAAAAGTACTTAAGTCACCATCCAACCAACTGACCTTTCAATAGGAAAAGTTCTATTTTTTTTTTCTCATTTCAGCTGACCCAGAAAATGTAAGATGGCTACCTACTTGAGAGAGGCAGAATTCCAGATTTTAGGGCCTTGTTAGTTAGAAAGCCTGGCAATTCAGGAATCAGAAACACTCAAGACGCCAGAATCAGAACAGTATAGATATCTCAGAGGGTTTGCATGTGAAAGTAGATTACAGAAGCCATGGAAGGATTCAAAACTTTAAAATCAAGGTATTCATTTAACTAGAATCTGGTGTAGGCAATGAACATATGGATGATGTGTAAGCTGGGGTCAAGATTAGAGTGGTGCTGGAAAAGACAGCGGGTCAGGCAGCATCCGAGAAGCAGGAAAATCGATGTTTCGGGCAAAAGCCTTGCTCCTCGGATATTGCCTGACCTGCTGTGCTTTTCTAACACCATTCTAATCTTGACTCTAATCTCCAGCATCTGCAGTACCCACTTTTGCCCTGATGTGTAAGCTGGACTTAGTGCAAGTTAGGCCGTGGACAGCAGAGTTTTGTATGACCATATATTCACAGAGAATTTAAGAGACTAGTGAGGAGTGTGCTAATGCAGTCAAATCTGAGCATCAGAGGATTAGGACAGCTATAGTAGTAAGTGAGGACTCCAGATGCTGGAACTCAGAGTCGAGAGTATATTGCTGGAAAAGAACAGCAGGTCAGGCAGCATCTGAGGAGCAGGAGAATCGACGTTTCCTGATGAAGGGCTTACGCCTGAAACATTGATTCTCCTACTCCTCAGATGCTGCCTGACCTGCTCTGCTTTTCCAGCAACACACTCTAGGTCAGCAATAGCATTGAGTGATGTTACGGAGCTGGAACTAGGTCTTAGTGGATATGCAGTTGGAAGTTCAAGATTCAATATGACATTATTGTTGCACACTATCTGGTTTCACAGGAGAGGGATGGACTAGGTGGGTAGGAAATGAAGTTTGTAGCAGTAAGAATGGAGTATATGATGAGGGAAGCCAAATAAACTGATTAAGGCCACAATTAGGAAGGACTTTGCATCTGCTCAAGTACTTGTAATCAGAAAAGTAGACACCCCCAGACCATATACCCTCACTTCACCCACCCACTAGCTTGGATGAAGACCATTATTTCATAGGAGGTGGTTTACTTTTGGCAGGCTCAGATTTCTTAGAACCTAAAGTAATACACTTCATTGACAGAGCCATGGGCATGAAAGGACAGAATCATGATCACACCTAATCCACATGAGGGATTTCTTTTCTGTTCCTGTTGACCTACCAAATTGATCCTGTTTGTTTGATTACTGCTGTGTCTCTGCAGATTTAGGACACCCTTATGTTCTTTTTCACCCAGAATTGAACATAGAATAAAATAAAGTTTGATATATCTGTTAATAGGATGTGAGCATTGCTACTTTGGTCACCACTTATTGCCCATCCTTAAGTGCCATTAAGAAATGATGATGAGCCTCCTTATTGAACTGCTGCAATCTATGGTGTGTAGGTAAATCTACAGTGCTGTTAGAATGTGACTGCAGTGATAATGGTGGTAAGTCAGTATGTTGTATGACTGGGAGGGGAAGTTACTGGTGATGATACTCTCATATATCTACTACATCTGTCCATATAGATGGTATAGGTCCTGGGTTTGGAAAATGTAGTCTGAGGAGCATGGGTATGAGGCCACAATGCAACTTGTTCACATTGTAGCAACTAGTAATCAGCGTTGATGGGAGCAAACACTAAGATAGTAGATGGGGTGTCAATCAAGTAGGCAGCTTTGTCCTGAATGGTGATAAGTTTCTTGAGTGGAATTGGAGTTGCACCCATCCTCATGTAAATAATTCCATCACTTTCTTAAATTGTGCCTTGTTGATGGAATACACCTTGGGGAGATAGGAAGTGAGTTACTCAGCATGGAATTCCTATCCTCCTATTTGTTCTTGTAGCCATTGCATTTTTATGGCTGGCGCAGTTTAGCTTCTGGTCAATTTTAACACAAGGATGTTGACAGTGTTGAATTCAGCAATGTTAATGCCATCAAGTGTCAAAGGTGAGAGGATTATATTCTCATTTATTGATTATATTGATTGCCTGGAACTTGTGTGGTACAAATGTTACTTGCCAGGTACTACATGTGTGGACATAGACTGCTTCAGAAGCTAAGGAGTCATGAATGATACTGAACATTGTGCAGTCATCAGCAAATACCCCACTTTTAACTTACTGATGAAGAGAAGGTCATTGATGAAGTAGCTGAAGATAGATGGGTCCTAGGACATTACCTTGAAGAAGTCCTGCAGAGATGCCCTGGGACTGAGAAGGTCAACCTCCAACCATCACCATCACCTTTCTCTGTGCAAGGTATAACTCCAACCAGCAGAAAATATTCCTCTTGTTGTCAGTGAAATGAGTTTTGCTATGGGTCATATATACCTTGAGGGCAACCACTCTCCCCTCACCTCTGGAGTTCGGCTCTTCTGCCCATGCTTGGACCAAGGTTGTAATGAAGTCAGGATCTGAATGGAACTGACAGAATATGATCCGTGCATCAGTCAACAGGCTATTACCGAGCAAGCTGCACTTGATGGCCTTTTTATTGACCCCTTTCATCAACTTTCTCATTGTAAGGAGTAGACTGATAGAGCGGCAATTGGCTTTTTTGTGCACAGGACATTCCTGGGCAATTTTTTGGTACACCATGATTAGGATGCATCAGGTTTCTGATAACAAGTCTTAAGTACTATTGCTGAAAATTCAGGAAAGGGTTGGAATGTGACACAAGGAAGTGACCAGAGGCAACATTGTCTTGGTAATGCAAGCTGTGGAAGTTTAAGCTAGGTTGGGTTTCTCCATTTTGAGAAATGTGCCGACATCTAGATTCCTGGCAAGTCATTGATGTCAATGCAATAATCCTCAATAATCGCAGATTGGAAAGGGCCATCTTCTTGGGTGAGTGGACGTTCTAAAGCGAAACACAGACAACAGCAGTTTCAGCTGATCCCCTGATAGAGTCCAAGGGACTGGCAGTGAGTGTGGAAGGTACATAGCTGGGAAGGAAGATCAAGATGAGTTTCTAGCAATCACACTGCCGTAAATATGGGCACAAAATTAGGATGAAGCACGTTGTTTGTTGTTCATGATGAGACAGCACTAAATGCATTCATGGACCCTTTGGAAGAGAGCAAGAGAAGGACAGAGGTAAACTATGACTTACCTTAAGAGGGAGTCATTTCAAAGGTTGCAACACAGTCCATTGTATTACATGTAACATTTTTGGCAAGAATCGATGATTGTTTAGCCAACTAGAAGCAAAGTAGAAAGGTGGTATGGATAAGCCAGGAAACTATAGACCAGTGAGCCTGACATCGGTGGTGGGAAAGTTGTTGGAGGGAATCCTGAGGGACAGGATGTACATGTATTTGGAAAGGCAAGGACTGATTAGGGATACTCAATGTAGCTTTGTGCATGGAAAATCATGTCTCACAAACTTGATTGAGTTTGTTGAAGAGGATTGATGAAAGCAGAGTGGTAAACATGATCTGCATGGACTTCAGTAAGGTGTTCAACAAGGTTTCCCATGGGAGATTGGTTAACAAGGTTAGATCTCATGGAATACAGGGAGAAGTAGCCATTTGGAAACAGAACTGGCTCACAAGTAGATGACAGAGGGTGATGGTGGAGGGTTGTTTTTCAGACTGGAGGCCTGTGACCAGTGGTGTGCCCCAAGAATTGATGCTAGGTCTACTCATGTTTGTCATTTATATAAATGATTTGGATGTGAGCTTAAGAGGTATAGCTAGTAAGTTTGCAGATGACACCAAAGTTGGAGGTGTAGTGGACAGCGAAGAGGGTTACCTCAGATTACAACAGGATCTTGATCAGGTGAGCCAATGGGCTGAGGAGTGGCAGATGGAGTTTAACTTAGATAAATGCAAGGTGCTGCATTTTGGGAAAGCAAATCTTAGCAGGACATTTACACTGAATGGTAAGGTCCTAAGGAGTGTTGCTGAACAAAGAGACCTTGGAGTGCAAGTTCGTAGCTCCTTGAAAGTGGAGTCGCAGGTAGGTAGGATAGTGAAGAAGGCGTTTGGTATGCTTTCCTTTATTTGTCAGAGTATTGAGTACAGGAGTCGGGAGGTCATGTTGCGGCTGTACATAACTTTGGTTAGGTCACTGTTGGAATATTGCGTGCAATTCTGGTCTCCTTCCTATCAGAAGGACTTTGTGAAACTTGAAAGGGTTCAGAAAAGATTTACAAGGATGTTGTCAGGGTTGGAGGATTTGAGGGAGATGTTGAATAGGCTGGGGCTGTTTTCCCTGGAGTGTCGGAAGCTGTGGGGTGACCATATTGAGGTTTCTTAACTCATGAGGGGCATGGATAGGGTAAATAGACGAAGTCTTTTCCCTGGGATGGGGGAGTCCAGAACTACAGGGCATAGGTTTAGGATGAGAGGGGAAAGATATAAAAGAGACCTAAGGGGCAACTTTTTCACACAGAGGGTGGTGCGTTTGCAGAATGGGCTGCCAGATGAAGTGGTGGAGTCTTGTACAATTGCAACATTTAAAAGGCATCTGGATGGGTATATGAATAGGAAGGGTTTGGAAGGATATGGGCCAGGTGTTGGGAGGTGGGACAAGATTGGGTTGGAATATCTGGCATGGACGAGTGGGACCGTGCTGTACATCTCTATGACTCTATGATCCAAAGGGATAAATATTTAGGGTTTCATGAATGAACTAAATGTATAACAACTAACAATGCTGATGGGAAAGGAAGTTATGAAGAGAATGTGAAGGGCATAATCTTATAGAGGTCTGAATGATGTGGGCTGGGATAAGTTTTGTGGCAGATTCAGATGGACTATCTGGCAAGCCCACCTTACATGTTTTCCAAAAACAGAGTGTTGGATTCTCACTTGGCAGTTGAGGGGACTTGTTAAATGCCCAACCGACTCCACCATTGTTGAATTTTCCATTTTACCAAACTCATCAAACAAGGTCCATATCGAGAAAATTGACACCGACACCAGAGCAGGTACCTGGTTAATTTGCTCTCTACTTGCACTGAAGAATGTTGTGCATGAACAAATCTCAGGGCTCAATACTTGGGCAACAGTCAAGTGCAACCCCTCGTCCATGAAAATTGACATTTTGTATGTGCCAATCCTTCACATCCATCACTGTCCAATACAGTTGTAGGCCACTTCGGAAACGTAGACACGTGTTGCAAGGTGCATGGCGTTGAAAGACTACAACAAGGATACATTGCACTGACAGAGAGCAATACAGCTCATGGATTGGATGAGAGTACATTTCAAGGCTATTCACTTGCTCTTGTAGTGCTCACTCTGTTAGCTCACATGTCCCTGCCAACAGGATCGAAGCCTTGCATTGCTTTGCTATGCCTGTTAGTGCATTACTACTTCAGCCAGAGCCAAAGGCTCTAGGTACCGTTATATAGACATGCAGTTTTGTGCAACATACAGAACACAGACAGGCTACCTCTCATGTACACAGTGCCATCTCAAAGATGGTATGGGCATAAGGGATGCCAGTCTTTTGGCAGTTATCTTCTAAGTGGCAGTTTGTTCTGGGAACTGCATGTGGTAAGATGGAGCCAGAGTCAGATATGACGCATGCCGCTGATAGCCTTAGACCTTGAGTGAGCTAATTCTTTAAACAATCTCAGCAAGTTGACATTTATTCTAAGGTGGATCAGTATGAAAGTAGGGACACATATCTATAGCTATAAACAGCCTGGGTGAGGCTGCGTTTGGATACTGGGTCCAGTCTTGGTCCCCTTACTCATGGAGAAGTATCGAACTAGGGCACACAGTTCAAAAATTAGGGTTTTCTCATTTAAAGCTGATATGAAGATTCATTTTCTTAGAGGGCTGTTATGCTGTGGCATTCTTTTTCTCAGAAAGCAATCAAGACATTTTTCAGGCTGAGTTCAGTAGGTTCCTGATTGATAAGGGAGTCAAAGGGCATGGGAGTAGAGGAGAAACTACTATTGAGACCACTGTCAGATTTGCTGTGATCTTGTCGAATGGTGAAGCAGGCTGAAGTTCCAGTTCTGCTCTATTTTCTTGCATTTTAATGAATCAATTCCAGAATGGCAGCGGGAAAGGATTGAAAATGCTAAAAGTAAGGTCATTTTACCCTGGAGGCATGATGACAAGTATGAGACATTTAGTAGGGTCACAGATAATAGAAAAGCAAAAGGAGGAAATCAAAGCAATGGACTGAGATCCTGAGCAGGAGCCACCTTGTGACCAAAAATGGACATAGAGAAATCTCATCATACAGGCCTGGTAATGTAGCAATTTTTAGGATATTTAATACCCAGTCATAAATGGAATGAAAGAGAATTTCTTCTTAAAACCACATTGACTGTGTAGACACAGAAAGGAATTTACCCGATAATGAGTTATCACCTTTTTGTTCATTCTCATTGTATTGGCTATGTCTAGTTGGCCTTGACTAACTATTTTATTATACATATGTTGCATTTATGCATTGGGACCAACTGATCACAAAGTAGGGAAATATATTTCTTCTCAATGACATGTGCCCTAAGGGCCTCTTAGTTTGCTGTTTGCAGTGAGGACATTGTCTTGTTTATTACATTTAGCCTGAATGCCCATGAAGAAGATAAGAATAGCTGTGTTTACTGCTTTTCATTTCTTTTAACCTTGCTGGACAGTGTGCATGTGTATGTGTGGAATGGACAGAATTAGGTCTTGTCATCTCAATGTACATCAGAATAATATTCACTAAGGTCCTGGATTGCTGTTAATGTCCTGGAAACAAACCTGAAAGTAATTTGTTGCTTCTGTGGAAAATGTCAGCAGAGGGAGTCAGAGGAGCAGAAAATCTAAGATGTAAAATGAGCAAAGTGTGTTTACACTTAAATTTTAAACAGTAAAAATAATAGCAGGCTCTAAGAATTCTGAGTTCTGATCCCATCACCGCAGAGATATGTAATAATAATAATATATCTGAATGATTTGATTAGAAAATATTTATAAATAATACCACTTATTCCTTCCCTGCTCCATCCCTAGTTTTCTCTCCACTATGTTTTCTCACCTTCCTTCCTTCTATCCCTTTTGGAGTACATATTTCTCAAAATATGAGGATCTCAATTGATAAAATTGAGCATTTTTGTAACAGTTTGATTTATTCTGTAACAATTCTATTTCCCAAGTCAGTGGGAGCTCTACACAGCTTCACAGGCAGGGATGGCCCTTCACGAACTCACAAAATGTCTTACCTGAATAGGACTAATGATGTGGTCTTTGCCTCACATAAACTGCCAGTCATTAAAATTCTCTAGGAAAATAATATGATAATAATGAAAGTTCAGCTCACGATCATTGATGTGATGAGAGGTCACAATATGCACTTCAAATGTCTTGAACAACCCAATATCATGATGTTGAAGACCCAGCCTTTATAGCTTAACTGGCAAAAAGCAGTACTGAGTACCGCAATACTGCAAAAAGATCGACAAAAAGAATGTTCTATTTGGTATAGGTTACATTAATGAAGAGAAATGAGATTGCACTTGGGTGCTAGGCTGGAGGGCTTACACCCAAAACGTGGATTCTCCTGCTCCTCGGATGTTACCTGACCTGCTGTGCTTTTCCAGCACTACACTCTCGACCCGGATCTCCAGCATCTGCAGTTCTCACTTTCTCCTAGAAAGCTTTATTTGTCTTGTGGATTTGATGTATGTCAAGAGGACTTCAAATTATTTCATTCTCCAATGTCAGTGAAGATAGTATCTCCCTGCCAAGCCTAATGTGCCAAGTTGACCACTTCACCAAATGTGTTCTCCTCTGTTCTCCAACTGGATCGGTCTGACCTTGGAAGGTTCCTTTTTAATGTGTCTTGATGTATCCAAAGAATTGCTTACAATAGTTTCAATTTCCAATCCGTTACCATCTAGCATTCTCCAAGAATTGTTCTGTGATTTGCTCCTATTTCTTTCACCATGTTGCACCTCGGAGAGATTATTGGAAAACCTTAAGTTAAAATGCATGTGTAAACTGCCTGCACCCAACTCTACCTCATAGAGTCATAGATTTACCACCACCTGACTTACTTATCCATACCTTTGATCCCCCTGGGCATGACTATTTAATGCTCTCCTGACTTTCATACCATCTTCCATTCTTCATAAATTTGAAATCAAATCTTCTGCTGCCATGTCCTAACTTGCAATAAGTCCTTTTTCTCATGACCCCTGTGCTCACTGGCCAACACTACCTTCAGTAAACGTGCCTCACTTTCAAAATTAGCATCCCTGTTTACAAATTTGTCCATGGGCCCAACTCTAAGACCCTCTGAGACATGTACCTTTTTTTATTCTCTCGTGGCACATGAGTGTCTCTGGATGGCCATAGTTTTTGAATTTCCTTTCTAAACTTCTTCACCTGATTTTATCTTTAAGTTATTTCTTAAAACCATTCTTTGGACCAAACCGTTTTTTATAAATCATGTACTTGTGTCAAATTTAATTTGAAAATACACCAGTAAAGAATCTTATGATATTTTACTCTGTTAAATACACCTTTTAAATAGAAATTGTTGTCCCCAATCTATATAGCATTTAAGAGGCTAATTTGTTAAGGACCATAAATCCTATGGAACATTAATCCTGATTCTTTCACTGTAAAATATCAGCCATGAAGGTATGGCAGAGCAGATTCGATGGACCGAATGGCCTAATTCTGCTGCTACATCTTTTGGTCTTATGGTTGATGGCCCTCACTTACATGAAATCTCAGCTGTACTTCAACCCAAACTTCCAGGAAAAACAACAAACTCCAGGGATGCAGGGTTCCTGTTCAGAAAGAGCATGACACGCATCCCATGTCCTCCTTAAGAATGGGAACCAGGAACTTTGTAATTAGCTTTTTCCCATTGGTATTCGGAATTGTAGCCTGAATATCAGGCGCTCTGGATTCCACGACTTGACCATCATAGCCAAGTAAGGAACAGGTTTCAACCTCAGATTGGTGGGGACTGGGGACTATGCCATCCCCTGCTTATGACTAAGCACCAGGAAAGCTGTGATATTGCTGCAAGGAATTAGGCGAGAATCTCTGACCACAATTGGAGGAACAATTAACATGGAAATTAACTCCCGTAGGGATTTCATTACTCAGCTTACTTTCCTCATTTTATTTATGCTTCTTGTTTCTCAGACTAGGGTGGCTGGGGTAAAACAAAATAGGAAGAAAGAGCTCATTTTATCAAGAGTTGCTCACTTTGGGAAATGGAGTATTTCCTCATTTTACAGGCACACTGGCAAACTGTTCTATTCTGCCCTGTCCAAATGAATTTCTCCCAGCTTCAGGAAACCACCTGCCAATGCAGTCACGTGCCTTTTCCATTTCTCATGCTACCTGTCCCCTCACTTGGAGAAGATTAACTATTTAGTTCCTGACAGTGTGAAAGCAGGCCATTCAGCCCATCAGGTCCACACTGAACCTCCAAAGATCATCTCACCCAGACCCACCCCATATCTGCAACCCTGCATTTCTCACGGCTAATTCCACCTAACCTGCACATCTTTGGTTTGTGGGAGGTAACCAGAGTACCTGGAGGAAACCCACACGGACACAGGTAGAACGTATAGAACGTGTAAACTCCACACAGACAATTGCACAAGGCTGGAATTGAACCCTAGCACTGTGAGCCACTGCAACATTCAATCTCCATGCTCTGAGCCTGTAATAAGCTGGGAATAGGTACCTTGCAGCCAGCAGAACAAGGACATTTATGGATATTTTAATCAAGTTATTCAGACATGTTATGATAAACCTCTGGCGCAAATGAGCCCTGAATCCACGCTCTTGGCCCAGAGATAGAGTCATTACTTCTGTGCCACAAAGCTTTCTGAGCTTTCTACAAACCCAGGGACCAGAGGAAAATGGTGCTGGCATGATGATTTCTTCCAATTCTGTTCCTTGCCGCTGTTAGCTTAGACCCTGAGTGAGCTAATTCCTTAAACAATCTCAGCAACTCTTTTCAAACAAATATATTTCAGGTAAAAAGTAACACTGAGAAAGAAATAAACACACACATCTATATTTAAGTGGCTTCCTTTGTGACACTCATTGTAACTTATGTTTCACTTTTTTTATTTAAGTAACCAACAAGAATGTTCATAAACTAATACACTTGAACAAAAGCAAAATGCTTAATCACTCAGAATGGGATTAATTGTAGCACAGTACATGTTCCTTACATTTATGTGCATATTGAAACCACTTGGTACCATGCAACACATGTCATGCACTCCAATATTTTAATAAGTGTACATAGTTGTATAAGATAAACTGCTAATCATGATATAATTTTACAATAACTACAGCAGTTACTAGGAGTTATCAAAGTGGTGGTTTAAAGTGAAGATAATCCTGTTGCTCGACTTCCTGTTTGAATCATTAATTAATTCAGTACTCCTGGATCTTTTTTCTATTGCTGGAGTTACAAGATGTGCTCAGAGCTTGAAAATTACAAGGCAATAAATCCACAGGCACATCTGTCTGCAATGTTAGCTAGTAATCTGTGGAAGAAAGAAAAGGAATTAGTTCATTTATAAGGTACTAATTAGCAGTGCTGGAGACTGTGTTTAAAGTGGTAGATATTTTACTGCCCAGTCAGGATTCAGCTCACAGCATATTTACCAATCCAATAACCAGAGGTGTGGTGGGATCATAGAACCCCTACAGTATAGAAGCCATTCAGCCCATCAAGTCCAGACTGACCCACTGAAGAACAGACCCACCTCATCCTTACATTCCCGATGGCTAACCCATTTAGTCTGCAGATCCCTGGGACAATTTAGTATGTCCAAGTCACCTAATCTGCACATCTTTGGACTGTGGGAGGAAACCAGAGCACCCAGAGGAAACCCGCACAGTTGGTGGGGGGGACGAGAATTGAGCCTAGGTCCCTGGGCGCTGTGAGGCAGCAGTGCTAACCAATGAACCACTGTGCTGCACTCCGCCCCCAATCCACCCGAGCCACTGTGCCACCTGGATGTTGAAAATGTCATGAAAAATGGTGGAATTTTTAAAATAAACACAGAATATGTTGGAAATACAGAGTAGATCATTATTATTCACAAAGGAATAAAACCCGTTTTTATGTTTCGAGTGCAGCTATTGATGAGAACACAAAAAGATTGCTGAAAAGTACACCACTGAAACACTAGTTCGGTTCTGGTGCCCTGCTTCCAACATGTTTTCTTTCATGGGCAAGTGAGAGAGGAAGAGAAAATATAGGGAGCCCCCCCCCTCCCAATAAAGACATTGGCTCTTTTCTTCAATAGTGCAGGGTATGCCTACAACAATCAAAAGCAACCTAAATCTAAAACGTCACAGATGTGCTAACTCTGGCACTCCCAGGAGTAGCAGTTTCAAGCTTTTCATCCTGCATTCCAAACTGATGCAGAATTCAGTGAGAGAATTGACAAAAGAGCCTGGGATCCTCTCAAGGAATCAATGCTGAGCAGGGCATTAGCTGACCAGCTCAGATTGACAAGG
Source organism: Chiloscyllium plagiosum (assembly GCF_037043375.1). NCBI lineage: Eukaryota > Metazoa > Chordata > Chondrichthyes > Orectolobiformes > Hemiscylliidae > Chiloscyllium > Chiloscyllium plagiosum. The sequence goes on along the minus strand of NW_028270145.1, from coordinate 14,471,511 downwards.
TTCAGACATAATAGCTAGTCTTTCCCCATAGTTGTTCATGTTGAAACTTGTGGGGATCTTAAGTAATAAAATACCTTTTACAGAAACCTAGGCAAAGGAAATGTCTGCATTTAATTTGATACACTTTAATTAACATTCATTTGTTTCACCTACAGTTTCAATGGCAATAAAATGTTGCGGGCTAACACTGGAATATGATTCATTTGGCATGAATTGCACAACTGTTCATTCTCAAAGTTTTATTTTTAGCATTTACATATGAGTGCATTTCTCATTAGATTGTAACTTTTATGAAGTTTCAAACAACCCAATGCATCTGCGATAAAACCATTCTTTTAACACACTCATATTCCTAACATTTTAGTTCTAACTTAATTTTTGGTTATTTGTAACATATATTGCTACATCTTGCAGATTTCTTTTTCAGTTATTACATAGAGTCATAGAGTCATAGAGATGTACAGCATGGATACAGACCCTTTGGTCCAACCCGTCCATGCCGACCAGATATCCCAACCCAATCTAATCCCACCTGCCAGCACCCGGCCCGTATCCCTCCAAACCCTTCCTATTCATATACCCATCCAAATGCCTCTTAAATGTTGCAATTATATCAGCCTCCACCACATCCCCTGGCAGCTCATTCCACACACGTACCACCCGCTGCATGAAAAAGTTGCCCCTTAGGTCTCTTTTATATCTTTCCCCTCTCACCCTAAACCTATGCCCTCTAGTTCTGGACTCCACTCAGATCACAATATATAAATAAATATGTTTTTCAGATTAAGGTATTAATATGATAAACTACAGAACACAACTGATGGCATACAACGTCCGAAAGGTTGAAGAGAATGAAATTAAATGCAATCAGAAGAGAGTCAAAACCGATTATAGACTGGAGGTAACAGGGTTGGGGATGGTTTTGTAATTTCTACTTTAGTCATTGGATAGTGATCAGGGGAAAATTTTTTTTAGTTGCTAATTCACAGATCCTGAAAGCACTTGTATTAACATGGCTGAGACTGCAGGTAAAATCTCCTTCGGTCCAATCTGAACATTAAGCAAAGCAGCTCAAACATTAGTCAGCGCACTTATTTTTTTCTATTATCTTGCCTCTTACCCAACTGAATAATTCTACCCATGGTCAGTCAGGAAAAAAATGTTGTCTAAATACCTTAGACAGGCGTCTCAACGACCTGCACCGCCACTGTTTTCATTATCTGCTGGATCCGATTCTCAATGTTAAGCAAACCTTGGAAGCTCTTCACAGGAAAGGCCAAGCTGTCAGAATATGCCATCGGCTCAAGCACTGATCGATCAGCATCCCTCAGGCCAATCGCAAAAAGTACGATTCCCAGTTTCCTCAGTTTCTCTGCCTGCTGCGAAATATCATCACGGGATTTTCCCGAAGTAAGAAGCAATAGAATCTGTGGAATAGCATTATCCACTCTGCTTCCTGCTGAGCTTGTGAACACATTCTTTATGACATGGTCCAGTGCTCGGCCAATGTTGATTTTTTTGCCACGTTTTAGCTTGAGTTTCTTAACTGCAGCCAGAACTTGCTTCTTGGTTGAGTGGGTATTAAGAAAGAACTCAGTCCTTGGACTCTCACTGAACTGTACAGCAGCAAATTGAACTTTCTCTGCTCCAGTATCAAAATTATCCACCATTCTCATCATAAACTTACGAACGTTTGGAAATCCTTTTCCAATTTTAGCAGAACCGTCAATGAGGAAAACGATATCTCTTTTATCGCTGTCTGGAACAAGTAAATTGAGTCATCCTCTAAACATTTTTGTGCAGTGATAATGAAACAAAATCAAGCATATATGTGTGCAAGATATATATATATAAAATAATGATGGAGAAACTTTTTTCTTTTTTCTTACTTTAGCCAAGCAGGCACTATTTCAACTAGTGATTAAATGAATAGTTGAATAGGGAAGATGAATGTATGGTTAGACAGACCGAGTAGGAGGGAGGAATTAGAATCTTGGGGCATTAAGATTAGTTCTTGGGGGGTAATGGGACAGGCTGGACAGTACCAGGACAAATAATCTCACGGGGTGTTTTTTGCGTGCTGTTGTGGAAGGTTAAAGTCAACTTGACAGGGAGACTAGGATCCATGATGCACCAGGAAGAATAAACAAGGTGCGTAAAAGATTGTGAGCAGAAGATGGAACTAGGTTAAAACATAGTGGGCATTCTGTGTATATTTAAGGCTGAAAAAGATAGATTGACTTTTGATCAGCAGGGAAAATGCAGGAACGTAGATGTATGGAATGTCAGATTAGTCCTGATCCTAGTGAGGGGCAGAGCAGGCTCAAGGAGCGGAGTGGCCTATCCTGTTCCTATTTGATATGATCTTAGCAATAAGATATTAGGTGAGGTCAATGCAAAAGAGAATATGGTCTAAATTAGATTTACAGCGCAAGTATGTAAGTCCATGAAGTGTGGTAATTAGAGTTAGTAAGTTGTAGGCACGTACAGGGATAAGTGTCATGGTAATAGTGGAGACTTGTCTCAAAAGTGAGTCGGACTGTGTATGAAATATCCCTTGATACAAGGACCTGGATACAGGTTAGGAACAGAGAATCGGAAGAATTCTGGGCTACGTCTACCTTACTTTTAAAAATGGCTACTCGGACATTAGTTTTCAGTCCAGGTTGAAAGATGAGTGAGCTATACTGGAACTTGGGCTGGACAATTATGGATCAGGAATGGAGGATGCTTGGTGTGGGCTTGCCTTGGCATCCAAGCACCCAATCCTCACTTTCTAAACACACACCCACACACCTCACCCATAATTTGGAGTTGCCAGTGGTGGACTGGGGTGTACAAAGTTAAAAATCACACAACACCAGGTTATAATCCAACAGGTTTAATTGGAAGCAACTAGCTTTCAGAGCGTCGCTGATGAAGGAGCAGCGCTCCGAAAGCTAGTGTGCTTCCAATTAAACCTGTTGGACTATAACCTGGAGTTGTGTGATTTTTAACTTTGTACACCTCACACAGGTAATCCATGCCACCTTTCATCTTTTACATAACCTCCATGACCTCTGGAATATATATGTGAACTTTTGGCCCTTTGACTTTCCACAGTTTCTATGCCTAATTAAAGCTATCTCATGGCCCCCATCCACTACACTTTGACCTTACATCTGCCACACCACCTCAATATATAGGCAGACTTCTAAATCTGTACAGAAATGATATAATATAAATAAGAACGTAAGGGAATTAGGAAAACTCAGCAGGTCATCCAACATCTTTGGAGAGAGTCAGACTTAATCTTTTGTTTCACTGAAAGGTTCTGATGAATGGTCATCACTTTCAAATGTTAATTCTCTCTCTCTGTCTATGTTGCCTGATCTTCTGAGTTATTTTCCTGCTTTTTTTGTTCTTATTTCAGAATACTGGGCATCTACAACATTGTGCTGTATTCTTGAGATTGAAAAAGTTCTATTAAATGTTTTACAAAATGTCTGTTCCAGCCTCCACTATTTTGCAAAATAAAACAATCATATTTATAAAAACCCCACTTACTGCATTCACATTCCTTCAGCTACATAATACCTTTTCAGAATAATCATTCCATTCAAGTGTACCACCCATTTTAACAACGTACATTGGAATTACTTTACAGTTCCACTTCACAGAGCTATAACCATTTGGAACTGTTTATCAAACTATGAAATGGCAGATAACTTATTGTGATAATGGGTGAAATCATGCAGCAGTAATCTAATAATGAAACATCAGGCTTATGTCAATAGATGTAATGAAATACCAAGCAATCATGTTTCTCAACATATCAGACATTTTCAAAAGGTTTAAAAAGAGGGACTTTTAATTACTTTGACAGATCATTTTGACAGTTGTTTTTGAGAGGTGTTCGTGACATCCTCTTGACACTCTGGCAGGTCCTCTGAACAATTTCTCTTAACATTTTGACAGCACTTTTGACAATTCCAATGAATTAGATGGTTAATGAGTTGATGCACCTTTTATGCCCATTCAAGTCTATCTTTAACCATTCCTAAGGGTACTCTACCTCACCTAAAGTTACTGGACATCCTGCCCTCCAAAGGTATCCTGGGACCATATCCAGAGGAATATGCAACCTTTCCAAATGGGTATACTGGCTATCTATCTAAATGCACAATGTTCAGATCTGCTTTTACAAGATCTATTCTGCACACTTCAGGTTTCACAGTGCTGGACTATCAAAATCCCACTTGATTTAAATGATTATCTGCCTCTGTGAGTGGCATGTGTCGATCTCAACTCAATCCTATTCCCATTCCTGAGAGAATGGAAAGTTCCATATTGGGGATATGACTTGTCAATTGCAGGCTCATCAACCATTTTAGAAGGATGCAGAAGCACTTCCTCATGGTGAAAATACACTCTGTATTATTCAGTAAAGGTAAGTAAGGATAGAGTAAGGAGGATGTTGTACTGCCCAAGGAGAATATTACATTGTTAGAAAAAGAGTATGGCCTGGTGGAGTCAAGGAATAATCTACCAAGTTAGAGTGAAGGAACAATATAGTTATCAATGCACTAGTGGATGTAGACAGATAAAAATAAGTATATATTAAGGGAAATTACAAAGTGGTGCATAAACTATAGGAGAATGATCATGAGGTGTTTCAGGTATGCTGATTTGGACGAATTGAGATAGTAATGGAAGCATTCGAGATTCAGAAGTGTGTACAGATGAAGTTTCTGAGTCAATATGTTTCTGTTCCAATAAAATAAGGAGACATTGCTAGAACTAGTTCTAAAGTGTCAGGTGTACCAGATATCAGTTTGAAAACATTTGGGGAAGAATAACCATAAGATTTAAGTTAACATTGGAAAAAGGTGAAGAGCAAACTAAAGTAAAAATACTGAATTTGAGAATGGATTCCTAAATAAACTGGAATTAAAGATTGGCAGGCAAACTGTAACTGAACAATGGACTTCCTTTAAAGAAAATATGGTTCAGGCAAGTTAGATTTCCACATGGGAAAAAGATAGGATAAACAAATGTGTAAATCCCTGAATGAAGAAAGTAATGAAGCAGAAAGAGGGTAGATGTTAGGGTGATGATACAGTTGAGACATATGCCCAGTATAAAAAGTTCATCAGGGAGTTGTAAAATAAATAACAGAAGCAAAAAGAGAACGTGAGAAGGAGCCTAGCAGGTAACTTAAAAAGGAACAGAAAAGTCTTCTACATCAATATTGAATGTGTGGATGTAGAAGCTGTAGTTGAAATGTTTAATGTGTACTCTGCATCTTTAATCATAAAGTCTACTCCTTCCCCTCCATCCATAGTTGAAGGGAGGTGATGGCCCAGTGGTATCATCATTAGACTATTAATTCAGAAACCCAGGTCATGTTTTGGGTACCCATGATTGAGACCCACCATGGCAAATGATGGAATTTGAATTCAGTTAAAACGTTTGGAATTAAGAATCTAAAGATGACCATGAAATTGTTGCTGATTGTCAAGAAAAAAACATCTGTTTCACTACTATCCTTTAGGGAAGAAGACTTACCCATCTGACCTAAATGTATCTCCAGACCCAGAGCAATGTGGTTGACTCTTAACTGAACTTTGGGCAATTAGGGATGGACAATAAATGCTGGCCCAGCCAACAAGGCCCACAACCCATAAATAAAATAATGTGCTTGACTCAGAGCAAGTTACTCATATTTCAGATTCAATATCTCTGTGGTTTAAAATGTTGCAGTGTTGTTGCTGGTTTGATTCAAGTGGACGTTGCTTCTTGTTTGGTGTCCCAATACCACCGCACATTTTAAGCAGTGAGTTTGCAGAGAAGTTCACATTGTGATAATATGGTATATGTGTTAGCAATCCCAATGATTCATTGTACTAATTTCACATCTGTTCACTTCCTCCATTACTACTACAGCTCTCAGCTTGCCAGGATCCAAGCAAAGTCCTTTCACTACCAATACATGACCTAAGTATGTAACTTCAGATTTCTTCAACTGCATCTTTTTCCTTCCTGTTCTGTTTTATTTTCTTATGTTTCCTCTTCAGCCATTCCTCAATGGCTGCTTCCTCTACTTTCATGTGCTTGTCACCAGCTGACAGCTCCTCAATGAACAATTATTGGCCTTCTTACCCTTCTTTCCTTTCTTCAGGACCTGTTGGGTTGGTAAGGCCCTAACAGTCTTTATCTTGTTTTGCAGGCTGAACGTGAGGCTAAGTGAAACTCTCCTCAGCAGGTGGTAAGCTGGCCTCACAAATCATACACTTTGAGATGATAATCACTATGAATGAATCCAATACCTGGAAAAACATCTTGGTAATCCTCTGGTGGTGAATTGGTTTAGTTCAGTTGGCTTGTTGGTTTACAGAGCAGTGTGATGCCAACAGTTTGGGATCAATTCCCATCACTGCATTGAGGTTATCATGAAGGACTCTCCTTCTCACTGTCTTCCCTCGCCTGAGTCTGATGGCCTTCAGGTTAAATCGTCACCAATCACATTTTTCTCGAATGGGAGAGCAGTCCCTATGGTCTGGTAAGACTATGGCAACACAACAACAAAAATCCTCTGGGCATCTGTTCATCGGTTAATGAACCTGTGAAATGCTGCAATTTTTTTCTAGCAGTATTACCAATCCAGCTTTAGACTTGCTTCCCTGGAGATGAAAGCTTAGTGTCTACTATCCGGAACTGGAGGTCTTCATTCTTCCCATTGCATTGAGCTCTTTGCTTCCTTTGTCCTTTTGATATGAATATCATTCCATCATATCGCCTTAACTTTACCTTACAAGTGTTTCATTTTCAGTTCATCGTGAGCCAAATCACAGAGATCTGTGAAGTGCATGTTGCCTTATGAATCAGACACTTCACATTTACTTGATGCTGTCTTTCTGCAGTTATCTTTCTCATTGTGATAAGCCAGTTTTAGACTTGATACCAATCTGTTGTATTGGGTAGAGTGATTTATCAGAATCGGCACGGTGGCACAGTAGTTAGCACTGCTGCCTCGCAGCGCCAGAGACCCGGGTTCAATTCCCGCCTCAGGCGACTGACTGTGTGGAGTTTTCACGTTCTCCCCGTGTCTGCGTGGGTTTGCTCCGGTTTCCTCCCACAATCCAAAGATGTGCAGGTCAGGTGAATTGGCCTTGCTAAATTGCCTGTAGTGTTAGGTAAGGGGCAAATGTAGGGGTATGGGTGGGTTTCGCTTCGGCGGGTCGGTGTGGACTTGTTGGGCCGAAGGGCAAGTTTCCACACTGTAATGTAATCTAATCTAATCTAAATCATCTGACATTATCTGACATCTCTCCAGCAGTCACCTTTACAGCCTTGTTTAGCTTCTTTCTAACTGAACACTTGGGTACAATATGATTCTGGTTCTTGCTGTTAGAGTATTGCTGAATAAGCCTTCTTCTGTTTCTTTTGTTCGGTGTCCTATTTAATATTTACATCTTGTACTCTGGTCTGTTACCTCTTCTATATATTTTTTTCCCAATGTCTTGGTCTTGTTTGGCCTCAACATACAGTCAGTTCTGATAATGTGATAGTTCAGTTCCTGTGCAATCCCACATTATAAAAAAATGCGTAATAGCTGTGCCATTTAACCTAATGGGACCAGAATCACGTTATGGCCAATACAGGTAAGGGAAGTTGGCATTCTACAAATGAAGGTCTACATTCTTCAACGGCGTTAGAGCCAATTCACGTTGAAGAAACATGCATTCCAGCATCGCAAATCATCATCTGTTCTCCCATTAATGCTCTTGACCTCCTTAGAGCTTGTTGATATCTTTTTTCAAAGTGCTTCTCTGTCCTCAGCTGATGTGGTCTCATGGCAAGGTTCTTATGTCTAAGACAATCTAATCTCTGATGCGATCATCTTTCAGATGCTCTAAGTCAGATATAATAGCTAGACATATCAGTGCCATCACATGCTGATCAATATTCTCCCTCTCACCTTGAGTTCTGACAATGAACACTTAAGTAACATTAGTAGGGGGTTCCTTCAAGGCTCCAAACTTTCTCCAATCTGGCTTTTCTGCTCCTCAATAAGACCTCAAATGGAATACATATTACAGCACTCTTTCCTAGCATTGACAACTGAATTACTAAGACCACAAGAAATAGGAACAGGAATAGGCCATTCAGCCCTTTGAACCTGCTTCTCCATTCAATAGGATCATGGCTGATGCAACATTCTTCATTTCCATTTTCCTGATTTTTCCATGTAACCTTTGGTTCCCCAATTGATCAAGAAAGTGTCTTGATCAGCTTTAAAAATGCACAAGGACTCTGCCCCCACTGTGGCAAGGAGTTCCAAAGACTCACACCCCTCTGAGAGAAGAAATTCCTCCTCATCTCCATTATTGGCACCCCTTTATTCTGAGATGTGCCTTCTAGTCCAAGACCCTCCCCCGAGGCGGAACATGCCTTCACTGTTTACCCTGTCAAGCCCCTTAAGAATCCTATATGAGTCACTCTTATTTGTTCCGGCTACTTAATTTCTTCTGTGGTAACTTCATAGTTTTTCCACTGAGATGGGAATAAATTCCAAGTATGTTTCATATCACCTTTCATTTCATTTCTACAGCAGTAAGGAATGGAAAATTCATAGGCATTCCAACTCACGCCGATAAATCAAAGTTGCAGGTTACTGTTCCATCTCTTTCTTCTGCTGCTTCTTCGAGTATCTGGCTCTCTTACAGCTCCCAAAATTCACAACACTTCAGCTGGCCATTTCCGACATCATGTTCCATGTGACATATTTTAATGGCTGCTCCTCTAAATGAGTCATGGCAGAAGTCACGTGACTATGGTCAGCCAAAAGTGTACATTGCACAAATTAATTTCTCTAACAATGGATACAGCCTAAAAAAAATTAGATTGAACTGCTCCATGCAAGGGATGGGATGGTGGAAATTTTGAGCTCTCCTCCACAAACGGCAGCTCATGCTGCTTTCTGGTTAGTTTTAAATCTGAAATTGGTAGCTTCCTGGTAACCACAGGTATTAAGAGATTTGGGGAAAGGATATGATGCAGAGTTAAGCCACAAAGTAATTATTTTCCCATTGAATGATAGAACAGATTTGAGAGGCTAAATGGCCTGCTCTTGTCATTATTTCATGGACATTGACCAACTATCCTGCTTATGTGCTGTAAATGTTGTGTAGTACTCTGAGATAGTCTTATTATTTATGTATGAAAATATTGCGTCCTTCTTTATCTCTCCTGTTAATTCATTTTCTCGTGTATGTTTTACCACCACTTACTGATGCCAACAAAAGAGAATCTTTAAAAAATCACCAGATTTCTGTGATATGGCAGTACTTAGCTGTGAATTTGTGTAATTTATACAGTGGAGAGGGATGTGAAATTTAAGGAATGCCGTCAACAACTTGGAATAAGCCTGAATTTGCAGTTGCTGTAAATTGTGTTTTGACCCCTTACACAAAAACTGAAATTGTGGGCTTCTGCAGAGAGACTGAGCCCAGGTCACTCACAGCCAGATGAAAATCACTGCAACCAAGTACACTGTACCAGTGACACTTTGCTCCCAGTGGAAGGAATGGAAACTACTTAAGTAGTTATATCTGCCCTGTTAGTGCCAAGTATACTGTTACAGTGTTCACTTCAAAGAAAGTGTTGCCTTTCCCTTGCTCCAATGCAATATTCACCCAAAGCAGATAACAACTAATTTGTAGTTCTTTTTCTAATGGACAAAACTAAGTACTAAAGGTGATTGGTTACCTGCGCTGGTAATAGGTGGAATAGGGACACTTTCTACATGCTGTGAAATGCTGAGCAGGTGCAAGTCCAGATCTGAAAGACCCCAGTAGTCATCCACTTGAAAAACCAGGTTGGGTGAATATGCAATTTGATGTAGTTCTTGTTTGTCTACATTCCCAATGCCAACAACAAATGGCACAACACCAGCTTGCTTCAGCTTCTCTGTTGGCTGTTTCACATCATCCAGTGACTTTCCAGAAGTAATGAGCACCAGGATTTGGGAAATCCCTAAATGGTGCCTGCCCCCACCAGAACTACTGAAGACATTCGTTCTGACAAAGTCCAGAGCAGACCCAGTCCTGAGAGTTCTTCCGCCTTTAAGCCGAAGCTGTCTGGCTTTAGTTAAAACCAATTCTTTGTTTGTGTAAGCATTTAATGGAAACTCAATCCTTGCATCGTCACTGTATTGCACCACTGAAATTTGATCTTTGTCTTTTGCAATATTAAAGTTGGGAATTAAGTTAATAATAAGATCCCGAATCAAATAAAAGAAAGTTCCCACATTGTAAGAGCCATCAACTAAGAACACAATATCTCTCTTGTCACCTGTAATAAATAAGAAAGAATAATTATCACCAAGGTTATCTTGTGAATATTATAAGTACCTGTGCATTTTCTTGATGTTAATTATCCTGCTTAATAATGTCGACCAACGAAGATCCAAATGTATTTCTTTCATTAGCTTCCAGTCAGCAAAGAGATTCCTGAAATCTCATTCTTCTTCATGTTTCCATTTTCACTTGCAGTCATAGAGTCATACAGCACAGAAACAGACCCTTCGGTCCAATTTGTCCATGCTGACCAAGTTTCCCAAACTAATCTAATCCCAATTGCCTGCATTTGGTCCATATCTCTCCAAACCTTTCCTACTCACATACCTGTCCTAATGTATTTTAAATGTTCTAACTGTACCTGCATCTAACACTTCCTCTAGCAGTTCATTCCACATAAGAACCAGCCTCTGTGTGATAAGGTTGCCCCTCAAGTGCCCTTCAAATCTTTCTCCTCTCACTTTAAAAATATGCCTTCTAGTTTTGAATTCCCCCACCCAAGGAAAAGACTTTGCTATTCACCTTATCAATGCTCCTCGTGATTTTACAAACCTCAATAAGGTGACCCCTCAACCTCCTATGCTTCAGTGAAAAAGTCCCAGCCTATCCAGCCTCTCCTTTTAACTCAAACTCTCCAGACTCTGCATATCCTGGTAAATCTTTTGTGAACCCGCTCCAATTTAATAATATCTTTCTTTTAGGAGGGTGACCAAAACTGTACACAGTACTCCAAAAGTACTGTACAATCCTGAACAATCTCAACATGACGTCCCAATTCCTATGCTCAAAGCTCTGAGCAATGAAGGCAAGCATGTTGAATGCCTTCTTAACTCCCCTGTCTACCTGTGACACTATTTTCAAAGAACTATGTATCTGAACCCATAGGTCTCTCTGTTCGACCTACCCAGGGTCCTACTATTAACTGTATAAATCCTGCCCTTTTCATTTTACTCACAACACTGTTTTCAGATGAACCTCTGTCTACTATTCCAGAGATACCTTCACCTTCTCTATTCCCTTTTAGAGGGATCTCTCCTCAGCCCCTTCACTTCAATCTCACAGACCCACACCCTCCAAAGGGTCTCTATTCATTGTTCCTCAACAACATTCACTACCATCTTTACTCCCTCCGCCTTAGACCAAAGCACTGCTATAATAATCCCCCTGTACATTCACTGCAGCATTTCTTAGATCTAAACCACCCAAGTATTCTCAGATATCTTCGTGCCCATCAACATTTAAAGAAATATAGCAATGTAGCGTTTTAATTATGTTTTGTGGACCTCCATGAAATAATTTCTCAGACTGCAATAAAACATGTCTCCATTCTCACTCCCTTTCTTCATTGGTATTTTCCTCATCTCCACTCTCGAGACTTGCATCTCACTCCATTACTCAATATCAGTTTATCTTCTTTGCACTAATTTTTACCTTATTGTTCTCTTGCTCGTTGTCATTCTGCCTGTCTTGTGGAACATTTCCCAGTATTATTTCCAAACCTTTTTCTGTGTTTTTCTTTTATTTTCTGATGATACTTATAATTTCTTCTTTTCTACCTTTTTCTGAGCATTTACCATTCTTTCTCCATGCTTGAATATTTCTTCCCTCTCTTATACGATTCTGTTCCCTTCCACTCTCAGTAATTTTTAATATTTATTTCAGCAATTACTTTTGTTCCTTCAATTTCAGGGACTTGATGCTAAGAGAGTTTCCCAAATCTTTCTGAATCATGTTTGCTTGCAAAGGTTAGGACACATCTCACTACCCAAGGCATTTAACAAAAGGCTGAACTGAGTCCCAGATAAACTCTCTAGCATTCTGCTGTGCCCCTTGCCACCTTATCCATATAGCCCTCCCCCCAACAGACTGTAGCTGTTAAAGAAGGCACCTCTCCAGGGCAATATTAGTGATGTAATAAATATTCACTTAGCCAGCAATCCCAAGAAGAATCAACAGTGAACAATTAAACATGATAGTGAATAAAAAGGCCATATTTCATAGGTGAGTTGTCCTCAATGGGTGACACTATCCATGATCAGTTAGGGATAACAACTGGAGTGAGTACACTCGTATCCTTCATTAGCTGAGAGCGACTAACCCAAACCTGCAACCTTCCTGCTCTGTATGCTGTGACCTGACTGACTGACTGGCTGAGTCATCAAATTGCTTCCATTACTTCACCTACTTAACACTGAAAGCTACATAAGCGCATTATTCCAACCCAAGTACCTTCAGTGACACTGGTCGGCATTTTAATAATTTCGACGATCAGTGTTTTTAGGGGCTGCAGCAGCTGATCCTGGATATCTGGAAGAGACTGGAAGTTGTGAACAGCAAACAGTAAATTAGTAGAATATGCAATCTCGTGTGTTTCTTTGCCATCTGCCTCCATGGCCCCAATAACAAATGTCACTATTGCAGCTCTTTTTAATGCCCCTGCTGCCTCTTTAACATTGTCACTCGACTTTCCAGAAATGAGAAGCACCAGAAGCTGCGGCATATTAGCATCTCGCCGACTGCCTGCTGCCGTTGTGAAGACGTTGCTGATGACATAGTTCAGTGCAGCCCCGGTATTCAGCATCCTTCCGCCCATAGGCTTCAGCTTGTCCACTGCATCTAAAATATCATCTTTACTTGAATAGGTGTTCAAAAGAAATTCAACTTTTGGGTCCTTGCTGTACTGTATTACTGCAACGCGATTCCTGTTCAACCCAACATTGAGGTGTTCAATCATGCCTTTGAGAAATTCGCGCACTGAATGAAATGATGAACCAGCTTTGGTTGAGCCATCAATCAGGAACACAATGTCCCGATTCTGGTTATCAGTTATATCTGCCAAAACAACAGCCAACAGTTTTGAGTTAGCATGTCTCTTTAAAAGGCACTTCTGAAACAAATACATTCATTGTTTATCTATTCCATCGCTTCCTTTCCTCTCCTAATTTTGAATTCATGCCTTTTAAATTATCACCACAGTGTGATTATAAAATTTTATAGAGAATGTTAATTAGCTTTTGAAATTGAGCACGAAATTCTTCAAAATTGCTCCTGGAAACTGCACTTGTAGATTGAACTGGTGATTTGGACAATGATGGACACATCCCTGGAAAAATTCAAAAGAAATCCTTTTATAAATTCAATTAAATTTCTAAGGGTAATCAGAAACTCCCTGACAATGGTTCCCCTGGATGTGCCAGCTCACTGCAACATGACCCATCTAGACTCTTGGCTGAGATATTTGTAAATTAAATACCTTGACTAAATGACAATGGATGAGTCTGTTAGCTAATGTAGGTGTGTACTGCAGCAGTTTTGGGATGGCAACTATCTTAGGTTTTGATTTGTAGAAGACAGACTCTGAGACAGCATACTGACAGAACGCTGTTAGCTAACAACTGTATCACTTTTTACTTGGTTACATTCAACAACAGTCATGTAATAAACTAACTTCTGATCTTTTTGAAAGCTAAAGCTTTGCTAGAAATCATTTTTAAATTGGAAAATGGGGTAAGTGTCAAGCAATAGAGCAGGAGAATGGGTCTGGGCAGGTTACTCTTCAGAGGGTTGGTATGGACTTGTTGGGCCAAATAGCCTGTTTCCACACTGAATGCCTTATGTGGTCATAACAACTTATGAATGGATATTCTTTTAGGTTGCGTGCCTTGGGCAAAAGGTCACACTCTGAAACGTAAGCAAGGCTGAAAGATCTCAGGTCAAACCGTAGTGAGGTCATGGGACATGGTGTGCCAACTGTAAAAGAAACAAACGTTAGCCCCCTATTCTTATCCCACCTTCCAGAGCCTTCCTGTAGGCTTGCTTCTTACAGCACTTTACCTGTGAAAACAGGAATTCTTTAAATGAGTGAGGGTTTCCGCCTCAACCATCAATCCAGGCAATGAACCCCAGATAACCATCATCTTCTGGGTGAAAGAGCATTTCTACACGTACCCTGTAATCTATATTCCAGCCACCCTGAACCTGTGCACCACCCACCCCGGTAAGTGACTCTGCAAAGGGAAACATGTCTTCCCCGTCACTCTACCAAACATTTCGATAATATCAAAAGTATCAGCCAATACTGCTGCAAACTGAGTAACTCTAGCACTGGTTTCCAATCACAACAATGGAAATTATAACTCATCCATCACCACGTGTGCTATTGTAGGAGAGAAGTGCTGAGATCAAGCAGTCCGTAAGTTTTCGATGGGAGGGGTGGATGAGGAATTTGTGAAGCTGCAGAGATGCCAGGTCTATAAGAGGGGCATCTGAGAAATATGTCAAGTACAGCTGATCGTAAGCAAGGCAACAGCTGGAGATCGGAATAAGCTAGATGGAATTAGGCTGCAATTCCAGTCCGGGTCAGTGCCCCCAGTACCAGGGCATGAGGAAGGCAGAGGAGAGTACCAATGGGCAGGAAGGCAATGAAGGCCATTGCCTCAGCATCACATGTACCACCAAAGATGAAGGAACATTGATAAGTCAGTGACTCAAGGAGCTGCAGCTCTCTACGTGGATGGTGCCCTCATGAGAAACAGTTCCATCCTCAACCAGTAGCCATGTAAGTCACTGTGGCTTTGAACTTCTGGGAATTGGCAGCAGATCCTAATTGTCTTAATCTCCAGGGAGACTTTTCACTAAGATGGCCTCCCATTTCCTAAACATTCAGCTGGTCCGTGACCATAGCAAGCATGTTCAATGTCTGCGTGCACACCTACCCTGGCATCTGTCATGGTGCCTTCATTCTGCAGCAGTCAAAAGTGCTGGATCTTCTCATGTCACCAGCAAACTTGGTGACTGGCTTTTTGAGGCTGAGGGATGTGAAGGGATTACTAATGAAACATAATATGCCCCTGCAATAGCAGAACATGGGTTCAATCAAAGCCACCTCTCACGAGGATGATCATGAAGCAGGCCATTGGATCTGAAGATGGTGACCTGTTGTACTCTGCACCATTAAGAAATAATATGGAGACTGCAGCTCTGAATGAGCTACTGCTGTCTGGTTACCTCCTAATCATTACAGCAGCCACTTTGCAATGTGACAAAATGCACAAAATACTTTCACAATGTGTTCACTCTCAGAGAACAGGAGCTTACCACAGCCCATTGATTGTACTGAGAAACTCACTATCACTCAATCTGCCTGGCCATCTACAAGACTGATGAGGAGAACATTGAGCAAATTTAATAAACAACTGTTGTATAAAATCCCCAACCGATGACATTTGTAATTTGCCTTTCCTGTGCAGTTTTGCAAGGACCATGACGTGAGACCGTGTTCAGTTTTCAAGACCCCTCTCAACAAAATTATATATATTTTGTGGATGGGTGAGTGATATAATATTGTTGTTGGGAGCTGAGAAGATATTAACAACCAAATAATTTCTATCAAGTTAGAGCATTGCAAGCATTTCCATCAAACCACAAAGATTAAAATGCAGATACCTTTGATACTCTTCATTGTTGGCATTTCAGACACTATCTTCACACCAGTTAGGGTTGACAATGGTAACAGCACTTGCTGTTGGATCTTTGGAAGAGAAGGAAATTCATCCACTGTGTAAACCAAGCTGGGGTCCAAAGCAATTTGTTGTAGCTGCTGCTCTATGGCATTCTCAGCTCCAACGACTATCGTCATCACACCAGATCGTAACAGGGCTTCTGCTGGTTTTTTAATATCATCTCTTGATCTTCCACCAGTGACAAGAATCAGAAACTGCGGAACACCTTCCTCTTTCCTGCTTCCTGAATATTTGGTAAAAATGAACTTAAGGACATACTCCAGTGCTGCTCCAGTGTTAAGCACAGTGCCACCTCTCAGTCTGAGTCTGTTTAACTCAAAGAGAAGTTCATCTTTTGATGAATAAGCATTTAGAAGAAATTCGGGTTTTGCAATATCACTGTACTGTACTAGGCCTACTCGCACACGATCACTTCCAATATCAAGGGTCTCAATAATTCTTGAGATGAAGTCACGAATAGCTGGCAGATTTGTATCTCCAACATGAAAAGATCCATCAATTAAGAACACGATATCTTTTTTGTCTGCTTCTGTTGCAAATAAGCAGAAAATACACGCAAATATTTAATTTCTGTAAATCAAATGCACAACTTGATTATTCAGTGATTCGATTATTAAAGTTGTATTATTTTTTGAAGTCAAAGTATTAGATTTGTATCTGAACAGTTATGTGCCTTGTTAACAGTTAAACAAAGTCTTTTAATTGTTCTGAATTCTTATTGTCAGTAAAACTAGGTAGCATCTTAGGCCTGATGAAGGGCTTTTGCCCGAAATGTTGATTCTCCTGCTCCTCAGATGCTGCCTGACCTGTTCTGCTTTTCCAGCACCACAATCTCGATTCTAATCTCCAGCATCTGCTGTCCTCACTTTCTCCGAGCATCTTAGGCAGGGTTTGGCTGCAATTGTCTGAGGAACCACTGCTGCTTGACACAATCTCACCCATTTTGTTCTAGTCTAAGTCCTGCATACCAAAAGTACACGATGAGCTGCATAACTCATAACCATGGCTTGTTCTCCTGACAATGATTCTACGAGAGACTACGTTGCTATGAAAGTCATTTGAGGCAGAAAGTATAAATTGTCACAATCTGTACAGAGTGGGAAAAAGAAATATAGATGGAGGCACAAGCAGGTGTTCAAAGTGGAATAATCTGTGAAAAAGGATACCTATTTCTTTACTTTTTGATTTGATGATCATCAGTAAGCAGGCCAAAATGAGTGGTCTCCCCCCGCAAAGATATATCTCTTTTCTTTCATTTATGGAAGAAATAACATTATTTCTTTTCAGGGATAATAGTCTTTCCCAAAACCTATTATTCTTGGGGTGGGAGACTTTGGAGACATTTTTAAGTTCGCCTTCTCCATATGAAATGGATTGGAATAAAAGAGCAGAGCAACATATGAATTAGGGCCAGGGTACGCCATTCGGTCCAGCAAACCAGTATTGCCATTCAGCTCATAAAATCAGAGCTGAAACCAGGTGTAAACACTACTGCCAATGTGTGTGCCCTAGATCGAATTTGTGTATCACCATTCAATGGAGAAATGTTTGGATGATGGTTACAAAGCTTGTATGAAAAAGAACAAGAGTAGAAATGAAGTGAAAGACACTTCCTGAACGAGGCCATTGTTCTTCAATATATTTGCCAGCAGCTGTGTTGGGCTAATTGAGAATCCAGATGTAACTAATTGTATTACTGGTTAGTGAATAAAAATTAAAAAATAGACATGGACAATGACCATGTGATCTCAATGATCATTTACACAAGATGTGCATGTCATAGTTTAACATTTTTTGTAGTTTTGTTGGCTAAATGTGTAAGATTAAAAGCAGATTGACTTCATAATTTTTGATCATTGTGAGCGCTTCAATTTTTCTTGATTATTGAATGCTGTTAGTGTTTATTAAATGATGCACACAATAGCAGTATTTAATGCTATTACGCAAATGTATCCAGGATGTTTTCTCATTAAAATTTGCGCTTGTGGCTAAGATGGTAACATGGTACCAAGATATGGGTCATCATCAATTTCTTTTGGAAAACACTACATTAGAGTCTAGATTATGTCTGCATGAGTTTCCTCCAGGTGCTTCAGTTTTCTCCCACAATCCGAAGCTGTACAAGTTAGGTGAATTGGCCATGCTAAATTACCATGGTGTTCAGGGATGTGAAGGTTAAGTGTGTTAGTCAGGGATAAAAGTAGAGTAATAGGGTAAGGGAATGGATCTGGGTGGGTTACTCTTTGGAGGGTCGGTGTGGACTTGTTGGCCAAATGGCCTGATTCCACACTGTAGGGATTCTATATTTACATAATTGATTACATCAAATTCAACTGCTTCATATGTATCCTTTTTCAAAACAATTTGCAGATCAAATTTATGAAACACAAGTCATTTGATCAGAAGGACATCATATATTATCAATCCCTGAAATAGGAACAAGACTACCATATAGGGAGAATCTAAATAGATTGCGCTGAAATTGTCCTGATTTATCATTTTCAAAATCTTTTATCCATTCCAATGACTTCCATTCTAATTGGGCAGCATGGTGACTGAATGGTTAGCACTGATACCTCACAGAGACACAGGTTTGATTCCATCTTCAGTGACTGTCAATGCAGAGTTTGCACATTCTGTCTGTTTCAGCATGAGATTCTGCCAGGTTCTCCAGTTTCCTTCCACAGTTTGAAGATGTGCAAGTTAGTCGAGTTAGCAATGATAAATTGCTCATAGTGTTCAGTGAAATGTAGGTTAGGCGAATTAGCCATGATAAATACAGGGTTACAGGGATAGGGTAGGGGGTTGGGTCTGGTTGGGAAGCTCTTCATAGTGTAGAATCTGATCTCATCTGTATTGGATTAGTTGACCTCAGCCAATACAGTTATGGCTCCCTAGAACTGACCTTAGTAACGCTAGGTTAAAGCTGTGATAAAGTAACCACAAGTCCTGCTCTGGATCACTATGGAGCGCCTTATAATAGAATGTACATCTACGTGAGGATCCAATGACAAAAAGGAATAGGCTGTCCTTTGATGCTTTCACCAGTTATACAGCCTTCTGGCAGTGCCTAATCAGACTCATATCTTTCATCATAGTATTTCACAGGTCAGACAGGGACTCAATAAAACCCTGCAGGACCTTGCAGGCTGGTGAGAAATGGGTGACAGCAAATCATGGGATAGACTGCCTTCACTGGAAATATAAATCAAGTAAGAGCTAAAACAATTCTCCCTCACCCATTTTACACAAACAAACAAACACCAAGAATATCTCCTTCACCTTCAGGAGAGCAGTGAAGATTGAAAACTAGTTTTAAAAACAAACTCTTGTGTGTCTGCAGTTAGACAACCACTCGTGCATTTTGTAATTTGTTCCTGTGTGTAAGAGCTTCAAGATATTTGAATATCCTTTTGGTGATGTCACAGTATTGCACCTCACTGAGCAGCATAGCATGGGCGGAGTTCATATACTGCTGCATTACACTACACTCTAAAATGAGACTCTTAAGAGCACATGGTCTTCATCACACCTAAAATATAGATGTTTGTGCAAAATAAATAGTATCACTTAGTCTGAAAATGTATACTGTTCTTGGTTTTGACCTGTCAGCCAGTATGTCTTGAAGCCAAACGTCATAGTATGGCCTATAACTATGTGAGTTCTTCTGCATATTTTAGAGAAAAAGATGCTTTAATATCAGTCTTGTGACAAGCCTAGAACAGAGTTTCCAAAAAATAAACATTGCCTTTTAAGCGTGTGGCCAAAATTAAATATATTCAATGTTAGAGTAATCAGTGAGGAGAGAAGACTGCTAAAGCCAAGGTTATCTGATAAATTTATTATGGCATAAGATAATTTAGACAAAGCGTGCTTACGCAAAATGGAGTTACCTTTGGTGGTTCGAACTGTTGGTGATTCAGAAGTCTTCCTGACACCAGTCAGTGTTAACAAAGGTGATAGTACATCTTGTTGTATCTCTGGAAGAAAACGGAACTCTTTCACACCAAAAGCTAAACTAGGGTCGGAACTAACCTCTTGCAGCTGACTTATCATATTCTCTGTTCCGATGACTAATGTTGTAACACCGGCTTTTAACAGGGCATCTGATGACTGCTTCATGTCATTACTCGATTTTCCAGAAGTAACAAGTACGAGAAACTGGGGAACACCTTCCTCTTGTCTACTACCTGAATATTTGGTAAAAAGGTATCTAAGTACATACTTCAGTGCTTGTCCAGTCTTGGCAGTTCTGCCACCTCTCTGCCTCAGTTCTCTTACATGAGAGATAACTTCATCTTTTGATGAGTAGGTGTTGAGGAAGAACTCTGATTCTGGAGCATCACTGTACTGTACCAAGCCCACTTGCACTCGATCACTTCCAATGTCAAACGCTGTAATAATTGTTGCTATAAAGTCACGGATGTCAGTAAAACCTCTTCTTCCAATATTATTTGATCCATCAATAAGGAATACAATATCTTTCTTGTCCATTTCTGTTATCATTAGGAAATATACAATTAGTGTGATATTCATGGCAATACTTGTAAGTTCTAAAAATCAAAAGCATAATTTCCGCCGAATATTGAATTTGTGAAGAAACTGGATTCAGTTCAGAAAATACAAAGCTGCTTTGTCATAGAATCATAGAGATGTACAGCATGGAAACAAACCTTCGGTCTAACCCGTCTATGCCGAACAGATATCCCAACCCAATCTAGTCCCACCTGCCAGCACCCGGCCCATATCCCTCCAAACCCTTCCTATTCAGATACCCATCCAAATGCCATTTAAATGTAATTGTACTAGCCTCCACCACTTCTTCTGGCAGCTCATTCCATACTCGTACCACCCTCTGCATGAAAAGGTTGTCCCTGAGGTCTCTTTTATATCTTTCCCCTCTCATCCTAAATCAATGCCCTCTAGTTCTGGACTCCCCCATCCCAGGGAGAAGACTTTGTCTACTTATCCTATCCATGCCCCTCATAATTTTGTAAACCTCTATAAGGTCACCCCTCAGCCTCCGACGCTCCAGGGAAAACAGCCCCAGCCTGTTCAGCCTCTCCCCATAGCTCAAATCCTCCAACCCTGGCAACATCCTTGTAAATCTTTTCTGAACCCTTTC
Organism: Chiloscyllium plagiosum; assembly: GCF_037043375.1. NCBI lineage: Eukaryota > Metazoa > Chordata > Chondrichthyes > Orectolobiformes > Hemiscylliidae > Chiloscyllium > Chiloscyllium plagiosum. Next base: position 14,450,524 of record NW_028270145.1, on the reverse strand, counting down.
ACGTTTCACAACATTTTTGCTTTAGGAAGGAAACCAGAATTGCACGCAATATTCCAACACTGGCCTAAACAATGTCCTGTACAGCCGCAACATGACCTCCCAACTCCTGTACTCAATACTCTGACCAATAAAAGAAAGCATACCAAATGCCTTCTTCACTATCCTATCTCCCTGTGACTCTACTTTCAAGGAGCCATGAACCTGCACTCCAAGGTCTCTTTGTTCAGCAACACTCTCTAGGACCTTACCATTAAGTGTATAAGCCCTGCTAAGATTTACTTTCCCAAAATGCAGCACCTCGCATTTATCTGAATTAAACTCCATCTGCCACTTCTTGGCCCATCTGATCAAGATCTTGTTGTAATCTAAGGTAACCTTCTTCACTGTCCACTACACCTCCAATTTTGGTGTCATCTGCAAACTTATTAACTGTACCTCTTATGCTCACATACAAATCATTTATGTAAATGACAAAACGTAGTGGCCCCAGCACCGATACTTGTGGCACTCCACTGGTCACAGGCCTCCAGTCTGAAAAACAACCCTCCACCACCACCCCTGAAAGGTCTTCTACTTTTCAGCCAGTTCTGTATCCAAATGGTTCGTTCTTCCTGTATTCTGTGAGATCTAACCTTGCTAATCAATATCCCATGGGGAACCTTGTCGAATGCCTTACTCAAGTCCATATAGATCACATCTACCGCTCTGCCCTCATCAATCGTCTTTGTTACTTCTTCAAAAAACTCAATCAAGTTTGTGAGACATGATTTCCCATGCACAAAGCCATGTTGACTATCCCTAATCAGTCCTTGCCTTTCCAAATACATGTACATCCTGTCCCTCAAGATTCCCTCCAACAACTTGCCCACCACCGACGTCAGGCTCACTGGTCTATAGTTCCCTGGCTTGTCCTTACCACCTTTCTTAAACAGTGGCACCACGTTAGCCAACCTCCAGTCTTCTAGCACCTCACCTGTGACTATTGATGATATAAATATCTCAGCAAGAGGCCCAGCAATCACTTCTAAAGCTTCCTCAGAGTTCCAGGGTACACCTGATAAGGTCCTGGGGATGTATCCACCTTTATGCATTTCAAGAAAGCCAGCACTTCCTTCTCTGTAATTTGGACATTTTGCAAGGTGTCACCATCTATTTTGCTACTTTCTATATCTTCCATATCCTTTTCCACAGTAAATACTGATGCAAAATACTCGTTTAGTATCTCCCCATTTTCTGCGGCTCCACACAAAGGCCACCTTGCTGATCTTTGAGGGGCCCTATTCTCTGCCTCATTAACCTTTTGTCCTTTATGTATTTGTAAAAACTCTTTGGATTCTCCTTAATTCTATTTGCCAAAGCTATCTCATGTCCCCTTTTTGCACTCCTGATTTCCCTCTTAAGTATACTCCTACTTCCTTTATACTCTTCTAAGGATTCACTCGATCTATCCTGTCTATACCTTACTTATGCTTTCTTATTTTTCTTAATGAAACCCTCAATTTCTTTAGTTATCCAGCATTCCCTGTACCCACCAGCCTTTCTTTTCACTCTAACAGGAATATACTTTCTCTGGATTCTTGTTATCTCATTTCTGAAGGCTTCCCATTTTCCAGCTGTCCCTTTACGTACGAACATTTACCCCCAATCAGCTTTTGAACGTTCTTGCCTAATACCATCAAAATTGGCCTTTCTCCAATTTAGAAATTCAACTTTTAGATCTGGTCTATCCTTTTCCATCACTATTTTAAATCTAATAGAATTATGTTCGCTGGCCCCAAAGTGCTCCCCCACTGACACCTCAGTCACCTGCCCTGCCTTATTTCGCTAGAGTAGGTCAAGTTTTGCACCTTCTCTAGTAGGTAATCCATATATTGAATCAGAAAATTGTCTTGTACACACTTAACAAATTCTTCTCCATCTAAACCTTTAACACTATGGTAGTCCCAGTCCATGTTTTGAAAGTTAAAATCCCCTACCATAACCACCCTATTATTCTTACAGATAGCTGAGATCTCCTTACAAGTTTGTTTCTCAATTTCCCTCTGACTATTAGGAGGTCTATAATACAATCCCAATAAGGTGATCATCCCTTTCTTAGTTCTCAGTTCCACCCAAATAACTTCCCTGGATGTATTTCTGGGAATATCCTCCCTCAGCATAGCTGTAATGCTATCCTTTATCAAAAACGTCACTCCTCCTCCTCTCTTGCCTCCCTTTCTATCCTTCCTGTAGCATTTGTATCCTGGAACATTAAGCTGCCAATCCCGTCTATCCCTGAGCCATATTTCTCTAATTGCTATGATAGTCCAGTCCCATATTCCTAACGATGACCTGAATTCATCTGCCTTCCCTGTTAGGCCCCTTGCATTTAAATAAATGCAGTTTAACTTATTAGTCTTACCTTGTCCCTGTCTGCCCTGACTGTTTGACTCACATCTGTTCTCAACTGTACCAGTCTCAGATTGATCTCTTTCCTCACTATCTCCCTGGGTCCCACCCCCCACCCCCCCCCCCCCCCCCCCCCCCCCCCCCCACCTTATTAGTTTAAATCCTCCTGAGCAGCTCTAACAAATCTCCCTGCCAGTATATTAGTCCCCTTCCAATTTAGGTGCAAACTGTCCTTCTTGTACAGGTGACTTCTACCCTAAACGAGATTCCAATGGTTCAAAAATGTGAATCCTTCTCCCATACACCAGCTCCTCAGCCATGCATTCATCTGCTCTATCCTCCTATTCCTGCCCTCACTAGCTAGTAGCACTGGGAGTAATCCAAATATTACTACCCTTGAGGACCTCCTTTTTAAATTCCTGCCTAACTCTCTGTAATGTCCCTTCAGAATCTCGACCTTCCAATGTCGTTGGTTCCAATGTGGACAATGACCTCTGGCTGGCCCCTCTCCCCCTTGAGAACATTCTGCACCCTCTCTGAGACATCCTTGATCCTGGCACCAGGGAAGCAACACACCATTCTGATTTTTCGCTGCTGGCCACAGAAACGTCTCTCTGTACCTTGGACAAGAGAGTCCCCGAACACAGTTGATCACTTGGAACCTGACGTACCCCTCGTTTCATTAGAGCCAGTCTCAGTACCAGAAACTTGGCTGTTCGTGCTATGTTCCCCTGAGAATCCATCACCCCTACATTTTCCAAAACAGCGTACCTGTTTGAAATGGGTATAGCCACAGAAGGCTCCTGCACAAGCTGCCTACCTCTCTTATCTTTCCTCAAGTTAACCCATCTATGTGACTGTATCTGAGACTTTCCCCCCTTCCTATAACTGCCATCCATCACATACTGTAGCTGTTGCAAATTCCTCATTGCTTCTAACTGTCTCTCCAACCGATCTACTCAATCTGATAAGATTTGCAACCAACAGCATTTATGGCAGATATAATCCACAGTAACCCTTAAACTCTCTTTAAACTCCCACATCTGACAAGAAGCGCATATCACTCTACTAAAGGCCATTTTTGCTCCTTCACAATCTACAGACCCAGAAAATAACACCGTCTTATTCCTCTACAAACACTACCCCAGGTTAAATTAATAGTTAGGGCTTATATTTTAAATTTAATCAAGAGCTATATCTCAAAAAACATATAATCAAGAAAGAACCTAGAGGCTGAACAGGCTGGGGCTGTTTTCCCTGGAGCGTCGGAGGCTGAGGGGTGACCTTATAGAGGTTTACAAAATTATGAGGGGCATGGATAGGATAAATAGGCAAAGTCTTTTCCCTGGGTCAGGGAATCCAGAACTAGAGGGCATAGGTTTAGGTTGAGAGGGGAAAGATATAAAAGATGTAACTCTTGGTGCTGAGTGTTGCAAGATAAAATTTCAGATTCAGTGCTAGGAATCATGATGGAGATGGTAGATTTTAGATTGTAGATAGTAGATTATATTAACCTGTGGGATTGATGTTAGTAGAGGGCCTGATAGTTGCTACTGGCCACAATTTGATATTCTTCCTATCATCCTCTTCCCAAAACCCCAGGTTACAAGCAAAGATGCTTCAGTCAGGCTAGATACCAGTGGTAGATGCATCTTGCACCAGTGTTCACCACTTGCAGTTCACGGCTAAGGACCAAGTTTTCACAATCCTGGACGCTTGAAAACTGGCTTAAGTTCGCAACAATGATATCGCAAACCAGTAAATTCACCCAAGGGAAATTCCTATTTTTAACATAGGTTTATACAATATAAAGGTAAAGCTCTGTCTCACTGAAAGATATTTAGAGCCATAGAGTCACAGAGATGGACAGCACAGAAACAGACCCTATGGACCAACTTGTCCATCCTGACCAGATATTCTAAATTAATCTAGTCTCATTGGCCCATATTGCTCTAAACCTATTCATATACCCATCCAAATGCCTTTTAAATGCTGTAATTGTACCAGCCTCCACCACTTCCTCTGGCAGCTCATTCCATACACGCACCACCTTCTGCATGAAAAGGCTGCCCCTTAGGTCCCTCTTAAATCTTTTCTCTCTCACCCTAAACCTACACCTTCTAGTTTTAGACTTCATTACCTTGGGAAAGAGACTTGGCTATTCACCGTATCCATGCCCCTCATGATTTTATAAATCTCTATAATATCTCCCTTCAGCTTCCAATGCTCCAGGGAAAATTGCCCCAGACCATTTAGCCTCTCCCTATAGTCAAACCCTTCAACTCTGACAACATCCTTGTAAACCTTTTCTGAATCCTTTTCAGTTTAACAGCATCTTTTTTCATAGCAGGGAGGCCAGAGTTGCGTGCAAAATTCCAAAAGTGGCCCCACCAATGTCCTGTACAGCCAGGACATGACACTCCAGCACTCAATGCACTGACTGATAAAGGCCAATATTCTTTGACTCTGAAGAGAAGCTGACTGCTAACAGACAAATCAAATCAAAGAAAACATGTACATTTGACTGTCATACAGTAATTTACTAATGTCTTTCAAATGCAATGTCTTGTATGATTGATGTGATGAAATCATCTATCTCCAGAGCGACCTCAACAGGGAAACCCACAGTTAATATTCATTTCCGAAAGGAATGCTTCATTAAAATGAATGTGGGAATTGCAAAAGCAAGTAATATTTTTTTCCAGAACGTGTTTCCCTAATACTGTTTCAGTTTAGAAAGTCTGAACGCTTTATTGCATATTAAGTTTCTGCATAGCAAATTTCTTGCTGCTGCAATCAAAACAGATCAGAGTGGCTGCTAAAATTTTGGATACCTGTTTTAACTGAAGCAATTGGTTGCTCGTAAACTATAGTTACACCAGCCAATGTTGACAACAGTCTCAGGACTTCTTCCTGTATGTCTGGTAGAGAATCGAATTCAGCCACATTGAAAACGAGACTGGGGTCAATTGCAATCTCTGTTAGCTCCGCTTGATCTGCATTCCTGGCTCCTAGGGCAAAAGTCATTATGGCAGAACGCTTCAGAATATCTGCCGGTTGCTTCACATCATCTTTAGATTTTGCCCCAGTAATGAGCACCACAAACTGGGGAATGCCATCTTCTTTCCTACTTCCTGCACCTCTGGTGAAATGGTTTCGATAGATGTAGTCGAGAGCTGCCCCAGTGTTAAGTGTCCAACCACCTCTCAATCTGAGATTTTTCAGGGCAGCTTGTAAAGCAGATTGTGACGCGTGGGTATTTAAGTGAAATTCAGTCGTTGCAACATCGCTGTACTGTGCCACTGCCACTTGCACAGAATCTGGTCCAATGATAAAGTTTTCAGTTATAGTTGAGATAAATTTGCATATTTTCAGAAAGTTAGCATGTCCCACACTGGAGCTGCCATCAATCAGAAATACGATGTCCCTTTGGGGGATTTGAACTGCAAAGTAAATTTAGGTTAGTTAGAAGATCTTTTGTTGCAAAAGGTAGAAAAACATTGAATTGATCACCACCATTAAAGCAGGGCTCACTATGGAGCACAATAGAGGATTTATAGAGCATGCAAGAATTTAAGAATAAGCCCAACTCACTTCCTGAACTGCATTTGTGACTATTTACGTATGTAAAGCCAATTTTTAAGAATTTTAAATTGAAAATATTTAAATGTAGTCTGGTTCAAGTAAGAGATGTCTTTGTTTTGTTTGGATAGAGTCAAACTCCAATGTTTGTTTGTTTCCTTGATATGCTACTGCATATGTGACTATATATATATATATATATATATAAAGATAATTTTTATCAATAAAGCATATTTTTGAAATTAAAAAACCACAGTATTCCAAATAGTGGCTGAAAAATATTGAACAGATACATAAATATGACATTTGAAATTAATTCTGACAATGATGCATACCAAAGCATTTGAAAATTTGTATTTACAATTTATATTAAGAACAATTGTTACTGATTTAAGAAATAAACCATCATAAAACACGAAGGTAGGGAATCTTCAGCACAAAACATTTTTGCAGCAGAGAGCGGCGGGTGCCGGGCGGAAGTGAAGTCGGAGCGCAAAGCCAGATGTTTAAGAAGGAAATTGAAGGGAAAGTTAGAACAAGGGGAAGTCAAGAAAGACAACTGTATCAATGAAGCAGAAAACTCAAAAAGGGATCATGCTGTAAGGTTGAGTGAAATAGGAGTTGATGGGAATGGTGAGGGCAGTAACAAATTAAAAATACTATATATGAATGCAGAAAGCATTAGAAATAAGATGGATGAGCTTGAGGCTCTTTTGGGAATTGGTAGATATGATATTGTGGGGATAACTGAGACGTGGCTTCAAGTGGACAGGGCCTGGGAAATGAATATTCAAGGCTACGCGTGCTATCATAAGGACAGACTGTCGGACAGAGGGGTTGGGGTGGCCATGTTGGAAAGGGATGATATTCAGTCCCTTGCGCGGGGGGACCTAGAATCAAGGGATGTAGAGTCAGTATGGATAAAGCTGAGAATTTCTAAGGGTAAAAAGACCCTTTTGGGAGTTATCTAAAGGCCCCCAAACAGCAGTCTGGATGTCAGATGTAAGTTGAATCAGGAGCTGAAATTGGCCTGTCGCAAAGATGTTACTACAGTTGTTATGGGGGATTTCAATATGCAGGTAGACTGGGAGAATCAGGATGGTATTGGACCTCAAGAAAGAGACTTTGCGGAGTGCCTCCGAGATGGATTCTTAGAACAGCTGGTGCTGGAGCCTACCAGGGAGAAGGCAATTCTGGATCTGGTATTGTGCAACGAACCAGAATTGGTCAGGGACCTTGAAGCGAAGAAGCCATTGGGAAGTAGTGACCATAATACAATAAGCTTCAATCTGCAATTTGAGAGGGAGAGGGTACAATCGGAAGTGACAATATTTCTGTTGAATAAAGGGAACTATGGAGCTATGAGGGAGGAGCTGGCCAAAGTTCAATGGTGCAATACCTTAGCAGGGATGACAGTGGAGGAACAATGGCAGATATTTCTGTGTATAATGCAGAAGATGCAGGATCAATTCATTCCAAAAAGGAAGAAAGATCCTAGGAGGAGGCATGGGTGCCGTGGCTGACGAGGGAAGTAAAGAAACATATAAAGTTAAAAGAAAAAAAGTATAACATATCAAAGATAAGTGGGAAAACGGAGGACTGGGAAGTTTTTAAAGAGCAACAGAGGATTACTAAGAAGGAAATATGCAGAGGTAAAATAAGGTATGAAGGTAAACTGGCCAAAAATATAAAGGAGGACAGTAAAAGCTTTTTTAGGTATGTGAAAGGGAAAACAATGGTTAAGACTAAAATTGGGCCCTTGAAGGCAGAAACAGGGGAATATGTTATGGGGAACAAAGAAATGGCAGAAGAGTTGAATTGGTACTTCAGATCTGTGTTCACTGGGGAAGACACAAGCAATCTCCATGAGGTAACAGTGGCTGAAGGACCTGAACTGAAGGGAATTTATATTTGCCAGGAATTGGTGTTGGAGAGACTGTTAGGTCTGAAGGTTGATAAGTCCCCGGAGCCTGATGGTCTACATCCCAGGGTACTGAAGGAGGTGGCTCGAGAAATCGTGGATGCGTTGGTGATTATTTTCCAGAGTTCGATAGATTCGGGATCAGTTCCTGTGGATTGGAGGGTGGCTAATGTTGTACCACTTTTTAAGAAAGGTGGGAGAGAGAAAGCAGGAAATTATAGACCAGTTAGTCTGACCTCAGTGGTGGGAAAGATGCTGGAGTCTATTATAAAGGATGAAATTATGACACATCTTGATAGCAGTAACAGGGTAGGTCAGAATCATCATGCATTTATGAAGTGGAAATCATGCTTGACTAATCTTCTGGAATTTTTTGAGGATGTAACTCTGAAGATGGACGAGGGAGATCCAGTAGATGTAGTGTACCTGGACTTTTAGAAAGCTTTTGATAAAGTCCCACATAGGCGGTTAGTGAGCAAAATTAGGGCACATGGTATTGGGGGCAAAGTACTAACTTGGATTGAAAGTTGGTTGGCAGACAGGAAACAAAGAGTAGTGATAAACGGCTCCATTTCGGAATGGCAGGCATGACCAGTGGGGTACCGCAGGGATCAGTGCTGGGACTGCAGCTTTTTACAATATATATTAATGATATAGAAGATGGTATTAGTAATAACATTAGCAAATTTGCTCATGATACTAAGCTGGGTGGCAGGGTGAAATGTGAGGAGGATTTTAGGAGATTACAGGGTGACCTGGACAAGTTAGGTGAGTGGGCAGATGCATGGCAGATGCAGTTTAATGTGGATAAATGTATGGTTATCCACTTTGGTGGCAAGAACAGGAAGGCAGATTACTACCTAAATGGAATCAATTTAGGTAAAGTGGCAATACAAAGAGATCTGGGTGGTCTTGTACACCAGTCAATGAAGGTCCGCATGCAGGTACAGCAGGTAGTGAAGAAGGCTAATAGCAGGCTGGCCTTCATAACAAGAGGGATTGAGTATAGAAGCAAAGAGGTTCTTCTGCAGTTGTACAGGGCCCTGATGAGACCACTCCTGGAGTATTGTGTGCAGTTCTGGTCTCCAAATTTGAGGAAAGACATTCTGGTTATTGAGGGAGTGCAGTGTAGGTTCACGAGGTCAATTCCTGGAATGGCGGGACTACCTTACGCTGAAAGACTGGAGCAACTGGGCTTGTATACCCTTGTGTTTAGAAGACTGAGAGGGAATCTGATTGAGACATATAAGATTATTAAAGGATTGGACACTCTCGAGGCAGGAAACATGTTTCCGCTGATGGGTGAGTGCCGAACCAGAGGACATAGCTTAAAAATACGCGGTAGACCATTTAGGACAGAGATGAGGAGAAACTTCTTCATCCAGAGAGTGGTGGCTGTGTGGAATGCTCTGCCCCAGAGGGCAATGGAGGCCCAGTCTCTGGATTCATTTAAGAAAGAGTTGGATAGAGCTCTAAAGGATAGTGCAATCAAGGGTTATGGAGATAAGGCAGGAACAGGATACTGATTAAGGATGATCAGCCATGATCATATTGAATGGTGGTGCAGGCTCGAAGGGCAGAATGGCCTACTCCTGCACCTATTGTCTATTGTCTATTGTCTAAACAGGTTTAACAAAAAACAACCATCACAAGATTATAAACAGACCAGAAGCAATGTCTAAGTACATTAATACTTCCATCTCTGTTAATTAAATTAGGAAATGTGATAGTAATTCAATGGAACTTCACAGTTGAGGCATTGGTAGAGCTGATGGTTGGTGAACACGATAATCAGGCTGGTTCTAGGAGGCATAATTGTTGAGAGCTATAGATTAGAGAGCAGGTCTCTTACTGATCTGCCCCTAACTTGGACTGAGTAAAATTTTCTTTTGGTAGAAATTTTGCATAAAAATGGAAAGCATTAATACAAAGGGAAAAAAAAACTTTGGAACTTATGGATTCAAGGTATAGTCAGGTTGAGATATGGAAAGTTGGGAGGTAGAATGGGTGACAGCAAGGTCAGGGTGATGTAGCAGGGTAGGGGTAAGTTAGGTTTGACTATACCTTGAGTCAAAGATTTTATTGGTGGGTCCCACAGAATGGGGATATTTTTGGAAAGTTGAAACAACTTGAGCAATGTCCTCAGAGTCAATAGTTTGACTTTTCCAATCTGAGTCAGAATTCTCAGTCCTGACTGGGATCAGAGTAATAGTTGCTGACTTACCTTGGGAGAGGTTTCCTGGGCATACCTCCAACCCAAGAGTGTTTCCAGTTAATCCGTGAATGAAGCATCAGAAAGTATCATGAAGTATCATAATCAATGTACGATCCTACATCCTTAATGTTTAAGGTCCAAAGCCACTTGGAGAATTACTGAGAGAAGTTGAGTTAGCGAGGGAGTAGTAGGATAGGTGGATGTGTAAGGAGATATGGTGGTAAGTGGATGGGATGGTAGAGTGTCAGAAAGGTGAGCTAGTTGGATGCCAATGGATGAGGGAGTAGGGTTTCAGAAGGGTGAGGGAGTATGAAGACAGATGGGCAAGTGTTCTCGGTGGTTGGGGCTTACAATTATCAGATGGGTGGAGGTACAAGTTCTCGATGGGTGGTGGAGGTTCAGATATGAGGTGAGTGGTGGGGAGTGGGCAGTGGGGAATGCACCAGGAGAGTGGAGCCAGCAGGTGCCATTTTTGTGAGTATTCAGATACTAATGGTTAACGATTAAGGTGGTAAATTGGGTCAGTCGATGTTCAACTCTAATTCAGAGTTGGTGGTATTATTGGAGGCTTCCAGACAAAAGGTTATTGCCTATAGGAAGTTTAAACTTACCAGGCAATACCAATGGAGTAAGCTGAGTTTGTACTTCAGCATCATTGAAATGCACAATTCCTGTCTATAATACAGGAACAACTCTTTTCCCATCGGAAGATCTGGGCCACTATATTAGGACATCTGCAGGATCCAAAGAGTGGAAGATCTAGATTATTCATTGACTTTATTTCTCTCTCACACTTATGTTGTCTGGTCTCTGGACCACCTCTGTTGATATTCGTATAAAGTACTCATCGATTCTGACGTCCTTCTAACTGCCAAGAAATGTGTTAGGGTGAGGAGAATATAGATTTTTTATAAATGTGCTTTTGGAATTTCTTGGCAACTCACTGAAAAACAAATGCCCAAATCTGGTCGATTGACAAGATCAAAGCCCTGAGTTGGCAAGACCAAATTTTCTAATCACTCAGGTATGTATTATTTTCAAAGTCAACACCACTTCAAAGTGAAATTATATAGAGCTAAATTAAATTAGATTTGAAATTGTATTCCATAGCAGACTTGAGATGATGGAAGCTGTTCAATGAGGGAAAATGTCATCAATTTTGCCAAATGTCATTTCTTTAATGTAAAAACTTTGGAAACTACGCACCTTCAACCTGAGGTTCTTCCACCTGCATAATCAATTGTTTGCTGGCCACTAACGAAAACAGTGACTTTAGCTGTTCTTGTGTGCTAGCCATTTGGCGGAGATCAGGGATGAGCATAGAAAATGAAGGGTCAGTCGCTATCTGTTTGGCTTCGGCTGCATCAGCATTTCTAACCCCAAGAACAAATGTAAAGGTGCCACGCTTTTTTATTGAAAACACCCCTCGTCTGACATCATCACTGGACTGTCTTGAAGTGAGGAGGACCATTACCTGAGGAACCTCCTCCTCAGCCCTACACCCAGCCGTCGGAGTAAAATGATTGTCAACCAGAAACTGAAGGGCCATTCCAGTGTTGGCTTCATTTCCACCTTTCTGCCGAAGGTTTTTAACAGCATTGAGGACTTCTGATTTTGTAGTATATGTATTTAAATAGAACACGGTACTGGGCGTCTTACTGTATTGCACCATGCCAACTTGGATAGCATCAGGGCCAATATTGAGATCTTCAATGAAATTTGTGATGAAAGAACGTATGAATTGGAATTCACCACTTCCCAAATTCCTTGATCCATCAATTAGGAAAACTAGGTCAGCTGATTCTTGCACTTGAAAAATAAATGTAAAAGATGAACATGTTAAAACAGATAATGCAGAACAATGCATTATAAAGGAAAATAATGTGCATTTAATATAGCATATTTCAAATCGTTAGGGTTTCTGCATTATAAAAAATATACTGTACCTTGACAGTGTTATCACAATGGTAATGTAGGGAAAGGCAGCATTTTCTTTTGAGGAAAATTGCATCTTGCAAATCACGCATGCTGCTGCTACTGTGTGGATAGAACGGATGTTTAAATTGGGGGATGGGCTGCTGATCAGGCGTCAGCAATCCACCCACTTCCAGGTCAGAAACCACCAACTACCAACCAACATAAAATATATCCCAATTGTAAGGTCAAGAATTTACAGTTCAAAGATATGACATGGTCATTAGTGTGCCATCATGGTTCACATTAGTGGCATAGAGCTAGCAAACATTGACCACGTGCAGATAAAACTTCCAATATCTAGATATAGGATAATGTAAATATGCATTAAAAACAGTCCTAAACTTGGCAGGAGATGTTGTTGAAGTGTCTGGCGCTAATATATAAATATGTTAGTCTACATCATAAGAGATACTAGATCAGCTAAACCCCAGAATTGCTGGGAGATGGTTCTATCTTGAAGCTTGTTGTAAATATTACATAGTTAGAAGACAATGTTCAATAAAACTGATAACCAAGCTTCCTCCAGTCTGTATGAGCTCATATCCCAGAAGTGGCACGGTGGCACAGTGGTTAGCACTGCTGCCTCACAGCGCCAGAGACCCGGGTTCAATTCCCGCCTCAGGCGACTGACTGTGTGGAGTTTGCACGTTCTCCCCGTGTCTGCGTGGGTTTCCTCCGGGTGCTCCGGTTTCCTCCCACAGTCCAAAGATGTGCAGGGTCAGGTGAATTGGCCATACTAAATTGCCCATAGTGTTAGGTAAGGGGTAAATGTAGGGGTATGGGTGGGTTTCGCTTCGGCGGGTCGGTGTGGACTTGTTGGGCCGAAGGGCCTGTTTCCACACTGTAATCTAATCTAATCTAATCTAAAAAAAAGTAGCTGGACAACAAGCACAAGTGATGACAACAAACTAGAGAATAAGTTCAAAATTGGTACTTCAAGGTTAGAAATATCTGTAGTACTCTCAGTGCTAGCAAGAATTAAAAATAGAATGCTAGGGAGGACTAATGAGTAGATTGAGACATTGTGCACACTGGAGAGCTTCAGATTTTGGGGAGATTAGGGTCAGTTCAATGACAAGAGGCATCTATTGAAAAATTACAAGTTGCATCTCAGCAGAAATGGGACTGATGTCCACATGGGGAAGTGTGTGCATGGTGAAGATTTAAACCAAATTGGCGTAGGTCTGTACAGCAGCGTTCAGAAGTAGAAAAGAAATTGGAGATGGATAGATGATTAAGGTATTCTATAGTCCATAGAAGGAAGCAAAAACATATTAGGTAAGAGCAAATGTATAGGGATATGCAAAATGCAGAGACAGGTTCAGAACACTAGATGGAAAGGCCAAGTGTAGCATGAATAAGACCGTGTGCTGCAATCACAAATGACCATGCAAAATATAATATGGTGGCAATGACAGAATTTCTCTAAAAATGGTTAGGATTGACCGTAAGAAGTAAAAACTGGAGGAGGCCGTTTGGCCCCATGACCCTGCTCTGCTAGTTCTGAGGTTAGCCGTTGATGCCCCAAACTTGGCATCTATCATCTGCGTGGTGGTGGAAATGGCACTGGGTTGTTATTCACACCTGTGTGTATTGCAGGTGCAGCCACCCAAAGAAATCAGCAGCTGCCTCTAAACAAGGCCCGTTTTGGTGACCAAGTGTACACGATGTGAAGTGTGCAGACTAGAAGTGGTAACAGTGGGCTTCAATTTTGCGAATAGCAAAGTGATCTCCTTTCATTTAGATAGCCAGGATTCCCCTCTGAAGAACTGAGGTCCTGGGACACCTTTGGGAGAGGTAAGTTGGCCATTGGAATTGTTAAAAGTAGGCATGAATGTGCATAAAGAGGTACATAAAATCACTAATTGTCAAGCTCATTGGAACTATCAACAACATACCAAAATCAATTCTCAGATACATCACAAGGTTCTGTCAAAGGGAACTAACAAAAGTGTCTTTCTTTTTAAATGTTAATCTCAGTCGCAGAGCACTGAAGCCCAACTTCTCCCCAACCTGATTCCATAACATTCCATCGTATTCATTCCAGTGTCACCAAGGGAAGTCCTGCATGCTGGAATTATTATCATAGTCATACATTAATTATGGCACAATTATTAGCTGTATAACCCATCCAAGGTCCTCTGTTGAGCAAGCATTTCTACTTTTGCCAGCCTTGTGGATAGTGACTTCCAAGTTACAAAAGATTTGAGAATTCCTGGCTGTTTATCTAAGAGGAGGATTAGTTGAGAGGAGGTTGAAAGGAGTTTTCAAAATCATAGGAGATTTGAACAAAATAAATAAGGTGGAACAAGGCTCAGGTGAAAGGGTCAAGAATGAAAGGGCACAGATTTAGAATAACTGGCAAAAGAAACAAAAGCGACACAAAACAAAAACACGTTTAGTGAGTAGTTAGGATCTGGAAATCGTTGCCTGGGAGTATGGTAGAGGCATTCAACTGAAACATTCAGAATGCATTTAGACTCTTACTTAAAAAGGGAAAATGTGTAGAGTTACTGGTAGAAAGCAAGGGAATAGTACAAGATGAGTTGTACAACCAAGGACTACAGCAAACACAATGGGCCAAATGGCTTCCTTCTGTACTTTAATTCTATGATCTATTGAAGCATTTTATCTACTTAGCATATATCAGATAGTCTGTAATGCTGTGAAGTTGGTAGAATTTCCAAGTGACTACTTGGAACTTCTTCGCTCACTTCTATTTAACTATTAACCTAACTTGGACACTTTTCACGAAGTGAAGAGATCATCTACTTTCTTGTTCTTCATGTGCTCTGTAGACAATCAAAGTCAATATTGTTTCCACCCCACCGAACAGACTTTTTCAAATTATGTTTTCAATTTGTTTCATGCAAACAAATATTCATTTACAAGTAAAATCAGGGTTTGGCCAGAAAGAAGTAACGAGATGCATAGTATTTCTAGTTGATTCTAACATGCTGCTTCAAACATCTGTTATCACTCATGAAAATGCAGCATTCAGTTACTTGAGATGTTCTGACAGGTCCAAATGCCATTAGGCTTTAGACATTGAAAATAGGATTAGCAGTGTTGGCTTGTCAAAATGGAAAGCTTTGGTCATAATACTCTGATAATTATGATGAATTTGGAAGTGATTTCTGAGAAATATTATTTGTAAACTGAACTTTCCCTGTGGAACTCATGATAATACAGAGGATATAGTGTGGAAAACAGGGGCTAGGATGATAAGCAGTGAATCCTTTCATTTCAGAATTCTGACTTTATTTTTTAATACATTTCTCAGCTATAATGTGAAATTAGTCTGAAACTTTTCATGACACTGTACACAATGTACTTCCACAACTGAATGTGCCTAGTGATAATATTTTCACCACTGTTAATCTGTTTCTTCGCAAACCATATATATATATATATATATATATATATAGTGGATATATTACAACAAAAACAATAAAAATAGAATGTACTCTGAAGGAAAAATAGTTCATGTTTGGGAAATGACACCGATCTAATCAGGATCTGGAAATGTTTTTAAAGGTTTCATTAACATTGGGAAATAAAATGAATACATGTGCTCTTTTTTTATTATTTGGAGTTGTTTGGTTTAAAAGATTATTGATTATTTTAGAATATTGTAGATTGTCACAACTGCTCTGGTGTAATTTTTCACAGCTGTCAAAATGTGAGCAGAGTTTTCTGATCAGTTTATTGGGTGTGGATTAAACTGAAGCATATTAAGTTACATTGGAACTCTTATAAAACAATAAATAATTTCTCAGCTTTGAAGTTATAGAGCATTTACCAGGCAGGGAATAGCCTCAAGGAAATGTTGTATAATTGGAATTGAAAATTGCAAATAAAAATCAAAAGAAGCATTTTGAGCTGGAAGAGGACTATCTTGAATGGTAGGAGAGGGAATCTAACTGGGATGGAATGGAAAATAAAGACTGATTCCAAAATCTGTATCAGCGCAAGGAGCAGGTACTTCACTTACAGACTGGGGGCATTATAAAAAACAGCAAAAATAAGGGAAACAAGGCCAAGGCACTTTGATTGACGATAGATTTAGAGGATAGGATGATGTATGATGAATGTCAAATCAGTTTTTCTTAAACGTAAACTTTCTATAGCTCCAATCAGGTATGGGGAACTGATAGAATATTGTAGAGTAACAAATGTGGCACCTTTATTCAAGAATAGATATGAGAACATTGTTATTAACAATGGGACAGCCAGTTTAACACAAGGGCAGGTAAGGTTTCAGAAACAAAAATGAACACAAAAATCAATATGCACTTAGAGTTTTAAGCTAGTTACAAAGAGCTAGCTGGGATTTGTAACAGTCAGATAGTGCTTGACTGGAGTCATAGAGTCATCGAGATGTACAGCACGGAAATAGACCCTTTGGTCCAACTTGCCCACGCCACCCAGATATTGTGAACTGATCTAGTCCCATTTGCCAGCATTAGGCCCATATCCCTCTAAACCCTTCCTATTCATGTACCCACCCAGATGTCTTTTAAATGTTGTAATTGTACCAGCCTCCACCACCTCCTCATTCCATACATGCATCACCCTCTGAATGAAAAAGTTGCCCCTCAGATCCCTTTTAAATCTTTCCCTCTAGTTTTCAACTCCTCCACGCTGGGGAAAAGACCTTGATTATTCACCCTATTCATGCCCCTCATAATTTTATAAACCTCTATAAGGTCCCCCTTTCATGTCGCGGTTGTATACGACTTTGATTAGGCCACTTTTGGAATACTATGTTCAATTCTGCTCTTCCTGCATTTGGAATGATGTTGTGAAACCTGAAAGGGTTCGGAAAAGATTTACAAGGATGTTGCCAAGGTTGGAGGGTTTGAACTACAGGGAGAGGCTGAATAGGCTGGGGCTGTTTTCCCTCGAGTGTCAGAGATTGATTAATTGATTTCTTTTCATTAAACAACAGAGAGGGTTGATAAAGAGACTGCAGTGTTTCTTTTATCTGTCTTCCATAGACTTATGCAGCATGAGGTCAGAAAAATGTACCATTACCTGTTATTAGTTATGGGCTTCTTCCTTCTTCAGAAAGAAACAATTCCAAAAAGTGTGAAGGCAGCATTGATAACAATGAGCATTCCTTAATAGGAATGATACTTTTTACCACTTCCATTCCTTTTTGGCATTCAATAGGGGAATATTTACAGAAAACAAAACAAGGTCTTTAGGTGCCTCATGGATACATCTTCTACATTGGATTCACCACAGAGTGAAGGGTATTTAAATAAAACTATTATTGTGCATTCAAGCATTTTCCTCTTATTTTGGTTCACCCAGTGAGCTCATCAAACCTTCTTTGTCATTGAATTAATGTGCAGGCAATCAAACTGATTGTCAAGGATGTTTCTTGTTATTGTTTGATTTCTTTTCTTCATTTTGACATGCCCCGTCTCTCACTTCCTGAACTGAGCTAGAGGATTTTTATGGAGAAGTCTGACCTTCAGATTTCTTACTTCTGTGGCTGATGGGCCACTCAAAATAATGAACTTATGGTGGAACATAATAAACTTAGCATGGCGTGATAAAAGATGGACAATGATTAAAGCATGCTGGGAAATGGAACGCAGCTTTGACCAAAGTGACTGTGCTAATCCACATGCTGCTGAATCCAGACAGGTTGCAGCTGCCCACAGACAGTTTGCAAACAAGCCTGGTGGCTGGTGACCCTACAATACACACCCGAATTTGAGTTGGAATGGGACAACGGAATATCTCCCTGGGACACTTGGAAGCATTGTGGAAGCATTGAAGCATATCTTAGACATGGAGTTGCCTTGCATCTAATTTGGAAGCGGCTTCGTGCACCCAGGACCTCCAGGGATGGACACTTAAGGAGCACCCTGCCGTCAATGTGACAACACCTGTTTGGGGATCGAATCTGATTGATCCATTAGAAGATACTCAAGGCCCTCCCAAAAAGGTGCAAAGACTTTGGAGTATAAGAATCGCTGCAACACCACCCTTAGAAACGGTAACTCAAATGCAGTAACTGGAGAGCGGTAACTAGAGAATAACCACCAAACGAGAAGACTAACCAGAGAACCTCAGTGGAAGACCAGACAACATCACCACGTGGAGCCTGACCAAGCTCTAGTGCAGTGGTATATGATCATCCAAAGTTAAATTAAAGCATATGATAGTTTGTAGTGTTTATCATTAGTTTATAGTATATTTTATTGTTTTAACATTAATTGTGTCAAATAAATGAGTATTATTGTGTATCATTATTAAGAGTCAACTCACAAATCGTTTGCTGAATGTAAGAATTTAAGCACGGTGTGTGGCAGGCACAACATTTCAGTTTGATAGTCTGACTCTTCAAGCTGCTACAAGTCAGTAAGATACTGCCCTCTTCCCCCAGAGCAAGCTCTTGCTGGAAAATCTAACCATTTGCAACCACCATAAATATGTTAATGAATGTGTGGAACCAAAATGGGATGTAGCTAGAGTTTGATGTCATCAGCAGGAAGATAGAGTGCCACGTACACTTGAGGAAATAAAAATGCTGAGGAGGATGCTCCTGTCTAACTCCTTTGCACAGTCTCCTGACTGTGCTGTTGCAGATCTTTCACATAGCCGTCAGCTTTGGTTTTGGAATCCACTTTTGTACAGGTCAAATATCCATTGCTTGTTTTATGCTAAATTGCTTTGATAAAGCAGCAGAAAATGATAAAAAGATAGATGGTGAAACCATCACCATATTCCTGATGCCAGATCTTTCCATGCAAACATCCCACCCTCAGCACGGTGGCACAGTGGTTAGAACTGCTGCCTCACAGCGCCAGAGACCCGGGTTCAATTCCCGACTCAGGCGACTGACTGTGTGGAGTTTGCACATGCTCCCCGTGTCTGTGTGGGTTTCCTCCCACAGTCTAAAGATGTGCAGGTCAGGTGAATTGGCCATGCTAAATTGCCTGTAGTGTTAGGTAAAGGGGTAAATGTAGGGGAATGGGTGGGTTGAGTTTCAGCGGATCGGTGTGGACTTGTTGGGCCGAAGGGCCTGTTTCCACACTGTAAGTAATCTAATCTAGCACTTGGCTATTTATCTTTTCTCATTCATCAGATATATCTAATAACATGAGTGTAGGACCTCAATGGCTACTGACTCCAAGATAACCAAGTGACGGATGGAGATACAGAGCCTGGATCAGGCACAGCACAATATCTATTATCAAGATTGGAAGACACAGAGAGAAGGGCTAGTGTTAGGCTTTGCTACAGCTACCAACCCACAGCTCAATAAGAACTTCCTCCATCTTGAAAGTAAGTTGTTTGGGTCCTTCTGTCTCCTTTTAGACCTCTGCCTTTCCAAGGAATTGTAGCAAGTGAGTTCTCTGAGTGTGAGAGGAGTGCACTACCCAATCAACTTAATGAGTATCAGTCCAGAAACAAAAAAGTATGCAGAGAAATTTAAGGACCAACAAAGTAAAACTGCATAAATTATATAGCCTGGCATTTAAATGTGATTAAAGTTCTTGAACATAGTAAGGGAAAAAGATAGAGTAGATGCAGATATTTGATTCATAGAGTCATACAGCATAGAAACGTGTTCTTTGGATTCATTAACTGTGTCTACTTTGGAAAAGGAAACAGTCAGGGAAAGTCAGAACTTTTGTTATTTGCAGTGAATCGGTTATTACTGAAAAGAGACTTGTAAGAGTTTTCACAATTGTCAAGGAATCACTCATTATTAAAGTTATTTTATTTTAAAAATCTCTTTTATAAAAACTAATAAAATATAATTCATACAAAAACAAGTGATTTTTTTTTCACATACCCAGTGAAGCAGGGAAGTTAGCCACGAGGTGCTTTCATTGTGAGGAAAGTTATAGGTCATGGAATAAAAGAGTCAGTAGCAACGTGGATATAAAATTGGCTGAGTGATAGGAAACAGAGACTAATTGTCAAAAAATTTTTTTTGGGCTAGAGGCAGATTTGTAATGGAGCTCCCCAGAGGACAGTATTAGGGTCCTTGCTTTTCCTGATGAATATTAATGATCTAGATCTGGGTGTGCAGGGTGCTGTTTCAAAGTTTGTAAATGGTACAAAACTTGGAAGAATAATAAACTGAGAAAGGGACAGTGCGGAATTCCAGAAGGACAGAGACAGATTGGTGGAGAGGGCAGATAGGTGATGGATGACTTTCAATGCAGAGAAGTATGAGGTGATACGTTTTGGTTGGAAGAACATTGAAAGATAATATAAAATAGGGGGTACAATACCAAAGGGGGCTCAGGAGCAGAAGTGCACGAATATATTTTTGCATGGATCATGAAAGTGGCAAGATATGTTAAAGAGCAACAAGTAAAACATTGGCTGCATTATAAAGCGAGGAGATGATGTTAAACATGTATAAGATATTTGTAAGACTCGGCTTGAGTATTATGTTCTGGATGCCACTTTAAGGGCATGAACATATTGGAGAGAGTGAAGGAGTGATTTACAAGAATGGTTCCAGGAGTGAGGAACTTCAGTTTTGAGGATAGACTGAAGAACATGTGACCTTTCTACTTAGAGAGTAGAAGGCTAAGAGTGGTTCTGATAGGGGTGTTCAAAATCATGAGCAGGCTGAAGAGAGTGGATAGGTTAAAACTGCTCCTGCTTGTAACAGGAGCAAGAACAAAAGGGCATAAATTTAAAGTGATCTGAAAAAGAAGCAATAATGAAGAGAGGAAAAACCTTTTCATTCAGTGAATAGTCAGGGTATGGGATATGTTACCTAGAAACATTGTAGAGGCAGGTTCAATTTGAAGCATTCAGGAGAGTATTGGGTGATTATTTGGATAAAAATAAATTGCAATGACATGGGGAAAAAGCAGAAGACTGACATTAGGTAATAATGCTCATTTAACAATCCGGTGCAAGTGCAATAGCCACTGAGGTAACACTTCAATGTTTCTGTAAATTTCCTAATTAATAAGAAATACTTGTGTATGTGACCGGATGCCCTTTGAATTGGATGCAGTCCTACTGAAAGGAAGTTAAGATATGAAACAGCCATGTTTCTGGACATAATGAAGACAGACATAAAGAAGCTGCTACTGTAAAGAATAAAGAAAAGCTACAACAGAGGGGGAACAGAGAAGGTGCAGTTACAAGGAGCTGGGTCTGTGTGTAATACAGTTAAATAGGAGAGAGAGCTGAAAACATGGTTAGAGCACAGACCGTGATTTTGACAATTTAAGTTTTGCCACAGCTAATCAGATAATTTAACAGTAGCATGTCTGGGTCTCCCTTAGCACAACACGGGAGTGCTAGTCCTGAATTTTCTTCAAATATGGAGTGATACTGAAACTTGGTTCCTTATGATGGAGGAAAGTGGATCAACCAATAGACACACAACCATTTCAATCACCAATGTACAGGTATTGACAGCTATGATTTACATTCTTGTTCCTGCTTAATTTATTCAATATTTTAATCATTAACAGTTGCCAATAAACTCCTGAACTGTTTCACTCAGATTTCCTTTATGTCTTCATCTATGAACAGCAGATAATGGCTCAACTTTAAGTTTCATTTCTGTGACTCCTTACCCTTTTTTGTTTCAGTCCCAAAGTATGAGAGGACGAGACCAAATACGGCCAGCAGGAACACTGACTGGTGCATTTTCATTGACGTTACCATGCACTTTGGTGTAGGACCTGGAACAGGCAGGAGCAGAGTTAACAAAACATTGCCATTTTTGTCAAGAAGCAATCACTTTAATAATCTTTATGATAGAACCACACCAACAAAAGGCAATAGTCACTAACAGCTCAGAAAGGAATTCTGAACGCATTTCTTCTCTTGAGGAAGGGATGCTGATGTGGAAATCGTTGTCACATTGAGTGGCTACAGCAGATAGTATTCGTGAATTTATGGGCTGGCTTTACACATTCATAAGGGAAGAAGGTACAGAGGGATACGGAGATGGGAATGGAAATATATAAGTAGAATTGGAGGGCATTTGTGCAAAGT
Organism: Chiloscyllium plagiosum; assembly: GCF_037043375.1. Taxonomy (NCBI): domain Eukaryota; kingdom Metazoa; phylum Chordata; class Chondrichthyes; order Orectolobiformes; family Hemiscylliidae; genus Chiloscyllium; species Chiloscyllium plagiosum. Next base: position 14,428,439 of record NW_028270145.1, on the reverse strand, counting down.
ATAAACATACACAGAGCCAAGTTGTGTTTCATTCACTTTACTGAAACCCTCCCCAAATCTTGCAGGGCTCCATTTTTTTTCAGTACAGACCCTAATACAGTCAACTAAGAATACTTCCAAGTTTGGCAATGCTGGTATTTGCCAGGCAGGCTTTCAGATTTCAGAGACTGAGCACTATATCACCAACACCTTGTTCCATCTTCTACTGGATCCCTGACCACATCCTACCACAAACAGACCTCAGCTTGGGAAAGTAAGTATGTATAATGAGACTTGGCAGTGAACCTAGACTTCACAAAAGGTTTTTTTTTGTTGAAACTGGTGCTCAAAACCGAAAACACCATTTGACTGAACTCCAGAGGTGAGATGAGAGTGAAAATCCTTGATATCAAGGTCACATTTGACCAAGCGTGGAATCAAGGGGCCTTAGCAAAACTAGAGTCAATGGGAATCTGGGAGAAAACAGTCCACTGATTGGAGTCATATTTAACCCTGAGGAATGTCAGTTATCTCAGCTCCAGGACATCCCTGCATGAGATAACCCATTCAGGCATGTTATCATTCATCTCTGGAACAGTAGACTTAATTTGACTTAAACTTTCTCACCCAGTGGTAGGGATGCTACCACTGTGCCATAAGAGCCCAGTTCTTCAGGGTAATGTCTTTAGCTCAGTTCCTCAGGGTAATGTCTTTAGCCCATCCATATTCAGTTGCTTCATCAATGACCTTCTTTCCATCATAAGGTCAGAAGTGAGGATATTCACTGATTGCACAATGTTCAGCACCATTCATGATTCCTAGGATACTGAAGCAGAAAGACTTGGAGAATATCCATGTTTGGGCTGACATATGGCAAGGAATACTCACTTCACAAAAGTTCCAGCTACTGATCATTTCCAATGAGAGAGAATTAAGCCATCACCCTTAACACTCAATGACATTTCTATCACTGAATCATCTACAATCAACTTCCTGAGTGCCACTATTGACAAGAAATTGAACTGAACTAACCACATAAATACTGGGACCAGAAGAACAGGCAAAGGGTAGGAATTCTGCAGAAATAACTTACATCCTGATTCCCTAAAGCCTGTCCACCATGTACAAGGTTCAAGTCAGAAGCATAGTCGAATATTCTCACTTTCCTGGATGGGTGCATTTTCAACAATACTCATGAAGCTTGACACTATCCAGGACAAAGCAACCTGCTGGACTGGCATCATAACTACAAACGCTAACAACCTCCATCACAGGTGCTGAGTACCAGCAATGCATACTGTCCTAAATAATGTAAAAACATACAAACTAGGAGCAGGATTAGGCATTTCGCCTCCTCAAACCTGCTCCACTATTTAATATGATCATGGCCAATTTTGTCTCAGCTTCAACTCCATTTTCCTTCCTGTTACCCATTACCACTTAACCCATTACTAATTAAAATCACAAACCTTGCAAAAATCTATCTCCTCCCTTAAATTTACTCAAATTCCTAGCCTCAAGTGCCTTGTGGAAGAGTGAATTCCATAGATTCACATCCCTTTTTGAGAAGTAATTTTTCTTCATCTCTATTTTAAATCTGCCATCCCTTAACCTAAAACAATGATCCCTCATTCTAAGATGATATATCTGCTCTGCATCTACTTTGTGAATTCTCTTTAGCGTCTTTTATGCCTTAAATGTATTCCTCTCAACCTTCAAAATATAGACCTAAGTTTCGCAATCTCTCTTCATAAGGTATGCCTTTAAGGTCTGGAATTAATCTAGTGAAGCCTTACTGAACTATCTCCAATGCAATTACACCCTTCCTCAAATAAAGGGGCCAAAACTGTGTGCAATAATCCAGATACAGCCTCACTAATGTCTTATACAGTTGCAATCACACTTCTTTGCTTTCATACTGCATTCCTTTAGTGATAAATGCCAAACATTAATTTGCCCTCCAGTATCTGCCAACTTGTTTTCTATGATTCATGTATGAGTACACCCAGATGCTCTGCACTGAACTACTCTGAAGTTCACTCCAATTTGATAATAAGCCGCCTTTTCATTTTTCCAACCAAAATGCATAACCTCATTCCTATCCATCTACCAAATTTTGGCCCATTTACCTCATCAATCCAACATTCTTTTGTTAATTTCTTATTTCTTCATTGTGGTATAATTTCCCACCTATTTTAGTGCTATCTGCAAATTTGGCTATAGTACATTCTATCCCGACATCCAGGTCATTGTTATAGATTGTAAATAGTTGAGAATTGAGGTCCAAACTCTATGGTACCCCAGTAGGTATATCTTGCCAATCAGAAAAGACCCATTTATCTTGACCCTCTGCTTTCTGTTGCTTAGCCAAACCTCTATCTCAGCTAATATACTTTCCCGAATCCCAATTGATCTTAACTTGTGTATTGCCTTTGTGTGGCACCTTATCAAATGTCTTCTGGAAATCCACATATATTGCACCTACAGGACCTTGATTATAGAATGCACTATAGAAATTCACCAAGGCTTATTAAACAACATTTCCCAAACCCAAGGATAAGTACAGCAGATACATAGGAAGACCATCACCTGCTATTCCTACACCAAGCCACTCACCACCCTGATTTGGAAATATGTCACCATTCCTTCAAAGTCATTGGCTAAAATCCTTGACCCCACTCTCTAAACCATTGTGGACTTATCAACATCATGTGGATTGCAGTTGTTCAAGAAGTTATTACAGCAATTCTTTCTTGAGCGAAAGTAGAGATGGGAATAAAAGCTGGCCCCACCAGCAATGGCTGCATCCCATGAATGACTAAAAGAATGCTTTTTAAAGAAAGTTATGAGAGGTTACTTTCAGGCATTTCCAGGCATGCTGTTGTTGCAATAGGTTTCATTGGTTTTATGCAGAGTATACTCTGGGTATATGGGCATGGAAGTGCTATGAGTTGGCCTGCAGGGTTTGAAGGTCGATTTGGGTGTGTGGGTGAAAGAGGCGTCATAAGTTAGCATGGATGGGCCGTGGTAAGTGGGTAAGAGAGTGAGAGGATTTGAGGAGTGGGGGATAGGATGCCCAATGTTTCACTGAACAAGTGGTACAATGTCCATCACAGAAAACCAAGGTGAGCCTTTAAACAGCACATGGCACCTCTTGGACCCACCTCTAATCTGTATCCGGAGGGGCAGCACACTTAGCTCCTTCTCAACTCAAACTGCTCAATATGATGGTGAAAATGTAGCCTGATGTTGGAAAACACTTTTTTGTACGAACAGTTATGGAAATCTGGAATTTTCTCCCTCCTAAGCAGTTAAGGCTGGGGTCACCTGAACATTTGAAAACCAAGACTGATAGATATTTGTTAGCCAATTGTATTAATGGAGTTGGACACAATGATGAAGAGCCTTAGGGAGCTGAATGGTTTACTCCTGTCCTTGTGTTCCTGAAGCTTATGGTGGGCAGTTACCTAATGGTGATCAGCAGTGAAACAATACAAAATGGCCTCCACAGCTAAACTGTTTGTGGTGATTTCTTTTAAAACACATTGTGAGAAAAAGGCTTCCTGGAGAGGAATGGATTTTTGTTTATATTTGTCTCAAAGCTAGTCCTTTTTTCTAAAATCTGTTCCTTTTCTCAAGGATACTGTGTCCTTGAGAAAAACACTCCAGGGCCTGAAAAGGCTGGGTTTGGTACAGAGATAAAAGGGCATTGAGAGGTCTTATTGTTTATACATAAACAGACAAGACGTTAGGCAAAAGCGTTTATGTTTAGAAGTGACCTGTACAATGAAAGAGGAGTGGCCAGTCCTGGAAACTGAGGTTAAGTTAGCAGTTCAGTTGTGGAGCTGTGTGTAAACAGACTACTACATTCTCTTTCCTTCTGCCCTTCTAACTTCGATCTGTAAGCCTTTATTTTATTTTTTGCTCTGTGTTTGAGGGGTTTGTTTATTGGGATGGCTGTGTATATTCAGAAAAGCATAATTAAGTCTCATTTGAATAGATTGAGTTCTATTGGTGTTCTTTATTCTGTTCTTTGTGTTTTATTCTGTAATTTTGGGAATTAATTTTTGTTTGTTTTAAAACCTGGTAGTCAACCTCGCTAACTTACTTGGACTAATTTTCACTGTACACTTACCAAAACAAATACCAAAGTTACGGTCTGGGCTGCCTGCTTAAGAATGTTTTGAGTGGTCTGGCCTAGTCCATAACAGATTGGAAGAATTCCAATTCCAAGGAAGCAAAGTAAATAGTTGTGCAATATGCTCCAACTTGAAAAGCCAGTGATTTTTCTTTTCATTGCGGAATCACCCATTGCTTAGAGATACAAAGGTTTGTTTTCAATTTAGGCAGTTCTGTAGTGTCTAGCTGGATCTGGATATCTAAAGCCTAAGTAAGGGAGAAGATAGCAGCAGAAGAAGGAAATGTTGGAATTATTACAAATAGGTTACCTCACTACAAGGGGTTTAGTAAAAGTTCTAGACCAATAGAATTTGGTTAAAACTCTTCAGGGTTATTTGAAACTGAGAAACGTTATGCTCCATTTTATTTTTGCAAAACAAGGAACAGGGTCTTGTGACCAGGAGCTGAAGCCACAGCTAAGTAAAATTCTAGGTGGAATAGAGAAGGGATTTTTATCTGAATACTATGAACATACACCTTGGGATTAATGGGGTTACAGTTTTACCACATCAACAGAAATTGCTGGAGAAAATCAGAGGTCTGGCAGTGTCTGTGGAGAGAAAGCAGGGTTAATGTTTCGAGTCCAGTGGCCCCTCTTCAGAACACTGACTTTTCTCCGTGTTTGAAGTTCTTTCTTTTATTATAATTTTACAGTGTGTTCTGAAATTTTCAAATTTGTTTTCTATGTAAGTAGTTTGGTTTATTCTATTTAATCTTCATTTCTTTTGCACAATAGCATTTCTGTTTTATTGTTAAAACCAAGTTTAAAACATTGCATGTGCATGTATAGTGAGAGACCACCTCGTTAAAACAAAATAAATCTCTCAAGCCAAGTATTAGTCTGGGGTCTGACTTGTCCAGTAATAACATCAACTGGCATCATAACAGCCCTATTAGCAGCAAATGTAGAAGTGAAGCATTCTGTGATTGCAGGAGCAGCCGCATCTCAACCTGAGTACTGCAGCTGTTGTTGTGAGAGAATGTGCAATGGGAAAGGTAGCAAGGGAGACATTGCAAAAGAGAGAGGCTATAAGGAAGAAAAAGATGTGAAAAAGAAAGACAACAACTGTAAGAGTGGTCATGAAGTGGGTAAGGGCTACAATGGGAGAGGCTGTGAAAGTGAAAAGGCTTCAAAAGGAAAGAAGTTATCATGAGGAGATGCTGTGAGAAAGACACAACAATTATAAACCTGTCATCAAGGGAATAATCAGTTGTCTGGGAGTTGGGAAAATGTGAAATCACTGAGGCAATTAATTTCTTGCAAATGGACGTTGAGTCTCTAAAGTTATGTAAGTTCAGTTATTGCTATATGGGAAAATCTAATGTAGTAGATGTTATTGTAATGAGCTCTGTTAATTGGACATTTTAATATTGAATCATTTTATTTCATAATTTATATCTGTTTTCCATATTATGAATTACTTGAGATGTAGTGGCATCTAGAGACAAACATGCATGCATTAAGTTCCCAAATATTAATGAATAGCTTGTATGTTTATTTTTTTTTAATGAATTTAGGGCATCCTAAGATTCTTTACAGATGTTTAAATACTTTGGAAGTATAGTCAAAGTTGTGCTAAGTTTATGCTTTACCTAAAATATTACTGTATGTTATCATTTCTGGAATATAAATTTTACATTTCAACCTTTTTGAAAATAACATTTCAATGTAGATAACATTGTGCACAGCAGTGAAATTGATGCATTTGCAAAGTACCCAAGTTGTCAGATAGAAATAACGAGTGTGCAAGATTTTAGAGAAAGGTAAGATGTACCAATTTGTGGGTGTAGAATATATTGGTAGAGAGTCAGACAGAGAACTTGGGACATGGGACAACAAATTTTACTTTTCTTTTCTGCACTCTCATCAAAGTCTGTGAACTAAAAATATCATTGCTGCAAACTCTTAACAGAGAAATCCTAATCTACACCATTGTCTCCAGAAAAAATAAATAAATGCCAGCCACAACTGAAGGGAGAAACTCCGGTACTTATAGCTTATGTGGAAAATGACTTCAGTTGCAGACCAGCACTTACTTCATGAATAACTTTTTTTTCTGAATGAAAATATACTTGACAAAGTTCTTCTAAGAGATTTTTGCCATAAAACTAATTCTTTATTTGTTAAGTTGAAAAAAACCTAACTTATTTCTGATACTGTGTTCTATACCATTTATGCATGACTGGTAATGTCATCTCCTTTATAAACTCAAATTCTGTTTCAGCTAGCGGAGGAGCTGGGCAAGAAAAACAATCACTCCACCATTCTTAACATAACAATTGTAATAAAGGAAACATAATAAAATATATGATCTAATGCCTTAGGGGATCTAGGACTAGGGAATAATATTTAATGATTAGAACCATATTTTTCAGGAATGAAATGAGGAAACATTCTACACGTAAAGGGTGGTGCAAGTTTGAAACTCCATTCGACAAATAGCTAGATCAGTACCAATGCTAAATCAATTGATATATTTAAATCTGAAATGGAGATCTGAAAAGCAGCAAAATATCTTTCAGTTTTGTGGATATGCAGTATAAATAGGTTAGCTGTGACATTACCAGTTTGCAGAGAGCGTGATTAGTTTGTTGGTCTGTTTTGTGCAGAAGTATGTTAGTTATTTTGAAAATACTCTTGTTGCTTCCTTAAGTTTGTTGTTTCCTTGCGCCAATTTTAAATGTTGTGGTGTCCAAAATATTAATGTGTTGCTAATGAAGGAGGTGATAATTATTGAGGATATTGATTAATTATGATTTTGTCCCATGTCAGTTCAAATAACCCACATGTCAACAGAAATACTGAAGGAGATGTCACAACATGACTGTGTCACCTGATACTAGAGTCGATGAGAATAAAACAAAAGCCCTGGAATACCAAAACATAGCCCTAAAAAATCAAAAACAATCATTGCCCTTGAGAAAATCTCACTAAGAACACTCGGTCAAAAGAAAGTATTTTGACCATTGCTGAAAGTCTGAAGATGACTTCAGAAATGGAGGTTTGACAAAAATGGGGGTTCTCAAGGAAATTCCACAAGAAACATGTCAGGTTGGCTCCTTGAAATGTTCCTGCTTCATTGCATCTTTGCTGAGGATGGATTTCCAGCTGCAATAATTACCTACCCAGAAGTGGCAGGTAGCCACTTTGTGAACCCTTACTTTGCTGCTTCAATGCCATTTTCCAAGTATCACTAAGAGCAGAAGAAGAGGTCAGAGTGCCATGACCGGTGTAGGATATCTTAAAGAAACCAAACTATAATTTGCAGCACATGTACCAGGAAATGACCTCATGTTAGAAATGTTTTCCTTGAGACAACTCAAATGAACTGTGCTGAGATTCAGGATGTGGTTTTAACATCAGTGTCAACCCCCCATCTTCTGTTGCCATCTCCTCTTCCTCATACCTAAATGGCATGCACCTTTCTCAACACCACCCATCCTTCCCTTACTCCAATGTGATTGGCCCTGCTGTGCCCAATGCCCACTCACTATCCTTATATGATGAGTGAACATTGAGACAATCATTTAATGATCTGGAAAATTGCAAAATACTTTAGTAGGGGAAAACTAGTAATCTAATCAAATTCTAATGTAATACTCTAGGGGTCATGAAGGGTTGAAGTTCAGAAAGGTGATCATCTGCCATGGGTATCACCTCCACAGAAGCTGCACTACTGAGCTCAAGCAAATAAAAACAAAAACTGCTGGAGAAAGTCAGCAGGTTTGGCAGCATCTGTGTGAGAGAAAACAGAGTTCATGTTTCAAGTCCTGTGACCTTTCTTCAGAATTGAGTTCCTCCAGCTGTTTCAGTTTTTGTTGTTTCCCATCACCAGCATCCATCGTTCCTTGTTATATTCTAGTGAGGTCAATCACTATTCCTCGGTTTAGCTCTGAAGAAAGATTGGACAGGCTGCTGGTGTTTTCTATGGAGAGAGGGTGAAGAGAGGTTTCTTAACTGATCTGTACAAAACCATGAAGGATCGAAATAGAATGACACAGGAAGGAACATTTTCCCTTAGCGAAGCAATTGAGAACTGATGAGCATAGATTAAAAGTAAGCGGAAGGAAGATGAAAGTGAATTTGAGGAGAATATTTTTAACAGGGAATGGTGGGGATCTGGAACTCATTGTCTGAAAATTGGTAGAGTCTGAACCCCTCTTCACATTTATAAAGTACTTGGATAGGCACTTGAAGTGTCATAATTCACACAGTTAGTAGAGCGAGAGCTGGAAAATGAGATTAGGCTGATTTGTTCTTTCTCACATGGTGCAGATACATTGGACAAATACCTTCCTTCTGTGTGATTGGTTATTGTTTCTCTGTCTGTGAGGGTCTGAGCTTCAGCTGTTGGTCCTCCTGCTGTTTGCTGTGCTGCTAGCGATTCTTCACCCTGTTGCAGCTAATCATGGCTCAGACTAAAGCAGAATAAGATGCTGAACAGATGTATGAGAAAAGGAAATCCGAGTTCAGATGTATAAGCTGCCAAAGTAGCCGAAATTGTATCCAAAGTCATGAAAACACACTGAAAATGTGAACTATGAGTCAAAACCTTTTACTTAGCCAGGAAATCATGGGTGAATGCCCTGCATTTATTAAATTTGTGCAGCTGCTTCAGTTTTCACCATGTATTTGCCTTGCTTTCACTTCTGAGCTCCAACACATCTGGGAAATCTACGTATCTCCATTTAAAGTTGAAAACCCTTATTATAACAATGGCCAAGCACTTTTTCTCAATCAGGCATAATGTCTTTTTGCTCATGTTAACATCCCAGATGTCTTTGTGTTCCAATTGTCGTTGCTGCATTACAGTTGCTCCCAAGTCCTTTCCTACTCGCAACACACTTCAGATTTTATGTTGTAGCATTTTAGCACTGTCATTGCTGTCACTGGTTTGTTGGCTTTGGTGAATGCTGCTTCTTGTTCTATGCCTCAATGACACTGAATGTCTTTGGCTACGAGTTGGCCAAATGGCCAATATTTTGCAGACAAATTGGGCAAGATTTTTGTCAAATAGTTGATGAACCCAACAAATAATTGCATTGATTTAAATCCATTGTTTGCTGCATCACTGTGACAGCTCTCACCTTTTCAGGATGTGGGCTAAGATCTTTTTGTTTCAGTACATGGCCTACATCCCTGACATTAGGCATCTTTCATTGTAATCAATTAAAAGCAGAAAAAGCAAAATGCAAATCTGAAAATCTAAAATGTTTCATGTCTAGAAAGACTCTTCTCCAGAATTGAACAAGAAGCATACTGAACTCAAAACATTCATTCTCCACTGGTGCTGCTTGACCTACTGAATATTTACAGTATTTTCTGTGTATCCTAGAAGCATAAAGTCATAGAGATGTACAGCATGGAAACAAACTCTTTGGTCTTACTTATCCATGCCAACCAGATGTCCTAAACAAACCTACTCCCATTTGCCAGCATTTGGCCCATATCCCTCTAAACCCTTCCTGTTCATACACCCATCCAGATGCCTTTTAAATGTTGCAATTGTACCAGCCTCCACCACTTCCTCTGGCACCTCATTCCATATATGCACCACCCTTTGTATGAAAAAGTTGCTTCTTAGGCCCCTCTTAAATTTTTCCCCTCTCACCTCAAACCTATACAGTTTTGGATATCCCCACCCCAGGGAAAAGACCTTGTCTATTTATCCTATCCTTGCCCCTCATGATGTTATAAACTTCAATGAGGTCACCCCTCAGTCTCCGACACTCCAGGGAAAATAGTCCCAGCCTGTTCAGTCTGTCCTAATAGCTCAAACCCTCCAACCCTGACAATATCCTTGTAAATCTTTCCTAAACCCTTTCACATTTCACAACATGCTTCCTATAGCAGAGAGACCTGAACTGCATGCAGTATTCCTAAAGTGGCCTATTCAATGTCCTATACAGCCGCAACATGATGTCCTAACTCTTATATTCAATACACTGACCCATGAAGGCAATCATACCAAATGCCTTCTTCACTATCTTATCTACCTGGAACTCCACTTTCAAGGAATTTCATTGCACTTTTCTCTTGTTCCACCTCAGGTTCACTGGCCAAGATGATATTCTCCTGGAAGATATTCTGACCTTAAATTATTATATTCCTTTACAACGTTTCAAATTCAATGGTTAGCATGCTGCCACACGTCGCAAAACTCTTTTGACGCTAAAACTCTTTTTAGTTACTATGCCAAATTATAGACTTTCTCTAACTGAGGTGACTGGTACTTTCTTGCCAACTATGATCTAGAACTCTAGGTCCTTGTTTATGTTATTGCAATGGACTCACAGAGTATCTGTCCTCTCAGCGGGGCTATGGGGCCTTCATATAGCCTTAGCTTTCCTTTCAAGGGCTACATCTTTGGGTTAGCGTAATGCACCACTTCACAAATGTCTGTCAAGTTCTTAATATTGCTTGGTGCATCAGTGTTTTTTGACACTTTACTTGACCTGATGTTTTCTTTTCCAGTCCTCATTGCAACAGCTACAAATCATAACTCACTTCTCAACTTGACTGAATCAACCTGTGGAATGGTATAGAGTAATGCAGCCGATTCTTCAAATTATATCTCTCTGGTGGCCATCTGTCGCCTGCTTGTTGTGTTTCTTTTTAGTCAAACAGTATGTGAAAATTATTCAGTTTCTTACAGTAAGAATACTTCTTTCCCCACACTATTCATACCTTCTTCACAGTTGCATGATGTCCTCCACAGTATTTGCATCCTGCCCTTTTGTCAGGGAAATCTTTCCGTGTAATGCAAGACCTGGTGTCTTCAGCCATGAATGTGCTCTATCAGCTGATTCATAACCTCTGCACTTCTGCACTTTCTCTTCTTTCAGTAGATGCACTCTCATTGTTGGATTACTTGTGCCTAAGAAAATCCTGGCTTTAATTAGATCATCTTTTAGCTATACAAATTCTTGTTGGTTTCTGTGAGCTAGGTTATGATATCATATATTAATCAATGCATTTTCTTTCACTTTGGTCCTAAATATTAAAATATATCAATCAAATGTAGTATTCACTTGGAATTCAAACTATACCTTCAAAACTTTTAAAGTTTCTGCTGAGAATTTTTTATGGCTCCTCTGAGAGATTTAGGATGGAACAAACTTTGAAACATGATTGAATTTTTCCCAGGATGAACACGATACGGGTGGCACAGTGGTTAGCACTGCTGCCTCACAGCGCCAGAGACCCGGGACCAATTCCCGTGTCTGCATGGGTTTCCTCCAGGTTTTCCGGTTTCCTCCCACTTTCCAAAAATGTCCACTTTAGGTGAATTGGCCATGGTGTTAGGTGCAGGGGTAAACGTAGAGGAATGCATCTGGTTGGGTTGCGCTTCGGCGGGTCGGTGTGGACTTGTTGGGCCGAAGGGCCTGTTTCCACACTGTAAGTAATCTAATCTAAAAAGAAATGGCTATAGCAGGGAATTCGGAAAAGTCAGGCAAGATGTACAGCAAAGTCCATTTTGTATTAAGACAAATAAATCTTATTTTCGATCTGGTGTTGAACATCAAGACCAAATTTTCTCTATTATTAGCATATATTTCTCTCATTTTCATTCACATTATTCATTAATCTCAGTTCATTAATATGCAGGCTACCATTCTACCACCCATCAGATAAAAACTGGATGCTACAAAGTCTCAGCATGACAGTCAGAGAGGATATCTGAAGACTTCAGCTCAGTATTTGCCCCTCTGGGCCTCCATCTTGAAATTCCAATTCCCAGAATCTCAAGATGTTCTCCATGAGCACTGACCATACTCACCCTATGTCCATAACATTGGCGTCTGACATGTCCAAGCCTCACCACACCATCAGGGCAAACCTCCTACCAATTTACATTTGGCCTCTGTACTCGAAGCTACAGTTAGGAGCACAATGACACCAGTCAATGGAGTGCTTCTTCAAGGCTCCTTTGCATATAAGGACGAACACCCAGTTCATGAATTGGACAAGGGTGCATCTCCGAGCTGCTAACATGCTCTACTAACACATATTCACTTTGTTCCTATTTTGATGCTCGTAGCAAACTGTCTTGCCTTGTTTTGTCTTTTTCCCCCTCTGCCATACTTTAAAGGGTTACACCATACTGTCTTGACTTGACTTTTGATGCAGATGCAAGGCCAGACAGGTTGACATGGTTGTCAGCAGTCATCACTTAAGAAGGTGGACATGTTTCTACATGACTCTGTGCTGTGTCAATGTTAGACCTGCAGCATGTGTCAGCCACATATACATCAAAGGCATTGTCTGTGCCTCTAGTACATGCCAGCACTTGACCCTGGTGCAAACCTTTAAGAATGGCTTCTTAAGTACTTCCACCTACAGAGTGTTTGAGAATCAGGCTCAGAACAGACAAGTGCAGTGATGCAGTGTGGTATCCTGCTAATGAAATGAGTCTGGAACAAATGAGTCTGGTGAGACCAAATTTAGAATATTGTGAGCAATTTTGGGCTCTATATCTAACGAAGGATATGCTGGCCTTTGAGGGGGTCCAGCCCAGGTTTAAAAGGAATAAAGCACTTGTCATATGAAGAGTGGTTGAGGACTCTGGATCTGTACTCGATCGAGCTTAGAAGTATGAAGGGCGATATCTCATTGAGACTTATAGAATACTGAGAGGCATGGATAAAGTGGGTGTGGAGAAGATATTTCCACTGATAGAATCCAAGGGCGCAGCCTGAGACTGAAGAGACAACTCTTTAGAACTGAGATGAGGAGGAATTTCTTCAGTTTGTGGTGGTCAATCTGTGGAATTCATTGCCACAGAAGCTTCGGTGGCCATGTAATTGAGTGTATTTAAGACAGAGACAGATATATTCTTCATTAGTAACAGGATCAAGCTTACTGAGAAAAAGCAGGAAAATGAGATTGAGAAACATATTGGTCAAGATCAAATAGTGGAGCAACTTAATTATACGACTATAGACTCTTACAGTCTTATGGTCTAAGAAGGCTCGCTAGGCCTCATGGAGAGAAAGTCTGCATGTAACTCATCAAAAATGATAATTAGTCAAATTCTTTTAAGACTCAGCCAAATCTTTCAATTGAACAACAAAGCATTACATATAAACAAAGTCATTATTGAAGTGAACCTACGATGTATGTCTACCTTGATGTGCTCCATGGTAGACATCAAATAACTGTGGACCTCTAGGAAGGAAATTATTACATTTCAATCCAAAAACAGTCAAACTGACCGCAACTAATTGCATTGTCATTGTATCTTGCAACAAACAGGATATAATCAAAAAACTCACTGGACATATCATCAGCTATTTCCATACACCAATGTCTCTTTGTTACTGTATAACTGTATATTAATTTCTCAATGAAAATGCAGCAGTTCTAATTGTGCAGTGTTCACTTAATGCTGCACTGAAATGACCACAAAGAGATAATGAGCATTTCTCATCATTTTGTTTCATTCAATCATGGAATGTGGTTGTCACTAGCTAGTACAGCATTTATTGCCCATTACTAATTGTCTTTGAGAAGGTGAGGGAGAGGTGCTTTCATGTTGCAGTCCATAAAATGTAGGTACACCCACAGCAATGTTAAGAAGGGAGTTCTGAGTTTTCACCCAGTGACAGTAAAACATCTACAATATATTTCCAAGTCAGAATGGTGCATCGCTTGGGAGGGAACCTGCAGGTAGTGATGCTCCCATGGAAACAATGGGGAGTTATTCCCCCTTCAGTATTGGGCAGCATTAGAGAAGCTAAGAACCAGGATACTCACTGCCTTCTCACCTCTACCAAATGTGTGGCCAAATCTGGGATGTTAATACATCTGAAATAATTTCAGTCAGAGAACAACCATTTAAAAGGGACTACATTCAGAAACCTTGCACTTAATATTTACAAAAAAGCATTTTCTTCACCAGCCCCTCCCCTCCCTAGTCAAAACATTTTGGAGTTTTAATGACAATATGAATTGCAGGAGGATGAAATTGTCATTACAAACTATACACATAAACATTTTATGATCACTGTTAATGTGTCCAAAGAAGAACATTATGCAAACTAGATCCTGGGTATCGCTGATACGCCTTTGCAGAAAAACAAATCGATAAAGTATTATACAGCAAAAAAAAAACAAAAAACATTTTTGAAGCTCTAGGGATTCTCAAATAAATTACTTCCTGCTGGCTAGTTAGACTTGTGAAACAGACACTCACCGTCACAACAGCTCAAATAAAGTAAACATGCACAAGATGTGTATCTGCTAAACTCTTCTGGTGAAGGATGTCGAGTCACTGCTGCTACTTGATGTTTGAAGGATATTATTTATAATTCTTTTCTATTTAACTCGGCGCAAGGGGCATGTAATGAGATGTTTGTGAGAATCCTCCCACTCATTGGTAGATATTTTAGGAACGCTTGAAAGACTTGTAGGTTCTGACAGAACCAATTTTTTTTGGTTGTTTTTTGGCTGTTTTGATGGTTTGCACCTTTTACAGACTTTGTCTGTCTTCAAGTATGCAGAGTTATTTGTAATGCAGCAAGTGATCAGTTAGGAATGTATTGTTCCAAGACTAAAAGTTCTTCTACTATCTGCCAAAAGTGATTTTTTTTTTGTTCTGTATTAAGGCAGTGGTAGCCATAGTTAATACTAAACCTACCATCTCCCTCTCTTACTTTGAATGTATTTTCCACTATTATTTGTTCTAAAGTTTTATCAGCAGTCGTTCAAATGAAAAATGCTCCAATGTTTAATTTGCTCACTATCCAAAGTGTAATCAACTAGGGCAAAAGCTAGAGTTGTAAGAGCATTGTAATCTGATAAATGCTGCAAGGATGACTTTAACTCTAACTGCCTCATGAAAACTGAGCAGGCAACTAAAATTTCTCAGGAGACTGATCTGCCAACAACCTGCTTTTGTTCCTGTCTTGTAGTCCGTTGACTGAAACCCTGATAAGGCAGCAAAGCGACTCAGAAGAAAGCTTAATGTTTACCTTTGGCAAAAACCGGGCTGTTCTGGGAAAGGAGGTAATTCCAAACAAGGCAACTGGCTAAATCCAAACTGGTAAGTGTTAAGCATTATTTTTAGTTTTCTATGGAACCAGAAGATCTGGAATCCCTGAACCACCAAATCTCCAAACCCCTTGAATAGCAGAGAGTGTACCTTCAGTCCCATCCATCAGGCAGCTGCAACATCCCTCCAGTTAGCAATGTGATTAATCTATCAATCTCAGATTTACAATTACATCAGCATCAACTGCGATTTGGGGAAGAGAAATTTTCATTTCTACCTCACTTTGTGTGAAGTGCTCCCCAATTTCACTTCAGAAATGTCAGGCTTTAATATTTAGTTTAGGTAACTGAGTCCTGGATTGTCTAACCAACAGAAATAGTTTCTATTGACCTTCACTGGCACTCTTAATGGACAGAGGCAAACATTTTGGGACAAAGTGTGGAAGTGGGTCTAAAAGCAGGAGAGACTTCTCTAGGTCTAATTGGGGTTTTCTCATGTTCTTCTCAGGTCGGTATAGATGCAGAGGTAAACATAAGATTTTATGGGCAGGAGTGTAGGAAGTTCTATCTCCCATCTGCACTGTCTTGGTTTCCAGCTCTGTATTTTACAGGCACCTAAGCAGTACTTCACTCTCTGCAACCTGGGAGCATCATTCAACTTCTGCGCATTAACCCCCTCCCCCCCCCCCCCCACCCCCCAACCATCCTTCGAGATATCAGAGATCAGGCAAACAGGGGCTTCTGCTTTAGCAACACATCCCTATAGGTTTTCCTCAAGGCTGTCTGGAAGAGAAGGGAAGTTCTTTTACCCCTGGATATGGCAGGAGGCCATGCTGACTGGTGCCTGCACACAAGGTGACAATTGAAGTCGGTGCCCATGAGTAGCTAAAGTGAACTTGCCACAAAGAAGTTGAACGATCTGCTGTGATCTGCCAGGACATGTAACACAGACTGCTCAATATTTCATGCCTGTATGAACATGAGTTGGCATTGCAAGGATGTCACTGTACAATCAAGCTCTGTCTCTGTCTTCTTCAGAACAGAAGCGGGCTCACTGGACTCGAAACATTGACTCTGTTTTCTCTCCACAGGTGTTGCCAGGCATGCTGAGTTTCTCCAGCAATTTCAGTGTTTTGGTACATCTGTGTAACAATATATAGCTCCACTTAACAAGAATGCTTGGTAAATAATATTTTGAAATATTAGAACTGCAGATGAAATAAGTTACAAAACCATGTAGTTAGGCAAATCAATTCTACAAATTCAAATGAGAACACTTTCCATTGTTCAGAAGACTATCAAATTGTAGGGATCTGCAACTAATCCAAGGTTGAATCTAAACCAATTTGGAACTGAGTCAAGTAGACTCCTCGGCAATTGATATTATGCTAAAAGTGCCTGAGTTCTGAAAAACAGTCTAATAATTTCTAACACTCAGAATTACATTGCTTGTGTCAAACTCTTTTAATAATATTATGCTCATAGGTCTATAACACAGAAACAGACCATTCAACTTAACATATTCATTACAGTTGGTTCTGCTTTAATGTGGTAGTTCCATTCTCTTGCAATCCCATGTTTTAAGAAAATCACATAATAGCAGTAAACTAATGGGACCAGAATCACATTATTACCAATATACATTTGAAAAGTTCATGCTTTAGAAACAATGTCCCTAGTTCGTCAATTGTATGATAGCAAATTTGCGTTAATGAAACGCACGTTATAGCAGAACAACCTGTATTAAAACAGCAAGCTTCTCAAGGTGGGTGACACAGTGGTTAGCATTGTTGCCTCGCAGCACAAGGAACCCAGGTTCAATTCCAGCCTTGGGTGACTGTCTGTGTGGAGTTTTCACATTCTCCCTGTGTCTGTGTGGGTTTCTGTCGGGTGCTCAAGTTTCTTCCCAAAGTCCAAAGATGTGCAGGTCAGGTGGATTAGCCATGAGAAAAGTAAGGTTATAGGGTAAAGGGTTGAGTCGGTGTGATGTTCTTTGGACTTACTGGCCCAAATGGCCTGTTTCTACACTGTAAGGATTCTATGATTCTATTCTATTAACTGGCATCTATGGAACCGGGAGTGTACTGGTAGATCAAATTTTCCAGATAATGAAGAAGTCCACATAGTCAATGTAAAAGTGTGTACTAAGTAATCAAAATATAATGCGTGGGTTGTATACATCACTTTAAACTTTATTTACAGCTGAAATAATAACACAACTTTGTCTTAAATTAAACTTACTGGCAGAGAGGCTTCCCACTCATACCCTTAACTGACTACTCAAACATTGCAGTAGATTGGAGTATTTGAGGAGAAATTGACTCAAAATTGAATTAACTGTTGATATTTATAAGGCCATCCAATTGAACAACATGTATGTTTACATTGAAGTAAACAATTGAACAGAGTAATGTGGTAAACTTCATGATGTTTGAGGAACATCATTTTGTCACCTTATCGAAAGTGCTGCTTCACAAGGTGTTGGCTAAAACTAAGTTTGTTGTACTTCACAGGAGCCTTGTTCTATTCTTCTTCATTAAACTTTGTCAACTTATCCTTCTATCGATCTTTCCACCATCAGGTTTTTCACCTTAAATGGACCTTTGCTATTTATCTCAGCTGTTTCTTGTGTATGTGTAATCCACATTTTAAATACTCTTTAGGTAGGTAAGATTCTCCTAAATTCCCTATTGGATTTAGTAGTCACTGTCTGTGAGCCCTACTTTTGGACACTCCAACATGTGGCAGTACGATCTCCATGTTTGACCTATCAAACATTTTTATAATCATAAAGGTATCCAGCAAATTACCCCTCAGCCTTCTTTTTACTCGTGAAAAGAACTCTCAGCCTTTCCAGGTATGAACATAGGAATTAAAGGGCAGAGTAGGTCATTCAGCCTCTTGGACCTGTTCCTCTATTCAACAAGCTCAGATCTGTAAGTGTTTGAAATCGGTAGTTTCATATATTCCCAATAAACTTCAATTCTCTTGCCTGTCTATTCTTCTACCTTAATTCCACATTCTGAGGCCTAAAGTGTGAAATTTTCTGAAAGCTGTTTGAAAGTCCAAATACATTAAATCTATAACATTACCATTTTCCACTGCAACAGTTACTTCTTCAATGAATTAACAGGCATGATAATGTATGATTTTCCCCTTTTAAATTTTGGTGTTGATTATGCTTTGTAATATTTTCAATGATTCAATTGCATCATTGAGTAAGCACTCCATCTTCCTGACTACCATTTGGTCGATAGTATTCTGAATTTGTTCGATCGACCTCTGTCTTTAAATATAGGGAGTTTCACAAGTAATGGGATGCTTTTGCGCAGCATGCACTTCTTTTTAAGTTATTGCTGCTAATGTCTGCAACATTGAGATGCCAGTGTTATATCTCCAAGCACAATCAGCGTAGTTCAAATTGCCTTTGACTAGCATTTGAACTTTGCATGGATTGCAGATGGTTGAAAGAATACTGTTCGCTAGTTCCCCACCTGAAAAAAAATCACATAATGAGCCTTTTTATCTGCACAGATCCTCTGGCTCTCTGTCAAAATGACATAAAGGCTAATCGATGAATGTGCAAGTTCCATCTGATTCTGAATTGGTCTTCTGATGTGACCCACATCTTTTGGAGATCTTTTAGCTCTTCGGCTGCTAATCATGACTTGTTAATTCATTGTAAACCTTCAATTCAAATTGCTAAGGAAGCCTCAATGCTTACGTATCTGCTTCAAACTCAACTGAATCAAGAAACTATAGCATGTTAATGCTGTTTAAACAAATTAAATTCCAGTAGGAGGACTTCTGTGTCACAAATTACACTTCCGACTTATGTGCATATTCTGACAATGTGCCTTTGATCTTTCCTTCCTTTCAATCAATCCTAAGCATACCCAGATCTTTCTCAAGTGCCAAAGTTAAAAGTCACATGACACCAGGTTATAGTCCAACAGATTTATATGGAAATACAAGCTTTCAGAGTGCTGCTCCTTCTTCAGGTGGTTACCTGATGAAGGAGCAGCGTACCAAAAGCTGTTGGACTAGAACCTGTTGTTTTGTGATTTTTAACTTTGTCCACACCAGTCCAACACCAGCACCTCCACATCATTTCTCAAGTGAGTTTAAATTAGCATTTCAATAGGTGTGTTTCTGCTCACCAGCAAGCTGTGTCGTCAGCACTCTCAAACTCTCAATAAATGAAGATTTCAAGGGTTGGTGCCATGCACTTTAGCATTATTTAAGATGGTAAACCATGTGTTCAATCTGTGAATTACTTTGCTCGCTGACTGTGAAGGGGACTGTCAGAGGTTACAGCAGCCAAATAAGCCTCATCAATGTGTTTTCAACCACTCTTCAAGTTATGCTAATAATAAGGTAGTGATTGGTACTAATCACAAGAGGGTCTTCAAATGATGGTCTAGTGGTGTAATCACTAAACCGTTAATCGAGAAACTTAGCTGATGCTCTGGGGACCTTGATTTGAATCCCATCACAGCAGATAAGGGGAATTTGAATTCAATACAAAATCTGGAATTAGTCATCTACTGGTGACTGTGAAACCATTGTCGATTATCAGGAAAACCTACCTGACTTACCTTCAGGGAAGGAAACCTGCCATCCTCATTTGGTCTGGCCAACATGTGACTCCAGACCCACAGCAATGTGGTTGACTCTGAAATGGCTGAACAAGCCAATCAGTTCTAGTAATCGCAACAACACTTTATACCACCAACAGCAGCAGAATTGTACTCCAGCACAATCTGCAGTTTTACCATCAAATGAGGGGACCAACCCTTGTTTATTGGAGAGTGCTGGAGGGCATACCAGGAGCAGCACCAGGCATACTTAAAAATCAGGTGTCAACCTGGTGAAGCTATCAAACAAGATTATTTGCATGCCAAACAACATAAGCAACAAGTGATAGACCAACCTAAGTGATGCCACAACTATGGATCAGATCTAAGCTCTACAGCAACAGAATCATAGAGTTGATAAAACACAGAAACAGACCCTTCAATCCAAAACACCCATGCCAATGAGATATCCTAAATGAATATGGTCCTATTTGCCAGCATTTGGCCCATATCCCTCTAAACCCTTCCTGTTCATGTACCCAATTAAATGCTGTAATTGTACCAGCCTCCACCACTTCCTCTGGCAGCTCATTCCATACACGCACCCACTCTCTGTGTGAAAAAGTTGCCCCTCAGGTCTCTTTTATATCTTTTCCCTCTCACATTAAACATATGCCCTCTAGGTTTGGACACTCAACCCAGGGAAAAAAGACTTTAGGTATTCACTCTATCCATGATCCTCATGATTTTCTTAAGTACTATCAGGTCACCCCTCAGCCTCTGACACTCCAGGGAAAAAAGCCCCAGCCTATTCAATGTCTCTCTATAGCTCAAACTCTTCAACCCTGGCAGCATCCTTGTAAATCTTTTTCTGAATGCTTTCAAGTTTAACAAATCTTTCCCATAGCAAGAAGACCAGAATTGAATGCAGTATTCTGAAAGTGGCTTAACCAATGTCCTAAACAGCCTCAACATGGCATTCCAACTCCTACACTCAATGCACTTGCCAATAAAGGCAAGTGTATCAAACGCCTTCTTCATTACCCTGTCTACCTGTGACTCTACCTTCAAGGAACTATGAACCTGCACTCCGAGGTCTCCTTGTTCAGCAACACTCCCCAGGACCTTATCAATAACTGTATAAGGCCTGCTCTGATTTGCCTTACCAAAATGCAGCCCCTCATGTTTATCTAAATTAAATACCACTTGCCACTCCTCAGCCCATCAGCCCCATCTGATCAAGGTCCCATTGTACTCTGAGATAACCTTCTTCACTGTCCACTAGGAACAAAGAACAAAGAAAATTACAGCATAAGTACAGGCTCTTCAGCCCTCCAAGTCTGCGCCGATCCAGATCCTCTATCTAAATCTGCCGCCTATTTTCTAAGGATCTGTCTCCCTTTGCTCTCTGCCCATTCATATATCTGTCTAGATACATCTTAAATGACTCCATCGTTCCCACCCCTACTACCTCTGGTGGCAACGCATTCTAGGCACCCTCTGCGTGAAGAACTTTCCACATATATCTCTCCTAAACTCTTCTCCTCTCACTTTGAACTTGTGACCCTTAATAATTGAGTCCTCCAGTCTGGGAAAAAGTTGATTGCTATCCACCCTGTCTACACCTCTCATGATTTTGTAGGCCTCAATTAGGTCCCCCCTCAACCTCCTTTACAATGAAAATAATCCTAATTTACTCAATCTCTCCTCACAGCTAGCACCCATACCAGGCAACATCCTGGTGAACCTCCTCTGTATCCTCTCCAAAGCACCCACATCCTTTTGGTAATGTGGCGACCAGAACTGCATGCAGTATTCTAAATGTGACCGAACCAAAATCCCATACAACGGCAACATGACCTGCCAACTCTTATACTAAATACCCAGTCCGATGTAGGAAAACATGCTATATGCCTTCTTGAACACTCTACTGATCTTCAGGGAATAATGGACCTGAACGCCCAGATCTTTCTGTATATCAGTTTTCCCAGAACTTTTCCATTTACTGTATAGTTTGCTCTTGAATTGCATCTTCCAAAATGCATCACCTCGCATTTGCCCAGATTGAACTCTATCTGCCATTTCTCTGCCCAACTCTCCAAACTATCAATATTCTGCTGTAACCTCTGATAGTCCCCTTCACTATCTGCTATTCCACCAATCTTAGTGTCATCTGCAAAGTTACCAATGAGGCAACCTACACTTTCCTGCAAATCTTTTTTGTATATCACAAACAACAGTGGTGCCAGCATAATTTCCTGTGGGACACCACTGGTCACAGGTCTCCATTTTGAGAAGCTCCCTTCCACTACTACTCTCTGTCTCCTGTTGCTCAACCAATTCTTTGTCCATCTTGCTAGAACACCCTGGACCCCATGCAACTTCACCTTCTTCATCAGCCTATCATGGGGAACCTTATCAAACGCCTTACTAAAGTCCATGTATATGACATTTACATGCCTTCCCTCATCAAGCAACTTTGTCACCTCTTTAAAGAATTTTATTCGGCTGTAAGACATGACCTTCCCTGAACAAAACCATGCTACCAAACTCCAATAAGCCCATTTTCTTCAAAATTGCTATATATCCTATCCCTTCGTATCTTCTCCAATAGCTTCCCTATCACCGACATCAGGCTCACAGGTCAGTAATTACCTGGATTATCCCTGCTACCCTTCTTAAACAAGGGGACAACATTAGCAAATCTCCAGCCCTCTGGGACCTCCCTCTTGTTCAAAGGTGCTGCAAAGACAGTTGTTAAAGCCCCAGCTATTTCCTCTCTCACTTCCCTCAGTAACCTTGGTTAGATCCTATCCGGACCTGAGAACTTGTCCACCTTAATGCACAATACTTCCTCCCTCCTTATGCCGACTTGACCTGGAATAATTAAATATCTATCCCTAAACTCAACATCCGCCATGACTCTCTCCTCGGTGAATATCAATGCAAAGTACTCATTAAGAATCTCACCCATTTTCTCTGACTCCACAAATATCTTTTCTCCTTTGTCCTTGAGTGGGCCAACCCTTTCCCTAGTTACCCTCTTGCTCATTATAAAGGATAAAAAGCTTTGGGGTTTTCCTTAGCCCTGCTCGCTAAGGATATTTCATGACCCCTTTTAGCCCTCTTAATTCCTTGTTTCCGATTGGTCCTACATTCCCAATATTCTTCTAAAGCTTCATCTGTCCTCAGTCGCCTGGACCTTACGTACACATCCTTTTTCCTCTTAGTTAGTCTCGCAATTTCACCTGTCATTCATGGTTCCCTAATTTTTCCATGACTATCCTTCATTTTCATATGAACATATCTCTACTGAGCTCTAATCAACTTCTCTTTAAAAGCCTCCAACATAATGAAAGTGGTTATCCCTTCAAACAGCTGCTCCCAACCCACATTCCCCAGCTCCTGCTGAAATTTGCTATTGTTGTCCGTCCCCCAGTTTAGCACTCTTCCTTGAGGACCACTCTCATCTTTGTCCATGAGTATTCTAAAACTTATGGAATTGTGATCACTATTCCCAAATAATCCCTTACTGAAACTTCAACCACCTGGCTGGACTCATTTCCCAACTCCAGGTCCAGTATGGCCCCTTCCCGAGTTGGACTATTTACATACTGCTCTTGAAAACCCTCCTGAATGCTCCTTACAAATTCTGCTCCATCTAGACCTCTAACACTAATGAATCTCAGTCAATGTTGGGAAAATTAAAATCTCTTATCACCACCACCCTGTTGCTCCTACATCTTTCTGTGATCTCTCTACATATTTGTACTTCTATCTCATGTTCACTTCTATAATCCCAACATTGTTACCGCACCTTCCTATTTCTGAGCTCTGCCCATATTACCTCACTGCTCAAGTCCTCCATAGTGCCCTCCTTCAGCAAGCTGTGATATCCTCTTTGACCAGTAATGCAACTCCTCTACCCCTTTTGCCTCCCTCTCTATCCCACCTGAAGCATCTATATCCTTGGGCATTTCATTGTCAATCATGCCCTTCCCTCAACCAAGTCTCAATAATAGCAATAACGTCATACTCCCAGGTACTAATCCAAGCCCTAAGTTCATCTGCCTTACCTCCTATACTTCTTGCATGAAAAACAAAAGCACCTCAGACCATCAGTCCCTTTGCATTCATCCTCCACTTCCTGCCTACTCTTCCCCTTAGTCACACTCACTTCATTATCTCATTCCTTACAGACTTTAGTTACTACCTCCTTACTGTCCACTAACCTCCTCATTTGCATCCCCCTGCCACACTAGTTTAAACCCACCCTAACAGGGTTAGCAAAAGCACCCCAAGGGCATTGGTTTCAGTCTGGCCCAGGTGTAGAACACCCAATTTATATTAGTTCCACCTCTCCCAGAACCGGTCCCAAAATCTGAACTCCTTCCTCCTGCACAATTTCTCAGGCTTTGAGAGATGGTGCAGGATGGAGGGGTTTAGATTTTTGGGACATTGGGACCGGTTCTGGGGGGATGGGACTAATACAAAGAGGATGTTCTACACCTGATTATTCTAACATTTCTACTCTGAATAGTATGTTGCATTGGTAGCAATCCCGAGATTACTACTCTGAGGTCCTACTTTTTAACTTGGTTCCTAACTCCCTAAAATCTTCTTGTAGGACTTCATTCCATTTTTTACCAATGTCATCGGTGCCTACATGCACCATGACATCTGGCTGTCCACCCTCCCCCTTGAGAATTTTCTGCAGTTGATCCAAGGCATCCCTAACCAGAGCACATGGGAGGCAACATACCATTCAAGAGCCTCGTTTTCAACAACATAAATACCTATCTATTCCCCTTACAATTGAATCCCCTATAACTATAGCCCTTCCACTCTTTTTCCCACCCTTCTGAACAGCAGAGCCAGCCACAGTGCCATGAACTTGGCTACTGCTGCCTTCCCCTAGTGAGCCATCTCCCCCAAAAGTATCCAAAACGGTATACGTGTTTTGGAGGGAGATGACCGCAGGGGACACCTGCACTGCCTTCCTGCTCTTTCTCTGCCTTTTGGTCACCCATTCCTTTTCTCCCAAGTGAGTCCATCCCACATGGAGCAAGAGGAGCACAACACAGGTCTGAGATTTCCTGCTATTCTTATTCTTAAGGTTTATTTAAGTTGAGACTACAGTTACAAAAGAGGAAAGAGAAGTTTTTAACCAACCACATGATAAAATTTTTAACAAAGAACCGAAAAGCCTTACCTTATCAACACACCACAGAGTCCTTTGTTTTTGGTGAGAGGAGGAGGCTGGGTGGGAGATACTACACAGGTAGTGTCTCGGATTCAGCCGTTCCCTGAATATATCAGCTTTTTAATCGGTTTGTTTACCTTCCCGGCAGCCTCCCAGTCCTCGTTCCCTTCGGCCTCATTGCAATTAAAATGGAGGCCACAGACCCCCGAGGGAAGTTTTTTAAACGGTTTGTTTACTTTCCCAGGAGCTCCTGATTTTCGTTCTCTCCATCCTCGCTGCAACTAAAATGGAGGCAGCAGACACCGAAAGTAAGCTTTTTAAACGGTTTGTTTACCTGCCTGGCAGCTCCCGGTCCTTGTTCTATCTCCGCCCTCACTGCAACTAAAATGGAGGCCGCAGACACCCGAAGTAAGCTTTTCAAACGGCTTGTTTACCATCCCGGCAGCCTCCCAGTCCTCGTTCTCTCCACCCTTGCTGAAATTATAATGGAGACTACCCCATCTATTTCAATGCCAATTGCAGATTTACAAACCATTCCTCCTCTGCAGTCCTGCCACTTCCAATCATGAATGATAGTGGACAATTAAGCATCTCACTGGAGGAAGAGGCTCTGCATATATTCCCATCCTCAATGAAGGAAGAGCACAATGCATCAGTGCAAAAGATAAGGCTGAAGCCTTTATAGCAATCTTCAGCTGGAAGAGACAAGAGGATGATCCATCTCAGCTTCCTTCAGAGTCCCCAGCATGACAGTCTTCAACCAATTCAATTCACTCCTATGTGTTATCAGAAACAGTTGGAGGCACTGGATACTGCAAAGGCAATTGGGCTTGACAATCTTCCGGCAATAGGACTTAAGGCCTGTGCTCCAGAACCTGCTGCCCCCCTAGCCAAGCTCTTTCAGTACAGTTACAATGCTGGCATCTACAACGACAATGTAGAAAATTGTCCAGGTTTATCCTGTACACAAAAAAAAGGGACAAATCCAAACTGGCCAATTACTGTCCCATCAGTCTACTCTCCATGATCTGTAAAGTGATGGAAGGTGTTACCAACAATGCTGTTAAGCAGGACCTGCTCAGCAATAACCTGCTCAGTGATGCCCAGTGCCACTCACCTCCTGACTTCATTACAACCTTTCTTCAAACATGGACAAAAAAGCTGAATTCCAGAGATGAAGTGAGAGTGACAGCTCTTGACATCCGGATTGCATTTGACCAAAAGTGGAATCAAGGAGCCAGGGTGAAATTGGAATTGATGGGTATCAGAGAGTCATACCTGGCAATAGGAAGATAGTTGCGGTTGTTGGAGGTCAGTCATCCCAGCTCCAGGACATCTCTTCAAGAGTTCCTCAAGGTAGTATCCTAGGCCCAACCATCTTCCACTGCTTTATCTTCCCTCCATCATCAGGTCCAAACTGGACATTTTCACTGATGATTGCATAATGTCCAGAACAATTCGCAACTCCTCAAATGCTGAAATAGTCCATGTTCAAATACAACAATATCCAGGCTCGGCTGACAAGTAGCAAGTAACACTCATGTCACACAAATGCCAGGCAGTGACCATCTTCAATAAGAGACAATCTAACCATTGCCCTTTGACATTCAATGGTGTTACCATCACTGAATCCCCCACTATCAACACCCTGGGGGTTACAATAGATCAGAAATTCAACTGGACTTGCCACATAAATACAGTGGCCACAAGAGCAGGTCAGAGGCTAGGAATGCAGCAAAGGGTAACTCACCTCCTGACTCCCCAAATCCTGTCCAATATCTACAAGGCACAAATGAGGACCATGAAGGAGTACTCTCTCCTCATGTGGATGAATGCAGCTCCAGCAACACTCAAGAAGCTTGACACAATTCAGGACAAAACAGCCCACTTGATTGGCACAACATCCACAAGCATCCACTCCCTCCACCACCGACGCTCAGTAGCAGCAGTGTGTACTATCTACAAGATGCACTGGAGAAATTCACCCAAGATCCTCAGACAGCACCTTCCATATCCCATCTAGAAGTGCAAGGGCAGCAGACATATAGAAGCTTTAAGACAGCTCTCCCAACTTTGGCATTAGCGCCATTAAGGGAACTTTGCAGGGTTGACAGGGCTGTTTTGCCACTGTCCATTCCAGTGCCTAGGGCAATGCCAAGTGATGCATTCTGTTTTGTTTCTTTGATGAGACTTCATAGTGTTTGATACAAAGAATGGCTTGCCAGGCCATTTCAAAGATCGGTTGAGAGTCAATCACATTGCCGTGTGTCTGGAGTCACATGTAGACCAGACCAGACTAGTGCAAAGAAAAATGTGAGAGTATTGAAAGATGAAAACTAAAATGATTATCTAAAGAGGAAAAGAGAATGGATTCAACTAAACTGATAAAATAAGAAGGAGAGAATGAGATTCAGGAAGAACAGCATCATAAAAACATACATGATATTGATATTAAAGTGCTACTGGACTACGGTTAGCCATTCTTATTCTTAGATTTACTCTATGTCCCTGTCTTCAGCACATTGTCGGCTGGTGAGTTCCATAGATTCATGACCCTTTGAGAGAAGTAATTCCTCTCCATCTCAGTTTTAAATCTGCTACTAACAGGGGATTACTCAAAACAATGTGAATGGAAGACAGCTAGCTGTTAATGGAGATATCCCAGTACCTGCACACAAGAGAAAAAGAGATGTACACAAAGATTTTTTGATGCTTTCTCTTTGCAGACCGGCTGATTCTCTGCTGCGCTAGCCCCACGCAAGCCATGGTTATCTGGTCAGGAGCCAATCAAAACATTGTTGTTCAGATCCTATTGGCTCTATGGTGTCTGCTTTAGCTCTCACTGATATAGGTAAAAGCAACATTGTATTCAAGTAACAATGTAGGCAAAAGTGAGGACTGCAGATGCTGGAGATTAGAGTCAAGATTAGAGTGGTGCTGGAAAAGCACAGCTGGTCAGGCAGCATCCGAGGAGCAGGCGAATCGACGTTTTGGTCAGGAGCCCTTTCATTCTTGATGAAGGGCTTATGCCTGAAACATCGATTTTCCTGCTCCTCGGATGCTGCCTGACCTGCTGTGCTTTTCCAGCACCACCCAAATCCTGATCCTAAGTCACAATGTACTCCAGTAAAGATGAGTTTTGAAGCTACAGCCACTAAAGCCATAGCTTCCTCTTTTTAGACAACAGTCTGAAACTAAAGAAAGTAAAATTGTGTGATATTTACAGGTTGTAATGTAGAATTATGGTGGAAAAATGTTTTGAATATTTGTTGAAATGCAGTCACAACTGATGGTGCTCTTTGACAGCATATAAATCTCCCCTCAGCTCCCAAACATTTTACCATTTGCTATTAATTGTGATTCTTGCTTGGAAATCTTTATTCGTTTTTATTTTATTATGTTGCTGTCCAATTATTCTTGTTTGTTTTGTTTCATTATGATGGAGTTGAGAACAGACTGTTCATTTTGCAATGTGTCTTAATGACATCATGTTTTAAATGATCTGTTGGACAATTAGACTGGCACTTTTTTCATTGGAGAATCAGAGGTTGAGGGGTGACCTTATTGAGGTTTATAAAAACAGGAGTGATATAGAGAAGGTGAATAGCAAAGGTCTTTGCCCTAAGGTGGGGGTGTTCAGAAATGGGGGCCATATTTTTAAGGTGAGAGGAGAAAGATTTAAAAAGGACATGAGGGAGCTATATTTTTACACAGGAGACTGGTAAGAGTATGGACTGAACTGCCAGAGGATGATAGTGAATGCAGGAACGATTATAATATTTAAAAGACATTTGGATAAGTACATGAATAGGGAAGGTTTGGAGGGATATGGGCCAAAAC
This sequence comes from Chiloscyllium plagiosum, assembly GCF_037043375.1. Taxonomy (NCBI): domain Eukaryota; kingdom Metazoa; phylum Chordata; class Chondrichthyes; order Orectolobiformes; family Hemiscylliidae; genus Chiloscyllium; species Chiloscyllium plagiosum. The sequence continues at coordinate 14,399,668 of NW_028270145.1, read as the reverse complement.
CGCACAGGGTTTAGTTTAGTTTGGGAACGTGGTTGGCATGGACTAATTGGATCAAAGGGGATGTTTCCATGCTGTATGACTCTATAACTCTAAATATCCTTATTTCTATTCTAATAATACAGTCAGACTGATCTCATACAATGCAGATTAATTAGTTCATTAATGTAGTGGGAACGCAAACAACACCAGAAGGTGACTTCTCAAATCTCAATCCTCGTATCAGTATCATTGTAACAATTTCAGTGGTTAAGACTGATGCCTCACAATATCAAGGACTTAGGGGTCAATTCCAGTCTTGGGTGGAGCTCCTTGTGTCTGCTTGGGTTTCTGCTGAGTGTTCTGGTTCCCCCTTTTCTTGCATAGATGCAATCTCTGCAGATTCAGTAGAATGACCATGCTAAATTGTGCACTGTATCTAGGGGTTTGCAGCCTTGGTGGATTAGGCACAGGAAATGCAGAGTTATAAGGTAGGGGGGGCTGGATCTGGCTGTGATTCTGTTTGGATGATTGATGCAGAGTCAATGGGCTGAATGGCTTCTTTCCACACTATAAGTATTCTAATTTATTGGTGTAGGAAGGCACTGCAGAGGAAACCTGGGTACTGTCTAGTACTGTGCTTCCCAAACTTTATTCCCTCTGTGAGCCCATTTCAAGGTTTGAAGATTATTACAACCCGTCAGTGAGCATGGAGTGAAGGTGGAGAGAGAAGGGGTTGGAAGGAAAAGACCGAAGAGAACAGGGGCATGGTCAGCCATTGCTGCCTTGGAGTTTGGAACCCCAAAATGTTGTCCAATTATCGCATTTGGTGTCCTGATTTTCCACATTGGGGAGATCTGGTCTAAGCCTTAAGAGTAGATAAAATGTGGTGCTGGATAAAACACAGTAGGTCAAGCAGCATCTGAAGAGCAGGAGAATCGATGTTTTGGGCAGAACCTTCATCAGGACTGCTTGACCTGCTGTGCTTTATCTAGCAATACATTTTATCAACTCTTGACTTTCCAGCATCTGCAGTCCTCACTATCTCTAAGACTTAAGCACAACAGTAACTTCAGGACAGTGGAAAATCAAATGAAACAAATTTAATGGACAGCCTGTCAGGAAGTGTGGCATTTTATTTCTTTGAAGAAGTCCGCTCACTCAAGTCTACTGGAAATTGTTAATGAAAGATTAATATCTTCTACAGGTTCTGGGAATGTGTTCACAATGCACAAGATATGGCTACACCAACACAAGTAGGAGAATGAGCATCCTTAGAAGGCTGCCTTTGAGGGAGCTAGGAGGAAGTTTGGCATGTAGTACCATCTAGTCAGTGAACTAAGAAAGAAAATAGATATCAGTAAGAAGACTGATCATTTAGTATTAGATGGATGAATTTGAATGAGATAATTTGGTCTGAGTTATAACAGTTATATGGTATGTTGGCGAGAACTAACCTTCTGGCAGGGAAACAGTCAGTACTAGCTTAGCACTGAGTGTAAATTTATTTTATTCATGCAATTTAAATGAAGACCTTTCTTAAAGGTACAAATCAGATCCTACTGGCTCATACTGGCTCGTGGGCGGCACGGTGGCGCAGTGGTTAGCACTGCTGGCTCACAGCGCCAGAGACCCGGGTTCAATTCCCGACTCAGGCGACTGACTGTGTGGAGTTTGCACATTCTCCCCGTGTCTGCGTGGGTTTCCTCCGGGTGCTCCGGTTTCCTCCCACAGTCACAAAGATGTGCGGGTCAGGTGAATTGGCCATGCTAAATTGCCCGTAGTGTTAGGTTAAAGGGGTAAATGTAGGGGTATGGGTGGGTTGCGCTTCGGCGGGTCGGTGTGGACTTATTGGGCCGAAGGGCCTGTTTCCACACTGTAAGTAATCTAATCTAATCTAATCTAATCTAATACCTGAACAACTGTTCAGCAATCAGAGATGACAGAATTTAATGAGATAGTTTCTCAACTGCCCCTAACACTATTAGAATAAGTCTCCATTTATTTGTACAAAATATATATTGCTAAATCTTCTTCTGGTACAGAAAACTCAAACAAGAGCCGGGTCCAGGAACAATGGTTTGGCGGGTGGACTGCTGGGGTGAGAGGTGAAGATGGAATATTTTCCGTTGTCCTTTATTCTGCACCAAGGTATTATGTGGGAGCATAACAGAGGAAAAATGGCCCTATCACATCAACTATTACATAAATATCATTTTGCCTCAGTGTAAATCCTACTTATCACATTTCAGTCAAAAAGCACATGTCAGACTGTAGGTACTAACGACACTGTTATAGCGACTACGTATGTTATGGCACATCATCAGAATGTAAGTAGAGTATTAAGAGCATTGAGCATGAATTCCTAATACTTGAGGGCATATAGCTCCAATTCCACCTTTACTAGGATTACTTGAAGCAGGATGCACTGCTAGAAACATGCTCCTTTTGTGGTGACATATTTACTTAATACCAGCTCAGACATTTGGGTACCAGAGACATGTAGGTTTTGTAACTAACAGCTACTGTATTAAACATCATTGGCATGATTGAAATAACTCACCGAAGATTGGTATCCTATCACCTAGTCACCTTTATTCACACATGCATAGTATATAACACTGACCCAACTAGCGCAGAGCCAACTTCTAGAGTGAACAGAACCCTGGTCACTCCTGTTTGTATCTGTCCCTGATTGGACCAGATTAACAGTCCCGATCAAGGAACTCATATTCTATGAGGTCCACCTAGCTGACCTCATTACAATCACTATAATGATATTGATACTCACTTTTCTTATGTTATAGGAAGTAACATAAATATTCTCGCATCAGGTAAAATACCCTGTTGGAGGTGAACTCATGTCACTAGCGACTTCAAATAAGCCGATCCCTTTCTGTTCATTTCAGCTGACATCTCATCCATCTGGCTGCTTTGCAACTAAGGGACCATATGATTAAACCACTGCACTAACAAGCTCAATAGTAAATCAGGAGGAAAAAACAGATTACACACTATCTGTGCTGTCATTTGTCTGCTGCTTTTGCCCATTGAAGTAGGGTCAATCCAGGTCAATCACTGTAAAACGTCCTTTGTTCAAGAAATGCTCAGCACAATAGAATGGCATTGGCAACTCCTGATAGGACATTGAGCAACAATCGGGTTGTTGTGTTCTTGTTTGCCATATATCAGGGTCAAAATGTTCATTTTCCACTCCCAAGGATTCAACAATATTAGCAAAACAAGAAATCATGTGTTTTAGAAATAATAAAGTACAGAAAATGAAAGAAATGCTCAGGATGTCAGGAAACATCAGTAACGAGAGAAAGAAAGCTAATAAACAGAATTTTACCAGACCCAGGGGGGGGAAGAAAAGAGGTGAGCAGGGGACTTAGCAGTTAAATTTAGAGTGTTTTTTTTCTGAGATTCCCCTACATCGCAATGGCCTTGGACGTTTGACAATGATGGTGACATTTCTGTCGAGAGGGCCCAGAAAGATTGTGTGAAATGGAAGTGGGTGGCCCAGCTGTTCATACCAGGGCAGATGGTGAAAAAGGTGGCGAGGTGTTCTGACTAAGTGAGAAGGTAGTGTAAAGGCCATGGAGGGTTTGTAATGACGTGGAGATTGGGTGGGTGAGAATAAACAGGAGTGGGGTGGGGGGGAGGAATTGGTGGCAATGGTAAGAGGGGTGGAGCATTGGCCTGGCTGGGAGGTGGTTGAAGGTCAAAATGACATGATGCCAGTTGCATGCCAACAGGGCAGAAAATATGGCCGCCAGCTGCGTGTTGTCCCTGTCCTTGTGAGTCAACTGATACATCTCCTCATAATCTCCATGGGAGAGGAGAACCAAAGCACAAAGTAAAAGTCACAGAATTAAGGTCGGAATCGCATTTCCCACCATCCCGATGCCCCTGGAGGAGGTGGTTCCTGAGTTGATAGTGCAAGTTGGTGGCTGTTCCAACATGGATGGTGAGGCCAGAGCAGAACTGGAAGAGAATGAGTATCCTCATGACTAAGCACAAGGGAGCCTCAGACAAGAACATCGGTCTGAACACCAGCTGATCCTGAAAGCATGTGTATGGAGAGTTACAAAACACTGGTTGTTCTGTCTCCCTCTGACATGGAGAGGGCCTCAGAAGGCACATTATATACAAGCTCCAGCACTGCAGATGCAGTGGATATCCTCTTGTGATTAAATTCAAGGTCACAACCAGGCTCCTGTCCAACTGTGGGAGGCGTGACAGCCAAAGGAAATGATGCTCAGTGGATTGCGGGAGGCCAGCTCCTTGTTAAGCCCCAGGCTAATGATGTTCTTTTGGATTATTAAGTGTAGGAGGACAATAGTGGAAGGTAATATGTTAAACATAGTAATATTACTTTATAGAACATGGAACACAGAACAGCACAGCACAGGAACTGTCCCTTTGGCCGACCATGTCAGTGCTGACAATAACACCATCCCAACTAATCCTATCTACCTGCACATTGTCCATGTCATTCTACCTCCAGCCTATTCATACGTCTGTCTAAAAATGTCTTAAACTTTGCTCTCATATCTGCGACTACCACCTCCCATGGCAGTGTATTCCACTTTGTGTTAAATTCTTGCCTCGCACATCTTTAAATTGTTCCCCTCTCGCCTTAAACCAATGTCCCTTTGTATTTGATATTTCCACCCTGGCAAAAAGAGTCCAACAATCCAACCTCTCATAATTTCATATAATTCTATCAGGTTGCCCCTCAGTCTCTCTACTGTTTGAAGCCTCGAGTGGAGCTTATGAGCTGCTTAACTTAAGATTTCTAACACTTTTGCCTTTTGATTAGAAAAGGAAAGTCTTTATCAAAAATACCGGAGCAAAAGGTTATCAAGTTCTTTCCAATTAGAAGGCTGGAATAACCATAGTATTCAGCCCTCCAACAGACTTAGGAGAAACGAAAATTTGTAAGTTGTTATCACTCTTGCTTTCAGGCATCAATTTCCATGGCCATTGTCATGCAACAGCACACTAAAGCACTTTAAATAAAACCTCCGGCCTTCAGCACTCAACTTTCCCAGAATTTATGAGCTGGAGGCTGACCTACAGCCAGAGTGGGAGCAAAGTAACCTGGATTCTTGGTGCCAGGAGATGGTCACAAATTTTCGGGGAAGGTGTTTCTGATATGATCAGTGGTCAGGGACAGGAGGGTATGACTGCCACAGAGAGACTCAAAGGGTGGACAGATGGATGACTGATTACCAAGGGGAGGAAAGATTATCAGGGTATGCAGCAAAGAAAAGTTGGGTTTAAAAATCAGATCAACCACGATCTTATTGAATGGTGGAGCAGGGCTCAAATGTTCCTTGTGTACAATTTTGCCCATGGTTGCAATGAAAGCCCGATTCCCAGAGGCTATTTCTTTTAGGGAAATTACAGCAGGCGTAGAAATGGAAATGTTCACTCAACTTCCTATTCATTATAGAATCCCTACAGTGCAGGTAAAGGCCATTCAACCCACCACATCTGCACCAACCCTCCAAGCAGCATTCCCCCCCATACCCAGCCCCTGACTCACATTTACCCTGGCTAATCCACCTAGCCTGCATATGCCTGGACACTACAGGCTAATTACGCATGGCCAACCCATCTAACCTTCACATCTTTAGATTGAGGAAGGAATCTAGAGAACCCAGAGGCAACCCATACAAACAGCCACCCAAGGCTAGAATTGAACCCAGGTCCCTAGTGCATGAGGTAGCAGTGCTAACCACTATACCAACCAACTTGATGACCAGCAATTCCTCAAATGAATGGGTTTTGTCCACTTGAGTTGATTGATCACCATGGGATTATAATTCAATTTTAAAAAGGTACCGAGCAATGCTTGGAAACTGGTATTCAAATCTATGTAATAATATTAGGTTATTTGTGGTAATATTAAGTAATATGCAGCAATACTAGTTTTTATGCAGTAAAATCAGTTTACCTGTGGTAAAACTAGATTATTAAATTAGATTACTTACAGTATGGAAACAGGCCCTTCGGCCCAACAAGTCCACACTGACCCGCCGAAGCGCAACCCACCCATACCCCTACATTTACCCCTTCTTACCTAACACTACGGGCAATTTAGCATGGCCAATTCACCTGACCTGCACATCTTTTGGACTGTGGGAGGAAACCGGAGCACCCGGAGGAAACCCACACAGACACAGGGAGAATGTGCAAACTCCACACAGTCAGTCGCCTGAGTCGGGAATTGAACCCGGGTCACTGGCGCTGTGTGGCAGCAGTGCTAACCACTGTGCCACCGTGCCGCCCAAAATTATAATATTATAATTTGTAATAATATTATACCATATGCAGTCATATGAGATTAAACATAACCTCATATGAGTAAGTTATAAGTAGTAATATTCGTTTTTATGTGGTAATATCAGGTTTTCTATAATAATATTCAGTGATATGAGGAATAAAAATCTTGGTTAACTTGAATCCTACAGATTCAAGACTTGTCTCCATTCAGCCATAACAGGGTGGCATGATAGCACCAGAGACCTGGGTTCGATTCCAGGCTTGGGTGACTGTCTGTGTGGAGTTTGCACATTCTCCTGAGTCTGGATGGGTTTCCTCCAGGTGCTCCGGTTTCCTCCCATAATCCAAAGATGTGCAGGTTAGGTGAATTAGCCATGCTAAATTGCCCATGGTGTTGAGGGATGTGTAGGTTAGGTGCATTAGTCAGGGGAAATGTAGAATAATAGGTTAGTTAATGGGTCTGGGTGGGATACTCTTCGGAAGGTCAATGTGGACTTGGCGCGCTGAAGGGCGTGGTTGACAAGATTCTCAGAGGGATGGAGAGAGGTCTGTTGTGAGGGACAATGTCCATGACTAATTCACGCATGTGGCCAGTCCTGAAAGTGGACAGAACATATCCATTTGTATGGATTTGAATGAAGTAATCACACGGGTACATATCATTGTTACAAGCCCTAACATAATTTTTAACGACACCTATAACCACCAGCTTCACAAGAGCAAGTATTTTAGTGCCGAGAGTACATTTAACTACCATAATTATTTTCATAGCTTTCCAAGGCAAATGATAACATTTGCCGTTGTTACCCACCAGTAATGTTATGAAGTCAGCTGACTGGAGTATCCATCAAGAGCATTTGAATGCAGAGCCTTACTCAAAATGACTCAATTCATGTTCAATACCTCACTTAAGGATTCATAGAGTAGGAACATTACATGCATGTAAAGCAGGTAATAAGAGAGGCAAATGGAATTTTGACATTTATTGTGAAAGGAATAGCATATAAAAGTAGCAAAGTATTGCAGCAACTGGACAATTAGTGAGCATTGTAGGTATTGCATACAGTTTTGGTCTCATTACTTAAGGAGGGATACCACTGTATTGGATAGCTCGGGGAGATTCACTAGACTGATTCCAGAGTTGAGGGATTTATCTTATGGAGATTAAGCAATTTAGGCCTATATTCTCTACAGTTTAGAAGAATGGGAGAATGCCTAATTAACCTATATAAGATGCTAAAGAGGATTGACAAAGTAGAGGTAGAGAGGATATTTCATCATGTGAGGCAATCTAGAACAAGAGATCATAGTGTTAAGATAGAGGATAAAACACAGATGAGGGCAAATTACTTCTCTCAAAGCTTCATATATCTACGGGTGGATGCTGAGACTTTGAGTAAGTTTAAGGTGGAGATAAACAGATTTTTAATTAGTAATGGGTTGAAGAATTATGGAGAGTGGACAGGAAAGTGGAGTTGAGGCAGAGATGAGATCGGCCATTTCTGTGCTTAATAAAACAGCTCTCACCAAAAATAGCACCTGCTGGAGGTACATTTCAGGCTGTAGATGCAATGATTTAGTTTCCTTTGTTTTCCTTCTGCATCTGCTGCCTCTTTGGGAAAACATTTCTCCCTGAGAGGTATCATACTGCAGAAATGCAACTTTATGGTGATAAATCTGCACTCCCATGAATATGTGGCCAAAAGAGCTAAAAAAGACTTTTAAGATTACTTCTCCAGCTGTGGGATAATCCGTTCTAACATATGTAGTGTCCAGCCACTCATTAAAACCCCTTGCAACTAACCTCACTTTAACACTAAAAACCTCATCTGCAAGGGCTTTTGTCAGTATTTATCTTTAAAAGTTGGCTGTCTCTTATTAGAATTGCTTTGGAATAATCTTCAAATTTTCTCCATCAGTTCAACTTATTAGTTTGCTCTCAGGTTTATTGGCAATTATTGAAACCTGAAAGCCACAAAACTTGTACTTCTAGCTCTAAGACTACTCTGTGACCTTTCGTTGACTAATCAGTTAAACAGTGGCCTCATTTCCACATCTGGATTGCTATGTGAGATTGCCTTCTTGCACAGTTGGAGGGGATTTCCTTTAATGCGTGGTAATTTGTTGATGTTAGGATCAATTCTAAGCATATACAGTGCTTATGCTCCATTCATTAACCCATGCTATCAGACTAACTCATCTCTTGGTCTTGATCCTGAACAATCAATCAATATTTAAACTTTCCAGTATCTTCTTCTGCACTTCCCACAATTGTTGTATCCTTCTTTCATTAAACATGCAACCCCACCCCCACCCCTCCCCACCCCCGACCATGGAATATTTGTCACCAAAGTACTCACTCTGGGCAATGCTCTGTGGGTGTGATGGTTCCACGACCTTGCACCCCAAATGTTCACATCTTTCTACGAGAAGCATTCTGAGGAACCAAATGTGGTAGATCAATAGTTGGATTATTGTAATATGAGTCATTCTGATATTCAGGGTAGAGCTGTATTATTCCCCTGCTGCATTCCACATTGCCGTGCAATTTTATTTACCTCAATGGTTCATCCAATTTCATTTGAAATCATTAATCAGCTTTTCTTTCAACATGCCTCATGGGTATTGGGTTCCATCTCACTCCTGTACACTCCATAAAAAGGCTCTTCTCCAGTCCGCCACACACCCGTTCCATCACTTCACTCCCCACCATTCCCCATCTCTTGTCCAAAACCTTCAATCTGTGTTCTGCACTCATTGCACATTTGGCTAATGGGATCAGCTCCTCCATCTTAGTCCTATAGTTCAAAACATTCTTCATTCTGGGAACCATTCTTGTAAATCTCCTCTGAAAATTCTCAAGAATCCTTCCAACCAGAACTGGATGCAATATTGTGGCAGAAACAGAGCATAAGTCTTTTACTTTGTACTTGATCCCTACTTGAAGCACAAAGTCCCATACGGTTGACTAATTATTCTCTCAAAGAGAGCTTTCACATCTCGCAAGGTTTGTGAACAGAGGCAGGAAGCAGGTACAATAAAAATGCTGGTGCCAGCCAGTCTGTCAGTTTTCTATTTCCATTCCCACTCCAAGCAAGCTTCACCAAGGTGAAGGATTGGCAGGCCCCAAGAAGCCACCCTACAGACAATTCTTCTCAAATCATTAATCATCTCCGTTTCATATGATTTCTTGTCACCCTGTCTTGCCCCACCTCATAAACACTGAGATCAGCCCCTCCTCCACTCTCATGGACACTGTTAACAATTCCACTCACCCCACACGTATACAGGAATAAGCGCCTCTCTCTACACACACACACACACACACACACACAAACAGACTAGTCCCATGCATGGTGATGTCTGCGCCTACTTTGAGGGATTTTCCTTTTTAAGCTGCATGGAATCTTTGCTTTTACATCCAATGGCATTACATCAGCTTATTCAGATTTACTTATTTGGTATATAGTGTAAAATGTTTTTGAAAGCACATTACATGGTGTACTGTTGCTTCAATTAATTACACTTCGCATTATTTGTTTGAAGAATTATTTGAAAATTCCTACGCACAATCAAACTGGTCTTCTTTTAAAATCAAAAATGGAAAATAGCTGGGAAAACTCAGCAGGTGGCATCGTGGCTCAGTGGTTAGCACTACTGCCTCACAACATCAAGAAGCTGGGTTTGATTCCAGCCTTGGAGGACTGTCTGTGTGGTGTTTGCACATTCTTGCCATGTCTGTGTGGGTTTTCTGTGTGGGTTTCCTGTGGTTTCCTCCCACAATCCAAAGATGTGCAGGTTAGATAAATTGCCCATGATGTTCAGTTATGTGTAGGTTAGGTACAATAGGCAGGGGTAAATGTAGGAGAATGGGTCTGGAGGTCTATCCTTGGAGGTTGGTGTGGACTTATTGGGCCGAATAGCCTGTTTCCATATTGTAGGGATTCTATGAAAGTTCAGCAGGTCTGGCAGCATCTGCAGAGAAAAATCAGAGTTAACGTTTTGTGTCCAGTGGCCCTTCCTCAGAACACATGGTAGCAGGGAAAATGTCATTTAATGTCATTCTTCATTCAAGATATTCAGACAATCGCATTGGAGGACTTGCTGTCATGTTTCAGTGAAAAACACCAACTGAATCCTCAAGTCAACACATGAGCTTCTGTAGCTTGTGTTTGTAATCAGTTAGAAATACAATGTGCAAAAGTTTCAAGTACCTCAGGTCATATAAAATGTCATATTGTATTCAGACATGCAATTGTGAAGGCAATTTTGATTGTAGACATGTGTTCCTTTCGACCAAGATGATAAATTGCTATTATGCAATATAATGCAAGGAGAGAATTGGACATGCTTTACTGAATATATGGTTACTGTTAAACAGAAAAACTCCACCAGCCAGAGGGATATAGTCCAGGGCCAATAAATGTGTTGCAAACAGAATTGCTCATTTTTATAGAACACTAACAAAGTTTGCCTCTTTGAAAGATAGATGAAAACCAGATATGTCCAGAAGCATTGATGATCCCCAAGCTTGGGTTATAAAAATTGAACTGTTTTGCGATTCTGAAAGGGGATGTGTTAGAGAACAAAGTGCTGCTGTGTGGTTAGATTTTAGTGATGTGTGGACACAGGGAGAAAAGAGAGCAAGCCATAGAGGTGATGATGGAAGACATGAGGTAGATACAGGGAACTGCCTTCCAGAAACTGTGCCACAGGAGTCCAAGGCAAGTTGCCCAATAAGAATAACAAGTAGCTAACTGTGTGAATTCCATCAGGAATATACTATACACCAAACAGAAAATTTCTAAAGCTGCTTAATTATCTTGTCAGTCAAGGTAAGAAATCAAACTGTCATTTTATTTATTCAGTACATCAATAACTTAGAACAGTTAGAATTATTTCATCTTGCACTGTTTTCAATATCTTCCAATATTTTTCATGTAGCCTTCTCAAGTCTATTCAGCACCACCATCCTACCATTACTTTCCTGGAAGTATGACCTCAGTTGTAAACATGCATGTCCTCAGTCCGCAATGATCATCTTATCTAAGGTGGTACATATATGGGTCATATCTCCTACTGTGTCCACATCGTCAAGAGAGTTTCAATCACTTCTTCTAGAATGCTTAAAGTAGAGGACAACTGAGAGAAATTATACACTCACAAGCCTTCTCAGCCTTTGTACACCAATCTGGTATGAGAAGTAGGGCCTGGAAAAACAAGGCAGAAAAAGTAACAATTAATATTTCAAGTTGGATATGAATTACCTGAAAATTGGATCTAATCAAGTCCATTTGCCTCATTACAACACTCAATAGTCTGAGCAGTCTAGCTCACTATGTTGCATGAGCTGACGCTCACAATGAGACTGGCTACCAATATTCTCTTCAAGTATAAGTACAGGGCCTGCTTGGTCTGGTGTGGTCATATGCAAGCCACTTGTCCAACTAGAAGCATCTCCAACAAGATGTAGATTATTGCATATTAGCAACTAGTTACACATTACAATGACATTATAGAAACAATTACAGAGACTTTCAGGAGGGTGAGTTGTTAGGTCTCACAGTCCCATGATGCAAAGCTGTTCTGCCCTCAAATCCTAATGACATCATCATCATTGCTTGTGCTTATGGCTTGCTCTGTACTAACTCTTCACACCCTTTCAAACTCACACACAGTGCATGACCTCAACAGCCAGGGTGAGAAATAAAAACATGTTTCTTGCTAACTCTAATTGCAGGGATAGGGTTTTTTCTTGGAGGGGGTGGGGGGTGGGGAAGTGGGATTTTCTTTCAAATAGTTCTTACAAGAGTTAGAATGGATCTTCTAGCTTTTAGTCACTACAGTTGTTAGATGGATATTTCACAATGGCAAAAGACAACATTAAGCAGCTTTTATGGCTAATTTGCCCCACATTTCTGAAACGTGAAATATGCATTTCCAGTCTCAGATGAATATGTTTTTACCTGCACGATGAACTTAACCCACCCGGTGCTATTTAAAGAGCCACACCCACCCACCCTGCAGTTTAGGTGCTTTGGATTAAGAATGAATTTGATTAATATTTCTGCTTCGAAAGGTTTGTGGAAGTACTCGAGAGATCAGTTGTTGAATTTGCCAAGGAGTGCTACAGAGAGGGTAAAGGATTTGGCTTTCCACACAAATCAAGCAACATGTACAGACAGGGACTGTATTGCTGGGTCTGTAACCTCAAAGGCAAATGGAGCAGAGGCTGTAGACAGGGTAAGCTCTATGTGGAGGATGATCAGGAGGGTGAGTTGTTAGGTCTCACAGTCCCATGATGCAAAGCTGTTCTGCCCTCAAATCCTAATGACATCATCACCACTGTCCAGCAGAAATCATTGTTCCTCCCTTTACCACAGGCAGAAACATCCAGAAGTCAATTCAGGAAGAGGAGGAGGAAGAGGAAGAAAATAAGAAAAAAGAGAGGAGATATCAGGAAAACCTTCAGTGAAGGCAAGCTTTTAATGAGAGCTTTTTCAGATTCCAGTCCCTTAACAGATCATCCCTTTAGCAACCTGATTTCAAAATCCATACCATTCCAATCATTTGCAATGTCTCACTTCTGCATTTCTTTTTGGTCAAAATCCCTTGAATAAAAACCACTAACAAAACCGGTGGCACAGTGGTTAGCACTGCTGCCTCACAGCGCCAGAGACCCGGGTTCAATTCCCACCTCAGGCGACTAACTGTGTGGAGTTTGCACGTTCTCCCGGTGTCTGCGTGGGTTTCCTCTGGGTGCTCCGGTTTCCTCCCACAGTCCAAAGATGTGCAGGTCAGGTAAATTGGCCATGCTAAATTGCCCGTAGTGTTAGGTAAGGGGTGAATGTATGGGTGGGTGGCGGGCGGTGTGGACTTGTTGGCCCGAATGGCCTGTTTCCACACTGTAAGTAGTCTTAAAAAAAAGCCTTTTCATCATCCCATTGCCTAACAACACGTCCACTTAGTGCTTGTGTAATGTGTATTTGACCAACTGTTCTTCCAAATTGCAGTCCAATTTGCTGCAGGATGACTGCCAACTTGCAATGGAAGAGACTACAGGTTTCCTTGCAGGAAGATGGCAAACAACTCTGAGCCTTGAGGACTCTTCCTTGAAGGAGAGCATGGGCTACAATTTCTCTGAAAGGACCAATGCCACATTGAAACTGAATTTCCCCTGTTCACTGATAGTGGCAAAGTGTGGTCATCAAATCCTAAAATACACCAGGAACAATTCAATCATGGGGGTGTCCAGTCAGGGAAAAATCACTTCCATAAGCAACATGGACAAAATCAGTGAGGAGCTGTTCCTGCAATCAGAGGCTGAGTCTCTCTTACATTTACAGCCAACAATGTTATAAAAAAGCACTGTTCCAATTAGATAATCTTAAACTGAACACTTTTATTCAATAAAGTTTTGAAATTATGTGTAATCATGTCTCAGATCAAATTGCTGGAAGTGCAGTGACTGTGTTAGAGTCAAACATGAGACTATTTAGCTGTAACCTCAACAGAATATATATTAAGGGTGTTTTTTTTTAACCCTGTGTATAGATGTGCATGTCAGTCTTTTCTTAAAAAAACACATTTGTTGCTAACCTATGCCTGTGATCTCTAGATACTGTGTGGTCTCAGAAATCAAGGCATTCTTGTGTGTAGTGGCTTTAAACTTAATTGAGTAGTGAAGATTATTGAGAATGTTGATGATTTTGATTTTCAAATTCTGTTCCCCTCTGAATCCAATTGTTACTATGTGACTGCGTTAAAGGAGTTAGTGGAATGAAAACCAAAAGACCATTGCCCAAAACTCAAAAAATAGCCATCCAGAAAATTGCAAACCATCAAGAAAATTGTCCTCAAAACAAAAGTTGACTCTTGGTTGTCTACCACATTTCTCAATGTACATGTTCTTCAGCGTTCTTTTGCAAGCTGCAAATGCTGCTAATCTGAAGTATTCACTGGAATTCCTGCAGCAGAACTCCTGCAACCTTGCTTTCAGCCCAACTGGGTTATGGATTGCCCTCCTTCCCTGTGCAGTCCACTCATTGCCCATGACATGTTGGATGAAGATCCTGATTCCATGCTATCTTCTAAAGTTCATGCAATGCTAGTAGCTGAACTCTTGGTGATGAGTGCTCAGTCAACTGCTCCTTTGGCATTGTTTTTACTCCTGCCTCTCAGACTGGGTAGGTGGTACATTTTCTGAAAGCAGAAACCTAAAAGAAGCATGTTCAGATGGGACGAGAGGAGTTCGGAAATCAGCTTGATCCACATAAACACCTTATACTTCATGGCAGAAAGCAGGGTGAGGTTGGAATTCAGAAGGAACAGAGGCCGGAACATACCATCACCCTTTACATTGTCAGAAATGCTGGATGCAATTGATTGTACAGCGATCTCCATGATGCAGGCAGCTATTTTTGTGTAGAGGTCAGAAAATACAGATGTGCCTTGGCCTCTGCAATTGTGTTCAACCTTGCCCTGCAAGAGAGATAAAAGAATGTCAATAATTACATTTTATTATGTTTGGGTGAAGTCTCTGCAACAATTGAGCAGCTGGACTTACATATGAATCAACAAATTAAGCGCAGGAGTACCCCATTAAGCCCCTCAAGCCTATTCCATTATTCAATAAGAACATGGGTGATCAGATTTTGGCATTAGGCAAAAGTGTGGACTGCAGATGTTGGAAACCAAAGTCTAGATTAGAGTGGCACTGGAAAAGCACAGCCGGTCCAGCAGCATCCAAGGAGCAGGAAAATCGACGCCTTCATCAGGAATCATTTTGGCATCAACCTAACTTTCCTGTGTACTGACTTTACCCTTTAACTCCTTAGTCTGTCGGGAATCTATTTAACTCAGCAGCCACTGTTCCTGAGGGAAGAAAATTACACAACCCCACAATCCTCTGGAAGAATAAGATTCTTTTCAACCCTGTCCAAAACAAGAGACTGATTAAACTGTCTAATCTCTTCCACGAAATGATAATCCTCTCAGCTTCCATCCTGTCAATTCAGCTCAGGATCTGGTATGTTTCAGTAAAAACACTTCTCATTTGTCTAAATTTCAATGCACACAGACTCAGTTTGTCAAACGTCTCCTCATAAACTAATCCCCACATCTCTGAAATCAGTTGCACAGACTTTCTCTGAACTGTTTCTCATGTTTGTATCCTTTCTCAAGGAAGGAGACCAAAACTTTGCATAATGCTCGAAATGTGGTTTCACTAATAGCAGAGACAATTGTTGCAAAGTTTCCCTACTTAAATCTTACATTCCTCTTGTAATAAATGCCAACATCTCATTTGCCCCCCTAATCACTTATTGTACCTGCTTACTCACTTTTTGTGATTCATGTGCCTGGAGACTTTGATCCCTCTGTATTGCCGAGGTATGTGGAGGCTGTAGGTGGTGTGAGGTTTGTATCATTGGGATTGTATAAGGGGAAGATGGAGCATTCAAACATTAAGCTTGAGTCCTAACTGCTAGCAATTATTGATGGGTGAATGAGGCTTATTGTTGATGGAATTCAAAAACCGGTCATCCATTTTTTTACTTCTACCCTAATGGCGATGGGGGTTTGGGCTAAGTGGAGTAAAAGTGTTAAATGTTACGGTTAAATGTTAGTGATGAAAATAGGATGGTGTAAAATGACTAGGGGACAGGAGTAGAAAAAAAGAATAAAAGGAATGATATCTTTACTCTGGGTACAGGCATCTGAGAGGAGCCATGTCATTATGAAATCAGGTCCCATGGAACAAGAGGTAAAAACAATAACTGCAGATGCTGGAAACCAGATTCTGGATCAGTGGTGCTGGAAGAGCACAGCAATTCAGGCAGCATCCAAATGCTGCCTGAATTGCTGTGCTCTTCCAGCACCACTGATCCAGAATCCCATGGAACAAGAGCCTGGCTCTGTAAGGCTCCAAGATATCATCTTTCATCAACCTCTGCATCGTGTTATGTTCAGTAATGCTTCTTGCTGTTTGCTCATAAGAGCAAAGGTTTCATTTTACAAGAGGCATTCTGCCTTGCCATCCCTCACGTGCTTCCTCATGTTGCCCGCTATCTCTGAAGCCCCTAAGTGCCATATCTATGAACTTCAAAGGCCTCTCTTTTGGCTGTTACTCCATTTTCCCGCTTTTGCTTGAAACTAATTGTAGAGCAGACAGTCTGCAGCATTGACCCACTAATCAGTGCAGTTCCCCTTAAAGACAGGCAGCTCTCCTTTAAGAGCTGCAGACTATCTGGGACACATGCTAGTTCCACATGCTGAGAGGTCATTTGTTTGAGACTAAGCCAGCCAGCACTGCGAGCTATGCTCAGCTGAATGTTGCAACTATGCAAATGAGAAGGCAGCAATACTCTTTCACCCCAAAATCGGAGAAATCCATATGTTTTACCCTAAAAGTCTCTTTCTACCTGATTTTAATCAATTTGTTCTAATACCCAATTAAGGAATTATAAATTCCCTGTTTCTTCAGAAAAGCTTTTACAGTATCTATGATTTTAATTCACTATAATACATTCCTTTAAGCATCTGTTACCAATTATGATTCATGCTGTTAAAAAGCACAGCATTCCAGTTAGTTTGAACTTTTTGACAGACCCAAATGCCATCCAGGTTTCAAACACTGACTAAATAGGATTAGTCTTGTCAATTCCTCAAAGTGGAAAGTCACAGTCATGAGATGAGGATAGTATGATAGCTTTAGAAGGGATCTCTTTGAGTTATCAATCAGGCCAAACTGAGATTTTCACAATAAAAAAACTCAGCTGTAGCTTGCAAAACAGGAACTTAGTTATGCTAGGGGGTAAAATACTTTATATTCTACTTATTGAAGCAATTTCCTTGAATTTATTGAAAAGGTGTTTACACTCCAGCTGCCATTCCCAGGATAAAGCTCGTTGTCCAAAGGAAAAATACCCCAAAGTCCATAAGACTCAGGATTAATCTCACAAAATCCCTTCAATAAGTTTCTAGCCAGTTGCCCTGTGATGTGTATCATCTGTCATGTACAGTCTTGTCCTATTTATTTGTGTTAGATTGTGTTTATTCCTCAAATTAGATCTAGATTTATTTAGATTTATTTATTTATTTACTGTCACGTATATCTTGTTCCAAACCACAGTGCATAGTGTTGTACAGTGTGTCCACTCTCTGATGCCATCTTGAAACACCAAAAACTAAACCAAAATGTCAGCAGTGCCATCGAGGACAAAAGCCTGTATAAGACTCTGGATAACTGACCATTGAAGCATTGCGTCCAGTCATGGTCAGCACAGTTCAAGGATGATGTGAGCCTCCTTAACTGATTGCAGAGGACATTTACCAGAATGGTTCCCAGGTTGAGGAATTTTGGCGACAATATTAGTTTGGAGGAGTTGGGATTTTACTCAAGAAAAACACAGAAATTGCTGGAGAAACTCACCAGATCTGGCCGCATCCATGGGAAGAACAGTTCTAATAAAGAGTCACCGGACTCGAAACATTATCTCTACTTTCTTCCCATACATGCTGCCAGACCTGGAGAGTTTCTGCATCAATTTTCATTTTTATTTCAGATCGCCAGCATGTGCAATTGTTTGTTTTATTCTGGAATTTTAGTCCTTGGAACAAAAGAGATTGAGGTGAGATTTGGGATACATGTATTAGTTAATGGCAGACATTAATAAGGCAAACAAGATAAAACTGTTCCCCTCAGTGGGATGGTATAAACAATAGAATATGGTGATTTCATATTTTGTTCAAGAGATACGGGCAAATATAAGGAAGAAGCATTTTACACAGAGAGTGGTAATGATCACAAATTTGATGTTCATGAAGGTGATGGAAGCTGCAAAAATCAATGAATTCAAGAGGAAATTAGACATACTTGAAGGATATAAACATGCAAGTCTATACGGATAAAACGGGAAAATGGGGCTGACTGGATTCAATTGCTCATCAGAGAGGTGGCAATCAATTCAATGGACCATATGGCTGCTTGTGCACCATGAATGTATTACACTACAATTAGACACCTCTTGCTGAGTCTTTCAGGAATACTTTAAAATTAGATGCAGAGATGGAAGTTGAGTTCAGAAAATAAGAAACAAGAATTGCTTGGCTATTTCATTAACCACAAAGTCAAAGGACTGTTGATGCTGGAAATCAGAAACAACAACAGAAACTGCTGGGAAAACTCAGCAGGTGTGGCAGCATTTGTGCAGAGAAAACAGAGTCTATGTTTCGAGTCCAGTGACCCTTCTTCAGAACTGGCAGTCCCTTCTCTATTTCACGGAGTTCAAATTCCAGCCTGTCACAGCCTCTACACTCAATGGTCTGTGTCTTCTGACACCCGAAACACATTAAAGAACAGAGTGATAAAACATCAGGAAACATATAAAAATGAACAGGATCAAATGATAGAATGTATTGGTGAATGTTAAAGTGTCAAACAAAGTATGTTTTTTTTTAATTTTTCTTAAAAATCAACTTTATGTTGCACATGTGGAGAGAGAGAAAAATCAAAGGTTAGCATGTGCAGTGGGCAATTATTGTTGTTTTCAGCAGCACTTTGTTTACAAAATAATTCTGTTGACTGCATGGCTCACTTCCTTGATATTCCACTCTCCTTTTGCTTTCACCATTGAATGTTACGAGATTTCAAATTAAAACACTTAAGGATGGAACTTTTATTGACATAAAATGGTACTTCCAAAAACACTTGCACAATACTTTTCAGACTTTAAAAACATGTATCAACATTCAAATGATCTTCCGTTCTGTCATGATCGAACAGTTTAGTGTTTACCTCAATAACTGATGTAATCTGAAATTTCCTCCTCAATGTGTGATTTGAATGGATGAATGATAAGGAGCCATTAATTAACATAGATTATTAATTGGGAGATCCTTTTCTGTCTTGAAATTCTTGTCTCCATTGAGATCTCTATTTGCATTTTAATGCATGAAGCATTCAGAATAAGGTAGATGAACTGACAACGCAAAGTGAGGTAAATGAACATGAAATGAAGTGTAGACTGATTAAGAGATGCCGGTGTTGATTCGTGTAACATCTGTTGTTGGAAATTATTGGAATCAATTATTACTGAAGTAACAGCAGAACATTTGGAAAATGATCATCTAATCTTGCAGAGTCAGCATGGCTTCATGCAAGTGAAAAAATGTCTGACAAAGCTATTCAAATTATTTGAGGCAGTCTCAGCGGGAGTGGATAGAGGGAGATCCGTAGATATGTTGTATTTGGACTTCCAGAAGGCATTCTGCAAGATACATCACAAAAGGTTAAGTCATAAGCTCAGAGCCCTTGGTGTTGGAAGTAGTAAATTGGCATGCATAGAGAATTGGCTCATGGGTAGGAAATAGCAAATGGGTATAGGTTGGCAATCTGTTACATGGATTAGTGCAGGCAACGCAACTGCTTATAATATATATTAATGGCTTGGAGGAAACAAGTGAATATGTTGTAGCCAAATTTGCAGAGAACATAAAGATAGATAGAAATGCAGCTTATGAGAGGGATACAAACAGTTTATAGAGAGATACTGTTAGGTTAAGTAAATGGTAAACAGAGTATGACATGGAAAAATGCAAAGTTGTTCATTTTGATAGGGTGAACAGAAAAACAGAAAAACTGCAGGAAGCTGCAATACAAAGGGACTTGTGCATGAAACACAAAATGCGAGTACACAAGTTCAGAGGGTAATCAAAGTGCTAGTGTGGTCACATCTGGTGCACTGTGTGCAGTTTTGATCCCCTGATTTAAGGAAAGATATTGTTTAATTGGAGACAGTCAAGGAAGGTTCACTACTCCCTGGTACACAGGGACTGTCTGATGAGTTTGTGGGAAGAGAGGGAAGTGATTGCTGGGCCCCTTGCTGAGATATTTGTATTATCGATAGTCACAGGTGAGATGCCGGAAGACTAGAGATTGGCTAACATGGTGCCATTATTTAAGAAAGGTGCAACTACCTGATGAAGAAGCAGCACTCTGCTTCCAAATAAGACTGTTGGACAATAACCTGGTGTTGTGTGATTTTTAACCTTGTCCACCACAATCCAACACTGGCTCCTCCACATCATGGTAAGGAAAAGCCAGGGAACTATAGACCAATGAGCCTGACATCGGTGATGTGCAACTTGTTGGAGGGAATCCTGAGAGACAGAATTGACATGTATTTGGAAAGGCATGGACTGATTAGGGATAGTCAGCATGGATTTGTGTGTGGGAAACCATGTTTCACTAACTTGATACAGTTTTTTGAAGAAGTAACAAAGAGATTTGATGATGGCAGAGCAATGGATGTGATCTATATGGATTTCAGTAAGGTGTTCGACAAGGCTTCTCACGGTGGATTGATTAGCAAGGTTAGCTGACATGGAGTGCAGGGAGAACTAGCCATTTGGATACAGAATTGGCTCAATGATAGAAGACAGGGTATTGATGGAGGGTTGCTTTTCAGACCGGAGGCTTGTGACAAGTGATGTGTTACAAGGATCAGTGCCATTACTTTTCATCATGTATATAAATGATTTGGATGTGAACATAGAAGGCATAGTTAGTAAGCTTGCAGGTGTCACCAAAATTAGAGGTGTAGTGGACAGTAAAGAAGGTTACCTCAGAGTACAACGGGATCGTGATCAAATGGGCCAAGAAGCTGAGGAGTGGCAGATGGAGTTTAATTTAGATAAATGTGAGGTGCTGCGTTTTGGAAAGGCAAATCAAGGAGGACTCATGCACTGAATGGTAAGGTCCTGTGAAGTGTTGCTGAACAACGAGACCTTGGAGTGCAGGTTCATAGTTCCTTGAAAGTGGAGTCGCACGTAGATAGGATAGTGAAGAAGGTGTTTAGAAA
This sequence comes from Chiloscyllium plagiosum, assembly GCF_037043375.1. Lineage (NCBI taxonomy): Eukaryota > Metazoa > Chordata > Chondrichthyes > Orectolobiformes > Hemiscylliidae > Chiloscyllium > Chiloscyllium plagiosum. Next base: position 14,378,537 of record NW_028270145.1, on the reverse strand, counting down.
GTTTGCCTTTATTGGTCAGAGCATTGAGTATGGAGTTGAGAGGTCATATTGCAGCTGCACAGGATGTTGATTTGGCCACTTTTGGAATACTGTGTGGAATTCTGGTCTTCCTCCAACAGGAAGGATGTTGTGAAACTTGGAAGGGTTCAGAGAAGATTGACAAAGATGTTGCCAGGGCTGGAAAGTTTGAGCTATAGGGAGAGGCTGAGTAGGATGGGGCTATCTTACCTGAAGCATTAGAGTCTGAGAGTTGACCATATAAAGGTTTATAAAATCATGAGGGGCATGTATAGGGTAAATAGACAAGGTCTTTTCCTCAGTATGGGAGTGTTCAAAACTACAGTACATAGGTTTACAGTGAGAGAGGAAAGATATAAAAGGGATCTAAGGGGTAACTGTTTCATGCAGAGGATGGTGCATGTATGGAATGAGCTGCCAGAAGAAGTAGTGAGGCTGGTACAATTACAACATTTAAAAGGCATTTGAATGGGTATATGAAGAGGAAGGGTTTCGAGGGATATGAGCCAAGTGCTGGTAAATGGGACTAGATTTATATAGGAAAACTGATCGGAATGAACAAGTTGGACTGAAACTTCTGTTTCTGTGCCGTATATCTCTATGACTCTTATCAGCAAGTGCTGAACAGGTTGCGACTCTACTCACTGGAGTTTAGCAGAATGAGAGGTGATCTCATGGTAACATATAGAATTCTTAAAGGGCTTGATATGGTAAATGCCAAGAGAATGTTTTCCCCTCACTAGAGATTGTAGGGCCAGAGGGTGTAGTCTCAGAATGAAGGGCAACAATTTAAAACTGAGATGAGGAGGAATTTCTTCTTTCAGAGGGTTGAGAGTCTTTGGAATTCTGTACCACAGAAAGCTGGAGGGCAAATTCTTTGTGATAGGTAGATTCTTGATCAGTAGAGGAATTAAGGGTTATGGGGAAAAGACAGGCAAGTGGATGTGAGGAATCTCAGATCAGTCATGTTCCTAATGAATAGTGGAGCAGACTTGAGGTGCCAAATAGCCTAATTCTGTCCCTATTTATAGAATCATAGAATCCCTACAGTGTGGAAACAGGCCCGTTGGCCCAACAAGTCCACACCGACCCTCCGAAGAGTAACCCACCCAGGTCCATCCCCTCCCCTTTTATTCTATATTTTTATGGGGTATTGTATTGTGGACCTCCCTTTGATTTTTAAACGTTATCACGGTTCTATTTTATCTAAAACGTTTCTAAATGTATCCTTGTATATGCAATACTGAACTTCCTTGGGATTCTTATCATATATCTGTAGGTCAATATTAATTTGCTTGTCAATTCTTGACTATTTTATGGTGTTTGTCATGGTATTTGTGATCTTGTTGCCTGATCCAGTCCATTGACTCAACTTGTAACTTTCGGGTGAATCATTTATATTGCCTTGGCTATCTCCCAGAATCTTTGAAATAACCTTTCCCTAAAACTATGAACTTAGTTACATAACTTCCTTTAATTAATCCTCGCTGTTATTGTTGGCTTTTAATTCAATTCCCATTAATTCAGTTGCCTTCTAAAGTATATTCTCCTCTTCCACTTTTTAAGTTGCTCATATAATTACCTTCCTACACTTATCCTAATGCTCATGATCTTTCATATATTAATTATTTGAGATTAAATAAGATTCTTTCTCATTCACTGCCTCTCTCTCTTCCACTCATCTGTACCTAAAGTTTTTTGGACCACATATAAATATATTTTCTTTTTGGGAGTGCAAGAGTTTTATAAAAGAAAGCTGTCAGAATTGAATTTTGTGCAATATTTATGTATACTTTGGAACATGATCTAAATATGTGATATGAGAGGTTATCCCAATATTATACACCTTGGCACAACCCCTTCTTTATTTGATAGCTGATCATATCTGAGCTGTTCTTTTCCAAGCTTCTTTATTATCTGTACCATCCTTCCAAACTTTGCTGAGCTCTCTATTTCCTTGTCATGTTTAAACTGTAACATTATTTCATTACATCTTTTCATTTTCTCCAGAATTTTACCTGTTGAGCATTCAGTTGTAAATTTCTTCCTAAAATCTTCAGGCTGCTAACAATGGAAGAGTGGTCTTAACCAGTTTATTCCTTCAGATTGTCTCGACATTTCTTCCTTGTTGTTTTGAACTGTGACCTGACCCCTCCTTCTTAACCTGGATTGCTGAAGTAAGAACAGAAAATTTAGTGGAAAATACCTCCATAGGAAATACTGGTGCATTATGCAACTTTGTAGCCACATGTCTGACAAAGCATTTGGTGGGAGGCTTCTCCTTACATCTTTCTCCAACTGGTAACTAACAATGTTGGAAAATTCAAAAACTGTCTATCAATTGACTTATTCCATATCGTGCCATGTATTTACGATCAGACAATGTTCTATGCAAATGTTCAATATTGTGAATTACTGTTCCATTCCCTCCACTCAGGTTAGTAGGGCTGCTTTATGATTTGACTCCTGATGACTAGTTTGGCTGAGTTGCAGATTGCAGCATCTGAGATTCAAATACAAGAAGGACAAGGGGGGAGAATGAGCACATCTTCCATATGTATATGATAAGTTGGACAGCATTCTGCCTTGTCAGGTTGTGCCTTACACATCCAATAGAAATTAACTGAAATGGAAGCGAGTATAATTTGGGTTGTCACCTTTAAGAACTGTACATCTAGTAGCTGTAAAGATGATCTTCATAAGGTAACTATCAGCCTAACTCTTTGGCACATGCTCAGCTCAACAGATGACATATTTCATTATGGTTTGGAACTGATCATTCCTTAGCTTCCCTGACTCATTTTTCTCTTTCCCCTTCAGGAAAACAAATCAAGAATTGCTTCACTCTTTTTTTTTGTTTTTTGGAAAGTTGTTTTAAATCTAAGGCATGATGGTCAGTTCAAAGGAATATGTAACAATATATTTTGTGACAACAACACATTAGAACCTCAAATATTTATGGACGCTTTATTTCCAATTTCAAAATGTGCTTGTTTTCGAAAGAGGATGGATACAAAAAGAAAACTGTAAATGTAAATCCACTGATTGTTCCGCAAAATCCTATGTGACGCCCAGAGGAGGTCACACCTGTAGAACATCAGGAAAACCTCAAACAAGGAGAGAGTTAACAAGAAGAGATATCAAGGAGGTTGACTATTCTCCCTGTCAGCCAAAAGCCACCTCTTGTAGACCTGTCTGTTTTACGCTCCAGGAATATACAAAAAAGGGCTTAAAGATTTGCTGCAACACTAGTCTGTGGGGTGTATTAATTACCACTCACACTTGTATGTGGATCAGAATGCTGTGAGAGCTGAGCTTTAACACCCCTGCTCTGCAGTAAACTATAGGGGAATACTCCCTCATTCTGAATGTTGGAAATCAGTCACTGCCAGAAGGAATCTAAGCAATAGAATTCACACCATCGTGCAAAGCTCAAGGGTCTCGAAATCAATTTCTCAACCTCAACAATAATGCTACCAGTGCTCTCTAATAACAGCTGCAACATCAGGTCATGTGTTCTTCATGAATAATTCAGAGACTGATCTGTGTATCTTTTTTTACCCTTTGGAACTCATCTCTTATTCTCTTCTGATTGACATTTCCTCTCACATTTACTAATGAATAAATCATAGAATCCCTACAGTGTGGAAACGGGCCATTTGGCCCAGCAAGTTCACACCGACCCGCCAAAGAGTAACCCACCCAGACCCATCCCTTTACTCTACATTTACCCTTGACTAGTGCACCCAACCTACACATTGCTGAACACAATGGGCAATTTAGCATGGCCAATTCACCTGACCTGCTCGTCTTTGGATTTTGGGAGGGAACCAGAGCACCCGGAGGAAACCCACCTAGATATGGGGAGAATGTACACACTCCACACAGACAGATGCCCGAAGCTGGAATTGAACCCGAGTTCCTGTGCTGTGAGGCAACAGTGCCAACCACTTAGCCGCTGTGCCATACGATAAAATTGCTCTTAATTTTTAATTCAAGAAAACTTGGTTAAATTGGATCTTTCAAAATATAGGTTCATTTGGGTCTTGGATTAAGGTATCCATAAGGGAAGAGATCCATTTAAATTAACCACTGATCAGAAGGCAAATGAGGTATAATGTGGATAAATGTGATGTTATCTACTTTGGTAGCAGAAACAGGAAGGCAGATTATTATCTGAATGGTAGTTAATTTGGGAATAGGAAGATGCAATGAGACCTGGGTGTCCTTGTACACCAGTCACTGAAAGTAAGAATGCAGCTGCAGCAAGCAGCAGTGAAGGCAAATGGCATTCATAACGAGAGGATCAGAGTTGAGGAGAAATGTGCAAGGGCTTGGTCAGTCCACACCCAGAGTACCATGTGCAGTTTTGGACTTCCTTTCCTGAGGAAGGATGTTCTGGTTATTGAGGGGTGTAACAAGGGTTTACCAAATTGATTCCTGGATTGGGCAAGGCTGACATAATGAAGAGAGGCTGGAACGGTTAAGACTATGTTCACAAGTTTAGAAGAATAGGGATGATCTCATACACACCTACAAAATTCGAACAGGACTAGACAGGTGAAAGCAAGAAGGATGTTTCCAATAACCAGGAAGTACAGAACCAGGATTCACAGTCTAAAGATGCAAGGGAAGGCAATTTAGGACTGATGGCAGAGAAATGTCTTCACCCCAGAGAGTGGTCAGCCTGCAGAATTCTCTTGTCACAAAAAGTGGTTGAGGCTAAGACATTGAATATTTTCAAGAAGGCGTTAGATATAGTTTACTGGGCTAAAGGGATCAAAGGATATGGGGAGGAAGTGGGAACAAGTTACAAAGCGGGATGATCAACCAGAATCATATTGAATGGCACAGCAAGCTCAAAGGGCCAAATGGCCCACTGCTGTTCCTATTTTCTATCCTTCTTCTTAGTTATAAGGGCATAAATAAAATCTATAGTGCCATTGGCGATGGAGTATAGGAATGTCCAATTGGTTCCCACTTCTGATGACCATTTAGTGACTCCTGCAGGAAGTAGCTGTGTGTGATTTACTGATGAGTTTAAGTGGATTTGCTTATGACAACATCTGTAACTGAACATGCTAGCAAACTTATTGCAGTCTTGGTGTCTGTCACCTTTTTGTCATTCGGGTAGGCAAATACCAGTTGTCACATTTAGGGCAGACACAATTTTAAATTTGTGACCTGCACTGCTTTTTAAAGAAAATGTTAGTCCATTTGATGATGAAGTGTAGGAAGATAATAAGATAAGGTAATAAGATAAGAGGTAAGGTAATATAGGTATAACTCCTCTGCATTATTGAAGTCACTGATCAATTAGTGCTTACTATTGAGCATTTGATAAAAATTAATTAAACATTACGAGATTTTTGACTTTTGCTGCTAATGGCTCTAAATATTTATAGCAGTGTGTCTTTCTTCACAGAAAGGTAATGAAGTAATTCCAAATCACAGAACTGGCCATTGAATTCCTTATTTAAAAAGTAATCTTGAAATCTTCACTTCAGTGTTAAAATACTGAGACACTTTGGCCAAGCCCAATGGATTTATTCCTGAATTGCAGATGGTTCAGAACAGTGTTACAAATAAAATGTGAAAGAACCATAAATACCAATGATGCAGCTTTGTAAAGATAAGAAATCATAGTCACATGATTAAATTAAGACTTTTAGGTTTTTCCTACAGTTCTTGAGAAGTATAGATTTAGGGCTTTCTGAGCAGGGCAAAATGTCTAAAGTGAACCAGAGTGTTGTAGCAATAAGTGTGGGATCAAATCTTCACAAGCTCAAAGTTGTAGATATATCCTGGAAAATATTGCAACGTCTGCATTCAGTTTTTATCCTGTCTATTGGATTAAAATGATTGTACCACGTTCCATCTGCATTGACTGCTGCTTGAAGTTTAGTAATGCCAGTTAGAAACCTTAGATCAGATTAAGGAGACTGAAACAAGTAGGAAAATTAGGTTAATGCAGAGGCCTATCTCTGACCACAGAGTGGAAGATGCCTCAGAGAGGGAGGAACTTGTTGTTCGGGTTCGCACTGAGCTTATTAAGAACAGTGAACATCAGTGTAAGTAGCGACGATGCACAAATCTATTATGCTATTTTTATCCCTGTACTAGAAGTGCCATTTTTCTTTTTTTTGTAGGGTTTGCATGTCACCTACAAACCTAGTACTTATTTCACATCTCTAAGTGGCCTTCAGAAGGGATGGTGAGCCACAATGATGATGACATGGAAAGGATGTTAGTACTGCACAAGCCAAGCAGCTATTATTTTTCTCTGGTCATTTTAAATGGAGAAAAAGTTGACACTTTACTTCCAAACCTAATGCTGTGACCTTTATTTGTCATCAACTTCTCAATAACTCAAATGAAACTCAGAACACAGTCAGTCTGCTGGAGGACAGAGTATTACATATACCTTTGTCATTTGTCCAATTGAAGAATTTATTCAGGATAAACTAATTTATTCATTGGGATCTCAAAAGTGGGCATTGTCCTGAGGGGGAGAAGATAATGTGAGAGTTTCCCCAAAATTCACAACCACGCTAACTTCATAATATCTTGATAGTGCATATGTGTACCCATCTCTTTATACTAGTCAGATTAATGGATCAAGCATGCCCATTTAATACTGGAGTCATGTTATTCTTGAGAGCATGTATTTCCCTAAGGACCTGAACTCTTTGTTGGTTTGAAAAATGAATTCGAATTGATATCTCTCGGTACAAGTAGACTCAGACTGCAGTGACTAAAACTGCTGTAACTATTATCGCCCACTTGGGGACAGCTGTGAGTATAGTCCACAGCAGCAGCTGAGATGAACTGAGAAATAGCAGTAACAGCGATAATGAAGATAGAGCTACAGAAGAAGGGGGGATAGAATAAGCTGTTAAGTATTGCAGATTACAGTTTATTCAGCAAAGAAAGAAGGAATAATGGGGTGATTATGTTAATCATAAGGAATTCAGTGATAGTAGTAAAGATAGGAACTTATGAGAAATGATTTGTCGCTCAGTCAAGGACTATACTATAAACTAAGGGAATGAAATAGAGGGAGAAATATGTAGAAAAGGTCCTGAAATGAGTAAAAAGTATGGCATCAGAATTATGAGGATTCCAAACAAACTAGCTGTGAGAGTGAGGTAGGGTGTTTCACAGTGAGTTCTATCTGCTGTTCTGCTCAATGTATAAAGACTCTCAAGGGTGAAAGATTTACTTGATTTAACAATAGGAAAAGAATCCCAACAGATAATAGAAGTAGAATTGTTCTGAGGAAGGGTCGCTCAACCCGATTTCTCTCCACAAATGCTACTAGACCTGTCGAGCTTTTCCAGCACTCTGTTTTTTGTTTTAGAATTGAAATTATCTATGGAGCAGAGATCACAGTATATTGGCATTGAGGATAGGATAGAAGTGGAGATAAAAGTCAATAGAGACCTTAGTGTCAGTCATAGGCAGATACTGGAATATTTGTCAAAAGGTGAAATAACATAAAGTCTAGATTGGGATAAAAGGTTATGTTTAGCCAACCCGTTTGAATTATTTTGAAGAATGTACAGAAATTTGCAAGACAGAAGCTACGGTGTATGATGAATGATGATTTATTGTCACTTGTACTCTGCCATGAACAACACAATGAAATGCAGCAAAAAGTTTCAACTGTCACCACAATCCAGCACTATTTTGAATAATTTAAGAATACAAATATGTAGCTGAAAGAGACTCCATCTTCGTTCCATCACCTCTGCGATGAATCCTGAACCTGCTCACCAATGACACTTGTGCCACCATTCCTCTGCCGCCTGTGCCAGATCCAACAATGCTGGACTCCTCACTCTTTACGTGCCATCTCTTCACCTCTTGAGTACACCTCTCTGACAGGCCACAAATGCCAGATACCCTGCTGCACCCACACTTGCCCTGCAACCGGAAGCCACCGGCCATTTCTGCCTCACCAATAACCAGGAGACCCTGGCTCCAAGCATACTACAACCAGAAGCTGCCACCACCACCTCTCCGATAAGCAGGAGTCTCTGTTCTGAGCCTACCACAACCATGAGTCCCTGGCTCCGCTTCTGCCTCAGCCTCAACGAAGACTGAAGTCCCTGCTTCATGCATAGCTCACACCGCTGCTGCTTCAGCTGCCACCTCACTGATACCAGGAGTCCCCACTCTGGGTCTACCACAACCAGGAGTCCCTGGCTGCATTGCCAAGCCAGGCCTCCACCTCACCAAGAGTCCCATTACGGTCACCCTCCTTGACAATATCACCGTCTCTGTCATCGCCAACAGGAAGAAGATGAAATTAAAGGAAATTAAAGAAAATTAGTGGGCGGCACGGTGGTACAGTGGTTAGCACTGCTGCCTCACAGCGCCAGAGACCCGGGTTCAATTCCCGCCTCAGGCGACTGACTGTGTGGAGTTTGCACGTTCTCCCCGTGTCTGCGTGGGTTTCCTCCGGGTGCTCCGGTTTCCTCCCACAGTCCAAAGATGTGCAGGTCAGGTGAATTAGCCATGTAAATTGCCCGTAGTGTTAGGTAAAGGGGTAAATGTAGGGGAATGGGTGGGTTACGCTTCGGTGGGTTGGTGTGGACTTGTTGGGCCGAAGGGCCTGTTTCCACACCGTAAATAATGTAATCTAAAAAAAAATCACAAAGATAAAAAGGGTAATGAAAGAAGGAAGGAAGTGGCTGGTATGGTGTCAATGGGCCCAGCAGCTCAAAAGCTGCCTACTTTGGATCTTATAGCTTTTGATAAAGTTTCACAGAAGAAACATGATGGATCAGAGCATGTGAGGTCAGAGGCCAGTTGGTGCAAAAGATGGAATGATGGCTACAAACAGAAAGCAGGGCAGGAGTTAAGGCTGGTTTCTGAGGTCTGGCAAAAAGTTGGAAGCATAAGGACTGTGTTAGGAACACACTTATTCATCATATATGCATGCTTCCCAGTTGTCTCTTTGTGAAATGGATGCACAGTTTCAAAGTTTGTGGATCTTGGAAGCCTTCACTCTGATATCCATGTTACACCAAAGGATAATTGACTGCAGAAAGTATAGATTTATAGAAATGTTGCCAAGATTCAGCAACTAGCAGCAGAAGATGAGAAGCTCAGGCTCTTGTCTATGAACAAAAGAACTAAGAGGAGAGCAAATGGTGCTCTTTAAGATTATACAGGGATTCAATAGAGTGGGCAAGAAGAACTATTGCCACTTTGTGAGTAAGTGTAGAACCAGGAGACATAAATTTGGCAGTTTACAAACAATTGATAAAAAGATTTAGGAGGAATTTCTTCTCGGTGATGAGACCGTGGAACTCACTTCCTCATGGAGAGGTGAAGTAGATGTTATTGACACAATTAAAAGGTGGCATGATGCATACATGTTAGTAAGCGGAATATGGAAGGTGGAAAAGTACAAAGAGGCCATTAGAGTGTTAGAGACTTATGTGGATTGAGCTCCTCAAAGCAAATTGTCTTCTGTGTTGCCCAGTTGTCAAGGATTGCCCTTCAAGTCAGAAGGTTGCAGGTTTGAGCCTCATTCAGGATACTGGACCTTACTTTAGGATGACCTCTTAGTGTAATGCAAAGGGAGCTATGGTAGAGCTATGATAGGGATTAGCTGTAGAACACTTGGAAGTGGAGCAGGGGAAATTTCTTGACTCGGCCAACAGTTGAAGAGACAGATTTACAGTGTCTTGAGTTTTGACAGTGTAACAGGAAGAATCTTTTGTGATTCTGTCATTGTTTTCCAAGGTCCTTGGCTTTTCTTTGCACTCAATAACTTGTTATGCAAGAATTTAGTTGATGTTCCAGCTGTGATTTTTCAGATAATCATGGGGTTTTGAAAGCAGCTTGTTTCTAATTCCACTTTTCACAGAGAGACAACTGAGAAGCAGATTAGAAACAGGGTCTATGTTCTTAGCTTTATGTGCATGGGGAGATTTGCAATTGACCTTAGAATCAAGAACCATTAGTCACTTAAATTGCTTTGTCAGTCTTGTTGCTAGTCAAGTCCCCAGTGTTAAGGCTTGATTGACACTGAATTCCTTAAGTGGATTGCAACTTGTAAATAGCTTTCAAAGTCTTATACAGTTTCTGAAATGAGGATGTACGGAGCTGAAAGTCCTAGATTCTATATGTGGTTTGAGCTTGGTTGCAGATAGACTACAGTTGGGAGGCTATCATTCTTAATCCTAGTCACAAAATGCGAAATTAATCAACTTTCACATTGTTGGTGACCTTTCCATTTATGCCAATATGGGTGAAGTAGACTGGAGTCAAATTCAGGAACATTACACCAGCACTTCCTTAATCTCTGGATGTCCCAAAAGATGTACTGTCATCACTGTTGAAAAGAGGGAATATCGGGCACAGGGTTGGGTAGGCTAGCTCTTCAATGTCCAGATAAACATTTTCATGAACGATAATCAATCCTGTAAGGTTAACTCCAGATAGAATTACCTACTACGTCTTGTGATGTGCTTGGAGGCTGAAAGGGCATTAGATTAGGCAGATATAGCTCCACCTTGATCTGTCTGTCACACTTACACCAAGGGAGGGACTTCCCACCTGCCACTAATACACACCATTACATGACCATGTCAGGGCTCCATCCTGCTATCAATGGTGCTAACCCAGTTGCGCCTGTCAACATGTGGTACACATGGTAAAACTGTGCCAATAAGTAACCAGGAGAAAGTGAGGACTGCAGATGCTGGAGATCAGAGCTGAAAATGTGTTGCTGGAAAAGCGCAGCAGGTCAGGCAGCATCCAAGGAACAGGAGAATCGACGTTTCAAGCATGAGGGCTGAAGAAGGGCTCATGCCCAAAACATCAATTCTCCTGCTCCCAATAAGTAACCACCCAGGAAGACCCCTACCCCATGGTACCTCTCCAAACATTACCTGCCTGTGGCCTGGATTGCTCCTTGATTGTGGTATTTCAGTATTTGCAGTTCCAGCGGCATCACCACCTTACCAGGGGCACTGCTGAGCCAAAGAGCTGTCAGCCTCTAATTGGACAATGGATCTCAGTAGGTGGGATTTCCACATCCAGGTCCTAATTCCAGTGAAAGGCCTGCACTGACTGAATGAACCATGACCAAATGGGTCTTCCCAGTAAAAGTGACCACGTCTCTTGCAAGCTCTCCTCCCAGCCGGGGGGACCACTAGTACTTCAACAAGATTCAACTTTGTCCTTCTGTCTCCATAGATGCTGCCTGACTTTGAGTATGTTCAACATTTTCTGTTTTTATCCAGTGTGTAGGGTGACTTCTACTTATCCTTAAGGTTTATATGTTAATATTGGTTTCAGAAATTCACAATGTGCTGATACAACCTCTGTACAGTACCTTATTAGAAGATAAGGTAGTTATGGGGTGTTTTTGTGATTGTGAAGGACTATTTCCACTGGGGTTTGACAAGGTTCAGCAAAGGGTTCCTTGCTTTTAATGATTATATATTAAGGATTAGACTTCTACGATAGGGCATGGGGAGGAAGTTTCCAGATGATATCAAAACTGATCATGTGATTGGTAATGAGACCAAAAAGCTTAAGATTGCATGAAAATATAAATAAACTTGTCAGACATAAGCGGTAGGAGCTAATGAAGATGATTATTTTGTCTGTTGGGTCTGGACCACCATATGGCAATGGATGTTCATATATCTGAACGACTGCCCACTCCCAATATCCCTCGATTTCCTGACAGATCACAGACACTGTTGGAATATTGCGTGCATTTCTGGTTTCCTTCCTATCGGAAAGATGTTGTGAAACTTGAAAGGGTTCAGAAAAGATTTACAAGGATGTTGCCAGGGAGAGGCTGAACAGGCTGGGGCTGTTTTCCCTGGAGCGTCGGAGGCTGAGAGGTGACCTTATAGAGGTTTACAAAATTATGAGGGGCATGGATAGGATAAATAGACAAAGTCTTTTCCCTTGGGTCGGGCAGTCCAGAACTAGAGGGCATTGGTTTAGGGTGAGAGGGGAAAGATATAAAAGAGACCTAAGGGGCAACATTTTCATGCAGAGGGTGGTACATGTATGGAATGAGCTGCCAGAGGATATGGTGGAGGCTGGTACAATTGCAATATTTAAGAGGCATTTGGATGTGTATATGAATAGGAAGGGTTTGGAGGGATATGGGCCGGGCGCTGGCAGTTGGGACTAGATTGGGTTGGGATATCTGGTCGGCATGGACGGGTTGGACCGAAGGGTCTGTTTCCATGCTGTACATCTCTATGACTCTATCTATCATTTGCAATCTTGAATAAATTCAAAGACAGAGCATCTCTTGACAGAAAATTCCTAAGATTGACAATTCTGAGTACAAATAATATTCTCCTCATCCCAGTGCTACTCTCATCCTGAGTGATTAATCACTTTATAGTGAGACTGTGCCCCCCCACCGTGTTGAAATTTCCTGGACAGGAATACTAACCTCTCTACCTGCCAGATGTGCAGAAAAATGGAAAATGGAATTCAGTCCAGAGAAGTATAAGGTTATGGATTTGGGGAAGACAAACAGAATGCATAGTATATAACAGGACAATGCATACAACTACTTGTCCATAGATCCCTGAAGGGAACAAAACAGGTAGATAAGATGGTTAGGAAGGCATACAAGATACTTTATTAGCCAAATCACGTAATATAAGGCAGTGAGGTTATGCTAAAATAGTTTTAAACATTCATTTGGCGACAGCTAAAGTTTTACGTTGTGATCTCATCATATTACAGAGAGGGTGTGATTGCACTAGAGATGTCACAAAGAAGATTCAAGAGGATATTTCCAGGATTGAAGGGTTTTCGCTCTCAGGATTAGATAGGCTGAAATTGCTTTCTTTGGAATAGAGGAGAAATTTAATTAGATCAGATTCTCTACAGTGTGGAAACAGGCCTTTCCACACCGACCCTCTGAAGAGCAACCCACGCATTCCCCTAACACTCTGGGCAATTTAGCATGGCCAATTCACCTAATCTGTACATCTTTGGACTGTGGGAGGAAACTGGAGTACCCAGTGGAAACCCACGCAGAGACAGGGAGAATGTACAAACTCCATACAGACAGTTGCCTGAGCGGGAATTGAACCCAGGTCCCTGATGCTGTGAGGCAGCAGTGCTAACCACTGAGCCACTGTGCCACCCCGTTGGGGTGAATAAAATTATAAAAGGTCTAGATAGAATGGTTGAAAAGATATATGTTCTTGAGCATATTGGTCATTAACCATGGAACGCAGATTAGAGGGGAGTATGGAATCTGAACTTGTTGTTTGAAGAGTGTCGACAGAGAAACCCTTATTGCACTTGGATATGCCTTGAAGTGTTGTAATCTACAAGGTTACATACTTAATGCTGGGATTAAGATTGATTATGCTTCTTTGGCTAGCACAGACATAGTGAGTTGAATGGCCTCCTTCCATGCTGTAAATTTTAATTGTTCTATAAGCATATGCGAGATTGGCCATTGATTTTCTCCCAATTCTCTGCCAAGTGAGACAACAATTTACATTTACTGTGTCCTACCCAGTAGGCGTCATTCACTGATAATTGATACTCTTTTCTGCTGGAGAGATGAAACATGAGTTAGCAGGTTCCTTTTCCTTTAGTTAATCCTCTATCTGTTGCCACTTCAAACAACCTTCCCGCTCAGAGTCTGACATCTGTTTTAGCTTCTCTATTCTCATTTCTTCAGGAAGTTGTTCGAAAGGCTGTCCTCATTGGTTTCAAGTCGATAAAGTGTGATGCTGGAAAAGCACAGCAGGAGAATCTGTTGAACGATCCTGCCTGTTGAATTGCCTGTTTCTCGGATGCTGCCTGACCTGCTGTGCTTTTCCAGTGTCACACTTTATCGACTCTGACTCTGCAGCCCTCACCTTTTCCTCATTGGTTTCAAGCCCACTGGGTTCAACTTTGGGTCCAAGTGAAGATGCAGTCACTGCTGGAGACAATTGGATTCCTCCTTTTCGCTACTATGCTGGCTCTTTGCTTAGTCTCACAATGTAGTATCTCCAAGCACAACAATCTATTGCCTCCACTTTCCAATGGTAGTGGTCACTGTGAAACACAGTGATGAACTTCTTCAGGGAATCCTTGAAATGTTCAACCCTATTTACTAGTGGTCAACTCTCCATGCAACACAAAATTGGGCAGTTGGTTGTCACCCACGTCATCCTCCCAATGAAGATGGTTTTGCAGGACAGTGACCTCAATGCTGGTGATGTTGGGCTGTTTCCAAGACTTAAATGTTTGTGATGTGATTTTGAAGGACATCTGGAAGGCAGCAATAGTGGTAGTGCTCTACAGGACATACATGCAATAGTAGAGAATGCATGACTCAAATCCCATACCAACAGAAGGATGATGAGGACGACTGCTTTGTGCACTTTGTGTTTGGTGTGTGGTTGGTCTGTGACAAGGTTGTGGTTACTCCATGCTCATTCATAAAGTCTGGTGAATGTGCTGATTGCTTTTGGAAGCCGATTGTCCACTTCTTGTCTGTGGTGGCATCAAACAAGTTGAAGCTCCCTAAACACATCAATTATTTGACAGCAATCAGCTCGATTCCTTTGATGAAAATATTTGGTACTTTATCTTCTTCTTGGAGTGCAGGCTAATGTTCTTCCAGAGTTTAAACTCTTTTTTAGTCTGAATTATTCCTCAGAAAACCATTCTGCAATATATTGCAGATCTGACTGACTGTAGTAGGCCAGGGTAGTGAAGTCATCAATGATAAAAAAAATCACAGATGAAATTTTCCTTTGTTTCTATGTGGCCCTGAAAGCAGCTGAAGTGGAAAAGACTTCCATCAGTCCAGAAGTGTCCACAAGTCCCTGTCTAACATCCTTTGTTGCCTACTGCGGTGTCATGCTGAAGCAAATGATGGATAAGGTCAAGGTGAGCACATCTCCCTGCTTTACACAAATAGAGATTTGAGAGGATCGTGAGAGGCTACTGTTATGCTTGACTTTTCTGTACTGACTTTCATGAAACTGCTTCACCATTGGGAAGAACCTGGGGCAGGGTATCCAGTCAAGGATTTATCAAAGTCCATCTCTGTTTGCAGCATCAGATGTCGTGGTAAGGTCTTCAAAATGGCATACAGGCCTTTGTTTGCTTGTGATACTTTTCTGGTATTTGTCTGAGTGTATACACCATATTAGTGGTGCCTTTGTTTGCTCTGATATTGCCACTTTCTCTTTCACAGGTTTTAGTTCTGCAACGGCAGGCTCTATCCTGTTCAGAATTAAATAAAAACGAAATACCGCAGATAAAAAGAGAAAGTGCTTGAGGCATTCAGTGAACCTGGCAGCATTTATGGAGAAAGAGAGAGTTAACATGTAGAGTCTATGACTTTTCTTGGGTTCTGAAGAACCCTGCCTTGGGTTCCCCTCAGGATCTTGTATGTTTTGATTAAGTCGCCTCTTGGCTGTTCTAAACTACAAGAGCACATGGATCTACCCTGTCATAAGGTAATCTGCTCATTCCAGGTATTAGTCTGAACTGCTTTCAATGCACTAACATTCTTCCCAAAATACAGTGCTGTACACAGTATTCCACATGCGGACTCACCAATGCACTCTATAACTGAAGCATAAACTCTGTACACTTGCATTCAGTTCTTTTTAAATTAAGTGGACTTCTTTCAGCATTGCTAAAGTTCAGTCATATTGAAATGTTTCTTCCTGCAACTTGTAGAAATTGTAATAATATCATAGCACTTGTAAAATAGAAAAGTTTCCAAGTCACTTCACACCAATGTATTCAAACAAAACAGGACACCGAGTCACATAAAGCAATATTAGGGCAGATTACCAAAAGCCTGATAACAAATGTCAGTTTTGAGGAGCTCTTAAGGGAGCAGAGAGCTAGAGAGATTTAGAGAAGGAATTCCAGAGCTTTAGATTAGATTCCCCACAGTGTGGAAATAGGCCCTTCGGCCAACCAATCCACACCGACCCTCTGAAGAGTAACCCTCCCAGACCCATTTCCCTCCAACTAATGCAACTAACACTACAGGCAATTTATGGCCAATTCACCTGACCTGCCCATCTTTGGACTGTGGGAGGAAACAGGAGCACCCAGAGGAAACCCACGCAGACACAGAGAGAATGTGCAAACTCCACACAGTCACCCGAGGCTGGAATCGAACCTGGGATCTTAGTGCTGTGAGACAGCAGTGCTGACCACTAAGCCACCATGCCACCCATAGTTTATGCAGCTGAACACACAGCAATTGGTGATGGAATAAAATGATGTTTGTGAGGCCATAATTAGTGGAGCCTGATATCTTGGAGAGTTGACAGACTGAAGAAAACCTATACAAGGTTGAGATTTTGGAAGAATTTGAAAATGAGGATGAGAATATTAAAATCGCAGTGTTACTTAACAAGGATTCAATGTAGGTCAATGAGCACACGAGTAATGGTTAAATGGGATTTGGCTGAGAGGGAGAGGTGGTAGTGACTAGTATCATTGGGGAGGCCTCTTCTTGGCCCATGGAGTAGTCTTAATGGAAGCCTGACACACACAGCCCACTGGGAGACTGTCAGGTTTCATTAGATGGTCAGTCCCAACTCCACGATTCTGTCTGCTGCCCTGGTGCAGACAAAGTGAGCACGGAGGTGGGAAGTAGTCCTTTACTGGTTGCTTAAGTGGTCCCTGGTGCAGGGTTAATCTGTCAACTCGCCCACCATATGCAAACTAGCCAGAAAACATCAGGCCACAACTTCCTGCCACCTCACTGATGGCTTTCTGTGCTATTTTTCTAGCTTTTCCATCTCTTCGCCCAACCTCAAAGAAAATTACAGTTGTCAAAACTATCTTTGTTTTCATGTGATTTTACTGAGGGCAGCACAGATGTTGTATGAAGGAGGTTTGAATTGCAACAGATCATAAAGTTGTAGCATTAATTGAATGACTGGATGCCAAATATAAACTGCTGTATTCCTCAAATAACATTGGTTGAAATTAGATGATTTGTATGAAATCATCCTAATTTCTCAATCTATTGCATTGATTTATGGTAAGTAGGGAGGAGGGATTAATTTAAATAGATTAATATTTATATTGTATACAGATTTCATGGTTATGAGTTCAGATAATATGCAATTCAAGGTAATGACTTTAATGAATTATGTATCTGGGATCAGACTGTAAGCTTTGGAATAATCATTGAAACAATACTTCACTCCAAGATTTAGATTTTGAGGAGAGATTACATTTGATTGAGATTTTAAGACGTTTGGATGGAAATTTATAGGGTTGAAAGAAACTTTTCCAGTTGATGGGGGAGTTAGAGAAGCTAGGAAGTACATCTGCACCCAAATAGCTTCAGCAGAGTGTATCTTGCAACACATCAGTTCAACCCATAACCTTAAATTTGACATTGCCAAAAGTTTGCTTGACGTGGCTATAAAAGGACATAGAGCCAGGGCGAGTCATTGGGTTTAAGATACAAATCAACAATGGTATTACTGATATTGGAACAGGCTTGAGGGGCTGCCTGGCCTAGTTTATTATTGATTTACTGACAGTTAACAAGATGCCATATTAAATTTTCATTATATTATGGTTTATTCCTTATTTCATTATGCAGCAAGACTAAAGATTTCAAAGAAATGTAGTTTGTAACTCAGTATTGTGTACAATTTAAGGACACTGCTTCCAACTGTTAGAGGTTTTTTTTAACTAGCCGATTGCAATAAACAGGATACAAGAGGATAATTCTGCAGATACTGGAAGTCTGAAATAACAACAGAAATGCAGAAAACACGAAGTAGATCTAATAACATTTGTGGAGAGGGAAACAGAGTTAATATTTCAGGGTGGCAAAAGTGGGGATTGCCGATGCTGGAGATTAGAGTCGAGAGTGTGGTGCTGGAAAAGCACAGAAGGTCAGACAGCATCCGAGGAGCAGGAGAATCGACGTTCCAGGCAAAAGCCCTTCATCAGCCTTCCTAATGAAGGGCTTTTGCCCGAAATGTTGATTTTCCTGCTCCTTAATATTTCAGCGTGATGACTGAGAGAGGGAATCGTCTTTTTTAAGCAAAATGTAGGTGGCCACAGGGAGAGTAAAAAGACACAAGGTGGTGAGAGGCTGTGCAAATGTGAACGCAGAATTGCTACCAACAACTGTGTTCAGAAACAAAAAAAACAAAACTCCAAAAGATGAGATTCTGGGCCTGAGACTTCCCCTGAGCTTCACTGGAATAGCGTAGGAAATTTAAAATGGAGATGTCAGAGAATGAGTTGATAGAGAATTGAAATGAGATGCCAATGAAAGCTCACAATTACAATTTTGAGAGAATTGAGGTGTTCCACAAAGACAAGACCCAATTTACATTAGGCGTCTCCAAAGCAGAGGAGCATTGTGAACAGCAAATGCAGTGCACTAAATGAAATGAAGTACATGTGTATCACTGTTTGACCTAGTTAGGACATGGGATAGGGAGAAACGAAAACAGACTATCTCCTGTGCTTGTGTCGGATGGTATCATGGGAAAGGCACCACAAGGTATTGCACTATCGCAGTACACCACCACCCCCCCCCCCCCCCCCCCCCCCAAACCTCATCTTGTCTTGCATTTTAGTGCAGACACAAAGTCAGGCAGTTTGTCATGATTGCCAGCAGTGACCAGTCAAGGGGGTGGATATGTTGCTGTATGGTACTGTGCTCTGTCTATCTCACGCCTATGGCATGATGTTGAAGGTGAGTGCATGAGAAACACTGTGTATGTGCATCAATCAAACAGCCATGTCTGAAAGTCTAAGGAGAATAGCCCTCAGTCAAGTGATACACTCTTCAGGCGTGAGATCCCAGCACAGTCAGTCAAGGACAAGCTCAAATATCAGAGTCGAAAATGTGGTGCTGGATCAGGCAGTATCTGAGGAGCAGGAGAATCAATGTTTCAGGCATAAGCCTTTCATCAGGAAATCATAAGGGCTTATGCCCGAAATGTCGATTCTCCTGGAATGCTACCTGACCTTCTGTGCTTTTCCAGCACCACACATTCGACTCTGGTCTCCAGCATCTGCAGTCCTCACTTTCTCCTCGGCTCAAATATCACTCCAGAAACCTGGGCATGATCAGTTGGCTCCATACCACTTTGATCAAGAGGTTGGATCCATGCGACACTCCTGTGAATCTGGTGCAACAGTCCGAGTAGTTGCAGTAAGTCATTTGAAAGATCTAGTTGTTGTGGTTCACATAGGTGCCAATGATATAGGTAGAAAGAGGGAAAGAGTTCTGCTGAACAAATAAGAACAGCTAGATTAAAAAGCAGAACCAAAAAGGTAATAATTTCCAGATTACTTACCTGGGTTACAATCCAATTGGCACAGATTTGCCAAGATTAAACGGATAAACATATGGCTCAAAGATTGGTGTGGGAGAAATGGTGTTGAATTCATGGGATATTAGCACCAGTACTGGGGAAGGAGAGAGCAGTTCTGATAGAATGGGCTCCATGTGGATCATGCTGTTATGGCAAATCGCATAATTAGGGCTATGGATAGTGCTTTAAGGTAAATAGTTAGGAGGCTGGATTCAGTTGAATGGAATTTCATGGAAAATGTTAAAGGTGTGTAGGGTTCAGCAGAGATTATTAAAGTTTCCAGACCAAGTTATAGGACTGAGAGTATGGAAAGGCTCAGAAATCAAGCACAGCAGATAAAGGGACAACTATTAGAAGGGAGGCATTCTACATAGGAGCGGGTAGGAGTGGGGTGTACTTAAATGCATTCAGTATATGAACCAAGGTAAATGAGTCTGTAGCGCAGATTGAAATTGGTGGGTACAATGTTATGGGTGTCACAGAGACGTGACTGCAATGGAATTAGGGCTGGAACCTAAGTATCCAAGGATGCAGGTCCTATAGAAAGGACAGGTAGACAGGCAGAGGCTGTAGGGTTGCCTTGTTAGTAAGAAATTATTTAAATTGATAGCAAGCAGCGTTATCGAGTTGGAAAGCAGATCAAGTTGAGGAACTGCAAAGGAAAAAGGATCCGAATGGGAGTTACGTACAGACCTCCAAGCAGTCGTCAGGATGTTGTAAAGAAAATAGGTCATGGCCACAGACAAGGCTGTCTGTGCTGAGGGCCTACTGCAGCTTCTAGAAGCAGAGGGAAGAGTATGTATGCATAACAATGGGTCCTGATGACATCTATGCATCCCAGACATCTACATCTCTTTCCAACTAGGCGAAAGTGAGGACTGCAGATGCTGGAGATCAGAGTCACTTCATTTTAGATTAGATTACTTAGATTACTTACAGTGTGGAAACAGGCCCTTCGGCCCAACAAGTCCACACTGCCCCGCCGAAGCGCAACCCACCCATACCCCTACATCTACCCCTTACCTAACACTACGGGCAATTTGGCATGGCCAATTCACCTAACCTGCACATCTTTGAACTGTGGGAGGAAACCGGAGCACCCGGAGGAAACCCACGCAGACACGGGGAGAATGTGCAAACTCCACACAGTCAGTCGCCTGAGGCGGGAATTGAACCCAGGTCTCTGGCGCTGTGAGGTAGCAGTGCTCACCACTGTGCCACCGTGCCGTCAAGATTAGAGTATTCCTAATTCATCCGCCTCCGCCGTATCTGCTCCCAGGAGGACTAGTTTCACCACAGAACACACCAGATGGCCTCCTTCATTAAAGACCACAATTTCCCTTCCCACGTGGTTGAAGATGCCCTTCAATGCATCTCTTCCACATCCCGCACCTCCGCCCTCAAACCCCACCCCTCCAACCGCAACAAGGACAAAACCCCCTGGTCCTCACCTTGCACCCCAACCTCCACATAAACCGCATCATCCGACATTTCTGTCACCTACAAATGGACCCCACCACCAGGGATATATTTCCTTCCCCATCCCTATCCGCTTTCTGCAAAGATCATTCCATCCATGACTACCTGGTCAGGTCCACGCCGCCCAACAACCCACCCTCCCATCCTGGCACCCTCGCCTGCCACCGCAAGAATTGCAAAACCTGTGCCCACACCTCTTCCCTCACCTCCATCCAAGGCCCCAAAAGAGTCTTCCACATCCATCAAAGTTTCACTTGCATTTACACAAATGTCATTTATTGTATCCGTTGCTCCCGATGCGGTCTCCTTTACATTGGGGAGACTGGACGCTTTCTCGCAAAGTGCTTTAGGGAACATCCCTGGGACACCCACACCAATCAACCCCACCTCCCCGTGGCTGAACATTTCAACTCCCCCTCCCACTCTGCCAAGGACATGCACATCCTGGGTCTCCTCCACTGCCACTCCCTCACCACCCGATGCCTGGAGGATGAACGCCTCATCTTCTGCCTCAGAACACTTCAACCCCAAGGGTGAAAATGTGGACTTCACCAGTTTCCTCATTTTCCATCCCCCCACCTGACCCCAGTTCCAACCTACCAGCTCAGCACCATCCTCATGACATGTCCTACCTGCCAATCTTCCTTTCCACTTATCCGCTCCACCCTCCTCTCTGACCTATCACCTTCATCCCCATCTCCATCCACATATTGCACTCTTAGCTACCTTCTCCCCAGCCCCATGTCCTTCCCATTTATGTCTCCAGCCCAGAGGCTCCCAGCCTCATTCCTAATGAATGGCTTTTGCCCAAAATGTCAATTTTCCTGCTGAATGGATGCTGCCTGATCTGCTCTGCTTTTCCAGTACCACTCTAATCTCTTTCCAACTAGCCCATCCTGTTAACCCCACAGGCTTCATGCTTCATCCACATCCCCACACAACCCATCTACGTGTGCCTGCAACTTTCCACCCAGTCCCTGCTTTACAAGGTGACCATGCCTAGTGTTGTCATTCACTGTCACCTCACTCCTGACTGTGAGCGTTCCCCAACCCCTATCCCCTGAATCACCCCTGTGCCACAGTCTGCAAACCCCAGTCCTGAAAACGTATCTGCTGAGGCTCAGTATCAAGGCAATGACTACCCCAACCCCTGACTGGCAACTATACATCTCCCCAAGCATGTTAGGCCTACCCCCTGGAACTGCTGGTTTAAGGACAACGGACTGACTATAACCCTCCCCCTGAATTGCAGACATATACCCATGGTCAAGAACACCCAAACTGGACATTTGCCTGTGGCCATATCCCTGCTTGCTCTTGGATGTTGTCACCTTCTGACTGAGGCAGGAGCCCTTGACTGGCTGCTGTCTCCTCTGTAAGGTTAACCAGCCTAAATCTCCATGTTGTTGTTTCCTGCTTGCTGAAAGCACAGTGCGTTTGCTGGATAAGTTGCTGGCGCACGGAGCAAGCGTGAGGTTGACACCACCTTTCTGTAAGATGTGCACCTCTGAGATTGAGGGCTGCTTAGCAGCAAGGCGCAATGCCTGTGGCTGCACTAAATGGCAAGGCAGGGAAGCAAGCGAGCAGCCCTGACATTCAATCAACTGGGCGTCTGTCCCTACACACTGCAACATTCAGAACTCGTTGCTGGTGTGCCCTGCAATGTGGTTTCAGAGCGCACTGCCAGGATTGTCTGGATAGGTTGGCAGGTGCCAATTTCCATGGATGAGGAGCACATGCACCTCAATCCTTTGGCTTCAGTTTGAGAACAGGCAACATGGATGTTTGAAGCAACTGGTTTACTGAATCCACCAGGTTAATGACTTTGGTTTCCATGTTGAGTTTCCCTGCAGTCCAGCTTGTTTGACGAGTTTGGTGAGATTGGAGGCTGAGTAATAATGAAGTGCATTGCAGTGTTCACACAGTGGTTAACAAGTATCAATCCTCATTTCATTGGCACCCTGTGAGAATCCTGGCATGCCACTGAAAAGCATAAAAGATGGATTGATTTGGAGATGTTGGTGTTGGACTGGGGTGTACAAAGTTACAAATCACACAACACCAGGTTATAGTCCGACAGGTTTAATTGGAAGCACAAGCTTTCGGAGCGCTGCTCCTTCATCAGGTGGTTGTGGACCTTGTCAGGCTTCCTATCTGATTCTGCCACATATCTCCTGTCACTCAATCTCTGCCCACTCTGTACATCAAACTGCCAGTTCGAAATAACACTGTGCATCAAACTCCCAGCTGAGGTGCACTGTGCATATTAAAATCCCTGTTCTGAATATCGTGTATACCAAACAACACCGTACACAGCAAACTCCCAGCTGAGTTACACTGTTTGCATCAAAATCCTTGCTCTAAAATCCTTGTCTACATGAAACTCCCAGCTCTAAATAACCTGTGTAAATCAAACCCCGAGCTGAGTGAACATCAAACTCTCGACTCCGAACAGCAGCGTACATCAACTTCCATCTGAAGTCCACTGGTGTACGCCAAACTACCAGCTATGAACAGTCCTCTGAGCAAAGTTCCAGATCAAAACAGCACTCTCTACATCAAACTCCCAGCTGAGTTACACTGTGTGGATAAAAGTATCAGATCGAAATAATCCCATCGAGCTCCTAGCTCTGAACATACCAGGGAACATCAAACTCCCTGCTGAGCTCCATTGTGTAGTCAAGCTTCCAGTTCAAAATAATCAGATCCTAGGTGCGTTACACAGTATACATCAAACACCCGGCTCTGTGTCATCCGAGATGCAGAGTTGATTCTTTCTTTCATTCAGGCTTGTTTTTTTTCGCAATCTATTGGTTCAACATCATGTGGTTAGGTATAAGGCCATTTGAAAGATTCCTTCAGTTGCATGTGATATTTTCTTTCCGGCGAGTGTTGAGGGTATGACCCCGCAGGTTGTGATTTGAGCGGTGACATGTGATTGTGAGGTGCGGGATTAGAGACTGTTTACAGTGACTGAAACAGGAAGGCAGCAAGAGTTTAGGAGCGCAGTTCGTCATGAGCAGTTTCACATGAAATGCAAACATTTCGATTAGTTGCACCATGGTGATGACATGCTCTGAAATTGGTAATGTATGGAAAATTATTAAATTAAATTCTGAACGTTATTGATACAAGATATTATTATTTGGGATAAAACTTGATAGTGAAATGCATTGTTAAAAAGGTGTGGATTCATTAAAATTGTGTGCGACTGAAATACAGGATATTTATAACTTAGAGCAATGAATGCATAGTATTCATACAGTGATATTGTGCTTAATCTGGTGATATTGAAAATTTAAAAGAACATAAAGTTTTTTTAGTGCTTGATTTTTCAAGATAATCACGTTGTGGGAATAACTTAGTTTGTGGTAACAGCTTTTGTGAAAGGTTCTATTTGCTCGTTCTAAGAGAACAGATACAATTACTCTCAACATCAGCGTTGATCTTCATAAATGCATTTACAATATCATAGAGAGCTCAAGAATATGACAGGAATCCAATGAGCAAGTCAGGAAGGAAGGTGGTGACAATTCACTTTGGATATTCAAGATACAAAGTAAATCTTTTTAAAAAGAAACAAAGAAGATTGTAAAGAGAGTTCACAGTTGTTTTCGTGTATCTTCCTTCTTAAAATTATTTCTGAATTTTTTTTTCACGGGGTGTTTGTTTCCCAAGTCTAGTTGACCTGGAGAAGGTGGTGGTGAGTCCCTCTTCTTATACTGCTGCAGTTCTTCTGGCCTGGGTACACCCACAATGCCATTAGGGAGGGATGTCCATATCTTCAACCGGGCAACAAAGTTGGGCAGACAAGCAGAATGAGAGAGAAATTTATTTGAGTAGTTTGCTTTGAGGAAACAAACTTAATATATTTGCCTTTAATGTATGTGAGGGCACAGGATTGTGTACATCACAGTTATAAAATTTCTATAAGGAAATATGTGTTTATATGAAACAAAAACAAAATTTGCTGGAAAAGCTCAACAATTTCTGTTTTTGTTTCTGATTTCCAGCATCCACCGTGTTTTCTATTTTAATTTTATGTTAATAAGAGCCTCCCTGACCAGTGCTTCTAATTCATGTTGAGAGTCGCCTGCATCTGGCACTTTTCCTTTCACTCCATTTGTTACTTTTGGCATAATTTTGTTGGACAACGAAGAGAAATGTCCACATTATTTTAATGTGGATGGTTTGCCAAGTTGCATCCCCCAAATGTGTAATTTAAAAGAGAGGATGTTGAGTCAAGGAGAGAGGTATTAAAAGGGTGTTAAGTTGGTCTTTAAGTTGGTGTGGAATATCAAACGAGGGTGAAGAAGTCTCAGGTTTTTACAGCGAGAATTCCACACAGCAAGCACTCAGGTGAAGACAGGGCTTCCTGCCAGTGGTGAAATGAAAGCTGGGAATACTAGGTTCAGAGAAATGGACACGATGAGGAGGGGTGAGTGGGATAACAGATCTTGAGGTGATTGCTAAGAAAGTTGGGGAGGGGAGTCGAATTTATCCAAGAGTATAACCACGAGCTTGAGAAATTTAAATTTGATGTTAGCAGCACCAAGTCCCAAAACCAAAGCGCTTCACTCCTGACATAAGTTGATATTTTAAAGTTTAAACAAGAATCAGGAAGCAAAACAGTTGCCTTGGATCAATAGTAGCACTGGCATCTAATTTAGATGGTGATGATTGAAGCCATGCTCAGGAGAGTTGTAATCCAGGTTGACCACTGATTACAATACTCAGCTGTGTCAATGTAAAATAACCCATAATGTTTTTCATAGTAGATTGTGGGAGATGTCCCACTCACCCAGTCAATGTTTATCCATGAACCAATATTGTTAGAAATTATCTTACTCATTCGTATTTTGGATCTTGCTATGCAGTTGTTATGTTTCCATGAATATACTTTTTTAAAAAAAGTGAAGTGATTCTTTGTCTAAGAAATACTCTGTGATGCTTTGAAGTCTTGACAGGCATAAAGTTCCTTCATCATGTTAGGGCTTTGGAAGCTCTGTCATTGTGTATGGTTAAAGTAGAGGTTGACAGACCTCTAAATACCTCTGAGCTGAAGTGATATGGGGATAAATGCATTGAAATAGTTGATCAGACATAATTGTATTGAATGGTGGAGGTGACTTGATAGGCTGAATGGCCTACTCCTGATATATTCCTCAACTCTGTGACTCGGCCAGTTGTGGTGCTGGATGTTGGAGCTCTTCACTAAAGTATGTTCTGTAGCCTTGCTGCCACCAGTGCATCCCCCATGCTGTGTTCAAATGGAACAGAACTGATTCATTAGCTGAGAAGGATGGGGAAAGGGTTCAGTGTGTGATAATCAGCAGGAGATTTTCATATCCATGTTTTATCTGATGCTATGAGCTGACAGGAGTCAGCGTTCAAGACTCCTTCCTGACAGTATACCATGTGCCACCACCTCTGATTGTGAAGGACATATTCAGGGATAGTGATGGCAGTGTTTGCGACATTACACAACATGATTTGTCAGGCTGTTGCTTGACTGGTCTGTGAGATAGCTCTACCATCTTTAGCACAGTTACCAAATATTAGTAAGGAAAACTTACTCCAGGTTTGGCAGGACTGTGTGTTTTATCATCATCATACCCTTGGCCTTTGGTCCATCCAGTTCCATTCCTTTTATCAGACTTTGTGACAGTTGGATACAACTGAATGACTTGCTAGGCCTATCCAGAGTCAACCACATTGTTGTGGATCTGGAGTCACACGTGGGTTAGATCAGGTAATGATGGCAGATTTCCTTCTGAAAGGGAGTTAATGGTCAAAATAAGTTTTTATGACAATGATTATTGTTAGTGTAACTTCTAATTCCAGGTATATTGATTTCACATTTCACTATTTGCTGTAGTAGGAGTCAAACCCATGTTTCCAGAGTTGGGGACAGAGTTAGAGGAAGAATAGAAATGTGGAGCAGTCCGTATGGAGAATCGACATAGGCCAAGTGGCCTGATACTGACTTGCAGATTCTGTGTAAGCCACGGTCTTTAAAAACTTACCAGAGTTTACATTGTTGTTCATACCTTATGTTTTTGGTCTTTTTAAGGTTCTCAAACATCATTCAGACCATTCTCCAGGTTGGTGTCATTTTATGGACCATTTTTGGCAAACCATCATTACATTTGTCTATAATTTCTTATGGTAGAATGTCCTCCTTTGCAGAAGGACAAGCATTTTTTCCAGAGCACAGATGGATGGTTCCTTTACAGTTAATGGGAGTTTGAGAGGTGGTTCAACTTTCAAGTCTAAAAGATACATAACATGCAGAGAGTTTTGCAAATTGCCAAGTGGAGCAGTGTAATGAATGAACTTCAAAGTTGATTGGATATCGGTGATTGACTCTAATATAGTGTGATGTGAATTTCAATAAGATATTTCCTATAAGGGAAAAGGACCAATGACATAGGGTAAAAGAGAACCTGAAAGAGAGAGGGAAAACTTAACAACAGGCCAGACAATTAGGATTTGCACGGTTGTTACAGGTAAATGCACATTCGAATGTTGAACCATGTTGACTCATGGTTTATGTGTAAGTATCTAATCTATCAGGAATTTCTTTGGTGTACTTCTAAGGGGTGGCTTATGTTTATTCATTGCATTCCATCTATTGACCTTCAGTATATTCTTGGCATGCAAACACAAAGCTCATTGTATTTTCTGAGTCCACTTACAAAACACTGTTGACATAAAATGAGATTGTCCATTTGTTTGGAGATAAAATTGAATCTTTTAATCTGAAAATGATGTCACTTAGCCTAGGGAATTGGTGGTGCAGTGTCCATGACACTGGACAAGTTCTACAGAGGCCCAGGCTAATGTCCTGGGGACACGGATTCAAATCCCCCAATGGAATTTAAGTTCAACTAATTAATTAACCTGGCGCTAAAGGTTGGTTTCAGCCATTATGACTCCTATTATGTAAAAACCTGAAATAAAAACAAAGCGCTCGATGAATTCAACAGGTCTGGCAGCATCTGTGGAGAGAGAAATAGTTTAAAATTTTTAGTTTGATTAAAACTTTTCTTCAGAGCTCCTACAGGAATCTATTTGGTTTACTTTCGGGAAGGACATCTGCAGCCTTGATATGTTTGACTATTAACTATTTTCTGAATGCAAGCACCCAATTGTACTAAATGTTATAGGAGTAAAACCGGATAGACCACCCAGCATCAACTTGGGCACAGGAACTTCCAGTGGTGCCAGCACTGTGGAATGTGAAAGATGGGTGAAGGTGGGGATGATGGTGATAGGTCAGAGAGGACAGTGGAGCTGATAGCTGGGAAGGAAAATGGACAGGTGGGACAGTTCAAGAGGATGGTGCCGAGTTGGAGGGTTGGATCTGGCATAAGGTGGGAGGAGCGGAGTGGAGGAATCTGTTGAAATCGACATTGATTCAATGTGGTTGGAGGGTCCCAAGGTGGAAGATGAGGTGTTGTTCCTCCAATTGTTGGGTGGCTAGAATTTGGCGGTGGAGGATGCCTGGGACTTGCATCTACTTGGCGGCGTAGAAGGAGAGTTGAAGTATTTGGCCACAGAGTGGTGGGGTTGTTTAGTGTGTATGTCCCAGAGATGTTCCCTGAAATGTTCAGCAAGTTGGCGTCCTGTCTCCCCAACGTAGAGGAGACCATGTTGAGAGCAACAGACACCGTAGATGATGTGTCTGGAGGTGCTGGAAGACCTCCGCTGGATGTGGAAGGATCCTTTGGGCCCTTTGATGGAGGTTGGGGGGGAGATGTTGGCACAGTATTTACACCTCTTGTAAGGGCAACGAAAGGTGCCTGGTGTGGAGGGTCGGTTGGTTGGGAGACATGGACCTAACAGTGTGAATGGTCTCTGCGGAATGCTGAAAGGTATGATTAGGGAAATATATCTGTAGTGGTGGGATCTGACTCTAGGTGGCGGAAATGGTGGAGGGTGATGCGTTGTATCCGGAGGTTGGTGGGGTGGGAGGTAGGACTGGGGGGGCTGTGTCCTTGTTGAGAGAGGTGGGGATCAAGGGCGGAGATGCCGGAAGTAGAGGAAATGCGCTGGAAGGCATTGTTGACCACGTCAGAGGGGAAGTTTCTTGAAGTAGGAGGCCATTTCCACCATCTACGGTCAGACCCCACAACCAGAGGTATATTTCCCCCCCACCCTTATCTGCATTCCGCAGAGACCATACCCCCCCCACACACACACACACACACACACACACACACCTCATCTGCATCGAAGGCCTCCAGAGATTTTCCTGCACCTCCAAACACCTCATCTACCATGTCCATTGCTCTCGAGGTGGTCTCCTCTACATTGGGGAGATGGACACCAACTTGCGGAACATTTCGGGAAATATCTCTGGGACATGCACTAAATAACCCCACCACCCTGTGGCTGAATACTTCAACTCCCCCTCCCATGCCACCAGTACATGCAAGTCCTGAGCCTTCTTCACTGCCAAATCCTAGCCATCCAACAGCTGGAGGAAGAACATGTCATCTTTCACCTAGGGACCCTTCAACCACACGGAATCAATGTTGATTTCACCAGTTTCCTCATCTCCCCTCCCCCCACTTTATCCCAGTTCCAACCCACCAACCCGGCACCGCCTTGATCTGCTCTACCTGTCCATCTTCCTTCTCACCTATCCACTCCACCTTCCACTCCACTCCGATCACCATCATCACCCCCCCCCCCCAACTTCATCCACCTATCGCATTCCTAGCTACCTTCCACTCCCCCAGCCCCACCCCTCTCCCATGAATCTCTCAGCCCCCTTGGGGCACCTCCGCCCAACATTCCTGATGAAGAGTCATGGAGATGTACAGCATGGAAACAGACCCTGCGGTCCAACTCGTCCATGCCGACCAGATATCCCAACCAAATCTAGTCCCATCTGCCAGCACCCGGCCCACATCCATCCAAACCCTTCCTATTCATACAACCATCCAGATGACTTTTAAATGTTGCAATTGTACCAGCCTCCATCACTTCCTCTGCAAGCTCATTCCACACACACACCTTTCCTCCCATGCGCCAGGAAAAACAGCCCTTGCCTATTCAATCTCTCCCTATACTCAAATCCTCCAACCCTGGCAACATCATTGTAAATCTTTTCTGAACCCTTTCAAGTTTCACAACATCTTTCCAATAGGAAGGAGACCAGAATTGCACGCAATATTCCAACAGTGGCCTAACCAATGCCCTGTACAGCTACAACATGACCTCCCAACTCCTGTATCAATACTCTGACCAATAAAGGAAAGCATACCAAACGCCTTCTTCACTATCCTATCTACCTGTGACTCCACTTTCATGGAACAATGAACCTGTATTCCAAGATCTCTTTGTTCAGCAACACTCCCTAGGACCTTACCGTTAAGTGTAAAAGTCCTGCTAAGATTTGCTTTCCCAAAATGCAGCACTTCACATTTATCTAAATTAAACTCTATCTGTCACTTCTCAGCACATTCGCCCATCTGATCAAGATCCAGTTGTAATCTGAGATAACCTTCAAGTTAGTGAGACATGATTTCCCACGCATAGAGCTATGATGACTATTCCTAATCAGTCCTTGCCTTTCCAAATACATGTACATCCTGTCCCTCAGGATTCCCTCCAACAACTTGCCCACTACCGACGTCAGGCTCACTGGTCTGTAGTTCCCTGGCTTGTCCTTACCGCCCTTCTTAAACTGTGGCACCACATTAGCCAACCTCCAGTCTTCTGGCACCTCACCTGTGACTATCGATGATACAAATATCTCAGCAGGAGGTCCCACAATCACTTTCCTAGCCTCCCACAGAGTTCTAGGGTACACCTGATCAGGTCCTGGGGATTTATCCACTTTTATGCATTTCAAGACATCCAGCACTTCCTCCTCTGTGATATGAACATTTTTCAAGATGTCACCATCTATTTCCCTACATTCTATATCTTCCATGTCCTTTTCCATAGTAAATACTGATGCAAAATACTTGTTTAGTATCTCCCCCATTTTCTGTGGCTCCACACAAAGGTCACCTTGCTGATCTTGAGGGGCCCTATTCTCTCCCTTAATGTAATTGTAAAAACCCTTTGGATTCTCTTTCATTCTATTTGCCAAAGCTATCTCATGTCCCCTTTTTGCTCTCCTGATTTCTCTCTTAAGTATATTTTAAAAAAGAGAGCGTATGCTCCAATGCTGCCTGACCAGCTGTACGTTTCCAATGCCACACTTTTTGTCTCTGATCTGCAGCATCTGCAGTCCTCACTTTTTCTTATCATTTGTAAATTTGTCAATCATAGTAAGTGAGGAAGATGGTCACTACGGAGGACTCCATCAAATATTAACAATACTAAATCAACCTGCAGATTGGGCAAAATTCAAGAACTGAGCATAATTTTTTTAAAAGAATTTCCAGGGTGGAAACAGGCCATTTGGCCTCACAGATCCACCTGAAGAGCATCCCACTCCCCTCTCCCCCACACCATCCTAACCCTGTAACGATGCATTTCCCATGGCTAATCCAGAGTCGGAGAGTGTGGTGCTGGAAAAGCACAGCAAGTCAGGCAGCATCCAAGGAAGACGAGAATCGACATTTTGGGCAAAAGTGCTTCATCAGAATACACATTGCTGATAAAGGACTTATGCCCGAAACGTCGATTCTCCTGCTCCTCGGATGCTGCCTGACTTGCTATGCTTTTCCAGTACCATACCCTTCGACTCTGATCTTCAGTCCTCACTTTCTCCCATGGCTAATCCACCTAACCTGCACATCCCTGGACGTTATGGACAATTTAGCATGGTCAATCCACCTGACCTGCACATCTTTGGACTGTAAGAGGAAGCCGTAAGCCTGAAACGTCTGAGGAAGCCCACAGAGATGCAAGGAAAATATGCAAACTTCACACAGATGGTAGCCCGAGGCTGGAATTGAACCCAGGTCCCTGATGCTGTGCTAACCACTGAGCCACCATGCCACCCTAAAAATGAAATATCAAATTTGGGTAGGAAGAATAACAAAGTGATTTTTACTTGGAAGGTATAAGTATAGGAACAAAGGGAATTCAGGATATCAATATATCAGTCACTAAATTTGCACCATTGGTAAACTAGACCATGGAATAAAAACAAAACAAGCACTATATTACTTTCCAATTCTTTCACTCTGGAAAGGTAGGGAACTTAGGCTAACCCTCTGTCAGATAGTAGTTAGATCATATTTAAAACCATTGGAGTTCTGCTCATTTTATTGTAAAGAGAACTAAGATACTAGGGAGGCTGCAGAGAAGATTTACAAGAATGACACCACAAAGGCATAGGGATATACATTAGGAAAGGATGGATCTCTCTGTTTTTTAAAAAAGAGCCTGAGTCTGTCGTGACACTTTTAAAAGATTTGGTAATACAAAGGAAGAAGGTCATAAATACAAGATAATAAGAAATCCAAAAAGGAATCAGGGAGAGACTTCTTTACCTAATAATCAGTGAGAATGTAGATCTTAGTAGCACAGTAAGTGATCAAAGCTAATGATAAAGATACATTTGAAGGGATGGAAGACAAGCATGTGAGAAAGGAGGGAGTAGAGGATTACAGTGATACATTTTGATTAAGAAGGATGAGAGCAGGCTCAAGTGAAGCATAACAAGTGTAGTTTTGTTGGGCAGAATGGCTTATTTTTGTGCTGTATATCCCAGTTAGGTCTGTTTAGTGATGAATCACTTTCATCATCTCCATACTCCTCAAAAATTGGTCTTGATCCCCTCCATGTGAACTCACTATGCCTTGGTAGATATGGAGTAATTATTGAAGTGTACACTCCACTACCTCTCTCAGTCCTTACACTGCAGCTGTCAGACTGCTTAAGGAACATCTGATCTTAACCTCTGTCAGATAAACATGAGAAGACCAATGCATCATCTTTGTTCCCATCAGTGACCTCCATTTATGTCTCCATCCTGGACTGTTACTGCTCTACCAACTTTGGCACCCTTATCATGTCAGCCATGGCTTTGAGCTTGTAGTCCTTCACTTGTAAAACAAATGCTGCTTTGACCTCCAGACTGTCACCTCTTTCAATCCATCTATTGTTAAAACCTTTTTATACATCTTTATCATCCCCAAACTTTACTTAGCCATACTTTTCCTAGTAGGAATCTCATCCTGCATTAGATCTAGCTCACTAAAGGTCTGCTCAATCGATTCCACTTCAAAAACAAAGTCCTATCCATAATCTTTTGTCCATGTGGAAAATGTTACTTTTTCTTGAGAAACCTTGGATAGTTGACACACAGGTTAAAAAGCAGATAGCGGACATATGGGTGTCCCACACTGCTATTAGGAAAGATATTTGGATGCATGTTACGATGGTCACAGTGGTGTCTGCGTCATTGTCAAAAACTGGGAACTGTTTTTCTACATTCTGACTTAATTTATTGTTTGTCATTTGTTGCAGATGTTTGGAACGTGTTATTACAATAGTTAGGGAATTACGAGTCATTGAGAGCCTGCCCTTTGGCCGCATGTTGTGGGTTGAAGCTTTTAATCTGGGGCAGTTTTTAATGTTGAAACTTTATTTTATTAAAAAAGATGCTCATCGATTTAAATAATGTATCAAAGCAAATTAAAACTGAAGGTTCTGAACCGTGATATAAAAAAAGTGCTGTGCTTCAGACAGCTTACACTAAACTCACAAAACACAGTCCAACTCCAGGGCCTGTTGTGAAAGAGGGTAAAGGGAGAGTGGTTATAAAACATGTTTCACAGAATCAGGTTGTCCCAAAGCTCTTCACAGCAAGTATGGTCCTTTTACATTGTAATCACTGTTCTAGTATGTGGAACTTTGCAACCAATTCTTATACAGGAGACTCCGATAAATAATGAAATAATCTGTCTGTGGCGATAATTAATGTTGGTATTTGTCAGGATATTGGGATAACTCTTCTACTCCGGAAGTAATGCTGTGGATTCTTTTACTTTCACCGAAAAGGGGAGATAAGACCTCAGTCTAATCATAGAAATGTAGAATGGTCTTAGCACAGAAGGGGATCACTTGGCCTGTCGTATCTATGCTGGCAACTTGCCTAGTTTTATTCTTCTGCATTTTCTTTGCTCCTGCAATTTTTTTTTTCTCTCTTCAGATAATTATCCAATTGTATTTTGAAAACCGCAATTGGATCTGCTCCCAGCAGACTTGCAGATGGGATTTGGAATGCACTAACTACTCACTGCATAAAAATGCTTTTCCTCATGTCACCATTGCTACTTTTGCCAGTCACGTTAAATCTGTGTCCTCTCTTCCTTGATCCGCTCACCCATTGGGAGGAACTATGTTGCTGCTGGTCTAAGTAAGAGTGAGCTTGCTTGTGAGTCTTAATAACCTGCATTTGTGCCCAAAAAGACTTCATCTTTTATCCTGAAGACATTGGCCACAGCTACCTTTCTTGGCTCCCTCTGTCCACAAGTCACGTGCTGACTACCCAGTATATAGAATTGCTACTGCGTGGAAACATTACCTTCGGCCCAACGAGTACACACCGACCTTCAGAAGAGCATCCCACTCAGACCCATCCCCCTACCCTATTCCTGTAGTGCTACATTTCCCATGGCGAATGCATCTAACCAACAAATCCCTGGACACTATTGGCAATTTAGCCTGGCCAATCTACCTAACCTGCACATCTTTGGACTGTGGGAGGAAACCCACGCAGACATGGGGAGAATGTGCAAACTCCACACTGGTAGTCGCCAGAGGGTGGAATCGAACCCAGGTCCCTAGCGCTATGTTATCCTATCCAGTCTGGTGGGAGGATCTCCAAGGGTGACTGTATCTGCCCTGGTGGTATGTTCTTTTTGAAAGGTGTGATAATCTCTCCTCTAAATGTTGCTGCTCTTGTCTCAGTAATGGGGAGTGAGGTGATCTCACATCTGCATCAGTCTGAGCCAAGAGGCAGATTACACGGTCATGTAACTAACATGCTTAAAAAAAACTTGCCTTTTTCCTGCAACTTTCATGACCTCAGGATGTCCCAAAGCACTATACAATCAAGAAAGAACTTTTGAAGTGCACTTGCTGTTGAAAAGGAATACACGGTAAGCTCCCACGAACAGCAATGTAATAATGGCCAGGTGATCTCTTTTTCTGATGCTGACTGATAAATAAAAGTTGGTCAGAGAACTAAATTAACTCCCTTCCTGAAAATAACAAATGCTGGAGATCACAATGCGTCAGGCAGCATCCATGGAGAGAGAACAAGCTAGCGTTTCAAATCGAGAGCTCAATGAAGTGTGGAGGGGCCAGCATTAATGCGGTAGTTTAAGTCAGGGGAGGGGATGATTGTTGGGGGTAATGGGTGAGGAAAAGATAGTTCAGTTTAAGTGTTCAGAATGTGAGAATAGCAGAACAATGGTGTGTCTCCTGCCAGATTCGAAAGAATTGGAAGTAGGATGGGGTAGGGAGGACATGATAACAAGCTAAAAGAAAGGGAAGAAATGCTTACAGTTTAAAGGTGTGGAACTCAATATGGGTTTCTAAGTCAAAATTCAGATTCCATTTGATTTATTATTGTCACATGGAGTGAGATACGGTGAAAACTATTGTGTTGCCTGCCAGCCAGATAAATCATACCTTACATATGTACGTCAGGGTAATAGAACAGAATGCAGAATATAGTGTTACAGCCATGAGAGGGTGCAGAGAAAGACCAATGCTAATGTATGAAAGATCTAATAACCACAGGAAAGAAGCTGTTCTTATACCATATATTATAATATCAAAGATTTTAAATGTGAATCTGAGGGTCCATACAAACATGAATATGTACATTTAATTAAAATAATTAATAACAAAGCCCTTTACTCTGTTTAATGAAGCAGCTTCTAGGCCTTTTTCATTGCTGTGCTGATATTAAAAGCTATTGAAGGAAGGAGGCTAGTTTTTATTTATATAGGGTCACATCTGAGTGAAAAAGAACTAGGTGTGGATATCATGTGTGACCCTGCCCCTTTAGCACATAGCTTGTTGAACACATTAATTAGACTCATAGGTTAAAAAAGGCAAAGTCATGGATAATTGTTGTAATTCATATACTCCACATGACTCACGTCTTTGGAATAAAAGGGAAAACATTAAATGTGTGAGGAGTATTATGAACTAGAAGATAGGTATGTGGAGTAGATATGAAATCTCAGTGTATCATTTTGGAACAACTATTTGTTGAGAAACCTGGGTGAAAGATGGAGGACTCTAGCTCAGAAATCTCCCACACTTGAGAAAGAATCAGGAGAGAAGTCTAGATTTGAAATAAATCTGTGCCCCATGTGTTCATCATATTATCCACCAGCCCTGCTGGATCTGTCTGTAGACAGATACACTCCGTTAAAAAAAATCCATGTTAGTATCTAACATGTTTTGAACTGAATATTGTTTCATTATCTCTCCTCTCTACCTATATCAAAATATCGATATCATCTATCAATTGAGGAGAGACAAACTGGATGTTTATGTGAGGTACCTTACCAAAGTCTTTCTGAAGGTTCACCGAGCATCGCAGCCAGGTCTACAGGGGCCAACTGGATCTCCCAGTCACTAGCCACTTAGCTCCCCCAACCACTCCCTTTCCAACATGACCACCCTTGGCCTCCTCCATTGCCAAACGAATCATACTGTAAATTGGAGGAACAACACCTCATCTTCCGCCTGGGCAGTCTACAGCCATAGGAAGACTGTCCCTCTGCGACTACCTCAACAAGTCCGCACCCCTCCAGCCACCCACCTTCCCCTGTCACCACAGGAATTGCAAAACCTGCGCCCACACCTCCCCCTCATCTCCACACAAGGCCACAAAGGCGCCTTCCACATCCATCAAAGTTCCACCTGCACTTCCAGACATGTCCTTTACTGTATCCGTCGCTCCCAATGCAGTCTCCAGTACATTGTGGCGACAGGATGCCTACTCCTAGAGCACTTCAGAGAACATCTCCGGGACACCCAAACCAGTCAACCCCACTGCCCAGTGGCCGAACACTTCAACTCCCCCTCCCAATTTGCCGAGGAAATGCAGGTCCTGGGCCTCCTCCATCGCCACTTCCTAACCACCTGACGCCTGGAGGAAGAATGCCTCATCTTCTGCCTTGGGACCCTCCAACTCCATGGCATCAATGTGGATTTCACCAGTATCCTCATTTCCCTTCCCCTCACATTATCCCAGTTCCAACCTTCATGACCTGTCCTACCTGTCCATCTTCCTTCCCACCTATCCGCTCCACCCTCTCCTCTGACATATCACCATTACGCCCACCTCCAACCAGCTATTGCACTCTCAGCTACCTTCCCCACCCCCCCCCCGCGCCTCCTCCTCCCATTTATCTCTCCACCCTCAAGGCTCCCAGCCTCATTCCTGATAAAGGGCTTTTGCCCAAAACATCGACTCTCCTGCTTCTTGGATGCTGCCTGACCTGCTGTGCTTTTCCAGCAACACACGTTCAACTCTAATCATCAGCATCTGCATTTCTCATTTTTGCCGACAGCCCGTAGGACTCAATATTGAGTTCTCCCAATTTCAAATAACCTCCCTCCCCATCCCCCGAATCCCTTTCCATCCCCTCCCCATCCTTTCCACTGCTCCCAACCACCAACCGGATTCATTTCTCCTATTGACTAACCAGGTCATACCTTATACCTGTCTTCACCTATCCCCACTTCACCACCCTGCCCCCAACATCCCCTTTTATCTGCAGCTCCCCCCCCCCCACACCCACTCCCAGTCCTGAAGAAGGGTTAGTCACGAAACGTCGACTTCTCCACCTCCTGATGCTGCCTGGCTTGCTGTGTTCTCCTAGCCTCCTGCCTGTGTATTTGTTTCTGAAAATCTAGACAGGCAATATCAATCAAGTTGCCCTCCTCCACCAACATTGCAACCTCTTAAGAAAGTCCAATCATGTTGTTAAGCCAAAACAACGTCTTCAGAAGCCATATTGAGTATCTGATAACTTATTTGTTATTGGCATCAGATAGTGAAGATCAGTTTAATGAGTGGTTTCATTTCTGGCTCTGATAATTTTCTCAAATGACTGCTTTGAGTTTTCAGAGGATTAGGGTTCGAGGATTTATAGGATTGCCAGTGGAATATAGCTTTGTCCCAGTTGTCCACTGGTGTTCAACATATGTCAAGTAGAAATGGTCCCTCTTGATTCATTTGTTAGAGCCCCTCACAAACATGTTGTGGGCATTGCATAAAATAAAACCAGTTTCATATGAAATGACTTGTGAATTGGTTAGATGAGTAGAAAATAAGCAGGAATGAAAGAGCTAGGTATGAAATAACAGCATGAAATGGCTGGATGGGGTTGGTTAGCTCAGCTGGTGAGATAGCTAGACAGAGGTGCTTAGCAACGCCTGTAGCATGAATACAATCTTTGTATCAGTTGTGGGAGTTCTTTGATGCTGCCTCTTCACTTTGCCCCATAAAGATATTGCAGTGTAAGCCACAATCTTGGACAAGGAGAATGTGAGAGGGCTAGAGAAAGGGATTTTAAATGAACAGTAATAAGAGCACTGAGTATAAAATGTATTGGTATGACTAAAAAAATTATGTTTAATTTGTTTTCAAACTTCTGTTTCAGATGGATTTAACTGCTCCTATGTTTCTCTGATGTGGCCATTTAAGAATTAGAACAATCAACCAAGTTATCTAATGTAAGTGCTTTGAGTAATATTATTTATTGAAAAATTAGAATTTGCTGTAAATAACATTAAAAATTAAAAATAAAAGTTATCCTGGCAAGGATTTCTGTGAGTTGCAAGACATCTGCTGCGGTTTACTAATAAAGAGCTCCTTTAAATCAATTTTGTCACATGCTAGACATATGCTTTTCCTCACTGTGCTAAAGTTGATCAGTAAATAATACTTGTATTTGTATCATGTCTTTCAGATTAAAATGTCTCTTAATACTTTATAAAATTAGTTACAGTGTAGAAAAACTACAAAGTATCAATTAACTCATCTCCATCCTTTAGTACTGAAGCAGTGAAATTTTAAATATTTGATGTGATTTTCAGCTTGTGGAAGCCAGTGTTTTTGCACTGATTGGTTTACACAAGGCGATAGCAGATAGGAACTGGATGAATGCTAATGAGATCATTCTGAATCATGATTGTATAGTCATTCTGCAAAAACTCTCTCAGCAAAAGAAATGTCTTAAACTCTCTTATAACCTATAGAGGTTTTGTTTTCCCAAATACATGCTTTCTGTGGGGACCCTCGCCTGCCTGAAGTATTGATCAGGAAATTCTGAGGCCCTCTACAAAATTCTCCACCCGTTAATTTTAATGGTTTCCTGAGATGTGCTTACAACAGATGAGATTCTCTGCCATAAATTGTATTTGCAAAATATGAGGTTCTGGCATTGACTCCCCCAGTAACATGCATAGTTGTTGCTAAAAGGGGCTCCTAAAGCATTTTAAACCGAGAAAGAAAGAAAGAAAAAGCTATTGATAATATTCTGTCTCCAGTCAGCTAATGGGTTGAAGAATATTATTGTTCTTGAGATGTTAAAGGGACAAATTACACAGATAGTTCTGTTGTCAGAATTCTGATAAAAATTTGAAACATTAACTTTATTTTCATGGAATCCCTACATTGCAGACAGAAGCCATTTGGCCCTTGAGTCTGCAACTATCCTCCAAAGAGAATCTAACCACAACTCACCATCCCAGCCTATCCCAGTAACCCCTCATTTCCCATGGCTAATCTGCCTAACCTGCACAATCCTGGACACTATTGGCAATTTAGCATGGCCTATCCACCTAACCTGCACATCTTTAGGCTTGAAAATGATAAGACTTGACGATGATCAATGTTCAGGATCATGAACACCTACATTGATCCAACCAAATTATGTACTCTGATGAAGAACTGAGATAGACAAATTTGAAAAGTAAAAATTAGGTTTAAAAGAAGTGTTTTTGTTTATCAAACATTAGTTCAGATTTGTAATAATCCACCAGGGTATGTATTTGAACCAGGAAACATAAACAAATATGTCTTCAATGAGTCAAAGTGTTAAAGGATATAGGGAGAAGATGAATGAATCACTGAAAAAGTAATGGCCATTTTGAGTGAAAAATCATTTCCTGTTCCTAAAAGTCCTTTCCTATGCTAATGGTTTGAAACAGTGTGACCAGGGTATGTCTAGTTGCAAGTCCATGAAAATATTTGAAATAT
This sequence comes from Chiloscyllium plagiosum, assembly GCF_037043375.1. NCBI lineage: Eukaryota > Metazoa > Chordata > Chondrichthyes > Orectolobiformes > Hemiscylliidae > Chiloscyllium > Chiloscyllium plagiosum. Next base: position 14,338,493 of record NW_028270145.1, on the reverse strand, counting down.
ATGTTTATACAGATTTCTGCACTCTGCCTACTGGAACGGGGCACAACTGAGAGTATTAAGGTGAAGGGAATACTTAGAATATGGCAAAGAATCTGGATTTGTCAAAACTCACAGAAGACGAGGCCCAACATGTCTTGCATGTTGTTCAACGAGATCTGAATCTACGCAAGACAGAAGAAGATAGACTTGGGTAAGCACAGCTAAGCAAATTGAAAGAGAGAAAGCAATGTGAAGGACCATAAGACAGGACTTGGTTCTGACTGAGGAAAGCAGGAGTGAAACTGCCCCCTTTACGTGCCAGAAAGGTTGGGTTTTAAATCCTTTAACTCTGAGAAGAAAGATCAACTAAGACAGAATAGGAGTTCCGTAGACTTGATGTCCTGTGAGAAAGTTGTTGAATTACATAAGTGCAATTTTATAAGTGATGCTGAGATAGGAATGAGGAACCTTGAGAACAGTGTATTTTTAGTGGGACAAGAACCAGTTCTAGAATATCAAGCTTGAATATTTCCCCGGTGGTATTCCCACATCTCACCACAAGTTGGCAGCTTTCTTACTCTGTTCTGTCATTCAATATACCTATAAAATTCGGGTACTCCGCTGATCCCAGTGTACACTCAATCCAGTTTAGTGTGTACCTCATTTTCAGATTGTGATGTTCACAGCACTTAAGGCCCAAAGTTTTTTTTTATTTCTGATTGCTTCTGAGGTCAGGGTTGGATTTATTTGTGAATCATTCCGTGTGAATTTGGTAGCCCCTCCTAATTGTTAGTAGATTCTCACAAGAAAAACATCGATTGCATGAGCAAACCACTGAAGGAAAATGTTTCAGAGCTGCAGTACCAGTTAAAGAACCCTTATAGAATATAGAAAAGTACAGCACAGAACAGGCCCTTCAGCCCACAATGTTGTGCCGAAGATTAATCCTAATCTAAAATAAAGCACCCCTCAATTCACTGCTGTCCATGTACATATCCGGCAGTCACTTAAATAGCCCCAATGACGCTGCATCCACCACCACCGCTGACAATGCAATCCATGCATTCACAACGCTCTGCATAAAGAACCAACCTCTGACGTCTTCTCTATACCTTCCTTCGAACACCTTAAAACTATGACCCCTCGTGCCAATCAATCCTGCCCTGGGGAAAAGTCTCTGACTATTGACTCTATCCATGCATCTCATCACCTTGTGCACCTCGATCAGGTCACCTCTCTTCCTCCTTCTCTGCAGAGAGAAAAGTCTGAGCTTAGTCAACTTCTCCTCATAAGACAAGCCCTCCAGTCCAGGCAGCATTCTGGTAAACCTCCTTTGCACCCTCTCCAAAGCATCCACATCTTTCCGAGAATAAGCCAACCAGAACTGGACACAATATTCCAAATGTGGTCTGGAATATTGTAGAGCTGTAGCAAAACTATGCAGCTCTTAAAATCAATCCACCTGTTAATGAAAGCCAAAACACCATATGCTTTCGTCACAGCCCTATCCACTTGGGTGGCAACTTTGAGGGATCTATGCACTTGAATACCAAGGTCCCGCTGTTCCTCCACACTGCCAAGAATCCTGTCTTTAATCCTATATTCAGCATTCAAGTTTGACCTTCCAAAATGCATCACTTTGCATTTATCCAGGTTATACTCCATTTGCTATTTCTCAGCCCAGCTCTGCATCCTGTCTATGTCGCGTTGCAACCTGCAAAAGCCCTCAATACTATCAACAGTACGTCCAACCTTTTGTGTCATCGGCAAGTTTACTAACCCACCCCTCAACCTCCTCATCCAAGTCATTTATAACAGCTACAAAAAGCAGAGGCCCAAGAACAGAGCCCTGCGGGACACCACTAACCTCCAGGCAGAATACTTTCCATCTACAACCACTCTCTGCCTTCTGTCAGCCAACCAGAATCTTTCCAGTTGAATCCAGACAGCCAAATCTCCCTGTATCCCATACTTCCTGACTTTATGAATGAGCCTACTATGGAAAATCTTATCAAATGCTTTGCTGAAGTCCATATACACCACATCCACTCCCAACCTTCATCAACCTGTCTCATCACCTCCTCAAAGAACTCCATAAGATTTGTGAGGCATGACCTGCCCCTCACAAAGCCATGCTGGTTGCTTTTAATCACTGTATGCTTTTCCAAGTAGTCATAAATCCTATTCCTCAGAATTCTTTCCAAAACCTTGCTGACTACAGACGTAAGACTGACTGGTCTGTAATTGCCAGGGATTTCCCTATTATCTTTCTTGAAAAGAAGAATAATATTTGCCTCCCTCCAATCCTCTGGTGCAACTCCCGTGGAGTGTGAGGAAGCAAAGATTTTCACCAGTGGCTTAGCAACCCCCTTTTTCACTTCCCGGAGCAGCCTAGGATAAATCTTGTCTAGCCCTAGGGACTTATCAATCGAAATATTAGCCAAAATTTCCAGCACATCAACCTCCACAGTCTCAATCTGTTCAGGCCTGTATCCCAGCTCCTCAAAGTTCTCATTAACAACAAGATCTCTTTCCTTAGTGAAAACCGAAGCAAAAAACTCATTTAGGGCTTCCCCTATCTGCTCAGACTCCATGCACCAGTTACCTATGCTATCCCTGACCAGCCCAACTTTCTCCCTGATCATTCTCTTATTCCTCACATATGAGTAAAATGTCTATGGGTTCTCCCTAATCCTTCCTGCCAAGCCTTTTTCATGCCCCTGTCCTGGCTCTCCTCAGTCCATTTTTGAGCTCCTTTCTAGCAATCCTGTAATCCTCTAAAGTTGTGCTAGAACCTTGTTTCTTCCCCCTTACATAAGCTGTCGTCTTCCTTTTGATGAGAACCTCCTCTGTTCTCGTCACCCTAGCCTCCTTAATCTTGCACCTTCTTACCTGTCTCAGAGGAACAAATTTGTGCATCACTTGCAACAACTGCTCCTTAAACAGTTTCCACATGTCTGTTGTGCCCTTTCTGTGGAACAATTGCTCCCAATCTCTACTTCCCAAATCCTGTCATAATTTCCCTTTCCCCAATTAAATATCTTCCCATGGTAACTGCTCCTTTCCCTCTCCATGGCTATGGTAAATGTGAGGCAGTTATGGTCATTGTCACCAAAGTGATGTCCCACCACAAGATCTGACACTGGTCCTGGCTCATTACTGAGCACCAAATCCAAAATGTCCTCTCCCCTCATCAGCCATTGTGAATAACAAAACCCTCCTGATCACAACTGACAAAAACTGCTCCATCCAAGCCATCTGCACTGAGCAGGTTCCAATCAATATTGGGAAAGCTGAAGTCACCCATAACAACAACCCTGCTACATCTGCATTTTCCCAAAATCTGCTGGCCTATGAGTTCTTCAATCACTCTCCTGTTATTAGGGGGTCTGTAGAAGGCCTCCAATGAGGTGGCTGCTCCCTTGCTGTTCCTAACTTCCACCCATACTGACTCAGTAGACAAACCTTCCTCGACAACCTTCATTTCTGTAGCTGTAACGCACTCTCTGATTAGCAATGCTACACCCCCTCCTCTTTCTCCCCCCTCCCTGTTCTTTTTAAATGTTCTAAACCCTGGAACATCTAGCAACAATTCCTGCCCCTGTGAAACCCATGTCTCCGTTATTGTCAACATCATTGTCCCAAGTACTGATCCATGCTCAAAGTTCATCACTCTTATTTCTGACCCTTGAACCGATCCCTTTGTTTCATCACATGAAAAACCTCCCTGATAGATTAACTACATCCTGTCTGTGTCCCATCTACAACTAGCATCCTCTCAGATGTGTAGCTCTGGTTACCACACACCCCCAAAACCTCTCGAACCAAACAAACAAATCTCCTACTCACAACATTTGGAAATATTTGCAAGAAATGGGCTGCATTACTATTTAGAATCAATTTTTCCAGCTCATTGTTCATTGAAACGCTGGGGTACAAAAAGAAGGCCTAATGCTGGTTCTTTTTGCTATACATTTATTGAATTATTCTTGAAGGGTAGAATCTTATCAATGTTTGATTTGAGCAAAGGCAGAAATCATTTACTCAGCAAGAGTCCACTCATGGATGCTCAGTTTGGGTTCCTTCTGGACCATTCAGCTCCAAGACTCATTACTGCCTTGGTCCAAACTTGGACAACAGTGCTGAATTACAGGCAACATATGGCTGAAGGTAGCTTCAAGGAAACCTGGCAAAACTGAAGTGAAAGAGAACCAAGTGGAAAGCTATCCACAGTTGTTGCTGTTACTTGGTTGGCAAATACAACTTCTGTCAAATCAAAACATTTGCATTCCAGAAATTACTTTAGATGTATGCTTTATCATTGGACTACAGTTGCGTTTGGGAGTCTTCATGATACATGTCCCTAACTGGAATGCAAAAACCTACCCGACATGGGGAATTTTACTTGTGATATGTCATTCCTGGAAGTGGAACTGAAAATTCTTGAACCATTGCATGAAGTTTAAGCACAGCACAAAGGTGACCTGGGTGTTTTTTTCCCAAAATTAAATTTCACTTGTAAATATCATATAATTCATTGGTTTCTTTTATTCATGTGGTCAACATTTTTATTTTTTAAAACAAGCTTAGTCACTTCATGGTTGGCATACATTGATGGTTAGAGGATAGTTAGGCTTTCTTTAATGTTGAAGAAACAATTTACTTTATTCAGTCTTGATTGAATGGTCAGATTAGTGTCCAATACTGTACTTGCCACGCTGCGGGCTAAATATGCAAACTCAGCTGACCATACTTTCTATGAGAAAGTGCGGACTGCAGTTGCTGAAGGTCAGAGTTGAGAGGGTGGTGCTGAAAAGCACAGCAGGTCAGGCAGCATCCCAGGAGCAGGAGAACCGACGTTTCAAGCAAGAGCCCTTCATCAGGAATCTGTGTTGTATAGGATATTGTCTCAGATGACCTTCAGGAAAAATTGAAATGTCAGAGCAAAAGCCTCAAAACTAATGAGGAAACAAGGTATACCCATGGCTTGTCACCCTCTGACAAAATCCAAAGAAAAGCATTTTGTAAGCTGGCTACTGAGAAAAGTCTGGATCTTTTATTCGATTCATGGCTGATAATTATCAGAAATATGGGTGGAATTTGCCAGGGAGATAATCTATTTGATGCCTAGATTTCTGAAGATAACCATTCCCATGAACAAAAATACCTCTGATTTTAGTAAATTGTGTAAAGGTTTGCAGAAGTTCAGTTTAGAGATTCCTTATTCAGAGTGCACAGTTAAATTGCCATATTATGCAAACATGTTGCGTATGGGCAAGTTCTGTGTCTTCATTATGCCTTTACTCCTGAAAAATAATTTCCTTTTTGGAGCAGATATACTAGTCTCAAAAACAATTCCAGGGATGCAATCACTTATAGTAACCTTAATCGCACAAATGGAACATTCCTCAATGGCAAAGAGGATGGGACACTTCAAGATTGCAATCTTTTGAGATCATTCAGATACTTGCAAAGGAGCAGTTACAGACAGAAGGGATGAGAATGAGAGCACTTTGAGCAGTTCGCAGTATCACAGCAGATGATGGCAATACTAGAGAATGAAGTCCAGGGATGCACAGGGAACAGTTAACAATTGCTTTAGATGTGACTCAAAATATTATCATGTGATTAACTTCCCAAAACAGAAAAGCAAGACACCGAGAATCTGGAGGCTGGAGACAATGATGATGGTCATTATGAAGGGGCTATACTAGTTACAAAAAGATTGAATCTAATGGCGACTGTATTCTTTTTGGATTAATTATAGAGAGTTTGATATTGGCTTGCATATCAGCAAAATGTGGAACAGATTAGCTAAAAATATCAAGGTTCAGACCGCAGTGAAGATCGATGTGAAGATGGGTATTGTAAAAATTCCACTTGTTTTATATTCAGAGAGGTTAACACATTGAAGGGAATTAAAAAGAGTGGGGAATTCATGCAAAATAAATGAACTAAGCCACTTTATTAGTTCTGATGCAGTGTCCAGAGAGAGACTTTTCCTGTTAAGTTAGCCTTCCATGAAAAATGTGCTAATAGCCCTGGACGTGGAGTATGATAAAGCAAATGTTTCCACAAAGTTAGTGGACCTGTAGTTTATCCAGTTAAGGTGTTAGTATATCCCCCTAACCAAATTTGATGTTTATTATCAGAATGTTGTAGAAGTACTAATAGCTGAGAGTATTAAAATCAAAGAGAAAAAAACAAATTGTTTCAAGCTGCACAGAAAATCGACTCAGCCATCGTATCAAAAATTTGCAATTGTGTTAAAGAATCCTGTCATTGTTGAGGAATGTATAAGGCTTGTGAGCAAGATGAGTACAGAATATGAAATTTGTAATAAATATCAGAGGACGTTGCTACACCCTATTGTAACCTTCTGTTGGCATGTGACTTCATTAACGTTGTTGCCACAATTGTATAAAACAAAGACAGAAATACTTTGATTAAAGCTTTATAGATACGCCAAGTGCATTTTTTTGTTCTCTTGTGGGACGTGGACATTGCTGGCTAGATTATTGCCCATCCATAATTGCCCTTGAGAAGGTGGTAGTATGCACCCTTCTTGAACCACCGCAGTCCATGTGCTGTTGGTGGATTCAAAATGTCTCTTAGAGAGAGAGTTTAGCCTTCCTACAGTAATAAATGACAAGGAGCACAGGTTGATTGCAGATGAAGTCATGGAGAATTTGATAAGGACAGGACTTGATGCACCAGCTAAGTTTCTGACTGGTAATAGAGGGGAAGTGGCTAATGACAAGTTTTAGGACTTTCAGTGGATTCTGTGAGAGGCATCATGCAAAGATGGATGAAATAGATCAACAAGTTGTAGATCGATAACTACATTAACACAACCTTTTCTTTCAATGAAATTGCTTTAACTGGTTTGAAGGTATAATCCCTATCAATTGCTCTTTTGACAGAAATCCTAAATTACTTTCTGTCTTGGCCTGCATTGCTCTTGCCCAATAGGAGACGATGATTAGTTCAATTTTTTCTGCACATTTGAATATTTTACCTTCTCTGATTGTACATGAAAGAGCTAGTATGCTGATAGTCATAGGAGACATTGAAGTGACAGTCAAAATAGCAGTTTATATAAAATTAAGTGAAAGAAAATTGTGACTACAAAACAGCCACAAGAGAGGGCTTGAAGCAAAAGACTTCATGCCTCTGATACTTTGAATACTAGTCGGTAAGCTAATTGTAGATTAATAAAAAGGCAAGGGAAGGCAAAGGCTCAGTGGTATTGTTGCTAGACTATTAACTGAGAAACTCTGCTAATATTCTGAGGACCAGGGTTCAAATTCTCCCACTGCAAATGGTGGGATTCAGTTCAGTTGAACTCAGCTTAGTGGAATTTGAATTGAATAAAACATAAGTGGAATTAAGAATCTACAGATGACCATGAAACCTTTGCTGATCATTGGGAAAAACCCATTTGGTTCACTTATGTCCCTTAGGAAAGGAAGCTGTCATCCTTACCTGATGTGGCCTACATGTGACTGCAGACCCTCAGCCACCCATTAACCTAACTGCCCCGTGGACAATTAGGGATGGTCAATAAATGTTGGCCTAGCCAGTCCACATCCTGTGAATGAACGATGAATAAAAACCTGTCTCCAATGTGATGGAACAATTAGTTAAACTTCTAAAAGCCATTTGGTGAAGGAGATCAGATATGAATCCTATTTCACTTTCATTTACTCACCAGTCTTTTCAATAAATATCTCTTTTTATATGTGCTAAATAACAATTGTCCCTCGCCAATTTAACTTTAACCTTAATAAATACAACTGACTTTTCTCCTTTTCTTCAAATGAAATTTAACAGTTAATGCTCACAACAGTATTTCAAAACAAATTGAAGAAAGAATAAAAAGATTATCCATTTTCTCTATGTATAAAAGGTTGCATCACAAGATACTTCTCTTCTCGGATCACCAGTAATGTCTTGGTACAAACATCCCTTCTCACAAAGCAACCAGATAATTAATGTATGTTAATTGATTGCATCAAGCCATTTCATCTCTAGATTTCCTATTTTGCAAACATCAATTTCACTCCAGCAAAACCTATCCTTAATCTTATTCACTTGCACTTATTTTTCGAATGTGCAGTATGCCACAGGAAGCAATGATCTCCAGTACCGAATGAGCAAATTGCTTTCAATACACCCTCATATAGAAATTCCCTTGAAGTATTTGACATATAATCCCATTATAACTGCTCCCACAAGAACCTATGTTTCACAGCTAAAATACTTTTAACAACTCTTTTTTTATTTTCTTAGTTTCCCAGACTGAAGGGTAACGTTTTCAATTTTTCCTCACTAAAGTGGCGGTGAAGGAGACCCAGGACCTGCATGTCCTCGGCAGAGTGGGAGGGGGAGTTGAAATGTTGGGCCATGGGGCGGTGAAGTTGGGCCATGGGGCGGGTGTCCTGGAGATGTTCCCTGAAGTGCTCTGCGAGGAGGCGTCCAGTCTCCCCAGTGTAAAGGAGACCACATCGGGAGCAACGGATACAATAAATGACATTGGTAGATGTGCAGGTGAAACTTTGATGGATGTGGAAGGCTCCTTTGGGGCATTGGATGGATGGAGGGAGGGAGGAGGTGTGGGTGCAGTTTTTGCAATTCCTGTGGTGGCAGGGGAGGGTGCCAGGAACGGAGGGTGGGTTGTTGGGGGGCGTGGACCTGACCAGGCAGTCACGGAGGGAACGATCTTTGCAGAAAGCGGAAAGGGGTGGGGAGGGAAATATATCCCTGGTGGTGGGGTCCATTTGGAAGTGGTGGAAATGTTGTCGGATGATATGGTTAATGCAAAGGTTGGTAGAGTGGAAGGTGAGGACCGGGGAGGTTCTGTCCTTGTTACGGTTGGAGGGGTGGGGTTTGAGGGCGGAGGGGTGTGATGTGAATGAGATGCGTTAGAGGGCATTTTCAACCACGTGAGAAGGGAAATTGCAATCTCTCCCTCACCACCTCATCTTCCGCCACGAAACACTTCAGCCCCAAGGCATCAATGTGGATTTCACCAGTTTCCTCATTTCCTCTCCCCCACCTTACCTCAGTTCCAACCTTCCAGCTCAGCACCGTCCACATGACCTGTCCTACCTGCCAATCTCCCTTCCCACCTATCTGCTCCACCCTCCCCTCTGACCTATCACCTCCATCCCCACCCCCATTCGCCCATTGTACTCTTTGCTACTTTCTCCCTTGCTCCCCCCGCCAATTTATCTCTCCACTCTGGTGGCTTCCTGCCTCTATTCCTGATGAAGGGCCTTTGTCCGAAACATCGATTTTCCTGCTCCTCGGATGCTGCCTGACCTGCTGTGCTTTTCCAGCACCACTCTGATCTAAACTCTGGTTTCCAACATCTGCTGTCCTCACTTTTGCCTAACCAATTCAACTGGCCAATTCAGTTTCGCGTTAGCTATGTTGCTTCTTTAGTTGTGACTTAACCTTTCTGTGATGACCTGGCATGAATTGATTCAGACAGTAGTAATGTTCTTAAGGTAGAATGACTGATTCAAAGTTCAAATCTGCTCAATATCTCAAAAGCCCTAAAGCTTGACTTACAATTTAAAACTCTAGTGTCATTGTAATGTAGCACATCTCTCAAATTGCATAATTTCAGCCATAAGAAATCAATAATGTGCATCATAAAAAAGGCTGAAATTTCATTTTAGGACATTTCAGGATTTTCAACAAAGCAGATCACACTGAAAAATACCTCAGGACATCATTTAGGCCATAAATACATTTGTTTAGTTTTCATAGTTCCCCTTCTTGATTGCTTGCCTCCTTAGGTGTTTTTGAAACACTTCCACCTGAATTTTATCGCTGTACAGAAATGTGGTATTCATGTCATTTGATATATTCCGCCATGGATTTGTGGTCAAAAACTCTCAGGATTACTTTGTCCACCGAAGATTCATTATGATATTTGTATTGTCTAAGCGCTCTTCAAAACCTGAGCAACTAACTTTGCTTTAGCTTTAAATATCTCATTAGGAGGAACCTTTTCTGCATGAATCAAACAAAAATTGGCTCACTGATCTGGCACCTCAGAATAAATTACCATGTTCTCTTCAGTTATCTTATTCCTTTCATTTTTCCTCTTTAAAAAAAATAATTCTTAGGATGTGGGCAGTGCTGGCTGAAGCCTACATTCATCGCCTATCCCCAGTTGCTAAGATGGCAATTGAGAGTCAACCACATTGCTGTGGGAAACGAGTCACTTGTAGGTCAGACCCCCAGGCACGGATGGCAGATTTCATTTCAAAGTTGGCAAGATGGCACATTTCAAAGTTGACACCCAAGTTGTTAGGGTTGTTAAGAAGGCGTATGGTGTGTTGGATTTCATTAGCGGGAGATTGAGCCGCGAGCTTATGACGTAGCTCTGTAAAGCCCTGGTTAGGCCACACTTGGAATATTGTGTTCGGTTCTGGTCACCTCATTTTAGGAAGGATGTGGAAGCTTTAGAGAGAATGCGGAGGAGGTTTACCAGGATGCTGCCTGGACTGGAGGGCATGTCTTATGAAGAAAGATTGACGCAGCTATGGCTTTTCTTATTGGAGTGAAGAGGGATGAAACATGACTTGATAGAGGTGTACGAGATGATGAGAGGCAAAGGTAGAATGGATAGCCAGAGTCTTTTTCCCAGGGTGAAAATGGCTATCTCAAGGGGGCATAATTTTAAGGAGCTTGGAGGAAGGTTTACGGGAGATATCAGAGGTGGATCTTTTACACAGAGAGTAGTGGGTGTGTGGAATGTACTACCAGCAGTGATAGTAGAGTCAGATACATTAAAATGACTTTTGGATAGTCATATGGATGATTCTACAATGAAGGATATGTAGATTAGTTTGTTCTTAGAGTAGGATAAAAGGTCGGCACAACCTCAAGGGGCGAAGGGCTGTACTGTTCTATATTCTATTTCCTATGAGGCAGAGTTCCATTCACAATGGATGAATGACAATATAGTTCCCAAGTTAAGATGTTCTATGACTTTCAGGTGGTGATATTCCTGTCCATCTGCTGCCTTTATTATTCTAGATGGTAATGGTCTCAGGTTTGAAAAGTCTTTTTGAAGGAGGGATGGTGAGAAGCTGCAGAACATCACCAATGGTACACATGACAGACAGCCTATTTGACTGACTAACCAAGATGATTTATTTTGTCATAGGCATTCAATTTATAGGATTTTAATTTAAGAGATACTTGCCAGCGACTTCTGACGAGTATGCCAGCCATCCTCAAGTCAACGTCCAAAATTTTGCCATTTTAGTCTTTGTCATTGTTGTATGATCTTAAGTTAATGTTATTTACAGAAAGGCTTCCTTGTAAAGGAGCATAGAATCATAGAGATGTACAGCACAGAAACAGTAACCTTCAGTCCAACTCGTCCATGCCGACCAGCTATCCTAAACTAATCTAGTCCCATTTGCCAACAAAAAAGCATCTTCTCACAATTGTTATGGGGCAATTGTTTTCACAATTGCTATGTCATTGGACAAAGATATGATGGACCTTTTTATTTTATTGTTGATGACTTCCCGTGGATGAATTTGAACATGAGAAAATTGTGTTGGGATGCTGCAGATGAAAGAGAAGGTGAATACAGTTAGGAGCTGGTGGTGAATAGATTTTCTCAGGAAACCTGAGACTGAATAGGGTGCATTCAAGAATAGCTCGTTTGGAATGAAAGTTTTTCAGATGGCTCCTCGGTGCCTTCTCTTTCTCCTCCAGCCTTTCCACAGAATGTCCCCTTTTCCCAGCCTTTTCCCTGTGGCTTGTTATAGATCCAAGTGCCTCTATAACTGGAGGCCCCATATCTGCTGCAGCGTTTGTGAGGGCAGTTTACCGAATCCTCTGTGGTCCCTGTGAGGTTGTAGCAACATTTGCTGGCTAATCTATGAACTCCTTGCAGCACTCCAAAAACGCTCCACTGTTTTTGCAGTAATGTTTTGATAAACGAGGTTTATCTAAATCACCTTAGCTGCAAGTCTGTTGCCAAAGATTTTTAGGGAAAGAAATCTGCCTAGTCTGGTCTAAATATGATTCCAGACCCACAGTTATGTGGTTGACCCTCTGAAATGGATATGGAAGCCACTCAATTTGAGGGGATTTAAGGATGGGCAATGAAAAGTGGCCTTGTTAGTGATGTGACCATCTCATGAAATAGTGATTCAAACAATATCCTTCAGCTATTTCCAATGGGGTTTCCTCCTTGCGGATGAATGTATGCTATTTGCACACTCCTGGTGCAAATGTCAACAGCAGTTATTTGCCTTCACAATGTGACTAACTGCAAGGTTTTTGGCACATGCACAGCATATCTGTGCTCGCGCCCTTTCCCAACATGGGGCACTCTATAGGCTGCACTGGATGTTTTCAGAACTGCTGCACGTGCCATTTGCAGGGTCTATGGCTTCCTACGGTACTGAAGAGCCTAACATATTTACTGAACAAAAACAAAGTCACTTGAGCTCCACTGAAGTGATGATGGGACACCTAAACATCAGCCACTGTGTAAGGGCTCCCATCAGTCTTCTGTTGTAAGAATACTGTTTGAAATTTTCAGTGTTTCCATTTCAACGACTGGAGTTATCTCAGAGTTCTGACGTGAGATTTAAAATGCCAGTTTCTTGGCCAAACCTGCTGAAATGAAATTACACTGAAGCTTGTTCAACATAACACAGCCAGAAGGAAGAAAATACTTTTGTTTGTGGCAGTTTGATTTTTTGTAATTGTCCATAAGTCATTATGCTTGATTGAGATGAGGCATGATTGTCAATCTGGGGCACTGTAATGTTTACTAAAACTTACATCCTGTTGATCAGAACCACCCGCTCAGCAAATAAAAATTCCTCATTTTATTTTTGAAATAAGCATATGCTGTTCCTGTGACTAAATGTCTCAGACTGACATTTTAATTTCCTTTATTATTAAAAATTGAACAAATTCTTTTGATATTTAATAGACAATAATCAGCGCATCAAATAGTTTTCATTTGGCCTAAAAGAAGTATCCAGTTGTGGGTGAAATTTGGACTCTTCCAGTTTTTTTTTGTGACAAAATCCTTGGGAAAGAGTTACACTGAATATTTAGTGTTTCTTATCAGCTTGACTCAGTTACCAGCATTCCGATACATGAGTCAGAAATGCTCAAGGTTAAACTGGACGAGGGTGGGACATACATGAAGGGGGAAACATATTTGCTGAGTATTGTTTTCTTGAAGTCAATGGAAGTGAATATTGGTCAGACCATAGAACAAACAACCCAGTGTACTAAAGCCTGTACTGCAGGTAATCCATACACTTCAGCAAGGGTGCTGCGTTGTTTGAATATATAAATGACAAAGTAAAATAAATGATGATATACTCACAATTCTTGTGGATTTTCAGGCATCTAGTAGACCTTAGTGCTTAACAAATAGGCAATGGTCATGTCAATTTAATGCCAAAGAAATGACACTTAGATTTTGAAAATAGTTCAGATGCGAGCTGACAGCATAACAGCTTCACCGGAGGCTCACAGGTGATGTTACCTAGTATGGTGACGAAACGTCTGAAGACGAACCCTCCAGCTCAGCGAGCAAACTTACACCCAGAATCAGAAAAACCTGGTAATTCTAATTCCTCAGCTGCTGACTAGGTGTTATTACCTTTTGAGGGGCATACTGGTCTCAACATTTAGGGTTGGCTGTACATATCAATTGCACACCAGAAGATGTCACCTTCCCTTTCCTTCTGTGTCACCTACACAACAGAATATGCCCAGCTCCCCCCCCCCCCCCCCTCCATACCATCCTTGAGCTCTGGCCTCCCTTATTGTCAGGCAGCTGAGATGGGAAATGTTGAGTATAGGGTAGAGGAGGACACTCAGTAGAAAACTATACCCCATTTATTGTCTCAACCAACATTTAACTCAACCAGAGACTGTGACATGTTACAACTAGGGTTATAGTCTCTAACTGTAAAAACGATCACCAGATCATCAGATTTAGTTTAGCAGTGGAGAACAGCAAGGGAGGTGGAAGAGGGTAAGTATGAAGGAAATCTGACCAGTATAAAATGGAACCAAACTTTGCGAGGAAAACATATATATCACCCCAATGTTCTAATATAAGAAGAAGATCCAGGTACAACCCAACAAGCTGCTGAACTAAAGCCAGGATTCTTTAATGACAAGGAAGGCAAAGAATGTGATGAAACAAAAAAGAATGTATTTTTCAAGTGAGAATCCTGTCAAATTCAATAAGTTCAAAGGCAAAGGGAAAAAGAAAATAAGACTGACAAAGAAAGAAAGAATGGCAGTTAAAGGAAAAGGTAACCCAAACCTTTTCCAAGCAGTAGATAGGAAATAAGAGGTAGAGGTTACTGCGGACAAATAAAGCAATATTCACACAGAGATACAGGGCAATGCTAGAATATTTAACAATTAACTCTTATAAAGGAGGATAGTACTGACAAAATAGATGTAGAGGCAGAAGTGATCGAGGTCATGAATGGTGTGAAAATTGATATTCATGATATACTGGCAAGGCTGGATATGCTTAGAATCAATAAATCACCTGGTCCGTTTGAAGTTGGAATGGAGATCGTGGAAGTGCTTGCTGTAACCTTCTGACTGCCATAGATACAGGGAGATGTCAAAGAAACTGGAAAATGTGGCACCATTGTTCAAGAAATGGTGCAGGGATGTTCCTCCTAACTCCAGGATAGTCAATATTTGGTAATGTTTTACAAAAGTAATCAGGGAAAAGGTTAATATGCACTTAGAGAGATTTGAATTATCTAAGGAGTATGGCAGAGATTTTTAACAAGCAGATCACATTTGACTAATCTAATATGTATCAGAGGAAGTTGATGAAGGAATCAGTGAATATTGCATGTATGGCTTTTAAGGAAAGGATCAATAAAATATAACCCAGATGGCTGATGGTGTGTCGCTTGGGTGAGAACCTATAGGTGTTCCCATGCATCTATCTCTTATCTTTCTGGCTGAGAAAGGTCCTGGGTTTGGAGGTGCTGCCAAAGGTGCCTTATTGAGCTCTTCAGACCATCTTGTTTTGGTGCACACTTCACATAGCCACAGTGCTATATAGTTGGTCTAATACATTTCAAATCAATGGTAATGCTGGGGTATTGATTGTGGGGCAAGTTAGTGAAGGCAATACCATTTTTTGGCAAGGTCAGATGCTTGGGAGAAAGTGAGGACTGCAGATGCTTAGAATGTTTTCTTGTTGGAGATGGTCGTTGCCTGGCATTTAATGTTCAGCGTGTTACTTGCCACTTATCAGCCCAAGAACGAGTGTTATCTAACCCTTGTGGTATTCTGGGAGGGTTTATTTCTGTATCTGAGCAGTCTGAATAGAACTGAATTATATGCATTTGTCGAACAAATCTCTGACCTTGTGTTAGATCAATGGCCATTCATGAAGCAGTTAAAGATGGTAGTATGTAGTACACTCCTGCAATGATAACCAGGGGCTTAAATGATTCACCTCCAGCCACCATAACCTCTGGGGTATGAGTGCAACTTCTTCTCCGAATTTGTCAGTGCCCATTAATGACACACTTAGTTACATGTTACCTTGATGTCAAAGTCAGTCACTGTCACCTCATCTCAGGAATCTGGTTCTTTTGTCCATGTTGGAACCAAGGTTATAATGTGGCTAGACGACACATAGCTCTGGCACAATTCAAACTGAGCATCAGTGAGCAGGTTATTGCTGCGTAAATGCCATTTGATAGCATTATTTTAAAAATCTTTCATCTGATGATTGAGAGCAGACTGATGGAGTGGTATTTGACCAGATTGGATTTGTGCTCCCTTTTGTGTATGGGATATAACCTGGGTAGTTTTTCACATTGTTCGTTAGATGCCACTGATATTATATGAAGTGACTGAAATTGATCACTGCTATCCATGTTAATGTGCATTCCAACAAGAGGCTGAAATTAACTATCATCTTCAAAGTTTCTTGAAACAATTATTTGGAATTGAATTACTTATCAAATGGAAAGGTGTGGGAAGTGCCACACCTTAGATTTCTAAAGAGAATTTTGTGTTTGACTAGTTTAGTTTGTGTGAGTTTTTTGAAGAGGTAACAGAAAGAGTTGATGAAGATAATGCTGCCGATGTGGTGTACATGGACTTTCAAAAGGTATTCGATACAGGGCCACATAACAGGCTCATGAGAAAAGTTATAGCTCATAAAATGAAACATAAATACAACCCTGATTGAATAATAGGAAACAGAGAGTACTGGTCAATGATCATTTTTGAAATGGAAGGTTTGTAGTGGAGTTCTCTAGGAATCAATATTTGGTTTGTTGCTCTTTCTGTTATATATTAATGATCTGGATCTTGGAGTTTGGGCACAATTTCAAAGTTTGTAGATGGGTCAAAATTTTAAGCATTGTAAGCTGTTAAGCATTGTCAGGATAGTATAGAAGTTAAATAAGACAAATTAGTGTGGTGAACAAATAGGTGACAGATGGAGATGAGTGTCGAGAAGTGTGAGGTGATGCATTTTGGTAAGAACATGGAGAGATCATATAAAATAGGCGATGCAATGCTTGAGGTGCAGGAGCACATGTATGTGCACAAGCACATAGAAAACTGAATGTGGTAAGGCAGGTAGAAAGAGCAATCAATAAAGCATACAGAATTCTGGGCCTTTATTAATAGTGGTGCAGAGTACAAG
Source organism: Chiloscyllium plagiosum (assembly GCF_037043375.1). Lineage (NCBI taxonomy): Eukaryota > Metazoa > Chordata > Chondrichthyes > Orectolobiformes > Hemiscylliidae > Chiloscyllium > Chiloscyllium plagiosum. The sequence goes on along the minus strand of NW_028270145.1, from coordinate 14,321,800 downwards.
AGCAAGGTGGTGATAATGACGTTGTATAAGACACTTTTTAGAAGTCAGCTAGAGTATTTTGTAAAGTTATATGTGCCATGCCATTGGAAGCACATGAACACATTGCAGCAAATGCGGAAAAAGATTTACAAAAATAGTTCCAGGGGATGAGAAACTTCAGTTATGAGGTTAGAAAGGAGAAATTGGGGCTGTGCTCCTTGGAGAGAAGGCTGAGAGGTGATCTGATAGAGGTTTTCAAAATCGTGGGTGATTTTTTTATAAAATACGTAGAGAGAAACTATTCCCCCTCATAAAAGGATTGAGAGCAGGAGGGCATTGATTTAAAGTGATTTTCAAATGTAGCAAATATGAGGGCTTTGGTCTAGAATATACCGTGTGGAAGTGTAGGGGTGGCAGAGCCAATTCAGACAGTCACCAGACAATGAACTGAAAGGAAACAAAGTACAAAAAAAGGAAGGAGAATGGCACTAAGTCAAAATGTTTTTTGGGGAGATGATGGACCAAATGGCCAGCTATGCTGTAATAATTCTGTGATTCTGTTTCAGCCTTGACTTTTTAACCAAAGTGCTGGGCTCTGTCATCACTAAGGGCATTCTTAAGCCTCAGTTTCCTATTTGTTATTTTAATATCATTCATGACTGGAAGTGGTATGACTTCAGAGATTTGATCTGATCGCTTGTTTATGAGATTGGTTAGCCCTGATGTTATAGTTAAAGCTGCCTGTTTCTAAAATCAGAAATGGAGATATAAGAATATAAAGAATAAGAACAATTGTACTTGGAAGATAAATCCCGTCCCTCAGACATTGGATCATGAGGACTTTTCACTTAAGGGCATTGCAGCCAACTGGAGACCAAGTGTCTTTCCTATAAATCTTAGATGATCTTTTAATTCAACATATTTTCAATGCTACTAATTTCACTTCCTGATTTTACTTTTGCTACACTAAATTTGAGTTTCATGAGGTAAAGTTAAGCTAGAAAATCATGTCTTTAGGATATAAATCATGAGGCCAAGCAAATATCACGCCAGTGACTAGCTGTGGTTTCTTCACTCATGATTTCTCTGTTTTATCAAAACAGCAAATGTTTTATACACTGTCAACAAAGCCTGTCTGTGCCCTTTGTCAATTTTTATAGAACAAGACGTCAGCCTCTGTGTCGGCTGTGTTTGGTTGAATTTTTGGGGCATGTGAAAACTGAACTGGAGGCTGTTGGGAAGGGGCTACAAATACTGGCACTGACCAGCCTGTCATTTTCAGGACCCCATTAGAACTGGAGAAAGAAAATTTGAAAATGGCAACTGGATTTTTACTGGCTGCCTGCTGTAGACCAGGGGATACGGGTGAAGATATGGTCGGGTCGAAGTTTTTAAGCTGCCTAACAATAGTTGCAGTATAGGATAGAATATGCAGGAAAAAATAAATAGGATATGTTAAGAACATGCAATGAACGAGCTGCAATTACACTGGCTGATTATAATCTGTATGTAGATTGCTGATCTGATTCACCCAAAGGTAAAAAAATGAGTTATTAGAGTAGATATGTGACAGTTTCCTGGGGCATCAAACACTTGTCAAATGCCTTTTGGAAATCTAAGTGATAGGTTGGTCCAAAGATCCTGTTGCCTGTTACCTCAATGAATTCTAATAAAATGTTTGTATATAAAATCACATAACTTTTACAATGCAGAGGGAGACCATTCAGGTCATCAGCGGAGCAGGCTTGTGCAGGTAATTGGTCTACTCCTGCTCTGTGTTTTTCTAGTGTTCAGTGGAAATCAAACATCTTAACATTCGACTGGTGAGTCTCCCACAGTTATTCTAACACAGGTTTGCGGTCTTTGTTCAACGCACTGCAACATGCTGCAGCAGGTCAAGAAGGCAACTCACTATTACCTTCTAAAGGGACAGGCAATAAATGGTGGTCCAGCCAGCAATTCTCATATTTCATGAACAGACTCTTTGAAAAAGGAAACGCTGGGTTGTAAATGTGTAGGTTCAAACTGCAGTGTCACCTTGCAGCTGTCATAGCAACATATTTGGGCTTTTGAAGCAAAACAAAAAGTACCTTACATGCAAAAGTAAATCTTACTTCTATGGCTTTTATGATCTTGTGATTTAAATTTTCCAGAACGTGTTTTAATGACTATGAAAGGATTGTAACCAGAGTGGGAATATTTCTAAAAGAAATATGAAACTGAAGTCAAATAAATCCAAACAAAGGGCACTGGGAGTTGGGCAAAAAAGTGTAACTTATAAGTTGTTGTATCATTTATATAATACTGATAGATGATATACTTCTATAATGTAGAGAGTTCATGGAATTAAGCTTTTAGAACTGATTGATGCTTCTGTCTTATTTCTTGTTCTATTGGCTTGGGTATCTGGTTCTACATATTGCAAAGACTGGTACATGCATTGCACTTTCATACATCAAGATAGTTTTGACTAATTTTCATTGAGTTGTACATATTGGGTGCACACCTTACGCAATCAATTCAAGAGATCAGTGAATCTTATTGGACTTTAAATCTAAATTCCTGAACAGTCCAATCAATGCGCATATTTCTATATTTTCTCCTATAATGTTTATGTTTCCTAAATTTGAAGAACAAATTTACAATTAGCTCCCATCTGTAACATGTTATTTTTGTAGCAATAATAAGAATGTAAATTGAACAGTAATGCAGTGCTTGCACCAAATTTTGCAGTCAATATGTTTTCCACTTTGATTCACTCATCCTTTCTCCTATATTTCTTTCTGTTCTTTCTATCCTGCTTCCTGCTGTCTAGAGAATTAAGGTCTAAGGTTGAGGAAGAAACAACTAAGAGGAAGTTTCTTACAAAGCAAGCCAAGTTTAATGAAGGTCATTGCATTCACTGCCTGGAACCCTTTCAGTTCCTGGTGAACAGCAAGCGTCGATGTCTGGATTGCAGTCTGTACACCTGCAAAAGCTGTAGCAAATTCAACAAAAAGGAGTTTGGCTGGGTGTGTGACTCCTGCCGGATTGCCAGGTAAGGCAGTACTTGGAACTAACCTCTTGTGTGCATGCACATCTTGTTTTCCTCATATAACGTGGAATCCCTCTTCCTCATGTATGTACTTCTCAAATTCCTCTCACTTCTATGTAATTTCTTTTCTTGATGTACACACCTTCCATTATTTACTTCTAGATTCCAAGAGATGTACAGCATGTTCATTCCAGCTCGTCCATGCCGACCAGATATCCTAAATTAATCTAGTCCTGTTTGTCAGCATTTGGCCCATATACCTCTAAACTCTTCCTATTCATATACCCATCCAAATGCCTTTTAAATGTTGTAATTGTACCAGCCTCCACCATTTCCTCTGGCAGCTCATTCCATACACATACCACCCTCTGTGTGAAAACGTTGCCTCTTAGGTCCCTTTTAGATTTTTCTCCTCTCACCAAAACCTATGCCCGCTAGTTCTGGGCATCCCCACCCCAGGAAAAAGAACTTGTCTGTTTACCCTGTGGCATGCACCTCATGATTTTATATATTTCCCCTGTCATTTTCTCTTCAGACTCAGACTAGAGTTTTTACAGCTGTGAGTGGCTCCCATTGCCATTATACAATTGTAGACTCGGCCTCAACAAGCAAGGTAGAGCAATTCAGTGTCAAGCTCGATCCTTCCTCAGCCAATAGTTTGTAAATACATTTTCCATAACGATCAGGAGTGAAACACAGACTGATTTTCTTTTCATGAGCTCAATTGTCATGAGCTGGCAAACTAGTTTAGTTTGGGATAATGTTCAGCATGGACTGGTTGGACCAAAGGACCTGTTTCCATGCTGTAAGACTCTATGTAAAATCTAATGGAACTGGAAACTAAGCCTATACACGTCCTCTCTTACCACCCTTTCCATATTGTTATGTTTAATAAATCCTATTAATATTTAGCGTATTTAATATGTAGACTGATCTTGCTACATGGTAGCAGATGGTGGCTAGACCAGGGAACTGAGTATAAGAGCACTTGAACTGAATCCCAGAGTCTGTGTAGTGTTACAGTTGAAGGTTGACCCCAGCCCAGTGACCTGAGCCCCATATTGGGCAAAGTACCTGAAGAGAAGCTCAACTGCAACAGTAAGTCATGAGAAACAGGCATGAACGCTCACAGAGGCACCTGCAGAGAGTGCAAGAAGATACTAGGCACAGTGGGTGGCATTAAGGGAATCCTACAAACAGGCACGAGGCCCAGTCGGTATTATAGAGGGTTGAGTGTCAAGAGAAAGATCAAGACAGAGTTGCATTGTCAGCACTGAAAAAGGAAAACAGACCGCAAAGCATTGAAAGTGTATTTTATTGCAACTTTCAGACACTCGCTGTGACCTTAACAATGATAAGCTCATAAGAAAAAGGAAGATGAGCTGGCCATTCAACCCATCAAGCCTTGCTTTGCCTATCAATAAGTTAATGGCTGAGCTGATTGTAGCCTTAACTCCATTTTTTTTCTACCTGCTCCCTTTGAATCCCCTGTAGATCAAAATCTGTGTAGCTCAGACTTGAGCTTATTTTGAAACTATGTTCCTTAGCTTTAAATTCCCCTGTCAAATCTTACATGTTTCAATAAGGTTAATCACGTATTCTTCTCAACTCCATACAGACTTAACCAGCGCAACTTTTCATCATCCCAGGAATCAGCCTCATCAGCCCTTTCTGAATTACTTCCAATGAAGGTTTATCCCTCTTTAAGGTGACCAACAATGTACACAGTTCTTTAGTGATTCCTGATGAAGGGCTTTTTCCCAAAACATCGATTCTCCTGCTCCTCGGATGCTGCCTGACCTGCTGTCCTTTTCCAGCACCACACTCTTGGCACAGTTCTTTAGTGTCTGGTGTCACCAATGCCCTGCATATTTGTAACAATATTGCTCGACTGCCAAATTCCATTCCCCCTGCAACAAAGTCAAACATTCTATTTGTCTTTCTAATTATTTTTCATATCTGAATGCAAACCTTTTATGATTCATGTACAAGGTCTCCCAGAGACCTTGTTACGATTGAGCCCTCCACAATCACCTGATGAAGGAGCGTCGCTCCGAAAGCTAGTGTGCTTCCAATTAAACCTGTTGGACTATAACCTGGTGTTGTGTGATTTTTAACTTTGTACACCCCAGTCCAACACCGGCATCTCCAAATCAAGTCTGGTTAGTGCCTTTTACTTTGTTCTGACAGTGCATTACCCATACATTATTGTAACGATTAATGGAGCTTTGCAAGACCTTCTCCCAGATTTGCCTATCTGTATTCCTCTTGTACAGAAAACAGTGGTTAGCACTGCTGCCTGACAGCACCAGGGACCCGGGTTTGATTCCAGCCTCGGGCAACTGTCTGTGTGGAGTTTGCACATTCTCCCTGTGTCTGCGTGGGTTTGCTCCGGTTTCCTCCTACAGTCCAAAGATGTGCAGGTCAGGTGAATTGGCCATGCTAAATTGCCTATGGTGTTCAGGGATGTGTAGGTTAGATGCATTAGTTTGGTGCAAATGTAGGATAATAGGGTAGGAGAATGGGTCTGTGTGGGTTATTCTTCAGAGGGTCGGTGCAGACTTGTTGGGCCGAAGGGCCTGTTTCCACACTAGGGATGTTATGAAAACACCATAATGTTTCACATGATTAGCTTTAATGAGCAGAATTATATCCATTCAGGAGTGAAAAAGTACTCTAATGATTTTTTTTTTCAGACCAGTTTTCCATTTGTCTTGTTATGTTGCTGGAAACCCCAGATAAAGGATCAGTTGCCAACGTACAACACCTCATCATGATTTAAAAGAGTAGGTGGGAGAAGAATGTCGATCTAAACTTGATAGTTCAGCCAAATGTTTATTGCATTTAAGGCATTTCCACCTTTTGCTTGAAAGCTTCTTGCATGTTGTTTATTCACTTCTCTTATTAGAGCAGCTTCCATTGCCTGTGATTTGCAATCGATCTGCCCAGTAGAACTTCATCAGCTGATAGCACTTGCTTCCTCTGAGGAGTTTATGTCCTGGGGGCATTTATGATGCACATGTAAATGTCAATGTGTTGATGTTGGTCACATCCTAGTCCTAAAGTGATTTAAACAGAGTGGAACTTCATTTGTGAATGCATTCAAGACACCAGACTTGAAATTATAGTCATTTTATTATGACTAAAATGACACATGAAATTATGTCTATACTAAAATTCTCTGTCATGCATTCTAAAATGGATGTAACTAAGGAGCAACCTGCACTGGCAAATGGAACGTGAGGAAAGCACCAAACAGACACCATATATCACTTGTGGAAAATCTGCAATTTGTGCTAATTAGGCAGATTAGAAACGTGATTCTTTCCTGCTGCAGTTAAAATTCTGAGCTGAATTTTACAGAATTTTGAACCAACATATTACACAGACTTCGTCTGAATTTGACCTGTTTCAATGAGAGAAAATGCATCTGTGCAAAGATCGATAAACTAGTTTAAACAGTGAAGACATTTTGTGTTATGTTTGTTGATGCTTTTACATTCAGACATTTCCCCTAGCCTTTGCTTGAATTGTACAGAAGAAACCACCCCTCAATTTCTTGGTAAATAATGAAACAAAAGTCATGTATAACTTTTCTCATATTATGGTAATGTGTTGTGCAGCACAGCATGTGTTGAATCACATTTGCTGTGCTCTGAATCAATAGGCAGCACTACTAACCTCATCAGTAAAAACAGAAATGGGTTTGGGGTAATTCTTTGCACCCAGCTTGTAAGGATGGCTATGCAGCTGAAAAAGGGGCTGCACTGTTCTAATTGTAGGTTTGTAAGTTTGACCTCATTGCTCATGTGGGAAAAGAAGAATTCCCTATATGTACATATCAACAACAAGATGGCTTCCCTCTTCAAAGATCGCAATTTCCCCTCCCATGTGGGTGACGATGCCCTCCAGCACATCTCCTCCACTTCCTGCGTCTCTGCCCTTGAACCCCAACCCTCCAATCACAACCAGGACAGAACCCCCCTGGTCCTCACCTTCCACCACCAACCTTTGGGTACATCACATCATCCTCTGCCATTTTTGCCACCTACAAACAGACCCCACCAACAGAGGTATATTTCCCTCCCCATCCCAATTTGTGTTCCAAGAGACCATTCCCTCTGCGACTCCCTTGTTAGGTCCATGCCCGCCACTAACCTATCTTCCACTCCCAGCACCTTCCCCTGCCACCTCACGAAGTGCAAAACCTGCGCCACACCTCCCCACTTACTTCCATCCAACACCACAAAGGATCCTTCCACATCCAACAGAGATTTGCCTATACTTCCACACACATCATCTACTGTGTCCATTGCTCCCGATGTGGTCTCCTGTACATTGGAGAGACAGGATGCCAACTTGCGGAATGTTTCAGAGAACATCTCTGTGACACATGCAGTAAACAACCCCACTGCCCCGTGGCCGAACACTTTAACTCCCCCTCTCACTCCACCAAGGGCATGCAAGTCCTGAGCCACCTCTACTGCCAAACCGTTACCAATGCCTGGAGGAAGAACACCTTATTTTCCACCTTGGGACCCTCCAACTACACAGGATCAATATGGATTTCACCAGTTTCCTCACTTCCCCTCCCCCCACCTTATCCCAGATCTAACCTTCCAACTTGGCACCGTCCTCTTAAATTTCGTACCTGTCCATTTTCCTTCCCACCTATCTGCTACACCCTCCTCTCTAACCTAACTACTTCACGAACATTTTCATCTACCCATTACATTCCCAGCTACCTTTCCCCCAGCCCAACACCCCTCCCATTTATCTCTCAGCCCCCGTGACCCACAAGCCTCATTCCTGATGAAGGGCTTATGCTCAAAATGTCAATTCTCCAGCTCCCTGGATGCTGCTTCACTGGTTGTGCTTTTCCGGCATCACACTTTTTGACTCTAATCTCTAGCATCTGAAGTCCTCACTTTCTCCATATCAACAACAATGCTGAGCATTCACACAACTTGATCACCATCTTCTGGTAGAATGGAAGTATTGGGACATGTTGTGAAGCAACATGGTAACCACTTTTTAATCGGTTACATGGTTTTCGCAAGAATTGTGTTATCCTCTAATAAGTTCATTTTCTTTATCATTTGCAAATGGTTTTTTTTTTCAATTTAATTACTGATGATAATCTTCATTCCTGTGCACATTCTTTCTTGTCCTTCTTAAACTCCCAGTACTCTGCCTTACATGTTCATTCTCTTCCTCATTTAGTTCTCGCAGTCTCCGGATCCCCACACACTCCTCTCAATGTAAAAAAACTGAGAACTTCCATTCCTTCAACTTATCTTTCCCCCTACAACCCATTCATTTCTTCATCACTAAGCCTTGATCTGCTTCTGTGCTCTGTGCTCGTTTCACATTCATAGTGGTGGGCAAAGGATTCTTACATTATAAATGTGAACTTTCTAACCCTGACCTTTGCAGAAGTAATCACACTTTCCCAACACCCCTGTGGGTCACCAGGGAGCTGGGGCAAATATCCTATCATTCTTCCGGAGATTAGTTTCGTCTCCACCCTCACAGGGAGATCAGGGCACCCTCCACAGATGTCAGGAACTGTATGTTTAAAATGAAACTTTAGCTTGGCCGGTGCCCTGGATTCTTTTTACAACTGGACTTCAGCCAATGATCCCTTGGGTTTAGCTGTTGTTTTTGTATCTTGCAATATGATTTATCTGGTTTGTAGGCCAATTGGCACTTGAACGTTAGTTAATAAAATTCTAGATCCTTTTGAGAACACTGCATACGTTATTCTGTAAAGCATATCGAGTATCAAAGGTTCAGCATCAAGCCACGTGTCAGACGCTCACACCCTGCCTGCTTGGAAAATATCTATAGTTGATTTAAAACATTGTTAACTATTTATTGAGACATTACTTGTAACTCCTTAAAAGAAAATTGCTTAATAGTGGAAGTATTTTTTTATGTTGAATCAGTTGCCAGGAATGGGTAATGTACTGTTAGATTGGCAGTGCCTAACCGGGTCTTTATGGTCTGATCAAAACAAATACCTGAAGACGTGCGTTTTAATGTAAAGCAAAATTATTAGCTTCATCAACTTTTAATACATGTAAATTAATGAGTGAATCTATTAGCTTAAGCCACTTTAGAAATATATTAACAATTGAGTCTCATAGCCTTTTGCCTGTCAGGGACTTTCCGGGTGATGGCCTGCACTTAGAACTCTATTTCACGTTCTACAGACACTGTCTGCGAACCCCGCTCTGATGGTGAAAGGTTCCCCAGAGCTGGGAAAAGTCCCCAGTATTAATACTATTCTATATTGAATATTACAAACTGTATTGCCATCTCTGAGTGCTGTCTCAAGTAATCCTCTATGCTTGGTGGTCACAAACAAATCCACGTGCTGCTGCAAAACAGCCTGTTCCCAACTCAAGGCAAGTTAATTACGGTTACCTTCCAGCTAAAACAGGCTGCTTTTACGTTCTGCCCTGTTTTCCTGTATTTTCCTTCAATTGCTTATTGGCATGTCCAATTAACCCTGAACAATTAAGTGCTAATGACCTAGTTTGCAGAGATTATTTTTGAGCTAATACTGGTAAGTATATATATATATATATATATATATGTTTTCATATACAGAGCAACCTCAATTATCTGAAGGATACAGGTGAGCAGTATTTCATTCAGTTAATCAAATTCCAGATAATCGAATGCTGGATAACAAGCTTAGCCAAGCTTCAGGACCATGTGAGCTTGCTGGATAATCTGATATTTGGATAATTGAATGCTAGATAATCAAGGCTCCTCTGTACACAAGCCTGCACTGAGGTGATCACAATTTGTAAAAGAAGCATAACAAAGGACCTGAGATACCAGTAGGAAAAGTACAAGGGTTCTGTGGGTGATTTGATCAGTGCTGCTTAGGATGTTCTACATTACTTCTAACTACTTTACGAGGTGCTGTTTCATCTTTGCACTATCAGCTGAATATAAGAGCATACAAAATAGAAGCAGTAATAGGTCATTCTGTCCATCATTATTGGCATTCCAAAAGATCATAGCTGACTTCTCTCTTCACCCTGCTTTTTTTGTCTGTACTCTCCCAACCTCCACTCCCTACCCCATAACCCTCGACTCCCTTTGTCAATCAATAATCTATCCATCAGTCTTGAAAGTATTCAATAATCCAGCCTTCACTGCTCTTTGTGGAAGAGAATTCCAAACATTAACAACCCCCCAAGAGAAGAGCATTTACCCTTGTCAAGGGCAGACTATGGCCCAGTGGTATTATCGCTGACAGTTGGTCCATAGACAAGGTAATGAGGATCTAGATTTGAATCTCTCCATGGTAGATGGTGGAGTTTGAATTCAATAAAAGTCTGGAATTAAGAGTTTAATCCATTACCACAAATCCATTACAGATTGTCAGGAAAAGCCCATCTGGTTCACAAATGTCCTTTAGGGAAGGAAACTGTCATCCTTATCTGGTCTGGCCTCCATGTGACTCCAGACCCACAGCAACATGGTTGATTTTTAACAATTAGGGATGAACAATAAATGCTGGCCTAATGGCGACATCCTCATCCTGTCACTGAATAAAATAAAGTCTCCATAAGGTCACCTCTCATTTGTTAAAACTCCATCGGGTGTAGATCCAAACCTGCTAATCTTTCCTCATTAGACCAACCCCTCATCCCAGATATCAGCCAGGTGAACGTACTCTAAATTGCTTTCAATGCAAATAAAGTGACCATGATTGCATACAGTATTGTAGGTGCAGCCTTACCAGCATAGTGTAAACTTATACTGCCCTCTTTCTGTTCCATCCTATTTGTAATAAAAGGCCAATATTTGCCTTCCTACGTTCTAGCTGTACCTGCATGTCAATCTTTTGTGATTCATGTACAAAGATCACTTCTCAATGTGGCATACTGCAGTCTTTCTCCATTTAAATAATATTCTGCCTTTTGATTCTTCCTGCCCAGTGGAGAACATCACATTTTGCCTCAGTATATTTTATCTTTAAAGTTTTACCCACTCGCTTAATTGATCTATATCCCTTTGTGAGCCTCTCCCAACTGCTTTCCTAGCAGTCTTTGTATTGGCACCAAATTTGGCTGCAGTATATTTGATGGCTTCATTCAAGTTCATCAGGTATTGAAGCCAAGTGGATAGGGATAAGGTAAGTGATGCATTGTTCAGTATAGGTTGGGGTGGGTGAGAGAAATTGGGTCTAGGGAGGGTGGGTATTGGGCCTAGGGAAGGTTATGGATTTGGGGGATAGGAGAGTCATGTCCAGCATGGATGTGGGTGTTGGGGAAATTATGGGGGGCAGATTGGGTCAGTGGGCTGGCTCCTTTGGGATCTGGGGCAGAGAGGGGTAAGAGGAGTGCCTGGGACATATTGGATCAGGTTCTAATGAGTGTATGTGGTCTGGGGAGGTGTAGTTGGAGGTTTGTGAGCTGAGTATTGGCCGAGTAAGTATTTACTTAACTTCAACAGAATCCCTTAAACCCTCCAGTTTAAGTGGAGATTTTCAGAGGATTCTAGGTGGAGAGGAATTGCTGAGCAGAATCTTCAGTTTCCCAGGCTGTTCCTTCAGAGTCTGCTCTGTTTAGGGATTCCACAGGGTCCACATACATGTGCAACTCCCATCTACTGTACACTGGAGTAATGACCCACCTCACAGCAGAAATTCTGGACCAATATTCTCAGCTGTAACCTTCCAATCTGGAAGTGACAGTCGAGTCAACTAACCAAACCAAGGTACAATTCCTGTAATTTTGTCCTAAGGGTGACATAAGAGCTTTGTGTTTATTCTTTCATGGGAATTTAAAATGGTGGAGAGTGGATGACATAATTGGATGAAAAGATGAAGAACCAAATACGAGGCGCAGAGAAAGGATAACATAAAGTGGTAAGATCAGGTAAAATTTAACCATGACGTAGATAAGACAAAAGAAGTGACTCAAAAACCACATCTGGTGCTTATTTATTTGTCAGATGTTGACATCCAATGAGAGATAAACAGTGATAATAATACCCTATGTCAGTATCTCTTTTAAAAGGTGAGCTTATGCTAAAGCCTACATAACTGGTTTCAATTGCATGCCTGTATACTTTCAGGATTGTAAATACTGGGTCACTCGATTGGTTTTACAACCGTGTGAGATCTCGTTTCAAAAGTTTTGGAAGTGCAAAGGTGATGCATTCTTTGCACAGAAGAATTCAACCTGGAGAAAAGCACTCCCTACGAAACTTAGGTATGCTATTTCATTCTTTCCAGTCGAGTTCTTACTGACTTTTTATCTGAAGTTACACCCTAGGTGCTCGAAAATATTTAATTTCTAACAAAGAGAAGCGGCTTTGATGAATGCTTTATGGTACTGACTGTTGACGGTTAGATAAGAGCAGCTACGAAGATAAGACACACATACTCACATGCGCACCCTTGCTTCCTTTCCACACGCACCCAATCCGTCTCCCACGTTTGTTGTAAATGTATTGAGGGAGAGCTTAGGGTGTGGGTTTGTTTGCTGAGCTGTAGGTTTGATATCCAGACGTTTGATTACCTGGCTAGGTAACATCATCAGTGGCAACCTCCAAGTGAAGCGAAGCTGTTGTCTCCTGCTTCCTAGTTATATGTTTGTCCTAGATGGGGTTCCTGGGGTTTGCGATGATGTCATTTCCTGTTTGTTTTCTGAGGGGTTGGTAGAGGGAGAGCTTTTCCAAAGGCGGAAAAGGTAGGAGCGGGAGGCGAAAGGTGGTGGGATGATATTGGAGACAGCAATACAAGGAAGTGAACAAATACGGTTTTACACATTGTTTATGCAATGAGACTAGCAAAGCATCTTCACCTGAAACGTTGACCATGAGCATGGGTTGGGGACATTAGAATAACTGAATTGCAGCAGAAGTAAACTGTTTGGAAAGCTTGAGCCCTGCTCTTCCATTTGATAAGATCACAATTGATCTGATTGTGGTCTCACCTCTACCCTCCTTGCTATCTTCTATACCCTGTAAATCCCTTATCAATCAAGAATTTATGTAACTCAGCTTTAAGAAATATCCAATGACTGCCACTATTACTCTGGAAAGAAAATTCCACAGACTATTAACTCTCTGAGAGAAAATAAATTAGCGTCATTTCTGTCTCAAATGGAATCCCGTTATTTTTAAATTATGTCCTCGAGTTCCAATCTCTCTCATAATGATGATCATTCTCTCAGCATTCACCCTGTCAAATCACTCCTGCATTTTATATACCTCTCATTCTTCCATAAGTAAACAGATACAGACCCAAGCTGTTGAACTTTTCTTCATAAGCCCTTCGTTTAAGGAATTAATCAAGCGAACTTTCTATGTTTCTCTGTTTCTAATAATTTTTTTTTCAAAATGGGAATGAAATTGAACTCAGTACTGCAGGTGTCCTCTTACCAATGTCCTGCAGTAATACATCCTACTTTTAAATTCTATTCTCTTGAAATAAATGACTACATTCAATTTGCCTTCTTAATCATTTGCTGTGCCTGCTTTCTAATATTTTGTGATTTGTAAATATTGCAGCAAGTTCTCTCTTTATCGTCCAATTCTGAAATCTCTAACATTTTGTTTTTCATTCTTCTTACCTAGTTCACATTTTCCCCCATTATGCTGAATTGGCAAATTTTTAGCCCACTCACTCAACTTATCCCTTTGCAGACTCCTTAAGTCCTGTTCATCACATACATCTTTGTGTCAGCAGCAGATTTAACGACCATATATTCATCTCTTCATCCAAGTTGTTGATCGTAAATAATAGAGGCCCCTGCACTGATCCCTGTGCCATTCCGGTGGTCAGATCTTGCCAACCCAAAAAATTAATGTATTTCTACTCTCTGCTTCCTGTTAGCAAACCAATCTCTCTTCATTCTAATGTGTTATCCCCAGCACCATGAGCTCGCATTATATGGAGTCAATTTTCATTTTTCACTTTATTAAATTTTGCAAGTCAAAGTTTACCGTATCTGCAAGTGGTGTTTTATTCAGTCTGCTAATTACTTCCTCAGAGAACTTTAGTAAATTAGGTAAACATGATTTCCCTTTCACAAAATCATGTTAATCTTGCTTGGTTACATTAAGATTTCATAAGAGTCCTGTTATAAACCTCTTAGCAATACATTATGGCATTTTCTTGTGACGGATGTTAGACTAACTCGCCTATCCTGCTCCCTGTCTCTCAAAATGTCTTTAATGGACTAGTCACATTTGCTATTTTCTAATCTTTTTGAACCTTTCCAGAATCTATAGAATTATGGATCATTGCACCCAAACCATCTACCAGTTCTGCTATCCTTTTAAGACAACAGGACAAAGTCCATCAGGTCCTGGTGACTTGTCGGACTTTAGTTCGAATAGCTTTCCCAGTACCATTTTCTTTGTGATTGTGATTTTGTTGTGCCATTTAAACCTGCTAATTTACATGCATTTTGAGAATGGCTTTTGTGTTCTGCAGTAAAGACAAGACACAAAATATCTGTTCAACATGTTTGTGGCCACTGAGAGAGTCAGCCCCTCCTTCCAGTCCCAGCAACCACTTCTCATTGTGACTCCCATTCCTGGACACTAACCTGCCCATTCCCCCCAGGTCACTCACTTTGGTCCTTGAGTCCCCAGAATGCTTATCCAGCTGCAGCTAATGTACCCTCCATCGTAGTGTCAAGGGCAGAAACTGCTGGCCTCTGACTGGCTGGATGTTTCTCGTGGGCGGGCCTTCCAAACCCATGGACCCAATTCCAGCAGAAAGCCCTCAGGTGTCCTTGGAACTGCTTCATTGCTGAATAGTCTGGCAGGATTATCTTAGAAAATTCAGTATGGGTATCTCCAGCTTTCCAGCCACCCCTGGTGTCTAGAAGTGCCATGTTCATTTAGTTATTGTTTTCATTTTAAATATTGTAGCTACTCATACATCTGTTTTTATATTTCTCACTTTTTTTCCCTACTTTAAATTTCCCCTTTTTAGTCATTCATTGCTGGTTTTAAAATTCTGCCCAAACTCCTGATCTATTACTAACTGCACAAAATTATACATTATAGCTTTACTTTCCATATTCACCCACAGGTGGTGTATCCTTCTAACAGTTTTTCTCAATGACATGTACGTTTACTGAATGTTATGAAATACCTTCTGATTTATTTGTCACTGCATGTCTACTGTTCTAACCTTTCACCTAATTTCCAAGTTTGCCTAACCTGGCTGTCTTTCTAATCTTTTAATTGCCGTTTTTTAGTTTAGAAATCTAGCCTTAGGCTCACTCACCTCTCCCTCAAACTGAATGTGAAATTCAATCATGTTATGATCATTTCTCCCTCGATGCTCCTTTACCTATGAGGGAATTGATCAATCCTGCCTCTTTGCACACTGCCAGGTATGGAATAGCCATATGGAATAGAATCTACAACTCTAATAAATTGTCCTAAAAAGACTCTATGAGCTCATCTTCTAAATTATCTTTAATCTGATTAAAGTCTATGTTTAGAATAAAATCACCCATCATTATTGCCCCACATTTTTAACCTGCCCCCCCCCATTATTTCTCCTGTCTAACCTTTCTGACAGAGTGGTCACTGTTAGTCAGCCAATGAACTATTCCTACAAATGACTTCTTACCTTTGCTATTTTTCATCTGTACGTAAGCAAATTCTACATTTTGAGGATTAAAACTAGGAATATTTCTCCCCCTCTTGCACTAATGTCATCCTTAATTAACAGAGCTTTCTAACCATCTTTCCTGAGCCTCCTTTCCTTCCAAAATACAAATTGCCCTTAATATTTAGTTATCATGACATAGATCAGCCCTTGTCACCTTATGTCACCTTTCCAGCACATGACATCTCTGTAATGGCAATCAGGTCAGATAAATTTATTTCTATTTGCGCTGACAATACCACCTATTTGTTATGAATGTTCTGGGCATTCACTCCGATGCACACCCGACCTCTTAATGGGATAAGGTGCCTGGAGTGAGGTCACGATCCCTCATCTTCCTCTGGGCTAGCCAGCAAACATCTGCATCAGAGACTGAGAGCAATGAAACGAAGCTGCCACTCACATGCAGCAGATACTGACTGTTCTTCTGGTCCTGTCCCTCTACATTTCGGACGGCACGGTGGCACAGTGGTTAGCACTGCTGCCTCACAGCGCCAGAGATCCGGGTTCAATTCCCGCCTCAGGTGACTGTGTGGAGTTTGCATGTTCTCTCCGTGTCTGCGTGGGTTTCCTCCGGGTGCTCCGGTTTCCTCCCACAGTCCAAAAATGTGCAGGGCCAGGTGAATTGGCCATACTAAATTGCCCGTAGTGTTAGGTAAGGGGTAAATGTAGGGGTATGGGTGGGTTTTGCTTCGGCGGGTCGGTGTGGACTTGTTGGGCCGAAGGGCCTGTTTCCACACTGTAATCTAATCTAATCTAATCTAATCTAATCATAATCTAATCTACATTGACTGCCCCTGGAAGCAGCCATGCAGCACACTCACTGGAGCCACAATATTAGAAAGAACATGGGCAGTACCCTCTGCCTTTTGTCGCAGGCTGATCTTTGTACCCTCTGCCAGGTATTGGCCTGCTTGCTTGCACAGTTCAGTCAGCCTATGAATGGCACACTCCAGAAGCTCATTGTTATACACTGGGATCAGAAACCACAGCCTCCTCTAGTTGTGAGCCCGTGCAAGTGCAGCACTCACCAAATTAGAACCCAGTTCTATATTCCATACATGGTTTGGGAATGGCATTTGGAAACTACATTGAAAAATCTAATGATTTGCCAGTGAAGCGAGCCATCACCTTTAGCCAAGGTTCTATTCAGATCTAGGTGCTTGACGTGCAGCTAGGATTGGCAGCTTAGATGCTTCCACATTAGAGGATTGTAAATATCTGATCTCCCCTTCGCCATAGACAAGTTCCCTTTGCCCTACTGTCAGCTCTTCTTGCTCTTTGAAGGGGATGAAATACTTTATGTCAGGCATCTCAATCCCCATCTCTGCATGTTTGTGGTGATCTTGCATGTTCTCCTCCTGCAAGGAGAGAGAAATATTAACAAGCATTAGATGGGGATATGAACCAAAGAAATGCGTCTGAATTGTTGTCATTGTTGCTGCCAGTTTGTGCACAGAGAGTTCCGACCACCAGCAATGTTATAAAATGAGTAAAGAGAAAAGAAGGAAAGAAAATGGAATGAAGATGGTCATAAAAACGTATCACTAGACAGGATGTGATACACATGCTCATGTGATCAACAGACTGAAGATGGGAGCACTGTCAGAGATTTGACGATCGATCTGAGTGAAATGATTTTTGGTCTTTGGAGCATTCCAAGTTGCTCTTTAAATGAGAAAAATGTCATGGCATGATCAAAATACATAAAGGAGCCTGTTACCTCCAAATTGGCCTCCCACATTTTAAAGTATGCAGGGAATGGAGTGTTTGCCTCCTTACGTCCACATTCTTTCTGCTTTATCAAGTAGCTGACATTTTATTCTCAGAATCCTTTCAAGCTTTCACTGCCACTCAGCACAGGAGTGAGGGGCTTGCAGTAAAGGATGGAGAAGGATCTCCTAAAACTGCAATGATTGTGGAGGCACAGCTGCAAGTGGGTCTCCTGGGGTATCACTGGATTCTACTGGAGAGGAAATGGTCCAAACAATATAAGGAAGAATTTATCAATCCAGTTATTGAAAGTTTATGATGTCTACCTGTTTGAGAAACTGGCCTATACCCTCATTACAGATTGTAAGCTTATTTTTTCCTTCCCTAGGGACATCATTGGTGATTTGCAAGTTGTCTTTCAGGCTAATGAACTTTAGTGATATTATGCGATGCGTTCAAGTGTCTTGTGTCTTGTTATTTTGAGGAATAGCATAAATCCAGTTGATGTTTTATTTTAATGTATGCCTGACCTCTTGCAGACTCACACTATGAACGAGATGTATTTGATCATGTGTTGGACAGTTACTTGCATGGTGAGTGAACTTCAGAATCTTTCATTTGTTTTCTATTTTACATTTACCTTATTGTTATTACTTTTGGACTCCAATGCTGAGTAACAGTAAGAATTGGACTCCTCCTACCCTATGGCTCTCAGCAGACTAGGTGACCCATCTGGTAAACAAAATGAAGAGCACACGTACAGAATGGGTGGCAAGTAGTTCATCTTGGCAATATTCAACTGGACAGCATGTCAACCAACTCCTGAGTATGGCTTTCAAACGAAACATTGTTTGGGTTTGTGGCCTATGGCAAAGGATAAATGAATACATTAGACTACATTTAAGTGCTGTGAAATGCCAGTGACTGCTAGGTACAATATCACTTTGTGTTGGAGATAAAAGACTTGTGATGATGCCAATGTAATTTGTCCGTAATGTACTGAGACACACACCCTCCTTGTGTAGCAATGTAAAAAGAAGGCTGCTGACTCACGAGCATCACTTTGTCATTGTCTTTCATAGTCAAGGTCTATCCCATTGATTCTGAACATCATTTGCTGTGCTGGGAATGGATAGGTGTGATAGTAGACTTACATCAGAGAACATGGGAGGAAGTTTGAGTGGAGCATGAGCAATTGGCATGGACTGAATGGCCTGTTTCTGATTTGTACATTCCAGATAATCTTATACTCCATTACGAACTGAAGCACATTGTGTACATTTGTACAGTGGCATTAGCATTTAATATACTTTATTAATCTGTAGTGCATACACTGTGAAATGAAAGATATGGGAAAGCAAAGAAATATCCGTTTGTTCCTTCCGAGGAGAAGGGACCAGGAGCAAAGAAATATGTTTTTGTAAAAGCACCTTTGATGTTTCCAGGATGATGGTTCATGCGTAATTAATTAGTATAATAACCACTGTAATGAGGGAGACATGGGTGACCTGGTGGCTCATTGGTTAGCACTGCTGCCTCACAGCACCAGGGACCCGCGTTCGATTCCACCCTCAAGCAACTGTCTTGCAAATTCTCCCCGTACCTGTGTGGGTTTCCTCCGGGTGTTCTAGTGTCCTTCTTCAGTCCAAAGATGTACACATTAGGTGGATTAACCATGCTAAATTGCCTGTAATGTCCAGGGATGTGCTGGCCAGGTGGGTTAACCATGGGAAGTGCAGGGTGGTTCTGGGAGGGATGCTCTTCGGAGGTTCGGTGTGGACCCGATTGGCTGAATGGCCTGCTTCCACACTGTAGGGATTCTATGAACTTATGTTCTGCAGAGGTACCTATTTTTACCTTTCTAAATCATGAAGCAAGCTCAGTGGAAAATGGCGAATCAACACCTGTTGATGTCAGTGACATAATCAGGCCAAAAAGGCTTATTGTGATGCAGTGTTATACAGGCATGTGGACCGCAGTTGCAGAACCTTTTAGGTTAGCAATACAATCGGAAGATGGATTGGAGACTGCAGAGAGGGGAAACTACAGACACAGGATGATGGAGGAGACATCTGGAACTCCTTTGCCCCAGACAACTGCCCTTAAGCAACTACTCAGATCCAGGTTCTCTTAGGATGGAAACCTCCCTCACCACCATTGCTGCACTACTATTTTCCATCCTCTTAAAATCCCGGAGTATAAGAGACCAACTTGCTATGGCATTCTTTTTGTTATCCAATGCAAAAATCCAAGCAGGGATGAATTATTATCCTTATACGAAGGCAAAGGACTCAGGCTGCTGGAAATCTGCAACAAACACAGGGAATGTGGGAAAAACTCAGCAGGTCTGGTAGCATCTGTGCAGGGAGAAAAATGGTGAGCGTTTGAATCCGGTACGATTCTTTTTCAGCACTGAAAGGTGTTGGAAAATGTTTTTGTGACAAACTTTCAACAGAGGCCCAGTGAAAAAGACAAATGGGGTTGTTAATGGTGCAGAAAGAATGAGATGTAATAAGGCTGTGAAATAAGGTATGAAAGGGAGAGAATTGATCCTCCCCACTCCAAGCAAAACAACCAAAATATAACTAAAGATGGAAATGTGTTGCTGGAAAAGCGCAGCAGGTCAGGCAGCATCTAGGGAACAGGAGAATCGACGTTTCGGGCATTAGCCCTTCTTCAGGGAAGAAGGGCTAATGCCCGAAACGTCGATTCTCCTGTTCCCTAGATGCTGCCTGACCTGCTGCGCTTTTCCAGCAACACATTTCCATCTCTGATCTCCAGCATCTGCAGACCTCACTTTCTCCTCAAAATATAACTAAAATAAGGTTTGCGGGGGGGGCGGGGGAGTAGGGAGGAGATGATGTAAGAAAAATGGAAAACAGACTTAATGTGGTCAGTTTCTGAAGTTATTCCGTTGCATATTGAAACATCGAGGCTGCAAAGTGCCTGAGCATTAGAGGAGCTGTTGTTCCTTGAGCTTGCACTCTGCTACATTGGAACCTAGCAGCAGGCCCAGGAAACACATGTTAACACAAGAGCAAGGTGCTTTATTGAAATGGCAAGCAGCTGGGAGCTCAGGGTAAGGTGTTCCACAAAGTTGTCGTCTAGTCTGCCTTTATTCTCAATGTAAGGGAGACCACATTGTGAGCAGCGAGTACAGTAACCTGGATTGAAAGAAGTACAAGAGCAATGGTATTTCACTTGGAAGGTGGGTTTGATTAGATTAGATTCCCAAAAGTCTGGAAACAGGCCATTCGGCCCCACCAGTCCACACCGACCCTCCAAAGAGTAACCCACCCGACCCATTTCCCTCTGACTAATGCACCTGACATTACGGGCAATTTAGCATGGCCATTCCACCTGACTGACAAATCTTTGGAGTGTGGGAGGAAACCAGAGCACCCAGATGAAACCCACGCAGACACAGGGAGAATGTGCAAACTCCATATAGACCAATTGCCCGAGTCTGGAATTGAACCCATGTCTAGCACTGTGAGACTGCAGTGCTAACCACTGAGACACCGTGCCATCATTTTTGGGGCCTTGGACTTTGAGGTGGGAGAAGGTAAATGGGTAAGTGTTATTGCATTTGCATGGGAAATGTTAGCAGTGATTGCAGATAAGGCATATTCTATTACAATTCTCTTATTACCATTGGAATTGTAGCACCCCACTCTCTATATCTCTCTGTCTTTCTTTTCTCTCTTTCTCTCCGTATCTCTCCATCTCTCTCCTGCTGCTGTGACCAGCTAGCAGCATGATTTGCATTCCAACCCCTCAAATTATCTGAATGGCAATACATACAGAGAGTGGAATGTGCAATGAGACTTGGGTGTCCTCATACACCAGTCACTTAAAGGAAGCATCCAGATTTAGCAGGCGGTGAAGAAGGCAAATGGTATACAATGTTAGCCTTCATAGCGAGAGGATTTAAATACAGGAACAGACATGACTTGCTGCAGTTATACAGGGTCGGCAAGCAGGAGGCTGGGAGAACACAGTAAGCCAGACTGCATCAAGAGGTGGAGAAGTGGACGTTTCAGGTGTAACCCTTCTTCAGGACTCTGGGGGTGGGGTGGGGGGGTTGGTTAAGGGGAGCTGCAGATAAAGGGGGTGGCGGGGGCAGGGTGGTGAAGTGGGGATAGGTGGAAACAGTTAGAGGATATAACCTAGTTGGTCAGTGGGACGGATGAATCCAGTTGGTGAGAAATGGAAGGGAGGGGGTGAAGCTGGGAAGGGAGTAGGGGGATGGGAAGGGAGGTTATTTGAAATTGGAGAACCCATTGTTGAGGGGGAGAAAGTGAGCACTGCAGATGCTGGAGATCAGAGCCAAAGAGCATGGTGCTGGAAAAGCACAGCCGGTCAGGCAGCATCCAAACTTATTGGTGTAGCCTCCGGGCTATAAGCTTTGGAGAGACTATGTCTGAAATATTGTGTGCAATTTTGTTCTTGCTACAAAGTGAGTGGAGGGAAGGTTTACCAGACTGATTGCTGGGATGGCAGGACTGACGTATGAGGAGATTTTGAATTAGGAATATATTCTCTAGAGTTCAGAAGATTGAGGAGGATTCTCATAGAAACCTGTAAGATTCTAACAGGACTAGACAGGGTGCGCGCAGGAAGAATGTTCCTGATGGTAGAGAGTATTAAAACACAGATTACAGTCTAAGGATAAGGGATAAGCCATTTAGGACTAAGATGAGGAGTGGCATTTTATCAAACATTTTTTGAATGTCCATGTACACCACATCATTAACATCACCCTCATCAAGTGTCACTGCGACCTTCTCCAAAAACTCAAACCCAATTAGCCCAGTTCTCGGAAGGAGAGGGTTCAGAAGAGATTTACCAGGATGTTGCCGAGTGTGCAAGGTTTGAATCATAAAGAAAGGCTGGATAGGCTTGGACTTTTTTCACTAGAGTGTAGGAGGTTGAGAGGTGACCTGATAGAAGTTTATAAAATATAAAATATAAGGTATAGATAGATGTCTTTTCCCTAAATTGGGGGAAATTTCAAGACCAGAGGGCATATTTTTAAGGTGAGAGGAGAGAGATTTTAAAAAGACATGAGAGGCAAACGTTTTACGCAGAGAGTGGTTCACATGTGGAGTGAACTTCCTAATTGGTGGATGTGGGTACAATTATAATGTTCAAAAGACATTTGGAAAAACACATGAATAGGAAAGGTTTGGAGAGATATGGCCAGGAGCAGGCAGGTGGAACTAGTTTAGTTTGCGATTATGTTCAGCATGAACTGGTTGGACCGAAGGGTCTGTTTCCATGCTGTATGACTGTATAAAGGGAAGGGAACCCTGTAGTTGCACTTGACACTTCCTGACCTCAAAGTGGTTAATGCTGACGATAGGCAGATGACATGTTGCCTCTACCCTTAACGATATAGTTGATGGCTTAACAAGTAAATACGACCTCACTGTTCTAAATATTTCATTTCTAAATAATGTGAGAAAAACACAAACCCAATCCACGGAGCATAGTCTGATGATCTATCAGACTTCCGCTCGATATTCCACTCGGAGAGGAAAAAAGAAAACTTAATGGATAATTTCCGTCAATTAAACAAACTATTTCCCAGTTACATAAACCTGTTACTGTGGCTGCTTATATCCTGTCAGCTCCCATAATCTGTTACCTATTGTGTGACTGCTTCATTTATTAAGTGGGAGAGATTTGATTGACCAAATATCTCTTAAATTTAAAAGACATCCCACTGTCAACAACAAGAACAGAAGTTACCTTAATTCCTCACAGTCACTAATTAAGCATGGAGTTGATTAATACCAGTTTACGTCAAGCAGTCACATTTGCTTCCTGTGTCTTAGTCCAAGTGCTCCCTTTCTGAATTGATGTGCGTGCCAGGGAAAGGATATTGTGGCATTGAACCATAAGTGAAATTGATGTTCTGTACCCTTCTCCTGGAGTACACAACATTACGTGATGTTAGAACACGCAGCTTTGTAGGGTGCTAAGATTTCACAGCCAGGCACCATTCACAACATTAATGATGTGTTTTTCTCTCCTGTCTTCCATTGCTGAAGGTGAATACAATGCTCAGATGATGGCAGAAGTAATTGAAGAGGATGAAAATGCTCTTGATAATGAAGAGGCTCATCGCTATAGTGTAGTAATGTCCTTTTTAGATGTTTGGTTTTGGAAATGATAATCATTTGAGGAGTAAGAATTTACTTTAATGTTGTTTTCTGTTTTGAAAGGATTTCCTTAATCATCATGGTAATTTAAATACTGTATTTATTGTATGACATATGCTGACATTCACCAAATGCAACTGCATTGATAGATGTATACTGTACTAATGAATTACTTACATTGGAAGTGGCACCTAATTGAGGCTAAATGTACATCTCAAAAGGTGTCTGTACAAAGGACAGAAGGGCTTTCTGGTGCACTGCAGTGTCCCTATCTTTAAGCTAGGAGGCCCACGTTCAAGTCAGAGGTGTGTTATAACATCTCTGAGCAGGTTGATTAGAAAATATCAACAAAGGACAAACATTGTCATGGGTTATGGACTAAATTGTGGAAGTTTACTTGTCATTGCTTCCATCTAAATATTCCATGTTACATTCTATAAATCTTGAAAGGTTTAAAATATCATAGAGTCATGGAGAAGAGGCTCTTTGGCCCACATCAAGACTGGAATGCTAACAATATGCTACTACCAACACTCGTCCCACTTCGCCACTCTGGGCCCACAGCCATAAACGTTATGACACTTTGAGTGCTCATCCAAGTACGTTTTAAAGGTTATGAGTTTTCCTGTCTCGGATACCCTCCCTGGCAGTATGTTCCAGAGCCCCACCACCTGGATGAAAAAACATTGTCTCAAACCCCCTCTAAACCTCCTGCCTTTCACTTTTAAATTATGCCATCTTCAACTAAGGGCAACAGCTGCTTTTTGTTCACCTTATCCATGTCCCTCATAATCTCAACACCTCTAACAGGTCCCTCCTCAACCTTCTGTGCTCCAAAGAAAACAACTGGAAGTTAGCCAGACTCTCTTCATAGTGGACAGCTTCATAGCTTGATAAATCTAAATCCTACATGACTAGGAAAGCGATTGTCACAGATTCCATCCTTGCAATATATCTGAGTCTGGTGTAACTTTAGTTCCTTTCTCTAATCCTGGCATGTGGTTTCTGTAAATAATGTCATTTCCCCCAAGTCTTTATACCTGTTTATCTTACTTGCAGCTTCTCCAAATTTCTCTTTCTAGTTTGATAATTTTCTTTACATTCATTCCTGGTTTGTATTCCCAATCTTTAACTTGTGTTTATTAATGATTCTGTCTCTTCACATGGGTATCTGTTTTGTAAGTGATGAGTTTGGTGACAGAGGAGCATTTAGTCGGGCACTTCAGCTAACCAGCTTAAATATTATTATGATCATTTCTTCAAGTGTTTTGTAAGGTTAACAAGCCTTAGGCAGTCAAAGGTAATATTCATTCCTTACTTACATTTTTAGTGACATAGTCATACTATCACTCAATTCTACAACTTAAAATTGCATAAGTAAACAGATGTTCCTGGCTATAGTTCTTTATTCCTTTATCAGACATTGTCCTTTATTTATCAAAGTCCAACTCCCTCTGCTGAATGTTTGTTCTGTTAATTCTGTCATCCACTCGCTGGCCTGGCCATTTGCCTTTGTCTCATTTATTATCCTATTCAGAGTGCATCCACTTCTGTTCTGCACTTTTCTATTTAAAAGATATTTTATGAAAAGGCACTTCAAACTGAAACTTTTTAACTCTTTGAATCTCTACTGAGTCACATACCATCCTGACTTGGAAATCAACTACCTTTCCTGACTGTTACTGGATCAAAAGCCTGGAACTCCCCTCTATCAAGACTGTGGGTATCCCTACTACCAATGGTCAAGAATGTGGCTCACCACCTCCTTCTCAAGGGCATTTTGGAATAGGCAATAAATGTTGATCTTGCCAGTGATACTCTCAACCTGTGACAGAATAAAAACAAGTGAGGATGTTGGTGGATGGAGACCCTGTTGCCTTTTTGCCTCGACCTGAATGAAGGAACTGGCAAGAAGGCCTGAGTACAGCCCACTTGCCCTGTTGCTGACTGGGACAAATCCATTATGAGTGGTTTTAACCCAGTTACTGATGGGGACTTGTCATACAGAGAGCACAGTAAGAAAATCCTTTCATGGTTTCTCACTTGGGTGGATTTTGTGCTGGGTCATTATAACATTGCAGAATTGCACAATGGCTAAAATTCTGACAAGCATAGATTAGTGCGGTGTGTTTGCTGTCCTGAGCAGCATTCAGTAACCTCCTCAGGAATGGCGTCATATGGCCATTGTCTGTGCCTTTTCTGGTGCTTCTAAACATAGTGAAGAACTTGTAATTGTTGAGCTATTAGCTTGTCAATCTTGCCATACGTTTGTTAGTTTTTTCTCTTTAACTGCGTTATTTCACAGGAGTTTGCACTGAAGTAGGGGCAGCCAGTTGCCATTATAAACTTGGTTAATAATTTATTCCTGTAATCCATCTGAAAAAGCAGTAAAAGCTTTGAAATCATTGAATGGAATAGCACAGAACAAGGCCACACCATACTTGTGCCAGCTGTCAATATTCTTCCCACGAGGTTCTGTTTTGAAAGGCTATTTTTCCAAAATAAAAACACAAAGCACAAACTTTTTTTTTAATTGAAAAATTGTTAATACCTTTTCTTGTTCCCCAGTCACGCAGAAACAAACGTCTACTTTCGGTGCATCCTACTGACTTTGATATGGACTCAGAATATTCTGCCCAATCTCGCCGTCAATCTTTCCAGCTTCCTTCCCCACATTATGACGGGAGTGGTTTACAGGTAATCCCCTCAGCGATGTTACAGCTTTTTATTGTCCCATTTCAAAGCTGCTCTGACAACCGAAATATAACGTGTTTGCTGACCTGTGCAGCTGAGGGAGTTGTGGGCTGCTGCAGTCTCACGGATGAGCTCTGCAATAGGCCTTGGTATACTTTTGACTAGGTTCGTAGCATCCTCCCACACAAAGGAAAACCAATTCGGATGACCTTGTTTCTGCCAGCTCTGTGAAAGTGCTATCCAATTTGTTCCATTTCTCTATCTTTTTTCCCCCTGCATTTCTTTTTCCCCTTCTCAAATATGTGTGCAATTACGTTTTGAAAGCTGCCATTAAATTTGCTTCCACCATTTCCCAGCATCCATCTGGTTCTTTTGCCAGTCATCTTAAATCAACATCCTCTAGTTATAAGCCCTCCTTTTACCATCTAGAGAGAAGAAAATGAGCTGGTGCTTGCTCCTGAATCCTTTCCCATTTGTTACACCTGACAAATTTTCAAATATTGGATAAAATTCCTGATATCTGGCTGCTGACTTGAAAGGCAAGTCACTCTGCAAAGTTCTAGCATGAATGAAACCTGTTAGTACCTTCAGAGGAGGAACAGAGAGAGCATAAAAGCTCCCAAATTAATCTCTAGCCTCACCACCATATGTCGAATGTATTTATGCATTCAACCCTGAACATATAGCTGTTTCCCTTGGAGTTTCCATGTGTCTTATATTTTTGTGTTGGTGCAGAAACATATTGACAGTTTCTGAAGAGTTAATTGAAGACTGCATTAGAGCAGCATGTTAGTGGAATTACTGAGCAAAATTCACTTCCTTTTAAAATGCATGAAAACATCACACCAAAACATTACAGTAATAGACATTCCAAACTACATATTGATTTTCAAAACACTTTTCAAAACTCCACACTTGACTGCACGTACAAGTTTCAAGCCAATGCTTAGACAGACCACATTTTTGATGTATTTTTCCTCTCTTTGGGGAGTTTTTTTGTTTATCAGTTTAATGCGCAAAATCACTGAACACTGGGATGTTTTCCCATTTCAGGCTTTCTGTTGTCATTTCTGAGGCATCACAGCTAATTAGAAGTGGTGCCAAGTTCCTTCTACTCTAAGTCAACAAAGTGTCTTGAAATATATGAAGGCCATCCTTGCTCAACCAAATGTGAAATTATTCCCTTTCTTCCAGCAGAAAACCTGGAACATTTTGCAAATTTGATGCCAGTCTCTTGTGTTTGCATTTCCAAACAAAGTGCCTCCCTTCAATTTTCTCCAGTCCTTTCACACTGGAAGCATTTCCTCATTTTGGTATGATTCCATTTAGATTGACTGCCTTCCAATACCTTGTTCACCTGACCTCTTTTCATCCGCTGGCCTGGGCAGTAGCTACCTGTCTCTTTCCTTCAAGAAGGATAGTGCAGCTGTTACATAAGCCTTGGGCTGCATTGACACGCAGACATTTTTCAGTGTGGATTGATGGAGATAGATCAATAACATGGAACTTGGCTGCATTGCTTTCCATTCTGCAGCTCACTGTTGCAGTGGAAAGTTATAGGCACCTTGAGCAAGACCAGGTAAATCACCAGTGTCTTGGGGTACAGACATCCTTTGTTGTAGTGTGGTATTGAATCCAGATGGCAATAAGCCTGTAATTTTTAAATAATTACATGACATCAAGACGTGATATTCTGCTGTAAATGTATTCTTTTTTCCTTCAGTCACTCTCTCTGCATTATGGTGTCAGTAGTCAGTCGGTTATGTATCTGTCATGTACAGTAACATCAGTAAGCACAGAACCAAAATTTTACAAATTAGCTCTATGATATTGTAACTTCTGAATAGTTAATGTTGTAAATGAACTTCAAAATGGCTGACTCAGTGGAATCTGGGTCTCTGGGAGATTCATCGAGTAACGATACCACAATACCAGCAGAGGTGATAAAGAGCCCTTAATTGGCCTCGAGGTGGAAGAAGCATTTTCCGTCTACCTTGTTGCTGTCAAAATGGCATGGCAATGGGAAAATGGCAAACCCAGTCTCTGCCTTTGCTTGCCATAATAAAGACTCTGTTCCACCAGGCCTGACACTAAAATGGTCAAATCCAGCCCAACATCAGTGAGCTTTTACCTGATCTAGTGGAATGTCCTTCAATCTGAAATATTAATCTCTGTTTTTAAACCTCCACAAGGGCTGCCGGACCAGCTGAATACTTCCACTGTTTTTCTGTTTTTATTTCAGATCTCCAATATTGTGCCTTTTGGAATTACTTGTCCTTGTTTTTATTGACAGTCCTGTCTTAACATTGGCTTCAACAGAGATCATTAAAATCCTTCATTACTTTTTTCAGTCATTTTCAGAGTTCCCTTTCGCTGGCAACAGTACAACAGAAGAGAGTTCCAGGCGAGGGTCTTGCGTTGGAGATACTGAGCTGACCTCAGTATTCCGGAATATACTGCAGGAGAAAGGACAGAGGTTAATGCCAGACTCTGAGTTTAGCACTGAAGTCCGATTGGAGATCAACAAAAGAAGGAAAAGCTTGGACAAGTCTTCCAAATCTGGTATTTTTCACTTTCTTTCACTTCATACATTGAATGAACTCTGTTTGCATAAAAATATATTGTAACGTTTGAATATCAAAAATGTTCTGAAGTACTAAGCTAGTTATTTCACCTCTGATCTACATCTTGTCTCACTGAGAATGACTGACAGAATGAAAGTCTCCTATATATTCACTGTTCATATGTAGGAGAAACACTCCTCTCCAGGATACCTGACATGCTGGATGACCAAATCTTCTGGATTTGTCAGGACTGTCCTATATTTGAGGACCTCGTCCCATGTCTCCAATTGGTTACTGCTGGAGTACTCTTTGTCCCGTGGTGTTGATCTTTGATTTTAGCTATTAAGCAGATCCAGATGGGTATACTGTGCTTTCCTCACCCTTCTCACTCTTGAAGCTTGGTCAGAAAACCCATGCCTGCCACCCTTTTGTGTATGTTGTGAAATCCTTTAATTTATTCCCCAAGAGTTGATCATCCCACCAATCCCTCCCCATCAGAAAATTCCATATGTGTTTGAGCCTGGTATCATTGCTGTTGTTGTGGGAAGCAACATTAACCATTGAAGACCGACACTCCTGGTATTCTTAGAGTTCCCAGCTAGTCAGATTGGTTAACAGCTCTTGAGGTGGAAACTCTACACTGAGTCTGTTAAGGTTACCTCGGTGTATTAGTAGTCGATCGATTCAGGGGATCAGGTGAGCAAGCAGCATACACCCCACCTACCTTGTAAAACCCACCCCAAACCCTCCTCCTTTGACTCATTCTCAATTTTTGTTTGACTTTATCCTTGCAGAATGCCTTGAAGTGCTTTATAACATTAAAGGCGCCGTAGAAAAAAACAGTTGTTGTTGTGATTTCATGTCCTGTTCTTTAGACCACAAAAATAACCAAAGTTTCACTGAATTATTTCAGAACCCTCAACAATGGAAAAAGGCTGCAGGCATATTTTGAGTATTCTGCAACCACTATCCTTCTGTTTTAAAAGCCCCAGCAAAATAATTGAGCAGTACACTTGGTTACAGTTTCTAATCAAAAAGCTGAAACATGCGACCTAATTCCATGATGGGCACACCTCCCCATGAAGACTAGTGTGTTCATGGAGTAGACTCACCACTCCTTTATCACTTGATCAGCACAATCCCCATTCTTCGGACCTACATTGTGAACATATTTTTAAAATATATCGGGAATTGGCACATGTCCAATTATATAGTATGTTAGGTTCTTTTTCTTGAGATTCTTACATACTTGATGCTACTGCAGTACACCAACTTCTGTGAACAGCCAAAATTTATAAAGCAAATACAAGCTTTGGAGGAACCATTAACCCTCTTCGCAATGCTTGCAGAACCGTGTCAAGAGACCTCTCTGAACAAAGGGGTGGCATGGTGGCACAGTGGGCGGCACAGTGGCTGGCACTGCTGCCTCACAGTGCCTGAGACCCGGGTTCAATTCCCGCCTCAGGCGACTGACTATGTAGAGTTTGCACGTTCTCCCCGTGTCTGCGTGGGTTTCCTCCGGGTGCTCCGATTTCCTCCCACAGTTCAAAAATGTGCAGGTTAGATGAATTGGCCAGGCTAAATTGCCTGTAGTGTTAGGTGAAGGGGTAAATGTAGGGGAATGGGTCTGGTGGGTGGCGCTTCGGCGGGTCCGTGTGGACTTGTTGGGCCGAAGGGCCTGTTTCCACACTAAGTAATCTAATCTAAAAAAAAGGGGCCAGTTCTTCCTTTGTACAAGATTTTACATCACAGTCAGTAATGCCCACAAGACAACCCGCAGCCACTTCCCCATAGTCACATGACACTCGACACAGTGTAGTGATTTGATTATTTCCAGAATCAGTGCGATATAGATCATTCCTGAATGGCAAGATCTGGTGTAAAATAAATTTTTTAACTGCAGGGTGTGGTCAGAATTGTAACTGCAATGTACTTATTGACTTTGAATAGCAAGAGATGACAATGTAAATTTTTTGAAAAGCAGGAGATGGCAATGTAATTTCTTTTTACCTTCTACCTGCAAGACCGAGAAACATACCACCCTATCCCCAGGACATCCAATTTCTTAAAGGTCAGCAAAGCAAATCAACCGCTCAACATCTCATTAGAACCTGAGGACAGCCAGAATTAGGGGAAAAAAATGATGAACATAAATGCCTGGTTTGAGTGGGGTATAAATATTTGATGAAAGTAGCCAAAAGGAGAACTGGGGCAAAAAAACCTTTGCTGCCACCCTTAACCACTTCTGTGTGTCTACATAATGTAGTTTATTCGCATGTACCCTCCTTGACCTTTCCAATTTGTTCCCACTTTGACCGTTCTTTGACAATGGGAAGGAGAAATCTGCTGTGATACATTGCCACCTATATATCATGGAAAGGCCCATTAAGAAATCCATAAAATTTAATGACATTTAATATAGAAAGGTAACTTCAAATCCATTGTACTCTATTGAATGAGTATGATAGTAACTAGAAAGAATTCCCCTTTTTTTTTCCTTCTGCTTTCTCCACTCTTGCAACTCATGCTTGGAATGGCAACAGTTTGACGTCCCACCCAAATATAAATTGTCCTCAGATGAACATTTCTTTTTATTAACAAAAGGCTGTGGGAATGCTGTTGCACCATGGCCCAGGTTTAAATCAACTAACTAGTCCTCAACAGGTATTGAACATGGAGCTTCGATATTTTCAGTGCACTTGCCTATTCAGTGCCTTTGGCACTCAGGAGTGTGCCACATGAAACTCTTTCTCTTTTTTTCAAAATTAAAATTCACACAACACCAAGTTATAGTCCAGCAGGTTTATTTGGAAACATTAGCTTTCAAAGTGCTGCTCCTTCGTCAGGTGGTTCCTTCATCAACCTGATGAACGAGCAGCGCTCCGAAAGCTAGTGCTTCCAAATAAACCTGTTGGACTATAACCTGGTTTGTGTCATTTTTAACTTTGAGAAAAAGAGGAACCTCGATTATCCAAAGGACACAGGTGGGGAATATTTTGTTCGGTTAATCGAATTCTGGAAAATTGAATGCCAGATAACATAGTTTAACCAAGCATTGGGACCTTGCAATCGTGCCGGATAATCCAATATTCAGATAATTGAATGCCGTATAATCGAGGTTCCTCTGTAAACCTGTTGGACTATAACCTGGTGTTGTGTGATTTTTAACTTTGTCCATTCCAGCCCAACACTGGCTCCTCCACATCTTTTTTTCAAAAATGATTTGGATATTCACTTCCAAACTTTTACATTTGGATTACATAGATTTTAAGACCCATTTTGATTATAAGTTTCTAATTTGGGGACTTCCATTCCTGGAACTAAATCAAACTTTTATAAGATGCACTGGACCAATTTTGCTAACTCATGCACACATTTCACTAAAAAAAATCATGGCTACTCTGAATACATGTTAATATCTCCCTCTATTTTTTCTTTGCTATTCACTTCCATGTTAATTGAATACAGATGAGGTGGTGCATCGTGAATACAGACTTCCCCGCACACGCTCAGTTCCTGGGATATGGACCTCCCTTGGAGAAGCAGAGGCTCAGCATTCAGTGCCTTACCAGAAGCCTGGTGCTCAGTACTACGCTGACATGGATAGCTCTGACAATGATGGGGCTACTGAGCTTCCAGTGTATCAGCGCCACTTTGTACGACGCAGGAGTCGAAGTTCCTCACAGGAACGCTTAGGTTCTGGAGGAAGTCAGGTATATCATTCAAAAAATGCAAACACTCTAGAATCTACCAGTGTACCCAATATGTATTGGTATTGTTGAAAAACAAACATGTTGTCAAAGCTTCTAATCTTGCAATCATCTAGACAGAATTGCAGGAAGTTCTAATGGCAGCAACAGTTTACATTGTTTGAAAAGAAGGGATAGGTTAATTGACAAGTGGCTGTATCACAAATCTTGTAAATAGGGTCCAAGCTGTTTGCTGACTGTATAGGTTTAATGCTGAACTAAGTCGCATAAAAGCAATTCTGCATGAGAATGGCTACCCTGATTGGATCATTGCTCACTGTATATCACTGAAACTCATAAGTCAATCTTATGCTGTCAGTTTTGGTCCAGAAAAGTGCCCAGTCAACCTCGTATTACTCTGGAATTGCCCCAAATGTCATGTGAAGATAGCCCTGACACAGCTCCAATGCAGTAGCAACACAAATAAGGTGCTGCCATTAAACCAAAAAGGCATAATGCCTACCATACAAATGAGTAATGTGGCATATGGATTTCAGTGCCATTTGTAGCTTATTCATTCCAATAACTGATGAACTGTACTAAACAACATGAGAACTGACTATTACCGAATAGTTCATGCTTGCTAAACTCAAAGCAACACTAGATGCGATTCCATAATCGGACATTTACTAAACAATCCCAAAGGTGGCAAGAATTATATCAAGTCGATTGCAATGTGACTCGTATATACTCGCTAGACCCTGGCGCTTTGCGAACAAAGAGAACATGCCCACGCTTTGAGTCTTTTCAACAAAGCAAAATCTTGGAGACAACTATTACCTGATGCAGTCCCCTGGCAATCCCTCAGCCAATCAGAATTGAGTGGCCTGGTTTGAATGTAAACAAAGGTTTAGAGGTTAATTGTTCCATGACACATGGTCAATGGCAATGCTTCAGCAATCACAGCCCACTTACCAACTAATCACTGCCATCTTCTCATGTAACATGAATTGTTGGTCACTTTACGATTTGGCATTCTTGCAATTCTGTCATGAGGAGTATCATACAAAAGTTTCATCAGCATGTCTTTCTCAGCAATGCTCATGGTTTGTAGAATCTAGTGGCAGTTATATATCAGACAGACTTCTCATTAAGTTGGTATTTGTATCCTAGCCTTTAAATATAGTAGGTAGCATGGCAAGAGTGTTCTTTTGGCTGATGGAATTGATAGGTGACTGCAACAGTCTTTTCTGACTCTGTTTATTGCTCTGGCTCTGAATAAAACCCATCTGCAAAATGCAGATGCATTGCCAAAGGAAAACATAAGCCTGTGATAAGCCCTGAATGTTAATGATAGATTTTTTTTCCTCACTGTGTACAATGAGTTTTCAACCTTCCTCTGTAGGAACAAGAGGATTAAGGGTAGGCTACTCAGTCTCTCAAACCTGCTTTGCTTTGATCATGGGTGATCTGCACCCTTATTCTGTTAACCCTTTTTGCTTCACTGCACTTTTTTCTAACAATGACTTACCTGTTTCAATCTGGAAGATGCAAATTATTCCTGTGACCAATACGATATAGAACAACTAAACAATTTTTCCCCCCCATTGCTGGCTTATAGGGGTTTCCAAAAGGAAAGAATGCCAAAAGCTTAAGTTCAGATGATGGCTTTGGAATTGCACATTGTGTTGGTGTTTCAGTGTTGTTACTGGGACAGCTGTGCTGCAAAGAAAATAGAATTAGTTCTCAGCACCAGCAGCCTCTATGTAGCGTGCAATATTTTTTGGGCCCTGCTGAGGATGCAAACACGTGCAGGTTGGCCTGAGGATGTCAGCGCTGGCTGGCATGACTGTTTCTCGACCTTCTTCCAGCTGGTCTTTGTGAAAGATGCAATTTTGGACCAACCTGGGTTGCCCATCCCCATGAGGCTGGCAACCGATTTAGCACATTATGTCTTGTTTAGGAAACTGGGATTTTTCATTTGGATGCAGTGACACAGTTTAACTTCTTGGAGGTCTACAGGCCCTTCCTGCCTACATGTGTTAGGGCACCGCCAAAGTTGCCAGAAAGTGGGATTTCCCCTCCACTGGTATCCTGGCAGAATTTATTTTTTCTATTTTGTCTTTTAATTTTAACAAATCCTGTTGCTAAGTCTGCTTATTGAAGCACCCTCTTATTTCAGTTCTAAGAATCAACCTCAACCCTAAATGGAAAACGAACTTGTCTCCAATTAAGGAGGTGCACTGCTTAAAAGCTCAATCAAT
This sequence comes from Chiloscyllium plagiosum, assembly GCF_037043375.1. Taxonomy (NCBI): domain Eukaryota; kingdom Metazoa; phylum Chordata; class Chondrichthyes; order Orectolobiformes; family Hemiscylliidae; genus Chiloscyllium; species Chiloscyllium plagiosum. The sequence goes on along the minus strand of NW_028270145.1, from coordinate 14,287,032 downwards.
AGCCTGTGTTCTGAAGGTAGGTTTGGGACCCAGGAATACACCCGGCCCATGTTTCTTGCTACCTAACGTGAAAATTCAGCTCACTGTTTCAACAGGGTGGGGCACTGTGGTGGACCTCAGCTGAACTTCGATTGTCTAACAGAAAGGCCAAGACTAGAAATAAAGATTGCACTGATTTCACTGATGTAACAGACAGATACAGGTTTAACCTCTTTTTTTAATTTAAGATTCAGCAAATTATACCTGTCACCAAGCATTGCAGATCCCATTTTTGTTCAGTTCTCTGCTGCTTCAAATGAATTATTTCAGTCTTGTTCATTTTCTGCATCTCACTCTCGCATCTTTTTACCTTTTGATTCTCTACGTGCAACATATGCTTTGCTTGTAGCTTTGAAAGGCGATCTTTACTGTCAGAGTAAATATGAGGAATGGTGCACACTTCGTCCATTAATCAGTCATAGGTTCCTCACAGTGTGGAAGCAGGCCATTCAGCCCATCGAGTCCACACTGACCCTCCGAAGAACATCTCACCTAGACTCACTCACCTATCTTATCCCTGTAGCCCTGCTTTTCTCATGGCTATTCCACCTTGCCTGCGCATCCTGGACACTATGGGCAATTTAGCATGGCCAATCCACCTAACCTATACATCTTTGGACTGTGGGAGGAAACTGGAGCACCCGGAGGAAACCCACACAGACACAGGGACAATGTGCAAATTCCACACAGACTGTCGCCCGAGGATGGAGTTGAATCCAGGTCCCTTGCACTATGAGGCAACTGTGCTACCCATTGAGCCACCATGCCACCCCTTTGGGGCTGTGGTAAATGCAATCTGTGATTTACAATTAGCTCAGCAGCAAATATTTGGGTTTGGTGTGCACCATTTTTTCTGACACTGAAGATCCTCTTTAAACCTATTCAATTATAAATTTGTTTCATCCTGCTGGTGGTGGTGGTGGTGGTGATCTGGTGATGGCTTGAAACATTGCTTATCCACAGATTTCCGATTTGTCCAGACGCATGTCTTCCATTGAGCGCATGCTAAGCAGACTGGAAGAGAAGATGACTCCTAGCTCTGTAGAGGTAATCAATCACAGTTGTAAAATTCTGATTAATGGGTGCTTTCAACTGAAGCAAGTTAAAAATAAAAAAATACACTTTGTACTTTTAAATTATCAATAAGTATGATATATTTTTGATTGTAGACAGCCAAGGAAAGTGATTTTAATATTTCCTATTTGGGTTTGCTGCCTGACAGCTGAGATTTTGCATAAAACTTCCAAGAGGCTGTAATTATGCTGATTTCTGGATTTGTCTGAACGATAACAATTCATTTATCCACAATTTACCAGAAGGGAAGATAATCCATACCTAAAGCAGGATTGCTGGAGAACTTTTGGATGAAATTGAACTTGTAAACAAGTTAACTTATATTCCAGGATGTTCGGTCTCCCAAACCAACCCTACATTGTTTTTCTGTTTATTCTTAATATCTATGTTGCATGGTTTCATCTGACCTGCCAAAGAAAAGACACCGTACAACCTTCCCTCTTGGTAATCCACATGCGACAGGCTGAACTTGGCACTTTTTCCAGGTGTATAATTTGAACAGGCATGTAATTAGGCAGATAAAGCTTTTTGACTACCCTCACCATCTTCACTGAGGTGGAAGGGGATGAACAATTAATAAAGGAAAGTTTGGTCGGTAGAATGATAATAGGGTCAGATTGAACTTCCCAGTATGGCTGGGGTTAGTAAGATAAGAAGGAAAGATGTAAAACCAAAACCTCAAATCTAAACCAACTCACCTTGAACCTTCCATTGACAGTTCTAACAGATGGAGGCAGAAGTTTGACGACAAGTCTGTTACCAAGAAGCACGCTTGTTCATTTAATTGTTTTAAGAGGATACACCATCACCTTTTCCCCTTGAACAAAGAAAATTACAGCACAGGTTCAGGCCCTTTGGCCCTCCAAGACAGCGCTGATCCAGATCCTCAATCTAAACCTGTTGCCTATTTTCTAACGATCTGTATCCCTTTGTTCCCTGCTGATTCCATGTATCTGTCTCGATACATCTTAAGTTATGCTATCATGCCTGCCTGTACCATCTCCGCTGCCACCGCTTTCCAGGTACCCACCACTCTCTGCATAAATACCTTCCCTTAAACTTCTCCCCTCTCATCTTGAACTCATGACCCCTAGTAATTGAGTCCCTTACTCTGGGAAACAAGCTTCTTGCTATCCACCCTGTCTATACCCCTCATGATTTTGTAGACCTCAATCAAGTTCCCCCCCCCCCCCCCTCAACCTCCCATCTTTCTAATTAAAATAATCCTAATCTACTCAACCTGTCTTCACAGCTAGCACCCTTCATACCAGGCAACATCCTAGTGAACCTCCTCTGCACTTTCTCCAAAGCATCCGCATCCTTTTGGTAATATGGCAACCAGAACTGTACGCAGTATTCCAAATGTGGCTGAACCAAAGTCCTATACAACTGTAACATGACCTGCCAACTCTCGTACTCAATACCCTGTCCAATGAAGGAAAGCGTGCCTTCTTGATCACTCTATCGACCTGCATTGCCACCTTCAGGGTACAATGGACCTGAACACCCAGATCTCTCTGTACGTCAATTTCCCCCAGGACTTTTCCATTTACCGTACAGTTCGATCTAGAGTTGGATCTTCCAAAAAGGCATCACTTCACATTTTCCTGAATTGAACACCATCTGCCATTTCTCCACCCAACTCTCCTTGGTTACAACTCCATGATCAGAAAATTCAGGGAGTTGAGCGCTGCAACATGTTTCTAGCACTGCTTGTTGGCCAAGCAGAGTGTATCCCTGACGTAGCAACGCCATAGCAGTACCCCAGAGCTCCAGCGCCCTCCCAAAGCCCTATAGGATCTGCAAACATTTCCCCTCCCCCCACATTGTCGAAGCACCACTGCATTCATTTACTCCACTTGCCTGTCACGTGATTGGTATTGCTGCAAACTTCATACACATGTCTCTCAGCCTCCACAGACTCCCAGCTATTCTGAGAAGACAGCATGTCAACCAAACACTACACATTGCAACACACTTAATTACATTCTTCCCCCTTTTCTTGCAGGACAGGATTGTATATAACAGCAGGTATAACAAAGATTAGGTTGAGGACAGGCATTGCTGCATTACCACTTTTCCTCGGAAGCAACAAGTCCTGGGTGTTTTGTTACAGCGAGGTTGATAATGTGAATTGCTGTCGTGATCCAGGATTATATTACTGCGTTATGCACCTCTGAAAGCTTCTTTCATCCATGTTTTGCAACTGTTATGAAGAATATACTGCAGATAGTTTGATCGTCAACTCTTTGCTTTCTACCCAGCATTCATTGCCATCACCCCAAGCTTCTCCTTGTGCGTTTAGGCTTTCAGTGTCTCCATAGCCTGTCACCAGCCAGTGGGACATAAGGATGAAAGCCTAGAGAGCGACCATCATTTGACCTGAGACTCATGGCCACAAGCTCAGTAATGACACCACGTGTAATAGAAGGTGGTGAAGAAGCAGGAGCTGCAAGTTGTGAGTAGCTCAGAGCAAGTGGGTTTCAGCCAGCTTGGTGAGGAGGAAACACACATACTAACTCCCTAGAGAATACAATTGCACACTAGATCCATTGCCAATGTGGATTCTGAAGAGTATTGTATCAGAGGCATTGTACACTGAGATGCTTGGTATGCACATACTTCAAAGCAACAGTCTTATCAGTGTTGTGACATTATTAAAACTGGCTGCAAGATGGCAGCTGTCAGTCAGTGCTTCAGAGTAGAAGTCACATGACTATGGCATTGCTACTGAGTGTATTTCTAGCTCAAACATCCTTCTTTTCAACCGACAAAAAATTACATGCTTCACAAACCTTACATGAGCTCTCGCTTATTGAAAACATTGAAGGTTTACACCCAGACTGCTTCTCCAACAATTAACTCTGACAATGCAGTATTGTCAAAATGAAATTTGGCTTTCTGATTCTCCCACTCAAGCCTGTTGCTGTATTTGTCTTCAGTAGCTTTTTTTGCAATGGGTAGAGGAGTTTGGGTGCAGTGTGACATTAGTTTTTGTAATGGATTACTTCCAATGCCATCAGTAGGTGTGTTTCTTTGGAGGATTGCTTTGTATGCAGGCACACTGGACTTATCTGATCACTTCATGATTCCTTTGGTGATTCCCATAGCCACTCCGCTTTTGCAACAGTTTGAGGTTAGTATTGAGATGATGTATGATATTGAATTTTCCAATTGTTAATGAAGCAGCTAGATTTTTCGCTCATGGACTGAGAGCATTATCACTCACCACCATGTCAGGAATGCTGCGAATGACCAAGTGTGCTTTTCGGCATTCAGCAATTCCAACAACAATTGTTGAAGAACACTGCCAGTCATCGGCATTGAGGTCCTCATTGAGAAGAGAATCCTGTGATAATGAAGAGATCCGCCCACAGCTTGATTGGTGGACTGTCTGAGATTTCATATGTGACCAGAAGCTCTCTAGCTTTCTTAGCTGAGTCATAGAGATGTACAGCTTGGAAACAGACCCTTCAGTCCAACTCGTCCACGCCAACCAGATATCCTAACCCAATCTATTCCCACCTGCCAGCACCCGGCCCATATCCCTCTTAAACCCTTCCTATTCATATACCCATCCAGATGCCTTTTAAATGTTGTAATTGTACCAGCCTCCACCACTTTGTCTGGCAGCTCATTCCATACACGCACCACCCTCTGCATGAAAAAGTTGCCCCTTAGGTCCCTTTTAAACTTTTCCCCTCTCACCCTAAACCTATGCCCTCTAGTTCTGGACTCACCCATCCCAGGAAAACTACCTTATCTATTTACCCTATCCATGCCCTCATGATTTTATAAACCTCTATAAGGTCACCCCTCAGCCTCCGACGCTCCAGGGAAAACAGCCCCAGCCTATTCAGCCTCTCCCTATAGCTCAAATCCTCCAACCCTGGCAACATCCTTGTAAATCCTTTCTGAACCCTTTCAAGTTTCACAACATCTTTCCTAATTTCAAAGCTTTGTATTGTCTGTGTGGTCCTTGAATTTGTTTGACTAGTAGAGTTTATTTCTTGCCGCCTTCCGCCTTGATTCAATTCCCTTGATAGTATGCATAGATACATTTCAGCATCTCTCCTCTCAAACTCCTTTGGGATAATGATTCAATTTCCTCTGGGAAAAGAAAAGATCTTGGGCAGCTAATTCATCTCTCCATGCCCAATACACTTTGACAACATTAGATGTTTTCCTTAGGTCCCCACCTCAACAAATCTGCTCTAACGGAGGTGTACAAAATTATAAAGAGTACTGATTGGCTGAATAGAAAGAAAAATTTCTCCTGGGTAGAGGGAACAATAACCACGGTGCAGAGGTGTAAGGTAAGGGGCTGAAGATTTAGAGGAGATTCGAGGACACCCCAGAAAGGGGAGGTATCTGGAATTCATTGAGTGAGAGGGTGGTGGAGGTGGAATCCACATAATATTGAAGGTATATTTAGATGAACAACTTAAAGACCATAGCATGCAAGGCTACAGGCCAAGTGTGAGAAAATAGTTTTAAAATACATGGGTGTTAAATGACTGGCATGGTTATGGTGGGCCAAAAGGCCTCTTTGCATTCTACAAGATTTTGATTCTCTGTATATCCTTGATGCTTTGAGGTCATCCTTTCATCACTACTTTGTGTAACACTTGGAAAGTTGCATCTTGTAATGCTTAGCAGGTTTTCTCACGCCATCATCTCAAACCTGCCTTATTAATTAAGAACTATGACCCCATAGTGTTCCATTTGTCCTGTTCTCCCACTTGTCCTGTTCTTCTGCTTGCCATGGATGGAAATTCTCATCTCTGCCAAGAATTCCTGATACCCACACCATTTTTGAATCCCAGTATGTACCCAGTCAAGCAAGTTGTTCTACATATAACACGTGCCTGTAGGAGGACAATATCCACACATGATTTGGAGATGCCGATGTTGGGGTGTACAAAGTTAAAAATCACACAACATCAGGTTATAGTCCAATAGGTTTACTTGGAAGAACTAGCCTTTCGGAGCGCTGCTCCTTCATCAGGTGGTTGTGGAGTATAATATCATAAGACACAGAATTTATAGCAAATGTTTACAATATGATGGAACTGAAATTATGTACTGGAAAAAAAACCTAAATTGTTTGTTAAACCTCTCATCTTTTAGAATGACCATGTTGGTTTCAGTTCTTTGATATGCAAACCTTTTTTAAAGTTGCATTCTCAAGTGAACTTTAACAATAGGTGCCATGTCATCTCAGATAATGCACTGAAGGTGTGAGGTGCCCTGTGTGAGGCTGTCTGTGCCCCAGTGTTCAGACTGATTCTATTTCTTAAAAAAAGAGGATTTATAGAATCTTACATGAGTTTATGCAGTTTTTGAGCAAAATAAAATATAATTCTGCAAATACAAATTCACCCCACAAACTTATGTGGGTGTGTGTCCATGTGGGTGTGTGTGTGCGGGAGGAATATGAGTGTCTGTGAGAGAGTGTGTGAATGTGTATATCTGTGAGTTTTCTAACAAACAAGCCAGTTTTTTTTTCAAAATATAATTTCAATTACATCACACTGTAAACATTTACTATAAATTCTGTGTCTTACGATCTTATATTCCACAACCACCTGATGAAGGAGCAGCGCTCTAAAAGTTAGTGCTTCCAGATAAACCTGTTGGTGTTGTGTGATTTTTAATATCCACACACCAATGTACCTCAGATCACGTTGGTAGCATGGCTCATATGTCCTCAACATGCAGAGCACATGCCTGCATGCATCATTTCACATGGAGTTGCTCTTTTGCAGCCTTTGCTCCATGTCCAACTGATCCGAAAGATCTCCAGGCACTGCCAATGCTACCTCCCATCTCTACTTGTTGGAACCTTCCTATCCTTCACAGTGAGGGTATAGCAACATTCTCTGCCAAATCCAGAAACTCATCTCAAGACACTTTACAGTAAAAAGGATATCAAAATATTACTTGAAATAATACGTGACGTGAAGCTTATCCTTCAAATAAGAGTGAACGTTCAGCTTCTCACTTTTTCCTTGAGTAAAGAATAATTTTTGTTGTCAGCATTCATTATACTCAAGTCTGTGATCATGGCATGATGCCATCCTTTCAGCCTCTGTAATGTCAGGATAGCCTTCAAGCTTGACGCACACACACTGGGGTCACGACTGCTTGAGGCTTAATCTTTGAAGAGCTACTTGTGGGTCATTCGGCAAGTGAATACAGCATGAGCTACATATGAAAACATCACAAAGTCTCCAGTGCAAAGCAATTTTGTGCCCCATATGTATTTTATTGAGAGATTTTACTAATGAATATGATACTGTGTGTACACCCCTGCATCAAATTAATTAGCTGCATCCTCCCTATGTCTCCTTCCACAATAAAGCTAATGTCTGACTGGGTAAAGATTAAGTCAGTTATTGCAGATTTCTTTCTTCTTCCAAGGCTGAATTATTTTCTTGCAAAACATTCTAATATACCGAATGTAGAGAGGCATAGAATTGCATTCATTATGATATTTGAATAAAGATGCTATTAAAAGGAACTGAAGAGTAAATACATTTGGAAAGCTTCTCTGAAGGTTTATAAGAAAATTTCACTTGAATAATGTACGCAGTGTATTAACTGGGAAAAAACAGTTTGTTTGTTACTTTGAAATAGGATATGTAATACTGCAAGAAATGTTTTTTGGTCTGAAAAGGTTCATTGAAAAGGTTACAAGCAAGAAGCTGGAAAGGTGGAACTAATTGGATAGCTCTTTCAAAGAGTTTGCGTTAGCAGGATGGGCCAAATAATGTCCTCCTATGTAACATGTTTCTAGAGCAGTGCTCAGTAGCTAATTAATAGATGATATTTGATTAATCTAATTGAATTTTTTGATGAAGTAATGGCTTAACAAAAAATGCATTGGAGGTTATCTGTATGTATGTTAAGAAAGTGACGAAATATTGCATAAAAGACAGGTTAATGAATTTGAAGATCATGGAATTGGAGGGTCTGTGTTGTCCTGAATGAGAAAAAAAGGCTTAAAGCCTGATAAGAGATATCGAATATTGGGTTGAACAATTTCAAATCATAACCCATGTTCCCATTTGTTTTTCTGATGCCAAATAGTAGTAATGGTTCTGTTATTTTTTGTTATTTATTGCTCCTCTGGACCCTTCATTGTTCCTTTTCACATTATTTCTTTTCTTCCCACATTCTTTCCTTCCCCCTTTTGCATTATATCATCACCCCTTTTGATATTTAATCACTTTTGCCTTCCACACTATCACTGACCCTCCATTTTGTTTTCTTTTATTTTCATTCCTCCTTTTCACTCAGCCCTTGCTTACAAACTGTTGTAACTTTAATGTTTTCCATTGTGATGAAAGAGCACGAAAACTTTAATCTTGTTTCTGTCTCCACAGACGTTGCCTGACCAGCTGAGTGTTTCTGGTATTTTCTGGTATTATTTCAGATCTCCAGCATCTGCAGTACTTTGCCTTTGTTAAACATTGATCAACCTAATTTTGCATTGATCAACAAGTCTGCTAGCAGGACAAATGAGCCTTTTTTTAAAGAACAGTTGTGAGGAAGACGCTAGAACTGAAATGTTAACCTTGAAACTCATTGCTTAGGTACAATGTAATAAAAAGAACTGAGTTCTCAATGAGAGCAGTCTGAGGTCCTGTGTGATCAAAGAAACCATCTGCTGATGAACATCATAGCGTTGCAGTAGATACCTTACAAACCCAAAGGGTTTTCTCAAAAGTGTACAGCCTAAGTTGTTGATTGATTGAGTGCTCAAAGAAGAAAAGCTTTCTGGGTTATTATTTTATAGTGAGCACTATCAATGGCCATGCTTCCGCAGTGTAGGAAGGACCGGGATCAGTCAGTATTCCCAATCCTGCAGGGAACACTAGTATTCTGTGATGACTCACAATCAAATAGTCAGCCAACATTCAATGTCCAGAACAGTAAGTTGCAGAATACTCCCTTGACTGAGGTAGCGGACCACAGTGGTATATGGGGAATGTGGTGTAAATGAAGAAGGAAAACTTGGGACGCTACCAACTAAATTCCCATTGCAAAACTTCTCAGTTCCAGCATGTAATGTGTTCAAGTGGCAATGCTTAAAGTTTTTTACTAGTGACAAGCTGAGGATGAGTATGAGCTTCTAACCCTGTGTAGGATATTTCAGTGTCTTGGAGGAAATAAATTACAGGCAAAGTTGAATCGTTGATAAGAAAAAAAGTTATTGAGAGCAATTAATTTTTAAAAGAAAAGCGTTCTGTTACTTATTAACAGGAGCACAGAATGAAAGACCAAAGAGGTTATGTTAAACTTTAATTCGGTCTCAGCTAGAATATTCCGTTCAATTCTGCCTGCCACAATACACAATCTGAAAGCATTGGAAGGAGCAGTAGAAGACATTTATGAAAACAATTCCAGGAATGAGAATCTTCAGTTACAAAGATAACTTCTCCAAACTATCTTTGAGAGGGGCAGGCTGAGATTTGATGGATGTATTCAAAATCTGAAGGCATCCGGGCAGTATGGCTCCCACTCATGAAAGGGTTGAGAACAGGATGGCATGGATTTAAAGTAATTGGCGAAAGAAGCAATAGCAATATGAGAAAATGTTTGAGATGCCTGAAAAGGTAGTAAAGACAGGCTCAATTAATACATTCAAAAGAGAGAACGTCTGCAATTTGAAAAGGAATGATGTGTAGAATTATGAAGAGGAGATGAAGAACGGCACGAGTTGAAATGCTCATTTGGAGAGTGGGTAGACACAATGGGCTGAATGGCCTCATTCTGTAGTGTGAAATTCCATGGTTGTATGGATGTGTACCTGAAGTTCAGTAGCCTGCAAGGCTGTAGGCCAGGTGCTGGAAGATGGGTGGCCAACCTCTTTTCCATCCAGGACAACTACAATGGATTGAATGGCCTCTTTCTGTGGTTGTAATTTTCCAATGGTTGTAGGATCAGCCATGAACTTATCAAGTGAGGGGCCAAATGGTCTACACCTGCTCCAGATTTTAAGTTTGCATGTTCATCAATTTTCTCTGCAATAGCTTCTTTTGAGACCTGACTCTCAGTTCAAGAATACTTTTAAGCATTCAGTTTGCTTGATTTTTTTTAACGATACTAATTGTTCTTCTATTACTGGGATAGGTTTATAGTTTCTACAATTCAAACAGTTATAGAATTTCCCCTTTACAAAGTTCTGCTTTTTCTTTCTTTTCTATTGTTAACTTTCTAGAATAGCAAGATAAATGTTCCATGGTAGATGATATTAAATACCTCAAACGGGGAAACAAAAGTACTGCATGTTCTAATATAGCCTGTAATCCATGAATCAATGAAACGCTATGAAAACTTTATCAGATAAATAGTTCAATGTTAAGGAAAGATGTTGTCAAACTTGAAACCAGAAGAGATTGACAAGGATTTTGACAAGGTGGGAGGGTTTCAGCAATAAGGAGAGGCTGAATAGGCGAGGGCTATTTTCCCTGGAGTGTAGGAGGTTGAGGAGTGATCTTATAGAGGTATATAAAATCAAAAGGGTGCATAATCAAGGCCTTTTTCCCAGGGTGGGGTAGTCCAAAAGTAGAGGGCATAGGTTAAGGTGAGAGGGGTAAGATTTAAAAAAGGTCTGAGCGTCAACTTTTTCATGCAGAGGCTGGTGTGTTAATGGAATGAGCTGCCAGAGGAAGTGATGGAAGTGGCTACAATTACATTTAAATGGCATCTAGGTGGTTCATGAATAGAAAGAGTTTAAAGAGATATGGAACAAATGCTGGCAAATGGGACTAGATTAATTTAGGATAGCTGGTCAGCATGGATAAGTTGAGCCGAAGGGTCTGTTTCCCTGCTGTATAACTCTATGAATGATACCAGAACTGTGGGAAAGGGTGAACAAGATTGGGTCTCTTTTCTCTTGAAAAGAGAAAGCTGATGAATAACTTAATAGACACCTTCAAAATTATGAAAAAGTAGACATAGGAATTTTTCCATTCATGGAAGAGTTAAACTAGAGTTGGCTAGAGGTGTGGAGAACCCTCAGTAAGGTCGTCGCCCAGGAATCAAATAGAGAAGTTACAAAAAACTTCTTTACCTAAAGAATAATGAGAAGCTGTAAATTGCAATCAATGGGAGCAGTTGAGTTGAGTGGTATGGATGTATTTAGGACATTTGATAAATGTTGGAATGAAAATGGAATAATGCTGCTGTCGTTAAAGTAAGGAAGGATGGGAGGAAGCTTTGGTGTAGTGTAAGTAGCAGTATAGGCTGGCTAGATCCAATTACGTGTTTCTGTGCAGTATATTCAAAAGAATAGCTCCTTTCGAGACCTGAGGATGTAGGATGCACGTAAAAAACTTAAGTTTAATCTTTTTAAATTCTCATTGAATTTGCAGTCATTGGCCAACTCTGGTGGGCTTCCAGCATCATCTCTAGTTGATTCAGAAGCCTCAGGTCTTGATTTGACAGATGCGGACATAGAGGAGGAAAAGCTAAAGAAGAAATTGGGTGAGTTGGCCAGCAATATCAGTGACAAAGGCGCTTCATCTGATGAGGAAGAGGTAAAAAGGAAAACTGAAAGACCACAAGAAATGACTTCATCTGGTGAAGACCTACAAAGTGAGGCTCTAAAGGTATGGAATAATTACTGAGGTGAGACTAGGTTTATCCTCTTGATATTGAGCTAAAGCTCACCTGGTAAATTTTGAGAGATTACCTGGTTAGCTCATCTGGTAAATGTTGTTGTCACTTGCTGAGGATATTATTACTGCTCAGTCGCATAAGATCCATCCCTCAACAGATTGAATGACATTGTGTTAACAGTGTAGTAGTTGCAATGTGCTGTACCATCATATTCTTTAGACTTGGCTCCAGACCTACTATTTACCTCCAAACAGCTTCCTCCATTTTGAAATTTCTTTCCAGAGGAAGGCATCATACTATAACAAGACATTACCTTACAGATTGGGAGAGCACTTAAGAATGATTCACTGAGATAATCCTGAAACCATGACAAGTGGCTAGTTTGACAGTACTGTTGGAAGCAGTGCGGAAATCTAACTTTAAACTGCATATGCTGGAAATCTGAAACAAAATCAGAAATAGCAGGAAAATCTCAGCAGGTCTGGCAGCATTTGTGAGGAGAAAGCACAGTTAATGTTTCGGGTCCTGTGACCTTGTTCAGAATGGAAGAAGGGTCACTGGACCTGAAACTTTGAAGTTGAATCTGAAGCGATCTGTCCTGGCAATCAAACTTTGTCTGACTTTCTTGTGGTGGGTTTGTGCTCGATAAAAGGGGGAAAAAAATGGAGAAAACAAGATGTTAAATGTTGAAGTCTGAGTAATTGAGCGATGGCACACATTTTCCTGCCAGTGTGAAAACTGAGCAAGCCCTGAATAAAATTGAGCCGAAATCATAGAATCTCACAGGTCACAAGAAGCTCTTTGACCCATTAAATCTACAAATATAACACCTACTTTAAATCTACACTGGTCCCACTTTCCAGCACTTGGCTCATAGCTTGAATGTAGCGATATTTCAAGTGCCCGTCCAAGTACTTCGTAAAGCTTGTGAGGTTCCTGCTTCAACTACCCTCCCAGGCAGTCTATTCCAAATGGAATAGACTGCCTGGGAGGGTAGTTGAAGCAGGAACCTCACAAATGGAATAGACTCTGGGCGAAAGTTTTTGTTTCCGTTTCCTTTAAACCCATCCATCATCGTAAAATTGTACCTCCCCCCGACCTCGTTATTGACTCTTCAACTAAGGGAAGCTGCTTTCTCATCAGCTTATAAATGCCCCTTGTACAGTAATCTTACACATCTCAGTCAGCTCCTCCTCTCAGCCTTTCCTACTCTTATCTAGCCTGTCTTCATAGCTAAGCTATGCCATCCCAGGTAACATCCTGGTCTATCTCCTAGCACCCCTCTCCAGTGCAATCTCATCCTTAAATATGAGTGGTGTGAAGAAACGAGTTGAAGTAAGTGAACACTTTGGGTAGCGTGATGGTGAGAGAATGAATGCTGCAAGAGAGATGAGAATGACTTACCAGCCCATTTGATGTGTGTGTGGTGATGCAAGGGCAGAAAACGTGAAGAGGTGGAGAAGTTGGGGTTACTGTCCTTACAGCACAGAAAGTTAAGAGGAAATTTAATAGAGGCAATCAAAATTGATGAGCTGTTTTGTTAAAATAAAATGTAGCAATTGTCTGCAGTGATTTAGTCACAAAAACTCACAGGTTTGGGATATCTGGCAAAGGACCTGAGGTGAGAATGAGAACATTTTCTACAAAATGAGTTAATAATCTGGAGTGCAGTACTCAAAGGCTCTCTGGATGCAGATTCTAAAACAGCTTTCAAAATGGAATTGAAGATTTCATGTAAGGGAAGATTAGCAGGGGCACCAGGACAGAGCAAGGCAGTGGAGCCAAGTGGATAGCTTTTCTTAAGGACTGGCACAGACAAGTTGGGTGAATAGCCTGCTGTGCTGTAAGATTTTATGATTTTATAATTCATGTATCACTTAACCATGAACAGTATAGATCCAGAAAGTTCCACGCTCAATCCCTGATCTTCATCGAGTTAGGTGTTATTTGCAGTGGAATGTCACATTTGGCTTTAGCACTTCAACTGGATAGCGGGAGAGGGCAAAGAAGCTGCTCCTGATTTGGGATAACTTGACCATAGTGGAGATGGAGTTGAACATGAGTAGATTCAGGCTTGGTTGAGGTGCCTCCAGTTACTGGCATTAGTACCACATGATTAATAGTTGTTTAAATAAGTTACCAGAGAGATCCACATTGTGAATAAAAATGTACCCTAGATGAGTCTCTGGCTTCCAGCAATTTGGGATGAAAATGATGGTGAGAGAAACACACAGACATTATTATTGTTGTAGAAATTCTGTACTGCTTTACCTACATGTTCACTCAAATCAAAATGCCTAGCTCTGGCTGATAACTACCGCAGCATCAACCTGAAAAGCCATATTATTGTCACATGATGAATGCGCTATGAGTGCATCGGAGGGCTGACTACAGTGTTCATATTTGAAGAGTTTGGTGCTGGAAAAACACAGCCAGTCAGGCAGCATCCAAGGAACAGGAGAATCAATTTTTCGGGCATAAGCCCTACATAATGATCCCTGAGAATTGGCAAAACGATTCTGGGTAGGAGTGAAAGGAACAGGGTAGTCATTATGGAGGACTTTAACTTCCCCAGCATTGACAATTGGTGACGTTAATCTTCAAGCGCTATCACATACGTCATTTGGCAAACCTCATCACATGCCTTCCTGACCAAAATTGTCAAAATTGCTGATGGATCTTTAGCCTCAACAAGTTTCCTTGCGGCTTGCCAAATTTGGTGGAATGACACAATAAGGAACAAGCTGCTGCAAACTTTATGTCCCTCATGCCTACAGAAAATAATGCATCTGGCAAAATGCCTGTCAAAGCCTATTTGTATGTCCTTCTCAATACCACATTTTGAGTCCAACTTTGGTAGGAAACATAGTTTGGTTATTGCAGACAGCATTTTGGTTGGACAAGTGAAGGGCAGATAGCACCATTTGTAAAACCAAAGTGAAAATCTGCCTAATTGTGAGTACCATAATTGGCGGGTTACGACAACCCTGATGTAGCCACAGTGTTTGTTTGCTGCAGACTGTGTTTTTCTTGACCCATGTATACACTTGATGAAGTTTTTCTGCTCAAAATCAGAGCAATGTACCTGAAATGAGTAAACATGTAATTTGCAAAAAATTTAAATGGCAATTTCTAAATGGCCGTTCTTGTGTCATATCCCTAATGACACTCATTTCACGAAGGAAGAGAAGGAGTAAAGAGATAGTTGTTTGCAATCTTTAAATGCAAGTTATTATGCTCATCATACCAGAGTATGCAGTAAAACAGCTAAAACAGCAATGTTAAAAATCACACAACACCAGGTTATAGACCAACTGGTTTATTTGGAATCGCAAGCTTTTGGAGCATTGCTCTTTCATCAGGTAGCTAGTGGCATTTAGTTACATTGCTGGAGTAAATCTGAAAGTACAATAATATCTTGCTCAATATACACATTCTTTAATTTTAATTTTGTCGTGTTTGAAACCAAGAAAAATACAACGATAAGATTTTGTTTCTACCGGAAAAATGGGAATGTAATAATCAGTTTTCAAGTTGATGGATGTCACTTCCAGGATTTGCTTTGACACGATGATCGCCTTGGGAGTGTGGCTCCAATCATACCTTGTTCCCTTATTTCTTTGCTAACTCCTCCTCATTTGAGCTTCTCACCGTGTTCTGTGATTGAAAAACCTTGCTTTCAACATGAATATAAGTACCATATCATTTTTCTCACTGAGCCTCTGCACACAGGGACTTATGATCTGTAATGATTTTGACCACCATTGTGATTTACCATGCTTTCTCGCCTTTGTTCACTCCCCTCCCTAAATCTTTTCGCCCATATAATCTCCCCAACCCATCCATCAAAGAAAAGGTCATCACTGAATAATCCTTTATCACTAACCCAAAGAAACTCAAACATCTAAATAGAAAGCAGGAATTTTCAGCATTGCTTCGCCCGAGGTCCACTGAAGATGGTACCTAGTAGGGTAACTGAAACGTCTGGAAATGAACCTTGCAGCTCAGCAAGCAAACCTACATCCAAAACCTCAACCTGAGCTACAAGTCTTCTCAAAGCTCCCTTATATTACTCTCCATCCACATTCTCCTTCCCTTCCAAGCCCTGTCTCCTATCCATCTGCACCTGGAAAACATTTTCTCCAATTCACTTCCAAAATCACAACTTTTCCAGCCTTTGGTCTTTCATTCACTGCAGTCTTTATGCTGCTACCAACCTGTTGATCTGTACCTCACCACCAACTTTGATTCTCTGTTCTCCTTTGAAATCATTATACTGTGTCACCTTTGCTGTTTCCATGGCACAGCCCCCATCTTCATTTCCCCGAGTGCCTCGGATAGTCCTAGTCTAACTGAGTACAAACTCCCAACTTATCTCCAGCTTCCCTTTCTTCTCCAAAGCCCTTGAATCTGTTGTTGCTTTGCAAATTCATAACTCCTTCCCTCGAACTCCATGCAAGAATCCCTCCAACACAGAGCGGAATGAATTTGGCAGACAATTGGTTGTAGCCATGCCTGCCAGACCTGGTTAGACCACATAAAACATTGTTAGGTTGTGCTCACTAGCCCAGGATCATCCTGAAATGCAGTGACAAAGCCCAGGCCATTCTTTTACTGGAAACCATCTTCTTAAACCCCTGTGTTAAACCCTGCCTCAACCTTTTTTAAAAAATTCAAACCCCACTGCCCTCACAAACCTCTACCCCATCTCTGACCTCCTTTTCCTGTCTGAAATCCATGACCATCTTTCCAAGAACTCCATGCATGAAACTCTCCAAACAAATTTCCACTGTGCCATTGTGTTCAAACAGCTCTGATCAGCATCATAAATGACGTATATGTGACTATTACAAAGTTAGACTAGTCATTGCTGTTCTGTTTGACCTGTCTTTGACAAACTATTCTCCTCCAATACATCTCCAATGACTTAGAATCTCTACAATGCAGAAGCAGGGCATTTGCTCCACAACAACCCTCCAGAAACATCCCACACAGACCCACCCACCTCCCGCAGACCCTGCATTTCCCATGGCTAACCCACCAAACCTACACAACTTTGGAATGTGGGAGGAAACTGGAGTACCCGGAGAAAACCCACACAGACATGGGGAGCATGTGCAAGCTCCTCCCAGACAGTCACCCGAGGCTGGAATTGAACCCGGGTCCATCGTGCTGTGAGGCATCAATGCTAACCACTGAACCACTGTGCCATTTTAACTACTTTGGTTCCATTCTCATTTATCTAGACATGGCTTATTTTTCTGCTTGTACACAGTTATCCCTTGCACCTCCCAAGGATATGTCCTTTGCCCATTCTCCATATTCCAGTCTACCTGCTGCCCCTCAGCATTGATAATGCAGCATCAGTTTCCACATGTGCACTCACAATAACTTGCTTGACCACATCATCACCTCCCTGACCCATCCATTGTTTCTTTATTGTCACACTTACCCAATGTCTGCTACTGAATGAGCAGAAATTCCACTTGAACCAACATTCTTCCCTCAGTGAAATCAGATTAAATGATCAGTCATTCATTTAACGATTGTGAGACTTACTGTATATAAAATGGCTACCATATTTCTTTAAGTAACAATGACGTAATCTTCAAAATAAACTAATACGCGGATGACATTTTTCCAGCCATACCGAATAGATGCTTAACACCAAAGGAAACTGAGGAAAAAAAGAAATCAAATCAGGTTAATGGAATGGAGGGGTGACCTCTTCGATTATTTAATATCAAAACAAACTAATATACACATGACATTTTTCCAGCCCTGGCTGCTAAAAAGCAAAAGGATTATCTGCAATTTGCAACATCCTGTTAGGATATAACACCATCATATGAGCCTGGGAGTATGAACCAGTATTGTTGAATAAACCACCAGAAAATCTGAGATACTGCCCCTTCCCAAATCTGTTGGAACATACTACCATTTTGTTTATTTTGGATTGTCACCAACATTGCAGTACAGCTGACAGCATTAACAACTAAAGCACTCATTTCCAATGCCAATGAACTTAGCTTTGTAAACGGGACGTATCTATTTTTCTGGAACCCGCTTGTGTAGATTGTATTGCTAGCAGCAAGTAAGAAGCTGAACCTTTAATGAAGAAAAGCAGCAGTCTTTGGGCTCAGCTCATTGATGCAATAGTCCACATGACCCCACATCTTAATGAAAGGAAGAAGACTTTCTAGTGTTCCATTAGCCCATTATTAAATGGTCGAAGAGGTTACCCCTCCATTCCATTAACCTGAAAAGAAACTCTGCTTTATTTGGTTTCCTAATGGTTCTTTTGTCTCAGTTTCCTTTTGCTTTTAAGTAGCTATTCAGTATGACTGGAAAAGTGTGCGCATATTGGTTTGTTTTGATATTAAGTAATATAAACATTTTCAAACCTAGCCTGGTATTGATAGTACTAGGGAATATAACCTATTAACAGAATTAGCAATTAGCAACATCTTGTCTCATGTTGACCTTTCACCACCCACCCACCCCCAAAGTTCTTGTCAATGGACAGTCTTGTTGTTTTGAACATGTGGTAAAAATAAGGCCTTTTCCTCAAGTTGTAAACATTAATTAAAGTTAAGAGGGTCAACAGTGCAGAAGAATACGGAGAAAGGAGTACTGTAGGATGCTAGTTTTTCTGCCTTGAGTAAACCATCCAAACTGGAATTAATCCAGTTTCTGAATTAACTCATCACAGTTGGTACAGGGGCCTTACTGTTGTCTTTCTCAATCTCTAGATAAAAAAGAGAGGATAATGAATCACAACTTGTTCTGCTCAGTATTGTCCATTGGCTTTTCTATAGTGTAGAGCAAACGTGATTGACTGAGAACAAGACCAGACTTGGCTGTGTTTTCCTGAGTAAGCTGGCAATATCCAGGACCACACATGAGACGCCACAACATCTTCAGGCCCAGAGTCACAGAATTGTTACAACACAGAGGAGACCTTCACTTCACTGTGCCTGTGCTGTATCTCCATACAAGCAATTAGCACTGCTGCCTCACAGCGCCGGAGACCCAGGTTCAATTCCCGCCTCAGGCAACTGTCTGTGTGGAGTTTGCATATTCTCCCCGTGTCTGCATGGGTCTCCGGGTGCTCCAGTTTCCTCCCACAGTCCAAAAATGTGCAGGTTAGGTGAATTGGCCACGCTAAATTGCCCATAGTGTTAGGTGAAGGGGTAAATGTAGGGGAATGGGTCTGGGTGGGTTGCGCTTCAGCGGGTCGGTGTGGACTTGTTGGGCTGAAGGGCCTGTTTCCACACTATAAGTAATCTAATCTAATCTTCTCCATACCCCTGCGTGTTCTTCATTTCCAAACAATCATCAAATCCCATCTTGAACATCTCCTCCTCCCTGTCCTCCTCCTCCCTGTCAGGCAGCGCATATCAGACTCCAACCACTGCATGTCAACGTTGTTCTTTGTCTCGCGATTGATTTTTCTTAATTTTACCAACATATAGACTCAGGAGTCATACAGATGTACCTTTCCCCATCTGTTCTGTTCAGACCCCTCATAATATTGAACACTTCCATCAAGTTTCCCTTTAACTTTTCTTCAAGGAGAACAGTCTACTCCATCTGTTTCCTTTGCTTATGTTTTGGTTCCCTGAGGCTACTTTGTAATGTTTTCTGCCTCTCTCTAATACCTTCACATCTTTCCTGAACTGGATGCAGTACTTCAGTTGAGGCCAAACCAATGGTCTATATGAGTTTAACCTAACCGCTTCACCTTTGTACTTTATACCTTTAATATTAAACTTACGATAATGTATATTTTACTAGCCACTTATTCAACCTGCTCTGACACTTCTGATAATTTGGCATCTGTACACGTCGCACCCCTTTTAGAATTGTACCTGCTATTTCAAAATTATTTTCCATATTCTTCCAAGGGTCATGGATTCATGGATTCAAATCCCACCATGATAGATGGTGAAATTTTATTTCAGTAAAATGTTTGGAATTAAAAAGTTAGCCCAATGGCAACAGGTAAACCACTGTCTGTTGTCAAAAAAGTCTCCTTCTGATTCACTAATACCCAATGGGGAAGGTAATCTGCTTTTATTATCTGGTGTGGGCTACATGTGACTTCAGACTGTCAGCATTGTGGTTGACTCATAATTGCCATTTGAAATGGCCTTGCAAGCTATTCAGTTCAGGGGTAATTAGGGGTGGGCAGCAAATACCAGCCTTGCCTGTGTTGCCCACTTCACTTGTAAGAGTAAGAAGCCCACAATGGTCTGCATAAATATATATCTGAAAGGATTTGAAAGTGTTAATACCTGATTGAATGTAATAAGCGCCACCTGCTATGATGATGACATGAGGGTTTGGTGGGAGAACAAAGTAGAATCTCATGGAAGACAAACCTCAGGCTAGGTTGCCCAACAGTCTTGGCAATAATGTACAGCCTCCTCTTCCACCCTGTGGATAGTCGCAGAGGTGTAGTAAACTACATCTTGGTTAGTCAAAAGAATTCTTCTTGTGAGCCCAGAGGATGGCTAAACTCACATACAACTGACCACTCGAAACAAGCCCCCATACTTGATATAGATGGTAACACACACACACACTGCAACATGGTAATCAGCATGGCAGCAATGCCAGTCTCAATGAGGCAAACATGCCGATACCCTAGAAGACATTTGGAAAAACAGAGTCATGTAAATGTTGTGGCACCAGGTTCGCATCAGTTGGCTTTATGTGGTTGTGTGTTAGGTCAGTGGATTTTCTTGTTTGACTCAACAGCGCAACTGAGGAGACAGAAGAATGGCAGCTTGCATGGAGATTTGCGAATGGAAAGAATGAGTCAGTGGTGTGGTGTGATCCCAGCTGATGTTACGACTAGAACATCTGGACTGACAGAGATAGATCAGATGGATTTTTAAAAATTCAATGTGGTGGTATTTCACTGAAATATTAACATGCAATGCTGTAGTCTTAACAATAAAAGAAGTTTACTAAAAAAAGACAGATAAAGATAAAATATAACAAACAAATCTAGATATATAGCACTATTGGTAAGATTTCAAAACACATGGTGGAATAAAATTAGATCTGTTATAAAACCGTCATCTTACTTTACTTCAATAGCAGGGAGAGTTCCCTCCACTACCACATCCTTAGGTTTGACTTAATTGTTTCTTTGATACCTGGTCTTGAGAGCCTGGTCTTGATAGTCTTTCTCATCATTCTTCGCAGAACAGAGCATAATCTTTCTTAGCTTTACTTAACTCTTAGGGTTATAGCTAAACACTTCTGGTCTAGAATTTTCAAAGAAATTCTCTTACACAATGGTTCCTAATCTGAACTAACTCCTATCTCCAGGAGAAACTGTTCTTAAATCTGACCTCACACAGGTCCACAGCTAACTGAAACAAAAGCTTTCCTATATATGGATTTTTCCTAAGCAAATGTTACTTCTTGATTCTTTTAAACTAAAACCAAGCTTTTGCCTTTCAACATTTGCTCTTTCCAATCATAAAACCGTTACATTGCTAACAAATGCGCATCATTACTTCGGGAGGGCCCCAGTCAACCACTGTCTGACACACAGATAAAAGCAAAATACTGCGGATGCTGGAAATCTGAAATAAAAAGAGGAAGTACTGGAAAAATTCGACATATCCAGCAGAATCTGAGGGGAGGTAAACAGAATGTTTTTTTGAGTCTGATATGACTTCAGTCAAAAGAATTTTTGGCAGAACTTATGAATGTTGATGTTCAGAGAAACAGAGGTATACTTGTGCAGGGAAGACAAGAAATTAGCGTGCAGGAACAGCAAGCAATCAAGAAAGTAAATAGCACATTGGCCTATATTATAAGGAGGGTTGGAGTATGACAAAAAAGAAGTCTTTGCTACAGTTCTATGGGGCTATGGTAAGGACCAGACTTTGAAGTCATGTACTTTAGCCCTCTCGGAATGAGTGCTAACATTGCATCTGCCTTCCTAACTGCCAACTGAACCTGCATGTTAACCGCAAAAGATTCCTGAATTAGAACTCCTAAGTTCTTTTGTGCCTCAGATTTCTGAAACCTTTCCCGATTCATAAAATAAGCTATGCCTCTTCTTCCTACCAAACTGCCCACAACTCAACATAGTGCAGTAGAAAGAATTAGATTTCCCCTTGCTTGGCAAATACTGTGCTCTTAAAGAGTGTTAGAGTTGGGGACCAATGTTCACTGTAAAATTTTATTGTGGATAGCTAGTTTTTACAATGCTTGGTTTCTCTATAAACTTGTTCTTCAAGACTGCACATTCACAATATGCAACACAGGACTATATCTGTGTTGCATCCATGCACCTTAGTAGGGGAATTGCTGCTATGTCACATAACATTTAAGATCTAGGTTTCTGACAAAGGTTAGAAACCTGAAGGGTCAATGCCATCATCCTGTTCCCAATGATGCTGTCTATGCAGCTGAGGATTTCCAACACCATTTGTTTATTTCAGTTTTGCAGTGTCTACTATTTGTTCTGGCTAAAAATTGGCTCTTGTATACCTATTTCCAGTTTCAAAGTTTAACCCCAAATACAGCACAGAGTGAGGTTTTTAATTGAATGGTAATGTAGGATCAAGTAAAGTTAGAGCACGTGGGATTCTGGGTGAACGTGCCAATTGGACACACAATTAGCTTGATGGTAGGAAACAGAAGATGGCGCTGGAGGATTGTTTTTTGGATTGGAGGCCTGTGATCAGCAGTGTTTCACAAGGTTTGGTTATGTAAATGATTTGGATGAGAGTATAAGGAGCATTGTTTAGTAAGTTTGCAGATGACACCAAAATTGGCAGTATAGTGGACAGTGAAGAAGGCTATTTAAGATTACAAAGAGATCTTGATCAATTCAGTCAATTGGCTAAGGAGTGCCGGATGGATTTTAATTTGGATAAATACAAGGTACTGCATTTTGGTAAAACAAAGAAGGACAGGACTTATACATTTAATGATAGGGCCATGGGTAGTGTTGTACAATAGAGGGACTTAGGGGTTCAGTTACATAATTCTTTGAAATTTGCATTAAATGTACACAGGTGGTTAAGAAGGCCTTTAACATGTTGCCTTCGTTGCTCAGACCTTTGAGTATAGGAGTTGGAACATCATGTTGAGGTTGTACATGACGTTGGTGAGGCCTCTTCTGAAGTAATGTGTACAGTTCTGGTCACCCAGCTGTAGGAAGGATATTAAATTAGAGAGGGTTTATTGAAAGAGTTACCAAGAATAGAAGGTTTGAGTTATAAAAATAGGCTGAGACTTGTATCACTGGAGTGTAGGGGGTTGAGGGGTGACCAATCAAGGTTTATAAAATCATGAAGGGCATAGATAAAGTGAATAGCAAAGGTCTTTTTCCTAGGGCGGGGGAGTTCAAAACTAGGGGGCATATTTTTAAGTGAGAGGAAAACTTTTAAAAAGGAAAGGAGGGGCAACTTTTTTACACCGAGTGGTTCGTATATAGACTGAAATTCCAGATGAAATAGTGAATGCAGAAACAGATACAATGTTTAAAAGACATTTAGATAGGTACATGAACAGGAAGGTTTTAGAGGGATATGGGCCAAATGCAGGCAATTGGGACTAGTTTAGTTTGGGAACATGGTCAGCGTGATCTAGTTGGACCAAAGGGTGATTCTGTGCTGGATAACTCTGTGACTCACGCTTTCCGATATTGTATTCCATCCGCCACTCCTTTGTCTCTGTACTACTCCATCCAAGTCCTTCTACAGCCTTCCCATTCCTCACTACTGCCTTTCCTTCCACCTATTCTTGCGTCATCTGCAAATTTAGCAACAATGCCCTCAGTTCCTTCATCCAGATTGTTAATGTATAACATACATTTGCCTTTGCAGAACTCCACTAGTCACTGGCTGCCATCTGAAAAAGACCCCATTATCCTCCCCTCCCTGCCTTCTGCCAGTCAGCCAATCCTCTATCCATGTGCCCAGCAGCTTCCTGTGCAGCACTTGTCAAAGGCCTTCTTGAAATCTAATTGGATAATGACCACTGGCTATTCTTTGTCTGACTTGCTCATCACCTTCTCAAAGAATCCTGACCAATTTGTCAGGGATGATGTCCCTTGATGAAGCTGTGCTGAATCAGCTGTATTCCAAGCGTTCTACAGTCTCATCTTTAAATAACAAACTCTGAAATCTTACCAACCTCCAAGGTCAGACTTACCAACCTCCAAAGAGGTCTAGATATAATAGAGTTTTTTGGAAAGGTATCTTTTCAAAGAGATGAGATGCACTCTTGAGTCTGGTTGCAGGTATAGTTTCCTGTCTTCGGCCTCCCTCTGTTCTTACATTGGGCCTCCTGGATGCCGCTGATTCCTGAAAAATCACCACCACAATATCCTGAGCTATCTCCGTAAGAATCTCGGGGTGTAGTCCATCTGGTATGGGTGATATATCCACCTTTAGACCTTTCAGTTTCCCCAGCACTTTATCCTTAGTGATGTCTGCTCCACCCTATCTCTCTTGAAGAGTCTGGTATGCTGCTAGTGTCTTGCACTGTGAAATAATGCAAAGTACCTATTCAGTACCTCCATTGTTTCTTTGTTCCACATTACTATGTCTCCCGCCTCAATTTCCAGCAGTCTAATGTCCACTTTTACCTCCTTTACCTTTTGCATATCTGAAAAAAACTCTTATGATCTTCTTCTACATTACTAGGTAGATTACCCTCATGTTTCATCTTCTCCTCCCTTGTTGCTTTTATAATTGTTCTCTGCTGGGTTTTAGGATTAGAGGAGGTTTGGGATGGAGAAGATTACAAAGGTGTGGGCCTGAACTTCTGAGCTCCAGCCTGGGTGCCTGAATCAGGAAGCATTGCTCTTAAACCTGGCCCCCACCATTTTTCCTGGACCGGGAGAGCGGGAGTAGGAAAAACTGGGATTGATCACAATTTGAACACGTGTTTCACAAAGGCAGCTCCAAATGTACAACTGCAGCTGACTTCTTTCTGATCTGATTTTTGCAAGGAGGAGTTGGCAAATGTAATTTGTGCGTTTTAGATGTGCTAGCAGGTCTAGATATAATAGAGTTCTTTGGAAAGGCATCCTTTCAGAGAGATGAGATGCACTCTTGAGTCTGGTTGCAGGACATGTTTCAAAAAAGGTCCAATGCGCTTTGTGAGAAGTCAAGTGTTCCCCAGGACCATTAAAAGTCGACCCCAAATGTGTATAAAAAGTGGATGAAGTCCTTGGAATTGACCAGCTGATTAGAACCATCAAGAAACTGTTATCAAGGCATTCCATTCTCTTTCCCTTTAAATATTTGAAAACTCAAACTGTTTTCAGTGTTAAGAAATAGTTCTTGCTATTTCAATAGGTCTGCTGACAACAGCCTTATGCTGAATAACTGATTTCACAAACTATATTGTCACAGCCAGCTGCCTATTAAATAACCATTTAATTGATTGTTCCAGGTGCTTATAAAGACTTAAAGTATAATTATAAATATAAATACTTGATGTTCTAGGAGTTTAAAGGATGTTATGTCCAATGAAAGAGTTTTTATCAAGTAGAGTGTGTTTTTATAATAAAACAATTAATTCAACAAGAGCCATTCAAGGACTTTATTTAACCAGTGTGTGAGTCATTAGAATAACTCATGACAGATACTAGGCAAGTTGGTATTGATCGAGTAAAGACAAAGTCAGCTGGTACAAAGTTGGTATGAGGGTAAGTAGAGGGGTATAGGCTGGAATGTAGGAAATGAAGGAACATGAGAATTGGATGGAGCAGCAGTGGTGGTTGGTGGAGATTTGTGGGGGAAGTGGATGTGATGGCATTGGTATGAGGGCTGTATTTATTTTTGTTTTACAACCAGAACAAAGACCTGGATCATTTTTCCCAGGACTTCCTACGCCCAGCAGCCTCTGTAGTTGCTTCTTGGTGGAGCTGGGGTGGGGGGAGGCTCACTCCTGCCTCCCGCAGCATTAATCCGCTAGGTTTATCCTGAGGCAGGTTTACAGAGTCAGCAATTGTCCAACTCTGCGCTTCTGACCCAGAAGGGAGTGGGGAGATATTAGTGTGATTTATAAACAAGCATGAGAATTTTAACGTCAGGATGTTGCCTGACTGGGAGCGAATATGTGTCAGCCAGCACAGTGCTGAGAGGTGAACAAGACTTGTTGCAATTTAAGACAAGACAGCACTACATTTATTAACTGAGTAAAACCAAACATACTATTTCATTTCAGCTCAGTATTTCATCTAATGCAACCTTTAGTGCAGTACAGAGATTACAAGAACAATAAAGATCGTAGAGAGATGGGAGATGATTGAAGAGGGTGCATAGAGCACAGCCATTATAGAAATCATGGCAACCTATTAGGAGGGAAGCAGATGAAAGTCTAAACTTATCGACATAATTAAAGCATGCCACTGTGGAACCTCACTGACTTCCACTAAATCAATAGCAAAAACCTTTAGCTAAATAGATATATATTACAGAAGCAACAGCACATTTTCTAATCACCAAGTGTGCTTGAGAAGTGCTACATGCTCTTGCTAATGACTAATGACAAGCTTATCTTTCAAATTCATATACCTTTAAAAGCTTTCTATATTTTATACATAGACTAATTTAGGTGATGGATCTCCACATTACACAAGAGTTTTGCCATAGCCCCTCTGGATGAAACTATCAATTTAAATATTGATATTTTTGTTGCTGATGGTATTGTGTATTTAAATGAGTTAAAGCCTCCACCAAGAGAGCAGAGAGAGAAACCCACATTAAGCAGTCACATTAAATATTTGTACTATAACATGGTAATTTCTGTCTAATTGCACTTAATGTGCTATATTCCAATGTTCACTGAATTTAAATTGGATTCAGTCGACTGGTAAGACATGTATTCCCTCAACCAGAGTGGATTTTTTTAACTGTCTGCCTATTTTACTAACTTTATTTTTCTACTGTGTATGTGGCATTCACAGCGCTCATCAGCAGTGGCCCTTTGTGACATCACAACGAAAGCATTAAGGATCGTTAACGCAACTGAAAAAGCATTACATGACTTTGCAGAAGTAGATGGCACAGTTAATGCACCTCTCACAAATCCCAGTTTGCACCTAAAGTCCAGTGAAAAAGACCAAAGTGTGAGCGAGGCTGATGAAGCATACAGAAAACTTGAGGAAAATGTAAGAGCAACAGTCTACCTCACAGGAGAAATCCGCTTTAATATTAATGCCTGTACTTATGGGATATCATCATATTTCCTTAGAATTCTTTCACATTTAATAACTATATAAACAAAATTGATCATCACTTTTGTGGATGTATTATTTAGTTCTTAAGTAACTGCATCTCCTGTCCCTGTCTATGCCAAGTTAGCTTATCTCAGAGAAAGGAGGAATTGGGACACTTCTGTTGGATTCACCAACCCTTGGATAGATAGAGCTGCTGTGGCTTTTAGTGGAAAGTTAATACATGCAAACTTTAGATTGGTTTTAACTTAGGGGCCTTCAGTACAAGTATAACCTGACAGCACATTATCAAGGTTGATGTATGGAGCGACCACTTAGCAAAGGCACTACTGGCAAATTACAGCCCAGGAGGGGAATGAAATTAGGGCCACTTGAGCCTTTTATTTTCAAATTGAAAATCACACTAAAGAAAGTTAATCATTTGATGCAACCTAAGCTCATGGCACATGGGAAATGCAACAGTAATATTTCTGGCTGGACCAACCAGTATCTCTGCCTGACATTTTTCCGGTGTTCTTAACATGTGCCTCGAGCTTATGAGGTGCTGTCATAGATAGAAAGAGGGAGTAATTTGGCACATTGTGTTCCTGTAGGTGTATATGGCAGCCAGCACCAATTACGGCTTGGAAAGGCAGCTGAAGGACCTGGAGGAGCAAGCACGAAGCAGACAGAGTTACACCACCACTACAACAGACTCTGAGCTCTCAGAATTGGAAGATAAGGTGGCTTCAGCAGTTGCTAAGGTTCAATGCACTGAAAGTGAGGTACAGTGTAAAAGCACTTCAGATTTAAAAGACAGTTGGGCAACTGCATGTTGAACCTGTGGAATGATTCCTGCGTAGGTCCAAAAGCTTTGTTGGTGAAAACACTGCAAAGTGCATGTACAGAACAGAAAGGTTGCCAGGTTTGATCTTTGATCTTTGCTGATTCAGTTTATCTCAGCTGGCACTGTAGAAGCGAAAGTGTCATTCATTTTACTTTCCTCTGAATTAGGAAGGAGATAATTAATAAATAGATCAGGCTAGTTCTCACTATTGATTACTATCCAATGTTTTCTGCTGGAAGTGCACTGTTGTAAATGCTAAATGAGGATAGATCAGGCTTAACAATAATGTTCTACCCATTTAAATATAGTAGTAACTTCATGTTTTTGGCAGGGTTTACTGAGTAAACCTTTTTTCATTGAGAAGCACAATCAAGTTCTTGATGAATCTATTCAGAGTGCATTTCCTTATGCAGTGAACTTCTGATTTCAGTCATGCAGGGGAGTTGACAAATTGAGACTCTGTCATGGAAAGGGAGGAGGAAATTATATATCTGTTTTTCACCAGTGACCTTAGCTTGAGAGGTTCACATTCCTTTGTTTACCATTTTAATGAAGTACTAACCCATTTATTTTAACTGAATTCATTTGAAATATTTTTGCTTTCCCCACAAGAGAAAATGCATCGTCCTCAATATTGCCAAATTTTGCTTTAAACACCAGATTTTTGTTTACCCTGTTGTATTTAAATGGACCTTTTCACTTCCTACAAGGAAGTCAGGTAAGTTCCTTGTCATAGCAATTCCTTCCTCTGTGGAACAAGAAAGTAAAGTGTCTGGGCACAACAGACACTGCACAATTTGTCATCAACAGCAACAGCTTTACTTTTACACACTTTGTTTTGACATAGCAAATGTGCAAAGTCATTGTAGACGTCCAAGCATTAAAGATGCAAGGAAGATGAGGTACACAGTGTGACGGAGATGCCTTGTGAGCAGTAATGATTTTGGCTCTTTAATAGATAAAGGGAATTTAGCTGAGCAGTTGGTTGAACTGTATCACACTAAATGAGTTAGTGCTCTGGAATAAAAGTAAGAAGGTAAATTACAGAACAAAAGGAACCTCTATTGCATCAAAAATATGGTCAATTGAGAATAAATGCACAAATGTTAATGTATAATACTTGTAACATAAATTAGAGTATAGATATGATCCCATTTTTAAAAAGTCTCTACAATTAGCAAATACTATTATCTTCTGGTGGACAATAATTTTCTTATAAATCTGTTAAGTCCTCTTTGGTTTGTGCATAGTTGGTTACCAAAGTTAGTATGTTCGATTGATAAAGCAGATGTATTCATTCTCAAAGTTAAGAGACTGTGAACCTGAATGTTTAGGTATTTGGTCTCTGTGTGACTGGGACCCTAAGACTAATTCTGACTCTCCCTCATTTGGTTTGCCACCATTGTTAGTATCAATGCCTGTCCATGTTTGTCATGTAGCATCCTTCTTCACTACCTCTTCTGCTCAAGATTTCAAAAACTCTGAGACACACCTCCCCCCCACCCAAACCAAACCCCATTCTGAGTCTTTCACCTCTTATGAGACCATTTTACCTTCAGTTCTGAAGTCTAAAATCTGTTACATAGTTCTCACTTGGTCAGAGGCCCACAATTTACCATTGCAACTTCTTTAGGCCCATGAATACAGGTTTAGTGAATCTCTTTCTTTCTCTCTCTGTCTGTCTCTATCACTCCCTCTCTCTCTATATATATATCTATATCACTCCCTTTCTCTTTCTGAAGGCTAATATGAATCACCCAAATCTTCAAGAAATCCATCTTCACTCACACCATTCTTTTCACCTACAGTCCAAAATCCTGGCATTCGTTATTGTTTCAGTACTACATCTTTGCTTCATAATATACTCCCTCCTTATTGCCTGTTGGCCCTGACTGGGTATCAATTCACACTGGTATAGGATACAAATGGCATGTTTATTGACTGTTTAACATGGCTTTCTACCAATTGTTTTCTTCCATTTTAGTTACGCTGTCTTCGGGAACTGTTTAATAATATTATTTTCCTCTAGCATCTCTTCTCAGTGATTAATATCTGTCTGCCTCAATATGTGCTAAATCAATGCCAGTTTTTCTAATCATAATGGCACTGATATATCTCGAGCATTAACTGCATCAGGAACTGTGGTTGACAAAGTTATCAGTTCAGATTGGAGACAGTGAGGTTTGCAGATGCTGGAGATCAGAGTTGAGAGTGTGTGCTGGAAAAGCGCAGCAGGTCAGGCAGCATCCGAGGAGCAGGAACATTGACGTTTCAGGCCGAAGGAACGAAGAAGGGCCCCGGCCCAAAACGTCGATTTTCCTGCTCCTCGGATGCTGCCTGATCTGCTGTGCTTTTCTAGCACACACTAGCAGTTCAGATTGATGACCTTTCATCCAAGCTACGGAGGGCCTGATCCAATGAAGTGTTACATCTGAAATGTTACTGGTTTTCTTTCTCCAGATTTACTGTTGAACATTTCCTGAATGTTCTGTTTTCATTATCCACCCTGGCTTGATATTGTTTTCCCTCTGGTTTTTCACTGTCATATCTTTTCTCTCTCCAGTACACATTGATTTCTTAAGTAAAAACATAAAATGCTGAAAACATTCAGCATTTGAGAAGAGGGAACCAACAATTAATCTTTCAGGTCTGTGAACTTGCATCAGAATGGAATCTTTTACATGTGAGATAAGAACAGAAGTGAGCCATTTGGCCCCTCAAACCTATTCCACCATTCGGTAAGATCATTGCTGATCTGTTTTCATCCACTTCTGATAAACTTTTATTCCCTTACTAATGAATGAATCTAGCTGCCTCTGCCTTAAAAATGTTCAGTAATCCCAATTTCACTGGTTTGATAGAGAAATCATGTTGCCTGATCCCTGTCCCAAAAGAGTGACCCTTAATTTTCAAACATTACCCTTAGTTCTGAATTAACCCACAAAGAAAAGCATCATTTCTTTATCCACGTTCTCAATTCAGGATCATAAACACGTCAGTCAAATCACACCTCACTTTTCTCAATTCTAGTAAAAACAAGTCCTCTTAAGACAATGCATTCATTCCAAGTATCAATCTAGTAAGGGTCTTCTGAATTAGCTCCAGCACATTTTCATTCTCCTTTAATAAGGAGACCAAACCTTCACAAAGTATTCAAGATGTGGTCTCACAAATCCCCTGTGCAACTGCAGCATCACATCTTTACTTTTATGTGCAGTTTGTCTCCTAATAAAGGAGAATATTCCATTAGCCTTTTTTGTTGAGTTGCAATTCTACGCACGTCAGGCATCTTCCAAGGACCTTGCTGAACTGCTCATTATTCAGAGGTGACCACTAACAGGGAGGTACGACAGAATTTAAGTGTGTCCTTAAATGTATGTTTTCAGCAAAGTCACTGGATAATAAACAGAAACAGAAAACCTGCTTTCTGAGAGTGAACTATTTCCCTTCTAAGAGTGAATCTGGTGTGTCTCCTGGAACCTCAGCTATAAACAGCATAGTTGAAGGATCAAATCTCAGATTTTATCAGTGTGTATGGCTGAACTTACTCAGTGAAGAAATTTGCAGAGGTATTAGGGGTGCTTGGTTGCCATTTTTATGGTTAATATAAGATCAGTATGGTGGCTGCCAGAGCGCAGAAATGTTAATCCGTAGGATTGCTTGAGTTCATTCTTGAGTTTATTAAAGAAAGTGTCTACAGTATCTCTATAATGAATTCTGACTCTAGCTTTGCATTCTCACTGTGTCTTCCTGGTTGTATGCATTTATAATAATACGTCATCTGACTGTTTCCTAATGACCATCCAAGCTATACCAGACCTGATCAATTGACCAAGAGAGAATATGTGTGTAAATTGGTTGTAGCTTGGGACCTATTTGCCAGCCCATTATGTTTGTCAAAAAATAATATGCGAGGGTGGGACTGTACATAGGGCAAAGAACAAAAATGTACATTGCACAGAGGGGCACTTGATTAATTTGGTTAGCACAGCTTCAAATGCTGCTTACAGACTCCATCACTTCTCCAGGAAAATACAGTGCTGTTGGCTGCTACTTGTGTGAGCCATGTGACATCTCTCATTGATGTAGTGGCTGAAGAAGTGACAAAGTCTGTAGGCAATATCAATGGAAATGAATTGCTCTCCTAGTAAATATTTTTAAATAAGAAAACTCATTGTATTAGCTGTTTGAAATGTCAGCGTGATTTTATACTGCAGGTTTCTGATATAGAAAACCGGATTGCAGCTCTGAGTCCTACTGGAATGAATGTTTCAACTGAGGATAAGCCCAAAAGGAAGCAAGATGGACAGGTGTGTGTGTGTGTGTTTGTGTTTGTGTTTTGTTCAACTGAGGATAAGCCCAAAAGGAAGCAAGATGGACAGGTGTGTGTGTATGTCTTTGTCTTTTTATATATATATATATATATATATATATGTGTGTGTGTCTTTGGGAGTGTGACTGTCAATGTGTTATCATCACTGATGCTGTCTATATTATAGTGAGAGACAGAGTCCAAGTCCATGAAGTGGAGCACTCTGTTGCTGTCTAGTGCTTCTATTGCTAAAGACGTTGCCGTAAAGATAAGCATGTCACTTCAGTCCCTGTTTTGAAGAGGTCTTAGATTCCCACTTCCTGATTATTGCCCATTGCATAATGCATGCAGCCCATATCAACACAGGAAAGATTGCAGCTCCGAGATACCCTCCCTATTAAATGGCTTGTTCACTGGCACTCCTGCTGCCTAAGCTAAAGATTCAAATGTGGTAACTTGAAAGAGACACAGAATGGGATAGTGTCTGGAGCTATTCTATCAACGTCAGCATTTGTACCCATTCTGAGTGTTTTTGTTAAGCTATTTCAGAGTTAACCAGATTATAGTGAATCTAGAGTCAAATTTATCAGTTTTATGACAGTGCTTACCATTACTAAGACTTTGAATTCCAGATTTTATTAATTGTATTTAAACTCTACCTTAATGGGAATTGAACTTGTGCCCCAGAACTTTCGCCTGGGCCTTCCCATTACTAGTCCAGTGATATAACCTTTGTTTCCCTCCTTATCTTTAAACCTTTAGGAGTAGGTCAATAATTGTTTTGGCAGGAAACATGCTAACTCATGTTGCAAATGACTTAATGTTTTGTCTCAGAATTTGTCACTTTTTGTAGTCTTCATCTGCCTGTTAAGGCATGAAGCCCTATGTCTGGTTAGCACATTATTGGAGAGGCACTTTCACCCATTTTATAAACTAGAGTTGCTCTGAGAATTTCTATATAATTCTTTATAGAGTCCATGGGTGAGATTTCAAACTTGCTGTGGATTTTTTTAAAATCATAGAAATATTAATGTCATTTAAATGTGCAACATGGTTATAAACATTAAGTGGATACCATCCATCAAAGATATGTTTCTCATTTTGAAAATAAAACCTACAAATGAGCAAAGTTCAGCTGTATTCTTTAGCAGCCTTCTTTCTGATGAGATGGTGGGTTCTACTTTAAATAGAAACAATACTGAAGAAACTCAGCAGTTTTAGTTCATATTTCAAGTCCAGTATGGTTCTTGTTCTGATAGCAGAGTCGAAACATTAAGTGTGTTTCTCCCGGTATAGATGCTGCCAGACCAGCTGAGTTTCTTCAACACTTTGTGTTTTTACTTCAAATTTCCAGCATCTCCAGTGGTGTACGTTTATTTAGAGGTTAGCGCTTTGGTGTTCAACCCTATGCTAAACATCAATTGGTGTGCCTGAAGACTCCCTTTCTGATTGATATAGCAGTCTCTACTACATTTGCTGCCGAGAAAGACAGAGGGCTGATTTTCAGTTTTAGATAAGGATTATATGAAAACTGAATTTGGTTTAAAAATCTCGTGGTAGTTAAGCTGGTCAATAAAGTTCTCATTGTGGTCAACAGATCAGCAAACTTTCAGTTTTGATTCCCAGTGTATTGCAGTGATCCTAGGTGATGGATGAGATGCTTCAACTGACTTGGTGCCCGAGTTCGAAGGAGCAATTAAATCAGCTGGAGTATCTATCCATGATTAGCAGGCAGTGATTTTTGCGGGAGAGTGGACACTTTCAGAGGGCAAATTGGATTCAGCTGTGGTAGCCTCCAAACAAATACCCAGTGGCACATACGACTTCAGGTTAAATTGTGAAGAAGCAAAGGTTAAGTCGCAGATCATCCCCGCTGAGAGGAGGGGAGAAAGCAGGAGAGTGGAACAAGACAATAAAATATAAAGTTGCTTTATTTGAGGTGTGTGTTTGTGTGTGTGTGTGTCTTTAAGGCTCTTTTTGTTTAAATAACATGTCCCAGCTTACTGTAAAAAAGTAGCTGGAACCCTGAGATGGACCCCATTCTCTCAGGGTGCTTTGCCACATGAAAAAGGAAAATAAGAAGTTTAAAAAGTGTTTTCTTTTAACCTTCTGTCTTGCTGCAATAAACATGATCCAACCTATCTACCACCAAAATGCTTGGTGTGAATTTTAAATTCAGATATATGCCATTCCCATATCCAGACCACACAATCCTCACACCTCCCCTTCCCCAGTTCCTTTCTTCATGAGGAATTGGAAGGAATTGCCACTCTGATGAATTTGCTATTCTCGCTGCTTGTTCTTCAGAATGCATCGAGTGCAAATTTAAATATTAAATTGCACCTTGTGCTAAGATCCTAAATCAGCTTATTGATGCATGGAGTTCCTCTGGAAAGCACCCAGCCACATTTATCAACAATCCTTCAGAATTATGTTCTACACGGAGGCTTTATTTGTGCATTGAGAATCAATCACCAGCCTTTGAGTTGTGAGATATGTATGGATGTTGATTCATTTCATGAACAATTTGTTTGACTAATGTACCTTTCTTTTACAGGATATGGTGGTGCAACAGCCTCTGCGCCAAAAAAGTTCAGTTCCAACTGGAAAGAAGGAATCAAAAAGTCAGTTAGCAATAGTTGCAATTTAGTTTAATTTTTAAAATAGAATTTACAATAACTTTTATTTGAATATGAGTTGGGTCTTCACAGAATGTAATACAATGAAACCTGTCTTCAGTGTTCCACAAAGTTGTCACCTATATCAAACTGCACATGCTGAAGATCTGAAATAAAAATAGGAAGGGTTGGAGAAACTTAGTTGATTGAGGAGAATCTGTGATGAGAGAAATGCAGTTTATCTTGAATCTTATCTAATTCTTGTCAGAGGTGTTCAAACAACAGTTACACTCTCAGTTTGATAGCCCATGTCTCGGACTCCTCTATTACCATCCCTAGTTGTGCCCTGTCCCTCAAGCAGGACAGACCCACCTTCAGGCTTGGGCTGATAAATGGCACAGAAATGTCTCGTCACACCAAAACCAGGAAACGACAATCTCCAACAAGAGTTAATCTAACTATCACTTGATACCAGCTTACCATTGCTGAATCCACCAGCAACATTTGGAGGTTACCATTCACCAGAAACTTAACTTGACCAGCCACATAAATACCACAGTGACAAGAGTAGATCAGGGGCTGGAAACTCTGGCAGTAACTCATCTCCTCCTTCCTTAAAGTATTTCCATTATCTACAAGGTACAAGTTAGGAGTGTGACGGAATGCTGTCAACTTGTCTGGATGAATGTAGCTCTAGCAAGTCTTGACACCATCCAAAATGAAGTAGCCGACTTAAATAGCACTCCACCCCAAACACTCTTCCCCCTAAATATAGTCAGTAGATATAGCAGTATATACATATAAAATTTATACTGCACTGCAGCAAAATACCAAGTCTCTTTCAAGAACAACTTCCAAACCCATGACTTGTGTTACCTAGATAGACAACAGCAGAAATATCCACCTGAGTTTCTTCTTCGCCATACAGTATTCAGACTTGCAAGGTATATTGCTATTCCTTCACTATTGCAGGAACAGAGCAGATTTATGTTCCTCAAAGGACATTAGTGAAACAGGTGAGTCTTTACAACAATCCGAACTGGTTACATAGTCATCATTAGGCTTGATTTTTTTATTGAATTGAAATTTCACCACCTAACATAGTGAGATTTGAACCCATATTCCCTGAATGTTATCTGGGATTCTGGACTACTAATCTATGCCAAAACCTCCCAAGTGAATTATAGAGTCATGGAGTTGTACAGTACAGAAACAGTACCTTCAGTCCAACTCATCAGTGCCGACCAGACATCCAGTCTGAAGCTTTGAAAGGATATTGGAGTGGGAGGGAGAAGATCCAGTTGTTGTGATCCACATTGACATGAACAACATAGGCAAGGCTAGGAAGGAGGACCTATCTGGGGATTATCAAACACTAGGAAGGAAATTGAAGAACGGGTCCTCGATGCTCATCATCTCTGGATTAAAGCCATAGCCACGTGCTAGTTGGCATAAGGGTATGAAAATTAGGCAAGTAAACACCTGGCTAAGAGATTGATGTGGGAAAGAGGGATTCCATTTCATGGCACATTGGCATCAGTTTTGGAACTGGGGGGGATTTGTACTGATGGGACGGTCTCCACTTGAACCAAACTGGAACCAGTGTTCTAGCGAAAAGGATAAATAGGGTGGTCACAAGGTCACAAGTTTAAACTTGTGAGTCGGGGGAGGAGGGGAAGGGAAAGGGAAAGCAACGGGGAGTATGGGGTCAAATAGAAAGATAAACAGCAGGTTAACGTGTGTAGGGTTTAAGTTCAAGGCAGACTAGGAATGAAGCAAAAATGAAGGATAACTTAGGACATATTACTAGAGATGTTGGAAACCATGAGGATAAGAAAATTAGCATTAAAGCGCTTTACCTGAATGCTCATAGTATTCAGAACAAAGTAGATGAATTAACGGCACAAGTCATCGTGAATGATTATGGCATCACAGAGACATGGTTGCAGAGAGTTCAGGACTGACAGTTAAACATCTAAGGATTTACAACTTATCAAAAAGACGGGGAGGTGGGCAGAGGGGGCGGAGTTACCTTGTTAGTTAAGAATGAAATTAAATATAAGGCACTGAATGACATAGGGTCAGATGATGTGGAGTCTATGTGGGTGAAGTTGAGGAACCACAAAGCCAAAAAAAACACAATGAGAGTTATGTACAGATCTCCCAACAGTGGTCAGGACCAGGGGTGCAAGATGTACTGGGAAATAGATAGGGCATGTCAGAAAGGCAAGGTCACGGTGATCATGGGAAACTTCAATATGCAGGTGGACTGGGTGAATAATGTTGCCAATGGATCCAAAGAAAGGGAATTCATGGAATGCTTACAGGATGACTTTTTGGAACAGGTTCTGATGGAGCCCACAAGGAAGCTGGTTATTCTGGACTTAATGTTATGTAATGAGCCAGACTTTATAAGGGGACACTTAGGAGGTAATGATTATAATATGGTAGAGTTCAGTCTGCAGTTTAAAAGAGAGAAGGCAAAATCCAATGTAATGGTGTTACAGTTTAATAAAGGTAATTAAAGGGGCATGAGAGGAACTGATGAGAATCAACTGGAAGCAGAGCCTCGTGGGGAAGACAGTAGAGCAACAATGGCAGGAGTTTCTGGGTGTAATTGAGGACACAGGACAGAGGATCATCCCAACGAAAAGTAAGATTATCAGGTTGGGGGGAATGGTTGGCAGAGGGGGTTTGACAGCCATGGCTGACAAAGGAAGTCAGGAAATGTATCAAAGAACCTATAAAGTGGCTGAGGGCACTGAGAAATCAGAAGATTGGGAAGACTCCAAAAACAAACAGAGGATAACAAAGAAAGAAATATGGAAGGAGTGGATCAAATACAAAGGTAGGCTAGTCAGTAATATTAGAAATGACAGTAAAAGTTTCTTTTAATGCATAAGAAACAAACGAGGGGCAAAAGTAGACATTGGGCCACTCCAAATTGATGTAGGCATGCTAGTGCTGGGAGATAAGGAAATGGCTGAACAACTTAATAAGTACTTTGTGTCAGCCTTCACAGTGAAAGACATGAGTAATATCCCAAAAATTAAGGAGAGTCGGGGGCAGAGTTGAGTATGGTAACCATTACAAAAGAGAAAGTGCTAGAAAAACTAGAAGGTCTAAAAATTGATAAATCTCCTGGCCCCAGTGGGCTACACTCTAGAGGTCTGAGGGAGGTGGCTGAGGAAGTAGTGGAGGCGCTGACTGTGATCTTTCAAAAATCACTGGAGTCAGGGCAAGTCCCAGATGATTGGACAATTGCTGTTGTAACCCCCTTGTTCAAGAAAGGGTCAAGACAAAAGATGGAAAATTATAGGCCGATTTGCCTAACCTCAGTTGTTGGTAAAATTCTAGAATCCATCATTAATTTCTAAATTCTTGGAAGTGCAGGGTCGGATTAGAACAAGTCAGCATGGACTTAGTAAAGGGAGCTCATGCCTGACAAACCTGTTAGAAATCTTTGTGGAGGTAACAAGTAGGTTAGACCAGGGAAACCCAGTGGATGTTATCTATCTAGACTTCCAAAAGGCCTTTGAAAACACGCCTCATGAGAGGCTGCTGAGTAAGCTGAGGGCCCATGGTGCTCAAAGTGAGCTACTGGCATGGATTGAGGATTGGCTGTCTGACAGAAGGCAGAGAGTTGGGGTAAAAGGTTCTTTTTCAGAATGGTAGCCGGTGACAAGTTGTGTCCTGCAGGGTTCAGTGTTGGGGCCGCAGCTGTTCACTTTATGTATCAATGATCTGGGTACTGGGGACCATTTTGGCAAAGTTTCCCAATGATACGAAGTTAGGTGGACAGGCAGGTAGTACTGAGGAGGTGGGGAAAGATTCAAACAGTTCAGGAGAGTGGTCCAGGAAATGGCTGATGAAATTCAACATTAGCAAATGCGAGGTCTTGCACTTTGGAAAAAAGAATACAGGCATGGACAATTTTCTAAACAGTGAGAAAATTCATAAAGCCAAAGTACAAAGGGATCTGGGATTGCTAGCACAGGATTGTCTAAAAGTTAACTTGCAGGTTGAGTCCGTGATTAAGAAAGCAAATGTAATGTTGTCATATATCTCAAGAGGGTTGAAATATAAAAGCAGTGATGTGCTTCTGAGGCTTTATAAAGCTCTAGTTAGGCCCCATTTAGAATACTGTGGCCAATTTTGGTCCCCACACCTCAGGAAGGACATGCTGGCACTGGAGCGTGTCCAGTGGAGATTCACACGAATGATCCCTGGAATGGTAGGCCAAACATATGATGAATGGTTG
Organism: Chiloscyllium plagiosum; assembly: GCF_037043375.1. NCBI lineage: Eukaryota > Metazoa > Chordata > Chondrichthyes > Orectolobiformes > Hemiscylliidae > Chiloscyllium > Chiloscyllium plagiosum. Next base: position 14,248,047 of record NW_028270145.1, on the reverse strand, counting down.
AGGATCCTGGGATTGTATTCATTAGAGTTTAGAATCTAATATAAACTTACAAGATAATGCATGGCTTAGAAAGAATGGATGCTGGGAAGTTGTTTCCATTAGGTGAGGAGATTAGGGCCTGTGGACACAACCTTAGAATTAGAGCGGGTCAATTTAGAAAGAAAATGAGGAGACATTTCTTTAGCCAGAGAGTGGTGGGCCTGTGGAATTCATTGCCACGGAGTGCAGTGGAGGCCAGGACGTTAAATGTCTTCAAGGCAGAGATTGATAAATTCTTGATCTCACAAGGAATTAAGGGAGAGTGTGGGTGAGTGGCTTTGAAATGCCCATCAGTCATGATTAAATGGCGCAGTAGACTCCACTCCTATATCTTATGGTCTTATGATCTAGTCCCATTTGCCAGTGTTTGGCTCATATCTCTCTAAACCCTTCCCATTCATATACCCATCCAAATACCTTTTAAATGTTGTAATTATACCAGCCTTCACCAATTGTTCTAGCAGCTTGTTCCAGACACACTCAACCCTCTGCATGAAAAAGTTGCCCCTTGGGTCCATTTTAAATGTTTCTCTCTCATCTTAAACATATGCCCTCTAATTTTCGACTCCCGCGCCTAAGGAAAAAGACCTTAACTGTTTACCCTATCCATGCCCCTCATGATTTTATAAACCTCTAAGTTTACTCCTCAGCCTCCGGCGCTTCAGAGAAAAACACCCCACCTTATTGAACCTCTTCCTATAGCTCAAACCCTCCAGTCCTGGTAACATCCCCATAAATCTTCTCTGTACTTTCTCAAGTTTAACAAAGTATTTCAAAAGTGGCCTCACCAATGTCCTGTACAGCCACAACATGGCATCCCAAAACCTATACACAATATTCTGACCAATGAAGGTATGTGTGCCAAACGGTTTCTTCACCTGCCTGTCTACTTGCAACTCCACTTTCAAGCAGCTATCCACCTGCACCCCTAGATCTCTATGTTCGGCCAAAGCCCTAACATTTAGTATATAAGTCTTGCTTTGGTTTAACTTACTAAAATGTAACACCTCTCATTTATCTAAACTACACTCCCATCTGCCACTCCTCGGCTTATTAGCTCACCTGATCTATTAGTTACTGATTTTTTTTTAGTGAAAAGTTAATGTTGATGATGCCTGTTTTGGACTCCACCACTCATGAAAATACTTTATCCCAAGCCACCTGTCAAACCTTTAACTTTTTAGTCATCCCTTGTGGCCTTCTCTTTGACAGACGACAGTCTCAGCCTGCTTAGATTAGATTAGATTACATTAGATTACATTACGGTGTGGAAACAGGCCCTTCGGCCCAACAAGTCCACACCGACCCGCCGAAGCGTAACCCACCCAAACCCCTACATTTACCCCTTACCTAACACTACGGGCAATTTAGCATGGCCAATTCACCTGACCTGCACATCTTTTGGACTGTGGGAGGAAACCGGAGCACCCGGAGGAAACCCACGCAGACACGGGAGAACGTGCAAACTCCACACAGTCAGTCGCCTGAGGCGGGAATTGAACCAGCGTCTCTGGCGCTGCGAGGCAGCAGTGCTAACCACTGTGCCACCGTGCCGCCCACAAATGTGTTCCATAGTTATAGATTTGCTGAATTCTATAACTATGGAACACATAGCTATGTATTATTTTGTAATAATATCATGCCTTTTCTATAGCTGGAAAGAGTGAATCGTTTGAACGAAACATACAAAATAAAGGATCACTCACCCAACGGAATCCAACTAACAAGAGCAGAAGATTGGACCATATTTTTGGGGTATGCTAAGTCTCCATTTTTGTTGAAGGTCCTAATGTGAGAAAAGGACCGTACTGCTTATGGGATAACCTGGAATGTTTTCGTGGCTTACTTTCCGTTTGGCCTTACCTTCAGTAAACTGCAATGCTTTGTGATTCAGGGCCTCCACCTGTGGCCTGTGCAGCTCCCAAACCTTACCAGAGTTGGCAATCAGCCATCTTTAAACTTTGCTGCCTTTTGTCAAACAAATTGAACTCTTGCATTACAGTATTTTTGAGATCAAAGTGAACCTATTTTGGAATGCAGTTCTCAACAGAAAGTTAGGGAATATTGCACACTCTTTGATAGTTGCAGCAATTCTGTAGGCTGCTATTTATGCTAACTGGCCACTCAATTAGACCATCTCATTGTATGTAATCTGACTCGCTATCACTTCTGAACTGAGTGATTGGGAAGCAATGTTTAATGTATTTCAGTATGTCGTTGTTCTTTATTCACATACTGGCCTGTGTGCCCATTGTCCTGGAGGCTGACTGGTTGCAAGTTTTGCAAATTGCAGCTCCTTGGAGACAATAATGGGAGGTATCAGTCTGCCTGTCTGTTATCTGTGAGGCAAAACAGAAATTAATTAAACTACTTGTACTGGAAACATTCTAATTCTGCACATTGAGGAGGGAGTGAGAGTTTGGACCCTTGTATTTCTCAAACTGGAAAACATAAAACCTTGTAACTTTTTTTTAAAAAAACTAAGTAACCTTGGACAAAACAGTTTTGAGCAATATAGAGGACAGCTTTTGATGAAATATAATGTTTTGGTGAAAATTTATCAATTGGCAGATCTGATATTTGAAAAACAACAAACATTTTTACAACACATTTTTTAGTGCAAAAAGCTCTTTTATATATATGCTATTTCAAGGAGGCATTAGTGAGTATTAGGATGAGATCTGTGGTAGCGAGTTAATATTTGACATCTTTGTTCCAGCTACATAGACATAATGTCATTCATTGTATCCGTTGCTCCCAATGCGGTCTCCTCCACATTGCGAAGAGGCATCCAGTCTCCCAAGAGCGCTTCAGGGAACATCTCCGGGACACCCGCATCAATCAACCCCACCGCCCTGTGGCCCAACATTTCAACTCCCCCTCCCACTCTGCCGAGGACATGCAGGTCCTGGGCCTCCTCCACCGCCTCTCCCTCACCACCCAACGCATGGAGGAAGAACGCCTCATCTTCCGCGTTGAAACACTTCAACCCCAGGGCATCAATGTGGACTTCACCAGTTTCCTCATTTCCCCTCCCCCCACCTTACCCCAGTTCCAACCTTCCAGCTCAGCACTGTTCCCATGACCTGTTCTACCTGCCAATCTCCCTTCCCACCTATCTACTCCACCCTCCTCTCTGACCTATCACCTCCATCCCCACCCCATTCACCTATCTTTGCTATCTTCTCCCCGAGGCCTCCCCCCCCCCCCCACTCATCTCTCCACCCTGGAGGCTTCCTGCCTCTATTCCTGATGAAGGGCTTTTGCCCGAAACATCGATTTTCCTGCTCCTCGGATGCTGTCCGACCTGCTGTGCTTTTCCAGCACCACTCTGATCTAAACATAGACATAAAATGCATAGTCTTTTTGTAATTATGCAAATCTATTACTGTCATCTCATACACATAGTTCCAGTAGATTTCTGTGAAGGTAATGGGAAGGTAACTTATTTCTCGTGGCTGGATCAAAAACTCAGCCTTAGACTTGGTCCTTAAAATATTGGTGTGACATATTTGGGGAGAATTATGTCATCATAAACCAAAGGGAAAAAGCAACAGCTTTTTTTTTAAATTCATTCGTAAAATGTGAGAGTTGCCCATTTATTGCCCATCTCTAATTTCCCTGAAGAAAGTCATAGTGAGCTGCCTTTTTGAATCACTGCAGTCTTTAGGATGTAAGGAGTAACATGTTATTTATAACCAACTGGCCTGTTACTTTTACTCATGATTGTTCTCCTTAGTTGTTCACATTTTGTTTGTTTGCTAAACAGAAACCAGTCATGACCATGAGACCTTAGAGAGGAAAACCATCAAAATGACCTATGTGCTGCAGCATCAGAAAAGCATGATTCCCAGAATCTGAATACAGATCTACATTTCCAAGAGCAATCAGCTTGTTAAATGATACATAATGCAAACCAGCTTGTGTGTCATATGTTTATTTTATGCAGAGTTATGTACAATTGTTTTTGTGAGTAATGGATATTGCTTGCATTGAAATTTTTGCAAGTGCACTCTACCATATTGCATCAGCTCTAATGCCCTTTACAGTTATGATGTTTTGATACACATATTTGCATATTACAACTTTTAATGCTTATTTTGTGACAATTTTATGTGGCACATGCAGATCCCTCAACAGCTCGGTTGCTAAAGTATTTCTGTCTCTCAAGTAACTGAGCTACAAGGAGCGTAGAATGTTCACTCCTGGCAGATGAGAGGTAAATAGTTTCAAATGGAGTGATAGTTGAGATGTAATGATAATATTGCTCTCGTTTTCAGTGGCCATCGCTGGAAAAAATAAGGCATGATTTTCAAATCAGTAGCCAGTTATGTTTCTTTAAATTGGAAACATGTTTATGTCACTCTGCAAGGTAAGAACAATGACTGCAGATGCTTGAAACCAGATTCTGGATTAGTGGTGCTGGAAGAGCACAGCAGTTCAGGCAGCATCCAAGGAGCTTCGAAATCGACATTTCGGGCAAAAGCCCTTCATCAGGAATAAAGGCAGTGAGCCTGAAGCGTGGAGAGATAAGCTTGAGGAGGGTGGGGGTGGGGAGAAAGTAGCCTAGAGTACAATGGGTGAGTGGGGGAGGGGATGAAGGTGATAGGTCAGGGAGGAGAGGGTGGAGTGGATAGGTGGAAAAGGAGATAGGAAGGTAGGTCAAGTCCGGACAAGTCATGGGGACAGTGCTGAGCTGGAAGTTTGGAACTAGGGTGAGGTGGGGGAAGGGGAAATGAGGAAATTGTTGAAGTCCACAATGATGCCCTGGGGTTGAAGTGTTCCGAGGTGGAAGATGAGGCGTTCTTCCTCCAAGCATCTGGTGGTGAGGGAGCGGCGGTGAAGGAGGCCCAGGACCTCCATGTCCTCGGCAGAGTGGGAGGGGGAGTTGAAATGTTGGCCACGGGGCGGTGTGATTGATTAGTGCGGGTGTCCTGGAGATGTTCCATAAAGCGCTCTGCTAGGAGGCGCCCAGTCTCCCCAATGTAGAGGAGACCGCATCGGGAGCAACGGATACAATAAGTGATATTAGTGGATGTGCAAGTAAAACTTTGGATGTGGAAGGCTCCTTTAGGGCCTTGGATAGAGGTGAGGGAGGAGGTGTGGGCGCAGGTTTTACAGTTCCTGTGGTGGCAGGGGAAAGTGCCAGGATGGGAGGGTGGGTTGTAGGGGAATGTGGACCTGACCAGGTAGTCACGGAGGGAACGGTCTTTGCGGAAGGCGGAAAGGGGTGGGGACGGAAATATATTCCTGGTGGTGGGGTCTGTTTGGAGGTGGCGGAAATGTCAGCGGATGATTTGGTTTATGCGAAGGTTAAGTAAGATGATAGACAGATTTCATTGAATTACAGACCAGTTAGCTGAACATCTGTTTCAGGGAATTACTTCAATCTAGAAGCAAAAATTAATCCACATCTATCGTTGGGCATGGGGCCTGTGATTTCCTATCTTTCTGTGTCATTCTGATGAGCTAGGCAGCACACAAACTTTGTGCTATCTGCTCATTTGTCAGATTGATGGGTTCAGCCGTCACTGCTGGCTGTCTGAACAGTCAACAGGGCATCAACCAAGATGTGAAAAACACGTAAAGCAGGTAGCCTCCTAAAGGCAGTCGTCCCTCTGTCCAACAGAGCAGAAACCAAATACTGGGAGATTTTCACTATGCCACCCACTTCCTCTTGGAATGATCCTGTCACATGGGAGGTTTAATACAGCAGAGATCATTACAGCACTGGCAGAACTATTCTCTCCCTGATCTGCGCTTGCAGATCAGCTTCAAGGAGGTAAAAGTTCTCGATCGCCTTCTTGTTGCATCGCAGTCGCCTCAAGCATTGCTGCTTGAAAGTATCTATAGCTGATGAAAATAATTAAATATTTTGTGTGGAAAAGGGATTATCTATGGATATTATGACTTCCAAAAGGCATTTGATAACAATCCTCATAAACTTGAATTTGAACCTCATGGAGAAATGTTTGACCTGGATAGGAAATTGGCGAAGCAGAATAAGTCAGAGTGTATGGATTATGGGTAGGCAGTATAAATTAGCAACATCAAACAGTTTTTTACATCACCAAATCACTTGTGGTATTTTGTCACCTATTAACCACCACCAGTAAATCACTCATGTTCTCCAAACAAGTAATTCAGGTACAAAGCCCATTAAAAGCAATACAAGCCATGGGTGGGGAGAAGGGGCTAAATGAAGATGGAATGGAAGAGATACAAAGAGATAATAATTTTTGAAATCAACCTGTTCAAGGATTTTTTACACATCTCCGATCCTGGACCTCCTGGCTCAGAAGTAGGAACACTACCATTGTGCCACAAAAGCACTTACTAAAAGATTACTTTTTCTTTCTTTTCATACCCAGAAGTGTTATCATGCACAACTGAGCAACCTCCCCATCACCAAAATCACCTTGGCTTTGTTTTTTGTAAACTACCATGTAGCCAATTAACTACTTACAAGCAAAGGAGAAAGTGAGGTCTGCAGATGCTGGAGATCAGAGCTGAAAATGTGTTGCTGGAGAAACGCAGCAAGTCAGGCAGCATCCAGGGAACAGGAGAATCGACGTTTCGGGCATAAGCCCTTCTTCAGGAATGAGGAAAGTTCCTCGTTCCTGAAGAAGGGCTTATGCCCGAAACGTCGATTCTCCTGTTCCCTGGATGCTGCCTGACCTGCTGCATTTCTCCAGCAACACATTTTCAGCTGCTTACAAGCAAAGCCCATTTTGGACAATGCTAACGATTAAGGTGAGGGGGAAGCAAGGAGAGAGGGAAGGGACAATATCAAAAAAGATTTGGAAGGGATACAAAGAGATTATCAAGTCATTGATTGATTGGGAAGAAACTGTGGTAAACAAATGTAAATAAATGTGAGATCATTCACTTTGGATCAAAAAACGGATGAAACTAAACATTTTCTAAATGGGAAAAACTCCAGACACTGCAGTTCCAAAAAAAGAATTTCAGGTCTAGATGCATAGATCATTAAAATTATTAAATTGTGGAGATGATAGATAAAAGCATGAGCATGAAAGTAATCAAAAAGGTTAGGAGAATGGTGGCATTTATATTTAGACAATTACAAAGGGGTAGAAATTATATTTGAATTATGCAAAGTCATGGTTAGATCACACATCAAGGATTGAGCCATACTGGTCATTACATTTCAAGTACATACTGGCCTTGAAGGGAGAGCAGTGAAGATTTATTGAAATTGTATCTAAGCTTCAAACATTAAATTATAAGAAGAGCTTACACAAATTGGGGTTGTGTTCCCCAATTTTCTCAAGTTGAGGGTAACGTTAATCAAAGTTTTCAAGGTATGAAGGTAGGTAGAAACTATACCGGTTGGGAAGTTCAAAGCTGGGGGCATAGTCTAAAAATTAGAGATGGGCCTTTCAGAATTGAAGTTGGAACATACTTCTACACTCAAGGGTAGTCATCCAATAAACCTATCTGGTCTGAATGTTTGCTCTGTAAGAGGAAATAACTCAAAATAATGTCTGAATCATTCAGCTACAGAAAATTTTCGGTGTCAAGCTAAAGTTTTCAATGGAAATATTGAAGTGTTCCTTTTAAGTTTAGCAACTTTTGAGCTGATGATGAATGTCTGAGCTGAACTGTGGAATACTTGCTAAATTTGGAACTGACACCCCCATGAGAAAAGCGCGTATTGCTCATTGAATCCAATCCCGCCCCCTGCCCCACCCACCCCCATCCCCACTCCCACCCCCATCCCCACTCCCACCAAGTCAATGGGCGCAACTATGTAAACTCTCACTCAATCTTCTATTATCCCCTGGGAGAAACAAAATAAACATAACATTTGGGGGAAAAAAACCCTAAGAAAGTCCCTGCTGACTCCATTAGGTATTCAAAGAAAGAGATTTGGCTCCAAAATACAACTAACTAGCAGGTCTTTCTATAAACTAGAAATAGTTTCCGCTTAACCGATTCCAATTTCCTTGGAACATCCCTACTATTGGATATATGTTTCGGATTATGCACTCTTGTGCTTCTTTCACCAAGTGTAAATTCACCTTCACTGTCCACCCTGCCATTTTACCATGAAGGTATCTGTTTGCCAGTTCTCTGGCTCATTTTTGAAATCTTTTGTCACCTTCCCAGGCCCTTTTATTCCTTCTTTTATAACTAATGGCCTAATTCTGGAGCTATTAACTCCTTTGGATTTTGTCCTGAACCTTTCTGATACTGTTGGCCTGTCCTTTGTCCTGTTTAATTCAAATAGCCTTCCTGAGCCACGCCCATCCTCACTGATTTTACTGTCACCTGTTAGGCCTTTGTAACTCTCAGTTCCTAGCCTTTCTGCTGTGTCCCATTGATTCATTCATGTCATTCTTCTCCGATCTCTCCAAATCTCATGGAGGTTGCTTTATCCTTTGGAGCTTCTGAAACTCCAAATCTTTCACCTGCATGCTGCTGGCTTTCTCCAGCCTCTTTAGTTTCTCTCAACTATCCTTTACTGTTTGAGGGGAATATCTTGCTGACAGCCAAACTGTTTCCCAATAAAATATCAGTCCCTTCCATTGACAAGATTGGGATTACCCTTCCTGCTACATGAAGTCAACTTTAACTAGTGACACCTCTACACACTTCCCCATGAGCCCTATTGGAGCTTAACATATTTGAAGTTGGAAAATCATTTATTTTGCCCACTAGTAAGGTCTGCAAGCCCCACACATCTCAAAGAATGCTGATTTCTCTCTCTGGTGCTCTAAACAATCAGTGGGCACTATTCCTTTTGACAGACTCCTGACAGCTATTCTGATCAACAGTCATGCCAGAGATGACACTGATCACCTTTAAGGTTACAGATACTGGCTTTGCAACTTGAGTTCCTGAGAGAACCAACAATTTTCCTTTTCAGGCCTTGGCTTCCTGAAGTGGAAGCATTTGGGGTTTTTTCCTATCACTTCCCCACCCAGATCCTTCTTTTAATGGCCAAAGACTGTTCTACTTTCTCTTCTCTTTCTTGACTGCATTTACCCAAGATCACTTTGTTTTCCCCCTCCATTCTGTGACAGTTAACAGACCCCAGCTTCCCAGAGTTTGTTTGTTAACTCAATTCTCAGCCAAATTGGTTCCTACTGGGACCTGGCACTATTTGTTCCCTTATATGCATCTGGATTGGAAAGGGTATTGAATTTTTGAACTCTGCAAAGGAAATCACCTCATGAAGATTTTCACAGGTGGTCTCAACATTATGTTCCTGTACTCACAGGTCAAAGGAAAACGCTTTAACAATTCAAATTCCCAATATTTCTGGTCAGGCAGCTTCTGGAGGATATGAAATATTTGCCTACATGCCTCTGGCACCTATTGCTGCCTCAAAATCAGTGACATTTTCTTCAGGTAAGATGAAATAAATATTATGAGCATTGCTTGTCAGCTTGTTCTGTAACAGGGATGTCCATTGCTGGACTTGTGACTTTAACTGCTGTGCTCATCCTACAAAAGAAATAGAGAGGGGATCCACCTCTTCCTCATTAAAATAGAGGCAAAAGGGACAAATTTGAATACTTCAGCTCTTAATTAGGTGCTGTTCCTCTACCAGAGTTATTCTCCCATCTCGCCTAAGCTGTCTCAATTTCTGGTATTCCCTCTCATTATCGTTCGCTTTCCTGCCTCACCCTCACTTTTGCCCTGCCATGCACCTCTCTCATTTTTCTGATATTCTCTTGTCTCATTCTGTTGGAATTCTAGTTCAAATCTCAGTCATTTCAATTTAGATTCATCTGTTTCAGTATCCTCAGTTTCCACCCCCAGATATTTTGCAATTTCTGTTTTTCGAGATTTTGGCCAGAAACACATCTCCAAGTGACGTTTAATTCTTCCAAGGACAGCACTTATAATATTTTCAAAATTAAATTATCCTCTTCAACAAAACCTTTAGAATTACGCATAGACATTGGGACTCTTGTGGTGCAGTGGTAGTGTCTCTGACTCTGAACCAGGAGGCCAAGCTTCAAGTCCAACCTGCTTGAGATCAACATCTCGGAATAGGTTAAAGTGATAGTGTCACACAGCACGAAAACAGACCAATCGGTTCAACCAATCCATTGCCGAACCTAATCCCAAACTAAACCAATCCCACCTGCCTGTACTTGGTCATATCCCTCCAAACATTTCTTATTCATGTACTTAACCAAATGTCTTTTAACCATTGTAACTGTACCTGTATACACCTCTTCATCTGGACATTTATTCCATACGTGAACTACACTCACGTGAAAATCAATTGCTCATGTGTTTTTAAAATTTTCCTCCTGCCATCTTAAAAAGTATGTTACTTAGTCTTGAAATCCCCCCACCCTAGGGAAAAGACATCTGCCATTCACCTTATCTATACCCCACATGATTTTATAAATCTCTATAAGGTCACCCCTCAACCTCTTGTACTCCAGGGAAAAAGGTCGCAGCCTATCCAGCCTCTCCTTATAACTCAAACCCTCCATTCCCGGCAACATTCTGGTAAAAGACTTCTGAACCCTCTGCAGCTTAATAATATCCTTCCTATATCAGGGTGACCAGAACCGGACACAGTACTCCAGAAGAGGCCTCACCAACATCCTGTACATCCTCATATAATATTCCAATGCCTATACGCAAAGGTCTGAGCAATGAAGGCAAGCACGCTAAAGGACTTCTTAACCACCTTGTCTATATGTCATGTGAACTTTGAAGAATTATGTACATGATTTGAATATAATTAAATGTAGAAATTTTAGCACTTCAATATTACAGAAGCAAGAAAACATTTTTTTTTACAATTTTTTTTCTTTGATACAGCTTTTGAAGGAAAAATGTATTGTCATCCACTCCAATTCTGTTCTTTGCATGTGGGAATATACTTCTAGCTGAACCCCTAAATTTATCAAAACCTGGTGAGAGGTGAACAGGCTTTCCTCCTTTAACCCTACCTCATTCAGGTCCTGTAAATGTTTTAATTTCTTTTAGACTCTCAGCCTTCACACTTTAATTAAAACTGAGTACAAGCCAAAATTAAGGAGGCAATTAAAAAGGTTTACTTGACTGAAAGGAAGTTGAATTTTATTGTTTACTAACCCCAAGAAAAGTGATCAAGTGCAACATAAACATGCAGTTGGTGACTGATCTAATGCAGGCAGGAAAAGTAAAGGCTACACAGCTTAAAAATCTTCAGAGTCCTGGAGGTGTTTGATTTTGACCAGAGTCCATATTTGTTAAATGGATAACTAGGATCCGCACAATAGTGAAACTTGTAAACATCTTTGAGTTTTTTGTGAATGATGTATCTCCGACATGCTTCTTCACTGGATGCTGTTTTGGAGGGGACAATGAGATGACCCTTGCTATGCCAATATTTCTTTCTCACTAGTGTTGCTCAAGTGTAGCTGTTGAAATGAGCTTCAACCATGTGTACGGTCTTTGGCCCAATTGTCTCTCCTACTTGGATTCTCTGCAGAGAAACCTTTCATGTCCAATATGTGGCACTTACCAGGCATATGCAGCTTGAAACTGGAAATTCAAGTTTCCGGATACAGTACCCTGATTCAGTGACTTGCTTTAGATAAAATGTCATTTCAGCTCAGATAGTTTCTCAAACTTGCCTCAAACTGCAATCAGGAAATTACTGCAGCCATTGTACTTTGTTGAAACCCTTTTATCCTATGAAGGGTCTCAGGTATTAAAATGAGATGGTGGAAATTAAAAATGGATACATTTATATTGCTACTATCATTACAATTTCAAATATTTTCTTCAACTGGCCTCAAAAATGGGTTTACATTACTGAAGGAACTACTGGATTTCAAAGTATGGAGCAGGTAACAGATTTTCTATTTGGACTGTGTTTGCCTTTTCTTTGAATTTCAATTATGCCCCCCTCTAAGTGTGCATTTCTCTAAAGCAAGCCTAATTATTCCAGCTTGTCCAAAATCAAGGCTGTAAATTTGGCATCATTCTAGCCTACATGCTCTGTCGTGTGCCCGTAATCTTTATCGGGGAGCAAAATGGCAAAATACTACAGGAGTGGACAGACCAGAACTTTATATATGCTAGATAATAATTTAAAATTTGTATTTGATACTCTAACAATACGAAGCTCCTTGGATGCTGCCTGAACTGCTGTGCTCTTCCAGCACCACTAATCCAGAATCTGGTTTCCAGCATCTGCAGTCATTGTTTTTACCACTCTAACAATACAGTCTAATATTCTATTTGTTCTTTCCTTTCACTTAATATAGTTCCTTTTTGTTCTATAATGCTCTGTGGTCACAACAAAATGTAAAAGTTTGTAACTGTGGTACATGCCACACACTGGTACAATCAATTAGTTTATTAAAACCTTCTTATATGAAGTACCAAGCACTGTACATGTTTTTTTTGTACCACTCCTGAATTTAAGAATGATTTCTCAGACTCACTAGTGAAATGATGAGCAACAGTTAACCCAGGGCAGAAACCCTACAAAATGTATTCATAACTGAAGCCCTTATTGTTGTCCAACCTAACCCTAACCAGCTTGAATATAATCAGAGATGCAGAGAAATGCTGTTCTTTCCCTGCCCGATAAGGTGTTTTAGTCTCAAGTTAAGAAATCCATTCCTGACTGTAATACTATTGTTTGCAATGTCATACATGCCCATAACCTATCTAGCTAAGCTCTCAATTACGGATGTATTAATATATAAAGTTGTTGAATAAATATGCAAATGTGATTGAATATTTTGTTCAGGTGCAATCTCTTTATGCAATGGAATGGCTACCAAAATTTTTCATTAATTATATGTTAAATTCCACACATATTGTTACTGAAACAGATCTATGAAACTGTTTATATGCATCCAACATCATCAGAGATGATTCAGCTGAGAAAGAAATCTCCACCTGAAGAGGTTTATTGTCACAGTAAAATGCAGACACTCACCTTTCAGTCACATTCAGTCTCTCACTTGCTTACTCTGTCAGCATTCACTTACATCTAATAGTGCTGACGTGCTTTCTCTTGCTGGGTCTCTCATTCATTAACATTCACATCCTGTTCCTTTCACTTGCGTGATTATTCAGCAGCATCCTGTCTCTCATCCATTATTGTGTAAATGGTACATAGAGGCAGAGGCTGCACCGCCATTTACAGGGTTTCGTTATTGCATGAAATGCAATTTCTAAGCCCCAGTCATGATCTCACAATGAAACTAGGTAAAAACACTGACTGCAGATGCTGGAAACCAGATTCTGGATCAGTGGTGCTGGAAGAGCACAGCAATTCAGGCAGCATCCGAGGACAGGCAAAATCGACGTTTCAGGAAGAGCTTTTGCCCGAAACGTCGATTTTGCCTGTCCTCGGATGCTGCCTGAATTGCTGCACTCGCAGTGAAACTGTCAAGTCTTGTGTTTTTGTTTTGGAGGGAGAGTCAAAAATGTCTAATCAGAGCAATGAATGGTGGGTGAAACTGGCAGCCAACAGCACAAATTGGCCCGGAAAGGGTGAGTGTTAGGTTTGAGGAGGGTTGGTGAGGTGGGAGTGAGCCAATGACTGCAACCCACAGATACTGAGGAAGGTGACCGGCTTGATCAGGTGGAAAAGTGTTTTTTCTGCTGTGTTTTGTATCCTCAGTTCCATCAGTAGCAATTTCCCCTCCCTCACTGGAGCTACCTCCTAGATGCACATAAGGACAGGCTGCTGGTCTGCACTTAAGCTTCCAATATCACGGTTATTTCTTTCTCAGGGCAAGGAATATGTTTTTACAGCTTGTGTTTCACGCATTGTCAAGAAAATGTTATTGATAAAGTCCCCACCAAACCACAACCCACTGTTTTCACAACTATACTGCTAGTTGGCCAAAGTTGGACTTAACTATCTTAATATACCTTTAATTTAATATTCCTGATCAGAATCCATGTTGTTGTTGTTGTATCAGAGTCAGAATAAGGAAAAAGAACAAGTTTAAAAATAAAATTTCTTCTACTAAATGTTTCAGAGTTTCTGTATCAGTCAATTTGCGTTATTATAGCAGTTGGTGAAAACAAATTCATTTGAAATGGAGACCTTCAAGCAAAACAATTTGAAACCCACTTTGCTGGTGCCATGGTTCACAAAGTGAACCTGCAGACAATCAGAACTATCAAGGGATAGTAAAGTCTCTGGTGGACAAGGGACAGAAAATCTCAGTGGGGCTAAAGAAGAAAATACAAGCTGTCTGATTTATATAAATTAGCAGTAGTTAGTCCTTTGCAACTTTTGGCTATGGAACTGGCAATCAAGCTCAAAAACTGGAGTTTCTAGACTCTCTTCACCATTTACACAAAGTAGGCACAGTGTGTAACATATACAAGATGCATTGCATTATCTCAACAATATTGCTCTGACAGCAGCTTTCAAAACCACAGTCTCCACAATCTAGAAGGGCAAGCACAGTAGTTCTTGTGAACACCACCATCTGCACTTTGCCACCAAACCACACAACTTCTTTTCTTGAAACTATATCACTGCTCCTTCATTGTAACTGTGTCAAAATGCTGGAACTCCCTTCTTAACAGCATTGTGGGCATCACTACATCCCAAGGATTACAGCAGTTCAAGAATGCACATTGCTATCACCTTGTGCAGGGCAATCACAATGGGCAATAAATGCTGGTCTAGTCAAAAGCACCCACATCCCATCAATGTTTTGGTTTAGAAATCAGCACCCTCTATTTGTAGTGACAGATGTACAACTGATAATGTGTTGTGCTTTAATGCATTCTCAGGTGCCGTGATGTTTTTTATACACCCCTTTTCCTCACGCTAGTTGAGAAATCAACTCATGGGTTTTCTATTACTGTCTATCGCAAGTCTACCTCCACCAGTCATTGGGTTTCATGTCTCTCCACAGACTAAAAGATCATCCTTTTCAGAAATCTTGCAAATACAGCCTCAGCGTTTACCCACCTGAAAGCTGGATGCAGAAATACAGTGCATCAAAGCTGTCCTGCAGGCCAGCAGCAAGCCTGATCAGATCATTATTTGCTGTGTATAATTCAAAACTTGCAAATTAGCAAAAGACTGCTGCTTTTAGATCTGAGGAGTGCCTGTCCTATCTTTTATAAAGACCATTTTTTTTTGGATTGTCACCTAAAAATGGGAAAATGCACTGATTTATACAAGATATTTGCAATGTTAAAGTAAGTTACTGCAATTCATTGTGATCAGTATCTACAATATTGCCTTTTTCAAGTCGCAGAGGAGGATGCTAGGCATCACAGTTCCATAGCCATTTTGGTCAACGACACATTTTTGACTGATTTATTTAATTATGAACAGTTGAGTGTTCAAGAGTTCTCAGCATAGTAACAACTTCTTGATTAGCTCCTGGACAAGTAGCTACAACCTTGTGTATGGACAATACAAGAGAAACATCCAAACTGCAAAGAGAAATCATCTAAATCTTACACTCTCATTCTGTCTTCTCTGGATAGTGAAATAAAAAGAAATTTTGGAGCATCTAGCTACTCACTGTATCTCTGCCAATTCCCTTCTGGAAATGAATATGAAAAAAAACACCTTTAGAGATGCTGAAAAGATGAATCTTCAACTAGTGAATGAAAGATTGTAAATTAGTGTATTAGATAGAGTCATTGTCATAGAGATCTATAGCATGGAAATAGGCCCGTCAGCCCAAATTGTCCATGCTGCTTAGTTTTCACAATTTAAACTACTCCCATTTGCCTGTGTTTGGTCTGTATCCCTCCATATCCCTATCCCATCCAGGTACCTACTTAAATGTTTCTTAAATGACAAATTTGTATTCTTTGCATCACTATCTCTGGCAGCCTGTTCCAGACACTCACCATCCTCTATTTTAAAGAACTGCCCCTCTAGACCATTTTGTATCTCTCCCATCTCACCTTAAACCTATGCCTTCTAGTTTTAGATCCTCTACCATGGGGGAAATCTGTTGGCTATCTACATTGGCATGAGCATTTAACAGACACCATTGCTTTTGTCCTCATCTTGATGTAGCCATGCAGATCATTGCTGGGACTATTATTGGGGTGGTTCCTGAGTGAGAAGGATCAATGAAGCAGGTGACAACCTGTCACCTTTGGAGTACTGCATACAGTTCTGGGCAACATGCTAAAAGAAGGATGTTGTTAAATTGGAAAGGAAGAAGAAAAAGGATGTTACTGGGATTGGAGGGTTTGATTTGTAAGGAGAGGCTGGATAGGCTGGGACTTTCTTCATCAGAGGTATAAGAGATTGAGGGGTGACCTTGTAAAGGTTTATAAAATCATGAAGGGCATAGATAAGGTAAATAGCCAATGTCTTTCCCCAGGATAGGTGAGTCCAAAACTAGACGGCATAGGTTTAAGGTGAGAGGGGAAAGACTTAAAAGGGACCTGACGGCCACTTATTCATACAGAGGTTGGTGCATGTATGGAATGAGCTGCCAGAGGAAGTGGTGGAGGCTGATATAATTACAACATTTAAAAGACATTTGGACAGGTACATGAATGGGAATGGTTTAGAGGAATATGGGACAAATGCAGGCAATTGCAACTAATTTAGTTTGGGAAACCTGGTCAGCATGGATGAGTTGGACCGAAAGTATGTTTCTATGCTGTATGACTATGACACTAATGGATAGCCTCCTTATCAGCCTCTTTAACTCCTCAGACCTTTCAGGATGTTGTTGATATCTAAGTAAGGGCACCAGCCACTTTTAAGTAGCCAATGTCCATTCCTTATATCTCTGCATTATTAGTGCTACTGAGCATTCTACATATTACACTTTGTTTACATGCAACTGAGGTGTCAGTGGTGGAGCACTTTGGGGCCAGCGACCATAACTCTATTAGTTTTAAAATAGAGATGGAAAAGGATAAACCAGATCTAAAAGTTGAAGTTCTAAATTGGACAAAGGCCAATTTTGACACCATTAGGCAAGAACTTTTGAAAGCTGATTGGAGGCAGATGTTCGCAGGCAAAGAGACAGCTAGAAAATGGGAAGCCTACAGAAATGAGATAACAAGAATCCAGAGAAAGTATATTCCTGTCAGGGTGAAAGGAAAGGCTGGATGACTAAAGAAATTGAGGGTTTGGTTAAGAAAAAGAAGGAATCATATGTAAGGTATAGACAGTAAAGATCGAGTGAATCCTTAGAAGAGTATAAAGGAAGTAGGAGTATACTTAAGAGGGAAATCAGGAGGGCAAAAAGGGGACATGAGATAGCTTTGGCAAATAGAATTAAGGAGAATCCAAAGGGTTTTTACAAATACATAAAGGACAAAAGGGTAACTAGGGAGAGAATAGGGTGCCTCAAAGATCAGCAAGGCGACCGTTGTGTAGAGCCGCAGAAAATGGGCGAGATGCTAAATGAATATTTTGCATCAGTATTTACTGTGGAAAAGGATATGGAAGATATAGACTGTAGGGAAATAGATGGTGACATCTTGCAAAATGTCCAGATTATAGAGGAGGAAGTGCTGGATGTCTTGAAATGGGTAAATCCCCAGAACCTGATCAGGTGTACCCGAGAACTCTGTGGGAAGCTAGAGAAGTGATTGCTAGGCCTCTTGCTGAGATATTTGTATCATTGATAGTCACAGATGAGGTGCTGGAAGACTGGAGGTTGGCAAACGTATTTAAGAAGGGTGATAAGGACAAGCCAGGGAACTATAGACCGATGAGCCTGACCTTGGTGTTGGGCAAGTTGGTGGGGGGAATCCTGAGGGTCAGGACGTACATGTATTTGGAGGGACAAGGACTGATTAGGGAGAGTCAACATGGCTTTGTGTGTGGGAAATCATGTCTCACAAACTTGATTGAGTTTTTGGAAAACGTAACAAAGAGGATTGATGAGGGCAGAGCAATAGATGTGATCTATATGGACTTCAGTAAGGCATTTGACAAGGTTCCCCATGGGAGACTGATTAGCAAGGTTAGCTCTCATGGAATACAGGGAGAACTACCCATTTGGACACAGAACTGGCTCAAACCTAGAAGACAGAGAGTGGCAGTGGAGGGTTGTTTTTCAGACTGCCGCAAGAATCGGTGCTGGGTCCTTTACTTTTTGTCATTTACATAAATGATTTGGATGCGAGTATAAGAGGACAGTTAGTAAGTTTGCAGTTGACACCAAAATTGGAGGTGTAGTGGACAGGGAAGAAGGTTACCTCAGATTACAACAGGATCTTGACCAGATGGGCCAATGGGCTGAGAAGTGGCAGATGGAGTTTAATTCAGATAAATGCAAGATGCTGCATTTTGGGAAAGCAAATCTTAGCAGGACTTATACACTTAATGGTAAGGTCCTAAGGAGTGTTGCTGAACAAAGAGACCTTGGAGTGCAGGTTCATAGCTCCTTGAAAGTGGAGTCGCAGGTAGATAGGATAGTGAAGAAGGCGTTTGGTATGCTTTCCTTTATTGGTCAGAGTATTGAGTACAGGAGTTGGGAGGTCATGTTGTGGCTGTACAGGACATTGGTTACGCCATTGTTGGAATATTGCGTGCAACTCTATTCTCCTTCCTATTGGAAAGATGTTGTGAAACTTGAAAGGGTTCAGAAAAGATTTACAAGGATGTTGTCAGGGTTGGAGGATTTGAACTATGGGGAGAGGCTGAACAAGCTTGAGCTGTTTTCCCTGTAGTGTCGGAGGCTGAGGGGTGACCTTATAGAGGTTTACAAAATTATGAGGGGCATGGATAGGATAAATATACAAAGTCTTTGCCCTGGGGTCGGGGAGTCCAGAACTAGAGGGAAAAGGTTTAAGGTGAGAGGGGAAAGATATAAAAGAGACCTAAGGGACAACGTTTTCACGCAGAGGGTGGTACATGTATGGAATGAGCTGCCAGAGGAAGTGGTGGAAGCTGGTACAATTGCAACATTTAAGAGGCATTTGGAAGGGTGTATGAATAGGAAGGGTTTGGAGAGATATGGGCCGGGTGCTGGCAGGTGGGACTAGATTGGGTTGGGATATCTGGTCGGCATGGACGGGTTGGACGGAAGAGTCTGTTTCCATGCTGTACATGTCTATGGCTCTATGACTCCATGTCAGCCATTACCGCTGTGCAAATTTAGAGCAGTGCTGCATAAAGCTCTCCATGAAGGTTGTCACTCTCTAATTTGCAAAGCTCATGTGCTCAAACCCCTGAGCCATGTTCGGGCAAATACATCGCATGGACACCTCCACTGACTGCCCTTGGCTCCACAATATATTAGAGGCTTTTGGTAATTGGGGATGTCCATGGCTTTAATGCTTCTGAAAGACCCTCCTTTGGTTGTGACACATGAGGCTGAATATCTTTGTCAGGTGCAGAAAGGGGATAGCTGACCTTGGTACTCCTAAAGGGACTGCAAACAATTGAATCTGGCTCATCTCCTCCACATGCTCACTGGTGATTAGTAACTTGCACAGAGCAACTCACAAAGGGTAACATTTGAAAATCCTAAACAATGTTGGGTCAACTATTATTTAGTGGTTGATCTTAAGAAAACAGCAATCTTTTCATTCTGTGGAGAGTACAGAAGTTTATGCTGAGGTGGTAAATATTCTTACTTTAATGATTCTCATTGTAATTACTCATTACCACGTATTGACTTTTAATCTTCAATCAAATGCACACTAAAAATTCAAGTTAATGTTGATCCCTCTGTTTGCTTTGGGGAATATGACATTTGTTCGTCACAGAATGCTGCCGCCATCCACTTTCCATTCATTGGACCTAAGGGTTTAATTCGTTTGCGGTGATAAAGAGGATAAACTACAATGGAGTTTTAACAAGAAGAGGATTTTGTCTTAGCAAGATGTAATTTATTGCATGACAGCAATTAGGTATAAGTTACATTAATAATTAGACATTACGATTAAGACAATGTAGAGACCTGTGGTTATAGGGCTGCATTCCATGAGATCCTGAGAGGTTCTGCCTAATTCTCACCCAAGTGACATAATCAGATTGCATGAAGCTTAAAGTAGTCTCTACTGAAGTGAAGAAGAGAATTAGTGACAGTACTGCAATTCTTTTTGTATATGCTGACTTGCAAAAGGTGTTTGACAAAGCACCATATGGCAGACCTGTTAGCAAAATTGAAACTTGTAGGATTAAATGTGACAGTGGCGACATAGAGAAGATGGAAAACATGGAATAGAGGTGAATAGTTGCCTTTCAGATTGGACAGAAGTGTACAGTGGTCTATATTGATCATCTGTGCTTGGGTATACAGGGCACAATTTTGAATTTTGCAAATTGTACAAAAACTTAGAAATGCAGTAAATAGTGGGAAGAATAGCAAAAATCTTCAGGAGTCATAGACTATTGAAATAGGTAGACACACAGCAGATGAAATTTAATGCTGTGAAGTGTGAAATGGTGGTAGGAGGAATGTGGAGAACTTTAGAGGAAATGCAAGAGCAGAGATATCTGGGATTTGTATATATTTAAAGGTAGCAGAACAAATTGAGAAGGCTGTTAAAAATGTACTAAAGATCCTTGGCTTTAGAATGCTGGTTCTCACATAAATGTACCAGTTCACACTCCTTCACAGTTAATTTAATTTGCCATATGGTTAACCATTTTACCAGCCTGTCCTCCTGCTTGATTATCCCCTTTACTGTTTAAAACATTTCTGCATCATTTGCAAACTTTAAAATGGTCACAAATCCCAGATATTGATCAGGAGAGCAGTATTCCTAATATCAATCATAATGAACACTCTTGTTTACATCCTTCCATTCCAAAAGACAATCATTCACTAGTCTCTGTTTTCTGTTCATAGAATCATACAGTATAGAACAGGTCTTTTGTTCTATCATATTGGTACCGTCAAAATACACTAAATCTACAATTGTCCCACTTTCCTGCACTAGGCCCATAACCTTGCCTTTATCAGTTGAGGTATAGGTTATAAAATGCTAAGACACTTCAATTTCTCATCCAAGTACTTTATAAAGATTGTGAAGTTACCCACCTCAACTGTCCCCAAGCAATGTATGCAAGGCCACTATCATCCACTGGATGAAAACATTTTTTTCTCAAGTCTCCCATAAACCTGCCTTTCACCTTAAAAGTGTGCCTTCAACCCTGTGCATTTCCCTTGTAATCTTACACATCTTCATCAGATGCCCCCTCAACCTTCTCTTCCCCAAAGAAAACAACCCAAGCTTATTCAATCACTTTTCATAGGTAAGATGTTCCATTTCAAACAAATTCCTGGTGAAACTCATCTGCAAACCCTCCAGTGTAATCACATCCTTCCTATAATGCAGTGACCAGAACTGCACACATTTCCCCAGTTGTGGCCTAACCAAAGTTCTGTATTGCTCCAACATTACATCCCTACTTTTATAACCTATAAAGGCAAGTGTTGTGCATGCCTTCTTAACCACCATATTTACCTACCCTGCCACCTTCAGGGATCTGTAGGCAGGTTCTGCAAGATCTCTCTGTTTCTCTGAGCTTTCTAGTGTCATGTCATTCATTAGATTAGATTAGATTACATTACAGTGTGGAAACAGGCCCTTCGGCCCAACAAGTCCACACCGACCCGCCGAAGCGAAACCCACTCATACCCCTACATTTACCCCTTACTTAACACTACGGGCAATTTAGTATAGCCAATTCACCTGGCCCTGCACATCTTTGGACTGTGGGAGGAAACTGGAGCACCCGGAGGAAACCCACGCAGACACGGGGAGAACGTGCAAACTCCATACAGTCAGTCGCCTGAGGCGGGAATTGAACCCGGGTCTCTGGCGCTGTGAGGCAGCAGTGTTAACCACAGTTAACCACTGTGCCACCGTGCCGCCCACAAACATTGTGTTGTTATTTTTTCCAAAGCGCAACACTTATAAGGGTTAAGTTCCATCCTCCACTGATCCAACCAATCCATCCATATCCACCTTGTGAAGACCATTCAGGATTGTATCAAGCCACTCCTCATGCTTCTAAACTCCAGTGGAAACAAGCCCAACCTGTCCAACTTATTCTCATATGACACTGACTATTCCAAGTACCAATCTAGCAAACCACCTGTGAACTACCACCAATATATTTACATTATTTCTTAAATAAAGAGCCATAAACTGCTTGTAGTATTCAAGATGTTGTCTCATCAATCGTCCTCTATAACTGGGCATTGTTTCCTTCCGAGCTGTTAAACTCTGACTGTTGGAGTTCAACCCTTATCTTTTGTTTGTCATTGGTTCATCCAATGATCATTACTTCTGGATTGCGCCCTTCCTCCCTCTCATTGAAGTCTTTTAATCTGGCACTAAGGAGGCAATTCATTAAGTCTCCTTTGATTCTAAGTTCCCTCTGGTACTTAGAAGGACAAGTGTAGCAGATGCATGGGAACGTCACCATTTGCAGATGGTGACCTATTTAATATCTCCCTGAATTGTCTGTGCATGCAGTGGTTCAATTTCCTAGAATCTGCTGAGAATTCTCAGCCCTCTATCCTTCTGCAGTGGCCCAAATTGCTCAAGCTCAGAACCATATTCATAGAGCCATAGAGTCATAGAGACGTACAGCACAAAAACAGACTCTTCGGTCCAACTCGTCCATGACAACCAAATATCTGAACAAAATGTAGTCCCAGCATTTGGCCCATATCCCTCTAAACCCTTTCTATTCATATACCCATCCAGATGCCTTTTAAATGCTGTAATTGTACTAGCCTCCCCCACTTCCTCTGGCAGCTCATTCAATATTAGCACCACCATCTGCATGAAAAGGTTACCCTCAGGTCCCTTTTAAATATTTCCCTTCTCACCTTAAACCTATGACCTCTAGTTCTGGACTCCCCCATCCTGGGGAAAAGACCTTATCTAGTAGCTGAGGTGATTTTCCATTGCCTCCTTTGAAGTTATTGAGATTGTATTTTCTGTTTAAGTGGGAACCTTACCCAACCACAACCACAAAAGGATTGGCAGTGGGAGTGGAGGGTCACTTGCATTCTTGATTCAAGTATCAAACTGGATAATCGCAGTGTTCAAGGCTGCACACTATGCATTAAGGCTCTCTGAAGTGAGGCTCAGATCCTGTGCCAAAGGCAAACGCACTATCAACGTTCTAGCAGTCACTTTCTTGGGACAAACCTGCACCACTGAAGGTCAACCTCATTCATCCTATATTCTAGTTTTCACTCAATGAGGCACAAATTCTACATTGACTGATTCAGAGAAGGGAATGGCACCACTAAGCTAACCCCTAGGTATAAGACATAGGAAAAGTCTATAATATCATGCCTATGTAAAGAGAAATAGGATGGATATATCTCAACACAGAAAGGTTACATCTCAGTGAAGACTGGATCAACTAGGAAAAAGTTATTTCATTTCCAATCAATGTCTGCTTTGTCAAAGCTGTTAAGAAATAAGACTCCCTCTATGAATAATTGATCAACATCCCCTCATGCCAGTCACTGACGTGTATTCTATCTATTGCATTATAGTTAATATTACTATTTATCAACTTTAATGATTGATTGATTTTTACATTTTAATTGAGGATACAAAAACAGAAAGCTTTCTTTACAGAGGTTGAAGCAAAAAAAAAGTCAGGGAGAGAGAGAGAGCTCATTTGGCCAATCACAAAAAGAGTTATGAGTACTTCAGGCTACCTTTTGGATTGCCCATATTGGAGGATTAGCGTGTTTCACATGGGTTCACAGTTCCAATTAAAAACTGCAAAAATGTTACACAAATGCGGAAAGTGTTTGTCAACTATGATTGCCGACATTAAGTTTTGGCTTTAGGCTGTGTTAGGGAGTATTTTGCAAGTTAGTCGATAACTGAGATATAGACAAGCTCAGGAATCGCTCCATGAGAGGCGGAAGAGCTGGAAGAGCAGAGGGAAAGGCATGCGAGGAGATGGATGCTGAGAGGCGAGGCCATGGCGGGGTGCAGGTGACGCCAGTGTGGGTGGGCAATATACCCTCTGAAGGGCGCTGGCTGAGTGACGCCTGTAAAGTGGAACTTGGCAAAGTGGATTCTGCCAGTCACTGACGTAATCGCAAAATAACAGAATAAAAAGCGGGTGACAGTGAATGGGACCAAGCAGTTTCACAACCCGGCTGTTTGATACCAAGCGGTGAGTACATAACTTGGGTGGGAGCCAGCAAATCCTCTTTAGTTCTGCTTGCATTCGATAAACTGTGAATGCATTTTTTGTTGGTGCAAACACGCATCATAACTTTCTTTTTTTTCAGAATTGTTCGAAGCTCAGGGTTTTATTTTTAAATTGAATGATGCATTTCATATAAAGTTATTCTGTAGTGTTATAATGTTGCTGACTAGGAGCGCTCACTTATTCCCCGCAGCGCTTGGCTCAAGCTCCGTCCACCGCCCATCAGGGAGAATTTGCCCCAAGCCTTGTCCAGGAATGAATCTACTGTCGGTTTGCTGTATCTTTTGCCTGTTGGCGTGCCTCGCGTTTCCTGATGCGGACTCTCGGGTCCAAGGCTCCTCGGTGGAGATCAGAAGTAAGTGGTTGTCTTATCCCGAGTTGTATTAGTAAAAGCTCAGGTTGCTACAACTCCGAACAACATAAGAGCAAAAAAATAAGGGACAACTTTTGCCTAGTGAGAATGTAAAAGGCAGGTGGGATGTAATGCTGCAAAGTATCCTTTTCCAAGCTCGGTTGTGGTCGGTGAGGGGCTGATGCTTGAGTTGCAATGGGGCCATCTTCAACAACGGATGACTTGTGCCTGTATAACAGCTTTAGAATGGGGAAAAAAGTCCAAAGTGCGTCCTAGGAGCACAAAGCAAATTTAACACCGAAATCAGAGGGATATGAGAGCAGACGGTCAAAGGGACAAGTTTTAAAGAGCATCTGAAAGGGCAAATTGATAGAGGTCTAACAAGCTAATTCCACAGTTTATGGTTTATCAGGGCATAATGGGTCCGCTGTCGCCAATATGCCATATTAATGGAGGGAATGTGCACAGACCTGGCAGGGGAGGTTCCACTACGTTGAGGAATTGTTCCGGTTAAGGGAGAACAATGTTCCCTGTATGTGTGGAAATACTAACAACATGCCACAAAATACTAACTCGCAAAGAATTAACCGAATCTTGTGGAGTTGCTGCTAGCATCATGGGAATGTTCGAGATTTGAACAACAGGAAACCTTACGCTGTACTTCACTGTGGCTGAGTTTAGACTGCAGCTGGTACAAAGTCCACTCGATGTCAAGCTACATCCTGAAGGTTGCTCTGCAGTAATCCTTGTACTGTCATCCATGCAACTTCGTACCTTCACACTCTGGGGGAATACAAAACGAAATCATTTTGAGTTTTTTTTAATGTTTTATTACCCCACTTTAAAAAACTTTATTAAGAATTTCTTGTTTTAGAACATAAAATTCTAAATAGATCACATTTGCAAGAGTTCAGAGTTTTATTGTGTCATGTATGAAATTAAAAAGCTTTGAAGTATTTTTGGATTATTTTGGTTTTCTGTTAAGAAATAGCAAGATGGATGTTGTTTTCATCTGACAATGATGTTCCACTGCAACAATAGGATTTCTGTGAGTTGTGGATTTTTGAAAATAGTTAACCAAATACAATGATTGTATTTAAAAAAAAAGTCTTGGTGAATCTCAGCAAGTTTTCCATCATCTGCACAATTTTACTTTTACCACCATTGTATTGGTGCATTAAAAAGTTCAAAATCTGAAGGAAGAGGGAATAGATTTGCTTCTCTGAGAATTTCTCACAGATAGGATATTGCAGGGCCTTTCTCCTTGGAATACAATCTTATCCAAAATAGTCCCTGCTAGTTACAATAGATTTAAATAAAATTAATTTCTGTAGTCTCAGCTCAGAACAGTCCTAGTCATTGATAACAGGACTTAATCTTGCATGCAGTTCTGCACCACAATTGCTCCAAACAGTTAATTTCATTTTATAAATGCCAGTGGATGGCTCTAATG
Source organism: Chiloscyllium plagiosum (assembly GCF_037043375.1). Taxonomy (NCBI): domain Eukaryota; kingdom Metazoa; phylum Chordata; class Chondrichthyes; order Orectolobiformes; family Hemiscylliidae; genus Chiloscyllium; species Chiloscyllium plagiosum. The sequence continues at coordinate 14,222,088 of NW_028270145.1, read as the reverse complement.
AGAAACTGTGCAGTTAGAACTGCTTCTTTTATAGCTGCAGCAGAGGAATATTGAAGGTGCAGAGCAGAAGGAACTCTGTTGCCCCCATTTTGGGAGTATACGATGGGACAATATCAGGGGAATTTTGTCTTGTGTCTGAATTGAGCTTCAGGATTGTACTTAACTGGGCTAGGATTATGGGAGAATTTTAGATAATGTAAGGAGACCCTCATCACACATTTATTCTATTCTACAGCTAAAGTACACAAACGTTTCGAAGCAGAATAGAGATGGTAAAATTTGCAATCTTGTCTCTGACAGGGGAGTACAAATATGAGGCTCTGTACCCAGCAATGATGTTTTCAATTTGTGATTTTAAAGTTTGTCAAGGAAATTTTAAAACCAAGAAGATAACTAATATTTCAAATTATAAATGCTGGTACAACTTTCTCTTAATCTTTTTATTGCTTTTTACCATTATATCAAAATTCTGCAGGGACACCCACAAGAGATCCCCGTGTCTGCGAGTTTCCTCCGGGTTTTCCGGTTTCCTCCGACAATCCAAAGACGTGCAGACAGTGTGAATTGGCCAAGCTAAATTGCCCATAGTTTTCAGGGATGAGTCAGTTAGGTGCATTAGTCAGGGGTAAATATAGAGGAATAGGGTAGGGGAATGGGTTTGGGTGGGATACTCTTTGGAGAGTCGGTGTGCACTTGTTGGGCCGAAGGGCCTGCTTCCACACTGTAGCGATCCTATGAGATTCCATGAGGATTGAGATTTGGTTTTATAAAAAAGAACAGTACAAGCAGTTGCTCAGAAAACAAAAACAGAGGTGATACACAATCTGTATTGGAGCAATGCACAATCAGATCAATTGCAATCTGCATAGAGAAATTTAAAGTTAAATGGGGCAAAATATTTTGACATGGTACTTCTTTCAGCCTCATTTACATTACAGTACTAGTACAAACTTAACACTGGAAACAATTCCCAAGTTTTTAAACATCATAAGTTAAATGTCATGATTTTACTTCTGCTGTGCATTTTTGGAGAGGGGAAGAGGATGGTTTGAGAGAGACCTGCTGAATGCAGTTGGAATATGGATAAATTAGCCTTCCAATACCCCAGAACATACTAGATTTGGTTTTTAAAATCCTGCTATTATAGAAGGAAATGAATAATTATAAGTACAAGACAAAGAAAGAAAATTAACCTTACACAGGTGGGTTTGCCAACCACCTCAACACAGTTGAACATCCTTGTGGACTTAGCATTAGTAAGACAATTTTTCTTGCCCCACTGAAGAAATGACACTGCTGATAAGAAGCTTAAATGATTATTAAGAGAGGGGATTTTTTGGTTGGATTTTTGTTCATTGCTTTGAATGATAATGCATACCAGTCAACTAATAATCCATTTAATTTTGAAGTTGTTTGAAAATATGCATACAATTAAACACATGGCCTTAAAACCTATGATGCAGGTTGAATTTTATAACTTACAAACCCTGTTTGGACAGAGGACCTTGGATTCAAGTGCCCTCCAGGATTAGCTAAATCAGTAGATTTTAGCTTGTAAGGGGCAATAGTTTATTATGTGATTGATAAATACACAACCGTATTATTGGTGTCTTCAGCTCCTATTTTAAAATCAGTTTAAAATTGTATATTAGATTACTAAGGAATGGTTTGAGAGTAAACTTCCAGCTAATTGAGCAGGCATCTCTTAATTGTTTTATGCATTTAGTCAGTGTTCCAACTGAATGGTATCTATATTACTAAGATGTATAATCAAAAGGAGGATAATTGCTTTTGAGTGGAAATAATAGGGGTTGGTGCACAATGAGTTCTGAGAATTAACCATTAACAATTCACATTCAATTAGGTTGGACATATCTTCGTTGGAAATGGCATTGAGCTTCAAATTGATACATGGATAGCATCCATTTCTAAATTTTCGAGACTTACTAATATAGTAACATGCTGCCCCTGTACCAGTCACACCAGCATTGCCAACCTTGTGAGACTCATCTTAGATACTCCAGGCCTTCTTAAATTTGTAAATAAAGACTTTATGCTCACCAATGACCCTTTTAAAAAGTTGTTAATTTGTCTCTGAGACAGGGAAGTGTTGGGATTTTCTCTTTTGATCAGTTCCAACACGAAAGGTAGATTGTGAATATTTTATTTTTAAATTAAAATTAAACTGTCCTTTGAGGCTAGAGTGCTGTGCAGTTATATAGCCTTCTGAAACATTGCTTCTAGGATTTATCTGGAAGGGTGGTCAAAACTTTAAGTTCTCATTTGGCCTGTGGCTGTGTTGACTGAGATGTGACAAGTATGATGATGAGTCCCAAGGAACAATTACTGTTGATTCCAGTGCCTTTGGCTGCAAAACTATTCCAGACTAATTTCTACTCCCTTGGAACTAATTGATGTTTTCAACATTGTGAATAGAATTGGCAAGGTTGATCAAAATAAATTGTTCACTGCATTGAAGGAAAAGTAATTACAAAACTTAGCTACCATGGAATAAGGGAATTCAACTGGAACATCATATGGAGGATAACAGAGTTTAGGGATTAATTAGATGAAGGACGTTAAATGCAAGCAGCATAAACACTTTAGAGTTGTGGATTTTGGCAGTGAGGGGAAGGATTGAGGTATTTAATAAAACATTGAGTAACTAGAATGGCGATCATTTGAAAAGTGAAAAATACTGTTGACATTAGTGAATTCTTTTTGCAACTAAGACTTCAAGGATCCTTATTTCTATACTTTTTGTTAGACTAGGTATTTTGCAGAAGCTTCACCTTCCTTTTCATGCATAAAAATCACTGTCAATTTTAAACAAAACCTTTTTAACTCTACTTAGTCATAGGTCATTGAGATGTACAGCATGGAAACAGACCCTTCGGTCAAACTCATCCATGCTGACCAGATATCCTAAATCAACCTAGTCCCATTTGCCAGCACTTGGCTTATATCCCTCTAAACCCTTCCTATTCATATACCCATTCAGATGCCTTTTAAATGCTGTAATTGTACCAGCCTTCACCACTTCCTCTGGCAGCTCATTCCATTCACGCACCACCCTCTGGATGAAGAAGTTGCCCCTTAGGTCTCTTTTAAATCTTTCCCCTCTTACCCTAAATCTACACCCTCTAGTTCTTGACTCCCCCATCCCAGGGAAAAATCCTTGTTTATTTATCCTATCCATGTCCTTCATGATTGGCAACCTTGGCAACATCCTTGCAATTCTTTTCTGAACCTTTTCAAGTTTCACAACATCCTTCCTATAAAAGGGAGACCAGAATTGCACACAATATTCCAAAAGTGGCCTAACCAAGATCCTGTACAGCTGCAACATGACCTCCCAACTCCTATACTCAATGCTCTGACCAATAAGGAAGGCATACCAAATGCCTTCTTCACTATCCTATCTACCTGCAACTCCACGTTCAAGGAACTACAAATCTGCACTCCAAGATCTCTTTGTTCAGCAACACTCTCCAGAACCTTACCTTTAAGGGTATAAGTTCTGTCCTGATTTGCCTTTCCAAAATGCCGCACCTCACATTTATCTAAATTAAGCTCCATCTGCCACTTCTCAGTCCATTGGCCCATCTGATCAAGATTCCATTGTACTCTGAGGTAACCTTCTTCGCTATCCACTACACCTCCAACTTTGGTGTTATTTATAAACTTACTAATTATACTTCCTTTGTTCACATTCAAATCATTTACATAAATGATAAAAGCAGTGGACTCAGCAATGATCCTTGTGGCACCTCACTGGTCACAGGCCTCCAGTCTGATAAACAACCCTCCACCACTACCTTCTGTCTTCTATCTTCGAGCCAGTTCTCTATCCAAATTGAATACCCTGTATTCCTTGTGATCTAACCTTGCTAACCAGTCTGCCATAAGGAGTCTCATTGAATGCCTTACTGAAGTTCATATAGATCATGTCCATTGCTCTGCCCTCATCAATCGTCTTTGTTGCTTCTTCAAAAAAACTCAATCAACTTCGTGAGACATGATTTCCCACACACAAAGCCATGTTGACTATCCTTTTGCCTTTCCAAATACATATAATCCTGTCCCTCGGGATTCCCTCCAATAATTTGCCTATCACTGATGTCATGCTCACTGGTCTATAATTGCTTGGCATTTCCTTACCACCTTTCTTAAATAGTGGCACTACGTGAGCCAACCTCCAGTCTTCCAGCACCTCACATGCAACTATTGATGATACAAATATCTCAGCAAGGGGCCCAGCAATGACTTGCCTAGCTTCCCATAGAGTCTAGGGTACGCCAGACCACATCCTGGGAATTTATCTATCTTTATGTGTTTCAAGACATCCAGCACCTCCTTCTTTGTAATATGGACATTTTTCAAGTAGTTACCATCCATTTCCCCACATTCTATATCTTCTATGACCTTCTCCTTAGTAAACACTGATGCAAAATACTAATTTAGTATCTCACCCATCTCCTGTGGTTCCACACATAGGTTGCCTTACTGATTTTTGAGGGGCCCTATCCCTGTTAAATCCCTTGCTTTTGACTTATGTCTGCATAAATAGGCTTCTGAAAGGACAGGTGGCATCTGTTGCCAGGCCTGCACTGGTGCCACTATAACAACCAGTAAGTGTACAAAATAAGCTGGTTACTATTATTTTCCTGACCTCACATTTTCCTTAATTTGTGTGTGAAGATGTCTGATCCATGTTTTTACCTTTCATCAGTTTTAAGCTCAAGAGCTTCCCCTGTGCAACATTAGCTTTTGATGTTCATTTAAAACTCCATTCCACCCCTTATAGGATTATACAGCACAGAAACAGTGGCCAACCAGTCATGCTGACCATGTTCCCAAACTATACTAATCCCACCTGCCTGGGTTTGGCCCATTTCTCTCCACCTTTCCTATTGATGTACTTATCCAAATGTCTTAAATGTTTTAACTGTACCTGCATCCACCACTTCCTCTGGCGGTTCATTCCACACATGAACCACTCTCTGTGTAAAAAAAAAATCAAAGAGTTGCCCCTCATGTTCTTTCTAAAACTTTCTCCTCTTACCTCAAAAATGTGCCACCTAGTTTTAAATTTCATCACCCGGGGGACAAGTCCTTTGTTTTTCACATTATCTATGCCCCTCATGATTTTATAAACCCCTATAAGGTCACCCTTCAACCTCTTATGCTCCAATGAAAAAAGACCCAGCCTGTCTAGCCAATTTTTATAACTCAAACCCCTATTCCCAGCAACATACTGGTAAAGCTTTTCTCTCCAATTTCATAATATTCTTCCTTTAGCATGATGACCAGAACTGCACACAGTGCTCCAGAAAAGGCCTTGCTAATGTCATGTACAATTTCAACATGACATCCCAACTCTTATACTCAAGAGGTCTAAGCAATGAAGGCAAACATGCTAAAGATCTTTTTAACCATCCTGTCTGCCTGTGATGCAAATTCCAAAGGCCTAGGTCTCTCTATTCTACAACAGTACCCAGGGCCCTACCATAATTGTATATGTTCTGCCCTTGTTTGCTTTTCCAAAATGCAATACCTCACATTTATCCAAAGTAATCTCCATCTGCCACGCCTCAGCCCATTGACCCAATTGATCAAGATCTCTTTGTAATCTTAGATAACCTTCTTCACTGTCCACTATTCTACGAATTTTGGTGTCATCTGCAAACTTACTAACCATGCCTTCTATATTCTCAACCAAATCTTCAATATAAATACAAGCAAACGTGGACCCAGTACTGATCTCTGTGGAACACCACTGATCACAGGCTTCCAGTCTGAAAGACTGTTTCCCCCACCAGCCTCTTTCTTCTACCATCAGGCCAATTTTGTATCCAGTTGGCTAGCTCACCCTGAATGCCATATGGTCTAACTTTACTAATTAGTCTACCATTAGGCATTAGTCTTGCCAAATGCTTTGAAGTTCATGTAACCAACATCTACCGCTTTGCCCTCATTAATCTCTTTTGTTGGTAACTTGCTGAAAAAAACTCAGTCAAGTTTGTGAAACATGATTTCCCTCTCACTAAACCATGCTGTCTATCTCTAATCAGTCCTGGCCTCTCCAAATGCATGTAAATGCTTTTTCAGAATCACCTCCAACAACTTACCCAGCACTGATGTCAGGCTCACAGGTCTATAATTCCCAGGCTTCTCCTTACAGCCTTTCTTAAATAAAGGCACAACGTTAGCTATCCTCCAGTCCTCCGATATCCCACCCGTGGTTACAGATATTACAAATATTTCTTCTGGGCACCCTGCAATTTCTTCCCTAACTTTCCACGTCATCTGGGATACACCTCATCTTCCGCCTTGGAACACTTCAACCCCAGGGCATCAATGTGAACTTCACCAGTTTCCTTATTTCCCTTCCCCACCTTACCCCAGTTCCAACCTACCAGCTCAGCACTGTTCCCATGACCTGTCTTACCTGCCAATCTCCCATCCCACCTATCCGCTCCACCCTCCCCTCTGACCTATCACCTCTATCCCCACCCCCATTCGCCCATTGTACTCTTTGCTACTTTCTCCCCAGTCCCACACACCCTCCCCCAACGCCCCGCCCCCCCCCCCAACTCCATTTATCTTTCCACCCTGAAGGCTTTCTGCCTCTATTCCTGATGAAGGGCCTTTGCCCAAAATGTCAATTTTCCTGCTCCTCGAATGCTGCCTGACCTGCTGTGCTTTTCCAGTACGACTCTGATCTAGACTCTGGGATACACCTGATCAGGTCCTGGAGATTTATCCACCTGCATGTTTGCTAAGACCTCCAGCACTTCTTTCTGTAATTTAAACTGTTTTCAAAACATAAATATTTATTTCCCAGAGTTCTCTAGCCTCCATTTCTTTCTTCACAGTAAAAACTGATGCAAATTATTAATTTAGTATCTCTCCCACACCTGAGGTTCAATACAAAGATGACCTCATTGATCTTTAAGGGTCCTATTCTCTCTCTGCGTGCTCAGTTGCTCTTAATGTACTTGTAGAATCTCTTTAAATTATCCTTAACCTTATCTGCCAAGCCTCTCATATCCTCTCATTGTCATCCAGATTTCCCTATTAAGAGGTTCATTTTGATTCCAGTTGTCTATATCTAATACATGATTCTTTCTTATTCTTGATTACAACCTCAATATCCTTATTCATCCATTGTTCCCTACTGTCACCAGCCTTACCCTTCAGTCTAACAGGAACATAATGCCACTTGTTATCACACTTCTGAAAGCCTCCCACTTGTTAGTCCCCCCATTATCTGTGAACAGTCTATTCCAATCAACGTTTGAAAGTTCTTGTCTCATACAATTAAACTTTGCCTTACTCCATTAAGAACTTTAATGGAAGGCTTATCCTTTTCCATAGCTATTTTAAAACTAACAGAATTATGATCACTCATCCCAAGATGTTTCCCCACTAACACTTCAGTCACTTGCTATGCCTTATTTCCCAAGAGAAGCTCAAGGTTTGCTCCTTCTCTACTAGATACATGTACATGTTGATAAAGAAAATTTGTTTGAATACATTTAACAAATTCCTCATCATCCAAGCTTTTAACTATATGGCAGTCCCAGTTAACATTTGGAAAATTAAAATCCCACACTATCACAACCCTATTATTCTTACATATCTGAGATCTCTCTACATAATGTGCCTCAGTTTCCCTCTGACTGTTGGGGGACCTTTAGTACATTCCCATTAAGGTGATCATTCCTTTTTTCAATATAGAAACTACAAACATTACACAAAGGCAAGGCATGAAAGACTTCTAACACGCTTGAAACTTTTGGATTACTATTTTCAAGACCAGAGGAAGACCATTTTGAAGTAAAATGAAAGACATTCTGATGTAGATTTTTTTTTGTTGAATTACATGATCTGTCATAGGCCGCAAATACTAATTATATAAATCTTCATGACTTGTTTCACAGATGCTGATATTGATTCCTCTTGGTATACTGGACGTGGAATAAGGCCTGTGGGCCGTTTTGGAAGACGAGGACTAACCCTGGAAAACATCAGAAAATATGAATTTGGCACTCGTCGTGTCTGTATCCCAATCGAAGAAAGTGAAGAATCCAACCAGGATGAATAAATTCGGTTCCTGTCTGTAACTCTATTCTCACAAAGCCAACTTCATAATTTTTCAACTTCTGTAATTGTGTAATAAAACAACTCTTAATTAACTATCAAACCATGAACAGTATTAAAGAAAATAAGGTCCATCCTGTATGCAATAGCAAAACTTTAATGTTGACTGCTGAAGTTTCAACTAAAGTAGATTTAGAATTTCAACTCAATTAGAAATCAATGTACGTTCACAGTTCTGTGCCTTCCATTGTCATTTGGTGTTATTTGCCAGGATTATAGGGAATGGTTAAAGAAATAGTCAAGCCATGTCAGGAATTGTGGTATTAACATTTCCCTAAACCTGTAGTTCTCACACACGCCTTAGATTTCCAGTAGCTATTTCTTTTAACTCTGTTTCTTTTCTACTGTTTTATTTCTCTGTATAATTTTTGATTCCTATTTAATAAATTTCATTTCTTCTTAGTCTTTGCAGTTTAAAAATGTTTTGCTCAGATTCAGCACCAAAACTATTCTTTTCAGCTAAAGTAATAAATGTATAATTTGATGTTAAACCTACCTTGTGACTGTCCTGCATTCTGAGCAAGGTCTGTCAATACATGTCAAATACATATTCTCCAATATTGTAGAAGCACCGATGAAGGCATTTCAAGCAAAATATTGATAAGATCATAGCATTATCCGCCTTAATTGTTACTTTGACAGTAAGTTGCCATCTCTGTTCATAGTAGCCAAAACATAAAACAGAAAATCTAACAATGGTGTTGTTCTACAGTTATGGTTAAGGTACCATATCAGTACAAAGCTGAGAGCTTTTTTTTATTCTATCTTTCACCTAGGTTGTATCTTCCTGAAAGCATTTGCTGGCATTTAGATGTCAAATCTGGAAAGTTTTCCCTCTATCAGTGTTCATATCCTGCATCAAAATAAGCTTAAACCAATTTATCAACATTTCTAATGATTTTCTGTTACTTTTTAAAATGATTTTTAAAGCAGTTTGATGCAAAGCAGTGAATTATGAGTCCTGTAATAGTGTTGGAGAAAGTGAGTTCTGCAGATGCTGGAGATCAGAGCTGAAAATGTGTTGCTGGAAAAGCGCAGCAGGTCAGGCAGCACCCAAGGGCTCATGCCCGAAACGTCGATTCTCCTGCTCCTTGGGTTCTGCCTGACCTGCTGCGCTTTTCCAGCAACACATTTTCAGTCCTGTAATAGTGTTTGCAACAACCATTTGAGTCAGAAATCTAACCTACCAATTTTTCTATTTCTTCCCAGGCTTTCACCAGTTCTTGACTAGATAGTTGTGTCACTGTAGAGCATTGTATCAGGCTACTGCATGGCCCTCAGCCAAAGACACCATTTTAATGGTGATAGTGTGTTTCCTACAACTTGGGGATGGATTGTAGTCTGAAGATTTTACTGTTGGAATAAATTAATCCTAATTCCATTTTTTTTGGTCTCTTCATGTCAACCTTTCTTTGTGCTCCTTTCAAGTCCATTTGTATGCATACTAACTGTTCAACTCTCTTCGCCTGTAGCTTCATACTACTTCACTTACCTCTGAGCTTAGCCTTGGGATGTTAAGAGCTAAGATTCAATGGCATTCTGTCTTTCCATGCTCTCCTAAGATTGTTTTAATGTAATATTAAATCTCATTCCTTTGGAGAGGTACCTGACTTCCATTTCATGATCTAGGGTGACTAAGAACCATAGCCAGTTCTGATAGGTGCTTTATTCAAAAACTCCTGTCAACAAGTTCACACTGTGTGGAGGTCTAGAGAAGACAAGTTGAATGTGGATATAGACACATCCAGAGAAGAACTGTATTCCTTACTACTGACATTCTTCATCTTGCTAAGTGTAAAGTGCAAAAATGTGTATTGAATAAAGGCCATCTGTGAAATGCTTGAAATGCGATGTTTATGGTAAATCCAACAAGCCGTTTGATCATGAAAAGACAAAATACCTTTGGAACATCTATTGCCTCTGAAGTTCAACAATTTCATTTTCCTTTTCAGAAATATCTTTGTCCTAATTCTGCATTTGATGAGGTTGTGGTGTGCTTGTGCATTCAGGTGGAGAATGTAATGTGCAGAAAAATTACACATTGTTAGAAAAGTTTTATTGAAAGGAGTTTCAACAGTCAGTGTCTATTTGAAGTATTTCAAGAGTGGAGCTATTTTTTTCCTGCTATTTTTCGTTAACATTATAATTCATTTTATTAACATTATCACTGGAGAACTAGTCTGAAGAAGTTACTGAGATGGTAGTGGGTAGAAACTGATTGGAACGTACATACATAATAAAACAATACCCTCTGTCACACATTGTATTTCACTGTTCATCTTGCTCCTCTGTTTTGCAGATAAGGTGACTAATGCTCTTTGTAATGATGGATTTTATCAACCTCTGCCTATTCTGCAACATTATCTAACCACCACCTTTTTAATCTTCTGTTATCAATTGTTCTCAGTTAGATAATGTGCCCACCTTAAGAATAATTCGATGATCTGCTATTCCCAATGGACTGTTCTCTTTTGCAGAGTTATCTATAGTAGAGTGCCATACCTATCATCTATCTTATAGTAATTCAAGTGTCATTTCTTAAATTACACCAACTGATTCATTTTACATCTGTAGCACAGTAACTCAAAAACTTCCACTCCATGGAGCCACACTTAATCATACAACACTGGAGTACTACAAACTTTTAACAGCTGAAACAACTCTTTTGCAATTCTGTTTTATTTATCCATCTGTTAGTCTGTGCAACTAAACAAATTGATCAACTTTGTCGATTTTAATTATTAGTCGTTTAAAGCTTTCCCTATGTTGTCATTACCATTGATTTTTGTTTTAATTTAACTTAGTTTTAAATCTAAATATATGAGTTACTTACTGCCATTTTGAAGCACTTTGGGTGGGTTGCAAAGAAGTTGCTATTCCAGGTTTCAATATCCAATCTGTGACCCTCTGTGCCTCTTTTGCCATTTTAGAAATGACTTCAAATTAACAATCACTATCTACTTATGAGTAGCAACCAGGTGAGCTCATCCTTCTTGTTTTCTAACTTCTTTGCATGTTGATAGCTAATCTTGCCTTTAAGCTCATTCTTTCTCTCCCCACAGCACTAATCCTTTGGCCATTGCGAGTGGGTCATTTATTAATTACCCCACCCCAACACACACATTTCATCCAGAATATTTGTTCACGAATGAACACAATCAAAGCATCCTGTGTGGCTGAATCAGAAAATGCAGGAGGAGGCCATTTAGCCAAGCAGATCTGGTGTAATTCAACTTTCAGCTCTTGGTCTGTATCCTTATAGCGTTAAATGTGTAGTCAAGTTTATGTTGCGCATTTCTGTCTGTATGACCCTTTCAGGCAATGCATTGTAGATCACCACCACCCTCTGGATGAAAATATTTCTCTTAGATTGCCCTCTAAATCTACTTCTTACACTACATCTACGGTAGTTGGTCAGAAACCCCTTCAACAAATGGAAATAGCTTTCTTATTCACTCTGTCTAAAACCCACAGCATTTTATACACTCCAGTTAAATCTTTCCTGGGTATCTTCTGTTGTGAAGAACATAACTCTAGAATATCCAACTTTTCCAGATACCTATAATTCTCCATTCCAAAAAACATTCTTGTAAAGCTTCTCTTGATGTACTCTAACATAATTACATTTTTCCTGTGGTGCAATGCCCAGAATTGGCACAGTACTCCAGCTGTTGTATAACTAGTGATTTATGCAGTCCCATTAAAGTTGCCCAGATCTTATATTCCATGCTTTCTTGACCATTCGTCCATCTATCCAGTCCCATACAGAAACCTGTGGATATCCTTGCAAAGGACCTCTGTTTCTTTTCTCAGTACCTACAAATATCAGCACCCGACCATTTATTGTGTATTATATTACTTTGCTGAAAAAGCACAGCAGGTCAGGCAGCATCCACGGAGCAGGAGAATCGACGTTTCGTGCATGAGCCCTTCTTCAGGAATGAGGAAAGTGTGCCAAGCACGCTAAGATAGAAGGTAGAGATGAGGGACTTGGGCGAGGGGCGTTGGAAATGCGATAGGTGGAAGGAGGTTAAGGTGAGGGTGATAAGGTAGATGACCTGGGATGTGCAGTGAGAGAGGGACTCACTGAAATCTTTGTAGAGGGAGGAAGGGAGCTTCTTCAAGGAAGGCATCCTTGTAAGAGGATTCACAGGAGGTTAAAATCTTCTAGGAGAAAGTGAGGACTGCAGATGCTGGAGATCAGAGCTGAAAATGTACTGCTGGAAAAGTGGAGCAGGTCAGGCAGCATCCAAGGAGCAGGAGAATCGACGTTTCGGGCATGAGTCCTTCTTCAGGAATGAGGAAAGTGTGCCAAGCACGCTAAGATCGAAGGTAGGGAGGAGGGACTTGGGGGAGGGGCGTTGGAAATGCGATAGGTGGAAGGAGGTTAAGGTGAGGGTGATAAGGTAGATGACCTGGGGTGTGCAGTGACAGAAGGACTCACTGAAATCCTTGTCGAAGGAAGAAGAGAGCTTCTTCAAGGAAGGCATCCTTATAAGAGGATTCGCAGTAGGTTAAAATCTTCGAGGAGAAAGTGCGGACTGCAGATGCTGGAGATCAGAGTTGAAAATGTGTTGCTGGAAAAGTGCAGCAGGTCAGGCAGCATCCAAGCTCTCTCCCCCCCTCTACAAGGATTTCAGTGAGTCCCTCTCTCACTGCACACCCCAGGTCATCTACCTTATCACCCTCACCTTAACCTCCTTCCACCTATCGCATTTCCAATGCCCCTCCCCCAAGTCCCTCCTCCCTACCTTTTATCTTAGCCTGCTTGGCACACTTTCCTCATTCCTGAAGAAGGGCTCATGCCCGAAACGTCGATTCTCCTGCTCCTTGGATGCTGCCTGACCTGCTGCGCTTTTCCAGCTACACATTTTCAGCTCTGATCTCCAGCATCTGCAGTCCTCACTTTCTCCTGTTATATTACTTTGTTAGTCTTCTATAGATACAATGTCATACTTCTTCAGGTTGAACTCTATTTATTATTTTTTCATTCATCTGATACCTTCCAGCAGTCTATAGCTTTCTTCAATGCAGTTTCCTCTCCTCATGAATTGGCCCCTTCCTTTTCAAGCACTTATTATCTCCCTATCTTTAAAAACAAAGGTCAGGAAATATCCTCCCCCACCCCTGCTCCCACTCATCCTTGCAAACTTGACACATTGCCTCCAAGTTCTGTTTCTTCAATGATCTTTTCACTTCCTAAATCTCTGAACATTTCTCTGACAACTCTGGATTGTTCCAATGAGATTTCCATATTTCTAGTACTTCTCACTATAATCATAAATTTTTGTATTTGTAACTGATTATGTTAAAACCTTCTTTATCTTCTGCGGACTTAAACATGATTGGCCAAAACCAGGCAAAACCTTTCCAATCAAATAGATATCCCTCATTTTGTCTGCTGTTATCTGATAAATATCTGATCATAACCACAGCATCTCTAGTAGTATCTTCTCTTTTGAATGTCAAACTGTTACCTTTAGAGTTCACTAAGCATCCAACCTTGACTTCTCACTTACCTCTCTGCGTGCTGTCACTTTACACCGTTGTACCTTGTCATTTCTATATACAGACTCACACCAATTAGCACTCTCCTTCTGTCTTATTTAACCACTTTGTTATTTCTATGCATTCTGACTGCCTGTCTGAGTTTGAGCCATAGATGAGCCCTTTTCCTCCAGTTAAATATTGATAAGATTAAGATCGTTGTATTTGGATTGTACTTCATACTCTCCTCAGTGAGTCAACTTTTGAACAACACATCTTATAAAAGGCATATCAGGTTCTGGGGGTGTAGATTTTTTTTCTCTCATGAGATGTGGGTATAGTTTACAAGTACAGCATTTGTTGCTCATTCATAATTGGCCTTTAGAAGGTGGTGGTGAGCCAGCTTTTTGAATTGATGCACCCACAGTATGCTTAGGAAGGAAGTTCCAGGATTCTGATGCAGTGACAGTGAAGGAACCATGGTATGGCTCCAAGTCAAGTGGGGGTATGGCTTGGGAGGGCACTTGCAGGTGGTAGAATTAGGAGATATGTTACTCTGTGCAGCATTCCCAGCCTCTGACCACAGTGTTTATATGGCTGGTGCAGTTCAGTTTCATATGAATGGTAACCCCAAGAAACTTGCTGGTGGGGGATTCAGCAATAGTTATGCCTTTGAATGTCAATGGGCAATGGTTAGATTCTCTTTCGTTGTAGATGGACATTGCCTGGCATTTCTGCAGAACAAATGACACTTGTTACTTATCAGACCAAGTTATAATATAGTCCAGATCTTCCTGCACGTGGACAGTTTCAGTATCTGAGGAGATGTGAAAGATATTGAACAAAGTGAAAGGTACACAATCATTGGTGAATAACCCCGCCTCTGATGGAGGAAAGGTGATTGATGAAGTAGTTGAAGATGGTTAGGCCCAGGACATTACCCTGAGGAATTTGTGAAGCAATGTTGTAGGACTGAGAAGATTGGCTTCCAGTAACTACAACCATTTTCCTTTGTGCTAAGTATGACTTCCAACAGCAGAAGTTTCTCCCAATTTCCATTAACCTCAGTTTTGCTAGGGCTCCTTGTAGTCACATTTTATCAAATGCTGCTTTGACAGTTACTCTCACCTCTGGAGTTCAGCTCTTTTGTTTATGTTTGGATCAAGACTGCAATAAGCTCAGATGATGAGTGGCCCTGTTGGATAAATTGAACAAATGTAAATTTACAATTGATTTGGAGATGCTGGTGTTGGACTGGGGTGTACAAAGTTAAAAATCATACAACACCAGGTTATGGTCAAACAGGATTATTTGGAAGCACACTAGCTTTCAGGGCGCTGCTCCTTCATCAGGTTGGTCTACAACCATCTGATTAAAGAGCAGCACTCAGAAAGCTAGTGCTTCGAAATAATCCTGTTGGACTATAACCTGGTGTTGTGTGATTTTTAATCAAGGTCACAATTGCAATGTAGATGCCATTTGATAGCACTATCAATGACATTTTCCATCACATTGCTGAAAATTGAGTGTGGATCTGATTTGCCATGCATTTTGTAAACATAGAGTTTTGTTGCACAAAAGGAGACCCTTTGCTCCATTATATCCATGCGTGTAATCAATCTTCTACTTATTCTAATACCATTTTCCAGCGCTTGGCCCATAGCCTTGTATACTATGCTGTTTCAAGTGCCCATCTAATAGGTCTTGAAGTCTTGAGGGTTTACAGCTCTACCACCATTTCAGGCAGTGATTTCCAGATACAAACTTCTGAGTGAAAAATATTCTTTTTAAATCCTCTCCAAACCATCTGCTCCTTACCTGAAAACTGTGCCCTTTGTTTATTGATTCCTGTACTAAGGGGAAAAACTGTGCGCTATCTACCATAACTATGTCCCTCAAACCTTTATACACCTCAATCAGATCCTCCTCAGCATTCTTTGCTCCAAGGAAATCAGCCCCAGTGTCTCTTCATGGCTGAATCACTCAAGTCCATGCAACCTCCTAGCAAATTCCTCTGCATCCTCTCTGGTGCAATCACGTCCTTCCGATACTGCACACAGCAGTGGACTAACTAACATTATATGCTGCTCCATCATAACATCCCTGCTATTGTATTCAATGCCTTGACTAGTAAAGGCAAGAATCCCATATGTCTCTAAACCACCTTATCTACTTGTCCTTTTACCTTCAAATATCTATGGACAAGCACATCAAGTTCACTCTGATCGTCTGTACGTTCCAGAGTTATATTATTCAACATGGACTCTTTCGTCTAGTTACTCCTCCCAACATGTATCATAATGGGGAGGTGATGGCCTAGTAGTATTATCACTCGCCTATTAATCCAGAAACCCTGAATAATGTTCTGGAGACCTGGGTTTAAATCCCGCCACAGCAGATGGTGGAATTTGAATTCAGTAAGAAATTTCTGGAATTAAGAGTCTTCTGATGACCATGAAACCATTGCTAATTGTCAGAAAAACCCATCTGTTCACTAAAGTCTTTTAGGGAAGGAAATCTGCCATCCTTACCTGATCTGGCGTACATGTGACTCCAGAGCCACGGCAATGTCGTTGACTCTTAACTGCCCTCTGAAATGGCTTAGCAAGTCCCTCAGTTGTATTAATCACGAGAAAGTCATAACAAAGAAACAAAGCTGGATGGACTACCTGGCATTGAAATTGGAATGGGAAAAAACAATGGCAAAAACACATTCAGCCCTATCGACCATGCAAAGCTTCCTTCCCACCATCTGAAAGTGGGAGAGCTGTCTCACAGATTAGTCAAGCAACAGCGTAACATAGTCATCCTTACGGAATGATACCTTACAGATAACACCCTAGACACGACCATCATCATCCCCAGATATGTCCTGTCCGACCAGCAGAGGTGGCGGCACAGTGGTGTACAGTCAGGAGGGAGCTGCCCTGGGAGTCCTTGACATTGACTCCAGATCCCATGAAGTCTCATGGCTTCAGGTTAAACATGGGCAAGGAAACCTCTTACTGGTTACCACATACCGTCCTCCTTCAGCTGATGAATCAATACTCTTCATGTTGAACAACACTTGGAGGAAGCACCAAGGGTGGCCAGGGCACAAAATGTACTCTGGGTGGGGATTTCAATGTCCATCACCAAGAGTGGCTCAGTAGCAGCATTACTGATCGAGCTAGTTGAGTCCTGAACCTAGTTGATCCTAGACTGGATCTGCAGCAGGTGGTGAAGAAAGCAGCAAGAGGGAAAACATACTTCACCTCATTCTTACTAATTTGCCAGTTGCAGAAGCATCTGTCCATGACAGTATAAGTAAAAGTGACCATCGCACAGTCCTTGTAGAGATGAAGTTCTGCCTACACATTGAGAATAACCTCCATCGTGCTGCGTGGCACTATCACTGTGCTAAATGGGACAGACTTTGAACCAAGCTAGCAGCTCAAGACTGGTGTTGTGGGCCATCAACAGCAGCAGAATTGTACCCCAGCACAATCTGGAACCTCAAGGTCTGGCATATCCCCCACTCAACTATTACCATCAAGCCTAGTTCAATGGAGAGTGCAGGAGGACATGCCAGGAGCAGCATCAGGCATACCTAAAAACCAGGTGTCAACCTGGTGAAGCTACCAAACAGGACTACTTGCATGCCGAACAACATAAACAACAAGTGATAGACAGAGCTAAGCAATCTCACAACCATTGGATCAGATCTGAGCTCTGCAGTCCTTCCACATCTAGTTGTGAATGGTGGTGGACCATTAAACAACTCACTGGAGGAGGAGGCACCACAAATATCCCCATCATCAATGACGGAGGAGCCCACACATCAGTGCAAAAGATAAGGTTGCTGCATTTGCAATAATCTTCCATCAGAAATGCCAAGTGGATGATCCATCTTGGGCTCCTCCAGTGGTCCCCAGCATCTATGCTCTTGAGACAGATAGCTGACTAACCTATCCCACTCCTCAAGGACTTCTTCATTTTTAAATCGATTTTGAGGCACATCAAAATCCACATCATCTGGATTTGATTCCTCACTCTGCGGGGCAGGACCTAACACCTGTTTCTCTAGTATAGTAGGGTTTCAGCATGTTCACATGACATACCCTATACCTTTTTTTCCCCTCTGGCATCTTTACTAAATAGTTCACTGACTCGTCATTTTCTCAATTTGATAGGGACCACTAAACTTGGCTTTGAAGGGATCTCCTATCACTGGTAACATACTAATATGTCATCCTCTCGGGAAAATGTCCGAGTCTCAGAGCTTTTATCTGCCACCTACTTCATTCTATACTGTGCCCTCTTTAGGTGCTGTTTAGCTAACTCACCTACTCAATTTAAACTCTCCCTCACCTCCAATGCATAATCTAAGTGTGAGATCTCCAACTTTGGTCCTGTCAGTTTTTCATTAATTATTTTCAAAGGATCTCTCCACTTCATACCCAAAAATTAACTCGAAGGGAATGAACTGAGTAGATTCATTTGTAGCATCTCTAATGGCATACAATATGATTAGGATGCCTTTATCCCAATCATTCGGGTAATCCTGACAGTCCGCTCTCAACATGGTTTTCAAGGTCTGATGCCACATTTCGAAAGCTCTCTGGGATTCAGGATGATATACACTGGATATATAGTGCTATATACCTAAACTATCCATGACCTCCTGAAATAGCCTCGTAGTAAAATTTGACCTTGGTCCAACTGAATCTCTCTGGGTAGCCCATACTATTTGAAGAAAACTACTAACTCCTCTACTATCCATTTTGCCTTGATACTCTGCAATGGAATTGTCTCCAGAAATCTGGCAGACACATCTATTATGGTTAACAAGTATTGTTCCCACTTTTAGTTCTCAGGAGGGGACCCACACAATCAATTGTAACTCATGTGAAAGGTTCTTCAAAAGCGAGAATTGGCAACAAAGGGCTGGTTTTATTACCGCCTGTGGCTTACCTACCATTTGCCATGTATGACACATACAGCAAAAGTTAAGCAAATCCTTGTGCATTCCATGCCAATAAAAATGTTTTGCTACATTAGCCTGAATCTTTCGTACCTAGGTGACCTCCTACAAGTAGTTCTTGTGCTATCAGTAACACCTTCTGTCTGTATGCTATCGGCAACACAATCTGGTGCACTTCAGCCCATTTCTCCTTTGCACTAACCTGCCGTGGTCTCCATTTCCATCCTAGGATTCTATCTTTCAGATAATAACTCTCTGGAATATTCTCTGCCTCCTTTTCAGAGAATGCATCCACGTATTTATCTTTTATCGTCTTGTCTTGCTGTTGAAAGTTTCTTAATCTTTCAAGAGTAAACACTTCTGTCTGACCCTCTACCTGTTCAGGTTTTTGCTCTACTATTATGTCAAATAGGGTGTCTGTTAACTGAACCTCAACTCCTTCATCTTGCTCTTTACTTTTCACTTTGTGCATGACTTATGATACTGGGATCTGGTTACCACACAGTCTGGGAAAATACCAGGATATTTCTCTTTTAACTCCTCAGGTTTTTGGTCTTCCTTGGGCTTCTCCATAACAAGGGTGTCACTCCCACCTTGGATCCTGCCAAATCCTTCCCAAGAACAAACTAAATTCCTGGAACTGACACTCTGTCAATCACTTCCACTGTTATTTCCCCAGTCTTGAATTGGCACTCCAACCTGATCTTACATTGGGGAGTGATAAATATCTGTCCACCTATTCCACAAATTACCACTCTCTTGGGTAACAATCAGAAAGAGTGCATATTCACTCATCTCTTACTATCAGCGACTAGTTAGATCCTTTATCTCTCAAAATTATAATTTCTTGTCTTTCTCCACCTGTTGTTTCTGAATAAACTTCATCTACAGAGGGTAATTCTTTTAGAGATCAGATACTAACTCCATACCCAGCCCCTGCCTAGGTAGTGCATTCTCCTGTAGCTCCTCGGCTTTTCTTGGGGTCTCCTTTACTACCTTCACTTTGCTTAGCTTCTTTTGTCATATCATTTCCCACAGCACCTTTCTTTAATTACCAGCATTGTGACTTTAGGTGTCCCACTTTACCACAGTGGAAACACCTGAGGCTTTTCACCTCCTTTCCACTCTCTTGGGTTTCTTTTTTATCCTGTGGTAAATTCTTACCAGTGCTCTCTACTCATGGTTTAGTAGTGTAGGACCTCCCCTTCTCCCAACTTCTCCCAACTTCCTGCCTCAGGCGACTGACTGTGTGGAGTTTGCACATTCTCCCCGTGTCTGCGTGGGTTTCCTCCGGGTGCTCCGGTTTCCTCCCACAGTCCAAAGATGTGCAGGTCAGGTGAATTGGCCATGCTAAATTCCCCGTAGTGTTAGGTAAGGGGTAAATGTAGGGGTATGGGTGGGTTGCGCTTCGGCGGGTCGGTGTGGACTTGTTGGGCCAAAGGGCCTGTTTCCACACTGTAAATAATCTAATCTAATCTAATCTAATCATAGATACCAGCTGCTTCTCCATGATATATCAAGAAATGGCTGGAGACACCCGATACTGCAATGGCAATGTGCCCTGATAACATTCCGGCAATAGTACTGAAGGTGTGTGCTCCAGAACTTGCCATCCCCCGAGCCAATCTCTTCCAGTATAGTTATAACATTGGTGTCTACGCGACAATGTGGAGAAGTGCCCAGGTATGCCCTGTACACAAAAAAAGGACAAATCCAACCCAGTCAATTACTACCCAATCAGTCTACTCTCCATCATCAGTAAAGTGATGGAAGGTGTCATCGACAGTGCTATCAAGCAGCACCTGCTCAGCAACAATCTGCTTAGTGACCCCCAGTTTGGGTTCCACCAGGGTCACTCAGTTCCTGACCACATTACAGCCTTGGTTCAAACATGGGCAAAAGAGATAAATTCCAGAGGTGAGGTGATAGTGACAGCCCTTGACGTCAAGGCCACATTTGACTGAATATGGCATCAAGGAGTCCTGGTAAAACTGGAATCAATGGATATTAGGGGGCAAACACTCCGCTGGTTAGAGTCATACCTGCCACAAAGGAAGATTTTTGTGGTTGTGGAGGGTCAGTCATCTCAGGTCCTACATTTCTGCAGGAGTCCCTCAGGATAGTGTCCTAGACCCAAAAATCTTCAGCTGCTTCTTCAAAGATCTTCCTTCTGACATAAGGTCAGAAGTGGGGATGTTCACCAACGATTTCACAGGATTCAGCACCATCCACAAGTTCTCAGATACTGAAGCAGTCCATGCTCAAATGCAACAGATCTGGACAGCTCGGGCTGACAAGTAGCTAGTAACATTTGCGCCACACAAATGCCAGACAATGACCATCACCAATAAGAGACACTCTAATCACCACCCCTTGACATTCAACAATATTTACCATCACTGAATCCCCCGCTGCCAACATCCTTGGGGTTACCAGAAACTTAACTGGACTCACTACATAAACACAGTGGCTACAAGTGCAGGTTAGAGACTAGGGATACTGCAGCGAGTAACTTACCTCCTGACACCCCAAAGTCTATCCACCATCTACAAAGCACAAGTCAGGAGTGTGATGGAATACTCCCCACTTGCCTAGATGGGTGCAGCTCCAACAACACTCAAGAAGCTGGACACGATCCAGGACAAAGCAACCCTCTTGATTGGCACCACATCTACAAACATTCAATCCTTTCACCACCAGCTCTCAGTAGCAGCAGTGTGTGCTATCCACAAGATGTACAGCAGAAATTCACCAAAGATTCTCAGACAGCATCTTCCAAACCCACAACCACTTCCATCTTGAAGGGACAAGGGTAGAAGGTATTTGGGAACACCACTATCTGCAAGTTCCCCTCTAAGCCACTCACCATCCTGACTTGGAAATATACCGCCATTCCTTCACAGTGGTTGGGTCAAAAACCTGGAATTCCCTCCCTCCCGGCATTGTGGGTCAGGCCACAGCAAGTGAACTGAGCGATTCAAGAAAGCAGCTCACCACCACCCTCTCAGGGGCAAATAGGGATGGGCTATCAATGTTGGCCAGCCAGCAATGCCTAAGTCCCACAAATGAATTTTAAAAACATACTTTTCATGATTAAATTCCATTTGTCCTTGTTCAACCTAACTAACTAGGCTCTTTGTATTATCCTGCTGTCCAAGGCTATCCTCCTCACTATTTACTGCATCCCTAATTTTCACATCATCTGCAAACTTACTGATCACACCACTATTTTCTGTGCTTTTGACACTTCACCAATTAATGTATTAAAAACACTTTACCCGGCATTTGTTGATGAAGTCAGAGTCATAAAGTCTTAGAGATGTACGGCATGGAAACAGACCCTTCAGTCCGACTTGTCCATGTCAACCAGATATCCAAAATAAAACTAGTCCCATTTGCCAGCATTTGGTCTATATCCCTCTCAACCCTTCCTAAGCATATACCCATTCAGATGCCTTTTAAATGTTGTAATTCCTTTGGCAGCTCATTCCATACGTGCACCATGCCCCTCATGATCTTATAAAACTCTATAAGGTCACCCATCAGCCTTCGATGCTCCAGGAATAATAGCCCCAGTCTGTTCAACCTCTCCCGATATCTCAAACCCTCCAACCCTGGCAACATTCTTGTAACTTTTTTTCTAAACCCTTTCAAGTTTCACAACATCCTTCCTATAGCAGGGAAACCAGAATTGTGTGCAGGATTCCAATAGTGGTCTAACCAATATCCTGTACAGCCGCAACATGACCTCCCAAAACCTATACTCAATGCACTGACAATAAAGGTAACCATACCAAATGCCTTCTTCACTATCATATCTACCTGCAGCTCCATTTTCAAGGAACAATGAACCTGCACTCCAAGGTCTCTTTGTTCAACAACACTCCCCAGAATCTTACTATTAAGTACATAAATCCTCCCCTGATTTGCCTTTCCGAAATGCAGCACCTCACATTTATCTAAAATAAACTCCATCTGTCACTCCTTGAACCATCTGATCAAGATCACATTATCCTCTGAGGTAATCTTCTTCGCTGTCTATTGCACCTCCAATTTTGGTGTCATCTGCAAACTGACTAACAATAACCTAACCACATAAATAATTAAAAGTAGTGGACCCAGCACCTATCCTTGTGGCACACTATTGGTCACAAGCCTTCAGTCTGAAAAGCAACACTGCACCACCACCCTCTGTCTTCTACCTTCAAGCCAGTTCTATATCCAAGTAGCTAGTATTCCCTATATTCCATGTGATCTAACTCTGTTAACCAGTCTACCATGAGGAACCTTGTCAAAAGCATTACTGAAGTCCATATAGATCACATCCACTACTCTGCCCTCATCAATCATTTTTGTTCCTTCTTCAAAAACCTTATTAAGTTGACGAAGGGACACAGAATTTGGTTTGTGGTTCAGCTCAATTTTATTAACAAAATATTCCTAATTCAAACACTGTGTGAGCATTTTCCAAATTCCCACAATACTTACTCTGTATGTAAACTAACAGAGCATACCCGACGATTTCCCAAATGATTGGCTAGATTTCAATTTTGTAGTAGTACTGGAATAATTTGTGCCGGATCTAATTCTCAAGCCTGTGTTCAATACTTCAATGTAGGTAACTGTCAGATGAATAGTTAAGTTATGAGAACAGGTTGAATAGGTCTGGAATAACTGCAATATTTTGGAAATTAAAAATTAAATTGTTGCCTGATGCAGATGTTTATATATAAACTTAGGATTGATAGATATTATTTTTAAGAACAAGGAAGCACAATTTTAAAATTGGTCTAAAGTCATTGCGGAGTAAAATTAGTAAGCACTTTTCAGAAATGGCAGTGAGTAAAAGGCTGTGTCACACTCGCCCATGTATTGGGTGACCTCCACTGGTACTCATTACTTACCAAATTATAATGATTAGTTCTTGTGTACAGTCTCATCCCTCCTTTCACTGAATTACATTACATTAAATTACAGTGTGGAAACAGGCCCTTCAGCCCAACAAGTCCACACCGACCCGCCAAAGCGCAACCCACCCATACGTCCTTAGGCCATCAAAATCCATTGCTACGAAATTCCTTCTACATCACTCTGTTTTGTCCATCTCCATAAAACAGACCTTTGACAGATCTTAAAGCCACTCCAATAGTTTCTTTGTGAAGTAACTTGAGATTTAATTATACATTAAAGCAATATATGCGCAAGTTGTTATTGTAAATGTTGTGATTTGTTTTGTCTTTAATCAGTGCTGCATGAATGTTTCTTTGAACTAGCACTTTTCAATTGAGCCTGAAGCCTTGTTGGCTGGATTGTGTCTCAAAATGGATTAGCAGTTGTTTAAATGATTGGCTGATGTAGTTCTTCTGATCTTCCGTTTGTACTAGCAATTGATTATTAAATTGTACAGCTATTGTAATGACATACACACTTATGATAATCTATCTACTGACTCTGACTTAAGTTCATTTACAACATTGACTGTAGTGAATTCTCAGTCAGCACAAGGGAACGTTTAGTGATGGAAATGCAACTTTTGGAATCACGTGGCATCCATATACTTCTCCCAATAGGAATGATGTATTTTGTTTTGCTTATTAAGTTATTCTACATTGTCACATTGTTAAGCTGAGTCAACGTGGGAAGCAATCCACTATTAATGACTGTCCATTTGTCAAGTTGGAACTCAACCATTCTATCAATTATGTTATCAACGTTAAGTTTGAATGATACTTGTCACAAAGCCATAAAAATGGGAAAAATGTTGTTTCGTTTTTTTCAAATGTGCCAGTAACATGATGGTTTTGAAAGGAAGTGTTTCTGGGTTAGTTTA
The DNA here is from genome assembly GCF_037043375.1 of Chiloscyllium plagiosum. Taxonomy (NCBI): domain Eukaryota; kingdom Metazoa; phylum Chordata; class Chondrichthyes; order Orectolobiformes; family Hemiscylliidae; genus Chiloscyllium; species Chiloscyllium plagiosum. The sequence goes on along the minus strand of NW_028270145.1, from coordinate 14,197,642 downwards.
TTTTCAATATGGGCAAAGCATCTCCATTCTCATAATAAGTTAAAAATCACACAACAATAGGTTATAGTCCAACAGGTTTAATTGGAAGCACACGAGCTTTCGGAGCGACGCTCCTCCATCAGGTGATAATGGAGGGCTCAATCCTAACACAGAATTTATAGCAAGAATTTACAGTGTGATGTAACTGAAATTATACACTGAAAAATTGATTGCCTGTTTTTCAATGTATAATTTCAGTTACATCACACTAAATTCTTGCTATAAATTCTGTGTTAGGATTGAGCCCTCCATTATCACCTGATGAAGGAGCGTCGCTCCGAAAGCTAGTGTGCTCCCAATTAAACCTGTTGGACTATAACCTGGTGTTGTGTGATTTTTAACTTTGTACACCACAGTCCAACACCGGCATCTCCAAATCATTCTCATAATAGTGTGCATTTTAAAGTGGAGATAACCTTAGTTCTATTGCACACCTGTTTTTTTCTCTCTCTTGATCACGTAAGTTACATATAGCTCAAATGGTTATGTTCAAGCTTATATGTACCAAAATCCAATTCAGAATGCATTTGTATCGCCTTGGAGACAGGGCTATAAATCTAGCTCAGGCTGTCATGGAGGAGTACTGTACCCTTTCTAACATCTAGTGTCTTAATTGAAATGAGTATGTGGTGTTTACAACACATCAGCTGTACAGGCGAGGAATGGCACGAAAGAACAAGAATGATCTATTCAACTATACAAAATAAAATGTTCTTTTCAGATTCTCCAGAGAATGTTATCAAATTGTAACGTGACATTGAAATTCCCTGCTCAAAGTGATTTGATAAGATCACAAGTGGCAATTTAGCATTATAAATTGAAAAGTTTCCACAGGACCAACTATGCAGAACATTTTCCTGGTAAAATGCTGAGTGCTTTGACTGAAAGGATCAATATCGGGGTTGCAAACTCAGGGAAGATGCCATGACCTCCCTGGGCAGGTTGTCAGGCTGTAAATTCTCAGTGCTAAGTCATGTTCTCTCAGTGTTCTGAACCAACCTTCCTCTTTCAATCAGCAACACAGCTAGAGATTAATTGATCATTTATCCAGGGTATTTTTTAAATTTTTCTCACTCTTCCACACAGTAACCCCAGCATCACTCTTGCTTTTCCCAGTGTTTTCCTCTCGCAATTTCTTTCTCCTTTGCCAATTTCTCTGTTTTTCCACTTCCTCAAATCATTTCACTCTACTCATTGCAACTCCTACAAAAACGATGCCCTTTTTTTTTTACCCACACCATTCTCTTGTAAACATTTCAAATTAAAGCTGGCTTTCTATTCAGAGCAATTTTAGCTCTAAATTTGGAATATTTTCACAACTCAACCAGGAAGAGTGCATCAATAATCATGTTCCACTCTTCCACCAGCGAGGACAAATGGCTTAAAGCCCAAATTTGATCACCATAGCGACCAATTTATCTGACTGAATGCTAATCAGGCCAAAAATAATTCACATCAGATTTCATTATTAACAGAAAATAACTATTTATTGTAGCACACCTAATTTTAACAAATGATAGAGAAAAGACTAACGGCAATTATGTGACTTCAACTTTACTCCTTTTAAAATCCGAAATATTCACATATTCACAATTAAAACAGATTTAAGACAGACAGTTTGATAGAGATTGTGGGTGCAAATTTTAAGAAAGATTTTTAAGTTTGCTTTCACCGTTGGGGCAAAGTATCTCTCATGATTCCTTTTCATTTTAGCATGTATGACCTATTATGGTCTGTAAAGCGCTGGTTGTTCTTCAAGAGTTACCCTTTCACAGTTTTCCCGTCTTTTATCCCGTTAGGAGGCTGTACATTTCTCTGGCTGCCGTGTACTTACAGCTTTGTAACAAACTGCACCTCAGCCAATCAAAGGGCTATTATAAGGTAGACTTTTCTTAACTCAGTGCCACTTGTCTTAAAGTTTCCCCATTAAGTTAGTCTGTCCAAGCAACATTGTCTTACACAGATAAAAATGTGCAAGACTTAATTTAGCCAAGTTGATAAACTTCCTGATATTTCAACTATATAGCAGTCTGACTTCCATTTCATTTTATGGTTCTACAAAGGAAAATGTGTTATGTTGTAATTTAGTTCAGTGAAAGGCGATATCTCTTTAACCAAATGAATGCATCAATACAAAACTCAGGTACAGTGTTAGCATTTAAACTGAGGGCCTCTCTGACCAATTGGAAGCTTTCTGATCAAATGACCAGTTTGGACACTAGAAAGCAAACTAATCAGAGTAGCAAAGGAGCTACTCATTGCCAAAATGACCATTACTAAATACTACACATACATACGCAAAATTGGAGCACCACTTACTAATGACCTGAAAACATTATTAATGTTTTCATATTATTTCCGCACAGTAATAGTACACCTGCATCATCCAATTATCTCAGTCCTCTTCCCCTTGAACAACACTGATGTGGAAGAGAAAAGCGGATGTGTCAATATCAGTCTAGCCCTTGGGTGTTCAGCAGTCACTAGCTGTTCATAGTTTGGTCGTTCAGAGTATGAGATGACTGATGGTATCAAATTGGCTACTAGATTTTAATTTTACATTTAGAAATTAGATTACTTACAGTGTAGAAACAGGCCCTTCGGCCCAACAAGTCCACACCGACCCGCCGAAGCGCAACCCACCCAGACCCATTCCCCTACATTTTTCCCTTCACCTAACACTATGGGCAATTTAGCATGGCCAATTCACCTGACCTGCACATTTTTGGACTGTGGGAAGAAACCGGAGCACCTAGAGGAAACCCACGCAGACACGGGGAGAATGTGCAAACTCCGCACAGACAGTCGCCTGAGGCAGGCAATGAACCCGGGTGTCTGGTGCTGTGAGGCAGCAGTGCTAACCACTGTGCCACCGTGCCGCGTGTGTATTTTAAAGCTTCACTAAATGTATTTTTTGAGCAATAAGAACTGCCTCTCTTCACAACACTCAAGACCTTGTATAATAAAATCAAAGTATTGCCAGTGCTGGAAATCTAAAATACAAGCACAATGTGCTGGTGAAACATAGCAGACCTGATAGCATCCAGAGCGAGAGGAAATGAGTCCAATAAGATCCTTCTTCAGGACTGAATAGGACTGGAATAGTGTTAGTTTTAAGCTTTTGAAAAAGGGGGATGAGGAGCAAATTGACAGTAAAGGTGCCCATAGCAAAAGTGAGTGCTAAAATAATGAATTAATAGATGATTTATTGTCACATAGGTTTAGGGAGATACAGCAAAAAATGTTCTGTTGCTACAATCTGGTGCCATTTAGAGGTACAAGAGAATAAAAAGCAGTTAAATAGGGTTCAGCTTCATCGGCCAGGGTCCCAAACACGGCTTCAGGACTTCTGCAAGGTCCCCGTTCCAGGTCTACCACAGCCAGGACTCCTCGCTCTGTCATCCCTCTCGCCGATGCCCAGCTGTAACCACCAAGAAAGAATCCACGCAGCATGCCTACACAACTGGAATCATTGCCAACATCGCTCTGACTTTCTGCAGGAATTGTGAGCTTGAATACTTTGCTGAAATAGATTTGATTTCCCCTCCAAAGGCTGAGGACCATGGAAATAGAACCAGTATGACTTAAGATTGGGATACAAACACGCTCTGACCTCACACCTTTATGGAGTCATAGAGATGTACAGTATGGAAACAAATTCATTGTCTGAGCTGAGCTGTCACCTTTTTTTATAAAACCTTAAGTTATCTCGAGGAGGTGACTTAAAAGAAGTTCTGGGATTTACATTTTAATGAACCGAAACCTGCAACCCATTCTAAAGGATGAAAAACTTTACAATCCAGGTTTGTTCAATATATCATTTCAGTTGCACGACACTGTTATCTTTTGCTATAAATTATGTCTTATGCTTTTATACTCCACAACCACCTGATGAAAGAGCAGCACTTCAGAAACTAGTGCTTCTAAATAAACCTGGTGTTATGTGAAATGTACACCCCAGTCCAACACTACCACCCCCACATCAATGCTGGGGTAGCCAGCAGAGCTGCGCACGCGCAGTTCCGTCAGGCGCTTTTCTCCCTCTCTCACACACGCGCACTCTCCCCGTCTTCTCGCACGCACTTGCGCAGAGCCGGCAGCCTTTTCACCCCCTCCTCCACACGAGCGCTGGCGGTATCCGTCGGAGCTGCGCACGCGCAGTGCCCTCTGGTACTTCTCCCCCCTCGTCACCGCACACACTTGAAGCACGCACCTGCGCAGAGCCGGCAGCTTTTTCTCCCCACACCCCCCCCCCCCCGCCTCTCCTCCGCAATCCGAGGATCTGAACATGCGCGGTGACGACGGTCCGGCCTCCCCTTCCCCTCTATGGCGGATGTGCTGGAGTGAAGACGAGGTTGAGTAGTCTCGTTCCGGTGTTTTCGCCGCTGTCTGTCTGTCTGTCCGTCCGGCTGTGGCCTCGGTCCCGCGCACTCGCTGCCTCTCAGCTTCTGGGAGCTGCTGCCGCCATCGCTGGCCGCGCCCGGGGAGGAATGATTTTGGGGGTGGGCAGGAGTTGGAAAGGGGGGCGGGGGGAAGAGAGAGAGAGAGAGACAGGATGGGAAGGCGAGCGCAGCCCCCACCAGGCGCTTTTTAAGTGAAAGTTGCAGCGCAACAAAATGGCGAGAGTTTCCCGCGCACTGTCATTAGGAGCTGGGGGTGGGGGCTGTACGGCTGGGCCTCTACCAACCCACCCCTTTTTCCCCAGTGCGCACAATTATCACCGTTGCATGGTAAAAGAAAGGGACATTTTAAGAGTATCGATGACAATAAATTAATATTTAAATCAGTGACCGTGCAAAACAAGATGTTGCCACCTCCCTTTCTCCAGCAGGTGGTGTGGATTCTCACTGCGGGATGGTGCAGTTCGGTTGATCCTTCTGAAAGGCTTAGGCCACGTTTCATCTTTATGAATGTCAGCAGTCGAATGCTGCCGAATAGGGTTGCTGAAGTTGTAATTCCTAAAAAATTTACCGGATGACTTATTTCAGTCCCTCTGAAGCAAAACTTTGACACGCAAATATCCCTTTGACACAAACACACGCAGAGTTGGTAAAATACAAATCTCGAAACATTGGTTAAAAGTTTAACTCCCATGATTAAAAACATTAAAATTGGAATTATTTCCACACACAACCAGTTGCGTTGCCTGTTCTTAAAACCTACTGGAAGTCTTCCAGTAATGATATTTTATTAAAATGTTTCAATCATTTAGCCAAATAACTTAGATGAAAGAATTTAATATGACAGCGATTAACAGAAGAGAAACCTCTCAAATGATTAGAGATGAGGAGGAGAGGTTTGTAAAAATCGGCCAAACTATATCGTAGGCAGTTTTTTTTTCTGACAAATATATTATTTACCAAAAATATTTAATGCATTGCTAATTGTATGGCTGGTATAGTTGTGTGATTATGCATTTGTGCAGCTGTTTGTTTATACATGTGCAAATCGTTTAGTTTTTTTCCATAAAATTTAATGGTGCTGTAAGTAAGTGACATTGCACAAGTGCTTTCAAGCTGAAATGTTTAGTTGTTGACTCGGGTCATTTTAGGTTTTGTGATAAAGCCACAGTAAGTGCAAGTTGTATGTTGCTATAAACTGCATCCAGTTGTAATGTGCTAAATTACTATTATTAATCTTAGATTCCAAATTATATTTCTTCAAGGTAGCGCATTCAAATTATAACTCAGGAACGAGATTTAACTAATCCAGGGAGGCTTTCTTGATTTACTCTTTGGTGAGATGTAATTAAACAGGGCAACTCTCTTGATTTGCCCTTTGTAGAAATGCCTAGTTTTCACTAACCACAACGTCGTGGCTGAACTTAGAGACTCGCCATTTGAAGAATCATACGTCTGTATCAGGTCATGTATTTGTGCATGTATCCTAACCACTCAGTGGCACAGCCGGCTGAGAATTTCTCTAGGATTTTTGGTGTTGGGCTGTTAAAGTGGCAGTCAAAAATAAACTTAAGTGAGATCAAGTTATGCCTGTCTACTTGGGATCAAATGTCTTTGCTCTGGAAATGGCTTTGTGAAATTCTGATGTACTTGAAATTCTGGTATGGAAAGAAACACTGAAATCAAGATAAATTTTTAAAAAAAGGTGGTAAAAAGCCCAAATTACTGTATCAAACTTTTGTTTCTGGATGTTATGTCCCTACAATCTTTTCACTGTTAATTTTATTCCAAAGAGGAGCCAGCAGCCTCTTTTGGGTATATATAGCTTGATAGTTAATTCATATTTCTCACATCTTCAACTCCCATGTGGGTAAGAGGGTGTTCCAAAAGGATGTGGCTGAGTTTTGGACCTCTCGGTGAAATTGTGACCTGATCTTGAGTAAGCTTGGCAGTTTTTGTAGCTATTCCATTTAGCATTTGTCCCACCAAATAACCCAGTTGTTTATACCAAAGTTTTTTAAATGCCAGTGGAGTGTCCCTGAAACATTTTGGAATGGAAATGTATGAAATGTTGTCACCTTGATTAAATGTTCTTGTTTATAAACTATTAAACTGTAATAAAGGTTTATTTAAAAAAACAAATTAAGAATAAGCTATCGTGAACATGGTTCTTGACTTTTTTTTGTGATATACATTTTTATTTGGAACTGGGAGTATTGTTAACAATATGAGAACTGGTTGATGCAAGTTACTTGGGTGCTACCGGGGAACTGAACTAATATGAGTAGAGATGCAGTATGTTGTCTAGGAGAAGATGTAAAGCCATAAGGGTAGGGGCTAATGTGACATTAAGAAATAGTTATTAACCTTGGACATTCACTTCCAACTGTGTGTTAACTTATTTTACAACATGAAACTTTGTAACAGTAAACTAGTTACCATGATGCTCACTTGGAAATCTTTGCTTTACCAAATCCTTGGTAATCATTCTGAAAAAATTCTTGTGTATGGTGCTATAATATTTATTTAAGTCATTTTAGAACTTTCAAATTACGAGTAGTTTTTTGCTTGAAGGAATTGCTGCGAATGGGAATATACCTCTTTAGTTGTATTTATGTTATACTATCAGAAGTTCCAATTAATGCAAAGGTGTCCTTATAGCTGAAAATCCAAAAGAATGTGTTTTGTGTAACTCATGGCACATATTTGAACATAAAATATTTGTGCCTCCCGTCATTGTTCTTGATAAGGTTTTGCTTGAGGGTATGGTAGTTTATCATGACTCTCTAAAGCAAAACTTTGATGGACAATTATTCCTTTGACACAAAAAAATGCATAGTTGGTAGAATGTAAATCTTGAAACGCTGGTTAAAAATGTATCGTGTCTATCTTTGTTTCCTAAGATTCCTAGGGAGTGAGTTCAGAGGCACCATGCTATCCTTATGCATTTGTTAGTGTAGATAATGAGACAGTGTATAAAGAAAAAGATTGATTGTTCTTACCCACTTTTCAGTGACTAGTGTCAGTGTGTTATTTGGTATTACCTAGGATCATGTTGGCTACAATGTGTCCCCACTAACCCCCGCCCCAAAGCGCCAGGCGCAAGGACCGTTCCCTTCGCCAATCCTTGGTTTGTGCTACTCTCTCCACCAAACCCCCAGGTACCTACCCCTGCAACCTGAAAAGATGCAAAGCCAGCTGGCACACCACATCCCTCACCTCCGTCTGGGTTCCCTAACAGTCCTTCCAGGACTGCACAACCTGCCTCTTCTAGTTTACAGTATCTGGTGCTCCTGATGTGGTCTTCTCTACATTGGGGAGACCTAAAGTAAACTAAGGGAAAGTTTCGCCAAGCGTCTCAGCCGGGCACAGCTACCGTCCATTTTAATTCCCCTTCCCACTCCCTTTCTGACATGACCATCTTTGGCCTTCTCTATTGCCGCAACGAAATCAAATCCCAAACTAGAGGAACAACACCTCATCTTCTGCTTGGGCAGCATACAGCCCAGAGAACTCAATGTTGAGTTCTCCAATTTTAAATAACCTCCCTCCCCTGACTCCCTTCCTAGCCCCTCCCCATCCCTTCCACTCCTCCCAGCCACGACCCAGATTCATTCCTCCTATTGACCAACCACGTCGCACCCTCTACCTGTCTTTACCTATCTCCATTTCACCACCCTGTCCCCACACCCCTCTTTGTCTGCAGCTCCCCTTACACCCACCCCCACTCCTGAAGAATGGTCATACCCAAAATGTTGACTTCTCCACCTGACGCTGCCTGGCTTGCTGTGTTCTTCCAGCCTGCTGCAGTTTTTTTGTCTCCATAATGGGACACAACGACCAAAAAATGAAGAAGATGAATTACTAAAACTCCTGTTGTAATTTTTGCTTCTGGTTGCAAAATAATTTCCTCAGCTTAACCAGAGCAAGTTCTGCTGAGATCCAACATGAAAGACTTGTATTAAAAGAGTACGTACTGGACAGGCTAATGATGCTATACTTGAATTGTATGCTTTTAGAGGAACTGAATTAAAACACTATGTGACAAGTTGAGCATTAGAGTTGAGGAATTTTTAAGAATAACTTCCCTCAGTAACTTTAATGAAAAATTGGCAGTTCTTTTTATTATAATGTTCTTCAGTCCGTTATTGGCAATGTGATATAATTGAGAACAGTATGGCAGCTTAATACTGTATAATAATTTTTTCAACCAACCCCGTGTTTGCTCCTGTTGGCTACTTCTGTTCTTTTGAATATTGTCATTCATGCTAATGATCATTTCATTTGGAATAAAACAGTAAGCAATCAGGTTTGTGAGCATCAATTGAGAGAGAAATAAAGTTAATATTTCAGGTTATTGGCTTTTACCAGAGATGCCAGCTGTTTCCTAGTAATCTTTCCATATGGCAATTCTTCATGAATAAATCTGGGCATTAAAGCTATACAACTAAAATATCACAGTTAAGGTTGACCCTGTTTTCATCCAGAAAGCACTCGTGAACTTTCTGGGATATTCTTCAGAAAGGAAGTTTGAACTTTTTGAAAACCATCTCCTTTCCTCCACCTCCACCCCCACTACCACCCAGAAAAAGCATTGCATCAAGGACTACACTATCATGGTACTTTGCTGGTGGTAAACTGCTTTCAGACATCTGGTTGCGAAAAGCATTATACCCCTTTTACTGATGTAAACAATTCAAAAGGTCATGCTTTGCATCCAGGACCCACATTCTCAAGTTAGAGGTGCTGTTATGAAAATAAACTGAGGAAAGATAACAGAACTTTTTCTAAAACACAAAAAAATTCAATTTCAGCCAGAGTAAAACATCTTGTGGCTATTTAATGTGAGCAGAAAATAGTGTATAATATTGCATTTAGAATTTTTACTTGACAAAGACGCACATCATGAATACATTTAAAAAAAACTGTTCAGTGAGATTTCACTGTGTTGTATTTATTCCAAATAGTGTGTGTAATTTTTGTTTAGTAAATAACTGAATGGATTTGTCTTAATGTTAAAACTTGGGCTGCTTTGGGGGAGTTGACACGTTGGTCATACATTAATTAGTTGGCATTTGGATGCCAAGGATGAAGTGGCTTCATCCATTAATGAGCAGATTATTAGGAAGGGAATGCTGTGATGGAAGGTGGATACTAATTATAGGAAGAGAATGTAGTACAGTTGTATTGGTATTTTCTACTTAGTAGTCCACTGGTGGAAGGGCCTAGTTGTTTTGTATTGTTTAGGCTCTGTGAGTTTGAAGTGGATGTCTACATTTTCTTAACCTTTTTTTTGTGCTGTTGATATTCCAAACTGCAATTGTAATAGAAATCAGAATGAGTATGAGTTTAAAATTGTAAGCGAACTTATCAGATATGCTTCTTGTTAGTTTCCTCCAAATTCTGTCCAATGTACAGTAAATAAATTTGTATCGTGCTCTAGTTTTGAGTTACACTTTGTCAGTTATATTTGAAAGAGCATATAAACATAGGGTAGTATAAATAATTGGTCTGGCTTGTTGCACTGTACTTTCTAATACAAGTGTGATCTGCAATGTGCTTCTTGGAAGAAAGCTCTATATATTGACCTTGTATGCAATCTCCAAACTCGCCAGAGGTTTAGCTTTGCACCATCCTAAAGTTCATTAATCCAATAACATTTCTGAGACCTTTTTGAACCAGTTTGGTACAGCAATTGTTGTTTTTGCCATTAGCAAAGTTAAACCCAAGTGGTATAAAATTGTCTCCCTGGAAAATGATTTACTCCATTGCATGAATAATCCAGAGATCTAGGCTAATGCTCTGGGAACAGGAGTTCAAATTTCACTATGGCAGCAGATAGAAGTTGTATTCTATTAATAAATCTTGAATATAAAACTAATTTATGAGTAATGGTGATCATAAAACTACCATCTGGTCTGGCCAATGGATGACTCTTACCAGTCCTTTGAAATGGCCAGGCAAGCTACTTTAAGGGCAGCAAATGTTACCCTTGCCATTGATGCCCACATATCAGGAAAATAAATTTTAAAATTTGTTTAGTAATGGCACAAAGATATTTGGTCCAAATGTGCAATCAGTGAATGTAACTGAACAGCAAGTCTTCATAGGGAGCATTATCTTGCAAACTTCCAAGTTTTTGAGTCCTTCACTGAGTGAATGAGGTAACTGAATTGAATATTAGACAAATAGAGAGCAAAATCTGACAAATGCCTGCATTTTAATCATAAGTTATTGAGAGAGATGATATTTCTTTTTACAATATAATTTTTTTTGTAATGTCAGGTAACCAGTACAGAGAAGATTCAAGAGATTGCGAGGGATTTGGACAATTAAGTGGATCAGCTAACGAATAGTGAATGGATTTTAGCGTAAGTGAATAATAAGAAAATGAAAAAGTCCAGGAAGCATGAAACTCTTTCAGGTGTTCTTGATGACACAAAGACATGAACAAATGATTTTCAGTCAATCACATTCATTCCCTTCAATCTTTGTGTATCTTCAATTCAATCTGTTGGGAAGTGTCCTGCAAACTTGTCTGTTCTTATTACGGTTTACTTAGCACTCAGAAGACCAATTCTCTCTCTCACCTTCATTTATACTGATTTTACATTTCTTCAGCATTAACAACCCTTAATCATTTGCACTAGGCCAGCTCCTCCGGCAAAAGCCAATAATAATGAAATATTTCCCTACACCTTTTCAGTCTGAAGAAGTCACACCAGACTGTCTTTCTCTCTGCAGATGCTGCCTGGCCCGCTGAGTTTCTCTAGCTTTCTGTGTTCAATATTCAGTGATCCAGTTTAGATTTTTAAAAATCTTGTATTCTTACTGTAATTGTTCTGGTCTGTGGCAACGCTGTTTAAACTAATACATTGAACCATTTGGACTAAATAATTTTGAATGCAGATGACAGAGCAGACTTGAAACAATCTCTGACATATGAATTGAATAGAAAAGATCCAGAAAAAAGCTCTAAGTAAGAATTTTTCCAATTTGATTATTATCATATAATTTTAAAAGATACAATGACCTCCATTTCTTGTCCACATAACCATTGATATGTGAACCTTAATGGATGTCAAAAATCAATTCCAGTGAGGGGACCTTGCAGTTAATTCCAAACCAAACTTCATCCAACTTTTTACCTTGCATCTTTAATTCACTGGCTTTCAAAAGGGAGCTCTGTTCAATCAAGGGAAGGCTTATCAACTGTTGTGTATATTGAGATTTTGCTGGCTTTCTGTGTGCCAGAAAGTCAAGTTAGACAATTCCTAATCTGTGCTTTGTTCCGGAGTGAATTGTAAACTGAAGTTAACTTCCCTAATATTTCAAGTTCTTTATCTTATCTGTATCTAAAAAGCTAAAAATGCTTTCAATTTTTATTACCTTTAACAGCATATGTAAATTTTTTTTGTGTTTTGAGATTATCTTCCTCTGACTTCTGAATGCATTCCAGTGTACATTCAAATATTTCCACTTAGCTATGATCATGTTGATTTATTTATTCAGCCATTTAGTGTCATTTTATCTTTTTATTTCAGTGGTTACTTCTGAGATGGCAGAAGATGTCAGTGAGGATGAGATTGGCATTGAGAGAAATACTACATTATTGGGACCAAATGCTGATATAACTGAGGATTCTGAAGCAGAACATCAAGTTTTCCAGGTATGGTTATGAACTAGACAAGAAAAAGGTTTGGTCAAAGTAGATGCTGATGGAAATAAGCAGAGGCGAATCAACCTATGCGGAGGGAACAGACTTTAATATTTTGGGGGCAGACCTTTCTTTGCAAAATTTGAATACATGTTGAAATACTCAGTTTCAGTAATACAAACATGATGGTATATTTCAATATTGTTGTACAAATGATTACTTTGATATTTGTGTGCATGGTTGGTCCTTATGTTTTCTGTCAAACCCCCTGGGAAGTTCCTCAGATCTCCACTTAATAGCTACCTCCCCATGATGCAGCTGAGATTGAGGTCTCACCATGTAGGTACTGTATCCTCCGTTAACTATCCAGCCAGATTACAAGTTATTATTCAGACTTCGAGATTATCATTCTGATGTTGTTGCTTAAATACTAAGCCAATTAAACTCTGCATTTGTATTTTCTTAACCTTCAAAGCAATTAGCCTGGATAGATGATGGAGAATCTGCGTTTGGAAGGAATGATCCAATCACTGTCATTCCTATCACAGTTCACATTACCGATGATTCTACTACTACCCAGAATCCGACAGTACAGGTGTCTCAGCAAGCACCGACTCTGTCTTCTGCGCCTTTCCAGCTGATGGATCAGAATGGACAGCCGATCCAGTATGAACTTCAATCACTGGGGGATACAAATGCACGTATGGTTAGTAACAGCAGTATATACAAATTATAGAAATTGTGTATGTTTCTCCTTACCTTGTGCAATAATCCTGTTTATTGCTGGAGTCAAACAATGTTGTGGCTGCTACGGTGATGATCTAAGCACAGAATATGACATCATTATTCTTAGTTTAAAATCTACAAAGAAATTTAACTGGTAGCAAATTGAAGAACTAACAATTCAGTACAGTAAACTCTTAAGTTTTCAGAAGGATCCAGTAATCCTTACAGAGCTGGTGGAGGAAGGTTAATCCTCTGAGTTGATTCTTTGACTTGCGTTCTCCTCAGTTAGAGATTTATCCTCATCATTAGATGGAGGAAGTAAAACAATCTGGCTTCCCAAGTCAAACCATCTCACAACTTTCTGTCCAAAAGTTTGTTCATGGATTTGAATAAGAGGGTTGTAGTGAATGTGACTGTTTAGACTTGTACGTACTAATGCTCTGGGAAGTAAATGCCTAAATAATTTAGCTGACAACAGGAATTTGTCTTAAATCATAATATGCAAGATACAGTTTCTTGCATAATATGCAAGAAACAATAATTGAATTTGCAGTTATATGTAAATTGTAGATTTGCACACTTGTAAATTTTCGACCCATTGTTTAAAAATACTTGTTTAATTTAATCAGTCTTCACAATTAAGAGATTTAAACCTTGAGGAGAACTTAAAGGCATAATTTCTTTAACAAAACTGATGCATTGCAAAGTCAGGTGATCACCTTCCTTTCTACTATATTCCACCAATGTGAGGTAAACCTTACTGATTTTAATCAGTGTTTGGTGTGTTTTTTAAAATTACTTCAGGAGTTGCATGGCATGACTGGCCAGGCCCAGCATTTATTTTCCATCCCTAATCGCCCAAAGGGCAGTTATGTGTCAACCACATTGTTGTTCCTCTGGAATCACATGTAGGATGGCAGTTTCCGTCCCTAAAGGACATTTGTGAACCAGATGGGTTTTTCACTGATAGTCTGCAACAGTTTCATGGTCATCATTAATTCCAGATATTTATTGAATTCAGATTCCACCACATGTGTGGCAGGATTTAAACCTGGGTCCCCAGAACATCAGCTAAGTTTCTAGATTAGTAGTCCAGCAATGATACCTGTAGACCATCACCTTCCTGTTGATTTACCAAACATACTTTAATTGTCTCCTTTTCATTTTGGTTTTAGGACTTTAAGTTCTCCTTTCTAGAATTATTGAGGTGTATTTTTTAAAAAGGATTTTCACAAGTTTTTAAAATTCTTTTAAAGCTTCAGTTTTGGCTGACACATTTGTAGCCATTTAATTTATACTGTCTTGCATTATGGCTTGTGCAGACATGCCTTCATCAAGTTAGTTTTAGTCATAATCTCATGCAGAAGGTGCAATATCTGCCAATTTACCTCTTCCCATACAATCTAGAGTCCCAAACATTTGGTGGATAAAGGGATTTGCCTGAACTGCTTTCAAAACAGTATGTTGTTTTTTTTCTGCTCATGCTGTCTCTTTTGTATTGGCATAACCGAACATAGATTGAATGACTACTTTTGGAGAACGCCTTTAGTCTGCAAGCATGTCATCTATCATTGGGTGGGGTTGGTTATCGCAGTTAGTTGGATGGCTGGTTTGTGAAGTAGAGTGGTGCCAGTAGCATTGATTCAATTCCTGCAGTGGCTGAGGGTTATCATGAAGGACTGTGGTTCTCAACCTCTCCATTTGACTGAGGTACAGTGACCCTCGGGTTAAACCATCACTCATCATTTCCCTCTGACTGGTAAGAGAGAAGTGACTAGTGGTGGTTTAACCTGATCTATGGTCTGGTAAGACTATGGTGACCTTTACCTTTTTGGTTTACATATACCCTCTGTTGTTTTAATTTTCTGCTCCACACTGACACATCTGTCCGTGGCCACTGTCCCAATGAACCTTTATGTAAGCTTAAGGAGCAACCCCTCGTATTTCAGTTACACGCTTCACAATGTCCAAACTCTTGAACTCACAATTTTCTATCAAAACCTTTTTTTTTTGGTTTACAACTATTGTTAATAGTTGTTTTTCCATTTTGAATTCTTCTAGATCTATCTTTTGTTTACCTTGTCCAATCATCCTTTTGTGCTTTCCTGCCTTTAACCCAATCTCCGATCTTCCCTTTTATTCTTCCATGGTCAAGTTTTATAGTCTCTGTACTAGAACCAATTAACCTAAAACTTTTTGAAATTTGATATATTGTCAACAGCTCTTTCTACAAATGCTGTCAGACGGCTGAGTATTTCTAGCTGTTTCTATTCTTAAGACTTCCAGCAGTATTTTGCTTTTATGTCAGAGTAATTGACTTAAATGTTTTTTGCTTAGAGATGAATTAATTACTTCCAATGAGATCTTGGGATTCATCTTGGTAAAATATACCTAGAGACCCAGAATGGGCAAAAATTGAGTGTGGTTGGAATTATGTATAGGATGCGCCGGCAAAATTTATAATTTGCCTTTCTTTCCTGGTAAGGTCAGATAGAAAGGAGGAGGATGCCACCTAATGGTGGTCATGCGTAAGACCTGTGTTTTTTTTTAAAAAGAGTTATGCATGTAAAATAGTACTGATCCTTTTTCTGTGAAAATTTATGCCAGATCATATTACTGTCATTTGACTTCCAAAAGGTCCTGGGCTGTGGGTCACCCCATTTTTTTCCCTTAACTCTCCTCGTTTTCTTTAAGGCCCAGCTCTTTATTTTTGCTTAAACTTGTATTTCTGTCAATTTAGGTCATTTTTACATATTTGCACGTTATTGACCACTTAAACTTGATGAAAGAATAATATTCTTAATTGCTTGCAGCCTTTGGACAAATAATTAAAGGATAGCAAAGATCTTCTAATAAATCAGGCGCATTGGTTTACTTAAAAAGTTGTGCAGGGGATCCAAGATGGCGGCGACCCAGTAAGACTGAGTCTATAGTGCTCCTCCCAAGACTTGGGCACAGTGGGTCACCTACCCCCTACCAAGCTCACCAAATCATTTATAAATCATTTTTAATAGTTTAGTAACTCAATTAGTTGTGCAATATTATATTTAAGCAACTTTATCCTAAGTTAAAATGACTAAAGGGAAGGGAGCCCGCAGCTCTCAGCAAGCAGGAACCCCTCCCCCACACTCTCCAGCTGCAGCAGAGGCGTCCACAGCCGCCCCGGGGGACTTACCTACAGTAGCAAGCCTTGCAGAAATGCTTTCCAAGCTTGACTCGAAGATCGATGCCTTTATCGTCGAATCCAGGAACCGTTGGGAGTCGCTGTCGGCCGCGCTGAAGAAGCACGACCGTGAAATTGAAGAAATTCAACGCCGAGTCGGAGGGGCGGAGTTAAAGGCCGCGACCTCGGAGACAACCGCTCAATCGGCCGTGGATCAGGTCCCGACTCTCGAGCAGCGAGTCCGGACCTTGGAAAATCATATTGACGACCTCGATAATCGAGGTCGTCGAAAAAATATTCGTTTGCTGGGCCTTCCCGAACGGGAAGAGGAAGGCCAGCTTACAGCATTCCTGGAGCAGTGGCTGCCACAACTTTTAAATCTGCAAGCTGGATCAGGCCAGGTAAGGGTGGAATGGGCCTACCGGGTAGCAATACGCGGGCCCGGCTCGAACCAGCGCCACGCCCGGTCCTGTTCCGGCTGCAGAGCTACAAGGAGAGGCAGATACTCCTAGAAGCCTCTAGAAATCTCGGAAAAGACCCCCAAGCTATGATCTACAAAGGATCCAAGATCATGCTATTTCAGGACTTTTCCCCGGCTCTGGTTCGAAAGAGGAAGGCATTCGACGAGGCGAAGAAGCGTTTAAGGGACTTAAATGTACAGTACTCCTTACGCTACCCAGCGATGTTACGCTTTAACCATGAAGGATCTGTATATAACTTTGGATCACCAGAAAAGGCTAAGGAATTCTTGGACTCTCTTAGATAAACTGTAGGACATAATGGATGTTGGTCTGCCTTCCCCCCCCCGTTTTGGTTTATATCCCCTCCCTTTTTTTTTCTTACCTTATTGCTTAATATTATTATGGGGGGTGGGGAGAGGGATTTGATTTTCTCCCCCCCCCCGGAGTTGTTTTCTGTTATTATTTTATGTATATATGAGAGGTGTATGTATATGTGTGTGTGTATGTATATATATGTATATATAAGCTGGGGGATTTGGTTAATGTTGGTGGGGGGAGGTGGTTACCTTATTCGATTTTACCTCTGTCTTTAGGAGCGGGGTTGTTTTTCCCTTCGTTATTTTGTATTATCATATTTAATTATTATTTGTTGAACTGGTAATTTTATAGTTATATGTTTATATATGGTATTAACATTACCAAATATACCCAGGTGTTGGTAGGGGTGGGGGTGGGGTGCTCACTGTTAACTCTAGCTTTGTATTATATTTGAATTTTCCTCATTTGATTGAGGAGTGCCTGGGTCAAGGGTGGGGCATCGGTTGGAAGAGGATATGAGGGATTTTTGGAGAGGAAGTGATGCCCCCTGGGAACAAGGGGGAAAGTCTCCACTTAGATACGTTTTATATTTTTTTTATTTAGAAATAGTTTTTTACTGTATTGTTGTGGGTGTATTAAAGAGGGTTTATTTTTGTAAATTTTACATGTTCCATGCTCGGGATGTTCTGGATAGGGTTCCCCCTCCCGAGGGGTCTCGGATTGGCCCAGAGGATTATGGTTGATCAATCGGTTAAGTGGTGCACCTGGAATGTCAAGGGGAGTAATTCGCCACTTAAAAGGAAGAAAATATTATCAAATCTTAAGAAGGAAAGAGTTGATATAGCTCTCCTACAGGAGACACACCTGTCAGATAAAGAACACTTGAAATTACGACAGGGCGGATTTGATCAGGCCTTTTTTTCTTCTTTTAGCTCAAAAAGCAGGGGAGTTGTTATTCTTGTTCGGAAGAATTTCCCTTTCAAAATCCTAAAGCAGATAAAAGACGAATCTGGACGATATATCTTGATTAAAGCTCTCATAAATGGAGAGGAATATGGGATTTTAAATTTGTACTGCCCCCCGGCACACCCCTTTAAATTTATAACGGAAGCCTTTTCAAAATTGATGGCTTTTGATGCCCGTCATATAATTATAGGGGGAGACTTTAATTGTATTATGGATCCGGAAATAGACAGGATTCCCAAGAGTACTGCAGGAGTATCTCCCAGATCTAGACAATTGATGGATCTGAACAAAGAATTAGGATTAGTAGATGTATGGAGATGTCTTCATCCACAGGGTAGAGATTTTTCTTTCTACTCTAATCCACATAAATGTCACACCAGAATTGATATGTTTTTTGCCCCCTCAATTTTTTTAAATTCCATATCATCCATATAAATAGGTAATATAGCAATTTCTGACCACGCTGCTGTATATATGGAAACTAAGGCGAGGAACAGTGGGACATCCCCTAGGCATTGGCGTATGGACCCCTTCTTAATGAAAGATAGTAAATTTGTAAAGTACTTCTCGCAAGAATTTAAAACTTTTTTAGAAATTAATTCAGGTACAGCTAGCAACCCGTCAATGATGTGGGAGACCATCAAAGCTTACACGCGAGGCTTGATCATCTCCTACTCTGCGACCCAGAAGAAATTAAAGGGAGAACAACAGCGTCTGCTTGAAGCCCGCTTAAAAGCGGCTGAAACAGCATACACTGATAGACCCTCTATTATTAAATTGCAAAGGATTACAGCTCTTAGGACAGCTCTAAATACTACACTTACTCAAACGGCTAATAGGGAAATATTATTTGCAAAGCAAAGGTTATATGAATATGGCGACAAACCGGGTAGATACTTAGCATTTCTTGCAAAGAAAAAAAAGGCCCCTCAGACTATTATGTCTATCAAGGAAAGTACGGGTATTTTGACTCATGATCATAAAAAGATTAATGCGACCTTTAGAAAATTCTATTCTGAGTTATATAAATCACAGGATTGTGAAGATAGGACGAAGAGGATGCAGTCATTTTTTAAAAAATTTGACTTTTCCAGACCTAACTCCGGAACAAGTATCGGTCCTAAATGCTCCTCTTACACCCCAAGAAATAGTTGATGCAATTAGGCACCTTCAAAATGGTAAGACGCCGGGCCCAGATGTCTTTCAAGCTGAATTCTATAAAGAATTTACAGAAATACTGGTTGGTCCACTTATGGATATGTATAACTATGCATATAGTCAGGGCTGTCTCCCGCCTTCGCTGAAAGAGGCAAATATCTCTCTTATCCTTAAAAAAGGAAAAGACCCAGAAGATTGTACATCATACAGACCAATATCCTTGCTAAATGTAGATTTTAAAATCCTCTCTAAAACGTTAGCACTGAGATTAGAAAGGATACTGCCACATATTATAAAGGAGGATCAGACGGGGTTTATTAAGGGCCGTAGATCATCCAATAATGTTAGAAGGGCTCTGAATATGATTCAAGCTTGTCATCAGGGAAAGATACCAGGAGTAGTGGTTTCATTAGACGCGGAAAAGGCATTTGATAGGGTCGAATGGTCATATTTGTTTTACACATTGGAGAGGTTTGGTGTTGGACAGGTGTTTACCAAATGGATCTCAACATTGTATAGTGATCCCAAAGCAGTTGTGGTTACCAATGGATTAGGCTCGGATAGCTTCAGTGTGGGTAGGGGCTGCCATCAGGGATGTCCCCTCTCGCCATTGTTATTCACGCTAATAATTGAACCACTAGCAGAAGCTATACGAGCTGATCCTAATATAGTGGCCCCAAGGATTGGTACAGGTAAACATAAAATTACCCTTTATGCAGATGATGTTCTTCTATTCCTCGGTAACCCTTTGATGTCCATACCTCGCTTAATCCAAGTTATTAATACATTTAGTGCATTCTCAGGTTATAAAATTAACTTTTCAAAATCGGAGGCTATGCCAATGGGTGGCCTTGCTGTGATACCCCGCTTAGCGGACGGTTCCCTTTTTCCCTTTCGCTGGTCCCTGGAGGGTTTCTTATATTTAGGCATTTTTATTACCCCAGTATTTGGTCAGTTGTATAAGGCTAATTTTGTGTATTTATTGGAAAGGATAAGGCAGGACCTCCAGCGATGTGGAGACCTGCCAATTTCCTGGTTGGGTAGAATAGCATTAATCAAAATGAATATCCTGCCCCGTCTCCTATATCCTATGAGAATGCTTCCGGTGATGCTGCCGAGGACAGCTTTATGTAAATTATACGGCTGGCTGAGTTCCTTTATCTGGAACCATAGGCGGCCCCTTATTAAGCTGAAGAAGCTACAGCTTCCACAGGCAAGGGGTGGATTGGACTTCCCAGATTTTAGGAAATATCAATTAAGTTCCCTATTAAGTTATATAGCTGATTGGGTCTTGTCTGATCCACAATCAATCTGGTTGGACATCGAGGCTTCTCAAGTAAAATACCCACTTATTAACCTTTTATTCTCAGACAAGAGGAAAATCATTACAGATCACTGTAAAAACCCTATAATACTGAATACAATCAAGGCTTGGAATATAATGCGGCAAAATGAGGGTAATTCACATAAAACATCCCCCTATGCACCGATAGTGGGAGCATGGGGATTCCAACCGGGGTTAACAGATGCCACTTTTAAACTCTGGAGATCCAGGGGTATCTCATGTCTCGGGGATTTATTTAAGGATGGGGTCCTGATGTCTTTTGGACAGCTGCGTCAGAAATTCGGATTACCCAATGGAGATCTCTTTCGATACTTCCAAATTCGAGATTTTATACAGAAGAAGACTACGTTATTAGATAGTCTTTATAAATCCGATAGAGAATGTAGTGTCCTACGACCAGTGGGGGTATCTTCCGTCAGTAATATTATCATTTGCTACATGATGAAGTATCGGGAGATATGGATAATCTGCTTAAAACATGGGATCAGGATCTGGGACTAGAAATCTCCACAGAAACGTGGAATGATATCTGGGAAAATGCTAGAAGAATTACTATTTGCAACAGAACCCAGGCTATCCAGCTGAAGATACTTCATAGGGCCCATATAGCACCGGTTCGATTGGCAAAATTTAAGGCAGGAGCATCTCCAATGTGTCCTAAATGCAAAATAGAGGTGGGCACTCTTGTACATTGCTTATGGACCTGTCATAAGATCCGTAGATATTGGACTAAAGTAGCAAGCACCCTGACAGAAATTTTAGGAACGGAAATAAAAGTGGACCCCGTATCTCTCCTCTTGGGCTTTTCGAACTTTCCCTCCCTGGACAGGTACGGGAAGAGACTATTTTCTATTCTTTCTTTCTGTGCAAGGAAAAATATTCTGATGAACTGGGTGGCGGAGGGCCCCCCTGGACTTTCAAATTGGCACAGACTAATTATGGAATGTATTCCCCTTGACTTCCTTACAAATATGGTGCACCGAAAGACCGAATTATTTTATAAAATATGGCAGCCCTTTTTGAATTACATAAATACAGATATTTCGGCTATCCTAACAAGGGCTTTTATTTAATTGAGACTACAGACCTGGCTGGTCCGCGGCCCCTCGGGGGAGGAATCCCGCACGAATACGGGTTTTATCATATCTGATGTTAACACATCCCGAGCATGTAAGAGACTTAAATATACACCCTGGTTAGTTGTAGGTTAGATTAGTAGATAGTTGAGTTTTGTTTGTTTGTTTTTTTTTCTTTTCGTTTTTTTTTGTTTTGTTTTTTTTTCTCTTTTTTTGTCAAATTTTGGTTATTGTATATTTGAGCTAATTGTATATCAATGTTTATATCTGAGAGTTTTGTTTATTTTTGTAAACTTGTAAAAATGTTAAATTTCTAATAAAAATATCTATTAAAAAAAAAGTTGTGCAGGCCTCTCCAATGTATTTCTGGCTACTGAACTGAATGTAATTCATCGTTTTAAAACTTACGACTTATTTGTAATCATTTTAAATGGTTAAAAATCGCACGACACCAGGTTATAGTCCAACAGGTTTTTTTGGAAGCACTAGCTTTCGGAGTGCTGCTCCTTCATCAGGCAACCACCTGATGAAGGAGCAGCGCTCCGAAAGCTAGTGCTTCTAAATAAACCTGTTGGACTATAATCTGGTGTTGTGTAATTTTTAATTTTGCACACCCTAGTCCAACACCGGCATCTCCAAATCATTTTAAATGGTCGCCTTTAAGTTCTGCTCTGCTGTTCTTAATGAACAGTAAATTATCACCATTCTGGTTTCTGCCAATTTCTCCCATATGGATTATGAGCAGAAATAGGCCATTCGGCCTTTTAATCTGCTTCGCCATTCAATAAGATCGTAGCTGATCTGATTGTGTTTTGAATTCCGTGCTCCTCTCTCCATCAATAAATTTGATTTCCTTCTCAATCAAGAATATGTCTGCCCCAGCCTTGGGAATATTCAATGACCCTGTCCTACCTCACTTCTGAGGCAGAGTTCCAAATTCATACAATCTTTTTCGATGAAAAAATATTTCTTATCTCTCTTAAAAGGGAACCCCTAATTTTCAAAAGAGTATCCGTAAGTTTTGATTCACCTACACGGAATCCACCTTTTTAAAATCTAGCCATTTGGATACAGAACTGACTTGGAGGTAGAAGGCAGCGGGTGATGGTGGAGGGTTGTTTTTCAGAGTGGAGGCCTGTGACCAGTGGAGTGCCACAAGGATCGGTGCTGGGTCCACTACTTTTCGTCATTTATATAAATGATTTGGTTGTGAGCATAGGTGTAGTTACTAGGTTTGCAGGTGACACCAAAATTGGAGGTGTAGTGGACAGCGAAGAGGGTTACCTCCGATTACAGCAGGATTTGACCAGATGGACCAATGGGCTGAGGAGTGGTAGATGGAGTTTAATTTAGATAAATGTGAGGTGCTGCATTTTGGGAAGGCAAATCTTATCTGGACTCATACACTTAATGGTAAGGTCTGGAGCTTTACTAAACAAAGAGACCTTGGAGTACAGGTTCATAGCTCCTTGAAAGTGGAGTCACAGGTAGATAGGATAGTGAAGAAGGCATTTGGTATGCTTTCCTTTATTGGTCATAGCATTGAATACGGGAGTTGGGAGGTCATGTTGTGGCTGTACAGGACGTTGGTTAGGCCACTTTTGGAATATTGCATGCAATTCTGGTCTCCTTCCTATCAGAAGGATCTTGTGAAAAGGTTCAGCAAAGGTTTACAAGAATGTTGCCAGGTTTGGAAGATTTGAGCTATAGGGAGAGGCTGAATAGGCTGGGGCTATTTTCCCTGGAGCCTCCAAGGCTGAGGGCTGACCTTATAGAGGTTTATAAAATCATGAGTGGCATGGATAGGATAAATAGACAAGGCCTTTTCCCTGGAGTAGTGGAGTCCAGAGCTAGAGGGCATAGGTTTAGGGTGAGAGGAGAAAGAAGAGACCTAAGGGGCAACTTTTTCCACGCAGAGGGTGGTGTGTGTATGGAATGAGCTGCCAGAGGAAGTAGTGGAGGCTGGTACAATTACAGCATTTAAAATGCATTTGGATGGGTGTATGAATAGGAAAGGTTTGGAAGGATATGGGCCGGGTGGTGGCAAATGGGACTAGATTAGGTTGGGATATCTGGTCGGCGTGGGCAATTTGGACTAAAGGGTCTGTTTCCGTGCAGAAAATCTCTCTGACTAGATCAAATCAGTGTGTCTTGTCCTCTACTTTCGGCTCCTATTTTACACAATTTTTGTAACACCTTGTCAAATGCCTTCTGGAAATTCAAGTACGGTACTTGAATAGGCAGGACAAGTATACGTTGCAGTTACTCCTTTAACAAGTTTCAGCAAATTAGTTAGACCCAATTTCTCTTTCACAAAAGGGTTGCTGACTCCTGATTATCATGAGCTTCTCTAACTACTTGTTGCAGTGTCAATTATTCTAATCCCCACCGTGCCCCCCCCCCCCCCCCCCCCCCCCCCCCCGCCCCCATCACCAAGCTCATGTCAGATGTCATGCCATAATTGGCATAAGGTCTCCTGTATTCTGCCTCTCTGCCTTCTTGAATGAAAGAACTGTATTTGCCGACTTTTTGGTCTGGCAGAACCTTTGTTTATCTTTCAAAATTTCCTAGATTCTACAATCAATGCAGCATCTACCTGACGAGCCGTCTCTTATTAAAAAAAAATGAAATTCATCAAGTCCAGAGACTTGTCAACCAATCAGTTTGCTCAGTATTTTTTGAAGAATTATAATTTCACCAAGTTCCCCTCTTCCTTTAAATGCCTGACAAACTTCTATTATTGGGATGTTTTTGTGTCCTTTGTATGAAGAAGCACAAAATATTTAATCAATATATCTGCTTTTCTTAAAAATCTACAGTTGACTTCTCCTTCTCTGAAGGACCAACATTTGCTCCTGTTTTTCTTTTTTGAAACTTTTGCTATCTTTGTATGCATTTTTGGCTAGCTTGCTTTCATGCTCTAACCTCTTAATCAGTCTGCTATTTTTTGTATTCTGGCTAGTCATTAGATTTGATACTTAACTTGGTACAGTTGTATTGTTTTACCTGACATTAGCTGCTTTCCCTCTGTGGTTAACTGTGTATGCTGGGTCCTCCCCTTGGAATTTTTCTTTATAGTAGGAAAGTACTTACTATGAAAGATCCCTTTAAATATTGGCCACAGAATTCCTGCTAATGTATCTCCTCATCTGATATCCTAGTTCACTTCAGTTTGCTCAACGTTCATGCCTACATAGTTGCCCTTATTTAAGTTTAAAATACTAGTCCTGAACCCAATCTTCTCATGTTACATTGGATGTAAAATTCAAACATGTTGTGATTGGTGCTTATAACGGTGTCATTACTCTGAGGTCATTAATCTGGTCACATAACACAATACCAAGTCTAGTATGGCCTGCTTTGTGATTAGTCTCAGAACATACTGCTTTAAGAAACTATCTCAAAAGAATTCCGTGAACTTCTCATCAAGGCCAATTTATTTGTAGATTGAAATCACCTGTGATTATTGCCATCCTTTTATCTCTTGCACCCAATATTTCTTGTATACACTTACCTATATTATGGTTCCTGTTTGGAGGCCTGTCTAGCACTCCCATTAGTGACTACTTTCCACTCCCAATTCTAAATTTTATCAAAATTCTACATCCTTATCTCATTTGTAACTATTGCACCAATACAGTTTTTGATTAGGATTGCTACTCCTCTGCTATTACTGAGCTTTCTAATATTCTCGAATATCATGCACCACTCAATATTCAGAGCTACTCATTGTCATCCTGCAGCCATGTCTCCTTAATGGTTATCAGACCATATTTAGTTACTTCAGTGTGTGCTATCAAATCATTTATTTTATTAATGCTGCACATTTAGATAGAGTTTTTATCTTAATAGCTTATTGTCTTGATTGCTGCTATAAGTTTTTTTTCCTCTCTGCTTTTCTGCCATTCTCTGACCTGATGCTAGTATTTTGTTTTCTTGCCTTGACTCTATCCCTTGTCTCAGCTTGATCCCTTGTTTAGTTTATGGGCTCTCTATTTCCCTAGTTATGCTGGGTTGTGAGAAAACCAATCCCAACATGGTTGAGGCTGTCCAAATAGTGCCTAGCCAACTTTCTCCAGCATTGGTATCAATGCTCTACTAACCGGAACCCACTTCTCCCACACTGGTCATTCAGCTACACATTCACTTCTCTAAGTTTACACCAGTTTACATGTGACTCGGGTAATAATGTAGTTCTTCTCTTGCTATTTTTTAAAGATGATCAAGAAATAGTATAAATTGACTCATCGTCTGCTTTTTCGTTGTCATGACATCTCGCCAACATGCTAATCTCGTGATCTGTCCCATGTTAATGATTACTTCCAGATGATTGTTACCAGTCAGTCAGAGAATGGCCAGGTGCTGCATGTGATTCCTTCCAACCCACCTGGCGTTACGCAGGTGCTGATACCACAGGGACAGATTCTGGATGTTACAGATTCACATGGTAAGAAAGTTTGCTACATATACTCTCCATCATCACATTATCACTGTGCCAGTTATGTACGTAAAAACAATGGACCACTGGAACCTAGGCACTCAATTCTCCATCCTTTGGGTAGATAATTGTCCACCAAATTGTACCATATGGTGAAAAGAATTGGAAAAAGAATGGAATTAATGTGCAACCCAACTAATTTCATAAGCAGCTGCAGGTTCACACAGTGAAATTATTTTTAATTTTAATGTAAATGATATCATTATTGTCACAATAAAGCAGGAGGAAAAAAAGTGCAGCATGAATTTAGATTGCTTCAACTAATGTTTGGTCCAAAAGTTCTCGTGTTGGTGAATAACTATCAAGCAAAAGTTCTTTGATGACAAGTCATCTTTGAAGTAAAGAAGGAGAGCACTGTTATTATAGTTGAGAAAAAAGCATATCACAGCTTTTGGAATGAAGCAGTGCTAAATGGGGACTAAAGGCCAAATTTAAAAGGATAAGAAGGGTTATTAATCGTACTTTCATTTTCCTCAGTACTGTTTGATATTTTAATAAAAATGGAAATAACTATAATGTCACATCAACCAAGTGCTGAAATAGCACACCCGATTTTTGTGATGCCAATGTAACTTGTTTTAGCAGTATGAAGTAGGGGAATTGAATTGATAGAATCCCTACAGTGGAGAAAAAGGCCCTTCGAGCCTGCACAGACCCTCCGAAGAATATCCCGCATAGGGTCTTCATCGTTGCTAATCCACCTAACCTGCACGCATTTGGACTGTGGGAGGAAACCGGAGCACCGAGAGGAAACCCATGCAGACACAGGGAGAATGTGCAAGCTCTACATAGACAGTTGCCCAAAGCTGGAATTGAAGACCAGTCCCTGATGCTGTGAGGCAGCAGTGCTAAGTGGTTACATTTTTAAAAACAATCCCTCCATTTTAAGGATGGGTATTCCACTGTGTTTTGATGTATTTGAATATAGAAATAGGTATAGGCAATTCAGTTCTCATCCTATTCATCCGTTTTAATAAGGTCATGAGTGATCTGTAGCCATCTCCATATATCTCCCTTTGGCCCATATCCCTAATACCTTCAAAAAATCTATCTAACTCAGATTTAAAACTAACAACAGATCTAGCATCATCTGCCATTTGTGGAAGAGAGTTCCCAACCTCTACCACCCGTAGTGTGTAGAAGTGCTTGCTAACATCGCTTCTGAATGATCTAGACAATGCCTCCTAGTTCTAGAGTGTCCAACCCAAAGGACATAATTTATCTTTGTCTAGCCTCTTTTTTTCCTGTTAATATCTTGAAGACTTCAATCAGGTCATCCTTTAACTTTCTAAATTCAAGAGGCCGAATTTGTATAATCTCTTCTCATAACTTTAACCCGTGAAATCCAAGTATTATTCTTGTAAACATACATTGTACTCCTTCCAAGGCCAAAATATCTGACGTAAGGTGTGGCGCCCAGGTCTACTCAGTACTCCCAAGTCTAAACAGGGTTCAATACAGCTGCAGCAGAACCTCTGTATCCTTATATTTCTGCCCTCTCGAATATCAAGGCCAGAATTCCATTAGTCATCTTGATTACTTTCTGCACTTGTTCATAACATTTTAAAGGTAGATGCACTAAGGATGTGCTGTTTGAATTAATTTTTGAAAAGTTAAAATTTTTTGCCAGATGCAGCTGATGATAAACCGATAAGTGATGAACTTCAGACAGTGACTGTAGCGGCAATAGCAGACAACAGTGGCTATGTTTTGCACCCCACCTCTTCGTTAACTTTGCCCAAAAAGACCTCACTCAGGTATGTATGAATCAAAATTTGACTGGAAAAGTTAACAAAGTTGGATAGCCCTTAAGACCATGATGTTTTCGTTAGAGGTTAGATATGGTTCAACAAAAGGAAACGCAGAAAAACAAAAGCCCCTTGAATAATGAGTGTGTTGGAGAGCTTAATGGCGCAGAAAGAGGCTTTTTGATGATTGTTAGATGGACTTTTCAAATAAGAATCAAGTCAAATTCAGCAAGTTCTAAAAGGATGAGAAAAATAACGCAGTCAAATGGAATACAAGAAAGGAACATCATAAAAGGAAATCCTGTAAAAAGCCTGAACGCTGGGGTGCTGTCTGTTGAGGACATAAAAGTGATGCATTGTGCTGATGTTCAGGGCGTGTTACACATACTTAGCAAGTGCAAAGAGGATAGTGACAGAGAAGTGGTAGATATGAAGTGGTGGGAAAAATGGATGGAATGAAAATGATGGGCAAAGATGTCTGCATTGAGACTGGAAAAAGTTGCCTGCTTCAAATTGTTTTTGTCTGAGGTCATTAAAGAAGTGAGAATGGAGACAGTAGAAGGTCTTGTCATAATCTTCCAATTCTTCCTAGATGGGGACAGTGGCAGAGAATTGGAAAGTCATAAATGTGACGTCCTTATTCAAGAAAAGCTGTGAGGAAATACCTTTTTTTTTTTGGCCAATCAATTTAACATCAGACGTGACTAAGTTTTAAAAATCAATAGTCAGAAAAAAGATATTTGGACTTGATGTTAATTGTCTCAATACCAGAAAGTCAAAGAAAACTTTAAAAAGGAAGCTAAGGCCAAATCCTTATTTTCTTTCAGACTGATGAAATAACCTTGAGAGTTTATCATAATCTTAGACTATTAACTACTCTAATTGAAACCATAGATGGTTAATCCAGGCGAAATTGATTCTAATTTTACTATTTTAAAAGAAAACTTCAGCAATTTTACTCTGAAGCATTATCTCAGAAGTTAAAAATATAATGCTGGATGTGCTAATAAGCTGAATGACCTCCTGCCGAGAATTGTGGTGGAGGCACATGTATTGATGATTTGAATATTGACAATGTTCATTGTTACAGAGAGCAAAGGCAGGAAAACTAAGTTATAATGCTCTTTTGGGGAAATGGTACAGACATGATGAGCCAAATGGCCATCACCTGCCATGTAACAACAGTGTCTTCCTTTATTCTTCCATGGGATGTTGCTGTCATTCGCATGCATTTGTTTTCCATC
Source organism: Chiloscyllium plagiosum (assembly GCF_037043375.1). Taxonomy (NCBI): domain Eukaryota; kingdom Metazoa; phylum Chordata; class Chondrichthyes; order Orectolobiformes; family Hemiscylliidae; genus Chiloscyllium; species Chiloscyllium plagiosum. Next base: position 14,168,843 of record NW_028270145.1, on the reverse strand, counting down.
TCGAAATGCCCTTGAATTGATTGGCTTAGAGAGGGTAGTTAAGGTTCTAGTTCATGCAGGTATAATTACATTTTTGTGAAACTTGAGCAATGGAAGTATTAAGTGGTGAATAAAGATTCTTTATTTTTTACAACCAAAAGAAAGGTTACAACAGCTCTAAATCAGGTGTAAAGATTCAATAAATGTATACCTTTCTTAAAGGTTATATATACACAAAAGGTTTAAGAGCATTTCATTGATTCGTTGAGCCTACTCTTCCATTTAATTTGATCACAGCTAATCTGTTGGTAAACTCAACTACCCCTCCCTATCTTCACTCCTTTCTTCCCAACAAATGATCAACAATATTCAAGGGCTCTGCTTCCACAGAGGAACATTTGAGGAAGTACTCCAAAGACTATAGTGCTACTCAAAGCATTCATGTAGCTAAGTGCTTGAAATGTAATCCTTTTTTTTTGTGTTTCAGAATGGTTGAAGATCATTTTCCTGTCCCACTACAACCACTGCCACACAACACCCCTGCCTGGGCTCGACGACTCCGAAGCTGTGAGGTTGATTAGCACTTCTATATTTGTATCATTAATGGATATTGCTATAAATTGATTTTTATTTCAGTAATATTTACTTTCAAGTACTTTTTGTTATGGTCAATATATACTCTTGAGAGGATCAAATCTACATTTCATTACAAGATCAAACCTGAAATTGCATTTAAAAATATATGTACTACTCAGGAGAGCACAGATTTTTGTTAACTGCTCTGAACCACAAGTAAAGCAAACTGCAATATTAATGTAAGAGCATGAGTCTGTGAAGTACATAGAATTCAAATTTATGCTCAAAAAATAAATTTAAAAAGTGGAAAAATTCTGAGAAAAGCTAGTGTTTTAGGAGAGACATATCATTATCTTTTCTTTCTAGAATTTTGTGTTTTTAATAAAGATTGACAAGAATCGTTTAACGTTCCTACACTTTCTATCCCAAGGGAGAAGAGTACTCTCTGCTGTTCTTCCTTCAAAATTTGAAATGAGTTTTTGTTGATGGATTTGAATACCCTGCACTATCTGTATTTGGCCTAAAGTGCAGTTCAGAACCCCTGTTGTGAGATGAGCAGCAATGAGGCAATGTCATCATTTTCCCTATCCCTCATTCAAAAGCAATCAGACACTTTCTGCTATTATACATAGGTGCTTGACAACTAGCAGTGAATAATTAAATATGTGCTGTACAGTGGTTTCACCACAATTAGACATTTCAGTTCAAACCAGAAACATAGTATCTTATAAAATTGATGCTCGCTGGGTTGTCAACATGATTGCAGTAGTCTGTAGTTTTTTGCTTTGTTGCTTATCTTTCCAAACAATCCCTGCAAGAGCATAGGGGTTAAACTACTGTCACTCAAGCCAGGCAAATGGAGTATTTCATGGCAGGCACAAGAATACGATCTCCCCCGCACAAAACCATATTGCCTATCACTGATAAGCCCATTCTTTTCTAAATATAAATAGATCCTATCCCTCAGGACCCTCTCCAGCAACTTTCCCATCACCGACGTCAGGTTCACTGGTCTGTAGTTACCTGGAATATCCCTACTACCCTTTTTGTACAGGGGGACAACATGAGCAACATTCCAGTCCTCCAGCACCTCACCTGTATTTAAGGATGCCATAAACATTTCTGCCAGGGCCCCAGCTGTTTCCTCTCTCTCCTCCCTCAGCAACCTGGGATAGACCCCATCCGGTCCTAGGGATTTGTCCACCTTAATAATCTCTAGCCTACTTAACCCATCTTCCCTACTTATGCCAACGTGATCCAGACTAATCAAACTTCTATCTCTAATCTCAAAATTCATTATGCTCCTCTCCTCAGTGAACCCTGATGCAAAGTAATCATTCAGGATCTCACCCATTCTCTCAGGTTCAACACACAGCCTTCCTTCATTATCCTTTATTGGACCAATCCTTTCTCTAGTTACCCGCTTGTTTCTTATATAAGAATAAAATGCTTTGGGATTCTCCTTAATTCTGCTTGCTAAAGCTATTTCATGACCCCTTTTAGCCCGCTTGATTCCTCGTTTAAGATTTGTCCTACTCTTCCAACATTTCTTCCAGGGACTTCTGTTCTTAGCTGCCTAGACCTTATGTACGCTTCCCTTTTCCTCTTTGCTGGGCGTACAATTTTTTCCTGTCATCCACGGTACACGAATCTTGCCCTTCCTATCTTTTGCCTTCAATGGGACATGCTTATCCTGCACTATCTTTAACCTATCTTTGAAAACCTCCCACATATCAAATGTGGACTTCCCTTCAAATAACTGTGTCCAATCCACATTTCTGAACTCCTGCCTAATTTTGATATAATTGGCTTTGGCCCAGTTTAGTACTCTTCCCTTAGTACCACATTCATCTTTACCTACGAGTATTCTAAAACTTATAGAATTCTGGTCACAGTTCCCAAAGAAATCCCCTACTGCAACTTCTACCACCTGTCCTGGCTCGTTCCCCAACACCAGGTCCAATATGGCCCCTTCCCTCGTCGGACTATTGATATACTGCTCTGGAAAACTCTCCTGGATGCTTCTTACAAATTCTATCCCACCCAGACCTTTGACGCTAAGTGTATCCCAGTCAATGTTGGGAAAAAATTAAAATCTCCCATCACCACTACTCTATTGCCTCTACATCTTTCCATAGTCTGTTTGCTATTTGTTCTTCTACCTCACGCTCACTGTTGGGAGGCCTATAATACAGTCCCAACAATGTAACTGCACCCTTCTTATTTCTCAGCTCCACCCATAATGCCTCACTATCCACGACCTCCATAATGTCCTCATTTAGCACAGCCGTGATATCATCCCTGACCAGCAATGCAACTCCATCCCCCCTTTTACTTCCCTCCCTGTCCTGTCTGAAGCTTCTATATCCTGGAATGTTTAGTTGCCAATCATCATGCCCTTCCTTCAACCAAGTCTCTGTGATTGCTATAACGTCATACTCCCGGGCACCAATTCAAGCCCTAAGTTCATCTGCCTTACACACTATCCTCCTTGCATTAAAGTAGATGCATTTCAGGCCACCAGTTCTTTTGCGCTTATCCACTTTCTGCCTACTCTTCCCTTTATTAATGTTATCTTCTTACAGTCTCCACCTTGCTGCCTACTTGTTTTCTCTTCTGGTTCCCAGTCCCCTGGCACATTAGTTTAAAACCACCCCAAAAGCAGTAGCAAAAAACTCCCCCATGGACATTGGTTCTGGCCTGGTTCAGATGTAGACCATCCATTTTGTAATAGTCCCACCTTCCCCAGAACCGGTCCCAATGTCCAACAAGTGGTTAGCACTGCTGCCTCACAGCGCCAGAGACCCGGGTTCAATTCTCGCCTCGGGCGATTCTCTGTGTGGAGTTTGCACATTCTCCTCGTGTCTGCGTGGGTTTCCTCCGGGTGCTCCGGTTTCCTCCCACAATCCAAAAATGTGCAGGTTAGGTGAGTTGGCCATGCTAAATTGCCCGTAGTGTTAGGTGAAGGGATAAATGTAGGGGAATGGGTCTGGGTGGGTACGCTTCGGCGGGTCGGTGTGGACTTGTTGGGCCGAAGGGCCTGTTTCCACACTGTAAGTAATCTAATCTAAATCTGAACCCCTCCATCCTACACCATTTCTCAAGCCACGTGTTCATCCTGGCAAAAGTGAGGAATGCAGATGCTTAAAACCAGAGTTTAGATCAGAGTGGTGTTGGAAAAGCACAGCAGGTCAGGCAGCATCCAAGGAGCAGGAAAATCAACGTTTCGGGCAAAAGCCCTTCATCAGGAATAGAGGCAGGGAGCTTCCAGGGTGGAGAGATAAAATGTATCCTGCCTATTTTTTCAATTCTACGCTGGCTAGCATGTGGCACTGGTAGTAATCCCAAGATCACTACCTTTGACGTCCTCCTCTTTTTAACTTCTCTCCTAGCTCCCTGAATTCTTCTGTCAGGACCTCATCTCGTTTTCTACATATATTGTTGGTGCCTATATGCAGCAAGACAACTGGCTGTTCACCCTCCCCTTTTAGACTGCTCTGAAGCCGATCGGTGACATCCCTGACCCGAGCACCTGGGAGGCAACATACCACCCAGAACTCCCGTTTTCGGCCACAGAACCGCCCATCTACTCCCCTCACAATAGAATCCCCTATGATTATGGCCCTATGAGTCTTTTTCCTAGCCTTCTGAACAGCAGTGCCCACCATTGTGCCATGATCATGACAACTGCTGCCCTGTCCTGGTGAGCCATCTCCCCCCAACAGTATCCAAAATGGTATACCTGTTTTGGAGGGAATTGACTGCAGAGGACACCTACACTGCCTTCCTACTCTTTTCTGTCTTTTGGTCACCATTCTCTGTCTCCCTCAGCAATTCTAACCTGTGGTGTGACCAGTTCACTAAACATGCTATCCACGACCTCCTCAGCTTCGCAGATGCTCCACAGTGAGTCCATCGCAGCTCCAGAGCCGTCATGCAGTCAAACAAGAGCTGCAGCTGGACACACTTCTTGCAGGTGTAGAGTCAAGAACGTCAGACACATTTCTAAGCTCCCACATCAAGCAAGAGGCACATGCCACGGGTCTGAGGTCCCCTGCCATTGTAAGCCTAGCTTTATATGAACTAACTAAAATCAAACAATGCACATAAATATATGAAAAAGAACGATAAGAAAGAAATAAAAGCCTTACAGAATCTTTTTCTTCAGGTTGGGGGTGAGGGGAGATACTACAGGTGTAGTATCTCGGGTTTAGCCACTGCCCAAATATAAATTAAGCCCTTACCTTTCCAGCAGCCCTCGCTTCACCTCACCTTCTCTCCTCGTCGCTCTGTCAAAATGGAGAGAAAGACTACAGACCAGTAAACCTGATGTCGGTAGTGGGAAAGTTGCTGGAGAGGGTATGAGGGATAGGATCTATTTATATTTAGAAAAGAATGGGCTTATCAGTGATAGGCAATGTGGTTTTTTGCGGGGAAGATCATGCCTTACCAACTTAATAGAGTTCTTCGAGGAAGTGACCACGTTGATAGATGAAGGAAGGACTGTTAATGTCACATACATGGACTTTAGTAAGGCATTTGATAAGGTTCCCCATGGTAGACTAATGGAGAAAGTGAAGTCACATGGTGTGCAGGGTGTTCTAGCTAGGTGGATAAAGAACTGGTTAAAGAACAGGAGACAGAGTAGTAGTTGAAGGGAGTTTCTCGAAATAGAGAAAGATGATCAGTGGTGTTCCACAGGGATCAGTGTTGAGGCCACTTTTGTTTGTAATATATACAAATGATCTGGAAGAGGGCACTGTTGGTATCATCAGCAAGTTTGGTGGAGTAGCAGAGAGCATAAGGAACTGTCAAAGAATACAGGAGGATATAGACTGGAGAGTTGGGCGGAAAAGTGGCAGATGGATTTCAATCCAGACAAATGTGAGGTGGTGCATTTACGCAAGACTAATTCTAGAGCGAATTATACAATGAACGGAGGAGCCTTGGGGAAAAATTGATGGGCAGAGAGATCTGGGAGTGCAGGTCCATTGTACCCTGAAGGTTGCTGCACAGGTGGATAGAGTGGTCAAGAAGACATATATTATGCTTGCCTTCATTGGATGGGCTTTTGAGTATAAGAGCTGGCAAGTCATGTTAAAATCGTACAGGATTTTGGTTTGGCCACATTTGGAATACTGTCTACAGTTCTGTGCGCCCCATTACAAAAAGGATGTGGACGCTTTGGAGATGGTGCAGAGAAGGTTTACAAAGATGTTGCCTGGTATGGAAGGTGCTAGCTATGAAGAGAGGTTGAGTAGGTTAGGTTTATTTTTATTAGAAAAAAGGAGATTGAGGGGGACCTGATTGAGGTTTACAAAATCATGAAGGGTATAGACAGGATGAATAGAGACAAGCTTTTTCTCAGGGTGAAGGATTTTATAACGAGAGGTCACGTTTTCAAGGTGAGAGGTGGAAAGTATAAGGGGGAAACACGCGGCAAGTACTTCACACAGAGGGTGGTGGGCTTCTGAAACGTGTTGCCAGCAGAGGTGGTAAAGGCAGGCATGGTAGATTCATTTAAGATGCTTCTGGACAGATGCATGAGTAGGTGGGGAGCAGAGGGATACAGATGCTTAGGAATTGACCAACAGGTTTAGACAGTACATTTGGATCGGCTCAGGCTTGGAGGGCCAAAGGGCCTGTTCCTGGGCTGTAAATTTTCTTTGTTCTTTGTAATACAGCTGAGGCTGGATATTTTGTCCGTCTGTGTTATTTGTTCATAATATCTGCTCTCTTTTGTGATGGCATTTTCCCATTTCATGAGACTCAAGATTTGTTGCCTCCCCACAATTATGTATTATGTTGTTTAAGAGCTTTTTTTTTATACCAGTCCTTAACTTGCCTTTACCTGTTTGGACTAGAGTTATTCTGTCCTGTGGGTTCAGTTTAAATCAAAGTAATGCTAAATGTTAATCTTGTCTACTCTATTTAGCATTGTGTATAACTGTAAGGAGCTGTCCCATTATTTAATTGCAGAAAAGTGTTTACATTATTCTACCAGGCAAAATTTCAAAATTTGCAGATCACATAACACTTGAAGATTGTTGGCAAAAGAATTGAAGATGAGATGGGGAAACAATTTTTATTCAGCAAATGATTAAGACCTGGATTGTACTGCTTGAGAGTTTAGGGGAGGCAGATTCCGTCATGGTCTTTGAAAGCCAATTTGCTGAATATTTGAAGACAAAAAGAAAATTGTAGGGCAATGGGAGAACAAGGACAGGATAGTGGGCCAGCAAAGTTGCTGTTGCGAGATCAGGTCTCCACACAGGATGCAAAATTGTTTCCTTCTCTGTCTTCTGTGGTTATTGTGACTCAGTGCTTAGAACAGAATACAGAATGTGGAAGTGTAAGTTGGGTAGAACATCTCACTGCCTAATATCATCAAACTGCAACTTTGCAGTTAGTGATGATGAAAAGAGCAGAGGCCAACAAGAAGAAAGCATAAAGCATCCATAGACTCAAAATTTTAACACTCTCTCTCTCTTTCTGTAGATGCTGCCAGACTTGCTGAGATTCTCCAGCATTCTCTACATTTGTTTTATGGAATTGTCTTAATTGCTCACCTAATGTGTTTATTATTACAGAAAATTGGAGACTCCTATCGTGGGTATTGTGAGAGTGAAACTGAATTGGAAAATGTATTAACAGTTCACAAGCAGCAAACACAAAGTGTCTGGGGAACACGACAGTCTCCAAGCCCTGCTAAACCTGCCACTCGGCTGATGTGGAAGTCTCAATATGTACCATATGATGGAATTCCATTTGTTAATGCAGGTCAGGGTTGGCTACTTGTTTGGAACATAGTTGCTTTCCACTGGAGATTTTGTTGACAGTTATTACATAACTGAATATACGTAGAATTTATTTCAATCCTCCTGGCACATTTCATGTATTTTTGCTCTATTTATTGGAGTTCTTCCTGTTCCTAAACACAATCTAAATTTCTTTTAGTTTTAGCATTACTCTTTGCATTTGCACATAAGCACCTATTTTTTTAAATGTGTATTTTTTTAAAATATCTTTACTACTATCCATTAAAAATGTCTGTCTGGGTCCCTGAATGTCTTTGCTATTTTATCCTGTAAAATTTGCCATTTTATTGAATTTCTTATAATTTTTCTGAATTCCAAAACACATCATCGTACTTTTCTCAAAATTAAATATCATCTGACGTCTGACTGCTCAGTTTACTGTACTCGCTATGTCCTCTTTTGAGTTGCTCAGAGATAACCTCACTCCTTCGTTAAACCATAAAAAAGGGAGCTTGAGACTTCCAGAAAATCAAACGTGCATGGTTTATTGCAGTTTGGTCACATATATCTTGACTTTTGTAAACAACTGTCCTTACTTAACATAATGTCTTTCCAAGTAAGTATTTGATTTACATTATGGCTGATATTAGGCTGACTAATCTGCATTTCTTCTTGAATGCAACTGTTAAGTTCTAGTCTTCCAGCTATTTCCTATATTAGTTAATGTTTTAAAAAAAATTGATGCCAGAGTCACTATTGCTTTCATTCTGATTTTTTCATTCTAAGATGTGAAGCAGTTGTTTTGAAATGCCATTTTCCCGCTTGAAATCTGGACATGCTCTTGAATTTTGGTTGCTGATACTATTGTTCCTTGGCCTACAGACGAGACTGACGCTGCAATAACTTGCAAAATTTGAAGCGTGTTCTTCTGGCACAGCATTTGAAAACTGTCTTCATTCAATCTGTCTAGAATTTAATAAAACTGAATTTGTAAAATATTAGTGTGCAATTTTTTGTGACTGTATTTTGCACTTTGCTAAATGTCCGGAGTTAATGCCAAAGGCAGCATGTATTATTATTAGAATTAGGGCACAATTGTGGTAGTTATGATTTTTAGCTGTAGCCCAATGGTTCAAATCTCAACAAGACAAGTTGTAAAATTAAATTTAGCAAACTAGAAAAAATGATCATAGAATTTACTGCAGTTTGATTAAAGACCGGAATGCTTCACAGGTTATCTCATTTTTAACGAGAAGCTGGTAAGTACTTGTGGGGGAAAAAAGGAACAGAAGGAATGAAAAAGGAAAATGTTGGGAATGTTCAGGTCTGGCAGATTCTGTGTAGAGGGCAGCAGTTAATGTTATAGGTCTGTGATATTTCATATGAGCACCTAGACTTAAACACACTCTCTGTAGATGCTGCCAAACCTTCTTGGTGTTTCTGAAACTTTTGTTTTTATTTCAGGTTTCCAGCCTTTGTAATCCTTTGAAGGATTAGAAGGATATATTAATGCAATCAAATGTAGTGTGACTGGTTAGGAATCTCCTATGGAGTGTCAACATTGGCATAGATAAGTTGATCCAAAATGACCCGTCTCTGTGCTTAGTCTTATTCTTCCCTAAGGCTTTAAACGTGCTGTCAGTCCTTTCTTTAACCATTGGGGGTGGTATTTTTTATGATAAAGCTTTGACAGCTATTGCACCTTCATGTTTGTGTTTTCTGACAGCACTAATTTTAAGTCAGCTATTGTTTACAGTTTACAGATTTCAGGAGAGTGTAACTTGGCTCACCATGTACCTATGCTCCTTACAGGAAGTAGGGCTATTGTCATGGAGTGCCAATTTGGACCAAGGCGCAAAGGGGTTCAACCTAAGAAAATAGAACAAGAAAGCATCTCAAATCAGTATTATAAGGCAACTTGTGCTGCACGGTAAGAATCCCATTTGAATGATAGAAACAATTTTTTTTTAATGGTGTCTGAAACAGTAACTTTTGTGGACTTCTGAAACCCACTTAAATGCAATGTAGCACAAAGACTGGAAGCAACTCGCTACACTGTCTGCTGTTTTTGAGTATGTCAAATTGAACACTACTCCAATGTCGCTAAATTATCGCTTCTGATCTAATGTCCAGTGCTGGTTGAGCAGAAATTTTCTCCAATTAAATCTTGGAAGACTAAAGATATTGCCTGCAGTCCTAGCTCCCAACTCTATTGCCTAGGTAGCAGCTCCATCCCTCTCCCCACTCTCTCTCACTTGTGCTGTCCGCCCGTATCTAAAATCTAAAAATTGAAACTTAATGTAATGCAGCAATAAGACTGTCCTTCCACTGAAGCCACAATTTACGGCACAAGATGAAAACTAATATGCCACTTGAAGAACCTTTGCACAGCACCAGAAGGATGCACGTATGCTTCCTTGATTTCAAAAATATTTGACAGACTTTGTCCTCCATTAATTTTGTTCATAACCCAAGCTAACTGTATTGTGCAATGGTAGTATCCCTATCCTGGACCAGGAGGCTCAGGTTCAAGTCATATCTGCTCCAGAGCAGTCTAACATTTCTGAAGAGGTTCATAAGAAAACTGGGTTAGTTTTTTTTTAGAAGTTAAAAATTCACGTTTTGAAGATGTTTGTTATTATTTCAAAATGCAACTTGTCTGAAATTTGTTTATTCTGCTCCAGAATCTACATTAAAAAAGTGCGGAAGTTTCCAGAATACAGGGTTCCCACAGATCCTAAGATCGATAAGAAGATTATTCGACAAGAACAGGAAAAGGCCTTCAACATGTTGAAGAAAAATGGATTTGATGTAGGAGGAGTTGTCAGGTAGGAATTTTACATGTGGTCCATGATTAGGTTGCTGGAACTTTCATTCATAGCAATCTGTGACTCCATTTGGCTCATCATTTCTACTGTTAAACTCATGAATCTTATTTAAAATCTTCTCCTATCATTGTATAATTTGTATGTGTATGTGGGCTTTAGGTACTAAAAAAAGATGTGTTTAAGGGAAGATTGTTTTAATTTTCAATTGCAATTTTCTAATATGATAGGCAGGATTTTACTGTGGACTTCTGAACCATGCTGTTAGGCTCAAATGAGGGACAAAAGCCTGAACGTTATGTTTTTCTCTGATATAACCATCAAGGGACCAGAAAGCAGGCTTGCTGTCCAATTAAAGATGGCTGGAGGGTCCTTTAAGCTGGGGGACGAAACTGGAGTCTTCCAACTTGAAAGCAGAAACAGGATGCTATGGTGAATACGTGAGGGAGAGTATGCCACAAAATGCAGCTGCCCTTTCTGCAACTTTTCCCACATTTAAAATAAATAGCCTTTGCAACTCGGCCAGCACTATGGTGGTTAGTCTGTCCTCGGTGTGGCCATTGCTGCTGCTGCACCTAAGCAGACAAACCACCTCTAGGCCTGTCTGATGCACCAGCTTGAAAATCCTGGTCAGTCTCAATTTGTAGGTCTCTGTCAACCTTCAGTGGCTTAATAGATTACAAGCTGCTTGCTGGCAAGTAGCTCTGTTGCCTGCAAGAGAGTGGCCTGCAGTGCTGTGGGGCCCAAGTTCTTCATATTGTTTTTCTCCTTCAGTACTGCCCACACCACCACCATTAACAATTTGGGCCAAAAGTAACGTTTTCATCCCACGTGTATTTTTCATTGGGCACTGTATTTAAGGAGTTATGTCACTGGATTATTAATATGTAGGTGCAGGTCAATGTTCTGGGGACAAGTGTTCAAATCACACCATTGTCATGAACTTAAATTCAATTAACAAACTTGAGTTGAAAGCTAGACTCAGTTTCGTGATCACGAAACTATCAGTTTGTCCAAAACTACCCTTTAGATTTGTTAATGTCCTTTAGGAAATGTAATATGTCCCTTCTGGCCTTAATGTGACTCCAGGAATATGTTTGATTTAACTGGCCTCTGAATTAGGCCAGTAAATTACACTGTTCAGGAGCAATTGGGAATAGGCAATGACTGTTGGCCTTGCTTGTGCCGCCCATGTCCCATCAATTTCTTTTTAAAATGACTTTGATTAATGACTGAGATGTGCCATGATGTGGAACATTTACCATTAAAACTATACAAGAGCTTCAATCCTACTGTTGTGACATGGAAATTTAAATTCATACTAATTATATCAAATGAAATAATGGTTACCTCTAAACTACTGGAAACTGACAAACTGTTGTGAAAACCCTTCTAATTGCTAATGTCCTTTAATGAAAGAAAGTAGCCTTCCAAATGCAATCTGATTTAAATCTGACTGCAAAGGCATAGCAATATGATTTGACTTCAACAATAATGATCCAGGGAAAAATAAATTATTATTCCAGTGTTTGAACCTAAGATTCTTTAGATTTGGCCATATAAGGTCCTAGATGCAGAGAAACAAAAAATCCCTTTTCAGTAACTTATCAGACAACTTCTAGACAACTTTTTATGCCCCTGGGCATTTTTTGTTCGGTCGGTTTATAAAACTTTTTTTACATTTTTGCCTAATTGTCTGGAGCTTTTAAATGCATTTAACTGTCCTCCGATCTTGACCAGTTATATTAATCTATTTTGATTGCTGGTGCTGCATCTGTTGAAAACTGTCTCCAATCTAATTAGTCACATATCTTTCCTTGTGTGTTCTAATGGTATATGTTCCATGTTATGGGAGTTCTAGTGACATTTTATATTTTCCATTTTTAAATTGATGAGTGTAAATCTACTGTTAGTGATATTGAAGAAAGTGTACGTATGCAATTGAGCATTTGTTAGCATATTTGAAAAAGATACAGATAGAAAACAATATTCCATATCACCAGATACAGCTGATCATTTATTTTTATCATACTTACAATTTTTTCACCTCCTTTGCTGTACACATTCCTCTAACCTCAAGTCCTAATTTCTTTAACAATTTGACTGTACTTTATGAATTGTTGTTGTGCTTCACTTGTCAAAACGGCATGGGTTATCCTGGCAGGCACAGACAGTTCAATCTCTCTCTTTCCACTCTCTTTCATTCCCTCTAATTTCCTCAAGCAGAAATGGCAAATGGTTCAGATCAGATACTAAAACCAGTTCTGTAGCTGTTTTTACTGGCTCATCCTCTTTTTTTTTTTTCTAGCTACTGTTGCTACATCTTCGGCGTTTCATTCTTGAACTGCTTCAACATTTTTAAAACTCCTTAGAACATTTTTTTTCTGTTCAGGTTCTGTTCTGCCATCCCTAATTTCTCTTCTGACTGGGGCTACCTTTTTGTTACATTTTATTTCTGCTGTGTCTTGATTGCCTTTATTATCTTTATGTAAACATTTGTGTAAGTAATTTGCTCAAAATAATGCTTTATTGCCAGAAACCTTTCTGACAAGTCACATTGAAAGATAGATTTTGTTGTTGATTTGTATTAAAGTTCATTTTGTTTCTTCCAAAAAGTTTGACTTGTTTGTCATCTAGGGATCTCTGGCTTCAATTGCCCTCCCTTCTCACCTAGACTGGTTGAACTAGCTGTTTTAAAAGCACACGTGCATTTCTGTCTACCTGTTTGTTACTTAGATTTACTTAGGCTAGTTTTCTCTTTTTTCTGGAATTAGGTTTCCTCAATTTAGAGATTAATATTCTAGATTTCTCATTGTTCTCCTTCATCCTTAAACCTTATGATCATTATTTTCAAGATCCTTTCCGGTGATGATGTGCTCCACTTGATCCCCAAGGCCTAGTCCCAGCGTAGCCTCCTTCCTCATTGAACAAGAACATACTGATCCAAGATAATTCTCCTGAATACACTTCAGAGGTTCGTCTCCCTTTTTGCCCTCAAACGTACACTATGCCATTCAATAACAGTTGGTTAAAATCATGCATTAACACTTTTTATTGAGAATTGCATGATCTACGCCGATGTTTTTGCAAATGTGCTCCTCCAACTCATTTGTCCCAGTTTGATGAGCTGTGAAATACACCAAGTAATATTGTAATTCTCACTGTTTATTAATTTCAGCCAGCAAGATCCTGCATTTGATGCCACAAGAGGGTTTTTTTCTAGCACTGTAATACAATTTAACAGACTTTCCTAATCCCTTCTTTCCTATATCCCTTGTGCCAAGGACTACTGAACATCCAATTCTCCCTCTTGAGTCAGGTCTCATTTGTCATCAGTCCATCATATTTCTGAATGGCGGTTTGTACCTGCAGCTCATTGAATCATATTTGTGCATTTACCCGAATGCATACTAATGTCACCTTGAAGTTCTTCATAGTTACAATGATCTCTCCTGAATGTTCTTTTTTTTTTACTATTTCCCCTGGTCTTCTGCATACTTGGTTTCTACTTGTTATAGTACATGATGATGTCCAATTCCTGATTGAACGAGTTTAAATCCTCCACAGTAGTACTAATTAACTTGTCCAAAAAGATATTGACCCCAGTTCTGTATTTGTGCGACCAGTCATTCTTGAACACACACTCATTCCAATATTTCAGGAATCTGAATCCCACCTGCCTGTGCTATGGCTAACAACACGTTGACCTTTCACATCTTCTGATGTTTATTCTGCATGGAATGTTTTTTCCAGTGTAATCCAATAACTGTTACTTTTTAAATATATTCAGAATTGCTTCCTGGAGCTTTAGAAATCTTTGTTTAGGTTAGGGATGGGAACGATTACATTTGAAACATATGAGTCCACATCTTTATCACAAGGTTCATATTCTGTTTAGAATTTGAGAAGGTCATAATTGTTGATATCTTTCAGTATATAGGTGACCTGATGGAATTATTTAAGTTTTATAGGGACTCTAACATGGGACCATTCGCACTGACTGTTGTTTCCAGAATTCGGTTCTGACCACTGACAGGTTTTACCCACAGTGTTATTGAGCATGTTCATGTTGCCACAGGTGGTATGTGCAGTTACCCACACCACAGGCTCATCAGTACCATGATCAAGACGGTTCCTATTTACCATCGCCTCCACCACCACCTCCGCCATCATTTGTTTCTGTTGAAGAGGACGATGTTGGAATGATGGATGAAAATGGGATATTGCCTTCTCGTCTGCACCCACGTGTCACTGAGAAGATTAGAGAACTGGTTGCTCAGGGAATCGACCAGGTGTACATGGTCCGGAAGCAGTTAAGGTTTGTTTTTGATACACACAGTTTGCTTCATATAGAAAATATCTTTGTAGAGTAATGCAATAATGCAAAGTTTTATGTCACCACGTTACATTAAGAATTCCACAGTAATAACTATTCTGAGTTATATAGAAGACTTGTATTAGTAAATGGAAGTTGCAGCTTATTTTTCATAGTCTCAATACAAAAGGTTTCTGAACTAGTTTTAAAAGTTTTAGATAAATGATTTGTGAATTTTCTTTTGCTTTTTTTAAATCATTCTTTTATATTTTACCTTCAGTAGAAATCTGGAATTCTTATACATGCTTAGCAATTGAATTTATATTTTATGTTGTTCAGATTTTATTGTCAGCAAGATTTAATTTTAAAGGCAGATGCATGGAATTGTGATTCAAAATGTCTACTTTTGTTCCTGATGATTTTTCAGTTACATAGAGTTCTGATGCCATTTGGATGGTAGATGAAGTGATTAAAAGGAAATATCTGTTCCTTGCATTGTGAGAAATATAGAGAAAAGTCATGCACTTGATTTTTTTTTATTTATCCATGGGATGTTAGCATCCCTGCAAGACCAATGTTTATTGTCCATTTCTAATTGTCCTCAGAAGTGGTGCTGAGCCATCACCATTAAATCTCTGGTGTCCATGTATTATATGCAATTCAGGAGGGAATTCTAGGAATATGACTCTGACAAGTAACATATTCAGGAGAAGCAAAATCAGAGTTAATGATTATTGGCTACTCTGAAATGAACTGTTTCCTTACAATCGTTTTTGGCTTCCATTAACAGTACTAAAATCAAAATGGGAGAATTTGCAATCAGTCAAGCGCATGCACGTCTAACAAGTTATTCTATTTGTTAGTTGTTTCCACTTAAATGTTGTTCATTTTTAGTTAGCCATAGGCAGCCTGTTGAACCTCAGTGTTCTATTTGATTGTAAGAATACGTGTTGGGTTAAGATGAGCTGTGTCTTTCACTTTAGGCCTTGTCGATTTGTTATTTGTTACTACTGTGGCACAGACTGTGTAATGTTGTTTCATTATCTGATGTTAGAAGACTGCACTGTGTCCTATTGCATTCAATAATCTTGACTGTCATTGATAATTTGTTTTTCTTTGTGCAGAAAGTTTGTGGAAAGGGAATTATTTAAACCTGATGATGTTCCTGAAAGACACAATCTCTCCTTCTTTCCAACTGTCAATGATATCAAAAACCACATCCACGAAGCACAATTAGCACTACAGAGAGGCGAGCTGGAATACATATCTGGCTCAATGACTGCAGCGGTAAGATATGTTTGTTTTGGTAAGTTTATATATTTGACCTGAAGCAGGGGGCTGAGTGGGTCTGACGGACTTCGCCATTCCATATATGTCATCGACAGCAGGCTTTTACTTTTGCGTCCCAGACCAGAGAAAATTTTATCATTGGATATAGGTCTTTTTGGCCAATTAATACTTTATATCCCTCATTTAATTTATTGAGTTGTTTTGTTTGATTCGCACATTTTTTCACTTGAGCAAAATATTATTTGAAACTGTCTTATGATTGTTGTGCAGGTGTACAGCAGTAGCTATAATTTGCATTTAGATGGTTAAACCATACAATTGCTTTAGTTTCCAAGCTGTATTGCTGCAATGTCTCCTTCATGTTTATGAATTGGTGTTTGAGTTGTTATTACTTTCCATGGTCAATTCTGGATGTCCACTGGAGAGTTTTGAATTTTCTATTTGAGGATAATATGTTCATGCCATTGTTTGATTTAGGGTTGCCCATGACATTCACGAGAGAGCAAAATCAGGGATCTTTTGTTTTGGGTCTTACGTAAAATGTTTGTTTGAGACTCATCTCCAATAAACTGTTCTTAGTGGAGGATGGCAGCATCATGGCAAATAGATGAGGGAAAAAACAGCACTGGCATCCAAAGTATTGGGTTTGACTTGAGGATTCTAGTGATATACCAAATCCATGTTCAGTGATATCAAGCAAGAATACAAGCAGTTTCTATTTATACATGTAAGTAGGAATGAAAATAGCTCTTGAATTGTGTTGTAGGAAGGACTGCCTTCAAGGAAGAAGAGAGGTGCAATTGGAATTCCAGAGGAGAATGGCCATTGTTAGAGTAATTAAACTTGAGAATGCCCAAGAGGTCAGAATGAGATGAATGGTGATACTTCAAAGGATTGAGAGGCTGGAAGAGGTAGTAGAGATGGGGAGTGGCAAGACATGGAGAGACCTAAAAATAGGAAAATTTAAAATCAAGGCTTGTCAAGGTACCAGTCAGCAGCGCAAGAACAAAATTTTGATGTCAAGTTTATTTCAGTAGTTTGAATGTGGTAATCCAGCCCTGAGTATATTGGAACAAGTCTAGAAATAATAAAGGTAGAGCTTTTGTGGTACAATGATAGTGTCTGTATCTCTGAGCCAGGGGAACTGGGTTTGAGTACCACCTGCTCCCGAGATGTATAATTACATCTCTGAACAAGTTGATTAGAAAGTATCCAGGAGTAACAAAGGCAAGAAATACGGTTGTAACAGAGTAAGAGTTGAGATGGAGGTGAATTGGACACTGTTACAGAAGTATACTTATCTATTCTATAACTAGGAATTTCTATGTGGTCAGGAACTCTATCTTGGAATGAAATTATCGCCAAGGTTTCAAACAGTCTGTTTAAGCCACAGATAGTTATCAGGGAGAGGGATAGAATTTGTATTGAGCTCATAGTATTTATAGTACATATACTAAAGTAAATGACTTTAATCTTGTCACTATTTAATTGGATGAAATGCCTCCTTATTCAGGACTGACTATCTGATAAGTTTTCAACAGTAGTGGAGTCATGAATGTTGAGAGAGAGTTGGGTATAGTCAGTTTACTTGTAAAAGCTAAGATTATTTTTAGAGGATGTCGTTGAGATGAAAGTAAATGCGAAATAGGGGGAAAGGCAGGGATTGATCTTGGGCTATCCCAGATATAATAGAATTTATGTGTTAATAGTGTTACAAATACTGCAGTGGCTGCAATGTGATGGATAAATATTGAAGCAATTGATTGCACATGAGTGGACATTGGAGGAGGATGGCATGGTTAGCTGTGTTACAAGCTGCAGAGAAGTCAGAAAGGTTGAGGATGGTTAGTTTGGTTGAGAATGGTGCAGCGGCAGGTCTAGGAAACGTGATTGTGGAGGATTAGCATATTCAATGTTTTTGGAGAAGACAAACAACTTGGAAATTAGGTAGTAATTACAATGATCATGTTTTTTATTTAATTTGGGAGGAGTAGTTACAGATTTAAAGACTAGGGTGACAGCACTTGAAAACTGTTAACAGTATTGGCCAGGCAGCAAAGTTGGGTGGTTACATTACTGAGGTAGTATTGAGGTAGGAGGTGCACCTCATGGACAAAATGACGACAGAAGGCCATGAGAAATTGTAATAAAAGATGAAAGTTCAGGGCTAACTGAGGGAGTTTTAGAGGATATTTAGATTAGATTCTCTACAGTGTGGAAATAGGCCCTTTGGCCCAACAAGTCCACACCGACCCTCTGACGGGTAACCCATCCAGTCCCATTTCCCTCTGACTATTGCGTCTAACACAATGGGCAATTTAGCCTCTGACGGGTAACCCATCCAGTCCCATTTCCCTCTGACTATTGCGTCTAACACAATGGGCAATTTAGCATGGCCAATTCACCTGACCTGCACATCTCTGGGCTGTGGGAGGAAACTAGAGCACCTGGAGAAAACCCATGCAGACACGGGGAGAATGTGCAAACTCCACACAGACAGTCACCCGAGGCTGGAATCGAACCTGGGACCTTGGTGCTGTGAGGCAGCAGTGCTAACCACTGAGCCACCGTGCCGCTCATATGCTAACCACTGAGCTGGTCTAGTAGACTAGTGGAAGGGAAGGAACTAGCAGTGCCAAATTATTGTATTGTCTCTATTTCAGTGACAGTTAACTGTGACCTGTTCATGCAGATTGTTGGAGGCTGAGGACAAGGCAGGAGGGATTTAAAGAAGCTTGTTTTCAATGGGGGAATACAAGAAGCCAAAAATTATCTTTACTTTCATTTATTTCAAAATCATCCTGAAAAGTAATGTTAGCCAATGAAAGCCATACCTGCTAATGTTTCAACTGATTCAGCCAAATCTAAAAGTGAATGGTGAACCAAGTTGTCCCTCATCAAATCAAGGGAATGGTTTACCTCAGTTGGCTGGATCATTGGTTTACAGAGCAGTGTGTTGGCAACAGCATGGGTTCAATTCCCATCACCATGAAGGATTCTTCTTAACCTTTTCCCTCGCCTGAGGTTTGGTGGCCCTCAGGTTAAGTCACCACCAGTCGCTTCTCTCTAATGAGAGAGCAGCCCCTATGGTCTGGTTAGACTATGGCGACACAACAACATCAAATCAAGCTTTCTACCTTGGGCCAATTCCAGTCTAATGGAGTACTTAGGGATATTGCTGATATCCAAAGCACAGGTGATGATACTTGCCAGCTTGTGCTGGTCAGTTTCTGGACCTGGTTGACCTTCATTGGAGTGGCTCGCTTTTTCACATGGTTCGAGAATGTTATTGGTGTTGTCCATACTACACTCTGAAATAGTCCTGAATGGGGATGCTGTACACTATTGCAATTGAAGGTCAGTTTCATTATGCACTTAGTGCTCCTCCTATCAAGGTGGAATCAATACTGTGTTTTTGAGGGCATTGAAATGTCCAGGATAGAGTTATTTATCTGTGCAAATTTCTGCAAAGTTCTTCATATGATAGCTCTCAAAGGTACTGAAGATCATCTCTGCAGTTACTGAAGATCATCTGTGCAGTTACTGAGCCTTATGGCAGTTTGGTCTTCAGGAACCATGGTGACCTGATTTTCAAATGAACACAACCATCTATCCAGTGTTGTCTGTAGCTGGCATAGTATTTTGAGGTAGAATCCCAATGAGCTTGAGTTTTTAAGCAAGATAAGTTGTAGACTGATGGTTGGTTTATAGGTGCTACAATCTTTTTCTGGAATCTGGCTTCAGTACCAAAGTTTCAGAGCAGAACCTTGAGTGATGTCCGCTTAGATCATCAAAACTCCTCAAATCAATCTCACCATGAATAGTTCCAATCTGTGTTACAAGTAGTTGGCTGGACAGTCTGCAGTAATTGCTCAGGTGATTCTGAATTTAAGAAAACCACAATATTTGTCTGTCCTTGTCATTTTCCAAGCTTGCTACCTTACACTCTAAATGATCTCAATAATAAAAAGGGAATGATGTCCTCTAGAATATTATCAAGGTGTTGATCCTTGGTAAGATTACATTTTAGAGTGCTATGTACTATGCTGATTACCTGGCAATGGACAGGATACAAGAGAGATTTGAAATGATAATGTGAGAAATATAGGTTACCTCTATAAACAGAGGATAAACATTTGTGACCTCTTTTCTCGTGAGGGGTGACCTGTTAGAGATATTCAAAATTCTGAAAAGTTCCACTCTTTTCAACAGTTTCCATCTGTGACAGGAACAATATTAGGGGCTACCAATTATAAAATAACTGTTAAGAGTCAATTAGGAAATTCAGGGTAATTTCTCTCCAAAGTGTGGTAGGAATTGTTTCTCCTGGGAATGGTTGAATAGAATATTATAGACAAGATTGAGGGAAGGGAGGATTATGCTGACACAGTCAGTTCAGGATAAGTAGGTGGAGGCTCAACTGGATCATAATTGCAAATCTGAACTAGGCCAATGTGCTATTTCAATGTGCTATATATGATATATATTGCCATGAATACATTTTGCACAAAGACTTCAGGATCTGGTTTAGTGAAGCACCTTTGTACTGTTAAGCAAAATAGAGAATCAGACACAAGTAGGAAACATTTTCAAGGTTTTGTCCTCTTGCAGATTAATCCAGTAGTTGCTGGTATAATGCTCGCTGTTTTTCAGTTCTTGTTTGTCTGATTCTGTAAAAATAAAAATCAGACTGCATCATATCAATCTACAGCTGAGAGTTGCTGAAACCCTGATGGTGACCAGGAAACAATGTTTAATTTTTAAACATTGGAAATATCCAAAGCACTCTGGAAGATGTCAGTATGACTTTCTATCATGCAGCAAAATGCAGCACCTCACATTTCTCTAAATTAAACTCCATTTGCCACTCCTCAGCCCATTGGCCCATCTGATCTACTGCAAACTAATGCAGTGTTTCTCGCATGCAGAATGTCAATTTGACCAACGTATTGCTGGTCTGTAGCCACCATGGAAATATATACTAGCAAAGAGTTTAATATTTTTAGAAGGAGGGAGAAATTTAGGAAAAACAAATGAGCATCTGAGGAATGCATTTTAACGAGGTTCATTAAGTGTCCTTTCAACTTTATATCCTCAACTATCAAGGCTTTATTTGTGTACATGGTTACAACTGGTAATCTGTTTGATGAAATCTTTGCCAGTTTTAGTAGCAGTCAGGATCAATCATTGGAAGTCACGAAGGGCAGCTGCCTTTTTACCCAAATAAGTAAGATAACATTCTCTTCTGTTATAGGCAAGAGGCAGAGAAGTAGGATATGAAAATGGGGAGCAGTTGCCATTCCAGTAAATTCCTCAGGCCTCGATGTGAGGGTTCAGATCGACTGCTGACTTGATTATATACATTTTGATGAGCAGAGTACAAGGGTTACAGCTAGGGATCCAGCCTGTAACACGGATGAGCAAGGATCCCATATTGGACCTAGTGGATATGTCTACCAAAACTTTGTCCATCCCACATAGGATGCAACAATGATAACCTAGGAGAGCATGATTCAGGTAATGGCTTATAGCATTACACATAGCCATATCTTGTTCTCCAGATTTTCAAAAATGTCTTGTTACTCTTGGTAGGCAACCAATCTGGTAGTCACCCAGCAGATGAAATAGTAACTTACATTTATAAAACACCTTTAACATAGTGAAACACCCAGTGAAATTCACAGGCATTATCGGACTAAACTTGACATTAAGCGATATTTTAAAATTTCGAGTACTTTTAAAGGATTTTTGAGAAGTGGGGAAGTTAGGGGACTAATTCCAAAGTTTAGGTGGAAGCTGCAGGTGGTATCTTGCCTTCCTGAATGCCACTAGTTTAGTAAGAGGAGACTTAGGAGTCATTGATAATGCTATGCATTTGAGGTCTCCTATATTGCCAAAGCAACTGAGACTTCTTTTTTCTTGAAAGGACTCTGACAATCTGATAGAATTATGGCCACTATTTCTGATGTATTATATTCCAGGTTCTGTTTGTTTAATTGAATATGAATTCTTCAGGCACTGTCGTGAAATTTGAACTCAAATGTCCCAATCATTAGTCCAGGCCTCAAGGTTAGATTGTTCAATAATAACCACTGTGCTATCCCACGATTTGAACAGAGATGAGATTTTAAAATTGATGCATTACTCGATCTGAGTGAATAGCGTTTGGTGTGAATTTGAGTATGGGTCTCAAAAGAGCTAAACTTTGCAGTCGATGTTACTTGAGAAGTTGCCTCTGAATGTATTTTGAGGTGCAGGCAAAAATATATATAGTTCCTTTGTTTAGCTTTCTTTCGGAGCATTAGTTGCAGATTTATCGAATTTTTAAAAAAATCATTCATAGGATGTGAGCATCTCTTGTATGCCCAGCATTTCTTGCCTATTTCTAACTGCCATTCAGTAGGTGTGATTCATGTGGTAGAGGTACTCCCACAGTGCTGTTGAAAGGGAGTTCTAGTAGTTTGACCAACTGATATTGGCCAGTTAGTAATGTTACAGTCTGAGGCCTTGACTTTTTGCACTTTGTCTCGCTAACAGTTTCCTATTTTCTGTCTAATTTCTAGAAGTGATTCCCTTTCTTAGACGTGAACTTTCAAGCAAATGAAAATAGTAATGATCAATGCCCGTAGAATATCCCAAATAGTTTTGTTGCAGTTGAAAACAAGAAGCACTTGTGTTTCTCACTAATATCCAAGTAATCTCCTAGGACAGGTACATGGGAGATGCTTCTCCAATCCCCAAAAACAAACATAACAAGTTACATGAGGCACAGAACCCAATACTCTTAATAGCATTGAGAATATGCTGACAGTTTGCTACTAGAAGCAACCTGGATAAGAACAGCACCCAATCAGATCACGTTATTGTAAAGAGTACATTTGTGAATATACACTATCTTTACCAGTATAACACCAAGCTATTGAATAGCTGCATGAGGAAAAGAAGGCAAGGAAACAGAATTGTGGTGACCACTGATATTTTTAAAACCTTACTGCACAGAAGTGCATGAGATTTACATAACTTCATTCATTCTTGGATCTTTTGTGTGCTTTTCCCTCCTCCTTTCTTCATTGAAATGATGCTTGATGTAATGCCTTTGGATTACTGTTTGGCTTAACAAAATAACAGGATTAACATAAGTGTCGATAATAATTGTTGGCACTCCAGGTTTTGAGAAGATCTTCTTTAACAAATTCTGGTGAATCATACAGCTATGATCTGATGGTTTTGGAGGTTCAGATGGATTGTAAATATCTGCCATTATTTGAACATTCTTGCACACAAACAAATAGCCTGCCAATTTATGTTTGTAGAGTCTTTCTATGTGTGACTATCACATTTGACTTTGTAACTATTTGATCATTCTAATTAATTGCAAAGTAATTGCATGTCACAGACAAACCTCTTTGTCTCTAGAAGCAAAATTAAGATATAAGACAGTTAGCCAACTTGCACACTCATGGTGACCTGTGCGGGTGCAGCAATGGCTGAGTCAGTAACTTCTGTTCTGCTTCCTATCTATTTCTGTTTAACTTGCAAAGATTATTTTTCCAGCTGCAATGGACAGCTTCCAATGGGAGTCTTCAGACGGAGACAGTCACAGTCACACTTGCATCCTCACAAGGAGATGGTAAGTGGTGGGACAAATTTTATATTGCATTATAATCTCAGACTTTTTGTTGAATAAAACTTAACATGACCACCATGACCTTGATTTAAAATGCTAGAAGGAAAGAGCTTTTATCATTGAGATTACTTTCAATGTCTCCATTGAGAATAATAGCACACTTTCTCTTAAGTAAAAATGTTGAAATTTAAATGAAAAGAAATCCCAGTCTAGAAGTTTGAACACCTAATCCTTAGTTCTAATTTCATGCAGTATTGTTTTGAGATTCCCTTCTGCCCTTTTGAGTAAATGTAAATTTCAAAGTGCTGTTCAAAGACCAGTAAGGAAATTTTCCCTAATATCCTGTCTAATAGTCATTCTCTTCACTAATACCAATAAATAATATTTATTATTCATATTATTCATATAATATTCATTATCTCTTTGTTTTGGAACTTCATTACATACAAATTGACTGTTGCAATCCTGACAGAATAATAATCACAAAGTGCTTTGTGTATTGAAATCACAAAGGAGAATATATAATGTAGTTTTTTTCTTTTTCCAAATTATTACAGTGCTGCAAATTCTCTGACAAAGTGGATAGATGGAAAAGTATAACTCTGAATACTGTAAAAATTAATTGTATGTTTAAAGAAACTATAAGTTGGTTTACAATGCAAGTTGATGTCTTGGGGAATCCTGTGAAGTCCTGAAGTAACACTTCAATTAGGAAGTGATTTGAATTATTCTGATGTCATCTTTAAAGCATGAATAAAGTTCTGATGCAATTAACTTGCACATCCATTTAATTATTTTTAACTAAGAAACTAATATTTACCTTACAAATGTGTACAGTTTAAATTGTCCTCGTATATGGTCGTTCCATCCTAATACAAATGAAGTCTTCAAACTTTGGTGGAAAAGTTGATATCTGAAATCAAATTTTATACATAACCTATCTCCTCCACAAAAACAAAGGAACTCTAAAAACTAACTGAACTGAAACTTAAATTCACAATGTTGTTTGCACAGATCAGATGAAAAATAAATCCATTTGCTCTTAATTGAGGTAGTTGTACAGGACATTGGTTAGGCCACTGTTGGAATATTGCGTGCAATTCTTATATCTTTCCTATCGGAAAGATGTTGTGAAACTTGAAAAGGTTCAGAAAAGATTTACAAGGATGTTGCCAGGGTTGAAGGATTTGAGCTTTAGGGAGAGGCTGAACAGGCTGGGGCTATTTTCTCTCGAATGTCGGAGGCTGAGGGGTGACCTTATAGAGGTTTACAAAATTATGAGGGGCATGAATAGAGTAAATAGGTGAAGTATTTTCCCTGGGGTTGGGGAGTCCAGAACTAGAGGGCATAGGTTTAGGGTAAGAGGGGAAAGATATAAAAGAGACCAACGGGGCAACTTTTTCACACAGGGTGGTACGTGTATGGAATGAGCTGCCAGAGGAAGTGGTAGAGGCTGGTACAATTGCAACATTTAAGAGGCATTTGGATGTGTATATTAATAGGAAGGGTTTGGAGGAATATGGGCCGGGTGCTGGCAGGTGGGACTAGATTGGGTTGGGATATCTAGTCGGCATGGACAAGTTGGACTGAAGGGTCTGTTTCCATGCTGTACATCTCTATGACTCTATGACAGTATGTGCAAAATGTATTTCCTTCCATCTCATTTTTATTAGAGCTTATTGAGATTTTACGCAGCGATGTTACTGCAGAAAGCTCACCAGAGAATGCAAACCATTTTAATCAGGTATCCTAAAGTACTACTTGGATTTGAATAGCTATGTCACAGATTGTTTCACTGTATTTTGTGGATGATGAGAGGTAGTTGCTCTCATGGACTTTCAGTGTGCAATTTGGTGAGACCTTTACAGTGATAGTTGCAGACTAGAAGCCAGCCAGTTTGGAAAAAAAAACTTCTTTTTTTTATATTTGAATTGTTAAAAGGAGTATGCATTTTCTCATGTGTTGTCAATCCATAGATAATACTACAGCTGATTCAATCATCACAAAGGTGGACGCAACCCAGATGGTGAATACACTATCTCCAGAGACAACCCAACTTTCATCTTCACTTTCTTCATTGCAACCAAAGCTTTTTGCACAATTACAGGTCAGACCAATTAGTTGTTCTTCTAAAATAAACATAGGTTTTCACTTTTCCTGGCCTAATTTTCATTTCTTCAATAACTTTTTTTCACAAGTTCAACCTTTCAAGCTTATTTTGAGAACCATTGCTAGCATTCTAATTCTTGAAACTATTTATTGCTGAAATCTTCCATTATTGCTTTGGTTACATTCAGATTGTACTATTTCATTGCTCTCCTTGTTTACAATTCCATCTGCCTTTAGCATGAAATTATCCAGAACTCTGCTACCCATGTATCTTGCCCAAGTCCTGGTCGTCTATCACACTGCACTCAGTGACCTATGTTGGTTCCAAGTCCACTGAAGCCTCAAACTTCAAATACTGAACCTTGTATTCAGAAGTCTCTGAGACATTGCTCCTTCCATTTAATTTCCATTTTTAAAATTTCTACTATCTTTAGAACCTTCTGATAACTGTGTTCTTTCATCTCCAAATTCTTATGCATTCTCCTCTTCCTTTAACCCACCATTGAAGAACTTTTTAACTTTATGGACCTTAAGTTCTGGAAATCCCACCCTAAATAGCTGTTTTTCTCTCTGATCCTTAAAGACACTACTGAAAATACAAATTTAGTCATTTATAACTTTTCCTCCTTTGACTCAGTGTTTGTTTTTGTCAGAACCACTGAGGGTGTTTGGCTTTGTTGAATACACTACATAAGTGCAAATTGTTGTTTTTGTATGGGTACTTAAAAATGTCGCTGAAAATGTGTTGCTGGAAAAGCGCAGCAGGTCAGGCAGCATCCAGGGAACAGGAGAATCGACGTTTCGGGCATAAGCCCTTCTTCAGGAATCCTGAAGAAGGGCTTATGCCTGAAACGTCGATTCTCCTGTTCCCTGGATGCTGCCTGACCTGCTGCGCTTTTCCAGCAACACATTTTCAGCTCTGATCTCCAGCATCTGCAGACCTCACTTTCTACTTAAAAATGTCAGTTGTTTTATATATATTATTGTTCGACATCTGTACAGTTACCATTTTTCCCCTTCATTAAACCTTCATCTTGGGGTTGCCATCATCCTAGGAAAGAAAATTAGAGATGAATCACTTATCATGGTATGTATTGCAAATTAACAAACAATACATCATATAAAAATTAAAATGTGTTTCTTAAAAATATTATTAAATATACTTGTAGCTTTCAATCAAACTTTCCATATCCCTTGGTGACAGAAGCCTTTGAAGCCTTTCTCCAACCACCATTCAACTTTCAAAACAATACTGTTCCCCAATACTGTCTGTAACTAGTTCCTCTCCACAATCGTCTTTTTCCCTTCCACCATATGCACCCATCATTTGCACTAATCAGCCCCTTTTCTACCAATACTGCCCCCCTGCTCCTACTCACATGGTGATCAACCTTTTCTTCATCTCTACCTTACCCTCCACACCATAATCTGCCCCTTCGTTGCCTCTCCCAAACAAAAAGCCACAAACAGTGATTAGTGCCTTGTTCATCACCATATTCCCATGATTTTGCCACTGCTGCAAACTCCAATTTTGGAACTTACATGCCAGTGCCTGTGAAGCAGAGTTGCCAGCCCAATGTAAGAGGCCTGCACACAGAAAAATTTGAAGCTGCCATTCACTTTCATGGCTCAGCTACATAAACCCAGATTTTTCTGCACTCAATCAATAGTTGAATTGCTTTTACCTACCTTTGTCTGTGCCATGCTGGTGCTCAGACATCATCCAAGGTCTGTTCAGCACTTGCTGCTTGAAATTCTTCGTCAGGTAATGGGTACTTTAGAATTGTAAAATTCACCCCTTTGTTGTTTGGTGGCATCATTGCAGTGGGTTTGGAGCTGTCTCTCCAGAGTCTGTTATCTACAGTCACTGTAGATACCTTGCAGGGAGGGGAACCTGCAACCCCAAGTATTGTTTCTGCAGGTTACTTCCAAAGTTTGGACTCAACTGCTCTAAGCTATTGAGGCAACTTGCACCCCAGTAATAGCATTTATAGTTTTGTTTTGTTCAGGTGATTTTCCTCTGTTCTGCTGAATATTATCCTTGATACTCTTTTCTCCTATTATAAAGAACAGATTTCTAACCGATTTGGATCTGTACAGGAAAAGTTCTGTTTTACTTTAAGTTAACAGGTATTGGCTCACCATTTCAGTCACTGTTCGTATAGAAAGGAATATTTTTCAAAGCTTTTGAAATTTGATATTTCTGCTTCAGGTTAATTTGAAAGCATAGCACAAGGAATAGGAGAAGGAGTAGACTGTTCAATCCAGGAGCCTGCTCCGCCATTCTATACAATCATGATTGATCTGCCTCAACTCCACCTGCCTGCTCACTGCCTGTATCCAATGAGCAACCAGAGGTCCAGCCACCATACTGGACAATGAAGCATCCATAACCCATTGTGGTACAGAATTTGGAAAATTCACAACCCTATGAATGAAAAAAAATGGATCTCCACATCTCAGTCTGAAATGATTGATCCCTTATTCCTGGTACTCTGTCCCTATATCCTAGGTTTCCTGGCAGGAAAACAGCCGTTATGTCTCCTGTGTCATATCCCTTCAGAATCTTGTATGTTTCAGTGAGATTGTTTCTCATTCACCTAAATTCCAGAGATTATAAGCCCAAATTGTTAGCCCTGTCATTATAGGATGAAACTCTTATCCCATGAATCTAATAAATCTTGATTGTGTCTCAGTCAACCCCAGCCAGAGTAAGAATCTTTCTAACTGTGAATGTGATTATGTCCTGGTAACCTCCTTTCTCTTTTTTGATTTCTTTATTACAGTCTTGATTTTCTTCCATTGCATTGGTTATTTTCTGTGATTCATTTCTTGCTGTTTGCAAATTGTTTTCTTTCTTTCTCTCAAGGGATTACAGTTACAGCCAGCCTTTGCTTCTTCTGATGCAGCCCAAGCAGTTGTTACGTTGAATTCCCATCAACCAGGCATCAGCAGTCCTTCTGCAGTGCCAGAAACAAGCAGTCCTACTGCACAGCAGCAGCAGCTTTTCAATCAAGCACACTTCCTGCAACTCAGCAGCTCACTGTCGGAATGTGACTCTGCAGCTTCCACCTTGGTTGGTGTGTCAGTATCTGAACAGAATATGGTCAGTATGGGACAGCTGGTAACAGTAGGAACATCTGTTGGTGGAGACACAGGCCTTGATGGAGGAGTTCATCAGATATTGCTTGGATCAGGACAAACCATCCCTGTACAGATCATGGAAGCTTCATCACCTTCCACAGTTGGTAAGTTCATTTGTTTTGCTTGTTAGTGAAATTGGGTGTTCAAATTTGAATACAAAACCAAAACTCTGGATCTTAACTGAAAATAGAAAATAAAGTCAGTTCTGCTATGACACGTGTTTCTTCAATGGATATTGACTTTGACATGATTGAAGAATTTAGACGGTTATTTGTAGAATCCAGCTTTTCTTACATGTATTGGCTATAATGTGATTCCAGCCCCATTAGTTTAAATGGTGCAGCTATTGCACGATTTTCCTATAAAACAAGAATGTACGGGAACGGAACTATTGCATTATATCAGAACTGACTATAATGGAAATACACAGCAGGTCAGACACTTCTGTGGACAGAACAACAAAATTTTGTTTAAATTTGATAACCTTTCGCAGCAACTAGGAAAAATGAAGAATCTATGTGATTTTAACGAGCAGCTGCCATAATGTTATTCCCCCTCTTTCTACCCCTCACTCCACATACCCCATGCAATAGTTTTGCCAAACACTGACTTCTGGATTTGGTGTGGTCAGTGTGATTGTTTAGATTATTGAATGCTGTGAGCAGATGAAGCAAAGCCAATCAGAACAGCAATTGCAGATGAGATAAGGTCAGAGATGCTTTAACATTTCAGATTTGCTTGGATGATCCAGTGGAGAAAATATACCAGGACTGGGCCAACACGGAGTACATGAGGTCATCATCAGCATCCAAAAGAACACAGACTTAATAAATTAATCTTATAAAGAATAATGTTCAGTCAATAATAAAAACTTAACAGTTACAATATAGTTGCCAAAAGAGAGCTTTCTATTTTCATCCGTTCATTTCTGTGACAGCCAGTAATTGCTGTGGTACAGTTCACATTTTCCATGCTTTTGTTTATGACTTGATAGTATTGGAAATGTAAAATCAACTAATTTTCAATTCTTGATTAAATAGTTTCAATTAATATGTTTGGGTTTTAAAACATCTCTGTAATGCATAAAGTTAGTGACAATGCATATTACAGGTAAGTTTACTCTCTCAAGTATGTAATCCTAAACATCACAATATGAATTGCCTGCTACCTTATATTAATATGCTCTCAACTGCAGTCCTTTGAAGAGAAAGTGAGGTCTGCAGACGCTGGAGATCAAAGCTGAAACTTTATTGCTGGAACAGCACAGCAGGTCAGGCAGCATCTAGGGAACAGAAGATTCGACGTTTCGGGCACATGCCCTTCTTCAGGAATGAGCAGAGAGTGTTCAGCAGGAGAAGATAAAAGGTAGGGAGGAGGGACTTGGAGGAGGGGCGTTGGAAATGTGATAGGTGGAAAGAGGTCAAGGTGAAGGTGATAGGTCGGAGTAGGGTGGAGGCGGAGAGGTCAAGAAGAAGACTGCAGGTCAGGAAGGCGGTGCCGGGCTGGAGGGATTCGGCTGAGACAAGGTGGGGGGAGGGGGGATGAAGAAACTGGTGAAGTCCAAGTTCATCCCCTGTGGTTGGAGGGTTCTCAGTCGGAAGATAAGACGCTCCTCCTCCGACCGTCGCGTTGTTGTGGTTTGGCGGGTGGATGAGTCCAATGACCTGCATATCCTCGGTGGAGTGGGAGGGGGAGTTGAAATGCTGGTCCACCCGGACGAACCAACCAACCCAATCACCCTGTAGCACAGCATTTCAACTCCCCCTCCCACTCCACCGAGGATATGCAGGTCATTGGACTCATCCACCGCCAAACCACAACAACGCGACGGTCGGAGGAGGAGCGTCTTATCTTCCGACTGAGAACCCTCCAACCACAGGGGATGAACTTGGACTTCACCAGTTTCTTCATCCCCCCTCCCCCCACCTTGTCTCAGCCGAATCCCTCCAGCCCGGCACCGCCTTCCTGACCTGCAGTCTTCTTCTTGACCTCTCCGCCTCCACCCTACTCCGACCTATCACCTTCACCTTGACCTCTTTCCACCTATCACATTTCCAACGCCCCTCCTCCAAGTCCCTCCTCCCTACCTTTTATCTTCTCCTGCTGAACACTCTCTGCTCATTCCTGAAGAAGGGCATGTGCCCGAAACGTCGAATCTTCTGTTCCCTAGATGCTGCCTGACCTGCTGTGCTGTTCCAGCAATAAAGTTTCAGCTGCAGTCCTTTGAAATCCACCATACTAAGTATCTGAACTGAAGAATGTCTTACAATTCCACAACACCAATGTGTGTAACAATACATTACGGGAGTTTTCTTGAGACAGAGGAAGAACAAATGGTTACCTAAGTCCTTGCCATTCAAAGATTTTATTTGAGCTGTTCAGATTTTATGTGAATTTTATACTATTAATCTCAGTTTGTTGAACTTTCTGCGACTATGTCAACCTTAAATAATATAACAATACCAGTACATTTTTAAAATTCATTCATGGGATATGGGCATTGCTGGCTAGTCCATCGCTAATTTCCCTTGAGGTGATGGTAAGCTGCCTTCTTGAAACAATACTGAGGGGTAAATACGTTCATTATGCTAATAGGAAGGAAGTTCCAGGGTCTTAACTCAGTGACAGTGAAGGAATGCTGATATAGTTCCAATTCAGGATGGTGTATGATTTGAAGGGGAACTTGTAGGCAGGTGAAGTTCCATCTTCTGTTTTGACAGCTTTAGTGCTGACCATCTCTTCACTAAAGAAAGCAAGAGTGAAAACGTAAACCAGGACAAGCTACCCTCCTGACTCCTTCCTTAGTTAACTCAGACATTGGCTCAACTATGCCTCAAAGCTCCAGCTCATTGCAACCTTCCTTTAATTGTGTTATCCAATGAGTATATTCATAACTGCCATAATTAGGCACAAATTGGAATGAATTAAAATGTTTGACACAGTCTTGTATATATGGTGGAGTATACTTGGGGGATTTAGCTGCCACCCCAAGACTCTCTGAAACCAATATGAAGAATCTGTGAATACCTGCTCTAAGCAACTCTAGCTGAATCAAGTATGTTGTACCAGATCCTCCTGATATTTGAACAATCATAGAATCTCCACAGTGTGGAAGCAGGCCATTTGGCCCATCAGGTTTACATTGACCACCGAAAAGCATCCCACCCCCACTGCCACCGCCACCGCACTCCAACCCTGTATATCCCGTGGCTGATCCACCTTGCCTACACATCCCTGGAAACTATGGGTAATTTAGCATTGTCAGTCCACCTAACCTGCACATCTTTTGATTGTGAAAGAAAACTGGAGCACCCAGAGGAAACCCATGCAGACACTGAGAGAATGTACAAACTCCACATAGACAGTTGCTCGAGGCTGGAATCGAACTCGCGTACTTGGCGCTGTGAAGCAACAGTGCTAACCACTGAGCCACCATGCCAATCCTATTCAACCTACCAATTCATCTGAGGGAGAGGGAGTGTAGTCTGGTAACTGGCTGGCAATTTGTCCTAATTCCATGTAAGTAAAAACAAAATACTGAGCATATCTAGCAGCTTGTATGGAGCCAGAAACATGAACTTGAATCATGAACTTTCATTGAAACTGGGAAAGGCTCTTCAGGGATGAGAAATAGAGGAGAGTGGAACAAAATGGAAGATCCGGATTAAGGCAGACGACTGGAGACATTAAATGATAAATGTGGTGGTGGAGCAGAACTAGTGGTGATGATGGGACAAGTACAGAAATAAACAATGGCATCAGAGGAGGTTGAAATGGAAGAAAAATGAGCAACCACCATCTGAAAGCAAATACAAAATAGAATAAATCAAGACTGACATGCAAAAAAAAAGGAAAAAAAAACAGTTGAGGCAGATTACGTCCTAAAATGACTGAAGTCGTTGAGTCAAGCAGCTGTAAAGTTTCTAATCGAAAGCCGAAGTGCTGTTCCTTAAGCTGACTGGAGCATTGCTGTACGCTGAGGACAGGGATATGTCAGCATGAGTGCAAGGTGTAAAATAAAAATTACAACACAAGTCATACTTGTGGACCGGAGGTGTTCTGTAAAGTCTCAATGACCGGAGGCAACATTGTGCAGTGAATACAGTCTACTAAATTAAAGAAATAGTTGTAAATTACTGCTTTACCTAGAAAGAGTATTTTGGGGATTTGGATGATGAGACTGGGTAAATGAGTAGAAACTATGTGCTTGCATGGAGAGGTGCTGTGGGAAGAGGTTGAGATGATAGAGAATTAGGTGAGGGTGACGCAGAGGAAACAGTACTTCAGACTGCTGAAAGGAAATATGATGGTGTGTTTGGTGATGGCAGAGGATGAGGGAGGGGAAGGAATGAGAGTAGAAGTACAAAAAGTGAGTCAGATGTGATAGGCCCAGTCAACAACGGTGGCGAGGGATCCTTCATTGAGGATAAAGGAAGACAAATCAGGCTTTGTTTAAAAAAGAAAGGCTGCATCATTTGGACAAATGAAATGGGGAAACTGGGGAAAATGGATTAAATCTTTGCAGGGTACAGTGTCAAGCAGTGTATACTTTTAATATTGGGACTGGAGAGTTTCATGTAATACCTCAGGATTAAAACTGATGGTGCTCAGTACAGAGTGCCTCTGTTCAAGTTTGCATTAAACACTTTGTTTTGACGAAGTGACTGGCAGCAATATCAATCCTGCTAACCAAAATAAGTTTTCACAGTAGTCAATCATTGCATTTGGGATGTAGCACCACATTCTGCATTCTTAAGTTGATTGGAAGTATAGAGGTTTAGAGTTTTGCTGAAAGATATTCTGTCAAAGTTTGTGTGTTCCAGCAATCGGAGAGCACTTGCCAATCAATCAACAGCCTGTTTCTGATGCAGTATTAAATTGTTGTTCCCTTTGATTCTGTCCTGTGGGTATAAGATGAAGAACTTCAACAACTTGTTTTGATTTTTTTCAACAATTTTCTGCATTCTTCATTGCTACTGCTTGTTTCAAAAATGTGTTCTGCTTTTTCTTGGCAAACTATACTAAATTGCCCCCACCCCAAAATAAAAAGGACCAGTAAACCGTATAACAGGTGAGAATTACTCCTGGCCTACATTTTATAAAGGAATGATAGGATAGTCCGATTCAGACATTGTCTGAATTGACCATGTAGAAATTAAGTATCATTGAAAGAATTTCAAAAACCATGTCTTTGGCAATATGGATTGATGTGACCTTGTTTGAATTTGAATTCAAACGCAAGATTGGAAAAGTGAAAAGAAGCTGTTTTAATTGCATTGTCAAGCATTCCTAGCAATGTCAGGCAGAAGGTTATTCCCCTTTTTTTGACTGAATTCAAACAGTTTCCTCATGTAGCACTCTTGAAAGTTCCCCTTCAATTGATATTTATTTTGAGGATATTAATGAGCATCTTCTGTTATTTGAATCCATGTTAATTCTTTTTGCTTTACTTTTTTCCCCACAATGCTATTGTAGTCCAGGAGAGTTGTATCAGCCAAATCAAAGAGGAATCTGAAGATGGGAGTCTAGCTGCAGCTAGGACCTGCATGTCTGAGATAGCTGGACCAGGAGATTGAAGATCTTCATCCACTTCATGTATGCAACCGAAAGAAATTGGTGGTTCCCAGTGATTAAGCATCCTGGTGTGGGGAGATTCCTGAGCTATCATGGAACATATGGGAGGTCCTAGTAGCAGACAACGACCAGGTTGAAGTTTGCACTCCCATAATGGAAACACGTTTGTCCATTTGTAAAGGAGAGAACTTTTTTATTTTTGCCAGATGCATGAACCTTCTGCTCAGCCTGCTTTGTAAGAATGAACATTGAGGGCATTTGAACGTATTAACAATTAACTGCCCAGAGCTGCTTAATGAAATATTCTCAGTTTTGACGGTCTACCTTGTATGTATCCTTGAAAAACACATTGCCAGCTGGTATTGGAGCCACGCCAGCAACATCAGGATCATCATAAGTATACATTTTACTACAAGGCTGCTGCCCCTTCGTATTATCTATACATTTTTCTGGTGCTGGTACCAGATCTGATGAAAATACATGAATTAAAAGCATGCTGGATCTGATCAGACTAAATATTTATTCACAAACATATGGAAACACAGTGGAAACATGTGGACTGATTTGTACTGGCTTTGGTGCCAGAAATGAAGCCAGGTTTGAGGTCTCGTGTTAGCTTCAAAACTGCAGAGAAGAAGCCACTCAGGATTTTCCAGACATATAGCATGCAGACCTTGAAAATGCAATTCGGTTTGAATTTTCTGAGCCTATAGCCTTTGGAAATTCAGTACCACAAAGTATTCTTCTGAAACCTGACGTATAAGTGGACATTTGTCACTGATGTTTTTGCTGGGTTCCGAGCAGCAGCACTACTATGTATTGGAATGTTTGCTCATTACTTAAAGTAGCAAGAATCCAGAGTTGCAAAATTCCAATTAAAAATGATATTTGTTTCTTTTAATTCTTATTCAAAAGGATTTACATTGTATTTGAAGATTAACTCTCACTCTTGGACTGCTGGGAGAGGAAAGACAGTTTTGGGAGAATTGTACTGCTCTTACCAAGTAAGCCAGTGGAATTGAGATTTGTGATTTTTTTTTTAATGGACACTGAGATATGGAGTTTATCTGTAACCAGACCTTATGATTGTGAGGGCATTATTCCATGTCTTATACACAAGCCTTTAATTAGCGATGAACAATGCAAGTGCAACCATGGCAGAACTATCATTAAACGTCTTCAATATTTATGGGGGTGTGGGTCTCTTTAATGGTAATGGGGAGGGAATTAGTATTCCAATACTATTCACATTTTGACTTTGAAACTTTTACCTTTATCTGATTAACTACGAAATTAAACAGATATCTGAATGTAAAGATACATTGTGTATTTTATCTTTAAATATGATTGCCTGTGGCATCTTAAATTTAGTTTAAAACAAGAAGCTTTCCTTTTCTTTGGGAAGCTTTAAAGACCTCCAGAACCCATGTAGTTTAGAAAAATCTTAAAGGAAATGCACCTCATGAGGAATTGTTAAACCAGCAGAGCATCTTTAGTACTGAAATTGTTTACTTCAGTAATGTGAAACAAATGAGTGAACTTATTTCAACAATAAGTTTAAACTCCTTGGTTATTCTGTCTGTTCTGAAAGCAAGCTAACAGAACTGCCAGTACGTTTGACCCCGATTCTATATCCAGTGCATATGTTGTGCTTTTCTGATTACACAGATCTACCTGACATGAGCCTTTAAACAGAGTACATTTGCTTCAGTGAAGTTTCATTACAGACGATGTCTAATACATCAGTGTTTGCAAAAGATTGCATTGTTTTATGCAAGTTACCAACAAAAGTGAAATCATTCAAATAAAGCCACTTTTAATCGTAAGTTGCCTCTGGTTCAATATTTTCATTCAGAGACATTGAAAAAAAGTTGCTGTGCTTTGAGTACATTTGATACGATTGTTCTTTATCTTAACATCGTGATCGTATTTTCAACAATTAAGAACTTTGTCAGCTTAGTTTTTCTGATTTGAAAACAACACGCCGGGTCCAAATCTACCTTCAGTGATATGCTTGTGGACATGTGGCAGTTGGTTTTGTTTCAGCTGGGAATTTAAGATAAGGCAATTGATTATTATCAGCCATTAAGGTTTTATTGGTATATGCAAGGGCACTGATAGAAACACGAAATAAATTGTCTAAGCATGCCTCAGTCACAAATCTTATTTTGGTACCGCAAATACATTTGACATGAATTGTTGTTCATGTTCATTAATGAAAGTATGTGTTCAGAACAGCGGTTTATCAGAATTGTCATGAGCAACTAATTTCTCCTTAAGATAGCAAAATCTTTCGAAAATTCTTAACACTGTCAAAGGTGACGTCATAGTATTCTTAACTAAGAATGATGAGTGAAAATCTGAAATAGAAATAAAACTCTGGAATTACATAGTACTTGGTGGCCTCTTTCAGATCCCAACTCATGTGCATTTTGTAGTTTGAATTAGACTTTCAAGATTGTCCCATTCTAGAATGATTGGGGTTATTGAAAATAAACTAGCTTCCTTCAAAGCTACATTTGTAATCATATTATTTTGATCCACAAATAGGGTTTTCCTGATCTCAGATGAGAGATTTTCTCATTGTGTTAACATGCCATTTTTCAGATTAATCATTCAGTTGAGGCCCTATCTGTACGAGAGCATACAACAGACTTTGCCTCTTTTTGAAGATAAACAGGGTGATTTTCCTCAGAAACCTGGCCCAATATTTGTTTGGTTAATCCCAACAAAACTAAATAGTCAGAAGCAAAGGTATTTTGGTGCTAATAGGAACATAGAAATTAGGAACAGAAGTAGGCAATTCCTTCAAACCCGCTCTGTCATTTAACATGTTCGTGGCTGATCTTATCCTGGTCTCAACACCAGTTTCCTGCCTGCTGCCCATAGTTCTTTATCCTGCTTTTCATCAGAAACGTGCCTATTTCTTTCTTGAAGTTGTTGATTGATTCTGCCTTCATTGCACTCTGGGGCAGTGAGTTCCACAAGGTTTCTGGTTCAAATCCAATCCAGGGACTTGAGTATAGAAATCAAAGCTGATCCCTTGAGTGCAGTCAAAAGAGAAAATGCTGGAAAATCTCAGCAGGTCTGGCAGCATCTGTAAGGAGAGAAAAGAGCTGACGTTGCGAGTCTAACTGACCCTTTGTCAAAGCTAGATCCAGAATGCTTTTAATTCATGTATTTTCATCAGCTAGGGTCCTAGCTTTGACAAAGGGTCAGTTAGACTCGAAACGTCAGCTCTTTTCTCTCCTTACAGATGCTGCTAGACCAGCTGAGATTTTCCAGCATTTTCTCTTTTGGTTTCAAATTCCAGCATCCGCAGTAATTTGCTTTTATCCCTTGAGTGCAGTACAATTCCAATGCGCTGTTGTCTCTGCTGGCTCTTGGGAAAGACACTAAATTGAAGTGCCGTCTGGCTGTTTGGATGGTCTCATGGCAGTATTTAAAAGAACAACAGTGCAGTTGTTCCTGGTATCCTGCCCAATGTTTGTACCCCAGTCAGGATGGCAATTCGGATTACCTGGTCATTGTACTCTGCTGACGCAGGAAAACAAAACTTCCTCAAGCGCCATCGCCAAGTTTTGACATGGTGATAAATGGGGTCTGAAAGGGATACAATTGTATGTTGGCGTATGTTTCCAGTAACGAAAGCAGATCTTTACTTTGCTGCTTTTGAAAAAGCTTACAGCTTGAAAATTGGAGGCTGTGTTTCAAATAACAGCATTTGAAACTTTTAATTCCTTTGTATGGGGCATCCTGACGCTAGTTAAGGCGCTGCAGGGTTCTCTTTGCTCTTGGGTGTTGAATCCTCCTTTTTGAGAAGTTTCAATATAAAACAGATGATGTTGGAAGCACTGGAGATTTTAAAAAAAAACTTGCTGGTTGTAAATTTTGATTAACTCCTGTTTGTTTTTTTTTAAAAAAATCCATCAAGCAATGACAAATTCATGGCAGGGCCACATTACGTTTTTTTTTTGTTGATTAAC
Organism: Chiloscyllium plagiosum; assembly: GCF_037043375.1. NCBI lineage: Eukaryota > Metazoa > Chordata > Chondrichthyes > Orectolobiformes > Hemiscylliidae > Chiloscyllium > Chiloscyllium plagiosum. The sequence goes on along the minus strand of NW_028270145.1, from coordinate 14,130,660 downwards.
TTTTGAAGTAGCGGGAACCGTCCTTTGACTTTTGGGAAGGCAAGCTGTGTTACATGTGGAAACGTTCAAAGTGAAAGAGCAGTGGCTGTGTCCGTGAGGTGGAGTGCGCCTTTAACAGCCCCGGCCAATGGATAGCAGAAGACGTGATAAGGGTTGGGTTGGGAGGAGAGAGAGAGAGAGGGGTCTGTGTCGGCGATCGGCAGTCGCGCCTGCGGTGGTCACGTGGTGTGGGAGCACTGTGACAGCGCGGAGGGCGGCAGGCAGTGCGCAGGCGCAGCGACGGCTCCTCCCTCCCCACCTTCCCAAGATGGCGCAGGTGCAGGCACGCTTTTACACCGAGGACAGGAGGTAAGATCCGATCCCGGCCTCCGTGGGGGCCGAGTCCAATTCACGGTGCGGCCCGAACGGGAGTGGGAAACACGCCTCGGTCTCTCAGTTTAGTAAAAGTCTCCTCTTCCGCATGATTTTTTTTTGGGGGGGGATTGAGGTTGTGTTCAACTGAATGGGGGCATTACCGCGCGGGCCGCAAAAATCAGAGATTGGCGGGAGCGGGGGACTGGCCGCATCTGTGGGGAGAGAAAGCAGGGTTCACGTCTCGGGACCAGCGACCCAACGCTCAGCCCGGTCTCAGTCCCAGGTGTGAGACAAGGTTGGCTGACCTCCGCACGGGAAGGACTCGAGTTCTTTTGCAGTAACTCTGTTCTTAATGAGCTAACGCCGTATACGCTCAGGCCCCGGTTCGGGTCTTTCTCCCCACCGATGCTGCCAGAACAGACCCTTGTCTCTTTTTATCAAGAGCAAGAGTCCCTATATGATGGAGAAGAGCAGTTCTTGTCTCTCCTCTTTGTCTGTATTGTACTGAACATCTGTCCCTGTGGAAATCACAGAGCATTGCAATCCCAGCGTATTTTGTACTGAACAGCATTCTCCGTGTACCCGTATATGAAACAGACAGCAGTCCCTGTGTAGACTATGGATAATAGCAGTTCCTGTGCATTGTACAGAGAACAGCTGTCCCTCCACATTTCATTTACTTTACTATTCTAATTAGGGTCTCCCCTGCTAGACAACACGCTGTGCTTCAAGGTATCATCTGGGGATCTGTGATTCATTCCTGGATCTCCCCACCAAAAAACCCAAGTGTTTGGTAATCTCTTGAGGGCACATCATTTCATCATAGATCACAGAATCCCTACAGTGTGAAAACAGGCCATTAGCCTAACAGTTACATCAGATTACAACAGGATCTGGCCCAGATGGGCCATTGGGCTGAGATGTGGCAGATGGAGTTTAATTCAGATAAATGCGAGGTGCTGCATTTTGGGAAAGCAAATCTTAGCAGGACTTATACATTTAATGGTAAGGTCCTAGGGAGTGTTGCTGAACAAAGAGACCTTGGAGTGCAGGTTCATAGCTCCTTGAAAGTGGAGTCGCAGGTAGATAGGATAGTGAAGAAAGCGTTTGGTCTGCTTTCCTTTATTAGTCAGAGTATTGAGTACAGGAGTTGGGAGGTCATGTTGCGGCTGTACAGGACATTGGTTAGGCCACTGTTGGAATATTGCGTGCAGTTCTGGTCTCCTTCCTATCGGAAAGATGTTGTGAAACTTGAAAGGGTTCAGAAAAGATTTACAAGGATGTTACCAGGGTTGGAGGATCTGAGCTACAGGGAGAGGCTGAACAGGCTGGGGCTGTTTTACCTGGAGCATCGGAGGCTGAGGGGTGACCTTACAGACGTTTACAAAATTGAGGGGCATAGATAGGATAAATAGACAAAGTCTTTCCTCTGGCGTCGGGGAGTCCAGAACTAGAGGGCATAGGTTTAGGGTAACAGGGGAAAGATATAAAAGAGACCTAAGGGGCAACTTTTTTATGCAGAGGGTGGTACATGTATGGAATGAGTTGCCAGAGGATGTGATGGAGGCTGGTGCAATTGTAATATTTAAGAGGCATTTGGATGGGTATATGAATAGGAAGGGTTTGGAGGGATATGGGCCGGGTGCTGGCAGGTGGGACTACATTGGGATATCTGGACGGGTTGGACCGAAGGGTCTGTTTCCATGCTGTACATCTCTATGACTCTAAGTCCACACTGACTTTCCAAAGAGCGATCCACCTCGACTCATTCCCCTACCCTATTACTCTACACTTATCCCTGACTAATGTGCCTAATTCACACATCACTGACCACTATGAGCAATTTAGCACAGCCACTTCACCGAACCTGCACATCTTTGGATTGTGGGAGGAAACTGGAGCACCTGGAGAAAACCCACGCAGACACCGGGAGAACGTGCAAACTGCACGCAGACAGTAGCCCGAATCAAACCTGGATCCCTGGCACTCTGAGGCAACAGTGCTAATCACTGAGCAACTGTGCCACCCATTTATATTGGGTTTACTCTCTGTATGTGATGTCTGTAATCCATGTAGTCTTTTACTACCGAATAAAAGTTATTACCCACATTCCTCTTGATGAACTCTGCCTTAAAATTCTGGGAAGATATCAGTTGGAAGTTGAGCACTATGATGTGGGGTAGGATGAAGTGGCAATTAAAGTGCTAAGAGAAAGGAACAGAACTAATTAGTTATTAATTTAACTGTTCTTCTGTTACTAACATATTCATGTTAACTTTATTATTTTAATAGCCGCTAACATATTTTCTCCTTGCAGCCTCTTCTCTCATTTTTGGTGTTTGCTGTCCACAGCTTCACCTTTAAGTATCTTCTAAGTTCATTAGATTGTTGAAAATTGCTGCTGTTCAATTCAAGGATTATTTCTAATGTGCGTTAGTGTAAGTAAAGGCTGTTGAGAGCTAAGGCAATTCCTGCCTCCCCAGCGCCAGAATAAATAGAATAATTTCAGTGCTGCCATGTGAAAATTCCATAGTGGAGAGCACTGAGACGTTGTGGACAAGTCAGAATCCCTACAGTGTGGAAGCAGGCCATTCAACCCTTTGAGTCCTCACTGACCCTCCGAAGAGCATCCTAACCAGACCATTCATTAACCTTGTAATTCCCCTGGCTAATCCACCAAGCCTACACATCCCTGGACACTATGGGGCAATTTAGCAGAGCCAATACATCTAACCTGCACATCTTTGGACTGTGGGAGGAAACCCATACAGACCTGGGGAGCTGGTGCAAACTCCATATAGACAGATTCTAGAGATTGGAATCAAACCTCTGGCACTGTGAAGCAGAAATGCTCACCACTGAGCCACCATGCAATCTCTAAGTCCATGTTATTATCTAAAGTACTTCACAATACATGGTATTACTGGACAGTATGATCAGCATCAAGGATTCTGCCCAATTTCATCACCTCAGTCCATGGCCCTTATGAACAGAGATCATTTATGAATTAAAGCATTTATAATCCAGTCACAAAACTAAGAGGGTTTATAGTGTGATTGCTTCATTGTATGTCACCACACCAGAAATCTTTCTACAATAATGATCTTAGAAGTGTGACGATTGAAACATTTGAGAAAATAAGAACTAGGAGCAGGAGTAGACCATATGCATCACCCAGCCTGCTTGATCATTCAGTACAATTAGAGCTGACCTTGAGCTTCAATGCCACTCCACCCACTGCACTGTATATCTAGACCTTGGTTCCCTAAAACAAGGAATCTGTCATCATCTTAAGCTAAAACGTATACAGCAATGGAGAATTCACAACCTTTTGAATAAAGAATTTCAATAATTTATAACCTTTTGAGTGAAGGACCCTCTCCTTATCTCAGATCTCAATGATTGGCCTGTATGCTAACACTGTGCTCCCATGTTCTAAATTCCCCAGCCACAGGAAACAGCCTCTGTCTAACAAATGGTTTAGGAGCAGTAGTAGTTCACATGAGCCTCCTCCACTAATCACTAAGGCCATGGTTAATCGGATCATCCCACAATCCTGCCTTTTCCGATAACCTGTCAGTCTTGCTTAACAGAATCTATCTTTGATCATTGACCTGAGTGTTTCCAGAAACCCCTTCAGAATCTTGCATGTCTCAATATGATCACCTCACATTCTCCTAAACTCCAGAGATTATCGACCCGACTTAGTGCCTTTATTCGCAGAAACCAATCAAGTGAAGCTTTGCTCTAGTTTCCTTCAGCATGAACTACAAAATTTTACAGTGCTTCATGTGTGAACCTCAAAAGCATTATACAATGCAGCAATATACCTTTATTCTTCTACTCCTATCCCCTTGCAATAAAAGCCTTTTAAAGTGTCTTTGGGTTTTTTTTTGTTTTCACAACTGAAGTGAACAAACTCAAGCATTCCCACTTTATACTCCATTTGGCACCTGGTTTCCCACTAACTTAATCTGACCATATCTCTTTGCAGCCTGTCACTCTACTTTTCAAGGGTTACAATTCCACTCAGCTCTGTATTGAAAGCACTGTTACTTTTAGTCTCTTTGTTTCATATTACTAATATTGATTGTAATTGGTTGATGCCTCAGCACTGATCTATGCTACATTTGACTGGTCATCACTGGCAAACTGAATGTGTCCCATTTATCTTTACACTTTGTATTCTGTCTGTTATCCAAATTCTATACATTCTAATATTTCCCCAAGCCCATAAACTCTCTTTTTGCAGATTAACCTGTTGTGTAGCACCACTTCAGACTGGATGCCTGTGACCAGTGGAGTGCCACAAGGATCAGTGCTGGGTCCACTTCTTTTCATCATGTATATAAATTATTTGGATGTGAGCATAAGAGGTACAGTTAGTATGTTTGCAGATGACACCAAAATTAGAGGTGTAGTGGACAGCGAAGAAGGTTACCTAAGATTACAACGGGATCTTGATCAGATGGGCCAATGGGCTGAGAAGTGGCATGTGGAGTTTAATTCACATAAATGCGAGGTGCTGCATTTTGGGAAAGCAAATCTTAGCAGGACTTATACACTTAATGGTAAGGTCCTAAGGAGTGTTGCTAAATAAAGAGACCTTGGAGTGCAGGTTCATAGCTGCTTGAAAGTGGCGTCACAGGTAGATAGGATAGTGAAGAAGGCGTTTGGTGTGCTTTCCTTTATTGGTTAGATATTGAGTACAGCAGTTGGGAGGTCATGTTGTGGCTGTACAGGACATTGATTAGGTCACTGTTGGAATGTTGCGTGCAATTCTGGTCTCCTTCTTGTTGAAAGATGTTGTGAAACTTGAAAGGGTTCGGAAAAGATTTACAAGGATGTTGCCAGGGTTGGAGGATTTGAACTATAGGGAGAGGCTGAACAGACTGGGCCTGTTTTCCCTGGAGTGTCAAGAGGCTAAGGGGTGACCTTATAGAGGTTTACAAAATCATGAGGGGCATGGGTAGGATAAATAGACAAAGTCTTTTCCCTGGAGTGAGAGTCCAGAACTAGAGTGCATAGGTTAAGGATGAGATGGGAAAGATATAACAGACCTAAGGGGCATCTTTTCACGCAGAGGGTAGTACATGTATGGAATGAGCTGCTAGAGGCTGGTACAATTGCAATATTTAAAAGACATTTGGATGGGTGTATGAATAGGAAGGGTTGAGTGGGATATGGGCTGGGTGCTGGCAGGTGGGAATAGATTGGGTTTGGATATCTGGTCGGCATGGAGGGGTTGGACCGAAGGGTCTGTTTCCGTGCTGTACACCTTTATGACTCTGAATATGTCAGATGTTCATTAGAATTTCAAATATAGAACGTAGAACAGTACAGCACAGAAATGGGCCTTTAAGCCCATCATGTCTCTGCCATTCATTCTAAACTTAACCCATCTGCCTGCTCATGGTTCATCTGCGTATTTACTGTCTGTTCGTGCCTCTCTCTAAATGTCTCTTAAATGTTGCTATCATATCTGCTTCTACCACCTACCCAGGCACATTCCAGACACTTTCCCCGAGGAACAGTTTCATATCTTAACAGTCTTGTAACTTACACAATTATGATCACTATTCTCAAAATACTTACCCATTGAAACTTCAATCACCTGGGCAGATTGAATTCCCAATACAAGGTCTAGTATGGCCTCTTCCCTAGTCAAACTGTCTGTGTATTGTTACAAGAAAGCCTCCTGGATATACCTAACACATTCTGCTTATCTCAGCCCCTGGTACTAAGGTAGTCCCAGTGAATATTGACAAATTTAAAATCACCCACTATAATAACCCTGTTCTTAAATCTTTCCATGATCTGCTTACATATCTGTTTCCTCTATTTCCCTAATGTTCTGCTTGATCCTGTTCTGAAGAAGGGTCAGTGCACATGCTGACCTATTGCTCAGGTTCCCAACCCTCCCGCCGCAATAGTTTAACCTCTCCCAAGTGACAACAGCAAACCTCTCTGCAAGAATATTGATGTTCAGCTGATATCCAGTTTGGGTGCAACCTGTCCTCCTCATAGAGGTCCTTCTAACTTGAGAGAGATACGAATGATCCACATAGGTGAAGAACGCTCACTCCACTCCCTACCCCAGCTCTTTAGCCATACATTCAACTGATCTCACTTACATGACTGAAATGATTCTTAAGGCTAAAATTGAAAGCCAAATATTTGGTTTTAGACTTTTAAAAGTCACTAATGACTGTAACCAAAGATATCATTTTACATTGATGCTAGAGTGTGTCTTTTAAGTTCAATGGAGAGAAAAAGATCCAAGGTTTTGATTGTAGAGTCAGGGGAATGTATCAAAGTGGATGCTGTTTGCAATTGTCAGTGCAGACCAAATGGCCTCCTGTACTGTGCTGTTTAATATTCTGTAAAATGGCTTCATATGGAGAAAGAGGAAGGCAACATAGACAATGATGTATTCCTTCTGCTTCTAGTTTCTGATTCATAACAGACATGTTTACAAACAGACACTTTGTCTTGGCTGCGGTTTGTACGTGATACTGGGGCATGAAATAACACTAAGCTTTCAATAATATTGAAACAAGTTGTCTTTATAATATCAAAAAATTTATTTCTATATATAGGTATGAAGTAGATGATACATCATTCTCTGTTCCTGCTGCAGCCGAAGTTAATGACCTCAGTAAAGTCATCAATAAACTACTAGAAGCAAAACATGGTGAGTTAGTGCCATTGTGAGTTTGAGACTACCAGACAGTTGATCCAGTGGATATTTGCCAACTGGTACTTGTTGCAATCAGCCAGGTTGTGATACAAAATCTTTCTGTTTCATGAAATAAATCTTTTGGAGCTCGTTCTGTACAGGTTCAAGTCTAACCCAAGTCCGTCATTTATGGGTTCTCATGATGAGATTCTTGGACCTGGGTCCACAGCACTGTCGGTATAATGGCAGTCTCTGCAGTGCTGATACCTGAAAGATTGACATTGATTCAGTAGCTAGTCTCTAATGTTAGCACTGTGTGCAGGAAACTTTATGCTGTATTTTGCCTCATCAGAACTAACTGATTCGCTGATTTTCAAAAGCAGTATGTAGAAACTGTTCATATTTCCATCACATTGTGTCTGGTCTTCAGTCCTCAAGCATCAGTGTGCTTGACCCCAGTTTCAGAGCTAGGAAGCAAATGTAATTTATGAGCAGTAATCTAAATGTTCCGTGATTTATTTAGGTTAGGGGAGGAGGATGCACAGTCTGTGTCTTTTTTAGTGTGCTCTATACAGTGAAATGATTGAGAGATTGACATGTTCTTTTTTGTTCTTATAGCTAATCACAAACATGCAGACTTTGACTTCCTCATTAAGGGCCAGTTTTTACGACTGGCACTGGGTAAACATATGGAACTGGAAAACATTTCAACGGTAAGTCACCATAAGCCAGTTTTGTTGGAAATTTAAGCATCACACTCAATCTCTTGGGCTGGGCGAATACAATGTTGTTTTAAGTTCACAAGTGAGGTTTTGTTTTTATGAAAAAAGCAGAAAAACTGTAGTTGGTTAGTGTCCAATTTGAAGAAAACCGTTGATGTTTTTGTTTTGTCCCACATTAGGAAGAAGTGGTTGAGATTGAATATATAGAACGGTACAATGCCCCTCAACCAGAAGAGTGCTTGTTTCATGATGATTGGGTCAGTGCAGTAGAGGCACAGGGAGAATGGTAAGAAGAGTATTGGTCATTTTACATTAAGACCCTTGAAAATTGAAACTTGGGCTGGGAAATGTGCTGCTGAATATTTAAATAGCATTGTTGTAAACATTGAGATCCCATGATTGCTCATTTGTCACCGGGGTTTAAAACATTGTAGAACAGCTTGGTTAATAGTCATTCTATTTCAAACCTTTTAATGTTTCTACTGAGGTTCAGTGTGGTTCGAACAATGGTCTTTGATATAATTGATTCATCAGTCTTAAGACAATAGACTTATGTATCAGCTACAATAGAGAAACTCACCTTTTATAATAGTAGCAGAAGACTGTACCATTTAGTTTAAATCCTATTGGTTGGAAGTTATCCAGAATTGAAATAATGTCCTTTGTTGATGATTCCCCACCTTTTGCTTGCCCCTTTTTCCATTGCTGCATTCTAGAAAATCCTAGACTCTATTCCTTAAAAGGATACCATGTATGTGAGTGTTTGAGATGAGAGGCGTAACCTGTTTTGTTTCTTTTTAGCATGACCAACTAATGCCATGATGCATGTCAACACCATTCAATATTTCATTGTATGCTTACAGGCCACTGAATTTATCAGGCCAAAAAAAACCAGAAAATGTTGTAAATACTGGCAGGTTTGACAGCATGTGTGGAGAGAGAAACTGAGATGTTAACTCTTTTTCTCTTTCCATAGATACTGTCAGACCTGGGCATTTTCAACATTTTCTGTTTTATTTCAGATGTCAGAATCTGCAGTACTTTACTGTTATACATTTGTCAGACACACCTGTTTGAAAATAGTGTCCTTTTAGAATACTGTCAAAGTCTATGGGGGCCAAGTCACAGAATACGTTCAAGAAAGAGAGAAATTTTAAAGGCATTAAGGAGTATGGGGAGAAAACACAAATATGGCACTGAGATAGAGTATCAGCCTTGATCATATAGAATAGCGGAACAGACCTGAGGGGCTAAATAGTTTACTGTTCTTAGCTTCTTTCATCAGCTCTGTTCAGTTTTGAGTTATATAGTAACACTCAAAAATTGATGTTTATTTTATACTTTTTAGGATTCTCACAGGATCATATGATAAAGTTGCTCACATTTGGACCTTAGATGGTCAACCACTCGTGGCCCTTCCTGGACACACAGAAGTAGTCAAAGATGTAGCATGGATCAAGAAAGGTGAATGCTTAGACCTAAGTCAAAATAGCCACAGCCACACTTTGGCCATGAGGTGTATTTTTAAGGATTCCAGATCTGCAACTTGTGAAGTTTACTGTATTTTCTGAAATTCTGCAGTCTTATGTTTGTGTGCTGAGAGTCTTGTGTGGCAGTAATGAATATTGAGGCGCAGATGAAAAGGTGTTATTGTTTGACTGAACTACTGGTTGTTGGCTAATGATCATTTTGTCAATTCTGCCTGATTTGGCAATTTTTTTTTGTTTAACAGACTATAATCTTGCAGTTAACCACTTGATTGTATCTATCTGTCATTCATGCATAATCTTGGGTGATATTTGATATAATTTATCAAATGTATTATCACTTTTGTATTGGAGTTTGATTTGTGCTTATAATTATACTAAAATAGCTACTTTCATTGCCTTGTAAAATTGACAACAACCTCTGCATCCACTTGAGATTAAATGTGTGAATTCAGAAGTTGCTGTCAGTGATTCCTGGCTGTACCACTTGGTGTGTTGTGAAAGCTTTGTGAAAGGAAATTGGTTAGAAACCATTGAATTGATGTGATCTTTAATTTTAATTCTGCTATTTTTGTTGAATAAACACAAAGTTACGTCTTGTTAAGTCATATGTAACTCTACTTCACAGCACGCTAAGTAATTACATGGAATAATGACTTGTATTTAAACTAATTTTGTATTTGTGCAAAGTAACATTTCTCAATTCAATGATAAAAATTCCATACCTTTTCCAATTTTAAATTGATACTTCAGGTTTCAACATAATCTCCATTTATGTATCAATCCTTATTTTTAAACTCCTGTAAAGTTATAAAACAGGAATGATAGAATGTACTTATTACTTTCTGATTTGTCGTCTGTGAGTATGCTTCATATTAATCGACTATTTAGCTTGCTTAATGGCAGTTAATGATTAAAGTTTTAACTTCCTTTGAGGTCAGCAGCGAGCTTTGTTGAAGACCATAAATAAGCAATTATGAAGCACATAACTGTATATCAAGAAATGGCCTCAGTAGATTGTTAGAGTAAAAAAGATCAACAGGAATCTTTGTTTTAATTGTTTAAATTTTAATGTAATTTAAAATACAGTTAAAGCAAAGCATTCTGAGATTAGGACTATCTATTTCCTCTCCACATTAGTGTGTGGCTGATAATTTAGTTAAATTACATTATTTTTAGGCACAGTAATATTCCTTCTCTGCTTGCTTAGTTTTACCTTCATAGTTGAAACTTTATTGCTGGAACAGCACAGCAGGTCAGGCAGCATCCAGGGAACAGGAGATTCGACATTTCGGGCACAGGCCCTTCTTCAGGAAAGTTTTACCTTCATGTTCACTCAAGCCTTGATAAAATATGTTTGTGCTTTCATAATCAGTGTATTTGGTCAATAAATGTGATGTCTGGCTTTACTTAACTAAACTCTGTTTTTTTTTATTAGTTGGTCTGTGCAACTTGCTGCTTAGTGCCTCTCAAGACCAGACTATTATCTTGTGGGAATGGAACTCAGAAAAGAATAAAGTAAGAGCGTTACACTCCTGTCGAGGACATGCTGCAAGTGTAGAGTCAATTGCTGTGGACAATACGAAAACTAAAGTGAGTTCCATAATTGTGAGATCTTAGTTGTTTGCATAAATGACTTTAGTACTTTATCTCAATTTGTGAGCAGCATTTTTATCTGAAAGTAGTTTATATAATTCTGCTCAGTTACCATCAAAACCCAGCAGATAGGAAGCAGCAAATAAGTCAGAAAAGGATGTGTACATTGTAAATTTTGAAGCTGCAAATCCAACATATAGGAGAAAAGATATTTAGCTGTTCTTGCTGTGGTGAATGCTTGCTCCGGTGACTGGATATTAGGTGCACCACTACTAAAATCCTTCCCATAATGAGCACAGTATCACCAACAAAAAAGCAGAAGCATAATTGGAAAAAGTAATCATACTCTGATGAACAAGTAAAGCATCATTATATTTAAGTTAAAACAAGGGAATTTCCTGTGAATATTCATTGATGGATAATATAATTGGAATTGCAATATTATATAATTCCTGACTACTAAAGGACGAGATCATCCTTGGGCCACCATTACTGTGCAGTAATTTGATCATGCTAACTGGATAACTATCACTGACTTAGCATTATCAAAAGTGCTTTAATAGGTAGTAGTAGAGAACATATTATCAGTTCCCAAACTCTCATCTGTCTTTTCTACCTTACTTGAATCGTTCCAAGGAGTTTACATTCCTGAAACAGTTTTTTTTAAAAAAAGTCAAAAATGATGCCTTCTGTGACAATGGTTTGGACATGCCAGTGTTAGACTGGGGTGTACAAAGTTAAAAATCACACAACACCAGGTTATAGTCCAGGTTTATGTGGAAGCACTAGCTTTTGGAGAACTGCTGCTTCATCAGACAGCCACCTGATGAAGGAGCAGCATGCCGAAAGCTAATCCTTCCAAATAAACCTGTTGGACTATAACCTGGTGTTGTGTGATAGTTAATTCTGTGATGATGACAGTATGTCCTTACTCCTACTCCTTCACCAGCCTGTAATCAGGATAGTTCAGCACAGAGGGGACCTGCATGGCCTTTTCATGTCTGCTCTTCCTGAAAACAATCCATCTTCCTCACTCACCACTTTTGTTCCTATCTCCTGGTAATTATGTTTTATTATCTATTTATCCGACTTCCTTTTGAGTATGCATCGATCAGTTTATCAAGGTAGTGCATTAAAAATCCTCTCCACTTATTGTGCGAGTCATTTTTTTTAAATGTTGTATCTGTTTCTTTTACCAGTTATCTTAAATCTATAATCTCTTGTTAGCACACTCTAAACCACTGAAAATCATTTATTATTATTTACACTCTTTTTAGATCCTTAAGACTGAGATGAGAAATTTCATAATTGTGAAATACTGATAATACCCAGAGCACTGGATACTTTGTCTTCGATTATTTTCAAGACTTGAATTTGATCGTAAAAGGTCCTGTGATGCAGTGAGATCCCTGCCTTTAGCTAGAAGCTTCAAATTTGAGTCCCACTCTAGTACTTGATAGCCAAATAGATTGAGTGTAAGATTGTAGGTCCTTCCAACGTAGATCAATGGCTCTTCATCAGCCATCTGCAGAAGGCAATAATAAACCACTGCAGCAGATGAAGATTGGACAAACACAGAAATTCATGTTACCAACTCGCTTTCAGGGCATGGTACCTGAAGAGAGAGAAGGGTGGGCCTTTAGAAAGTAGAGGAATAGGTAGAAATGTGAAGATAAGACAGAGATCAGATGTGATTTTTTTAAAATGAGGGAACAGTCTCAAGTGGTATTATGACTTCCTTCTGTTTCCATTTTCTTTATTTTTGTTAAAATATCTGGTACACGGCAATCAACTCAGTTTAACAAGTAATGAAAATTTGCCAATGGCAACATGGATTTAATCTTGAAAAGATGGACATACTAACAGTCACTACAATTAAAGAATTCAAGAAAACTTAGATCAAACACACTTTTTTTGTAAATTGTTACAAGATATACCATGGTAATGGTACAGCCAATTACATAGATGATTGATGATTACATACAGTCAGAGCTGGGGAAAAAAAAGAGGAAGAGATTTGTACACAGGTGAGGTTTGTTTAGTGAGATTAGTGATTTTGATTGTAAAGCATTGATGCCAACAGTTAATAGTGTTAAACAAAAGCAGTCTATTGTCAGATCTTTAACCATTTTCAAACAAGTTCCAAGGGAATACTTTAATATAGAAATGAAATTTATTTCTGTATCCAATATATATTAGCACTTAAACATCTTTTATAGATTAAAAGTGCTGAAGTACTTCTCCCCATAAAGCAGCCCTAATGTATGTAAATTGACAACTTGGTATCATTAAAAGATGCGAGGAGCACATGTTGGAAGATTCACAATTTTTACAACATTTTTACATCAGATAATTAGACAAAGTCATAAAGGTTTATATTACATATCTGCTTATACCTTTTGTTGAGCTTGTCAAACTTTGCCTTGGTTTTAACCAGCTTGATAGGCTTTTACCCAGTCTCTGGGCCTGTCATCCAGTAGCTGTTGAGGGTCTACCATCTGGTAGATGGACAACTCATGGTTATCAGTCCTTTCTGTATAACTGATCTTGAGCTGCCATCCCTTATCCTCACATTCCAGACAGCACACCTTGTTGATGTCGACAGACAAGATATTCTTTTGTTTATTCTTGAATCTGTGTGATCTGGGTGTGGTTCAGAGGTGCTTGGGCAACAAGAACTGAAACAGTTCACATGCTGACAATACTTAGGACCTTTGCTTTTCTTGAAATGTCTGTTAAAGATTTAGGCTTAGGTGTATAGGGCACAATTATTAAAAAAATTTGTAAATAACTTATAAGTATTCTAAGTTGTGAGGATAGTGATTGACTTCATGAGAAGTATGAAATGATACATTTTGTGAGGGAGGGGAGGCAATAAAATCTCAAGAGAATGAAAGAACAGGGGACTTGGTTTTGGTATAATAGATTTGCACAGAGATATTTGAGAATGGTTGCGTGGGCAGCACGGTGGCACAATGGTTAGCACTGCTGCCTCACAGCGCCAGAGACCTGGGTTCATTTCCCGCCTCAGACGACTCTCTGTGTGGAGTTTGCACATTCTCCCCATGACTGCATGGGTTTCCTCTGGGTGCTCCGGTTTCCTCCCACAATCCAAAAATGTGCAGGTTAGGTGGATTGGCCATGCTAAATTGCCCCTAGTGTTAGGTGAAGGGCTAAATGTAGGGGAATAGGTCTGGGTGGGTTGCGCTTCGGTGGGTCGGTGTGGACTTGTTGGGTCAAAGGGCCTGTTTCCCGACTGTAAATAATCTAAAAATGTATGGGATTGTGGACATTTTGAATAGGGACAAAATGAAAAAAAAAAGTAATTTCTGATTAATGTTTTTAATATCCTAGTTCAGCTTAATTCTTGGTGCCACAATTTAAAAAAGGATGTGAAGGCATAACAGAGAAGGTGAAGAAAAGGTTGAGTGTTGTTTCAGAGATGATGGATTTCAGTCAAGTGGATAGTTTGGAGAAGCTGGGATTTTGTCTTCACCTAAAGGAAGGTTGAATGAAGATTTGATAGTGGTGTTCAAAATCATTAGCTAGCTTGTGAGAGCAAATGGAAGATATCTCTTTCCATTGGTGGGAGGATTGAGAACCTGAGAGAACAGTTTTAAGGAAATTGGCAACAGAAGCAATGGCAAGATAAGATAAAATGTGATATGTGATCAGTTTTAGGAGTTGAAATGCATTGTCTGATAAAAGCAAATTCAGTTATGCTTTTTAAAAGGGAATTAGATAAGAAGGATAGGTGGAAAAGCTGAGTTAGAGAAAGAGCCATTGTGGAGACAGTGGTTTCCTTCTGTAACCATTCTTGGCTTTCCCCTACAAATAGTTGGTAATTACCTTGTTAATTAATCCATCCCTTTTTCCAACGCTGATCACACCATCCTTTTCTACTGCTGGTGCTGTTCAGATTGATCTGATGTTCTTAGAATTTCCATTGCTTCATGTCCTGTACTGTCACCTCCAGGTGTAACTCCTCTTCCTCATCTGCATAGTGCTGCTTAACAGCATTATCTATATCTATGGGATAATGAAACCCAACTTTACGTCTACTATGTCTGTTGAATCCTTTATTGCCTATTTGCAAATCTTTGAAAGATAATATGAATTAACTCACGTACCTTTCCAAGTTATCACTATCCAGTCAATCGAGTCATATTCGAATACAGCCAATGTGGTAGGAGGTTCAGTTTTTAAATAGAGTTTAATGTCATGTCATGTCCTAATAATTCAGCCAAAATTCCAAACCTGGTAAGAAGTGAATACCTGTCCAATACGGGCAGAGTGCTGACTTGTACAAAAGCTCTGACTTCTCAGTGCTCAGGTATCCTGGGCAGTTTGAATTCCCAAAGGAGAGTTTGACTGGAGCTTTGCCTTCAAGTTCTTGTCCACTGTCTTCTGTTCTGAGCTTCCAGCTCTTTCTTACAGCTTGCAAGCCAGTGCTTCCCAAACCAGATGAAAGGTTATGACCTGAAATGTCGACTTCCTGTTGGTCTGGGCTGCTTGACCTGCTGGATTTCTTCCAGCTCCACTCTTTATCCACTCTGACTCTCCGGCATCTGCAGTCTTCACTATCTTCAACTTCCCAAACCCTTTGCCTAGCATGATTTTGTGTAACCCCACAGTGAGAATTATGGGGGTTCAGTGCTGAATGTAAAATAACTTACCAGAATTCATTTCTTATATTTTTGTGGAAACAAATTTTTAAAAAAATATTTTTCACTGCTACATATCGAGCAGTATTTCACATACTTTATTTTAGTTTACTTCAAAAACTATTGCCCCATTTAACTGAATGTTCCTCTCGTAATAAAGGCTAGCGTTCCATTAACTGCTTTAATTAGTTGCTGTACCTGCAAGCTAATACTCTCAGATTTACATGCTAGATCATCCAGATTTCATTGCATTGCATTTATTAATTTGAACAAAGTTGTTTCGATCAATAAATCATGAGGCTCTATGGATTCTGCTTCAAAGATTTAGATGTCCAAGAAACCTGATTACAATTATGCATTTGATTCATGATAATATGACTGCAACTCTTCTGAGAGATTTGAAATAGAGGCCTTAGAAATCTGGATCCTCGTCAAGCAAAGCTGAGTATTAGCCTTTGTACTATTTACAACCTATTTATCAGTTGCTACTCACCTCACCAAGTATCAGTTGCCTTCTGGTGTCAATATTAAGCACAGTCTAGATGGAAAACCCTGTAACCGTAATGCCAAAACTGAAATTACTACCATAGATATACATGATCAACAGTTTGGGGAGAACTGAAATGTCATTGTCCACTCTGTAGCAGGTTTGCAAACTGCTTGCAATCTTTTTAATTCAGCCCATTGTCAAAAGTTAACCAAACAAAATTCATACCTTCACACCTGAGATATTCCTGGATGCATGCTCACTACATATTGGGTAAACTCACTTCTGTGATAATTGTAATTAATTTAATATAAGTTAGTTTGCTTGCTGGGAGCTGAGATTTTAGCTTCCAAATAATTTATTTTTAAATTCACTCTGTACAGACATGTTAATCAGTAAGATCTTGGATCTACATTAAACAGGAGTTTCTAATTTTTCTTCTTGGGACAACTTGTCAGAAAGTAATTTTTTTTTAATGTGTGTTTTTACAAAATTGGGACTTGTAAGGGGGGGGGAATTAACTTTTTTTTAATAGACTGAAAGTAATAAACAGTTAATTTTCAAGTTGGCAGGTCTAAATAGGGGAGTGCCACAAGGATCAGTACTTAGACCATAGCTATTTACAGTCTAACATTAGTGACGTGGAGGAAGCATTATATGTTCAAGCTTGCTGATGATACAAGGCTAAAGGGGAAAGGGAGAATTATCCTCTTAGCAAGAATAAAAATGCAGAATATAAATAATGATTTTTTTCAAAAGTTGACAGTCAGTCAAGATTGTCAGTCATAATGAATGCCTCAGAAGATTTGAAAGCCTTATGGCCTACTGATTTATTTCACATATTTTTCCACAGAATCAGGTTAGTGTTGGTCATTGGCAGTGATATTTCATCAGTTCCATAAATCTGAAACAAAAACAGAAATTGCTGGAGAAAGGCAGCAGATCTAGTAGCATCTGTGAAAGGAAAGCAATCTCCATGTTTTGGGTCACTGCTCGAGTTTCTCTGGCAATTTCTGTTTTTGTTTCAGATTTGCAGCATCTGCAGTTATTGATTTTATTTCTCTATAAATCACTGTTTATACCTCAGCTGGAGTATTGTTTGCCATTTTGGGCAGCACATTTAGGAAGAGTCAATAAGTGTAGCACTGGAAAAGCACAGCAGTTAAGACAGCATCCGAGGAGCAGGAGAGTCGATGTTTTGGGCATAAGCCCTTCATCAGGAGTGTGTGTTTGGTTGGGTGGGGGGGGGAGGTGCTGGTGGTGGTGAGCAAAAGGGACTAAGGGATAAATAGGATGGGTGTGAGAGATAAATAGGGTGGGGGTGGAATTGTGGGAAGGCGATAAGTGGATGTAGGATGGGGGGTAACTGTGATAGGTCAATGGTGAGGGTGGAGCGGATAGGTGGGAAGGAAGATGGACAGGTTGGCCAGTTCAAGAGGGCAGTGCCAAGTTGGAGGATTGTATCTGGGATGCGGTGGAGGGAGGGGAAATTTGGGAACTAGTGAAATCGGCGTTGATGCAGTGTGGTTGGATGTTCCCAAAGCGTTCTTTCTCCAGTCGTCAGGTGCTTTTGATTTGGCGGGGGAGGCAGCCCAGGACTTGGATGTCCTTGGTGGACTTGAAGTGGTCAGGCACAGGGCGGTGGGATTGTTGGATGCATATGTCCCAGAGATGTTCCCTGAAACGTTCAGTGAGTTGATGTTCAGAACCCTGGAGAGAATGGAATGAAGGCTTATTGCAATGATAACCAAAGATCAAGGAATTCAGTTATCTGGAGAGTTGAAGAAGCTGGGATTATTTCTTTGGAGTAGAGAAACTTGAGAGGAAATTTGAAAGAGATATTTGTATTACAAGGGTTTTTGATAGAGGAACTATTTCCTCTGAGAAATTAGTTGGTCACCAAAGATTGTAGATTTAAAATAATTGGCAAAAGAGATAAAGAAGATATGGAAAATTTCTTCGTACACTGTTCTTTTGGAAAAAAAACACTCCTTATGGGCTGAATGGTCTCCTGAAAATGTTTAAACTTGTCATGTTTATTTTGAAAACGTAGATATTTTGAAAATCTACATGTATAACCAACATATTTTCTGCTTAGTTTTGCAGTGGTTCATGGGACAAGATGATAAAGATATGGTCAGCAGGTAATGTAAAATATTGTCGCAAAATCTTATATCCAAAATCGAGCTCTGAACTGCCATTTATTTTATTTTGTTAATTCACCCTTGATTACTTGCAAGTTCCAAATTGTCATCAACGGTTTATCTTAAAACTCTCAGCTTCCATTATTAGCCAGGGTCAAATGTCAGGTTTGCTTCAATGTTTTTGTTTTTTCTTGTGGAATTTATATTTATAATCTCATTATTTGTCTCCATAATTAATTTTAGGCACCTTAAGTGCCAGGCAGTTGTGCAATTTCAATACAATTGCATCCATCTGATTCGTTAGACTCAAGATGTTCTGGCAGCATGTAGATTTACCACTTGCATGTTGCCATAATGTTGAGATGCAGTTTCATAAAATCTACAATGAGTTTACTAACATCATGATAGGCACATCTCATAAATTAGCATCATTATTTCTAATTTTGTTTCCTACCTTCCACCTTGAGGGACCCTGTGGTAATTAATGAAGGATGTGTTTGTGTATCATTGCCTGTGTCACTCAGACTTGTGATCCTAAAGCCCATGGTGATTTTTTTCATTTGGTCTCTGTTATTTTAATTTGCTTTAGCACCTAAGGCTAAGAGTTTACCATGAGGAAGAGTTGCACATTTAAGTTACTATTCTGCCACTGGACTGTGCTATCCTTTATTTTCTCAGCTACCTAGGGTTTTGAACTACCTTTATATTTTATTAGTTCCCAATGAGGATGAAGAAATGATGGACGAGTCTGAATCCAGGCCAAGAAAGAAACAGAAGACTGAACAACTAGGATTAACAAGAGTAAGCAGCTATGTTCTTATTATAACTTCTCGAATGGGGAAGGAAAGGAAAAGGAAATTATCTAGGATTTAAAAGTATTATTTAGTCTGACACGGAAGGTGAAACATTCCAGTAAGGTCTTGTATTTGGAGTTCCTTGTTTTAGCCATGTTGCTAAGAGAAATTGGCAGATATTGGACAAGGTTTCCACAGCAGTTGAAAGGCTTATATTGTCACAACCGGCAGTGGATTTTCTTGTATTTTTCACAGTAATTCCGACATTTTCAAATTGTATGGTATAACGAATGGTTTATGTTCATTATGAAAGGGTTAAAATTTGGAAATCACTAGCAAATGGGTTGCATTTTCTGTCCCATTTGTACAGAGCGTGACTTCTTAAGTTCCATAGGTTAATCAGCTCAATGGTTATATAGCATGAACTGTAATCGTTGATTGAAAAGTAATGCAGTTGGGAAAAATTCTAATCTTTTTAAATATGTACATGGAATCGCTAATTAGTTTTAAGGATTTGGTTGAGTTTTAATTTTCTTGGCTCTCATCATGTAATGACAGTTTACCTGGAAGTTGTACCAGTAGGAAGGAAATTAAGCGATGAAAGCAGAGGTGGGGAATTGCAGAGGGGGAAGCTGAGAAAACTTATTTGCAAGGAACCTTTGTGTAAAAGAACTCTGAAGACAGAGTTTGACCACGGATTGTCCATCAGACCGGTTTACTTTTACTTCAATTATGACAGAGCTGGCCAGACCATTTGAGTTTGTTAAAGCGATAGGATAAAGTATGAGAGTGTAAATCAGGAGGTTGTGCAAGAGTGGAGTGTTTGCATGATGACTGCCTCCAGCCTCCTAAATTGGAGGACAGAATCTGAATTGTTACAACACAGAAGGAGGCCTTTTGATGCGTCAAGCCTGCTGGTGAATGCATATTGAGGGTTGATTCAATAGAGTGGGCAGCACAGTGGCTAGCACTGCTGCCTCACAGTGCCAGGGTTTGACTCCACCTTTGGCAACTGTCTGTGTGGAGTTTGCACGTTGTACCCACATCTGTGTGGGTTTCTTCCCACAGTCCAATGATGTGCAGATAATGTGGATTAGCCATGGGGAATGCAGGATTACAGGGATAGGGTCAGGTTGGGATGCTCAGGGGTTGGAAGAGTCAGCGTGCACTTGATGGGCCAAATGGCCAGCTTCCACACTAGGGATTTTATGATTTTAAAATGTGTATATGGAATCGCTAATTATTTTTAAGGATTTGGTTGAGTTTTAATTTTCTTGGCTCTCATCATGTAATGTAGCAGAGGTCAAGTTGGACAACTTTGGAACTACATATGGTATTGTTACATCTGCAGAAGATAGTGACACTTCCACCCCAAAAAAATCATTTTCATGTTGTTCCAGGTGACTAAAAGCCAGTATTGAAGTAGATTAAGTTGGTGATTTTTAACCTGCCAACTTCAGTCTTTGTCCTAATTTTAATCATGGTGTGAAATTCCTCACTTTTTATTATGCTGATAAGCACTAAGTTTAAACACAAGTCTTCGAGATTTTGTTTAATTTTATACTTCCTTGTCATTTCATCTTGATGTATTAAGAAACAATGTTTTTTCTAATTCATTGACACTTCTAATTTTAATCTTATAGTCATAGAATCATAGAGATGTACAGCATGGAAACAGACCCTTCGGTCCAACTCGTCCAGATATCCTAACCCAATCTAGTCCCACCTGCCAGCACCCGGCCCATATCCCTCCAAACCCTTCCTGTTCATATACCCATCCAAATGCCTTTTAAATGTTGCAATTGTACCAGTCTCCACCACTTCCTCTGGCAGCTCATTCCATACACGTACCACCCTTTGCGTGAAATGGTTGTCCCTTAGGTCTCTTTTATATCTTTCCCCTCTCACCCTAAACCTATGCACTCTAGTTCATAGGGAAAAGACTTTGTCTATTTATCCTATCCATGTCACTCATAATTTTATAAACCTCCATATGGTCAATCCCTCAGCCTCTGACTCTCCAGGGAAAACAGCCCCAGCCGATTCAACCTCTCCCTCTTGCTCAAATCCTCCAACCCTGGCAACATCCTTGTAAATCTTTTCTGAACCCTTTCAAGTTTCACAACATCTTTCTAATAGAAAAGAGACAAGAATTGCATGCAGTATTCCAACAGTGGCCTAACTAATGTCCTGTACAGCCGCAACATGACCTCCCAACTCTTGTATGCAATACTCTGACCAATAGAGGAAAGCACACCAAATACCGCCTTCACTATCCTATCCACCTGCGATTCCACTTTCAAGGAGCTATGAACCTGCACTCCAAGGTCTCTTTGTTCAGCAACACTCCCTAGGACCTTACCGTTAAGTGTATAAGTCCTGCTAAGATTTGCTTTCCAAAAATGCAGCACCTCACATTTGTCTAAATTAAACTCCATCTGCCACTCCTCATTGGTCCATCTGATCAAGATCCCGTTGTAATCTGAGGTAACCTTCTTTGCTGTCCACTACACCTCCAATTTTGGTGTCATCTGCAAACTTGCTAACTATGTCTCTTATGCTCACATCCAAATCATTTGTATAAATGAAAAAAATTAGTGGACCCAGCATCGATCCTTGTGGCACTCCACTGATCACAGGCCTCCAGTCTGAAAAACAACCCTCCACCACCACTCTCTGTCTTCTACCTTTGAGCCAGTTCTGTATCCAAGTGGCGAGTTCTCCCTGTATTCCATGAGATCTAACCTTGCTTACCAGTCTCCCATGGGGAACTTTGTCGAACGCCTTACTGAAGTCCATATAGATCACATCTAGCGCTCTGCCCTCATCAATCCTCTTTGTTACTTCAAAAAACTCAATCAAATTTGAGACATGATTTCCCACGCACAAAGCCATGTTGACTGTCCCTAATCAGTCCTTGTCTTTCCAAATACATGTACATCTTGTCCCCTCAGAATTCCCTCCAACAACTTGCCCAACACTGACGTCAGGCTCACCGGTCTGTAGTTCCCTGGTTTGTCCTTACCACCTTTCTTAAACAGTGGCACCAGGTTAGACAGCCTCCAGTCTTCCAGCACCTCACTTGTGACTATTGATGATACAAATATCTCAGTAAGAGGCCCAGCAATCACTTCTCTAATTTCCCACAGTATTCTAGGGTACATCTGATCAGGTCAAGGGGATTTATCCACTTTCATGCGTTTCCACACATCCAGCACTTCCTCCACGGGGTAATATGGACATTTTTCAAGATGTCACCATCTATTTCCCTAAATTCTGTATCTTCCGTGTCCTTTTTGACAGTAAATACTTAATCACGTTTTTAAAGTGGAGATTTCTTGCTCATCTTACACTGAAGATGGTCATCATCTTTGGTTTACTATCAACAAGCTTTCTTGCATCCAGTATGCATGCATGCTATCGATTTTATATATAAAGCAGGAGAGCAGAAGCTGTGTTGACTTAAAGTAATTACTAGATGTATCAGCTGGTAACTTTATTTTGAGGTAAATGAGAAAAGGCAGAATTGGCACTTTAAGCTCACTTCCGATTGAAATGAACTGTTAGGAACATGACCCAAGCTGGAGTGACCTTTTAGATTTCCTTAGAACATGGGGCAGTATCCTTTTTGAAGTTTGTGTTTTTGTTTGCATTTTTGTAAAAATTCAATACTTGATCATTTAAGTGGAACTTGTTTCCCAGTGATATCATTAGGAGTAACCACTGTTAACTTTGATATCCTTTCCCACAGACCCCTATAATGACACTGTCTGGTCATAATGAAGCGGTTTCCTCAGTCTTGTGGTCTGATACAGAGGAACTCTGTAGTGCATCCTGGGATCATACCCTTAAGATTTGGGATGCTGAAACTGGAGCCCAGAAATGTACCTTGGTGAGTTGGTAGTGTTGCATGGCAGCTTACATTTAGAATCAAATTTTCACGAAATATCCCTGGAATAAACACTCTCATTATTCCCACAACTAACTGTGTGAGGGACTTAGATAAGTGGGTTGGATGGGCTGCAGCTGCTGGTCTTGTACATTAAAATCTGTGGATGGATTGTGTGTTATATATTTCCGCCCTATCCAGATAAAAAGGATTCCACTTTCTGTTTTTGCTTGTTATTTGAAGTTTGCCTATACTGATATCCAAAGAGCCATTCTTTTGTTGTGAATTGTGACAATGTGTGTTGCTGTGAATTTTTTTTGTACCAAAAAGTTTTGTTCTAAATAATGCATGGTATTGACTCTTTGTAACACCACTCTTTTTTTGTATTTTAAGTCAGTATCTAGAATGTTTATAGCTTAACTTTTAATGTTTTGGGAAATATCACATGTATCCTCTTTGTTCTGTGCTTTTTAAAAAAAATTTTTCAAAAGCTGTTTTAGATTATCTCATTTGTCATAATACAGTCTCACTGCCTCAGAGCCAGGAGACCTGTGTCCATCTCTCATCTACTCTATAGGTGTGTAATAACACTGAAAAAGAACAATCAAAAAAATCAAAGTTAAAACACACTTGTGTGGGTCTGTGGTGCAGCAGTAATGCCCCTATTTCTGAACTAGGAGACCCACCTACAAGTCGCACCCGGTCTAGATAATTTCTCTGAACATATTGATTAAAAAGTATATTTATACAGCAGTCTCATTACATTTTATATTTGAAGCTAAATGTTTCCTTGATGTGACTTGAATTGTTTCTGTGCTTTCTGAAACCAGGTTTGTATTTTTAAATTCCTAACTGTCTTTTTTTCTCACCATCTCCGCCAAAGAATGGGAACAAGGTGTTTAATTGCATCTCTTATTCCCCATTGTGCAAAAGGCTCGCATCAGGTAGCACTGACAGGCACATCAGGCTGTGGGATCCACGTTCAAAAGGTAATTTCAAAATATTTTGTGCATTTTCCTACAAGATCATGACTGTTGTGTGTTCCTTGTGTAAGGTGAAAAGTGTAATTGAGTGTGTTAAGTTGTGGCGTTGTGTGTAGATATAACGCAATTTTAGGATTGATTTCTGTAGTACACCCTCCAATGCCAGTATATCATTTCTTTGAGAATGGAGACTGCAAAGAATATTCCAGATGTGCTTCTGTATACTCTAATCTCCTTGCAACAAAGGCCAAATTTGCATGCTAACTTTTGTGGCCCTTTTACAAGCATACGGAGTCTTCCTGAATATCACCATTTACAAGTTGCACATCTTTTTAAAATAAAAAGCTTGTGCTTTTCTATTCTTTTGGCCAATGTGGACAAATTAATTTTTCCGCATTCTATTCTAACTCTCACTTCCTCTGTTTCATCAGCATTCATCTGAGTCGTTAATATCCGTTGTACGTATATGAGGCCCCAGCACTGATCCTTTTGATGCTCCATTAGTCACAGTCTGCCGACTTGAAAATTGATTGTTTATGCATACTGTTTCCTTTTTTGTCCATTAAAACAATCACCTATCCATGCTTATCCGCACTCATGAACTCTTTTAGATTAGATTACTTACAGTGTGGAAACAGGCCCTTCGGCCCAACAAGTCCACACCAACCCGCTGAAGCACAACCCACCATTCCCCTACATTTACCCCTTCACCTAACACTACGGGCAATTTAGCATGGCCAATTCACCTAACCTGCACATCTTTGGACTGTGGGAGGAAACCGGAGCACCCGGAGGAAACCCACGCAGACAGGGGGAAAATGTGGACTGACTGTCCACACAGTCATTCGCCTGAGTCGGGAATTTTCTTGCCTATTAACCTTTTGTATGCACCTTATTGACTGTTTTGGAAAGCTTGATATACTGGATCTGTTGTTTCCCCTTTACTCAGAGTATTAGGGTCAATAACCAGAGGGCACAGTTTTAAGGTAAGGAGCAGGAGGATTCGAGGACATTTGAGGAAAACTCATTTCAACTTTGGATAGGTTTGTTAAGGCATTTTGCTTGGCGTTTTGAGTTGGGGTATTATGTTGAGGTTGTATGGGACATTGGTGAGGCCTCTTCAGGAGTACTGTGTCCAGTTCTGGTCTCCCTGTTATAGGAACAGATTCAGAAGAGATTTACCAGGATGTTGCTGGGAATGGAGGGTTTGAGTTATAAGGAGAGGCTCAGACCTTTTTCACTGGAACACAGGAGGTTGAGAGATGACCTTATAAAAATCATGAGGGGTATGGCTAGGGTGAATGGCATGGGTCAGATTTCAAGACGGGGGGCATGGTTTTATGGTGAGAGGAACTTTTTTTTTACCAAGTTCATGTGTGGAATGAGCTTCCACAGGAAGTGACAGATGCAGGTACAGTTACAACATTTAAAGACATTTAGGTAACTGCAGAAATGTTTAGAGGGATGTGGGTCAGGCGCAGGCAGGGGGTGTAGTTTAATTTTGGATTATAGTCAGCATGGATCAGTTGGACCAAAGTGTCTTGTTTCTGTGTTGTTTGATTCTCCACCTGGAGGGTTTTGGGTACCTATAACTCACTGCCTAAAGAGGTAATATAAGCAGGGACTCTCAAGATGTTGAAGAACTAATGAGATGAATGCTTGAAAAGTTGCATACAAGACTCCAGGCCAAGTGCTGGAAAATGAATTAGAAGAGATGGAAATTTGATGGCTGAGGGGGCTCTTTTTGTGCTGTAAAACTTAGACTCTAATAAATTCGAGAGTGCTTATTGGACTACATTTTGTTGAAAACTTTTAATATTTTCCACTGTTAATTTGTTGCCATACGTTTTTTAGCCAATTCTCCCCTCAAACCTGCGTAATTGGCTTTAAGTAAGTAACTTAAGATTCTTGATTCTGATTGGGAAAATTTGAAAGCGACATTGACCAGTGTGATTATACTGTCACTTCTGCCTCATTACACTATACTGTATCTAAAATCGCTTTCACCCTAGTTCGTTCTACAGTGTACCTGTTTTCATAATTCCTATGAAAAGCTTCTACAAACTCATCTTCCAGACTAACCTTACCAATTTGTTTGTCCCAAATTGAAGATCAATGTTACCCAGGATTATTACATTGTCTTTATTACAAGCTCCACTAACTACTTGTTTAATGCTTTGTCCATCTATGTAACTACAGTTATGGACCTGTAAACTAACCCCAACAGTATTTTCTGACTCTTAGAAATCATCTGGATCCTTTTTGTCTTCCTAAAATATAGTGCATCCTAGAATATTTGTTTCTGTCATGGTACTTAAATAGAAATCATTTAATTCTCCTTATGCCACCTGGTCATCTGTTTTACTGCAGACGCTTTGTCCATTCATGTAAAGTGTCTTTGATTTTTTTTAAGTAGTTATTCTCTGAATGAAACTTAACTTGCTGATGCCCAATAAACTATCCACTCACATATTTATTCAGAGCACTACACTGTTCCTTTATCTTGACTTAGGATTTTAAAATTTCCCTTCATCTGAATCCCTGTTGGTTTAATGTCTTGTTGCAGCCTGGTTTAAGTTGATGCCATCCAATGGAATAGGTCCTTCTGCTGCAAGTGGCCCATCATTCAAAATCTCTCTTTCTTTCACAGATCTGCTTGATGTTGTGCCAATTGACACATTATTCAGATAATAATCCAGACATGATTACCATTAGTGATATGCATTTCATCATTATATCTTCAAGCTCTCTCTGGAAAGCATCATTCTTGATTCTAACTGTGTTTTTGATTTCTAATTGCACACCTCGTTTCCAACCCTGAGGAGATGTCTTTCAGTGGTACTAGGCAGGAAACAGTATCTATTCCCTGACTATACGGTCCCCTATAAATACTACATTCCTTTTTTCTCCTCCCTTCCAAGGATGAAAGTACACAATGTACAGTTGATTTCACACAGGCAAGGTTCCAAATCCTGTTATGCTTTGTCTTGGCCTGCCAATGTTCAAGTAGCCAGAGTCACTGTTTGTGTGGATTTGGAATGTGCATGGTAACAGATTATTTGATGATCACAGGTATCATTGTTGCTTCTGATCATGGTCACACCTGATGACCATGTGTTTTTATTTACTGATGGAGGCCAGTAGATAGCAATTAGGAACAGGGATTCTGATAAATCATACTGATTCTTTGGTCAAAGTTTGCTCAAACAAGTTACAGGGACCTGCCAGAGAATTGTAATGAGAAGTTCTTTGTTTCATTTACCACCGAATGTGGATTTGTTGCCAACCACTATGACTGCTGTACATTTCAAACTTTGCAATATCTCGACCATTTCTGAGTTTAATGGCATCACAAAAATTATATTGGTCAAGGACAACTCTGCTGTCTTTAGGTTTCTTTTTTGTCTGGTTGCAGAAGATCTGATTCTGATAGTGTCTCTGAATATAGAGACTGACAACAAAAGCAAAAGCCTAATTAAGAAATCTCTTTCTAGATCAGACAGGCTGTGGTATAAATCCAGGATTGTCAGCAGACAATCCAAATTATTCTTTCCAAGCTACAGATATCAACTAAGTTTCTATAGAATATACAGAAAGTGTTTTTTGTGAGTTTTGAACAAAATAAACCAGAAGGGTTTAATGGAACTTATTTACTTTCTCCTCTTTATTTCTACAGATGGATCTCTGGTGCTGCTCTCCCTAACTTCACACACAGGCTGGGTAACTGCAGTCAAATGGTCGCCCACACATGAGAATCAGTTGATTTCAGGCTCTTTCGACAAATTGGTCAAACTCTGGGATGTACGAAGGTATTTTGAGAATTAACTATGTGGTCAGGTAGGGATCCACAGGAAGTGGATTCAAATCTCAAAAGTTATTACTGCTAAACCAAAATGCTGTCATTTCTTTAACTACTTCCACTAGTAAAACAACATTAAACTATATATGCTTTGTAAAAGTGAGGATTATTTTACAGTGGCAGGAAAAAAAAAGTCTTCAGAAGTTAGCCTTGATTATCATACATCTTGATTCCTTTATAGTGATTACAACAAGCTTCTTGAGTGAACATGAGTGAACGGCCTCGATTTACCAAAGTGTTTTTTGCCCAGTTAGCTATTCCCAGTTGGATGCATTTCCATCCCCATTCTTCATGTGTATGGCCTGGACGGCATGTGTTCAGCTATTGAACTGACCTTGTCCCTAGTGCCCACATAAAAGCTCCTGACAGCCATCAGTCCATATCAATCCACTGTGCACTCAACCTCCCTTGCTCTATCCCGGTTGCAACCTTCCAGACTAATGAATAGCTTTAGTATAGAACAGTTAGATTATTTGTTCCTACATCCTGTTCTAAAGATGCCATGCTAATGTGCTGAAGCAAGAATTGACCAGTCAAATGGTCTGTGCAAAACCAAAATATGTGGACTAGTTCAGAATTTTCAAGAATGAGACGTTAGTCAGGGCTTCCTTTTTAGAAAATTCTGATGCAGAAGTTTGGAGAAGGAGAGAACCATTAGAGAGTTATAAGTGAACTAATGCAAAAGATAGATGTAAATTTAGAAGCATACATCTTGAGGACAGTTGAGGCCTTTTAGGGACCAGAGAATGAAATATTCAAACTGTAACAGTTGAAAACTTGATGCTTTTTATTATAAAAAAGTGAGGAGAAATATCCAAAAAATCCCTCCTGTTAAAAGATATTTTTCCTAAACTCCAAATCAGCAGTCAATGCACTTTAGATTCTTTCTTCTTGGGAAAATACTTGGCAGACCACTTCTAGCAGCCATTAATATTAAACCTGGGGACAGGTTTACTTAAACCAACTTTGATATAGTCACCGAATTTAAATGAGGGAAGAAGGCTGACCTGAGTCAAATTGGTAGTGTTTTGAATCCCCACTTTGGCCTACTGTTTGCTTAGTTACTAAGATGTACAGATTGCTTCATCTAACTTTTCTGTTTTAGTTGCAAGGCTCCACTATATGATTTGAATGCCCATGAAGACAGAGTACTCTGTGTAGACTGGACAGAGAATGGGGTAAGCATCTAGTTGGTTAATATGTTATTTCTTCACTTATTGTGCAGTACAGCTGGTGAGAGGGAATCAGGGGTCAGTATAAAACCTAACTTAATAAAATACCTTGCCTTAATGTGCTAGATATGAGAATAAAAATTCAATCTATTTTGCATGTGCTGGTAAGTTATCCCTATTTCCGGAAGTGTGATTTGTATAATGTGTGTTATAAGCAATTGTCACAAACCCATATTTTCTGTTGTTTGCTTGAAAGTTTTCACAATGAGAGGGAAATTGTTGCATTCTGTCAAACTGACAGGATGACAGTTTTCAGGGAATAAAAGTAAATATTTGTTTTAGGTGGGTTTGGTTTCTTGCCTAGCTGATGCACTCAGTCACCATAAGAATGACTGTGGGATCATCAGATGTGCAAAAATGTGCACAATTCTTTATTATTTCTCTCCAATAAGTCACTTAGTCTGAAAATCATAATACTATAGCAATTTATTTGTGTTTTTTTAAGCCATTTTAGTATTCAAGTGGAATGGAAACCTAACTACTGTGTTAAAGAAAAAATATGGGCGTGAGATTGGTAAATAATTTGCAAGTAACTGTTTATAATCTTCGAGAGATTCAGGACAGTTTTGAAATTGATGTGGATGAAGAATTGTTTGATAGAGCTGATGTCATACAGCATGGAAACAGATCCATCGGTCTTGCTTGTCCATGCCAACCAAGTTTACCAACCTAAATTACTCCATATACCTCTAAATCTTCCCTATTCATGTACCTGTCCAAATGTCTTTTAACCATTGTAACTATACTTGCATCTATCTCTTCCTCTGGTAGTTCATTCCACTCGTGGAAACCACCTCTGCTATTCACTTTCACAATGCTCATCATATGGTAGTGTTCTAGACTCTGAACCAGGAGACCTGGGTTCAAGATGTGTGCAATAATGTCTGGATAAGTTGATCAGAAAATATCTAGAAGCAGGAGGAAGCCATTCAGCTTATAACACATAAGGAAACTTCAAGGATGTGTGTATCTGGATTTGAAATCCTCAGTTCATTTAAAGGGAACCTCAAACTGCACATGAAGTGCTGTAACTGGCAACAGGCTGTGGGTCAGAAGTAAGAAAGTAGGGGTAGAAGGGACAGCTGGCACAGACAGTATAGGCTTAATGGCTTCCTTCTGTGCTGTAATTATACTTCAGTTCTATGGATCTGGATATCTTTTCCCACCTACACCTGTGAACCAATCATGCCTACCATATTTTCAACAACTTCCAGTTCCCCAACCCACAGTGCTTTCTTTTCGCTATAGATGTGCAGTCCTTATACACATCCATATCCCACAAAGATGGCCTCCAGGCCCTCTGCTTCTTCCTCGCCAACAGACCCATCCAGTCCCCTTTCACCAATACCCTACTCCTCCTCAATAATATTTCCTTCAAATCAAGGGGATGGAACTCTTGGTTATATATGTTTTTTTAAACAGCCAGCACAGAATCAGTGCCCTAAACTGAGATGACTTCAAAACTCCCAGCTATCTCGAACAAACAGGCACTGTACCCCAACACTTCCGTTGTTACATTGGTGACTGCATCGGTGCAGCGTCCTGCATCTGGGCTGAACTGGAGCAGTTCATAGACTTCGCCCATGACTTCCACCTCCAGCGACAGTCTCCAGACAGACGTGTACGACAAACCCACAGACTCCCATAACTACCTGGACTATACTTCCTCCCACCCAGTATCCTGTAAAAACTCCATCCCATTCTCCCGCTTCCTCCGCATCTGCTCCAACGAGGAGACATTCCACTCACGAGTATCCCAGATGTCCATCTATTTTGAGCAGCGCGCTGTCCCTCCCTCTATCATCCAGACAGCCCTCCACTGCACCAGCTCCATTCCCCCCCAATGCAATGAGGACAGAGTCCCCTTGTCTTCACCAGCCACCCCACCAGTTTCCGCATCAAATGCATCATCCTCAAACACTTCTGCCAACTCAAAATAATCCCACCACCAAGAACATTTTCCCCACCCCTCTCTGCCTTCCACAAGGACCGTTCCCTCTGACAGTCCTTGGTTCACACCACCCCTGCCACCGTACCCCAGGTACCTTTTCCTGCAACCAGGAGACCTGGGTTCAAGAGGTGTGTGATAATGTCTGGTAAAACCTGCCAGTACACCACTCTCTCTCACCTCCATCCAGGGCCACAAGCAGTCCTTCAGGTGGGACTCTGGTTCACCTGCCTCTCTTCCAATGGTGTTTACTGCATTAGGTGCTTCTGATATGGTCTTCCCTAAATTGGGGAGAAAGTACATAAAATTAGGGGCCGAGTCCGCAGAGGCCAACTGGACCTCCCAACTACCGCCTTAACCGACATGACTATCCTTGGCCGCCTCCATTGCCAAAACAAACCACAGCACCTATTGGAGGAACAACACCTTATCTTCCACCTGGATGCACTACAGCCCGGAGGACTCAACATTGAGTTCTCCAGTTTGAAATAACCTCCCTCCCACTGCTTCAAGCCACCAACTGGATCCATTCCTCCCATTAACCAACCAGGTTGTATCCTCTATCTATCTTCACCTATCCTCACCTCACCACCCCCTTTTATCTGCAGCTTCCCCCCCTCCTCCCTCAACCACCTCCCAGCCCTAAAGAAGGGTTACACCCGAAATGTCACCTTCTCCACCTCCTGATGCTGCCTGGCTTGCTGTGGTCTTTCAGCCTCCTGCCTGTCTACTTTGGATTCCAGCATCTGCAGTATATTTTTCTCTCTCTCTCTCTCTCCAGTGAAGGAACCATACCATCCTTAGTGAGCTTGGCTTTGTATGTTTCTATGAAATGGCCCAGCAAACCTTTCAGTTGACAGAATAGCCAATAAATGCCAACCTTGGTAGTGACACCCAACCCGTTGGAAAATAATTTAAAGAAAATTCATCTAGTTTTGGACTCTGGGGAAATGAGCGGCTATTCATCCTATCTATCCCCCTTATGATTTTATAAATTTCTGGCAGGTCACCCCAAGTTTCATAATATCCTTCTTATAGCAGGGAGACCAGAATTGAATGCAGAGTTCCAAAAGTGGCCGACCACTGTCCTGTGCAGCTGCAACATGACTTCCAACCCCTATACTCAATGCACTGACCAATAAAGGCAAGCACACTACATGCTGCCTTCACTAAGCTGTCTACCTGCGGTTGCACTCCAAGGTCCCTTTGTTCAGAATACTTTCCAGGACCTTACCTTAAGTCTTGCCCTGGTTTGCCTATCCAAATTAAACTCCATCTGCTACTCCTTGTACTCTAAGGTCACCTTCTTGGTTGTCCATTACACCACCAATTTTTGTGGCAGCTGGAAACTTATAAACCATTCCTCCTATATTCACATCCAAATCATTTATATAAATGATAAGAAGCAGTAATTCCAAGGGTATTCGCACCTAAAATTGCTTGCATTAATTGAAAGAATATCTTACTGGGACACAATTTGGGTAGTTGCACAGGGAAGATTTTGCAGGGTAGAAATATAACTTGCATCAAGATATTTAGGGTGAGTAGATCCAGTAATCTTTCTCTTTGTTCTTTTCAGCTGCTGTTAAGCGGTGGAGCAGACAACAAATTATTCTCGTTCAGATATTTGGCTCCTACATCTGGGGATGGTGCTTGAGTGACAATACTGAATGATGAAGGACCCACACACCATCAGATTCATTTAAAAATTTCATCTCACACTCTTGTCTTCGCTGTTGTTCTTATAACACCTTGAATAAGATCTGTTTGCCTGCCCTGACTTAAGTTCTGATCTCATTCTGTCAACATAATAATGCCTGATGGTTCTTATATTAAGATTATTGACACTGGGATTTAAACTTGGAAAGGTGATGCACTGATTACCTCAGTTAGGGTGACAAAGTTACTGCTGCTGTTACTATTTTCAGGCATTTGTAATAATATTGCACCTAATTTTTTAAAAAATCCTGGAGTTTTGTACTTTAAATGTCAGAAGTTCAACATGTGTGTGTATCTACAATTGACATCACAGTGCAGGCTGCTGTAATGGGATTGTCACCCTTAAGGTCCAACAACTCAGTATTATTTTCTAAACTCTTGTTAAATCCTCCTGTTGTGATTGGTGTAAGCCAGGAGCTGAGTGTTTGTATAATTTGGATTAGTTTGTATAATTTACAGGAGAAAGTGAGGTCTGCAGATGCTGGAGATCAGAGCTGAAAATGTGTTGCTGGAACAGCGCAGCAGGTCAGGCAGCATCCAGGGAACAGGAGAATCGAGGATTCCTGAAGAAGGGCTTATGCCCGAAATGTCGATTCTCCTGTTCCCTGGATGCTGCCTGACCTGCTGCGCTGTTCCAGCAACACATTTTCAGCTTGTATAATTTACAACTAATTGTTCATAAAGTGGTCAGGATTTTCTGACATGAATGAGTGTCCTTTTATAGTAACGTGTTTATTTTCCTAAGATTTCTTATCATTGTTAATTTTCCTTTAACTGCAAACAAACAGAATCTCTAAATAGAGCAAGTTTTTTTTCTCATATTTCAAACAAAATGAATCTTTATGATTAATTTGCAGAAAATGCTGCTAAGCAAATTCAAAAGACCTGATCCTAAACCAGACTGATTTCAGGTTTTAAACTGTTATAGAACCATAGAGATGTACAGCTTGGAAACAGACCCTTCAGTCCAACCTGTCCATGCCGACCAGATATCCCGACCCAATCTAATCCCACCTGCGTTCACCTAATCTGTAACAAAACTTAATGTAGAATATATATCAGTTGGAATTTATGCATCATTTCAAGCTTTCTCTTCCTCATCTTTATTTATTTCCATGATTCCATTTGAAAACAACTTCTACATTCTTACCATTTCAAGGGCAATTAAGATGTCATAAATGCTGGCTGTGCTAAAATGCCTATATTATTGAACAAATAAAGTACATATCTCAAGTTCGCTATGGTGACTATCTTGTTATCAAAACTATTCATAATTTTAAAAGATCTATTAGGTCCTTCCTCAGTGTTTGTCTCAAGAGGAGACCCCAACCTGTTCAAAATATTCTTTGCAGGAGGAACTTCTGCATTGTCATTTTTGTAAAAACCTTATCAGTGATCTAAAGAAACAGCCACTCTATCAAAACTTGTAAAAAGAAAATCGTAATGAATGTGGAGATTTTGCTGATCATTTGGGATTCTGTGTGGTTTTCTTCTGGGAGCAGATTGGTGAAAATCCGAGAATGCTACTGGCATTACTGTGAGTTTGTGGTGGTGGTGGTGGTGGTGTGGGGGGGGGGGGGGGGGGGGAGGGAGAAGAAAAGAGAAACATTGGTGAAAGGCTATTTACTTCCATTTTTATTCAACAACTCAGTGATCAAGTCCTGAGGTTTGGTTTAAATAGGGCTTGTTGCAAGGAGGAGGAGGAAAAAGGGCTTTAAAGTTCCAGGCCCCCCAGAGATAAATCAAGTTTTAGTGATTGATTGTTTCTCTATCAAAATACTGATGCACCATATCCTCTGCTTTGAAGATTTTTCAGTACTTCAAGTAGAGAAAAATAATCAAAATACACAACCATGATTCTTCATTTGAAAGGAATATTGAAATTTTCAGCAGGGAGGTAGAGGTTAGGGTGGCAGAGCAAGAGGTTATTAAGTGATGAGGTATTAAGAACCTGTGACCATTGGTGACAGCTATAATTACAGGGCAATTCATTGTGTTATTAGAAAGTAATAAAAAATTTAATAGTGCTATATTACAGAGATTTAAACTTTAAACTCTGAAATCTTCTTAGGGAGTCCCCAACCAGTGAGCAGTATAATTTCTGTCCATCTTCATTGAATGATTTTTGGATGCAGGATAGGAGGGGTTGGAAGAAGTCTAAAGTACAACAGTTGTGTTTTCTTTTCAAATTAAACATGGAAAATAGTTTACAAAACATTGAACATTAGGACCCTAGTGTGAATTAGATTATTGTTGTAATTCCAACAGAAAATTTCTCCTACAAATTTGAAGAATAGCAACAAGTTGCACACTATAAAGGTTAGTTTTATCTTCATTAAGCAGCAGCAATAAGACAATACAGGCCAAAATGCCTACAACAGTAACAAATTTTCGTAAAATTAACTAGCTCTCCTGGTTATATGTCACTGTTTGGTAAGAGTAACATCACCAATAAATCTGTATTGCAGAAGTACCTGTTCAGAAATTCCTTTCAGCAGACTCCACAACACACACATGCCACTGGGGGAGCTGCAACTGAATTATAAACAAGTTACAACTGATGGAAGGGGAAAAAAATACAGCAAATCAGTATAGAACATTAAAACAAAAAGTTGTGGCTGCTGGAAATCTGAAGTTGCTAAAGAAACTCATTAGATCTGGCAGCAACTGGGAGAGAAAATAAGAGTTAGTGTTTTCAGTTCAATGACCCTTCTTTCAAACTCATCATTATTCTATTTTTCACCACCTGATATTTCTCATTCCATGTTTTCAACTTCTTTTCTGAAGAAGGGTCACCGCACCCAAACATGTACCCTGCTGCTTCTGTGTTGTGGAGATCTACCAGCTTTGATACTGCCCAAAATCGTTGCTTGAACAACAAGTCAGTTAATTCAGGAAAACTGCTAGGAAATTCTTCCCAACATATTACAGGGTCGTGATGCATTGTTTCACTTTGAGGTCAATGTTTTAACCCAAAATCATGCCCACAGACCTCAGTACTTAGTCAGACTTAGGAAGACTCTTAACTGATCAGTAAGTTCTTTATGTTTAGAGTTATACTAAGTTGGAACAGCTTCCTTCAGTTAATACTGAAAACAATCTGCAAATGTTCACTAAACAAACACTGCTTTATAATAAACAATTAATTATATCTTGCCGTAACTCCATTGGCATCAGGAAATAATTATTGGTTATATTTCAAACAATGTTTTTGGTTCATTTTTGTTTTTCTATTAATAAAGTGAAGTAAAGCAAAAGTACCTTTATTATTTGGACTGACAAAGAAATGGAGATTTGAAGGAGAACATACTTTAAGAAACTGCTGGATTGATGTACATGTTTCAATAAAATTACATTATCCACATTGTTATTTCCACACTTAAAAACATGTATATCAACTTTATCCTAAATGCATCATGTAATAATGGCTGTATTATATATTTAAAATAAACTATTGAAAGGCAGATGAAGTCATCACAGCACCTAATAAATTCAAATGTTCCAACTTCTGTTTTGGAAAATTACAGACAAAATCTGTTACTTTGATTTATCTTCCTGTCTAGAATATGAACCAATTTTAGATGAAATTGCAAGTGCATCGATCACATTAAATTCGGGCACCAATCACGTAGCACTTAAGAGTGCAATGTTATGTACACCATTTATTTTTCTTCCCTTCCTACCTCCCATCCTTGAATCTCGAGTGAAGTCAGCACAGACTCCCTGCCTCTAGGTGAAGATGATCTGGACTGGAGGTGAGATGAGATGGTGACAACTTGGTTGGAAGGACTGTTATTCTGAACTTTTAATTTATTTTTCTAATTTGTATTTAAGAATCTATACCAAGGTACCTTTGTACCTAAGATGGTGGCATAAGTGAGAACCTGTAAACATCACTATACTCATGAGTACAGTAATAATTCTGATTTTCGAGTGCATCTGTTCTATTTGTTCCCACCATCCTTGCATCATGATTTCCAATGGATGTTCCTGAAGTTTGACATTAAGTAAAGCATGT
Source organism: Chiloscyllium plagiosum (assembly GCF_037043375.1). Taxonomy (NCBI): domain Eukaryota; kingdom Metazoa; phylum Chordata; class Chondrichthyes; order Orectolobiformes; family Hemiscylliidae; genus Chiloscyllium; species Chiloscyllium plagiosum. The sequence goes on along the minus strand of NW_028270145.1, from coordinate 14,094,085 downwards.
AGCAATTGTTTCAAGATGTAAAATAACAGACACATTCATTATTCGTTACTAGGTGAAGAGACATCAACAATATCTTTGAAAAACTTAAGAGTGATTTTTATTGCTGCAGTGTGGGGTTTTCTTGACCAGGAAAACTTGATTCTTCCAAGAACCTTGCTTAGTAATTTAGTGCTTTCAGCTTCACTAATGTGAGCAACTACCTAGAGAAACCGAGAAGGTAAGTTTAGTCCCAACAGCTTTCAACCACAGAAGTGCATGTTGGAATTCTGAGGAGGATGGAACTCAGCAAATTCAAAAGCTGCACTGTTCCTCATCCATTCATTTTGATCAAAAGGTTGAACTTTATACCTGTATTTCTGATACATGCTCGTGTCACACAAAGCTGTATGTTGGATAGATCTTATAATAACATTAAGATGCATGCAGTAGTAAAATCAGGTGGCAGCAAGTATATTAGGAAGAATAGCAACTAAGAGTAGAAATAAAATATCTAAAAATGTAACGTACAGCAGAAACCCTTATGTGCTGTTTTAATGTATATTAATTAAGTATAAATTCAGTACTTAAAGTATTGCTGAACAATCCAGCTCATTCTCAAATTTTGATTTCTATTCTAACATAAAAGTGGTCTGTGTAATTTGAAAGTTGTCATAAATTATCTTTGTGCCGAATCTTAATAAACGCAGTGAGCAACTGCAACTTGGCATCTCTCCATAGGCAGCTTGCTGTACGTCTAGGAACAATTTTGGTTAGCCTCTCGGCAAAGCTTAGGAGAAGAGGTGGGTAAAATAGCTTAATTGACGAAGATGTCTTTGCAGCAAGTGTCTACAATCTGGAGTGCACTGCCTCAGATTCAATTGAGGCATTCAAAAAGGAATTTGATTATCTTAAAAGCAACATAACAAGGGATGCACCACATGACTTTCTCATTTGGAGACTTGGTGCAGACACAATACAGTGTCTTTGTTCTGTGTTAACACAAGCTGGTTGAGAGGGCTTTAGTAAGTCTATGTATGGAGAGTGCACTTAAATCAAGAAGCCTATATAAATGATAACAGCTTTGTAATTGCAAGCTACCTTTCAAAAAATGAGTTGTATTATAAACAGAAAACCCACATTGTGAAATCTTAATAAATCACAGCCCTGGTGTCAATCACCAGAATCTCACATGCTCTCCATTTCTCCACAAAATGTCCTTTATTTTAATTCATAAGAAGTTCATCCTGCTATAAAATCAAGCTGAAGTTTTCATGGAATGCTTCACACAGTTTTTTTTTTAAATGAGTCTTACAGATGAGTTCCAAAATGACCACCAACAAAACCATTACATTTTATTTTTCAAAAGAAGAGTTTACATTGCCATGAATTGGTCACCAATCCATCAAATCAGGGCTTGATTCTGGTATATGCTATTCCTGTGTTACACTTGAAAAATAAACGGAACACTGATTTATCCCAAGTCACAGATTATGATGCAGATTTGCCACCACAGTTAATTCAGAATGGGTGTAAAGGCTTTATCTATTTAGCATAGCACTTTCTAGTGAAACAGTAATTTTGTCAGTACATACATATATTAAAATAGCTCACCAGCCACAAAACAGTGTGGCTCAAATTTGATAACGTACAACAATGGGTATGAAATGATCATCCTGCTGAATACTATCTTTTTGTGTGTGTAGGACTGCCCTAAATTTATGGGGCTGCCACTGGAATAAATCAGGCAATTAAAGGGCATTGGGCTGTGTGGTCCAGCAACAGCCCACAACATTAATGTGGAGGTACTCCAGCTCCATCAGTATTAAGGTAAACTTTTTAAAAATGAGCCATTGTCAGCCACCTCTAGCTTTCTTTTTAAAGACTGCTGTACATGAAGATGACTGGTCAAACCTGGCATGGCCTAAGAATACCCATATGTTTAAATCTGTTCCATTGGATCTAAGACTGCATCCTCCTCCTATTCAAATCTTTATTCAGCCACCTTCGGGTTTCCTTGTGGATTTGGGTGAAAGATTATGTCTCTATACAGGGGAGACCAAAAAAGTTTAGGAATTGTAGCCCTCATGATAAAGAGGGCTGGAGGGTGTGTACTTTTTCTCATCTCCTGGTTTTATAACTCCTGCCAGAAGTCAAAACTGAGCCCCTACTCTTTTGTTTTGGGACTCACTTACAAAAGATGGCTCAATCAATTGGTGGATTAACATATAAGCATCACTTAATATGACTGGTTTGGACTTTGGTGACTGTCCATTTTCCTGGCCAAAGGGAATGAGAGACCTATCAAGATATCACTGGTAGGGAAAAAGAATGGGAGGAAAAAAGTATTGTCTTCAAAACTAAATTACAAGGAAAAACTAACTATTCTCCCACCTCCCCCCCCCCCCCCCCCCCCCAAAAAAATGAAATAAACTGCACAGAGGCAGGTCCTTATTGAATCAAAAATATTTTTTTTCCAACCAGCTCAGGTTGTCTACTTCAGTTGTGTGATCTGAAGATGGCCGTCACATTAAAATACAGTACAACAGAACTGGTATTATCTGCCATAATAGAGCACAAACTTTTCCTTGCCGATAATTTAAAACCTTCACATTTTGATGCTGCATACTGTAAGATGGAAAGAAAGCAAGTAGTATTGAAAAAAAATCTGAAGTACAATCTTTAAGCATTGACATTACACTGACACAACATCACATTGCAAGGCTTTGCTCTGCAATAATTCTGAGAAGGAAGGCAGATAATTTAGGCTCAATTGTACGTTAAATGCATTCAATATTTTGTCATTATAAGCTGACTTTTGATATCAAACTAGTTCATTTGCATTTACATCAAACTATCATGTAATACATTTAAAGGCATATGTAGTTATGAAAGTTTCCACTTTAAAATGGCATAATGCTGAAACGAACACGAGACACACGTGAAATCACTGCAACATTACATTTGTGGTTTATAATTGATTAACCAGCTTTTGTGTTTCAATGACTAGATTACTCAATACGATGGCACATTATTATTTGGTTGCTACTGAATCAACAAATTCTTTTAACATAAGGTTTTTTCAATGCGCATATACTTTTAACAGATCATGAGAGTGAAACTTAATGGCAACTAACATTTCAGCTAAAATGTTTACTTTATAAAAATACTGGATATCTTGAAACATCAAGAATAAATTAATATCCTTGGATCATTAGCAGATTTAGGAAATAAATGCGCTGATAAACACACAAAACTAATTAAGTAAACACAAACGACAGGCAAACAAGGTACGTTATTACTTACTAAAGAAGACAGGAATCAAAGCATTTGAACCACAGTAATAATGTAGGACAATGGATGGGCTAGTTCAAGAAAAGAATGGCCTCAGGTATGGGAATCATCCAGACTTTTGTCAATCTTACCAGTTTCCATATGCAACAAATTGAATTGATCAGAACGAAGAGGGTTTTCTGGAACATTCTCTTCACTGATATGCAGGACAGTGTCCGTATGTTCAAGTAAGCTGCTTGCTTCAAGCCCTGTAAGGTCATCACTGGCAGAGACAGGGGCCTGATGTGCAGATTCTGTTTGTATTGTCAGCATTGTATCTATCTTTAAATCTTTGTTTTCAGAGTCTGAATATGTTGACTTCATCTGAGTAAAGCAAAAACATTTCTTTAGAACAGAACAAAGAAGGACTGACACATTTTAACTGTCTTCCAATCCTTCAGTACTCTGCAGTAATTTCCAACTCCGAGACATATTGTGCTCCAGGTATGGAAATTCCTGAAAGATCCACTCGCCGTAATATTGACCCTCCCACTGTGGAATGAAGGGGCCTTCCTCAACATCACCTTGTCAGGAAAACTGGCAGCTAGGAACTGACTCTGTGATCATAACTCATTCTCACTCCACAAATTTCCATCCTTTCATTTTAATGCACAGAAAGTCAGCAATTGGCAGTGCACAATTTTGTAAAATGCACTCGTGGTGTGTTCCACAAACAGCTCAGCAGCTTCATGTGTTATTGAGCATTATCGATTTCAACATGTAACTTTGGGAGCTGTTCTCAAAAGATATTAATGCTTTACTCCTGGGCTCTCTCAACATTTTTTTCTCAATATCTTACTGGAGTTCGCTCTACTTTAACTTGGGTTTTCTCTTCATTATCCTGGGTAACACACTAGTCTTCAGCCGAATGAGGTCAAAAAAGTTACTCCCACGGTTTTTAAAAGAGTAAACTCGAGTGAGTTGCAGTATTTTGTCCTCACCTATGGACAAACTTAAAAAGAAACTGTCGCAGCACTACAAATCATTTCATCTGCCTTTTTTTTCCAAATATATAGTTTTTCAGTTTTAGCTCCTGCCTTTTCTGTGATTTTACCCCGATTAGTGTCTTCTCCTGGTCAGCAGAGCAGATATTCTGCTGAAATCCAACCCGCTTGAATGTCAACATAGGTGAGTACACCTTCACAACATTGTCAGGAACCACAACCACCCTATTGAGTAAAATCAAGATTACGCAGACTAATTGAATATTCAAAAGAGACTCCTTATCATGACAAGCAAATTGTACAGTATTCTAGCATTCTGGTGAAAATTTCAAAGTTTCACACCCTGACAATGGTGCTGAAGTTCCTTTTCACTCCATTTCTGCTAATGTAGCTTTAGATGGCCTACGGCTGGCAGGTTGAAGTGCCTGAGTTAGGCACGAGTGACTTTTTAATAAGGAAATTAAGATCCAAAGTCACACTTTGAACTCTTACTACCATTTTTGCCAGACAGAAAATATGGTATGCACACACAAAGCGTAAAGTTTCGAAAATCCTTTCTATTTGGAGAATTGTTTTGACTTTTTAGAATAATTAATTTTAAATGTTTTCTCAGATTTTGGAGGAGGATGCAAAAATAACACAAAAGTAGCCTTCCTCTGATGGCTCATCACTATGCATCTTCCTGGTCCTTATGCATTTCTTTAAATTAAGACCCTAACAGCTTCCTCAGATGGATCTAGAAGATCCCAAGTCATATCTGAAGGACATTTGAGTTTTCCTGGTGTTCTGGTATCCATGAACTCAGTAAACGAGAACAGGTTAACTGCTCAATTCTAAACAGTTTTCTTTTTCATTCACTCACTGAATGGGACGTTGATGGCTAGCCCAGCATTTATTCCCCATCCCAGAAGGCAGTTATGAGTCAACCACATTAATGTGGGTCTAGAGTCATATGTCAGCCCAGACCAGGTAAGGATGGCAGTTTCCTTCCCAAAAGGACATTAGTGAGCCAGATGTTTTTCTTCTGACAATTGGCAATGGATTCATGATCATTATACTCTTAATTCCAGATTTATATTTAATTTAAATTGCACCATCTGCCATGGTGGGATTCAAATCTCATCCCCTGAACATTATCAGCGTCTCTGGATTAACAGCCCAGCATTAATACTACTATGCTATCACCTCCCTTAGTTTTATTCATGGTACCTTGCCTTGTGAATTTGGCTGCTAGTTTTCTCTACATAATAGTGAACACCTTCAAAAGGAATTCAATGAGAAATACCTTGGGACATCTTGGGGCCATGAAATATTCTATTTAAAACTGAGTCTGCTCTTTCAATGTACTAGTGAATCCAATGACATTTTGCAATGCAGCAACCAGCATGTGATTAGAAAGCAGATTTGTAATCATCTCTTGCAGGAGTTAACCTTGGTTGCCTGTGAAGGACATTTACCTGGCTGCGGCTGTGGTCTCGATTGCTTGGATCCTGAATTAAAGGGGATCTAGGCGGTGCTGCTGAAACTGGTGAAGTGGCAGGCGCTGATGCCCCAGCTGATTCTGATTTGCTGCCCTCGGCCTGCTCTGCAGCGTTTTCCTTCCCCTCGGCGATTGTTGCTTGTTGCTGAGGAGCCAGGGTATCCTGTTGCATTTCAGTGAAGGTTACTGACCTCTTTTGCTCTGTCAGAATCAAAAGATCAAGTAAAAATATATCACCTCAACTTAAAATATTTCTATTATTTACATGTTAAAAGAGTATGATTAAGCCGACGGATGCAGGTTATAGTGTATATTTGAACAATACAACAAATAACTTTATAATATAACTGAAAAACCAGTCTGGTCGTTTCTCATGCCACAGTATGAAATATTATCCCTTACATTATTCTCCTTTTTTGTTGTGTTGTTTTCTTATGCACTTTATTCCAGTCTCTATTTGAATCATAGAAACGTGTATCACAGACAGGGGACTGCAGTGACTGTGCCTACTCCATGTGGGAAAAAATGTGTTAATTTCCACATTTTTGTCCCTTTAAATTCTTCATGATGGAAACGTGGCTTAACTCCCTTTAACAATGAGTGAGAGGAGTGTTTCTGCTCCCAAAACTCTCTGATTCTGCCATTTCAAGAAGATTTTGTTGAACAGTCCAGATGAACATTTATTGCATTCCCTTGAACAGCTTTCCTTATTACCTCTTCCCCATTAGAAGGGCTGAATTAGTTATTTGGACATCACTTTTCTTTAGTTGATCCACTGAAAAGACATAACCATTGGCAACCTGTTTCCAGATCACAATAATAAGAGGATAAATATAACGAATTTTAATTTGCTTTATTGTCACATGTACTCCCATGAGTTTAGATCAGAGTGGCGCTGGAAAAGCACAGCAGGTCAGGCAGCATCCAAGGAGCAGGAAAATTGACATTTCGGGCAAAAGCCCTTCATCAGGAAAGTGTACTCACATGAGTACAGTGAAAAGTTTACATGTCGCCACTTACGGCACCATCTTAGATACATAACTAACTAGGTATAGATTCTTGAGTACAAATTCTAAGGAAAAAACTTTTAAAAAGTAAAGAAATAAAAAAAGTCCAGCATTACAGACCTTCAAAAGTACAAGCTTATATTAATAAATTACATAAATGAAGAAATAATGACAGAGGAGAATAAATAAAAGATCTGAGGTAGACAAGCAGGAGGCTGGAAGAACACAGCAAGCCAGATAGCAACAGGAGGTGGAGAACTTGCTGTGTTCGTCCAGCCTCCTACTTGTCTACCTTGGAGTCCAGCATCTGCAGTTTCTTTGTCTCTAGGAAAGACCTGAGGCTGTAGTGAAATGTGTACCTTATGACTACTGACCTCTGTGCAGGCATCATAATAAATTCATTAAACAAACAAAAAGAAGAACTGAAGGTGGTGGGAATCAGAAACAAACAGAAATTGCTGGAAAAACTCAGCAAGTCTGGCAGCATTTTGGGTCCAGTGACCCTTCTTTAGAATAATAAATGCACAACTGGAATCATAAAAATAATGCGATCCTCAGTGAATTCAGTTGCAATTTTTAGATTGGCCTGGTTCAATATCCAACTTATCTGCAAATTTGAAGAAAATTAAATGGGGTAAGGACGATGCAGAGAAAGACAGCAGAATATAACATGTGCCAGGCTGAAAAGTTTACAGAACAATTCCTTTGACTGTGATCATGATTATCATTAAGAGATTGTGAAGCTCGATGCCCACAAGGCATTCAAACCAAAATCATATCACAATCTTTTGTAATACACTGAAAATATTACAAAGTCTTCACTGCCAATTTTCACTGCAACGCCAGCTACGATTCTCCAAAGAATTGTAGCTAAAATGCGATCTAACATTTGTGCCTTCAGTCTGAATGTCACATATTCCCACAGAAGACCCGGTAAATAAGGTAGACATCGTAATGGGCATGGCAGAATCATCTTTCCATTGCATAGCACGTATTATGCTGTGAAAATCCTGTGCCTTTAGGATTTAACTGGTTTGTCATTTTTAATTGCTGCTTTTACACTTTGAAATATTGCTTTCATCACATGGTATATGAAGCAGCTAGAATGCTCTGAATAAGTCTGGTTTCCAACTCCATTCACTTCTCAGGTAACAACTGAATAAAACAAAATTATGGATCTTACCCAGTGATTTGGGTTTTGGCTGAACGCTGCGTCTTGTTGTGGACAACCGGGCACCCTGCCGTCCTCTTACTTCAGCTTGTAACTTTGGACGAGAGAGCAGAGCACGGCGTGGCTAACAAAATATCATAATAAACATGAATACTTCCCAAATTTATCTCACCGCTTTCATGAGTTGTTTGGAATTAAGTTGCAAAATGAAAGAAATCAATATTGAGATAGAGGATATTTTCTATTTTTTAAATCTCAAGTTACCATCAGATATGTCCAAATGCAATGTAAAGCTCTCTCTAACCTGTTCCAATGATGGACTGTAATCCAATTTTACATAAATAACCGTTGTCTAGATCCGCATCATCTCTCTTGAAGGCAGCATTTCAACATGATACTTGCAGTATAACTCTCAACACATGTCTCAGACATGAATCCCTCCTGGGAATACTTTTGCACTTTGCTCAGACAGCATCACATGAGATTTAATTTGAGCAAAGATAAGCATGCTTGCATCAAGCTCCCTTATGGCAAGGGCAAGAGAGTTTACTCGCAGACAGCTTAGCAAAATGTATCACCTATATTTTGCTTTACATAGTGAGTGCTCTGGGTTGCAACAAATTAAGAAAGAAAATGGCATTTTAGCTACAATAGGAACAGAGTACAAAAAAAAAGAAGTCTTGCCACAATCATACAGGGCTTGATGCATAAAATTGTGAGAGATTTTGGTCTCAGTACTTAAGGAAGAATTTGCTTGCATTGGATGCAATATAGTGAAGGCTTGCCAGATTGATCCCCGGGATAAAGTGTTCTCTGGAATTTAGAAGAGATGATCTCATTGAAACATTTAAGATACTAAAGAGGCTGTTTCACCTATCTGAGATATCTAGAATAAAGACCACACAGTCTCAACATATGGGACCACTCAGTTAGGACTTGGTTGGGAAGAAATTTGTTCACTCAAAAGGGTTGCAAATATGTGGAACTCTCTATCCCAGAGGTTTCAGATCCTGCATTGTTTAATAGATTTTGGGCAAGAGGGACAGAGTTTGGTCTCAGGAAACCACAAGATCTGTGCAGTAGATGGGAAAGTAGTGTGGAAGTTTAAGATTAGCCATGATCATATTCAAAAATGGAGCAGGCTGAATGCGATACGGCCCTCTATTTCTTAATTTCTTGTGTTTTGCTCACTGTCCTATGAATGATGCTTTGTCCACTTTACTGCGTCATATGTTTTGAGTTGTTCTTCCACAGAAATATATTACTGTTGCCATGAGTGATTACTGTATTGTAATTCTACACAGTTCTTATTCACGGCACCGTTAGTGATTTTTATTGAAGCAAACCAGAGTTTCAGGATGTTAATAGCAACTTTTTGTGATGACTAACATCTCCCCTTCCACTCCTAAAAACAAACCATACGTTATGTTTAGTTTCTGTTTTTCTCAGCATTGCTGTAAAGATCAGAATTCAGTTTCTCACCTGCCGGAGACCTCTCTTTCTGCCCAATGGTTGTTGTATAAGCAGATTTTGCTGCCCAGGTTCACTTTGAACGCTTGCTACCCTGTTAAGCATATTCAATGTTAATCAGATTATAAATAGTTAACTAATTCTTAATTTCTTCTTTCATTGTTATTTTAGTAGTGCTTGTTTCATGTTTCAGAAACTTACTATTACTGACTTAATTTAAGCAAATAAATCATCTTACTTTCAATTTATTGTGTATTATTTTAAAGCACCCACCTCAAACTGGATTAACTCTTATTTCTTTGATACATTCATAGCATCGCTAACTTGGTTCAGATTAATGATTTGTCAGTTTTACTGAAACTGAAATTTGAATAAATATTCATACAAGCAAAATGCATTCCCTTTTGCTGGTAGAATATTTGTATCGCATTTCACCCCAAATACATCTCCTTTAACGTGTGAAAACTCATGGAACACTGTCAAAAGGAAGATAATGTTGCAATAGTGCACAGATCTAAAACAAAAACAAACACTACTGTTGATTTTTTTTTAAAGTGGCAATGGTGGAGGTGTAAACAACTTATTTCTTATATTGTGTAATAGTCAAGAATGTAGGGCTGTTAAATGTCAATAATTCATCACATTGCACAACTTTCAATAAACTGTTCTACCAAAAATGATGCTACAAAATGTATCCAAGTTCAATCTATCTTATATGTAGCTGGTTCTACAGATGTAATCTTACCAGGGGACAAAAAAATCACAGAGCTCTAGTACTCACCAAAATATTCACAGCAGAGAATCCCAACTACCATGTACACTGAAAATTACAGTATTCAGTCCTGGTTTTCTCCTCAGGATTTCTTCTGAGCATATATTTTTGCCTCTGAAAGATGACTGGGATAGAAATTTGTTTATGTGGCAGCCTGCCACCAATTGAGGGGAGTGTGCTGTGGTGCTGGCTTCTCATCTGTATGCTGCTGCTGATTGATCTTGGATACTTGATTCGCTGGGGGTCACACAGCTGCCCCGGTATTGTGATGCACTCATGGACGGTCTTGTGTGTCCTTCCATGTAGCTCATATAACTTCAAGATGGGATCTCAGCCTGTTCACATTACAAGTGAAAGGAGGCATTTTTCAGTTAAGTTTGATTGGGCATGGTTAATGGGAACAACGTAGCTGGGTCCTTGGAGGTTTTATTTTCAGTTTCTGAACACAGCCAAGGAGAGGAGAACCTGGCCAAGTGTGGAGGCAGTCTTCCTTTGTGCTGACTTCAATGGCAAAGCCAGCATTTGTTTCCTGTCCTTAACTGCCCTCGAATGGATTGTTTTTTCTAGGGCATTGGAAAGGGCAGTTAAAAATCAACCATACATTGTTGTGAGCCTGGAGTGAGATGCCGGTCAGGCCAGGTAAGGATAGCAGACATCCTTCCTTCAGGGACACGAGAGAAGGAGGTGAGTTTTTACATCAATCGATGACAGCAATAATCCAGCAATAATCATTGATCTCCACCTCCAGGAGGCCTTTGTCTTAGTCCCCTGCAAAGGAGGCAATGCCACCCTCTGGAGGCCCTAGACCTTAGCCTGACTATGGCTCACTGGTGCCCCGTGACCTCCCACATACATTCCTGACTAGCTTTTGCTGGCTTCCAGGTGGCAAGTCTTAGGTATCTTAAACAACAGACGCGAGAGTTTCAAATAATGGAAGAGGTGGCAGGGAGCTTCTTAGTTATACCATCTGAAGCTTTCAGTTGATATCAAATCTCAATGTTAGGAGTGGGATGCGGGGGTGACTGGCAGGTTCGAAAGGCACAAGGCAGATTGTACCCTCCTCCCAAACAGCCTTTCAGGTACTAGGTACCATGGGCTACGTCACCTCCTGTCCCACAATCTCAATGATTTCCTCCTGGAGTTCAGCAGATGGCATCTTGGAAATCATCCATCCGCCCTGTGTTTCCTGTGTTGAAAGCTTACTGACAGTCTGATTGTGGAGAATTGTCCTCTGCGGATGTGTATGCGCTGCAAGAGATAGGTGTGATTCTGCCAGATTTGGAAAGGCATTTGTTCATAAGGTGCATGCTAGGTGAGAGTTTGTACTGAGAAGTTGATGATGTACTGGGCATGAGACATAATGCAAATCTACTTTCAGTCACCTTGATCACAGGTCCAACATCATTGCACTTTTTCAGTATTACTGTCACACCCTGCGAATGAGACTCTGAGCACAAGCCCCTCTCTCTTATTAATCTGGTGCAAGAGGACATCCTGCCACACGCAGAAACATGACCTCCATCCTAGAATCCACCTTGCTCACGTGGGCCTCTAAGACAACACTGCTGAAACATGATTGGAATGAGTGTGAGCCAGGTCACATGTCTCAACTCATCCACAAACAAATCTAATTTCTAGTCTCTCATGCATTCCCACCACTTGCTGTACAAAGCGCACAGTACTTTCTTCACATCAGAACAGTACTTTAGCCAGAACTTTGGACAGCATGGTGGCTTAGTGATTAGCACTGCTGCCTCACAGTGCCAGCGACCCAGGTTTGATTCCAGCCTTGGGTGACTGTCTATGTGCAGTTTACATGATCTCCTGTACCTGTGTGGGTTTCCTCCAGTGCTCTGGTTTCCTCCCGCAGTCCAAAGATGTGCTGGGTAGGTGGATTGGCCTTGCAAAATTGCCCTGCAGTGTCCAGGAATGTGTAGGCTAGGTGGGTTAGCCATGGGAAATACAGGGTTACAGGGATAGGATGGAGACTGTACGTCTGGGTGGAATGATCTTCGGAAGGTCAGTGCACACTTGAAAGGCTGAATGACCTCTTTTGCTCTATGATCCTATAAACCTTTCAAAACTATTGCTTTTCTCTTGTTACTTTTCTAGATTGCCTCCTAACCAGTCTTGCAGCATCAAACGTATTACAAATCCCTTCTGCATGATGCTATTTCTTTTCAAGGTTCATCAGTTAATTGGCATTAGAAGCAACTCTGGCCACAGCAATCAGACTCATAACTCTGGGTACGTTATGCATTATTTGCTTTTAGATATTGGGTAGAAGTTTCCCCACTTGATCTGCGGTCCAATGGCAGGACTTGCAATAGCAGGAAAAGGTTTGCAAAATCTAAGCCACAGTATTCGCATCCTACCTTTAGTTTAATTGACCAGTCATGGAGGGTTACGGGGATGAAGGAAGGATCTCTACTTAAAGGGACCATGAAGTGCAACAGAATGGTAGCCAAACACTTGGAGTGTTTGAGAAGGCAGGAACTGCAGGAATGGTGAGGAGTCCAGGAAATGCAGTCCCTGAATTTCTCACTCCAACTGGAGTTCTGTTGTCCACTACTAAGGATGGCAGTGAGCAGAGCTTACCCAAACAGGCTATGGCCAGAGGAATCAGCAGTTCTTGCAACTTGGAAATGGCCGACCAAGTGGATCCAGAACTTTGGAGTATAAGATGGATAAGTAGTGTAACACCTTCAAGTGCCACATTTTAGCGTCTGACTTCCCCACTTCTGCATCATCCTCCTGAATAGCATTGCTTAGGCAAACATACTTGCAGCTCCACTTGCTTACGTCTTCACGTGAGTGGCATACACTCACATTCATCCTGAACGTACTGCCATCTCATTTCCATACCCAATGCCCACCTTTCAAAGAAATTGGCCTTACCAGCCTGTAGATAATGTTCATAACTCCTGCAGAAGAAAGCACACAGTGTCAGATTAACGCAGAGACATGAGTGGTTATGGATAGCTTTCCAGTCATAGTAACTTGATAACTATTGGCATTGTCCAGTTGGACTTTTGCAAAGGAATCTAAAATATGCAACATGCAACTGATGTTGTTCTTCTTGATTACCATGCCAGCTGTTAGATAGAACTGCAAAAGTATGCTTTGACCGTAGTTAAGTGCAGTTTTGTAGGTGAGTTATTTCCAAGAAGTTGCATATCAAGAAATGTAACCTCTCCTTGAGAGAAGACGTGCTTTGGCCAGCAGCCTCTCACCTGGCCATGCCTGAAGCTCTTCAGTTGCACTGACCAAAGTTTCTCAGCTTATCAATTTCACTGAGGAAGCTCTTTGCATTGTGCACTCGCCTTGCGAGTTGCTGGCAGCTAAAGAAATAGGTGCTGCCCTGGCTGATAAATTCAGAGTTAAAAGTTAAAATGGAAATTAATATCCTGTTTGAATAGTTCATACCAGTCAGCTGCATGGGGATGTTTCCCTTGCCTTCAACTCTGCCTACAGAGAAGAGGCCAGGATGACGTCAAGATCCCATCCCAATATCGTATTTAGGGATTTAACTTCTAACACGTGCACATGATGGAGCTGAAGATTCTTTGTTGCCTTTGTAATTAAAGTCATATTCAAATTAAAACTGGTGCCTTGAGGCACCCCTCCACTCAGCTGCATTTCTATTAAGTAACTTCAAAGGAAAGAAGAGATAAAAGCAAAGGCTGTTAGTATAGTCAACAAGAGCATTCGAGGAATCAAGAGCTTCTACAATGATTATTCTGTGAAGCCCAAAATATCAATGTGGGTTCAAACAGAGTTGAGGACTGCATGTATGCACATAATTGTCTGTCCTGCGTAATGCTAGCTAGCACATTATTAATGACAATATACTGAGCAGTAGAACATCAAACATGTTCATTAATTAAGAGAGATAACTGACTTTGCTCTTAACTTCTGATTGTAAGAGAGTCAACGGGAGTGAAAATTAATTTAAAGCCCACTACCCTGGATTCTTGTTTATTTTCACTATCTTCCTATTTTCTACAGCCACATTCAATTGTACATTTAGAAGCATGCATGCAAATAGGGGCTTATATTTAAGTGAAATGATAAAGTAACGTTAACCCCCCCTATTTTCCATTATTATAGCTTTACCATTTTCTTATCACAGCGTATAAACAAAAACAATGATTCTTGTACTCTCAAACCCGAGGGCTTCTTGAAAATTCTAAATATGAAGTTTTACATTATTTTGATTTCAAATATCTGATTCATTCATATTTGAAAAAGTTAAAAACAATAGAAATGTAAACAGCCTGAAACATCAAAAGATCTCATTTATTTAAAGAACATTAATGTATGATAGCAAGTAATATATTAGCATCTTGAAATTTCAGTCAATTGCCTTGATATTCCTGGAGCATCTCAGATTTCTCTTTATCAAAAGATAGCCTTGATAAGACATGGAAAATGTATTCAGAATGAACAGAAATTGGTCGTTAAAAGGACTGACGTTTTATTGTCTCTTCCCGTTTGATACTGTTGTGTTACACATCACACCTCCACCTTTACCACTGAGTTTCCATCATAGACTCAATCATTTAAAAAGCTGGGGGATGTGTGCACAAATGAACTATATGAGAACATGGGTTGATAACATCCGTGTGATGGAACACTTTCATGACATTTCTGATTTTCAATTAAATCACAGGTTCCACAGAGAGAAAAGAAAAGTGAGATTAAAAACATGTGAATGGCAATATGGTTTTTGTTTGGAAAAATCAAATGACAACTCAATAGCAAGACTTATTAAATGACAGACAAAAGTGTTATCAGGATTCCCAGCATGTAGATTGACATAAATGCAACATTACACTGTACCTAGAAAGGTTAATCTCAGCAGCCAGCCCCTGGGATTCATCGAGGACATTAGGTTCACTGCAGGGCAGGGAGATGAGTATTTAGGGAAATGAAGCATGCCTTGTCTACAAACAGGGCAATTCACAAGGTGGCATGCTGTTAAACAGCATACACTTACTATACATTGCAAAAAAACCCAATAGACTTAAACAGATTTAGTGACCAGAAATTCAAATCAAGTATAACGCTTAAAATACATGAAAACCAAAACAAATTCTACATCGTTTTCGAATTAATAGAAAATAGGATCAATATTAAGACTGAAACCTGTTTTGCTAGATAACAGAACTTCATTTTCCATTGGGGTTTAAGAGAGAAATTACTTGTGAATGTCTTTAAATTTAACACAAAAAATGAACATTCTTTAGTATAAATGCTGCAAAATTAAGTCAAATATTTGAATGCTACTTTTGCAAATGTACGCAATAAAATTGTATGATGTAGGTTTGCACCTACAAACAACTGAATGCAGGTAAACGTGAAAAATCAGAAGGTAAGACAACTCAGGCCAGTCTTTTAGCACTGAACCACAGAGAAATATTGGCAAAGATTGACAGTGGTCACCTGGCCAGAGAATATATGTTACAAAGCTACATAGCATAGAAGTTAGCACTTTACAAAAGAAGGTAAAATGTCACTAATATTGTTCTCAGAACCTCGTTGCTTTAGTCTTCAAAGTAGATTACACTTAGCAATTGAGATCTTTACAAGAAACAATACAACAGCTCAAGCAAAAACAGTCTTAAATACTGAACCTGCTGACAGTATATATTTCTCCTCACACATGGGATGTGGATACCACTGACTGGGCCAGCATTTATTCCCTGTTCTTTCTAATACCCCATCATCTGACAGGAAATCAAATGTATTCAATTCTAACATTAATACTACTATCAACCATTGTCACAGGAACAACTGACTTTCATTAATCTCTAAGCATTTGGACGTCATTACTGGTCATCATTTTGATTGTGAATTTGTTAACCACACTCTTTGATTTAACAATTAGAAAATGAGTACAATAATTAAATTTCTCTTATGATTAAACTGACGATCTCCCATTTCAATGAGGATGAAAAGAATATTTTTTCCTCTCAGATGGTCCTTAGCCTATTAAATTATTTTCCCCCATAGAGCAGTGGAGGATCATTATTATTATAGCTGCATTAAATTAATCACTTAATAATAAATCAAAAGGACAAAAAAGATTTTCACCCAAACTCTATACAAATGTTGATAGATGAGTATTTCCAAACTAATCTATGTTGGCTTTTGTTTTTGAAGTTCTCAATTGTGTTATTTCTAATGTTATTTCTTGGCCTAATGCAATACCCAACTTGTCCCAAGTCATCGTCAACATCATTTCAATTCTGAACAGTTGGCTTTGTTTCTTCGACTTTGTGAATTCTTGATAGGATGCCACATTAATAGGTATACCCACTGCTGATTAAACAGAGCATGACTGTGGGACACACAAGATCCAGAAGGAGTGGGTAAATCATGTTGCAGCTGTACAGGATATTGGTTCGGCTACTTTTGGAATATTGCATGCAATTCTGGTCCCTCCTATCAGACGGGTGTTGTGAAACTTGAAAGGGTTCAGAAAGGATTTACAAGGATGTTGCCAGGGTTAGAGGATTTGAGCTATAGGGAGAGGCTGAACAGGCTGGGTCTGTTTTCCCTGGAGCGTCAGAGGCTGAGGGGTGATCTTATTGAGATTTATAAAATCATGAGGGGCATGGATAGGAATAGACAAGATCTTTTCCCTGGGTTGGGGGAGTCAGCAATAGAGGGTATAGGTTTAGGGTGTGAGGGGAAAGATTTCAAAGGGACCTAAGGGGCAACATTTTCACACAAAGGGAGGTGCGTGTATGGAATGAGCTTCCAGAGGAAGTGGTGGAGGCTGGTACAATTACAGCATTTAAAAGGCAAAGGATGGGTATATGAACAGGAAGGATTTAGAGGGTAATAGGCCATGTGCTGGCAAATGGGACTAGATTACTTTAGGGTAACTGGTCAGCGTGGATGAGTTGGACCAATGGATCGGTTTCCGTGCTGTATATCTCTGACTCAAGTGGATTGATACTAAAAGGATGTTTTTCTTAATGGGACAGAGTAGAATGAAGATGAGGAGGTTCCCATTTCAGATGGGGATGAAGAGTTTTTTTCCTCTAAGGGCCATTTGCCTGTGAAATTATTTATCTTCCATAGAGCAGTGCTGGATCATTGATTATTTTTCTAGCTAAGTTAAATAGATTCTTGCTTGACAAGAAAGCCAAAGGACATTGGCATTAGATAGGAAAGCGAAAGCTGCAATCAGTTCAGATGTGATCTTATCAAATGGAGAGAGCAGGTTGGAGGGACTAAATGACCTTCTTCTGCACATAATTACCATGTTAAATGAACTGTGGATAACGTGGGAAACTTTGCATTCACATTTGCAGCCATTTGGATTCTTCATTAATATAAATAAAGATAACTACTTACCTTGAGCAATAGACAGGACTAAATTAATTAAAAAAGAAAGTCATAATTTCAAAGCTACTTTAGTTGCTTTCCAAGTAAAAGCACATGATGCTCCAATAAAATCTATATAAAAGTGAATTTAATGATTTTTTTTTAAAAATGACAAGGTATTCTTACAATCTAAGGGAGTTGGTATAGAAAATTCCACAATCCAAATGTTTGCTTACTTTGTTGTATGGATTAAGAATTTCTAAATCTGCCTAACCAGGATGTTGCCAGTAATAGAAGGTTTGAGTTATAGAGAGAGGCTGGATAGGCTGGGACTTTTTCACCTGGAGTGTGGGAGGTTGAGGGGTGACCTTGTAGAGGTTTTTAAAATCATCAGGGGTATAGATAAGATGAATGGCAGGCATCTTTTCCCTATGGTGGGGATTTCAATTCGAGAAGGTATATTTTTACAGAAAGAGGAGAAAGATTTAAAAAGGACAAGAGAGGCAACTTTTTTTACACAGAGAAGGGTTCACATGTGGAATGAACGTCCTGAGGAAGTGGTGGATGTGAGTACAGTTACAATGTTTAAAAGACATTTGGACAGGTGTCGGAAAACTGGAGATTGGCTAACGTGGTGCTACTGTTTAAAAAGGGTGGTAAGGACAAGCCAGGGAACTATAGACCAGTGAGCCTGATGTCGGTGTTGGGCAAGTTGTTGGAGGGAATCCTGAGAGACAGGATGTACATGTATTTGGAAAGGCAAGGACTGATTAGGGATAGTCAACATGGCTTTGTGCATGGGAAAGCGTGCCTCACAAACGTGATTGAGTTTTTTGACGAAGTAATGAAGAGGATTGATGAGGGCAGAGCAGTGGACATGATCTATATGAACTTCAATAAGGCATTTGACAAGGTTCCCCATGGGAGACTGGTTAGCAAGGTTAGATCTCACAGAATACAGGAAGAACTAGCCATTTGGATACAGAACTGGCTCAAAGGTAGAAGACAGAGGGTGGTGATGGAGGGTTGTTTTTCAGACTGGAGGCCTGTGACCAGTGGAGTGCCACAAGGATCGATGCTCGGTCCACTACTTTTCATCATTTATATAAATGATTTGGATGTGAGCATAAGAGGTATAGTTAGTAAGTTTGCAGATGACACTAAAATTGGAGGTGTATTGGACAGCAAAGAAGGTTACCTCAGATTACAATGGGATCTTGATCAGATGGGCCAATGGGCTGAGAAGTGACAGATGGAGTTTAATTTAGATAAATGCGAGGTGCTGCATTTTGGGAAAGCAAATCTTAGCAGGACTTATACACTTAATGGTAAGGTCCTAGGGAGTGTTGCTGATCAAAGAAACCATCCATGAGCAACATCCAGCCATCCATGAGCAACATCCAGCCATCCATGAGCAACATCCAGCCATCCATGAGAAACTTGCACCACCATACTTGTCAACGTTCACGATAGTTCAAACTCTTGATGAACAGAAAGTGACCTTTAGGAATGATTTGAAGATGCCGGTGTTGGACTGGGGTGCATGAAGTTAAAAATCACACAACACCAGGTTATAGGCCAATAGGTTAATTTGGAAGCACTAGCTTTCACAACCACCTGATGAAGGAGCAGCGCTCAAAAATCTAGTGCTTCCAAATAAACCTGTTGGACTATAACCTGGTGTTGTGTGATTTTTAACCTTTAGAAGTGATTTTTGCAGCAAGCAAATGTTACTCTGCTTTTGTATTCACTCGTTCTCAAAGTTTGGAATGATGCATCCTTGCTGCTTTTCAGAGGTCCCCTGCTTCAGTTACTCAATGAAGATCTCATTGAAAAATTTACTTACTCTATACTAGAGGATTCCCACTGGTTTATAAAAGCATTGGAATCTCTTTAGATTGACTGTAGTGTGTTTATTAATGATCCTGGTGGAAAAATGGATTCAATGGGAAGCATCACAATCATGGCCACAAAACTAGGCAGTCATCTGAATTACCTCATGCCCACTTGGTAAATTAGCTTAATGGTTATGTTACTAGTCAAAAGATTCAAAAATATAAGCTGAGATATTTAAATTCAATGAATAAATTAATCTGGGAACAAAAAAAACCTAATATCTGTAACAATGACCACGTAA
Source organism: Chiloscyllium plagiosum (assembly GCF_037043375.1). Taxonomy (NCBI): domain Eukaryota; kingdom Metazoa; phylum Chordata; class Chondrichthyes; order Orectolobiformes; family Hemiscylliidae; genus Chiloscyllium; species Chiloscyllium plagiosum. Next base: position 14,074,457 of record NW_028270145.1, on the reverse strand, counting down.
CTAGTATTGGTTGTAAAAATTCAAACACATAATGTCCTCGTCCATCCTTACTAAAATATAGAAATATGGTAGATACTTAATTGAGGTCTGAAATGGTCCAGCAAGCTACTCAAATCATTTAAAAGGCAATTAGGGATGGATTATAAATATTGACATTGCTGGTGACATCATGGTTGAATAAGTTAAGAATGTGAATAGAAATCCAAGTATAAAAGTATCTGTTATTAGTAAAAGAAACCATGAAATAATTACAACCAAAAGCAGAGTGTGCTGAATAAACACGGCATGTCTGCCACCATCTGTAGAAGGAAAACAGAGCTAATGTCTTGAATTCAATGACCCTTCCTTAGAATGATGACAATCACTCTCCAACAAGGAACACGGGAACAGTGCACCAGTTAGCCTTGACTTTGCTCCAGTATCCAATGAAATCATAGCTGTCTTATAACCTAATTCCATACTTCTATCTTTGCCCCATTTCTCCTAATACCTTTGCTTATTAAATATCTCCTTTAAAAATTACCTTTGGCCCAACATCTGGAACTTACAGAAGATAATTTTAAACATCTCGCAGGTTTTTTGGATATGGAGGTACATTCTAAATTCATTCATGGAAGTCTGAGACACAGAATTTATAGCAAAAGATTATAGTGTCATGCAACTGAAACTGTATCACTTCAGCTGCATGACACTAATCTTTTGCTATAAATTCTGCAGCTTATGATCCTGCTGCACAGTCACCTGAAGGAGCAGCGCTCTGAAAGATAGTGCTTCTAAATAAACCTGATGGACTACAGCCTGATGTTGTGTGATTTTTAACTTTGTCCGCCCCAGTCCAACACCAGCTCCTCCACATCATTTAAAAGAAGAACAGTGAAACTGGCTTTGAGCAACTCGGAGGAAAACCGATGAAGCAATTGAATGAAGATGTTCCTCACTGTATGAACCAGTCAGATCATTGATGCAACTGAAACTTTTCAGCCTATGTTTAAACAAACTGGACCATACACTCACAGAGCTGAAAATGTATTGCTGGAAAAGCGCAGCAGGTCAGGCAGCATCCAAGGAACAGGAGGAACAGGATGCTGCCTGACCTGCTGCGCTTTTCCAGCAATACATTTTCAGCTCTGATCTCCAGCATCTGCAGTCCTCACTTTCTCCTCATACACTCACAGACTCTACTATTATTCTCCACATTTAACATGCTTAAATGGAAACAGTAATTTATATAACATCTAAATCAAAGTCATAGAAATTGTTGGCCTCGTTACCTGTTACTGGGCAAAATTCTGAGGCCCGAGTCTGGCTGAGGAGCAGATATGCTCAAGACATGACTTGAAAATCGACGACGCCCTCTACTACTGCTAGCCAAATATGCTTCCTGTTCACTAACAACGCTAGGCATGCTTACGGTGTCATCTGCAGGGTAGAAAGGAAAACCCATTTAGATAGCTTTCTTTTCCTAATCAAATAGCAATGCTGTGATCCACACATGAATGACAACATTAAAAAATAATAAAGCTGGCATGAAACATGCTGGAACCCCCATTAAAAGCAGGTTAAGCAATATTTCTGTGCTGAGGCTATAGAAGTTGTAAAACTAGTTTTTACAATTCTTGACATTTTAAAAGTATGAAAGCTTAAATTGCCTTTGTGTGCACTTGGCTTGTGTCAATCTGGTGACAAAATAAGTTGACAACTGTCATAAGTGGGTTCTTTTGCGCAAAATATTCATTTTTCAGTTATGGTCAGTGCAGATCATAAAAGTCAAAGAGTTTTTTGTCCTCCAATCAAAAATGAAGGTCACTCATTCGAGATGGGGATCAGAGAAAAAAAATCTGTCCCCAGAAGCAATTTTAGCTCGGAATCTATAGGAACTTTTCAGTTGTACCCAAACAAGGAGTTCCCACTAGAAGCTTTCTCCATTCTTAAATTCTGTCCCTCCTCCCCACACAGATTACCCAGAACACACCATTTCCTGTTTAACACAAACCTTTGTTAATGCAACTCTGTATTCAGCTACAATAAGTTACGCAAACATGACATTCAATGTTGTGACCAACCTTCTTATGGGAATGCAGATGCTGTTACTTCAATATTTGCACTGTGTCTCAATATTGTCTCAAGACAAAATGGAATGAAAGCTGAAATGCAAATTTGGTACTTGTAGCACTGCTTTACTGAACAATAAATAAATACCATTGCCACATGCACAAACACCATGTATTACCTACTATAACCTTGACAAAAGAAAGAAAAACACATGTAGTTCAAAGAAAAACTTCTAGCAGAAATTACTGACCAATGATCAACCATAGATACTTCATATTCTCTCTCTAACTCCAAGTTGCTAAAAATAAGTCTCACCATGGCCCCAAAGTCACATAATCTTTGAGCCATTGGGTAAAACCCCCCAAAAAAACTATATCTTTAGTTATCTACTTGGTAGGATGAGATTAAAATAGAGAATGAGTAGAGAGAAAACTGGAAAAGCAGAATACTGCTCACTGCACTGTCCCATATAACTACATCAATATGGTCCAGCAGAAAGCTTACCTGCCACAAAGTTCGATGTCTTTTTGCCACGTTGTCGAGTGAATCAGTGGGTAGATTTGGAAAGCAGTATTGACATAATGGCCAATATCTATTGCTGAAACCAATAGTACTAGAAAATCTTAATTATCTGGTTATCTTGTTATAGAACCTATGTGTATATTGGCTGGTGTGCTTCCCACATTACAACAGTGATTACAGTTCCAATGTAGTTTGTTCACTGTAAAATATGTTGGTATGACCTGATGTCATGAACCAGACAATAGCACACATATAACCTCAAGTGTTTCTTTATAGACAGTATCAGCTATGACCGAGATCTATGTATTAAGTCAAGTTGTACTCTATGGTCCATGACTGGATGAATAGAAAAGAACTTGCCTCTAAATGTATTGGTGCTAAACAAATGGAAAACTGATTACACTCTTTAGTAAACAGTGCCCCCCCCCCCAATTTACCATGAGTCAGAAGTATTAAAACATTAAAATAAGAGTCCAATGCTTTTTGTATGAGTGTTTTGTAAAAGTGGACAGGTCCTGAATCGATTTGCTCTGTGATACACTTGTAACTCACAATGATAATAGACAGAATGAACTAGTGTAAATTAAAGAATGCACCTGTACATATTGGATTAGGTTTTGGCTGACCTTTTACACTGCTGAATAAGTGCTGGAGCTTCACCTAATTTATCACTTCTGAAATTGACCTCTGACCTCTCAAAACATTTCATTGATGAACTTATCCTCATCAAATAGCATCATAAGCAGAAATCCCTGCCTCGTTCATTCACTTTCCAGTTACTGGGGGAGAAAGTCACCTTGTGTAGTTGCACAACAAATGTCACATTCCGCCTGTCACTTGTTATGGCCACCATACATTCAATTCCAATATAGTCAAGGTTATAGGTTAGCTCAGTTGGTTGGACATCAGAGTGACAGCAACACTGGAGGCTCAATTCCCACACTGGTTGAGGTTATTATTATGAAGATCCCACCTTGTCAACCTCTCGTGTCATCTGAGGGATGGTGACCCTCAGGTTAAACCACCATTAGTTGTCTCTAATGAGAGAGCAGCTCTATGGCCCCATAGGACCAATATGATTTTACCTTCTAGTCGATGCAGAGCACAATGGGAACAGTTGACTCATTGAAACTACCCATTTTATGTGTCTGCTCAAGATTTACACCAAGGACTATATATATTAAGGGCAAACATGGTGGGATGATTTCCTGACTTGGCAACTCCCCCCTCAGTTTAAATCCACCACCTTTGGTGACACAGAGTTTTCAGTCCTCAGTGTGAGGGAGGAACATTAGGAGAAATAGTATGAGGCTGTAGGCTCGAGTCAGGCCAATCTACTCTGAGAGCAAGTCACAGTGGGAGAAAAGCTGCTTGGCTCTCCGGGACGTTTTCCCAGTTGCAATATTACTAGATATTCTTCCTCTCCCCTCACACCTTTACCCATTCATGCCCTTGCCATGCCAGTTGATGTTCCCACACAGCTACTCGTACTGTCCTGTACCACTGAATGTGAATTCATCCAGTGTCTACCATGGGTAGACCTCAGTAGCCAAGGGGAGATGAAATAAACTAACAATTAAAGAAAGTTTCCACACTATACACCTGATGGGGACAAAGCTCCCATTCACAAAGCCCAATCAAACCATTTAAATCTCAGGTGATCAATTTCTCAAAATATAAACTTCCATTTCAGCCCAATTATGAATTCAGAACCTCCTGCTGAGATAATTGTAGGTTTTGAGACTTAGACAAGCTGTTTAATGACATGAGGATACAAGACTTGGTGGGGCGGTAATCAGTGAGCAGGATACAGGTAGATTACAGGTAGATGTAGACAGACTAGTCGGATGGACTGATAAACGACAAATGGATTTCAATTCAGATAAATATGAGGAGACATATTTGGGCAGGGTGGACAAGGCATGGGAGTACATTAAAAACAGTAAAACCCTGGGAACCACTGAGGATCAGAGGGACCTTGGTGTACATGTACACCAGTCCAAGAGAAAGGACTGTAGATGCTGGAGATCAGAGTCAAAGAGTGTGGTGCTGGACAAGCATAGCAAGTCAGGCAGCATCCAAAGAGCAGGAGAATCGACATTCTGGGCATAAGCCCTTCACCAAGAAATTCAACATTTCAGGCATAAGCCCTTCATCAGGACTGTACATCACTCCCTCAAAGTAGCAGAACAGATAGATAAAGTGTTTAAGGAAACATATGGGATTAATGCCTTTACGAGCTAAGGCAGAGAATTTAAGATCAAGGAGGCAATGCAAGAACTGTGTAAAACATTCATTAGTGCGCAGGTAGAGTATTGTGTGCAGTTCTGGAATCCACATTATAGAAGGCATGTGAGAGCACTAGAGAGGGTGCAGAGGAGATTTACCAGGGTGTTGCCTGGGCTGGAGAGTTTTAGGTATGAATAGAGATTGGATAGACTGGGATTGTTTTCCATGGAGCAGAGGACATTTGAGACGGGACATGATTAAGATATATAAAATTATTAGTGCAATAGACAGGCAAAATCATTTTTACCTTGACAAAGGGATCAATAATCAGGGACATGGATTTAAGTTTAGGGACTGGAGGTTTCGAGGGACTGTGAGGAAAAACCTTTTCATCCAGAAGGTGGTGAGAATCTGGGACTCACCACCTGTAAGTGTGGTAGATGCAGAAATCCTCATAACATACAAGTAGTATTTAGATGTGCACTTGCAATGCCCAGGCATGCTGGGTCAAATGCTGGAAAACAGGATTAGAATAGTTAGAGGTTGTTTTTCCCTGTGACAAACTCAATGGGTCTGTGCTGTAGACCTTTATGACTTTACGACACAATACTAGCCTTTTGTGAAACCAAACATTGCATTAACAGATGCCTGTCAATGTAAGCAAGCCAGCAGAGGATTTTTTTTAAACAATCACTGACAACATCAGTCAGAACTTTTCTACAACCTAAAAAAGAGACAAAAAGAACTTGAGATCATGATTTTAGCAGACTTTATCTCCCTTTCAAGAGTGTTTATGTCTCCATAAATTTGTGACTTCCACACTGCATTTTAGCACCCAACACTGAGTACAACATAGTCTTGTTAAGGTCAGGAATCCCCCTATGTTATTCATGCACCATTTCATTTCTTCTACTGGCAAAAATAGGGTGTCAAAAATCGGGGCAGGACTTCCACAAACTGAGACACTTACCATTTTTAAAAACCAGCAGATTCTTCTCAACTCTCTGAAAATCCAGTCCTAATTCTCACAACAAGCAATGAGCAACATTTTAGGTCAATTACCACGACATGTCAGACATCACACCTCAGACTAACCTGCACATTATGACTCGAGACTTTATATGGCCACATAGAACATAGAATGTTACAGCGCAGTATACGGCCTTTGGCCCTCGATATTGCATCGGCCCTGTGAAATTAATCTGATGCCCATCTAACCTACACCATTTTTATTCATATGTTTGTCCAGTACCCATTTAAATGGCCTTAATGTTGGCAACTATTACTGTTGTAGGCAGGCCGTTCCATGCCCCTACTATGCTGAGTAAAGAAACTACCCCTGATATCTGTCTGAAATCTATTACCCCTCAATTTAAAGCTAATTCCCTTCGTTTTAGCCTTCACCATCTGAGGACTGTCCACCCTATCTAATCCTCTGATTATCTTATACGTCTCAATTAAGTCACCTATCAACCTTCTCTCCAACAAAAACAGCCTCAGTCCCTCAGCCTTTCCTTGTAAGATCTTCCTTCCATACGAGGCAACATCTTAGTAAATCTCCTCTGAACCCTTTCCAAAGCTTCCACATCCTTCCTATAATGCGGTGACCAGAACTGCACGCAATACTCCAGGTGTGGCCTTACCAGTGTCTTGTACAGCTGAAGCATGAACTCGTGGCTCCAAAACGCAATCTCCCTACCAATGAATGCCAACACACCTTCTTAACAACCCTGTCAACCTGGGTGGCAATTTTCAGGGATTTATGCACTGGAGACTGAAATCTCTCTGTTCAGCTGCACTACCAAGAATTTTACCATTAGCCCAGTACTCCGCATTCCTGTTATTTCTTCTGAAGTGAACTACCTCACACTTTCCCGTATTAAACTCCATTTGCCACTTCTCAGCCCAGCTTTGCATCTTATCTATGTCTCTCTGTAACCCACAACATCCTTCAGCACTATCCACAACTCTGCCTACCTAGGTGACATTTGCAAATTTACTAACACATCCTTCGACGCCCACCTCCAGATCACTTATGAAAATGACAAACAGCAGTGGCCCCAAAAGAGATCCTTGCGTCACACCACTGGTAACTCAACTCCAGGATGAACATTTCCCATCAACCACCACCCTCCGTCTTCTTTCAGCCAGCCAATTTCTGACCCAAACCGCTAAATCACCTTCAATCCCGAAACTTCTTATTTTGTTCAATAGCCTATTGTGTAGAACCTTATCAAATGCCTTACTGAAGTCCATATACACTTTCAACCAACTGTTTTGTCACCTTCTCGAAGAACTCAATATGGATTGTGAGGCACAACCTACCCTTCAGAAAACAGTGTTGACTATCCCTTATCAAATTATTCATTTCCAGATGATTATAAATCCTATCTCTTATAACCTTTTCCAACACCTTACCCAGAACCGAAGGAAGGCTCACTGGCCTATAATTACCAGGGTTGTCCCGACTCCCCTTCTGAAACAGGGGAACAACATTTGCTACCCTCTAGTCTTCTGGCACTATTCGTGTCGACAATGATGACAAACATCGAAGCCAAAGGCTCTGCAATCTCCTCTCTGGCTTCCCTGAGAATCCGAGGATAAATCCCATCCAGCCCCAGGGTCTTTTGTATTTTCAGATCTTCCAAAATTGCTAAATCTCCTCTTTGTCAGCCTCAATCCCACCTAATCTTGACCTGTATCTCCGTATTCTCACTAACATTGCCCTTTTCCACTGTGAATACTGATGAAAAATATTAATTAAGCGCTTCCCCTATGTCCACAGATTCTACACACAACTTTCCACTACTATCTTTGATTGGCCCTAATCTTAGTGGCCCCTGCAACCGCAAGAAATGCAAAACTTGTGCCCACACCTCCCCCCTTACTTCCCTCCAAGGCCCCATGGGATCCTTCCATATCCACCACAAATTCACCTGCACCTCCACACACATCATTTATTGCATCTGCTGCACCCGATGTGGCCTCCTCTATATTGGGGAGACAGGCCGCCTACTTGCAGAACGTTTCAGAGAACACCTCTGGGACACCCGGACCAACAACCCAACCACCCCATGGCTCAACACTTCAACTCCCCCTCCCACTCCACCAAGGACATGCAGGTCCTTGGACACCTCCATCGCCAGATCATAGCAACACGACAGTTAGAGGAAGAGCGCCTCATCTTCCGCCTAGGAACCCTCCAACCACAAGGAATGAACTCAGATCTCTCCAGTTTCCTCATTTCCCCTCCCCCCACCTTGTCTCAGTCAAATCCCTCGAACTCAGCACCGCCTTCCTAACCTGCAATCTTCTTCCCGACCTCTCCGCCCCCACCCCCACTCCTAGATATCACCCTCACCTTGACCTCCTTCCACCTATCACATTTCCAGCACCCCTCCCCCAAGTCCCACCTCCCTACCTTTTATCTTAGCCTGCTGGACACACTTTCCTCATTTCTGAAGAAGGGCTCATGCCCGAAATGTCAATTCTCCTGTTCCTTGGATGCTGCCTGACCTGCTGCGCTTTTCCAGCAACACATTTTCAGCCCTAATCTTAGTCTAGTCATTCTTTAGGGTTTTTCTTGATCCTATCGGTCAACAACTTCTCATGTCTCCCACTGGCTCTTCTTCTTTATTTCCACTGGTTTAGATTTCTGATTTATATGCAAACAGGTTTTTTTTGAACAGTACTCATTGCTGACTGAACTTTTTGTCTAGAATATTCAAGTAAAGAAAAGCTTGCTCCAAATCAAATTTGTAGCTTTTAGTGTTAGTCGTCATGCTCCTTATGTGCAAGGTTAGACGGAAATTTTAATCAGGTTTGGTTGAAAGTCTGAAACTTGTTGAAAAGAATTACACAGGCAAAGAATTTTTTGATTGGAAATATTGCAGAATACAGAGGTGCATTCAACCTTCTAACAGGCACCATTTGAAGACAATTTAACTTAGACCTCATGTTGCATTAAATACAGAAACAGCATCTCATGCTATTTTTCATAGCCGAAAGGAATCGCGATTGTTGAAATGAAAGAAGTGCAAATGATGATCAGACTGTCATGTTCAATCTAATAAAAGCAAATATCATGCAAATTGAATTGAAGCAGTTAATGACAAATGCTCACTTTCACCATCCTCCTCATCAGTCCTGCTTAGTGTGTCCTGAGAGGCCTGATGAGAAGGTTGGCTGTCCTGCTCCCACACAGTGCCTGTCCCCGTGTTTGAACGAGACATGGTGGCCAGACTCAAGCGGTAAGCTGATGTGGAGGTTCCCACAGTGCTGATGGAAGGTTTGCCTTGGTATGCTGCAAAGATATAATGAACAAGTTATGTGAGACAAATATGACAATGCAAGATTCTGATTAGAGTCTTAGTACTTTCATCAACTGCAAGGCAGTAACAGGAGTATTGTACAAACAAAAAATGATCAGAAAATAGTAGCAAAATTCATGGGAGAACTCTCGACCATTTCTATTCTCACTATATAGATGAGCAAGTTGACAATGGGAAATGTCTACAGTTTGCATCGAGGGATGATGGGGGACTTCTAGCTAAAAAGAAATCCCAGTAGCACAAAAATGATTTTAGTCAAAACATTAGCTTTTGTTGATACTTGTTTCATGTGGGCAGGTTTATTTGGTCCCGTGAAAAGAAACAGATACATGCTGTGACAGCTCATCTTGGTTACTTCCTAATCAGAAAGCATTCTAATAGCAATAGTGCAGAAATCAATGACTTGAACTGTGCTACTCAATGGAGAGAGGAGACAGTTCATAGGGTGACAAAATTTAATGACACGCTGAGGGAAAAGGATGTGTACTTAAATGCAAAACTCGATATATTGGTGATACTCCTCGGTGCCTTCACGTTAATGCTTGAAAGTTTAGAACATTCTTCTTGTCTAACCAGAAATGTATTCATTGAAATTATTTATCATTTAACAACTGTTATTTCAAAATTTAAATTATGCTATTGTTATTTTATATTTGTGTACAGAGTATCAAACATTCATACATTGATTTTTCTATTATTTGTGAACTTTTAAGGGTATTAATCCTTTTTAGACTTTCATTGGAAAATTCATCTACAGTAACACAGATCAATGCAAACTAGACATATGGGGGTCAATTCTGCAGTCTTGTTACAGTGCTGAGAACACTATTCTCTGCCTATCATGTGCTTTACATGTCCAAATTTTTAAAGTCAAGCCAAATAAATTATTGTGAAACCCTGTGCATGTTTGTGTGTTCTATTCCTATCCTATTGACCAATGTTGGAAGTTGGATTTTTTGAATAATTGAAAGGTTGATGGGAAAAGTTAATGGGATGTAGGCACTTAAAGGCAAGTGATTGCATGGGATTGGGGGGGGGGGGGGGGGTGTGCCAGGGGGTAACAGAGCAAAAAGACATGCCAGCCAAGCTTAATGCTGTGCATGATATCTGCATGATCTAGAAACAGATGCAATAGACAATGGCTTATTTTATGGAATTAGCAAAGCATGATTCCCCACAGAACCAGTGTCGCATACATGCCCCTATATTCCATGCCACAAATGTTATCCACCAATCAGTTCCACATTGAGTGCTCAGCTATGTTAAGCCTTCACTCAACCTTACAGATCTTTCATTGCATTCAGACATTCTCACACTTCAGCTCAATATATGCTCTCAAACTGAAACTTACAACTGAAAAGACTTTACAGCATACCCATCTTCCAACAACTTATCACATTAAGCTTTGTAACATAGATATGATAATTCAGGATAGGACTTTAGACTGTTAATACTGAATTTAGCAGTGGCTTTTGGTCTTTGAGAACTATTGTAGTAGAGTGACATTAGGCAATGCTCTTACATTATGTCTGAGAGCAAGTCACAGTGACAGGCTATGGTGACTGACACATCAATCAATTGCTTGATACAGACATAAGCAGCGCATTCATTAATATTATGATGGTGGATGGACACGGGCTTTACGGTTGAGAACCAACCACTGATCTAGCTGTCCAAGTGTTATAAGCTGGTTACAGATGGCAGAGCTCAGCAACTGGCTCTTTGCTGGTTCTCTGCAAACTGAGGCAGTCATTATCAGTCACTGGCAGGTAAGTTTGCTAAGGTCTACGGATACACTGGTGTCTGCTGACCGTTCTGCCATGCTTTCTACCTTTCAACCACGTTGGTGAAGCACTCTACAATGCAGTTTTATCTTAAGCAACAAATAGTAATCATCAAACTGACGAGCCTTTGATGAAGATAAGGTAAGTAAATTTCAAGACTCTAAGTTTAGCAGATCATTAAATTACAATACATTAGAACACAAATACTAGGCCAATTCATCCAATTCCAAGACTGTCCGGTGCCCATGTTGCAACTACTCTGCTAGCACGTTACCGCAGAATTGGCCCCAGTGAACACATGTGGAAAAATGCATCCTTCGAAAAGGCATTCTCTGATTAATTCAACTCAAGGAGATCAACACGGTTACATTACCACAGTATTGCTAAATATCCTCAGTCTTAGGCAGCCCAACCAGAGATTGATTTAAGTGACAAATTTAGGATGCATGTACACTGTGATTGCACTGTGAGAACACATTTTCTTGGTGTGGTAATCTACTGTGAAAGAAACTTACTTGCTTAGACTACCATTACCTGATCCACTGTGCACGGCCTCCTTCAGGATTTTTAATTCACTGTGAAACTCAGCAACTAGTGAGCTCTTGCAGAGTGGTCTCGGAATGAACCGGCGCTCGAGCTGGTCCACAATGTGATGTCTTGCAGTCATTTCTTCATGATTTTCTGCTGGTTGACTTAACAGCTGGAAGGATTCCACAGAGGAAGAAAAATATAAACATCTTTGATGAGGAACTTCTAGGAGTCTTTCCTAGTTAAGTGTTACATTTCTAACCCTTCTGCAGCTCTTGTTGAAGAATAGCTATTCTCAATTCAGGTGCAAGCAGATGATTTTAAACTCTGACAAAGTTCCTGCAATTTGCCACAGACTTGTACAAGCTCACTGAGCTTTCAGTTATTTCTCTTTATCTCTAAAGAATGCTATAGTTTGAATTTAAAATCCTGGATGTAAAAGCCTAGAAAGAAGGGTGCATTACAGTTTCCTCAGCTGCTGATTTCATAAGAAGGGCCACAAACAAACTTATTTGACTCACTAAACATCGAAATTTAGCTCTTGGCAAAGCCAACATTTGCACCGAGAGCTTGTGATTTTGCAGGTAAAAAGGTACTGATAGCTAAAGATTTTAGAACTATCTAGCTGCATTTCTAACCTTGCAGTGGTTGAGGGAGCACATTTGTTCAATCATATGTAAAGATGTGATAGCGGAAGCAGTCCAAGGAGGAGCAGAGAGCTGAGGCAAAGGATATCAATACTAAAGGATTGAACAGATCCTGTTTGAGCAGATTCAGCTTCAAATGACTGCAATATTGGGAACACATAGGCATCACAGAATTACAGGGCAAAATACCAGCCAACAGGTAGCAAGAGGTCAGGTCTGAAACAATCACCATACAATAATCCGGTCAAGGGTCACCTTGGTTTGACTGGAGTTTCTATTTATTTTATTCTTCTTGGTACATTTTGATTGAAATCAATGCAACTGCTACTAAGGTCATAAAATTTTAAACATATTTTGCATTCAGCAAAACTGAACCTTCCAGAACTACAGCAACATATTAAGAATATTGGGTTGGAAGTCAGGCCCATGCACAAAATTAAGTCTCTCTTCCAGCCATGAATTAATCATAGTTGGCAGTTTTGTTAACTGCACTTACTTGCAGACCTACAAGTAGCTATACAAATTAAACTGGCTCTTTAGCTTAAATTAACTTAAAAATATACGTAGAAAATTTAAATTATGGCTTTTGCTTTTATTGATAAATAAACAGACTAATGTTTCTCATTACAATTGATTAGTTTTATACATATTTACTTTACATGCAAATTTTAATAATTTAAAATCATGTTATTCAGAAGTGGAAAATCTACACTTTTTGCAAAAAGTGCATTTTTATGATAAACCTATTTTTACCAGTTTTCTTCAAATTCTAGCAATTTCTGAAGATAGGGGGAAACTTCTTTCAGCAAATCTTTTAAACAATGGATCATGATTTTAAATACTGCTCAATCTGCATTGGATTGTGGCATGGTTTGTACTCACCAAAATGCAAATAAGTTTGTGATACTCAGAGGAAAAAAATACCTTTCAAAATGGATACAAATTTTGCAGCAATGTACAACTAGGTCTAAAGTTGAAATTTATTTGCTCTGTGTATGTTTATAACAAAATGATTGAAAACTTTGCAGAATATCCGCAAATTAAATGGATTCTGTAGCTAACAAGCTGAGGCAAATTTAAGACTTCTTTTTCGCAAAATGGATTTTTAAATGTTCCAGAATTTTCTTTACCTTACATTGGATAAAAGGGCGCAGAAGAATGAAGATAGGGATTCTTGTTCTCACGATAAAGTCAATGAAATCCCACATCGCCAGACCGCCAACTTTCCGCAGTGCCATTTCTTTAACTTGCAAACTAAGTTTGTACCATTGACTACCCAAATGGCGCTCAAAGCAGACGAGGATCACCTTTAATGCTAAAAGGCAAAGGAAGATTGCAAGTAGAGAGAAAAATAGCAAGTAAATAATATGGTTATTACAGATTTAATTTTGTCTAACATACTTTGACACTAAATTAAATAAATAAACAGAAACAGCAGCGAAGGTAAGACCGTTTGGTTTTAAAAGTGCTTACCGGTAGCGGGCAGCGGTGTTTTTTTTTCTCTTTCACTCTCTCTTCACAGAAAGAGCGGGAGCACCAGGGGGAAGTGACGACGACCAGAGGGGCAGCCGGGAAGGAAAGCGGTGAGTATTTATACTCACCCTTCGAAGCCGTCGGTCATTTCCAGTGCGAGCAGCAGCGAAGGTAAGACCGTTTGGTTTTAAAAGTGCTTACCGGTAGCGGGCAGCGGTGTTTTTTTTTCTCTTTCACTCTCTCTTCACAGAAAGAGCGGGAGCACCAGGGGGAAGTGACGATGACCAGAGGGGCAGCCGAGACCCGGAAGCAGTTAGTGTAAGCTTACCTGGGTAGGTTTTTTCCCCCTTTAAAAGCGCGAAGGAGAGGAACCCGAGGCACTACACGGGTAGTGGTAAGTAGGTAAGTGCTGAATTTTGCTTGTTGTATTCTTTAGACCCAGTTTTTTTAAAATAAAAGTTAGCTTTAGAGGGATGGCAGTGAAGGCAGTGCAATGTTCCTCCTGCAACATGTATGAGGTGAGGGATGCCATCGACGTCCCTGCCGATTACACTTGCAGGAAGTGCACCCATCTCCAGCTCCTCCAAGACCGTGTTAGGGAACTGGAGCTGGAGTTGGATGAACTTCGGATCATTCGGGAGGCAGAGGGGTCATAGATCAGAGTTATAGGGAAGTAGTAACTCCAAAGATGGCAGATAGATGGGTGACAGTGAGGGGGACTGGGAGGAAGCAGCCAGTGCAGGGACCCCCTGCGGCCGTTCCCCTCAAGAACAAGTATACCGTTTTGGATACTTGTGGGGGGGACGACTTACCAGGGGTAAGTAACGGGGCTCAGGTCTCTGGCACGGAGCCTGTCCCCGTTACTCAGAAGGGAAGGGTGAAGAAGAGCAGAGCAGTAGTAATTGGGGACTCGATAGTTCGGGGCACAGATAGGCGGTTTTGTGGGAACGAGAGAGACTCACGTTTGGTATGTTGCCTCCCAGGTGCAAGGGTACGTGATGTCTCTGATCGTGTTTTCCGGGTCCTGGAGGGGGAGGGGGAGCAGCCCGAAGTCGTGGTCCATATTGGCACCAACGACATAGGTAGGAGGAGTGCCGAGGATGTTAGACAGGCTTTCAGGGAGCTAGGTTGGAAGCTCAGAGTTAGAACGAACAGAGTTGTTGTCTCTGGTTTGTTACCCGTGCCACGTGATAGAGATTCGAGGAATAGGGAAAGAGAACACTTAAATGCGTGGCTACAGGGATGGTGCAGGAGGGAGGGATTCCGGTTTTTGGATAACTGGGGTTCTTTCTGGGGACGGTGGGACCTCTATAAACAGGATGGTCTACACCTGAACTGAGGGGCACCAGTATCCTTGGGGGGAGGTTTGCTAGTGCTCTTGGGGGGGGTTTAAACTAACTCTGCAGGGGCATGGGAACCCAGATTGTAGCTTCAGGGTGCAGAGCCTGGAGTGTAGGGAGGTTAGGAACATGGCATCAATTTCCAAGGAGGGTGCCTGTAAACAGGAAAGTGGCTTGAAGTGTGTATACTTCAATGCAAGAAGTATACGAAATAAGGTAGGTGAACTTGCAGCGTGGGTTGGTACCTGGGACTTCGATGTTGTGGCTATTACGGAGACATGGCTAGAACAGGGACAGGATTGGCTGTTGCAGGTTCCAGGATTTAAATGTTTTAGTAGGGTCAGAGGTGGGGGTAAAAGAGGGGGAGGTGTGGCATTGCTTGTCAAAGATAGTATTACAGTGGTGGAAAGGACGATGGATGAGGACTTGCCATCTGAGGTAGTTTGGGCTGAGGTTAGGAATAGGAAAGGTGAGGTCACCCTGTTAGGAGTCTTTTACAGGCCTCCTAATAGTCCTAGAATCATTGAAGAAAGGATAGGGAAGGTGATTCAGGAGATGAGTGACAGTAATAGGGTGGTTGTTATGGGGGACTTTAACTTTCCTGATATTGATTGGGAAAGCTATAGCTCAAGTTCGTTAGATGGGTCAGTGTTTGTTCAATGTGTGCAGGAGAGTTTCCTGACACAATATGTAGACAGGCCAACAAGAGGTGAGGCCATACTGGATTTGGTTCTGGGTAACGAACCAGGCCAGGTGTTAGAATTAGAGGTAGGTGAGCACTTTGGGGATAGTGACCATAATTCGGTGATTTTTACTCTCGTGATGGAGAGGGATAAGTGTGTACTACAGGGCAAGAGTTATAGCTGGGGTCAGGGAAATTATGATGCGGTGAGGCATGACTTAGGATGTGTGGCTTGGAAAAGTAGACTCCAAGGCAAGAGTGTAAATGATATGTGGAGCTTGTTCAAGGAGCAACTATTGAGTGTCCTTGATAATTATGTACCTGTCAGGCAGGGAGGAAAGGGTCGTGCGAGGGAGCCGTGGTTTAATAAGGAATTGGAATCCCTTGTTAAATGGAAGAGGGCGGCCTATCTTAAGATGAGACGTGAAGGTTCAATTGGGGCGATTGAGAGTTATAGGGTAGCCAGGAAGGACCTGAAGAGAGTGCTAAGAGCAGCAAGGAGGGGACATGAAAGGTCCTTAGTCGGTAGGATTAGGGAAAACCCTAAGGCTTTCTATAGGTATGTTAGGAATAAAAGAATGACTAGGGTAGGAATAGGTCCAGTCAAGGATAGTAGTGGGAAGTTGCGTGTGGAGGCGGAAGAGATTGGGGAGACACTGAATGAATACTTTTCTTCAGTATTTACTCAGGAACAGGGCATTGTCGTTGATGCGAATACTGAGTCACAAATAAGTAGAATGGATGGCTTTGAGGTATGTAGAGAAGAGGTGTTGGAAATCCTGGAAAAGGTGAAAATAGATAAGTCCCCTGGGCCTGATGGCATTTATCCTAGGATTCTCTGGGAAGCAAGGGAGGAGATTGCAGAGCCATTGGCCTTGATTTTTATGTCCTCTTTGTCTACAGGAGTAGTGCCAGAAGACTGGAGGATAGCAAATGTGGTTCCCTTGTTCAAAAAGGGGAGTAGGGATAACCCTAGTAACTATAGGCCGGTGAGTCTCACTTCTGTTGTGGGCAAAGTCTTAGAGAGAATTGTAAGGGATAGGATTTATGCACATCTGGATAGGAATAATGTGATCAAGGATAGTCAGCATGGTTTTGTGAAGGGCAGGTCGTGCCTCACAAACCTTATTGAATTCTTTGAAAAGGTGACGAAGGAGGTTGATGAGGGGAAAGCGGTAGATGTGGTATATATGGATTTTAGTAAGGCGTTTGATAAGGTCCCCCATGGTAGGCTACTGCAGAAAATACGGAGATATGGCATTGAGGGTGAGTTGGAGGTTTGGATTAGGAATTGGCTGGATGGAAGAAGACAGAGGGTAGTAGTTGATGGCAAAGTTTCTTCATGGAGTGCCGTCACTAGCGGTGTTCCGCAAGGATCTGCTTTGGGACCATTGCTGTTTGTCATTTTTATAAATGACCTGGAAGAGGGGTTAGAAGGTTGGGTGAGCAAGTTTGCGGATGATACGAAAGTCGGAGGAGTTGTTGACAGTGAGGAAGGATGTGGCAGGTTACAGCAGGATATAGAGAAGCTGCAGAGCTGGGCAGAAAGGTGGCAAATGGAATTCAATGTAGCTAAGTGTGAGGTGATTCACTTTGGGAAGAATAACAAAAAGATGGGGTACTGGGCTAATGGTCGGATACTTGGTAGTGTGGATGAGCAGAGGGATCTTGGTGTCCATGTACACAGATCTCTGAAAGTTGCCACCCAGGTAAATAGTGCGGTGAGGAAGGCATATGGCGTACTGGCTTTTATTGGTAGAGGAATTGAGTTCCGGAGTCCTGAGGTCATGATGCAGTTGTATAAGACTCTGGTGCGGCCGCATCTGGAATATTGTGTGCAGTTTTGGTCGCCATACTATAGGAAGGACGTGGAGGCACTGGAACGGGTGCAGAGGAGGTTTACCAGGATGTTGCCTGGTATGGAAGGAAGATCGTATGAGGAAAGACTGAGACACTTGGGGCTGTTTTCATTAGAGAAAAGAAGGTTTAGGGGTGACTTGATTGAGGTGTACAAGATGATTAGGGGGTTAGATAGGGTTGACAGTGTGAACCTTTTCCCGCGTATGGAGTCGGGTATTACAAGGGGGCATAGCTTTAAATTAAGGGGGGGTAGATATAGGACTGAAGTTAGGGGTAGGTTCTTCACTCAGCGAGTCGTAAGTTCATGGAATGCCCTGCCAGTAGCAGTGGTGGACTCTCCCTCTTTATGGGCATTTAAGCGGGCATTGGATAGGTATATGGAGGATAGTGGGTTAGTATAGGTTAGGTGGGCTTGGATCGGCGCAACATCGAGGGCCAAAGGGCCTGTACTGCACTGTATTCTTCTATGTTCTATGTTCTATAGAAACAACTACTTCACTTATGAAAAGCTGCTAGAAAAGTGACAAAATTCAGAACTCCTGTGACAATGCTTAGACTATGTGGTTATGCACCTAACAACGGCCAAGTGAGTACTTTTATGTTGGCCTCTCTAAATTCTAAACAGATCAATTTTCTTAAATACAACTAAGTGCTTTATACACAACAACTCAGTATTATTTACACTACAGAAATGGGGGATTAAATTGGATATTTCCAAAATCTGGAGTAATAATTACTCAATGAATGACAAGACACCAGGAAATTCAGAGGAACAGAGGGATCTTGGGGTACTTGTCCATAGATCCCTGAAGTAGCAGGATAGGTTAACAGGGTAGCTAATAAGGCATACGGGAAAGTGGCTGTTATCAGTTATGGCATAGATTATACAAGTAGGGAGGTTATGTTGCAGTTATACAGAACTTTGGTTAAACCACAGTGTGCAGTTATGGTCATCACACTATAGGAAGGATGTGATTGAACTGGAGGAGAGGCAGAAGAGATTTCAGCAGGATGTTGCCTGGGATGGAGAATTTCTGCTATGAAGAGATGTTGGATAAGTTTGGGTTGTTTTCTTTGGAGCAGAAAAGGTTGGGGGTCGGGGGTGGCACCTGATAGATGTATAAAGGATTATGAGGGAGCATAGAACAAAGAACAATACAGGACAGGAACAGGCTCTTCAGCCCACATTTTCTGTGCTGATCACGACACCATTCTAATCCCATTTACCTATACATAGTCCATTTCCCTCTATTCCCCACCTGGTTCTGGTACGTTGTCAATGTTAAATACCAACAATCTATCATATATTTCCTATTTATCAATTTGGAATCCTTATAGTAACAGAGTTACCCTCTTTGTGACCATGGTCTGTGTGTCATTCACCTTTTCGGTAAAGACAAATGTAAAAAATTTAATTTTGTATCTCAGCTATATCCCCCTGCCTCTATGTCTAATTAAACCTTTTGGTTCCAAATCAGCCCTATTCCTCCTTTTAGCATCTTTTTTACTATTTATATGACAATGACTTTGGAATTCCCCATTTTATTAGCCATCAGTCTTTTCTGACAATCCCTCCTTGCTTCTCTAATATGCTTTTCCTCCACCCTCTGAACCTTCAGCATTCTTCTTGCTTCTTTGTATCTTTGTATATTTGTGACCTAGCCTCTGGTAAAACACACATTTTCTTCCTTAATTTCTAACTTCTTGTTCTGCCAGAGATTCTATATTTGTTTGTCCTTACTTTCCCCTTTAAAGCAGTACAGTTTGACTGTGCCTGAACCATTACATTTTTAAATGTAGCACTTTACTCATCTTTGTTGCCTGCCAAGCTTTGGTCCCAGCCTCTCTGGCCCAGCTCCATCTTCCACCACCGAAGATTGCTCTTCCCCAGTTAATCATTCTTATTCTGGATTGCCTATTGCCCCTTTCCATCAGCATCCTAAATCTCCTGATACAATGATCACTGTCTCCTAAATAATCCCCCATTGTCATTTGATCTTCTTGATTCACCTCATTTTCAAAAACCAGATCCAATAATGCATTGTTTCCAGTGAGACTGGACACATACCATCTTACCATCATACAGTATGGTAACAGGCCTTTTGGCCCAACAAGTCCATGCCGACCCTCCAAAGAGTAACCCGCCCTATATTTACCGCTGATAATGCAACTAACACTATGGGCAATTTATCACAGCCAATTCACCTGACCTGTACATCTTCTGGATTGTGGGAGGAAACCAGAGCAGCTGGAGGAAACCCATGCAGACACGGGGAGAATGTGCAAACTTCACACAGACAGGCACCTGAGGCTGGAATCAAACCCGGGTCCCTGCCGCTGTGAGGCAGCAGTGCTAGTCACTGAGCCACAATGCCACCACAACACTGTGCTGTTGGAAATTTTCCTGAACACAATCCAGGAACACTTGCCCCCTCTCAGCCATTGTTCAGTCCATACAAAGTCAAACAAAGTCCCCATTCTATAATATTTGCATTTCTTTACAATTTCCCTGCAGATTTGTTCTTCTACATCCTTCCCACTAATTGCCCACCTATAGTTTAGACCAAGCATTTTTATTCCTTAGCTGTAGCCAAATTTGCATTACAGTGTCTTTTTTCACCAGCACTGTAATGGTTTCACCAATACCAATACTGGTACTCACTCTACCTTTTCTATTTTCATGAAACCTTGGACTCAGGAATATTTACCACCCAGTCTACCCTCCCTTGCATCATAAACCATCACCACAACATATTTCCACAAGATAATTTGGGCCCTTAACTTCCCATTCAGATACTGTACAAGCAAAAACTTCATGTCTGAATTCATTCATCCTCAGCCTCTGGTATCTCCCAGTACCGTTGTATTTTATTAAATCTTCCACCAGTATTAGTCTACTGAATCTCCCTTAAACTCCACACATGCAATCCAACATGCTTTTCCTCCGCAATGGATCCTCTGTGTTAAAATGGCAATCAATCCCACATTCGCCTTTTGAAATATCCTAACTTTAGTCATATGTGTCAATCCCTTTCATTTGTTTCAAGCGTGTGCAAAAACTCATATTTTGCAACCTACTGCTAATGATAAAATGCTCTCCAACATTACCTAAGTAAGCAGCCTGACTCGTGGATTCCGCCAACCCTTCCCGGCGAAGATCCTTCCCAGCATCCCCTGGGGTGGAGCAGTGGGCTGGAGAGTTTTCCAGCATGAAGTTCTTGCTGCGGGAAGTGCTGATTATTCGTGGTGGGAGGAGGATATTGATTACGGTCTGTAACAGCAGAAAAACCTCAGGCTGCTCCAAATTCGGACTGTCTGGATCACAGAGGAATAATGTTATTGTAGGAAAACAAAACTTATAGCAATCTGACAGCTTCTTGGACAGCGAGAGAAGATTCATTGACCATTCACACTATCAGTATCATTCCAACTCAGAAAGCTCCCAGTACGGCTTTGACTTAGCTGTCAAACTTTGAGTAGAAACATTTCATAAGAGAATGATTCCCCATATCTTCAATATCATTTTGCTTTGTATTCAATTCTTCAGGCTGATCTCCTACAGCTTGGAGGATGGTTGACTTGAACCTCCCGACCTTGGCACAACCTCAGTTGATATCTGCAAACAGGAACTATGACCTGGGCTTTCATGGAGTTGGAGAGACTTTGAGCTGGGGTGAAAATGGAGACCAGGGTTCAATTCACGCATTCCAGTCCCCAGTTGCCAGAGTTTCAGATTTTCACCTGAACATTTTCAGGTTGTGGGTTGGTTTGGGTTACTAGCCCATCCCTGCACTCTCAACACGGTCAGCTCCATTGCAGATGTTGGCATGTCCAAGTCCTCCGGAATATTCATGGAGCAGGACCAGCTTTTTAGTTATGGCACCCCAAGAGATGTCATGGACAGTAATCTGCAGAAGACAACCTTTTGAAAGCTAGGTTCAAAAGGTTTATCCACATCGAAGTATGGCTCCCTTACCCTTCACAGCTCCTCATTCTGACATGCCAAAATATGGCCTGCACTCATCTTCTCATGGCCTTCATGCCCCATATCCCAAGGTGCGTCATTTACCTGACCTTGGTATGGCCCACCCCATTTGGCCTGTGCTCATTCACCCAATGCACACTGCAAAAAAGCAATGAACCCTATAGTAACAATGAACCCTATAGTATTAAAAAATCTTAAAGATAGTAATTTATTGAAAACATTCTTAAAGAATTTCTAATTTTCACTGCAGACTGATAAATGTGTCAGTCGTCCAGATACCAAGTGCAAAAACTGTGATCACCTGGAAATTTCTATCCTGTGCACATAAACATTATGCAATTGACAGAGGAGATCAGGAATCTGGAGATATCAAACAAGCAATGTTTTCTCTAGGGTTCAGCTGTTTCAACAGTCTATTGAACTCTCTGCCAATCTTCATTATACATTCTTAGCTAGACATTCAGCCATCCATTGAAGTGAAAGTTGCTAAACCTACCAACCAAAAGCAGGAAAGCCTGAAAAGATTTAATATCCCTTAACTTCATTTCTAATGATCTCTGTCTGCGGGGACTGGGATGGTGTTGATGTATTAAATAACGCTTTCTACAATTACAAGACACCTTTTTTAAGTGTTACTTTGGATTTTATTTTGTTTTACCTTCCGCGTATTAAAAATGTTAATATATCCAATATGTTTATGATGTTTATTGTAGAAACAGAGGATATGTTTTAAGAAAACAAAGTCAGCCAAAAAGCACAACTTTGTGTTATTAGCAATTCCTGGAGGTTTGTTGATGGAAATTTGGGCAACCCCCAGCAAAATCCCTTTCTCTTTTCCATTTACAACCTGAATAGGAGGCAGATGTGCAAAAATAACTATTCTTCTTTTATATAAAGTAACAAACCTTTGCTCCCCGTTCCAACTGTTAGCACAAACGGTATCAGAAGATTCAGGAGCATGCCTTCCCTTCTTTCTTGATTAGTAAACGGGGAAATCACATGACTTAATGGGAAGTCTTCTTTCAAAGCCTTGCATGAGGAAAAAGAAAAGTACATTTTAAAAGATCCTAAATTCAAACAGCTCTACAGCATACTGGACAGTCCTAAAGTAGTCACGTTGGACTCGAAATAGTAACTGTGTTTCGCTCTCCACAAATGCTGCCAGCAACTTGTTTCTATTTCAGATTTCCACAAAACACAGCATTTTCCTTAAGAATATAAAAAAAGGGAGCAGGATGACTCTTTTTGTGCAGTGGTAGTGACTGCACCTCTGGTTTAGGAGGCCCAGTGTAGGTCCTGCCTGCTCCATAGGCGTGTTATAACATATCTGAACAGGGTGATTAGAAAATACCTAAAAAGGGGCAGTGCCATGGTTGGAACCATTTCGTAATCTCGCAAGAAACCCAGTGTTAGTTGAATTTAACTTAAATGCTTACCAACAAAATAGCAATATTTGGGATAGCCAGTCTGTGGTTTTCTCTCACTCTTCATTGGGATCAAAGGAAGAAATAGCAATGTAACTGATGCAATGTGAAATTGATAGACTGGACCATTTTACTTACTATTTTAAAAAAAAGAAAGATGCTGGAAATCTGAAACAAAAACAGAGTGCTGGAAAATCTTCGCAGGTCTGGCAGCTTCTGTGGAGAGAAATCAGAGTGAACGTTTTGGGTCTATTGTCTCCCCTTCAGAAATGGGTCCAATTCTGAAGAAGGGTCACTGGACCCAAAATGTTAACTCTGACTCCTCTCTACAGATGCTGGCAGACATGCTGAGATTTTCCAGCAATTTGTTTTTTCTTTCTATTGACTTCATTGGAAAGTAAAATTAGGCAGAGTATAAAATAGGCCATTTTTTCCAGGATAAATTAATGAAGAGTTGTTTGCCCACTGAAACTTGTTTAAAAAAATGTTAATTTGCATCCATGACAGAGTCTTTTAACATTTGATATCTTCCAAGATTACCAACTGGCTGAGTAAATGGTTTTATTTCTGGTTTACCACATGCACAGTACTTTTTAAAAGAATTTTAGATGGATATTTGTGCTCTATTTAATTCTCTACTTCTCAAGAGTTCTCACAGAAGTCACCATTAGCTCAATATTTTTGGACTCAAAATTAAATAAAATCTTTAATCAAAACAGACATTTCATTTGTTCAACTGATTTCTCCATTTCAAGGTGTATGGATATTTACTTCTGTTGAAAAGTCTCTAACCATTGAATTGAAATATCCAAGGAACTCTTCCGACATTGTGCGCTTGTTTATACAACTTGTTGTTTCGACTGTCCAATAATTTTGTTCCTGTCTGTAGTAAATACTATGGGGGAATTAAATTTAAATTAGGTTCTTCCAATCTCCCAAAATAAACTTGGTGGAAACTTAGGGAAAGTGACGAAATCTGCATTCATGCCATATCTCCAGCAGTTCCTGGGAAATTGAGACATTGGGAGACTTTTCTCCACTGCTTTCCTAAACCCCATCTTCCCTTCCAGCAACCAGGAACTTTCCATTTCATGACCTTAA
Organism: Chiloscyllium plagiosum; assembly: GCF_037043375.1. NCBI lineage: Eukaryota > Metazoa > Chordata > Chondrichthyes > Orectolobiformes > Hemiscylliidae > Chiloscyllium > Chiloscyllium plagiosum. Next base: position 14,050,499 of record NW_028270145.1, on the reverse strand, counting down.
GCAACAAAACAAAAAATACCTGAATCTGTAATGCGACGAGCCTAACAACAGCTGTGCTGAAAGGTAGCGGTGGAGAAAGATATGGACTCAAGTGCAGAAGAGGCAGGCCATCGGCAACACTGGAAGGTCCAACCACACCCATTACCTGCAAGTAAGAAATGAAAGAACTTAGTCCTCCCTGTAATAATTCAGATAGGCTACATTTCCTTAAGCCACCTGCTATTTTTGTTTAATCTTTTTCTCTAAAAATCAGAGCATGTATTCTTCATATGTTTATTTCCATCAATGTATTTGGAAAGCAAGCAAATACTTGCTATTTCTTGTTTGGGCTTAATACATGAAATTATTTAACTCACTTCTAAACATACTGAAATTTCCTTTTTGCAGTCTGTTGTCAACATTTTTATCATAAATCAGGCTCAGCTACAGGATTAGCTGGGCCAGACAAATCAACTAAGGCCCAGAACTGATTCCTCATGCTGAGGACACTATAATTTGTCTCAGTAATCTGATATTAAGGAGCGGGGATTTCCTGCTCTTGTTCATTAACCAGTAACTCCAGATGTAATTGATTAGAAGTTAGATGAGTCAATGCATTGTACAAACAGGAAGCAAAATTATGGAAATAATGGAGGGAATAGAAATACAAAAAAAATCAAATGTACCCAAGAGGAAATTAGTTACAGCCATGGTAGTACCATTGTTATGAATTTTCTCCCTTTTCCCTCATTTAGATTATGACTCTGATTGGATTTGGATTCTGTGGCAGTCAATTAGCTTATTTTTAAGATATTCACCTACTGCTGGTGAATATCTTAAGCTAGTGGCAATGATGCTGAGGTCCTCACTGTGAGGTGGACCAGGCTATCTGCTGCATGCCTCTGTGGCTCCTCAGTGTGGCTAAGGGTATTTCCCACTTCTGAGAGGTGATGACAAATCAGAACTGATCAATTCTCCAGAACCAGCAGTGCCACTTGAAGCAGTCCTGGCACTTCAGTAGACATTGAGAGGAGGATCATTGGAGAGCCCCAGAATGGAGCCAAGTGAGGCGGGCCCAATCATAGAGGCCCTGGCAGAGATGAGTCAGTGTAAAAATAAGGAAGGTGCCTTTACGGAGGGTCAGCCATGAGGCCAGTGGGTCCTTCAGATTGACACAAGTTGCCCAAGAAAGGGAGTACACCCTTTATGCCACAGTCATATCTGCCATGATGCTCCATGTGCTTGTTTGCAGGGTGCCATACCCACACGCCACTGGAGTTAAGACAGAAGCTGTGACTGAAGTCTATGAGTAGCCCATATGTGGCCGTTTAAAGCCCTTAACTGGCCTTCAGGTGGGAAATTTATTCTCGATTCTAATTACCTGGAACTTAGTGGGGAGAAGTCAGGAAAGGGATGTGCTTTCAAACCTAAGTCTTACACCTCATTATACAGTACCCCTGACGCGGAGCTGAATGTCAAATTCCACCCCTGTTTCACCTGATATCTCACCACACCTAGATTTCCAGCAAGAATTCTGCAATGACATTCAGGAGAATTGAGCATGGGTGAATTCTTCCCTTTCTAGATTGAAACCAATCATAATGCTATAGTATTGACTAGGACATGAATCTGAGACTTCAGTCTGAATTTTTGCAGTGATGGAGAGGATCTCCAGCCTAGACAAAATGGTGCCAGGGATCTGATCTGAGAAGCCCACCTTGGAACACGATGCCCATGATTTCCAACTGGGACTGGGTGGGGATTGAAGCAGAGGTGCACTATATTTGCACAACTGTATGGGTTGAGGAAGCAACTGCATACGTTAAAGTACAAACTCACTCAAAACTGATCAAAGTTTTGCAAATGTAATATCCAAACATGGCTTGTTGGCTTTAGACCTTTAAAGAAACAGTCTAAAGATGCTGGAGTTCTTTGAAGGATATTGTTTCAAAAAATTGGGAGAGATCAAGTGCCCTTTGAGATTACTAAAAATAATTAAACAATTGTGAATAAAATGAAGGTAAATCAACTCATTATAACTACCAAGCTGATTTGCGCTGTATGACTGGTTCCTAACCAGTTATTACAGTAGGGTTTCTGTCTATTTTTGGTATAAGCATCCAATTGCTTATAAAGTCTTCCAAGTGAGCATTTTGCATAGGAATTCTTGCATTAATTGGAAATTAAATAGTTGAAGGTAATTAAATATAGTGAATTAGTTTTAACCAGTGGGAAGGTGTTTTCTCCCCCCAAGTGGTTCACTGATAGATGCTTAAGAATATTACATATTCTTCTTCATCTCAGCATTGGTTCTGAGGTTCTCTGTTGTTGGATCTTGGGTTTTACTAACATGGAAGATGTATGGGCAGAGAGAGGTTTGTGGGGTCAAGAATCAGTATGAGTTGGGAATAAGTTGGTTGAAAGGCTATAGAGGTGGGTACAGGGGCACAATTTGACATGGGGGGAACGAGCAGTAGGTGGCAGGTGAGAGCATGGATGACAAGTCGAGTGTGTGGGAGTGGCACTGAGATATATTGATAATGATATTAATGGTCTAATAATCAAGAGGCTCTGGTGAATGTTCTGGTGACATAGGTACAAAACCCAGGGCGCAGTGCATTAAAGTTACATGAAACTAATAACAGATGGAATTAGTCTCATTATAGTAACCATGCCAACTATTAAAATGTTTTGTGATGACAATATAGTTTTAAGAGGTGTATTTTGTCCCGGTTTGTTTTTCATGAAAGTTATGACAGAGGTGGTGAATGGTCTGCTCCAAAACAAATAAACAGAATGTGAGGCCTTGGGCTTTTTTTTTTAAAGTTAGAGGGCTTTTAAAGGGTCAAGCTCCTACAGAACCAGTTTTTTTTTTGTTTTAGCCTTCAGTAGCAGTTGCTGGGGTATAGAAGCTGGATGTGGAAACTTTTATTCCTCTCCCTGTTACAGCTAAAAGCTAGGGTTCTCTTCCTGCTGCTAGAACTGCATGTGAAACAATCTATTTTACCGACTTTGCCTTTGCCAAGGGTATGTTTACGGGATGTTATTATATTGGAACATTTAATTAGTAGTAGTTAATGTATATTATCTTGCTAAGCATTTCGATAGTTACAGTTTAACCAATTATTTTATTTTTATTGTGTCTGTATTTTAATTATAGTGTATGAATAAAGTGTATGATTTTAAGTCTGGTGGTTTGATCAATCAAATTGCATCTGGAATACAACGCCTTACACTTACCTTTAAAATGAGAAAAAGTTAGGGTCTAGACTGTCATCTTAACATAGTTTGAGGGGCTTGGTCTGGTGCATAACATATTGTTAAAAACAATGTTGGTTCAATGTTGTCTATCTGGTCCACTAACGTGGTTGCCTCTTAACAGCCCCCTGAGCTCGCCGAACAAGTGATTCAAGAGCGATTGTGAGATAAGTAACAAATAGTGATCTCTCCAATACTTGTTTGTCTCCTTGATATGATACTGTACGGAACCAAACTGTGTTTGCGACTAGATATCTTTTATGAATAAAGTATATTTTTGAAATAAAATTAATGCTAGCCTTTCTGGTGATTCTCATATTCCATGAAGGGGTAACGACACTTGAACATCTCCTTTGACATTGAATGAAAATATTGAAGTATGACAGGGATTGATTCAATTTTAATGTTTCCCAGCTACTCACCAAATTGACACAAACATTAATCAATGACCTGAGATGCGGCAGGAATGAAATGATTGGCTGCCTTTGGAGGGTGATACAAATGCCTTCAATTAAACTGCTTGCGGCTTCCCACTCCACCTGGCGCCTGTAGAAACATTAGAAATCAACCAGCATCTGACAACAATATTCCAATGTTTATGTTAAATTATTCCATGTACAACTATAACCATAAATTTTACAAGTCTTGTATCTTAACAAATCTGTCACTTTTCACAGTTACAAAATGTATGTGAATTGTTGCCTCCAACTGACTACAATATCATTTTCTAACAAAAGCAAATCAGAATGCATTAATCAGCTGAAGAAAATATAAGAACTAGAAAGTTATTTCCTGCTGGCTTTTCCTGCCTTGACATCCCAGCCTTTCAAATTGAAAACTGATCTGCAGACAAATCTTCACTGAGCAACAGCAGTTAATTAAATTGAGTGGACTTCAAACTCTTCCCACAGAAAATGCATTTTGTACTCTTGCAGACTCCTTGAAGAATTGTTCAAGGTATAAGCTAACTTGTTGCTCTTTAATACATCGGAGCACATGTTAACATAAAACCCACGTCCACTCAGCAGAATTTTGTTGGGGGAAGGCATGCTGTGGAGCTGTGGGTAAAGGAGGCATGCAGAGTAAAGGGCTACCTGCCACACGTGTACATAGGAGGGTATTTTACTGTCAATGGAAAAAAAAACACACATGATCATGAAGAGACTCTAGTAAAGGAGCTCTAGCTTAGACCTGGTATAGCTGTTTTTAGTTAATAAATAGTTGTTAAAAAACATCCAAAAGTCTAGCTATATCTTTACCTTGGAGTAAGATTACACACACATTGTCTAGAATCCAACCCAATGATATTAGCTAATGGCACTGGGGAACAGGGTTGGAACAGCCCAATGGCCAAGTCAGCACCAAAGTTAGTGCCACGGGTAAAATCTTGTAATCTTCTAACAAACACATGGTACAGACAGATGCTCAGAAACAGAAGCAATGAGTAGACTAAGAAATGGCAGATTTGGCGAAACAGATTGGTAAGCATGGGTTGAAAGTTTATCTGAACGTAAATATGGATATTAGGTTATAATCAGATCAGCTATGAACTTATTGAATGGTGGAATGAGGTTTATGAAGTCAAAGGCCTATTAATGCTCCTAACTCATGTGTTCACATGTAGCTTAGTATTTATATGTATCTTAAATGAGGACCAATCTTAAACGAGGAATCAAGCGAGCTAAAAGGGGTCATGAAATAACTTTAGTGAGCAGAATTAAGGAGAATCCCGAAGCCTTTTATTCTTACATAAGAAGCAAGAGGGTAACCAGAGAAAGGGTTGGTCCACTAAAGGATAAGGAAGGAAGATTGTGTGTCGAGCCTGAGAAAATGGGTGAGATTCTCAATGGTTACTTTGCATCGGTGTTCACTGAGGAACGGGAGGTGATGAATCCTGAGATTAGAAATAAAAGTTTGTTTACTCTGGGTCACATTGACATAAGGAGCGAAGATGTTGGTTAGGCTAAAGGATATTAAGGTGGACAAATCCCCAGGGCCGGATGGGATCTATCCCAGGTTGCTGATGGAGGTGAGAGAGGAAATAGTTGGGGCCCTGACAGATATGTTTGTAGAATCCTTAAATACAGGTGAGGTTCCAGAGGACTGGAGAGTTGCTCATGTTGTCTCCCTGTACAAGAAGGGTAGTAGGGATATTCCAGGTAACTACAGACCAGTGAGCCTGATGTCAGCGGTGAGAAAGTTACTGGAGAAGGTACTGAGGGATAAAATCTAATTATATTTGGAAAGGAATGGGCTTATCAGTGATAGGCAAAATATTTTTTTGAGGGGTAGATTGTGCCTTACCAACTTAATAGAGTTCTTTGAGAAAATGAACAAGTTGATGGATGAAGGAAGGGTTGTAGATGTCATATACATGGACTTCAGTAAGGCATTTGATAAGGTTCCCCATGGTAAACTAATGGAGAAAGCGAAGTCAAATGGTGTGCAGGGTGTTCCATCTAGGTGGCTAAAGAACTGGTTGAGCAACAGGAGACAGAAGGGTAGTAGTTGAAAGGCGTTTCTCGAAATGGAGAAAGGTGACCATTGCTGTTCAGCAGGGATCAGTGCTGGGGCCACTATTGTTTGTAATATACATAAGTGATCTGGAAGAGGGTATTATTGGTATGATCAGTAAGTTTGAAGATGACATGAAGATTGGTGGAGTAGCAGAAAACATAGGAGACTGTTAAAGAATACAGGAGGATATAGATGGACTGGAGAGTTGGGGGGAAAGTGGCAGATGGATTTCAATCCAGGCAAATGTGAGGTGATGCATTTTGGGAAATCTAACTCTAGAGTGAACTATACTGTAAATGGAAGGACCTTGGGAAAAATTGATGGGCAGAGAGATCTGGGAGTTCAGGTTCATTGTACCCTGAAGGTTGCTGAACAGGTGGATAGAGTGGTCAAGAAGGCATATGGTATGCTTGCCTTCATCGGACGGGGTATTGAGTATAAGAGCTGGCAGGTCATGTTAAAATTGTACAAGATTTTAGTTTGGCCGCATTTAGAATGCTGTGTACAGTTCTGGTCGCCACATTAACAAAACGATGTGGACACTTTGGAGAGGGTGAAGAAAAGGTTTACGAGGATGTTGCCTGCTATGAAGAGAGGTTAGGATTGTTTTCATTAGCAAAAAGGAGATTGGGGCGGACCTGATTGAGGTTTACAAAATCATGAAGGGTATAGACAGGATGGACAGAGATAAGCTTTTTCCCAGGGTGATGGATTCAATAACGAGAGGTTATGCATTCAAGGTGAGAGGTGAAAAGTTTAAGGGAGATGTACACGGCAAGTACTTTACAAAGAGGGCGGTAGGTGCCTGGAATGGGTTACGAGCAGAGGTAATAGAGGCAGGCATGGTAGATTCATTCAAGGTGTTTCTGGACAGATGCATGAGTAGGTAGGGAGCAGAGGGATACAGATGCTTAGGAATTGGGCGATAGGTTTAGACAGTGGATTTGGATCCTTTCAGAATTGGAGGGGTGAAGGGCCTGTTCCTGGGCTGTAAATTTTCTTTGTTCTTTGTTGTTTGTATGAAATGCAAAAGTACAATTTGATCAGAAGGGGAGTAGTGGTTTGGCTTGAGATGCAACTCTCTTAAGTTTCATATAATCTCAGGCTGAATTTAACATTGATTAAAACAATGTATTAGGCTAGACAGACTGAAGCTGAAAAGCAGAACTCAGTCTTCATTAGAGATGAGAGAGGAATCCCATGGAGGAAGCATTTGAATCTATGAGGTGCAAGAATAAAAGCACATCATGTCAGCAGCCAGAGAAGTATGAAGAAAGAATGGCAGATCCCGTCTTATTGTTCCCACACTGGCTTAGACAGAAGGCCCACAGGCCTGAACTGCAAGTCTGCAGGAAAATCAGTCATTTCAAATCTGTATGTCATTTCGATAAACTTTTAATCTCAAAGTAAAAGATAAAAGTCTTTAAAGAAGAGACCGTGCAAGAAATCAAACAATAGAAAATTAATATCATCTTTCTTGGAGAAATTAAGGAACAAAAATGTAAGTACTGGAGTACTACAACAGAATGCAATTGACATTATTAATTTTGAAAAGCACTCTGTGCATGCAGGTGAGACAGATTTGGTCAAACAAGTGTCATTGTTGACCATCATTGCAACCATCATCATTAGATCACAAGATCAATGAGTGATCAAAATGGAGATCAAAGGCTAGCTAACAGTAAGGATGAAGTACAAAGATAGGAAAATGTTCGAGACACTATTATGTATATAATAGCAGAAAAATGGGCAAATTGAAAACATTGTACTACATCACCTTCAGAGCAGATATAAAATCCATGGTTCTGTTTACACCAAGAAAAGACATACCCCACATACTCCTATATCAAGTCAGAAGTGAAATTGAGGCGATTCTTCAGCAAGGAGATCTTTAGTCAGTTAATAGACCTAGACCTACACATTGGTGTTCTCATAATTCAAATGATTAGATTCCCTACAGTGTGGAAATAGGCCCTTCAGTCCAAACCAACCCTTCAAAGATTAACCCACCCAGACCCATTTCCCTCTGACTAATGCACCTAGCACTATGGGCAATTGATCATGGCCAATTCACCTGACCAGCACATCTTTGGACTATGGGAGGAAACCAGAGCAAACCCAGGGAGAATGTGCAAACTCCATACAGACAGTCGCCCAAGGCTGGAATTGAATCTGGGACACCCTGGTGCTGTGAGGCAGCATTGCTAACTACTGTGCCACCCTACTTAATGTCTTAAGTTTATCTGATAAATGCATAATGGATTTCTGACCCTTTGGGTGGAGTTTCCTAATTGAACACAATTGACAAATTGGGCACAAGTTGCAGACAAAAATTTCATTCTTGATGCTGATAAATAAAAGCAAAAAGTTTCTTCAAGCCATGCTCTTGGACATTACTGCTTTCCCTATATTAAAAATGCTCTTTGAAGCATTTAAGAGTCATTAACTGGTCCAGTTTTATTAATAAAGCTGAAATAAACTCTGCCTCACTAAACAAGCTTTATCCTCCATGTTGCAGCTACTACCTCTGAGTAACTATTTTTAAATTACTTTAAGTGGGACCGTACAGCACCACTTACTAGTTGAATTTGTACGCACAAGTCAGTTTCTTGGTAAGTTAAATATTTAATACTTTAAAAAATTCACTGTTGATATTCAGTACCTAAATTTGAAGTGATGTTGAGGGAGTCTCATCCTCTCACACATCCTCAGCTATGACCAAGGACAGAAGCCATACGCCCTACTCCAGACCTAGGCTCCTGGTCCTCAACCTAGTCACTGTGGTTCCCAATCCTACAACCAGAGCACCACAGGCCTCCTCACGCCTTGGACTCGGTTATTGAGCCCTAATAAACCTCCTGTTCACGTTTCAGGTCCAAAACGACTCTCTTATGGAACTGATCACCTCACTCTTCCGCCCCTCTTTTGTTTTCTCAAAGCATAAAACTCATCTCTTTTCCAGCCTCCTCTGGTTCTGAAGGGTCATACTGGACTCAAAACATTAATACTTTTCACAGTTGCAGCCAGATTTGCTTAGCTTTTCTTGCATTTTGCTTTTACTTCAGATTTCCAATATTTGCAAGATTAACATGGATCTCTGCATTAATGGCAACTTTACAGATGAAAGACCAGTACTTTGGAAACTGCATCAGAAATCTTTCTTGCCTCTATTAACTTCACTCATCTAACACTGAATTCAACTTTGTCCTTTGTAGTTGTGCTGCTAATTTCACAATCCTACCTTCTCATTGGTTAAGGACACTTTTGCATGTCCGATATACTCAGATCTCAGACGCACCATTTCCCTCACTGTTGTAGTTGTCAGCTCGGACATTCAACAAGTTGTCATGAAAACAATATTAAAATCTGATGTTCCAATTAACAGGTGTTATTCGATCACTTGCAACACCATAAATCTCCTCAATGTTTAGTAGATTTAACATAAATTACCTTAAGGTTGGCATCTTGTGAATCTTATTAAACATCCGATCTAATCTCTTTAAGATTAGAATGAGAGCTGGCCGCACAGCTTCTGCAGTCCAGTCGGTGATTGGAAGCATTTCCATGATGTATCTCCGAAGCCCATGGCTCTCCATTGTTTGGGTGTCATATGGTGCAAGCTTTAGAAGGGAATGTGCAATTTCGGCCAACCTAAGGTACAATTAACACTAAACTTATTCCAGAAGGACAAAATTCAATAACTACAAATTCTGAAAGGAACTAGCTATTTCCATAAAAAGCAACCAATTTCATTTTTAGTCCTCAAACCTCAGGGTAATTGTTCAGATCATCAAAGACATTTGTAGACACCATCAGAACCCAGAACTATTCAGTCATTTCCTATTTAATTACTGATCAAGGAATAATCTGTCTCAGAGTGTGTACTATACTGAAGGTTGTGAAACAGAAGAGATCCCTGGTGCTGCCCACCATGCCAAAGTTGATGCTCCTAATTTCGTCTGTCATTGACCTACACACCACGGAGACACGAGCCAATATTTAGGTCCTACAAGTCACATTTGCAAGCCATTATTGAAATGGAACTTTGGGCATTGTACTAGCCTTTTGGCTCCAACTACTTCATTATATATGAAATCCTTCAGTAGATATCAGAGAATGTACTCAGACCAGCGAAGCTCCCTTTTCTTGAATCGAGAGTGTCGCCAGAATTATGATTTTGTCCTCCCATAAAATGCTCAGGACAAACAATGCGAAGAAATCCGAAGGTGACAAGCTTAGAATAGGTGGAACAGTCATAGTATACCTCATATGTGACTTCACATCAAGTAATTCAAGAGTGGTAACCCTTGGTTCTCCAGCCATATTCTGAAGAATTTTCAACCTAGGGCCGCAGTGCTTGAAGAATTCAGTGCAAATGTTTAGTACAGACTCCCGAGGCCTGCGAAATTCCTCTCTTGCTATACGCTCATCCAGTTCTTCAGTTGGCAGACTCTGGCCCTCTTCTAACAAATGAAGGTTATCTCTGCGGAAAGGTAAAAATATTCTTTAATTATAAAATAAAGTGAGAAATTTCAAGATTGTCTGTAATCACCAACAATTTTCACCCAACCAGCTGGCAGCTTTGAAGTCAAATTCCTGCAATTTTCCACTCAGTATCTTTATGAGAAAACAATCACAACAAGGGTATGTACCTTCAAGGTAGCTTACCAACTTCTTGGGACAAGTCACGGTGGACAATGACTTGATAGGATTTGCAACCATGTTCCCAGAACCTGAGCCTGTGGGTTGCTAATCCAGTGACATGACACTTGGTCACTATTTCCCCCAAATAGGTCTAAAATTTGTGCTCACCACGTGTCAAGGTGGGTAGAAAGAGATTGGACATGAATCAGCCATGATGCCTTTGAATGGAACAGCAGGACTGAATGACCTGCTCCCATTCAAATGTTCCTACAATCCAAACATGCTCAGAATCAATGTTCCAATGACAATTAAGAAACCCAAATATTCGGGTTTCCGGTGCCAGGCAGGTCAGGGTGAAGCCATTTATATTTCAGGCGATAAACAACACTGGTTTTCACTGTAATGTAAATGTCTGCAAGATTAGAATTCACATTTTACACCTCAAGGATTACATTCTTCTGACTAATCCTTTGAAACAAGGAATTGATGGCTGTGAGCAATTGAAAATAAAAAAAAAGATAGACAACCTAATACAATGATTAGATTAGATGATTTACAGTATGGAAACAGGCCCTTCGGCCCAACAAGACCCTGCGAAGAGCAACCCACCCAGACCCATTCCCCTACATTTACCCCTTTGCCTAACACTAAGGGCAATTTAGCGAGTCCAATCCACCTAACCGGAGTACCCGGAGGAAACGCATGCAGACACGGGGAGAATGTGCAAACTCCACACAGATAGTTGCCGGAGGTGGGAATTGAACCCAGGTCTCTGGCGTGTGAGGCAGCAGTGCTAACCACGGTGCCACCGTGCCGCCCATATGATTGAAATAACTATTTGGTCCGTTGTGCCTGTAAAAGGAGCATGCAAGAGTTATCACGATTCTTCCTAACCTCGTATTGGCCCCTCCAGACATGGCGTGGTTGGCTGTCGGAGCTCCCCTATGACCTTGGTCGGATCTGCTCATTTGAGGAGCTGTCATTGGTCTGCACCGCAGTTCATGAAGAAATAAACATATAATTTTTAAATAAAATGTCCTGCTTAACAAATATTGCTTGATCAAAGCAACAACAAAGATTAAAACAGAGGCTCATTTTAGACAAATTGTCGTACTAATGTCCTTCAATCAGTTTCATGCGTTACATTATACAGGCTGACTGCTGTATCCGCGGGTCCGCTTTCTGCAGTTTCAGTTACCCACCATTTACCGCGGCCCAAGCATATTACAGGAACGTTCCAGAACCAGGGACCAAGGGGATGCTGGGAAGGAAAATTTCCCATTTAAATGAACGAGTTCGCGACTATCTGCAGTTTCGGGCCTCAGCAGTAGGTCTTGGAACATATCCCCCGCAGGTACAGGCAGGGGACTACTGTACTGAATAAGGGACAGAGCAGTCCACTAAAAACAGTAGAACAAAATGTATTGCTGAAATTTTAATCTAAAAATCCACCTCTGTAACCGATAAATGCTAACAAAGCATTAAAATTTACTTTGGTAGGACAGTGACATTGAATGACAAAGCAGCCCAAGAGAAGGACTAATAAATTACCTGGTGAGAGATTCAACACTATATAATAGGGCTTGTAAGGATGTGGCTAGTGAAGCAATAGCAGTGATTTCATCCCGTGCTGCGGATGATGACTCCAATTGAATGGTTTGCTTCTTCAGTTTCTGCAAGTAGCAGGGAACCAGTGCCTCGAGCACCATCAGCATTTGAAGACTATGGCATAAATAAGAAGCATTAGAACAGACAAAGCACTACCGGGCAATAGCAAAGGAAATCCAATTCTACTGTGACAAACCATTTTTTAAAAATAATTGTACAAACGTAAAGGGGCTAAACATTTGATCTTAGTCGTGCAAAGTCAGGATTGCTCCTCTGGGCAACCTTAGGTGGTGAGGCCACAGCTGGTGTATTATGTGCAGTCGTTGTCACCACGTTACAGGAAGAACATAATTGCGCTGAAGTGAGTGCAGAGAAGACTTACTCGTATGTTGCCAGGACTGGAGAACTATAACTACATGGAAAGATTGGAGAGGGCAGGGTTGTTTCCCTTGGAACAGAGAAGACTGAGGGGTGACATGATTGAGTTCTACAAAATTGTGAGGTGGAGAAAGAGGAGGAACTTGTTTCCCTTGGCAGAAAGTTTAAAAACTAGGAGTCATAGATTCAAGCTAAGTAGCAGAAGGATTAAAAGAGACATGCCTCTTTACATAGAGGGCAGTGGGTGTCTGGAATTCATTGCCTGAGTTGGTGGTGGGTACAGAGATCCTAAACTCATAAAAAGCATCTGAATCTGCACCTTAAGTAAGGTCCAGGCTGTAAGCTGCAGAATTATGTGCCATGTACATGTAGGTGGGATTAGAAAGGGCTTCTTGGACAAGAGAGACTGAGTGGTCCCCATCTGTCCTGTCTCATTTTTAATGGTTTCTAGGTCTATGTCCACAAATGAAATACCCTTACCACATAACACAAAAATAGACTGAATTAAAATTTCACTCAAAAACGTATTTTATAAGGTGGGGAATAGAGAAAAAGTGGCAAAATTCTACATGAACATGAAGTAGCACCTATTAATAATTAAAACAGAAATAATGACTATACCTTAACGGCTGTGAGATATCAAAGAGCAGATTAACTGAATGAGAAATACTCCAATGATATGAAAGACCAACTAGATTTCTGGCCCACAAGATGAAAAAAAAGCACCTCATGTAGATAAGATATTTAAACAGATTGAAGATTTAAATGGATTTAAGAACAGCTTCTTTCCCAATGTTACCAGAATTTTGAACAGACCTCTAATTCATTAGAGTTGATTTTTCTCTGTACGTTCAGTGTAGCTGTAACACTGTATTTTGCATTCTGTTCTATTACCCTGATGTGCTTAAGTAAGGTATGATTTATCTGGTTAGCATGCAAAACAATACATTTCATTGTATCTCGGTACATGTGATACTAATAAATCAAATACTAGAAAGGCTTGGAGTAACAAGAACTACAGAATATAAAATTTATGAAACAGTGAGTCTATTAATTCTACTAATCTTTAATAGGAAAGTTGTGAGACAATATTGAAAATACAGCATAGATCAACACCAATAATTCTTGCTTGGAGAAAATAGAGGAAGACTTGAAAAATTCAGTTCCTTTCCTTTAAAAGTACATCATGATGACTCACAGAGCTTGGACAGGATGGGATATATAGCTGACTATTTACAATCAGTAAGGGTTTAGAACAAGAGGACATGAGCATCAGATGAATCATGAGTTTCATGTTGAGAACAGGTGAAGCATTTACATGGAGGTTTTTGGGATTAGGTAAGTGGTTGAAGGAAAGAAATATGGGAACAGGGTTAGGACATGGGTTCAGTGAGGTTCACCTGTTGTACACATTTTTGTGCATTTTATGCAGAAAGCAAATGTACAAGAGAAAAAAATAAATAAAAGAAACCCATCAGTTAGATTTTAAACCTATTGTCTGGACAATGGAGCTGGGAAGTTTTTACAATGGGTGGCTAATCTGCCATGCTAGTGTTATACCAAATTGAAAATCTATCAGAATCCCATTACATCCTATCTGGAAGGAAAAGGGGCAACAGTAGAGACATAAAATCAGAGTGCAAAATTGACAACAGTCATTAAAAATGGAAAAGGAGACAAGTACGGGATGGCTCCCAGCTATCCAGGAGTGATTACCACCTGATTCATACTGAATATAAATGAAAAAAATCTAAGTGTTCATCACATTATTAACATTGCATTTCCATGCCCCCTATTTATAAACAGCTGCTGTTTGCTGGAATTAGCAATGGTAAATTGAACAGGCACAAAAGTGAGCAGGGGTCCAATGCAAGCAATGTTACTTCTGCCATCTTCCATATTAGAGCTTCAAAACCAGGCAACACTTACAGAAGTTCTCAGCAATATAACTGGCCACTATTCTGGTTGGCTCTGTCAGTACACATTGCTCATCACTTTAAATTCTGATCATTCAGTTCTTGAAATACTGTACTTGGAAAGTCTTTTGTAATCCATTTGAACAAAACATGCTGCCCAGAAGATCTATGTTTTTATTAGCATTCCTTCAATTCTCTTTGATTTAACATAATTTATTACTTTACATTTAATAACACTACACTTGTGTTGAGTATGAAATAATAAAATTAACCTGAATCTTATCAATGCCTTTGTCAGTGTGGCAATGGTATGGTCTTTCATATGAAATTTCTTTCTCATTACTAACAAAATTACATGTTTGCCAGGTTGAAATTCATTAAAGCATTCAACTTAATATTGTTGAATGACAGGAATTATTTAAGGCAAGGGTTAAAGTTTTACTGCAATCGACATCTTATAGCCATCTTCTGTCTTATTCCAGTTTTAAGATGTACACTTTAAGGTGGTTTGGCAAGTAAAGTGCTGAAAGTGGAAGCTGAAAGTAACAATGAGTGTGGCAGGGTATCTGGGTGTTTGGTAAGCAATGAGATAAACAGTGAATATCAATGAAATTCATGCATGGTGAAATAAAGAGAGGAAAGCTGGAAAATCTCAAACCTTTCTGTCAGAGTGAAATTTGTGAAAATCACAAATTTGGAAGTCCCACCCCAGAAAGAGTAATTTCTGATTTTTGTGGGGACAAGTTTGGTGACAGGTTAGCTTATATCGTTGCGTGGCTTGTGGAGACAGCTGACTATTTAAATAATCAGCTGCCCCGCCATCTAAGTTCTGTTTTGTAATCCACACTGTCTGGAACGTGGAGAACAAGGAGCAGACCAAGTCAGAACACCTGTTATATAGTGAATTTATTTTGGATAGTCATAGTGGCCTAACCAATGACCTGTACAGCCACAACATGACCTCCCAACTCCTGTAGTCAATACTCTGACCAATAAAGAAAACATACCAAACACCTTCTTCACTATCGTATCTACCTGCGACTCCACTCTCAAGGAGCTATGGACCTGCACTCCAAAGTCTCTTTGTTCAGCAACACTCCCTAGGACCTTACCATTAAGTGTATAAGTCCTGCTACGATTTGCTTTCCCAAAATGCAGCACCTCACATTTATCTGAATTAAACTCCATCTGCCAATTCTCAGCCCATTGGCCCATCTGATCAAGATCCTGTTGTAATCTGATGTAATCTTGTTTGCTGTCCACTACACCTCCAATTTTGGTGTCATCTGCAAACTTACTAACTATACCTCTTATGCTCACATTCAAATCTTTTATATAAAATAGTGGACCGAGCACTGATCCTTGTGGCACTCCACTGGTCACAGACCTCCAGTCTGACAAACAACACTCCACCACCACCCTCTGTCTTCTATCTTTGAGCCAGTTCTGTATCCAAATGGCCAGTTCTCCCTGTATTTCATGAGATCTAACCTTGCTAACCAGTCTCCCATGGGGAACTTTGTCGAATGCCTTACTGAAGTCCATATAGTTCACTTCTACCACTCTGCCCTCATTAATCCTCTTTGTTACTTCATCAAAAAACTCAATCAAGATTAGTGTGAGAGGGGAAAGATATAAAAGAGACCCAAGAGGCAACCTTTTCATTCAGAGGGTGGAACATGTATGGGATGAGCTGCCAGAGTACAATTGCAACATTTAAAAGGCATCTCGATGGGTATATGAACAGGTTTGGAGGGATATGGGCCAGGTGCAAGCAGATGGGACTAGATTGGGCTGGAATATCTGGTCGGCATGGACGAGTTGGACCGAAGTGTCTGTTTCCATGCTGTACATCTCTATGACCCTATGACCTCTGCAGAAATGGTCCTGAAACACATTGCTGACAGAATGAAGGGTCCAGTAGGTTTTGGCATTGTTAAAAGTATTCATTACTTCGTCTAAAAAAAATACATAAATCCGTAAAGTTGTCAAGAACATAAAGCACAAAGTTTTGATTTCATTAGAGATTAATTGAAGCATTTTCAATGTATTGAGTTATTTCACATCAATGAATGAATCATTTAAATAGTGACATCACTGGTAGACAAATAAACTTATTTTATATCAGTATGATTCCTGAAACATGTGCTAAGTGGATTTTAGGCGAATTGACAAGGAAGTGTGATGGAAGAGAGTGGCTGGGGGAACAGCATGGGTTGCCATAAGTTGGTAAGATGGGAGATTGGTAGAGGAGCATAGGGCTTATAAGGGACAAATTGGTTGCTGGACCGGAGTCACGGTGTGGATGAGAAGGTAGGAAGGACTGTGGATGGTGGGTTAAGGGCTGTGGAGGTCGGAGAGGACATAGGGAGATGTAAACAAGCATAGGGTGGTTTAGAGGTTATGAGGTAGCTTCGATCACCATGGATAGGCATGAATGTATGAAAGAGGTGAGGTGACCTCAGGAATCAGGGCTAGAGTGATGTCTTGGTTCTATTCATTTTACGCAACATAATGTCAGTACACGGGCAGGAACCAGAAGCCTCTCTGCTGTTTTTCTGGGATCACCCAGCCCACCTCCTCTGGTGTCCCATCACCCCAGTATGAATATCCAAACTTTCCAGGCGAGGTTTTCCCATGCCAAGTTCACATGGCTGGAGAATGTCCCGTATCCATGCTCTTGACCTGGCAATGAAAATTGTGGCGAAAGTGAGGGCTGCAGATGCTGGAGATCAGAGCTGAAAATGTGTTGCTGGAAAAGCGCAGCAGGTCAGGCAGCATCCAAGGAACAGGAGAATCGACGTTTCGGGCATAAGCCCTTCATGAAAATTGTGGCGTCAGGGGGAGGATGGATTAGGGTGGGCGAATTAAACATTAAACACCATTAGTACAGAAGGAGAAATTATCCAACCCTCACTATCACTCTGTTTGACTGAGAAAGAAAAATGGGACAGGAAGGAGATTGGCAATTTAAAAAATCTCCCAGAATAAATCAGAACCTAAAGGAATGGAAGTCTTATAATTGCTCACCTTCTGGGTAAGTCAGCATATTTGGCAATGCATAGGCAGATAGTTACTAGATTCAGGTTTCTGCTGCATGTTTCAAAGGTCATTAATGTGCAGATGCAGCAACTTCAGAATGGTCTCAGGAACGTGAAGTGAGAGTATTTAGCATATGGTTGAGCAATGCAAATCGGCCAGTTCATGAGGTGTCACGCCCTCACCATAACTGCAGGCAGATTTGTGTATGAATAATGACAGATTATCAGATATCAGGATATTTTCCCGCATAATCCATGCCACAGTTTACTGAACACTTAATTTTGTTTTGTTTTATTGCACGAAATAATGAGTTCACAATTCATCACTAATCCTACACGTCTGTGTAATTTCTCCTTTTCGGCTCAGTCTGACAAATGTATAACTTACTTGAGTGTTATATGCTTCAATTTCAATTTCATATTTCTTCAATTTTTAGTACGAGCTTTGCTTTCTGGCGATATAATTCACATAATGTGAAGGTATTTATGAAAGAAACATTATTTCTAAATTTATGTCTGAAGTAACATTCCTGTACCTTCTAAGTGATTCCGGTGCGTATGCAACTACAGTAACACATAGCTTTATAGCTTCACTGATAGAGAAGGCAAGATCTTCATTTCCATAGCAGAAATCTAGAAGAACATGAAAAAAAATATTGTTTAAGTCAAGTTTGCTACACTGGTGCTCATTTTACATGATTTAATTGTCATTTAAGTAAGCCTGGAAACTTAGAATTTTACTAATTTTGCTCAGCAATATTTTAATTGACTAGTGATTTGAAAATGATAAAAAAAACTCCTGTTTTATTCCAGAACAATCACTAATTACCAGAAATTAAAATGAAAAAATGTCCTTACAAATGTCAAAGTAGGTCAGTAACTCTGTGGTGATTAACTCACTCCAATTGCTCAGATCCTGTCCACCATTTACAAGGCACATGTCAGAGGTCTAATGGACTACTTGGCTCAACACCATCCAGGACAAAGCAGCATGCTTAATTGGCAAACCCACTTACCACCCCAAAAATCTACTTCTCCACCAGCAGTACACATTGTCAACAGTGTGCACCATTGACACAATGCACTTAATCTGTTTGCAAAGAATCCTTCAACTGCATCTTTGAATCACCTGACCTATACTTACTAGAACAAGGGTAGCAGACATATGGGATTGCTACTTTGGGGCAAGATGTAAATGGTAATTTGTGATTACGTGCATTTCTTGACTTGAAGGATATTAACAGTTGGACTCTGCAAGGCTCAGGACTTTGTCCCTTGCTTTTAGTAGTCTACATTAATGCTTTAGACCCTAATGTAGAACATATGATAAATAAGTTTGCAGATATGAAAATTGGCTGTGTGGTTGATAGTCAGAATGAAAACTTTAGATGTAAGGGTCTGTGCAGTTGGCCCAGGCAATGCATTTCCGAGAGTGCAGCAGCAAAGGATAAAAAAAAGACAAAAATAGGAGGTTTCAGAGTACTGTAGAACAATATTGGGACCTTGGAACGTACGTCCATACAAAGGTAGCAGGACAGGTCAATAAGGTGGTTAAGAAAGTGTAAGTGTGTTTTATTAATTGAGACATTGTCTCATTAGTTGTTTCATAAAAGCATAAAAGGCCACTGATACACACTGCAAACCCACAGAACCTCACTGTTACCTTGACCTTACATCCTCACACCTTGCTTCCTGTAAGGACTCCATCCCACTCTCTCAGTTTCTCCGTCTTCATCGCATCTGTTATCTCAATGCCACATTCTATAAGGGTCCTCAGAAATGTCCAGCTTTTTTCCTCAACTGAGGATTCCCTGCTGCCGTGGTTAACAGGGCTCTTAGAGGTCATAGAGTCATAGATATGTACAGCATGGAAACAGACCCTTCAGTCCAACCTGTCCATGCAACCAGATGTCCCAACCCAATCTAGTCCCACCTGCCAGACCCAGCCCATATCCCCCCAAACCCTTCCTATTCATATACCCATCCAAATGCCTTTTAAATGTTGCAATTGTACTAGCCTCCACCACTTCCTCTGGAAGCATTCCATACACGTATCACCCTCTACGTGAAAAAGTTGCCCCTTAGGTCCCTTTGATATCTTTCCCCTCTCACCCTAAACCTATGCCCTCTCGTTTGGACTCCCCAACCCCAGGGAAAAGACTTTGTCTATTTATCCGATCGATGCCCATCATAATTTTGTAAACCTCTCTAAGGTCACCCCTCAGCCTCCGACACTCCAGGGAAAACAGCCCCAGCCTGTTCAGCCTCTCCCCATTGCTCAAATCCTCCAAATCTGGCAACATCCTTGTAAACCTTTTCTGAACCCTTTCAAGTATCACAACATCTTTCCGATAGGAAGGAGACCAGAATTGCTCACAATATTCCAATAGTGGCATAACCGATGTCCTGTACTGCCACAACATGACCTCCCAACTCCTGTACTCAATACTCTGACCAATAAAGGAAAGCATACCAAACACCTTCTTCACTATCCTATCTACCTGTGACTCCACTTTCAAGGAACTATGAATCTGCACTCCAAGGTCTCTTTGTTCAGCAACACTCTCTAGGACCTTACCATTAAGTGTATAAGTCCTGCTAAGATTTGCTTTCCCAAAATGCAGCACCTTGCATTTATCTAAATTAAACTCCACCTGCCACTTCTCAGCCCATTGGCCCATCTGATCAAGATCATGTTGTAATCTGAGGTAACCTTCTTTGCTGTCCACTACACCTCCAATTTTGGTGTCATCTGCAAACTTACTAACTGTACCTCTTATGCTCGCATCCAAATGAGGACCCAGCACCAATCCTTGTGGCACTCTACTGGTCACGGGCCTCCAGTCTGAAAAACAACCCTCCACCACCACCCTCTGTCTTCTACCTTTGAGCCAGTTCTGTATCCAAATGGCTAGTTCTCCCTGTATTCTATGAGATCTAACCTTGCTAACCAGTCTCCCAGGGGAACTTTGTCGAATGCCTTACTGAAGTCCATATAGCTCACTTCTACCACTCTGCCCTCATCAATCCTCTTTGTTACTTCATCAAAAAACTCAATCAAGTTTGTGAGACATGATTTCCCATGCACAAAGCTGTGTTGACTATCCCTAATCAGTTCTTGCCTTTCCAAATAAATGTGCAACCTGTCCCTCAGGATTCCCTCCAACAACTTGCCTACCACTGACGTCAGGCTCACTGGTCTATAGTTCCCTGGCTTGTCTTTACCACCCTTCTTAAACAGTGGCACCACGTTAGCCAACCTCCAGTCTTCCGGCACCTCACCTGTGACTATCGATAATACAAAATCTCAGCAAGAGGCCCAGCAATCACTTCTCTAGCTTCCCACAGAGTTCTAGGGTGATCAGCTTCTGGGGGTTTATCCACTTTTATGCGTTTCAAGACATCCAGCATTTCCTCCTCTATAATATGGACATTTTGCAAGGTGTCACCATCTATTTTGTTACTTTCTATATCTTCCATATCCTTTTCCACAGTAAATACTGATGCAAAATACTCATTTAGCATCGCCCCCATTTTCTGCGGCTCCACACAAAGGCCGCCTTGCTGATCTTTAGTTATCCAGCATTCCCTATACCTACCAGCCTTTCCTTTCACCCTAACAAGAATATACTTTCTCTGGATTCTCGTTATCTCATTTCTGAAGGCTTCCCATTTTCCAGCTGTCCCTTTATCTGTGAACATCTGCACACAATCAGCTTTTGAATGTTCTTGCCTAATACTATCAAAATTGGCCTTTCTCCAATTTAGACCTTCAACTTTTAGATCTGGTCTATCTTTTCCCATTACTATTTTAAATCTAATAGAATTATGGTCGCTGGCCCCAAAGTGTTACCCCACTGACACCTCAGTCACCTGCTCTGCCTTATTTCTCAACAGTAGGTCAAGTTTTGTACCTTCTCTAGTAGTTACATCCACATACTGAATCAGAAAACCTTCTTGTACACACTTAACAAATTCCTCTCCACCTAACCCCTTAACACTGTGGCAGTCCCAGTCTATGTTCGGAAAGTTAAAATCCCCTACCATAACCACTCTATTATTCTTACAGATAGCTGAGATCTCCTTACAAGTTTGTTTCTCAATTTCCCTCTGACTATTAGGGAGTCTCTAATACAATCCCAATAAGGTGATCATCCCTTTCTTATTTCTCAGTTCCACCCAAGTAACTTCCCTGGATGTAGTTCTGGGAATATCCTCCTTTATCACAGCTGTAATGCTATCCCTTATCAAAAATGCCACCCCCTCTCCCTCTCTTGCCTCCCTTTCTATCCTTCCTATAGCATTTGTATCCTGGAACATTAAGCTGCCTGTCCTGCCAATCCTTGAGCCATGTTTTTGTAATTGCTATGATATCCCAGTCCCATGTCCCTAACCATGCTCTGAGTTCATTTGCCTTCCCTGTTAGGCACCTTGCATTGAAATATATGTAGTTTAATTTATTAGTCCTACCTTGTCCCTGCCGGCCCTGACTGTTTGACTCGCTTCTGTGGTCAACCAATCTCCCATACCTTGGCCTTCATCCCTTCCCTCCCCTCCCACAACAACAATAGGGTCCCTCTGGCCCTCACTTACCTCCCCATCAGTCTCCTCATCCAATGGATTGTAACGCACCATTTCCATTACCTTCAATGGGATGCCACGACCTGACACATATTCCCCACCCCTCACTTTGTGTATGAAAAATCATTGGGTAAATAGTTTGCCAGTTTTGAAGCATCAAGCATCAAACTTTGGATCAATCTGAAGTAATAAACCTGCACAGAAACTACTTTTCAGGATATCAAGCAGGAATTGCCTGACTGCAATTAAATCTTTGCTTTTGGAATTAAAATGTAGTAAGTACAGTTTTAGCAGCTAATGAGAAGCTAAGTGTGAGAGGTAATTTCGGTTTAAACTTTAAGATGTGCCTGGACCACAGACTGATCTATAATAAAAGACAGAACCTTTGTTTCTTTTCTAACAACCATTTTATATACTCAAAAGTAGAGTAGTTTAAATTGTGCAGAACGCTGACAATTTGTGAGCTATAGTAAAAGCAAGCAGGCTCTTGATTAATGAAGCCATTCACACAGCTGTGAAGGATGAGTCCCTGACTGATAAGACTCCAGGATGGGGGAACAACTTGAGACATCTGTTTCAAATTAAAGCTTTTGACTGATAAGACTACAGGGTGAGAAAAACAACAAACTTTGGAGACTCTGGAGCCTTTTGTTGCAGACTTTGTGATAAAAATAATGATGTTTTTAAGAATGTGAACCTCATGGCTTGTTGGAGCCAAGGAGAGGAGGGACTTGTCCTATAAATAATGGAGACTTTGTAAGCCTCAGCGCGCCTTTTCTTTAAGGGTGCCCGACTCTGCAGACTTGACTTGTTAATAAAACTTTGTTTTCCTGAATTTGTCTAGAGCGATTATTGAGAAGCGATTTTCGTTTCTAACACTAAGGAACAGAGAATCAAGAAAGTAACAATTCTTAGTGAAAGGGAAATCTGAGAATAAATGCTGACAATAAGTAAAATCAATTAAATAAATTTAATCTAAGAGTTTGTTACACTCTAATAATCTGGATGCATTGTTAGTTTGCATGATATCACAATTAATTTTAATGCTGATGAGAAAAGTACTTGGATCAGATTTGTTTTTTGGATATATACTTTCCCTTCAGAAAAAAGGATTGCAATATATTAAATTCTTATAAACACCACAGTTCATTAAGTGGGATTATTCTCAATACTAATCATATAATGTCACTGTGCACTGCAACATACCTCCACTGCATAAAACATTATTGTAATAAATTTCAGTAAGGTTACCAAGAGATTTGAGTGGTTTCTCAGCTTTCACTAATTCCAGTACATCCAACGTATCTTGTGTATCACCCTCCAAAGACACCAAAAGGTCAAACAGACATTGAGAAGACACACCTTTGGCCGATCCACTCGTTGTAACATCCTAAGTACAAAAACCAAATGCTAGTTTTCTTTGATACAATTTTTCCTTCCATCACTAATTTTCTTTTATTAACTTATGTTTTTAATCAACTTGTTCTTATACACTCTGGAGCAAGTGGGATTTGAACCCATGCCTTCAGGTCCCCGGGTTAGGAACACTACCATTGTGCCACAAGAGGGCCCATCTAATCAGCTTTTTAAAAAAATGTTAACCTATTTTTCCCTAATCTACTTGTTTAGAGATGTTACAGAGGAACCTCGATTATCTTAAGGTCACGGTGGGGAGTATTTCCTTCAGTTAATTGAATGCTGATTAGCCAAGCATCGGGACCTTGCAATCTTGCCGGATAATCCGAAATTCGGATAATCGATTGCCGGATAACCGAGGTTCCTCCGCACATAGCATTAGAGCAGGTGGGACTTGAACCCAGACCTCCCATTCAGGGGTAGGGACACTACCACTGTGCCACAAGAGGTTGCCACACCCTGGAAAATCTGGCCCATTGTATTTTAGCATCAAAATTATACATTAGCTGGATAGAATACTTTGATGACAAATGATCTGGATTATATTGTTAGATATCCCTTCCTCAAAAGGTGGCGGATGCTGTATCATTAAATATTTCAGATCAGCCTTGACCTTATTGAGTGGGGAAGCAGGCTTTGAAGGGCCTGGTGGCCTACTCTTATTCCTTACTGTCATCCAATAGCCTTGCCCACTATAATTGTGCAATACTTAAAGACAGATTTGAATTAATATGTGGAGCCAATTGGAGAGAGATGGAACACAAGGTGAATCTTATCTACTTACTGAGAACTCCAGTAAGGGTGCTGCACTCGCAAACAATTGGAGAATAAAAGGCTTTCGATGCAAAATATAAAACTGTCGACAAGAAAATTCAATTGCTTGGCGTAGCAATGGATTGCTTTCATAATCAGCATAGACCTGTGGGAGGGAATATTTTAAAACAATGTGAATACAAGCAAAAAGCACATACTTTATATAGCCCATGATGAACATATATAGTATATGTATAGTATCGTAAGATTCAATTTGCATGCATGATTTCAGTTGGGAAGTTATACTCTTTACATTGTTTCTCTCTAAGGAGAGAAATGCATTTATGTACTGCATTGCAGGACCTCAAAATGCTCCAAAGAATGTTTGAGTTATGACACTCATTAAATTTGTAGTCACTCTTGCAGTAAGGAAGAACAGCAGTCAATCTGTACACTGGAACCTTCCACAACAGCAATGAAATACTGGCAATATAATCATTTTTAAGTGATGTTGACTGAGGGATAAATATTGACTGCAGAACTCGGATTATACCTCTGCACCTCTTCAGGGGACTAAGAGGATCATTTTTATCCAATCACCTGAGTTGAATGCCTACTGATTTTTTTTTGCCTAATATTGTTACTTGAAGCATACATTTACTGTTATCCATTAGTGGGTTGTCTTGCTAGAATGAGAGCTTACAAAGAGAATTAATGAGTGTACAGCCATTTCACTTAGAGCAGTGTCAAAACAGGGGTTTGTTTGGAAACAAAATGTAGAATGTTTGACAAATTTATGCATTAACTTCACATGAAAGCACAAAAAGGGTCTTGGGTTAATATGACTTCTGAATGAGAATATCTCCAAAAGAATTAACGATATAAATCCTTGTGCTCAAATCTCTGGAGCAGGACTTGAACTCATGACTATCTCGTTAGTGCTTCCAACTGAGCCATTGAGACATTAGAGTACCGACGTTATTGTCTTTGTAAGAAATGACCATGTCATTAATTATTAGTATCTTATGTACCTCGGACACAGCACAGAGCCTGAAACCAAAGAACAAGAAGAAAATAAATTCTGTCATTATTTAGTCTTGGGAACAAACTGATGAGTTTTTGTTGAATATACTGTGCTGATTGTGTCAAACAAATTGAAGTAAGTACAGCTGAAAGGCAATGAAATGTTAATGCTACTTCAGCCCATGCCTGAAAACTGGCCATATCTTGCTGCATGCAGGGGCAGGACTCCTTCATTAACTCAAGAATTGCAAATGGCACTGAACATTGTGCCATGATCAGCAATCTTATGATGAAAATAAGGATTTTGTGGTTGAAACAGCTGAAGGTGACTTGGCCTAGTTCTACAGGTATCAACAAAGAACATAAAGACCGAAGGAATAGTTTGGCAAAATGCTTTATTTGCTTATTATAATTTAGCATTAATATTGCAGTCCCAATGTTGTTCCCAAAGTTTGCATAGTCTTCTGTTTTATTCAATGTCCACTACAAAGAATGGCTCAGCAGCAGCACTACTGATCGAGCTGATCAGGTCCTGAAGGACATAGCAGCCAGACTGAGTCTTCAGCAGGTGGTGAGGGAATTAACAAGAGGGAAATGCATACATGACCTCGTCCTCAACAACCTGTTGGCTGTAGATACTTCTGTCCATGACAATATCAGTAAGAGTGACTGCTGCACAGTCCTTGTGGAGACAAAATCACATTGGGAGTATCATCCATTGTGTTGTCACACTCCATAGGCCAAATGGGACAGATTCAAACAGATCTAGCAACTCAAGTCTGACTCAAAAAAAATTTCACATGGTATTTTGAGTTTCATTTGAAGTACGTGTTAGCCATAAGTAGGTTAGCCATTTGAGGTTCATTCTACTACAGTTGCATA
Organism: Chiloscyllium plagiosum; assembly: GCF_037043375.1. Lineage (NCBI taxonomy): Eukaryota > Metazoa > Chordata > Chondrichthyes > Orectolobiformes > Hemiscylliidae > Chiloscyllium > Chiloscyllium plagiosum. Next base: position 14,024,503 of record NW_028270145.1, on the reverse strand, counting down.
ATTTCTATTGTTATAATTGCCTAATTTATCTCAGTTCTTAATGTTCTGAGCTATGATTCTCCTTTTGTATTGACATCTTCAGTCTATGTCTGGGTGGTCTCACATTAGGAGAAAATGAGGACCGTAGATGCTGGAGATCAGAGCTGAAAAATGTGTTGCTGGAAAAGCGCAGCAGGTCAGGCAGCATCAAAGGAGCAGGAGAATCGACATTTCGGGTATAAGCCCTTCTTCAGGAATGAGGAGGGTGTGCCAAGCAGGCTAACATGAAAGGTAGGGAGGAGGGACTTGGGGGAGGGGCATTGGGAATGCAATAGGTGGAAGGAGGTTAAGGTGAGGGTGATAGGCCGGAGAGGTCAGGAAGAAGATTGCAGGTCAAGAAGGTGGTGCTGGGTCCAAGGGTTTGGACTGAGAAAAGGTGGGGGGAGGGGAAATGAGGAAGCTGGAGAAATCTGCATTCATCCCTTGTGGTTGGAGGGTTCCTAGGTGGAAGAGCTCTTCCTCCAGGCGTCGTGTTGCCATGGTCTGGCGATGGAGGAGGCCAAGGACCAAGGACCCCTCCCACTCCGCCAAGGACATGCAGGTCCTTGGCCTCCTCTATCGCCAGACCATGGCAACACGATGCCTGGAGGAAGAGCGCCTCATCTTCTGCCTAGGAACCGTCCAACCACAAGGGATGAATGCAAATTTCTCCAGCTTCCTCTTTTCCCCTCCCCCCCACCTTTTCTCAGTCCTAACCCTGGGACCCAGCACCGCCTTCTTGACCTGCAATCTTCTTCCTGACCTCTCCGCCCCCACCACTTCTCTGGCCTATCACCCTCACCTTAACCTCCTTCCACCTATCGCATTCCCAACGCCCCTCCCCCAAGTCCCTCCTCCCTACCTTTTATGTTAGCCTGCTTGGCACACCCTCCTCATTCCTGAAAAAGGGCTTATGCCCGAAACGTCGATTCTCCTGCTCCTTTGATGCTGCCTGACCTGCTGCGCTGGTCTCACATTAGCACTGCCATTGACTCCTGCATTCTTTGTGTAACTATTGGACACACTTTTGGAGCCAAGAAATTTGCTGGGAGTGAATTTTTCGTAGAATGTTTTGTTAAGGCTTTGGGAATTTGTTTCAAAGTGTGCTACTTTCTGTCAATCTAACTCAAGTTAGATTGGAATCTTTCCATGTTCAACACTTCAGATTAGTCCAACAGTTTACATGTAATTACTGAGATCAGGATTTAAAAGTAAGATTTTATAAGATTGATTATAGTCTATTAAATTCTGTTTTATATTCTTCAATAGAATCTTTGGTAGCTTTCTAAGTTTATCAAAGTATGAGCATGCCTTGTGTGCATTTAACAGATTTTCTTAGCAATTGTGACAAATGTTAGTAGATTATCCAAACATTACTCCTTGTCAAATTCCTGAGCCTCCAAGCTCTGAAAATACTTTACACCTGATCTTGCTTCAGGCAGGAAGCAAAAGTGCCAAGACCATACCTTATTTTCCCTTTGCTGAGATTGTAACCCATTTTTATATATGTATTTCATTTTGCCTTTGGCCAAAAGGCTCAGCTTCATAGCACATCAGTGGGAAATAACAGACATTTGGCTTGTTTCATCCATTGCTCTTAAAAGTAACTCAAATTCCAATATTCTATCTTAAAAAAAATCCCTTACTTTCTGAACTTCGCCTTTGCAACCATAGGCAATGTCAACATAGACCCAAGCTTGATGGTGAAATAGGACTTAAGACACATTTCCTTGTGGTTAGAGTTTATAAACAATTTGGTAATCAGCTTCTACCTGTGCCACCTTTATATTTACTCAGTCATTTAGTTAATCAATTCAACACAGTCAGCAGCATTAATTCCTTTTTGTTGACACTAATGTCTATCATATAATACTGCTTGCATTCGGATGTTTATTTTGCCTATTTATTTATAGCAAGTTCTTCTTAAGCCTGATTTGTTCTTATGCACAGAAACCTGGTCCACGTTTTCCATTAATTTGAGTCTGAAAAGTGGATAAACTGGGGAAAAAAAACGTAAACTTTGATAATGGGACTTGATCTCTGGTGTGTAATGCAGTGAGGAATAACACTAGTAAATCCAATATTTGCTGCCCATCCTTAATTGCTCGAGTGGGAGGCTCACAGTGCCATTTCAAACAGAAGTTCAGAGTCAACCATGTTGTTGTGGGTCTGAAATCACATGTTGGTCAGACCAGACAGTGACCTAAAGGAAATTAATAAACCATTAGGATTTTTTTTACAACAATTGATAGTTTCATGGCCATGATGCTTGAGACTCGTTTCACCAGTTGCCATGGTGGGATTTTCATACATATGACTAGACCAATAGTTTGGATCTCTGGATCACTAGTCCAGTGACATTACCAGTTCCCAATTTCCCTTTTGCTTTTCTCTTGGCCCATCTCCAGCATTTATGGGTTCAGCATTTTGAAGAATTTAAATTCAATTATCTGAAAGCTGCAATTAAAGTTAGATTTAGCAATAAAAATGACCATATTGGTCGGTCTACATGTGCCTGCAAAAAACAATGTGGTTGACTCTGAAATGACTGAGCAAGCCACTGGAACAAGTTGCTTTAAGGTGAGAAAGGAATGAAACCAGACACACCACCCACTATCAGCCGAGAACTGGAAATGACAAAGGCACTCCTGACTGGCTGAACTTGCATCCTGCTAACATCTGTGCCCTATGCTAAAATTAGGAGAGTTATCACACAGATTAATAAGGCAACAGTCGCACTCACTGAATCATACCACACAGACAATCTCCTAGACCCAGACTAGGTGCGATGCCCATATCCAGTGAGAGTATAAATTGGGCACCCATAATGATCTCAAGGTGTACTTAGTACCCAATATCCTGTCAATGATAAAAACAACTTCCTTCAATCTTCAGAATATTGCTGCATTACTACCTTATCACTCCCACACCAACATTCCCTGAAGCACATGCTCAATTTTTTTTAACCACCTCCAGACAGAACTATTCCAACATTTACTTGGTTAATCATTTCCAATCTGTCCTCTGAACTCCTGATCATACGAAACTCTCTGTACAGATCCTTACCCACATCAACTCCCTCTTATGCATCAGCTTTTCCTTGCGAACCAACATAAGCTCCTGTTCACAAGGATTTCACATTTAACATTCTTACCTTTGTGTTTAAATATTTTCATGCCCTTGAATTAATTTGAGATCTGTAATCATCTTTAGTGGGAAATGGAAGTGTTATGGTAATGTTGCTGGACTAGTGATCCAGAGATCCAAACTATTGGTCTAGTGATATGTACAACAATTCCACCATGGCAACTTGTGGAATTCAAATTAGATTAATAAACCTGGAATTGAAAGCTAGTCTCAAGAATGGTGGCCATGAAACTATCAATTGTTATAAAAACCCATCTGGTTTATTAATGTCCTATAGGTCACTGCCTGGTCTGGCCTACGTGTGACTTCAGACCCACAGCAACATGGTTGACTCTAAACTGCTGTTTGAAATAGCACTGTGAGCTACCCCATCAAGAGTAATTAGGGATGGCAGCAAATGTTGGACTTACTGGTGTTATTCCTCACTGCACTACACACAGATCAAACCCCATTATCAAAGTTTAAGTTTTTTTTCCCAATTTACCTGCCTCTCAGACTCAAATTAATAGAAGTTAAAAATCACACAACACCAGGTTATAGTTCAACAGGTTTATTTGGAAGCACTAGCTTTTGGATCGCTATTCCTTCGTCAGGTAGATGTCACAAAGTACTCTGAAAGCTAGTGCTTCCAAATAAGTCTGTTGGACTACAACTGGGTGTTGTGTGATTTTTGACTTTGTCTACCTCAGTCCAACACTGGTTCCTCCAAAACAAATTAATAGAAAGCACGGATCAAATATCTGTACTTAAAACCAAACCAAGGGACACGAAGAACTTGTTAAAAATAAATTCTCACCACAGGTAAAGAACGGAGAATGTACAACTTCACTAATAAAAGTCTCAACCCTATAAAACGTTTCTACACATACACACGGACAAAAAGCATTGGTGATAATGGCAAAGCAGAAGAATAACTGGGAAAGCGGTTCAATGACCCCACTGCACAGGGCTGTTTCCACTTGTTCACAGGAGGCAGTGCGTGACAGGCACATTGACTGCAAAGTCTCTTGATTACTGGGCAAAAGCTACAGATTACAGCAAGCGATGACAGTCAATAAATTAGCTTTCTTCAAGCTTTAGGTAATTTGTTGGACAGAAAAGGTACACCACATTCCTGTTTCCAAAGGCTACTGCCAGTATCACTTGCGACCCTAGTGGTTCCACGGTAGCTGAATAATTCCGTTAGTTGTTGTCAGGCTGATCTCATCCACAACTTGTCACAACTCCACAAACCCAACTACCAGCTGAATCTCACTTTGTAAATAAGCCCATCTACAAACAGACTTCCTCCACTGCTTAAACAAAGCAACAGTGCAAACATAACATATAAGGAGTTTCAGATCAAAAGGATTTTTAATATCTTTATCAGTAAAGTTTCTTCACACCCTAACTTTTTATGTAAGTCACTTCCTTCTCCCTCTCACCGGCACACCTCATATCATCTAGGCCGTGTGCTCTGCAAAAACTCTGTAATCTGCTCTGCCCCTTACTCTGTACATCCTGCTTAAACCTCACTTCTTTCACAAAGTTTTTGTTTACTTCACTCTAAGCCTAAAGTCTTCTACATTGACTGGATGCCCTTTTTATTGCACTTTAAGATGTTTTTGTATGTTAAATACATTAAGTAAAAGTAAGTGATTGTTGATGTCTCCAGCCTCTCGTTAAATCCACTAGAGGATCAGTGGGAGGGGTGAAATAATATGGAGTGAGTATTCAGTTTGCAGCCCAAGTATAAAACTAGCATTGTGAACCCACTGACTGTTTATAAAAACAAAATTCCAGGATATTCAATGGAAATGACAGTCAGGCAGCTTCCTCAACAGGCAGGTGTTCCACATGTGTTTTAAGCCAGGTGATAACCCTGCTGAATTGAAATATGATTAAAGTTCCACACTGCTGCAACAAATGCTAAGAGCAAAACTGATCAATCCCACATCATTTTCCCACCATGTTTAAATTGTTGGATGGCCAGAGAAAAAGTATTGGGGATCTGGATCCACACCAATACCAGATGTACACATCTAAACTCAGAGCTTAAGTCTCATCAGGTTAGACTGGACTTCCAAATGAAATCTGGATCTCAAACCACAAGTGAAAGATTGGAAGTATTTTTAAGAAAGGAACGCGACATGGCTGTGAAGACATTTTACTTTCACGACATATTTTCAACCACAAGTAAAATAATTGCAAATAACTATTGACTCTAGTAAGCCACTTAGTACTTGTCAAAATAAACTTACCTGAAGCATGGAAGGAAGGATCCACTGATAGCCACTCAGAGAAAAAAGATGGTTGAAGTGCACTGCAGTATTGATAGCTGTAGCAGCATATTGACGAAGCAACGCACTATCTTCGGGATGAAGGATTAAAGCCCCATTAAAGACGTTCAGGAAGAGCATAATCTCATCTCCCCAGGGAAATTCGCTGGGCATACCCAAAAACATCTCCTCCAATAGTTTGATCCACATACTCTTGTGAAGGGTATCCAGTCCAAATAATTCTTTACCTGACAAAATGATAAAAGATTTCACCTTAATGTCTGGCACCTCATCCTGAAGATTATTTTATCTTAACCTTCTGAAATATTGATGAACAAAAGCATTGAGTGCACAAATGGCAACTAGTACAAATAGCTGTGAGCTCTTATGGTGGTGTCCCTACCTCTGAACCAAAGGTCCATATACAATTTCTCCAGAGATATACAATAACACATTTGAACAGGTTGGTTAAACATATCAGGCAATACCGTAAAAAGCATTAAGCCCTACAATGAGATCAGGACCATTCCTAGCTGATGCAGGGTGACTATTTTGTGTCTTGCAATTTTGCGGGTCCCATACTGGGATTATAGACATACGAGAGGTAGCGAAAGCCAGGGCTGGAATCGCAGAGTGAGATTTGGTCCAGGGGGGTCCCACACCCTCAGCCTCTGAATGAGATAAAATGAGAATGAATCTTAAACTTTAAAATAACAGGGATCTTTGAGGATGAAAGAAAGGGAGGTGCTTAAACATAGGACACCCTTTGATGAGAAAGTAAAAATCTGAAATTCACAATGATGATAGGCTGGATCATAGAATCCCTCCATTGATGTCTATCAGCTACAGCACACAAAAGCACTGTTAGTTGTGAAGTAGAATGGAGTACTGATCTCTCACCCACTGTCTACTGCTTCCATCCCCTGGATGTGCTTTGCTCCCGGATTTGGAGGTCAGCAAAATGTCTGCTCAGTTCTCCTGAGTGGCGGTAATAGGCTACATAATTGGGCATTATACCACCTACCACTCACTCCCCCTCCCATTCCGCACAGACCCAAAAACTGCTTTGCGACATGAATGTGTCGGCATCATGACTGCTATTCTCCCCAATTTCCAGGCTTTCCATCTCTGCGCCCCCCCCCCCCCCCCCACCTTCTGAGTGGAATCCAAAATTCTGCCCCAACTGTGCAAAGGATTGCACTTCTTTCTCTCTAATATAATGTTTGGGTGCTGCAAATATAAACCATCATTTCCTCATATTTGTAAAAGCCAAACCTCTGAAGAGATGTCAATTCTTGCCTGGGAAAAAGATGATGGACTGAAAAATCAAGATATGCTCCACATTAACGCAACATAATCCATATGGTACAAACATACTTTGGAGTATGCAGCATTAACATGGGAGCCTGAGATTTGAAAATATAGTGCTGTGGACTTGCATCACCCTCTGGTACAACTGTGCCAATTTTCACTTTCATCACCAGGGTAAATCACTTCAAAATGGGGGCTTAGTGCCTTCCTGCTTTCTTAACACCAACAAGAGGGCAGTGATATTTTGAAAGCATTTTGTTGTCTGAAGGAGTTGCTGATTTCCTTTAAAATACAAGCTGGGTCATAGGGCTCTGAATCCAATTTTAACCACATTGTGTGTTCTTACAGAAATAACCTGGGCCACTGGTATCCTTAGATTTCCACAGACTGTGATCGCGACACTCATTGGGTGGTTGATGGTATCTGCTGAAGGTCAATACTGGGTGAGCCTCATACTGAGACTGGTGACCCAAAATCATACCACAGGCATGGATGTCTAACCAACATATTTCAACCAGCACTATCAGTTTGGGTAAACTCATTGAGATTGACGTAATTTGTTTAAGTAATAATTTCCCCAGACAAGGTAGTTCATTGTTACAACCAGCAACTGTTGAGTGTTTTTAGGCCACGTGTGAGAAAAGTTTCAGAGGCTGGTTTAGGATAAGGCGCAGTGCCCTTATCCAATCCCACACAAATTCACTCTGTTACGTGTTTGCTTGAAAGCATTCAGTTCAAAGTTTCAGCATCTCGTGAAAAGTTATGTTACCTTGAGGATCAGCGAACAGTGAAAATTCTGCATCAACTGCATTTCGAGGAAATGATGGAAGCCTGAGAAGATCCTCTTGCAACAAGGATACATGGGATTGCTTGTGTGCGGAAGGTATGTGCTGCGTAAGTGACATCAGAAACATTACCCGACCGAGCTCCTCCAGTTTCCGAGTAAAGACCTATATTAGAAAATAAGTTTATGATCTTGAGAGATTAATATGCACTTTCAGAATCCAGCTTGGTAAAACCATTATTCTTCGAATGTGGTGTGGATCACCGAATCAAAGAAAAACTACCAAAAAGAGAACCATTAGGACCATACTGGCTCCACATTCCTTGTAAATGTGCCTGATTTGGCATCAGTAGCCATGTGTGTGATACATACTATGTTTTAATTTATTACAAGAACCAGTAACTGGAAAGGCCACTCGGGGGGATTAGAGTTCTCAAAACATTGAAAGACCACGCTCAAGAGAAGCTGATAATGCTGTTTCTCTGTCAGCTAGTTTGTGAAGACACAGAGCTGCCAGAAACCTTCTGTTTCAAGTACACAGAATTGTGCAGTAAATGGCAATTAAAAGGCTTTTAAATAATTGACTGCACCATGATGGAACAGCAGTAACAGTGCAGTGTCAGAAGATGCTCAGGCAGCAGGGATTTTTAAAGGTTCTTTCTGATTTGCCTGCATTTTCTTCTGACCTTCCTGCGGAATTATGTGCAGAGAGGGGTGCTAACAACCTAGGCTAACAGATGTCCCAACTGAAAAATCACTTCCCCAAAAGGAGCCTTTACAGTGGCATTACCTCAAAAGTGAACCACTGACTATTAAATTCTTCAGAATTAATCAATTGCAATCTTTATTGTACTACAAGAGAGAAAGTAAACCAGAATAATCACGAAATATTAATGGCCATTTGGTTGCACAGATCAAGAGGACATTCAACCACTTCTTCCATCCAACCACCCTCTTCTCCAATCGTATTTTGTCAGTGAAGAAGAAGGTGTAAACAGGATCATTTGCAGCAAGAAAACCTTGCTGACATGTCCTAGTTGTTTGTACTAAGGGGTATCACAGACAACAGCCCTCTTCACATGGGGCTCCTAAAAGACTCCTCACCTTCAACAGCTGTGAATAAATAAATAGCACATCCTTTGCACAAATATACTTTAACATGACAAACTGTGCAAAGAATTGCAAGTTAAATCTCAAATGTCTTTTTCCTTACCTGTTTCTGGATCAGTTCTTGCCCTTTTGCAGGAAGCATATGGACAAGGTTTAACTGTGGTGAGACTGATCGCCGAAATGGATAAATATCTCGTACGTACGTCTGTAAAAGAGTTGAGCCACAATGTACAGAACATCTTCATATACTGTGACTATATATACAATGTATGTTGAAGATTTTAGCCATTTACTCAGAGAATATCCCATATTTACGCGAGTTATCTTAGCACAGCATTCTCCAAGGCAATGCCTCTACTAATCAATGTATACTTTTTAATATTCATTCAGGGAATGTGAGCCTCACTGGTTCGGCCAGCAATTTTTGCCCATCTCCAATTGCCTTTCAGAAGGGCATGGTATACAAATGTTTTGAATTGCTGCAGTCCATTTCATGTACTGCACACTGCTATTAGGGAGGGAATTCCAGGATTTTGATCCATTATCATTCAAGGAATGGTGCTATCTTTCCAAGTCAGGATGGTCAGTGACTTGGAGGGGAACTTGCAAGTGGTGGTATCCCCTTATATCTGCTGCCCTTGTCCTCTAGATAGTGACAGTCATGGGTTTGGACAGTTTAAGGGTTCTTATTGAATTTCTGTGATGTATACACAGCTGCTACTGAGCACAAGTGTTGGAGGGAGTGAACAATATGGATGTGGTGCCAATCAGGTGGGCTGCTGTGTCCTGGAAGGTGTCAAGTTTTGGAGTGTTGTTGCAGCTGCACTGCACCTTCTTTATTTTTTTATCTCTTCGACAGGCTAAAGAGAGTCAGAAGTCACTTGTTGCAGGGTCCATAGCTGCTGAACTGGTCCTATGGCCACAGTATTTAGCTGGTTGGTCCAGTCCAGTTTCTGACCAATGTTGATAGCCAACCAATCAGTTTTCTTTCCCTGGGCAGCATAAATGTTATGTTTCCTTTATGTTGGCATTTCTTGAAAATTGTCCTGATGAGTGCAAAGCAAAAAAGCTGTGATAAAATGTAGTTACTCAAATTTGTCTTTGTTATCTCAAAATCGACTTTGTATCCCATATAGTTCGTTTTTCAGATAAACCTTATAGCATGTGGGAAACATATTATTTCAATGATAAATGTTTGGCCAATTCAATCTGTAAAATTTGAGAGTCGTTCTTCTCTTTTCAATGTCTTTCCTCAAGCAGAATTTGGTATCTAACATTTGTGATGCACAATATGTCAGTGTCTTACTTTTGCATAATGTATCAGGTTCCAACGCTTATCCATCAAAAAGTAGTGGTTTGACTGAGCTTCAGGAATATTAAAAAATTCCAAGCACTCCTAGAAAGAAATAACGCAACAAATTCAGGAATGGGAACCTATACAAACCATAGGCAAAGACAATACAGTGAATCCTTTCTAAGTTCAGAATGTGTTATCTTGTTAATTTGTCTGATTTATGTGACAAACATACAACAGCACAGACGTATATCGAATATACTGCAATACAAAGGCAATGGCCAAAGAATAGATTTTAACACTAGCAATATACTACTCTTTCCAAAATTGATAACGATACAGTTTATCTGATTAAGCAATTAAGTTGCACAAAAATGGTGACAGATTCTGTTATGCCAAGGATCAGTATCAATGAAGATAATAACGAATGAATGCTCTGAGAAATGACAGTGAGTTAACATTTCAAAAACCTTTTAAAAATTGTGATTTTTTTTAATGCCAGAATTTTTTTGATTGAATGACAAGTTGGCTAAAATGTTTTGCTGCTGTAGAATTGGGTCACTTCATGGCAAGGTAGGATTCCTGCTTATCATAATGATGTATTCTGAGCCTCAGCTGAAATTTTGGCTCAGAGTTAAATAATTTTATCAGCTGCCCTGGTCTCTCCTGGTGAAGGGGTTGTGGGGTGGGGACGGACAGAGTATGGAGGCAAGGAAGGATCTGATACATTTCGCTTCATAGTGCGGCCACTTCAACTAAAAATATTGCTTCAATGTTGTTTCAACATTGGCACTTTTGTTCCCATGATTACATGCGGAAATATTCATTCAGGGAATCTGTTCTTCCTTCAAAATTGACTTGTTGGGACAGATTTCTAAGATTCACCAAGATTCCAGCAGCCTTTAAAAATGGGAAGTGGGACTGTGATCCTCACCCCATTTCTGATGGGTCCTAATTTTGCTGGGCATGGGGTAGAGTTTGACAGGCAAAAGAAACAGGGGCCAGAAGGGACACCCACATACGGGAAATTCAATCTCAACAAGGCTACCTGAACTCAGTGCTGAGTCTACACACAAAAGAGTGCAGCCTTATCCCAGTGGAACTTACAAATCATAGAAGGGTCTTATATGTTTTTGAAGGTAGATATGGTCAGTTAAATTGTCAAATAATTTTAATGTCTCCTCCTTGTAAAGATTCAAAATAAAAACTGGCAGCCTGTGTCTGGATTAAAAAAAATCTGATGTCAATATTTCAAAAGCTGTTTTCAGATATAACCTGAAGTTTTATTAATATTTGGTTGTTTTCCACAACTGAACACTATATCACTGTTTGGTTAGGTTGTGTTGTCAGTTCACAGTTTGATTGTCAGCTCAAACAGACAATTAAAGGATTACTTGTCTTTGATGTGAGGTCTTGCATCCAACTGTTTGCTTTGATAAGGGATTAAGTTAAAAATCACACAACACCAGGTTATAGTCCAACAGGTTTAATTGGAAGCACACTAGCTTTCGGAGCACCACTCCTTCATCAGGCACTCCGAAAGCTAGTGTGCTTCCAATTAAACCTGTTGGACTATAACCTGGTGTTGTGTGATTTTTAATTTTGTACACCCCAGTCCAACACTGCCACCTCCAAATCATGATATTTTAATATTTTGCATGGGCTTTTGTGAATGAGTGCTTTTGTATAGTGAAATGTGTATTTAGATGCTTAAAGTTTTATTTTGTTTCATCTCAGGCCATAATGAATACTGGGTGAATTAGCATGAAAAATGTCAGGGCAGGACATGATGAGTTAGGACACGTGTTGGCATTAACTTGCCATAAGTGCTGGTAGGAGAATAGCTGGTGAAGGTCATGAATTGGAATGTGTTCCCATGTGTGGGTAGAAGTGAGAGCTGGGAGCTAATGTCTGACAAAACAATTGGATGAAGTCCCAGTAAACGCAGTGTCCCAGTTAGCCTAAGGTCCTTTTAGACAGCCCCGAGTGGCACATGCCAGTCATTGCTTTGTCGTGAATATCATGAAATCGTGGTAATTTTTCAAACTTGAGCTACCTGCCTCAGTAGCAAAAAAAAATCAGCCTGTTCTTTGATTGGCAAAGTAACCAGAGAGAAAATGCTTTGTGCGATGAATGGTTATGATTAGGATACATTGCCTGATAAGTGTTGGATACAAAATGGACACAAATACACATAGCAATCTTCTAAAAGGAATTAGATAACACGTTTCAGGTAGCAACAAATACAGAGACATGAGGGAAACACAACGTGGGTTCTGCTGAATTTCTTTGCAAAGGGCAATATTTTCACACAGGGTGGTTCGTATGAGAAATAAATTTGCCAGAAGAAGTGTTAGATGCAGGTACAATTACAACATGTAAATAACACCTGGATAGGTTCATGAATGGGAAAGGTTTAGAGGGATGTGGGCCAAATGTAGGCAAGTGGGATTAGTTTAGCTTGGGAAACTTGGTCAGCATGGCGTGGTTTGACTGATGGGTCTGTTTCCATGTTGTATGACTCTTAAAGAGCCAGGACAGACCAAGTAGCCTCTGCTGTTTAAATTAGATTAGATTCCCTACAGTGTGGAAACAGGCCCTTCGGCCCAACTGACCTTCCGAAGAGTAACCCACTCAGACCCATTTCCTTCTGACTAATGCACCTAACACTATGGGCAGTTTAGCATGGCCAATTCACCTGACCTGCACATCTTTGGACTATGGGAGGAAACCAGAGCACCCGGAGGAAACCCACGCAGACATGGGGAGAATGTACAAACTCCACACAGACAGTTATCCGAGGCTGGAATCAAACCAGAGTCCCTGGCGTTGTGAGGCAGCAGTGCTAACCACTGAGCCACTGTGCTGCTATTCAATGATTCTACAAGACGCCACAGACAATGAGTATTTCTGGCATCCAACATAGTTATGTTATGAATAATAAAAAATATATTGGAGAGGTATTCTTATCTTCTGGATACTCACTTACATGTTTTTAAACTTCAAATGGTTAGTTAAATGGTTGAGGAAATAGCAGTAAATTTAATGAGTTTAATTATTATAGAATCTCTACAGTGTGGAAGCAGGCCATTCAACCCATCGAGTCAACATCAACCCTCCATACCCCATCTCACCCAGACCCACCTTATCCCAGCAACCCTGCATTTCCCATGGCTAATCCACCATGGCACATCCCTGGACACTGCACATTTCAGCATGGCTAATCCACCTCACCTGCAGGAGAAACCCAGGCAGAAATGGGGAGAATGTGCAAATTCCACACAGACATGTTGCCCGAGGGTGGAATCAAGTCCATGTTCCTGGTGCTGTGAGGCAATATGCTAAGTACTGAGCCAACATACCTAGTTATTCAGTTTGATAGGAAGATCATGAGGAGCCAAAGCAAAATAAAGGATACTACTCTAAAGCAGATACAGGAGTAGAGGGCTTGGGTGTAAATGTGCACCAATTATTAAATGCAACAGTGCATGTTCAGAAAGCAGTTATTTAAAAATGCAATACCTTAAACTTTGTTAGCAAAGGCATAGCAAGGACATTATAAATAAAACACTGGTTTGGCTTAACTAGCATATTGTATCCAATTCTGGGCACTACATATCAGGAATAATACAAAGAAAGCATGCAGAAAAGATTCTGAAATTGAATTATTATCCGAAAAGGCAAAATTGCAGGGCTATAGGTAAGACAGGGAGTAATTTGAGGAGTTAGTGTGGTGGTAATATTACTGAATTGATAATTCTGCTTTGTGAATACAGCAGCTGGGCAAATTTATATTTAATCAATGAAATGTGGAATTATATAGCAAGCTACAGTAACGTTGACCATGACAATTACTGATGATTGCCATAAAGACTCATGGTTCACAATGATCCTTTTGTTAAACTGTCCTTCCTTACCTGGTCTGCATGTGATTCCCAAACCTAAGAGATATAATTGATTCTTAACTGTCTGCTGAAACAGCTCAGCAACTCTGTTCCTGGGCAATTAGGGATGGGCGAAAACTGCTGGGAATGTCAGTGATGCACACATCCCATGGAAGAATAAATACAGTACTTTTGCAAAAAGGCCAGCACAGGTGTGATGGGCAAATGCCTCCTTCAGTCCTGTGACATCTTTATCATAATGGCATACTACACACAATTAAAACTTTAGCTGGCAAATGTTGTTTTAGAATGCTCAAAGCTGTTAATTAAAAACACGCATGCATTCTGTAAATTCCAGGTGACATGCAATAATTAATATTTTAGAGAGAGAATTGGCTAAATTATTAGCATTTCATACTGTTGACAGAAAGCTTTGACGATTGATAGCGCAGTGGTCAATAGCCACTATTTTCCTTTATTATTGGATCTATAATCTGTTCAACATTTGTCTTGTCTTCCTTTCATTCTTATTCCAAGAATTGAACACACCATGAACAATCGTTCTTCACTGATTCTATTCTCCACCGCCTGTCTGGTAGAGAGGCCAGAGCACAATTTAACATTTCATGCCCATGTCATCTCGGATCTTTCCTGTGCATGTTTTCCAGGTGTCATGTCAGGAATAATCTCCAAACCCTCCCTTCCTGTTTGCATCAAATTATATAATTTTCCTACTATCATTGCCATAAGAAAGTTCCTCTTAAGATCACTCTCCCAAAAGCCCAATTGTTTGTCCTCTTGGTTATCTGTGACACATGTAACGTTGGACTGACTGCTTTCATTTCAAATGTGCTTGGTCAAGCCTCATTATCTCTTGGGGGCTCAGCATTCACAGCCAAAAATCGTATTTGGCCACACAATGGCTTTCAGAAGGGCTCTTAACATTCACAAGAGGTGGAAATTGTGATTTTTAAAAATATGATTATGACTGATATAAATCACAGAAACATAAATTAAAAACAGAAGATGCTCTTAAACATCTGACAGAGTAGAATTGAATGACTAATACATTTTGGTATAAATACATGTCTGAAAGAAGTAAATGATTATAGAGTTAGAAACAACACATAAAAGACATATTATGTTGATGAAGTAAACATATTAACAGACATGCTTTCAACAATACATCTTAGCAACAGGCGTGCCCTTATAAAAGTCAAACACACACAGCAGATGTTCATTATATTGCATATACATATTAAGAACCTTACATTTATGTGATATAAACATAATAATATTAAAATATTAAGTCACCAGAAAAAAATAAATTACTCAAAAATAAACGTGGTCTTTTTACCTTGAGAACAGCTTCAAACTGTGTATCCTCATGAACAGGAAGTTGCGTTGGAATATCACATTCATTTTGTCCATGGACAACTAAAGTCTTTGTGCCTGGAGCGACAATGAGGTCCTACATTTAAACAGTTCTCTAAACTGATTATGTCAACATTTCCTAATCAGCCACCAAATCAAAAAAACAAATCAAACTCATTAGCATTTTCGTACAGTACATTTAACTCTCGTGTGACCTGATGCTCACAAACCCACAGTGATTTGTACCTTGATAAAATTTTATGTCTTTTTTTTAATTGACACAGTGCTAACTCTTTCACATCCCAGTTCTAACAGAGATGCTGCCAGTCCCCATTCAGCACAACAATCAGACTTCCAGAAAACGAGTTAGGAAGCGTAGGCCATTCAGTCCATCATGCTTTCTCCACCATTTCTTAAGATGATGACAGATTCAATTGAGGTGTCAACTTTGCGTTCCTGCCTATATCCAAATATATTTGTTCACAAAGAATCTTATTCTGCCTCCACTGCTCTCTGGACAAGAGTGTTCAGCAGATTCACCATACTGTACAGAAAGAACTCATCAGCATCTCCTTTTCCTTATTTTTAAATTCCTTCTCCCAGGTCTAGTCTCTCCCATGAAGAGAAGTATCCTTTCAGCATCAATTCTGTCAAGCCCCTCAGGATCTTCTATGTTTCAATAAAATCAGCATTCATTCTACTGAACTCCAGTGGTTGTCAGCCCTACCTGTTCAATCTTTCCTCAAAAGGTAATACCACATCTCAGTCAGAATATTGTGTCGAACAAATACTTTAGGAGTGACATTTCAATTCTTCTAAATCTGTCAAGGATCACCATTGATGCAGGGGAGGCCTATGCAAGAGTTTCAGTATCTGCAGATTCTCTCTGAGCAGGGCAGGAACAGCACTCCAACATCATGACTTCAACATGAAGGAGAGCTGTGTGTGGCAGACAGGGATGTTGTTGTCAGGTTAGGAAATTCAAATTACTGCAGAATTTAACTGCGGTGCTCCATTATTTTTGTCTTCTCTCTGTGATGCCCTCAGCCACAGACTGGAGACGTCTAGAGTTAAAGAAACCAGGAACAAGAGGAGGTCTTTTGGCTCTTCAATCCTGTACTGCCAATGTGATCACGGCTGAGGCTCGATCTCAATGCCATATTCTTGCTTTCTCCTGACATACACTTGATGCCTTTAGAATCCAAAAATGCATCTATTCCACAATTTCATCTGCTTCACAATACCATAGGCTACCAGGTTAGGAAGGGAGAAGGATGGTGATGATGAGATCCATATTGCAGTGCAGCACAATAAGGATCTGATGGTGGTGGGCTGGGAGCAGAAGGTTGGTGAGGAAGGCAAATAGTGTTGGGGGGAGGATTGGTGGAGGTGGGCAGTGGAGTGGGGGAGGTGTTATGGTCAGATTATTGGACTTGGAGAAAAGACTCCTGATGAATACATAATGCTATAAAAGACATTTTTCATAGGGAGTCAGCCTTACTCCTTTTTTCTTCCAGCTTTTGAGTACCCCAACATCTTGCAAATTGGCTAGCTGTAGAAAAAAAGTGACTACCAAAATGAAAACAGATGGTTTTAGTGTGTGGAATTGCCTTCCCTAAACAGCAATGGAGTTTGGGTCATTGAATTGTTACAATAATAGCAAACATGGACTATCAATATTTAATTCTCTTCTTCTTTGTTTAATACCGAAGAATTTAATGGATTGAAGTGAATTTTAAAGGGGACTAATACTGGCCTAGAATGGTTGCTGTGATCACCTGATCACAGTTTGAGTTAGCCCCAGAGAACCCAGTCAGAACACAGTGTGTTGAAATTACCATCTCATATACAGACGTTGAAATCAGACAACTAAATCAGTGTTAAGAAATTTGCACCACCTGTTTAACTCACACTTGATTGATAAGTTTGCATATTCAGAGTTGAAAGATTACCTGCAGAATTTCAGCATGGAAAAACAATGGAGCTAGACTCAGGAATATTCAAATAAACCATACTCCATACGTAGTGTGCTGGGCAGAGCAGAGAAGAATGTGGATTCATAACATCAGAAATTGTAAATCTTGTTGTCTGTCTGTTTCTCTTGTTTTCTGAGGTCAGTGACCAGTGAAAAAGCAACTTGAGAAAGTAACTACATGCACTGAATTCCATGATTTTTACAAGTTTCAATATTGCTGATGAAACAAGATTACTGCTAAACAGGTACAGAATCTGGTTGCATTCTCATAACATCTGAACTCCATGAAATTTAAACTAAATCACTACTTATCTTCCTGCTTCTATGAGATACACGATGTGCAGGTGCCATTGCTGGGCTGGGGTGGTAACAGTCAGAAGTCACACGACACCTGGTTTTAGGCCAACAGGTTTATTTGAAATCACAAGCTTTCAGAGCTTCACCTGATGAAGTGGCCATGCTCTGAAAGCTTGTGATTTTAAGTAAACCCATTGGACTATAATCTAGTGTCATGTGGCTTCTGACTCATAGTAGATACAGTCACCTCTTCTTTTTAAAATGGATTCCTCTGTTTAACTGTGCTTGATGCCATGCTTTATTATTTCTTTTTTCTCAAGTAGCATGTGATAAGTTTCCTCTTTCTTTCATGTAAGACAGCCTTGGAATTGGCTTCTTCACTTTGATTTAATAAATTTTATTTGAATTGTCATAGCTGTGTGCTTAAAAAAAAATTAAAGCATTGTTCTAACCAACCTAGAAGCAGTAAAAAGGGTATTGATTCAAGCCAAATGAACAGGCCTACAGTTTCCTGTCCAAATTTCAACTTGAATAAAGACAAGTAAATAAACTGAAAGTTGCTTCAAGTATAATAAATCTGCTATAATACTTTATTTCTGATCAATATTAACCATTTCATTTGCCACAAAGTTTTATGCAGTACATTTTTTGATGTGGATATTGGTTCAGCATTTCAGAAGTGATAGTGATGTACAGTCGAAATAGCAACAAGCTCAATATGTTATCAATCATTTCACAGTCGAGGGTTAAATCACTGCTTGCACTTAAAACAGGCACTTTCTTATAACTTCAATGGATTCACATAAAGGATGAAATATCATTGATCATAGTTGGAAATAAGTAGGAATGTGGATCCAAAATTCATCAATGCTTAGTGCAGCCCTTGGTTGCCATAAAAAATAGGAACAGAAATAGATTTTCCAGCCCCTCAAGCCTGCTCCAGCATTCAACAGGACTATGGTTCATCCGACATTCCTCACATTCACTTTCCTGCATTTTCCCCACAACCCTCAATTCCCCAAATGATCAAGAATTTAACTGTCTATCTATCTCAGCCTCAAACATACACAAAGACTTTGCCCCCATAGCAAGACGTTGCAAAGACTCAACACAGAGAGAAAAAATTCCTCCTCAGCTCAGTCTTAAATTGGCACTCCTTACTCAGATACACTCTCCCATGAGAGGAAACATCCCTTAACATTTATCCTGACTAGCTACTTAAGAATCCTATATGTTTCAATCAAATCACCTCTCATTCTTCTAAACTGAGTCGCAAGATGTTTAGCCTTGCTCATAAGATGATCCCTCCATATTGGGAATCATTGTAGTGAACGTTTTCTGAGCCAGTTGTGCCCTTACCTGGCATAGAGGCTGTAACCAGCAGTTTGACTTCACACTGTTCCTTTTTCATTGTCTGTTTGAGGTCTTTGAAGAAAAGTCCTTCGACATAACCAACAACCTCCCACAGGAAGGTGACAGTGGCTGAGATTGCATCCATGCCCCATTCACAAGGAGTGCGGACAAAATACATGATCAGACCAACCTGAAATGCAACAGAAAAATGCCGCAGACCAACAGTATAGTTCAGTTTTGGTCTGTAATACAAATCTGCTTAATCAAAATTAGAAAGAGCCCAACATATGTTCAGGTTCCTACCTAGGCCCCTTTCCAAACTCAAAGCTGTGTTAGTGCTTTTTACAAGCAATGGGTAAAAACAATTTAAAGCAAAGTAAAACCATGACCCATGATGGATGGTATTTCTTGTTTTGCCCCCAGGAGGTTCAGAGATGGGGAGAGAATTTATTTAGATGGGATTGTGGCAAGTGGGGATCATGCAAACTTTCTATTTCCACCCAATTAATTCTGCCTGTGGATGGCCTTCCTACCCCATTACCAATTGATGCCCAAATAAGTGCCCAAACCACGATCACTGGGATTAACTGCAATGTACAGGCTTGTTTCTGTACAGTGAGTATGGACAAACCTGTGCATGTTGCTTGTGATGTCACAGGGAGGAAGGGTCCACTTGGTCAAGACAGAACCCACACTGGGAAGTAGGAGGAGGGTAAGATTGGAAGAGTGGTGGGAAGAATGCTGCTGAGAGTCACTGTTTCCTTTGTGGCTGAACACCATCTAACCCTCCCCCTCCTCCATCCCTGCCCACCCCTTCTCTGCAAAAACATTGCCAACCCATGATCCACGGCCAGGAAAACACTTGTGACTTAGTTCCAGGGCTCCAGTGAAGATCTAGGCCTCAGCTGGGATGTCTCTTCTGCAGCAACCATCCTGTCCTCAATGGAGTTGCTGAGCTAAAGTAGCCTCTGGTTGGCTACTGGCTCTCAGTGTGCAATATTTCTGCCAATCCAGGATTCTTGATCCCACTGCTGACCTCTGACCTCATGATTGTCATGTAATATGGGAAGCCTTCCCAGGGGATGTAACACTGGTCTATCGTCTCTCCAGACTCCTGTTTCCATAAACCTCCCGCACCACATCCTCCCCCACCCCCACCCCAAATGTAATGTGACACAAGGCAGGAGTAATGCTCACCAGGTAGTTGAAGAGAATGTGGGAGGTTTGAGCTGGCATATCTCCAATATTTAACAACAGTTTTCGCAGCATGTAAATCAATTCATCCTAGGAATAATAAGTAACATTTCACAAAAAGTGAAAACCTACTTAATTTCTTAACTTAATGATAATTTCAAATGACTTATTAAAATAGACAAAATAATCCAAAATTCTGTCTCAAGACTTTATTTGAATATGTGCGTTATCAGCAGTTATAGAAGTCTATCCATTAGAATTAGAACGCTATCCCAATGTGTTTTATGAACTTATTAGTCACCAAATTCCACACTATTGGAACGTAAAAGGTGGCCTAACAAAATTGAAGCTTATGTAATAAATGGGTCAGCATCACTTGGATAAAAATATTGGTCTAAGAGTAGAAAGCTGCCAGCTGTGATAAATTGCTATTTTTCAGACTGGGATGGTAGACAATGATATTCCCCAAAATTTGACTTTATTTTATTTATTATTGTCACATGTACTCAGGTACAATGATAAGTTTTGTTTTGTATACAGTACAGGCAGATCATACCATACAAAGTGCGTTAGGGCAATAGAACATAGTGAGGAATACAATGTTACAGCTGCAGAGAAGGTGTATAAATGAATGAAGTCAACATTAAATTTAAAATTTGAGGGGTCCATTCAGAAGTCTAATGACAGCGGTGAAGAATCTGTCCTTGAATTTGTTGCTACGTGTATTTCAGCTTTTGTATCATCTGCTCGACAGAAGAGGCTGGAAAATATTAATACCGGGTGGGAGGGATCTTTGATTCTGTTGGCTGCCTTTCCAAGGAGCCAGAACTATAGTTAGAGTCAGTGCTTGAACTAATGATTTTAATAAAAGTACTTATTGGATATCAGATTACAAAGTGAAGTTTCAAAATTTGCTAATGATACTAACTTAGAGGTGTGGCAGACAATAAAGTGGACATCACTGGACTACGTCAGGACAGAATGGGGAAACAAATCACAGTAAATCCAATACAAAGTATGAGCTTTAACTTTTGTCAGAAGGAAAAGTGAGAGGCAATGAAGATATAATGGCACTCTGCTAAAGAACATGCAGGGACCTGGGATTCAAGTCAACAGACTTGAAAAGGGAAGGATATTAGTAGTTAGTAAAGCATACATTATCATCAGCTTCATCATTGGAGTTATTGAGCACAAAAACAGGGAAGTGATGCTGAACCATAAAAAAAGCTCAGTAGTTCTATCGCATTTAAAGTATTACATCCAGTTATGATGATGTGACGATCCTTGAGAAGGTGCAGAGAAAAGTTAATGGAACTGTTCAAGGGGCAAGTAATTTGAGCTACAAAGTTAATTTGGTAATCTGGGATTATTCTTCTTGAAACAAATAAAATTGAGGGGAAATCTCATAGATGTATGAGGTTACAATGGATTTAAATTTGGCGGACAAAGAAAAGCTTTGTTCATTAGATGATGGAAAAAAGGCGAAAGGAACACAGATTTAAAGTTCTGGAAAGGGTTACAGAGGGATTTGAGGAATAATATTTTATGCATTTGAGTGACAAAGATTTGGACCTTGCTGTCCCTGGGCACAATGGAAGTGGAGATTATCAATGATTTTAAAAGGTATTGTGATTGGCACTTGAGAGAAATACACTTTCAGGGCTTGCAGAGTCAGTGGAGGAATTGAGCTGACTGGATCTATATTTATTTGAAAATGAGATCTATCGGTTTCAAGGAGAGGCAAGATATTAAAAAGTAGCAAAGTTACTATTCTCACATCGGCAAAATATCAATTGATAACATTATTCAAGTATGCAACAAGGGAGATGCAGTATTCTAAGTATTTGCTGGCAACACACAACCTTGACCAATTCAGCAAACCATGGACAGGTTCTTCATAAAAATTAATGGATGAAAAATCAAGAGATATCTGCCCACCATTTTCTAATGCCTAGGTGATGTTACTTATTGCCACTGTGGGCTCAAACTTTATCTTATAGTCTAAATTCTGCACCCGTAGTTTTGTACAACATAATTTTTAAACGTGTTTAAAAATCAATCTATTTTAATTAATTCATATATTATTTAATATTAACATGCCATTATGTTGGTTTAGCACTTAATATTTAGTGTGGTCTTTGAACTAAATTATCTGCTCCTTCCAAACCCATAGTTTTCAAACAAACAGACTAGCAACAATGAATTTTAAGTCTTTAGGTTGCCTGAGATTTAAAGCCTGGGATTTAAAGCCTTGGTTCTCTGGTCTTCCAATTGGCACTGGAAATATGGTTATGGAATGAATTCTACACAGTAAACATAGAATGTAAAATAAGTGACCATGTTTGTTTCAATATTTCTGAAGTAAATCCTGTTACCTGACGATTGCTAATAGTGAGCTTCTCCAGAAAATGGCGCAGGACGAGGGCAGGGTCTTCAATCAAACAGTTCCACAGCACTTGTTGTGCTACAGCACTCACTAGAAATGAGAGTGAGACAAGGACTCAATGATGAACAGAGAGCAGTCATATACCACAGAAAGGAGGATATTGGCCCAGCCCAGTTGTGCAGGCTGGTGATCTCTAAGCTCATTGGGCTGGAATACAGTATATTGTCAGTATGAAGTCAAACAACTTGCCTACAGTCAATTGGCATAGGAACCTCCAGGTGTCCACTCCTAACAGCTTCACTTGCAAGGATATTGCCAGAGTTGGAGGTTTTGAGCTTTAGGGAGAGGCTGAATAGCTAGGGCTATTTTCTGAAGAGTGTTGGAGGCTGACTGGTGACCTTATAGAGATTTATAAAATCATGAGGGGCATGTTTAAGGTAAACAGACAAGTTTTTTTCCCTGGAGTGGAGAAGTCCAGAACTAGAGGGCATAGGTTTAGGGTGAGAGGGACAACTTTTTCATGCAGAGGGTGGTACGTGTATGGAGTGAGCTGCCACAGGAAATGGTGGAGGCTGGTACAATTTCAACATATAAAAGGCATCTGGATGAGTATATGAATAGAATAGGTTGAGAGGGATATGGGCCAAGTGCTGGCAAATGGGACTAGATTAGGATATCTGGTTGGCATGGACGAGTTGGACCAAAGCGTCTGTCTGTGCTGTACATCCCTATGACTCTAAAACTTTACGACCTTTAAGAAGCAGAGGAAGTGGTGTGTCTTAGGAATTTCTAAAATAAGCCAGGCCAGTTTTCTAGTTCTTTTATTGTGCTGGTGTGATGGTGGACATGCAAAATGAAGTATTACAATCCTGGGTCAAATTGTAAACATTTCAGTCATGATTTAACTAGGGACCAATAACATTTATTTTAAGATGAGCTGGTGCAATATCCAGCAGACCTGCTAAGGGAATAAAGCCACAGTTTGAACAAACAACAATAAACCTTATTACACCAATATGAGGACAACAACCTATTACATGTACAACTTATTTCAAACACTTGAGATTAACTTGGGGGATAGACTCTGCTGACATGTTGCCACCTTCAGCTTTTCCTGTTAAGGCAACTTATGGTAAAGTGGTGACTATATGTCAACAATGGTGAGAAAGCACTTACATCAAATAAAGGGTCGATTTGATGCACTTCACATATCATTGACACTCTCCGTCTTTGACGTGAATGGAGCCCCTAGATGGAATAGTGAGAATCTCCCAGTGGCTGGCCAATGGGATCAGGTGTACATGTCGCATAGCGTTTACTCACTGAGCTGCAAGGACTACAGACACAATAAGAGGCCAGTATGTGACAATCATAGCAATGAAGGCTCTGGTAGTATAACTTGGACAGTTTATAAGTGTTCAAATGGTGTCGCTTTCGTGAGGTGTCATCATGGTTTCCCACCTACTTTGGCAGAGCCCAGAAACTCAGTGGTCCTCCTGGCTGCAACATACAACTGCTAATGAATTGGATGGCCTGCACAGAGACTCCTTCTTCAACTGCTGAAAATTGACTCCAAGGTCTCATTTGTCATCACTTTGGAGTTCCTATCCAGAAATGAGGCTGGCCTGGGGTTTGTACACTGGAAATAAAGTTTGGCTCTCTGTTTCTGTGTCAAGCCAGAATCTAGCCAATTTACTGAAACTATCTCACTGGCATGAATGGAAAGTCAGTAGAAAGTCACACTTTAAAAGGGGATGCAGTGTCAAGGCAAACATCAATGCTACTGACCAGTTTTCACCGGACTCTCCACTGTGCAGTGTGTATGACAAGTATCACAAACCTCCAGAAATTTCTCCCCTGTTCCAAACCACTACCACCCTCCCCATCCCTAACCATGTGCCTACAGGCATTTTTCATTGTTAAAGTTACTGTGTTTTCATTTCTCCGATTTAACCACCCCACTACCCAATGCCCTCTTAAAGTTCAACCATCCATGACATCCACTTTCAGGTCTCATGACTTCATTCTGCTGAGTACCCAATTTCACTTCCGATTCTCTCAGGCACAAGCAGCCTCCTTTCAAAGCTATCTTCACCCCTTCCTCAAAGCAACAGCTCTTGGCCTCGTACACTTGCATTCTACTAAAACGTCTCCTGCTTCCCTTTCTTTTCAAAGTCCCTGTATGTGTTGTTACTTCCCAAACTCACATCCATCTTTTTTGTAATTTCACATTTGAATCTTTCCAATCAACACTCTTTCATATATTGAGAATCCTAATTAAAGCAAAAAGTCCTTTATCATTGTGTACTCTCCACCATTTTCTTTGTCAACTTCTCTGCAGATTTTGAAAGTCATCTACACTTTCGTTTTACAGCATTTTATACTCCATCGTCTAATTCAATGAGGCAGCCCTCACTTGATTGCACTCCTGTCTCTTCAACCAAAGCATTGCCAGCAAATTTTTATCGTCCTTTCTCACTGGAGTTCCCCAAGGATTTTCTTTCTTATCTAAGCATTGCTGTTTGGTTACATCATCAAACGTTATGTCATATTCCACACATAATGACACTCAGCTCTAGCTCTCTATCACTTCGCTTGACTCATCTACTGTCTATGAGTTGTTCAGCAGCTGGACGCCCAGTGATGGATGTGAGACAACCTTCTCCAGTTAAGCATTGGGATGGTTGATGTCACAATTCCCAGACCATGCTATAAACCATAGCCTCAACACTCATTCAATCTTCTTTCCTGATAACTGTTGCAAAATGAACCAGGCTTGGTCTGTTAAATAGTTCTGAGCCAAGTTAACAATTTCTCCACCTTCTCTGTCAAAAAAAGGCCATTTCCATAACACTGCATATCTTCATTTTTGTTTCAGTTTATTTGCTCATCAATGATGATTTTATCAGCTCCAGAATCAAAAAAGGCAATCCAAATCTGCCAGACTCCTGGCCTTGAAGTAAACTTTAACATAACCAAAATTCCTTACTGTAGTCCATGGTGAGTTTTATTTACCTCTCCTGTAGACCCCCAGGACCACAACAACTCCAAAGCAAAATCCCCATCCAAGAGGTCAAACGTTTGCATGGCCTTGACACTCACTACTTATAATCTTCTCTGGCTTCTCCTGGACTGGAAGGTTTGAGTTGTAAGGAGACATTGAATAGGCTGGGACTTTAAGGAGATATGGAATAGGCTGAAGAGTAAAGGACTGAGGCGTGACCTTTTGGAGGTCTATAAAATCACGAGAGGCATAGATAAGGTAGATAGTCGACAGCTTTCCCCCATGGTAGGGGAGTCTAAAGCTAGAAGGCATAGAGGGGTAATTTTTTCACACAGAGGGTGGTGAGTGTCTGAAATGGACTGCCAAAGGTAGTGTGGAAGGGAGTATAGGTTGTCATTGAAGAAACATTTAGACATCAACATGGATGGGATAGGTATGGAGGGATACAGACCAAATGCAGACCAAATGGAACTAGCTTAAATTGTGAAAACTGGGCAGCATGAGCAAGTTGGGCCAAAGGGCCTGTTTCAATGCTGGAAACCTCTAGGACTCTACAATCCTTCAAAAATTCTATGTTCCTCCAAGTCTTGCTTTTCTTCATCCCAAAATCATTTTGTCTTATCATTGGCAGTGGTGTCATCCATGATGTAGGTTCTAATCTCTTGATCAGCCTTTCTCTCCTCCTTAAAGCAATCATCTTCAACCCAGCTGTTAGTTGTCCTGCTAATGTCTCCTTCATTGACTCGGTATTGATTTTTGTCCAATTATGTTTTTCTGAAGCGGCTATAGACACTTTTCTATGTTAAAATTTGCATAGAACTGCATAAGGCTGTTGATTATCAGGTAAACTTGGCATTAGATGAGGCTACTAACATTTTCAATATACAAGCTGGATAATGTAACTGTTCTGAAAGGGCTAATGTTGGAGACTGCAGTAGGCTGTACACTATATGGTGATGGGATAATGTGGAGCACCTTTTAGGATTTCAAGGAAAACAGGCATGTTATCTAAGGTCCCCTCATAGTCTTTGCAATAATAGGCTAAATATTACTGAAATAATCATGATGTCAGCTCTGCTAGCTTTCAGTGCCTGTTTCTCTCCATGAGACCGAGCAAGATTTCTCATGCCATCTTCTTAAACTCACCTCATTCCTAATGTGCCACACATCTATGATACCCTGCTCATTGTACTCTCCCTCTTGGAATAGGTGGAAGTACCTGCCTCTGTTAGAGTTAAGGATTATCAGATTAGCCATGCCCCTATGGAATGGCAGAGAAGGCTAAATGGGCTGAATGATCTAATTCTGCCCTATGTCTTAAGGTCTAGTCTCGTCTCACCATGTAACATTTGGTTAAAACATGTTTGTTCCTCACATTGCGAATCTACACAGGGCTGATCTCCCATAATTCATCCAAATTTTTCGCCAATGCCCACATTGTTCACAGCCTGGTAAGTTTCTGCCCAAGGTCAACCTTCCTGAAGTAACTTGCAGGTGAATGTTTTCATGCAATAAACTACAATTTGTTAAAAGGACAAAACCTATTCTCATTGAAGGTCAAGCGAAGGCTCTTTCTTGAAACGTCGATTCTCCTGCTACTTGGATGCTGCCTGACCTGCTGTTCCAGCACTGCACTCTCGACTCTAATCTCCAGCGTCTGCAGTCCTCACTTTGGCCTGTTCTCATTGAGACTCACTTGGAAAGAAGTAGTGGGAAAAATGTTTATTTTCCAGGGGGATTGTAGGAATCAGGGATTCACTGCCTGTAAGGGTGATAGATGCAGAAACCGTCATAACATTTAAAAAGTATTTAGACATGTAATTGTTACACCAAGGCATGCAATGGGCCAAGTGCTGGAACTTGGGGTCAGAATAGTTAGGCGGTTGTTTTTGAACAGAGTTGACTTGATGCGTCAAAGGGCCTTTTCATATGCTACAGACCTCTATGGCTTGTGGTTTTTTCTCCCACTGTGTACCAATTAGGCCCTTAGACCCAGTCAAGTTAAGGGGGAAGTGGCAGCAAACTACTTTAGCCCCATACTGGTGGTGATGATATTGCAGCAGGCTTGGTTAGCTTGGATGGTTGGCTTGTGATGCAGAGTAATGCCATGAGCATGGGTTCTATTTCTTAATGGAGAAAGTGAGGTCTGCAGATGCTGGAGATCAGAGCTGAAAATGTGTTGCTGGAAAAGCACAGCAGGTCAGGCAGCATCCAGGGAACAGGAGAATCGACGTTTCGGGCATAAGCCCTTCTTCAGGGCATAAGCCCTCCTGAAGCAGGGCTTATGCCCGAAACGTCGATTCTCCTGTTCCCTGGATGCTGCCTGACCTGCTGCGCTTTTCCAGCAACACATTTTCAGCTTCTATTTCTTAATGGCTGAGATCACCAGGAAGGCTCTACCTTCTTAACCTCACACCTGACCTGAGGCACGGCGACCCTCAATTTTAACTCACCACCAGTTGTGTCCCTATGAGAAAGCAGCCTATGGTCATCTAGGACTATAGCAACTTTCAACGTGCAACAATAAATTGATATTTACTCTTTAATATCACACCATGAGTATTTTCTGAATCTATGTAGTCAACTGTTCCCCCATCAATACAGATTAAACAAATGATCTTATTATAGATGAGGTAGTTGACTGTTAAAAATCAATGAATTGATTCTACCTTTTTAAGTCAAACATTTCAACCTTTTAAAACTAAAACTGGAACCTTTTAACATAACTACACTGGGAACCTTTTCTGAATTGACCTTTAGAAATGACCAAAATAAAACAAAGCAGAGATTGACATAGACTGAGTGACTATGAGATTCCTACTTTCCACTATCATGCTCTGTGGATTCTGGTGATCATCTGGAATAGTTACCACATGGTAACTATTCAATTATGTTGAATGTGCAGCTCAGCATATAATTGTTATTTATAACCTTGTTTTCTCCAAAATTCAATGCACAGCTAATTAAGATAGAGTTATTTAAAAACAGATACCTGCCACTCCATCTTCTCGTACCTCTCCATCCTCCATGAGATGAACAATTGGCAGCACAGTAGCACAGATGCATGCAGGAAATACAGCCTGGGGAGGCTGTATTACATGATGTGTTGGAGTATTCTCTGTGGCGTCTTCTTCATCTGCTCAGAAAACATAGATATTAGTTTCATATATTATGTTTTTGAGATCCTTATATGTGAAGGAACAGAACAACCTAGCTGCCTCCCAGTCCTTTATGAATGATGGTCACTGCTTACCTTCAGCGCTGACTGCTGACCGTACTGACCATACCGAGCCTCGACGGAATGAGTAATTTCTATGGGATGTACTGGACGTGCAGGATGGACTGACAGACAGCCGGCGGGAAGCTAAATTAGCCGCATCTTCAACTGGCAAATTAGATAAAAATCAGACTGCTTGGTCAGTGAATTAAATAAACATTAATTCACAGTTTTAAGATACAATTAAAATAGATCCTTCTGGTTACACTTCTTTAGTATTTATTGACTTTGTAACAAAATATGCACTTTGACATGTTGTCCACCGCATTAGTTGAGGATAAAGTTAAAAATCACACAACACCAGGTTATAGTCCAACAGGTTTAATTGGAAGCACTAGCTTTCGAAGCGACGCTCCTTCATCAGTTGAGGATAGTTATCCTGACAAAATTCGTTCAGCAGTTTCACCTCAAATTCAGTTTTCTCTGATTTTGCTTAAAATTAAGTTTTGAACTGAATCCACTGACTCGCCAAAAAGGGAACGCTTTGTAAAGTCGTGGAGAAAGTTGTGCATGTCATTTTTTCAGATGCCATCAGTATTCCGGTTTAGGTAGCTTGCGCCCCCAACCCTGTTTTATTTTGTGTTGAGTTTAGGGCCAGTCTAATTAGAACTGGCAGAGAATAGACTACTATACAGAAGACCCACTTGTCTCTTCAACAAGGTAACTTATTACATGAGAGCAATTGGTAGAATTTACATTCCTAGTCTGTCATTATTATGAAGGACTCTCAGGAGCAATGCTGATTGCTCCTGCTTCCTTCAGGTATTTATGTAGAACTTAAATGCTTCCACTCAGAGTCATAGTGTCATGCAGAACTGAAACAGATCCTTCAGTCCAACCAATCCCTGCCAGCCATAATTTCAAACTAATCCAGTCCCACCTTCCTGCACTTGGCCCATATCCCTCCAAATATTTCCAAGTAATGTACCTATCCAAATATATTTTAAATGTTGTAACTGTACCCATATCCACAAATTCCTCTGGCAATTCATTCCACACATCAACTACATTCTGTATTTAAAAATTTCCCCTTGTGTCTTTTATGAATCTTTCTCTTCTCACCTTAAAAATATGCCCCCTAATCTTGTAATTTCCCCACCCTATGTGCACACAGAGGTGGGGGGAATTGCTAAGAGGTTATGCTGCTGAAGCCACGGTGAGGTCACTCGAAAGGTTCAGCTTTCTGTACCTGAAGTTGACTGGGACTGGGGAAGGTGCATCCCAGGGATATTGAAGGAGGAGAGATTGGAAATTACAGGGGCACTGGTCATAGACATTCAAACTTCCCGAAACTCAGAGGAGAATACAGAGCTGCCAGAGGAAGTAGTGGAGGCTAGTACAATTGCAACATTTAAAAGGTATCTGGAGAAGTATATGAATAGGAAGGGATTGGAGGGATATGGGCCAGGTGCTGGCAGGTGGGACTAGATTGGGTTGGGATATCTGGTCGGCATGGATGAGTTGGACCAAAGGGTGTTTCAGTGCTGTATGACTCTATGACTTTAGAGTGCATTTATAAAAACGGCAAGTTGTGTCGTGTGTGCGTGTGCATGCGAGCGCGTATGTGTTGGGAATTAAGCCATCCTGCGGAGTATCTTAGTTGATAATCAGTTTAATTACCTATTTGAAGTATGTTTCTCATAAAGGAATTTTTAAAAAATTTATGGCAGAAACCTGATGAAAATCTCTATTGTTTTAGATAACAGCAATAAAGAGAAACAAACAGACTAATTCTGTGACTGAATAAGACATTTTCACTACAGGCACAATTTGTGGAGTTTTTTTTAGATTACTTACAGTGTGGAAACAGGCCCTTCAGCCCAACAAGTCCACACCAACCCGCCGAAGCACAACCCACCCATACCCCTATATTTACCCCTTTACCTAACACTACGGGCAATTTAGTATGGCCAATTCACCTGACCTGCACATCTTTGGACTGTGGGAGGAAACCGGAGCACACGGAGGAAACCCACGCAGAGACGGGGGGAATGTGCAAACTCCACACAGTCAGTCGCCTGAGTCGGGAATTGAACCCGGGTCTCTGGCGCTGTGAGGCAGCAGTGCTAACCACTGTGCCACCGTGCCGCCCACACGATGTGGGTTGTGGGTCTTGATTTCCATCACACTCCCCTCATCAGCGTGACACCAACTCAGAATTCAAAGATGAAGGCTGATCAATATTTCTTGAGGGAAAAATGTGAAGATGTGTTTTTGAAAACATTGTTGAGGGTACCGGGCAATGTTTCGTATGAAGACCTACCTTCCTCCTCCAGTTCGGGTGGTGGCGTGTTGCTCGGTTCATAGCAGGCCTCTTGTGTGACAGGAATGGCTGTGATCAGGCTGGCCTCACGACCAAGTCGCTTCTTCTCCTCTTCCTGCTGCAAGTTCTTCAAAATATGCTCAGCTCGCTGGTGGGACCGGGAAACCGCACGAGCGGAAAACGATTTCTGTAACAGGTTGTACATTGAGATCATCAAAATAGAATCTTTTTGCACTTCTGCAGCAGATCAATTACATTAAATATTTTAAAAATAGGATTGTTATTTTGTTGTCATTTCGTTTCGTACGCAATGCGAAAATATGATACGATATGTGAAAACTAGAACGGTAACACATCTTGGGCCAGAACTTTCCGTGTGGGCCTTGGAACCCTGTTGCCAAGTTCTAACGGGGGTCAGAAGTCAGCAGACTGTAGGAAACAGTCACTTGGCATGAAATTCATAGCCAGAGGGTGGGCTCACTGTCCAAATATGACTTGCCGCTGGGCTTTGAAAGTTGGTGGGCCAGTTGGAATACAGGTTGTACAAGCACAAGGCTGGAAGAGCACAGCAAACCAGGAGGTGGAGTAGTCCAACGTTTCGGGTATAACCAAGGAGTGGCAAAGGGAACAGCTCTTGTGGAAGGCAGAGAGGGGTGGGGAGGGGAAGATGTTCTTGGTGGTGGGTCTAGTTGGAATTGGCAGAAGTGTTTAAGAATGATGCATTGGATGCAGAGACTTTTGGGATGGCAGGTGAGGACAAGGGTGACACTTTCTTTATTGCGTTTGGGAGCAGGAGTTTTATAGCAGTGGAACGGGGAATGGAGGTGGTGCAGTGGAGGGTTGTATGAGGGGGTAAAAGCACATTGTTTAAAACAGGTGGACATCTGGGATGCTTGGGAGTGGAACGTCTCCTCATCGGAGCAGATATTCACTTATTTTAAACAACATGCTTTTCCATGCAAAACCTGTCAGCACACTACCCTTGTCATCTCCATCCAGGGCCCCAAACAGGTGAGAGGGGAAAGATTTGTAAGGGATCTGAGGGACAATTATTTCACACAGAAAGAGAGTGAGAGGATGGCTGCTGGCATGGGGTGGGTTCAAACAATGGAAGAAAGATGAATGGGGAGGCTGCAGGGGTGAAGTCAGAAGAGGGAGGTAGATGGAGGTTCCAGGAGGGGCTAGAGACAGGGGTTGAAAGGTTTGTGGAAGGAGGAGATGGAAATGGGGGTGGGTGGAAGAGAGAGGCAGCAAAAGGCAAGAGAGAAAGTAGCTACAAGAGTGTAAAAGGCTGTGGGAGAGAGAGAGTAAGGCTGCAAGGTGGAGGGAAAAACAACTGGAGTCTGCAAGGAGTAAAGCGAGGAGCAGGAAGCTGAAAGAGGATGGAGACACGAGAGGATGCAAAGGAGGGGGAAGAGAGGGAGAAGCTGAAAGAGAGTCCAGAGAAAGAGAGGATAGGCTGCAACTGAGGAAGAGAGGGGATGCTACAATGGAGGAATAGAGATCTTGAGTCCCAATCATTCTGCATATTTCTTCTAATGAATGCTTTATTCTTAAAATATGGCATTTTAGACTTCACAGCTTCAGTTCAAGTTTGAAAATTATAGGCCGAACCTACCAGAGGCTCTGATATGCACTCTCGAAAAGCAAGACACCACACTAAGAGAACAAACTGATAAAGTTATCCTTCCTCCCACAAGTGATACAAGGTATTTAGAAACAACAGTTGGTCATCACACGTTATTATATGACATTTTCAGACATGTAAGATCTTTATTGCTTCATGGAATAGGCTGATTTTAATAATGACTGGAAAGTGTAATAACAAATGAAGCAGAGGCTTTACTTTCAAAAGCTGTTGGCCCAGCTAATACTTACAGACTGATCTTCACTGATTGGATCCTGCACACGGCCAGTACTCTGGGGAACCCAAGGTGGATCAAACATCGGTACAGATGGCATACCCAAAATTGGAGAAGGTAAGGTGAAGTTTATACTTGGTGGTGGAATCTTAAAAAAGATAAACCAACAAATCATTGGGTAAAATGGATGATAGAAAGAGTGCATTTAATAATGTATATATTTGCTAAGTAAAACAGTAATTTTGACTGATTTACTACATTGCATCTCGAACGATTCACAGGCATTGAAGAAGCACATCTAGAAACGTGAACGTTCAAAGAAGTATCACCACTTTTCTGGAAATACACGTACCTATGTCCTTGAGTATCATCAAAGATAATAAATATCAGAATGGGTGCAATGATACCATGACAAGTAAAGAAATAAAAGATGGATCGAGAGAAAATCTCAATGACAAGAGTAAAATCATACCAACAGTTGGAACATAGAATTGTACAGCATAGCAATGGACCCTTTGGCCCACAATGTTGTGCCGAACAGGATGTCAAATTAAACTAACTCATTCTGCCTGCCTTTGGTCCAGTTCCTGTCTGAAAATGTAGCAGCAATATTTATGACCTGAATTTAACAAATTCAAAACTGACTCTGGAGACTTGCAAAGAGCTTAATTTAAAGATGAGGTGATATTTCTTCAGCTGAACTTCGTTGGAACAGTGAAGGTGCTGGTGTTGGACTGGGGTGGACAAAGTCAGAAGTCACATGACACCAGGTTACAGTCCAACAGGTTTATTTGAAGTCACAAGCTTTTGGAGCGCTGCTTCTTCATCAGATGAAGGAGCCTGACGAAGGGGCAGCAGTCCAAAAGCTCGTGATTTCAAATCAACCTGCTGGACTATAACCTGGTGTCATGTGACTCCTGACCTTGCACACCCCAGTCCAACACCGGCACTTCCACATCATAGGAGACTGAGGACAGAGAATTCAGAGTAGGAGGTGGTTGGGACCTCAGGGTCACACAAACGGATTGAAAGCAAGCAATGTCCCCATGCAGAAGAGATATCGCGGCGAGCAGTTAGCACAGAACCTAAATTGAAAGGAATACAAGTAAGTTACTGTTTCACCTGTAAGGAATGTTTGGGACTATGACTGAGGTAAAAGAGAGAGCTTTAAAGGGAAGGTGTATTTTTCAATGCTTTTGTATGAAAACATCATTGGCTTTTTGTATGGCAGTTGAGGGAAGTGGCCTGAAGTACCAACAAGAAAGCAGTCCCTTTGGAAGTTGAAAGAAAAGATGGGGAAAATGTGTTTGTTGGTGGCATCACTTTGAAGCTGGTGCAGAGTGGAAGATGATCTTTTGAAACAAGTGGCTGGTGGGTTGGAAGCTTAGCACAAGGGAAATCTCATCATAGCTTTATGAAGAAGGATGCGTGAAAAACTATAGAAAATTGAACATTAACATTCAAGGGCTTTGTCAACCACAATGGAAGGGAATAACCTGTTCAGGAAAATTGAAGGAATACTATAAAATTAGGTTGATTTGTAGTGGCTTAAATTTTGCAGAGCACCACTTTAATCTTAGTGTCAACGTGGAACAGGCTTTCCTTTGTCTTTACAGACATAAAACCACTGAAGGCCTATACCTGGGACTGCACATCTTCCACAAAATGCTCTACTTTACAGCCTCATTTGCTGAAGTTCTTCTTCTTATGTTGTGGGTATGGAAGTGTGCACATCGGAACCGATGCAATGCAGATGGAAAAAACTGAAGAAAGAAAGAGAGTCCTTACAGCAAGTTGGGTGAGAGGAAGCATGTTAAATGGAACTGTGGGAATCATGGGTTTACAGTAAATAATGGCAACAGCCAAATCCCAGAGCAGACAATAAAGAAAGTGAGGTAGGGAAGGGAAGATTTGGTGATGGATCAAAAAGATAAAGGAAGGATAGAAATTCAAAGCCAAGTTGGTGATAATTTGGGTAAAAACAGGAGATGGCACTCATCGAAATGTTACAGAAAAACTGTGTGTGGATGTAGATCCCAAGTAGGACTGGAACATAAAATGCTCCACATAGCCTAAGATAAGACAGGCAGAGTTAGGAACTGTATGGTTCTCATTGCAATAGTTTCTGTTTGCAGGCAGTGAATGAAGTTAAAGGAGAAGGTACTGAAACCTGTGAAGCCTACCTTAAAGATCTGCTGAGCACCTTCT
This sequence comes from Chiloscyllium plagiosum, assembly GCF_037043375.1. Taxonomy (NCBI): domain Eukaryota; kingdom Metazoa; phylum Chordata; class Chondrichthyes; order Orectolobiformes; family Hemiscylliidae; genus Chiloscyllium; species Chiloscyllium plagiosum. The sequence goes on along the minus strand of NW_028270145.1, from coordinate 13,989,504 downwards.
TCCATACGTGGCCAAACCTGGTACCTGAATCTCCAGAGTGTATTAAATTTCACAATGGCATTGATGCGTTGTACTGCTTCTGGGTGGTGAAATTCAGACATCATCATATCTGATACAGCATCAGGTACTTTAACTGCACACAATAGGAACATGGCCGCTGTAGGTAGAAAGAAGAAATGTTTTACATTTATTTAACATTTTTCATAACATCAGCATAGTCTAAAGTGCTTTCCAAATAATGAAATACTTTTTGAAATATAATCTCTGCAAAGTATCTACATGGCAGCGAATTTATGTACAATATGATTTCATAACAATTAAAGAGATAAGTGAGATAATTTGTGAGATGAATGCTGGTCAGTGCACCACAGAGAATCCTTCTTCAACATAATGCCTTCTGGTCGGATCTTTTACATGCAACTGGTAGAATACATAGTGACTTAGTTGTGAAAGACAAGACTTCCCACAATGTAATACTCCCTTACTAAATGCCAGGCTATAATATTTGAAGGAGGACTTGAACAGACAGCCTTCTGACTCAGAATGGTGAAAATAAGCTGATGCTGACACCTTATGTTTACTTAATTATTATTAAGTAATATAAGTGTTCAGTGGTTAGCACTGCTGCTTCACAGCACCAGGGACACAGGTTCAATGCCAGCCTCGAGCGACTGTCTGGGTGGAGTTTGCACATTCTCCCTTTGTCTGCATGGGTTTCTTCCAGGTGCACCGGTTTCCTCCCACAGTCCAAAGATGGGCATGTTAGGTGGAATGGCCATGCTAAATTGCCTATACTGTCCAGGGATGTGTAGGCTAGTTAGATTAGCCATGAAGAATGCAGGACCATATGGGATAGGGTAGGGGGATGAGTCTGGTTGGGTCACTCTTCAGAGAGTCAGTGTGGACTTGTTGGGCCAAATAGCCTGTTTCCTCACTGTAGGGATTGTATGATTCTACGATAAACAACATAGAGTGAATAAATCCTTCAGAGCTTATTCTCATGAGAGAACAAGTTATGGCATGCAGACCAGAGGTAAATGTTAGTACAGTCAAAAACTGAATAACTTCATTGCTGGTCCAGCTGGACTCTCAAGTAAAATCTCTCATGAATATGTCCACCTTCAGATTCAATTTAAGAGAAAATATGTATATGGATCAATAAGATATGTTTTAGTAATGAATTTGCAACGTCGCTGTCTTTTCCTTAGCCCTCTAAAGCAGTCACTAGATGGTGCACCAACAATGCTTTCTCTCCTTCCCTTTTATGATCATGTGATGCCTTGAAAGAATTGAAAAACTTATTCATTCTTCAAACAAAACACATCATCATCTTCCAGTCTCCTGTTTCCTGAACAGATTCTTTAATGTGCTTCTTTTCCAAAAGTTCAAATTATTAGTTTTATAAATAATTTATGGACATTGCTCCAATTCTGAATATCAACCCCCCCCCCCCTTCTGCGTAAAAAATCATTTTCTAATCTCGCTTTTATATTTTCGCTGATCATTGTAAAGTTACAATACGTTATGGTGTCAACTAACAACTACAGCAAATTTTCCAACTTGCTAGCCTTTCAGGAGCTTCACGCCTCTATCAGGTCACGTTTTAATATTTCCCAGCTCCAACAGGGGAAAAAAAAACAATCGTCACAAATGTTGTTCTACTGGTAAGTCTTCGATCAGTGGTTCCTCTCTCCAATCAGGAAGCCTGAATGACTCAGAGAAAGTGAGGACTGCAGATGCTGGAGATCAGAGCTGAAAAATGTGTTGCTGGAAAAGCGCAGCAGGTCAGGCAGCATCAAAGGAGCAGGAGAATCGACGTTTCGGGCATAAGCCTATGACTCCTAAAGTTGTTCTCAGGAAGGGTCCCTGGACTCGAAATACTAACTGTATTTGCTCACCATCCTGCCAAACCTACTAAATGTCTCCACCTATTTCTGATTTTTGTGTATTTCCAATTGTATGACTGTTGGACTGTTAATTGGCAAAGGCAGCACTTAAGCCTGTGACTGGAAGAGTGTTTCCTCTGAATGCTTTTGATCAGTTTTTTATATAAGGGCCTTTATTGATAAATATTTTTTATTAATCTCAGTTCTTCCCTGTCAAATTGAATCAACTTAATTAAATCATTTGCTGAGAAAAACAAAATGAGTCGCATCTTTAGAATAATCACCACATTATTTTCTACATGGTAGTTTATTTTAAATTAATGTCATAGTGACGGATTGGAACCCAAAACTATTCTGGATATTTTTCATTCCAATAGGGTTTGTTTCTGAAAAGAGAATTGCTCTAGACAAAAAAAAGACTTTGTGCTTTTTAGGAAAATCCTGCATGGAATCAATGGAATGTCCCACCCGTAGAGTGCAGGGAAACCTCAAACAGAAAGACTGGCGTAACAAGGAGACTGACTATCACTCACTCCCCTCAGCAGAAAAGCTGATGCAGATTTTTTTTGTGTTTTCACTTCCAGGATTATAAATGTACGACGAAAAGATCAAAATTAACTGCAGCCCTGTTCTGTGCGGGCTCGTGGACTAATGTTTATGTGTACAAGGCAAATTTCTTAGGGAGCTGGGTATGGCGATAGTAGAAAGACTGGCATAATCTTCTAATCTTCCCTAAGTATAGGGGATATGCTAAGTTTTGAAGAGTGGCAAATGTGACATAATGTTTTAAACAAGTGTGTAAGGATCTTCCCACTAACAACTGGCCTGTTGTTAGTGGGAATATCCTTCACCTTTGTTTTAAAAAATTGTAAGGATATTCCGACTATTATCAAAGCGAAATGTAACTGGCACTTGAAAAGATTTGAGTTTATTGGGGAGAACCAGCATAGACCTGTAAAATATAGATTGAGCCTGACTAATCTAATTGATTCTTTAATGAAATAACAGCGAAGTTGATGCCGGGAGTGCAGTGGTGAATTTTAAGGAAATGTTTGACAAATTACCACAAAAATTGTCTGGTTATCAAAACTGAAATTATAAATAGGAGAGTTAGTGCCAACTTGGTAAATATACAATACACTTTCTTGAATGAAGGCATCATATTTGCAACTTCCCGATTTTCTAGCTCCTCCAGTTTTATCGAGGGACTATATGTAGATGAAGGCAATCCCTTCAACCATCTCCACCCCAAGTTAATTTGGCATTTGAATACGGACAGTCTTTTGACCACATATTCCCTTTCAATTTTCATTCCATATATTACATCAACCATCTCCCGTTTGAGGTGATCAGTTTTGGCAAAATTCAGAGAGATGCCACCAGCTGAGGTTACCATGAAGGACTCTTCTTCTCAATCTTCCCCCTCACCTGAGGCATGGTAAACCACCACTAGTCATCTCTCTCCCTCTCTGATGGGAAAGCAGTTCTATGGTATCGTGGGCAGCACGGTGGCACAGTGGTTAGCACTGCTGCCTCACAGCGCCAGAGACCCGGGTTCAATTCCCGCCTCAGGCGACTGACTGTGTGGAGTTTGCACGTTCTCCCCCTGTCTGCGTGGGTTTCCTCCGGGTGTTCCAGTTTCCTCCCACCATCCAAAGATGTGCAGGGTCAGGTAAATTGGCCATACTAAATTGCCTGTCATGTTAGGTAAGGGGTAAATGTAGGGGTATGGGTGGGTTTCGCTTCGGCGGGTCGGTGTGGACTTGTTGGGCCGAAGGGCCTGTTTCCACACTGTAATCTAATCTAAATCTAAATCTATAAAAAAAACAATGAAAAATATCAATTTTGGCTGAATGCCCAGATCAAATGAGTGTGCGGGAACATTGGGTCCTCATGGTTTCTATGAAATAATCGTTGAAAAAGGAAGGCACTATGGAGAGAGTAGTTACCAAATTATGAGAGATTTTGGACTTCATCAATAGAAGTATTTTGTACATAGAAAAATTATATTGAACTTTAATAATGGCTGGTTAAACCTCAAACATTGCTTCTAGCTCTGATCAATACACATTACTAAGGATATAGTGTCCTTGAGAGGATGCAGATTGGTTCTACCAAAGTGAAAGAAGGATTTCAGCTCCAACATTAGTTTGGAGAAGTTGAATTTGATCTCTTTGGAGCAAAGATGGTAGGAATGTTTGACTGAGATGTAGAAGATTATGATGGATTTAGACAACTCAGACATAATGCTGGTACCATTAGCTGACAACACAAGAACAGGTTTGGGATTCTGTATAACAGAAGCAAGGTGGTCACCGGGAAGAATGTTTTTACACTGTGAGTGATAATGGCCCAGAAAAGTGGAGACAAGAGATGATTTCAAAAGGAAAGTAGACGTGCAGTGATGGGAAATCTATTGGTAGGGCTAGAGTGTAGGGAAATGTGATTGACCAGGATACTCTACAAATGGCAACCATTGACTCAATGGTCAAATTGCCACCTCCTGTGCCAAATGACTCTACGCTGCAATAGGATCACCAACCAAACATCTGGTTCTTTAAAATAATAGAAGGCATCTCCTTGAAGCATTTAACTAGGTGCAGGAGTAGTACAGTAATTTAAATGTACATTACCAGCTGCAGCAGCCATGTGTTCATCCACACTGAGGAGAAGTTCCCATGCTGCAGGCTGTACATCATTGTACATGTCTTCAGTCAGTATAGGAGCTGCTTTGATCAACAAAGACAGTGGGGCTGGAGACAGACTCATCACCTATATAAAAAAAAACACCATATTTAAATATTTTATGTCACAATTATATTGGGGGCAATTTTGACCACACAAGATAAATGGGTGGGGAACAAGAGTGATGTTGAAATGTTATAAATTTCAAACCAAATTTTAATGGTGACAGAGTGTAGGTGATTTGATTTATTTATTGTCATGTGTAGCTAAGTACAGTGAAAACTTTGTTTATGAGCAGTACAGGCAGATCATCATAAGCAAGGACGTATAGATCATAGGGTGAAAAAAAACTTGGGCAGAGGCATACAGGGTGAGAGAGCCATCATTAATTTTTATGTTGAGGACAATCCAAGTTGCAACCAGAGACATCAATATTTTCATAAATCAAAATTCAGAGAGATGCCAACAGCACAAGAACAATTCCTTCACCAGCTGAGGTTACCATGAAGGACTCTTCTTCTCAATCTTCCCCCTCACCTGAGGCATGGTAAACCACCACTAGTCATCTCTCTCCCTCTCTGATGGGAAAGCAGTTCTATGGTACAGTAGGACTATGGTAACTTTACCTTTATTTTGATCTGCTTCCACAGGTTCAACAGAGAGCAGTGTGAAAGAATCATCCAAGTTAACAGTAGCAGGATTTCCTACAGTCTAAGATTACATGACTGCACACCCATACCTAGTATTGTAATTAAACATAATCAGCAATCATTTGTAATAGTCAAATTTCACTAATCATTCAACCTAATGTTGAGTCTGTTTAATTTTACTCAGTGTCAGAAACTGCTCTCATGTGGCTGCATCTTTGAAGATGTAGATACATTTTTATCTGACAATTGAAGCATATTACATAACCTAGGACAATGTACAAAGCTGCAATTTGAGGGTTAATGACAGAGTTATTGCTGTGAAGACAATACATTTCAAATGGTATGTTATCTGCAGCTATCTTCAGACTCACTAACCTCCTTGGTCATAAAAAACATATATGTGTGAAGGAAAGTTAATGATGGAAGCTTTAACCTGGAGTTGTGTGCCTTATATTAAATAGTACTTTTAATATGGCATTAACTTGTTAATTGCACAATTACGCCTAAAAGGAGCCAATCTATTTCAAATTATATAACAGTCCAATGAATCAATTAGTTTTGTTGTTACATAACCTTTCTTTCTTTCTCTCTTGTTACTTATGAGCATGCGAGTGGAGTGCAATTTGTTGCATTTTGTGTTATCACGCCATATTATCCTGCTGCCACACTGTATGTTAAATTGTATACAGCAAGAAAAAGAGATATCTAAATCCAAATTGACAAGAGCGAGGAGACCCACCCAAGATTTAATCAGGAGGCAAGACTCACACTGGTTCAATAAAAGTTAGTAAAACTTCCCAACTTTTGATAAGTATTACTTTTTTATTTAATTCATGTTTCACGATCTTTGTCTTGGACATATCTAATGATTAGTGGAAGAGGATACTCCACTATAGATTATCTACAGAATAGACATTGTTCTTAAATAACTAAGTTTCTTGCTTGAAATTAATAGTTACAACTACATTTGATAAGACATAAATACCAGGACCTTAAGGTGCTGATACAGATACATCTGTTCCTTTGGAAAGCTAGAGGAGAACTCTTTGTTTCCACTCTCTGAGTGTGTTCAACATCAGCAGAATGAATGGAACCAATGTAACATCAACAGCAACAGAGCCACTGTTTCATACAACAGTTATAAAACCCAGCATATTACTTAAAAAGGAGCCAATACAGAAAAGCAGAGCACCTGAGATATTGGTGAATGGCACTTGCAGAATTTTAAATGGCTTAAAATTGATGGAGAGGCAGAATCATTGAAATACAATTTCAGTGGTAGATTAGCTGATGCACAGGTCAGGTTGGGTGATGTTACAAAGGTAGAAATAGGTAGCCTTAGAGGTCAGGTAGATATGGTTAGAAGTTCAACTTGGGATCAAGCATGACATCAAAGCGATAAGTAGTCTGGTTCTGCCTCAGTCAGTTGCAAAGGAGGGAGTTACTGTCAATGGCGAAGGAACAGAGTCTGTGGTGTGTATGGAAGCCATTCTGGCTGTGATTATTATCCCATGTATTTCTGTGCTGTCGGAGCTGGCATTTGTTGAATACTAACATTGAGATGACAGAAAATTCCAAGGGTTTCTACATCTGAGTGCCACAGCTGATTGCTACATATGACTGCTCCACAAGGACAGGGTTTGCTGACACTGGCAGTTGTGGGAAACTATGCATGCTCATTGAGGAATGCAGGGTTCCAAACAGTGACATCACCACATCGACTTACTTGAGACAAAATGCGCAAACGCATTACTGCGCATGCGTGGGAAGTGTGCACCATTTTAAACTGGGCTTCAATGGTAGTGAGATGGTGTGAGGACAGAGGGCAACCCTGAAGGGAGAAGTGAAGACAGCCTAGGAATCATGGGATATGGGAAGGGGCAACAAGAGGAGCCCAGGAGCCAGGAGGACCTCTCCCAGTCTCTCTTCCTTCCATATCCCACTCCCACTGAGCCTCCACCCCTGCCTGGCACATTCCCCTACTCTTCCTCCCCAGATCCTGATCTCTGTCCTACATTCCCGGATCCTCAGAATCTGTCCCTCTCCATTCTGGTCCCAACCTCTCTCGCCTCTCCCCTGCTCAATCTCTTAACTCCTAACCCATTATCACCATGGTCCCTGAAATCTGCACACACACGATTTGAAGCAGTGCATGCATCAGTTTCAGCAACATTAGTTGTGGTCGTATTGGCCTTGATACAAGGGTAGGGGCTATTGTAAGATTTTCAGTCAGCTGCTCAAACCTGCTCGGGGTCACTCGAAGAGTAGTTCTGGGCAATAGTTAGTTAAAGAAGAGCATAGACTGAGTCATGAGCAAGTTGCATTCAGGAAAGCTGAAAGATCAATTAAACTACACTGAATCTGTGAAGTTCGCATCTCTGTGAGAAGTCAAACTGGTCTGTGTTTCTGGAACTTGGGGAGAGGTTCCTGGAGTTAGTCAGCAGCTAGGCAGTTACAGTCAGGGTTTCAAAACACTCCAAGGAGCTGTGGAGAGCACAGGAGAAACCGTGCGCCATTAATAGTTCAGTGCAATTGTGTGGAAATCTGAAGGAAACCACACAACTACTTGTTTTGTGCAACTGTGTGAGGTTAGAACTGAGGAGTAAAGCCCCACGGGCTTGGTGAAGCTTTCTGTGAAAAACTGGAGTTGAGCCTGTGAATTAAGTGATGGTAGTTTGACAGAGTTTGCAGTTTGCAGGCTTGGAAAAAGAAGCTGAATAACCAGAATGTGAGCAGTCATTGAGACCCTCCATAACAGAGCAGCTTCAGAGGGAGTTTCTAGAATGGGTCATCAAAAGTGAGGAATGATAATCCCTTAGATTTAGATTTTATTGTCACATGCACTCAAGTACAGGAGTACAGTAAAAAGTGTACAAAGTCACCACTCCTATAACATTTTAATTAGATTTGATGAGCCACAATGTCACTAACATCTAGGAGGGATTGTTGAGAAATCCACGGTACCCACCTTAATTGTATTTGTTATTTGATATCTTCTAAGGGGTGTTCGACCACAATGTGTTTGTTGCCCATAATAGCCTCATGTTAAGTTTGATATCCAAGTTAAATCTATCTTTGCACATCTAAATGCTTTTTGTTAATATTCTTTGCATGTTGGTTAACTTCTATTTGTATTAAAATTTTATTTGAAAGAATCCCTACAGTGTAGAAACAGACCCTTCAGCCCAACAAGCCCACACCGAAGTGTGTTCCACCCAAACCCATTCCCCCACCCTGTTATTCTACATTTACCCCTGACTAATGCACCTAACCTACACATCCCTGAACACTACAATTTAGCGTGGCCAATTCACCTAACCTAAACATCTTTAGATTGTGGGAGGAAACCGGAGCACCCGGCGGAAGCCCATGCAGACATGGGGAGAACGTGCAAATTCCACACAGACAGTCACCCAAGGCTAGAATCAAACCTAGGTCCCTGGTGCTATGAGGCAGCAGTGCTAACTACTGAGCCACTGTGCTGTCCCATTTGTTTTAAACTTGTGATTCTTTAACTAAAGAAACATAGCTGAATTATTTCTAATACTGAACAAGATACAATTGAAAATGCATATAATTGTCCATATTTGAACTCTGGTTAAATTTCCAATTTATTATGAGCAGTGAGGGGTGGGATGGAAACGAATCAGTACACCACTCAAAACTCAATCACAACAGAGGGTATTCTCCAGCTGGCGATTTAAGGGAAGTAAACAGGGTAGATAAGAAGAACTCTATCCACTTATGAGAAAGTCTAGGGAAAAGTGATTGACATAATAGTTATGGCCAGGCTTTTCACAAGTGAAATGATAAAATAGTCTTACACAGTAGAGTGAGACAAATAGTGTCAGTCGTAGGAGTGGGATTTTCCAAACATTAATTGCTGCGGGATAAAGAATTAACTTTAAATGTGAGATTATTAGATTTTTGTTAACCAAAATAATTAATGGTATTTAAGGACAAGGATGTATGACTCTATGAGGTGTTCAAAGAGCAGTTATGATCATAGAATGGCAAAATAGACGGTGAAAGAGAGTGAGTAATGCTTTTAATGGGGTCTGGGCATCGAAGTTTGAGAGGGTGTGGTTGTACAGATCAAAAACAACAGAAAGGTGAGAGGCCCTCAGGATAGACTAGGGATCTTGAATGCCTTGTTGTAAACAAAGTGGGCGGGATATTTTCCAGAGGGAGACACAAAAAGGAGTGATGCGAGGGGGTAGGGGGTTATGGGTGGAGAACCATACAATGAAGTGACCAGCAATGTTCTCATATGTGATTTATATCACAGGAGTAGTAAGGTCATGCTAGGTCAAGTGTCCTGAATATAGATTAGGTTAGATTCCCTACAGTGTGGAAACAAGCCCTTCGGCACAATAAGTCCACACCGACCCTCCAAAGAGAAACCCAGCCAGACCCATTCCCCTACATTCACCCTGAATGATGCACCTAACACTATGGGCAATTTAGCATGGCCAATTCATCTAACCTGTGCATCTTTGGACTGTGGGAGGAAACAGGAGCACCCGGAGGAAACGTGCAAACTCCACACAGACAGTCACCCAAGGCTGGGATTGCTTGGGAGAGAATGGATGCTGTGACCTGGAGGTAACAACAGAAATAGGAGTGTGGTAAAGCTAGATCCTTGAAAGCATTAAAATATGGGGAAGGAAGAATAAATTTAATGTACCAAAGGATCACAGCGATGGTTACTGTTGGGGCTTTTGTGAGAGCAATAAAAGGGGAAAAATTATCACACCTTGACTGAACAACCATTGATAAAATTATAAACATGCAGATTTTAGTCCCAGAATAGCAAAGAAAAAGAGCAGCACGTAGGTTTATAAACATACCTGAGTCCTGATATATTTCAACATTCCAGAATCCTTTTTTCCTTCCAAACTTGTAACAGGTATTCGTTTTTTTAAAGAAGGTGTACGTAAACATGATTTCTCAGAGCACTGGAGGGGAAGAGATAATCAATAAATATTTAATTGTGCTTTAAAGTTAGTTATTGAATTTGGTTAACAAAGTCACACAACACCAGGCTATAGTCCAACAGGTTTATCTGGATGCACTAGCTATCGGAGTGCTGCTCCTTCATCAGGTGGTTGTGGAGAATAAGATCATGCTCACAGAATTTATAGCCAAAGGAGTCCAGTGTCATGGAGATGTGATACTGTAAACAACCTTAGATTAAAACTTTAATCTTTTAGAATGGGATATGCTGGTTTCTGTTCTTTCATATGTAAATCCCACAACTTCTTCTAAATTACATTCTCAAGTTAGCTCAGCTTTTTAAACAATTGGTGTGAGGTCTGTCTGTGTCCCAATGATATGTCAGACTGACAAACCCTCTGTAAATCCAGAATTTTACATGAATTCATACAGTTTTGGAGCAAAATAAAATGTAATGTAATTCTGCAAAAACAGATTCACCCCATAAGCTTGCATGTGTGCGCATGCCGGAGCAACAGATTGAGTGAGTGGTTGGGTCTGGGTGTGAGTGTATGTGATAGAGTTTGTGTGTGAGTGTAATTGGGTATGTGTGAGAGGGTGTGTTGTCGGTGTAGGGGTGTGTGCAGGGGGTGTATGTGTGTGCATATGAAAAAGAGCTTGTGTATGAGGGAGGGTCTGTGTGGGTGTGTGAGTATGTAAGAGTGTGTGTTAATTACTGTATCACATCTCCATAACACTGGACTCCTCTGGCTGTAAATTCTATGAGCATGATCTTAACTTCCATAACCACCTGAAGGAGCAGTGCTCCAAAAGCTAGTGCTTCCAAATAAACCTGTTGCAGTATAACCTGGTGTTGTGTGATTTTTAACCTGTCCACCCCAGACCAACACTGGCATCTCCAAATTATTGAATTTGATGACCTTTGAGAGAAAATAAAGACAAGAACTGAGGATGCTGGAAATCTGAAACAAAAACAGAAATAGCTGCATCTGCAGAGGGAAAGCAGAATCAATGTTTCAGGTTCAGTGACCCTTCTTCAGAACTGATTGTAACTCGGAAAACGTTGGCATGGATACTGAAGATTTTGACGGTGTGGTTTGGAGGGGTGGTGGGGTGTGAGATCAATAAATGATGGGTGGAGTTGGGAAGACAAAGGAATGGATAATGGGTGTGAGCCTGGGAAAAGAAAAGGGGACCATTAGTGGATGAAAATGGGTTGGCTGTGATTAAAGCAGCCAATGGCCTTGGGGTGTCAGTATGAGGGAAGCACAGGGAAGATGGTGTTTAGGCTTTAAAATTATTGAACTCGATATTGAGTCTCGAAAGATGTAATGCCCCAAGTGGGAAACGAGCTGCTGTTCTTCGAGCTTGCACTGCAGCAAGCCTGAGGCAGAGATGTTGGCCAGGGAGCATGGTGGTGAATGGAATGTAGGCGCTCCACAAAGCAGTCCCCCATTCTGCGCTTCATCTCCCCAGTGCAGGGGAGACCACACATCCTGAACAGAGAATACAGTAAACTAAACTGAGTGAAATGCAAGTAAATCGCTACTTCACCTGGAAGGTGTGCCTCAAGCCTTGGATAGTGGGAAGAGTCAAAGTAAGCTTCTTTTTTTTCCTTCTTATTGAAAGAGACAATTTCACATTTTTTCACATTTACTCCATTTGCCATACCTTTGTCCATTAAGTTTAACTATGCATATCTCTTTGTAGCTTCCTCTTCACAGCTTACTTTCCTACTTATCTTTAGCAAATTTGGCATGACCGTAAGAAATAGGCCAGTTAGCCCCTCGAGCCAGCTGTCATTCAATAGGATTATGCCTGATCCAACATTCCTCATATTTACTTTCCTGTGTTTTCCCCAAAACCCTAGATTCCTTGACTGATCAAGAATTTATCCATCTCAACAACCATACCTTTTGTCCCTTCATCTAATTCATTTATATAAATTGTAAATATTTGAGCTCCCTCCACCGATCTCTTCAGCAGCTACTTGCAAGTTTGAAAAGGAAAATTAATCCATTCTAAATCTCTGAACTTAGCATAGTAGAGAGTTTCTTCAAAGTGAAGACACACTGTGCAGCTTTGTACATTCTCATTCACAACTATACTGTCTTGGACAAATGCTTCTATGAAGTTACTTTAGTAAGGATAGGGTCAAAGAGGCTTCCTTGTCCATGATTGACTTGTTACCAGATTTGAAGTCATATCTCCAGAGCTTTAGTCCAGGCCTAAGGGAACTTGTTGAGGACCACACCGAGTTTACCATTATTTTGTAGATTAAGACCACGTAAACTATATTGAGATGAGTGACCTGTTCATTTGTCTTTGGTTGGATTTCTGAAGGAAAAATCTCAGCCAACGACCAAGAAAGCTACTCATTTTTCTTCAGAAACTGCTACAGAATCAGAACAAGAAAAAAAATGACACTTCCAAAAATGAACCACTGCTTCAAATGACATGTAGGTTAAAAACTGAAACATTAAGCCAAGCATGGTGCTCACTATTGCGTTGAGTTCAAATGTCAAACAAGCACCACTAAAAACTTAATGAAGTTAGCAGTAAGAACACAGATAAACAGAGCCTTTGCATCCAAAAGATGATAGAGTTGAAGAATTATGAATACCTCTTTCGATTTCTTGGCCCTCAAGCCTACTTTGTTTGTAGTGTCATCATCTCGGACTGAATCCACAGTGTCTCCATACAGGAGCTTGATTGCCCGCACAAGCCGAGCGCAAGATCGGCTGTGATGCTGATAACAGCGAGGGTGGCAGTAATCAATATGGCAGCAGATGAAGCTTTGTTGGCTGCACAGTAAAATCATAACCTGAAGAAAAGGACGCTAGTGTTAGTAGAAGATCCAGAAAAATAGCTTCATCTGAGTAACAGTCAAAATGAAGAAGTCTGACAACACAATGCTAAACATTTTCACCACATAGTGTTGCAGCATGTTACAGCACATAAAAGCAATGATTCAGCCCATTGAGTATACTTTGAAGAACAGTCCAATTAATCCCACTCCTCAGATCTAAGCCCATTGCTAGCAATTTTCACAACTGAAATGATTTATTCAATTCACATGTGAAAGCTACTATTGCAGGGCCCTCTTGTGATGCAGTGGTGGTATCCCTAACCCTGGACTGGGACGTGAGGTGTGTATGAACATTCCTGAACAGGTTGTTGAGAAAAATAGGTTGAAATTCACAATTGAATCTGTTTCAGAAGAAGCTGGAAATACACAGCAGGCCTAGCAGCAGCTGTGCACAAAAAAATAGAATTAATCTTTCAGGTTGATTACTGTCCATGCCAAAGTGACAGAGTACTTTTCCATTTTCTGTTTCATGTCAGATTTCCAGCATTCACAATATTTAATTTTTTAATGAAACCTGCTTTTAACTTATAATGTGCTGTGAAGCTTTTCTCTACATACCATCTCTGGTTCATAGGATCCCTGCAGTGCAGGGAGAGGTTACTTGGTCCACTGGAGAGCATCCTACCCAGACCCACTCCCCTAACTTATCCCTGTAACCCTAACCCACCTAGTCTATGCATTCCTGGACATCACGGGGTAACTTAGCATGACCAATCCATCTAACCCACAAATCTTTCGACCGTGGGAGGAAACCAGTGCACCCAGAGAAAACCCTCAAAAGAGGCAGAAGAGCTAACCGCTGTGCCACAAGATTGCCATTGTGCTAGCCTGATAATGGCACCCTGATGCCACCTTTTGCCAAACATCTTAAACTGTACCAAGTAGTGACTGGTTTTCCAACCACAGAAACCATTTACTTTTATTTTTTACTCCATCAAAACGCTTCATGATTTTAAACATATCATTGATGTTAATCAGCTCCAAGCAAATTAGCATGATGTTCTTTCTTGAGCACCTCAGAAATGACTTAAACTACAGCTCATAGTATGCAATGATACCACTGTCACCTCCATAGCACTGCATTGTCGAAGAACCTGCTTGTGACCCTGCTCAAGCATAGAGTCATAGAGATGTACAGCATGGAAACAGACCCTTCGGTCTAACCCGTCCATGCCGACCAGATATCCCAACCCAATCTAGTCCCACCTGCCAGCACCTGGCCCATATCCCTCCAAACCCTTCCCAATCATATACCCATCCAAATGTCTTTTGAATGTTGCAATTGTACCAGCCTCCACCACTTCCTCTAGCAGCTCATTCCAAATACGTACCACCCTCTGTATGAAAAAGTTGCCCCTTAGGTCTCTTTTATATCTTTCCCCTCTCACCCTAAATCAATGCTCCCTAGTTCTGGACTCCCCAACCCCAGGGAAAAGACTTTTCCTATTTACCCTATCCATGCCGCTCATAATTTTATAATCCCCTATAAGGTCACCTCTCAGTCTCTGATGCACTAGGGAAAACAGCCCCAGCTTGTTCAGCCTCTCCTTATAGCTCAAATCCTCCAACCCTGGTAACATCCTTGTAAATCTTTTCTGAACCCTTTCAAGTTTCACAACATCTTTCCAATAGGAAGGCGATCAGAATTGTATGCAGTATTCCAACAGTGGCCTAACCAACGTACTGTACAGCTGCAACATGACCTCCCAACTCCTGTACTCAATACTCTGACCAATAAAAGAAAGCATATCAAACTCCTTCTTTACTATCCTATCTACCTGTGACTCCACTTTCAAGGAGCTATGAACCTGTACTCCAAGGTCTCTTTGTTCAGCAACACTCCCTAGGACCTTACCATTAAGTGTATAAGTCCTGCTAAGATTTGCTTTCCCAAAATGCAGCATCTTGCATTTAACTGAATTAAACTTCATCTGCCACTTCTCAGCCCATTGGCCCATCTGATCAAGATCCTGTTGTAATCTGAGGTAACCTTCTTTGCTGTCCACTACACCTCCAATTTTGGTGTCATCTGCAAACTTACTAACTGTACCTCTTATGCTTGCATCTAAATCATTTATGTAAATGACAAAAAGTAGGGTACCCAGCACTGAGCCTTGTGGCACTCCACTGGTCACAGGCCTCCAGTCTGAAAAACAACCCTCCACCACCACCCTCTATCCTCTACCTTTGAGCCAGTTCTGTATCCAAATGGCTAGTTCTCCTTGTATTCTGTGAGCTCTAACCTTGCTAATCAGTCTCCCATGGGGAACCTTGTCGAATGCCTTACTGAAGTCCATATAAATCACATCTACTGCTCTGCTCTCTTTGTTACTTCTTCAAAAAACTCAATCAAGCTTGTGAGACATTATTTTCCATGCAAAAAGCCATATTGGCTATCCCTAATCAGTCCTTGCCTTTCCAAACATATGTGCACGAAGTCACAAAAGCCACAAAACAGCTTTCTTTGGGTAAGCTGATATAAACTGATGATATCCCAACTGAAAGTTTCATATTCAAGGGACTGTCATGGTTAAGAAACTCACTAGGTCCCCTCTGCCTTATTTAGAACCAGTGTGCTGTGTCCTGACACCTCAAGATTGCATGTATTTTACAAAAGGAAACGACGCAAACCCCTACCTGGCAATCAATGTGGAATATCACTTCTAATCGATACCAGGATCTTGCAAGGATCATGAGGTTGTCACTCACCTCATTGAGGTTCAGGATATACAGAGTCAATGCTGCTTCTGTTGATTTGGGGAAGAATATACATAATCTTTACAGCAACTCAAATTCAGGCAAAGTCTTGTGAACAGAACAAAGATTTCCATATTTTGTGTGCTGACCGAGTCAAGGCTTTGAACACAGTAAATTGGAAAGGCTTGTTTAAGGTTCTGTATAAATATAGTTGCTCTGAATAGACGATCAATGTAATTCACTCATTTCATTGTGACATGGTGATCAGTATGATGAAACTGATTTGTTATTTGATGCCAAACAGCACCAAATGTATATGTATTTGCTCTGATTACTGTATACTTTCCAGCCATGCCCTAACATACATTTAATGTTCTTGACATAAGAGTGTACATTCATTTCAGGACAGATGGTAGCTCGACTTGCAAAGGCTCAAGGCTTGCACAAAGATTATAGAGCAGCTACTGAATAAACTCTTGATCATGAATGATTCTACTTCACCTAATCTGGAAGTCATTCAGCCTCTTTTGATCACTTTACTGTAGCCTCTGAATACTTTGGCTTGTCAATAAATTTGAAAGAGACAGTGATCTTATGTCACCCTGCCTCATGCCCAATGGCACCATAGTTACTATCAGCAACACACATTTCTGTCAGGACAGAGGTCTTGTTACCTTGGGGATATCAACTCCAACAACACTATGACAAAATCAACCACTGCCTGGTGAAAGCAAGCTCAGCCTCAAGTAATTTCAGCCCCACTGTCAGACTCTGGAAAGAGCATGGAGTTTGTCTCATAAATTCAACCAAGCCGTGGGAAATCATTCGTTTTGCAAGTGTTACTTGTTCAACACACAAGCAGAAGCAGTGCAATTTAACTTTGTGAAATATATTTATAAGATCAGATGATGTGGTAAAACTCTCATGCTTGCTAAGTGCTGCTTACACTGCATTGGGGGCAGGCTTACCACAACACAGCATCACTGTGTAGGTCATGTAGTTCACATGCAGGATTCTCACATAGTTAAAAGACGGTGCTCTACAGCCAGCAGTGTAAGGGAGCTCACTGTGCAGAACCTCCCAAGCTTAGATTATAAAGCAATCGGAAAATATTGGAACTTGCAAGTTGACCGGGTGAGAAAAACCACCTTGGTCAAGCCCAAATAGAGATTTCTCTATCTTCAAGCAGAGAACAGTCAAGTGGCAACAGTGCAGGTAAGGACAGCACAAAATCAATGCCTCCAAATGTAACATCAAATGCAACATTTACAACTGGGTGTGCACTTAAAACTTTGTCGAACATTATAAATGCGAGTGCGGTGCTGGAAAAACACAGCAGATCAGGCAGCATCTGAGGACCTCTTTAGGAGATTCAACATTTCAGGTAGCACCCTCCCCCAAGGACATGCAAGTCCTGGGCCTCCTCCACCGCTAAATCAAAGCCACCTGACAACTGGAGGAAGAACACCTCGTCTTCCGCCTTGGGTCTGTTCAACCACACAGCATCAACATCAACTTCACTAGTTTCCAAATCTCCTCTCACCTCACTTCATCCCAGATCCAATCCTCCAACTCGGCACCCCCCCTCTTGACCTGTCCTACCTGTCTTTTTTTTTCCCACCTATCCAGTCCACCCACCCGTCTGACCAATCACAATCACTCCTCACCTGCATCCACTTATTGTCTATCCAAACCTACCCCACTCTCCTATTTATCTCTCAGCCCCCTTTTCCCTCCACATTCCTGATGAAGGGCCATGACCCAAAATGTCGACTCTCCTGCTCCTCAGATGCTGCCTGACCTGTTGTGCTTTTCCAGCGCCACCCTTTTCAACTCTGACCTCCAGCACCTGCAGTCCTCACTTTCTCCTGTAAACCAATCTTGTTAATACTCATGTATTGAATTGACAGAAAAATTCATTAATCTCAGTAAGAACAAGAAAAAGGCATGCAATTAATTTAGATTATAATATTGCTCAGTCATCACTCCTCTAACCTGATTCTAGATTCTGAGTTGTTTCATCATTCACCTCACAAATAAATTACAAACTTTATTACATTCTATATTTCTCACTCTTGTTCAGTTGCATTCCAATCGCATTTCTAAATTATGACTATCAGGAACATTCATGCTATCCAAACGAAGTACATATATTTGCTTATCTCATTGCTGAATGTGAAATCTTAGCCAGAATCTTTCCCAGAATTGTGTGTTTGTATCTGTATAATCAGGACTCTGCTGCTGCCAGAGTACCGACAGAACTCTCATCAAGGTATTAATGACATTTCCACAAAGATAAATGAACCCTACTCTCTTCAATCTTTGATATACTTGGTAACACGATCATCCTCCAACACCACTCCCATTGTCCATTTGTGTGGCGCTACGTTATCCTGGATTCATTCATATTAAACTGCAGTGAGAAAAAAATGTGCAATGGTTTTCCCTTCTGGCTCGTGCACAATTTCCTCTGGTGCCCTCTCCTTTCTCATCTATATGCTGCTCCTAAGAGGCGTCAACCCAAGGCAAATTAGTTTCCACGGACACGGACATCCACTTGACACTCAGCACAACTTTAGCACCACTAGGGTCTCTCAACTTCTCGATTATCTCCAAATTGTGAGACTATTTGTCAGACATTCAGCAAGAGATGACCAGAAGTTTTTTCCATTTAAACCATGGGAACACTAAGACCATCCTTATCAGACCCCTCTAAAATCCTGCACCTTAACTACTGATACCGACCCGTTTCCTGATCCAAAGCTGAAATAGGCTCCTGGTCTTCTGCACAAATATTTCTTATGAAGTGTCATATTTTGTTTTATAACATCTCTGTAAAGCCCTTTGGAATATTTAAGTGCATTCAAAGCACTGTATATACACAAATTGTTGCTTTTGTTGTAGAAAGCAATAGCCATAATGTATACTCAGTGGAGCGTCAGTGCAAGCAAAACAAATAATAATTCAAACATATGAGTTAGCTATTAATGCATCGCTCCTTCTTTTCACATTACTGTGATTCTTGGCTCAGTACAAGTGATGAACTTCAAGCTTGACACTCCTGAAATAGATGAAAGTAAATGAAAATCCTTTAAACATACTGGCAACCATGTCATGTTTCTATGGTAATTTTCTTCTGTTCCAACTGTGCTCAGTCCTTCTGGTTCAATACTAGGTTCACTTGTACTCCAGGGGCTGCCTGTCAAAACAGGGAGAAAAATCAAAGTACAGTACAATCTTTTTACACTAAATATAACCAGCATTTAACTGCTCAAAGATAGACATATCTTGAGAAAATACCAATGTCAGTAACTGTGTCATGGCTTTGAGATAATAGAACTTCTTCATTTTCAGACTCAGAGTCCTGCCGTGAAAGCTTTGTGCTCTTCAAGCTTCCAGCTCGGCGTATGCTTGATAAGGAACCACCCTTCTTTACTCGAAAACTTCGTGCCCCCTTTATCTGAAGTAGACGTGAGCCTCCTGGTCTTACTTTTCTGCTTGCTCCTAAGATAATGATACAACATATTGCAAATTGCAGTGCTACTGACACCATGTCTCACACAAAATGCAGGCAAACCATCAATTATTTACCAGTTTTGATAAGTGAATGAGAATGATCGGACTACACAACTGATTGGAGTGCGAAGTTATTTTGTCAGAAATTTTCTAAACTCTGCGTTAAAAACAAAAGGGACTTCAAATTCTACCACCATATCTCATTTGAAGAAGAAGCCATATTTAATACCATTCAAAATAAAATCAACCATTCAAATAACTCTGTTAATATGGTATTACATTTACTTAAATAAAGGTTTATATAAAAAGGGTCTCTTTAAATTCACTTCACATTCTATAATTGACCAGGAAGTATAAGAGTGCTCTATATTTTTCCCTTTTTACTGAGAGAACAAAATTAATGTAAAAAGACAATAGCTAAACACTTCTATTTGTGTTAGAGAAAGCACAATCAGCATATTTACAGAAAATTCTTTTGCTGAACCAACATTTAGATGATACAATTAAAACAGACAATTATCCCAAGGTGATGAACCAAAGCATAAACAGACAAAAATATCAACTAAGTTAAAGGCAGAAGAGTAAGTCGGACTAAAGATTTTGGACCACAGGTGCTTTTTAATGGAGCAGGTGAGAATGTTGTTTAAAGGCAGATTAGCAGAATGTAAAAAATGGTTTTAAAAGGGGAATGATATACACAGCATCAACTTCCTGCTTCAGATATGCAAATCGCTTTGCAAAAGATTAGAACAGTGACACAGTTGGCATGAATCCAAACTTTGCCTTGTGTGGGAAGCATACCTGTATTTGATTTCACAGATGTGCCAAACTAATCCCTCTCTCAGTTGGTCCTAAGGAGAGCCCACTGTCAGGCAATGGGTTTTCACACAGTTTCAAAATTCAATGTGGAACTTTCTTGCTTTGCTCCAAGTTTTCAAAATGTTTTCAATGGCTTCCATTTGCAAGTTCAACATTATTTTGTCCATTATCAGTACCTTACTGGACGTTTAAAGCATTTGGATGGATGCAGTTTAACTGAACTAACTATTATGTTGAGATAAGTAATTTAATTATTTTGATTACATGAAACTATACAAACATCAGAAATGAAAAATAATAAGTCTTGTCCTAGTTGCAGGTCGCTGTGAGAAATTTGTATGACTTTATGGGACTTGTATGGGACAGCACAGTGGCTCAGTGGTTAGCACTGTTGCCTCACAGCACCATGGACCCAGGTTTGATTCCAGCCCCAGGTAACTGTCTGTGTGGAGTTTGCACATTCTTTCTGTGTGTGTGTGAGTTTCCTCTCTCAATCCAAAGATGTGCAGGGCAGGTGAATTGGCCATGCTAAATTTCCCACAGTGTTAGGTGTGTTAGTCAGGTGTATATGTGGCGGAATGGGTCTGGGTGTGTTACTCTTCAGAGGGTCGGTGTGGACTTGTTGGGCTGAACGGCCTGTTTCCATTCTGTAGGGAATCTAATCTAAACTTTACACACCATCATATGTTGCCTGAAGTTTATTTTTAATTCACTCACGGGATGAGGGCATCGCTTGCTAGGGCCAGCATTTATTGCCCATGCCTAATTGCCCAGAGGGTGATTAAGAGTCAACCACATTGCTGTGGGTCTGGAGTCACATGTAGGCCAGACCAGGTAAGGATGGCAGTTTCCTTCCCTAAGGGCATGAGTGAACCAGATGGGTGGATATTAAGTAAATATTATGAACAGTGTTTTCTAAACATTTTGGAAAAAATACATGGTCTTAACTTATCACTGTTTCCCCTGATGTTAATAAATTCATCTTGCTACATTTGAGTGCTTGCCAGTTGCATTGATCTTTATGTGAATTCTGGAGCTCCTTTCTTGCTTCTCTTGAAATATATGTATCTTTTGCAGTTGATGTGCATCGAATTTACCAACTCCACTCCATATCTAGAAGGTACCTCTCTGAAGTAGAAATTTAAATCAGTGTAGCCCAAAATCAGACTTTTTATTTGTGCTATTTCAATATTTTCAGCAATTTATACTCTATGCAATAGGATTGTCTTGGTCTCCTATTCAATTCTATTCCTGCTTCTAATACCGGCATGTGGCATCCATCAACTAAAATATTAAGGGGAGACTATGTAATGTTTGATTGAGTGTTTTATCTTGCCACTGGCGGTAAATTGAGCTACTGCGTTTTGAAAACTGTAGCAATTCCCAAGTAGCAGTAACTGAAGAATTAGGACTGGGCAAGTGCCTCAAGTGTCTTATTCACCTTGTTAATTTGTAAGGTTTGTCAGATTCCTGAAGAAGGGCTTATGCCCGAAACGTCGATTCTCCTGCTCCTTGGATGCTGCCTGACCTGCTGCGCTTTTCCAGCAACACATTTTTCAGCAAAGTTAAAAATCACACAACCCCAGGCTATGGTCCAACAGGTTTATTTGGAAGTACAAGCTTTCGGAGCGCTGCGTCTTCATCACTAGCTACCTGACGAAGGAGCGGCACTCCGAAAGCTAGTGCTTCCAAATAAACCTGTTGGACTATAACCTGGTGTGGTGGGATGTTTGACTTTGTCCACCCGAATCCATCAGCGACACCTCCACAGCATTTGTAAGGTAGACAGTTTTAGTGGAAAGTTAAAGTAACTACAATTGCTGATGCCTTCATGAAGAGCAAGAACTTGCTTATAATTAGATCTTAATAAGACAATACTTATAATTAGGTTGTAGTTATTCTTTATTGAATGTACCATTTCTAAATCACTTGGTAAAAAACCTTCCTTTCTGACCTTTTTTCTCTTCACAGGCTGTATCCGATTTGAGGGTATGACTGCTGCTATGTGGCGAATCCTTTGAATCTTGATCATCATCAATAATTCCAGCAAAACTGATTTTCCGTTCATATCTGTGCCGATCTAGTTCAGGATCCAGATGGAGTCGGCAGCTTTCCAAATCCTGTTGTATGGACATAGAGACAATTGAGATAAACATGGAAAGCACGATTTCTAATCGGCAGAACTGAGTGGAAGGTTCTCATGTTTTTGAAATGTAGTGTTTATTTTTATTGTGATTTAAGTAGAAACTACACGACATTGTGTTTGTTTTCCTGGCTTCTGGACTTTATTTTAAAGTAGGGTGGTTTGGTCATATTTTCTTTGGCATGGTGCTTTTCTGACAATACTAAACAGATATTAAAAGTACTCACAACAAGAGGCTCCGTACGTGGTCGAGGCAAACAGGGAAAGGTTTCCCGAAGGAATGTTGTTATCTCTAGTAGAAGTTGGCATGCCGCCATCTTTAATGCAAATGGACAGCCACATTTGGTGGGGTTAACAGTATCTGTCAAAACATTGAAATGATGAGAGGTCAGGAAATATTGGTTTGGAACAAAGTTGTTTAAGAGGGTTCTAATTACCACAGAATCAGTGAATGTGTTTTCACTTCCCTATCAGATATAGCATTTCAAATCCATATACTGAATGTCATAAAATTGTTTCTTATTAGCAAGTTTGGAGAAAATTTGGAGCTCAGGTTGAGGTTCTGGAAGTAGGTTTGCTCGCTGAGCTGGAAAGTTCATTTTCAGACATTTCGTACTTCTAAAAGAAACTAAATAAGATAGGCATTTATAAAAGCAAGAGGCCAAATAGCTTTTTATATTCATAATTTAAAAATCCAGCAGACCACCTATTTGAGCTAGAGGTTTCAGTCCAAATTATGCCTTTTGAAGAGTTTAACTGAAACAAGACATTGCCACAAAGCGAGTTTTGTGACATTGTGGATGTAGTGAAGAGTACCTGTGCACAGGTTATTTGTAAGAAAATGCAGCAATGGGTGCATTTCTGTTAGGTGCTGTGATGACAATGTGCTAATGAACATGTAAGAGTTGACCCTTAGGTTTCATCTGGAGGTTCACAGATGTTACCTAGTACGGTGATGAAACATCTGAAAACAAACCTTCCAACTCACCAAGCAAACCTACATCCATTGTTCCTTGAAAGTGGAGTCATTAGGTAGATAGGATTGTGGAGGTGGTGTTTGGTATGCTTTCCTTTATTGGTCAGAGCATTGAGTATAGCAATTGGGAGGTCATGTTGCAGCTGTACAGGACATTAGTTAGGCCACTGTTGGAATATTGCATGCAGTTCTGGTCTCCTTCCTTTTGGTAGGATGTTGTGAAACTTGAAAGGGTTCAGAAAAGGTTTACAAGGATGTTGCCAGGGTTGGAGGATTTGAGCTATAGGGAGAAATGAATAGACTGGGGCTTTTTCTCTGGAGCGTCGGAGACTGAGGGATGACCTTATAGAGGTTTATAAAATTGAGGGCATGGATAGGATAAACAGAAAAGTAATTTCCCTGGGCTGGGGAAGTCCAGAAATAGACGGCATAGGTTTAGGTGAAAGGGGAAAGATTTAAAAGGAACCTAAGGGGCAACATTTTCACATAGAGTGTAGTGCATGTATGGAATGACATGCCGGAGGAAGTGGAGGAGACTGGTACAATTACAGCATTTAAAAGGCATCTGGGTGGGTATATGAATAGGAAAGATTTACAGGAATATGGGCCAAGTGCTAGCAAATGGGACTACATTAGGTTAGGATATCTGGTCGGCATGGTGGTGTTAGACTGAAGGGTCTGTTTCCGTGCTGTATATTTCTATGACTCGAAGTAACTTCTCATTAAAGCACAGAGTGCCTAAAGGCAGATTTTTCTTATGTCAGGTCTGTCAAATGATAATTGCGTTTCATAGTACAACTCAGTAATTGTAAGCAATGAGTTTCAGAGCCAAGTTGAGCAGCCTGATCCCAAGAAAGAACAGAACAGTCTAGAAAATTTGCCCATGCCCAGAATCCTCTGCGCCAAACTCCAAAAATACTCATCAGTGAGCATAAGAATCATGGCACTCAATTAACCACTGTCATTTGAAAATATTGCAGGCAGTAAGTGTCGCATTCTCATTTCCATGATAGTTGGCTGTACTCTCAGGATGGGTCAAATTCATGTGAGGTGAGCATTAACTGAAGGTCATCACCAGTTCTAAAGCCAGCATATGAAAAGGGAGGAACACTCTTGCTCCTGACGATCATTAAACTGATTGGAAAACACTGGTAGTGCATGAACAATTGGAGTAATACTGCAAAAGGTCCTTGTTCCTCTGAGGAATTGATGGATACCTCAAGCAAGCGATTGAAGAAAATAGATATATACTCTGTTTCCAGGGGCCAAGACTCTAGAAGACGATTGAAAGTTCATAGGAGCAGATAATGCCTGAACTATGGCCTTAGGAGCTGGAGGCAGTGTTGGGAGAAGTTCAACTAACTGAACTAAGTGGCTAGGGTCAGTGAACTCCTCCCTAATTTGTATAGCCCACCAGCACCAACATCATATAGTGCTCAATGCCTCATGCCATCACCACTGACAATTTTTTATTTAAGCAATATAGACTCGTATCTAACTTTCATGCACTGTATTTGAACTTCACATACTGCTGCAATCCTCACCCCCACATTTCTCAGCTTTCATTTACACCTAAATATTCAGCGATGATACCCAACACACTCACTAAAATACTTCATGCTCTTTTGCTGGATGAAATGGTTCATTTTAGAAGGTTACAATACTGAAACAACAGCAGAGACCCTCACCTTCACCCATTGAAGTGCACAGTGCTGTACAGTATTAGCATGGCCATCAGAGAGACTATACCACTTAGTATGCGTTATTTTCCTGCCTTATGCACCTTCTACAACCCATTTCACGTTCACTCCAGAACCTAGTATGTGATGTTGCCCATCCAGATCCAGCCTGCCAGTCCAGATCGCTGATGCCCATGTCAGGGTATAGCCTGAGGCTGGGCCCTTGAGTCCCAGAGCTGCTGAAGGATGCCATCTGCAGTGTCCCCGGGGAATGTGAGAAGCTGATCTGGCTTACTGCCATGGGTTAGTATTCTGCACAAACTCTAGGCGAGGTAAAGGGATCCACAAAGCAAGCACAAGGGTGAACAGTTGAGTATTTTATGTAATACAGTTGTGTTATTGAATACATTTAATACAGAGCATTAGCTCTGTGGTGTCTGTTATCTCAGGACTTTGGCAATTACAAAGCGATGGTAAGGTGTAGGTGTGGAAAATCAGTGACCTGGTAACTTTCATGGAAATGACTTCGGTGTTAATGGACAGCCTGTCTAAAAAGATCATTGGCTGGATGCCTCCTCCCTTCATCCACTTTTTCCTCCTCCTCCTCCTCGTCCTCCTGAGGTGATTGCCAAACATCTGGTGATGAGGACCGCACTCTCACCAAGGCCAGCTTGTGGAGGGTGCAGGAGGTGACCAAGAATTGAGAGATAAATTTCAGCAAGGTCTGGTGGGATCCGGGGATGCCAAGAGGGGTCTAGATGCAACATCTTTGCCTTCCAAATGTCCATTCTATTGACTTGTTTCACTGAACCAGTATAGGAGGCTGAGGACAGAAGGATCAGAGTGGGAGAATTCAGATAAGAGTCAAATGGAATGCAGGAACAACACTTGACTTGCAACTAGGGACTTTACAGACTTATGGAATCACCAACACTGAATTCAACCAGTGCAGATCATAACTTCTGAGCCGATTACATTTATTTTGGATAGAAGCTGTTGAAGATATTCTGCTTTTCCTATTTATACATATTCTGGTCCCAGCTTTTGTTTCTTTACTTGTCCATTCCCAACCCTCTTGCCTTGTATGATCACCCCTCTTGTCATTCAGTTCTTCCTGCGTACCACGTAAAATAGTCCTTCCCTTTTGATCTCCCACCACCATTCCACACTGCACCTCTTGACTCTGCCCTGCTTTTGTACTTGCTTAAAAACTGTCCAATCTATAGCTTTTCCAGCTCTGATGATAGGTTATCAATCTGAAACAATTACAGGAGGTTCTGATATAACTCAATAGTTCTGATCTCACACTATACAAACATTGTGCAAGAGCAGCACCATTTAAATTAATCATATTATAGCCAGTACAGGTGAGGAAAGTTTGAGTTCTACAAATAATGGTCTAAATTCTTCAACTGCATTAAAGGCAATTTACGTTGAAGAAACAAACATTACTGCGACTGTAATTCTTTTCCTCTTTGCAGAGATGTTGCCTGTTTGCTTCCATTTCAGATTTCCAGCAATTTTGCTACTGTCAAAAAAAAAGAACTCAGACATACTGTCATCAAGGTAGTCTTCTTCTTCATCTTCTTTCCTCAATCTTCGTTTAGTCTCATCATCATAAATGAAACTCAGTATGTTTGCTGGGCTTTCACTCTCTGTATGGCACAGTTCATTCAGCCTGTTCCCAATAGCCTGTCACGAATCAAGAACCAAAAGCTTCAGAAGAGCAATTTAAAAGCAGTAAACATAATACAGAAACTGATTTCTGTTTGAGTAGCAACATACTGTGGTACACAGTCAGAATATAAGCATTGTTAACTATTCACTTCACTGTTTATCCTCTCCCTGTCTGTGTAGTATCATGCACAATATTATCCACACAGTACAGGTAGTTCTCCTATAATGCAGTAGTTGCGTCCCCGTGCAACACCGTGTTATAGAAAATCGCACAATATAAATAATGGGGCCTATGGGGAAAATAGGGTTAGGAGCAAATCACCAAAAATATCAGTAAAAATCGAAACAAAAATAGTAGTTTGTCTAACACTAATGATAGCACAATCTAGGTAAATCATACATTTTAATGAAATAATGCAGTAAATTTAACACTTTAACACTAAAATCACTGACCGCAGCACTGTACCTTTCATAAGACCCTTCAACAGAAAGCGTGCAAGCTGACTGACCACGTGATGCCAACACTGAAGTCCAGTCCTCCTCAAGATTCTCCTCGAGTTTGAAGTAAAATTCCTTCTAAATGTAAACTACAATTCCCAGTTTCAAGCTAAGTTTCAAGGCTTGTAGAGCTGACTACATTCCTGTTTTAGCTGAACACACTGAATTTGCAATTTGCAGACAGAGGATCCCGAGGCTGGGGTTTGCTCTTCTGCTCACGCCGGAGATGGACTCACCTAACAGCGGATGGGGGTTTGCTTTATAAAAAAAAGTCCACAATTCACTAATTGCGTTACAGCCAAATCATGTTTAATAAACATGCTTTGTAGGAGAACCACCTGAAAAAGGTAAAGTTGCTATAGTCTCAGAGGACCACACGGCTGTTCTCTCTGTGAGAGAGTGAGAGAGAGAAAGAGAGAGAGACAACTGCCAGTGGTTCAACCAGAGATCACTACATGTTGGGTCAGGGGCGAAGGGCGAGGTAGAGAAGGTTGGACCTGTAAGGTGGATCCACACAGTAGGATCCTGTCTTCACCTGGGAGATACTGCGTGAAATGAGGAAAAACTGAATGACACAATTCAATGGGAAGTGGAAAAACAGAATCTGCACATCCAGAAACTAGGGGCATGTTATCTCTGATCTTCCAGTGATTCATTTTCATTCACAAAGTGTTCACCCAATGAGTTGATGTTACCATCTACTGCTACCTTGGACAAGGTTGTAGTTTTAGTCAGCTATTTTATTGTAACACCATCTTCATCGTTGAGGTCTGAACAGAACAACTACAATCTATTACATTTAAGGAACATGGAAAATTATTAAACATTTTATTAATGGGCACCTGTGGGACCAGGAATGTACCAGTTGATCAAATATTCTGGATATTCGAGAGGTAGACATAACGTCAGTAAACCCTGATCAAGCAAAGTTTCAAGACATCGATATCCCTCAAAAAAATCTATGTAAAACATCAACACATCTGCTAAAATCATTGTAAAAACACACAGTAAGTAATAAAAACATAATTCAGGGGATTTTTGCATCACTGTTAATCCTTATTTATAGCATAACTAATCAGACGTCGCAGTAGATTATAGTATTTGAGAGATACAAAGGTATGCAGAAAGTGAGGACTGCAGATGCTGGAGACCAGAGTCACAAATGTGGTGCTGGAAAAACACAGTCGGTCAGGCAGCATCCAAGAAGCAGGAGAGTCGATGTTTCGAGCAGAAGCCCCTCATCAGGAATGTGACATTACAGATGAAGAGCTTATGCTCGAAATGTTGACTCTCCTGCTGTTTGGATGCTTCCTGACCAGCTTGTACTTTTCTAGATACAAAAGATGCCGGTTTATCAAGAAAGCTTATCGATAAGGTGCCAGTGAAAACAAAGTTTGCTGTAGTACCATAAAATCCCTTCAGGAATGGTCATTAAGACAAAGCAACATGTTGGAGAACATAGGATCATCTTAAAATGTTAATTGCACACCCTCCCTTTTGGATAAGCTTTTCTATTTAGTGTGTATTGGCTTAGTTAGTAAAGGCTGTTATAGTGATTTCACGGAGAACAAAATGTTTAAAGATGTGTTTGTACTAGCATCGTAGTACATGGGATGGCATTTCTGTATATAGTATGTGGGGTTTCATTTCCATCCAAAGCTTGGACAAGGGCATCCCTCTGGAAATTACTGAAGGTAATTTCATACCATGAAAAAGAAATTCCTCTTTAACATTGGTTTCAAAGAGATGGATTGCAATTGTATAACTTTAGTTACATTAAATGGCATAACATCCCCTTTGTTTGACTGTGTTGAAGATATAGATATCTGCTTTTCCATTGCTTTTTGGAGTGGTCTGGCAAACTCTGAAAATTACATGCCACCCGTCGCCCCTGTGTTAGCTGGCCTCCACTGGGTGAACATGAGGACTGCAGGTGCTGGAGATCAGAGTTGAGAGTGTGATACTGGAAAAGCACAGCAGGTCGGGCAGCCTCTGAGGAGCAGAAGAATCAACGTTTCGAGCATAAGTCCTTCAGGAATGAAGAATGCCTGAAACGTCGATTCTCCTGCTCCTTGGATGCTGCCTGAACCTGCTGTGCTTTTCCAGCAACACAGTCTTGACCTCCACTGGGTCCCAATTAAGCAGCACCTTGGTTTAAAAATTCTTATCATTAGTCTAGAACTCTTCCTTGACCTTACCTCTCCTGCAGCTCCACAAAACTCTGAGCTCTGTGTTCCTCCAGGTCTACATTTTAGAACTCTCAATAGTAATTGTTCCATCAGTAGTGACTGTGTCTACAGTTCCCAAGACCTTAAGGTCTGGAATTCAAATTTTCACATCTCTGCCTTGTTTCAAGATATCTTGTATAAACCTATATTTTTCTGACCAAGCTTTTTGCTCATCTGTCTTAATATCGCTTTAGGTGATATGGTGTCAAATTTTGCCTTATAATGTACCTGCGATTTGCCATGTTGCGTTTTGTTGCATTTAGGACAATATAGAAATACAATATTGCTCTTGAAATGGCAAACCATTACATTCAAGACATAGGTTAATGAATAAAAGATAGGAATGCGTAATGTTGTGACTACAGAATCTTCAGGAATATCTTCCCACCTAACCTTGGAGCAGCATGAAGGAAGGTACACAAGTCTAAGAATCCAAGAAGAGAGGAGCAGGGAGGATGAATGTGGAAACTTTTGCACGAGCGCATGCTGTGTTCTGTGATTTAAAGGCCTTCAAAGCGTGGACAGCCACGAAGGGAAGATATGCCCACACGGTGGAGATAGAGTGCCAGGTGAATGAGGCGATAGGTTAAGGGAATAGGGTGGCAAATTGGTGTAATGGGTGTAAAGTAGCAGTTGGGTGAAGGGAATTTGGGGCATCAAGTGAAGGTTGGGTAATGGTGGATCTGGTTTGTATTGATGAAGAGGTGACAGGTTGGTGGGGTGGGGGTTGGGGAAGAAGGAGAGAAGTGCGAAGTTGGGTCTGAGTGAGTGAGGAGATCTCAGCTTAGAAGTTGGGGAGGAATTGCACTCACTTACAGGAATGTCAAGGCTTGGAGAGGGTGTGGTTGTGGTGGCAGGGTGGTCTCAGATTCCAACTCATTAGGGGATGTTTTTAAGATTTAACAAGTTGGGCAATTAGTATCGGATAGTTTAACTTTGCAGGCAATTCCTGCAGAGTCAACTGTATCAGGACGTCTGTATTGTACAGATGTGCAACTCAAGACTATCCTGCTGCAATGATTACTGGATTTGAATTTGAATTTGAATTTGAATTGAATTGAATTTATTGTCACGTGTACCGAGGCACAGTTAAAAGTTTGTCTTAGGAGCAAAACAGGCAGATCACAGAGTTAAGTAACATAGATAGTAAATAATAGGTAACCAGCAGCAAAAACAAAAACACAGGTACAAGCGAATGTTAAGAGTTTGCGAGTCCATTCAGTATTATAACAACAGTAGGGTAGAAACTGTTACGAAACCAGCTGGTGCATGTGTTCGGGCTTCTGTACCTTCTCCCCGATGGTAGAGGTTGTAGAAAAACATTGGGATGGAACTTTAAGAATGCTGGCGGCCTTTCCTTGACAGCGGACCTGGTAGATGGAATCTATAGATGGGAGGTTGACCTTTGTGATTGTCCGGGCTGAGATCACCATTCTCTGTAACCGTCTCTGATCTTGAATGGTACAGTTGCCATCCCAGCTAGTGGTACATCCAGACAGAATGCTCTTGATGGCACACCTATAAAAGTTGCCAAGGGTATTCGCCATTATGCCAAATTTCCTCAGCTGCCTGAGGAAGAAGAGACGTTGTTGGGCCTTTGTAACCAGTGCATCCAAATGAAGAGTCCAAGAAAGCTTGCTGTGGATGACCACTCCGAGGAGCTTGACACTCTCCACTCATTCCACCTCTGTGCTGTTAATGTGTAGGAGGGCATGAGTAACATTACCTTCCTACTGGGGGATCTGGGCCTTAGAGTATAGCATTAGGAAGGGTGAGATAGTCCTTGAGAGAGCACCTACCAGAATAACTCTCGCAATGAGTGACATCACTTACAAGGTTAGGTTAGAGAAACTGCTGCTCTCCTTAGAGCAAAAGAGAATGAGGGCAGATCAAATAGAAGTGTAGAATATTACAGCAGGTTTAGTTAAAGGAAAAGTTGCTCCCATTAGTTGTTGATACAAAACAAGGGATCAGACATTTACAATTTGGGGTAAGAAATACAGAGAGAGACATAAGGAAGAGCTTTTTTTTATGCAGCGAGTGATAGTAACCTGGAACTTACTGCCTATGTGAACAGTGGAAGTGGAAATATTTGGAAGGAAGTTGTATAGAGCTTGACAGAAATGAACTTGCTTGTTATGGAGATAGTTCAAGCA
This sequence comes from Chiloscyllium plagiosum, assembly GCF_037043375.1. Classification (NCBI taxonomy): domain Eukaryota; kingdom Metazoa; phylum Chordata; class Chondrichthyes; order Orectolobiformes; family Hemiscylliidae; genus Chiloscyllium; species Chiloscyllium plagiosum. The sequence continues at coordinate 13,958,069 of NW_028270145.1, read as the reverse complement.
TTAACACTAACAGGATCAGTCAATCGAGAGTTGGTATTGACTCCAAATAGCCTCCTATGCTGCCATAATAACTTCTCAACCCTATTTAAATATATTGCATGTTTATCTTAAAATAAATTAATTGTATTTTCAATTTATTTACCAGTGCAAATAATCTATGCTTACTCTGTTTTGGTTTGGTTTAGGTCCCTCCCTTAAATTCTAATATTAAGCTTTGCAGCAGCAGACAATAGAGGATTAGTTGCTTATAACTCAAAATCTCTCCTTCTGTGGTTTTTTTCCCTGTTAGATTTGCACGGACTGTTCTTTTGGTATCATGTATTGCTGCAATAAACAAAATTTTAAAACTGCACACATTATTTGAGACTTTTTTTTAGATATGAAGACTATAATACAGACATACATCAACACATATTTAAAAAAAGTTATTTATTACGCTAAATCTTTGTTTCTTACCTCACCCCACTGGCAGAAGAGTTTTGCTGCTTTCCACTGTAATTTCTGATTACGCTTATTTCCAACCACAGGTGATCTTCCTCGGGATAAACCCTTTTTAGCGATATTAACGTGATGTCCCTTCATCCATTCTGGCCAGTTTCCACGATTGCAACGGTGTACAAACCGGGCACACTCCAGGAATAGTGCTGCCCTTGCTACCACGGGTGCTTCCTAGAACATATTTGAGTTTGAGCTTGATTTACTGTTGTCACATGTACCGAGATACAGTGAAAAGTGTTGTCTTGCATGCTACCTGGTTCTACAAAAGTATTTACAAAAGTGTTCAAAGGAAGATGTGCAAGCCAAAAACCTTAATGAAATCAGTAAAATACCTTCAACCCTTCAACTGAATTACTAAGCAGATATTAAGAAAATGTCTGCCATGGCTTGCCATGCCCTATGGGGAAAAGCAATGGTGCTTTGAAAATATGTTTCACTTATTACCTTTTCACTGGCACTTACAAAGAACTCTAGCGGCCAATACAACACTACTGTCAACTTATCAGGTTACATAGGAGAAAGTGAGGAGGACTGCAGTTGCTGGAGACCAGAGTTGAAAAATGTGGTGCTGGAAAAACACAGCAGGCCAGGCAGCATCTGAGGAGCAGGAGAATCGACATTTCGGGCATCAGCCCTTCTTCAGGAATGAGGCTGGTGTGCCAAGCGGGCTGAGATAAAAGGTAGGGGGGAGGGAATTTGGGGAGGTGCACTGGGAATATGATAGATGGAAGGAGGTGAGGGTGAGGGTGATAGGCCGGAGAGGGGGTGGGGGCAGAGAGGTCGGGAAGAAGATTGCAGGTCAAGAGGGCGGTGCTCAATCCGGGGGTTGAGACTGAGATAAGGTGGGGGGAGGGGAAATGAGGAAGCTAGAGAAATCTATATTCATCCCGTGTGGTTGGAGGGTTCCTAGCCGGAAGATGAGGCGCTCTTCCTCCAGGCATCGTGTGGTCAGGGTCTGGCGATGGAGGAGGCCTAGGACCTGCATGTACTTGGTGGAGTGGGAAGGGGAGTTCAAGTGTTCAGCCACGGGGCAGTTGGGTTGGTTGGTGTGGGTGTCCCAGAGGTGTTCCCTGAAACGTTCTGCAAGTAGGCGGCCTGTCTCCCTAATGTAGAGGAGACCACATTGGGTGCAGCGGATAAGTAAATGATGTGTGTGGAGGTCCCGTCGCAAATTCACTAGCACCAACCAACACAACCGCCCCGTGGCAGAACACTTTAACTCCCCCTCCCACTCTGCCAAGGACATGCAGGTCCTTGGCCTTCTCCATCGCCAGAACCTGACCACACGATGCCTGGAGGAAGAGCACCTCATCTTCCGCCTAGGAACCCTCCAACCACACAGGATGAATGCAGATTTCTCCAGCTTCCTCATTTTCCCTCCACCCACCTTATCTCAGTCCCAACCCCTGGATTCAGCACCACCCTCTTGACCTGCAATCTTCTTCCTGACCTCTCCGCCTCCGCCCCCACCCCCTCTCAGGCCTATCACCCTCATCTCCTTCCACCTATCGTATTCCCAGCGCCCCTCCTCCAAAGTCCCTTCCCCCTACCTTTTATCTCAGCCCGCTTGGCACACCAGCCTCATTCCTGAAGAAGGGCTTATGCCCGAAACGTCAATTCTCCTGCTCCTCGGATGCTGCCTGGCCTGCTGTGTTTTTCCAGCACCACATTTTTCAACTCTTATCAGGTTACATGTTCAGATTTTTAATGCATCAAATTGATCACGACTGCAAAGATCTTTGGACAACCAGATTGCTTTCTGAAGTACACATCGGTAATAAATAAAATTTGGAAATGCAATCCACAAATAGGTCAAGACATCTGAATGTGTCAAAACCTACAAAATAAGTAATTGAATTATTTCCATTTTGAGGAACTTATAATGTTAAAAATTGCATTTTAAAAGACCACTCAAATTATAGTCAACATTCAAAATTTCTCACGTATCATGAATTTCCTTTTCAGTTTATAGTTATGGGCATTCAATAGACCAAATTGAATATTTCTAGACCCCCTTTTTCAATGAGCTAAGCAGCAAAATGTTGATTGCGTCATCATCTACTTGCCAGTTTCAGACGGAAGTGTAAATGAGATAGGAACAGGAAGTTGCAAATGAACAAAAACAGATTAAGTCTGCGGGGACAAGGTGTTCAACATTTGGAAGTGGAAGGTCATCCAATTTGGGTCAGAAAAACAAAGATTGGGATAGCTTCTTGATGAGAAACTGAGAATTGAGGAGAAGCAGGGGGAGTTTAGTGTTTGTGAAGCTTAACACAAATTACCTGCCAGAATGAAGTGTCACAGGTTCAGGTGGTAGCTACCTCGAAGGGTTTATAGAAACAGGCTCACTCAGCTAGACACAAGAAAAAGAGACAATGCAGGTGCAAGCTACACCACTTCACAGAGTTTGTGCCTAAGCTGTGTATCCATCTGCATGAAGATCTGCAGCCAAAATCAATCCAAACGCATTCACAGCCAGGAGTATTGAAGCTCACCACAGCTCTTCACATCTTCATGACCGGCTCGAAGGCTCCGCTGCCAACATGTGAGCGAGTGGGTGGTCAGAGGGGGCCCACTGCATCTTTAGGTTAGATTATTTACAGTGTGGAAACAGGCTCTTCGGCCCAACAAGTCCACACCGACCCATCGAAGCGCAACACACCCAAACCCATTCCCCTACATTTATCCCTTCACCTAACACTACGGGAAATTTAGCATGGCCAATTCACCTAACCTGCACATTTTTGGACTGTGGGAGGAAACCGGAGCACCCGGAAGAAACCCACGCAGACATGGGGAGAATGTGCAAACTCCACACAGTCAGTCGCCTGAGGCGGGAATTGAACCCGGGTCTCTGGCGCTGTGAGGCAGCAGTGCTAGCCACTGCTCTTATGACATTGACATAAGCTGGCGAGGGAGACAGGGTTGGCCTCTTGCAGTGTGCTTTCCAGAGGCGCTGGGTGTGATTGACTGCACACACGTTGCAATAAGGACTGTCATGCAGTGTGGAGACCAGATGTAATCTAAAAGGGCATAATAATACGGCTGCCTAGCAACCATCATGCCTGCGCTTGTTACCTTGGTAAATGTCATGACTCATTTATTTATCATGAATCAAGGCTACCATGAATATTCACACAAACTCCACAGGCGGATACTCAGGCATAAAGGGCATTCTTTAAAGAAGTGGCTACTCGCAGCCTGTGGCAGCTGAAAGCAAACACCCAGAGATCATATAATGAAAGGCACCTTCATATGATTTCTCTGTGAGTAGGCCCAGACCCAGTAGGCTTGGACACAAACTTTCTGATGTGGTGTTGCCTGCTCCTGTTTCTTTTTCTCATGTCTAGGTGAGTGAGCCTGTTTCTATAGTCCTTCGAGGTAGCTACCACCTGAACATGTGATACTTCATTCTGACAGGCACTTGGTGTTGCTATTCAGACATCTTAACCTTTTACGTGGGGGTCTGCAATATGGACCACATAGGGTATGCTGCATGCTGTACAGCGTTACGACACTGAGCCAGTGGAGTGGGAGGAAGAAGTGGTTTGGGTTCTCGAAAAAAGGAGCCACATGAACACAGGAAGGGTCTGAGAGACAAAGCACACGGCACAAGGCTTAGGATTCCCTGCAAGATGCCATTATGGTCTGATTATCGAACACCACTCAACAAGATGCCTGTCTTGGAAGAGTGCGAGCATTGACCAGGAAGAGAAATGAAGGGTTCTGTGATAGTGATGTCACAGCATTGTATCTGTTTGATTGCCTGTGACCCATAACTAAGGTTTACTGGACACTGTGCTCAGTTTCTACAAAGAAAATGACAACCTCTGATCAACTAATACTTACATCATCTTGTATACATTTTTATATTTTTATTTTTTAGATTTCTCTTTATTTTATTCATGTATAATCTAGTGCTGGATAATACCTAATGTATAGTAACATTACTGTGGCACAATTATTGTTCTAGCCAACATGGTGTCTTCCATTATTGACAATGTCATGCAGCTGACTTGCTGCCTCAGCAAAGGTGGGGGCAGGCTGTTCACTGACCTGACCACATGGGTCAGTCAGGATTGTGTCAACTGTGAGCAACTGCAACACCTTCACCTCTGCAATGACACCTGCTCTTGCTTGGTCCCAGGTATCAAATTGTGCTCCTGGGCAAAGACTGAAGAATCAAAGGAATCTGAAATTCCCTCAAAGGAACACAAAATGTACCCTGGCCAACATCTCTGTGTTGGGCTTGCTGCAGTGCTCCAATGAAGCTCAGCATAAGCTGGAAGAATAGCGCCTCATTTCCCTCTTGGGAACACTATAGCCCTCTAGACTTGACATCAAATTCAACACTTTTAGGTCTTCAGCAATTTTCCCCATGCTTTAACCCATCCCCATCACCAGGCCTTATCATCACATGGGCCGCTACCACAAACAACCCACTGTCAATGACTAATAGTCCCATTATACATTCCCCCAGACTGACCTTTAATCACTCCTTTGTCTATCCAACTGTTCTTCTCTCTCGTTACGCTCTATCTTCACTTATCATTTACTCCTGCCCTCTTCTGTATAAAGACTATCTTTTTCCTAGCTACCATCAGTTCTGAAGGAGGGACACTGGACCTAAAACGTTAACTCTGCTTTCTTTCCCCTAATGCAGCCAGACCTGCTGAGCTTTTCCAGCAATTTCTGTTTTTGTTTCAGATTTCCAGTATCCGGAGTTCAATTTTTTTTTGTTGCGTATGAAATTCCCTCAAAATGCCTGGATCCTTCACCCTCCTGTACAGATTGTTCAGCCCTGCAGGTGGTGTCCTGATAGCTGGGTCAGGTGGACTGCAGGAACACAGCTAACATCCCCGACAGCCACCGAACTGACAGAAGTTGTAACCAAAGCAAACAAGGTGCAATTCCTTTAAAGTTGCAATTATGTTTCTGAAAAGTGAAACTTCAATGGTCATTTCTTTAAGTCAATCGGGTCTTCCCATGCCAATCAATGTAAAAATTTGTAGTTAGATATTTCCTGTCAGAAAAATAAACATCGTACAATGCAAGTTGAATGATTGTATATGGCTCAGTGGCTAGCACTGCTACCTCTCAGTGCCAGGGACCCGGGTTTGATTCAAGCCTTGGACAACTATCTGTGTGGAGTTTGCACATTCTCCCCGTGTCTGTGTGGGTTTCCTCCAAGTGCTGTGGTTTCCTCCCAAAGTCCAAAGATGTGCAGGTCAGGTGAACTGGCCATGCTAAATTGCCCATGCTGTTCAGGGATGAGTAGATTAGTTGCATTAGTCAGAGGTAAATGTAGAGTAATAGGGTAGGAGATTGGGTCTGGGTGGCTTACTCTTCAGTGGGCTTGTTGGGTGTAATGGCCTGTTTCTATACTGTAGGGATTCTATGATTCCACACATTAATTCATTCAATAACTTTTTTAAAATAATCGATTTAAACATGTCAACAAAATCAGCTAACTCTTTCCATATACATCTTGCTCACTGAGTCTACCACAGGCCATGTTAATCCTCTCTCTCTCTTGCCAACCCTATCTCACTTGCTACTTCCTTGCTCATCTTTCCCATTTACCATTTCATTACCTGACTCTCCTGCTCACCAATTCTTACCTGACTGCCTTACCCATCGCTTCCTTGAGTCTCCTGCTTGCTGTTTCCTCTCATTGCAGTGAACAAGAGCACAGGAGCAGAGCAACAAGATGGAAGAAGTGAGCAATAGGAGCTGCAAATGAAAGAGTCAGGTCGGGAAGAGACAAGTGAAAGAGTCAGGGAGGTAAGCGGAGAATGACAGGGAAACAGAGAACAGGTGGGTCGGAGAGTGTAAGTGAGTCTTAGTGAGTATGAAACAGACTCAATGAGCGTGAGAGGCCGATCCAATGTAACACGAGTTGTATCAGATATACTTTGGGGTAAAAACAATGACTGCAGATGCTGGAAACCAGATTCTGGATCAGTGGTGCTGGAAGAGCACAGCAGTTCAGGCAGCATCCGAAAAGCTTCGAAATCGACGTTTCGGGCAAAAGCCCTTCATCAGGAATAAAGGCAGAGAGCCTGAAGCGTGGAGAGATAAGTTAGAGGAGGGTGGGGGTGGGGATAGAGTAGCATAGGGTACAATAGGTCAGTGGGGGAGGAGATGAAGGCGACGGGCCAGGGAGGTGAGGGCGGAGTGGATAGGCGGAAAAGGAGCTGGGCAGGTCGGACAAGTCCGGACAAGTCAAGGGGACAGTGTTGAGCTGGAGGTTAGAAACTAGGATGAGGTGGGGGAAGGGGAAATGAGGAAGCTGTTGAAGTCCACATTGATGCCCTGGGGTTGAAGTGTTCTGAGGCGGAAGATGAGGCGTTCTTCTTCCATGCATCTGGTGGTGAGGGAGCGGCGGTGGAGGAGGTCCAGCACCTCCATATCCTCGGCAGAGTGGGAGGGGGAGTTGAAATGTTGGGCCACAGGGCGGTTTGAGTGATTGGTGCGGGTGTCTCGGAGATGTTCCCTAAAGCGCTCTGCTAGGAGGCACCCAGTCTCCCCAATGTAGAGGAGACCGCATCGGGAGCAACGGATACAATAAATGATATTAGTGGATTTGCAGATAAAACTTTGATGGATGTGGAAGGCTCCTTTTCCACCCATCCACTCCACCCTCCACTCCCTGACCCACCACCCCCATCTCCCCTCCACCGACCCACTGCACTCCAGGTAAAAACAATGACTGCAGATGCTGGAAACCAGATTCTGGATCAGTGGTGCTGGAAGAGCACAGCAGTTCAGGCAGCATCCGAAAAGCTTCGAAATCTACTTTGTCAGTCCTGTCACAAAACAGTAATGTGAAATGCCTGATGCTATTACACCTGTGACACTACAGCTGAATAAGATAACCGAATATGGGAGCTTATTATACTTAGCTACACTAATATTTGGCAAAGAATAAATCACACTGTCTTATTATTGTACAAAACTCCAGTCAGACTCAATTTCAATTCAAAAATGTGGGTGATTTAGAAACTTTGGAAAATTTGCCAAGCGGGCCTATGAGGAGGAACTCCCTACTGAAAGTTCTATTCAGAGCCAACCACCATAGATTCATACCATGCAGAAAATTCCTTCAGCCCACTAAGTCTCCAACAATACAATTACCACCATCCTGAGTTGGAACTATGTCATTCTTTCAATATCACTAGGTCAAAGGTCTGAACTCCCTTCCAAACAGTAATGTTTGTTTCTCTAAATATCAAGGGCTGTAATTTCAGGAAAGCACTACCTTCTTCAGAACAATTATTAATAGAGAATAGATTCATGTCTAGCCAGAAGCACTCAAATCCCATATATGAATAAAAATTTGATTATTCAGAAAGAGTTAAATGACTAGTTCTTTCCCTTTTGTAAATGCGTGGACTTCTGAGTGTTTTGATGGAGGATAGAGGATTTTTAAGAGTCGCATTGTGTTTCCTGTATTCCCTGAAGAAGCCATTTCAAATAAAAAATTGGGGAAAAATTAGATCAGTGCCGAGATAACTAATGGAATGGCTACATCATATGTAAATCTAAGATCTAAAGTGGTGATCTCATTGACCTATATTGAATTTCATCTGTCACCATTTTGGTCATTGATTTAATTCATCAATGTTCCTTTGTGATGTTCTGCACCAATCCACAGAGCTCACATCCAGTGGCATGACAAACACTTTTGTTAAGATTCATACGTGAAATCTTTGTGCATACCTTTTGTGTGCCCATAAAGATAAGTTGCATAAACACTCCCTTCTCTCCTACATTAGTTACCACCTAAAATTTAATTAAATTAGATTTGGTAACCTTTACAAATCCACGCTGAATTGGAAAGCTCACATTCTACAAACAAACATGTCAATTCGGTCAAAATAGTCTCCTGGACTAATTTTAATTGGAGCAGACTTTCCCCTAATTTTGTTTCCCTGACTGTCTCCCCAAGGGGATGGTAAGACAGATGGTGAGCAGGTGGACATGTATGCTGGCCAGAATGGATAATCTAATCATGAAACTCCATGTACTGTCATTCTGTAGGGCAGGCTTGTTCATCCACCTGGTCTTTTATTGTTTGTAAGAACTCTACAGCTCACAAGATTTAATGAGATCATAAAGTGAAATTATAAAACCAAAATACACTCACAATTATGATTTTGACATAAAGATCATTTGACCTAGCAGATCCACATTGGTGTTTATGCTTTGCGAAAGCCTTGTTTTGCCTTACAGTGTATCCCTTCATTCCTTTCTTCCTCATATATTTATTTAACTTTCTCCTAAATGCAGCATTGGTATACCTCAATTGTTTCTTGTGCTAGCTAGTTCCAAATTCTAACCACTTTTTGATTATGAACAAGTTTTTTTAAAAAATCACTCACATTTAACAGTGAAAACTTTCTAACTTTAACTTTTTAAAAATTCATTCATGGGATGAGGAAGTCACATTTATTGCCCTACCCAAGTTGCCCAAAGGGCAGTTAAGAGTCAACCACATTGCTGTGGGTCTGGAGTCACATTTAGGCCAGAGCAGATAAGGAAGGCCCTGGAAGGCCATTAGTGAATTAGATGGATTTTTCCAACAATCGACAATGGATTCATTGTCATCATTTGACTCTTAATTGCAGATTTTTGTTGAGCTCAAACTCCACCATGTGCTGTGATGGGATGGGATTTGAACCCAGGTCCCCAGAACATGACCTGGGCCTCTGGATCAACAGTCCTCAGCGACAATACCACTTGGTCATCACCTCCCCTTCAAGAAATAATCTGCATTACCAGATTGCTTAACACAGAAACTGATAAACAAATTACAAAGCTTTTCATTACCAGGTCAAGAGCTGCAGCAAGGATGGAGGCATCAGGAATTGTGCCAGGTTCACAGCAGTTTAAAAGGAACTGGAACCGTTTCATTCCCTGTCTAATCGCTCCAAGATTCACAATATTTTTGTTTTTACTTCCTTCTTGACTGGCTGCAAGGTGTTCTTCAAAGCTACGACAGCCTGCAAAAGTATAAAATAAAGCTCAAAGTTTGTGAGAATATTTATAGCTTGGATGCTCGTTGTTGTGGTTCTGTTCGCCGAGCTGGGAATTTGTGTTGCAGACGTTTCGTCCCCTGTATAGGTGACATCCTTAGTGCTTGGGAGCCTCCTGTGAAGCGCTTCTGTGATGTTTCCTCCGGCATTTATAGTGGTTTGAATCTGCCGCTTCCGGTTGTCAGTTCCAGCTGTCCGCTGCAGTGGCCGGTATATTGGGTCCAGGTCGATGTGCTTATTGATTGAATCTGTGGATGAGTGCCATGCTTCTAGGAATTCCGTGGTTGTTCTCTGTTTGGCTTGTCCTATAATAGTAGTGTTGTCCCAGTCGAATTCATGTTGCTTGTCATCTGCATGTGTGGCTACTAAGGATAGCTGGGCGTGTCGTTTCGTGGCTAGTTGGTGTTCATGGATGCAGATCGTTAGCTGTCTTCCTGTTTGTCCTATATAGTGTTTTGTGCAGTCCTTGCATGGGATTTTGTACACTACGTTGGTTTTGCTCATGCTGGGTATCGGGTCCTTCGTTCTGGTGAGTTGTTGTCTGAGAGTGGCTGTTGGTTTGTGTGCTGTTATGAGTCCTAGTGGTCGCAGTAGTCTGGCTGTCAGTTCGGAAATGCTCTTGATGTATGGTAGTATGGATGTATGGACAAGCCAAACAGAGACAGCCAGGGAATTCCTAGAGACATGGCACTCATCCACAGATTCAAATCAATAAGCACATCGACCTGGACCCAATATACCGACCACTGTAACAGACAGCTGGAACTGACAAACGGAAGCGGCAGATTCAAACCACTATAAATGCCGGAGGAAACATCACAGAAGCGCTTCACAGGAGGCTCCCATGCACTGAGAATGTCACCTAGATAGGGGACGAAACGTCTAAAATAAAGCATCAAATTTCATAATTAAAACACAAACATATCTTTATGTACAGTGGTAAAGCTTAAAACAAAAGTTAAATTTAAAGTTAAGTGCTAATATGGAAACTTGGCAACTCTTAATGTGGAGGTGCCAGTGTTGGATTGGGGTGGACAAAGTCAGAAGTCACATGATACCAGGTTATAGTCCAACAGGTTTATTTGAAATCACGTGCTTTCAGAGCACTGCCCCTTCATCAGGTGACTCTAGGTGAAGTGGAGGGAAGAACACAGGCACAGAATTATAGGTGTAGTGATCATTGCAAGATTATTCCTGGTAATTGGGAGTTTCAAAAGATAGTACAACTGGTGCGAGTAGAATGTCGACAGACTGAATAACAGGTCTTTGCAGGTGATCAAAACTGCCAGACGGTATCAGTAAAGTGTCAACAGCTGAACAGCAAGTGAAGAGATGATCTATCATTCAATTAATTAAGGCAGAGAGATAATTACAAAAAAATCAAAAATAAGATGGTGCTGGAGATAAACCAAATGGTTGAAATAACATGATGGGTATAAGCGTTGCATGACAAGGGTCTAAATGAGTAATAAGTAATCCAAAACTGTACAAACTAATTAAGGTAGAGAGATCATAACACATTTATCAAGATGATGGTGTCAAAATAGGGCATTATGGAAGATGTTACAAACACAGAACACTATGGTGGGGTTACATGTAGCACAACATGAAACCAAGATCACAGTTCAGGTTGTCTTCATGGGTACAGAACTTGGCTATCAGTTTCTGCTCAGCGATTAAGCGTTGTATATCTTGAAGGCCGCCTTGTAGGATGCTTACCTGAAGATCAGAGGCTGAACGTCCTTGACCACTGAAGCCCTCCCTGACTGGCAGGGAATACACCTGCCTGGCAATTGCTGTGCAGTGTCCATTTATCCGTTGCCTTAGAGTATGCATGATATACCATGCCTTGGGATACCCTTGCCTGCAGCGTAAGAGGTAGACAACATTGGCCGAGTCACGAATACCTACCGTGTACGTGGTTGGTGGTGTTCCCCACATGTGATGGTAGTATCTTGGGTTCATGTCTTGCTACATGTAAACCCATCACACTGTTCTGCATCTGTAAAATCTTCCTTACTGTCTTGTTTTGACATCATCACCTGGATAACTTGTTACAATCTCTCTACCTTCATTAGTTTGCACAGTTTGGATTACCTGTTACTTTGGTTAGCCCTTGTCAAGCAACTCTTCTACCTATCATATTATTTCAGACATTTGGTCTGTCTCCAACATCTTAGTTTTGATGTTTTGTAATTATCTCTCCGTCTTAATTAATTGGATTGTAGGTCAGCCCTTCACTTGCTATTTAGCTGTTGACATATTACTCATACTATCTGACAGCTTTGATTACCTGCAAAGCCTTGTTATTCAGCAATTGACATCCCACTCACACCATTTGTGCTAGCTTTTGACAATCTTAATAACCTAGAATTGTCTTGCAATGATCTCTCTCTTATAAATTCTGTGCCTGTACTCTTCCCTCCACTTCATCTGACAAAGGAGCAGCACTCCAAAAGCTTGTGATTTCAAATAAACCTGTTAGACTGTGACCTGGGGTCATGTAACTTCTGACTTTGATGATTCTTAGACCAATAACAGACACAGGACTATAGACAGAGAAACCTTGATTATCTGAAGGACACGGGCAGGAAGCATTTTGTTTGGTTAATCGAAAGCTGGATAATCGAAGTTCCTCTGTACTTTGCTTTCTGCCATGAGAGTAGTAATTTGACAAATTTTTGTTGACTCATCATAGCATCCAATTTTGATCAATCAACCTACAATGGAACCAGTAACATCAGGGATTGTGATGATAGCATGTGACGATACTATGACTTTAAGAGGTGCATTTTGTCTTTTTTTTTTGTGAAGGGAGGTTGAGATAGAAGTGACGAGTGGGCTGTTCCAGGCCAAAAAACGTAAGCATCTTGTGAGGCCTTGGTGTTTAAAAACAAAGATTGGAACAATAAAAATAGCATGAAAGGGTGAGGTCAAACTCCCACAGAACCAGGATTTTAATTTAACTTTCAGTAGCTGTTGAGGATTTGGAAGCTGCTTTATATCTCTCCCTGCTACAGCAAAACACTTGTGGTCTCTCTTTCTCACAGGGTGTTCTCTTGATATATATTCCTCCTGGACTGGAGAATTGCAAGTGAGACAATCTATTTTTCTGAATTTGTCATTGACAAGGGTGTGCTAATGGGATATTACTATATTGGAACAGTTGCTAGTTAACTAATCTATTATTCTGTTAATTTTTCCAAAACAGTTTAAGTTAGACCAATTCTACTTTCTTTTGTTTGTATTTTCAGAATAAATAAGCCTGGCAGTTCGACCAATCAAGTTCTATTGGAACGCAACACCTTACACTTCCCTTTAGAAATATAAGAAACAGTTGGGGTCTAGGTTATCTTCTTAATATATGTTTGAGGTGTTTTGGTCTGGTGCATAACAAGCATGACAATTTGGCTTTGAGGTAATGATCAGTTATGATCTGAACGACAGGTCAGGATTGAGGGGCAGAATGGCAGATTCCCTTCTCCTATGTTCCTATCACAGTAGCAATGAGTGCTGGGTAATCACACATCATAATCCTTCTGCCCATTTTTGGAGCCTGTGCAATCATGTTGTCTTTAATTCTTCTGTGAATTTGAACATTTCCTGTGGATTCTAGAAGGAACGTTATTCAGTGTTTGTTGATAACCAATGTCTTCCCACATCTACTGGGACTTTTCTCATCTGTTATAAAAATCTGTTCAAAAACAAGGCATTGGTGAGACCATACCTGGAGTATTGTGCACAGTTTTGGTCCCCTTATTTGAGGAAAGATATAGTAGCATTGGAGGTAGTTCAGAGGAGGTTCGCTAGATTGATCCCAGAGATGAGGGGCTTTTTGTATGAAGGGATATTGAACAGTTTAGACCTTTACTCTCTGGCATTTAGAAGAATGGGGAGAGATCCAATTGAGGTATTAAAGATGATAAAAGATGTGGATAAAATAGTGTGGAGCGGGTGCTAGGATGAGAGGTCATAGTCTTGGGATAAGGGTCAGAAAATTTAAAACAGAGTTGGGGAGAAACTATTTCTTCCAAAGGGTTGTGAATCTGTGGAATCTGCTACTCTAAAGTGCAGTTGATGCTGGGACAGTGAGTAAATTTAAGGAGGCGATAGATCGATGTTTAATTGGTAATGGGTTGAAGGGTTATGGAGAGAAGGCAGGAAAATGAGGGCGAGGAGCATATCAACCATGATTGAATGGCAGAGCAGACATGATGGGCTGAATGGCCTATTTCCACTCCTATATGTTATGAACTTACGAACATTGGCTAACATTTTAGTCAGTCATGTCCAGGTGTAGCTGTATGACACAAGACCATGAATACCATTCTCAATGATAGAACCATTAAATACATTTTCTCCAATGAAGTTAGAATCTTGCTATCAAACAATGTTAATAAGTAAAATCTAATGAGGAATAGGTTTACTTCTAATTAACAATTTTAATATAATTTATTATGGAATAATTAATATTCATTAATTTACAATTTCCAAGTTTTGTACACTCATTGGAATTTATTTTTACATTTAGAACCAAGTCAACATTACTATCCATACAAAAACGCTCTTCCTCAAGACTTTCCCTTAATTGCTTCCCCTAAACATTAAGTCTGTGCTCCTGGTCCTTGTGATATCGGCTGATGTGAAAACAAAATAAACAGAGCATACAGACTAGCACTGAATCTCAGTTAGGAAAGGTTTTGGACACAAAATCTGAGGATAGGGTACATCTTCACTTAGAACGACACAGTTTAATCAAAGCTGAAACATCAGAACATTCCTGATGAAGGTCTTATGCTCAAAACATCAACTCTCCTGCGCTCGGATGCTGCCTGACCTGCTGTGCTTTTCCAGTGCCACACTTTTTGACTCGGATTTTCCAGCATCTACAATCCTCACTTTCTCACAGTTTAATTAGATTTTAGATTAGATTAGATGTTTTTTAGATTACATTACATTACAGTGTGGAAACAGGCCCTTCGGCCCAAGAAGTCCACACCGACCCGCCGAAGCACAACCCACCCATACCCCTACATTTACCCCTTACCTAATACTATGGGCAATTTAGCATGGCCAATTCACCTTACCTGCACATCTTTGGACTGTGGGAGGAAACCGGAGCACCCGGAGGTAACCCACGCAGACACAGGGAGAACATGCAAACTCCACACAGTCAGTCGCCTGAGGCGGGAATTGAACCCGGGTCTCTGGCGCTGTGAGGCAGCAGCGCTAACCACTGTGCCACTGTGCCACCCACAATCAAAGATAATTATTTGTTCAGGGAAAGTTGTGGCTGACTAAAATGATTAAACCTTTTCAGGAGGTGACAATGAAGGCAATACATTTGATATAGTCGATATGGTTTTGGAAAGGCTTTTGATAAAGCCCATGGAGCAGTGTAGGCATATGTAAAACACCATGGGATCCAAGAAAAAGGGACAAGTTGAGTTCAGAATTAGCTGAGGCGGAGGAAACAAATTTTAATGGTCAAAGGGTACTTTAGTGACTAGAATTGGGGTTCAGCTAGGTTCAGAATTGGGTACATTGCTTTTTGTGGTACATATCAATGATTTCGACTTGAATCTAAATGGTATGATAAAAAGGTTGGTTGAGAATTGGGGTGGCGCAGTGGTTAGCACTGCGGCCTCACAGCACCAGGGACTCGGGTGTGATTCCCGTCTCAGGCGACTGTCTGTGTGGAGTTTGCACATTCTCCCCGTGTTTGCGTGGGTTTTTTTTGGGTGCTCCAGTTTCCTCCCTTACCAAAGATGTGCAGGTTACGTGGACTGGCCATGCTAAATTGCCCATAGTGTCCAGGGATGTGCAAGCTGACCAGATTAGCTATATAGAGTATGGGGATAGGGTGGAACGCTCTTTGGAGGGTCGGTGTTGACTGGATGGGCCGAATAGGTTGCTTCCACACTGTAGGGATTCTTTGAGAATTATGTGGATGGTAACGAAGGAGGAAACCATACTCTACAGGAAGTTATCAATGGACAAGTAAGCTGTGGGAAACAATGGAAAATGGATTTCTCTCTGGACGAGTGTGAGGTAATGTACCCAGGGAAGGCTGACAAAGAAAACAAAACGTATGATAAGTGATGGAATACTGAGAATCGTTGAGGAACAGAGAAGCATTGGGGTTGAAACCCATTAATCCCTGAAGGGGATTGGATAGCCTGTCCTTATTAACTGAGTTGAGAAGTGTAAGAGAGGGAGGATATTCTGGAACTATATAAAACAAGCATCAGGTCATGTCTGGAGCAGCACGTACAGTCAATGCATCATAGGAAAGATATGATTGCAGTCAAGAGGGTACAGTTGAAATTGGCGAAGATATTATCTAGTCTGAATAATTTTAGTAAATAGGAAAGATTTGATACTTAGGGCTGCTTTCTAACTAGTGTAAATAAGATTATGAAAGTTCTAGAGAGAGTGAATTGGAAGATCCTAGTAGTAGATTGAAAGGGTCTCCTTGTGTGCCTTACATTTTTATGATTTATATGATGAATTAGTAACAGGCAATGAGTGCTAGTATCACTGTCAATGAATGAAAGCAAAGGCTTCAAGGTAAAGGAGCAGCTGTTACAATATTAACTCCTGATGAACCTTGTTTTATATTTTCACTCAGTCTGAAAAACAGCCATTTGCTGTTACTATCTACCTTCTGTTCCTTAGCTTACCTTTAATCCATGGTGTCACTGCAACCTCATGGTTTTCATCTTACAAACACATCTATATTATGGTACTTCATCTAAAGCCAGTTGAAAGTCTGTGTACACATGAACTGCATTATACACATTGACTCTTTCTGTCTTTTTTGCAGGCTACTCAAGTACAATTTGCCAGAAAAGTTCATGTTGTCGTTCATTTATTTGCCTGTACATTCAGAAACGCCAAATGATTTTGTATCAAGGTTTTCTCACCACCAAAATTTGCAAACTTCCATTGGTATATCATCACCTCCATATCCAAGGAGGATTAAAATATGGTGGCTAGAGGCTCTGCAACTCTCAATAACCTATGATTTGGAGATGCCGGTGTTGGACCACCTGATGAAGGAGCAGCGCTCCGAAAACTAGTGTGCTTCCAATTAAACCTGTTGGACTAAAACCTGGTGTTGTGTGATTTTTAGCTCAATAACCTAGGATGCATCCCATCTGCACTGAATGTTTTTACTTTGTGGATTACCAACCTTGTCGACACAGATAATGTGCATAAACCTCACTGGGAATGATATTGAAATGGGGAAAGGAACTCCAAATGAAGTGAACTTGGTCTGTTTAATATTTACTGGAACTTCATGTTGGTATGAAAAGGCTGATATGAAAACACTCTTGGCCTGCACAAATCGGCATTCTGACTTGCCACTGGAAGGAGTGGAATAAAGTAATATGTTACATTTCGAGCATGTTACAGGTTGGAGAGAACTGTTAGTTATTGTGGCAGAATGGCCAAGATAAAATCATTACACATCGTGCACAATAATTTACCTAACCTAAATCATGGTTATACTTCATGTATCATTCAAAAGTAATAACAAAAACCTACAGCAGCAAAAGGGTTAAAGATTGGACTATACGATCTGAGTTTTCTGTTTGAAAAATCAATTTGTTACCCTGTTATTAAACCCACTCTTCAACTCCCACATCCCAGTTGCAATTTGTGAGAATGCCAAAAGAAATGGCAACTGACTCATAACCTTATGTATCATGCTGCTTATGCTGGTGATTTTCTCCTACTCAGTTCATATATATTTTTAGATATATATTTTTACTTTCCAAGCAAATATAATAAGCTTCCCTATGAAGGCAACTTTGAAGATGACATGCCGGTCACTACTATGACTGACGCGTGCCAAGAAGAAAAAGGAAAGCATGAAGCAAAACATATCTTAATTATGGTATTAATTTTCAACTGGGTTGAAAATTAGTTATCTGCTTTTTTTTTGCCCATTTGCACTTATTGCCCATCAAGCCAGTTAACAATCAACCACATTTGCAGTGGGCCTGGAGTCACATGCAGGTCAGACCAGGTGGTTTCATTCCCTAAATGACATCAGTGAACCAGATAGTTTCTTTCCTGATAATTGGCAATGGGTTCATGGTCTTCATTAAACTCTTATTTCCAGATATTTATTGAATTCAAATTCCACCATCTGCCATAGTGAGATTCAAACCCAGGTCCCCAGAGTGTTATCTGAGTTAACAGTTCAGTGATAATTCCACTAGGCTATCACCTCCCCAGTGACAATGAGTTGTAACCAAGGAGGAAGAGATAAAGATCCCTAAATTGTGAAAAAAAACCCAATATAAACCAAAAACTGAATTACACAAACAAGGTCAAACACAATTTTGGGATGAGGTGCTATGGTAAATACCATCTTTTTCTTCTGCGTGATGAAGCTTAGATGGATTCCTTCGCCCAGAGCGCCATTTACCAAGACGCTTGAAGAAGTTCTCCTCTTCATCTCGTCCATCCTCCAAGCCCTCAGCTTCTGAGAGCTTAACTGCACTGTTAAACTTAACCTGGGGACAGTTACATTATAAAGCAATTAGTACATATTTGTTTCCTTAGTAAACCAACAGGAGTCAATTTTTAACATCTATAACAGAAATACATCCATAATCCTGTTTGCTCACAGGACTTTACTCTCCATCAGATAAATACATGCGAGTCCCATCCTCATGACATCTACAGAAACAAATTACATTTTGGAATGGCATATTAAAGGGGCAAATATTTAAAGCAAGATACATTGAAATAACTTACATTTATATAGCATCTTGAAGCCTTAGGACGCTCTTAAGCATTTCAGATCCAATTAAGTATTTTTGGAATATCATCAATTGTTGTAGCATAGAAAAGTGTTTACACATGGCAAGGTACTAAAATGAGCAATGCTACCATGATTGGATACTCTATTCTTTGAGAGAGAAATAGTGGAACAATTCTCCTGGTCTTTTCCAAAAAGCATTTTTACATCCACCCAAGAGAGAAAACAAGGGGTCAGTTTAGCAACTCTTCTGCATAAACATTCTTCTGACAATGCAGTACTCCCTCTGTACTCTTTAGATTATATGTTGAAATCTCTGAAATGGAAATTGAATCAGATTGTTCTGATTTAGAGACCAAAGCGATGCCAGAGACAAAGCTAATACCTGATATTGAAATAAAAGGGTCATTAATTCTAATAAAGGTAATAATGGAACAGAAATGTGAGTGGCAAGACTTCTGCTCGACATTTATGCACGTGCATTTTTAGCTCAACTTCCAATTCTGCCAATTTACATATTTAAAGACTTCCTAGTCATAATCTGGGTGGGGTCTAGGATTTGACATTGCAGTTATTTAAAGGTCTGCATTGTGTTTTGAAGTGGGGATGAACCCAGAGTCTATCCTTGCACCTTGTTCTCTGATTCAGCAACTCTCATTGCAATTCTGCTCCAGAGGAAAGTGTTTGTCCAGATCTTTGGTTAAGTGGAAGCTTCAATGCTGCAAACCAACCATCTCGAATTAGTTCCTTCATCCACGTCCAGAGTCCAGAGTGCATTTCTTGTAGATGTTGGCAGATAGCCAGAGCAGGAATCTGTGATAATCTGTTCCTCTCCAAAGCCCAAACATTTGACATCAAGTATAAGAATACATATTACTGAGTGGTTGGACTGACTTAGCACAAGCCAAACATCGAATAGGGACCTTCCTAACCAGTGTGTCTCAGCATTCAGTGTATTTACGTTGGAACCAAAGAGCTAGTTAAACTCAAACCATTTTAATTTACATTCAAAATGAACAAAGGGGATACAAGTTTAAACCAATTGTTTTAGTTTTATTTAATAGCTTTCTGTGGTGATATGGCAAATTTGAGAAAGATGTCATACATAACCAAGGTAATTATACTCCATGTACAGAATATACAGTGGAGCATTTGGTTGCATTTTGCATCCGAAATTCTTTAATTGCCAAATCTCTCACAATGCCCACTTTAGTCAACCATTACTGTTGCATTGAATAATAACCACCATGGGCTAAGTTACAAAATTCTAGAGCGTTCAGAAAACAACACAAGTTAAATCGATTCCAATCATACAGATATCTCCTCCTTTGTTGGACAACTCAATCCTGGTTACGCCATAAGTTCTGCTATTAATATGCACAACTGACAAGCTCATAAATCACAGCAAGTGAAAAATGTTTATAACTTGAAAAGATCATGATAACTCCATTATGATAAGGCTATTCATCTGACAGAACACTATGACATGTGTTTCAGTGAATTTCAATTTATCTTAAGCTGGCAGCCCACGTTTAAAGGCAATATCATTTAATTTAAATTTACTCATTATTTTTATAATACTGCAACAATAAACTGAGAAATATCTTTTTATATATGTATTCCAAAGCCATCCGTCAACTTGGATATTTTAACAAAAGCAAAACTGCAAGCACATTCTGTTATTGGTTTATGATAGTATGAAATTAACTTCTAAGTATTCCATGGGAAATATTTAAGACATCAGTTGATATGAAATACAAATGTATGTTCCTGGATAAGCAATAATTGTAGAGCACATTGTTATGTGGTAAAGTACTATAGAAAGGCAAGCTCTTTATCTTCCTGGCATGCATTAGGTATAAAGGTCAATTAAAACAACATTGGCTTCATTAGAAGTAAAAACAAAAGAGTCTGCACCTTTGAACTCTGCCGTATAAATGACAATCTGTCTACAGAGCTTATGTCCAGGAGGTCTTCAACACCATCAGTTAACCCTGACAACGAAGAACGTTTCAGCCAGTTTCCTATAATGACAAATAGTATTCACCATAAAAGCAAAATACTATGCTTGCTAGAGATCTGAAATTAAAGGAGAAAACAGAAAGTGCTAGAGAAACTTAGTAGCTCTGGTAGCATCTGTGGAGAGAAAAATAGAATTAACACTTTGAGTCTGTTGCGACTCTTCTCCAGTTAGTGTTATATCCGACTCAAAATGTTAACCTTCTCTCTTTCCACAGATGTTGTCAGACCTGTGGAGTTTCTCCAGCATTTCCTGTCATTTCATTATTCCCAAAGGTCATTTCTAAACTTGGAGCCATTGAGTCTTTTCTCTTAACCTTACAGATCCAGGCAATACCATAAATTAGAATCCGTGACAGATGAACTCTCAAGACTATCCATTAAATTCCTGCCAGTAAGTGTCCAGTTTTGTTAGCAGCTGCCAATTTTTTAGATGGGGCAGCTGATGGTCACAAACATTTCTTAGCATAGAAATCTGAAATCTGAAATAATAAAAGAAACCAAAAAGTGCCGGAGAAACTCAATAGCCAGCAAACAGTGGCCCGATGTGTGAACAGGGGCAGCGGCCTGGTGTTAGAATGGAGGCAGTGGCCCGGTGTGGGAATGGAAGCAGAGGCCCTGTGCGGGAACGGGGGCAGGGGCCCTGGTGTGGGAATGAGAGCAGGGGCCCTGTGTGGGAATGGGGGCAGCGGCCCAGGTGTGGCAACGGGGTCAAGGGCCCTGGTGTGGGAATAGGAGCAGGGGTCCGGTGTGAGAACGGGGGCAGGGGCCCTGTGTGGAAATGGGGGCTGGGGCCCTGTGTGGAAACGGGGGCAGGGGCGCAGGTGTGGGAACGGGGACGGGGCCAGGTGTGGGAACAGGGACAGGGGCCAGTGTGGGAATGGGAGCAGGGGCCTAGTGTGGGGACACAGACAGTGGACTGGTGTGAGAATGGGGGCAGGGCCCAGTGTGGGAATGGGGGCAGGGGCCCGGAATGGGAATAGGGGCAGGGGCCCCAGTGTGGGAACGGGGGCTGGGGTCTGGATTGGGAACAGGGGCAGGGGCCCAGTGTGGGAACAGGGGCAGGGGTCCAGTGTGGGAACAGGGCTAGTGGCCTGGTGTGGGATCAAGGGCAGCAGCCTGGTGTGGGAACAGGGGCAGGATCCCGTTGTGGGAACGGGGACAGGGTCCCAGTGTGAGAATTGGGGTAGGGGCCCTGTGTGGGAATATGGGCAGCAGCCTAGTGTGGGAACGGGGGTGGGGGCCCAGGTGTGGGAGTGGGCGACAAGTGCCACGGTGTTGGAACAGGGGTAGGGACCCTGTGTGGAAATGGGGGCAGGGGCCCTGGTGTGGAAACAGGGGCAGGGGCCCAGGTGTGGGAATGGGGGGCAGGGGCCCAGTGTGGGAATGGGGGGGCAGGGGCCAGGTGTGGGAACAGGGGCAGGGGCCAGGTGTGGGAACAGGGGCAGGGGCCAGGTGTGGGAATGGGCGCAGGAGCCCAGTGTGAGAACACAGACAGTGGACTGGTGTGGGAATGGGGGCAGGAGCCCACTGTGGGAATGGGGGCAGGGGCCAGGTGTGGGAATAGGGGCAAAGGCCCCAGTGTGGGAACAGGGGCACAGCCTGGGAACAGGGGCAGTGGACCAGTGTGGGAACAGGGGCACGGTGTTGGATCATGGGCCCGGTGTGGGAACAGGTGCAGGGGCCCGGTGTGGGAACAGGGGCAGGCGGCCAGTGTGGGAACGGGGGCAGGGGCCAGTGTGGGAATGGGAGCAGGGGCCTAGTGTGGGGACACAGACAGTGGACTGGTGTGAGAATGGGGGCAGGGGCCCAGTGTGGGAATGGGGGCAGGGGCCCGGAATGGGAACAGGGGCAGGGGCGCGGTGTGGGAACAGGGGCAAGGGACCAGTGACAGGGGCTCGGTGTGGGAACGGGTGCAGGGGCCCGGTGTAGGAACGGGGACAGGGGCCCAGTGTGTAGGAACGGGGGCAGGGGACCAGTGTGGGAAAGGGGGAAGGGGTCCAGTGTGGGAATGGGGACAGTGGTCGGTGTGGGAATGGGGGCAGGGGCCCAGGTGTGGGAATGGGAGCAGAGACCTAGTGCGGTAAGACAGGCAGTGGACTGGTGTGGGAATGGGGGCAGGGGCCCAGTTTGTGAATGGGGGCAGGGGACTGGTGTGTGAATAGGGCCAGGGTCCTGGTGTGGAAACAGGGGCAGGGGCCCAAGTGTGAGAACAGGGGCAGGGGCCCAGTGTGGGATTGGGGTCAGGGGCCGCTGTAGGAACGGGGGCAGGGGCCCAGTGTTGAAACAGGGGCAGGGGTCAGGTGTTGAACAGGGGCAAGGGCCCGGTGTGGGAACAGGGGCAAGAGACGAGAGTGGGGCCCAGTGACAGGTGCCCAGTGTGAGAACGGTAACAGGGGCCCGGTGTGGGAACAGGCGCAGGGGCCCAGTGTGGGAACAGGGGCAGGGGACCAGTGTGGGAACAGGGGCAGGGGCCCGGTGTGGGAACGGGGACAGGGGCCCGGTGTGGGAACGGGGACAGGGGCCCGGTGTGGGAACGGGGACAGGGGCCCGGTGTGGGAACGGGGACAGGGGCCCGGTGTGGGAACGGGGTCAGGGGCCCGGTGTGGGAACGGGGTCAGGGGCCCGGTGTGGGAAGGGGGCAGGGGCCTCTTGTGGGAACAGGGACAGGGGCCATGTGTGCGAACGGGGGCAGGGGCCCAGTGTGGGAACAGGGGCAGGGGCCCAGTGTGGGAACAGGGGCAGGGGCCCAGTGTGGGAACAGGGGCAGGGGCCCAGTGTGGGAACAGGGGCAGGGGCCCAATGTGGGAACAGGGGCAGGGGCCCAATGTGGGAACAGGGCTAGTGGCCTGGTGTGGGATCAAGGGCAGCAGCCTGGTGTGGGAAAAGGGGCAGGGTCCCGTTGTGGGAACGGGGACAGGGTCCCAGTGTGAGAACGGGGGCAGGGGCCAGGTATGGAACAGGGGCAGGGGCCCGGTGTGGGAACAGGGGCAAGAGACGCAAGTGAGAACAGGGGCAGGGGCCCAGTGACAGGGCCCAGTGTGTGAACGGGAACAGGGGCCCGGTGTGGGAATGGGGACAGGAGCCTGGTGTGGGAGCGGGGACAAGGGCCCGGTGTGGGAACGGGGGCAGGGGCCAAGTGTGGGAACAGGGGCAGGGGCCCAGTGTGGGAACAGAGGCAGGGGCCCAGTGTGGGAACAGAGGCAGGGGCCCAGTGTGGGATTGGGGGCAGGGGCCGCTGTGGGAACGGGGGCAGGGGCCTGGTGTGGGAACTGGGCAGGGGCCCGGTGTGGGAACAGGGGCAGGGGCCCGGTGTGGGAACGGGGTCAGGGGCCCGGTGTGGGAACGGGGACAGGGGCCCGGTGTGGGAACGGGGACAGGGGCCCGGTGTGGGAACGGGGTCAGGGGCCCGATGTGGGAACGGGGTCAGGGGCCCGGTGTGGGAACGGGGTCAGGGGCCCGGTGTGGGAAGGGGGCAGGGGCCTCTTGTGGGAACAGGGACAGGGGCCATGTGTGCGAACGGGGGCAGGGGCCCAGTGTGGGAACAGGGGCAGGGGCCCAGTGTGGGAACAGGGGCAGGGGCCCAGTGTGGGAACAGGGGCAGGGGCCCAATGTGGGAACAGGGGCAGGGGCCCAATGTGGGAACAGGGCTAGTGGCCTGGTGTGGGATCAAGGGCAGCAGCCTGGTGTGGGAAAAGGGGCAGGGTCCCGTTGTGGGAACGGGGACAGGGTCCCAGTGTGAGAACGGGGGCAGGGGCCAGGTATGGAACAGGGGCAGGGGCCCGGTGTGGGAACAGGGGCAAGAGACGCAAGTGAGAACAGGGGCAGGGGCCCAGTGACAGGGCCCAGTGTGTGAACGGGAACAGGGGCCCGGTGTGGGAATGGGGACAGGAGCCTGGTGTGGGAGCAGGGACAAGGGCCCGGTGTGGGAACGGGGGCAGGGGCCAAGTGTGGGAACAGGGGCAGGGGCCCAGTGTGGGAACAGAGGCAGGGGCCCAGTGTGGGAACAGAGGCAGGGGCCCAGTGTGGGATTGGGGGCAGGGGCCGCTGTGGGAACGGGGGCAGGGGCCTGGTGTGGGAACTGGGCAGGGGCCCGGTGTGGGAACGGGGGCAGGGGCCAAGCGTGGGAACGGGGACAGGGGCCCAGCGTGGGAACGGGGACAGTGACCCGGTGTGGGATTGAGGGCAGGGGACCAGTGTGGGAACAGGGGCAGGGGACCAGTGTGGGAACGGGAACAGGGGCCTAGTGTGGTAACGCAGGCAGTGGACTGGTGTGGGAATGGGGACAGGGGCCGGTGTGGGAATAGGGGCAGGGGCCAGGTGCGGGAACGGGGGCAGGGGCCAGTTGCGGGAATGGGGGCAGGGGACCAGTGACAGGGGCGCAGTGTAGGAACAGGGACAGGGGCCCGGTGTGGGAACAGAGGCAGGGGCCTGGTGTGTTAACGGGGGCAAGGGACCTGTGTGGGAACAGGGGCAGGGACCAGTGTGGGAACAGGGGCAGGGGCCCAGTGTTGGAACAGGGGCAGGGGCCCCGTGTAGGAATAAGGGCAGTGGCCCGGTGTGGGAACGGAGGCAGGGGACCAGTGTGGGAACAGGGGCAGGGGCCTGGTGAGGGAACAGGGGCAGGGGCCTGTTGTGGGAACAGGGGCAGTGGCCTGGTGTGGGAACAGGCGCAGGGGCCCAGTGTGGGAACAGGGGCAGGGGACCAGTGTGGGAACAGGGACTGGGGCCCAGTGTGCGAACGGGGGCAGGGGCCCAGTGTGGGAACAGGGGCAGGGGCCCAGTGTGGGAACAGGGGCAGGGGCCCAATGTGGGAACAGGGGCAGGGGCCCAATGTGGGAACAGGGGCAGGGGCCCAATGTGGGAACAGGGCTAGTGGCCTGGTGTGGGATCAAGGGCAGCAGCCTGGTGTGGGAAAAGGGGCAGGGTCCCATTGTGGGAACAGGGACAGGGTCCCAGTGTGAGAATTGGGGTATGGGCCCTGTGTTGGAATATGGGCAGCAGCCTAGTGTGGGAACGGGGGTGGGGGCCCAGGTGTGGGAGTGGGCGACAAGTGCCACGGTGTTGGAACAGGGGTAGGGACCCTGTGTGGGAATGGGAGCAGGGGCCTAGTGTGGGGACACAGGCAGCGGACTGGTGTGAGAATGGCACCAGGGGCCCAGTGTGGAAATGGGCGCAGGGGCCCAGTGTTGGAACAGGGGCAGGGGCCCAGTGTTGGAACAGGGGCAGGGGCCCAGTGTTGCAACAGGGGCAGGGGCCTGGTGTGGGAATGGGAGCAGGGGCCCAGTGTGGGAACAGGGATAGTGGCCTGGTGTGGGATCAAGGGCAGCAGTCTGGTGTGGGAACAGGGGCAGGGTCCCATTGTGGGAACGGGGACAGGGTCCCAGTGTGGGAATGGTGGTCGGGGCCCTGTGTGGGAATATGGGCAGCAGCCTAGTGTGGGAACGGGGGGCAGGGGCACGGTGTGGGAATGGGGGACAAGTGCCACGGTGTTGGAACAGGGGCAGGGGCCCGGTGTGGGAATGGGAGCAGGGGCCTAGTGTGGGAACACAGGCAGTGGACTGGTGTGGGAATGGGGGCAGGGGCCTAGTGTGGGAAAGGGGGCAGGGGACTGGTGTGGGAACAGGGAACAGGGACAGCAGCCCAGTGTGGGAATGATGGCAGGGGCCCAGTGTGGGAACAGGGGCAGGGGCCAGGTGTGGGAACAGGGGCAGGGGCCCAGTGTTGAAACAGGGGCAGGGGCCAGGTATGGAACAGGGGCAGGGGCCCGGTGTGGGAACAGGGGCAAGAGACGCAAGTGAGAACAGGGGCAGGGGCCCAGTGACAGGGCCCAGTGTGTGAACGGGAACAGGGGCCCGGTGTGGGAATGGGGACAGGAGCCTGGTGTGGGAGCGGGGACAAGGGCCCGGTGTGGGAACGGGGGCAGGGGCCAAGTGTGGGAACAGGGGCAGGGGCCCAGTGTGGGAACAGAGGCAGGGGCCCAGTGTGGGAACAGAGGCAGGGGCCCAGTGTGGGAACAGAGGCAGGGGCCCAGTGTGGGATTGGGGGCAGGGGCCGCTGTGGGAACGGGGGCAGGGGCCCAGTGTTGAAACAGGGGCAGGGGCCAGGTGTGGAACAGGGCATGGGCCCGGTGTGGGAACAGGGGCAAGAGACGCGAGTGAGAACAGGAGCAGGGGCCCAGTGACAGGGGCCCAGTGTGTAAACGGGAACAGGGGCCCGGTGTGGGAAGTGGGACAGGAGCCTCGTGTGGGAGCGGGGACAGGGGCCCAGTGTGGGAACGGGGGCAGGGGCCTGGTGTGGGAACGGGGGCAGGGGCCTGGTGTGGGAACTGGGAAGGGGCCCGGTGTGGGAACGGGGGCAGGGGCCCAGCGTGGGAACGGGGACAGGGGCCCAGCGTGGGAACGGGGACAGTGACCCGGTGTGGGATTGAAGACAGCGACCCAGTGTGGGAACAGGGACAGGGGACCAGTGTGGGAACGGGAACAGGGGCCTAGTGTGGTAACGCAGGCAGTGGACTGGTGTGGGAATGGGGACAGGGGCCGGTGTGGGATTGAGGACAGCGACCCAGTGTGGGAACAGGGGCAGGGGACCAGTGTGGGAACGGGAACAGGGGCCTAGTGTGGTAACGCAGGCAGTGGACTGGTGTGGGAATGGGGACAGGGGCTGGCGTGGGAATAGGGGCAGGGGCCAGGTGCGGGAATGTGGGCAGGGGCCAGTTGCGGGAATGGGGGCAGGGGACCAGTGACAGGGGCGCAGTGTAGGAACAGGGACAGGGGCCCGGTGTGGGAACAGAGGCAGGGGCCTGGTGTGTTAACGGGGGCAAGGGACCTGTGTGGGAACAGGGGCAGGGACCAGTGTGGGAACAGGGGCAGGGGCCCAGTGTTGGAACAGGGGCAGGGGCCCCGTGTAGGAATAAGGGCAGTGGCCCGGTGTGGGAACGGAGGCAGGGGACCAGTGTGGGAACAGGGGCAGGGGCCTGGTGAGGGAACAGGGGCAGGGGCCTGTTGTGGGAACAGGGGCAGTGGCCTGGTGTGGGAACAGGCGCAGGGGCCCAGTGTGGGAACAGGGGCAGGGGACCAGTGTGGGAACAGGGGCAGGGGCCCGGTGTGGGAACGGGGACAGGGGCCCGGTGTGGGAACGGGGACAGGGGCCCGGTGTGGGAACGGGGAAGGGGCCCGGTGTGGGAACGGGGTCAGGGGCCCGGTGTGGGAACGGGGCAGGGGCCTCTTGTGGGAACAGGGACAGGGGCCCAGTGTGCGAACGGGGGCAGGGGCCCAGTGTGGGAACAGGGGCAGGGGCCCAGTGTGGGAACAGGGGCAGGGGCCCAGTGTGGGAACAGGGGCAGGCGCCCAGTGTGGGAACAGGGGCAGGGGCCCAGTGTGGGAACAGGGACAGGGGCCCAGTGTGGGAACAGGGGCAGGGGCCCAATGTGGGAACAGGGGCAGGGGCCCAATGTGGGAACAGGGCTAGTGGCCTGGTGTGGGATCAAGGTCAGCAGCCTGGTGAGGGAAAAGGGGCAGGGTCCCGTTGTGGGAACGGGGACAGGGTCCCAGTGTGAGAATTGGGGTATGGGCCCTGTGTTGGAATATGGGCAGCAGCCTAGTGTGGGAACGGGGGTGGGGGCCCAGGTGTGGGAGTGGGCGACAAGTGCCACGGTGTTGGAACAGGGGTAGGGACCCTGTGTGGGAATGGGAGCAGGGGCCTAGTGTGGGGACACAGGCAGCGGACTGGTGTGAGAATGGCACCAGGGGCCCAGTGTGGAAATGGGCGCAGGGGCCCAGTGTTGGAACAGGGGCAGGGGCCCGGTGTTGGAACAGGGGCAGGGGCCCAGTGTTGCAACAGGGGCAGGGGCCCAGTGTTGCAACAGGGGCAGGGGCCCGGTGTGGGAACAGGGATAGTGGCCTGGTGTGGGATCAAGGGCAGCAGTCTGGTGTGGGAACAGGGGCAGGGTCCCATTGTGGGAACGGGGACAGGGTCCCAGTGTGGGAATGGTGGTCGGGGCCCTGTGTGGGAATATGGGCAGCAGCCTAGTGTGGGAACGGGGGCAGGGGCACGGTGTGGGAATGGGGGACAAATGCCACGGTGTTGGAACAGGGGCAGGGGCCCGGTGTGGGAATGGGAGCAGGGGCCTAGTGTGGGAACACAGGCAGTGGACTGGTGTGGGAATGGGGGCAGGGGCCTAGTGTGGGAAAGGGGGCAGGGGACTGGTGTGGGAACAGGGAACAGGGACAGCAGCCCAGTGTGGGAATGATGGCAGGGGCCCAGTGTGGGAACAGGGGCAGGGGCCAGGTGTGGGAACAGGGGCAGGGGCCCAGTGTTGAAACAGGGGCAGGGGCCAGGTATGGAACAGGGGCAGGGGCCCGGTGTGGGAACAGGGGCAAGAGACGCAAGTGAGAACAGGGGCAGGGGCCCAGTGACAGGGCCCAGTGTGTGAACGGGAACAGGGGCCCGGTGTGGGAATGGGGACAGGAGCCTGGTGTGGGAGCGGGGACAAGGGCCCGGTGTGGGAACGGGGGCAGGGGCCAAGTGTGGGAACAGGGGCAGGGGCCCAGTGTGGGAACAGAGGCAGGGGCCCAGTGTGGGAACAGAGGCAGGGGCCCAGTGTGGGAACAGAGGCAGGGGCCCAGTGTGGGATTGGGGGCAGGGGCCGCTGTGGGAACGGGGGCAGGGGCCCAGTGTTGAAACAGGGGCAGGGGCCAGGTGTGGAACAGGGCATGGGCCCGGTGTGGGAACAGGGGCAAGAGACGCGAGTGAGAACAGGAGCAGGGGCCCAGTGACAGGGGCCCAGTGTGTAAACGGGAACAGGGGCCCGGTGTTGGAAGTGGGACAGGAGCCTCGTGTGGGAGCGGGGACAGGGGCCCAGTGTGGGAACGGGGGCAGGGGCCTGGTGTGGGAACGGGGGCAGGGGCCTGGTGAGGGAACTGGGCAGGGGCCCGGTGTGGGAACGGGGACAGGGGCCCAGCATGGGAACGGGGACAGTGACCCGGTGTGGGATTGAGGACAGCGACCCAGTGTGGGAACAGGGGCAGGGGACCAGTGTGGGAACGGGAACAGGGGCCTAGTGTGGTAACGCAGGCAGTGGACTGGTGTGGGAATGGGGACAGGGGCCGGTGTGGGAATAGGGGCAGGGGCCAGGTGCGGGAACGGGGGCAGGGGCCAGTTGCGGGAATGGGGGCAGGGGACCAGTGAAAGGGGCGCAGTGTAGGAACAGGGACAGGGGCCCGGTGTGGGAAACAGAGGCAGGGGCCTGGTGTGTTAACGGGGGCAAGGGACCTGTGTGGGAACAGGGGCAGGGACCAGTGTGGGAACAGGGGCAGGGGCCCAGTGTTGGAACAGGGGCAGGGGCCCCGTGTAGGAATAAGGGCAGTGGCCCGGTGTGGGAACGGAGGCAGGGGACCAGTGTGGGAACAGGGGCAGGGGCCTGGTGAGGGAACAGGGGCAGGGGCCTGTTGTGGGAACAGGGGCAGAGGCCTGGTGTGGGAACAGGGGCAGTGGCCTGGTGTGGGAACAGGCGCAGGGGCCTGGTGTGGGAACAGGCGCAGGGGCCCAGTGTGGGAACAGGGGCAGTGGCCCAGTGTGGGAACAGGGGCAGGGGCCCAATGTGGGAACAGGGGCAGGGGCCCAGTGTGGGAACAGGGGCAGGGGCCCAGTGTGGGAACAGGGGCAGGGGCCCAGTGTGGGAACAGGGGCAGGGGCCCAGTGTGGGAACAGGGGCAGGGGCCCAATGTGGGAACAGGGGCAGGGGCCCAATGTGGGAACAGGGGCAGGGGCCTGGTGTGGGATCAAGGGCAGCAGCCTGGTGTGGGAAAAGGGGCAGGGTCCCGTTGTGGGAACGGGGACAGGGTCCCAGTGTGAGAATTGGGGTATGGGCCCTGTGTTGGAATATGGGCAGCAGCCTAGTGTGGGAACGGGGGTGGGGGCCCAGGTGTGGGAGTGGGCGACAAGTGCCACGGTGTTGGAACAGGGGTAGGGACCCTGTGTGGGAATGGGAGCAGGGGCCTAGTGTGGGGACACAGGCAGCGGACTGGTGTGAGAATGGCACCAGGGGCCCAGTGTGGAAATGGACGCAGGGGCCCAGTGTTGGAACAGGGGCAGGGGCCCTATGTTGGAACAGGGGCAGGGGACCAGTGTGGGAACAGGGGCAGGGGCCTGGTGTGGGAATGGGAGCAGGGGCCCAGTGTGGGAACAGGGATAGTGGCCTGGTGTGGGATCAAGGGCAGCAGTCTGGTGTGGGAACAGGGGCAGGGTCCCATTGTGGGAACGGGGACAGGGTCCCAGTGTGGGAATGGTGGTCGGGGCCCTGTGTGGGAATATGGGCAGCAGCCTAGTGTGGGAACGGGGGCAGGGGCACGGTGTGGGAATGGGGGACAAGTGCCACGGTGTTGGAACAGGGGCAGGGGCCCGGTGTGGGAATGGGAGCAGGGGCCTAGTGTGGGAACACAGGCAGTGGACTGGTGTGGGAATGGGGGCAGGGGCCTAGTGTGGGAAAGGGGGCAGGGGACTGGTGTGGGAACAGGGAACAGGGACAGCAGCCCAGTGTGGGAATGATGGCAGGGGCCCAGTGTGGGAACAGGGGCAGGGGCCAGGTGTGGGAACAGGGGCAGGGGCCCAGTGTGGGAACAGGGGCAAGAGACGCAAGTGAGAACAGGGGCAGGGGCCCAGTGACAGGGCCCAGTGTGTGAACGCGAACAGGGGCCTTGTGTGGGAATGGGGACAGGAGCCTGGTGTGGGAGCGGGGACAAGGGCCCGGTGTGGGAACGGGGGCAGGGGCCAAGTGTGGGAACAGGGGCAGGGGCTCAGTGTGGGAACAGAGGCAGGGGCCCAGTGTGGGAACAGAGGCAGGGGCCCAGTGTGGGATTGGGGGCAGGGGCCGCTGTGGGAACGGGGGCAGGGGCCCAGTGTTGAAACAGGGGCAGGGGCCAGGTGTGGAACAGGGCATGGGCCCGGTGTGGGAACAGGGGCAAGAGACGCGAGTGAGAACAGGAGCAGGGGCCCAGTGACAGGGGCCCAGTGTGTAAACGGGAACAGGGGCCCGGTGTGGGAAGTGGGACAGGAGCCTCGTGTGGGAGCGGGGACAGGGGCCCAGTGTGGGAACGGGGGCAGGGGCCTGGTGTGGGAATGGGGGCAGGGGCCTGGTGTGGGAACTGGGCAGGGGCCCGGTGTGGGAACGGGGGCAGGGGCCCAGCGTGGGAACGGGGGCAGGGGCCCAGCGTGGGAACGGGGACAGTGACCCGGTGTGGGATTGAAGACAGCGACCCAGTGTGGGAACAGGGGCAGTGGCCTGGTGTGGGAACAGGCGCAGGGGCCCAGTGTGGGGACAGGGGCAGGGGACCAGTGTGGGAACAGGGGCAGGGGCCAAGTGTGGGAACAGGGGCAGGGTCCCAGTGTGGGAACAGGGGCAGGGTCCCAGTGTGGGATTGGGGGGCAGGGGCCTCTGTGGGAACGGGGGCAGGGGTCCAGTGTTGAAACAGGGGCAGGGGCCAGGTGTGAAACAGGGGCAGGGTCCCGGTGTGGGAACAGGGGCAAGAGACGAGAGTGAGAACAGGGGCTAGGGCCCAGTGACAGGGGCCCAGTGTGTGAACGGGAACAGGGGCCCGGTGTGGGAACGGGAACAGGGGCCCGGTGTGGGAACAGGGGCAGGGGCCCGGTGTGTGAACAGGGGCAGGGGCCCGGTGTGGGAACAGGGGCAAGAGACAAGAGTGAGAACAGGGGCAAGGGCCCAGTGTGGGAACAGGGGCAGGGGCCCAATGTGGGAACGGGGACAGTGGCCCGGTGTGGGAACGGGGTCAGGGGCCCGGTGTGGGAATGGGGTCAGGGGCCCGGTGTGGGAAAAGGGGCAGGGGCCAGGTGTGGGAACGGAGGCAAGGCCCCAGTGTGGGAACGGGGGCAGGGGTCCAGTGACAGGGGCGTGATGTATGAATAGGGGCAGGGGCCCAGTGTGGGAACGGGGGCAGGGGACCAGTGTGGGAACAGGGGCAGGGACCCGTGTGGGAACAGGGGCAGGGGCCTGGTGTTGGAACAGGCGCAGGGGCCCCGTGTAGGAATAAGGGCAGTGGCCCGGTGTGGGAACAGGGGCAGGGGACCAGTGTGGGAACAGGGGCATGAGCTCGTTGTGGGAACAGGGGCAGGGGCCCGGTGTGGGAACAGGGGCAGGGGCCCGGTGTGGGAACAGGGGCATGAGCTCGTTGTGGGAACAGGAACAGGGACCCGGAGTGGGAACAGGGGCAGGGGCCCGGTGTGGGAACAGGGGCATGAGCCCGTTGTGGGAACAGGAGCAGGGACCCGGAGTGGGAGCAGGGGCAGGGGACCAGTGTGGGAACAGGGGCAGGGGCCTGATGTGGGAAAAGGAGCAGGGGCCCGATGTGGGAATGGGGGCAGTGGCCCAGTGTGGGGATAGGGGCAGGGGACCGTGTGGGAACAGGGACAGGGGCCCAGTGTGGGACTGGGGGCAGGGATCCGGTGTGGGAACGGGGACAGGGGCCCAGTGTAGGAACGGGGGCAAGGGACCAGTGTGGGGACAGGGGCAGGGGACCAGTGTGGGAACAGGGGCAGGGTCCCACTGTGGGAACGGGGGCAGTGGCCCAGTGTGGGAATAGGGGCAGGGGCCCAGTGTGGGAACAGGGGCAGGGGTCCGGTGTGGGAACGGGGACAGGGGCCCAGTGTTGGAATGGGGGCAGTGGCCTGGTGTGGGAACAGGGGAAGGAGCCCGGTGTGGGAACAGAGGCAGGGGCCTGGTGTGTTAACGGGGGCAAGGGACCTGTGTGGGAACAGGGGCAGGGACCAGTGTGGGAACAGGGGCAGGGGCCCAGTGTAGGAATAAGGGCAGAGGCCCGGTGTGGGAACGGAGGCAGGGGACCAGTGTGGGAACAGGGGCAGGGGCCTGGTGAGGGAACAGGGGCAGGGGCCTGTTGTGGGAACAGGGGCAGTGGCCTGGTGTGGGAACAGGCGCAGGGGCCCAGTGTGGGAACAGGCGCAGGGGCCCAGTGTGGGAACAGGGGCAGGGGCCAAATGTGGGAACAGGGGCAGGGTCCCAGTGTGGGAACAGGGGCAGGGTCCCAGTGTGGGATTGGGGGGCAGGGGCCTCTGTGGGAACGGGGGCAGGGGTCCAGTGTTGAAACAGGGGCAGGGGCCAGGTGTGAAACAGGGGCAGGGTCCCGGTGTGGGAACAGGGGCAAGAGACGAGAATGAGAACAGGGGCAAGGGCCCAGTGACAGGGGCCCAGTGTGTGAACGGGAACAGGGGCCCGGTGTGGGAACGGGAACAGGGGCCCGGTGTGGGAACAGGGGCAGGGGCCCGGTGTGGGAACAGGGGCAGGGGCCCGGTGTGGGAACAGGGGCAAGAGATGAGAGTGAGAACAGGGGCAAGGGCCCAGTGTGGGAACAGGGGCAGGGGCCCGGTGTGGGAACGGGTGCAGGGGCCTGATGTGGGAACGGGGACAGTGGCCCGGTGTGGGAACGGGGTCAGGGGCCCAGTGTGGGAATGGGGTCAGGGGCCCGGTGTGGGAAAAGGGGCAGGGGCCAGGTGTGGGAACGGAGGCAGGGCCCCAGTGTGGGAACGGGGGCAGGGGTCCAGTGACAGGGGCGCGATGTATGAATAGGGGCAGTGGCCCAGTGTGGGAATGGGGGCAGGGGACCAGTGTGGGAACAGGGGCAGGGACCAGTGTGGGAACAGGGGCAGGGGCCTGGTGTTGGAACAGGCGCAGGGGCCCTGTGTAGGAATAAGGGCAGTGGCCCGGTGTGGGAACGGAGGCAGGGGATCAGTGTGGGAACAGGGGCAGGGGCCCAGTGTGGGAACAGGGGCACAATGCGGAACAGGAGCAGGGGACCAGTGTGGGAACAGGGGCAGGGGCCCAGTGTGGGAACAGGGGCATGAGCTCGTTGTGGGAACAGGAGCAGGGACCCGGAGTGGGAGCAGGGGCAGGGGACCAGTGTGGGAACAGGGGTAGGGGCCTGATGTGGGAAAAGGAGCAGGGGCCCGATGTGGGAATGGGGGCAGTGGTCCAGTGTGGGGATAGGGGCAGGGGACCGTGTGGGAACAGGGACAGGGGCCCAGTGTGGGACTGGGGGCAGGGATCCGGTGTGGGAACGGGGACAGGGGCCCAGTGTAGGAACGGGGGCAAGGGACCAGTGTGGGGACAGGGGCAGGGGACCAGTGTGGGAACAGGGGCAGGGTCCCACTGTGGGAACGGGGGCAGTGGCCCAGGGTGGGAATAGGGGCAGGGGCCCAGTGTGGGAACAGGGGCAGGGGCCCAGTGTGGGAACAGGGGCAGTGGCCCAGTGTGGGAACAGGGGCAGGGGCCCAGTGTGGGAACAAGGGCAGGGGTCCGGTGTGGGAACGGGGACAGGGGCCCAGTGTTGGAATGGGGGCAGGGGACCAGTGTGGGGACAGGGGCAGGGGACCATTGTGGGAACAGGGGCAGGGTCCCGCTGTGGGAACGGGGGCAGTGGCCTGGTGTGGGAACAGGGGCAGGGGCCCAGTGTGGGAACAGGGGCAGGGGCCCAGTGTGGGAACAGGGGCAGGGCACCAGTGACAGGGGCACGGTGTGGGAATAGGGGCAGGGGCACAGTGTGGGAACAGGGGCAGGGGCCCAGTGTTGGAATGGGGGCAGGGGACCAGTGTGGGAACAGGGGCAGGGGCCCGGTGTGGGAACAGGGGCAGGGGCCCACTGTGGGAACAGGGGCAGGGCACCAGTGACAGGGGCACGGTGTGGGAATAGGGGCAGGGGAACAGTGTGGGAACAGGGGCAGGGGACCAGTGTGGGGACAGGGGCAGCTGCCCAGTGTGGGAATGGCGGCAGAGGCCAGTGGGGGAAAGGGGGCAGGGGACCAGTGTTGGAGTGGGGGCAGGGGACCAGTGTGGGAATGGGGGCAGGGGACCAGTGTGGGAATGGGGGCAGGGGACCAGTGTGGGAATGGGGGCAGGGGCAGCTGCCCAGTGTGGGAATGGCGGCAGAGGCCAGTGGGGGAAAGGGGGCAGGGGACCAGTGTTGGAGTGGGGGCAGGGGACCAGTGTGGGAACAGGGGCAGGGGACCAGTGTGGGGACAGTGGTTCGGCCCAGTGTGGGAACAGGGGCAGGGACCAGTGTGGGAACGGGGGCCGGGGACCAGTGTGGGGACAGTGGCATCAGCCCAGTGTGGGAACAGGGGCAGGGACCAGTGTGGGAACAGGGGCAGGGGCCCCGTGTAGGAATAAGGGCAGTGGCCCGGTGTGGGAACGGAGGCAGGGGCCCAGTGTGGGAACAGGGGCAGGGGAGCAGTGTGTGAACAGGGGCAAGGGCCTGGTGAGGGAACAGGGGCACAATGCGGAACAGGGGCAGGGGACCAGTGTGGGAACAAGGACAGGGGCCCAGTGTGGGAACATGAGCAGGGGACCAGTGTGGGAACAGGGGCAGGGGCCTGGTGTGGGAACAGGGGCAGGGGTGTGGTGTGGGAACAGGGGCAGGGGAGCAGTGTGGGAACAGGGGCAAGGGCCTGGTGAGGGAACGGGGCACAATGCGGAACAGGGGCAGGGTCCCGTTGTGGGAACGGGGACAGGGTCCCAGTGTGAGAATTGGGGTATGGGCCCTGTGTGGGAATATGGGCAGCAGCCTAGTGTGGGAACGGGGGTGGGGGCCCAGTTGTGGGAGTGGGCGACAAGTGCCACAGTGTTGGAACAGGGGTAGGGACCCTGTGTGGGAATAGGAGCAGGGGCCTAGTGTGGGGACACAGGCAGCGGACTGGTGTGAGAATGGCACCAGGGGCCCAGTGTGGAAATGGGCGCAGGGGCCCAGTGTTGGAACAGGGGCAGGGGCCCGGTGTTGAAACAGGGGCAGGGGCCCAGAGTTGCAACAGGGGCAGGGGCCCGGTGTGGGAATGGGAGCAGGGGCCCAGTGTGGGAACAGGGAGAGTGGCCTGGTGTGGGATCAAGGGCAGCAGTCTGGTGTGGGAACAGGGGCAGAGTCCCATTGTGGGAACGGGGACAGGGTCCCAGTGTGGGAATGGTGGTCGGGGCCCTGTGTGGGAATATGGGCAGCAGCCTAGTGTGGGAACGGGGGCGGGTGCACGGTGTGGGAATGGGGGACAAGTGCCACGGTGTTGGAACAGGGGCAGGGGCCCGATGTGTGAATGGGAGCAGGGGCCTAGTATGGGAAAGGGGGCAGGGGACCGGTGTGGGAACAGGGGCAGTCGGCCAGTGTGGGAAAGGGGGCAGCGGCCCGGTGTGGGAACAGGCGCAGGGGCCCAGTGTGGGAACAGGCGCAGGGGCCCAGTGTGGGAACAGGGGCAGGGGCCAAATGTGGGAACAGGGGCAGGGTCCCAGTGTGGGAACAGGGGCAGGGTCCCAGTGTGGGATTGGGGGGCAGGGGCCTCTGTGGGAACGGGGGCAGGGGTCCAGTGTTGAAACAGGGGCAGGGGCCAGGTGTGAAACAGGGGCAGGGTCCCGGTGTGGGAACAGGGGCAAGAGACGAGAATGAGAACAGGGGCAAGGGCCCAGTGACAGGGGCCCAGTGTGTGAACGGGAACAGGGGCCCGGTGTGGGAACGGGAACAGGGGCCCGGTGTGGGAACAGGGGCAGGGGCCCGGTGTGGGAACAGGGGCAGGGGCCCGGTGTGGGAACAGGGGCAAGAGATGAGAGTGAGAACAGGGGCAAGGGCCCAGTGTGGGAACAGGGGCAGGGGCCCGGTGTGGGAACGGGTGCAGGGGCCTGATGTGGGAACGGGGACAGTGGCCCGGTGTGGGAACGGGGTCAGGGGCCCAGTGTGGGAATGGGGTCAGGGGCCCGGTGTGGGAAAAGGGGCAGGGGCCAGGTGTGGGAACGGAGGCAGGGCCCCAGTGTGGGAACGGGGGCAGGGGTCCAGTGACAGGGGCGCGATGTATGAATAGGGGCAGTGGCCCAGTGTGGGAATGGGGGCAGGGGACCAGTGTGGGAACAGGGGCAGGGACCAGTGTGGGAACAGGGGCAGGGGCCTGGTGTTGGAACAGGCGCAGGGGCCCTGTGTAGGAATAAGGGCAGTGGCCCGGTGTGGGAACGGAGGCAGGGGATCAGTGTGGGAACAGGGGCAGGGGCCCAGTGTGGGAACAGGGGCACAATGCGGAACAGGAGCAGGGGACCAGTGTGGGAACAGGGGCAGGGGCCCAGTGTGGGAACAGGGGCATGAGCTCGTTGTGGGAACAGGAGCAGGGACCCGGAGTGGGAGCAGGGGCAGGGGACCAGTGTGGGAACAGGGGTAGGGGCCTGATGTGGGAAAAGGAGCAGGGGCCCGATGTGGGAATGGGGGCAGTGGTCCAGTGTGGGGATAGGGGCAGGGGACCGTGTGGGAACAGGGACAGGGGCCCAGTGTGGGACTGGGGGCAGGGATCCGGTGTGGGAACGGGGACAGGGGCCCAGTGTAGGAACGGGGGCAAGGGACCAGTGTGGGGACAGGGGCAGGGGACCAGTGTGGGAACAGGGGCAGGGTCCCACTGTGGGAACGGGGGCAGTGGCCCAGTGTGGGAATAGGGGCAGGGGCCCAGTGTGGGAACAGGGGCAGGGGCCCAGTGTGGGAACAGGGGCAGGGGCCCAGTGTGGGAACAGGGGCAGTGGCCCAGTGTGGGAACAGGGGCAGGGGCCCAGTGTGGGAACAAGGGCAGGGGTCCGGTGTGGGAACGGGGACAGGGGCCCAGTGTTGGAATGGGGGCAGGGGACCAGTGTGGGGACAGGGGCAGGGGACCATTGTGGGAACAGGGGCAGGGTCCCGCTGTGGGAACGGGGGCAGTGGCCTGGTGTGGGAACAGGGGCAGGGGCCCAGTGTGGGAACAGGGGCAGGGGCCCAGTGTGGGAACAGGGGCAGGGCACCAGTGACAGGGGCACGGTGTGGGAATAGGGGCAGGGGCACAGTGTGGGAACAGGGGCAGGGGCCCAGTGTTGGAATGGGGGCAGGGGACCAGTGTGGGAACAGGGGCAGGGGCCCGGTGTGGGAACAGGGGCAGGGGCCCACTGTGGGAACAGGGGCAGGGCACCAGTGACAGGGGCACGGTGTGGGAATAGGGGCAGGGGAACAGTGTGGGAACAGGGGCAGGGGACCAGTGTGGGGACAGGGGCAGCTGCCCAGTGTGGGAATGGCGGCAGAGGCCAGTGGGGGAAAGGGGGCAGGGGACCAGTGTTGGAGTGGGGGCAGGGGACCAGTGTGGGAATGGGGGCAGGGGACCAGTGTGGGAATGGGGGCAGGGGACCAGTGTGGGAATGGGGGCAGGGGCAGCTGCCCAGTGTGGGAATGGCGGCAGAGGCCAGTGGGGGAAAGGGGGCAGGGGACCAGTGTTGGAGTGGGGGCAGGGGACCAGTGTGGGAACAGGGGCAGGGGACCAGTGTGGGGACAGTGGTTCGGCCCAGTGTGGGAACAGGGGCAGGGACCAGTGTGGGAACGGGGGCCGGGGACCAGTGTGGGGACAGTGGCATCAGCCCAGTGTGGGAACAGGGGCAGGGACCAGTGTGGGAACAGGGGCAGGGGCCCCGTGTAGGAATAAGGGCAGTGGCCCGGTGTGGGAACGGAGGCAGGGGCCCAGTGTGGGAACAGGGGCAGGGGAGCAGTGTGTGAACAGGGGCAAGGGCCTGGTGAGGGAACAGGGGCACAATGCGGAACAGGGGCAGGGGACCAGTGTGGGAACAAGGACAGGGGCCCAGTGTGGGAACATGAGCAGGGGACCAGTGTGGGAACAGGGGCAGGGGCCTGGTGTGGGAACAGGGGCAGGGGTGTGGTGTGGGAACAGGGGCAGGGGAGCAGTGTGGGAACAGGGGCAAGGGCCTGGTGAGGGAACGGGGCACAATGCGGAACAGGGGCAGGGTCCCGTTGTGGGAACGGGGACAGGGTCCCAGTGTGAGAATTGGGGTATGGGCCCTGTGTGGGAATATGGGCAGCAGCCTAGTGTGGGAACGGGGGTGGGGGCCCAGTTGTGGGAGTGGGCGACAAGTGCCACAGTGTTGGAACAGGGGTAGGGACCCTGTGTGGGAATAGGAGCAGGGGCCTAGTGTGGGGACACAGGCAGCGGACTGGTGTGAGAATGGCACCAGGGGCCCAGTGTGGAAATGGGCGCAGGGGCCCAGTGTTGGAACAGGGGCAGGGGCCCGGTGTTGAAACAGGGGCAGGGGCCCAGAGTTGCAACAGGGGCAGGGGCCCGGTGTGGGAATGGGAGCAGGGGCCCAGTGTGGGAACAGGGAGAGTGGCCTGGTGTGGGATCAAGGGCAGCAGTCTGGTGTGGGAACAGGGGCAGAGTCCCATTGTGGGAACGGGGACAGGGTCCCAGTGTGGGAATGGTGGTCGGGGCCCTGTGTGGGAATATGGGCAGCAGCCTAGTGTGGGAACGGGGGCGGGTGCACGGTGTGGGAATGGGGGACAAGTGCCACGGTGTTGGAACAGGGGCAGGGGCCCGATGTGTGAATGGGAGCAGGGGCCTAGTATGGGAAAGGGGGCAGGGGACCGGTGTGGGAACAGGGGCAGTCGGCCAGTGTGGGAAAGGGGGCAGCGGCCCGGTGTGGGAACACAGGCAGTGGACTGGTGTGGGAATGGGGGCAGGGGCCTAGTGTGGGAAAGGGGGCAGGGGACTGGTGTGGGAACAGGGACAGCAGCCCAGTGTGGGAATGATGGCAGGGGCCCAGTATGGGAACAGGGGCAGGGGCCAGGTGTGGGAACAGGGGCAGGGGCCCAGTGTTGAAACAGGGGCAGGGGCCAGGTGTGGAACAGGGGCAGGGGCCCGGTGTGGGAACAGGGGCAAGAGACGCAAGTGAGAACAGGGGCAGGGGCCCAGTGACAGGGCCCAGTGTGTGAACGGGAACAGGGGCCCGGTGTGGGAATGGGGACAGGAGCCTGGTGTGGGAGCGGGGACAAGGGCCCGGTGTGGGAACGGGGGCAGGGTCCAAGTGTGGGAACAGGGGGCAGGGGCCCAGTGTGGGAACAGAGGCAGGGGACCACTGTGGGATTGGGGCAGGGGCCGCTGTGGGAACGGGGGCAGGGGCCCAGTGTTGAAACAGGGGCAGGGGCCAGGTGTGGAACAGGGCAGGGGCCCGGTGTGGGAACAGGGGCAAGAGACGTGAGTGAGAACAGGAGCAGGGGCCCAGTGACAGGGGCCCAGTGTGTGAACGGGATCAGGGGCCCGGTGTGGGAAGTGGGACAGGAGCCTCGTGTGGGAGCGGGGACAGGGGCCCAGTGTGGGAACAGGGGCAGGGGCCTGATGTGGGAACGGGGACAGTGGCCCGGTGTGGGAACGGGGTCAGGGGCCCAGTGACAGGGGCGCGATGTATGAATAGGGGCAGGGGCCCAGTGTGGGAACGGGGGCAGGGGACCAGTGTGGGAACAGGGGCAGGGGACCAGTGTGGGAACAGGGGCAGGGGCCTGGTGTTGGAACAGGCGCAGGGGCCCCGTGTAGGAATAAGGGCAGTGGCCCGGTGTGGGAACGGAGGCAGGGGACCAGTGTGGGAACAGGGGCAAGAGCCTGGTGAGGGAACAGGGGCATATTGCGGAACAGGGGCAGGGGACCAGTGTGGGAACAGGGGCAGGGGACCAGTGTGGGAACAGGGGCAGGGGACCAGTGTGGGAACAGGGGCAGGGGACCAGTGTGGGAACAGGGGCAGGGGACCAGTGTGGGAACAGGGGCAGGGCCCAGTGTGGGATCAGGGGCAGGGGCCCAGTGTGGGAACAGGGGCATGAGCTCGTTGTGGGAACAGGGACAGGGACCCGGAGTGGGAGCAGGGGCAGGGGCCCGGTGTGGGAACAGGGGCATGAGCCCAGGGGCATGAGCCCCTGTTCCACACCTGGCCCCTGCCCCTGTCAGGGGCCCGGTGTGGGCACAGGGACAGGGGCCAGTGTGGGAACGGGGGCAGGGGCCCAGTGTGGGAACGAGGCTAGTGGCCTGGTGTGGGATCAAGGGCAGCAGCCTGGTGTGGGAACAGTGGCAGGGTCCCACTGTGGGAATGGGGACAGGGGCCCTGTGTGGGAACAAGGGCAGGACACACTTTCCTCATTCCTGAGGAAGGGCTTATGCCCGAAACATCGATTCTCCTGTTCCCTGGATGCTGCCTGACCTGCTGCGCTGTTCCAGCAACACATTTTCAGCTCTGATCTCCAGCATCTGCAGACCTCACATTCTCCTCCAACAAGGGCAGGGGCCCTGTGTGGTAATAGGAGCAGGGGTTTGGTGTGTGAACAGGGGCAGGGGCCCTGTGTGGGACCAGGGGCAGGGGCCTCGTGTAGGAACAGGGACAGTGTCCCGGTGTGGGAACGGAGGCAGGGGCCCAGTGTGGGAACAGGAGCAGGGGACCAGTGTGGGAACAGGGACAAGGGCCTGGTGTGGGAACAGAGGTAGGGGCCCGTTGTGGGAACAGGGGCAGTGGCCCAGTGTGGGGATAGGGGCAGGGGACCAGTGTGG
Source organism: Chiloscyllium plagiosum (assembly GCF_037043375.1). Taxonomy (NCBI): domain Eukaryota; kingdom Metazoa; phylum Chordata; class Chondrichthyes; order Orectolobiformes; family Hemiscylliidae; genus Chiloscyllium; species Chiloscyllium plagiosum. Next base: position 13,916,364 of record NW_028270145.1, on the reverse strand, counting down.
GAACAGGGACAGGGACCCAGTGTGGGACTGGGGGCAGGGGTCCGGTGTGGGAACGAGGACAGGGGCCCAGTGTAGGAACGGGGGCAGGGGACCAGTGTTTGAGTGGGGACAGGGGACCAGTGTTGGAATGGGGGCAGGGGACCAGTGTGGGGACAGGGGCAGGGTCCCGCTTTGGGAACGGGCGCAGTGGCCCAGTGTGGGAATAGGGGCAGGGGCCCAGTGTGGGACTGGGGGCAGGGGTCCGGTGTGGGAACGGGGACAGGGGACCAGTGTTGGAATGAGGGCAGGGGACCCGTGTGGGGACAGGGGCAGGGGACCAGTGTGGGAACAGGGGCAGTGCCCCGCTGTGGGAACGGGGGCAGTGGCCCAGTGTGGGAATAGGGGCAGGGGCCCAGTGTGGGACTGGGGGCAGGGGTCCGGTGTGGGAACGGGGACAGGGGCCCAGTGTAGGAACGGGGGCAGGGGACCAGTGTTGGAATTGGGGCAGGGGACCAGTGTGGGGACAGGGGCAGGGGACCAGTGTGGGGACAGGGGCAGTGCCCCGCTGTGGGAACGGGGGCAGTGGCCCAGTGTGGGAACAGGGGCAGGGGCCCAGTGTGGGAACAGGGGCAGGGGACCAGTGACAGGGGCACGGTGTGGGAACAGGGGCAGGGACCAGTGTGGGGACAGGGGCAGCTGCCCAGTGTGGGAATGGCGGCAGGGGACCAGTGTTGGATTGGGGGCAGGGGACCAGTGTCGGAATGGGGGCAGGGGACCAGTGTCGGAATGGGGGCAGGGGACCAGTGTCGGAATGGGGGCAGGGGACCAGTGTTGGAATGGGGGCAGGGGACCAGTGTGGGGACAGTGGCAGCAGCCCAGTGTGGGAACGATGGCAGGGGCCCAGTGGGGGAACTGTGGCAGGGAACCAGTGTAGGGACAGTGGCAGCGGCCCAGTGTGGGAACGGGGGCAGGGGACCAGTGTGGGGACAGTGGCAGCAGCCCAGTGTGGGAACGGGGGCAGGGGACCAGTGTGGGGACAGTGGCAGCAGCCCAGTGTGGGAACGGTGGCAGGGGCCCAGTGGGGGAACTGTGGCAGGGGACCTGTGTGGGGACAGTGGCAGTGGCCCAGTGTGGGAACGGGGGCAGGGGACCAGTGTGGGGACAGTGGCATCGGCCCAGTGTGGGAACGGGGGCAGCGGCCTGGTGTGGGAATAGGGGCAGGGTCCCAGTGTGGGAACAGGGGCAGTGTCCCGGTGTGGGAACAGGGGCAGGGGCCCAGTGTGGGAACAGGGGAATGGGAATAGGAGCAGGGGTTTGGTGTGTGAACAGGGGCAGAGGCCCGGTGTGGGAACAGGGGCAGCGGCCCAGTGTGGGACCAGGGGCAGGGGCATCGTGTAAGAACAGGAGCAGGGGACCAGTGTGGGAACACGGGCAGGGGCCCGGTGTGGGAAAAGGGGCAGGGGCCCGGTGTGGGAACAGGGGCAGGGGCCGGTGTGGGAACAGGGGCAGGGGCCCGGTGTGGGACCGGGAGCAGGGGCCCGGTGTGGGACCGGGGACAGGGGCCCGGTGTGGTAACGGGGACAGGGGCCCGGTGTAGGAATGGGGACAGGGGCCCGGTGTAGGAATGGGGACAGGGGCCCGGTGTAGGAACAGGGACAGGGGACCAGTGTGGGAACGGGGACAGGGGACCAGTGTGGGAACTTGGACAGGGGACCAGTGTGGGAACGGGGACAGGGGACCAGTGTGGGAACGGGGGCAGGGGACCAGTAGGGGAACGGGGGCAGGGGACCAGTAGGGGAACGGGGGCAGGGGACCAGTGGGGGAACGGTGGCAGCGGCCTGGTGTGGGGATGAGGACAGCGACCCAGTGTGGGAACAGGGGCAGGGACCAGTGTGGGAATGGGAGCAGGCGCCCGGTGTGGGAATGGGGGCAGGGGACCGGTGTGGGAACGGGGAAAGGGGTCCAGTGTGGGAACGGGGAAAGGGGCTAGGTGTGGGGACAGGGTCAGGGCCTGGTGTGGGAACGGGGTCAGGGGCCAGGTGTCGGAAGGGGGGCAGGGGCCCGGTGTGGGAACGGGGACAGGGGCCCGGTGTGGGAACGGGGACAGGGTCCCGGTGTGGGAACGGGGACAGGGTCCCGGTGTGGGAACAGGGGAAGGGGCCCGGTGTGGGAACGGGGACAGGGGCCTGGTGTGGGAACGGGGGCAGGGGACCAGTGTGGGAACAGGGGCAGGGGACCAGTGTGGGAACAGGGGCAGTGCCCCGCTGTGGGAACGGGGGCAGTGGCCCAGTGTGGGGACAGGGGCAGGGGACCAGTGTGGGAACAGGGGCAGTGCCCCGCTGTGGGAACGGGGGCAGTGGCCCAGTGTGGGAACAGGGGCAGGGGCCCAGTGTGGGAACAGGGGCAGGGGACCAGTGACAGGGGCACGGTGTGGGAACAGGGGCAGGGACCAGTGTGGGGACAGGGGCAGCTGCCCAGTGTGGGAATGGCGGCAGAGGCCCAGTGGGGGAACGGGGGCAGGGGACCAGTGTTGGATTGGGGGCAGGGGACCAGTGTCGGAATGGGGGCAGGGGACCAGTGTCGGAATGGGGGCAGGGGACCAGTGTGGGGACAGTGGCAGCAGCCCAGTGTGGGAACGATGGCAGGGGCCCAGTGGGGGAACTGTGGCAGGGAACCAGTGTAGGGACAGTGGCAGCGGCCCAGTGTGGGAACGGGGGCAGGGGACCAGTGTGGGGACAGTGGCAGCAGCCCAGTGTGGGAACGGGGGCAGGGGACCAGTGTGGGGACAGTGGCAGCAGCCCAGTGTGGGAACGGTGGCAGGGGCCCAGTGGGGGAACTGTGGCAGGGGACCTGTGTGGGGACAGTGGCAGTGGCCCAGTGTGGGAACGGGGGCAGGGGACCAGTGTGGGGACAGTGGCATCGGCCCAGTGTGGGAACGGGGGCAGCGGCCTGGTGTGGGAATAGGGGCAGGGTCCCAGTGTGGGAACAGGGGCAGTGTCCTGGTGTGGGAACAGGGGCAGGGGCCCAGTGTGGGAACAGGGGAATGGGAATAGGAGCAGGGGTTTGGTGTGTGAACAGGGGCAGAGGCCCGGTGTGGGAACAGGGGCAGCGGCCCAGTGTGGGACCAGGGGCAGGGGCATCGTGTAAGAACAGGAGCAGGGGACCAGTGTGGGAACACGGGCAGGGGCCCGGTGTGGGAAAAGGGGCAGGGGCCCGGTGTGGGAACAGGGGCAGGGGCCGGTGTGGGAACAGGGGCAGGGGCCCGGTGTGGGACCGGGAGCAGGGGCCCGGTGTGGGACCGGGGACAGGGGCCCGGTGTGGTAACGGGGACAGGGGCCCGGTGTAGGAATGGGGACAGGGGACCAGTGTGGGAACGGGGACAGGGGACCAGTGTGGGAACGGGGACAGGGGACCAGTGTGGGAACGGGGACTGCGGACCAGTGTGGGAACGGGGGCAGGGGACCAGTAGGGGAACGGGGGCAGGGGACCAGTAGGGGAACGGGGGCAGGGGACCAGTAGGGGAACGGGGGCAGGGGACCAGTGGGGGAACGGTGGCAGCGGCCTGGTGTGGGGATGAGGACAGCGACCCAGTGTGGGAACAGAGGCAAGGACCAGTGTGGGAATGGGAGCAGGGGCCCGGTGTGGGAATGGGGGCAGGGGACTGGTGTGGGAACGGGGAAAGGGGTCCAGTGTGGGAACGGGGACAGGGGCTAGGTGTGGGAACAGGGTCAGGGCCTGGTGTGGGAACGGGGTCAGGGGCCAGGTGTCGGAACGGGGGCAGGGGCCCGGTGTGGGAACGGGGACAGGGGCCCGGTGTAGGAATGGGGACAGGGGCCCGGTGTGGGAATGGGGACAGGGGACCAGTGTGGGAACGGGGACAGGGGACCAGTGTGGGAACGGGGACAGCGGACCAGTGTGGGAACGGGGGCAGGGGACCAGTAGGGGAACGGGGGCAGGGGACCAGTATGGGAACGGGGGCAGGGGACCAGTAGGGGAACGGGGGCAGGGGACCAGTGGGGGAACGGTGGCAGCGGCCTGGTGTGGGGATGAGGACAGCGACCCAGTGTGGGAACAGGGGCAAGGACCAGTGTGGGAATGGGAGCAGGGGCCCGGTGTGGGAATGGGGGCAGGGGACTGGTGTGGGAACGGGGAAAGGGGTCCAGTGTGGGAACGGGGACAGGGGCTAGGTGTGGGAACAGGGTCAGGGCCTGGTGTGGGAACGGGGTCAGGGGCCAGGTGTCGGAACGGGGGCAGGGGCCCGGTGTGGGAACGGGGACAGGGGCCCGGTGTGGGAACGGGGACAGGGGCCCGGTGTGGGAACAGGGGAAGGGGCCCGGTGTGGGAACAGGGGCAGGGGCCCGGTGTGGGAACAGGGGCATGAGCTCGTTGTGGGAACAGGGACAGGGACCCGGAGTGGGAGCAGGGGCAGGGGCCCGGTGTGGGAACAGGGGCATGAGCCCAGGGGCATGAGCCCCTGTTCCACACCTGGCCCCTGCCCCTGTCAGGGGCCCGGTGTGGGCACAGGGACAGGGGCCAGTGTGGGAACGGGGGCAGGGGCCCAGTGTGGGAACGAGGCTAGTGGCCTGGTGTGGGATCAAGGGCAGCAGCCTGGTGTGGGAACAGTGGCAAGGTCCCACTGTGGGAATGGGGACAGGGGCCCTGTGTGGGAACAAGGGCAGGACACACTTTCCTCATTCCTGAGGAAGGGCTTATGCCCGAAACATCGATTCTCCTGTTCCCTGGATGCTGCCTGACCTGCTGCGCTGTTCCAGCAACACATTTTCAGCTCTGATCTCCAGCATCTGCAGACCTCACATTCTCCTCCAACAAGGGCAGGGGCCCTGTGTGGGACCAGGGGCAGGGGCCTCGTGTAGGAACAGGGACAGTGTCCCGGTGTGGGAACGGAGGCAGGGGCCCAGTGTGGGAACAGGAGCAGGGGACCAGTGTGGGAACAGGGACAAGGGCCTGGTGTGGGAACAGAGGTAGGGGCCCGTTGTGGGAACAGGGGCAGTGGCCCAGTGTGGGGATAGGGGCAGGGGACCAGTGTGGGAACAGGGACAGGGACCCAGTGTGGGACTGGGGGCAGGGGTCCGGTGTGGGAACGAGGACAGGGGCCCAGTGTAGGAACGGGGGCAGGGGACCAGTGTTTGAGTGGGGACAGGGGACCAGTGTTGGAATGGGGGCAGGGGACCAGTGTGGGGACAGGGGCAGGGTCCCGCTTTGGGAACGGGCGCAGTGGCCCAGTGTGGGAATAGGGGCAGGGGCCCAGTGTGGGACTGGGGGCAGGGGTCCGGTGTGGGAACGGGGACAGGGGACCAGTGTTGGAATGAGGGCAGGGGACCCGTGTGGGGACAGGGGCAGGGGACCAGTGTGGGAACAGGGGCAGTGCCCCGCTGTGGGAACGGGGGCAGTGGCCCAGTGTGGGAATAGGGGCAGGGGCCCAGTGTGGGACTGGGGGCAGGGGTCCGGTGTGGGAACGGGGACAGGGGCCCAGTGTAGGAACGGGGGCAGGGGACCAGTGTTGGAATTGGGGCAGGGGACCAGTGTGGGGACAGGGGCAGGGGACCAGTGTGGGGACAGGGGCAGTGCCCCGCTGTGGGAACGGGGGCAGTGGCCCAGTGTGGGAACGGGGGCAGGGGCCCAGTGTGGGAACAGGGGCAGGGGACCAGTGACAGGGGCACGGTGTGGGAACAGGGGCAGGGACCAGTGTGGGGACAGGGGCAGCTGCCCAGTGTGGGAATGGCGGCAGGGGACCAGTGTTGGATTGGGGGCAGGGGACCAGTGTCGGAATGGGGGCAGGGGACCAGTGTCGGAATGGGGGCAGGGGACCAGTGTCGGAATGGGGGCAGGGGACCAGTGTTGGAATGGGGGCAGGGGACCAGTGTGGGGACAGTGGCAGCAGCCCAGTGTGGGAACGATGGCAGGGGCCCAGTGGGGGAACTGTGGCAGGGAACCAGTGTAGGGACAGTGGCAGCGGCCCAGTGTGGGAACGGGGGCAGGGGACCAGTGTGGGGACAGTGGCAGCAGCCCAGTGTGGGAACGGGGGCAGGGGACCAGTGTGGGGACAGTGGCAGCAGCCCAGTGTGGGAACGGTGGCAGGGGCCCAGTGGGGGAACTGTGGCAGGGGACCTGTGTGGGGACAGTGGCAGTGGCCCAGTGTGGGAACGGGGGCAGGGGACCAGTGTGGGGACAGTGGCATCGGCCCAGTGTGGGAACGGGGGCAGCGGCCTGGTGTGGGAATAGGGGCAGGGTCCCAGTGTGGGAACAGGGGCAGTGTCCCGGTGTGGGAACAGGGGCAGGGGCCCAGTGTGGGAACAGGGGAATGGGAATAGGAGCAGGGGTTTGGTGTGTGAACAGGGGCAGAGGCCCGGTGTGGGAACAGGGGCAGCGGCCCAGTGTGGGACCAGGGGCAGGGGCATCGTGTAAGAACAGGAGCAGGGGACCAGTGTGGGAACACGGGCAGGGGCCCGGTGTGGGAAAAGGGGCAGGGGCCCGGTGTGGGAACAGGGGCAGGGGCCGGTGTGGGAACAGGGGCAGGGGCCCGGTGTGGGACCGGGAGCAGGGGCCCGGTGTGGGACCGGGGACAGGGGCCCGGTGTGGTAACGGGGACAGGGGCCCGGTGTAGGAATGGGGACAGGGGCCCGGTGTAGGAATGGGGACAGGGGCCCGGTGTAGGAACGGGGACAGGGGACCAGTGTGGGAACGGGGACAGGGGACCAGTGTGGGAACTTGGACAGGGGACCAGTGTGGGAACGGGGACAGGGGACCAGTGTGGGAACGGGGGCAGGGGACCAGTAGGGGAACGGGGGCAGGGGACCAGTAGGGAAACGGTGGCAGGGGACCAGTGGGGGAACGGTGGCAGCGGCCTGGTGTGGGGATGAGGACAGCGACCCAGTGTGGGAACAGGGGCAGGGACCAGTGTGGGAATGGGAGCAGGCGCCCGGTGTGGGAATGGGGGCAGGGGACCGGTGTGGGAACGGGGAAAGGGGTCCAGTGTGGGAACGGGGAAAGGGGCTAGGTGTGGGGACAGGGTCAGGGCCTGGTGTGGGAACGGGGTCAGGGGCCAGGTGTCGGAAGGGGGGCAGGGGCCCGGTGTGGGAACGGGGACAGGGGCCCGGTGTGGGAACGGGGACAGGGTCCCGGTGTGGGAACGGGGACAGGGTCCCGGTGTGGGAACAGGGGAAGGGGCCCGGTGTGGGAACGGGGACAGGGGCCTGGTGTGGGAACGGGGGCAGGGGACCAGTGTGGGAACAGGGGCAGGGGACCAGTGTGGGAACAGGGGCATGAGCTCGTTGTGGGAACAGGAACAGGGACCCGGAGTGGGAGCAGGGGCAGGGGCCCGGTGTGGGAACAGGAGCAGGGGACCAGTGTGGGAACAGGAGCAGGGGCCTGATGTGGGAAAAGGAGCAGGGGCCCGATGTGGGAATGGGGGCAGTGGCCCAGTGTGGGGATAGGGGCAGGGGACCGTGTGGGAACAGGGACAGGGGCCCAGTGTGGGACTGGGGGCAGGGTTCCGGTGTGGGAACGGGGACAGGGGCCCAGTGTAGGAACGGGGGCAAGGGACTAGTGTGGGGACAGGGGCAGGGGACCAGTGTGGGAACAGGGGCAGGGTCCCACTGTGGGAACGGGGGCAGTGGCCCAGTGTGGGAATAGGGGCAGGGGCCCAGTGTGGGAACAGGGGCAGTGGCCCAGTGTGGGAACAGGGGCAGGGGCCCAGTGTGGGAACAAGGGCAGGGGTCCGGTGTGGGAACGGGGACAGGGGCCCAGTGTTGGAATGGGGGCAGGGGACCAGTGTGGGGACAGGGGCAGGGGACCATTGTGGGAACAGGGGCAGGGTCCCGCTGTGGGAACGGGGGCAGTGGCCTGGTGTGGGAACAGGGGCAGGGGCCCAGTGTGGGAACAGGGGCAGGGCACCAGTGACAGGGGCACGGTGTGGGAATAGGGGCAGGGGCACAGTGTGGGAACAGGGGCAGGGGCCCAGTGTTGGAATGGGGGCAGGGGACCAGTGTGGGGACAGGGGCAGTGTCCCGGTGTGGGAACAGGGGCAGGGGCCTGGTGTGGGAACAGGGGCAGGGGCCCAGTGTGGGAACAGGGGAATGGGAATAGGAGCAGGGGTTTGGTGTGTGAACAGGGACAGAGGCCCGGTGTGGGAACAGGGGCAGCGGCCCAGTGTGGGACCAGGGGCAGGGGCATCGTGTAAGAACAGGAGCAGGGGACCAGTGTGGGAACACGGGCAGGGGCCCGGTGTGGGAAAAGGGGCAGGGGCCCGGTGTGGGAACAGGGGCAGGGGCCCGGTGTGGGAACAGGGGCAGGGGCCCGGTGTGGGAACAGGGGCAGGGGCCCGGTGTGGGAACAGGGGCAGGGGCCCGGTGTGGGACCGGGGACAGGGGCCCGGTGTGGTAACGGGGACAGGGGCCCGGTGTAGGAATGGGGACAGGGGCCCGGTGTAGGAACGGGGACAGGGGCCCAGTGTAGGAACAGGGACAGGGGACCAGTGTGGGAACGGGGACAGGGGACCAGTGTGGGAACGGGGACAGGGGACCAGTGTGGGAACGGGGACAGCGGACCAGTGTGGGAACGGGGGCAGGGGACCAGTAGGGGAACGGAGGCAGGGGACCAGTATGGGAACGGGGGCAGGGGACCAGTAGGGGAACGGGGGCAGGGGACCAGTGGGGGAACGGTGGCAGCGGCCTGGTGTGGGGATGAGGACAGCGACCCAGTGTGGGAACAGGGGCAAGGACCAGTGTGGGAATGGGAGCAGGGGCCCGGTGTGGGAATGGGGGCAGGGGACTGGTGTGGGAACGGGGAAAGGGGTCCAGTGTGGGAACGGGGACAGGGGCTAGGTGTGGGAACAGGGTCAGGGCCTGGTGTGGGAACGGGGTCAGGGTCCCGGTGTGGGAACAGGGGAAGGGGCCCGGTGTGGGAACGGGGACAGGGGCCCGGTGTGGGAACGGGGACAGGGGCCCGGTGTGGGAACGGGGGCAGGGGACCAGTGTGGGGATAGGGGCAGGGGACCGTGTGGGAACAGGGACAGGGGCCCAGTGTGGGACTGGGGGCAGGGATCCGGTGTGGGAACGGGGACAGGGGCCTGGTGTTGGAACAGGCGCAGGGGCCCCGTGTAGGAATAAGGGCAGTGGCCCGGTGTGGGAACGGAGGCAGGGGCCCAGTGTGGGAACGGGGCACAATGCGGATCAGGAGCAGTGGACCAGTGTGGGAACAGGGGCAGGGGCCCAGTGTGGGAACAGGGGCAGGGGACCAGTGTGGGAATAGGGGCAGGGGCCCAGTGTGGGAACAGGGGCAGGGGCCCAGTGTGGGAACAGGGGCATGAGCTCGTTGTGGGAACAGGAACAGGGACCCGGAGTGGGAGCAGGGGCAGGGGCCTGGTGTGGGAACAGGGGCATGAGACCAGTGTGGGAACATGAGCAGGGGCCTGGTGTGGGAACAGGGGCACAATGCGGAACAGGGGCAGGGTCCCGTTGTGGGAACGGGGACAGGGTCCCAGTGTGAGAATTGGGGTATGGGCCCTGTGTGGGAATATGGGCAGCAGCCTAGTGTGGGAACGGGGGTGGGGGCCCAGGTGTGGGAGTGGGCGACAAGTGCCACAGTGTTGGAACAGGGGTAGGGACCCTGTGTGGGAATGGGAGCAGGGGCCTAGTGTGGGGACACAGGCAGCGGACTGGTGTGAGAATGGCACCAGGGGCCCAGTGTGGAAATGGGCGCAGGGGCCCAGTGTTGGAACAGGGGCAGGGGCCCGGTGTTGAAACAGGGGCAGGGGCCCAGAGTTGCAACAGGGCAGGGGCCCGGTGTGGGAATGGGAGCAGGGGCCCAGTGTGGGAACAGGGATAGTGGCCTGGTGTGGGATCAAGGGCAGCAGTCTGGTGTGGGAACAGGGGCAGAGTCCCATTGTGGGAACGGGGACAGGGTCCCAGTGTGGGAATGGTGGTCGGAGGCCTGTGTGGGAATATGGGCAGCAGCCTAGTGTGGGAACGGGGGCGGGTGCACGGTGTGGGAATGGGGGACAAGTGTCACGGTGTTGGAACAGGGGCAGGGGCCCGGTGTGTGAATGGGAGCAGGGGCCTAGTATGGGAAAGGGGGCAGGGGACCGGTGTGGGAACAGGGGCAGTTGGCCAGTGTGGGAGAGGGGGCAGCGGCCCGGTGTGGGAACACAGGCAGTGGACTGGTGTGGGAATGGGGGCAGGGGCCTAGTGTGGGAAAGGGGGCAGGGGACTGGTGTGGGAACAGGGGCAAGAGACGTGAGTGAGAACAGGAGCAGGGGCCCAGTGACAGGGGCCCAGTGTGTGAACGGGATCAGGGGCCCGGTGTGGGAAGTGGGACAGGAGCCTCGTGTGGGAGCGGGGACAGGGGCCCAGTGTGGGAATGGGGGCAGGGGCCCAGTGTGGGAACAGGGGCAGGGGCCCGGTGTGGAAACGGGGGCAGGGGCCTGATGTGGGAACGGGGACAGTGGCCCGGTGTGGGAACGGGGTCAGGGGCCCAGTGTGGGAATGGGGTCAGGGGCCCAGTGTGGGAACAGGGGCAGGGGCCAGGTGTGGGAACGGAGGCAGGGCCCCAGTGTGGGAACGGGGGCAGGGGTCCAGTGACAGGGGCGCGATGTATGAATAGGGGCAGGGGCCCAGTGTGGGAACGGGGGCAGGGGACCAGTGTGGGAACAGGGGCAGGGACCAGTGTGGGAACAGGGGCAGGGGCCTGGTGTTGGAACAGGCGCAGGGGCCCCGTGTAGGAATAAGGGCAGTGGCCCGGTGTGGGAACTGAGGCAGGGGACCAGTGTGGGAACAGGGGCAAGGGCCTGGTGAGGGAACAGGGGCATATTGCGGAACAGGGGCAGGGGACCAGTGTGGGAACAGAGGCAGGGGCCCAGTGTGGGAACAGGGGCAGGGGACCAGTGTTGGAACAGGGGCAGGGGACCAGTGTGGGAACAGGGGCAGGGGTCCGGTGTGGGAACAGGGGCAGGGGCCCAGTGTGGGAACAGGGGCAGGGGACCAGTGTGGGAACGGGGGCAGGGGCCGGGTGTGGGAACAGGGGCAGGGGCCGGGTGTGGGAACAGGGGCATGAGCCCATTGTGGGAACAGGGGCAGGGGACCAGTGTGGGAACGGGGGCAGTGGCCCAGTGTGGGAATAGGGGCAGGGGCCCAGTGTGGGAACAGGGGCAGGGGCCCAGTGTGGGAACAGGGGCAGGGGCCCAGTGTGGGAACAAGGGCAGGGGTCCGGTGTGGGAACGGGGACAGGGGCCCAGTGTTGGAATGGGGGCAGGGGACCAGTGTGGGGACAGGGGCAGGGGACCAGTGTGGGAACAGGGGCAGGGACCAGTGACAGGGGCACGGTGTGGAAACAGTGGCAGGGACCAGTGTGGGGACAGGGGCAGCTGCCCAGTGTGGGAATGGCGGCAGAGGCCAGTGGGGGAACGGGGGCAGGGGAGCAGTGTTGGAATGGGGGCAGGGGACCAGTGTGGGGGCAGGGGACCAGTGTGGGGACAGTGGTTCGGCCCAGTGTGGGAATAGGGGCAGGGACCAGTGTGGGAACGGGGGCAGGGACCAGTGTGGGAACGGGGGCAGGGGACCAGTGTGGGGACAGTGGCATCAACCCAGTGTGGGAACAGGGGCAGGGACCAGTGTGGGAACAGGGGCAGGGGCCCCGTGTAGGAATAAGGGCAGTGGCCCGGTGTGGGAACGGAGGCAGGGGCCCAGTGTGGGAACAGGGGCAGGGGAGCAGTGTGGGAACAGGGGCAAGGGCCTGGTGAGGGAACAGGGGCACAATGCGGAACAGGGGCAGGGGACCAGTGTGGGAACAAGGGCAGGGGCCCAGTGTGGGAACATGAGCAGGGGACCAGTGTGGGAACAGGGGCAGGGGACCGGTGTGGGAACAGGGGCAGGGGCCCGGTGTGGGAACAGGGGCAGGGGCACGGTGTGGGAACAGGGGCATGAGCTCGTTGTGGGAGCAGGGGCAGGGGCCCGGTGTGGGAACAGGGGCATGAGCCCGTTGTGGGAACAGGGGCAGGGGACCAGTGTAGGAACAGGGGCAGGGGCCCGTTGTGGGAACAGGGGCAGGAGACCAGTATGGGAACGGGGGCAGGGGCCGGGTGTGGGAACAGGGGCATGAGCCCATTGTGGGAACAGGCGCAGCGGACCAGTGTGGGAACAGGGGCAGGGGACCAGTGTGGGAACAGGAGCAGTGGCCCGATGTTGGAATGGGGGCAGGGGTCCGGTCTGGGAACAGGGGCAGAGGCTCGGTGTGGGAACAGGGGCAGGGGACCAGTGTGGGAACGGGGGCACGGGCCCCAGTGTGGGATCAAGGGCAGCAGCCTTGAGTGGGAACAGGGGCAGGGGCCCAGTGTGGGAACGGGGCTAGTGGCCTGGTGTGGGATGAAGGGCATCGGTCTAGTGTGGGAACAGTGGCAGGGTCCCACTGTGGGAACGGGGACATGGGCCCATTGTGGGAATGGGGGCAGTGGCCAGGGTGTGAGAACGGGGGCAGGGGCCTAGTGTTGGAACACAGGCAGGGGCCAGGTGTGGGAATGGGAGCTGGGGCCCGGTGTGGGAACGGGGACAGAGGCCCCGTGTGGGAACAGGGTCAGGGGCCCGGTGTGGGCACAGGGACAGGGGCCAGTGTGGGAACGGGGGCAGGGGCCCAGTGTGGGAACGAGGCTAGTGGCCTGGTGTGGGATCAAGGGCAGCAGCCTGGTGTGGGAACAGTGGCAAGGTCCCACTGTGGGAATGCGGACAGGGGCCCTGTGTGGGAACAAGGGCAGGACACACTTTCCTCATTCCTGAGGAAGGGCTTATGCCCGAAACATCGATTCTCCTGTTCCCTGGATGCTGCCTGACCTGCTGCGCTGTTCCAGCAACACATTTTCAGCTCTGATCTCCAGCATCTGCAGACCTCACATTCTCCTCCAACAAGGGCAGGGGCCCTGTGTGGTAATAGGAGCAGGGGTTTGGTGTGTGAACAGGGGCAGGGGCCCTGTGTGGGACCAGGGGCAGGGGCCTCGTGTAGGAACAGGGACAGTGTCCCGGTGTGGGAACGGAGGCAGGGGCCCAGTGTGGGAACAGGAGCAGGGGACCAGTGTGGGAACAGGGACAAGGGCCTGGTGTGGGAACAGAGGTAGGGGCCCGTTGTGGGAACAGGGGCAGGGGACCAGTGTGGGAACAGGGGCAGGGGACCAGTGTGGGAACAGGGGCAGGGACCAGTGTGAGAACAGGGGCAGGGTCCCGCTGTGGGAACGGGGGCAGTGGCCCAGTGTGGGGATAGGGGCAGGGGACCAGTGTGGGAACAGGGACAGGGACCCAGTGTGGGACTGGGGGCAGGGGTCCGGTGTGGGAACGGGGACAGGGGCCCAGTGTAGGAACAGGGGCAGGGGACCAGTGTTGGAGTGGGGACAGGGGACCAGTGTTGGAATGGGGACAGGGGACCAGTGTTGGAATGGGGACAGGGGACCAGTGTGGGGACAGGGGCAGGGGACCAGTGTGGGGACAGGGGCAGGGTCCCGCTTTGGGAACGGGGGCAGTGGCTACCAGTGTGGGAATAGGGGCAGGGGCCCAGTGTGGGACTGGGGGCAGGGGTCCGGTGTGGGAACGGGGACAGGGGACCAGTGTTGGAATGAGGGCAGGGGACCCGTGTGGGGACAGGGGCAGGGGACCAGTGTGGGAACAGGGGCAGTGCCCCGCTGTGGGAACGGGGGCAGTGGCCCAGTGTGGGAATAGGGGCAGGGGCCCAGTGTGGGACTGGGGGCAGGGGTCCGGTGTGCGAACGGGGACAGGGGCCCAGTGTAGGAACGGGGGCAGGGGACCAGTGTTGGAATGGGGGCAGGGGACCAGTGTTGGAATGGGGGCAGGGGACCAGTGTGGGGACAGGGGCAGTGCCCCGCTGTGGGAACGGGGGCAGTGGCCCAGTGTGGGAACGGGGGCAGGGGCCCAGTGTGGGAACGGGGGCAGGGGCCCAGTGTGGGAACAGGGGCAGGGGACCAGTGACAGGGGCACGGTGTGGGAACAGGGGCATGGACCAGTGTGGGGACAGGGGCAGCTGCCCAGTGTGGGAATGGCGGCAGAGGCCCAGTGGGGGAACGGGGGCAGGGGACCAGTGTTGGATTGGGGGCAGGGGACCAGTGTCGGAATGGGGGCAGGGGACCAGTGTCGGAATGGGGGCAGGGGACCAGTGTGTGGACAGTGGCAGCAGCCCAGTGTGGGAACGATGGCAGGGGCCCAGTGGGGGAACTGTGGCAGGGAACCAGTGTAGGGACAATGGCAGTGGCCCAGTGTGGGAACGGGGGCAGGGGACCAGTGTGGGGACAGTGGCAGCAGCCCAGTGTGGGAACAGGGGCAGGGGCCCAGTGTGGGAACAGGGGAATGGGAATAGGAGCAGGGGTTTGGTGTGTGAACAGGGGCAGAGGCCCGGTGTGGGAACAGGGGCAGCGGCCCAGTGTGGGACCAGGGGCAGGGGCATCGTGTAAGAACAGGAGCAGGGGACCAGTGTGGGAACACGGGCAGGGGCCCGGTGTGGGAAAAGGGGCAGGGGCCCGGTGTGGGAACAGGGGCAGGGGCCCGGTGTGGGATCGGGAGCAGGGGCCCGGTGTGGGACCGGGGACAGGGGCTCGGTGTGGTAACGGGGACAGGGGCCCGGTGTGGTAACGGGGACAGGGGCCCGGTGTGGGAACGGGGACAGGGGCCCGGTGTGGGAACGGGGACAGGGGCCCGGTGTGGGAACGGGGACAGGGGCCCGGTGTGGGAACGGGGACAGGGGCCCGGTGTGGGAACGGGGACAGGGGCCCGGTGTGGGAACGGGGTCAGGGGCCCAATGTGGGAACGGGGACAGGGGACCAGTGTGGGAACGGGGACAGTGGACCTGTATGGGAACGGGGGCAGGGGACCAGTGTGGGAACAGGGGCAGGGGACCAGTGTAGGAACAGGGACAGGGGACCAGTGTAGGAACAGGGACAGGGGACCAGTGTGGGAACGGGGACAGGGGACCAGTGTGGGAACGGGGACAGGGGACCAGTGTGGGAACGGGGACAGCGGACCAGTGTGGGAACGGGGGCAGGGGACCAGTGTGGGAACGGGGGCAGGGGACCAGTGTGGGAACGGGGGCAGGGGACCAGTAGGGGAACGGAGGCAGGGGACCAGTAGGGGAACGGGGGCAGGGGACCAGTAGGGGAACGGGGGCAGGGGACCAGTGGGGGAACGGTGGCAGCGGCCTGGTGTGGGGATGAGGACAGCGACCCAGTGTGGGAACAGGGGCAGGGACCAGTGTGGGAATGGGAGCAGGGGCCTAGTGTGGGAATGCAGGCAGTGGACTAGTGTGGGAATGGGGGCATGGGCCCGGTGTGGGAATGGGGGCAGGGGACCGGTGTGGGAACGGGGGCAGGGGACCAGTGTGGGAACGGGGGCAGGGGACCAGTGTGGGAACGGGGGCAGGGGACCAGTGTGGGAACGGGGGCAGGGGACCGGTGTGGGAACGGGGGCAGGGGACCGGTGTGGGAACGGGGGCAGGGGACCGGTGTGGGGACAGTGGCAGGGGACCAGTGCGGGAACAGGGGCAGGGGACCAGTGTCAGAACAGGGGCAGGGTCCTAGTGTGGGAATGGGGTCAGGGGCCCAGTGTGGGAACGGGGAAAGGGGTCCAGTGTGGGAACGGGGATAGGGGCTAGGTGTGGGAACAGGGTCAGGGCCTGGTGTGGGAACGGGGTCAGGGGCCAGGTGTCGGAACGGGGGCAGGGGCCCGGTGTGGGAACGGGGACAGGGGCCCGGTGTGGGAACGGGGACAGGGTCCCGGTGTGGGAACGGGGACAGGGTCCCGGTGTGGGAACGGGGGAAGGGGCCCGGTGTGGGAATGGGGGCAGGGGCCCGGTGTGGGAACGGGGACAGGGGCCCGGTGTGGGAACGGGGGCAGGGGCCCAGAGTGGGAACGAGGCTCGTGGCCTGGTGTGGGATCAAGGGCAGCAGCCTGGTGTGGGAACAGTGGCAGGGCACCACTGTGGGAATGGGGACAGGGGCCTAGTGTGGGAACAAGGGCAGGGGCCCTGTGTGGGAACAAGGGCAGGGGCCTGGTTTGGGAACCAAGGCAGGGGCCCGGTGTGGGAATAGGGGCAGGGGACCTGTGTAGGAACAGGGGCAGGGTCCCGCTGTGGGAACAGGGGCAGGGGCCCAGTGTTGGAATGGGGGCAGGGAACCAGTGTGGGAACAGGGGCAGTGGCCCAGTGTGGGAACGGAGGCAGAGGCCCAGTGTGGGAATGGAGGCAGGGGCCCAGTGTGGGAACAGGAGCAGGGGACCAGTGTGGGAACAGGGACAGGGACCCGGTGTGGGAACAGGGACAGAGGCCCATTGTGGGAACAGGGGCAGGGGACCAGTGTGGGAACAGGGGCAGGGTCCCGCTGTGGGAACGGGGGCAGTGGCCCAGTGTGGGAATAGGGGCAGAGGCCCGGTGTGGGAACGGGGGCAGGGGCCCCAGTGCGGGAACTTGGCCGGGGCTTGGTGTGGGATCAAGGGCAGCAGCCTGGTGTGGGAACAGAGGCAGGGGCCCAGTGTGGGAACAGGGGCAGGGGCCTAGTGTGGGAATACAGGCAGTGGACTGGTATGGGAATGGGGCCAGGAGCACAGTGTGGGAATGGGGGCAGGGGCCCCATGTGGGAACGGGGGCAGGGGCCCAATGTGGGAACGGGGGCAGGGCCCCGGTGTGGGAAAGGGGACAGGGTCCCGGTGTGGGAACGGGGACAGGGTCCCGGTGTGGTAACGGGGACAGGGGCCCGGTGTGGGAACGGGGACAGGGGCCCGGTGTGGTAACGGGGACAGGGGCCCGGTGTGGGAACGGGGACAGGGGCCCGGTGTGGGAACGGGGACAGGGGCCCGGTGTGGGAACGGGGACAGGGGCCCGGTGTGGGAACGGGGACAGGGGCCCAGTGTAGGAACAGGGACAGGGGACCAGTGTGGGAACGGGGACAGGGGACCAGTGTGGGAACGGGGACAGTGGACCTGTATGGGAACGGGGGCAGGGGACCAGTGTGGGAACAGGGGCAGGGGACCAGTGTAGGAACAGGGACAGGGGACCAGTGTGGGAACGGGGACAGGGGACCAGTGTGGGAACGGGGACAGGGGACCAGTGTGGGAACGGGGGCAGGGCCCCGGTGTGGGAAAGGGGACAGGGTCCCGGTGTGGGAACGGGGACAGGGTCCCGGTGTGGGAACAGGGGAAGGGGCCCGGTGTGGGAACGGGGGCAGGGGCCCGATGTGGGAACGGGGGCAGGGGCCCGATGTGGGAACGGGGGCAGGGGCCCGGTTTGAGAATGGGAGCTGGGGCCCAGTGTGTGAACGGGGACAGAGGCCCAGTGTGGGAACGGGGTCAGGGGCCCGGTGTGGGAACGTGGGCAGGGGCCCAGAGTGGGAACGAGGCTCGTGGCCTGGTGTGGGATCAAGGGCAGCAGCCTGGTGTGGGAACAGTGGCAGGGCCCCACTGTGGGAATGGGGACAGGGGCCTAGTGTGGGAACAAGGGCAGGGGCCCTGTGTGGGAACAAGGGCAGGAGCCCTGTGTGGGAACAAGGGCAGGGGCCCTGTGTGGGAACAAGGGCAGGGGCCTGGTTTGGGAACCAAGGCAGGGGCCCGGTGTGGGAATAGGGGCAGGGGACCGGTGTAGGAACAGGGGCAGGGTCCCGCTGTGGGAACAGGGGCAGGGGCCCAGTGTTGGAATGGGGGCAGGGAACCAGTGTGGGAACAGGGGCAGTGGCCCAGTGTGGGAACGGAGGCAGAGGCCCAGTGTGGGAATGGAGGCAGGGGCCCAGTGTGGGAACAGGAGCAGGGGACCAGTGTGGGAACAGGGACAGGGACCGGGTGTGGGAACAGGGACAGAGGCCCGTTGTGGGAACAGGGGCAGGGGACCAGTGTGGGAACAGGGGCAGGGTCCCGCTGTGGGAACGGGGGCAGTGGCCCAGTGTGGGAATAGGGGCAGAGGCCCGGTGTGGGAACGGGGGCAGGGGCCCCAGTGCGGGAACTTGGCCGGGGCTTGGTGTGGGATCAAGGGCAGCAGCCTGGTGTGGGAACAGAGGCAGGGGCCCAGTGTGGGAACAGGGGCAGGGGTCCAGTGTGGGAACACAGGCAGTGGACTGGTATGGGAATGGGGCCAGGAGCACAGTGTGGGAATGGGGGCAGGGGCCCCATGTGGGAACGGGGGCAGGGGCCCAATGTGGGAACGGAGGCAGAGGCCCAGTGTGGGAATGGAGGCAGGGGCCCAGTGTGGGAACAGGAGCAGGGGCCCAGTGTGGGAACGGGCACAGAGACCCAGTGTGGGAACGGGGTCAGGGGCCCTGTGTGGGAACGGAGGCAGGGGACCAGTGTGGGAACAGGAGCAGGGGACCAGTGTGGGAACGGGCACAGAGACCCAGTGTGGGAACGGGGTCAGGGGCCCTGTGTGGGAACGGAGGCAGGGGACCAGTGTGGGAACAGGAGCAGGGGACCAGTGTGGGAAAGGGGGCAGGGGCCCGATGTGGGAACGTGGGCAGGGGCCCAGTATGGGAACGGAGACAGGGGCCCGGTGTGGGAATGGGAGCTGGGGCCCAGTGTGGGAACGAGGCTCGTGGCCTGGTGTGGGATCAAGGGCAGCAGCCTGGTGTGGGAACAGTGGCAGGGTCCCGTTGTGGAAACGGGGACAGGGTCCCTGTGTGGGAACGGGGTCGGGGCCCAGGTATGGTAATGGGAACAGGGTGCTGGTTTGGGAACAGGGGCAGGGCCCAGTGTGGGAACAGGGGCAGGGGCCCGGTGTGGGAACGGGGACAGGAGACCAGTGTGGGAACAGGGGCAGGGGCCCGGTGTGGGAACGGGGACAGGAGACCAGTGTGGGAACAAGGGCAGAGGCCTGGTGTGGGAACAGGGGCAGGAGATCGGTGTGGGAACAAGGGCAGGGGTCTGGTGCGGGAACAGGGGCAGGGGCCCGGTGTGGGAACCGGGGCAGGGGCCCGGTGTGGGAACCGGGGCAGGGGCCCGGTGTGGGAACAGGGGCAGGGGACCTGTGTGGTAATAGGAGCAGGGGTTTGGTGTGTGAACAGGGGCAGGGGCCTGGTGTGGGACCAGGGGCAGGGGACAAGTGTGGGAACAGGGGCAGTGGTCCGGTGTGGGAACGGAGGCAGGGGCCCAGTGTGGGAATGGCGGCAGGGGCCCAGTGTGGGAATGGCGGCAGGGGACCAGTGTGGGAATGGCGGCAGGGGACCAGTGTGGGAACGGGGGCAGGGGACCAGTGTGGGAACGGCGGCAGGGGACCAGTGTGGGAACGGGGGCAGGGGACCAGTGTGGGAACGGCGGCAGGGGACCAGTGTGGGATAAGGGGCAGGAGACCAGTGTGGGAACGGGGGCAGTGGACCGGTGTGGGAATGGGGGCAGGGGCCCGGTGTGGGATCAGGGGCAGGGGTCTGGTGCAGGAACAGGGGCAGGGACCAGTGTGGGAACGGGGGCAGGGGCCCCGTGTAGGAATAAGAGCAGTGGCCCGCTGTCGGAACGGAGGCAGGGGACCAGTGTGGGAACAGTAGCAGGGGCCCGGTGTGAGAACAGGGGCAGGATCCAAGTGTAGGAACGGGGTCAGGGGCCCGGTGTGGGAACAGGGAAAGGGGTCCGGTGTCGGAACGTGGATAGGGGCCAGGTGTGGGAACAGGGAAAGGGGTCCGGTGTCGGAACGGGGATAGGGGCCAGGTGTGGGAACAGGGTCAGGGCCTGGTGTCGGAACGGGGTCAGGGGACCAGTGTGGGAACGGGGTCAGAGGCCCGGTGTGGGAACGGGGAAAGGGGTCCGGTGTGGGAACGGGGATAGGGACCAGGTGTGGGAACGTGGTAAGATGGCCCGGTGTGGGAACGGGTACAGGGACCCAATGTGGGAACGAGGCTAGTGGCCTGGTGTGGGATCAAGGGCAGCAGCCTGGTGTGGGAACAGTGGCAGGGTCCCACTGTGGAAACGGGGACAGGGTCCCAGTGTGGGAACGGGGTCGGGGCCCAGGTATGGTAATGGGAGCAGGGGGCTGGTGTGGGAACAGGGCAGGGCCTGGTGTGGGAACAAGGGCAGAGGCCTGGTGTGGGAACAGGGGCGGGGCCCAGTGTGTGAACAGGGGCAGAGGACCAGTGTGGGAACGGGGGCAGTGGCCCAGTGTGGGAACGGGGGCAGTGGCCCAGTGTGGGAACGGGGGCAGGAGACCAGTGTGGGAACAAGGGCAGGGGCCCGGTGTGGGAACAGGGGCAGGGGCCCGGTGTGGGAACGGGGGCAGGGGCCCAGTGTGGGAACAGGGGCAGGGGCCCGGTGTGGGAACAGGGGCAGGGGCCCGGTGTGGGAACAGGGGCAGGGGCCCGGTGTGGGAACAGGGGCAGGGGTCTGGTGTGGGAACAGGGGCTGGGGCCCGGTGTGGGAACGGGGGCAGGGGCCCGGTGTGGGAACGGTGGCAGGGGTCTGGTGCGGGAACAGGGGCAGGGGCCCGGTGTGGGAACGGGAGCAGGGGCCCAGTGCGGGAACAGGGGCAGGGGCCCGGTGTGCGAACGGAGCAGTGGCTTGGTGTGGGAACAGGGGCAGGGGTCCGGTGCGGGAACAGGGGCAGGGGCCCGGTGTGCGAACGGAGCAGTGGCTTGGTGTGGGAACAGGGGCAGGGGTCCGGTGCGGGAACAGGGGCAGGGCCCGGTGTGTGAACGGGGTAGGGGCCCGGTGTGGGAACAGGGGCAGGGGTCTGATATACGAACAGGGGTTGTAGCCTGGTGTGCGAACAGGGGCAGCAGCCTGGTGTGGACCTTGATGGCAGCCAGTGGACAACCACATGGAGAACCCCGGCGCTAATTTGCTGTAGAGTGCCCTTGGAGATAGACTGAGATGTTTGTCTTTTTAACTTTGCTTCTTGTTTTTCTGACCTATGATTATACTGTGTATGGCTGTAATGCAATTTTGTTTTCCTCTTCTCTACTCTGTAACTAAGGATTGTACCTAGGTACTCTGGACCTGAGATGGCGCCATGTGTTGGTGACATTGTTACACTGTAACTCATCTAATAACAGGAGGAGCTGTACCAAGGTACCTTTGTACCTAAGATGGCGTGGTTAGTGGTGACGTATAAACTTTTCACTTTACCCACTTGAGTATATGTGACAATAAAGCAAATTCTTATTCTATTCTACAGTTATTCTAAGCAAGATGGAGATGATGGAATATTAATAACATCACCGGACTAGTAATTCAGAATACTCTGGGAATTAGGGTTCAATTCCCACCCTGACACCTAAGGGGACTTTAATTTGATTAATAAATGTGGAGTTATACAGCTCATCTCATGTCGTAATGGCAAGCCTGACAATGATCATCAATTTTTGTAAAGATGCCTTGCATAGACAGATATCCATCAGGAGTTTGATCTACATTTGACTTGCTTAAAACCAGAAGTGATGTCAGCACCGAGTAATTAGCTGATTAGCAGGTAGTGGGTAACTTGTTTTGTTCACTTTAAAGCTGTGGTCAAGATAGGTAAGAATTCCAGCTACTCCTCTTTTTTAACAAAGGAACCTTAAAAACGTTATTAATTTTCTACTCTGTGCAAATTTAGGATAAGACTATTTTGACTAAAGTTATGGCAGGGGAGCTCAGTCCTGTGTGTCCCACAGCCTGCAGTATGTGGGATTTCTAAGATATTTGTGCTAGTCTAGATGATCACATCAGCAAGAAATACCATCAGCCTGACCAGCTTCAGTGCTGGGTTTTGGAGGTTGAGTGTTGGCTGTTGATATAGCAGTGCGTCTGTAAGGCTGAGAATTATGTGGGATAACACATTTCCAGATACATGTGATCACAGTGCACAGCTTAAGAAAGTGCAATCAGAGAAGAATGGGTGATGACCACAAGATGGGTGGTAGGCAAGTCAGAAAAATAGAAGCCTATTTTCTAAATGAGGAAAGATTTTTGAAATCTGAGGCACAAGGGACCTGGGAGATTTAATTCAGGATTTTCTGAAGTTTAACATGCAGGTTCAGTAGGAAGTTAGGACAACAAATGCTATGTTAGCATTCGTTTGAAGAAGGCTAGAATACAACAGCAGAGATGTACTGCTGAGGCTGTATAAGGCTCTAGTCAGACTGCACATGGAATATTGTGAGCAGTGTTTGGCCCCGTATCTAAAGAAAGATATGATGGTCTTGGAGGGGGTCCAGAAGAGGTTTACAAGAACGATTCTGGAAATGAAGGGCCTGTTATGTGAGGAGCGATTGAGAACTCTGGGTCTATACTTGATGGAATTTAGAAGGATTAGAAGGAAGCTCATTGAAACTTGCAGCATACCAAGACGTCTGGATAGAGTAGATGTGAGGAAGATCCACTAGTAGGAGAGACTGGGAACTGAGGTTATAGCCTCAGAGTGAAAGGTTGACCTTTTAGAACTGAGATGAAGAGAAATTTCTTTAGCCAGAGGGTGAATAAGCTGTGAAACATATTGTTACAGAAGGCTGTGGAAGCCAAGTCATTTAGTGTGTTTAAGACAGAGATAGGTTCAATCTTGAATAGTAAGAGGATCAAAAATTACAGGGAGAAGGCAGGAGAATGGGTTTGAGAAACGTGTCAGCCATGATCGAATGGTGGAACAGACTCTATCGGAGGCATGTCCTAATTCTGCTGCTATATTTTGTGGTCCCAACACTGACCCCTGCAGAACTCCACTAATCATCAGCAGCCATCCTGAAAAAGCCTCCCTTATCACCACTCTCTGCCTTTCGCCAGTCAGACAATCCTCGATCCACGTCAGTATGATGCCTCTAACACCATGGACGTTTATCTTATTTAGCAGCCAGGTGCTTCTGCAATTTCAAATCAATCATGTCCAGTGGCTCTCCTTTGTCTAACTGCTCATTACCTCCTCAAAGAATCAGAACAGGTGTTGTCAGGCATGACCTCCCCTTGCTGACTCTGCCTTATTTTACCAGGCACTCTCAAATATTCTGCAATCTCATCCTTACCATTCTGTGATTCTGTAATACATTTAATGCACAGGAACGGGTGTTTGCTTTGGTTGAAACTGGTCTTTTATTACAAACTTTCTTATGGCTGAATTTTAATATCATGAACTATTTTTCTCCCAACCAATATTGATGACTTATGCTTTATAAACTTAGAGCAGTACGAGCCTTGTCCCATTGTATACTTGTCACCATGTGTCTGAGAGCCACTGAGAACTTACCTAAGGGAAGTTTGAGTTTTTTTCTCAGAGAAATTCTTCTAGACCGTGACCGTGAGCGTCTGTCTGTGGTGGTTCCAGAATGAGCGGTTGTGCATTCAGAGGTGTCTTGCTCAGATTGGCTGCTTGTGTCGCTCGCAGCACTTTGAGACTTAAACATTTTGCGCCAAAAGTCTTTTCGACCCAAAAGAGCTCCTGGAATTTGTTCTTCACTGCATTAATTTTTTAAAAAAGCATAGACAATAGTCTATTAGCAAATGCTCCATCAACATCACTACATTTAATGTCATGCAAGAGGTCAGTCCATTTAAATGGAAGAACCTTTTACTTCACCAAAGTGCATTGCATGCAAACAACTCAATCATGGAAAACACTTTGATTTATGATAGCTCGAGGGCTTAGTTTGATCGACCTCAGAATTGATCACAGAGATACAGGCTGAATGTGCTGCTAAGTGATTACTCTCTTCAAGACTGGGACCAGTTTATGTGAAATCATCACAGGGCGGCATGGTGTCAGTGGTTAGCACTGCTGCCTCACAGCATCAGGGACCCAGGTTCGATTCCAGTCTCGGGTGACTGTCTGTGTGGAGTTTGCACATTCTCCCCGTGTCTGCGTGGGTTTCCTCCGGGTGCTCCGGTTTCCTCCCACAGTCCAAAGATGTGCAGGCCAGTTGAATTGGCCATGATAAATTGCCCATGGTGTTATGTGTATTAGTCAGAGGGAAATAGGTCTGGGTGGGTTACTCTTTGGAGGGTCGGTGTGGACTTGTTGGGCCGAAGGGCCTGTTTCCACACTGTAGGGAACCCAATCTCACTTAAGTTAGCTGGGACTACTTAAAAGAAGCAAATGCTTTAGCTCCTGTTGGAATGTTTTAAAGAGAACCCAAAAAGCAGGAAAAACCATGGAAAATCTGGAGTCACTACTCAGTCACCTTGCCTAATATTTCTTCTCATGACTCTACCATTTCTCCAAGCACCTCAATATTTAGCTTTAAAACATTAGTGACATTTATTCTTAATGCTATTCTTTGAAATCTTTTATGCTCATACCAAAAGTTACAATGAACAAGATGCTGAAATATGAGATTATGATGCTACAAAGAAATGAGATATTTTAAGAACCATTGGAAGTTAGATAGTGGGAATAAATTTCAGGTGAGTGAGGGTTGGCAGACTCTGAAAAAATAACTGATCAGGAAAGACAGGAGGAAAAATAGGAAGAGCTTTATTTTCTGAAAGAGCATGTATCTGCAGCAGAAAAGGAAGATACTGGTCATCAAGATAGACAAACAATTTTCGTGCAGCTTTGATCCAAAGCTGGTTCTTCACCTTTGTGTTAGGCTTCCAAAGCAGCAAGTGTAAAAGGATAATTCAAATTTGAAGAGAAATTTAACAAATCAAATGCTTTCAGCACTTTTTGTTGGTTATTGGGGGAGGCAGGGATGTGAAGTTAAGACCACAATCTGATCAGCCATGGTCTGCAGGGGCTGAATGGCCTTCTCTTGCTTATAATTCATGATTTCTGACTTAATTTTACAGAGCAACGTTGTCTGAAGTTCAGTGGGAGCCAAAAAATGAATTATTTGTTAATAACAAATGAGTTGTTATGCTTGTTTTTTTTTAATTCATCTGGTTGGGAGAGCATTAATGATTAGTTATTTGATGTAATACAATATATGAATTTAATTAGATATTTGTTCTTCATGTGAAGGCAAACATCTGGGAAACTGTGATCATTGCATTGTTAGATTTAAGCTCGGTGTGGTAAATAATGCCACTGATCACTTAAGTTAGTATCTTATTTGTATGTATGAAAGAACATGGGGAATGCATGTTGATGTATACTATAATGCGATAGTAACAATAAAAAAGAAAGTTACATTTCTTTATATCAATAATCAAGGAGGTCTAAGACATAATGGAGGATTCAAACTTATAGACTAAACAAGGGGTTTGCAGAGGAATTGATCTAAAAATAAATATTTTGCTAATTATAATAGATACAAGTATAGCTGAGGAATGAGTGAGTTCAACATAAAACAATTGTAATACTAACAGCAACATTATTGTTTAGTTATGTCAAAGATCAACAAATAAAACTTGCATTGTTTCTTTAACTTTTTTACCACTTTTTTTAGGTATGAACATAAAAATATGAGCTGTATAGCTGCATTCCATCAGTTTTCTTTCCTAATGTATCTCATTCGATCCCTTAAATTACATTCCATCTGTATTCAGAGTTGTAGAGTCATAGTCATAGTCATACAGCAAGGAAACAGATCTTTTAGACCAACCAGTTCATGCTGAACATAATTCCAACCTAGTCCCACCTCCTGGCCCATATCCCTCCAAAACATTCCTAATCATACACTTGTCCAAATGTCTTTTAAATGTTATACCCACATCCACCACTTCTTTGGGATGTTCATTCCACACATGAACCATCCTCAGAGTAATTTGTTCTATTATTACAGGTAGAAGGCATGGCTTCAGACCTCCAGGTGAAGTCTACAGACCTTACAGTACCTCTCATAGACAGGTTGCTGGCAAAGTGCACTTCAACAGTTATAGTCATATTTAAATAGTTATTAGAGTCGTGGACTCATACAACATAGAAATAGGCCTTTTGGCCCACCATATTGACACCGACCAACAAACAGCAAACACACTAATCCCATTTACCTGCACTTAGTTCATAGCCTGACATTTTAAGTGTTCATCCAGATGCTTCTTAAATGCTGTGAGGGTAGCATCCTCTGCCATCCTCTCAGGCAGCACATTCCCATATATCTACCACCCATTGGGTAAAATTATATTTTCTCAGATCTTTTCTAAACCATGGACCCCTCACCTTAACCTTGTGCCCTCTGGTCGTAGACAAGCATGCCATGGGAAGAGATTCTCATGATCTACTCTGTCTATGCCTTTCATAACTTTGTCCATCTCAATCAGATACCCGCTCAGCCTCCTCTGCCCTAAGGAAAACAAACCCAGACCATGCAGTCTCTCCTAATTATGGAGACTTCTCAAGCCAGGCAACAACCTTCTGACAGTGTGGCGAACAGAACAGCACTCAGTATTTCATCAGTTGCCGAACCAGTGTTTCATAAATTTGTAACAAGATATTCTTGTTTCTGTATTCCATATACCTGCTAACGAAAACAAACATCCCAAAAGCCATCTTCACTATCCTGTCTACCTGTGCTGACACCTTCAGGGATCTACGGACTCGTACAGCAAAGTCCTTTTGTTCCTCAGTACACTGCTCACTGTGCAAATCCTTCCCTTATTAGACCTCCCAAAATGCATCATCTCACACTTATCAGGATTACATTCCATCTGCCCTCGCTATACCAAATTTACCAGCTGATCGATATTAGGCTGTAATCTGACACCATCCTCCTCACTATCAACAACACCCCCAATTTTCACATATTATTAAGTCAAACCAAACATTATTACATGAGTGATCATTTACCTCAACAACCATGCTTTTTAAGCCAAATGCAAATATAAAAATAAAGCAAAACTTTTATTCAGATACAGTGCAGCATACATCTTGTATAAATCTCACTCCTGCAGATGTTATTGATATTGATATCACTAAACTAGAAAGAGTGGAAAAAAGATTTACTAGGATGCTACCCGGACTGAAAGAATTTTATTGAGCTATGTCTCTTGATTAAACTTAAAATATAAGCCATAAGTATTAATTTAACCTGGAGCAGTGTTTTGTAGAGGAATATTTTCTGGGTCTTATATTGAAAGAAGAAAAGTGGCCTTTAGTAGAGTGATATGCTCTTCTTGTCAGGTGCGGGGGTTCAGGGAGAGTTTACGAGTTACTGAGGATTATATCTGCAATAAATGCCATTGGTTGCAAATCCTATCAGACCAAATGGATCGTTGGAGAGGCAGTTAGAGGCAATGAGGAATTAACAAGACCAAGGGGGTGTGATGGATGGCAGTTATAGGAAGGGGGAAAATCACAGATACAGTCACATAGATGGTTTAACTCCAGGAAAGGTAAGAGAGGCAGGCAGATAGTGCATGAGTCTTCTGTGGCTATCCCCATTTCAAACAGGTACGCTGTTTTGGAAAATGTAGGGCATGATGGATTCTCAGGGGAATGTAGCACGAACAGCCAAGTTTCTGGTATTAAGACTGGCTCTAATGTAATGAGAGGTACGTCGGGTTCCAAGTGATTGATTGTGTTAGGGGACTCTCTAACCCAAGGTACAGACAGACATTTCTGTGGCCAGCAGTGAAAAATCAGAATGGTGTGTTGCTTCCCCGGTGCCAGGATCAAGGATGTCTCAGAGAGGGTGCAGAATATTCTCAAGGGGGAGAGGGGCCAGCAGAAGGTCATTGTACACATTGGAACCAATGACATAGGAAGGGAAAAGGTTGAGATTCTGAAGGGAGATTACAGACAGTTAGGTCGGAATTTAAAAAGAAGGTCCTCAAGAGTAGTAGTATCTGGATTACTCCCAATGCTATGAGCTAGTGAGGGCAGGAATAGGAGGATAGAGCAGATGAATGCATGGCTGAGGAGCTGATGTATGGGAGAAGGATTCACATTTTTGGATCATTTGAATCTCTTTTGGGGTAGAAGTGACCTATACAAGAAGGACAGATTATACCTAAATTGGAAGGGGAATAATATACTGGCAGGGAGATTTGCTAGAGCTGCTTGGGAAGATTTAAACCAGTAAGATTGTGGGGGTGGGGGGGAACCCATGGAGATAATGAGGAAAGATTTCAATCTGAGACTGGTACAGTTGAGAACAAAGGTGAGTCAAACAGTTAGGGTAGGCAGGGACAAAGCAGAGTACAAGGTCGGACTGATAAACTGCATTTATTTCAAATCAAGAGGCCGAACAGGGAAGGCAGATGAACTCAGGGCATGGTTAGGAACATGGGACTGGGATATCATAGCAATTACAGAAACATGGCTCAGGGATGGCCAGGACTGGCAGCTTAATGTTCTAGGATACAAATGCTATAGGAAGAATAGAAAGGGAGGGAAGAGAAGAGGGGGAGTGATGTTTTTGATAAGGGATAGCATTACAACTGTACTGAGGGAGGATATGTCTGGGAATATCTCTCCACCCTGAAGGCTCCCTGCCTCATTCTTTATGAAGAGCTTTTGCCCGAAATGTTGATCTTCCTGCTCTTCAGATGCTGCCTGACCTGTTGTGCTTTTCCAGCACCACTCTAACCATGCTTGGAAATATGTCCAGGGAAATTATTTGGGTGGAACTAAGAAATAAGAAAGGGATAATCACCTTATTGGGATTGTATTATAGACCCCCTAATAGTCAGAGGGAAATTCAGAAACAAATTTGTAAGGGGATTTCAATTATCTGTAGGAATAATAGGGTGGTTATGGTAGGGGATTTTAACTTTCCAAACATAGACTGGGACTGCCATAGTTTTAATGGCTTAGATGGAGAGGAATTTGTTAAATGTGTACAAGAAAATATTTTGATTCAATATGTGGATGTACCTACCTAGAGAAGATGCAAAACTTGACCTATTCTTGGGAAATAAGGCAGGGCAGGTGACTGAGGTGTCAGTGGGGGAGCACTTTGGGGCCAGCGACCATAATTCTATTAGGTTTAAAATAGTGATGGAAAAGGCTGGACCAGATCTAAAAGTTGAAGTTCTAAATTGGAGAAAGGCCAATTTTGACGGTATTAGGCAAGAACTTTCAAAAGCTGATTGGGTGCAGATGTTCGCAGGTAAAGGGACGGCTGGAAAATGGGAAGCCTTCAGAAATGAGATAATGAAAGTCCAGAGAAAGTATATTCCTGTTAGGGTGAAAGGAAAGGCTGGTAGGTATAGGGAATGCTGAATGACTAAAGAAATTGAGGTTTTGGTTAGAAGGAAGCATATGTCAGGTATAGACAGGATAGATCGAGTGAATCCTTAGAAGAGTATAAAGGAACATAGAACATAGAACATAGAAGAATACAGCGCAGTACAGGCCCTTGGGCCCTCGATGTTGCGCCGATCCAAGCCCACCTAAAACTACACTAACCCACTATCCTCCATATACCTATCCAATGCCCTCTTAAATGCCCATAAAGAGGGAGAGTCCACCACTGTTACTGGCAGGGCATTCCATGAACTAACGACTCGCTGAGTGAAGAACCTACCCCTAACATCAGTCCTATATCTACCCCCCCTTAATTTAAAGCTATGCCCCCTTGTAATACCCGACTCAATACGCGGGAAAAGGTTCATACTGTCGACCCTATCTAACCCCCTAATCATCTTGTACACCTCAATCAAGTCACCCCTAAACCTTCTTTTCTCTAGTGAAAACAGCCCCAAGTGCCTCAGTCTTTCCTCATACGATTTTCCTTCCATACCAGGCAACATCCTGGTAAACCTCCTCTGCACCCGTTCCAATGCCTCCACATCCTTCCTATAGTATGGCGACCAAAACTGCACACAATATTCCAGATGCGGCCGTACCAGAGTCTTATACAACTGCAACTGACGGTCAGGATGTACATTTATTTGGAAAGGAAGTAGGAGTGTACTTAAGAAGGAAATCAGGAGGGCAAAAAGGGGAAATGAGATAGCTTTGGCAAATAGAGTTAAGGAGAATCCAAAGGGTTTTTACAAATACATAAGGACAAAAGGGTAACTAGGGAGAGAATAGCGCCCCTCAAAGATCAACAAGAAGGCCTTTGTGTGGAGCCACAGGAGATGGGGGAGATACTAAATGAGTATTTTGCATCAGTATTTACTATGGAAAACGACATGGCAGATATAGAATGTAGGGAAATAGTTGGTGACATCCTGAAAAATGTCCATATTACAGAGAAGGAAGTGCTGGATGTCTTGAAATGGCTAAAGGTGAATAAATCTACAGGACCTGATAGGTGTACCCTAGAACTTTGTGGCAAGCTGGGGAAGTGATTGCTGGGCTCCTTGCTGAGACATTTGCATTATTGATAGTCACAGGTGAGGTGCCGGAAGACTGGAGGTTGGCAAACCTGGTGCCACTGTTTAAGAAAAGAGGTAAGGAAAAACTAGGGAAGAATAGATGAGTGAGTTTGACATGGTGGGCAAGTTGTTGGAGGGAATCCTGACGGTCAGGATGTACATTTATTTGGAAAGGCAAGGACTGATCAGGGATAGTCAACATGGCTTTGTGCATGGGAAATCATGTCTCACAACTTGATTGAGTTTTTTGAAGAAGTAACAAAGAAGCTTGATGAGGGCAGAGTGGTAGATGTGATCTAAATGGACTTTAGCAAGGTGTTTCTTCGAGGAGAAAGTGAGGTCTGCAGATGCTGGAGATCAAAGTTGAAACTTTATTGCTGAACAGCACAGCAGGTCAGGCAGCATCCAGGGAACAGGAGATTCGACGTTTCGGGCACAGGCCCTTCTTCCTGAAGAAGGGCCTGTGCCCGAAACGTCGAATCTCCTGTTCCCTGGATGCTGCCTGACCTGCTGTGCTGTTCCAGCAATAAAGTTTCAACTTTAGCAAGGTGTTTGACAAGGTTCCCCATGGGAGACTGCTTAGCAAGGTTAGATCTCATGGAATACAGGGAGAACTAGCCATTTGGATACAGAACTGGATCAAAGGTAGAAGACAGAGGGTGGTGGTGGAGGGCTGTTTTTCAGACTGGAGGCCTGTGACCAGTGGTGTGCCACAAGGATCGGTGCTGGGTCCACTACTTTTCATCATTTGTATAAATGATTTGGATGTGAGCATAAGAGATATAGTTAGTAAGTTTGCAGAGGAACCCAAAATTGGAGGTGTAATGGACAGCGAAAAAGGTTAATTCAGATTACAACAGGATATTGATGAGATGGGCCAATGAGCTGAGAAGTGGCAGATGGAGTTTAATTTAGATAAATGCGAGGTGCTGCATTTTGGGAAAGCAAATCTTAGCAGGACTTATACACTTAATGATAAGGTCCTAGGGAGTGTTGCTGAACAAAGAGACCTTGGAGTAAAGGTTCATAGCTCCTTGAAAGTGGAGTCACAGGTAGATAGGATAGTGAAGAAGGCATTTTGTTTGCTTTCCTTTATTGGTCAGAATATTGAGTACAGGAGTTGGGAGGTCATGTTGCAGCTGTACAGGACATTGGTTTGGCCACTGTTGGAATATTGCATGCAATTCTGATCTCGTTCCTATTGGAAAGATGTGAAACTTGAAAGGGTTCAGAAAATAATTTACAAGGATGTTGCCAGGGTTGGAGGATTTGAGCTATAGGGAGAGGTTGAATAGGCTGGGGCTGTTTTCCCTGGAGCATCGGAGGCTGAGGGATGACCTTATAGAGGTTTATAAAATCATGAGGGGCATGAATAGGATAAATAGTTAATATTTTTTCCCTGAGGTGGGAGAGTCCAGAATGAGAAGATATAGGTTAGGGTGAGACGGGAAAGATATAAAAGAGACCTAAGGGGCAACTTTTTCACGCAGAGGGTGGTATGTGTATGGGATGAGCTGCCAGAGGAAGTGGTGGAGGCTGGTACAATTGCAACATTTAAAAGGTATCTGGAGAAGTATATGAATAGGAAGGGTTTGGAGGGATATGGGCCAGGTACTGGCAGGTGGGACAAGATTGTGTTGGGATGTCTGGTTGGCATGGACGAGTTGGACCGAAGGGTCTGTTTTTGTGCTGTACATCTCTGTGACTTTATGACTCTGTAATTGAGTTATAAGGAGAGAGTGGATGGGCTGCGACATTTTTCTCTGGAGTGTAGGAGACTGAGGGGTGACCTTATAGAACTCTATATAATCATGAGAGGCAAACATAAGTTAGAGAGCCAGCAGCATTTCACCATTGTAGGGAGCCTAAAACTAGAAGACATAGGTTTAACGTGAGAGGGGAGAGACACAAAAGGGCCCAGAGAACCATTTTGTTTCACACAGAAGATGGTGAGTGTCTAGAATGGACTGCCAGAGGTAGTGGTGGAGGTGAGTATAATTTTGTCATGTATGAAATATTTGGACAGGTACATGGATGGGATAAGTATGAAGCGATATGGACCAAATGCAGGCCAATGGAACTAGTTTAATTGTGAAAACTGGGCGGCATGAGCAAGTTGGGTCAAAGAGTCTGTCTCAATGCGGTTCACCTCGATGACCCGAGAGAAAATATGTGAAATAATAGAATGTTCTTTCACATGAAAAGAACAAAATAAAATTGGATATGAGCAAGCAATAAAGCATTAGAAATACCTGAAAGGAACATTCTACCTTTGGGATACTGCTCTGGTATGCGGGGTATAAGGAAAGAAATGTAAGCAAGTTGATATCACTCACTGCTCTGGAGTCTGAGGAGGACGACTGGAGACAAGACTTCGGCATTCATCTGGTGCCGCTGAGGCCTGAGCTTTATCAGTGCTTAATCCTCCTTCAACTCTGCAAATCGACCAAACTCAAAATTACCACACACAAATACAAACTGAGGGCACGATGTATTCGGACGTTCAAAACCTATTCAGCACAATGTCACACAAAAGGTTACAACACAAAATCAGGGCTAATGGGGCTGGAAGCAATATATCAGCATGGATCACGGATCGATGGATACCTTACAGATACACGTGCCACGAGCACATTACTAGGTTGAAATCGTGGGGTACCACAAGGATCTCTGCTTGAGAAATTTATTGAATTTTGTTTTGAGGTTGCCACTAACAGTTCAGTAAGGAGGAACCAATGAATGTCATAGAAATAACTAATTTTGTTGGATTTATTATTTCACTGAACTTGTTTTGTGTGTTGTACAGGCAGATCATACCATACAAAGACACAAAGATCGTAGGGTGATTGAACAGAGTGAGGAACACAAAGTTACGGCTGCAAGGAAGGTGTAGAAAAAGCGAGATCAACATTAGATTTGAAATTTGAAATGTCCATTCAGAACTCTGATAGCAGTGGGGAAGAACCTGTTGGTTTATGTGTTTAAGCTTTTGTATCTTCTGAGAAGGTGCTAATCAAGAGGTTAGACAAATATTAGGGGTCATGGAATTGAAGGTAATATGTTAGCACTAATTGAGGTTTGGTTAAGTTAGAACAAATGGGTAATATTGGATGGCAAGTTTTAGTTAGGACCCAGAAGAATTACTGCTTGTGTTTCAAGCCATTGATAATCTTTGTCAATGAATTTAATAAGAAAATTGAACCAGAGTTTCTGCTGAGTTGCATAACACAACTTGTGAATGGACTCAAATGCACAGTTCTGTGAGCAGCCAAGGGATACCAATAGGAGAATAGGTAAAGGCTGCTTCTTATATAGTATCTAAGATGCAATTACATTATTATGATGCCAATAATCAAGCACAAAGTAAAATTTGTAAAGTAATGGGTAATATTCTACTTCACTAATACTCATGATAATAAGACCAGAAGACATAGGAGCAGAAATTAGGCCATTCAACCCATTGAGTCTCCTCTGCCATTCAGGTGGCTGATGAAGGTGCAGCGCTCCGAAAGTTAGTGCTTCCAAATAAACCTGTTGGACTATAGCCTGGTGTTGTGTGATTTTTAATTTTGTCCACCCCAGCCCAACACCGGCTACTCCACATGCTGATTTTAATGGGGCAGAGTAGCAACAGAAGAAGTCTCTGGGAATTACGAAGTACAATGATCATGTAACTCAGTTATACATGCAATGTCACTGTACTGATGCACAACACCTCCTCTGCTTCTCTCTCACAAAAACAAGATGTAGTAAGAATTTGTTTAATTTGCCTCTTTAAAATATAATTGCATGATTAGTTAAAGAAGCACACAGTCATAAAAATATCAATCAAACTGAAGCTGTAACTATCACATACCTTTTGCTGACTGACACTTTTTTTTCTTCAGTTTCTTCAGGTTTCTTGCCTGGTGTTACCTTGTCTGCACTATCAAGGAGAGCACTTAGTGCCACCCTTCTAAAAACATTCCCATGGGCCTCTTTGATGAATTGAACAAGTTGACGGATGTCACAATACAGCCCCTGATAAACAAAGAAAATCATAACAGCTGTTTGTATCAGCGTATTAAAGATTAATGAATGCTCAGATGAGTTGATTGCACTTACTCTTGTGCCTTTTAAGTGCACTCTTCAAATTAAAGTCACTAAACCCTTGCAACGATCTCCCAAAGCTGGACTGTTTTAACTATACTTGCATTTTGCCTCATGTTCTAATGATGATAGTTAGCAATTCCCTGCTGCTGGAAGTAATCCTTCATCTAACATGCAGCATTATTGCGTTCTATGGACAACAAATAAAAAACAAATAGTAGATGCTAAAAATGAGGCATAAAATTGTGAGTTAAGTAGTAAGTGGCAATGACTGGACCCTAAATGATAATAGTACATGCTGTTGTTCTGATGGTAGATACAGCTGCTAAAGAGTGGCAATGGTAGAGAAAATGCATATTTGTGGTTGTGATGAGAATCAAACTTTGTCTTACATGATGTCAAACTCATCGAGATTTGTTGCAGCTGAACTAATTCTAGCAAGTGGAGAGTATTCCATCACATAGAGCATAGAACAATATAGTGCAGAACAGGCCCTTCAGCTCTCGATGTTGCACCGACCTGTGTACTATTCTCAGCACGTCCTCCTACACTATCCCATCATCATCCATGTGCTTATCCAAGGATTGTTTAAATCTCCCTAATGTGGCTGAGTTAACTACATTGGCAGGTAGGGCATTCCACGTCCTTACCACTCTCTGAGTAAAGAACCTGCCTCTGACATCTGTCTAAAATCTATCACCCCTCAATTTGTAGCTATGCCTCCTCGTACAAGCTGACGTCATCATCCACTATCTATCCTATCTAATCCTCTGATCATCTTGTATGTCTCTATCAAATCCCCTCTTAGCCTTCTTCTTTCCAATGAGAACAGACCCAAGAGTCTCAACCTTACCTTGTAAGACCTTCCTTCCAGACCAGGCAACATCCTGGTAAATCTCCTTTGTACCTTTTCCAATGCTTCCACATCCTTCCCGAAATATGGCGACCAGAACTGTACACAATACTCCAAGTGTGGCTGCACTATGGTGTATAGTTGCACCATAATATTGTGCTCCAGAACTCAATCCCTCTACCAATGAAACCTAACACACCGTATGCCTTCTTAACAGCACTATCAACCTGGGTGGCAACTTTCAGGGATCTATGTACATGGACTCCAAGACCCCTCTGCACTTCTTGAACAAGGCACAATATTGGTAATCTTCCAGTCCTCTGGTACTAAACCTGTAGACAATGATGACTCAAATATCAAAGTCAAAGGCTCTGCTATCTCCTCCCTAGCTTCCCAGAGAATCCTTGGATAAATCCCATCCGGCCCAGGGGACTTGAATACTTTCACTCCTTCTAGAATTGATAACCCTGTTCATAACTAACCTCGATCCTTTCTAGTCTAATATCTCATAACTCATTCTTCTCCTCTAAAATATTCTCCTTTTCCTGAGTGAAAACCAATGAGAAATGCTCGTTTAGCACCTCTCCGATCTCTACAGGATCCACATTCAACTTCTCACTTCTGCCTTTGACTGGCCCAATTCCTACCCTAATCATCCTCTTATTCCTCACATACCTACAGAAAGCTTTAGGGTTCTCCTTTATTCTATTTGCTAAAGACTGCTCGTGTCCTCTCTTTGTTCTTCTTAACTCTCTCTTTAAGTCCTTCCTAGCTGATCTGTAACTCTCCATCGTGTCATCTGAATCATCTTGTCTCATCAACACAAAAGCCTCCTTCTTCTGCTTAACAAGAGATGCAATTTCTGTAGTAAACCACAGTTCCCATACCTTATCACTTCCTCCCTGACAGGGACATACCTATCAAGAACACGCAATATCTGTTCCTTAAACCAGCTCCACATTTCCATTGTCTGCATCCCCTGCATTTTGCTACCCCATTCTATGCATCCTAATTCTTGCCTAATCGCATTATAATTGCCCTTTCCCCATTGATTACTCTTGACCTGTGGCATGTACTTATCCCTTTCCATCTGAATTATGGTCACTCTCTCCAAAATGCTCACTTACAACTAAATCAAACAACTGGCCTGGTTCATTATGAAGCACCAGATCCAGTGTGGCCTCCCCTCTTGTCGGCTCTTCGACATACTGTGTCAGGAAGCCCTCCTGTACACATTGGACAAAAACTAGTCCATCCGATGTACTAGCGTTATAGCATTTCCAGTCAATGTTGGGGAAGTTAAAGTCTCCCATAATGACCATCCTGTTCCTTTCGCTCCTACCCAGAATAAGTTTGCCAATCCTCTCCTCCACCTCCTTAGAACTCTGCAGAGGCCTATGAAAAACTCCCAGCAGTGTCACCTCTCCTCTCCTGTTTCTAACCTCAGCCCACACTGCCTTAGTAGGCGAGTCCTCGTCAAAAGTTCTTTCAGCCACCGTTATACTATCCTTGACTAACAAGGCCACACCTCCCCCTCTTTTACCACCTTGTCTGTTCTTAATGAAAGATCTAAACCCTGGAACCTGCAACATCCATTCCTCACCCTGCTCTACCCATGTCTCCGAAATGGCCACAACATCGAGATCCCAGGTACCTACCAATGCTGCGAGCTCACCTACCTTATTTCGGATACTTCTGACATTGAAGTAGACACACTTCAAAGCAGCTTACTGTCGGCCAGCATATTCCTGTGACCCTGAATCCTGTCCCTGTCCTCCCTACTCTCATCCTCCTGTGCTCTGCAACTTCACCTCAGGTTCCCATGCCCCTGCTGAGCAAGTTTAAACCCACCCAAATAGCGCCAGCAAATTTCCCACCCAGGATATTAATACCCCTCTGGTTAAAATGAAGACTGTCCTGTTTGTACAGGTCCCACCTTCCTGAGAATGAGCCCCAATTATCCAAGTACCTGAAACCCTCCCTCCTGCACCATCCTTGCAGCCAGGTGTTCAGCTGATATCTCTCCCTATTCCTTGCCTCGCTATCACGTGGTCCGGGCAATGAACCAGAGATAACAACTCTGTTTGTTCTAGCTCTCAGTTTCAACCCTGAAATCCTGCCTTACATCCCTATCCCTCTTTCTATCTATGTTATTGGTACCTACATGGACCACGACTTGGGGCTGGTCACCCTCTCCCTTCGGATCTAAAAGGTACGATCCGAGACACTACAGACCCTGGCACCTGGGAAGCAACACACCAACTGTGAGTCTGGTTCGTCCCCAACAAAAGTCACACTCCTGACTTTTGCCTTGCTCATTATCTGTAAAATTTAGGGAG
This sequence comes from Chiloscyllium plagiosum, assembly GCF_037043375.1. Classification (NCBI taxonomy): domain Eukaryota; kingdom Metazoa; phylum Chordata; class Chondrichthyes; order Orectolobiformes; family Hemiscylliidae; genus Chiloscyllium; species Chiloscyllium plagiosum. The sequence goes on along the minus strand of NW_028270145.1, from coordinate 13,878,973 downwards.
TCAGGAAGCGCATTAAATATTGCTGGATTCCTAACCTCTGATGTGGCTAGTCTAGTATCATTTCTGATTAATGGTAATCCCAAAACATTGATTGTGAAGGAGTCAGTGATGGCAAGGCATGGTGGATAAATACTTTTCTCTTGGGGATGGCCATCATGTGGCACAAATGTTGCTTGCCACTTGTCAGCTCAAATATGGATATTATCCAGGTCCTACTGCATTTAAACATTGTGACTGCTTCAGTATCTGAGGAGATGGAAATAGTATTGAACTTTGTACAACCTTCAGTGAACATCCCCATTTCTGAATTTGAGGGAAGTTCAGTGATGAAGCAGTTGAAGATGATTGGGCCTAGGACACTACCTTGAAGGACTGCTCCAGAGGTGTCCTAGAGTTGAAATGACTGATTTCCAACAATTATGACCATCTTTCTATGTGCCAGTTATAATTTGAGCCCACTGAGGACTTTCTATTGATTCCAATTGATTCTAGTTTTTATGAGGCTCCTTGAATCCTTACCTGGTCAACTGTGAAACTGATGTCAAGGGCAATCACTCTCGCCTCATCTCTGGAATTTAGCTCCTTTGTTCATTATTGAACCAATACTCGGCAATGATGTCAGGAGCTGAGAGTATTAACTTGCCAGGTGGATCTGTCCTGCTTTTCATGTATAGGATATATTTGGGTAATTCTCCACATAGTCTGGTAGATGCCAACTTGGCTAAAGGTAGAGTCAGGTCTGGAGTACATGCCTTCAGCACTTTTGTTACAATACTGTCAGGGCTCAGGGCCTTTGCAGTATCTAGTACCTTCAGCTGCTTCTTGGAGTGAATCAAATGGGCTGAAAATTGATATCTGTGATGCTGAGGACATCCAGAGAGAGACCTGTTATGGATCATCTGCTTGGAACTTCTCACTGAAGACTTATCTTTTGCACAGAAATGTTGGGAACCACGTCATTGAGGAGTGGCATAATTGTGTAGTCTCCACCTCCATTGAGTTGTTAATTGTCCATCACTATTCATGGCTGGATGTGGCCAGACTGCAGAGAGCTTAGTTCTTGTGGAGTGGCATTGGCACAGTGGTAATGCCCTTGCACTACTATTCCAGAATCTCAGACTAATGTGTTAGGGACATGGTTTCGAATCCCATCTTGCCAGATGGTGAAATTCATGTTCAGTGACAATCTGGTATTAAAGGTTTAATGTGATCATGAAACCATTGTTGTACATTGTAAGCAAAATACCAACTGGTTCACTAATAACCGATATGGAAGGAAATCCTTACCTGATCTAACATATATGGAAGAAAATCCTCATCTGATCTAACCTATATGTGACTCCAGGCGCACAACAAATTGGCTTATACCCAACTGCCAATTACGGTTGGACAATAAATGCTGACCTAACAATGCCCGCAATCTGATCTGGTTGTGGAATGGCTTTATCCTGCCTTTCAGTAGCTGGACATGCTGCCTGGCACATAGTAATCCTGTGCTGTAGCTTCACCATCCGGATACTTGATGTTTAGATATATCTGGTATTGTTCCTTACATGCGATCTGGCACTTTTCAAAGAACCAGAGTTAATCCAAGATTTAATGGTAATGGTAATGGATGTCCTGGGACATGATTTTGCAGTATGATACTACTGCTGTTGATGGTTCATAGCATCTCATAGAGTTGCTAGATCTTTTCTTTATTCTGTAACAGGATGAGGGTGTCTCTGGCTAGGCAGCATTTATTGCCCATTCCTAATTTGCCCAGAGGGCAGTTGAGAGTCAACCACATTGCTGTGGGTCTGGAGTCACATGTAGGCCAGTCCAGGTAAAGATGGCAGACTTCCTTACCTAAAGGACATTAGTGAACCAGATGGTTTTTTCCAACAATTGGCAATGGATTTATAGTGGTCACTCGATTCTTAATTCCAGATATTTATTGAATTCAAATTCCATCATTTGCTATGGTGGGATTTGAACCCAGGTCCTCAGAACATTACCTGGATCTCTGGATTAATGGCATAGTGATAATACCACTAGGCCATTGCCTCCCCATGCTCAGTGATAGTGTTGTGCAACACAATGGAAGGTATGCTCAATGTGAAATAAACAGGCAGGAGGCTGGAAGAACACAGCAGGCCAGGCAGCATCAGGGGGTGGAGAAGTAGGCATTTTGTTGTAACCCTTCTTCAGGACTCCTGAAATCCTGAAGAATGGTTACACCCGAAGCGTTGACATTTCTGCCTCCTGATGCTGCCTGACCTGCTGCATTCTTCCAGCCACCTGCCTGTGTATTTTGGACTCCAGCATCTGCAGTTTTTTTTGTGTCTAACTATGCTCAATGTGAAGACAGGACTTTGACTTCACAGGGATTGTACAATGATTACGCATACTGTACTGTCAAGCACAGTTTAATGCAGCTTGGTGAGAATGAGGGTAACCATGTTTTCCCTTTCATTGGTTCCCTCACCACCTTTGACCTTCGGGACTGAACCTGCTCAGAACTTGGTCAATCATGGTGACACTTTTAGTGAAGGACTTTGAATCCTCTCACCCAAAGTATCACCCTTGATATTTCCTCCAAGTGGTGCTCAACACAGAAAAGCACTAATTCATCATTCGAGTAGGAGGCAGTATGTAGTATTCAGCCTTGGTCATGATCAACCTGATGCCATGAGGCTTCATGGCACTTGTTAGCTGTTTGAAAAGGACAATAACTTTCCTTCTCTAAAGTTCTCTAGTTAACCAGATGAGTTTTTACAACGATGTATTCATTGGACTTTTAATTCCAAATTTTTATTGAATTTAAATTCCATTCAAACCCAGGTCCCCAGAACATTTCCGGGTCTCTGGATTACAAGTCCATCACCAATGCCATCTCACCAAGGCCTCCCCCAAATTACTTATAACACCACAAAGTCTGACCACACAAAAACTTACATTAGAAATGAACAGTTCTAACATATGTTAACAGTAATTTCCCAATCTTAGACATTTTCAACACAAAATCAGAATTAATATTTTCATTGTTTAAGTGCTACAAGGACTTTATGGGCTAGGCTGGCATTTGCAGTGAATCTGCCCAGGTGGCATTTTGTTGGGCCCATTAGCCCGCATGCAGTGAAGGTCTGCTGGAAGTATGGAGAGATGGAGAGCAGTCATATCATAATGCCAATCAGCATTTGCCAGCAGTTTTATTTGGACCATTCGGTAACGTCTTCACAACTTTACACAGTTGAACATATGTTGAGCAGCATGATATTCCAACTCTGCAGTGCGTTAAAAACACCAATGTTATTTAAAAAAGATAACTAACTGCTTCTTGTTTAGTTGTTGGAGGCTTTCTTCTAGCTCTTGCTTTGCTTCTATAAGTGCCTGGGACTTCTTGTAGTTGCTTAAAGTTACATGTGTCAACCAGGGTGGTGCGATAAGTGTTAAAGTTTTCTTTAAATTTATTTACCAAGAGTCATTTACATGACCTAATTGCTTCAGGACATCGATTCCCTACCAGTGATTGTATTTGGAAAAGAGCATGCCTTAGAATGTGAATGGCAACAGGTTAGGAGCAAGCCACATACTACATTTTGTGAACTGCCCTAGCATCCTATCATCTTTACATTTGCTGGAGGCTAACCAACAAATCCCATTACAAGTGCAAAAGAGATAGAATCTATGAAGGAAAGGTAGGATGCAATCATCCTCAGTGGTTACAGTTCTGCTACAAGCCATGGTGAAAACATACAGGCTCCTACACCCATCTTCAATTAAATCCTGTGCATCAGGTTGTGTGATGTAAAGGGTTAACCGCACTTCTATTCTAATAATTGCTCCTGAGTATGTGTACAATGACATCAATCACATGGAACTGTATCCCTAATGTGTTATACAAGTGTCAGTTCTATACAGTAATTCCCTATTTATGGTTAAAACAGTTAACTTTATCTCTATTTCATTATCATGAACAAAAAGTGACAATATATTCAGTCATCATCATGAATTTCAGTTTAAAGCTGTTTGCTACAAAAACTTGTGTATTCTACCGGAACTAAAGAACATTTCTCCATGCTTTTCTCCCACACTCAATGCCTCAGTTTTCTGAAGTTTTGTCCCTGCCCTCAATGCATTTTCTATCTCCCATGACTCGCCTCCATATTCCTGTCCTCAGTTCTACACTTTATAGCCTCTGGTGCCCACTTCCATTCTGGCTCCCATTCTGAACCTGTATTGCAGACCTTATTGGGATTGTATTATAGACCCCCTAATAGTCAGGGGGAAATTGAGAAACAAATTTGTAAGGAGATCTCGGTCATCTGTAAGAATAATAGGGTGGTTATGGTAGGGAATTTTAACTTTTCAAACATAGACTGGGACTGCTATAGTGTTAAGGGTTTAGATGGAGAAGAATTTGTTAAGTGTGTACAAGAAAATTTTCTGATTAAGTATGTGAATGTACCTATTAGTGAAGGCACAAAACCTGACCTACTCTTGGGAAATAAGGCAGGGCAGGTGACTGAGGTATCAGTGAGGGAGCATTTTGGGGCCAACGACCATAATTCAATTAGTTTTACAATAGTGATGGAAAAGGATGGATCAGATTTAAAAGTTGAAGTTCTAAACTGAAGGCTAACTTTGACAGTATTAGGCAAGAACTTTCAAAAGCTGATTGGGGGCAGATGTTCGCGGGTAAAGTATATTCCTGTTAGGGTGAAAGGAAAGGCTGGTAGGAATAGGGAATGCTGGATAACTAGAGATGTTGAGGGTTTGGTTAAGAAAAAGAAGTAAGCATATATCAGGTATAGACAGGATAGATCAACCGAATCCTTAGAAGGGTATAAAGGCAGTAGGAGTATACTTGAGAGGGAAATCTGGAGGGCAAAAATGAGACATGAGATAGCTTTAGCAAATAGGGTTAAGGAGAATCTAAAGGATTTTTATAAATACATTAAGGAAAAAAGGGTAACTAGGGTGAGAATAGGGCCCCTCAAAGCAGGGCCCCCCCATCTGCATCCTCACTTTCTCCCCTCAAAGATCAGCAAGGCAGCCTTTGTGTGCAGCCACAGGAGATGGGGCAGATACTAAACAAGTATTTTGCATCAGTATTTACTGTGGATAAGGACATGGCAGATATGGAACGTAGGGAAACAGATGGTGACATCTTGCAAAATGTCCATATTACAGAGGAGGAAGTGCTGGATGCCGTGAAATGCATAAAAGTGAATAAATCCCCAGAACCTGATCAGGTGTGCCCTGGAACTCTGTGGGAATCTAGAGAAGTGATTGCTGGGCTCTTTGTTGAGATAGTTGTATTATCGATAGTCACAGGTGAAGTGCCGGGAGACTGGAGGTTTAAGAAAGGTGCTAAGGACAAGCCAGGGAACTATAGACTGGGGAGCCTGACATCGGTGGTGGGCAAGTTGTTCGAGAAAATCCTGAGGGACAGGGTGTAAATGTATTTGGAAAGGCAAGGACTGATTAGGGATAGTCAACATGTGGGAAATAATGTCTCACAAACCTGACTGAGTTTTTTGAAGAAGTAACAGAGAGGATTGATGAGGGATGAGCGATAGACATGATCTATATGGACTTCAGTAAGGCGTTTGACAAAATTCCCCATGGGAGACTGGTTAGCAAGGTTAGATCTCATGGAATACAAGGAAAACTAGCCATTTGGATACAGAACTGGATCAAAGGTAGAAGACAGAGGTTGGTGGTAGAGGGTTGTTTTTCAGACTGGAGGCCTGTGACCAGTGGAGTGCCACAAGGATCAGTGCTGGGTTCAATGCTTTTCATCATGTATAAAAATGATTTGGATGTGAGCATAAGAGATATAGTTAGTAAGTTTGCAGATGACACCAAAATTGGAGGTGTAGTGGACAGCGAAGAAGGTTACCTCAGATCTTGATCAGATGGGCCAATGGGCTGAGAAGTAGCAGATGGAGTTTAATTCAGATAAATGCGAGGTGCTGCATTTTGGGAAAGCAAATCTTAGCTGGACTTATACACTTAATGGCAAGGTCCTAGGGAGTGTTGCTGAACAAAGAGACCTTGGAGTACAGGTTCATAACTCCTTGAAAGTGGAGTCACAGGTAGATAGGATAGTGAAGAAGTTGTTTGGTATGCTTTCTTTTATTGGTCAGAGTATTGAGTACAGGAGTTGGGAGGTCATATTGCGGCTGTACAGGATGTTGATTCGGTCACTTTTGGAATATTGCATGCAATTCTGGTCTCCTTCCTATCGGAAGGATATTGTGAAACTTGCAAGGGTTCAGAAAATATTTACAAGGATGTTGCTAGGGTTGGAGGATTTGAGCTACAAGGAGAAGTTGAATAGGCTGGGGCTGTTTCCCCTGGAATGTCAGAGGCTGAGGGGTGACCTTGTAGAGGTTTATAAAATCATGAGGGGCATGGATAGGATAAATAGACAAAGTATTTTCCCTGGGGTGGTGGAGTCCAGAACCAGAGGGCATAGGTTTAGGGTGAAAGGGGAAAGACATAAGAGAGACCTAATGGGCAACGTTTTCACATAGAGGATGATGCATGTATGGAATGAACTGCCAGAGGAAGTGGTGGAGGCTGGTACAATTGCAACATTTAAAAAGAATTTGGATGGGTATATGAATAGGAAGGGTTTGGAGGGATATGGGCCGGGTGCTCACAAGTGGGACTAGATTGGGTTGGAATATCTGGTCGGCATGGATAAGTTGGACCGAAGGGTCTGTTTCCGTGCTGTACATCTCTATGACCTGGGCTCAACCCACTGGCAGATGTTGATTATTGCAGTCAGTTCTGACCTCACTGACCAACTTCTGCCACTAGATGGAGTCTGGTCAATTAAAATTACATGAGGTAAATTTGATATGAATGTAATTTTATCGCAGTAACATATTTATTTAGTATTTTTAAACTGACTTTGCTTTAAAGGTTATTTTAGTTATAAATGTAGGCATTTAGGAATGTACAGCTTAATATTTTCATGATTTGGAGGTGCTGGTGTTGGACAGGGGCGTACACAGTTAAAAATCACACAACACCAGGTTATAGTCCAACAGGTTTATTTGGAAGCACTAGCTTTCGGAGCACTGCTCCTTCATCAGGTTGTGGAGTATAAGATCGTAAGACAAAGAATTTATAGCAAAGGTTTACAGTGTGATGCAACTGAAATAATACATTGAAAAAAAAACCTGGATTGTTTGTTAAGTCTCATCTTTTAGAATGACTGTTTTGGTTTCAATTCTTTCCTATGTAAATCCCAGAACATTTAAAAATTTACATTCTGAAGTGAACTTTAACGATAGGTGCCATGTCAGCTAAGATAATGCATTGAAGGTGTGAAGTTAATCCTTTTTTTTAGAAATAGAATCAGTCTGAACATTGGGGCACAGACAGACAGACTTTAACCTCACACCTTCAATGCATTATCTGAGCTGACATGGCACCTATCATTAAAGTTCACTTCAGAATGTAAATTTTTAAATGTTCTGGGATTTACATAGGAAAGAATTGAAACCAAAACAGTCATTCTAAAAGATGAGACTTAACAAACAATCCAGGTTTTTTTTTCAATGTATTATTTCAGTTGCATCACACTGTAAACCTTTGCTATAAATTCTTTGTCTTACGATCTTATACTCCACAACCTGATGAAGGAGCAGTGCTCCGAAAGCTAGTGTTTCCAAATAAACCTGGTGGACTCTAATCTGGTTTTGTGTGATTTTTAACTTAATATTTGTGCTTCTTTTATACTTAGCAATTTACCTTTCATTTTTCCCAAGCAAGAAATGTCCATGGGAACCTAGCTCTGTCATGACTTCACTTAAAGTCATGATTTTCAAGAATACAACAAAACTGTTCTGATGAAGGGTCATGGACCTGCCAAGTATTCATTCTGCTTTCTGCCATATCTGTTGGGTTTCTCCAGCAATTTCTGTTTTTGTTTCAGATTTCCAGCATCCGAATTTCTGGGTTTTAATTGAGGATTTGCTGTACTTAATAAAGGCTATTGATATTCACTGGCATTTGTGTGGGCCACCTTCCGTCAACAACCCAGACAAGATTTTACCACGGGTTGTACGCCACTTGTCATTGGAACATAGGAAGAGCTGTCGGCTGTTCAGTCCCTTGAGCCTGTTGCGCCTTTAGAACTTAGAATCCCTACAGTGTGGAAACAGGCCTTCGGCTCAGCAAGTCCACACCGATCCTCCAAAGGGTTACCCCAGCCAGACCCATTCCCTTATTTTTCAACATTTCCCCTGACTAGTGCACCTAACACTATGGGCAATTTAGCATGGCCAATCCACCTAACCTGCACATCTTTGGATTGTGGGAGGAAACCGGAGCACCCTGAGGAAAAAAACACACACACACACACAATGTGCAAACTCCACCCAGAGAGAGACTGGAATTGAACTGGGTCCTGAGCACTGAGAAGCTGCAGTGCTAACCACCGAGCCACCATGCTGCCTCTTTCAAAGAGATCACAGCTGACTGTGATCAGCTTACTCCATATGAGTACCTCTGGCCAATATCCTTTAATATCTTTGTTTATCTATCTCAAATTTAAACCTAACAATTGATCTAGTATTCACAACTGCTTGTGGAAGAGAGTTCCAAATATGAACTACCCTTTCTGTGTAGTAGTGCTTCCTCTCATCTCTCCTGAATGGTTTGACCTTAATTCTCAGAAAATGGCCCCTAGTTCTAGAATCCTCAACCAGTGGAAATCGTTTAGCTTTATCCACCCTGTATTTTCTGTTAATATCTTTACGACTTTGATCAGAACTCCCCTTTACTGTCTAACTTCTAGTAAAAAAACAGGTTTATTTTGAATGATCTCTCCTCATAACTTAACCTCTGATGTCCAGTTATCATTCTTTTGAACGTATATTGTAATCCCTCCAAGGCCAATAGATCATTCCTAAGGTGTGGTACCCAGGTCTACTCAAAGTACTCTCATCAGGATCTAACCAGCGTTTTGTATAGCTGTGCAGCATAACTTCTGCATCCTTGTACTCCAATCTTCTAGATATAAAGGACAACATTCCATTAGCTTTCTTCATTATTTTCTGCACACATTTGTGACATTTTAAATATGCCAATGCCCTGCAAAATCGAGGGAAGTGTTAGAGTGCTGTGCAATCCATTTGTGTGATGTGGCAGTCATGGTTGAATAATTCAGTTTGTATAATCTTAGAGATGTAGGTATGGGGTTAGCTGCAATGCTAACTGTGTGGGAGTAACGTGAATGTCAGGCGTGAGTCCTGATTAATGGAGGGAGTGATAGGAGTGTGGTCATTTGAACAGTAGTTAAGGCAGTTGGTAAATTAAGGGAATAGAAGATGCATGCACAGATCTCTTGACTCCTGAGACCAGTGAACATCTTCCTGCCACTGCATTCAGATCCTTGGTGTTCCAGTCCTAATGTTGATCTTCATGGAATCTGCTACCATTGTGGCTCGATGAATGTACTAAAAAAACTCCAACACTTTTCACCTCCCTCACCCAGAACCAAAGCACAAAGTCAAAAGGCCATGGAGCTCACACTCTCACATGTTGTGCCATTGTGGGGTCCTTTCCAGGTCAGACTCACTTCATTTCCAGGTCAAATTGCCTGCATCGGCTCCAGCTACACAGCACATCACCAATCTTTAGAGGGTATTGACTAACTGGGAAGGGGGGCACACCAGTTTGAAGTGACATTTGCAGCTCTCAATATTGGCCCCCTTCTCAGGCAGTTGTAAGTGATTGGATGCGAAAATCATTTGAAGCAGTAGCCTGAATGAAGTTGATATATATCCTGCTCTGCAGTCAACAGGCATGGCTAATTGTGCCTTGTGATCCGCAAGTCTATTTTCAGGGGGTGGCTGAATTTAGACCCTTTGATTCCAGATAAACCATGGAAACGTTGAAAGTCAGTTATTTATTTAGTTTCTAACCAGACGTTTCCCATAGAAACAGATTAGCACTACTGCCTCATAGCACTAGGGTCCGGGGGCTGATTCCAAACTCAGCTGACTGTCTGTGTGGAGTTTGCACATTCTCCCCATGTCTACATGGGTTTCCTCTGGGTGCTCCAGTTTCCTCCTGCAGTCCAAAGTTGGGCAGGTTCGGTGGGTGTGCCTTGGTAAGAGCCCCATTGGGTTTACAAGGATTGGGTGAGGTGTGGGTCTGGTGGGATACTCTTCATAGGGCCTGTGCAGACTCAATGGGCCAAATGGCCTCTTTCTGTACTGCAGGGATTCTAGGATTATAAAAGGACATACCATGAAGACATTATCAAATTCAACTAAACGGCATCCAGAAGAGATTCTTACCAGATTCTCAGCACTGTGCAATTCATGTGTAGTGGATGCACATCGTGTGATCAGAGGCTTGAACATGCAGCTCACAATTATTGCTTCCATACTTCGTGCAGCTGATTTACTATCCCCAGTGGTAAAATTATTTCCAAATCCAGCCTTGTCTAAATATATGGAAAATACAAATCAATATTATACTTACTAAGGTGCATGTTCACATCCTTGTGTTCTCTTTAACCAATTCTTTGTTCAACCACCTTTAACCCTCATAGATTGCTCTCATTCATTTTCACTGCTCTGCAAATTGCTTATATATTATGAGCCTACACATTAATTCATATGATATTTTGCAAGTAATAGTTGCTACTTGCATGAAGTTCCTACTACGTGTGTATAGTCAACCTTTAAATGTAATTTTTTACATAACCGTTGTTGAATTGCATTTGCTACTAATTGAAACTATATCTTAACCATTGAAGTTTCACTTCCATCTTTTTAACACATACTTAATTTTTAACAAATAAAAATTAGGATGAGGAGCACAGTAGTGGTTTGGGCAAAATCAAGTACAGCATTTCAGGAAGGAGCAGCAGGAAATAAAACAGTAAATAAAAAGGTAAGTTTAAAGAAATGATATCTGAGTGCATTCACAACATTGTTTTAGGTCAGGGACGCAGAATCAGGGTTAAAAAAGTCATGACCTTGTACTGTGCGGCAAACAGTGAGAGAAAGGAGGGCCTTTACAAAGAGAGAGAGAGAGAGATAGGGATAGACAGAAGGAGGGAGGGAGAGAGAGAGAGAGAGAGACAGAGACAGAGACAGAGAGACAGATAGGAGGGAAGGCACTTCCAACTTGAGACACACTATCACCAACTATGGAAACTTTACAAGAATACTTTTTTAGAACAATATTTCAAGGCAGAAGGTAGGAAAAAAGCTATTTTAGAACTGGTGTTATATAATGACAGAGGTAATAATGAATCTTGTAAGGAAAGAATCCTCTGTGCAAAAGTGATCATAATATTATGAATCTAATTCTAATGTGCATATGGCTCAAGTGTGAAACTACAGACTTAAGTTTAAAAAAATAATTTTGCAGAAAGAAATGAGCTGCCTGTGGGAGATTAAATCAGGAGCTTAGATTAAAAGATTTAAGCAGATAAGAAATGCAAACAATTTAATGAAAGTATTTATAATTCTCAATAGACATGCTAGACATGCATTATTTCTGAAGGAATAAACCTCCACAAGAAATGTGATCCAACTGGGGCTAACCACAGTATCAGATTCCAGCATTGCCAAAACGGTTAGAAAACCCAAGGATTGGAAGGACTTTTGAAAATAGCAAGTAATGGCCAATACATTAGCAGAAAGAGAGAAAATAGAATGAGAGTAGACTAGCAAAAATATAAAAATAATATAACATATCTTAAGAACTTCTGCAAGTCTGTAAGAAGAATTTATTGCTCCATCATTCAATATGACCATAGCTGAGTTTTGACATCAGCACCACTTTCCTGTCCTATCCCTTGATTCCCTTAGTCTCCCGAAGTCTAATGATTTTGGTTTTAAATCCATCCAATGGCTGAATATCCACAAAATTTTTGTTCTCTATTGAAACTGGTAGCAATATCTGCAGTTCCCTGACAGATAAAGCCCCTTTTTAACAGCTTTTTAGAATAAAGTGAACATCTCGTATTTTGAATGGAAAAACGTAAACTAGGAAAATCATTTTTGAAAAACAAGACACCTTAAATTTCAATTTTCCCAATGCAAACAGCTAAATAAACCACATTTATTGAATTCAACTTCAAGAAGTTCTTAAAGCCAAAACAACTTTGAACAACTTCAACACAGCATCTCTGAACAAGGCTTTGCAATCATCAGCCAACCCATGCAACTTTTTTTGTGTTACGTTCACCTCCTTTACGCATGAAGAAAGGAATAAGTAAGATGTACTTACCTGTGGTAGGCCTCCCGATTGGAGCCACCAATTTTCCTGTTTCAAAGAGGCTGGGGCGCCTAAAGTGGACGTTGCAACCCCCAGCTGATCGGATCTGAATACCTAGTGCTATTAAAGATAAATTTTTGGAAAATAAATGGCTGTTAAAGAAACTAAAAAATGAACATGAGGAGAGGACATCCACATCTTGGGGATTTCTCAAAAAATATTCCAGTGAGATTTTTAACAACAGACAGGAAGCTTTAGATCCTTCATGCAAACTGTTGAGTTTTATGGAAGGTTAGGACCACTTGGTTTGGCATTACATGTGAGTTCACGCTCTCTTTAACAGGAAAAATGGTAGCTGCAATTTTTAGGAAGAAAACATTATTTAATCAGTCTTTCGGATATGGAGATTGATTTAAAATTCAGCGGGAAGGGGTGCAGAAGAATTGTGGTTTCAAGTGTCAATCTCCAAGTTTACAGAATCTATCCTCACATTTCTCTTTTAGTCTTCCAAAATGCAGTGGGTTAGTGACATACTGGGTGTTTTTGTTTTGTGAATCCTCACACAATGATTTTCCCATGTCAATGATGCTAACAGGTAAAAATACATGGAAAGCTGGGTACTTTTCAACTTTAGAGGGGTGAATTAATGGACAACTCACCCTGTACTACTCATATGGATGTGCTACCAATCAAGTATAGAGCATGGAGAACTTGGAGAGGAAAAAAAAACAATGAAATGGGAAAGAAGTACTGATTTTACTGTGTTGTAATACAATCCAACTGAAAGTCAGATAGATACAAGTAGCTATCTTGTAAATATTTGTATATAATCAAGATCTACTGATTATATACTTGATGACTGCCAGATAAGAAACATTCAATAGGAAAAAGTTGCTGTACTTACTGTCAGTAACTGGTTCCATGCAAAACCCTAGCAACGCATGCAAGAAGTCCACTACATTGTTCAAGGAATCCTTGTTCACATATTCCCGCAGAGTTTGACGAAACTGTACTTTGCTAAGTTTGTACAATTTAGTAAGACAGTTCTGTGCCTAAAATAATCAATACATTTTAAAAATAAACAATGCTTAGTATTAGCTAATAGTATTGTTGAACAAATTGTATAAAATTTTTGCTAGCATCAGCTATGTTTCAGTGAAAAATTAACAAAGCAACAATATTTCAGTCAGGTCGGTCCAAAGAGAGAAACAGAGACAATGTTTTAGGTCAATGGCCTTCCATCAGTTCTGGTGAAGGGGATTGACCGGAATCATTGGGCAGAATTTCATTGGAGTGTTCGGGATCTCGGTTGCCAGCTGGAGAACCAGAGAGAGACTTGCGTTGTCACTTACAGGGAATGTCAGCCAAACCACATGCCAACCAGACACTAGCAAAACCAGAAATGGACCTTTGCCGGGAATTCCGGCTCTGGAGCGGAAATCTCACCCATCGAGAGCTGCTGGCCAATCAGAGGCTGGACATTATAGCACTAAGTGGAGCCAGCAAGGCTGCCTAGTAAAATCCCTGTAGACCCAGGGCTGGAGAGGACACAGCACAAAGTGATTTCGGGGTGAGCTTCTCAGGTTGGAGGTAGTATAGGCCAGAGCTGTGGCTCCCAAGAGGCAACCCCTGCCTGGTGTCCAGTTTCTCAATTAAGTACTAACTGTGTTTGATTGAGATTCGCACCCCCACCTCAGGGTGATAGGCTATCCGTAGAGCAGCAGGCAAGCATCCTACACGTAGCTTGTAGCTAGGTAAATCTTATGACAATGTGGTGAGGCCCTGAAGTAGATCTCAACTGGCAGCAGGACAGGACGGTTGACCATGGCACTTCATTCTGGCAGAGGGGAGACAGGTGGCGATATTCAGACATGGTATCATCCAGGTTAATTCAATACCGTTCCTGCCTCCAATAGTCCCATCTCCAGGAGTAGAAGATTCTGAGCATTAACTCTGTCTCTCACCATGGATGCTACCCGACCTGCTGAGCTTTGCCAGCAATTTTTGCCCTGATTTCAAATTTTCAGCATCTGCCGCATTTTGCCCTTCTATTTCATACTATGGTTTGGGTTAAGTCAACCGATTGTAAGGCAAAACACTTGGTACAGTACAGCCACCAGATTGTAATTTTATACCATTCAAGATGCATTGTCTTAATTTTCAGTTCAAACTTGGCAGTGGATCACCTTTCATTAAGATCAGTGATGTTTAAGACATGGTATGCCCTTTAAGATGCTAATTATTTGAACTGAAAAATCTCCAATTTAGAGAGGCCAGAATATGACTGAATTCTAACTTAGTGAGAATGGGGGGAAATGTAGCCTGTACCATGGGACGTTTATCCTGGGGCAAATTGAACAATTAGCAGTCATAAAAAAAGATTAAGATGTCTTTGCTCGCTAAAGGTGTCTCAGCACTTCCTGCATGTCATTTCGTTTTCACCTTTACAACATTTCTAATGATCATGTCCCTCTTTATGAATGGAAGCCACTTACTTGAAGGCGGAGGCGATCTCCTGACAGCCCACGGTGGCCCTCACCACAACCATATGCGCATCCCAGTGACTTCACTATTTTGATCAGCATTGTTAAAGTAAGTTTATGAATGTTGCCCGCGGTATCTTCATCCTGTTGAATCATAAATGCATTTTAAATATAAAGGCAAGAGACCAGTTGTAAAGGTTCGCAAAAAAAAAGGCGGGACAGAGGAATGGCCTTCTCCTCATTGCTACCTTTTACATCTGGGAAGGGAAAGCACAGGGGCCACACAGTAACAGAAATTTTGTAATCTCGGACAAAAATTTGCCCATCCCCAGCGGAAGCGGCTCTGGAGAGAAAATCTGTCCCATTAGCAAGCAAGTACTGGGAGAGATGGTCCATGGGTGTTATTTTCAACTGGCCATCAATCCCAGCTCCCTGTTAAGGGCCTCACCCCACCATCACTCTGGCTCCCCAGAGGACAGGAAAAGGTGGCTTGTTTCTTTACTGGAAGACCACGATGATTTGCCTGACCAGTGAGGAGCAGTGACCAACTGTGCTAGTTGACCCCAAATCCTCTCACCTCAGGACCCCCACCCTGCAAGCAGCAAAAGGAAGTTCTATCTTTTCACAGCTGGACCTCTCAAGTAGGCCATGACCAGTAAACTTTAGGATGCAGAGGCTGGCCAATGTCAAGTCCTGTGGTGGGATGGGATACTTGCCCTCACTTGTCTTTGAGTTATCTCACTGGTATGACTCTGGTCTATCCATCTCGCATTTCCCCTCGCACTTGGAACAATTGGACCACAAGTAAAAATGCCGGATTTTCTGAATAATTTAGTATTACTTCATTATAAGAGTGAAAACAATTCAAACAATTTTAGACGCTTGAGACTTCTCCTTTTCCCCACTCCCTCTTTGAGGTAACGCCTTACTTGATGATATGGTTCTTCAGCTGCCTCATGCCAATGGTTTTTTTTTTAACATTTATGCAATTTAAGGAATTTAACCACATGCAGTTTGAAATAAAATGCTCAAAGTTTTTGCAAAATCTGTATCACAGAGTTATGAAGTAGAAGCAATACAAAACATTGGGGCAGGTCATTTGCCACTTTATCCTTTTAATTAAATAGCACAGAGCAACTCCATCAGTGGATCACTACTTTACAAGATGAAAGGTGTGTGAGCTTCAATAATTCTTTGAGAAATGCCATTGGGAGCTCTTTGCCTCTGGTAGGGTCACCCATGGTGGCAAGGATAGCTGGAGGACTGTGTTACAAAATGCACACAATGGCAGAATAAATGAAGGGAGACTGTGTGACTTCCCAACTGTGGAAAGTCAAAGAAAGCTGTGTCAGAAAATTGATAGTTGTCTTTATAGGATTGGTACTGCATGGCTGCTTCACAACCTATTATTATCACAGCATGGGACTGCCAGTAAATTCACAATTTGATTGACAGCTTCAAGTGAGTATGAAGAGTTTAGCTGTCATGAATGATTAGGTTACCCACAGTGTGGAAACAGGCCCTTTGGCCCAACCGACCCTCTGAAAAGTAACCCACCCCTCCCTCTGACTAATGCTCCTAACAAATATGGACAATTTAGCAAGGCCAATTCACCTGATCTGCACATCTTTGGACTGTGGGAGGAAACCGGAGCACCTGGAGGAAACCTACGCAGGCACGGGGAGAATGTGCAAGCTCCACACAGACAGGCTGGAATCAAACCTGGGACTCTGAAGCTGTGAGGCAGCAGTGCTAACCACTGAGCCACCGTGAAGCTATGAGCTACAAATGTTGGTCTTCATGAGGAATTCATCACTTACATTAGAAATTTGCTTTCAGAAGAAATTAAGCAGTTGAACAAACTTAAATGTTATCAGTGAGTCTTTCTTCCTAAGTAGCGAAGTTTGCAATAGACACTGGGACACTAGCTTATTTCATTTTACCATGATTCTGAGGATTCCCCATGTTGGATACTGGGTAATTTGGTGTGAAGGGTGTCAGAACATAATGTGAGTGGGAGGGAGAGGTGGAGAGACACGTACTGGCATGAGGTTATAGGGAAGCAGAGGGTGGGTGGAGGGAAATAGGTTGGCTTGAGTTGGTATGAAGTTCGCATAGAGGCTATAAAAGGCCATTGGGTAGGTAGGATGCATACATTGGCACAAAGTGTGTGAGTGATGATTAGTGCATGTATAGAAGGGCATCATTTGGTATGAGGAGAAAGTGAGGTCTGCAGATGCTGGAGATCAAAGTTGAAACTTTATTGCTGGAACAGCACAGCAGGTCAGGCAGCATCCAGGGAACAGGAAGGGCCTGTGCCCGACGTTTCGGGCACAGGCCCTTCCTGAAGAAGGGCCTGTGCCCGAAACGTCGAATCTCCTGTTCCCTGGATGCTGCCTGACCTGCTGTGCTGTTCCAGCAATAAAGTTTCAACATCATTTGGTATGAAACATGCACGGCCCAGGGGTTGGATAAATGGTCATTAGTTGGTATCAATTGGGCATGGGCAATTGAATGGGCTGTGGGGGAGATGGAGTGAGGCCAAGAGAGCAACTTTTTATTTTATTAATTTTATTGTAACTTGGACTATACCTCTAGGCACCATGATGCATCCTGTAAATAGGTTGCCTTAGCACTGGCAGCTGGCGTAAATGCCTTACAAGTTGGTACCTGCCTCATCACTGTATGAAGATCCAAAGATTTGGGCAACTTTCTTCTGAGGTGACAGCAAGACTTCAACTCCTATGTAGGTTGTAAGAATAAGTACTACCCTTGAAAATCAAATGTTCCTGTGAGCCATGGTTCCTGTACTGCTAGATGTGTGGGCACATCCTTTCTATGAAGAAGGCAACAAGTCTAAAATATTGAATGCAAGGTATTTTGCATAAGGGAAAAGATGAAATTTTGAGGCACTTTTTCTTGAGAAGTACAATATGGAGCAGATTGTAGATGCATTATGAAAAGAATTGTATTTATGAATCACGGTGGCTCAGTGGTTAGCACTGCTGCCTCACAGCACCAGGGACCCGGATTCTATTCCAGCCTTAGGCAACTGTCAGAGTGGAATTTGCCTATTCTCCAGTATCTGTGTAGGTTTCCTCCGGGTGCTCTGGTTTCCTCCCACAATCACAAAGATGTGCAGGTCAGGTGAGTTGGCCATGCTAAATTGCCCATAGTGTTAGGTGCATTCGTCAGAGGGAAATGAGTCTGGGTGGGTTACTCTTCGGAGGGTTGGTGTGGACTTGTTGGGCCGAAGGACCTGTTTCCACACTGCAGAGAAATCTAATCTAAACAGGTAAATGTTATTAGATGCCCTCATGTTTTTGAAGTTGCTTAGTGAGAGCAAGAAAGAGAGAGAGAGAGACTTGTAACATCTCCTTCAAGATGCTTAAACTTAAATTGTTCACTCAATTGATACTTGTCATTATTAATATTCTGAATTACAAGAAGGGCAATCTTTATAGCATGGAAAAGAAGACATTACTTTTTTCTGTGACAAGATGACATATTTTGGGTTGCTTTATCATAGTTTTTGTTTAATTCTGGTTTTAATAAATAGTAGGTCATTTGATCCCAAATTTAGAAGAAAAATTATGTAAACACAACACAGGAATTTTACCAGTGTTTGAGAAATTAACTTGATGGTGCTGCTTTAATTAACCTACACATTGAACAGTCTCATTTCTGTAAAATAAGCTCTGTAAACAGAAATAACGTTCTGAACAACATATTTTATTCTTCACTTTGCATATACCTCCTCCGTGTGCAAAAATACCTACAAACCAAACCAAGACACTCTGTAATTTTATTGCAAGCCCAAAACAATGATACTGCAATCCTCAGTTGCCATTCTTTTTTTAAAAAAAAAGAAATGTAACTACAAACTTGACAATTAAAAGTACCTAATCCTGGGCTGATTTGCTGAAAAAACTGCATTATATTTCAGATACTTTGCAACCTTTGTAAGCTAAACAACAACAAACCTCCTCCTGGTTTTTGCTCTTTTTGTCTCCATCATCTCCACCACCACCTCCACCTCCTCCGCCACTGTCTCCACCTCCACTTGCACTTCCATTTCCATCCTCTGGTGGCGCTCCAAATGCCCCGGATGATCCTGCTGGTGCTGCTCGCTGGCTGACTGCTTCTTTCCGCCATTTCTCATCGGCGTTATTCTCCTTATTTTCTTCAGTTTTGTAAGTTTTATCTCCTGAAGGAACCACTTCCAGCTGCAGTAGGCAGTCAATGATATTTAGCCCCACATCACATATACGAGAACTGATCTCGTGGTTAAGTACCACAAACAACGCTTTAAGAATGACCTGAAATTTAAAAGAAAAGGTCACTTAGCAATGCAATAATAAGCACTGTCACAATACACTGGGTTAAGCAAATTTCATTTTTCAAAAATAAAATGCTCAACAGAGCTGTTGATCATAATCCTTTGACCAAGCTCAATAAATATATTTGGCCCCATCAAGATATTTCTACACTAAAAATGAAGGAAAACAACACAGCAAAGCAGAAATTTTATCTTTTGGATGCTTCTATTAATTGTACACCTAGATGCCCAAGGAATCAGTCCAAACCAGTGCAGAAAAATCAAGAAATTTAAAATCACCTGTGTTTGTGTTTCCGCTGGGTTACGTTTCAGTTTGCCTGGATCTGACAAAGCTCACAAAACTCATCACTTCTGCAATTTGGGAATTAGGAGACTATATTCAGCTCAAAATGTTCTTCAAATTATACTCATTATTTTGGGCACAGAGACATAAGTAGACACATTTCAAAAAGCTTTGCACACCAATAATTATTATCTGGGATTTTGCAGTCAAGGTTGAAGTGAGCTCAAACTGAGACACTAACCAATCTCTATGATGACAACTTTAACTTTTGTAATGTATAATTGCTTGAAACATAATTTAAAAGACTTTCTATTGTGAATCTTCAGTGGTGACATTTAAACTCTGCAAGCTGCCAATCACATTCAGGGATGGGATCCACAGTGTAATCCATGACAAGATAGTGAAGGACAGATTGGAACATCCAGAATTTCTTGCACAGAATCCTGAAGAGTGGTCAGATTCAGAGGGATAAAAATGGGAATGGTTACAGATTGCTACCAAATAAAGCCCTACAAATTCTAGGCCCTCACACCTACTGAGAAACTGATTACTTACCATACATCAATGCAGTAAGAGAATGGGTTGAGAAACTTATCAGCCATAATTGAACGGCAGGGAGAGATTAAAAAAAAACTGCAGATGCTGGAATCCAAGTTAGTAAAGCTGGAGGCTGAGAGAACACAGCAAGCCAGGCACTATCAGAAGGTGGAGAAATCGACACTTCTGGTGGATCCCTTCTTCAGGACCAGGTCCCAGCCTCCTGCTTTTCATGATTGAATGGTGGAGCAGACTCAATGGGTTGAATAGCCTAACTTCTGCTCCTATGTCATATGGTCTAACATTTTCATGGTCCAGAGTAGTTTTTTTTTAATCTAAAAGTCATTTTCTGTGACTTCAAATCAGTTTAGTAACAAGTTAAGGAACACACTTTCAAACCAAATTCAATCACCTTGAAGGCCTGCCTACAATAAAGCATGTCTCCTGCCGGACTGTAATCTGTTCCCTATGAGGAGTGACACTGGAGGCCATTGGAAGGCAAAGTGAGCATCTTAATTAGGATGGTCAGCTGTCAAACCTTATAAAGCACAGGGTCGGTGGGAAACTGAAGACAGGGAAAGGGAAGGGAGGAGGTGGGGAGCTCTGTCAGGAGGGTGAGGGGGTTCCACATGAGTCAAAGAAGTCATAGAATCTCTACTGTATGGAAACAGGCCCTTCGGCCCAACAAGTCCACAATGACCTGCTGAAGAGTAACCCACCCAGACCCATCCCCCTATCCTATATTTTCCCCTAGCTAATGCCCCTAACCTACACATCCTTGAATATTATGGGCAATAAAAATGGCAAATTCACCTGACCTGCACATCTTTAGATTGTGGGAGGAGACCAGAGCACCTGGAGGAAACCCACACAGACATGGGGAGAATATGCAAACTCCACACAGACGGTCACCTGAGGCTGGAATCAAACCCGGGTCCCTGGTGCTGTGAGGCAGCAGTGCTAACCACTGAATCACTGTGCCACCTCCAAGGGATTTCTATGTCCTCCCAAGGGAGAGAAGGCAGCCTGATACTTAAAATTCAGCACAATACACCTGTTCTTGATGAAGCATGTAGACTATTTTGTCAGAGTTCAAATCTGTCTGATACATATGCATTAAAGCATTTAATGATCTAAACTACAATTTTTTAAATTTTATATGTAACTACAAAGCCAGCAGTCCGGATGCAATGATTGTACTGAGTCCATCCAAGTGGGCATCAAAATATGGGTTCCCTGATTGGGGCTGTTAATCTGGTCCAATCATGGAGCCCTGGCTGACAGAGAAGTGTCAGACATCCTGTTCAATCTGACAGCTGGCTCTGAGGGAGCTGGATCAGTCTCAAAGACTTTCCATGTGTAACTAAAGGGTGATTTGGTGAGCTAATATTGGCCTCTGTGGAGTTATTTCAGTGGCAATGAGCATAAAGCTTGCTCTTGAAGAAATTTGCTTGCAACACTTTGAGTGGGTAAAGTTAAAAATCATACAACACCAGGTTATAGTCCAACAGGTTTATTTGGAATCACTCGCTTTCGAAGCGCTGCTTCTTTATCAGGTGGCTGTGATGTAAGACCAAAAGACACAGAATTTATAGCAAATGATTACAGTTATACAATGACACATTGAACAAACCTAGATTGTTAAGTCTTTCATCTTTTAGAATGGATTTGCTGGCTTTGGGTTCTTTAATATGTAAATCCCAGAACTTTTTTTAAGTCACATTCTCAAGATAATTTAAGATTTTATAATAAAAGGTGACATCTCAGCTCAGTCAATGCCTTAAAGGTGTGAATCAGACCAATCTTGAGTCAGACTGGTTCTATTTCCAATGAAATAAAATTTTTTATTTTGCTCAAAAAATGCAGAAACTGCAAGCAGGCAGTGAATCCATATAATATTTGTAAATTCCATTAAGGAAATAGAACCAGTCTGACTAAGATTGGACTGACTCATACCTTTAAGGCATTGGCTGAGCTGAGATGTCACCTTTTATTATAAAACTTTAGATTATCTTGAGAATGTGACTTAAAAGAAGTTCTGGGATTTACATATTAAAGAACTGAAACCAGCAAATTCATTTTAAAAGATGAAAGACTTAACAATCTCGCTTTGTTCAATGTATCATTGTATCACTGTAATCATTTGCTATAAATTCTGTGTCTAATGCTCTTGCTTCACAACTTCCTGATGAAGAAGCAGAGCTTTGAAAGCTAGTGCTTCCAAATAGACTTATTGGACTATAACCTGGTGTTGTGTGCTTTTTAACTTTGACCACCCCAGTCCAACACCGGCTCCTCCACATTTTGAGTAGGGTAAGCATTTCTGGCATTATGCCTTTATTTGGGAAGCTTGATTCGTTTGATCCTGCCGTTAAAGACTGGGCCCAGTATGTGGAAAGAATGCAATATTTCTTCCAGGCAAATAACATTGGGGCAGATGAAAAGCAATGAGCAATTCTGCTGACAGCTCGTGGACCCATAGCTTTTTAAGCTATTAGGAGCCTAATGTTTTTCTGAATCACCATATACTAAAACCCGTCAAGAGCTGAACAGATTTAGTTAAGGAATATTATAACCCCACATCTCCTCTAATTCGGAGATGCCATTGGTTTTAGGGCGGTACGGTGGCACAGTGGTTAGCACTGCTGCCTCACAGCGCCAGAGACCCGGGTTCAATTCCTGCCTCGGGCAACTGTCTGTTTGGAGTTTGCACGTTCTCCCCGTGTTTGCTCCGGTTTCCTCCCCCAGTCCAAATATGTGCAGGTTAGGTGAATTGGCTGTGCTGAAGGGGTAAATGTAGGGGAATGGGTCTGGGTGGGTTACTCTTCGGAGGGTTGGTGTGGACTTGTTGGGCCAAAGGGCCTGTTTCCACACTGTAAGTAATCTAATCTAAAAGTTATTCGACAACTAGTGGAATTCTTATCAGGATTTTTGATTTGTTTCAGATGACTGGCAGAAGGATTTGACTTTGGTTTAATCCTTAATGAGATGCTGACAGACTGTTTGGTACTTGGTGTAACCAAGCAAAAGTGCCTCATAGCTGAGACCCAACTGGACTTCAAACAGGCACTACAACTGGCTTTTATCACTGGAAAATGCAGCAAGTGGAGCATATAAGTTGCAGGATATTCCGATGGAAGTGGACACTTTCGGCAGTCCAGCTGAGCTTGGGAACACCACTTGAGTTCAGGCAATTGCACAGCCTCACTCAGGACGTATCCTGAACAGAGGGACTCTTGGGAAGCTGACAATGATACCCCAAAACAAAGCCAAGCCTCGGCCAAACGGTTAACATCTCCTGCAGGATTTGGCCCAGCAAACCATCGTAGGTGTTGCCGGTAAGCGGACTTGAGACAGCAAAAGCATTCCATTAGACCTAAGTTGAGTAAGAGAAGTCATTGTTCGGCATCCAGGGCCATATGCTGGTCAGAGACTAGGGACTGGATTTTCATGTTTGAGGTTGGGGGTTAGTAGCTGGGACTATTTCCAGCATTGCAATCCTATCTTTGCCACCAGACTCATGGGAGACAGATCTTCCAGGTTGTGAAGATGCTTGTAGCCAGGCTACGAAGAGAGGGCATTTTAATAATCTCTGTTCCCAAAAGCCTTGGCTTGGAGCTTCTAATTCACTAGCAACTTACATACATACTTTTAAAACTCCAGATCACTTTAAACACACTTCTCAAGCAGCACTCCCATTCTCATGCCCTTCATTCTCCATTCCTTCAAACTTTCATGTTACCATCAGCCCTCTCACCTTACCCATTATCCATCTTATGAACAGAATTCACCAGCTCTATTATAATACTTGGAAGTCATGGAATAGACCGTAAAACCCCTCAAGTAAACAACAGCCTCATCAGAGCAGCTGTAAAAAGGTAAAGCCACCACAGTCCTACGGGATATAACAGGACTGCTCTCTTATTAGAGGAAGGTGACTGGTATTGGTTTAACCTGAGGGTCACCACATCACAGGTGAGGGGAGAGGTTAAGAAGGACAATCCTCATGGTAGCCTTAGCCAGTGCAGGAATTGAACCCACATTGTTGGTGTCACTCTGCATTGAAAAACCAGCCGTCCACCCAACTGAACTATGTATAATCAACACATCAATACATTTGAAGGGGGAGTAATTGGATGGGGACTAGACAGTTGCAGAAAAAAATCTTCATAAACCACTCAAACTAAACCAACAGACCTCAAAACTGATATCTAAACTGAATACTTAAAAGCAATGGGAAAAGAAAGCAAAGCATTTGGCTCTCTTCCAGTAGTATGAATTGTGCCATGTATCTTCTAGATACACCTTTTAACTCTCCTTTGACTTTTGCACACAGGCTATTTGGCAGATATAACAAGCCGTCAAGCAGATTGCATAAGAAATGGTTACATCTTCCAATCACAGCACACTTAGACTTGCCTTAGTGAATAGATCAACCCATTTTACAGCATTTTATGTTGAAATGTGAAGGAAACTATAAACCTTAAACATTCTTTCCACCTCCAAACCAAGGATCAGGCCTCTGTACAGCTGGTGTAACAGTTCTCAGGCATTTAAGTCAAGCTTGCTACATGAAAATTAAAATAATCTTACCATGGGCCAGGCTATCAATGAGCCTACAGCACTGTCAGTTTCAATCTTCATAAAAACAAATTATTTCTAGGGGCCCTTTTTTTTACCTGCCTTTGTGAAAATGTTCAAGGATTCAGGGGGAGGAATGGAAGCAGGACCTTTTTTCATTCCACTTGACAGTCATTTTTCTTGGTGCCATTTCTATTTGGTCTGTCCTTGGGCATTCTACATCAAATGGTTAATCTCCCAACTCCCAAGAGCCTTTGCATCATCTACAAGGCACAAGCCAGAGGTATGAGGCTCCACTTGCTTGCATGGATGCAGCAGTACTCAAGAAACCTGATACATCCATGACAAAACATGATTAGCACCCAACTGGCTACATTAATCATTAATTCCCTGTGCCATAGGCGCTTTATGGTTGCAGTGTTTATGACTTAAGAGAGATATTGAGACATTCCTTCAACAGCATCTGCCAAGTCCTCGACCTAACCTACAGAGAAGAAAAAGTGAAGCAGGTATTTGGGACGCCACCAGGATTGGGCTCTCTTGCAAGACATATACCATTCCTGCATTGTTGCTGGAATAAGTTCTTAGAATCTTATACCTAATCACAATACAGGAGTACCTTCAATGCACCCACATCAACAGTTAAGTAGGGAATTCAACAGCAAATTCCTGAGGTACATTTGGAGATGGGCAACAAATAGTAGCCATTTCACTGTTGCCTATATCCTGTGAAT
Organism: Chiloscyllium plagiosum; assembly: GCF_037043375.1. Lineage (NCBI taxonomy): Eukaryota > Metazoa > Chordata > Chondrichthyes > Orectolobiformes > Hemiscylliidae > Chiloscyllium > Chiloscyllium plagiosum. The sequence continues at coordinate 13,853,773 of NW_028270145.1, read as the reverse complement.
TAATAATTAAGTGAAAAAATCTGAAGCATAATTTAAATCACACCTAGTGTAACAATTGACCACATGCAACTGCATAGTAATTAAAGGAAATCTTTTGGTCTGGTTTAGTGTTAGCAGTAGGTTTTTGTGTATATTATCCAGGTCTCACTGCACTTTCACTGATTGCAATCATGATTCCACTGTAGCATGATTGAGCGGTGGCTCAGTGGTTGGCACGGCTGCCTCAAAGCACCAGGGTCCCAGGTTTGATTCCAGCCTTGGGTAACTGTCTGTGTGGAGTTTGCACATTCTCCCGTGTCTGTGTGGGTTTCCTCACACAGTCCAAAGATGTGCGGGTTAGGTGAATTGGCCATGCCATATTGCCCATAGTGTTAGGTGCGTTTGTCAGAGGGAAATGGGTCGGTGTGGGTTACTCTCCGGAGGGTCGGTGTGGACTGGTTGGGCTGAAGGGCCTGTTTCTACACTGTAGGGAATCTAATCACTGTTTCACCACAGAATGCTCATCTTTCTGCAAAGGTGCTGACTGGAATAGTCTGGTGAGTTAATATAACATATTCCATAATCTGCAATCCATGTTTAAAATTAACACCACACATGCAATAACTTTTTGTAATGTATAAACTATTGAGAATATAATTGTATAAACAATTTTTTTAAAAAAATCTGTTAAGTACATGCATAGAAGAAACAAACATTTGCCTCGATAATAGAAGTACTTTTCGCCTCTCATATTTTCTGTTGCGTACTTTAGCTCTGGTTCTCAATTGACCTTATGTGCAATGACCACAACTGGCTGATTGTCTGTGATAAAATACAATTTAGAATGCAGTTGCAGTCTCCTTCTGTTAATTAAAAAAAATGCAATTATACAGCAGTTCACACTTTTGCTAAAAGGGCATTTCTGTGCTTTAGCAATTTAAATCAATTGAGAATTTGAAGTAAGCAACTTTGAATTAGGATTGGACTACAGGTATAGATAATTAGAAACTGGATATCCATTTTTAAACATCAGTGTGGTCTTTCTGCATTAATGAAAAGTTATCTTTCATGATTAAAAAAGAATTACCCCAAGATCAAGCATTCCATTTTTCTTGACAAAATAGTTAGTGCCTTCCATGTTTTCTGTTTCCTCAAGGCTGCTGTAGTTGATACAGGAATCAGTCAGACTTCGAGGCAGGTTGGCACATGCCAGTGGCTCATGGGGCAGTTCAGGTATAGCCACTTGGTTACACAACTTTCGCATGTGTTCACTGAAGAAATCAGAATATCCCACATTGAAGGAAGCGACTGTGGTGTTGAAAGTGGCTACAGTAATTGTGGAAATTTGTGACCTCACTGCAAAATATAAAATCAGTTTAAGATTTCACTTCACAACGTTGAACTCAATTGTCAACACTCCAATCTTAAAAACAGAGGACAACAACCCAGATCTTCCTGGATCAAGCAAATAGCTAAGTAACCCGCTCCTCGTGCCAATTCATGTCTCAGTCTTTTCAGGTTCGTTTTCTAGGCATGGTTTTCAACAAGAATGGCAAATCAGAAACCACAGGAAGAGAACAGCACAACCTATAGTTACCTCTTCTGCATGAACAGATCAATATTGGCATGTCGTAGAGACATAGAGATGTACAGCACAGAAATAGACCCTTCAGTCCAACTCATCCTTGCCGACCAGATATCCTAACTTAATCTAATCCCATTTGCCAGCACTTGGCCTATATCTCTCTAAAAACCCTTCCTATTCATATGTCCACCCAGATGCCTTTTAAATGCTGCAATTGTACCAGCCTACACCACTTCCTCACGCATCACTATACAGCTCATTCTATGCACACACCACTCTCTGCATGAAGAAATTGCCCTTTAGGTCTCTTTTATATCATTCTCCTCTCAACCTAAACCTATGCCCTCTTGTTATGGTCTCCTTCACCCCAGGGAAAAGACTTTGTTTATTTATCCTATCCATGCCCCTCATGATTTTATACACCTCTATAAGGTCACCCCTCAGCCTCTGATGCTCTAGGGAAAACAGCCACAGCCTATTCAGCTTCTCCCTATGAGGTCTATTTAAGAGGTGTATTTTATTCTGGTTTCTTTTAAGAGAGAGATTGAATGAGAGGCACCAAGCAGTCTGTGGTAATGTAAACAGCTTGAGGGTCCCTGGGAATTTTTAAAAAAGTTGGAATAATAGAAGCAGCGTGGATGGGTGTGGCCAGTTCTCACAGACCAGGGTTTCCAATTTTTAAAAGCAAAAATAGCTTTTAGATTCAGCAGATGCTGCTGGAATTTTGAAAAATATAGAAGCTGTTTACCCCCTCTCTTGGTTACAGCTAGAAGTTGGGTTTTCTCTTTCCACTGTGAGCATTGCATGCGAGAAAATCGGATTTCTGAATTTGCCTTTTTTTTGCCAAGGCGTATGCTTATGGGATGTTACTGTATTGGAACAGTTAATAATTACTGTATCTATTATTCTGTTAAGTTTACCAACAGAGTCAAGTTATTCAAAGCACTTCTTTCTATTGTTTCATTTTAACGGTAGTTTTTGAATAAATTGTGTTTTACTTAACATGGCGTAGCTTGACTAGTTGAATTGCATCTGGAACACAGCACTTTATATTTAGCTTTAAAATAAGAAAACGTTAGGGTCTAAAATATTTTGAGGGGATCTGATCATACACCAACAGGTGTAAGGGAGCCCTTTAACAATATTAAAAGGTAGGCTGCTGTTGAAGAACTGAGGTGGGACTTCTAACCAGCCCTCCTCTATACCTACATTCCTCACGCATTCTGTCACAGCTCACAAAATGCATTGAACCAAATCCTGTGACAAAGGCAAAAGTCTTAGGCAAAATCACAAATCACGAGTCGGGTATGCATTTCGCAAGCCCTGAATGTACACAAGTCAGATTTTCCAAAGCCCAGATGAAAATAGGGCATGTGAATCCAAATTCATTCTCTATCTTCGCTTTTTTTCGGAGCCTAAGTTGGAGCAGAGAGATAGCTTGTCATGTAGGTTCATGAAATTGGACATTTTGAATCTTGTTCTTCTTTCATTCAATTTGACTTTTTCAATCCAATTCTTATTTTAAAAGGATGTTGTTCTAAGATGATACGTCAATATCTTTCCTTCTGGAACTATTTTGCAACTGTAATTTATAGAAAATGGGATTGGAGTTTTCACTTGGATTCATGCAAAAGATTGCAGAATGTCAAGCACAAACATCTTTAGTGTAAACAATATCTCAATTATGCTTTTCACTGGTTTAAAACATTGCGTTAGGAGCATTCGGCTCATTTTGCAAAACTGTTCACAACTTCCTGATGAACTTGTGATGATTGAGAGAATCTGCAAATAACACTGTGCAGGGGTTCCAGGGTGCAATTCAAAACAAAAAGTCGGTCCTTTTGCGCATAAAAATGCCAACAGGCAGATAAATTTAAATACATACAAAATCTTTTTAAGAAAGCAGCTATAGTACACTAATATAACTAGCAAATGGTTCTGTAAATATTCAAAAAGCTGTTTTTATATTTGTGAAGGAAAACAAAAAATGCTGGAAATACTCAATCAATCTGGCAGCATCGGCAGGAAGGAAATGGAATTAACATTTCAGGACAATGAGCTTTTATTGAGCCATTTAAAATTGGATTACACACAACGGATGATGTGATGAAATGTGCTTATGTTTTCTGAACTAAGTTCAGCTGTGTTAACCACAAGCTACTACTTATCATCTGCACCCAAAATGGAAACTCCTACCAAAGGGTGGCTGCAGCTTTACTGAATGTACAACTTACCTTCTTTAACTGTGTTATCTCCATGACTGTTGGAGTGATCAGGTATATCACTCAGCAAGGTATGATGGGAATGGGAATGCTTAGCACTCATGCCTTCCATTTCTGTTGCTGTATCTGAACTCCCTCGGCGTGTAAATTTCCCTGTAAATGCAGAGTTCTTTTCTTAGAAATGCTAACAAAATATATAAAACAACAAGCAAGAGTGTTATAGTAAAGATGAATTTTAAGGCCATCTGCCAGAATATTTGCTTTCTACACGGTTGCTCATGTAACATATACCTCGGAGACTGGGCTATTTTTGAGTCAGATATCTTGAAGCTTATTTACAACACTACAATATTACAGACTAGTAATAACTCAGTGTCTGAGTTTGTGTTTCCTGATACATTGCAGATGTATAACTGACTGGCTGCACTGATTCCATTATGCAGAAAGAATGACTGAAGGTGAGGCAGGTAACTTCATATCAGGTCATGATATGTTGTAATGCCATGCAGCTCTCACAGAAGTGCAGACTTATCTGGTCTGGAATTTAGGCCTCAGTACAACATGAAGGAGAATCATAAAATGAAATTGATGACCTGTCAATTACCTGGGGTGCAAAGACAATATCACCAGACTAGTAATTTTGAGACCTAGGTTGATGATGTGGGGTTATGGGTTCAAATCCCACCATGGCAGATGGTGAAAATTGAATTCAATAAAAATCTGGAAATAGTGCAACCATCATCAATTGTCATAACAAAAAATAACTGGTTCACAAATGCCCTTTAGGGAAGTAAATCTGTATTCTTACCTGCTCTGGGCTACAGATGACTCCATGCCCACGGTAATATGTTTGATTCTTAGCTGCTCTCTGATATGGCTCAGGAAAGCCACTCAGTTGAAGAGGCAATAAATGTGAGGCAATATATAGGTCCACCCCGTAATGTCTACATCCCGTGAACAAATAATAAAAAAATCCCTCACCTCCTCCTGACTTGTCTCCCATCAGGCAAGACAGGCGCTCCTGGGCTAATTAAGGTCCTTAAGTAAATACCCTACTATGTTGGGTTCACTATGTTGAACTGCTGCCAAGTAGGAAGGTTACTTCATTTGGCCAGGGAGGATCCCCTGCGTCCATTAGCATCACATACCCTCTACAAAGACTATACCATTAGCTCTTTCCCTCCCACACTTGACTCAATGAAGGTTATCCTCAGCATGTTACAATTGTATGGCAACTGGGTTCCTGGTCAATGTGGCGGTGATGTTCTTTTTGGTCAAAAGAGTAGGTAATCCATCCCCCCACTATCCCCTACCCCTGTAACATCTGCCCAACTGGGTTCAATATTGTAATTTGATACCTACTGCATCCCTAACAGAGTTAAGTTTTGTAAGCACCATACAAAGATCACTACGTGGAAACAAAATTACTTTGTAATGAGTTAATTACTTTGTTATTAACTTGAAAAAAGTTAAAAGACTTGGTAGTTGACATACTATGCAATGCAACCTCTTTCACAAATAAAGGGAATTTATTTGTTAAGTAGTGCAATTTTCAAAGCGTTTGAACACCAGGGGAAGACGCCAAACACATCACAAGGACTTCCTTGTGGAAGGATTTGCTGAGAAATAGGAAGGAGAGACATTCGCTAATGTTTCTATGCACCACCTTATGTTGCCTGAACAAAGAAGAAATACTTAAATGTTGATTAGTGGCAAAAAGCAAGTAAGGTAACTCAAATATCATTAAATTCTTCAACTAAAACCAAGGCTAATAAGCTGACATGGGGAGTAAAAACGAAATGAAAATGGCTCACAGAAAATAAGAATAGTTAACAGTTGATAAAACTGTTGTCAGCATGCAACTAGTAGACAGTAAGAGAGGGAGTGGGGCGTTTTAGAGATAAGGAAGATGATACGTGCTTGGAAGAGCAGGGTAAGGTTAAAATGAGTACTTTTTAAAAATCAGCATTTACTCAAGACTAAGGTGCTCATAAAATATCAGGAGATGTGGAGGAATAGGATAGCATGAACATTGATTTTCAGGATGTGCCGGAAAGGCTGCTAATGCTGAGAGTGGATACGGAACCTGGTCCAGATAGCTCATGTCCCCAGTTGCTAAGGGAAATGCAAATGCAGAAAGCTGAAGGATGAGCCTTAATTGTCAGTGGAGGTGCCAGAAGTCTGGGGAGTGTCAAATGTAATATTTGTTCAAGAAAGAGTGTAAAAGAAAATCTGAATAACTACAGTCTGGGTCAGTTTAACGTAATGGACTGGGTCAGGTTTCAGAAGCAATAATTAGAGAAAACATTTACAGGCATTTGAAGAGGTTTGAGTACAAAGAAGAGCAAATTTGAATAACTTAATTGAATTTTGATTTTGTAATGGAGAACATTGAAGGGAATGCACTAGACATTGTCCATTATAGGTTTTTAGAAGTCATTTGTTCAATTTTCACACAGAAGGCAGGTTATCAAAATTGAAGCTTATGAAATTGACAGTTCAAAATAGGAAGGCTTCATAAAATAAAGAATACTATGGTAAATGGTTGCTTTCAGACCGGAGGATGGTAGACAGTGGCGTTGCCCAAGGATCAGCACTGCTTTTCAATCATTTGGTCACTGGAATACAGAGAAAAATCTACAAGTTTTCCGATGATATCAAATTGGAGCTGGCAAAAACGTTGGGCCAATATCAACTCTTACGGACTGAAGGACAATCAGAATGGAGAAAACAATGGCAGATGGAATTTGATTTGCATTTAGAAAGAAAACATGAGGAGAGAGAATGAAACCTAAATAGCACATTTTTAAAGAGAATGGCAAGACGAGAGACCTGTGTGGCCATGTGCAAAGATCATTAAAGATGGTGGGACACAATGAAATAGTAGCATGTAGTATCTTGGACTTCATAAGTGGTCACATGAGTGCAAAGTTGAATCGGCGGGGGAAGGGGTTGTTAGTTAAGATGCACTTTGTCAAAGTTTGGCACAATAAGTAAGTGTTAGTGACTTGGATTTCAACATCTATGATGTTAGTAGAAGTGAAGGTAATCAATGAGTTCAGAAGGAAATTGGATAACATTAGACTTTAGAAGAATGAAAGAAGGCCTTATTTTAATGTATAAGATTCTTAGGTGGCTTGACAGGGTAGATGCAGGAAAGTTGTTTCTCCTTGCGGGAATGGGCAGGTCCAGAGGGCATAGTCTAACAGTAACACTCGGAAGAAGATCACACTAGGCTTGAAATGTTCATCCTGTTTCTCTGTCCACAGATACTTCACAAGGCTCAGCAACTTCCGGGTGTCCAGCGCAGTTGAGACAGCGTTTCTTCCAGCCAGCGCAGGGAGAGCAAACACAATGTGGAGGAGATGGAGCCCAGAATGACAGCGAGAGAGGTACACCGGCACCTGCAATGGCAGTGAGAGCAGGCAGCCTAAGGTCTCCCAGAAGATCTGGCAGTGATGAGTGTGGGGACATTTGAGCCAGTGCTGGGAGAGAATGTGAGTCCAACATGGCTAAGCACTTACAAAGGACTGTAATGTTGAACCTTTAACTTTATTTCTTTATTTTTCTACAGATTTTGTACCTGGGTTCCTTTGTACCTAAGATGACATCGGAAATGGCGACTTTGTACTCTTTTCCACGTTACTCCCATATCCCTGTACTTGAATACACATGACAATAAAATCTAATTCTAAAGAATGGACAGAGATGAGGAGGAATTTCTTCTCTCACAGGATACTGAATACTTCATTGTGCTGTCAGGGTGAGTGGTTAAATGTATCCAAGGCTGAGATAGACAGGGTTTTAATTAGTGAGGGAAACAAGGATGATGGGGAAATTGGAGTTGAGGATTAACAGATCAGGCATGATCTCATTGAAAGATTGGACACACTCGATGGGCTGAATTGCTCACTTCTGCCCCTGTAACTTATGGTCTTATAACCAACTGACAGAAATAAAGTCGCAGGGCAACAGAAACATGGGTCTGAGTATATTTTTTTTCAGAGGACTCCAGCATAAATTGATGAAAAACATTCCTTTTCTTCCTAAATGACTGGATTGTATGGCTGGAAATCGGGTGAGCCAACCTCCACACTCATGTCAAGTATGACGCCAAACTGACATTGTCCTACCTCTTTCTGTCAATACAGAAAGTGAAGTGGCTGTCGAAATTGTCCTTTGAGAAAAGAAATACAACCAACTCTTGAGCTCGTCGAAAAGCCACGCAGCTGGAATTTGTCATCGTGCACTGTATTTCTCGATAGGGTCATCGGAAAAGTATTGAATCATTTCAGGTATGAGTAGGCAGCAGCAAAAAGAGGTGGATGGAAAGGCTTCCAAATGGGACCACGGTTGCAAGAAGCAGGCTGCTGCTCTACGTGGCAGTGTGGAGGAGACTTTGCTCAGGTTTTATTGGCTGGCAAAGCAATTAAGTTGAGAGGTCCAGTTCTGAGGAAGGGTCACTGGGTCTGAAAAGTTAACTCTGATTTCTCTTCATAGATGCTGCCAGACCTGCTGAGCTTTTCCAGCACCTTCTGTTTTTGTTTCTGATTTACAGCAACCACAGTTCTTTTGGTTTTTATTTTGTGTTTAACTCACTGCCACAAACTTTTAGGGCGTGCCTACCTAGAGAAGAAGTTCTGCTCCTCTCTCCAACAGGATTTCTATTCCAATCCTTCTTCTCGTCCACCGACATGGATCTCACTGTCGCTCCTCGTGTTTGATCAGGTATTTGCTAAAACATGTTTCCACAGGCACATTACATTGCTTGGTGATTGCCTCTGGCTCAACGGTTCTGAGGAAGGGTCACCAGACCTGAAAAGTTAACTTTGATTTCTCTTCACAGATGCTGCCAGACACGCTGAGCTTTTCCAGCAATTTCTGTTTTTGTTTCTACATTGACATGGTAGGGGACCTTGAAGGCACAATCCAACCTTTGAAGTGATTCAACACTTCATACCCTTCCACCAGATGTCCCATGCTGGTGTTCAGTAGGACCTGGAGGGCTGTCTTTCTAAGGCTAATTGGTCAGCAGATCCCCACCAGACTGCCGGTAATTGGCTGCCTGAAGGTTGAGTCGACAGACTGAAAAGAGGAGCTGGACATAGAGGATCACATTCCTGTTCCACCTGCCCTCATCCTGCCAGAAACCACGAAATCCAGACCTATGACCTTAGGCCCCAAAATGATCATTTAAAGAGTACTTTTTCGAAGAAACTGAAATGCACAGCAACTAGACATATGACAACAATGTTAAGTAACCATAAGCATCTGGTTTTATCATTTGTGGCTCACCCAGTATTGTAGCTTGCCACCCGCCTCTCTCCAAACCACGCCTTTCTTCTCCAGCTCCAGAAAAGCTTCCAAATGAAAACGTGCTTCGGGTTGGTGACACATCTAAATGATCCTCATGAAGGAGGAATGGCATCCCCATTCGTCGCTGCCGCTTTTTACCCGGGTGATGGAAGGGGATCGAGCCTTTCCGCTCACGCTCCTCTTTCCGAGTCTTGAACTTGTACACACATAAGGGTAGACACACAGGGTAGACACACAGGGTAGACACACAGGGTAGACACACAGGGTAGACACACAGGGTAGACACATAGGGTAGACACACAGGGTAGACACACAGGGTAGACACACAGGGTAGACACACAGGGTAGACACATAGGGTAGACAGTGAAATACTTTTTCCTAGGATGATGACGTCAGCTTGTACAAGAGGGCATAACTACAAATTGAGGGGTGATAGATTTAAGACAGATGTCAGAGGAAAGTTCTTTACGCAGAGTGGTAGGGGTGTGGAATGCCCGACCTGCTAATATATAGTCAACTCAGCCACATTAGGGAGATTTAAACAATCCTTAGATAAACACATGGATGATTTTGGGATAGTGCAGGGGGACGAGCTGAGAATAGTTCACAGGTCGGCGCAACATCGAGGGCCAAAGGGCCTGTTCTGCGCTGTATTTTTCTATGTTCTATGTTCTATAAGGTAACAGGTTTTATTGTTAAGTAATACATCTGAAGTGAGTCAAAAACTATTTTTTCACATTTAACACTTTAACTTCTGGATTACCATCAAGATTTGCTGACTAATGTTACTCTGGCACATGCAATCCCCAATTTATTTAGTTTAGTTAAAATAGCTTTGAGAAAATCTAGGTTCACAATGTCAATAAATTAAACCAATAAAAATATCTAATATGCCAATAGTTTAAATTAATGCTGATTTTATATAGCTATTAGCATTTAGCAGGACTGGCAATCATCTTTCGTATACCGACGACCTTGTTCTGAACATTGTGGGAATATTAAAAATAAATTCCAAGCGTAAGAATAGAATATTGACTGAAGCTATAGCACTGATTTTCCAATTCATTTTTATTTGCCCCAATAAATATCTGTGCAAGATTTCTTTACCTTTTTGAAGATATTCATTCCAAGGTCACTAGAAAGGTCTGGAACAGCTTGTCGTCTCAAGTTTGTCACAGACACCTTAGAAAATGTTTCAGAACTGAGGGATTTTTCCTCTTCATTGCACTTCATAGTAAGATCCTTGAAAAAAAAATTAAACTATAAATGAGGCAAAAACATTTTTGTGAAAATCTTCATCTTTTTACTTAGTCTCACACACACGCAGGGTAAATATAGCACAGAGTTAGTAATTGTGAATGAACAATCCAATTTAAAACTCCACTTACTTGATTTTATAAACCACTGATTTTACCCAACATTCAACAAGCTGAAGGGCATGAAGATAATATTACAGTGCACACCAATACCACTATTTATGTCCACCTGTTGGTGTGATATTAACTCTAAAAGTCACCAGTCAGTGATCAAGTAAATAACCATACTGTGTAAATATTAATCAGATTATGCGAGTTACTCAGAAAGAAAAATCTCCAAACTTTGAAAAATGATGTTAAATCTTCAGCCATGTATTGCAAGATAGATGAATGTGTAAAGTAGTGTTTCAGATTTCAGAAGAAGCTGAGTTTTTTGCTGCAAGCATCGCCTAACACTGTCTGAGGAGTTTGAATTCAAGGACACAGGTCATTCAGTGGACAGTAAAGTTCTGAAAAGGCACAGTGAAGAGCACTAATCAACAAGGGACTTGGATTGCATATCCAGAAAATAAAGTATACATAAATTATCTTTTAAAAATCATATTTTACACCCTCTACTGTTTTTTCCGTTTAATAATTCCTCCTATAACGAGCATGTAAACTGGAGGTACAAGAGTTTGGAAGAAAATTAAATTGATTTCTAGTTGAATATTTTATTCACATTTTACTTAAAGTTATAAAAAGGAAAATAGAAGTCCAAGCCAAAAATGCATGTTCTAGGTATGGCCCAGAAGGTTGCCAAGTCAGCTTGGAAAGAAACAGTTATATTTAAGGCATTTGGGTAGTGCCTAAGAGAAGCAGTTATATCATCAATTGTACCTTCAGGTTAGATGCAAGGCGAAAAAATTAAAATCAGCCAAAACTTCCACTCGCGATTACTCTTCAGGAGCCTCTATTAATAATATCAATTATGGATCTTTCCGTGAATCCATTCAGCTGTGCAGCATCCCATTCATATGGCCTTTTGATACAACGCAGGATAGAACACTCCACTGAAGGTACATACGATCAACAATGTAAATCAAAACAAAAATAAATGGACAGTTATTCCAGATCATCGGGGTCGATACTTCTGTCCAGGACTGGGGGAATGCAGCAATGTTGGAGATGCTTTCAAAAAATGGGAACCTTGTCTTTGGACACAAGAGATCCCAGGCAGTGTTCAAAGAAGAAAAGAGTACTCCTCCCTAGTTTCTGGATCAGATTTTTTGCTCCCTTCCACAAACAATATCACAAAAGAAAATGGACAATCTGACAATGACTTCAAAAGACTCTATTGACGTCAAGGCACTTTGTGATCACTTTGGATTGTGAAAAGTGCAGTATAAATGCAAGTTATTTCTTTCATATTTGCACACTAGAAATAGAAGGTATTAGGAATATCTGCACATAGAGACTCACAGGAATTTGAATTGGCTGAACACAGCTGAATTTCATGCAGAATATAGCCTGTCGGCCCTGAGTTTTTAAAAAAATTTAAACAAAATTTAAAATCTCCCCCACAGCAGCAGCTTGTCTCCTTATGCTGTGGAAAGTGCCTGGGGATGGGACTCTCATCCACGCACTTTGTAATCAACATGGTCATGACGGTCATCCCAAATATTGGTTGCAGTCTAGGTTGGGTCACTAGGGTGATGGGAACTTCTAACGATGCAGGAAATATCAGACATAGAATTGTAAAGTGTACTGTCTGGATAGAGGTTGGAACTGTCCGGATAGCTGACAGGGAATAATGTCCAGGTAGAGGTCAGAGGCATCTTTCCAGGTAGAGCTCAGGGCACATTGTCTGGATGGAGCTCAGGGCGAACTGTCTGGATAGAGCTCAGGGGGAACTGTCCGGATAGAGGTCCGGGGGAAATGTCCGGAGAGAGGTCCGGGGGAAATGTCCGGAGAGAGGTCAGGGGGAAATGTCTGGAGAGAGGTCAGGGGGAAACTGTCCGGATAGAGCTCAGGGGGAACTGTCCGGATAGAGCTCAGGGGGAACTGTCCGGAGAGAGCTCAGAGGGAACTGTCCGGATAGAGCTCAGGGGGAATTATCGGATAGAGCTCAGGAGGAACCGTCTGGATAGAGCTCAGGGGGAACTGTCCGGAGAGAGCTCAGGGGGAACTGTCCAGATAGTGCTCTGGCGGAACTGTCCGGATAGTGCTCTGGCGGAACTGTCCGGATAGAGCTCGGGGGAAGTGTCCAGATAGAGCTCACGGGGAACTGTCCGGATAGAGCTCAGGGGGAACTGTCCCGATAGAGCTCAGGGGGAACTGTCCGGATAGAGCTCAGGGGGAACTGTCCGGATAGAGCTCAGGGGGAACTGTCCGGTTGGTGCTCTGGTGGAACTGTCCCGATTCAGAGCTCAGGGGGAACTGTCAGGAAAGAGCTCGGGGGGAACTGTCCCGATAGGGCTTGGGGGGAACTGTCTGGATAGAGGTCCGGGGGAAATGTCCGCGTTGAGTTCAGGTAGGTCTGTCCGGAGAGAGCTCAGGGGTCACTGACCTGATGGAGCTCGGGGAACTGTCCAGATAGAGCTCAGGGGAAAATGTCCGGATAGAGCTCAGGGGGAACTGTCCGGATAGAGCTCAGGGGGAAATGTCTGGATAGAGCTCAGAGGGAACTGTCCCGATAGAGCTCAGGGGGAACTGTCCAGATAGAGCTCAGGGGGAACTGTCCCGATAGAGCTCACGGGGAACTGTCCCGATAGAGCTCAGGAGGAACTGTCCGGATAGAGCTCAGGGGGAACTGTCCGGATAGAGCTCAGGGGGAACTGTCCCGATTCAGAGCTCAGGGAGAACTGTCTGGAAAGAGCACGTGGGGAACTGTCCCGATAGGGCTTGGGAGGAACTGTCCGGATAGAGGTGCGGGGGAAATGTCCGCGTTGAGTTCAGGTAGGTCTGTCCGGATAGAGCTCAGGGGGAACTGTCCGGGAAGAGCTCAGGGGGAATTGTCTGGGGAGGGGTCAGAGGGGAATGTCCGGATAGATCTCAGGGGGAACAGTCTGGATAGTGGATGGGGGATTTTCCGACCAGAGCTCAAGGAGAACTGTCCGAATAGAGTTCTGGGGGAAGAGTCCGGATAGAGCTCAGAGGGAAGAATCCAATAGAGCTCAGCGGAACGTTTCAGTTAGAGCTCAGGGGGAACTGTCCCGATAGAGCTCAGGGGGAACTGTCCGGATAGAGCTCAGGGGGAACTGTCCGGATAGAACTCAGGGGGAACTGTCCGGATAGTGCTTTGGCGGAACTGTCCGGATAGAGCTCAGGAGGAACTGTCACGATAGAGCTCAGGGGGAACTGTCCGGACAGAGCTCAGGAGGAACTGTTCCGATTCAGAGCTCAGGGGGAACTGTCTGGAAAGAGCTCGGGGGGAACGGTCCCGATAGGGCTTGGGAGGAACTGTGCGGATAGTGGTCCGGGGGAACTGTTCCGATTCAGAGCTCAGGGGGAACTGTCTGGAAAGAGCTCAGGGGGAACGGTCCCGATACGGCTTGGGAGGAACTGTGCGGATAGAGGTCAGGGGGAAATGTCTGGATAGAGGTCAGGGGGAAACAGTCCGGATAGAGCTCAGGGGGAACTGTCCGGATAGAGCTCAGGCGGAACTGTCCGGAGAGTGCTCTGGCGGAACTGTACGGATAGAGCTCAGGGGGAACTGTCTGGAAAGAGCTCAGGGGGAACTGTCCGGAGAGTGCTCTGGCGGAACTTGTCCGGATAGAGCTCAGGGGGAACTGTCCGGAGAGAGCTCAGGGGGAACTGTCCGGAGAGAGCTCAGGGGGAACTGTCCGTATAGAGCTCAGGGGGAACTGTCCGGATAGAGTTTGGGAGGGAACTGTCTGGATAGAGCTCGGGGGAACTGTCTGGATAGAGCTCCGGGAGAACTGTCCGGATAGAGCTCAGTGGGAACTGTCCCTATAGAGCTCAGGGGGGAACTGTCTGGATAGAGCTCAGGGGATCTGTCCAGAAACAGCTCTGGGGGAATTGTCTGGGTAGGGGTCCACGGGAAATATCCGGGTAGAGTTCAGGGGGAACTGTCCCGATAGAGCTCTGGGGGAACTGTCCGGATAGAGTTCGGGGGGAACTGTCTGGATACAGGTCTAGGGGAAATGTCCGTGCAGAGTTCAGGGGGAACTGTCCCGATAGAGCTCAGGGGGAACTGTCCGGGAAGAGCTCAGGGGGAATTGTCTGGGTAGGGGTCAGAGGGGAATGTCCGGATAGATCTCAGGGGGAATTGTCTGGATAGTGGATGGGGGAGTTTTCCGACCAGAGCTCAGGGAAAACTGTCGGGATAGAGCTCAGTGGGCACTGTCCCGATAGAGCTCAGGAGGAACTGAGCTCAGGAGGAGCTCAGGAGGATAGAGCTCAGGGGGATCTGTCCGGATAGAGCTCAGGGGAAATTGTCCCGACAGAGCTCAGGGGAAATTGTCCGGATAGGGATTGGGAGGAACTGTCCGGATAGAGCTCACGGGGAACTGTCCGGATAGAGCTCAGGGGGAACTGTCCGGATAGAGCTCAGGGGGAACTGTCCGGTTGGTGCTCTGGCGGAACTGTCCCGATTCAGAGCTCAGGGGGAACTGTCCGGATAGAACTCAGGGGGAACTGTCCGGATAGAGCTCAGGGGGAACTGTCCGGATAGTGCTCAGGGGGAAGTGTCCAGATAGACCTCTGGCGGAACTGTCCAGATAGAGCTCAGGGGGAACTGTCCGGATAGAGCTCAGGGGGAACTGTCCGGATAGAGCTCAGGGGGAACTGTCCCGATAGAGCTCAGGGGGAACTGTCCCGATAGAGTTCAGGGGGAACTGTCCCGATAGAGCTCAGGGGGAACTGTCCCGATAGAGCTCAGGGGGAACTGTCCCGATAGAGCTCAGGGGGAACTGTCCCGATAGAGCTCAGGGGGAACTGTCCCGATAGAGCTCAGGGGGAACTGTCCCGATAGAGCTCAGGGGGAACTGTCCCGATAGAGCTCAGGGGGAACTGTCCCGATAGAGCTCAGGGGGAACTGTCCCGAGAGAGCTCAGGGGGAACTGTCCCGAGAGAGCTCAGGGGGAACTGTCCGGATAGAGCTCAGGGGGAACTGTCCCGAGAGAGCTCAGGGGGAACTGTCCCGATAGAGCTCAGGGGGAACTGTCCCGATAGAGCTCAGGGGGAACTGTCCCGATAGAGCTCAGGGGGAACTGTCCCGATAGAGCTCAGGGGGAACTGTCCCGATAGAGCTCAGGGGGAACTGTCCCGATAGAGCTCAGGGGGAACTGTCCCGATAGAGCTCAGGGGGAACTGTCCCGACAGAGCTCAGGGGGAACTGTCCCGATAGAGCTCAGGGGGAACTGTCCCGACAGAGCTCAGGGGGAACTGTCCCGACAGAGCTCAGGGGGAACTGTCCCGACAGAGCTCAGGGGGAACTGTCCCGACAGAGCTCAGGGGGAACTGTCCGGATAGAGCTCAGGGGGAACTGTCCGGATAGAGCTCAGGGGGAACTGTCCGGATAGAGCTCAGGGGGAACTGTCCAGATAGAGCTCAAGGGGAACTGTCCCGATAGAGCTCAGGAGGAACTGTCACGATAGAGCTCAGGGGGAACTGTCTGGAAAGAGCTCAGGGGGAACTGTCCAGATAGAGCTCAGGGGGAACTGTCCGGATAGAGCTCAGGGGGAACTGTCCGGATAGAGCTCAGGGGGAACTGTCCGGATAGAGCTCAGGGGGAACTGTCCGGATAGAGCTCAGGGGGAACTGTCCAGATAGAGCTCAGGGGGAACTGTCCGGATAGAGCTCAGGGGGAACTGTCCGGATAGAGCTCAGGGTGAACTGTCCCGATAGAGCTCAGGGGGAAATGTCCCGATAGAGCTCAGGGGGAAATGTCCCGATAGAGCTCAGGGGGAAATGTCCCGATAGAGCTCAGGGGGAAATGTCCCGATAGAGCTCAGGGGGCACTGTCCGGATAGAGCTCAGGGGGAACTGTCTGGAAAGAGCTCAGGGTGGAACTGTCCGGATAGAGCTCAGGGTGAACTGTACAGATAGAGCTCAGGGGGAACTGTCTGGAAAGAGCTCAGGGGGAACTGTCCGGAGAGTGCTCTGGCGGAACTTGTCCGGATAGAGCTCAGGGGGAAGTGTCCGGATAGAGCTCAGGGGGAACTGTCCGTATAGAGCTCAGGGGGAACTGTCTGGAGAGAGCTCAGGGGGAACTGTCCGGAGAGAGCTCAGGGGGAACTGTCCCGATAGAGCTCAGGGTGAACTGTCCCGATAGAGCTCAGGGTGAACTGTCCCGATAGAGCTCAGGGGGAAATGTCCCGATAGAGCTCAGGGGGAAATGTCCCGATAGAGCTCAGGGGGCACTGTCCGGATAAAGCTCAGGGGGAACTGTCCGGATAAAGCTCAGGGGGAACTGTCTGAATAGAGCTCAGGGAGAACTATCCAGATAGAGCTCAGAGGGCACTGTCTGGATAGAGCTCAGGGAGAACTATCCGGATAGAGCTCAGTGGGAACTGTCCCTATAGAGCTCGGGGGGAACTGTCTGGATAGAGCTCAGGGGATCTGTCCAGAAACAGCTCTGGGGGAATTGTCTGGGTAGGGGTCAGAGGGGAATGTCCGGATAGATCTCAGGGGGAACAGTCTGGATAGTGGATTTTTCCGACCCGAGCTCAGGGGATACTGTCCGTATAGAGCTCAGGCGGAACTCTCCGGATAGAGCTCAGGGGAAACTGTCCAGATAGAGCACAGGGGGCACTGTCCCGATAGAGCTCAGGGGGATCTGTCTGGAAAGAGGTCCGGGGGAAATGTCCGCGTAGAGTTCAGGGGGAACTGTCCGGATAGAGCTCAGGGGGAAATGTCTGGAAAGTAGATGGGGGGGGGGTTGTCCGGATAGAGCTCAGGGGTCACTGTCGGGATAGAGCTCAGCGGGCACTGACCGGATAGAGCTCAGGGGGAACTGTCCGGATAGAGCTCAGGGGGAACTGTCCGGATAGAGTTTGGGAGGGAACTGTCTGGATAGAGCTCGGGGGAACTGTCTGGATAGAGCTCCGGGAGAACTGTCCGGATAGAGCTCAGTGGGAACTGTCCCTATAGAGCTCAGGGGGAACTGTCCGGATAGAGTTCGGGGGGAACTGTCTGGATAGAGGTCCACGGGAAATATCCGGGTAGAGTTCAGGGGGAACTATCCCGATAGAGCTCTGGGGGAACTGTCCGGATAGAGTTCGGGGGGAACTGTCTGGATACAGGTCTAGGGGAAATGTCCGTGTAAAGTTCAGGGGGAACTGTCCCGATAGAGCTCAGGGGGAACTGTCCGGGAAGAGCTCAGGGGGAATTGTCTGGGTAGGGGTCAGAGGGGAATGTCCGGATAGATCTCAGGGGGAATTGTCTGGATAGTGGATGGGGGAGTTTTCCGACCAGAGCTCAGGGAAAACTGTCGGGATAGAGCTCAGTGGGCACTGTCCCGATAGAGCTCAGGAGGAACTGAGCTCAGGAGGAGCTCAGGAGGATAGAGCTCAGGGGGATCTGTCCGGATAGAGCTCAGGGGAAATTGTCCCGACAGAGCTCAGGGGAAATTGTCCGGATAGGGATTGGGAGGAACTGTCCGGATAGAGCTCACGGGGAACTGTCCGGATAGAGCTCAGGAGGAACTGTCCGGATAGAGCTCAGGGGGAACTGTCCGGATAGAGCTCAGGGGGAACTGTCCCGATTCAGAGCTCAGGGAGAACTGTCTGGAAAGAGCACGTGGGGAACTGTCCCGATAGGGCTTGGGAGGAACTGTCCGGATAGAGGTGCGGGGGAAATGTCCGCGTTGAGTTCATGTAGGTCTGTCCGGATAGAGCTCAGGGGGAACTGTCCGGGAAGAGCTCAGGGGGAATTGTCTGGGGAGGGGTCAGAGGGGAATGTCCGGATAGATCTCAGGGGGAACAGTCTGGATAGTGGATGGGGGATTTTCCGACCAGAGCTCAAGGAGAACTGTCCGAATAGAGTTCTGGGGGAAGAGTCCGGATAGAGCTCAGAGGGAAGAATCCAATAGAGCTCAGCGGAACGTTTCAGTTAGAGCTCAGGGGGAACTGTCCCGATAGAGCTCAGGGGGAACTGTCCGGATAGAGCTCAGGAGGAACTGTCACGATAGAGCTCAGGGGGAACTGTCCGGACAGAGCTCAGGAGGAACTGTTCCGATTCAGAGCTCAGGGGGAACTGTCTGGAAAGAGCTCAGGGGGAACGGTCCCGATAGGGCTTGGGAGGAACTGTGCGGATAGAGGTCCGGGGGAAATGTCTGGATAGAGGTCAGGGGGAAACAGTCCGGATAGAGCTCAGGGGGAACTGTCCGGATAGAGCTCAGGCGGAACTGTCCGTATAGAGCTCAGGGGGAAGTGTCCGGATAGAGCTCAGGGGGAACTGTCCGTATAGAGCTCAGGGGGAACTGTCCGGAGAGAGCTCAGGGGGAACTGTCCGGAGAGAGCTCAGGGGGAACTGTCCGGAGAGAGCTCAGGGGGAACTGTCTGGATAGAGCTCAGGGGGAACTGTCCGGAGAGAGTTCAGGGGGAAGTGTCCAGATAGAGCTCAGGGGGAACTGTCCGGATAGAGCTCAGGGGGAACTGTCCGGATAGAGCTCAGGGGGAACTGTCCCGATAGAGCTCAGGGGGAACTGTCCCGATAGAGCTCAGGGTGAACTGTCCCGATAGAGCTCAGGGTGAACTGTTCCGATAGAGCTCAGGGGGAAATGTCCCGATAGAGCTCAGGGGGAAATGTCCCGATAGAGCTCAGGGGGCACTGTCCGGATAGAGCTCAGGGGGAACTGTCTGGAAAGAGCTCGGGGGGAACTGTCCGGATAGAGCTCAGGGTGAACTGTACGGATAGAGCTCAGGGGGAACTGTCTGGAAAGAGCTCAGGGGGAACTGTCCGGAGAGTGCTCAGGGGGAACTGTCCGGAGAGAGCTCAGGGGGAACTGTCCGGAGAGAGCTCAGGGGGAACTGTCCGTATAGAGCTCAGGGGGAACTGTCCGGAGAGAGCTCAGGGGGAACTGTCCGGAGAGAGCTCAGGGGGAACTGTCCGGAGAGAGCTCAGGGGGAACTGTCCCGATAGAGCTCAGGGTGAACTGTCCCGATAGAGCTCAGGGGGAAATGTCCCGATAGAGCTCAGGGGGAAATGTCCCGATAGAGCTCAGGGGGAAATGTCCCGATAGAGCTCAGGGGGAAATGTCCCGATAGAGCTCAGGGGGAACTGTCTGGAAAGAGCTCGGGGGGAACTGTCCGGAAAGAGCTCAGGGGGAACTGTACGGATAGAGCTCAGGGGGAACTGTCCGGATAGGGCTTGGGAGGAACTGTCCGGATAGAGGTCCGGGGCAAATGTCCGCGTAGAGTTCAGGTAGGTCTGTCCGGATAGAGCTCAGGGGGAACTTTCCGGATAGAGCTCAGGGGAAATGTCTGGATAGAGTTTAGGGGATCTGTCCAGAAACAGCTCTGGGGGAATTGTCTGGGTAGGGGTCAGAGGGGAATGTCCGGATAGATCTCAGGGGGAACAGTCTGGATAGTGGATTTTTCCGACCAGAGCTCAGGGGGAACAGTCCGGATAGAGCTCGGGAGAACTCTCCGGATTGAGCTCAGGGGGAACTGTCCCGATAGAGCTCAGGGGGAACTGTCCCGATAGAGCTCAGGGGGAAATGTATGGAAAGAGGTCCGAGGGAAATGTCTGCGTAGAGTTCAGGGGGAACTGTCCGGATAGAGCTCTGGGGAAATTGTCTGGGTAGGGGTCAGAGGGGATTGTCCAGCTAGAGCTCAGGGGGAACAGTCTGGAAAGTGGATGGGGGAGTTTTCAGGGGAAACTGTCCGGATAGAGCTCAGGGGGAACTGTCCGGATAGAGCTCACGGGGAACTGTCCGGATAAAGCTCAGGGGGAACTGTCCGGATAAAGCTCAGGGGGAACTGTCTGAATAGAGCTCAGGGAGAACTATCCAGATAGAGCTCAGAGGGCACTGTCTGGATAGAGCTCAGGGAGAACTATCCGGATAGAGCTCAGTGGGAACTGTCCCTATAGAGCTCGGGGGGAACTGTCTGGATAGAGCTCAGGGGATCTGTCCAGAAACAGCTCTGGGGGAATTGTCTGGGTAGGGGTCAGAGGGGAATGTCCGGATAGATCTCAGGGGGAACAGTCTGGATAGTTGATTTTTCCGACCCGAGCTCAGGGGATACTGTCCGTATAGAGCTCAGGCGGAACTCTCCGGATAGAGCTCAGGGGGAACTGTCCGGATAGAGCTCAGGGGGAACTGTCCGGATAGAGCTCAGGGGGAACTGTCCAGATAGAGCTCAGGGGGAACTGTCCGGTTGGTGCTCTGGCGGAACTGTCCCGATTCAGAGCTCAGGGGGAACTGTCTGGAAAGAGCTCGGGGGGAACTGTTCCGATAGGGCTTGGGAGAAAGTGTCCGGATAGAGGTCCGGGAGAAATGTCCGCGTTGAGTTCAGGGAGGTCTGTCGGGATAGAGCTCAGGGGTCACTGACCGGATAGAGCTCGGGGAACAGTCCGGATAGAGCTCAGGGGAAAATGTCCGGATAGAGCTTAGGGGGAACTGTCCGGATAGAGCTCAGGGGGAAATGTCTGGATAGAGATCAGGGAGAACTGTTCGGATAGAGCTCAGGGGGAAATGTCTGGATAGAGTTCAGGGGATCTGTCCAGAAACAGCTCTGGGGGAATTGTCTGGGTAGGGGTCAGAGGGGAATGTCCGGATAGATCTCAGGGGGATCAGTCTGGATAGTGGATGGGGGAGTTTTCCGACCAGAGCTCAGGGGGAACTGTCTGGAATGAGCTCGGGGGAACTCTCCGGATAGAGTTCAGGGGGAACTGTCCGGATAGAGCTCAGGGGATCTGTCCAGAAACAGCTCTGGGGGAAGAGTCTGGATAGAGCTCAGGGAGAACTGTCCGGATAGAGCTCGGGGGAACTGCCCCGATAGAGCTCAGGGGGAAATGTCTGGAAAGAGGTCCAGTGGAAATGTCCGTGTAGAGTTCAAGGAGGACTTTCCGGATAGAGCTCAGGGGGAACTGTCCGGATAGGTCTTGGGAGGAACTGTCCGGATAGGGGTCCGGGGGAAATGTCCGCATAGAGTTCAGGCAGGTCTGTCCGGATAGAGCTCGGGGGGAACTTTCCGGATAGAGCTCGGGGGAACTCTCCGGATAGAACTCAGGGGGAACTGTCCGGATAGAGCTCAGGGGATCTGACCAGACACAGCTCTGGGGGAATTGTCTGGTTAGGGGTCAGAGGGGAATGTCCGGATAGATCTCAGGGGGAACAGTCTGGATAGTGGATGTTTCCGACCCGAGCTCAGGGGAAACTGTCCGTATAGAGCTCAGGGGCAACTGTCCGGATAGAGCTCAGGGGGAACTGTCCGGATAGAGCTCAGGGGGAACTGTCCGGATAGAGCTCGGGGGGAACTGTCCGGATAGTGCTCAGGGGGAAGTGTCCAGATAGAGCTCAGGGGGAACTGTCCGGATAGAGCTCAGGGGGAACATTCCGGATAGAGCTCAGGGGGAGCTGCCCGGATAGAGCTCAGGGGGAACTGTCCCGATTCAGAGCTCAGCGGGAAGTGTCTGGATAGAGCTCAGGGGGAATTGTCCCGATAGAGCTCAGGGGGAACTGTCCCGATAGAGCTCAGGAGGAACTGTCACGATAGAGCTCAGGGGGAACTGTCCCGATAGAGCTCAGGGGGAACTGTCCAGATAGAGCTCAGGGGGAACTGTCCGGATAGAGCTCAGGGGGAGCTGTCCCGATAGACCTCAGGGGGAACTGTCCCGATAGAGCTCAGGGGGAACTGTCCCGATAGAGCTCAGGGGGAACTGTCCCGATAGAGCTCAGGGGGAACTGTCCTGATAGAGCTCAGGGGGAACTGTCCCGATAGAGCTCAGGGGGAACTGTCCGGATAGAGCTCAGGGGGAACTGTTCCAATAGAGCTCAGGGGGAACTGTCCTGATAGAGCTCAGGGGGAACTGTCACGATAGAGCTCAGGGGGAACTGTCCGGTTGGTGCTCTGGCGGAACTGTCCCGATTCAGAGCTCAGGGGGAACTGTCTGGAAAGAGCTCGGAGGGAACTGTTCCGATAGGGCTTGAGAGGAACTGTCCGGATAGAGCTCAGGGGGAACTGGCCGGATAGAGCTCAGGGGGAACTGTCCGGATAGAGCTCAGGGGGAAATGTCCGCGTTGAGTTCAGGTAGGTCTGTCCGGATAGAGCTCAGGGTTCACTGACCGGATAGAGCTCGGGGAACTGTCCGGATAGAGCTCAGGGGGAACTGTCCAGATAGAGCTCAGGGGGAACTGTCCGGATAGAGCTCAGGGGGAACTGTCCGGATAGAGCTCAGGGGGAACTGTCCGGATAGAGCTCAGGGGGAACATTCCGGATAGAGCTCAGGGGGAGCTGCCCGGATAGAGCTCAGGGGGAACTGTCCCGATTCAGAGCTCAGCGGGAAGTGTCTGGATAGAGCTCAGGGGGAATTGTCCCGATAGAGCTCAGGGGGAACTGTCCTGATAGAGCTCAGGAGGAACTGTCACGATAGAGCTCAGGGGGAACTGTCCGGATAGAGCTCAGGGGGAAGTGTCCGGATAGAGCTCAGGGGGAACTGTCCCGATAGAGCTCAGGGGGAACTGTCCCGATAGAGCTCAGGGGGAACTGTCCTGATAGAGCTCAGGGGGAACTGTCACGATAGAGCTCAGGAGGAACTGTCCGGATAGAGCTCAGGGGGAACTGTCCGGATAGAGCTCAGGGGGAACTGTCCGGATAGAGGTCCGGGGGAAATGTCCGCGTTGAGTTCAGGTAGGTCTGTCCGGATAGAGCTCAGGGTTCACTGACCGGATAGAGCTCGGGGAACTGTCCGGATAGAGCTCAGGGGAAAATGTCCGGATAGAGCTCAGGGGGAACTGTCCGGATAGAGCTCAGGGGGAACTGTCCGGATAGAGCTCAGGGGGAAATGTCTGGATAGAGATCAGGGAGAACTGTTCGGATAGAGCTCACGGGGAACTGTCCCGATAGAGCTCTGGGGGAACTGTCCGGATAGTGCTCTGGCGGAACTGTCTGGATAGAGCTCAGGGGGAACTGTCCCGATAGAGCTCAGGGGGAACTGTCCCGATAGAGCTCAGGAGGAACTGTCACGATAGAGCTCAGGGGGAACTGTCTGGAAAGAGCTCGGGGGGAACTGTCCGGATAGAGCTCAGGGGGAACTGTCCGGATAGAGCTCAGGGGGAACTGTCCGGATAGAGCTCAGGGGGAACTGTCCGGATAGAGCTCAGGGGGAACTGTCCGGATAGAGCTCAGGGGGAACTATCCGGATAGAGCTCAGGGGGAACTGTCCGGATAGAGCTCAGGGGGAACTGTCCGGATAGAGCTCAGGGGGAACTGTCCGGATAGAGCTCAGGGGGAACTGTCCGGATAGAGCTCAGGGGGAGCTGTCCGGATAGTGCTCAGGGGGAAGTGTCCAGATAGAGCTCAGGGGGAACTGTCCGGATCGAGCTCAGGGGGAGCTGTCCGGATAGACCTCAGGGGGAACTGTCCTGATAGAGCTCAGGGGGAACTGTCCCGATAGAGCTCAGGGGGAACTGTCCCGATAGAGCTCAGGGGGAACTGTCCCGATATAGCTCAGGGGGAACTGTCCCGATAGAGCTCAGGGGGAACTTTCCCGATAGAGCTCAGGGGGAACTGTCCCGATAGCGCTCAGGGGGAAGTATCCGGATAGAGCTCAGGGGGAAGTGTCCGGATAGAGCTCAGGGGGAACTGTCCGGATAGAGCTCAGGGGGAAGTGTCCGGATAGAGCTCAGGGGGAACTGTCCCGATTGAGCTCAGGGGGAAATGTCCAGATAGAGCTCAGGGGGAACTGTCCAGATAGAGCTCAGGGGGAACTGTCCAGATAGAGCTCAGGGGGAACTGTCCGGATAGAGCTCAGGGGGAGCTGTCCCGATAGACCTCAGGGGGAACTGTCCCGATAGAGCTCAGGGGGAACTGTCCCGATAGAGCTCAGGGGGAACTGTCCCGATAGAGCTCAGGGGGAACTGTCCTGATAGAGCTCAGGGGGAACTGTCCCGATAGAGCTCAGGGGGAACTGTCCGGATAGAGCTCAGGGGGAACTGTCCCAATAGAGCTCAGGGGGAACTGTCCTGATAGAGCTCAGGGGGAACTGTCACGATAGAGCTCAGGGGGAACTGTCCGGTTGGTGCTCTGGCGGAACTGTCCCGATTCAGAGCTCAGGGGGAACTGTCTGGAAAGAGCTCGGAGGGAACTGTTCCGATAGGGCTTGAGAGGAACTGTCCGGATAGAGCTCAGGGGGAACTGTCCGGATAGAGCTCAGGGGGAACTGTCCGGATAGAGCTCAGGGGGAAATGTCCGCGTTGAGTTCAGGTAGGTCTGTCCGGATAGAGCTCAGGGTTCACTGACCGGATAGAGCTCGGGGAACTGTCCGGATAGAGCTCAGGGGAAAATGTCCGGATAGAGCTCAGGGGGAACTGTCCGGATAGAACTCAGGGGGAAATGTCTGGATAGAGATCAGGGAGAACTGTTCGGATAGAGCTCACGGGGAACTGTCCGGATAGAGGTCTGGCGGAACTGTCTGGATAGAGCTCAGGGGGAACTGTCCCGATAGAGCTCAGGGGGAACTGTCCCGATAGAGCTCAGGAGGAACTGTCACAATAGAGCTCAGGGGGAACTGTCTGGAAAGAGCTCGGGCGGGAACTGTCCCGATAGAGCTCAGGGGGAACTGTCCCGATAGAGCTCAGGAGGAACTGTCACGATAGAGCTCAGGGGGAACTGTCCGGATAGAGCTCAGGGGGAACTGTCCGGATAGAGCTCGGGGGGAACTGTCCTGATAGAGCTCAGGGGGAACTGTCCGGATAGAGCTCGGGGGGAACTGTCCGGATAGAGCTCAGGGGGAACTGTCCGGATAGAGCTCAGGGGGAACTGTCCGGATAGAGCTCAGGGGGAACTGTCCGGATAGAGCTCAGGGGGAACTTTCCCGATAGAGCTCAGGGGGAACTGTCCCGATAGCGCTCAGGGGGAACTGTCCGGATAGAGCTCAGGGGGAAGTGTCCGGATAGAGCTCAGGGGGAACTGTCCGGATAGAGCTCAGGGGGAAGTGTCCGGATAGAGCTCAGGGGGAAGTGTCCCGATAGAGCTCAGGGGGAACTGTCCAGATAGAGCTCAGGGGGAACTGTCCAGATAGAGCTCAGGGGGAACTGTCCAGATAGAGCTCAGGGGGAACTGTCCAGACAGAGCTCAGGGGGAACTGTCCAGATAGAGCTCAGGGGGAGCTGTCCCGATAGAGCTCAGGGGGAACTGTCCCGATAGAGCTCAGGGGGAACTGTCCCGATAGAGCTCAGGGGGAACTGTCCCGATAGAGCTCAGGGGGAACTGTCCTGATAGAGCTCAGGGGGAACTGTCCCGATAGAGCTCAGGGGGAACTGTCCGGATAGATCTCAGGGGGAACTGTCCCAATAGAGCTCAGGGGGAACTGTCCTGATAGAGCTCAGGGGGAACTGTCACGATAGAGCTCAGGGGGAACTGTCACGATAGAGCTCAGGGGGAACTGTCCGGTTGGTGCTCTGGCGGAACTGTCCCGATTCAGAGCTCAGGGGGAACTGTCTGGAAAGAGCTCGGAGGGAACTGTTCCGATAGGGCTTGAGAGGAACTGTCCGGATAGAGCTCAGGGGGAACTGTCCGGATAGAGCTCAGGGGGAACTGTCCGGATAGAGCTCAGGGGGAAATGTCCGCGTTGAGTTCAGGTAGGTCTGTCCGGATAGAGCTCAGGGTTCACTGACCGGATAGAGCTCGGGGAACTGTCCGGATAGAGCTCAGGGGAAAATGTCCGGATAGAGCTCAGGGGGAACTGTCCGGATAGAGCTCAGGGGGAAATGTCTGGATAGAGCTCAGGGGGAACTGTCCCGATAGAGCTCAGGAGGAACTGTCACGATAGAGCTCAGGGGGAACTGTCCGGATAGAGCTCGGGGGGAACTGTCCCAATAGAGCTCAGGGGGAACTGTCCGGATACTGCTCAGGGGGAAGTGTCCAGATAGAGCTCAGGGGGAACTGTCCGGATAGTGCTCAGGGGGAAGTGTCCAGATAGTGCTCAGGGGCAAGTGTCCAGATAGAGCTCAGGGGGAAGTGTCCAGATAGAGCTCAGGGGGAACTGTCCCGATTCAGAGCTCAGGGGGAGCTGTCCGGATAGAGCTCAGGGGGAACTGTCCCGATAGAGCTCAGCGGGAACTGTCTGGATAGAGCTCAGGGGGAACTGTCCCGATAGAGCTCAGGGGGAACTGTCCGGATAGAGCTCAGGGGGAACTGTCCCGATTCAGAGCTCAGGGGGAACTGTCTGGAAAGAGCTAGAGGGGAACTGTCCCGATAGGGCTTGGGAGGAACTGTCCGGATTGTGGTCCGGGGGAAATGTCCGGAGAGAGGTCCAGGGGAAATGTCTGGTTAGCGGTCAGGGGGAAACTGTCCGGATAGAGCTCAGGGGGAACTGTCCGGATAGAGCTCAGGGGGAACTGTCCGGATAGAGCTCAGGGGGAACTGTCCCGATAGAGCTCAGGGGGAACTGTCCGGATAGAGCTCGGGGGGAACTGTCCCGATAGAGCTCAGGGAGAACTGTCCGGATAGTGCTCAGTGGGAAGTGTCCAGATAGAGCTCAGGGGGAACTGTCCGGATAGTGCTCAGGGGGAAGTGTCCAGATAGTGCTCAGGGGGAAGTGTCCAGATAGAGCTCAGGGGGAACTGTCCGGATAGAGCTCAGGGGGAACTGTCCGGATAGAGCTCAGGGGGAACTGTCCGGATAGAGCTCAGGGGGAACTGTCCGGATAGAGCTCAGGGGGAACTGTCCGGTTGGTGCTCTGGCGGAACTGTCCCGATTCAGAGCTCAGGGGGAACTGTCTGGAAAGAGCTCGGGGGGAACTGTTCCGATAGGGCTTGGGAGAATGTGTCCGGATAGAGGTCCGGGGGAAATGTCCGCGTTGAGTTCAGGGAGGTCTGTCGGGATAGAGCTCAGGGGTCACTGACCGGATAGAGCTCGGGGAACAGTCCGCATAGAGCTCAGGGGAAAATGTCCGGATAGAGCTCAGGGGGAACTGTCCGGATAGAGCTCAGGGGGAAATGTCTGGATAGAGATCAGGGAGAACTGTTCGGATAGAGCTCACGGGGAAAATGTCCGGATAGAGCTCAGGGGTAACTGTCCGGATAGAGCTCAGGGAGAACTGTCCGGATAGAGCTCAGGGGGAACTGTCCGGATAGAGCTCAGGGGGAAATGTCCGGATAGATCTCAGGGGGAACAGTCTGGAAAGTGGATGGGGGAGTTGTCCGGATAGAGCTCTGGGGGAACTGTCTGAAAAGAGCTCGGGGGGAACTGTCCGGATAGAGCTCAGGGGGAACTGTCTGAAAAGAGCTCGGGGGGAACTGTCCGGATAGAGCTCAGGGGGAACTGTCCCGATTCAGAGCTCAGGGGGAGCTGTCCGGATAGAGCTCAGGGGGAACTGTCCCGATAGAGCTCAGGGGGAACTGTCCGGATAGAGCTCAGGAGGAACTGTCACGATAGAGCTCAGGGGGAACTGTCCGGATAGAGCTCAGGGGGAACTGTCCGGATAGAGCTCAGGGGGAACTGTCCCGATTCAGAGCTCAGGGGGAACTGTCTGGAAAGAGCTAGAGGGGAACTGTCCCGATAGGGCTTGGGAGGAACTGTCCGGATTGTGGTCCGGGGGAATTGTCCGGAGAGAGGTCCGGGGGAAATGTCTGGATAGCGGTCAGGGGGAAACTGTCCGGATAGAGCTCAGGGGGAACTGTCCGGATAGAGCTCAGGGGGAACTGTCCGGATAGAGCTCAGGGGGAACTGTCCGGATCGAGCTCGGGGGGAACTGTCCTGATAGAGCTCAGGGGGAACTGTCCGGATAGTGCTCAGGGGGAACTGTCCGGTTGGTGCTCTGGCGGAACTGTCCCGATTCAGAGCTCAGGGGGAACTGTCTGGAAAGAGCTCGGGGGGAACTGTTCCGATAGGGCTTGGGAGAAAGTGTCCAGATAGAGGTCCGGGGGAAATGTCCGCGTTGAGTTCAGGGAGGTCTGTCGGGATAGAGCTCAGGGGTCACTGACCGGATAGAGCTCGGGGAACAGTCCGGATAGAGCTCAGGGGGAACTGTCTGAAAAGAGCTCGGGGGGAACTGTCCCGATAGAGCTCAGGGGGAACTGTCTGAAAAGTGCTCGGGGGGAACTGTCCCGATAGAGCTCAGGGGGAACTGTCTGAAAAGAGCTCAGGGGGAACTGTCCGGATAGAGCTCAGGGGGAACTGTCCGGATAGAGCTCAGGGGGAACTGTCAGGATAGGGCTTGGGAGGAACTGTCCGGATAGAGGTCCGGGGCAAATGTCCGCGTAGAGTTCAAGTAGGTCTGTCCGGATAGAGCTCAGGGGGAACTTTCCGGATAGAGCTCAGGGGGAAATGCCTGGATAGAGTTCAGGGGATCTGTCCAGAAACAGCTCTGGGGGAATTGTCTGGGTAGGGGTCAGAGGGGAATGTCCGGATAGATCTCAGGGGGATCATTCTAGATAGTGGATGAGGGAGTTTTCCGACCAGAGCTCAGGGGGAACTGTCTGGAATGAGCTCGGGGGAACTCTCCGGATAGAGTTCATGGGGAACTGTCTGGATAGAGATCAGGGGATCTGTCCAGAAACAGCTCTGGGGGAAGAGTCTGGATAGAGCTCAGGGAGAACTGTCCGGATAGAGCTCGGGGGAACTCTCCGGATAGAGTTCAGGGAGAACTCTCCGGATAGAGCTCGGGGGAACTGCCCCGATAGAGCTCAGGGGGAGCTGTCCGGATAGTGCTCAGGGGGAAGTGTCCAGATAGAGCTCAGGGGGAACTGTCCGGATCGAGCTCAGGGGGAGCTGTCCGGATAGACCTCAGGGGGAACTGTCCTGATAGAGCTCAGGTGGAACTGTCCCGATAGAGCTCAGGGGGAACTGTCCCGATAGAGCTCAGGGGGAACTGTCCCGATATAGCTCAGGGGGAACTGTCCCGATAGAGCTCAGGGGGAACTTTCCCGATAGAGCTCAGGGGGAACTGTCCCGATAGCGCTCAGGGGGAAGTATCCGGATAGAGCTCAGGGGGAAGTGTCCGGATAGAGCTCAGGGGGAACTGTCCGGATAGAGCTCAGGGGGAAGTGTCCGGATAGAGCTCAGGGGGAACTGTCCCGATAGAGCTCAGGGGGAAATGTCCAGATAGAGCTCAGGGGGAACTGTCCAGATAGAGCTCAGGGGGAACTGTCCAGATAGAGCTCAGGGGGAACTGTCCGGATAGAGCTCAGGGGGAGCTGTCCCGATAGACCTCAGGGGGAACTGTCCCGATAGAGCTCAGGGGGAACTGTCCCGATAGAGCTCAGGGGGAACTGTCCCGATAGAGCTCAGGGGGAACTGTCCTGATAGAGCTCAGGGGGAACTGTCCCGATAGAGCTCAGGGGGAACTGTCCTGATAGAGCTCAGGGGGAACTGTCACGATAGAGCTCAGGGGGAACTGTCCGGTTGGTGCTCTGGCGGAACTGTCCCGATTCAGAGCTCAGGGGGAACTGTCTGGAAAGAGCTCGGAGGGAACTGTTCCGATAGGGCTTGAGAGGAACTGTCCGGATAGAGCTCAGGGGGAACTGTCCGGATAGAGCTCAGGGGGAACTGTCCGGATAGAGCTCAGGGGGAAATGTCCGCGTTGAGTTCAGGTAGGTCTGTCCGGATAGAGCTCAGGGTTCACTGACCGGATAGAGCTCGGGGAACTGTCCGGATAGAGCTCAGGGGAAAATGTCCGGATAGAGCTCAGGGGGAACTGTCCGGATAGAGCTCAGGGGGAAATGTCTGGATAGAGATCAGGGAGAACTGTTCGGATAGAGCTCACGGGGAACTGTCCGGATAGAGGTCTGGCGGAACTGTCTGGATAGAGCTCAGGGGGAACTGTCCCGATAGAGCTCAGGGGGAACTGTCCCGATAGAGCTCAGGAGGAACTGTCACGATAGAGCTCAGGGGGAACTGTCTGGAAAGAGCTCGGGCGGGAACTGTCCCGATAGAGCTCAGGGGGAACTGTCCCGATAGAGCTCAGGAGGAACTGTCACGATAGAGCTCAGGAGGAACTGTCCGGATAGAGCTCAGGGGGAACTGTCCGGATAGAGCTCGGGGGGAACTGTCCTGATAGAGCTCAGGGGGAACTGTCCGGATAGAGCTCGGGGGGAACTGTCCCGATAGAGCTCAGGGGGAACTGTCCGGATAGAGCTCGGGGGGAACTGTCCCAATAGAGCTCAGGGGGAACTGTCCGGATAGTGCTCAGGGGGAAGTGTCCAGATAGAGCTCAGGGGGAACTGTCTGGATAGTGCTCAGGGGGAAGTGTCCAGATAGTGCTCAGGGGGAAGTGTCCAGATAGAGCTCAGGGGGAGCTGTCCGGATAGAGCTCAGGGGGAACTGTCCCGATTCAAAGCTCAGGGGGAGCTGTCCGGATAGAGCTCAGGGGGAACTGTCCCGATAGAGCTCAGCGGGAACTGTCTGGATAGAGCTCAGGGGGAACTGTCCCGATAGAGCTCAGAGGGAACTGTCCGGATAGAGCTCAGGGGGAACTGTCCCGATTCAGAGCTCAGGGGGAACTGTCTGGAAAGAGCTAGAGGGGAACTGTCCCGATAGGGCTTGGGAGGAACTGTCCGGATTGTGGTCCGGGGGAAATGTCCGGAGAGAGGTCCAGGGGAAATGTCTGGATAGCGGTCAGGGGGAAACTGTCCGGATAGAGCTCAGGGGGAACTGTCCGGATAGAGCTCAGGGGGAACTGTCCCGATAGAGCTCAGGGGGAACTGTCCGGATAGAGCTCGGGGGGAACTGTCCCGATAGAGCTCAGGGGGAACTGTCCGGATAGTGCTCAGGGGGAAGTGTCCAGATAGAGCTCAGGGGGAACTGTCCGGATAGTGCTCAGGGGGAAGTGTCCAGATAGTGCTCAGGGGGAAGTGTCCAGATAGAGCTCAGGGGGAACTGTCCGGATAGAGCTCAGGGGGAACTGTCCGGATAGAGCTCAGGGGGAACTGTCCGGATAGAGCTCAGGGGGAACTGTCCGGATAGAGCTCAGGGGGAACTGTCCGGATAGAGCTCAGGGGGAACTGTCCGGATAGAGCTCAGGGGGAACTGTCCGGATAGAGCTTAGGGGGAACTGTCCGGATAGAGCTCAGGGGGAACTTTCCCGATAGAGCTCAGGGGGAACTGTCCCGATAGCGCTCAGGGGGAAGTATCCGGATAGAGCTCAGGGGGAAGTGTCCGGATAGAGCTCAGGGGGAACTGTCCGGATAGAGCTCAGGGGGAAGTGTCCGGATAGAGCTCAGGGGGAAGTGTCCCGATAGAGCTCAGGGGGAACTGTCCAGATAGAGCTCAGGGGGAACTGTCCAGATAGAGCTCAGGGGGAACTGTCCAGATAGAGCTCAGGGGGAACTGTCC
Source organism: Chiloscyllium plagiosum (assembly GCF_037043375.1). Taxonomy (NCBI): domain Eukaryota; kingdom Metazoa; phylum Chordata; class Chondrichthyes; order Orectolobiformes; family Hemiscylliidae; genus Chiloscyllium; species Chiloscyllium plagiosum. Next base: position 13,821,969 of record NW_028270145.1, on the reverse strand, counting down.
AGATAGAGCTCAGGGGGAACTGTCCGGATAGAGCTCAGGGGGAGCTGTCCCGATAGAGCTCAGGCGGAACTGTCCCGATAGAGCTCAGGGGGAACTGTCCCGATAGAGCTCAGGGGGAACTGTCCCGATAGAGCTCAGGGGGAACTGTCCTGATAGAGCTCAGGGGGAACTGTCCCGATAGAGCTCAGGGGGAACTGTCCGGATAGATCTCAGGGGGAACTGTCCCAATAGAGCTCAGGGGGAACTGTCCTGATAGAGCTCAGGGGGAACTGTCACGATAGAGCTCAGGGGGAACTGTCCGGTTGGTGCTCTGGCGGAACTGTCCCGATTCAGAGCTCAGGGGGAACTGTCTGGAAAGAGCTCGGAGGGAACTGTTCCGATAGGGCTTGAGAGGAACTGTCCGGATAGAGCTCAGGGGGAACTGTCCGGATAGAGCTCAGGGGGAACTGTCCGGATAGAGCTCAGGGGGAAATGTCCAGATAGAGCTCAGGGGGAACTGTCCGGATAGTGCTCAGGGGGAAGTGTCCAGATACTGCTCAGGGGGAAGTGTCCAGATAGAGCTCAGGGGGAACTGTCCGGATAGTGCTCAGGGGGAAGTGTCCAGATAGTGCTCAGGGGGAAGTGTCCAGATAGAGCTCAGGGGGAGCTGTCCGGATAGAGCTCAGGGGGAACTGTCCCGATTCAGAGCTCAGGGGGAGCTGTCCGGATAGAGCTCAGGGGGAACTGTCCCGATAGAGCTCAGCGGGAACTGTCTGGATAGAGCTCAGGGGGAACTGTCCCGATAGAGCTCAGGGGGAACTGTCCGGATAGAGCTCAGGGGGAACTGTCCCGATTCAGAGCTCAGGGGGAACTGTCTGGAAAGAGCTAGAGGGGAACTGTCCCGATAGGGCTTGGGAGGAACTGTCCGGATTGTGGTCCGGGGGAAATGTCCGGAGAGAGGTCCAGGGGAAATGTCTGGATAGCGGTCAGGGGGAAACTGTCCGGATAGAGCTCAGGGGGAACTGTCCGGATAGAGCTCAGGGGGAACTGTCCCGATAGAGCTCAGGGGGAACTGTCCGGATAGAGCTCGGGGGGAACTGTCCCGATAGAGCTCAGGGGGAACTGTCCGGATAGTGCTCAGTGGGAAGTGTCCAGATAGAGCTCAGGGGGAACTGTCCGGATAGTGCTCAGGGGGAAGTGTCCAGATAGTGCTCAGTGGGAAGTGTCCAGATAGAGCTCAGGGGGAACTGTCCGGATAGTGCTCAGGGGGAAGTGTCCAGATAGTGCTCAGTGGGAAGTGTCCAGATAGAGCTCAGGGGGAACTGTCCGGATAGTGCTCAGGGGGAAGTGTCCAGATAGAGCTCAGGGGGAACTGTCCGGATAGAGCTCAGGGGGAACTGTCCGGATAGAGCTCAGGGGGAACTGTCCGGATAGAGCTCAGGGGGAACTGTCCGGATAGAGCTCAGGGGGAACTGTCCGGATAGAGCTCAGGGGGAACTGTCCGGATAGAGCTCAGGGGGAACTGTCCGGATAGAGCTCAGGGGGAACTGTCCGGATAGAGCTCAGGGGGAACTGTCCGGTTGGTGCTCTGGCGGAACTGTCCCGATTCAGAGCTCAGGGGGAACTGTCTGGAAAGAGCTCGGGGGGAACTGTTCCGATAGGGCTTGGGAGAATGTGTCCGGATAGAGGTCCGGGGGAAATGTCCGCGTTGAGTTCAGGGAGGTCTGTTGGGATAGAGCTCAGGGGTCACTGACCGGATAGAGCTCGGGGAACAGTCCGCATAGAGCTCAGGGGAAAATGTCCGGATAGAGCTCAGGGGGAACTGGCCGGATAGAGCTCAGGGGGAAATGTCTGGATAGAGATCAGGGAGAACTGTTCGGATAGAGCTCACGGGGAAAATGTCCGGATAGAGCTCAGGGGTAACTGTCCGGATAGAGCTCAGGGAGAACTGTCCGGATAGAGCTCAGGGGGAACTGTCCGGATAGAGCTCAGGGGGAAATGTCCGGATAGATCTCAGGGGGAACAGTCTGGAAAGTGGATGGGGGAGTTGTCCGGATAGAGCTCTGGGGGAACTGTCTGAAAAGAGCTCGGGGGGAACTGTCCGGATAGAGCTCAGGGGGAACTGTCCCGATTCAGAGCTCAGGGGGAGCTGTCCGGATAGAGCTCAGGGGGAACTGTCCCGATAGAGCTCAGGGGGAACTGTCCCGATAGAGCTCAGGAGGAACTGTCACGATAGAGCTCAGGGGGAACTGTCCGGATAGAGCTCAGGGGGAACTGTCCGGATAGAGCTCAGGGGGAACTGTCCCGATTCAGAGCTCAGGGGGAACTGTCTGGAAAGAGCTAGAGGGGAACTGTCCCGATAGGGCTTGGGAGGAACTGTCCGGATTGTGGTCCGGGGGAATTGTCCGGAGAGAGGTCCGGGGGAAATGTCTGGATAGCGGTCAGGGGGAAACTGTCCGGATAGAGCTCAGGGGGAACTGTCCGGATAGAGCTCAGGGGGAACTGTCCGGATAGAGCTCAGGGGGAACTGTCCGGATAGAGCTCAGGGGGAACTGTCCGGATAGAGCTCAGGGGGAACTGTCCGGATAGAGCTCAGGGGGAACTGTCCGGATAGTGCTCAGGGGGAACTGTCCGGTTGGTGCTCTGGCGGAACTGTCCCGATTCAGAGCTCAGGGGGAACTGTCTGGAAAGAGCTCGGGGGGAACCGTTCCGATAGGGCTTGGGAGAAAGTGTCCAGATAGAGGTCCGGGGGAAATGTCCGCGTTGAGTTCAGGGAGGTCTGTCGGGATAGAGCTCAGGGGTCACTGACCGGATAGAGCTCGGGGAACAGTCCGGATAGAGCTCAGGGGGAACTGTCTGAAAAGAGCTCGGGGGGAACTGTCCCGATAGAGCTCAGGGGGAACTGTCTGAAAAGAGCTCAGGGGGAACTGTCCGGATAGAGCTCAGGGGGAACTGTCCGGATAGAGCTCAGGGGGAACTGTCTGAAAAGTGCTCGGGGGGAACTGTCCCGATAGAGCTCAGGGGGAACTGTCTGAAAAGAGCTCAGGGGGAACTGTCCGGATAGAGCTCAGGGGGAACTGTCCGGATAGAGCTCAGGGGGAACTGTCAGGATAGGGCTTGGGAGGAACTGTCCGGATAGAGGTCCGGGGCAAATGTCCGCGTAGAGTTCAAGTAGGTCTGTCCGGATAGAGCTCAGGGGGAACTTTCCGGATAGAGCTCAGGGGGAAATGCCTGGATAGAGTTCAGGGGATCTGTCCAGAAACAGCTCTGGGGGAATTGTCTGGGTAGGGGTCAGAGGGGAATGTCCGGATAGATCTCAGGGGGATCATTCTAGATAGTGGATGAGGGAGTTTTCCGACCAGAGCTCAGGGGGAACTGTCTGGAATGAGCTCGGGGGAACTCTCCGGATAGAGTTCAGGGGGAACTGTCTGGATAGAGATCAGGGGATCTGTCCAGAAACAGCTCTGGGGGAAGAGTCTGGATAGAGCTCAGGGAGAACTGTCCGGATAGAGCTCGGGGGAACTCTCCGGATAGAGTTCAGGGAGAACTCTCCGGATAGAGCTCGGGGGAACTGTCCCGATAGAGCTCAGAGGGAACTGTCCGGATAGAGCTCAGGGGGAACTGTCCCGATTCAGAGCTCAGGGGGAACTGTCTGGAAAGAGCTAGAGGGGAACTGTCCCGATAGGGCTTGGGAGGAACTGTCCGGATTGTGGTCCGGGGGAAATGTCCGGAGAGAGGTCCAGGGGAAATGTCTGGATAGCGGTCAGGGGGAAACTGTCCGGATAGAGCTCAGGGGGAACTGTCCGGATAGAGCTCAGGGGGAACTGTCCCGATAGAGCTCAGGGGGAACTGTCCGGATAGAGCTCGGGGGGAACTGTCCCGATAGAGCTCAGGGGGAACTGTCCGGATAGTGCTCAGGGGGAAGTGTCCAGATAGAGCTCAGGGGGAACTGTCCGGATAGTGCTCAGGGGGAAGTGTCCAGATAGTGCTCAGGGGGAAGTGTCCAGATAGAGCTCAGGGGGAACTGTCCGGATAGAGCTCAGGGGGAACTGTCCGGATAGAGCTCAGGGGGAACTGTCCGGATAGAGCTCAGGGGGAACTGTCCGGATAGAGCTCAGGGGGAACTGTCCGGATAGAGCTCAGGGGGAACTGTCCGGATAGAGCTCAGGGGGAACTGTCCGGATAGAGCTCAGGGGGAACTGTCCGGATAGAGCTCAGGGGGAACTGTCCGGATAGAGCTTAGGGGGAACTGTCCGGATAGAGCTCAGGGGGAACTTTCCCGATAGAGCTCAGGGGGAACTGTCCCGATAGCGCTCAGGGGGAAGTATCCGGATAGAGCTCAGGGGGAAGTGTCCGGATAGAGCTCAGGGGGAACTGTCCGGATAGAGCTCAGGGGGAAGTGTCCGGATAGAGCTCAGGGGGAAGTGTCCCGATAGAGCTCAGGGGGAACTGTCCAGATAGAGCTCAGGGGGAACTGTCCAGATAGAGCTCAGGGGGAACTGTCCAGATAGAGCTCAGGGGGAACTGTCCAGATAGAGCTCAGGGGGAACTGTCCGGATAGAGCTCAGGGGGAGCTGTCCCGATAGAGCTCAGGCGGAACTGTCCCGATAGAGCTCAGGGGGAACTGTCCCGATAGAGCTCAGGGGGAACTGTCCCGATAGAGCTCAGGGGGAACTGTCCTGATAGAGCTCAGGGGGAACTGTCCCGATAGAGCTCAGGGGGAACTGTCCGGATAGATCTCAGGGGGAACTGTCCCAATAGAGCTCAGGGGGAACTGTCCTGATAGAGCTCAGGGGGAACTGTCACGATAGAGCTCAGGGGGAACTGTCCGGTTGGTGCTCTGGCGGAACTGTCCCGATTCAGAGCTCAGGGGGAACTGTCTGGAAAGAGCTCGGAGGGAACTGTTCCGATAGGGCTTGAGAGGAACTGTCCGGATAGAGCTCAGGGGGAACTGTCCGGATAGAGCTCAGGGGGAACTGTCCGGATAGAGCTCAGGGGGAAATGTCCGCGTTGAGTTCAGGTAGGTCTGTCCGGATAGAGCTCAGGGTTCACTGACCGGATAGAGCTCGGGGAACTGTCCGGATAGAGCTCAGGGGAAAATGTCCGGATAGAGCTCAGGGGGAACTGTCCGGATAGAGCTCAGGGGGAAATGTCTGGATAGAGATCAGGGAGAACTGTTCGGATAGAGCTCACGGGGAACTGTCCGGATAGAGGTCTGGCGGAACTGTCTGGATAGAGCTCAGGGGGAACTGTCCCGATAGAGCTCAGGGGGAACTGTCCCGATAGAGCTCAGGAGGAACTGTCACGATAGAGCTCAGGGGGAACTGTCCGGATAGAGCTCGGGGGGAACTGTCCCAATAGAGCTCAGGGGGAACTGTCCGGATACTGCTCAGGGGGAAGTGTCCAGATAGAGCTCAGGGGGAACTGTCCGGATAGTGCTCAGGGGGAAGTGTCCAGATAGTGCTCAGGGGGAAGTGTCCAGATAGAGCTCAGGGGGAGCTGTCCGGATAGAGCTCAGGGGGAACTGTCCCGATTCAGAGCTCAGGGGGAGCTGTCCGGATAGAGCTCAGGGGGAACTGTCCCGATAGAGCTCAGCGGGAACTGTCTGGATAGAGCTCAGGGGGAACTGTCCCGATAGAGCTCAGGGGGAACTGTCCGGATAGAGCTCAGGGGGAACTGTCCCGATTCAGAGCTCAGGGGGAACTGTCTGGAAAGAGCTAGAGGGGAACTGTCCCGATAGGGCTTGGGAGGAACTGTCCGGATTGTGGTCCGGGGGAAATGTCCGGAGAGAGGTCCAGGGGAAATGTCTGGATAGCGGTCAGGGGGAAACTGTCCGGATAGAGCTCAGGGGGAACTGTCCGGATAGAGCTCAGGGGGAACTGTCCCGATAGAGCTCAGGGGGAACTGTCCGGATAGAGCTCGGGGGGAACTGTCCCGATAGAGCTCAGGGGGAACTGTCCGGATAGTGCTCAGTGGGAAGTGTCCAGATAGAGCTCAGGGGGAACTGTCCGGATAGTGCTCAGGGGGAAGTGTCCAGATAGTGCTCAGTGGGAAGTGTCCAGATAGAGCTCAGGGGGAACTGTCCGGATAGTGCTCAGGGGGAAGTGTCCAGATAGTGCTCAGTGGGAAGTGTCCAGATAGAGCTCAGGGGGAACTGTCCGGATAGTGCTCAGGGGGAAGTGTCCAGATAGAGCTCAGGGGGAACTGTCCGGATAGAGCTCAGGGGGAACTGTCCGGATAGAGCTCAGGGGGAACTGTCCGGATAGAGCTCAGGGGGAACTGTCCGGATAGAGCTCAGGGGGAACTGTCCGGATAGAGCTCAGGGGGAACTGTCCGGATAGAGCTCAGGGGGAACTGTCCGGATAGAGCTCAGGGGGAACTGTCCGGATAGAGCTCAGGGGGAACTGTCCGGTTGGTGCTCTGGCGGAACTGTCCCGATTCAGAGCTCAGGGGGAACTGTCTGGAAAGAGCTCGGGGGGAACTGTTCCGATAGGGCTTGGGAGAATGTGTCCGGATAGAGGTCCGGGGGAAATGTCCGCGTTGAGTTCAGGGAGGTCTGTTGGGATAGAGCTCAGGGGTCACTGACCGGATAGAGCTCGGGGAACAGTCCGCATAGAGCTCAGGGGAAAATGTCCGGATAGAGCTCAGGGGGAACTGGCCGGATAGAGCTCAGGGGGAAATGTCTGGATAGAGATCAGGGAGAACTGTTCGGATAGAGCTCACGGGGAAAATGTCCGGATAGAGCTCAGGGGTAACTGTCCGGATAGAGCTCAGGGAGAACTGTCCGGATAGAGCTCAGGGGGAACTGTCCGGATAGAGCTCAGGGGGAAATGTCCGGATAGATCTCAGGGGGAACAGTCTGGAAAGTGGATGGGGGAGTTGTCCGGATAGAGCTCTGGGGGAACTGTCTGAAAAGAGCTCGGGGGGAACTGTCCGGATAGAGCTCAGGGGGAACTGTCCCGATTCAGAGCTCAGGGGGAGCTGTCCGGATAGAGCTCAGGGGGAACTGTCCCGATAGAGCTCAGGGGGAACTGTCCCGATAGAGCTCAGGAGGAACTGTCACGATAGAGCTCAGGGGGAACTGTCCGGATAGAGCTCAGGGGGAACTGTCCGGATAGAGCTCAGGGGGAACTGTCCCGATTCAGAGCTCAGGGGGAACTGTCTGGAAAGAGCTAGAGGGGAACTGTCCCGATAGGGCTTGGGAGGAACTGTCCGGATTGTGGTCCGGGGGAATTGTCCGGAGAGAGGTCCGGGGGAAATGTCTGGATAGCGGTCAGGGGGAAACTGTCCGGATAGAGCTCAGGGGGAACTGTCCGGATAGAGCTCAGGGGGAACTGTCCGGATAGAGCTCAGGGGGAACTGTCCGGATAGAGCTCAGGGGGAACTGTCCGGATAGAGCTCAGGGGGAACTGTCCGGATAGAGCTCAGGGGGAACTGTCCGGATAGTGCTCAGGGGGAACTGTCCGGTTGGTGCTCTGGCGGAACTGTCCCGATTCAGAGCTCAGGGGGAACTGTCTGGAAAGAGCTCGGGGGGAACCGTTCCGATAGGGCTTGGGAGAAAGTGTCCAGATAGAGGTCCGGGGGAAATGTCCGCGTTGAGTTCAGGGAGGTCTGTCGGGATAGAGCTCAGGGGTCACTGACCGGATAGAGCTCGGGGAACAGTCCGGATAGAGCTCAGGGGGAACTGTCTGAAAAGAGCTCGGGGGGAACTGTCCCGATAGAGCTCAGGGGGAACTGTCTGAAAAGAGCTCAGGGGGAACTGTCCGGATAGAGCTCAGGGGGAACTGTCCGGATAGAGCTCAGGGGGAACTGTCTGAAAAGTGCTCGGGGGGAACTGTCCCGATAGAGCTCAGGGGGAACTGTCTGAAAAGAGCTCAGGGGGAACTGTCCGGATAGAGCTCAGGGGGAACTGTCCGGATAGAGCTCAGGGGGAACTGTCAGGATAGGGCTTGGGAGGAACTGTCCGGATAGAGGTCCGGGGCAAATGTCCGCGTAGAGTTCAAGTAGGTCTGTCCGGATAGAGCTCAGGGGGAACTTTCCGGATAGAGCTCAGGGGGAAATGCCTGGATAGAGTTCAGGGGATCTGTCCAGAAACAGCTCTGGGGGAATTGTCTGGGTAGGGGTCAGAGGGGAATGTCCGGATAGATCTCAGGGGGATCATTCTAGATAGTGGATGAGGGAGTTTTCCGACCAGAGCTCAGGGGGAACTGTCTGGAATGAGCTCGGGGGAACTCTCCGGATAGAGTTCAGGGGGAACTGTCTGGATAGAGATCAGGGGATCTGTCCAGAAACAGCTCTGGGGGAAGAGTCTGGATAGAGCTCAGGGAGAACTGTCCGGATAGAGCTCGGGGGAACTCTCCGGATAGAGTTCAGGGAGAACTCTCCGGATAGAGCTCGGGGGAACTGCCCCGATAGAGCTCAGGGGGAACTGTCCCCATAGAGCTCAGGGGGAACTGTCCGGATAGAGTTCAGGGGGAACTGTCCGGATAGAGTTCAGGGGGAACTGTCCGGATAGAGCTCAGGGGGATCTGTCCAGAAACAGCTCTGGGGGAAGAGCCTGGATAGAGCTCAGGGAGAACTGTCCGGATCGAGCTCGGGAGGAACTGTCCGGATAGAGCTCAGGGGGAACTGTCCCGATAGAGCTCAGGGGGAACTGTCCGGATAGAGCTCAGGGGGCACTGTCCGGATAGATCTCAGGGGGAAAAGTCTGGAAAGTAGATGGGGGAGTTGTCCGGATAGAGCTCAGGGGTCACTGTCGGGATAGAGCTCAGCGGGCACTGACCGGATAGAGCTCAGGGGGAACTGTCCCGATAGAGCTCAGGGGGAACTGTCCCGATAGAGCTCAGGGGGAACTGTCCCGATAGAGCTCAGGGGGAACTGTCCCGATAGAGCTCTGGGGGAACTGTCCCGATAGAGCTCAGGGGGAACTGTCCCGATAGAGCTCAGGGGGAACTGTCCCGATAGAGCTCAGGGGGAAATGTCTGGAAAGAGGTCCGGGGGAAATGTCCGCGTAGAGTTCAGGGGGAACTGTCCGGATAGAGCTCAGGGGAAATTGTCTGGGTAGGGGTCAGAGGGGATTGTCTGGCTAGAGCTCAGGGGGAACAGTCTGGAAAGTGGATGGGGGAGTTTTCAGGGGAAACTGTCCGGATAGAGCTCGGGGGAATCTGTCCGGATAGAGCTCAGGGGGAACTGTCCGGATAAGGCTCAGGGGGAACTGTCTGGATAGAGCTCAGGGAGAACTATCCAGATAAAGCCCAGAGGTCACTGTCTGGATAGGGCTCAGGGAGAACTATCCGGATCGAGCTCAGTGGGAACTGTCCCTATAGAGCTCTGGGGGAACTGTCCGGATAGAGCTCAGGGGGAAACTGTCTGGATAGAGGTCCAGGGGAAATGTCCGTGTAGAGTTCAGGGAGGACTTTCCAGATAGAGCTCAGGGGAAACTGTCCGGGAAGAGCTCAGGGGGAATTGTCTGGATAGTGGATGGGGGAGTTTTCCGACCAGAGCTCAGGGAAAACTGTCGGGATTGAGCTCAGGGAGCACTGTCGGGATAGAGCTCGGGGGGAACTGTCCGGATAGAGCTCAGGTGGAAGAGTCCGGATAGAGGCCGAGTGAACGGTCCGGATAAACTGTCAGGATAGAGCTCAGGGGGGAGAGTCCGGATAAACTGTCTGAATAGAGGTGTGGGGGAACAGTCCAGATAAAGGTCGGGACTGTTGTCCAGAAAGAGTCCAGAGCTCTCTGTCCAGGCAGAGGTCAGGACGGACTGTCCGATTCGCTGTAATGATAGCGATCAAAGTGAGCCATTAAAACATTATAGGTTTTTGACCCTTGAATATTTGTGAAAACCTTCCTGTTAAATATGAACAGTGCCTACTATTTCACTCTGTCAGAAGCCTGATGGCCATCATGACAAGATTACTGCTACAACACTTCATGGTGTTCCCCAATTCAGAGACTGAATGACAGCTCCAAATACTTTTTAATTCACGAAGTTGGGCTGTGAAATTTTGTGTTTACTTTCCTATCGGATTAAAGAAAATTATATATAGTGAACACATTTTTTCGATAGTGTCTTTTTAAATAGCGATTTCATTAATAGCCTGTTGAAGGCAGGGACAGGATTCTGATTGTAGGTGATCAGCCATGATCACAGCGAATGGTGGTGCTGGCTCAAAGGGCCGAATGGCCTACTCCTGCACCTATTGTCAATTGAATGCTTTCTATAACCTCAGCAAGAATCCTGATGTCTGTCCATGGTGGGTTCTGGATGATTTGGCATCGTTAATGCAAGGGCAAAGAGTAGTTGGCATGTGCTGACACTACTATAAGTTGGCAGAAGAGCTATGAAGAACCAAAGTTTGGGCAGAGGGCAATAGAGTTCCACAGAGAGAATAAAAAGAGAAGAATATGAAGAGAGCGGCATGAGGTGAAACTCATTGGCATAGATGGAGCAGGAATGAATGCTGTTTTTTGTTTAATGCTCTTTAAATTGTCAGCAAAGTGTTTGATCACTGAGGCCACTGATGGGCCCCTCATGGCTCCACACCTGGACAACCTCCAAACTCCCTCTGGGGCTATAATTCCCATTTTTATGTCCCTGCCCAACCTCTAGTCAAGAATGAAAATTGGAACACCTGCAACACTTTTTTTCTCAGTCCAACTCTCAGATCCTGACTGTACGTTCCCGATTTGAAAAAAATCAGGCCCCATGATTTCCCCGAAACAGCAAGTTCTGAAAGTAATGTGTAAACTTAAACAGGAAATGAGTTGAAGAGATTGATGGGTTACTTGCACTGTAAGGTTCTGAGTTGGAACATTCAAAGCAATCCCGGTGTAGAAATGTATTATTAAAGAGCAAAGGTCTGAGTTTAATTGTTCCATACCTGTGTTTTATGAGTGTTAACCAGCGAAGGAGCTGCAGCTACCATGGAACTACTGCGTGGTCTGGGTAAGTGAGTTATTTCAGGCTCAGAGGGTCTATCTGGCTTCTCCTCTAGAATCTGTCGAAGCCTTTGTAAGGAATACATCAGTGCCCAGTGAATACCTTCTTCAGACCAATGGGGCTGCAGCAGACAGCGCATTACGGCAACATCAAAATAGGTGGCATACCGAGATTTCTGACTTAGTGGTATGGTCATTGAAGTTCTGTAACAGAGATCATTTACTTTTCTTAATGAAAACAGTAAGTTGGTCAGAATCATGTGCAAAATAATTATCACATTAATACATGAATGTGTAGAATTTTTTACTTGGACTCGAACAATTATTTCATAATTCCAGCTGACCCTTCCCCTTTCATTTTACATATTGGGCACAAGGAGGGGTCAGACGTTTGTGGGTTTCAAGTCCCCCTCCTGGACCTGAGCACAAACTCTAGGCTGACATTTCCATGCAGTTTTGTGGAAATTCTGCACTGTGGGAGATGCCTTCTTTCAGATGAGACATTACACCAAGACCTTGTCTGCACACTTCAGTCCATGGAAAATATCCCATGACATAACATACAGGAAAAAGAGCAGGTGGGCTATATCTGACCAATATTTGTCCCCACAGTCAACGTCACAAAGAGAGATCACCTTGTCATAAAGACACTGCAGTTGGGTGGGAAAAAGCTGGATGCATTTTGGCTCCTGAAGTTGATACTTTGCAACATTGGCGATATTTCAAAAAAGTACTTCCATAGGCTTGAAATTAAATATTCTACATCATGGCCAATTAATGTAATCTCAAATGCCTTGCACTATCCACACTGGTATTTTATCTACAGCAAACAGAGGTTCATGCCAAGTGAGTAGCCTGGCAGCATTAGCTACACGATTAATGAAGGGCAAGATAGGATGCCTTCTTCAGAGTCCCCTGTTGCTCTTTGCCCCAGTCCCATTGCTATATTCCCCTCTAGTTCTTCTGATCCAGGTCTCTCAAATCAAGTCCCTCAACCTCTCCAAAAGTCTCTCACCTACCTTCAGACAAACTGAGTGGCAGATCTCAAAGATGGGATTTCCACCCAAATGGGGGCAGAGGTCTGCCTTTAGCAATTAACACCCGACCAAATGCCAGATGGTTGTGTGACAGCCAGTACTGAAGGGCTCATGTTCCCACCAATACTTCATGTTATTCATTCATGGGGATGTGGGCTTCAGGGACTATGCTAGTGTTTACTGCCCATCCCTGATTGGCCTAAAAAATGAGGTGGTGAGCTGTCTTCTTAAACCTTTGTAGCCCATTTTAAGTACACTCACAATGTTGTTAAGGAGGGAGTTCCAGAATTTTGATCCTTCTCTGGTAAAAGAATAATGGCATAATTCCAAATCAGGGATGTTGATAGGTTGGACAGGAAATTGCAGGTGACAGTGCTCCTGTGCACCTTCTGCCCTTGTCCTTCTGGATGGCTGTGTTCATGTTTTTCAAAGGTGATGCCTATGGAGCCCTGGTGAATTTTCACAGTGCACCTTATAGATGGCACACTCTGCTGCAACTGATCCTGAGGGGAGGAGGGAGTGAATGTTGCCAATCAATTGGGCAGTATTGTCGTAGATAGGGTCAAGCTTCTTGAGTGCTGTTTAGGGTACACTCATCCAGGAGAGTGGAATGTAGTTTATCAAGTGGTTAAATTCCCTCTCGTTGGTAATGGTCATTGCCTGGCATTTTTCTGGTGTAAATATTACTTGCCACTTGCCTAGCCATGTGTGAAAACAAACACCACACCTCACTGTTTTCTGGCCTAATGCCAATTCTTTTATCTGTGCTACTACAGACCCTGCTTTTCATTGAAAATCAATTTTGTTCACCAACCTTTTATGTGGTACTTAGTCATTAATTTTTTTGAAATCCATATTGGCAATATACATTGCATATAATTGATAGATCTTCTTGATAGTCCATCAAAAAATAATATTTAGCTAATCAAACTAGAACTGCCTTTGAACAAATCCATGCTGACTTTCCTTTATTAACACAAATCTCTGAAAGGGATTTCCCCTCCACCTTCCCTCCCTGCTTGTCATTTCGAAAGCCTTCCCACCAACAATGTTAAACTGAATAAAAACTGACCAGTTGGAATGGTAATATACTGTGTCTTTCCCTCTTTTGCATTTTTATTTAAGTACAATGGGAAAAGAACTGTTTAAAAATCAAGGATACTAGAGGATTGCTGCATATTTTGAGCAAATAAACTGCCAAATCATTATAAACACTGTTTACACAGGTATGGGTTCTAGTACCAGTTGGAGTGTAGTTTGCAGTTGAGTTGGGGTCAAACAGTTGTGTACAAATGGAGTTTTTCTTAGCAGCAAGAAGCTGATTGGTCTGTGCACTAGAGTCTAGCTATCAAAGGCAAAGGCCTTCTGCTAGTCACCCACTATACAATTAGGTCTCAGGGAGCTGAACAGCTTGGGAACTTGAACTGTACTGTGAGAATCCTTTGGGTCTACATTATTACTCAAGAGCTCTCTCTGTTCTCTGCAGTAAAAGTCACTTTAAGGCAGAATAAAACCAATTGATGTTTATTTCAGTTTATATTTCTTACTATAAGCTGTGATTTTTAACTAACAAGTCCAAGGACTTTCTACAAGTGGCCCCCTGTGCCTCCTGCAAACTAGTGAATGTCTCTGGAGAAGGAAGACCAAATAGTGTTCTGACCATAGAGTCATAATGATGTACAGTACAGAAACAGAGCCTTCGGTCCAATTCATCCATTCTGTCCAGAGATCCTAATCTGGTGAATCCATTAATCCATTAAAAATTAATAATAAGTTAATCCATTTAACCATAAGACCATGAGACATAGGAGCAGACATTAGGCCATTCAGCCCAACGAGTCCGTTCTGCCATTCAGTCAAGGCTGATAAGTTTATCAACCCCATTCACCCAGTTTCTACCCATAACACTTGATCTCCTTGATATTCAAGAACCTATCTATCTTAGTCTTAAATATACTCTATGACCTGGCCTCAGATGAATTCGACAGATTCATCACCCTCTGGTTGAAGATGTTTTTAATTATCTCTGCTCTAAAATATCTTCCCTTTATTCTAAGGCTGTGCCCTTGGGTCCTAATCTCTCCTACCAATGGAAACATCTTCCCAACGTTTACTCTATTTAGTATTCTGTATGTTTCAATTAGACCTCCCCTCATCCTTCTAAATTCCATCGTGTATAGACTCGGAGTCCTCAAATGTTTCTTATTTGCCAGTATAATTGGCCCATATTCCTCTAAACCCTTTCTATTCTTGTGTCCATCCAGATGCCTTTTAAATGTTGTAATTGTACAGCCTCAACCACTTCCTTTGGCAGCTTACTCCATACATGTGAAAATGTTGCCCCTTTGGTCCCTTTTAAATCTTTCCCCTATCACCATAACCTATGCACTCCATTTCCAGACTCCCCCACCCCAGGGAAAAGATCTCCAAAAGAAGCATTTCAGAAATCCTGTGAACAGAATCTACTGAACTGCTTTCCCAGGCTTTCCTTCCATCCGTAACACCTATGTTTCTTTGACTGTAGACAGTTGTATGTAAGCAAAATGCTTGAAGCTCATGCAATACCGTAACACTGTATATTAAATTTGAAGTTTGCTCACAGTATGTATATCAGGGGGAGTTTATAAAGTGATTACAGATTTAATTAGTAGCTATATGATAATGGTCCATAATTGTTTACCTGGAGCTAGATTCTAATTGTTTGTAATAAATAGTTATTAAGCTTTTGTCAGCGACAGAAACCTTGCTATAGTTTCTGCCAACTGCAGTCAAAGAGACAGATAAATGGAAGAATATGCATCCTTCTAAAATGATTTCAGGAATAGTGGGGCATGATGTTTAGTTTGCTACTCCAGTGAGGCATGGCGGAGCACATTTCCTGATAGTAAGCTACAATTGAATTCAGTAATAGCATTTGGGAATTGGTTAAATACATGAAGTAAGATGGGGAAAGACCAGGGAGTTGAATATAACTTGTTTGGTCTTTGAAAGAGCCTTCGTACATACCATGGGTCAAATATTTTCCTTTGTGGCTGCATTATTCTACAGTTGGTTTCTTTTCTATTTGTTCTAGAAAGTACAATACTTTAAAAGAATACTTTCAAAAAGCAAACTTACAGCAGAATAAAAAAAATCTTTTAGTTGAAAAAAAATGTTTTGGTGACTTATTGTATTTTTTTTCCAAGTTGAGGTAATAAAAACAAGAAAAGGCCAGAATTAAACAGATTTGTGTCTTAAAAGTTTATTAATAAATATTCTTGATCAATTCAATGCAAATTTATTGAGCAGTGATAAAAATGTAAGAAAGTATATTTTGCTTAAAGCTGAGTAGTGTGACTGATCAAATTACATCTGGATCACAGTGCCTTAAATAAGATAAGTTAGAATCTAAATGATCTACTTGATAAACTTGCATGGGGTTTGGTCTGGTCAATAACAATAGTTTGAAATTAACTTTGCTTTACCTGCAGAAAACCCGGTAGAAGCATCAGTGTTTACATTTACCTATAGTTTATCTTGATAGAGTAGGTATACTTGGAAATTTATAACCATGTATCAAACTGCTGATTTGATTTTCAAAAATCTCAAAATAGCAATGATCTACTTTCATTGATATATTTACTTCTGGTCTTGATGAAAATGCCATCAGGACTGGTAAACATCACCAAAGATTTTATCGACTATTTTATGCAGCAAAGATCTCTCAAGCATAAGCAAAATGCTTGAAGAACATGCAATACTGTAATACTATAATACTGTAAATTAAATTTGAAGTTTGCTCATAGTATCCATATTTCCACTGAATAATAAATTATAGTGAATTGTGCTGAGATATTCTAACTTCTGAGAGTTGGCTTTGAGACAACCAAAATAATTTCTCTTGCAGGTAGCAGGAAACCTAGATTTTCTTCCCTTCTATGTGGCACTTTCTTTTAAGTCTGAAAGGTGAAGCTGTTTAATTCTGTATTTCTTACATTTTTATGTAACTTTAACTCTACTGGAAAACTTAACAGGATAATGCATTCTTTAACTACTAAGCAGCAAATGTTCCAATACAGTAACATCCCATAAACACACCCTTGGCAAAGGCAAATTCAGTAAAATATATTTTCTGTTATGCGAGTCCTGTAGCAGGGACAGAGAGATAGCTTGCGCAGCCAACTTCTAAACCTTAGAATCCACTGAAATTTAACCTGAAATCCTGGTTCTTTGGGATCCTGATGCTACCCATTCATGCTGTTTATATTCTTCCAAAAAAAACCTCATATGTTGTTTACTTCATTGCCTTGGAATAAACCGCTCAGTACCTCTGTCTCAACCTCTCTTCTAACAAAAAAGGATAAAGTACACTTCCTAAGTCACATTATTAACAACATATTATGGCCTATGTTGCTCAATCATGAATATTTGTATTCTACAAAAACAATATTCCACTGATTCAGCAAGAATACTTCATCATTATCTCTGTATTTATATCCGTAACCTTCAATAATATGAAAATTACTCAAAAGATCAAATATCTATGTTTTAATAACATTTCATACTCTTGCATTCAGTATAAAAAGGTAAATGTTGAGTGTGTGGTGCTGGAAAAGCACAGCAGATCAGGCAGCAACTGAGAAGCAGGAAAACCAACATTTCAGGCAAAAGCCCTTTAAATGCTGCCTGACCTGCTGTGCTTTTCCAGCACCACACTCTCAACTCTAATCACCAACATCTGCAGTCCTCACTTTCGCCTATCAAGATAAATGTCAAGCTTGGATGTCACTGTTACTGCTGCTGTAACTTTACTTTCATGACTGTTTATCAATATGATATTTTCCACAGTGGTTGATACTGTAGCAGGCATTGATGGTTTTGTTCAGTTCAAGAGAAAAATGCATTTTGCATTATTTTACATTTACACTGTCATTCTAATAAAATAAGAGGTCTATTTTTACTTTACTTCATAAATTAGAAAAATTACTGAGTTAGAAGTTCACTGTCTGCCTTCAAATTTTATTTTGTTTCCTCTGTTATGGTTGCCAGAGAAATGAAGAATCTATTTGCCATGAAATCCCAGGCTTTGCTACTTGGTATTTTTAAAGCGAACAATCAAGGAGCAGACTATCTAAAAACAACATAGGAACCATAGCAACTAAAGATATGGCAACAATCATGGCAAGACAGGCATGCCAATAATCACAGATCTCAGTTTCAGTTGCTGTACCTCGTTAAATATTGAACTCTCATAATTTTTACCTCAATTATTATTAAATAATAATCATTATGAACTCTCAATTATTTCGGTTATCATAATTATCAGCTCTTTATTGGAAACAATTTTCTTTCTTACACATAACATAGCTTTACATCGATTTTATGTAATCTCTAGTTTTGTGTTTTTGTTTTATTTATAGAATATTTTTTAATTTCAAAAATGTACTTTATTCATAGAAAATAAATCTTTGGTACATGCACAGTTAATGAACTCATTCAGAGCTATCCTCTTTTTACCTACTGATGACAAATTAAGTCTTTGATGTCCACCATACCCTATATTTACGGATGACTTCTTGGTCTTTAGCTGAGGTGATAGCAGGGTCCGGTTACTGAATGCCCCCACCCCACCCCTTATTCTTTAGCAGAAGGACCTTACACGGTGGTCTTTCCCCACCGCACCTTGGCAGCAGCTGCCCCAAGCTTCAGCGCGTCCCTCAGGACATAGTCCTGAACCTTGGAATGTGCCAGTCTGCAGCCCTCAGTTGGGATTAACTCCTTCAACTGGAAGACTAACAAGTTTCGGGCAGACCAAAGTGCGTCTTTTATCGAGTTGATGATCCTCCAGGTGCAGTTGATGTTCGTCTTGGTGTGTGACCCGGGGAACAGACCCGGGCAGAGCACGGAGTTCCACATCATGGAGCTGCTCAGACAAACCTCGACAGACACCAGTGCATTCTTCTCCAGACTTCCTTTGCATAGCCACATTCCAGGAGGTGTGTGACAGTTTTGTACCATCCACAGCCACTTTGAGGACAGTGTGCGGTGGCATAGAGAATCCAGGCATGCATAAAAGGATCTCACAGGCAGTGCCCTTCTCTTCACCAGCCAAGTGATGTCTTGGTGCTTGTTTGAAAGTTCTGGCGTTGAGGATTTCAGCCAAATGACTTTGACAGTCTGCCCAGGGAACTGCTTAACAGGATCCAACCTCCCCTTTTCCCAAAGGGTCTCAAGGACACTACATGTTGACCACTTCCTGATGGACTTCTGATCAAAGGTATTTGCCTTCACAAATTTCACTATGAAGGACAGGTGATACGGAACGGTCCAACTACATGGAGTGTGCAACGGCAGCGAGGCCAGGCCAATCCTTCACAACACCGGGGACAGGTAGAACCTCAGTATGTAATCATACTTGGTACTTGCGTACCAGGAATCCACAGACAGCTGATGCAGCCACACCTGAAGGTGGATATTAGGGTGAGGGTAGCATTGGGTGTGTTTTTCCCCCTTTCTTCTGATCTTTATACATGGTGTCTCTTTGGACATGGTCCATCTTTGATCTCCACATGAAGTGGAAGATGGCCCGGGTGAATGCAGTTGTTACTAGCTAGGCTATTAATAATTGCTCATTCCTAACTGCCGTCAAGAAAGTGGTGGTGAACTGCCTTCTTAACTCATCATAGTCCAGGTGGTCTAGGTACATTTGTTGTGGTACTATGGAGGGAATATTTGATCCAGCTAAATTATTCTAAGTATTTGCCTCATTCATATCAATAGTTTAATCAATAATACCTTATGATACCATTAAAATCAAACTTAATGTGGAGTTTAATAAGTAGTTAAAGTACAGCTGAGATTATTCCCAGCCAAATTAAGTGAAGGAGGAGGACAGACTCAAATCCATATTAGAGCAGGGTGGAGTCTGAGACGGGGTTAGCTTAGTAAACAAGAATGCAACTGGATGGATAATATAATCACAATGAAAAGAAATGGGTTTTTTTGCACTGTTGGGGTGGAGATGAGAACAAGTGTTTGGGGAGCTAATTCATAGTGGACTGAAAAAATGCCAATGTTACCTCTGTACTCCAGGTTGATTCAGAAGTATTGAATAGAATCAATTAGTCCCTGTAATTCTTTAGGTGATCTCATTAGGTCTGGTGATCAATGGCTAAATCAATTATACGTCAGATGCAGTCAAGTCTTTTTTCTTTGGTCTTGGGACTTGAGGGAGCAAATTAATGCAGATAATTAGTTTGTAGCAAAAGATAAACGATTGCTCATGGCCAGTGGCTGAGCTTGATAAGAAGAAAATGATGTACATGAAATAATGGGCACTAGTGGAAATGAGCAAAGGTAATCACACTGAGCTGGATTTCAGAAATGTCTGGAAGATTACAATCATCCATGGTTGCAGTCATTGTGGAAATCAATTAGAAATACTTATTTCTAATGTCTGAGGGACAAATTTTAATTTATTTCAAAAAGCCATGTTGAATGTTGACGGAACGGCCAACTTTACTCCAGAGTTGGAATCATAAAAAGAAAGAAATAGAAAATTAAAATGGTAAGAAAGAAAGAGGGAAAAGTTGAAAGTGAAGGTAGAGAAAAAGTAAGTTGGCTTCACTGTATTGTTAGAAATTGGCAGTCTCAGAAGCCAGAGGCTGGAATTTCTCGATATGACTTGGGACAAAGTCAAAATGAGCAGGTTTTAAAACTGGTAGGTGGGGCCCAATTCCAAGACTTGTCCAACAATCAGCAATCTTCAATAACAGGATAAACTGTAAAACCACATCCAACAATCCTGATGACACCAGTTCCATTGCATGGATGCATTTCAGATCCACTACAAAGAAAGTTTTGCAATTTAAGTCAATTCTGTTGTACTGTGAAACATAAGGCAATGCTATTTTGGAATCAAGGACCTGGGCACAAGTAAGTTCAAAAGGTATGGCAAACTGGACATCTCAATGGAATGTTCTACGAAACGATATACACATTTTTAATACAGTGATTGATTTTAGGGATTGTAATCTTAAAAGCATACTGTCCATTAAATAGACCAGTTCCATTAAAGTGGAAATGTCTGCAGATACATTTCAGTGCATGATTCACAGAATAAATGGTCTTTTGCACTGAACAATAGTGAAATTCAGATTTGACTGTATCTGTGGTCCTTTGTGCTTTAATCTTTCCATTGACTGACAGTTCAGATAGCTGGTGTCTAGTTACAAAGTCTGAACATTTGTTTGAACTCTTTGGTTGACAGCTCATCAATCTGTTTCAATGCTTTAAAGCTTGAACACTTGGCTGAGCTCTTTATTTGAGTTCAAAAGGAGCTAATGTATTCAATCATGAAGGTTTTGTTGATAGTTTGAGCAATGCAAATTCGTTACAAATGTTTGGCTGAGCCACAAATCCTCAAATGGTTTAGCTCAGCAAGATCATTGGCATTCGAGAAACAGTTTATTGTGTTGAGAATTTTATGGTCATTAAATGGGATTATTTTTCAAAATTATTTTTATAGATGGCTGGTTGTTTATTTTGACAGGCGTTTGGATATTTCAAAATCTTATAGGGATCGTGAGTTCTGTATGGCGTGGAAACTTAATGATTGTGCATGGCAGGTGAATGGGAGAAAGTGAGGACTGCAGATAAGAGTTGAAATGTGTGGTGCTGGAAAATCACAGCCAGTCAGGCAGCATCCAAGGAGCAGGAGAGTCAATGTTGAGCATAAGTCTTTATCAGGTGAATGAGATACTAGAGGTATGGAGGTGGATGGACAACAAAAGGGTGTGAAGGTATATAGCAGGGAGTGTGTCAGGGGGAAGGGGGGTAATATGGATCTACGGGAAGCATATGGGTTATGGAATGGGTGAGGTGAACGTTTTATGCAATCCTACACTCATTTACCAAACTGGGGCAAAATCCCAATGAATGGACACAGACTTTTAAACCTGCCTGCCCTGCAAACCACTCAACTCCCTTTCCATCTCTGCCCAGCATGAAGATGGTGGGCAGGCCCAGAAGGTGGGGTCATGACATTAAGCAGAGATCCAACTTATAATTCCAATTGTAGAAGGGGAAAATGGAAGAGAAATGACAAACCCACAACCAAGAAAAAAAACTATCATTCCAGCTCCAGACTTTCTAGCAGATTCTGCAATCACCATGGATACAAGCCAGTTGAGTGACCAGAGGAGGACGCAAGCACGTCTAAGGAGTAGCTAAGTACCACTAAGTGTACATCCACCAAAAGAGCCCGGGCAGGACTCTTGGACAATCTGACTGTAACAGATCTAGAACTACAGTGATGTGACATTTTTCAAAACAAAGTATGGTCCTTAACATTATTACCCAATTTTCCAATTAACGTCAAATAGATACCAAAAATACCAGACCTTGTCACTTGATAGTGTGATTATGCGAAATCTTTCCAACATTGGAAATATTCTTCCACTGCAGCCAAAAACACATTCCTTCCTCAATGGTCTGTCAATCCTTCCTGAAATTGTGATCATCCCAGAAGTGACTGATTAAGAGTCCCATACAACTAAAAATGACAGGCCAATGCATGGGGCTGTGGGAGCTAATTTGAGGCTATGCAACTTTGGAAAGATGGCAGTCCCACTGGAAGAGGTGGGTACTGGAGAGTGGCACGTTGCCTTAAAAATGGAGGCATGTTTTAAAGTTACAATTGGCGAGTGCCAAAACCAGTGGGTCTCTGGTGGCATGCATTTAGCTCCGTCTGTTTGTCACTCACTCGAGATTGCCCAGAGACAGGAAAACATCAGCCCATTGGCTCAATGTCCCCATGTCCAAAATTGCTCCCTGCCCGGACTTCAAACACATTTCAGCAGGACTGGAAACATTCCACCCACTGTGAGCCAATGACGGATATGAATCACCAGAAAGTAAAGGCAATAAAAGCTGCTTAAAATCTCCATACTAAACGTCTACGGTTTGTTGTGGCTAGTAATGCCACAGAACATTGACTCATTTTCACAAAGAAGGATGATATAATTATTAACTAATATTAAATAGGAAAGCAGTCGTACCTGGAGTTTGAGGTTCCTTTGTCCTGAGAGGCTTCTGCTGTTTCAAATGAATTTCTTTGATGGCAGCTTTGCTTCCTGGTCTCTGGAGGTACAGAGTCAAGCTGAACAGTCTCACAAACCACTTGGAAATCCTTTGAATCATTTGAGAGCATTAATTAATTTTTGCATGATTATGTTGCCATGTTCACACCTAATACAAATTATATAGTATTCCTATTTTCAAGACACATCACAATAACACAAAGGAAGTCTTGTAGCTTAATGGGTAATATTCCTGTCTGTAAGTTCCAAGTTCCTGGGTTCACGTTCCACACCAAGACTTGCTGGCCATAAAAAACTCACATACTCATGATGTGGTTTAAGCAGTTGATGATCAGTCTATTAACACATCCTCATTAGGAAAAAGATACGTGTGAAGAGAAGAAATAAACAACAACCATAAGCAACAATTAATCATTTACAGTTATGTCATTAGCCAGTTTACAGCGTTACTAAAAGTTAGAAGTAACATTTATATAGTTTTTCATACAAATCATTGAACAAAAGAAACAGACTATGTGCATAGATTCAAAACGCCTGCACATTTAAACTGTGTAAGGCGCAGTGTATATCAAGTTCTTGAACTGAGCTCTAATATCAAGGGTATGCTGAGTCAAAGTTAAGTACTTGAATGCATGTGGTTTTCCCTTCCATATAGGCTTTATTTGCAGAACTACACCAATCAATAAACATTACCTCTCCTGCCACTGATTCAGCTTGCTTTTTTTTTGCCCTGAAGGAATCCTGTTTAATGTAACCAGCTTAATCTCTATTTTAAGCAAGTTGTTAGAAATACTAATTTGGATCAAAATTACCAGTCAGTTTCAACAAAGAAAAACCAGCACGGATTTGAAGTTTTTTTGGTAAGATAACAGAAAGGTTTGGTGAGCGTAATGTGGCTGCTTTG
Source organism: Chiloscyllium plagiosum (assembly GCF_037043375.1). Taxonomy (NCBI): domain Eukaryota; kingdom Metazoa; phylum Chordata; class Chondrichthyes; order Orectolobiformes; family Hemiscylliidae; genus Chiloscyllium; species Chiloscyllium plagiosum. The sequence goes on along the minus strand of NW_028270145.1, from coordinate 13,799,029 downwards.
ATGTACTTGAATCACCAAAAGGCATGAGAGAAAGTAGCAAATAAAAGGCTTATCATCAAAGTTAGAGCTCATGGAATAAAATGGTACCTGAAGTATGAAGGCAAAAATGACTAAAAGATAAAAGACAAATTTACAAAAATGTTTAAAAGATTGTCATGATGGTTGTTATCTTTTTGGACTGGAGGAAGGCACACATTAGAGTTTACCAGGGTTTGGTGTTATTATCTTTGATTTTCTTCATTTATATTAATTATATAAATCTGTATATACAGAAAACAATCTCAAATTTGTGGATAAGCCAAAACTCAAAAAATGATATGGGTTGTGAGGAGGACAGTGGCATGGAATTTATTAATTTTGGTCAATGAGGCATGCTTAATGGATAAATAGGGCAAAGATTCCCGACGAAGTAGTGACCGTAACATGATAGAATTTAATATTCTGTTCAAGAGTGAGAAACTTGGGTCACAAATAACTATGGTTAACTTAAATAAAGAAAATTACAATAAAATGAGGATAGAGTTATCTAAAGTGAACTGGACAGATAGATTAGCAGGAATGATAGTAAACAAGCTGTGGCAGATATTTAAGGAGGTAATTCATGACTCTTAGCAAAAAATACACTCCAACAAGAAGGGAAGACTGGGATCAGCTAACAATGGCTAACCAAGGAAGTTAAGGAGGCGGAGGTGGTTATTGCAGATGCTGGAGATTAGAGTCAAATTAGAGTGGTGCTGGCAAAACGCAGCAGGTCAGGCAGCATCAAAGGGACAGGAAAATCAACATTTCGGGCAAAAACCCTTCATCAGGAATCAAAGGAAGTTAAGGAGAATATTAAGTTGAAAAAATAAGGATAGTAGGAGGCTAAAGTCAGTGCTAGCCCTGAAGACTGGGATAAATTCAGAATCCAGCAAAGGAAGACCAAAAAGATAATGAAGACAGAGAAAATAAATTATGAGGGTTAACTGGTGAGAAGCTTAGAATTCCTACAGTGCGGAAACAGGCCATTCATATAAAAACTGACATTTAAGTATTTAAATAGGAAGAGAAGTGTCTAACTAACTGTAAGTCCTTAGGATGAATCTGGGGAGATTATTATTGGGAATAAGGAGTGGGAGAGAAGTTAAACAGATATTTTGCAACTCTTTATGGTAGAAGATACTTTGGACAACCCATTAATGTGGAAGAATAAGGGGAAGGAATTAAATATTAAGTAGTATTCGACAAACTAATGGGGCTTAAAAAACATAAGTACCCTGGCCCTGATGACTTGCACCCTAGAATCCTAAAAGAGATAGTTACAGAGATAGTGAATGCATTGGTTGTAATTTTTCAAAAATCCTTGCACTCTGGAGAAGTACCAAAGGATTGAAAACCTGCCAATGTAATACCCCTATTCAAAAAGAGAGGGAGGCGAAATGTGGGTAACTATAAGTGAATGAGTCTATCATTTATTGTTGGAAAAGTATGAGGATTGTTCATTATGGAAGTAACAGTAGAACATTTGGAAAATCATAACCAGTAGATGTCTTATATTTGTACTTCCAAAAGGCATTCAACAAGGTACCTCACAAAAGGTTAAGTCATAAATATGAGCCCATAGTGTTGGTGTCGTATATTAGCATGGTTAGAAAATGAGGTAATGTGCAGGAAACAGCAAGTGGGGATAAGGGATTCTTTTTCAGGTCGGTGACTGTAACTAGTGGGGTACCACAAGGTTCAATGCTGGGACAGCAACTGTTTACAATATATGTTAATGATTTGGAGAAGGGAAGTGAATGTAAGGTAGTCACATTTGCAGGTGAGTCACAAATAGGTGGAAAAGCAGGTTGTGAGAGGAACAGAAACAGTTTACAGAGAGATATTGACAGTTTAAGTAAGTGGGCAAACAGTTGGCAAATGGAATATAATATGGGAAAATGCAAAGTTGTTCATTTTGGAAGGGAGAACAAAAGAACAGAATATTATTTAAATGGAAAAAAAAACTTGCAGAAAGCTACAATGCAAAGGGATTGAAGATAATTTTGCATGAAGCAGAGAAGGTTAGCGCACCTATGCAGTAAGTAATCAGGAAACTAATGGAATGTTAGCGCATATTTCAATGGCATTTAAGTATAAAATTAGGGAAGTCTTACTGCAACTCTATAAGTGCAGATGAGACCACATCTAGTGTACTATGAGCAGTTTTGATCTCCTTATTCAAGGAAAGATATCATTTCATTGGAGGCAGTTCAGAGACTGTTCACTAGGATGGTCCCTGGTATGGAGGGATTGTCTTATGAGCAAAGACAAAACAGATTGGGACTCTATTCACTGGAATTTAGAAGAACGAGAGGTGATCTCATTGAAACATATAAGATTCCTAAGGGGCTTGACAGGGCAAATGCTGACAGGACATAACCACTCATGGGAAAGTCTAGAACCAGAAGATATAGTCTCACAATGATGGGGTGCCAATTTAAAGCTGAGATTAGGAGGAATTTCTTCTCTCAAAGTGAAAGTCTTCAGAACTCCTTACCAGAGGGGGCAGAGTCCTGTGTGTAATTAAGGCTGAGATACAGATTGCTTATCAGTAGGGGAATCAAGTGAGGAAAGGGCAAGAAAGTAAATGTGAGGCGTATTGGGTCAGCCATGATTGCATTGAATGGCAGAGATGGCTCAGAGAACTGATGGCCTACTCTTGTTCTTATTTCTTATGGTCTTATAGTCTAACACACTCCAACCTGTACACGTTTTGAACTGTGACTTTAGTGTTGCTACCATCACACTCTAACCATCTGAGTTAACCAGGTGCCTCTCAGGGCACCTTGGATAACAAGTGACAACATGAGCTCAAATCACTTAAAGGTGGCAGGACAGATTGAGAAAGTGCTAACTACAGAAAATAATGAATCTGGGCTTTGTATTTAGAGGCAAAGAGTACAAAAACAAAGACGTTATGGCAAACCTCAAATAAAGCATTAATTGAACCTCAACTGGAAAACTGCACCCAATCCTGAGCACACTTTTTTCTGGAGGTGAAGGCATTGGAAAGAGTGTGAAAAATATTTACATTGATTCCAAGGATGAGGAACTTCAGTTGCAAGGCTAGATTCAAGTGCTGGAATTGTTCTTCACGGAGACAAAAAGACTGGGAAGAAATTTGACAGAAGGATTCAAAATAATGAAGGGGTCTAAACAGAGGTGATGGAGAAACTCTATTACTTGTTGGTGGATTGAGAACCAGGGGTATAGATTTAGTGTGTTTGTAAATGACATCATGGTGTGTCACGAAGGAAGCCTTTACAGCACAGTAAATGGTTAGGATCCAAAATGCAATGTCCTAGAGTATGTCAGAGGCAGATTCAATAAAAACTTGCAGCATAGAATTGGATAATTGCTTAGGTAGAAAAATATCCAGGGCAATGGGGAAAAAGGCAGATAAGTGAACTTAGGTGAGTTACTTGTGTGGAAAGCAAGCATAGGCATGGGCTAAATGGCTTCATCTGTTATAATCATCCTATAATTTCCTTTATTCAAGTTGATGAGTCATCTATCAAGCCTTTATAATCTTTAAACATACCTCGTCAACTCTCAGTTCAACTGCAACACTAGGATAAATGAAAATCAGCCTGCAGTTCTTGGCACATTCTTCCTTTCCAGCATTGTGACTTGGGTAGTGTGACAAAGTTACACCAGTGCCATGAAAAGAAACCCTGCAGAAATTCATCACTCATTTTTATTTTGTACGACTTATATTGTGACCAGTCTTTAAGCCTGGCGATACCTCCTCGCAAATATTAATAATGCTCAGAACACCTATTCAAAGGTAGTCACCTTGCAAAATTGAGAGGTGTCAGACTTCCCAGAATGGATGCATCCATTGCTGAGAAATACCTCAGCTAATATCCTGGAGCACTCAAAGTTCAGAACATATCATCACTTCTGTTCAATTTAGCCAAGTTGTTGAATATGCAAAAGCCACTAAGCGCTAACCGCAACCCAGGCAAATCACTTCTGCATTGTTTTGCTTTATAGCAAATCTTATTTTAATGTGACAAATGTATAGGTAAGGAATAGACTCACGAGGCTAAATGGTTGATTCTTACTGCCATGTGATATAAACACCGTAAACAGCAAATAATGTTAAGATAAACACTTACTGTTTTTCCAGCTTTATCAGAGTCACAAGATGTTCCTCTGTTGTTTAAGGGTGAAGTTCGTTTAGCTAGAAAAGAAAAGTCATAAAATAACCCGTGGACAAGTGTTTGGATGTTCCACTATTGCCTGTCCATTTGGTCAGTGTAAATTAGGCAGATGGCACCAAATACTGGGTTGAAATTCTGACCTGTTTGAAATCTGGCTATTTTAGTCACTTGTTCGTGGAGGTGAGCACTAATCGTAACTGCCACCTCAAACAGTCAAATACTATATTTAAGCAGCAATTTCAGTTCAAAGGCCTTCCTGTGCATCATTTCCAGATATAGAAATATTCCTTTTATGTGAAGACCCAGCATTGCTGGGGAATCAGCTGCAGCAGTAATTAAGACACAGGCCACTGGCGAACACATGGCACCTGCAATATTTCAGACACTTCTGACCATTCGTGTGTATTGAAGAGGTTTTGCCCTTTGGTTCTGCTGCCATTTAACTTTGCATTTCTGCCAGTTGCTCAGTTTTTATAAACTCCAGTTGTTCATTTTTTAAACAAAAAACCTGAGGTTTGGCTACACCTTTGTGCAATGTTGACAGCATTGTGCTTTATCACAAAAAGAGCGTACAGACAGTCCCCAGGCTGTGAATGCTTCTATTCTGGAATCTATCCACAAGTCGAATTGTACGCATGTTGGAACACAATGGAAAACAAGTAAAGGAAATGTTCATATAGTGGAGCTCTCAAATTATAACCATGTATGGGATCCGTTCATAAGTAGGAGCATTCATAAGCCAGAGGTTTGTAAACGTGCCCTCTGTAGCACGTTTCTCTCTTCATCCAAGTTCAGTTCTGACAACAACTGACTTATTTTAGCAATAGCATCATCAATGGCTCTGCAGATGAATGCATGTTTACCTGAGCATGTTTACGATGGGGGAGTTACTGGAGCTGTGAGGTCAATATACTGATTGACATCAAATCACATTAAAAGCTGTCTGATATCCATTCTATTCACTCTCCACACTTCCATGCAGCACACGCCACACGCGCTATCAGCCTACACAAAATGGCAGTCAGTGCAGAACATGCTGCAAGTAGCTGTGAGTGGACTCCACATCCACCTTTTCAAATTAAATTCACAGCACTGAAAACACCAGCACTACAGAGTCAGGGTTTGTGGTCTAAAGCCCTTTATTAACTACTGAAATGTATCTGTAGCTCAAATTGATCCATTGGAGGTGTGAGAGGAATATCAAATTCTGTGACTGTATCTTAAGATAGTAGATATATTAAACCTGTATTTTTAAAACACTTTGAAACTACACCATAAATATTATCACACAACTGCACTGTCCATTCTTATAAATATTAATTTTATACAGGGAATAATCCTTTTATTTTATATGGATAGCTCTAATGTCTGTGGACAAAGGTATTTTATACAATCAGTCCAAAGGTGTGGAGGCTGGGTGGATTGGCCATGCTAAATTGCCCCATAGTGTCCAAGGATGTGCAGGGCAGGTCGGTTAGCCATGGTAACATGCAGGGTTACAGGAATAGGATAGGGGAGTGGATCTGGGTAGCATGCCCTTTGGAGGGTTGGTGTGGACTCGATTGCCGAATGGCCTGATTCCACACTGTAGGGATTCTATTCCATGTTCAGCCACACAGTTATATTTGAGTTATATATTTGTCAACATGAGCAGGTACTTTTAAACTATATCACATTGTCACCATTTTCTCACCTGTAACAATATTTCTGATCGGTTTTACCAAAGCAGTAAATGCTGGTGCTTCAGGATGCCTGTGCTCCCACATTGGCTGCCAAATCACAAGACCACTAGCCAGGCGAAAGGTAAGGTCTGATTCCTAAGAAAGAAACAATTTAAAATAATACATCATTCATTTTGAAATGCTGAGTAAATTACTTTTATTTAATCAGAATTTTATCCAAAACATGTTAAATCACAATTATTCAAATTAATATATTCTAGTCAATTTTCTGCAATATTCGATATAAAAATAAAATAATTCCTAATTATTATTTTCATTTAACTTCACTGATGAAAATCGTGAACTTGCTTGAGCATGCATGACAAGATATATACTGAAATGCACCAGGCAACAATAATCAACAAATAACTTATGCATAGCTGAATAAAATCAACTGAGTATTGTGCCATTTACAAGATAACAATCAATGATTCCTCTTTGAGGATTACATCTGTTTCAATTTTCACATATTGGGTGGCACGGTGACTCAGTAGTTAGCACTGCTACCTCACAGCATCAGGGTTCAATTCGAGTCTTGGGTGACTGTCTGTGTGACTGTCTGTGTGGAGTTTGCACATTCTCCCTGCATTTACATGGGTTTCCTCCGGGTCCTCTGATCTCTTCCAACAGTCCAAAGATATGCAGGTTAAGTGAATTGGCCACGCTAAATTGCCTATGTTGTTCAGGAACATATACGTTAGGTGAATTGGCCCTGGGAAATGCAAGGTTACAGGGCTAGAGTAGGCGGGTGGATCTGTGGTGGGATGCCCTTTGAAGGATTGGTGCAGAGCCGATGGACTGAATCATCTTCTTTTGCACTCAGGGATTCAGTGTGCTCTGTTAATTTTTCCTTTAGTGTAAGAGTAGCACTGAAGTGTGCATTCAGAGCTCAATAGTTGATTTGTAGGTTGAGTCCGTGATTAAGAAAGCAAATGTAATGTTGAGATTTATCTCAAGAGGTTTTGAATATAAAAGCAGCAATGTGCTTCTGAAACTTTATAAAACTCTAGTTAGGTCCCATTTAGAATACTTTGTCCAATTTTGGGCCCCACACCAAAGGAAGGACATACTGGCACTGGAGGGTGTCCAGCGGAGATTCACACAGATGATCCCTGGAATGGTAAGCCTAACATATAATGATTGGCTGAGGATCCTGGGAGTATATTCATTAGAGTTTAGAAGGTTGAGGGGAGATCTATTAGAAACTTACAAGATAATGCATGGCTTAGAAAGGGGGGATGCTGGGAAGTTGCTTCCCTTGGCAGGGAGACTAGGACCTGTGGGCACAGACTTAAAAGTAGAGGGGGTCAATTTAGAACAGAAATGAGGAAACATTTCTTCATCCAGAGAGTGGTGGGTCTGTGGAATTCATTGCCATGGACTGCAGTGGAAGCCAGGACATTGGGTGTCTTCAAGGCAGAGATTCATAAATTCTTGATCTCGCAAGGGATCAAGGGCTATGGGGAGAGTGTGGGTAAGTGGAATTGAAACGCTCATCAGCCATGATTAAATGGCAGAGTGGACTCGATGGGCCGAATGGCCTTGCTTCCACTCCTATGTCTTATGGTCTTATAATAGGAGAGAATGGACCTAATCGTAAAGTATTTAACCCCTGTTCATCTATTTTTTTGAAAAAACTGTTCATGCAACATCAGCGTCACTGACTAGTAAGTATTTATTGCCCAGGGGCAGTTAAGAGTTAACTACATTGTTGTGGGGCTGGAGTCACATGTCAGCCAGACCAGGTAAGAATGGCAGATTTCCTTCCCTAAATGACGTTAGTGTATTAGATGAGTTTTTACGACAATTGACAAAGGTTACATGGCTACCTTTCAGTGAGCTTTTTATTACAGATTTTTACTGAATTCAAACTTTGCTATTTTTCAACCTGCACCTCTAAGGCAGCCATGGTGGAATTTGAATGCATTTTCCTGTAAGATTAGCCTGGGGCTTTGGATTATTAACCCAGTGATATTACCACAATGCCACCACCAATAGCATCATCACACAATTCATTCTGAGTTGCTACGGCAGCACAAATTTGTTGGAAAACTGTTATAGTTTTGGAATCTCTTTATGAATTGGCTGCATAATGCTCCAGTTTTCCTAAAATTAGCTCAATGCTATTCTCAAGCCTCCTCACAAAGGTTGTGACTGTTTGTTTACATTGGTGCCCCACATTGCCAAACCAGATTAGACTGCTTACAAAAATGAGTTTACTCCTTAATTGGCACGAATCAAAGAATCCAGTTTGTTGTTTTTTACAAGATAAGCTGAATTTGTACTACCCATGTTTTTATAAAGAATCCATTCTTTCTCTGCAACTGCAGGGAAAATATAATGTCCACTACAATGATTTTGAACAGCATTTAGTCAACTGCAGCTGGGCAACAAAATTTATGCTAAATTTCTGCAAGTGCTGCTGGAAATTTGATGCAAACGTCTTTATAAAGGATTTCTAAATCCAAATGATGGAGTCTAATATATGGTCTAATACATAGGTGGGGAACCTTTTCATGTTGGAAGGCTGCATTATGTTAGTTGTAATCTAATAAGGCCGCATCCAAAAAACTTCAATCATATATTCTTCAAAATTCACATTATTTTGTAAAAATCTATCTAGAATCACTTTATAATTAAATCATGAGCATAGCAAGTGTCGAAATAGCCTTTTTGACTTACTAATTTTTTAATTGTGGCAGTCAGTCTGTGAGGATTATTTCATTGAATTTTCTTTTATTCTCTGGTATTTTAAATACATTCATTTTAAGATTAAAATAAAAATAGCAAAGGACACAAAAGAACATATTAATAAAAAATAAAAGATTTGTTCTGCAAAATTTGGATTCATTCAAAAGGCCATAGACAATGGCCTAGAAGGCCGCATGCAGCCTTAAGGCCGCAGGTTCCCCACCCCTGGTCTAATGCAATATCTACAGGATGGCAATTGTTAAATTATAGAATCATAAAACATAGGAGAAGGGCACTTGATGAAGGGCTTTTGCCCGAAACATCGATTTTCCTGCCCCTTGGATACCTGCTGTGCTTTTCTAGCACCACTCTCTTGACTCTTAACTTTGCCCAGCATGTCTATGCCAGCTCCTTGAAAAAACTTTGCAACTCATTCTACTCCCTTTGTTTTTCCCATAGACTGTTGTCTGTACCCAAATCATTTTGAAGATTCTTATTCAATCTACTGCAAAACCCTTGTGGCAACATATTTCAGTCCTTAACTCATTGGGTAATGACACCCCAACTCTCCTCGGTTTCTCTTACTAGTTGCCATATACCTGTTTCCTTTGGTCACCATCTGATCTTTCAAATGGAAATTATTTCTCATTTTTAAATTTATCAACCCTATTCAAAACTTGGAAGTGCTATTGCATCTCCTCTTATCTTCTTCTACTTTCAGGATAGCAACATCAGTTTCTCTAGTCTCTCCACGTCTGGTTTATTTTGTTGAATTTCTTCTACGCCGGCTTTGCCAATCTTGTGAGAGTGTGCTGCCCAGAATTAGGTGCAGTTCTCCAGCTGAAGCCTAACCGTTATTTATTAAGGTTCAGCACAACAATATTGGAAGACTAAAACACAGACTGGAGTCAGATTGCACTGACACCATTAAATAAGTTGCTATCTCAACTCAGCAATGGAGCAACACTCAGAATAATTAGCTTACTGAAATATGATTTTCAGATTGCTTTTCCAGATAAGTGCAGCTCCAACAATACTCAGGAAGCTTGACAACATCCAGAACACATAGCAGCTCACTTGATTGGCATCACATCCACAAGCATCGACCCCTTCCAACACTGATGTTTAATAGCAACAGTGTGTACTATCCATAAGATGCACAGCAGAAATTCACCAAAGATCCTCAGAATCACCTCCCAAACCCACAACCACTTCCACCCACAGGGATAAGGGGAGCAAATACATGGGAACACCACCACCTTCAAGTTCCCCTCCAAAACACTCACCATGCTAACTTGGAAATATATCGCCATTCCTTCACTGTCACTGGGTCAAAATCCTGGATTCCCTTCCTCATAGCTTTGTGGGTCAACCCACTAAAGGTGGACTGCAGTGGTTCAACGAGGCAGCTTACCTTCTTAAAGGCAATGAGGGATGGGCCACAGACAGCAACACCCACTTGCCACAAATGAATATTAAAAAATGATTTTTAAATAACAAGTGGTACTGAGTTTCAATAATTTTATGAAAAGTATTTATTATCCAAACAAACCTTAATTCTATTGACAAGAGGTGCAAACAAGAAGACGAACAATTCGACAGTGGCCATCGAGTTTGTGAATAGCTTGGGTCTTGTATGCTCCTCCTCCTCTGTGACACTTCCTTGTCCAGGCTGGCCTGGAGACCCACGATTCTCCACTTGGTGAACAAAAGCGCTGCTGCTTCCAGACCAGCTGGACCCTCCTCCTCGTGAAGTCCCAAAGGCAGTTGCAGTCTCATTGCTGCATTCAAAAGGAGCATCCAGGAGCATCCAATGCAGTGTGTGGAGAAGTTTTGTCTCTGCAACACCAAGTTTATCTTGATGGCCTGGGGTATTACACAAAACAATTTCTGTTAACAGCTCGGAATGAATATTTTAGAGCAAAGGTTTCCTGATGATCTGGGAGGACATTAAGGATCAATAAATAGAATATAATTGTACTACAGCAGTTGAAGGGCTCACTTTCTTAAAGCAGATTTACATAATGCACATTTCCTGCAGCCAAGTTGAACACAGGTGGGAAGGAACTAAAAAGAAATTACTAAAATAAATTATTATTTCCTTGTGGTTTGTTATTGACAATCTTGCCTTAGTTTAGCCACATGCAATGCACCCACCAATCTCTCCTACAAGTGGTGTGTATCTTTAATTACACAATATCTGGATAGGGAAACACAGAAGTCAAAGAGGAAACCACTAATAAATATTACTCTGGGTTATTAGAACATTTCAATACCCATATCTACCCATAGATCCCACCCCCTCCCTTCCCAGCATGGGTTTCGATAAGTAAACTGAATATACAATCCATGTCATCATTGAACTCCGACGGTGTGGAAACAAGTCATTTGGCCCATTGGGTCCACACCGACCCGCCAAAGAGCATCCCACCCCATCCCTGTAACCTTGCATTTCCATGGCTAATGCACCTAACCTGCACATTTTTGGACATGTGGGAGGAAACCCACATAAACACAGGGAGAATGTGCAAACTCCACGCAGACTGGTGCTCAAGGGTGGAATTGAACCCGGGGCCCTGGTGCTGTGAGGTTGCATTCCTAACCACTGAGCCACTGTGCTGCCCCTTGGGTTGTGAATCAATTAATATTCTACAGAATATAATGGTACATTGCAAAATCTCAAAACAAGATAGTTCCTTGTGCCTCCGTTATCCTTTTTTTAATATTCACAGGATGGGGGCATTGCTGGTTCAGCCAGCATTTCTTGTCCATCCCTAATTTCCCAAAGGGCAGTTCAGAGTCAAACATGGTGGCTCAGTGGTTAGCACTGCTGCCTCACAGCACCAGGGTGCTGTGAATTTTCCAGGATTGTTTTGACCTCTAAAAACATGCCACAAAGCAAAACAGAAATTATTTGAAAAACACAAAGTAAGTCAGAAAACATTGTGAAAATTTAATATTTTCATTTTGAGCCCATGTTTAGAACTGGAAGATATTACAAAGGAAATTAAGATTAGATTACTTACAGTGTGGAAACAAGCCCTTCAACCCAACAAGTCCATACCGACCTGCCGAAGCGCAACCCACCCAGGCTCATTCCCCTACACCTAACACTACGGGCAATTTAGTATGGCCAATTCACCTAACCTGCACATTTTTGGACTGTGGGAGGAAACCCACGCAGACACGGGGAGAATGTGCAAACTCCACACAGACAGTTGCCTGAGTTGGGAATTGAACCCAGGTTTCTGGTGCTGTGAAGCAGCAGTGCTAACCACTGTGCCATAGAACATGTGAGAAGGAATGAATAAAACCACAATTCACTCTTTATATGATCCAATATTTTCCATTTGTTGCAAGTTAAGTGTGTACAGTGCATCACTTCCTGTTCATAATAAAGGGTATTATTTTAGTAAAATAGATCAGATGCCATTTTTCTGTCACTTATATAAGATGTTTCAATATTGATGAGAACAATTAAACCATGTTTCCTTTTCTGACAAACTCTAAGAACTTACTTTCAGCCTGTGCCATACAGAAACTGTGAACAGAAATCAAATTTATCCGATGATAAACATTAAAGAAAGTAATTAAAAACTAAATATATGGCGCACCAAGACAATGGGCTTCATGAAGTACTTCAGAGGTTTTTGAAGCATTGTGTTAGCTCCACTAACCTGAAATTTGTACAAAGGATGCCGACAAACTTTTGAGCTGCAAGTGTAAGCTTGCAAATAGTGACATCACAACTCCTGAGCACTCCATTTGCTGTTCTTAGTCACAACATGTATTTTCTTTCTGTCTGCTTCTGAAATAAGGTCCAATTCTGCCAGGTTTCCATTACTGGATACATTACTGGAAGCACTCCTGTAGCATCTCAGGGCCTTAAATAAGTTCTTTACACTGTCCTTGCTTTGGATTTGCTCCCATGTCACTATCTGATCTGATATTAGCATTTAAGGTTTTGAGTGACCAACAGACATATAGTGTGTGTAAAATCAATACAGATTCTTTGTGCCTAATTGATGTCACGTTTTAGGAAAATGCTCAGCTATTTAAGTTTATTGAAGACATTCTAACTTTTGTGTATAAAATTCTATTCCATCTTAATTTAGGCATTTGTCTTAATTTGTTAGTACAGCTCCATTTTTAGTTTTCAATACCACTCCCAACATTTGAATATATAACACTTTTTAACATTTTACTACTGTCTTGTGAAAAGTATCATCTTTCAGATCAAACATTAAACTCAAGCTGTGTGTGCCTTATCATTTAGGTATAACATATCCCATGGCGCTATTTGAAGAGCAGATAAATTCTCCCTGTGCACCAGTCAATTTTATCTCCTCAAAGATAATCATCCATAAAACAGGCCATTTACTTAATACTTGCTTCTGGAAGCTGGGTACAAGCAAGTTGTCTCCAACAAATCCCTACAGCACAACACATTAAAAATAATCAATAAGCTTTAAAACACTTTGGAATGTGAGAAAGTGAATGATTGATTCTGTACAAATTGGCTCAGTGGTTAGCAGTGTTACCTCACAGCACCTGGAACCTGGGTTCGATCCCACCCTTGCACGACTGTCTGTGTGGAGTTTGCACATTCCCCTCGTGTCTGCGAGGGTTTCTTCCGGATGCTACGGTTTCCTTCCACAATCCAAAGATGTGCAGACTAGGTAGATTGGCCATGGGAAATACAGGATAGGTGGGTGGGTCTAGGGTGGGATGCTCTTCGGAGACTCCATGTGGACTCGATGGGCCAAATGGCCTGCTTAGGGATTCTATGATATTCAATAACTTGGAGCAGATGAACAAGATAAGCCCAGATAGTTTGGTTCAGATTTGTCCTCCCTCCCTTCCATAAAGCCCTTACTCTGTCCAAGTTCAATGCCGAACCCATTGTTACTGCAATGTTTATGAACAGAGTCAAGCTATGTTCTGAAAGCAGGTTATGCCAACAAAAACAGAACATGATTACTATATTATTTTTGTGGAGAAACATTTAGTGAGCACTAAGAAATATAGAAAGTAACAGAGACACATGAATCACAGTAATAGAATACTGTATTTTTTGGAAATGTAGTGAATGAGGACTGAAAAAAAGAGAAAAACACCTATTTCCATACTTAAGTCTAGCCTTAGGCACATCCTGTGCCTTATACAATGATATCAACCTCTGAGTGCTGTGATCTCAATGCAGCACACCAAGAATAGAGGCAGCCAGTAGATGAAATAAATTGATGCACTCTTTTTGGAAAAAAGGCACAGCATATTTATCAAAAGTTTAAAACCTCTGTAATTGGATAGAACATGTAACTACTATGAGGGAAATTGAGTAATTAATAGCAATGTTTACTCATGGATTTGAAGCTCTCTTTAACCTGTGATGTCAGCAATGAAACTGAAGAGTGGACCATTCTTTTTTTATTCACGCATGGAACGCAGGCATCACTTAATCCCTTACAGCATTTATTGCCCAGCCCCATTTGTCAGAAGGCAATTGAGCATGGGTCTGGAGTCATATGTAGGCCAGACCAAGTAAGGATGGCAGTTTCCTTGTCAATCAACAATGTTTCCATGGTCATCATTAGACTTCCCATTCCATTTTTTAAATATTAAATTCAAATTCCACCATGTATCATAGTAGGATTCAAACCCAGACTTCCAAGTTTTCTGAATTTTTAGTCTAGAGATAATACCACCTGGCCATCACCTCCTGCTATATATCCAACATAATTTATTCCAACACACTTGTAAAATTGCCTCATATGCACCCCTTTTGCCAAGTTGAGTGTTTGTATTTATAGCGTCATAGAGTCATAGAGGTGTACAGCACAGAAACAGCCCTTCGTCCAACTTGTCCTTGCCAACCAGATATCCCAAACTAATCTAGTCCCATATGCCAGCACTTGGCCCATATCTCTCTAAACCCTTCCTATTCATATACCTATCCAGATGCCTTTTAAATAATGCAATTGTACCAGCCTCCACCATTTCCTCTGTCAGCTCATTCCATACATGCACCACCTTCTGCGTGAAAAACTTGCCCCTTAGGTTCATTTAATATCTTTCCCCTCTCACACTAAACCTATGCCCTCTAGTGCTGGACTCTCCCACTCCAGGGAAAAGACCTTGTCTATTTATTCTATCCATGCCCCTCATGATTTTATAAACTTCTATGAGGTCACCCCTCAACCTTCGATGCTCCAGGAAAAACAGCCCTCGCCTATTCAACCTCTCCCTATAGCTCAAATCCTCCAACTCTAGCAAAATCCTTGTAAATCTTTTCTGAACCCTTTCAAGTTTTACAACATCCTTCTGATAGGAAGGAGACCAAAATTGCATGCAATATTCCAAAAGTGGCCCAACCAACATCCTGTACAGCTGCAACATGATCTCCCAACTCCTATACCCAGTTCTCTGACCAATAAAGAAAAGCATACCAAACACTTTCTTCACTATCCTACCCACCTGTGACTCTACTTTCAAGAAACTATGAACCTGCACTCCAAGGTCTCTTTGTTCAATAACACTCCCTCGGACCTTACCATTAAGTGTATAACTCCTGCTAAGATTTGCTTTCCCAAAATGCAGCACCTCATATTTATCTAAATTAAACTTCAACTGCCACTCCTCAGCCCATTGGCCAATCTGACTGTCAGGATGATAACACGAATGAACATGCTATTGTGAAGGTAAGGCTTGAGAATGCATACATTTCCACTGGGCAGACAGTCAAAGAGTTATACAGCATAGAGACAGATCCTTTAAGCCAACCAATCCACACCGACCATGTTCCCAAACTAAATGAGTCACACATGCCTGTATTTGACCCATATCCCTTCAAATCTTTCTTATTCATGAACTTCTCCAAATGTCTATTAAATATTGTAACTGTATCTGCATCCACCACTTTCTCTGGCAGTTCATTCCACACACGAGCCACTCTGTATAAAAAAGTTGTCCTCATGTTTTTTTAAATCAAAAATATGTCCCCTAGTTTTGAACCCTCCATATCCACCCAAGGGAAAGGACAATAGACAATAGGTGCAGGAGTAGGCCATTCTGCCCTTCGAGCCTGCATTCATTATGATCATGGCTGATCATCCTCAATCAGTATCCCGTTCCTGCCTTATCTCCATAACCCTTGATTCCACTATCCTTGAGAGCTCTATCCAACTCTTTCTTAAACGAATCCAGTGACTGGGCCTCCACTGCCCTCTGGGGCAGAGCATTCCACACAGCCACCACTCTCTGGGTGAAGAAGTTTCTCCTCATCTCTGTCCTAAATGGCCTACTCCTTATTTTTAAGCTGTGTCCTCTGGTTCAGGACTCACCCATCAGCGGAAACATGTTTCCTGCCTCCAGAGTGTCCAATCCTTTAATAATCTTATACGTCTCAATCAGATCCCCTCTCAGTCTTCTAAACTCAAGGGTATACAAGCCCAGTCGCTCCAATCTTTCAACATAAGATAGTCCCGGCATTCCAGGAATTGACCTCGTGAACCTACGCTGCACTCCCTCAGTAGCCAGAATGTCTTTCCTCAAATTTGGAGACCCAGAACTGCACACAATATTCCAGGTGCGGTCTCACCTGTACAGCTGCAGAAGAACCTCTTTGCTTCTATACTCGATCCCTCTTGTTATGAAGGCCAGCATGCTATTAGCCTTCTTCACTACCTGCTATACCTGCATGCTTACCTTCATTGACTGGTGTACAAGAAAACCCAGATCTCTTTGTACTGCCCTTTTACCTAACTTGACTCCATTTAGGTAGTAATCTGCCTTCCTGTTCTTGCCACCAAAGTGGATAACCATACATTTATCCACATTAAACTGCATCTGCCATGCATCTGTCCACTCACCTAACCTGTCCAGGTCACCCTGTAATCTCCTAATATCCTCCTCACATTTCACCCTGCCACCCAGCTTTGTATCATCAGCAAGTTTGCTAATGTTGCTATTAATACCATCTTCTATATCATTAACATATATTGTAAAAAGCTGCGGTCCCAGCACTGATCCCTGCGGTACCCCACTGGTCACCGCCTGCCATTCCGAAAGGGATCCATTTATCACAAATCTTTGTTTCCTGTCAGCCAACTAATTTTCAATCCAAGTCAGTACTTTGCCCCCAATACCATGCGCCCTAATTTTGCTCACTAACCGCCTATGTGGGACTTTATCAAAAGCTTTCTGAAAGGCCAGGTACACTACATCCACTGGATCTCCCTCGTCCATCTTCAGAGTTACATCCTCAAATAATTCCAGAAGATTAGTCAAGCATGATTTCCCCTTCATAAATGCATGCTGACTCTGACCTATCCTGTTACTGCTATCCAGATGTGTCGTAATTTCATCTTTTATAATAGACTCCAGCATCTTTCCCACCACTGAGGTCAGACTAACTGGTCTATAATTTCCTGCTTTCTCTCTCACTCCTTTCTTTAAAAGTGGTACAACATTAGCCACCCTCCAATCCGCAGGAACTGATCCTGAATCTATCGAACTCTGGAAAATAATCACCAACGCATCCATGATTTCTAGAGCCACCTCCTTCAGTACCCTGGGATGCAGCTCATCAGGCCCTGGGGACTTATCAATCTTCAGACCTAACAGTCTCTCCAACACCAATTCCTGGCAAATATAAATTCCCTTCAGTTCATGTCCTTCAGCCACTGTTACCTCAGGGAGATTGCTTGTGTCTTCCCCAGTGAACACAGAGCTGAAGTACCAATTCAACTCTTTTGCCATTTCTTTGTTCCCTGTAATATATTCCCCTGTTTCTGTCTTCAAGGGCCAATTTTAGTCTTAACCATTTTTTTCCCTTTCACATACCTAAAAAAGCTTTTACTATCCTCCTTTATATTTTTGGCCAGTTTACCTTCGTACCTCATTTTTTCTCTGCGTATTTCCTTCTTAGTAATCCTCTGTTATTCTTTAAAAGCTTCCCAGTCCTCTGTTTTCCCACTCATCTTTGCTATGTTATACTTTATCTCTTTTGAATTTATATGTTTCTTAACTTCCCTCATCAGCCACAGCCACCCCTACCTCCTCATAGGATCTTTCGTCCTTTTTGGAATGAACTGATCCTGCATCATACTCAGAAATATCTGCCATTGTTCCTCCACTGTTATCCCTGCTAAGGTATTGCACCATTGAACTTTGACCAGCTCCTCCCTCATAGCTCCATAGTTACCCTTTATTGAACTGAAATATTGTCACTACCGATTGTACCCTCTCCCTTTCAAATTGCAGATTAAAGCTTATTGTATTATGGTCACTACCTCCCAATGGCTCCTTCACTTCGAGGTCCCTGATCAATTCTGGTTCGTTGCACAATACCAGATCCAGAATTGCCTTCTTCCTGGTAGGGTCCAGCACCAGCTGTTCTAAGAATCCATCTCGGAGTCACTCCACAAAGTCTCTTTCTTGAGATCCAATACTATCCTGATTCTCCCAGTCTACCTGCATGTTGAAATCCCCCATAACAACTGTAGTAACATCTTTGCGACAGGCCAATTTCAGCTCCTTATTCAACTTACACCCTACATCCATACTACTGTTTGGGGTCCCCCCGTGCAAGGGACTGAATATCATCCTTTACCAACAGGGCTGGGCCACCCCACCCCCTCTGCCCATCAGTCTGTCCTTACGATAGCACGTATAGCCTTGAATATTCATTTCCCAGGCCCTGTCCACTTGAAGCCACATCTCTGTTATCCCCACAATATCGTAGCTGCCAATTTCCAAAAGAGCCGCAAGCTCATCCATCTTATTTCTAATACTTCGTGCATTCATATATAGTATTTTTAATTTGTTACTGCCCTCACCCTTCCTCTCAACCCCTATTTCACTCAACCTTACGGCATGATCCCTTTTTGAGTTTTTTGCTTCATTGATACCGTTGTCTTTCTTGACTTCCCTTGTTCTAACTGTCCCTTCAATTTCCTTCTTGAAATTCCAGTTTGTCCCCTCCCCCCCCCGCTATTTAGTTTAAACGTAGCTGTGTTGCAGTAGCAAACCTGCCTGCCAGAATGCTGGTCCCCAACCTTTTAAGGTGCAAACTGTCTCTTTTGTATAATTTATGCTTACCACAAAACATACCCCAGTGATCCAAGAATTTCAATCCTTGCTTCCTGCACCAGTTCCCCAGCCACACGTTCAAGTCCATTATCTCCCTGTTCCTGGCCTCTCCAGCCCGAGGAACTGGAAGCAAACCAGAGATAACCACTCTGGACGTCCTGCCTTTCAGCCTTCTTACTAGTTCTCCGAAGTCCCGCTGTAGTATGTTCCTTCTCTTCTTCCCAACATCATTTGTGCCGACATGTACCACCACCTCTGGCTCTTCATCTTCGCCCTTGAGGATGTCCTACACTCTGTCTGCGATGTCCTTAATCTGGCACCAGGAAGGCAACACACCATCCTTAAATCCCGCCTGTTGCCACAGAAACCCCGTTCAGTTCCTCTCACTATGGAGTCCCCTATCACCACGGCTCTGTGTGATGTCTGACTCCTCGGTTCTGCTCCACGCCAACTTTTGATTGACAGATCTGACTGCCTCGCGGACTGGCAGTGTCATCTGTCTCTACTGTTTCCAAAAGATTCAACTTGTTCCTGACAGGTACTTCCCCCAAGGTCTCTTGCATCTGTCTCCTCTCTGCCTTTCTCATCGTCTTCACTCTTCTGCTCTCTTCTGGTATGGTCAGTGTAATAACCTCGCTGAAGGTCCTGTCCAGAAAGATCTCGTTCTCTTGGATGAGTCTAAGGTCCTCGAGTTCTTTCTTCAGTGCTGCGATATGCTCTGTCAGTAGCTGAACCTTTGTCATTCACCTTAACTGTGCCCCTCATCATTTTATGAACTTCAGTAATGTCACTCCTCAACCTCCAACAGCCTTTCCAATCTATTTTTATATCTCAAACCCTCCAATCCCAATAATATCCTGATAAATCTTTTCTGAACCCTCTCCAATTTAATAATATCCTTCCTATAACAGGATGACTAGAACTGCACACAGTACTCCAGAAGAGGCCTCGTCAACATCCAGTACGACCATAACATGACATCCCAACTCCGATACTCAAAAGTCTGAGCAATGAAGGCAAGCATGCTAAATACCTTCTTAACAACCCCATCTACCTGAGAAGCCAATTTCAAAGAATTATGTACTTGAAACCCTAGGTTTCTCTGTCCTACAAGCCATGGCCCGACCATTAATTGTATAAACCCTGTTTTTGTTTGTTTTACCAGAATGTAATACCTCACATTTATCCAAATTAAACCCCATCTGCCACTCCTCAGCCCATTGCCCCAGTTGATCAAAATCTCTTTGTAATCTTAGATAACCTTCTTCACTGTCCACTATACCTCCAAGTTTGGTGGTCAAGAGGACATTTGATAGGGGTTTTTGGCATTATGGATGATCTTTATAGAATGATAGTGTAAGAAATGTCTTCAGATTAGGTGGCTGTGCCAATAAGATTTCAATTTCAAATCTTACAAAAAGATGTTAGGGAAAATGCATTTCTGCAATGACTTATTGGAGTATGCAATACTTTTTTATATTCCTTCACGCATTATGGGCAGCTGACATGGCCAGAATTTGTTGTCCATCCCTAATTACCCTTGAACTGAGTGGCTTATTTGGGCCATTACAGGGCAGCCAAGAGTCGACCATTTTGCTGTGGTCTGCAGTCACATATAAATCAGATTAGATAAGGATTGAGATTTTCTTCCCTAAAGGACATTAATGAGCCCGATGAGGTTTACTGATCTTTGATTGTTGTTGTCGTCATGGCCACCATTACTGAGAGTAGCTTTTAATTCCAGATTTATTTGTTGAAATTACATTTCACTATCTGTCTGAGAGCAGATATTCATAAAGATGCTACTTTATTGAAAGAGATGCACAGAATTGAAAGCATTGCTTGACTGATAGCTTTACAAGGGTTTGTTTTCTGCAGTCTGTTTTGTAACTGGCTCAATGTTCAAGTACATAAACTAAAGAGATGTCAAGTGTTCATATTTAGATATTGATACTTCAAAAACTTGGTCAATTGGCATTTTCATATAGTGATGATGCATCAGTTTTTTAAATAAGAATATCATGAATAATTGATTTTTTAAAAACAGTTTCACATATTATTGTTACTAAAGGAATCAGTTCTATGTAGAGTGCTTACTGGGTGAATGAACATGGAAATGGAATGAGCTAGAATCAAGGGTGTGAAAGTTCATTAGAATGGGTGGGTAGCATGAATAGGCATGCAGAATGAGAGGACAAGTTGTGGATGGGATGGTAGAGTTGGTTGATATCAAAGAAACGGTCATTGTGGATTGGATGGGTTGGCACCAATGGGCCTTGAGTGGGTGGAGGGGAGGTGCTTTAGAGGGTTCAGGTCTAGTCAATCACATATTTAACAAAACAATAGGAAACTGTGGCAGACCTTACCAAGAGCTGCTGTACCATTTGACCAATGACCAACTCTGATCACTGTCCAGGGAAGTCAGGCTTGACATCATCCTACACCTATTCCTTCAAAGTGAAAAGGTCTGCAGATGCTGGAGATCAGAGCTGAAAATGTGTTGCTGGAAAAGCGCAGCAGGTCAGGCAGCATCCAGGGAACAGGAGAATCAATGTTTCGGGCATAAGCCCTTCTTCAGGAAAGGCTCACTTTCTCCCCAATACAGGAATTACCCTGATTTGAGTAACCTGCCTCAGGAACGAATAACAAATGCTGTATTTAGGGAGGGGGGGGGTATTCCTTCTACCAGGGACAGGGTAGGAAATGTAAATCAGTGCCACAAGGGGAATAGTCATGACTTCATGAGGTCCCTGCATCCACACTTTCAAAGGTCTGGAGATGAGTTGAAGGCCAGTTAGTGGTCATAGAGTAGGAATAGGGACTGTACAAGATTTAAACAGATCATGGTGTTATTTTTCTGACTGCCATTTCAATGCATTACCCTCAGTTATAAGGTTGAAGAATGTCTTCGAGGAGACAAGGATTTAGAACCCAGGGCAGGCAGTCCTCGTTTTTGAACATAGACTTCAAAGTCATGTTCAATACCAAAAGGGAAAGGAAGGAGTTTCTCATTCCAAATGTTGACATGATGAGGAGACCTCCCTATCTAACCAGGTCTGGATGGACATAGCTATCACAGTCAGCAGAAAGGGTGTGTTGTGCAGAAATTGGATCCAAAAAGGCTCAATGACAAGATTCACTCCAGCAAAGGTAATGTAGCCCCTAACCCTTCAGACATGCCTCTGGGATTTCAATTTTCAATGGACACATTGAGGAGCTAGAGGATGCATGCTGCTCCTGAACGAAGGAGGACTGAGTGCGCATGGTATGTTCTAACTAGTACATGGTATGTTACTAAAGGTTAGATCCACTGTACTGCTGAAGTTCTGTCTGCACTGAAACACACAGCTTCCCACCAATTGTAGCAGCTTGCATTGGTGAAATAGAACAGTACTGTCTATCTCACTTTCCTTTATTCTTGGAGTGGCCCATTTATTAGAGTCGATGATAAAAAAAAATTAGTTCAAAGGCTTCTGGGTTCAATTTCAAGAAGACCTGACCAAAGATGAAAACGTAGTGTCTGCTAAAATGTGATAGTATTGAGGAGAAGATGGAATTTTGTTTTGCCTTGTGTTTCGAGTCCTTTTTGTTTTTATAATTAAATAGCTTGGCTTGTTTTATTTTATGTTTACTTCTTTTGTGTAATAAACTTTTGTTTTATTGTTAAAACCAAAGCTGCAGTCTTGTATGCTTACAATTTAGTGAAAGACCATCACGTTAATAAAAAAATGTTAAAATCATATTTCATCCTGGGATCTGACTTGTACAGTTGTAACATTAGCTAGGATCATATCAATGGCCAGAATAGTTTTGACCCTCTCGGACAGGTCAGTGTAAACTCTTCAGTAGCAATAGCACGGACCTCTGCGATGGCCTGCCTAAAGATTAACAGTATCCTTCAATACTAGCAGCTCCACCTTCAACGACACAGCTCATGTAGAGGCTACAGTCTCTATATTTTTCCTAATCATGCCTTTCCTTTATTTTTCAAATGTTCCAGCCACTACCCTTCTTGTAGACAGTGTTGCTTCTCATCACCTTCAGAACCAAAATCTGACAGTCACACACTCCCATTGCTAGCTATTGCCTTCCCCATGCTCAGGTGAACTTCCTCGATTGTATGTAGTAGCCTCAACTCCTGCTTCTATGGATCCCTGATAATAAGGGGATTGTGACACCTTTGTGCTCCCTGAACTTTAATACAGGCTCCAAGTTGTGACACCTCTGATGATGCTACTCCTATAGTAAGGTCCTTGTTTTTTTTTCAGCGTGGTCATAAAGGCAGAGGTTCCAAGAGGTCTAACTTTGAAGGGTTTTAGGGCCAATCTGATTGCAGCTAACAGATACTGTGTTAGGCAAAAGGTTTTCAAATAAAAAAAAACACTTGTACAATGAAGGGGAGTGGCCGGTTCTCCCAGCTCAGTTTTTATCTGGTTTGGTTTGGTCTTAGCAGTCTGGCTGTTCGGGGCTGCTAGACCCAAAGAAGCAGGTCCATGCTGATCCTCCCTCTCCCTGATAGCTGTCCTGTAAGACCGTGTGTTTGATGTTACCTTTTTTGCCAAGGGGTGTTTATGGGGATTGTTGCAGGAATTTGGAACAGCATCACCAATTTGGGGAAATCTATTGGGTTTTTGGATCAGTTATTCAATATTCTGTTCTCTTCTGTTTGTGCAAATAAATTCTGTTTTGCTTAAAACTAAATGATTGCTCCAGTTGCATCTCCCCTGGAATAACCACTTTATACCTGTTTAAAACAACTAGCAAAGTTAGGGTCCAGGCTACTTTCTTGAAATGCTTTGAGGAAGTCTGGCCTTGTCCATAACACACCATACACACTTCTGAGATCAGGGTTGCCATCATGAAGCTGATAGGAAAATTGAACTCCCTCTCCCCACTACTGTTTTCATGCCAATTCTGGAAGGACAATAAAATCCATCTTGTTGGACAGTTCATGACCAATGGATAGCCTGCTGAGGACTCAGCTGTATTCTGACAAAGTGTAAAATATTTTTAATAGTTTCAAATTGAAAGTGCTTCAAGTTGGCTGTACAGCAGTGCAGCATAGGGCTATTTTAATTACAATGACTTTTCCTAAGGATCTTTTGTAAAATAAAAAGTTGACCATTTCATTGGCCAGAATTACTTAAGTGTTCAGATGTACTGGAGTACTGTTCCCAATTAAGCTATATATGTTTAAACATATCCTAGTGCTATTACACATTCAACACTGAAGGAAACGCTATTTGTGATCTCTAGTCTAATCCTACAAGATTTTAAATGCCCAGAGTTCTTTTAAATAGAAAAATATTCCTCAGCGTATTTCACAGAAGAAAAGGAAGTAGCTATCCACTCCTGCATGAGTGCTGAATGAAATAGGGAAAAAAGGTATTCTGGTTTTATTGATTCCATTCTTTATATTTCTTAGAATTTGTTCCTTCTGCTAGTTCCATTATGGTTCTGTTTCAAACACTGAAAAACAAACTAACTTAGCAGGGGCATGTGTTCACCAAATGACTGGCAGTTTTATGAGTTTATTAAAGGACTGCTTGTCTTTACTTTATCTTTAGAATAGATCGACCATTTCAGAAGATGTACATTTTTAAAATGGCCTTTCCAAAAGTGTGTATTTTTTTCCCAATATGAAATGTGTTTGAATAACTGATCTCAGAGATTGTTAGAAGCTTATTTCTTTAATGTCAATTTTAAAAGACATTGAGGTGCTTCATAATGGGTTTTGGATAGGTGGCTCTACAGGATACATGAGGAGCATGGAGGGCATGAGATGAATGGTGGGGGTTGAGGTTTTGGGGACATAAAAATGATGCTGAGAGCTCAGCTGCTGGCCCTGAGAATAAAGGAAGGCCTCCTAAACAGCCTGGCTCCACAGTCACACCATTCCTATACTCACCACATACTTGTATCATGGCTCACAAAACCCAATCATTCTCTGTCCATGTTGATGAATCAAAACAATGATGGGAATGAGATTTAGAAGCACGTTTTGCGTTTCAGCAACCAGAAAACACCACAATTCCAACTTCCCCGTTCCCACATGGAAATCTGGCCATATAATCCCCATTTCAAAATGTACGTTCAATGGTTAAGAACAAATTTGAAAACTAAAATGCCCATTAATTAGCGGTGACTGGATGTGGTGTAATGACAGATTTTGCAGTTTAGACATGGAAACATGATCTCTGTGTATCATTCCAATAAGTTTCAGGTCAGAAAATTCCAACTGTTGAATAAGGAATTATATAAATGGGCTTATGTGGTGACAAATGTTTAATTTCTTAGCCTTGGGTACTCCTCATCTAATGACCTGAAAGCTCATTTACTCAACTAACTGCATCATTTTTCTCAAATTATTTAAAACTTTATACTACCTCCTCAAAAGAAGTCAACAGCAACAATGAAAATAATTTGTCAGCAATTACAACTTATAGATTATGATTTTGGGGATAGTTAGTTTAGGACCACATTTTATTTGTTCCATCGTCCTGACTATCAGTCACTAATCCCCAACAAAGCGAGTCAAAATTTTCGGAAAAAAACATTATCCACCATACTTTCCTGTTTGGCGACAGAAAACCTGCGCTTTCACAAACTTGAGACGTTTTTATAATTTGTTAATAATTACCACTTTTGGACTTAGTGTCATGGAATCCCTACAGCTTTGAAGCAGACCATTCGGCCCATCAAGTCCACACCAATCTTTCAAAGACCATCCCACCCAGACCCACCCCCGACCTAATCCCTTTAACCCAGAATTTCCCATGGATAATCCACCTAGTCTGCACCTCCCTGGACACTATGGGCAATTTAGCATGGCCAATTTACCCAGCCTGCACACCTTTGAATTGCAGGAGGAAACCAGAGCATCTGGAGGAAACCCACACGCTGACATGGGGAGAGCATGCAAATTCCACGTAGATAGTTGCCTGTGGCTGGAATCAAACCTGGGTCTCTGGCGCTGTGAGACAGCAGTGCTAACCATTGAGCCACCTTGTCACCATTGTCTACCTGGATTTATTAATAGAAAGATTCAATGTTAACCAGCACCTTTTATTTCGGCCCTTGAGAAAATTACAGTTCTAGCTACTTTGTGATGCACACTTTTAAAAATAAATCTGATTTTCTATGCAACAAATATCCAAAATGTAGCCTTATGTGGAATATACAAGCACGATCCTCCTTCCAAAAACAAAAGCAGGCATAGAGGAATGCATAAGGGCTCACCAAGTTTATTCCGGTTTGACAGTAGTGTAGCTGTACAGTGGAGTACATGTGGCAAAGCAGCCTGTATCAGTTCCCAACGTGTTATGCTCTGGATGGCTTCAGAGAGAGCAGGTGAGAGACCATGCAACTTGCTCTCCACCAAAACACGCTCAAAGGACTAGAAACCAATAAAACATAATTAAAAATTAATACTGGCTTGCAGTCGATAGAATGAATAACTTGTGAGTGCGCTTGTTTACAATTGCACTTCAATAAATCATGCATTATAAAGATACATCCATCCAAGAATAGTGATTAAAAACATCACCAAGTGACCAAAAAATGCAAAACAAAGTAAAGAACTGCTGTATAACAGCTTGAACATGTTTATACCAATCTAGAATAATACTAAGTAATTGGTATTTTTGTGAAAATTAAGTATTGAAATGCTACTAACATAGACAATTAGATGAATAATGGTGGGTATCCACCATCTTGGGATATGTTGTGGATCATTGGCTAGTTGAGCTTTGTGAAGAAATATTCTATCACAATTGTTCACGAAATATATGGATGCTTGTTGAAATGTTCTGGAATACCATAACAACATAGGCAATGGGAGTAAGAGTAGGCCATTACACCCCTTGCGTTTTTTTTCTGCCATTCAACCAGATTGTGGCTGATCACCTTATCTCAACACCATTTTCATTCTCTATTCATATAAAACCTTGAAATATTTAATATCTAGAAACCTATCAATCTCTGCCTTGAATATACTCAATGATTGCACCTCCACAGATCTCTGTGGTAGAGGTTTTAAAAGATTCATCATCCTCAGAGTGAAAAAAAATCCTCTTAGTACTTCACTGAGACGGTGACTGCTGGTTCTAGACAGTCCACCCAGAGGAAACATCCTTCCTGCATCAACCTTACTGAATACTTCCCTGGTCTCTCATCATTTAAGAAAATCCAAATTTCAGTTTTTACCTACAAATATGGATAACTTCCCAATTTTCCACATCTGCTGTCTTCTGGCCTAATTACAACCTATTTCAATCGCCTGAAGCCTCTACACCTTGCTCACATCTAATGATTCCAATTAGTTTTATGTCATCAGCAAACTTGAAAATATTAAATTTGGTCGTCACTCCAAATCATTGATGATGTAATTTTTCAACAGTTAGGGCTGAAGTGCTGATCTTTGAGGTACCACGCAGGGTCACAGCTTGCCAACCTGAGAACAAGACATGTAATGCTAAATGCAGGATAAAAAAAAATCACATCACAATTTGCCACTCCAAAGGAAGGACAATAGCTACACTTTTAGCCACACACTGAAGGTTCAAGTTCCAGCTAAAACAAAAAATCTGATAAATCTAACCTAGGTCAATTCAAATTAAGAATTAATTGAAGAAGATTTAATTAAGAATTGAATTCTCATCTCTTGAAGCATGCATCATAGATTTTTTTTACTATCAAAATAACAAAAATATATGGCATATTTCAATCGTTCAATAAAGGATGAACAATTCTCTTTCTTGGTGTTAGGTAAAATGTTAATCATTAATAGCAAAGAAAAATAAACAATAAATATTTTTAAAAATATATAAATGCAAAATACTGCAGATGCTAGGAATCTGAAACAAACACAAAGAAATTGCTGAAGAAACTCAACAGCATTCATGGAGAGGGAAACACAGTTAACATTTAGAGTCCAGTATGACTTCATCAGGAGGATTTATTTTTGGTTCAAATCAGGATGAGTCTGATTCTGCAAGGCAACATTTATTGACTATCACTAACTATCTTAACAATGGTGATGATAGGGTCATTCTTGAAATGTTGCAGCTTGAGTGTTGATGGATATGGGCTAAGGCCTTTAGTGTGCACAGATACTGGCGGTTGGCAATTCTATAATTTTGGCTCAGACGCAATGAGGAAACAATGCTTCTTGTCCAAGTTGGGATACTACGTTTCTTCAATAGAACTTTAGATGATACAGTTCGAAAGCACTGTTGCTTTTTTGAAATTTTACACAAGGTTACAGTGCTGGGGGAATGTTATAAACGTAAGTTTGCAAAGTTTACTGCAATGCAACTTCTAAGCAGTAATACTTGAAGACACTGTGAACTGGTGGTGAAGATCGTACTTTATGAGTTCAGTGGTAAGAATGCATTACAAATAAAAGAATTAAAAGACTGTTGTGCTGTGGGCCAAAAGTGAAAGGCATCACGTGATCTATTCAAAGTTGACCAACAATAGATCTCAGTGACTTGGCTTTTAAAGATTAAAGGGAGGCCCAGGTTGTTTTGCTGGAAAGAAAGTGTTTATGCTTGGAAACGATGGTAGTAGAATTTGTACTTACAATGGTTAGATTGGTATTCTTCAGTGTCCCAGGAAGGTGTTGAAAAAGTTGGGTTGTAACTATCCATTTACTTCCAATCAGCATTTTCTATCAGATTTCAAGGGTCCATATTTTTCACATTGACTGGCATTGAGAAGGGATGGGTGTTGAAAGGAGATATCCTTGAAACTCACGGACAAAGGCAGTCTGCCAGGATCTGACAGCATGAGAGAGCAGCTAACGGCTAAAAATCCCTTCAATTCACAATGCAGGAAAGCTGCTGGAAGCTCATGTTTGAACTGCAAAGACCAAATTCATGAGAATTTGAAATGGGGCTGAAAGCACTTGGGGGGTAGATCATTACGAGTACTGATCACCCTGAAAGACAACGGTGGGGCTAAACATTACTCAGCTGGGCCAAGAAAAGCAACAGATGTAAGCCCAAAGGAGCAAAGAATTACTTTGGACTGGTTCTGGGAAAAAATAATGACTACTGAAGGGTCAGTGGAAAAATACGATGTGAAGTGCAAGTTCTATTTTGTAGTTTCTTGCCTACAAAAACAGTATTTAGTCAATTGTGCTTTTAATCCATTGGTTTCATCAAAATCTTAAAACATGAAATTTTGTTGTGGTTGTCGTTACAGGTATTAACTGGAATTTTTAAAAAAGTTACGATCGCAACAGGAATTGCAGCGGGTGCCACTCGTGAGGTAATGACAATTAATAGCACATTGTAGGTCAGATTTCCGAACTGAACAGAAATGCTCTATAGTTACTTTAGCAACTGAAGTAAACATTCGATATTAAACTAAGATAACGTACCACACAGGAAGCTTCATACTGTTTTCCCAACTTTGGTCTTAGAAAAGCACTGCAAGACAACAAAAAAAGTACGGTTTAAACTACAGTGCAAATGGCTTAGAACACGTTAAGGATTAAACACATTAACAGCTTAATACGAAATTCGATTTCCACTTATCACCTGTTTAGCTGCTCCAAAATTACAGTAAACATGAACAACTCAATAGGAAAAAGTGCCTTTATCAGTATGACATTAAATACAAATTCCAAACTTTAACATCCCTTTGTTTTCTTTATTTCTATTGTTCTGAAATATGCTGGTTTATGAAGAAACTCTTTTAAATTAAAGGACCAAAAACACTGGTTTGCGCGAGTAATCCCATTAATGAGGAAGCTGACTTAATTAAAGCACACCTACTGAACAGTCTCAAAAGAACCACAAGCAAATGACTGCATTTCTGCAGATAGTAATTTAGTTCTCTCACAGCAACAGGATAAAGGACAGTTACTAGGCAGTTTTCTAATACTTTAAACAAAAAAATTCAACAGATCAGAAAAAAGGACAGGAAAAGAAAGACCTGAAAACATTACTCCTTACTTCTACAACTATTCAAAGACAGCGGTGCTCTTACAGAGTCACAAAAAAGCAGGCCTGGAAGCAGCTGTTCCTTTTTTTAAATTAATTACTTTACGACATGCCTTCTCTGCAGAAACACAGATGGTGAGGCAAACGAGCAAACAGATCAGCTGACAATTCCCTATGCTTATTTATCTGATTACACCCAGATCTCAACAAAGGACGAAAAATTAAGAGGGACAGAAAATAAAGAAACAGCAAAAACAAAAATAGTTGGCAAAAGGAGAGAGTTGGGTGGGAGGAGGCAGTGACAGGGAGGGAAAACAGATCCTTCTTAATGGGAAGGAAAATGTTGAAAGGTTATAGCGAACATCTGATCTGCAGCTACAGTACCATCAAATCTGGCACAGGTATGAGAAATGGAACAGTGACTGTACAAAGACCAACCTTCGTGGAATGCACTCTGTCAGAGTGTTCCTTTATAGTAATAGCACAGGCAATGCATCCAGCGACTCACTAAGCATACTATCAAACTTCTCCTGTATATTGCCCTATCTCAGAGTTTTCATCTCAGTCTTCTGCAGCAGAACTCGCCTGCAATCTCAACTACAGATGAAGTAGAAAACAAGCCATCCTTTTCTCCTGACTTGGTTGTAGTCCACACCGTGGTGTTAAGGCCACAGTCAGCTCAGCCGTGATACTATTGAACAGCAGAACAGGCTTGATGCACTGAATGCATACTTTACTCCTATGACCTTTCATGTCTACATGACACACCATGTGTTGACCCCAATGCTATACTTACCTCAAAGGTCCATGCCCATCTCTGTCTGGAATTAACGAGGTAAAAACACCTCTTCCCACCCTACCTCTTGCAAAAATGCCATCCCGTATTCCCAATTCCTCCGCCTCCGCCGGATCTGCTCCCAGGAGGACCAGTTCCACCACAGAACACACCAGATGGCCTCCTTCTTTAGAGACCGCAATTTCCCTTCCCACGTGGTTAAGGATGCCCTCCAACGCATCTCGTCTACATCCCGCACCTCCGCCCTCAGACCCCACCCCTCCAACCGTAACAAGGACAGAACGCCCCTGGTGCTCACCTTCCACCCTACCAACCTTTGCATAAACCAAATCATCCGCTGACATTTCCGGCACCTCCAAAAAGACCCCACCACCAGGGATATATTTCCCTCCCCACCCCTCTCCGCCTTCCGCAAAGACCGTTCCCTCCGTGACTACCTGGTCAGGTCCACACCCCCCTACAACCCACCCTCCCATCCTGACACTTTCCCCTGCCAGCGCAGGAACTGTAAAACCTGCGCCCACACCTCCTCCCTCACCTCTATCTAAGGCCCTAGAGGAGCCTTCCACATCCATCAAAGTTTTACTTGCACATCCACTAATATCATTTATGGTATCCGTTGCTCCCGATGCGGTCTCCTCTACATTGGGGAGACTGGGCGCCTCCTAGCAGAGCGCTTTAGGGAACATCTCCAAGACACCCGCACCAATCAACCACACCGCCCTGTGGCCCAACATTTCAACTCCCCCTCCCACTCTGCCGAGGACATGGAGGTCCTGGGCCTCCTTCACCGCCGCTCCCTCACCACCAGATGCCTGGAGGAAGAGCACCTCATCTTCCGCCTCGGAACACTTCAGCCCCAGGGCATCAATGTGGACTTCAACACTTTCCTCATTTCCCCTTCCCCCACCTCACCCTAGTTCTAAACTTGCAGCTCAGCACTGTCCCCATGACTTGACCGGACTTGTCCTACCTGCCTATCTCCTTTTCCACCTATCCACTCCACCCTCTCCTCCCTGACCTATCACCTTCATCCCCTCTCCCACTCACTCATTGTACTCTATGCTACTTTCTCCCCACCCCCACCTTCCTCTAGCTTATCTCTCCACGCTCCAGGCTCACTGCCTTTATTCCTGAGGAAGGGCTTTTGCCCAAAACATCGATTTCGAAACTCCTTGGATGCTGCCTGAACTGCTGTGCTCTTCCAGCACCACTAATCCAGAATCTGTCTGGAATTTGCCTATTATGTCTGACAGTACATGAGGGTGAGCCAAGAGCTCAGAAGGAGCATAAAGCAGGAAGAACTATCGTCTTCAATCTTCTCAATGACAATAGATACAATGGAACACATTGCAGCAGCCTCATGGTATAGAAAGCCAACCACCCCACCTCCTCTTTCAGGCTTAGGAGTGTAGGCATTTTTGTACTATATCAGTTGTAGTTTGCTCCCTGCACTGCATTCTTCCAGGAGAGGGCAGGATATTAGTGATTGCGTGGCACTGTGTTTGGATGATGTTCGGGGGATAACTCAAAAGCTAGACTCATGTGGAGGCAGCATGCGCAACAGGTTTTTAAGGCTTTCGAGATTGAGGTGGAGTTTCTGGATTTTAGGCACAAGTCCTGGGTGCCAGGTGAGTGATGAGGTTGTGGTGCATTCAATAGAGCGAGGTGGTCATGTTGCAGTGAGTTGGAGATGCATTTGCTGCTTTTAAACAGCACTGAGACCATCAAATCTCTTGTGGGGCAGCTTCTCAGTCCTCGGGCATAAACACCAGGTGTTCATCTCCCTAGCCATCCATTTACACTCCTTTCTGAGGGTAGCCTCCTGACCGTATGCAAAAGCCTGTTTTGTCTCCCTTTGCCCACCTGAGAGTGGGGTCTCCAATGCTGCATTCATCACACTGAAACCCTCTCTCTCTCTTTGCCCAGTGTTTGATTTAGCAAGTTTTTAATTCCATTAATTTTATTTGTGGCAGCTTCCAATAAAGGAAGACAAGCAAGTCGCTCTATCCTGAAAAAGCATAGGTTGACAGCACTATATGTAGCAGTAAATTGCTGATCAACAAAGTGTAATTTTGCCTGGTAAGAGTAGAGTCAACTAATAATATGAGGGGTATTGAGGGGTTCTCAGCCCCATGAGAGTGGATGATTGTCATTTTTGTCTGGGAGGGACCGCCAATGAATGAATGAACAGCTCAGGTGGATTCACTACATAAACACAGTGGCTACAAGAATAAGTCAGACGCTAGGAAAACTGTGGCAAGCAACTCACTTCCTAATTCCCCAAAGCCTGTTGACCATCCATAAGGCACAAGTCAAGAGTGTGAAGGAATACTCCTTACTTGCCTGGATGAGTGCAACCCCTATAACACTCAAGAAGCTAAACACCATCTAGGACAAAGCAGCCTGCTTGATTGGAACTACATCCACAGGCATCCACTCCCTCCACCACTGATGTTCAGTAGCAGCAGTGCATACTATATACAAGATGCACTGCAGAAATTCACCAAAGATCCTCAGACAGCACCTTACAAACCCACAGCCACTTCCATCTAAAAGGACAAGAGCAGCAGATATATGGGAACACCACCACCTTTAAGTTCTCCCCCAAGCCACTCATTATCCTGACTTGGAAATATATCACTGTTCCTTCACTGTTGTAGGGTCAAAATCCTGGAATTCCCTTCCTCATAGCATTGTGGGTCAACCCACAGCAGGTGGACTGCAGTAGTTCAAAGAGGCAGCTCACCATCACCTTCTCAAGGGCAACTAGGGACAGGCAATAAATGCTAGTCAGCCGTCGATGCCCACATCCCACAGAATGAATATTTTCTTTAAAAACCTCATGTTACAATCATGGTAATAAGCTGAGAGCACCAAATTTGTTTGCTGCCCACCTATGATCACAGTAAAAATGGAGTACTCATATTCCACTTGGTCATGTAATTTTATTGAGACCTTCATTTACTGAAGTGACTTTTAAAAAAAGGACAAATTCAGAGCGAAAATGGCTGTTGTGATCACTGATTCTAGATTAGAGTCATGCTGGAAAAACACAGCAGTTCAGGCAGCATCCGAGGAGCAGGAAAATCGACGTTTCAGACAAAAGCCCTTCATCAGGAATACCCTGTTGTGATCACTGAGCCAAAGATTGAGACAAGCTTTGTTAAACCCACCGTGAGTTTCCAAAATCCATCTGCCCTGAAATTATCACTTCAGCCAAAGTCAGTGAAACCAGGCAACTAGGTCAGGATCGATGAATTTGCATCCTGACTAATTTGCAAGTGTATAGTAATTTCACAGATCGGGAGTCAAAAGGCCCACCTGCCCATTAACCAGATTGGAAAAACAATGGGCAGACTCAGGAATACATAAATCAACCTATATAAACAGCTGTTTCTGGGCAACAGAAGCAGAGACAAGGAAAAATTGATTTGTAAGCAAGAACTGGAAGACATTCTCACTGCCTGCCTGTCTCACTCTCCCCTCTTTCATAACAAGCACGTAAACACAAATGCAACTGAAAATACAACCTGGAACAACAACCGTTTGCTGAGAATTCAAGGTTACAAATCTTGCAACTGCTGAAGAGACAAGTAACAGCTAAACAGTCTGAGCTCAGGCTTAAAATTAATACACTGGATTTTGTAATTGGCCTTCTTCTGCACTGTAGAGTCTCTATGATTCCATGATGATGCTGAACTTGCACAAGATACTTTTCAGACTACTGCTTGTGTAAAGTTCTGGATGCCACATTATAGGATGGATGTAAATGCATTGGAGTGCAGAAGCAGCTTACAAAAATGGTTCCAGTGATGAGGAACTTCGGGTGTGAGGATAGATTGAAGAACATGGGACAGTTTATTTTGAGAGAAGAAGGAAATTTGATGGAGGCTTTCAAAATCATTTGTTGGCTGGATACAGTGCTGAGGGAGAAACTGTTCCTGCTTATAAAAGGTTCACGAGGAGGAAGGTGGAGATTTAAAGCGATCTGCAGAAGAAGCAAGGGCGCAGTGAGGAACAAAAACTTCCTTCACTCAGCAAGTAGTTAGGGGATGGAATGCACTGCCTGGAGCTGTTATGGAGGCAGATTCAATTGAGGTATTCAAGAGGGCATTGAATATTTAGGTCAAAATCATGTGCAAGGGTAGGGGATAAAGCAGGAGATTGTCACTGAGTAATGATACTCCTTTAACGAGCCAGTGTAGGAAGTCTGGGTCAAATGCCCTCTTTCGGCTCTGTAACACTTCTGTGATTCTGTGACCTCAAAGACTCAATCATCATTATAAAAGCCTTTTTCGACCGAATAGTCTATTTTAACATGCTTTAAATTCCATCAACTTTATTCAATGCAGATTCCCTTTAGAATGTTATACTGCAACTGGTTTTAACTTCCTATCTGTACAGACACACCCCACTTCCTTTTAAAGGTGGAGTAGCAGATAGTGAAGGGGACTGTCAGAGAATGCAGCAGAATACAGATAGATCGGAGATTTGGGCGGAGAACTGGCAGATGGAGTCCAATCTGGGCAAATGCAAAATGATGCATTTTGGAAGATCCAATTCAAGAGCGAACTATACAGTAAATGAAAAAGCCCTGGGGAAAATTGATGTACAGAGAGATCTGAGTGTTCAGGTTCATTGTACTCTGAATGTGGCAACACAGGTCGAAAGAGGGGTAAAGAAGGCACATAGCATGCTTTCCTTTATCGGGCAGGATATTGAGTACAAGAGCTGGCAGGTCATGTTACTGTTATGTGGGACCCTGGTTCGGTCGCATTTGGAATACTGCATATAGTTCTGCTTGCCACATTACCAAAAGGATGTGGATGCTTTGGAGAAGGTGCAGAGGAGGTTCACCAGGATGTTGCATGGTATGAGTGCTAGCTGTGAGGAGAGGTTGAGTAGATTCAGATTATTTTCATTAGAAAGACGAAGGTTGAGGGGGGACCTGGTTGAGGTCTACAAAATCATGAGAGGTATAGACAGGGTGGATATCAAGAGATTTTTTTTTTCCCAGAGTAGGGGACTCAATTTCTAGGGGTCATGAATTCAAGGTGAGAGGAAAAAGTTTAAGGGAGATATGCATGAAAATTTCTTCATGCAGATGGTGGTGAGTGCTCAGAATGCGTTGCCAGCAGAGGTGGGCATGATAGCATCACTTAAGATGTACCTAGATAGATACATGAATAGGCAGGAAGCAGAGAGATATAGATTCTTAGAAAATAGGCAACAGATTTAAGTAGAGGATTTGGATTGGCACAGGCTTGGAGGGCCGAAGGGCCTGTTCCTGTGCTGTAATTTTCTTTGTTGTTAAGCTCACTACCTGGTCTGTGCATATATTTGATTTCACATTTTGATAAGTTTTCTCTCAGGGAAATCAAATGAGAGGAGCTTAAAGTTAACAAATGCCACCATCCCTCCCCCACCCCCACCCTCCCGCACCTAGTAGCAATGACCACCTTGAATGGAAATGGCACAGGCAAGTCATAAATTGCAAACACATGGTCAAAATGGGGCAGGTGAATTCTGAGGCAGACTGATTCTTGTCTTGTATTTTTGAGACCTAACAATGTTGTCAAAGTCCCAGAGGATCATTGGGCTGTTATCTCATTCCAGAGTGATGACTGGTCGTCGTTTAACCTGAGGGTCAGCCTGCCTCAAGCAGGGGGGAAGGTTGAGAAGATGGGACCTTCACAGTGACTCTGCACTGTTGGCATCACTCAGGCAACTGTTGACTAACTGACTGCCCCTTCCTAGATTCATGCAAACATGTAATAGTCTAATTTTTAAATAGATCTAAATCAAAGGCAATGTCTTCTCAATTTACTTTTGACTCAACTAAAGGTTATTTTAATGCAGTGAAAGACTAAATTGGCAGAGAGAAGAGGCCAAGCTAGAATTTTTTAAAAATGGGCTTCCAAAGTCTGAGAATTTACCATTATGGTTTAATCGAGTCATTGAGCTTTATAGCATGGAAACAGACCAACACATCCACGCCAACCAGATAACCTAAATTAATCCAATCCCATTTGCAGGCATTTGACCCATATTCCTTTAAACCCCTCCCAATCATATACACATTCAGGTGTCTTTTAGTTGTTATAATTGTAATAATTTCAGCCTTTGCATCTTCAATTCAAACAGGTATGTTCCTCTGATAATGGATTGCTATCAGGAAATGTAGATAGAAAGATATAGGAAAGGGAGAAATTAACTATTGTCAAATTGATCATTGTTGTTTGTTAGAACATAGACATAGAAGAATATAGCGCAGTACAGGCCCTTCGGCCCTCGATGTTGCGCCGATCCAAGCCCACCTAACCTACACTAGCCCACTATCCTCCATATGCCTATCCAATGCCCGCTTAAATGCCCATAATGAGGGAGAGTCCACCACTGCTACTGGCAGGGCATTCCATGAACTCACGACTCGCTGAGTAAAGAACCTACCCCTAACATCTGTCCTATACCTACCCCCCCCTTAATTTAAAGTTATGCCCCCTTGTAATAGCTGACTCCATACGAGGAAAAAGATTCTCACTATCTAAACCCCTAATCAGCTTATACACCTCTATCAAGTCACCCCTAAACCTTCTTTTCTCCAATGAAAACAACCCCAAGTGCCTCAGCCTTTCCTCATACGATCTTTCTACCATACCAGGCAACATCCTGGTAAACCTCCTCTGCACCCGTTCCAGTGCCTCCACATCCTTCCTATAGTATGGCGACCAAAACTGCACACAATACTCCAGATGTGGCCGCACCAGAGTCTTATACAACTGCAACATGACCTCAGTACTCCGGAACTCAATTCCTCTACCAATAAAAGCCAGTACGCCATATGCCTTCTTCACCGCACTATTTACCTGGGTGGCAACTTTCAAAGATTTGTGTACATGGACACCAAGGTCCCTCTGCTCATCCACACTACCAAGTATCCGACCATTAGCCCAGTACCCCATCTTTTTATTGCTCTTACCAAAGTGAATCACCTCACACTTAGCTACATTGAACTCCATTTGCCACCTTTCTGCCCAGTTCTGCAGCTTATCTATATCCCGCTGTAACCTGCCACATCCTTCCTCACTGTCTACAACTCCTCCGACTTTCGTATCAGGTGTTATAATGAACCTGGGAATGGCATCAAAGAAAGCATAACAATAAACCATCCAGCAATTGCTCTGGATTCTTTAGGAAAACTAGAAAATGACAAAACATTTATTTCAATGATTTGGATATGAACATAGGAGGCATAGTTATAAGTTGGCAGATGACAACAAATTCGAGGTGTAGTGGACAGCAAAGAAGGTAACTCAGAGTATAATGGGATCTTGATCAGATGGGCTAATGGGCTGAGGAGTGGCAGATGGAGTTTAACTTAGATAAATGTGAGGTGCTGCATTTTGGGAAAGCAAATCAGAGGAGTACTTATACACTTACTGGTAAGATTCCGGGGAGTGTTGCTGAACAAAGAGACCTTGGAGTGCAGGTTCATAGCTCCTTGAAAGTTGAGTTGCAGGTAGATAGGATAGTGAAGGCGGCATTTGGTATGCTTTCCTTTATTGGTCAGTGCACTGAGTATAGGACTTGCAAGGTCATGTTGCAGCTGTACAGGACATTGGTTAGGAATAGTGCGGAATAACACTTTTGGAATACTGTGTGCGATTCTGGTCTCCCTCCTATAGGAAGGATGTTGTGAAATTTGAAAGTATTCAGAAAACATTTACAAGGATGTTGCCAGGGTTGGAAGATTTGAGCTATCCGTAGCAGCTGAATAGGCTGGGTCTGTTTTCCCTGGAGTGTCTGAGGTTGAGGGGTAACGTTATAGAGGTTTATAAAATCATGAGGAGCATGGATAAGATAAATACACAAGGTATTTTCCCTGGAGTAAAGGAGTCAAGAACTAGACAGCATAGGTTTAGTGTGACAGGGAAAGATTTAAAAGGGACCTAAGGGGCACCTTTTTCATGCAGAGGGTGGTGCATGTATGGAATGAGCTGCCAGAGGAAGTGGTGGAGATTGGTACAATTACAGCATTTAAAAAGCATCTGGATGGGTTTAGAGGGATATGGGACAAGTGCTGGCAAATGGGTCCTAGATTAGGTTGGAATATCTGATTGGCATGGATGAGTCGGACCAAAGGCTTTGTTTTCATGCTGTACATCTCTATGTCTCCGTAAATGCCTGACTAAACCCAAACTGCCCCCAGCACAACCTAACAAACAAACAACTGGGGCAAGAACTTTTGTTGATTGGGAGATATTTTAGCTTGAATTTAATTAGCAACTAAATATTACAAACAGTTCAAAATAAACAGAAACAGATTCAGCATCAGTAGGACTATCACATGCTGAATAAGCATGGCAGGATTATATCCAACATGTTTTCAAGAAACACTAGCAACATAATTGCTTGTTCCTTCATAAATTTCAACACAAGTCATTCCCACTCAATAAGTAAGACTTTTTACTATCAAGAGGAAATAAAAGATACTAATCTGTTCTGGTTTTAACAACATGATTATCCAACAATCTACTTACAGTTTACCAATAATGCATCTCAATTTATAACTTAGTATCTCAGAATCTATGGCTTCATTATCATTAGACCATAAGACATAGGTGCAGAAGGAGGCAAGAGTGGAAAAGTGTTGTGCTGGAAAAGCACAGCAGGTCAGGCAGCATCCGAAGATCAGGAGAATGGATGTTTCGGGCATAAGCCCTTCATCAGAATGTCCTCACTCTCTGGCAGAAGTATGCTATTCAGCCCATCAAGTCTGCTATTCAATGATCTGATAATCCTCAATTCCATTTTCCTACTTTTCCCCCATAACCCTCAATTCCCTTACTGCTTAAAAATGTACATATCTCAGCCTTCAATATTCTTACTGACCAAGTCTTAACAGCCCTCCATGGTAATGAATTCCATACAAGCACTGCCATCTGAGAGAGGGATTTCCTCATCTCTCTTAAATGGCTGACATCTTGCACTCAGATTATGTCCTCTGGTCCTCAAATGTCCGACAAGGGATAACAATCTCTCCACATCCAATCTGTCAAGATCCCTAAGAATTTTTTATGCTTCCATAAGGTTGTCTCTCATTCTTCTAAACTCCATTGTTTACAGCCCTGACATATTCAACTCCTCCTCATAAGAAAATGCTTCCATTCCCAGTGAACCTTCTCCTGGACTGTCTCCAACACCAGTATCTTTCCTTAGATAGGGAGATCAAAGCTATTCACAATTTCTAGGACAAAACAGAAACTGTCAATGCAGGAAATCAGAAACAATAACATAAATTGTTGGAGAAATATGCCAGGTCTAGTAGCATCTGTGGAGAGAAGGCACAGTTCATGTTTCAGGTCCAATGACCCTTGTTCAGAACCAGACACTAGCACCTTTAACTAAATTCTCTGTCTGGTATCAGTTAGCCAATCTCCTATGCTAAAATACAAGCCTAATAGGATGGCTGTCAGCTTATTAAATCACTTTATGTACCTTTCTGAAAATCAGGTATATTATGTTTACTGGTTCCAGTTTGGGTATTCAGCTGGTCAGTTCCGCAAAAAATTCTAATAATTTGCCAGGCATGTTTTCACTTGATGAAGCCAAGTTCACTCTGTTTGATTATGCTGTGTATTTCTAAATGCTTTGCTATTAGATCCGTTATAATACTCTAACACTTTCCAGATGACAAGCCTATAGTTATCTTTTATTTTGTCTCTTTTCCTTTTTGAACAAGATGTATTATATCATCAGTTTTTCCAAACTTCTGGGATATTTCTAAAATCTGAGATTTCTTGAAAGATTACTGCCAGTACATCCACCACCCTTGTAGTCATGTCCTTTAATATGCTATTATGCTACTCATGTGACTTACCAGACTTTAGCACCATTAGTTTCTCTAGCATGTTTTTTATAGTGATATTTTTTGTATTTATTTCATACCTATCTCCTTTTGCCCTGATTAGTTAGTACTTTTAGAATGCGATTATTGCCTGCTACCATGAAGACTGATGCACAGTATTTATTCAACTTGCCGGCCATTTTCTGGTTCCCCAATATTACTTCCACAATTTCATTTTCTATATTCACTTGGCCTCATTCTTCTTTTTATATATTTGAAGAAGTTCTTACTTTCTGTTTTTATATTGCTTGCTGGTTTGCCCTGACAGTTTATTTTCATCCTCATTGGTTTTGGGTCATCTTTTGTTGGCTTTTAAATGTATATTTTTCCCAATCATCTTGTTTATCACTTTGTCACATTGTACATTTTTTCTTTTCAATTTGATTCTATCATTAACTCCCTTGGTTAACTATGATCAATTTTTCCCTTTTCTTGATTTTTTTCTTTCTTACTGCTATAAACTTTGTTGTGCATCATGAACTACCATTGTTCAAAGCCATCTTTTCTGCTAAATCCATTTCATATTCAACTCTCATTCCTTTGTAATTACACTTACTTAAGTTTAGTACTGTTGCTTCTGACCCAAGCTTCCCACACTCAAACTGAATGCTAAATTCTTTCATGTCATGGGTACTAGGAAATATTTTACTCCATTTATAGAAACTTTATGTAAAATAACCTGTGAATACTATGATTAAAACAACTAGCAGGCCTATTGCATTCATTAAGCATTAGGTGTGAATGCAAAAGTTGACCACATACAACTTTCAAGACTTATAAATTAATAGCAAAACATAAATTATTTTCCATCTTTTTCATAACATTACTCACACAATTTGTGCAACAATGTCCAAATGCCAATGGCTGTACTAGTGCATCTGTTTCCAGAAATATTTTCTTAACAGTTTGTAATTATTGTACATCAGGGATATAAGTAAATTGAAATGGTGAAGATAGTAGAATATTGCAAGGAGAAATTGCTGGAAACATAATATGCAAGTGAGCAAATAGCATCATTTTTAGTTATATTTTTGTGATATAAGCATGCTATATCAGAAACACAGCAAATTAATTCCAGAAAGCAAATCCTTCAAAATAATTCTTTATTGTTTTTTTCAATGCTTCTGGGCCAAAGTGATATGTTGCAGCAGTTTATATGTGCCTAGTTTATCATGTGACATTTGCTCACATAAAATTTGCTCATTGTTTGCCAATTGTAATGCATTTACCTTAGCTGAATGTCTTAATATCGTCTGCTACTCCTGCCAACTCTGTTGTCATTGCATGTCATGCTCATCTAAATTGTGTCAAACTCAGCTATTCACTGTAGCTAACCTGTAACCACTGTGTGATATCTGTCACGCAACCATGATCCCTTTTTCTGCTGCCTCTGGAAGAGATTTCTGTCACATTTGAGATCTAATCAAATGGTCAACATACTGATATTTTATTTTCTTGACTTTGTTTTGAAGAGTTCCTATTGTTCTTGGAATTTCAAGCAGCTTGTCACTTGTCTTCAGGTCTGTATATGGAAATTTAACCTTGTATATTTCAGAAACCCCTATTTTCTTCCACTGTTAGCACATTGTTCATCTTCACATAATTACTTCTAGCTATCTTATCCTTTTAATTTCTGTAAACATTTGTTATCTTTGCCATTTTCTGATTCTGCAACTGGTGCTATGCAGTCATCAAACCATAACTTTGCTGTGTTCTTGCCTCCAGTTTTTATGCCTGGATATACGTTGGATTTTCTGAATGTGATCTGTGTAAAATAACACTTAGCCAAAGTTTGGGAGAAGATTTGTAGCTCGGGTGCTCGTTGTTGTGGTTCTGTTCGCCGAGTTGGGAATTTGTGTTGCAGATGTTTCATCCCCTGTCTATGTGACATCCTAGTGCTTGGGAGCCTCCTGTGAAGCACTTCTGTGATGTTTCCTCCGGCATTTATAGTGATTTGTATCTGGCGCTTCCGGTTGTCAATTCCAATTGTCCGCTGCAGTGGCCGGTATATTGGGACCAGGTCGATGTGCTTATTGATTGAATCTGTGGATGAGTGCCATGCCTCTAGGAATTCCCTGGCTGGGAACAGCCAGGGAATTCCTAGAGGCATGGCACTCATCCACAGATTCAATCAATAAGCACGTCGACCTGGACCCAATATACCGGCCACTGCAGCGGACAGCTGGAACTGACAACCGGAAGCGCCAGATACAAATCACTATAAATG
This sequence comes from Chiloscyllium plagiosum, assembly GCF_037043375.1. Lineage (NCBI taxonomy): Eukaryota > Metazoa > Chordata > Chondrichthyes > Orectolobiformes > Hemiscylliidae > Chiloscyllium > Chiloscyllium plagiosum. The sequence goes on along the minus strand of NW_028270145.1, from coordinate 13,756,459 downwards.
CCAGAGGAAACATCACAGAAGCGCTTCACAGGAGGCTCCCAAGCACTGAGGATGTCACCTAGACAGGGGACGAAACGTCTGCAACACAAATTCCCAGCTTGGCGAACAGAACCACAATATCACTTAGCCTTTGATGATATATTAAAAAATTTGTTTTACACTAAAAAACAAAGGGTGATATGGTAGCACAGTGGTTAACACTACAGCCTCACATCACCAGGGACCAGAGTTCAATCCCAGCCATGGTGACTGTCTTTGTGGAGTTTGCACATACTCCCTGTGTGTGCGTGGTTTCCTTTGGGTGCTCTGGTTTCTTCCCACAGTCCAAAGATGTGTAGGCCAGGTAAGTTGGTAGTGCCAAATTGCCCATAGTGTTAGGTGCATTAGTCAAAGGGAAATGGTCCTGGGTGGGTTACTCCTCAGAGGGTCGGTGTGGACTTGTTGTGCCAAACGGCCTGTTTCCACACTGTAGAGAATCTAATCAAACAAAATTCTCAAGTCAAAGAAAAAATGTAGAAGATTTACAAATAATGTTCAAGTTAGAATTCGGTCTGTAATTCTTTTACAGCATTAACTAGAATGAAAAGCAATGAGAATCTTTGATTCTACCAAAACATGTTTGATATAAATAACTTAGAAAGTTTTTGTGAGATTTTATGACATTTTGTAATACCGAGGAATTGATAACTACTGGTTAAACCAAAACCAAATCTAATTCAACTCTTTAACCTTTGTGCCCAATTACTGAACCAATCTTCAGGGAGCTGAGATTCAGTTTTCACATTGAAACACTTTTCTGTACAAAAGATAATAACCCAGATTCAGTTGCAGTAATAACCAGAAGACTGGCAGTGTTCTCTACTGTTGCTGAATATAACAAAGATCAACTTCTATGATACATTAATGCACAATTAAATGTAAAAATCTGCAAGTTTCTATCAGAGGTACTCTGGTCCTGTAAAGGTTGAACTGTTGCAGTCATCATAGATGCAATCAACACCAAAATCATTGTTAAGACTTGAACTTATTATTAATAACCCTGTACTTCTACACTGTCTCGCACAGAAGACCAGTGACAAACTCTTCATTCAGGAGGAGCTGAATCTTTAAACAATGTCGTAATTATTAATTACTGTTGGAAATGCTAGGCGGTTCTGAGAATTCATTTTTCTATGAGGTAGTAAGACTTGTAAATAAATATAGCATTACACTTTAAGAAGTAATTAATTAATTACAAATATAAAGTTGTGTTCTGCTATTTAAATTTCACCCTTAATCCCATGTTTATTACCCAACCTTGGTTTTATATGCAACCATTTAAATATAGTGTATTTCTCACATTTTAGCCTCTTGCCTTCTGGTCTGTGAGGAATCTTCAATCTGGTTGATTGATCTGTCTTCCTATGAGTTAGCTTTTCTCAGACTGAACAGATCCACTCTAAGAAAAAGCTGAAATCAAACTGATGTTGGAGGAGAGGAAGGGTTCAATCCAGAGTCTAGTAAAGCATTATGAACAGATTTTCTTTACACGAATAGCAATTAACATCTTTTTTTGCAGATTACAACATTTGGACTATCAATACTGCGTATCCCATGCCTACATTAACTCTCTCTGACCCCAGTTTGTTACCTGCTCCACCTGCCTCAACTGCTCCAGCTTCTCTCCCCCCCTCTTTGTGTGTTGCTCTCATTCCGTCTTCCAATGTGAATTTCTCCCTCAGTCTCCCCGACTTTCCTTATTGTTCACTTACCCACGTTATCCTGATATGTTCCACTTTCTCTCTCAGGACACGTTGTATATTTCTCTCCCCAGTCTCTTTCTCCTTGTCGTTCCTCATCCCAGTGTATTTTGCGCTTTCTTTCCCCCACCCTCAGATTTCCTTACCCCGTGTGTTCCTCCCATCCCAGTATATTCTTCTCTGTCCCTGTCCATTTGTATTACTTCCCCCTTTCCCTGCCTCCCCTTTTATATCTTCTACTCACCGTCCCTCCCCAGTTACTGATTCGCATTGCCCGCACCCACAAACGTGTGCATTTTCTCCCTCAGGTGGTGATGCTCTCCTTTACCAGCGCTCTTTCCCGCTGCTTCTATAACTTAGTGTCTCTCACCTTCTCTCCAGTTTGTACATCTCTCTCCCATCCCCTCTGTTCCTCTCCCTTCCCCAATTTGTGTTGTCTTTTCTTTCCTTCTCTCCCTCACTTCGTTTCTCTGCCCGGACTCGGAGATTTCAGAGATTTTCATCTACAGAATCGATAACCAACCAACAAACTCTGAAAGTGGAGGGACCAATACGGCTCAGACAACAGCGTTGCAAATATCCTAGTGAAGACGCTCGTCTATGAAAGCCTCACGATTATCGCCAATATATACTGGGTTTGAACCTGCCACACCTAGTCAGCAAGGAAATTCAGGTCAGTTAATGTTTATTTAATGATACATCAATAGGCAAGGTTTTGACTCACTTAAAAACCATTGGCATAGGGTTAAAATCAGGCCCCATGATGGGTTTTTATTTGATGCAAGGATCTGTTAGGAACCGGAATGCACTTCCTGATGAAGAAGTAGGTGCGTTTCATAATAATATTCAAAAACCATAGGCGTTTCCAGGTGCTAACCCAGATCCGATGGCCCGAACGGTCACTTTATAGCCCGTTATCACAGATGACAGGTATCAGATTGATAAAGGTGTACTGTGAAATGTCTCTATTAACCATCAGCCCCTAATCCATCAAACCCGGGGGTCGCTCCGGCCTCCGCTGTTGGTTCAATGCTGGAGAAGCTGGTGGAGAATGGGCAGGCCCCAGCGGGCCACCCCGGGCTTTATTTACTCGCTAACCGCGGCTGTCCTCACCTGGTCTGCCTCCACAGGAAGGTCTGGATGGGCAGAGGGATGCCCCGGCCGCACTCTCGCTCTGCATCCTCGGAGCTCTTGCGCTTCACCATGCCGCTGTGCAGCCCGCCTTGCCTTCGCTTGAAGCTGGGGGGCTGGAGCAGGCTCGGCCCCCCTCGCCTGCTGGAGCTTCAGCACCCGGGAAGGAGCGGACAGCGCCCGCCTGTCAATCAATCAGCCCGGGGGGGCTGGGCTGTCAAAGGTCACTCCAAATCCAGCAATCCACTGTGACCTGGCGAGAAAGCAAACTGCAACCTGCACAAATGCACTGAATAGTATTCAGAGCGAAAAAAAACAAACAAGGAAAAAAAAATCGGCGCAAACTGTGGCACCATGCAATTAAAAAAAAAGCCAGACACTTTACAAAATGACCATGCACGAATATCCTCCTCAAATGCGTCACTCAGTGAGATACGCAGCGCGCAGAGAAAATAAATAACCATACAATGAGGTCACCACTTGGTAGACGATGACTTGATGGCAAATTATTTCTTTTGATGTTTAGTTACTTTTTTGTTGCAGTGCTGTTCTCCTTTTGTGTTTTTTTTTCCTTGAAGTTGGGGAAAGCCAGGGTTATGGGGATGTGCAAGCCCAAAGAGGGAAAATAATTGAAAAGCATTGTTCTACTCACAGGTAGTTAACCATTAAGCAGACGCCTATAAATACCACAACAATTCAAATCAGATCATTTGTTTTGTTTTTGCCCATATCTAAAATTGGTAGGGCGCTCCTGCACATTTGACAGTATTTGCGATGAAAGAGGGAACATAATGATCACTGAAGTACTGCAGGGGATAGGTCTCTCTCACTCCTTCAGAATATGATGCTGCAAAATACAATAATATTACAGAGTGTGGTTCACATTTAGAGCAAAGATGAAATACATCACGTTAGATTTTGTGACATGGTGGTAATGTCCTTAATGGTGACCAGAAGTTCTGGATTCAAGTCTAATTTGCCCTAAAGATGTGTCATGACATGTACAAATTGGTTGCTTAAAATAACTAAAATATATCAGGTGAATCATGATGAAAATACTTTAATAGAGACTCATAAAAGACATTCAAACTTAAGTTCAAAAAAAATTGTGTTAGATGGTTGTTAAACTCATCATAAACAAATAGTCAGAAACTTCTTTTTTCAACCAGAGCAAATCTTTCAGTCCCCTTGACAACTATATCAACAGCCACTGTTGAGTTGACGATATTACTGGGGTTTGGAGCTCAGTTGAACATTCATAATCAAATTCCATTGCACAATTATGATAGCAATGATTCCAGAGCTAAATGCATTTGAGCCTTTGAAGCAGTGGGATAATTTACCAACTGTTGCACTTCTTCAAAGTCCAAGGAATAAAACTGACCTGCCAATCAATATTAAGATCAAAGAAATGACACAGCAAAAGCTAAATTAGATTAGATTACTTTTTAGATTACTTACAGTGTGGAAACAGGCCCTTCGACCCAACAAGTCCACACCGCCCCGCTGAAGCGCAACCCACCCATACCCCTACATTTACCCCTTACCTAACACTACGGGCAATTTAGCATGGCCAATTCACCTGACCTGCACATCTTTGAACTGTGGGAGGAAACCGGAGGAAACCCACGCAGACACGGGGAGAACGTGCAAACTCCACACAGTCGGTCACCTGAAGCGGGAATGTTACCAATGTTACCAATTCCCAATGCAAATGAACAACATTTTCATACTGTAACTCTTCCACTTTCACAATGTTGGTAAATATGATGGACAAAACCTTTTCTAAACAAAGTCCTATCAAAAATCATTGTATCAAGAATATATTAGATTGATTCTTCACCATTATATTATTAATATATGAATTGGGTTTGAATTTATCTATCCCTAGGTTCCCAATTAGAAAGATTTTCCTTTTGGTTATTATGATAATGGTAATCAGATAGCATAATCAACAACTGTCAAAATAGTTTGACTCAATGAAAATTGTTGGGAAGTGGAGTAGGGGGACTCTAAAATGAAACCTACTGCATTGAGATACATCTTTGCCCACATGGTTAAATGTTTCCATCCAGTGATGGAAATGGGACAGAAATTCAGGGATTAGTCTTCACTACCAACTTTAAAGCCTACCACCTCCTTAAACATGAAAGGCGGCATGAAAATGCAACCCAACCTTGTGTTCCAAACATATTATTGGAAGTTAATTACATTTCGAAGCGTGCTTGAACACAACTTAAAAAAAAAATCCTTACACTACAGCTGAAAAGGCAGAGGGGAGAATTGATAATGACTCTTCATTGAAAATTTATCCCTCATCCCTGGGGGAGAAAAGTAATTTAAAAAATACTGCAGATGCCAAAATGCTGAAAAAATACAAAAAGCTAAAATTAGTGAGCAGTTTAAGTAGCATCTCTTCAGAAACAGAAGTTGTTGTCATCTATATGGATCAAGAGGAAATCATAGATGAATAGCATTTTAAAAGGAACAGAACATGGAAAGAGAGAATGTAAGAAGCTATAATATCTTTGAATAGCAATATTGTTTACAAAATTCTTTGAGATTTGCAAAGGCTATTCAACACAAAGGAGGGATGAAGCATTAATAGTTAAGATAGAAGGCAAAGTAGTCTTAGCTTTAGTGAGTAGGCAGGCCTTTTAAAACATATGAATAAGCAAGATCACTGAGCTGGAATAATGCCTTTGGGCCATGGAATATTTGGCTCAGACACCACTGAGTTCCTAAATATGCTTAAAATTAATTGTTAGCCATATTCCAAAGCTGTATTTTGCTTTGAGAGAAGTTAAATACTTAGATAAATATTATGTTTCAAGAATCTGATAAGAAATGAAAATGGACAGAGCCAATATGTCTATTCCAGGAGATTATTAAACTCTACCAGAGAGACTTATTTTATTTAATACCTGTAAAATTTCCATGGTGGCACCAACATAACACAAACTGACTTTGATTGTTGAGATGTCAGGACTTGTAGTCTTCTGATACATGATGTTGATTGGCTGGTACTTGGGCTGATTGGGAGATGTGTCGACATGGCGAATACGTCAATTAGACGATGACTGACAGATAATTTCAAAATTTAATTTACATTTTAAACGGGGAAGGTCAACTCTGCTGGTCAAGGCATTGTCCTTAGAAATGAACCAGAGAATGGCAATCATCCATTTTCTTAAACCGGAGCAAAATACGTTTACCCATTCTGTCAGCAAAGCACAACAATTTCCTCAGTTTATTTGTTGTTTTCCTTTTGCGTCGGTACTTCTTGTAAACTATGTTTAAGAGTACAGAATGAAAACCTTCAGCACAATGTGTCTTTTTCAAGCAATACTCAAGTTTTGCATCACCAAATAACTAACTATATTGTACATCAAGAAAAATCAGCACGGAACATATCTAGAAAGGATTAATTCTATAGCTGAAACTATAGTTGAAACATTCGGAGATACGTTTGCACAATTGTAACTGAAGGCAGAGTCTGATAGGACGATATGACCTTGTCAACAAAACGTTTCCACCTACCTTGGAAAGAATAGTATAAAAATTGTTGTGAAGAATGCTAATAGCCTGTATTCCGGTCCAAACAGAACAGTGACCACCCAACCGTATGAGCGCAAGTTTCACTTTTAGTAACACATTTGTGATTAATGTGTGCAGTATGTTATACATGGGGGTACTTTTTAAACTGGTATCAAACATAGTAAATGTATTAATACTCTACTCAAATACTTTAATGCTGTCTTATTCATTCTTATAAATCTTGTATTCATAACTGTCAAAGTTAGAAGATTGTCTAACAGAGGGTTACTCACATGTAGACTGGGAGAAGTGCTCACGAGACGGCTAAACAGCAAATGCTAAATTAAGAACAAAAGAATATATGTATGAAATGCAGTTAGTGTGACTAGCTAAAGGACAATAAGTAGAAAGAGAAACACATTAAACCAGCAAGGTCGAGCACAGACCAATGACCCTAGACTCTGACGAAGGCGAAAATAAAAAGCAGATTGAAACCAACCATTCCATCAAAATTGTTCTAACACCGACCTTCAATTTATCCACAGAAAAAAAGAGCGAACCTATCCACATTGCCAGCAACTCTTCCCAGAAGTGGTAGTTGATTCTGAAGTTGTGGTTAGGAACACTGGGATTTGCAAGTTACTAATCAAACTGACCTAGAGTGAGCATGACCAGTATGTGGCCCCGGAGGTTGGGTCTGAAATACAAAGAAAGATCAAACGTCCAAAAACAACACAGGGCTACTGTCCCAAGCAAGGCTAATAATTTGCACTTAATTATCATCTTTAATGCAGTAAAACTCCTCAAGGTGCTTCACAAGAGTATTACCAAATAAAATTGATCAGAGTACACATAGGAATTATAAACACAATTGATTTTCATGACCATTAAGCACAGTGAATATAGTTTGATTCGCCCCTTTTTAATTGTTCAAGTAGATCAGATTCATAGTTCCTTGACAGTGGGGTCATAGATAAATAGGGTAGTGAAGAAGGTGTTTGGTATGCTTTCCTTTATTGGTCAGAGCACTGAGTATAGGAGTTGGGAGGTCATGTTGTGGTTGCACAGGACCATGGTTAGGTCACTTTTGGAATATTATGAGAAATTCTGGTCTCCCTCTTATCGGAAGGATGTTGTGAAACTTGAAAAGGTTCAGAAAATATTTACAAGAATATTGCCAGATTTGGAGGGTTTATGTTATAGGGAGAGGCTGAATTGGCTGAGGCTGTTTTCCCTGGAGCAGCAGAGGCAGAGGGGTGATATTATAGAGGTTTATAAAATCATGAGGGACATGGATAGGGTCAATAGATGAGGTCTTTTCCCTGGGTTTAGGGAGTCCAGAACCAGGTAGTTCTGCAGAGTTTGTTACATTTCTCCTGAAACAGTTTTATTCTACTGGCCTACTCTATTGCCCTGTCTAACTTGATATGGCACTTTTTCCTGTCCTTTGCTTGCTTGATCAGAATTTCTGTGGTTACAGAGAAAGAAGGGGCTCCAAGACAATTTCCTGTGGCTTGGTATTGCTTTCCGTTAATCACCATTGAGAACTTCTTCTCATCTTGTTGGAGGCTTCTTGCTGTCTTTAGGGAGTGGGAACTCTGCTGGACTTTTGACTCTTTCAATTAATGAACAACTAATTCAATGTCAATGAGACCAAAGCACAGAAATTGATTGAACTAATTAACCACACCAATGTGGGCAGAGTGGTAAAGACAGTGATATGGCAGTGATGTGGCTCACATGTTACCTATTTGCAGACACTTGGTTGGGGTTGGGAGTTGGGAGTTGGGAGTTGGGAGTTGGGGGTTGGGGGTTGGGGGTTGGGGGTTGGGGGTTGGGGGTGGGAGTGGTTGCAGTACAAGAATCCATTGGCCTTAACCACATACACATTGAGATGTGAGACAACTTGCATCAGGCTATAACATTCAGAGCCACAACTACTGTAAATAAAACAATATTCTGAATTAAATAACATGAAACATAGCTTCAGTTTACTTGATAGCAAGTGCAATGATAAATTGCTAAGTTATATCCCAAAAGGAATTATCCTGCACTTTCATATTTCACTTATTTTGTAGAATATTTCATTACTACCAGTGATCTCAATCAACTTAAAACATCATTTTATATTTCACTTACGTCAGGTTTTGATCACTATATTTTTATAATGCCACTGAATATCCTATAGAGTACCGAAATTAGTTTCTAGAATATACTGTTTGACTAATGCCTCAAAATACCAGACATCCAAATTAATCATTGTAAGTTGGAGTAATGTTTTATGCAATGATTTTACAACAAATAATGAAAAGACTCTGTCCTTACGTTTCTTCTGGTATGCTCAATAATGGAAATTGTATCTATCATTTATAAAGCATCTATTTGATATTTCCCAGTCTCTTGTTCAGTGCTAGGAAAGATACTGAGGAACCCAAATAAAAAGTGAAAAGATCACATGGCTAAGGGAGGAAGTGGTTTGAAAAGTTAAATACTTTTACATTAAGAAGATGATTCCGTGGTTCATTTGGATTTTCTATTTAAAATGATAGGAAGTTTAATCTGACTGTTCGTTCAGAATTGTTTTTAGTAAATTGCTGGTACTTTCCCATTGGCAATTGGTTCACCTAGTCTTTGATTTGTACATTCCATACTCATGCTGTTCTGAATTACTGCTGTTCTCTAAATAAGGCAACACTGTCATTGGCATCTTTTAAATGTAGGAACATAAAGAAAGACTCAAAAGCATGACATAGAATTTAAAGTTCATGGGCTGGGAACCTTTACCACTTGTGGAGGGCCATTAACATATGATACAAACAAAATAGAAATTGCCAGAGCAACTCGACAAATCTGTCAACACTTGTGGAGAGAAAACAGAATTTCCATTTCAAGTCCAGTGACCTTTTGCCAGAGTTAGAAGCAGCCTGGAAAAGGTATATTTAAGCTGATGATAGGGATGGTGGCGTGGGGGTGGGGAGGGGGAAGCATGGGTGAATGCATAAGTGAAAGCAGAACCCAGAGAAAAGAAGAAGGGGTAGGGAGGCAAGTCGATTATTGTTAGTAACCAGCGAGGAAGCTCAACAGATAATAATGGTAGCTGTGTTGAAAATAGGTTGGAAACCAAACCATTTTATAACAGGATCGGGGCTGTGGAGGTGGATAGCAAACATAGAGCAAAGTGTTCATGCTCTGAAATTGTCAAACTCAAAGTTGAATCCTGAAGGCTGCAAGGTGCTCAGATAGAAGGTGAAGCATTATTTGTCCAGTTTGTACTAAGCTTCACCAGCACACCACACAGGCTTGAGACAAAAATGTGGGCCAGGGAACAGAGTGGTGTATTGAAATTGAGGTGATAGGAAGCTCAGGGTCATTTTTGTGACAGGATTTAAGTGTTCCACAAAATGGTCACCTCGTCTGCACTTTGTTTCCCCAATGAAGATACCGCATTGTGAGCAGCAAATACAGCAGACTAGATTGAGCAAAGTGTGGATAAAGCATTGCTTCAGCTGGAAGGTGTGTTTGGATCCTTGGATAGTGCAGTAGGAAGAAGCAAACTGACCTTCTGCAATTGCACTGAAAGGTGCCGAAAGGGAGGTGTTGGCAGTGGTGAGAGAGTGGACCAAAGTGTCCAAAAGAAATGGTCCCTGTGGAATGCTGACAAGGAAGGGGAGGAGAATTTGTGTCTGGTGGTGACATCCCACTGGAGGTGGCAGAAATGTCAGCTTATGATCCTTTTGATGCAGAGACTGGTAAGGGTGGAAAGTGAGGATGGGGTGTGGGGGGTGGAGGGGGGAAATTCTATTGTTTTATGGGATGGAAGGAAAGGGGTGAGGGCAGAAGTTCAGGAAATGGGTTGGACGTGGATAAAGGGGAAAAAAGGTGGACATTCTGAGGTCCCACTGGATTAGAACAGATGCAACAGATGGAGAAGCTGGGAAAATAGAATCAGGTTCTTACAGGAAGCAGGGTCTGAGGATATATTGTCAAGATAACTGGGAGTTGGTGGGTTTGGAATGGCTTTGGTGGCCAGCCTATCCCTAGAAATGGAAGCAGGTGAAACAGATGATCTCTCTGACTCCTCCTTGTACAGTACATTGCAAATGCAGTAGGTAGATCAAGCTGTAGGAAATGGTTACATCAATACTGTTTTTATTCCATTGCTTGCAAATCACCTGCACGTTCACAGTGACTTGCACTCTAAGGTGGGAATGGGACACTTTGAGGCTTGTGTGAGTTTTGCATTTCAACATTGCAAGGATGCAGGAAAGAGGATATTTATTTCTTGTGTGCCATCAGGAATATGCAGATCTCGCCAGGTGTAGCAGTAGTCAGATCTTGAATAGAGTGAATAGAATTAACATTTATTCAGGAAGGCACATGTGATACAAAAGAGAAATGGGGTACCTTCAGCAAAACAGATTTGAGTGTACTTCTTGGTCTGTAAAGATAGTTAGACTGGAAGAAAACAGCAATCCAGGCAGCATCAGTCCTGCAGCTTTAGTGCAACCAACCTGAGGTTCACAGGTATGAGTTGGTGCATTCTGGAAACATCTTTTTGCAGGCTAGGCCGTGCTCTATTTGGTTGACCTCCCAGATCAGTCCCATTGAATATCTTGAATACTTTTTAATGGTCAGGAGGATTTTCAGGAGGTATTCCATGCAGTGCAGGGGCAAGTTGGGTGGGTGCTCAAGTCTGGGGACTATAGTTTATTACACAGTTGCTGGGGGGACTTAAGATGGTGAAAGGAGGAGATGGAAACTCAGAACATATGAAAGGACAAGATGCTTTAGGAGGGGGTGTTCTCACAAGTCTCAATCTCCCTATTCTCAATATGAGGAGAATGAATATCCAACACGAGCTCGGCAATTTACAAAGGCATGGCCTCAGGGGTAAAGGGAGAACATTAACCATTAAATAAAGGGGTTGAATGGAAATGGGGAGGGTGGATGGGGCTTCAAAAAGAAGTCATTGGGGATGCAGGGGCAGTCACACAAAAGGGATCATCAAAGATTGGGTGAGTCATTGTTAGTCGCAGGCGTAGCCTACAACTCATCAGGAGGACACAATATTGCCATCTTCGCACCACATTCAACTGTGCAACAAGGAGACAAAGTGGCACCATATAGAGTGGATAGAGTAAATTACTGATTTTCTCTTCAAGGAAGAGTACAATTATTTGCATAATGAGGCCCAGCTAGGGGTAAATAATTAATTATGCATGCAGTGATTCTGTAGTGCAGCCCACCTGCCATCAAGTTGCATTCAATTGGTTATACGTTTTGCGATCTTTTATGTTAGAAATAATGACCTCAATGACTTTACATGCCTGACAGAGGAAGATGTTTCAGAGATGCCACATTCTCACACCAAACTGTAAGAATGCATAACGTCGTCTGATACTTTGGGAAGGCATGCTATTATGGAGGAGAGATGGCTGCACTGTAGCCCAATGTTACATTGGCTCTGCAGCATACATCTATAAAAGGTTACATAGCTCAGTACTCCACTTCAAGGCATGATACTGATCTTCTTAAGTTGAAGCCTCCATACCACACTTTTGTGAATCCATAAGTTCCTTCATTGAGCTGGATGTAAAGGATCAGGAGTACTATTACTAAAATTCTGTATTATTTATGACACTCTCCACAGATTATCTGCTTGCTCATCTGAGATGGAACTGGCACTTGGGGAATTCTTTGAGGCCTTGGTGAACATGAGATGATAAGAATTACAATGCCATCACCAGGCCTGGCAAGAACAGAAGCCTTCAGGAGCTGACACCCAGGGTCCAGAGAGGGAATCCGCAGGTGAAGATCCTCCAAGGAAGTGGATGAGGAAAATAACAAGATCTTGAATTTAATTGCCATGCTGTCATTATCTAAACTGTTAGAGAACTGGTGCAGCTATAGACCAAGAGTGCCCCAAGCCATTATCAATGTGTCATCTGCTGAGAAGAAACTGGTGGCAATCCCATTCTGAAGCTGGTCAAGAACACTTCTACCCTGAATTTTTATATCAGCATCTCATTTCAAGGAACAACTGTGGCATCTTCCAACCCTTAGCCCACAAATGCAGCAATTTTCTGCAACGTAACACCAGTTCTCCCACGTCCAGGCAAGTCATGCAGCTTGAACAGTGATTCTCTACCATCACTTGCTTCCTCCAGGTGCTAGCCTGTACCCACATTGCTTTGAGGGCATCTGATCACCAACCTGCAGAGCTCATTAACCAAAAAGGCTTCCACGCCATCAACATCCGCTCATCTGAGACTACTGATGCCAGATTCTGAAGGATTGCACAGTTATTTTGGGAGCTGCAATGTGCACGTATGTTGGAGAGCTCTCTCAATCCTGCATTCTTCCAAGTTTCTCTGACCAAATAGGTTGGCTTCTGGAAGACAAAGGTGAATTCCTCCAAACATGGCTGAAGACACCTATGCAAAACCCTCAGACCGATGCAGAACAGAGATAGAACACCACCCATACTTCTACCTGGACCAGAATAGAACAAATCATAGGTCTCCTAAGCTGAGGTTTCAGTGCCCAAACTGCTCTGGTAGAGTCTTGCGGTACAGTCCAGAAAAGGTGCACACATCATTGTAGCATACTGCCTCTTTCACAGCTGGAACTGACTTTGTTGGCTGTTGTGTGCAGGGTGGGTGGCAATATTCTGGACAATCTTGAAAGTGGAAGGGCAATCCTCGAGAGACATCCCAGAGATCAAGATAGAGCAATACACTGTTGAGCGTGAGAAGCCAAATTATTTCTTTAGAATACCTAATGTGGAAACAGACCCTCCAAAGAGTAGCCCACCCAGACCCGTTCCTCAACATTTACCCCCGACTAATGCACCTAACATACATATCCCTGAACACAATGGACAATTTAGCATGGCCAATTCACCTGACCGGCACATGTTTGGATTGTGGGAGGAAACCAGAGCACCCAGAGGAAACCCAAGCAGACGCAGGGAGAATGTGCAAACTCCACACAGATAGTCGTCCAAGGCTGGAATCAAACTCAGGTCCCTGGCGCTGTGAGGCAGCAGTGCTAACCATTGATTCATCGTGCCGCCTCACGGAACCTCAGCCAAAACCCACTCCCAGAAGGAATAGGCTGGGTTTGGACTTCTGCTCTTTGTCGAGAGTGTGGTGCTGGAAAAAAACAGCAGGTCAGGCAGCATCCGAGAAGCAGGAAAATCGAAGTTTCAGGCAAAAGCCCTTCATCAGGAATGAGGCTGGGAGCCTCGGGGGTGGAGAGATAAATAGGAGGGGGGTGGGGCTGGGGAGAAGGTAGCTGAGTGTGCAATAGATGGGGGTAAAGGTGATAGGTCAGAGGTGAAGGTGGAGCAGATGGGTGGGAAGGAAGATTGACGGGTTCATGAGGGCAGTGCTGAGCTGGAAGGTTGGAACTGGGGTAAGGTGGGTGGGAGGGGAAATGAAACTGGTGAAATCCACATTGATGCCATGGGGTTGGAGGGTCCTGAGGTAGAGATGTGGTGTTCTTCCTTCAGGTCTCAGGTGGTAAGGTAGTGGCGATGTAGGAGGCCTAGGACTTGCATGTCCTCGGCGGAGTGGGAGGGGGAGTTGAAGTGTTTGGCCACAGGGTGGTGGGTTTGTTTGGTGCGGGTGTCCTGGAGATGTTCTCTGAAGCGCTTCCCCTCCCACTCCACCGAGGACATGCAGCTCCTAGGCCTCCTCCATCACCACTCCTTTACCACCTGACAGCTGGAGGAAGAACGCCTCATCTTCTGCCTCAGGACCCTCCAACCCCATGGCATCAATGTGGATTTCACCAGTTTTTCCCCTCCCCCCACCTTATCTTAATTCCAACCTTCCAACTCAGCACTGCCCTTCTCTACAACGTATTACCTTTACCCCCATCTCCATCCACCTATTGCGCTCTCAGCTACCTTCCTCCCAACCCACCCCCCCTCCCATTTATCTCTCCACCCCCAAGGCTCCCAGCTTCAGTCCTGATGAAGGGATTTTGCCCGAAACATCAATTTCCCTGCTCCTCGGCCACTGCCTGACTTGCTATGCTTTTCCAGCATCACACTCTCAACTCTAAACTTCAGCATCTGCAGTCCTCACTTTTGCCTTCTGTTCTTTGTGCTGTGTAACTAGTCTGTTTTTACCCTGTGTAACTAGTCCCAATGTACACATGAACCTGATTACTTCTATGCTCCTTGAACTATTCTGTTGATGAAAAATATGTTTTCTTATTTGTCTATGTGGTTTCTTCAGCTGATTCCACCTTAAAGGGTCTGCACTTTACAAGTTTCCTTTACCATTTGAGAGAGTGAGGCAAGGTAACGTAGCGTGCAATGGTGCTGAGGTAAAGTGGCTTTTAAAGCTTCAACCAGTGTCATCACTCAAGATGGACAACAGATTGGCAGTGATAGAGAGGCACCTCCTTTACAGCCTTCCATTCACAGTTCACCTTCCTTCAACAGTTTGGAGTTTGTTTGGATTGTTATATTTCCCTGAGATACTTGAGCATCCAGTGGGACAGCATTCAACATGACAGAGGCAGCACCTTGTGCACTCTCTCAGCAGGCACTAAGCTAGGAGTGCTGAAAGGATGAATTTACTGTAGCTACAGAGGGGTGTGGAATCATCACTGATTCCACCTCTCTCAGGGTAGGTGTAAATGACAAGGATTTGTGCAGGGCAGGTCCGACCACAATCCCATATATTAGTGTGGAGGACACTGAGGCTGCAAGCAACGGGCAATTCTTCTTCTGTAGAAGGATTCCTGATACCTCGATGCTATCTGCAGTCCAACAGTCAGTTGCTTGTGAGAGATGAGCAACACAATCTGCCTCTGCAATTCCTTTTATCCGTGATGTTGAAAAGGCTGCACATACATCAAATGTGTACAACTTCACCAGACCTGACAATTATAAAGAGACCAGAACAGACATTTTCAGACATAAGGGAATATAAAAATGTAGGAGTATTAACAGTGGAGTGTCACGCATGCCCCCTATGTTCTCTCAGTAGGTTTCTTCCTGCCTTTCCCTTATCTTGATGTGCAGTCCTGGTATTGGCACTAAGTTGGGGTAGAGGGAGCCAACTCTGTATTTAGCCCCGTTGAGCTCGGGATGTGGAGGGCATTGATTATCACTTGCCCAAACATAGGCTCACCTTTGTCAGCTTGGACTTTTGCAGGCCTTTGGGCAGGGATCAGGGCCTGGTAATTCTCAAGTGTCCCGAGAGGAACCATCTGTGTGGTTCCTCCTGCTCATGTGTCTGCTGACATCACGCTGTTTCCCAGAGAGGAAGGGACACCGAGAGTCTCTTGAACCTCTCCAGCTTGGCCTTTGATGCAGAATGTTGGTACAGTGATGGAGTACAGGTCTATGCACATATCTGACAGACAGTGTGAGCTGGCCCTCTGACTCCATGGCAGTCATGTACATGTCAGAGCCAGCACAGAACGATAACGGTGGTGGACTCCTCCATTCTGCAATTCAGTTTACCAGCTGCCCCGATCTGCCTCCTGTCCTGAAGCTTCTTTGTGCATTTTGACAAAGTCACCCATGGCCAAGGCAATGCCATCACAGTCTGCAAGGGATTGAACAGGTGCCAAGTCTCCAGCAGTCCTTCAAATGCCAGCAAGCCATAGCATTTCTTCTTTGACCAGCTGCAGAAATGTGACAGTGACATGCTCACCCAGGTTATGTTCCCAAATGTAAGAGAAATTATTGTGGTTAAAGTCTCAGAGCTGGAGGGGGGTACTGGGGAAAGTCTTGCCAGTGTATCCTGAGGGATGAGTGATTTCCTCCTCAGAGATGGAGATTGAATTGTGTATGGGGAGGGTGCTGGACTCTTCTTCATTGTAGTTCATTGGGTCTCTCTAGTACCTGCAGAGGAGAGGAAATTAATTGTGAGAAAGAGGTGAAAGTTTGTTCAGAATAAGAATGAGCTCGGACTGACATCAATGCCCAAGCAGCATTGCCTAGCACAACAAAGCCAATGGAGGGCTCTCTGATTCCACAGTGAGCAGTCACCTTTTTGTCTAGCCAACTGTAGCAATTTCTGAGAAGGAATCAGATGGAATAGGTCAGGAGAGGTGGAGAAGGGTCCCCAGAAAGTGCAGAGGTCGGTAGTTTGGGAGGATGAGTGGGTGAATACCATTGCATGCAATAGTAAGAATTGCAGTCTGTTCGCCTTGGTGAGAAGTGTTGCACTTGCAGCGTTAAGAATTAGTAATGCTGGGCTTGTAGGTGAGAGTTAGCAAAGAGAAAATGGTGGTGCCTACTTTTGCAGTGTACAGGTCATTAACCTAATTCCTGTACCATCCAGTATTGCATTTAACCCTGGACACCGCACAAACCCACACAGAAATCTCTGCCCAGGCTGGCTGAGTCTGGTGGTGTTGACTCCTTTGGCAGTCTGGAAGAAACAACACTTCTCTTCTCTAGATTACCTGGTACTCAAGCACCTCCAGGTCCCTATCCGAAAAACAAGTGCCACTTTACACCTTTCTAGGCTGTGCTCTATTATATAATCCCATTATAATGTCACCAATGTTCAAATATAGATAATCTAAGTAATTTTGGATTATTTAATTGAACCTTTCATTCAATTATCCCTCAAAAGTAAATTTTGTGGAACATTGTGAAAGCAAACTGTAATGCCAGTCTTGTAATTTTTGTCTGGATGAGGTTTTATTTTTGAGACAGTATGAACTGCTGGATGATAGATTTAAGCTCAATCTGCAAAGGGCTGCCTGATCTCACATAATGTCTACAAATGCCCCAGTTTCAAAATAAGTCACACAGAATTTTATTTGTGTCAGATGATAAGCAATTTATTCTGGAATTACTCTACAGCAACAAACACAAGTGCAAATTTGACTGAAAACATGTACAAGCTAACACTAGCCAATCCCAAAATTTCATTCTGTTTTAACAGACTCCAGAATGACAGGACTCGAAACACCTTCTCTAAAGCACATTAAAATTCCACAGCATATACCGGGACGCAGTATCTTATTTTTGCCCCTTTTGTCCCCTCATCACTTGTAAAAAGTTGAAGTAAAATATTTTTTTCAAAACTTTGTTGGAGTATTGTGGCAGGAAATTAAAATCATTAAACCTCAGACCTTCATTTAATACCTGACTTTCACAAAGTTCCCACTAATTCCTGTTACACAGTATCCTGAATTGTTCAATAGAAGCTGTATTTTCAAAATGAAAAAATATGCATTTTTTCAACATATTCAGATAATCTTAAAATACATCATTGTTTTCTACAGCAAAAGATTAATTTACTTTCCAATGCATTTTACAGGCTCGTGAAAAAGATGGTCTAATTTGTTTAATATTTGTTAAAGACACTGTCCAGTTTGAGTACAATAATAAATATCTGCATGGACCCTTGGCAGCAGACTGCAGCATTTACAAGACATACTTTCAATTACAGTTTTTATTAGCTCTGACATACCATCTATCCGGCTCTGTGAAACAAGGTACTACCTCTCAACACCATCTGAGATTGCATTCTAAGCTTTCATCAATCCTTCTTCAGTTAAAACTGACTTCTTAAGATGTTAATTTGAACTAAAAATTAAGAATAAAATCTATGGAGATGACTTATAAATTCAGGACTGTATGATTACAGTCATTCTGAATTGAAGTCAATAAATCCGAACAAAAAATACTCCAACTATATATATTATATATGTTATATAATATACATATTTTAAAAGCACCTTCTTTCATATGCCCCACTACTTAAAT
This sequence comes from Chiloscyllium plagiosum, assembly GCF_037043375.1. Lineage (NCBI taxonomy): Eukaryota > Metazoa > Chordata > Chondrichthyes > Orectolobiformes > Hemiscylliidae > Chiloscyllium > Chiloscyllium plagiosum. Next base: position 13,738,303 of record NW_028270145.1, on the reverse strand, counting down.
AGGCTCGCCAAATGAAGTAAACAAAAAAACAGCGTACACCAAATGCTATTGTGACCCCTTCAGTACATCAAAACTCTACAAAGCGATTGTTTGAAATCTTTTTAACCTAGCAATACATCAACAAACTTGCATCTGGCACTAAAACAAGGTCATAGCTTTGGGTTGTTATAGTAAGCTCGTCATGCTAATTTTTATCAGAGATAAATCTAACAAGTATAACTGCTAACAGCTACCTTATTCTAAACAGTAACACCAAAAGGTGCAGAAACACAGATACTGTGAATAAAAGCATAACTTCAAGTATATAAGGGATAACACAACTCGCCACATAGGATATTATACTGTATCAAACAGCTGATCAAACAGAATATGAAAAGTAGGCATATATAGAAATCTAGCAATGAACTGACACATTCTAATCAGATACATATCCTCAGCATAGGAAATGCATCCTATTTAAAGTAGCTGCATGATAGTTTTGAGCAACTTCATTCCCATTTTTGTTACTTGTTTGTAAAAATGCCAAACACCATGACCTTGCGAACAGGCACAATAACCTGGTGTTCATGTCATGCTTTGACATTAATACTCCTGCTGCTTACCATACGAGACTGCTTTTCTTTCCTGAACTTAAAGTCCAGGGATTCTTTACATATATTACTAGTTTCTGGACTTCAGCTTTTATTCCCAGGTAAAACATGTATGCAATAATTTATTTGTCTTGCAATAAATATTATCAATAGACATCTTCCCTTATCTATTGGGGAAAACTTGCTTAATATTGAATGAGTAACTAGGAATAAAGCATGTCAACTGCTTTCAGAATTCTGATCCATTTCAACTCTGCCTTTAGCCATTAAACAATGTAAATACATTTCTCATCAGTCCATGCAAGTTGAGCTGAAAAATAACATTGCTATGTGTGATGTACAGCAGTTGTACCCATTTAAAGCCAGAAACCTGGCGTAATGGAAACAAGATTTTGTTTTTATTCACTACAGTCTTAGGACATGATCAATATTTAATTCAAAGGAATAAACACAATCCCACTTTGAGCTTGTGAAGGCTCAAAGCACATGCTACAAACAATTTAAATTGTGGACAGCAAAATCACAATCCTTGCTTGGCTAACGCAGCAGTAACGTCATCAGCAAGTGTGGCCAGTTGCGGTGATTCCATTAGATTGATGCTGCCAGAAGAGGAGACATTGCTCAGCCTATGAGGGGTTGTGGCACCAGATCGTCCTGGCGACTGAGTGATGATATCCGCTCCATGGTCCACACGTGCCTTGGCATTCTCACGAAAGCTAAGCTTATGACTTTCAATCTGTTAAGAAAATAAAGAGCACATGCAGATCACTGGTGGAAACAATAGGAGTTAGAAAGAAAGAAGTTATAATGTGATTTTCCCCGTGATACCATATCAAGATTTCAATTTTAGTATATCACCGCAAAAACATTGTTTTTCCACGTTTCCCAGATGTCAGGAATGCAGCCAAATTACCAAGATACATGCAAAACTGGGGCATTAAAGAGTAAGATGGGCATTTGAGTTCAAATATCAAAATACAGCATAGATTTGTTGAGGTGTTACAAGAAATTCTAATACAGTTAGAAACTTTAGATATTCATTTCTCAGCAGCAGCAGGAGAGGCAACAGAGGGGACCTGGCAGCTGCTGGGAAGTTACATTTCCCTTTTAAAGGGCTTAGCTCGAGCGTCAGTGACCTTCATTTCTCAGCAGCAACGCGAGATATATTTGGGCAATGGCTGAAGCAGAGACACTACACGTGTAGTGTTTCCTACCTGCCCTCCTCCTCTACCTAAAAAAAAAAGGATTCTGTGGTGTGTTGATAAGGTAAGGCACTTCATCTCTGACCGGCTTGAGGGGGTATTGGAGAGGGAGGGGGAGGATCCAGTTGTTGTAGACCACATTGGGATTAACAACATAGGCAAGGTGAGGAAGGAGGACCTGTTTGGAGATTATCAAACACTAGGAACGAAATTAAGGAACAGGTCCTCAAGGGTCATAATCTCCAGATTATTGCCTGTATTCTCTGTATTGTGAGATATTTTAAAAAAGGTAAATTTTTAAACACTTATCTATTAATTGGTTATTTTAAAAAGACCATAGCAGATAAATATTAGAACTTATTTAACTTTAACTTATATAAAGTATTACACTAATTAGCTGGGTAGAGATGGCTGGGCAGGTGATATGCTGTAGCTGTATGATGTGGGAGCTGGCTGATCCCATTGTGAATGGCAGTGAGCACATCTGCAACAAGTGTTGGTTGCTGGAAGAACTCCAGTGCAGGATTGATGATCCGGAATGTAAGCTTCAAACACTGTGGCATATCTGGGAGGGTGAAGAGTTACCTGGAAGCTTTGTTTCAAGAGGCTCTTACACCTGGTAGATTAAATAATTCAAATTCAGTTAGTGATCAGGGACAACAGGGTGTGATTGCAAGTGAGGCATGTAGGGGGATCCTGAGTTCAGAAGTAGAGGACCCTCAGCTTTTCACCTTGTCCAACAGGTATGAGATACTTGCTCCCTGTGTGGATGAGGAAGAGAGCTGTGGACAGGATGAGCCATCTGACCATGGCGCCATGGTGAAGGCGGCCATTCAAGAGGGGGGAGCAAAAAGACAAGTGATAGTTTTCGGGGATTCTATAATTAGGGGGATAGATAGTATCCTTTGCAAGCTGGATTGGGAGTCCCGCAAGATGTGTTGCCTACCCGGTGCTAGGGTGCACTTCATCTCTGACTGGTTTGAGGGGGTATTGGCAAGGAAGGGGGAGGATCCAGTTGTTGTAGTCCACATTGGGATTAACAACATAGGACCTGTTTGGGGATTATCAAGCACTAGGAACGAAATTAAGGAACAGGTCCTCAAGGGTCATAATCTCCAGTTTATTGCCTGAGCCATGTGAAACTTGGCTTAGGGATAAGAAAAATAGGGAAGTAAACACGTGGCTGAGGGAATGGTGGGAAAGAGGGGCTCCATTTCATGTGGCATTGGCATCAGATTTGGAACCTGGGGATCTATACCAATGGGACGGTCTTCACCTGAACTGACCTGGATCCAAAGTTCTAGTGAAAAGGATAAATAGGGTGGTCACTAGGACTTTAAACTTGTGAGTCGGAGGGAAGGGAAAGGGAAAATGACAGGAAGTATGATGGTAAATTACAAGGTAAGCAGCAAGTTAGCAGGAGGGTTTAAGTTCAAGTCAGGCTATGAAAGAAGCAAAAAGGAAGGATAACTCAGGAGATATTAATAGAGATGTTGGAAATCATGAGGATAAGAAAGCTAACATAGGGACACTTTACCTGAATGCTCGTAGCATTCATAACAAGATTGAACAACACTGATGAAGCACTGAGGATGGCAAGGACACAATGTACTCTGAGTGGAGGACTTCAGTGTCCACCACCAACAGTGGCTTGGCAGCACATGTTTTGACTGAGATAGCTGAGTCCTCATGGACATAGCTTCTAGACTGGGTCTGTGGTAGGTGGTGAGGGAACCAATGAGGAAAAAATGTACTTGACTTCACCTTCATCCATCTGATGCCACAGATGCATTGTCCACGATGGCACTGGTAAAAGTGATCACCACACAGTTTGCATTGAGACGAAGTCTCATCTGCGCATTGAAAATATCTTGTATCATGTTGTGTGGCACTATCGCTGTGCTGAATGAGACATTTCAAAAAGATCTAGCAACTCAAGACTGGAAACCCATGGGATACGGAGGGCCATCTTCATCAGCAGAATCGTACCGCAACACAATCAGCAACCTCATGGCCTGGCATATACCTCACTATCATGACGTATTATTGTGACATATCACTGATTATGTTAATGCGATTTGATGTTTTAACTTCTTTTATGAGAGACATATAGCCAGAGGTCAAACTGAGCACATCCTGATAAATATAGTTCAGAAGAATGAAAAGAAAGAAAACATGAGATTGAACCTGACAGAATGAGGCTGAAGAAACTCAAGAGTGAAGAAATGTTACAAGGTATTAATTCCATCAAGTAATAACCGAATTATGCCATTAATCTTAACTTTTATTGCCCATTTCTGTCCCTACCTTTACATTTCCACCTCCTGGAGTATGACGCGTGTTATCAAGTGAGCCAACCTTAGATTGAGCTTTTTCCTTAAAATCAAGTTTCTGACTTTCAATTCTAACGTGCCCTCCACCTACAGAAAGATAATGAATCATACTTTGAAAAACATTGTAAATAAAGTGAATAGTAATGCTTGTGGCCAAGATCAGACAAAAAGTAATGAGTGACAGTCCATACCTGGCCGATAGTGAATGTTGCTGAAAGAGCCACACTTTGACGTGATGTGACTCACATCTATTTTCTTAGTAACAATTTGCACCTGAAGAACATGAGAAAAATGTTTATGTATCAATAGAAAGCTACTAATTAACCTTTGAGGACTGCAATCAAATGTTCAAGTATCAGGTTACCATCCTTTTGGTTTATTGATAAAGTAATATTTAAATATTCTGCAGTTACATGTATTCTGATTATACTTACAAACTGGTCAGTTTAACTTTGGAGTTGGGAAACATCTAGAAACAATCTTTTGGGAAAACGTCAATGGTCATGTGGAAGAGAGGTTCATTCTCTTCCCCCCCCCCCCCAAAGAGGTACAGAGAGCATTCATGAGGGCAAGGATGTTTATGTGATGGGTACCACACAATAAACATGTGTGGCATGTTATAAATCTTTGAATAAAAAGGATAACTAACATGGATACAAAATTAGCTGAGTGATAGGAAACAGTGTTTGGCACATGAATATTTTTCAGGCTGGAAGGAGGTTTGTGGTGTTGTTCTCTAGGAGTCGGTATTGGGATCCTTTCTTTTCATGACATGTATTAATGATCTAGATGTTGCAGATGTCACAACTTCAAAAAATGCAATGATAACAATGTAGAACTTCAAAAAGACATTGACAGGTTGAAGTAGTGGATAAACAGGTGATAGATGAAGTTCAATGCAGAGAAATGAGATGTGATACACAAAATAAAGAGTACTAATCTATGGTGTGCAAGAGCAGAGAGATCTGGATGTATAGATAAATAAATCATTAAAAGGTGGCAGGACAGGTAGAGGATACTGTTAAAATAAAAACACAGCAATCTAGGCTTTAGTAATAGTGGTCTAAGGTGCAAGAGATTGCACTAAATCTATATTTAAAAATCTGGTTAGACGTCAGTTGAAGTATTGTGTAGAGTTTTGCATGCCAGACTATAAAGATACTGCAAATGCACTGGAGTGCGTGCAAAACAGGTTTACAAGATTGGTTCCAGAGAAGAGAAACTTCAGGTACTGATGTTCTCAAAATCATGATGGATCCGGACAGACTAGAGAATGATAAATTGCTCCTGTTGGTAGAAGGATTGACAACCAGATGGCACAACGCTGAAGTGTTTTGTGAAGAATTAAATGTGAAGCAAGACAGAACTTTTTCACAATGTGAATGGTTTGGGTTTGGAATGAACTGCTTCGAAGTGTGATGGAGGCAAGTCTGATGGAGGTATTCAGCAGGGAATTGGACGATTATTTAAATACAAATAACATGCACAGCTGTGGGAAAAGGCAGGAGATTGGCATTAAGTCAAAATGTTCAGAGTATCAATACAGACTAGATGGGCCATATGGCCTTCTTCGACATCTTAACAATTCCAAGATTCTACTTAGTAATTTATGTGGTTAGAAAATCTGCATCATATTTTTAAAGGCACAAGGCTTTCAGCACTTAAAGGACTCGTGTGATTAAAATATCTCTGTTGGCTTTAAGCAGCAAGCATTAGGAGAACATCTATGATTTCCCAAAAATAAAAATAGTCCTAATTTGAAATTTTGTGGGAAAACAGAGTTTAGGAATCCAGCACACTCCCTGGAGAGCTGCAATGCCCAACACTGAGGATGGGCGGTGTTCCGGTTTCTGGCAATGCTGGATGCAACATTGCTTTACTAAGAACATTTCTGTCATTAAGTCAAATCATACATTACACGCAGTCAACTTGCAGCTTCTCAATTCAGCTGAATTTAAGGGAATCATGTGCTAAAGTACCCAATTGTAATTATAAATGTCATCTTTTTAGCAACCACTGATCAACAGTAGGGAATGGAGATTGCTATCTTCAATTAAACATTAGCTCAGCTAACCAAGTGGAAAGAACAGCAACAATCTGAGGAATTTATGCTATTTAGTCTCTATTAATACTTCAAATCAAAAATAACAGATTGTTATGATGCTACATGCAGTTAAAGGACAAGTTAAGTAGAGGTTAGAATTATATATTAGTTATGAAAATAACACAAGACAAAGCAAGCGAGTGGACTCATTATTTATCTTGTGTATGAGTGAGCAATGGTATGGTGAGAGGACGACGACAAAAAAGTGCATCTCATGTTCAAAACAGTTAAGACAGCTGTAATTTAACAGTTCAAAGTAAATGTTATTTGAATCCATCTCTGAGATGAGATTCCAGAAAATTGTGATGTGTTTTTTAGTTCTTTATGGTGGAAAAAAAAACATTAAGATCAATATTTTTGTCAGTTGATTTAACTAAACATCAGCGTGCTTGATGCATTTCAGAAAGTTGTTTAGTATTTGACAAGTGTTCTGTTGGCTGATCCTGAGTTCTGGGAATTATTATCCAATTTTTTTCAAGACAGATAAATTATCACTGTCATAAATAAAACATAACTATTAATTGAAAGGCTTGTCTTTTTGATGTATCGACTTTTTTTGTTGTTCTGACAGATATAACATTTGCAATAAAGCTTTTACACTGCTGAACAAACCCCGGATTTAGCAAAACTCATTAAATGACTACAAAATGTTTCGGTGACTAATCCAGTCAAGTAGCAATTAAATACTAAGGTCATTTGACAAGTCTTTCTAGATGGAAAATATAGCTGTGCAGTAATTTCATAAGTATGAGGATGACTGGAAGATTACTTACTTAAACAAGTAACTACCAGCATCTTCAAGAAAAAGAAGGCCTAGTGGTATTGAGGCTAGACTATTAATCCAGAGACCCAGGCAATATTCTGGGGTCCAGGTTCAAATCCCATCATGGAATTCAATAAAATAACCTGGATTTCAGAATCTAATGACATCTAATTGTTAACTGTCAGAAAAACAACCCTCTGATTCACTAATGTCCTTTCGGGAAAGAAATCTGCCACCCTTGTCTGGTCTGGAATTTATACAGTTCCAGATCCATAGCAATATGGTTGACTCTTAACCACCCACTCAATAATTAGGGGTGTACAATATATGCTGACTAGTGATGCCCACATCTCATGAATGAATTTTAAAAAAAGGGTTTGTTACTCCTGCAAAGTATGTTTTCATTTGTCACTATGGTAAATGCAGTTAAACATGAGAAGGTAGTTCAAGATTAAACAGTAGAAACAGAAATACAGAACAGTAACACTATAATTTAGCTGTTTAACACTGATGTATGCACTCAAAGTGGAGAAAATTAGAGACAACACATCATGCTTAAGTGGTTATTACTTCAATACAACAATTTATGTGATTGATATTCAACAATGTATTTTAGAAAGAAAATTTTTTTTTGCAATATTGAAAATGAAGGGTAGATGGTGCTCTCAATGCTAATGGCAATCAAACCATCTCTCTCACTTTGAGGACAGGAAATGCCTGAGATTAGGAATGAAGTATGTGGAAAATTGAGGCTACAAATCTTTGCCTTACCACTAGATACTACAGGATATGGCAGCAGGACTCATATTTTACTCCACTCATGAGAAAGGAGCTAGCTATTTGTTGAGTCTCTGGTAAGTGGTTAAGCTTTTTTTTTAAAATCTTAAATTTTAAGATGGTACACACATTGATCATAAAGCAAATACATAAACGTCAACACGAGAAAGGGAATAATACAAAGAAATATTTAAAATTCATTAAAGGATGTCAATTCAGGTGATCTTTCAAGAGATTCAGCACATAGGAGCTGCAGACCATTGTGATCCAGAGCAAACACATCTGCAAAGTCTGAAATTCAAGATGATTCCAGTATTTGTGCTGACAGCTGAATGACAAATGCTGAAATGCTTCAGAGAGAGATAAAGTTATCTGGAGTCTTTCTACTACGAGGTAGTCACACCACTTAGGATAGGATGTTCTGAATTATACAGGGGTCAGGGAAAGGAGGGAGTCCTGAAGAGAGTTTGGAGCATCAGCCTTTGCAATTTTCCAATGAATTTGAGGTTCTTTCATTAAAAGCCAAAAGAACTGTGGATGCTGTAAATTAGAAACAAAAACGGAAATAGCTGGAAAAGCTCGGCAGGTCTGGCAGCATCTGTGGAGAGAGACCAGAGTTAATGTTTCAGGTCCAGGAATGTTTTGAAATATTTTGAGGAAGCGTCACCGGACTTGAAACGTTAACTCTGATTTCTCTTCACAGATGCTGCCGCCAGATTTGCTGAGCTTTTCCAGCAATTTGTCTTTTTTTTCTGAGCTTCTCTTATCCTGTTTGGCGAAGAGAAAAGTTGGCAGGGTGAGTTAACAAACTGACTACGGCATACCGTACAGGAAATAATTCAACAACGGATGGGGAGAAACAAGAAATATATTAGTAGAATTAGTAGTATAGCGAGGGCAAGAGATTCCAGTCTCTGCAGCCAACAGCAAGAGTCCAAACAGCTCAGTGCCAGAGTTTAGGATATCTGTTCAGGAATGGAAAGCTACTTGCGGGGCGAGGAGATTCAGTGGTCAGAGTTCATACAGGGACCAATTATGTAGATGAAACTAGGAAAGTGGCAATACATGGAGTATAAGAAGATATGCATTAAAGTTAAAACCAGTCCCTCATAAAATTATGATCTCTGGATTGTTGCCTGAGCCACATGCAAATCAGCATAAAAATGAGAGAGATAAATCAATGGTTCAAAGATTAGTGTGGGAGAAGTGCATTCTCGTTCATGGGCCACTGGCATCACTCCTGGAGAAAGTGGGGCTTGTACCAGTGGGATAATCTACAGCTGAAGTGTGCTAGAGCCATTGTTATTTGAAAGTAATGAAGGATCAAATGTGAAAAGATGTGGTACAATAATGAATTGAAACAAGGTTAGAAGGGAAAACAGAAATATAGGAAATTAAGATTAGTAAATGGTAAGAAGGGACAGAAAGAAGAAACGAAACTAGGAAGTTACCAACGACAACTGCGCAGTAATTAGAGATGACGTGTTTCAAGAGCTCAGGATTTTGGCTAGATGCAAAGAATAGTGGGGAAAGGAAGTCACTATTTGGAGATGTCTCCAGGTTCTCTAAATGGTAACCACAAGGTGGGACAAAGTATATACAAGGAAACACTAAAATGAAGCTAAGAATTGCAGATGCTGGAAATATGAAACAAAGCAGAAATTGCTGGAGAAACTCAGGAGGTCTGGCAGCATCTGTGGAGAGAAAGAAGAGTCAATATTTTGGGCGCAGTGACTGTTCTTCAGAACTGTTTGTTTTATATTTTATTCCCATTCATTTTCTCTGTTTTTTTTTGTAATTTAGTTTTTCTCAGTGTTTTTCACAAAAGTTAATCTCTATTTCTGTAGCTTCTGAAAGTACTAGTTTCCTTCATTCATCTGCACTTATTGTTCTTTAAAGCCAATCAGAGTCCAAGAGTGTGGTGCTGGAAAAACACAGGTCAGGCAGCATCTGAGGAGGAGAATCAATGTTTTGGGCATAAGCCCTTCATCAGGAATGAGACTTGTGGGCCAAGGGGGCTGAGAGATAACTGGGAGAGGTGTGGATGGGGCTGGAGGGGTGGGGTGGAAAGAAGGTAGCTGGGAATGCGATAATTTGATGAAGGTTTGGGTAAAGGTGAAAGGTCGGACAGGAAGGTGGAGCAGGCAGGTGGGAAGGAAGATGGACAGGTGGGACAAGTCAAGAAGGCAGTGCAGAGTTGGAAGGCTGGGACTGGGATAAGGTGGGGGGAGGGGAAATGGGGAAACTGGTGAAATCCACATTGATGCCATGTGGTTGAAGGGTCCCAAGGCAGGAGATGAGGCATTCTTCCTCCAGGTGGCAGGTGGTTCGCGTTTGCTGATTGACCTTGGCGGAGTGGGCGGGAGGAGGAGTTAGAGTGTTCAGCCACAAGGTGGTGAGGTTGGTCACTGCGAGTGTCCCAGAGATGTTCTCTGAGACAATCTGCAAGCTGACATTCTGTCTCCCCAAAGTAGAGACCACATTGGGTCCAATGGATGCAGTAGATAATGTGTGTGACAGCTCAGCAATCAGTAATGGCAGACTTTTATACGAAAATTTTATCCCTATTGAATCTGGTATTATGAACGGAAGTTTAAGTGATGAGTTCTCAAATTCATTTCTATTAAATAAACATTGTTGAATATGATTCAAGTGCTGATATTGGAAAATCCACATAGCACTGTTCACAAGTGTACTGTGCAAGAATAAGTTTGGAACAAAACACTTGCACCTCTTAAACTTCTGCATCGTATCCTTTTTTGGCACTAATTTGATATGGATCAGAGCTGGAACATCATTAAACACTTATGCATGCACTTGATAAATCTGTGTGCAAATAAAACGTCTCCTTTCTTACATATTTATCAGATGTCTGTGTGTGGATCATGCAGTCGATTTCTACTTGAGTTCTGAAACTTGAGCCCTTTCTTGCTCTTCCTTCAAAATTTTCTTCCATTCCTGATCCTTCTAATTCTCTAATTCACACATCATCTTCATTTCTGCCCTCTTTACAGAGCATCATAGAGTAATTGCGGAAAGGGAGGAGATGATTTGGCTCATTGAGACTGCAGTTTCTCTTGAGCTATTTCACTGTTCCCACTGGCCATTCTTTCACCCTGCAACTCTACAATTATCTTTTTGCTTAAAGGTGCTTGCATAATTCCCCTTTCAAACTTCTGATTGAATTGTCCTCCACTATCAAAGTCCCAATTATTTTATTTTCTCTTTTCTCTTCACAGTGAATGAAATGCTGAACAAGAGTTTTAGTGATGAGTTGATTTAGTAACGATGATTTAAGAGCACAGAAGAGATTATATACTGTGACCTTGTGATTTCCATTTTTAACACTGAAGTGGATTCGGAATATATGCAATTTACTTAGAGCTGGGACTTGCAACAGATCACTGACCATTGCAAATCAGGCAATCAGGGGAATCACAAAGAATAAGAAAGGGAGAAGAGGCATTAGGGTCTGCCAGAACTTAACATTGCTACAAGGTGATTGAGGAAGAAAATTGAAACTACAAAAGAAAAATGTGCACAGTATCTAATAAAGTAAAATGAATTATTCTGCAAGGTGAAAGAAGACTTAATATTACAAACATGAGTGACACAAACATTAAAAGTCAGATGCAACTAGCATTTGATTCCTTTTAGTGACTAGTAAGTCTTCCACACTATTGCTCAATGGTAAATCAAAGAACATGCAGCCTAGAACAATAAGGACATCAACAAAATGTGATAGGAACTGTATGATTAAGCAAGACTATGGATAAATTCAGAATCTGAGTTGGTGGATATGTTTTCAAACAACCTCAGGTGTTTGTAGGGCATTGTAGGACACCACAGATTAAGAAAACTCCTTTTCAATGGATGCTTTGCAAATTAAGACTTTTTCATAAAAATCAGAAGTGGAGATTTTCATAAAAAGCAGAATTGATTCATTTCTTATCAGTAAACATTCTTCCATCTGTATCTTCAATTTATTATTTTGAAAACTGACAGGAAAGATTTAAGATGAAGGCGGCAATTAATAAAAAAAAATCATCCAAGGAGTATGCGTACATGAAGGAGGTTTCAAATACAAGGAGGGATAAAGTATGTGTTTGGAGTTTAGCACAAAGTGGTGATCAGAGGAAACTCTAATTCATGGGAGATAGGTTTTTAAAAACACTGAATCAATTTTTTAAATGGGTTCAAGAAAAATACTTGCATTTCTATAACAAATAGGAACAGAGTGATATAATGTGCAAATTTGTGGAAAAGAAACATTGCTTCCTATAAGTGTTAAATATATTTGATTTCTACATTACCATTTCTGGAAGAATTAATGAAGAAACTGGATCGAACAATATAGACAATAAAACTATATTTGACAGTGCGTAAAACATTCATTTTGTGTTCATTATACTTACTAAACTGTTCCATTGGAGATAACCAGATCATTAATATAGTTTGATGCACAATTTTAAAAATCATACGCATAAAAGCGAAATAATTCACAATTATTATTATTTGATGGGTATGAGCAGACAGATTAATAAAAAAAATTATTTTTGCTGGAAGTAAATACTCATTCCCCAGTATTGGTTCTGTAAATACTGATTGCAGAATATATTGTTACTATCTCTAAACTAAAACAATCAGAACATGATTAGACATAACTCCATTTAATGTGGACAACATAAAATGAGTGAGCACCTATCTATTGTTTTCAAAAGTCAAATAAACAGCCCACAACAACATCTCAATGTATGAAATGATGCAAAAAAAGCATTATTTTTGATCAAAAAGACAAGCAAGCAACATTGCATATGTTTTCTTGTTAAGCATTTTATACAATAGTTACAGAATTTTTTGTTTGTCAAGTAAATTGTCAGTTTTTAAAAGTAAGGAAGTGACTCACGTTTCCAACCAGGGGAGAATAACGTACGTTGTCCAGCGAGCCACATTTTGGCTGAATATGGCTAAAATCAGGTTTTACATTTGCTATATGTACCTGGAAATGATAGGCACTTTACCAATCAATATCTACACACTAGTCATTCAGTGAGAATTTGCCCACTGTATATATTAGATACATACTATTAAACATTATTATAAAAAATTGACATCCAATTTTCTACTAAATGCTTTAATTTCAATTGTGCTAAGAAAATATTCGACTATATTAAAAGCCATTAACACTTGGCAAGTGGCTTTGATTGATTATTCAGTCAAACAAACTTTTGTTGGAGAAAATTACCATTGCTCGAAGTGTTATGACTTAAAATTTCCATTTAAAGATCACTACATATAAAATTAATTTGTCACATGTATAATTCAATGAATTGTCTGACAAATAACATTCTAAACTAACAGCACAGATTTAAAAAAATATTACACCTTGCTTTAAATTACATTTTTCCGCAAATAATTGGTTTTAGCCATGAAACCTAAACAGCTTGTTTAATGATGTTGTAAAAATCAAATTAAATAAAAAGAAAATGCAGCGTAAAAAGCTTCATGTGCAAATATATGACAGCAACTAAGCCATCAAATAGATATACATAAACATGCGTACACACACACACACATACATCTATATACAGTTAATTGTGTCCTTAGGCAACCAATACTTAACCGACATCAGGGCATAAGGTTTTATTTTGCACTAACAAATTAGAATCGAAGAGTTGACTGGTCTACAAACAATTCCTTTGTGCTTTGGAATTCTAATACAACAGTTGATTACATTAGGGCACAGACACTGATTCTACAATGCAATGTAATTTCCCATCTTCCTGTTCAATGTCGTCCAATGATTGATCCAATATTAGACTTAGGTAAGAACGCATAGCTCACCATTCTTCCCATCCTACCTCCTAGCAGCAACCTAAAATAATTGACAGATACACTTTCCGAGTGAAGCAGAAGTTATGCATTGCCAAATTTAATAATACATTGATTTTATTCATTTGATTTTTCTTTGTTTCTTTACAAATTCACAAACTGGCATAAATGAGTGAAACTGAAACGTTATTTCTCATTGCAGGAGCAATTCAGTTAACTGACAGAGAATCTACCAATAAAAGGTTTATCCCATTATGCATTATGCCATACTAACAACTATTTATATATGCAATCTTCAATACCACAAAATGTCCACTTAATGTTCTGCTTCCTTTTTTAGGATTCATTTTAGAATGTGTTACTTCAAAGATTAATTGCGACAAGCTAATTTCTTTCATAGAATGACTGATTGAAGATTTAATTACATAATATATTGAGGAAGTTGAGGATCTACAAATAAAGCAGAAAATACTGGAAATACATTGCATCGCCGGAGCACCTACAGAGAGAGAAACTGAGTTAATGTATTAGCCTTGTAGCCTTTCAACAAGCTCTGGGGAAGTCAATAATAATAGTTTTTAAGCAAATGAAAGGTGAGGTTGAGGGTGGGGCCTTGCGAGGAATCGAAAATAAATATGAAAAGAACAGGTAACTGGAAGTCCTGGGTCACACTTGCCATTTCAATTCTCCACCGTACTTCCCATTCAACAACTCAGCCCTCAGCCTCCTGCAGTGTTCTCATTAATCTGCACTAATCTTTTGACTGGGCACTTGACAATATTTTGTAAGCAAATGTGGAGTGCAGTAATTTTAAGAGTGTAACCTCCATCCCCATTTGACTTAGCGTTTCCTTGTTCTTATAGGATATTTTTCTCTTACTTCTCATTTCTTTTCCTTTGCTTTGCCTCCACACAGCAGCTATTCAGGGTCTTGCCATTCACATCTCTTCTAAACAGACATTTTGATTCTTTACTTGCCCTATTACTACTCCCTTGGCTTTTCACTGTTAAACCAGTTGTTCAATCTCTCCTGTTCTCTACCCTATCAAAGCCTTTTCCATTGCTCCCACACTCTGTTTTCACTTGCTCAAAACCTATTACATTGGCTTTGTCATGAAAAGGACCTGAAAAATGAACTCAATTTCTCTCTCCACAGATGCTGGAAAATTGACTGAATATTTGCAGCACTCAGTTTTTATTTCAAATCCCTTGCTCATAAATAGGTTGCCAATACTTGCAAGTTTTTTACAGTTCAAATATTCAAGAAATTTCAGAACTACAACATCAAATAGACTCATTTTTAATTTTATTCAAAGACTCAGAGTACCCTTTCTTTCCTAACAGTTAAAAGTTTGTGCTTAAGTACTTACAGGATCATTCCCAAACAGTTATACCTTTCCTGTTTATTTATTATTGTAGATTTATGGCATTAATACAACTTCCTATAGAAGTGACTAACTTGTGAGAACTATTACAATCCCACAATAATCGTCACTAAATTACACAGAAATTAAAAGACTTCGTTCCAACAATTTTTTTAAAGAAGCTCATTTACAGATTAAACAGGTCCTCTTTGGCATGTCAGAGAAAGTAGATGTCACATTATCAATATGCTTAATAAACAAATTATAATTACATTGATGGCAAAACTAACAATTATTCAATTTTCCTTCCTCAGCAGTGGATATTAGGAAGAGTACAGAACAAAGTTGTATAGGGTTTATTCCACTCATCCTGTTGAGTCTGCTTCACTAGTCTACATGATTGTGGCTGATCCTAGCTGTGTTCTTGACATCACTTTTCTGTCTGGCCCACCACTACCCATCTAGCAGCTCACTTTCTATCTATGAAAAATCTAATGTATTTTGCCTTAAATAAACAACTCCAATTATCTTCTGGGAAGGGAATTCTGCAAAGTCATTGAAAAAAAGCAAGATTCTCCTCATCGCCATTTTAAAAGGTAATCCTCTTACAGGCAGTCCCAGGGTTACGAAGGGATTCCATTCTGGAATTAGTTTGCAAGTCGATTTGTATGCAAGTGGGAACAAAAACAGGACAATAAAAGCTGCTCGTTAAATGATCATGTGTTGTATCTTTAAAATTACACCAGAGATTGCGTTTATAAATATGCGCATTTGTAAGTCGGTTGTTCATAAATCAGGAACCCCTATACACTTAAACAGAATCCTGTTGTTCAAGTTGGTTCCACAAAAATGAAACATCCTTCCCATATCCACCCTATCAAGTGTTAACAGAGTAATAATGTGTGGGTGCAAAGATTGGGGAAAGAGGAGCCAGTTTCAGGCCAGGTGGTCTGTTTTCATGCCAATTTGAATGCCAAGTAGTTTTTTATAGTGTGAAATAACAAGGAGGTAAATTTTACTGTGCATGTAGGAGAAATAGCACTTGACTGAAGTTGTAAAAATTGCTTTAGATAAACCAGTTAGGATTTCTTTTTGCATTCGTAACCAACAAGGTAGCTACATGGCAACCAGCTGTTGTAGATGTGGATTTTCAAAAAGCATTTGATTAAAATGCAAGAGCTTTATGACACAAAATTAGAGCTCATTGGATTGGGGTGCAATATATTAGCATGGGTTAAGGATTGATTAAAGGTCTCAAAAGAGATTAGGAAAAATGGTCCATTTTCAAGTTGGTTGGATGCCTTCAGAATTAATGTTGCAATCTTGTTTATTCATGGTTATAATCAATGATTTAAATGAGGTGATCAAGTGTCATGTATTTAAGTTTTCTGATGACACAAAGATAGTTGGAATTGCAATTTGAGAGGAGAACGCACATTGGCAATTAGAATATACTGTAGGGAAATGTGAAGTTATCTACCTTGATAGGAAAATAGAAAAGCAAATTATTTTTAAGTGGTGAGATATTGGAAAATGTTGTTACTCACAGTAGCCTGGGTGTCCTTATATTGAAAACACAACAGTTATATGCAAGTACAGCAGGCATTTTGGAATGCTAACAGTATGTTAGACAATGCAAAGTAATTAGAGTACAAGAGTGGCCTTACTGTGACTATATAGAACATTTGTGAAACATGGATTACTCTATAAAATATGTCAAAGAAAGAATAAACTTGCTTTAGAGGGTATGTAACAGAGGTTCATTTGACTGATTCTAGGGAGACTAGATTGCCATATGAGTAAGACATTTCATAGCATAGGTTTATATTCCCCAGATTTCAGAAGAATGAGGTGATTTCATCAGTTTATAGAAAATTCTTGAGGGCTTGACAAGGTAGATGATGGGATTAAGTTTCCCTATTTCAAGCTTCAAGTATTGTTAATCTTTTACAAAGCAATAGATGCTCCCCATTGAGTACATTCAAGTCATAGATTCATAGCTGATGAGGTAATATGGGAACGAAATGACATGGGAAAACGTAGAGCTGAGATTGATAAAGCATAATCTTGATTATATTGAATGGCAGAACAGGCTCTAATAGCTGGTTTGTTTACTCCTGCTCCAAACTTATGTCCTTAGGAAATCCATCTGCCACAATTTTGCCCACTCGCTTAATCTATTAATGTCTTTGCAATTTAATGTTCACACCTACACTATGAATATTATCAACTTTGATGCTATCAGTAAATTTAGCTAAATATACTTTAATATGAGTTATCCAAGTCACCAATAAATGTAGTGAATAGTTTTGACTCCAACACAAATCCTGTGGAATGCCACCAGACACTACTACCATTTTGACTACATATCTATCATATCTGCTCTCTTTTTCAGTCTAGCCAATCTCCTCACCAGATTCCATGAGCTTTAATTCTAGCTAACATTCTCTTATGCAAAAGTCTACTGAATACCTTCAGGAAGTTTTTATAAACTACATCCATAGACCTTCTTCTCTATACTATGTTAGTTACTTCTTCAATAAATCAACTATTCCTTAGCATAAGTATTCTCTCACTTTCTAAACAAATCAGCTTTGATACCATGGTTTGTAAGCTACAGTTTGAATAAGTGTTTTGAGCTACCTCAATACAGTTGTAAGGTTTGCAAGGACTTACAGTGACCCAGTGCTTTAAAAAAAGTTAATTATCAATTAGTGTTATGTAACCTTAATACATGGTAATGTTGGTTCTTCTTAGTATTGTCTGACCTTTGGAATATGAGGAAGCATTTCCTATAGGATTCTAGATCATGCAAGATGAAGCCTGACTGGGATCTGTTTCCAGAAATGGTTATCCTTTGGAGAAGGTACAACCACCTCTTTATACCCACCTCACAAACCTAGATATTCTACTCCAACAGTAAAAGAAAACTTTGGGAATTTTATACTTCTGCCACTCACCCACTGTTGTGTCTACATGTAGTTTGAATTTAAAGTTTATCCACTACTTTCTTTCTTTCATAGTATCATAGAATCCCTATGGTGTGGAAACAGGCCATTTGACCCAACAAGTCCACACTGAATCTCCAAAGAGTATCCCACCGAGACACCCATTCCCCAACCCCATTACTTTACATTTCCCTTGACGATTTCAACTAACCTACACATCCTTGAACATTATAGGCAATGTAGCACAGCCAATTTACCTAACCTGCACAGCTTTGGACAGTGGGAGAAAATTGGAGCACCCAGAGAAAACCCACGCAGATACAGGGGAGAATGTGCAAACTCCACACAGATAGACCGTCGCCCAAGGCTGGAATTGATTTTGGGTCCCTGACACTGTGAGGCAGCATTGCTAACTACTGAGCCACTGTGCCATGCACTACTTTACTCTTTTTTGTCCATACAGATTATAGAAAGGAAACAAATACATAGGAGCTATTTTGATTGCAGTTACTATATTTACCAGTTACAGATCTCAAAATATGTTGATGCTAATACTGATTGACTGCACAACTTCCATGTGTCACTCATCTTCAGAAGAAGTCACAATTATAAACCAACACATGACAACACTAGACTGAGCTACAGCAGGTTGTGAGGCCTCATTGTATTACTTATTACAAAGTTTTATAGGTACAAATTCAACTTCAGAGCTCAAAAGTTCAATTTCAGTTAAACTACTACTTCTTGGACAAATGACAATACAACCTCAATCCCTTCAACAAAAGACTTGTGAAAACTGGTATCACTGCCCCTTTAAATTAAACACTGCAAGTTCTCTTACCAGATATATAACCTTGCAACTAGCATTAGTATTATAATGTACAATAACCTAAAATTAGGGCATAATTTTCAAGAACAAAAAGTGTTGTGTTGTCAATTTAAAGTTGAGTTTTGTTCCAAATAAATGTTTGGAGTTCATGAGGATTTCTATCAAATCTCACAGCTCTATGGAGTAGTATTCTCATCACATACCTGCCCTCCTCTTGGTTGATGCTTTAGGTTGTCAATTGACCCAATCTTGGATTTGATATTTTTCAGATCTGGCATTGGTTGGTTGATCACTCTGAGTTGTTTTGGAGTAAGGGGAGATTTGGGAGGAGTGCGGATAATTGCCACTTTCCGTTCTGTGGGTACAAGGATAGGAGATTTGTGTGTACCAGGAGTGCCAGGAGTGCGAGGGGTCCTGCTGCCTGGTGTGCGGGAGTAGCTGGGTGGTGTGCCAGGCGTGACTGCAGTTGATCCAGGAGTGGAGGGTGTGGCAGTACCGCTTCTTGCTGACCTGGTGCGAGTTGGTTCAGACCCTTTTAAAAAAATATATAAAAAGCATATATATTTTTACTTAAAGAAATAGCTTAGCCTTTATACATACCCCAATACATAACCATTATTCCAGCATATATAAAATATAGACAAGATAAGGTTCTAATGCATATTGTGCAACACAATTTATTTTGGAACACTGACCCTCATCAAGTAAGCATTTTTCAACCCCAATATATAGCCTGAAATCATTAAAATACTGGGAAATGCACGCACTCAAGACTGTCTTTGGACATTCGTTCTTGGTCTGAAAGGTATTTATATGTTAAATTATGAAATGTCACCCAGTCTGTTCATGCTTGGGCAGATTTGAATTTTTATGATACATTGAGTCATGGTTCTCAATGTTACAGTTACGTTATATCAAGTGATTCATGCACAAAATAGTTGATGAGTTTTACAAAGAGTTTAGCAGGCACAAAGCCACCACTGATTAGGCTACCTGCACTAGTATGTGCTCGCGATCTGGTCATTCCTTGGCCCCTTTGATCGTTTCTTGGTTCAGTCCTTATAGCTATAATGAGGCAGAGGTGAAACACAGAGAATGGATCAGGACATTTGAGGGAGGTTAGTAAGAACAGAAAATTTACTTTAAAATTATTTCAAGAATTATTTCTATGCATGCAATATATAGATATACGTGCTATTTGCCATTAATTTTTCCACATAAGGAATAAATAACCAAAAAACCTAGCAAGTTGAGAAGGTTTGTAGCTCAGGTTGAGGTTCTGGATGTAGGTTTGCTCACTGAGCTGGGAGGTTCATTTCCAGACGTTTCGTCACCCTGCTAGATAATATCTTCGGTGGGCCTCAGGCGAAGCAGTGTACATGATTCCTGCTTTCTATTTATATGTTTGGGTTGGTGATGTCATTTCCGGTGGTGATGTCATTTCTTGTTCTTTTTCTCAGAGGGTGGTAGATGGGGTCTAACCCGATGTGTTTGTTGATAGAGTTCTGATTGGAATGCCATGCTTCTAGGAATTCTCGTGCGTGTCTCGAAATAACACCACCGACCCAAAGAAACCCTGAGGCCCAGTGAAGATGTTACCTAGCAGGGTGACGAAACATCTGGAAATGAACCTCCCAGTTCAGCGACCAAACCTACATCCAGAGCCAAAAAACCTGCTAAAATATGATTATCAATTCTTTGTTAGTTATTTCAACTTAACTGTCAATTGAGCTTTTGAAATTAGTACCATAGTATAAATAATAAATTTGAGGGTCAAGTTAAATCTTAATACACAGAAATAAAAATATATTGAATTAGATCTAAAGTGTTTTATCTACTGTTTTGACCTGAATGAAATAACTAACTTTAATATCAATTAATTGTAAATTAGAGAAAATCAAAATAAGGTGCTCTGGTCCTGCAAGGGTGCAGGAAAGACTAAATTGCCTTCAGTTTGGCACTGTTTTGCCCTTCTTTATCCTTAAAATCCAAATAATTAAGCAAGATTCAGTAAACATCAATATTTTATAATTGTGTATTTGTTGCTATTGCTTGATTTGAATTAAAGATGCAGGGGCACAGCGAGCGAAACATCGTGTTTGTAATGTAAACAAATCATGTAAACAAATATCACTATTCTCAATTTCCCTTTGCACTAATTTTCTACATTGAGTTGTATTTAATATAGAGTATTTTCTTGTCCAGACTTTCAATATTGTTGAACTAGGTCTAAACCATGTACAGAGGAACCTCGATTATCTGAATATCAATTATCCAAACATCGGATTATCCGAAGGAGATCTCGAGGTCCCAATAGAAACATTACATCAAAGACGCATTTCTAACACTGGTCGCATCTTTGTTTACAATGATTGAAAGTGAACTCAGCTTACTGCAATGCTGCCGAGAATAGTCCTGGACATCAATGGGAACCCAGGTACCATCTCCAAATGACTGACCTCCCAGACTCTCTGTCTCACCCCACACACATACCCTGGTGTTCTACACAGGCATGTAACCCTAAACAATGCCCCACCCCTTCCCCAGATAATCTCTCCAGCATTGACCTGTATAGGGAAATGGTGGAACCTGTCAAAAATTGCAGTAAAAATTTGTGTACACGCTATTTGGAGACTCACCCCCACACCAGCAGCAGTCTTCCAACTTCCACCAGATTGGGGGGGGGGGGGGGGGGGGGGGGGGGGGAAGGGGATGGTGTTGGACAGGGTTGGGGCAGAGGTGTGGTGCTGGACAGCGTTGGGGTGGGGTGGGGGAGCGGTGTTGGATGACGTTGGTGGGCGGTGTTGGACAAGGGCTCACACACGGTGTGCTGCTGAACGGGGAGCGGACTTAACAGCAAACTCCAAGCCCCACAGGAAAGACACTGGATCAATTAGCTGGATAATCAATTATCTGAATGAATACTTCAATCAACATGAACCTGGCCAAGGAAACACTGACTACACTATTAGAAGACCCAAAGACACATACAACAAACACTAACTTCATCGACAAGGAGAATATCATCAAGCTAGTGGACTTATGTCTTACCACCCACTTCACCTTCAACAACAAAACCTTCAGATAAACCAATGGAACACCCATGGGATCTCCAATATCAGGGTTCTTAGCAGAGGCAGTAATGCAGAGACTTGAACAAACAGCTCTGCCAACCATCCAACCCAAACTCTGGGTCCGCTATGTGGATGACACCTTTGTCATCATTAAATGAAACAAGTTAGAGGAAACCTTCAAGACCATCAATAGTAGCCTTACTGGCATAAAACTCACTAAAAAGAGGAAGAAAATAACAACTAACTGCCATCCCGAGATGTCACAGTAGAGCGAACAGCCAATGGAGAAACTTCAAACCAGCGTCATTAGAAAATACAGACCAAATATTGAACTACAGAAGAAATCATCCCAACACCCACAAATGAAGCTGCATCAGAACATTATTTCAATGAGCCAACACACACTGCAGCACAGAGGAACTATGCAGAGCAGAGGAAAATCACCTATACTGTGTATTCAAAAAGAATGAGTACCCAATGAACACAGTCACAGATTTCTCAGCAACAAACCCAAACAAGCAGAAAAAAACATGTCCAGAAACCTTAGCCACTCTCCCCTACGTCAAAGACATCTCAGAAATGACTGCCAGACTACTCAGACCCCTTGGCATCATGGTAGCCCACAAACCCACCAACACACTAAAACAGCAGCTAATGAACTTGAAAGACACTGTACAGACAACAAGCAAAACTAATGTCATTTACAAAATACTGTGCAAGGACTGTAACAACTCTACATTGGATAAACAGGCAGAAAACTAGCCACCAGGATACACGAACACCAACTAGTCATGACATGAGCCTCTCACACTAGTATGAGGAAGGACACCACTTCAACTAGGTCAACACATCCATCCTAGGACAGGCCAAACAAAGACACGCACGAGAATTCCTAGAAGCATGGCATTCCAACTGGAACTCTATCAGCAAACACATCGAGTTAGACCC
This sequence comes from Chiloscyllium plagiosum, assembly GCF_037043375.1. NCBI lineage: Eukaryota > Metazoa > Chordata > Chondrichthyes > Orectolobiformes > Hemiscylliidae > Chiloscyllium > Chiloscyllium plagiosum. The sequence continues at coordinate 13,715,540 of NW_028270145.1, read as the reverse complement.
CATCTACCACCCCCTGAGAAAAGGAACAGGAAGTGACTTCACCACAGGAAATAACATCACCAATCCAAAGAAACCCAAACGTATAAATAGAAAGCAGAAATATTCAACATTGCTTCGCCTGAGGCCCACTGAAGATGTTACCTAGTAGGGTAATGAAACATCTGAAAATGAACCTTGCAGCTCATTGAGCAAACCTACTTCGATAGCCTCAACCTGAGTTATAAATTTTCTCAAAATCCAAATTAAATAGTGCCTGCCCATCTCTTTGGATAATCAAGGTTCCTCTGTATACAGAAAAAGGAGCAACGCTTTATGGTTTTCCTTCATAATACTTACATCTCATACATTGCATATGCTATTACAGGGCACATTGTAGTCTTAAATTAATTTTTAAGAAATAGACCGATGGGAACTAACTTGTTGGTCGTCTTGGTGCCGGATAAATCGGGCTTGTAGCAGGAACAAAATGTGCATCTTTTTCTTCAGGTGGAGCCCGGCGAGTGGACAGAATTGACGAAGGTCTGGGTAAGGCAGAGCGCTTCTCTGGACTCCTCATTGCAGCATCCTGCAGAGAACAAATTGCATTATTACTATCCAAGTCCTGTGCGCAAGCCTCTTTCAATAGCAGTGACCTCAAACAGAGAAAAAAAAAATCCATGTATTTGCAAATCAACTCTAGAACTACTCAAGTGAAGACAGATTACTGATTCAACTTATTCTCCAAGAATAAATAATTCCTCAAATTGCAAATTCTCCTTCAAATCTTGCTTAAGATATATTGAGATTTCAATATATTAGCCCTTTCAGTTCCAGCTAGTTTCAAAACACATTAGTAAAGAGGAACTAGTGAATTTGACAGTACAGTAAATTTCTGAAAGTTTACATATTTGCAAGGTTCTGAAACAAAGAATTAAGAGGAACAGATTTCAGTTTAAAGTCATGCAGTGTTACCATATTTAAATAATTTTGTAGATAGTTTCCTTAGTTCAGCATACAGTATAGATATTCATATAAAATACATAAGGCAACATTTTACTGTAGTTCTTGAAACACATTGAAAGCTTTACTTTAAAGAAAATGCCTTCAGCAAAATTAAACAAAATTAGAACCATTATGCACATTTTAAAAAACAAAAAGGTGTCTATTTTTGACAGAATCATTAGTTTCACGACACAATCAAAACCAATTCAGAGATGTCTCTGTCCTCTTCCTTGTCCAGAGATTTGCAAATAATATATCTTCAAGCAACCGCTACAATGGTTACCAAACTATCTTTTGAAAAACATTCTACTGCAAGGTAACCCTAGTTTCGAAATAACAGAAAACTTCATGGTGCATAAGACAAACGAACAAGTTATTTGGCATAATCACATCTTCCAGCTTGATCTGGAGCCATTTAGGTTATACTAAACTTCATTGCATATTCAAGTTAAAAAAAAAATGTTATGAGGTTTTCTGCCTTTGCCACCCTTTCAGGCAGTGGATTACAGATTCCTAACACACTCTGGGGTGGAGTAAAGGATCAGTTCACATCTAACTCATCCACCAGTTATTTCAAGTCTATGCCCCTCATTATTTGTTTCTCTGCTAATTAAAATAGATAAGTCTTATCCACTTTACCTTGACCTCTCAAACATTTATTCATCTCAAGTGAATATCTTCTCAGCTTCCTATGTTCAAGTATAAACAACTCCAGTGTATTTAAACTTTCTTCACAGCTAAAGTTCACTGTATCTGACAACACCCTTGTAAATTTTCTCTATACTTACTCTCTAATGCAACAGTACGCATTACTTTAATTGCAGTTAACCTGGTGCTCCATACTGGTTCAGCATAAATCTCATTATGCTAGACACTCCCTGCTCTTATGCTTTAAAATATAAAGCTTCCTTTATTAGGCAAGATATAATTATTTCAGGCATTAAAATCCAACACAGCTATCCCTTCATCATCATTCTACATCCACAAATATATGCTCTTGCTATTACTAATGGCCAAATCCAAAGGAAATTAAGATATATGTTACATATATACACTTATAAACTCATACATAATGCATTGTTTTAGTTATGTGTGTATAAGTCAACCAGTTATTTTATAAATTTGTCCATCAGGTGATGACCATATTATTGGTACATGACAAAGGTGACTTTCTTTTCTGGTTTTTGGAGAAAAAAAGTGTGGCTACTGAATGATTTTTTTTTGGAAATCAATCATGTCAGATGGTATGTGGAAAATTAAGTGAAATGGACTCCAGGTAAATCTGCATTCCATCAGGAAATGAAATGTCTCTGCACTGCATTATACTGAAAAGCATGCTGATAAGGGAACATTTATCTAATCCAGTTATCAATTTTCCTCAATGTTTGTTAGAAAAGTGACATTACTGGCATCACTAAGATTATATATCATTTTGAAGGAAATTCAATGAAATTCTCCCAAAAACCTAGACCACAAAACCATAAAATGGATTAGTTAGTTATTTTATTTATATCTTGTATAGCACCACTAGTTACATTTCTCACAAAAATAAGTATTAAATTATCATTGCAGATATTCATGAAACAGTACTTAACAAATTCCTATTACAGAGTGGTTGAAGTGGTTAAAACTCAAGAGGCCATTCAACTCATTATGTCTGAGCCAGTTCTCCATAGGTGCAATTTACCTTAGTCCACTCCCCTTTCTTTGTTTCTAAATAGCGATGTATGAGGCAATGAATGTATAATGTCATTCCCTCGAGAATGTCTTGAATAAATCAGCCTTCACCACACTCAGGAAGTGCATTCCAAATCCTAAACACTGAAAAGATTTTCTTTTCATGCTGTCATTGCTTTATTTGGCAATTACCTTGAACTTGTGCCCACCTTGATCTCAATTGTATCACGAACGGGAACGTTTTTTGTTTATCTATCTACATAATTCCTTGGCCCGGAGGTGATTCTCCTTGATATTTTTTTGCAGGTTCTCTAATGCCTTCACATCATTTTGAAAGGATGATGCCAGAACTAGATGCAACAGTATAGACTGAATAAGTTTCTACAAAGGTTTAGTATAACTTTCTTGGTTTTGTACTCAATGCTCCTATTACCTAGAATGTTTGGTGCTTTAACATCTGCTCAGTCAATGTATTCTACCACCTTCAGCATATATGTGCATAAATCATTGAAGTCCCTAGCTCCTGTGCATCCTTCAAAATAGTTTATATTGGCTCTCCCATGCTCTTCCTTTCCAAATAGATCAATTCACACTTCCCTGCATTGAGTACATTTGTTGTTTCAGGTGATGTCCTTTGAAGTTCTATACTGTCTGCTCACTGTTCACAATGGTTCCAAGCTTCAAATCATCCTCAAATGTTCAAGATCTTAACATGGGTGTTAACCATTTTTAACTAAGCTAAGTTGTATCTGCATTAAGTTAGGAACTTAATATTTCATTTGCTATCATCAATAACAAAACTTTAGATCAATTAAGGTGCCTGTTAGATACCCTTTTATGACTGAATTAGAACACAGCACACATTTTTGAAGGCAGTAAAAGAATTTATTCACTGAACTTCTCCTGCCCATATTGCACCAGTTTTTTTTTTAAATTATGCAATACCTGCGTACCTATCCATTGCTGGTCATTTAGTGTAAGTAACTCTCTTCATTAATTTACATAATCTATGACAGCTAAGGAATCTGTCACATTAAATGTATGCTTGAGTACAACTGTCACAAAAGATTCCAAAAGTATATTTGTTATTTTGATTGAGTGGAAAATAGCAACATCATTTTTATTAAATGTTAAACCCATGTACATAGATAAACCAGCTGGCTGAATACTGAAAATGTAACAATCTTAATATTTCAACAATTTTTACAGTGACAGGTAATAAAAATGAATTCAATTAGTATTATTGCATTTCCATTTTAAGTTGTAATACTCAAATTTTAGAAATAAGGCCACTGATATGGACCATTTTTTCATCTTACCTTTATGGGTTGTTCAGTCAATGAATCTCTAGGGCCAGCCGATGAGGGTCGTGTGGGATAATAATCTAGGTCAATAAAGGCTTTTCTAGCAGCAGAACAAGTAGAATTGGGTCTTTCAGGGAGGAGGGAAGATAATTTTGAGGTAGGAATCTTTGTTAGTGCAGATGAATTCTTTTCATGAGAAAATATAAAGTAAATTAAAAAAAAATGATAAGACAATGAACGTAAAATGGAACAAAATACTAAAGTACAATAAATTAAACTAACATGAAAATGCATGCCCTAAAAATTCTAATGAATTCATCTAGAAACTAAACATTACCAATGATAACCACATTAAAGTTGCTGTGATTATGTGTAATCTCAACTATTTTTTTTAATCATTGAAGAGCACAAATTGTTTTGTAGAATTTAATAAGCTATACAGAAAATGAAAATTTTAATACCAATAACCGAGGTTTGTGAGATCCATTTTTATCAAGTGCTATAATAAAGATGACAATTTTTTAAGTTATCTTCAAAGCATTTTTGGGTTCTACATAATCTGCTCAAAAGATCAAAGCAACAACATTATGGCAGAGTACATACTGAGACTGTTTTATACTTTTTCATATTTAGAAATTTCCTAATTTTAGATGAATTAATAAATGTAAAGTGTTATAAAAACACTTTTCTTTTGTATAATGCACTCATGCTGTTTGCAAGTTTTTGGTTTAATGCAGTAATTAGTGGTGCTTTTGACTCTATTTTACAATAGCTATATATTTAGCACAATTTATTAATTTGAGATGCAAAGTGCTCCGATTTGCTTTAAATGATGCACCATAATGTTGAGCTATTAATAACTATATGGTAATACCTCTATGTTCTGCTACTAGCATTTTATCATGGTGAGCAAACTGTGTGAACTCAACAGATTGTTTTTATAGTGAGTCAACTTATGTTAGGAAAACATACATTTTTTGCACTAAAAATATGGATATTCAAAATCAAAATTAAAAAAGTAATACAACATAACATTAAAACTATGATGTCATTTTCTTCAGTTCCTTTACTGACAGGATAGAACTCAAGAATAAGTTCTTGAAAATCTTTCATATTTAAAACTTCAAAAAAAAACCAATGCAACATCCTGTCTCCAGAAGCTTACATTAAGATGACTCAAAGTTTTTTTTTGCTTACTTTGTAGGTTATTATTCTGGATTTCATGAGGAATCATTTTCATGCATGATCACTGATTTTTTTTTAATAGCCTTTGATGGGAAATGAAATCCAAATCAATTTGATCACTTGGTTTATCATGGGAGTTACAGCCAAAGGAGGTACCACTAACCTGTCTAACCTCACAGTATACAAACTCACCAGCCTGAGTCTTCACTATTGGAAAACAAATACAAGAAACTTTAAATGAACAGCATGGTCAACATAATAATTCATAATATACAAGTGTACTGCCATCGTTTTCCTGACCCCAGCATTCACATTTCCTTCAGATGATGATTCCATCATTTAAGGGTTTAGAAATTCAGCAGTTGAGGATTTCATCTATAGAACTCAAACATGACAGGCTTCAAGCCGTATATGCAGGTGAATTCTCATATAAAACACCAGGAATCACCCCAAGCTCCAGAATTTGGCCATCAACAATGCAACACAATTCAGGATTGTGGATTGACAGTCATGCACGTGTCATTGTAACGTTAGAGCTTCTAGACCCAACTCAATTTTCAAGTATCGGTTTCATTCACCAATTGTGTCAGTGCAATCCTGTGGTTAGGTCTTCAGTAGTAATGCATGTCTGCAATAGGACTAATTCTAGGTCGCGGTCCCCAGGTGACAAAACCAGCATTTCTTAAAATGTAAGAAACATAGCATTATAAAAAATTATGTAAGTTTCTGAAAGCCTTTTTCCATTGGTATTCAAACTGGAAACAAAAAAACACTGCTTAGGAACTCTAATGTAATAATTTGCAGTAATTTAAATTCCCAGATTTATTTTAACATCTTTCACTCAGTGTATACCTACTCCTGAAACAGTTTGATTGACAGGACATTTTTTTTTCAGTTTCAATAGTCACTACTGTTTGCATTTCTCAGGATTTGTTATTATAGCTGAATCCCTTATGAATGCTTGGCTGAGTTTCAAAAGTTCCGGAATCACTTACCTTAGAAGCAGGTCATGCATTCATTTTTGATTGATCATTTCAGGAGATTAGTAAATGATTAGCTGTCATTGATGTGGCTAGTCAAGCAGATCTTTAAGCAACAGGTTGATCACGAGGGAACATTTTGTTACATTTAGCATGTGAGGTTCTTTTCAGCACAAGATATTTCTGAGTCAGACCTCTACTAGATGTTAGAGGTTATTTACCATTAATTCAAAAACATAGCTTCTGATGTCTGCCCATAGTGAAGGCTGACTGGAGAGAATACATTGGGATGAGGGCAGCAAGGGAATATGAGGCAACACTGAGGTGCTATGTGGCATATGAAAGAGATTGGTGAGGACAGCATTTCAGATCTTGACAACCAATGTTAAAACTGTGCTAATGTCCCAATAATTGGAGACATATTCTAGCCTTCTAGTCTAGCGATACATCAGTTTTCATTGCAACCTCAAGCCTGCCTGTGCTCCTACTTCCTCCTCTGTCATCACTAAGAATAGGAATACTCATGGACTCTCTTAAGTATCAAATTGGGCCATCAACCTGGACTGGAGGGGTCGTCAACGTTAGGCAGAAATGCAGGGACATTTGCTCTGATCTTCTGGCTGTGGGATTGTTAAATTCTTTATACAGAATGCAGCTTCTGGTGTCTCATGCATTCAGTCCAATTTCGTAGATTCACCAGATTCAAATACATGAACTTAAGAAATGGAAGTGATAGACAATACAGGCCCTCAAAGCTGCTCCACTACTTCATATAATCATGACTGATTGCATCTCAGTTCCATTTTCACAGCTGCTCCCAACATGCCTTTGCCCTGAAAAAAATCAGTTGTCTGAACTTTAATCATGTTCAATGGTGGAGCTTCTACAACATTTGTTGAAAATTCAATAGATACAACCCTGAGTGAAGAAATTCTCCTTATAATCAGCCCTACGTGATCAAGCTCCCATCCTAAGTTTATGCCCCAGAATTCCCTGTTGGGGAAAGGACACACAAAATTTCTACTTTTGTCAAGTTTCTTTAGAATCTTGCATTCTTTGCTGAAATCATCTCGCATTCTTCCAAATTCCAGAGAACATAGACACTAATTACTCAGCCTGCCATAATAGGACAATCCTTTCATTTCACTAATAAATTCACTGAACCTTTACAGGACCACCTTCAATACAAATATATCCTTCCTTAAATATGCACACTGTATTCCAGATGTGATCTCACCACATTTCTACATTATTATATTTGCCACATTCCTGTATAATGTGTCTGCATGCCAATTTTCTGTATTCCTTGCCAGTACACCCAAGCCTCTCTGAACATTAGCATTTAGTAGTTTTAGAAGTGTTTAGAAATGTTATGTCTTGCAAAATGTTCTGCCTTTCTGATCTTACCGCTGAGACAAATAACTTGATTTCCCATATCATGCCCAATAATAGTCAATGTGGCCCATTCACTACACTTCTTCATATTTCATAGCAGCTTTGTGTATTCCTCTCAGCTTCCATACCTATTGAACTTCGCAAGGTCAGCAAACTTAGATCTGTTGTGTCAGTCTCATCTTTTAAATCATTAATATAGAATATAAGTAGCTGAGGACCCAGCACTTACAAAACTCCACAGCTTGCAGCCTGTCGACCTGAAAATACTGTTTTTCCTACTCTTCATTTCCTGTTCCTTAAAGAATGCTTATTCAATGCTCAGGTGAGCCAGTGGTGAAATGGAGGAGTTTTGGGGTCATAGTTCACAGGTCAATGCATTTGAAAATATATGAGCCAAACATTTTGACAGAAGGGATGCAGAATATAAACCGAATGGCATTTTTCCAAAGTGTGTGTAAGGACAGATGGACCCTGGGATTCATCTGCATAGATCTTTGCAAATGGCAAGATCTTATGAGAAAGTAATTAATAAAGTAAATGGGGTCTTGGGCTTCACAAAGAGAGGTGTTTCATACAACAAAATGGCATTTTCCTAATCCAGCAGCAAGGTTGGGAAGGGCCACAATTCAAGTATTGTATCTAGTTCTGCTCATCACATTTTGGAAGAGTGCGAGAGCCCTCAAGAGAGATCAGAGGACATTTACTAGAATGCTTCCAGTAATGAGCAAAACTAGTTACAAAGTTAGGGTGGAGTAGTTGTGTTTGTTCTCCTTGGAGTAATGAAGATAGAGAGGAGATTTGATTGAGGTGCACAAAACTACAGCAGGTTTAGATGAGATGGGGCACCCACTTGCACGATGAGACGATGAGTTTCAATGGATCAGAATTTTCTAAGCATTTGCAGGTTGGTGGGGTGGGATGGGGGGGGGGGGGGGGCGGTGCAGGAAGCAGCAGTGCTACACCTTAAGAATTTCTCCAACGGACCTAGATAGGGCCAGTTAAGGCAGGATGCTCACCAACACCTCAGTAAACTATGCTGGTGAATCTGGGCATTTAGCCTGGGCCTCTCATGCTGCCAGTTAAATGGTAGCAGCAGGATTATGTCTTTAAATTGGCGAGACATAGTGGTTAGCCAAAGCTATCACCCACCACTGGTATAACTGCAGTGGAAAAATGCTGACAGGTCACCTGTTAGATTAAACATGCCAACACATCTTCAAACCTTTGGCGGGCTGTATTAAACTCGGCTGAATGTGTCTGATCGATTACATCCAAATCTATGCAGTCTTGTCTTGTGTATTAGCATTTTGTGCAGCACTTTTTTTTAAATACCTTTGGAAAGTCCAGGTGAATTCCATTTCAGCTATCTCTTAGTTGTATACTCTCAAAACTCTAATATTTGAAACACTATTTCTCTTTCGTGAAATCATGTTGACTTTGTCTAATCAAAATATGACTTTTTATTTGTTAACAATGTCTGGTTAACTAATTTGCAGTTATGTATTTTGTCTCTCCTCCATTCTTCAATAGAGGAGTTATATTTGCTAACTTTCAAATCACTGCAACCATTCTAGAATAGAAGGAACTTGGGAAATCACGACCAGTGCAACCATTATCATTGCAGCTACCTCTTTTAAAGCCTTAAGAATGAAAGTTGTCAAGTCTTGGTCATTTTGCAGCTGTTAGCTCCTTAGATTTCTTCAATGCATCTTTCTCTGTTGATGTGACTTAACTGAAGCTCTCTCTTACTAGTTCCTTTATATCCCAGGAAAACCACAAGTAAAACCAAAGGGAAAGCATCATCTGTACAAGAGTAGTGCAAGAATTGGGTTGGCAAGTAGACTCTGATGAAATTAAGTGGTATATTCCCTTCAGCTGGTCCGAACAAGCAAGACACTGACTATAGCTGAAAACGTGTTGCTGGAAAAGCGCAGCAGGTCCGGCAGCATCCAAGGAGCAGGAGAATCGACGTTTCGGGCATGAGCCCTTCTTCAGGAATGAGGAAAGTGTGCCAAGCAGGCTAAGATAAAAGGTAGGGAGGAGGGACTTGGGGGAGCGGCGTTGGAAATGCAATGAGTGGAAGGAGGTTAAGGTGAGGGTGATAGGCCAGAGTGGGGGTGGGGGCGGAGAGGTCAGGAAGAAGATTGCAGGTTAGGAAGGTGGTGCTGAGTTCAAAGGTTGGGACTGAGACAAGGTGGGGGGAGGGGAAACGAGGAAACTGAAGAAATCTGAGTTCATCCCTTGTAGTTGGAGGGTTCCTAGGCGGAAGATGAGGCGCTCTTCCTCCAGCCGTCATGTTGCTATGGTCTGGCGATGGAGGAGTTCAAGGATTTGCATGTCCTTGGTGGAGTGGGAGGGGGAGTTGAAGTGTTGAGCCACAGGGTGGTTGGGTTGGTTGGTCCGGGTGTCCCAGAGGTGTTCTCTGAAACATTCCACAAGTAGGCGGCCTGTCTCCCCAATATAGAGGAGGCCACATCGGGTGTGTGTGGAGGAGGCCACATCGGGAGGCCATGATGTGTGTGGAGGTGCAGGTGAATTTGTGGCGGATATGGAAGGATCCCTTGGGGGCCTTGGAGGGAAGTAAGGGGGGCGGTGTGGGCGCAAGTTTTGCATTTCTTGTGGTTGCAGGGGAAGGTGCCGGGAGTGGAGGTTGGGTTGGTGGGGGGAGTGGACCTGACGAGGGAGTCACGGAGGGAGTGGTCTTTTCGGAACACTGATAGGGGAGGGGAGGGAAATATATCCCTGGTGGTGGGGTCTGTTTGGCGGTGGCGGAAATGACGACGGATGATACGATGTATATGGAGATTGGTGGGGTGGTAGGTGAGGACCAGTGGGGTTCTGCCCTGGTGGCGATTGGAGGGGCGGGGCTCAAGAGCGGAGGAGCAGGAAGTGGAGGAGATGCGGTGGAGAGCATCGTCGATCACGAGTGGGGTGAAATTGCTGTCTTTGAAGAAGGAGGTCATCTGGGTTGTTCGGTATTGGAACTGGTCCTCCTTGGAGCAGATGCGGCGGAGACGAAGGAATTGGGAATATGGGATTGCGTTTTTACAGGGGGCAGGGTGGGAGGAGGTGTAGTCGAGGTAGCTGTGGGAGTCTGTCGGTTTATAGTAAATGTCCGTGTTGATTCAGTCGCCCGAGACAGAAATAGAGGGGTCTAGGAAGGGGAGGGAGGAGTCTGAGACGGTCCAGGTAAATTTGAGGTCGGGGTGGAAGGTGTTGGTAAAGTGGATGAACTGTTCAACCTCCTCGTGGGAGGCAGAATCCTGGTTGAAGAAGTTACAATTCTTCCGCCACCTTTGTCTCCGTGCCTACTTCAACCAGGACTCCCGCCCACACTCTGATGATCCCTTCTCCCGCCTCCAACACTCCCCATCTACCTGGACACCCCGTGCTGGCCTCTTACTTGCTCTCGATCTCTACATAGCCAACTGCCGCCGCGACATTAACCGCCTCAACTTCTCCACCCCTCTCACCCACTCCAACCTCTCACCCTCGGAACGTGCAGCCCTCCACTCCCTCCGTTCCAACCCCAATCTCACTATCAAACCGGCAGACAAGGGAGGCGCGGTAGTAGTTTGGCGCACCAACCTTTACACCACTGAGGCTAAACGCCAGCTCGCGGACACCTCCTCCTACTGTCCCCTTGACCATGACCCCACCTCCCACCACCAAACCAACTCCCAGACCATCCATAACCTCATCACCTCAGGGGATCTCCCATCCACCACCTCCAACCTCATAGTCCCACAACCCCGCACCTCCCGTTTCTACCTCCTACCCAAAATCCACAAACCTGACTGCCCCGGCCGACCCATTGTCTCAGCCTGCTCCTGCCCCACTGAACTCATCTCTGCATACCTCAACACGGTCCTGTCCCCCTTAGTCCAAAAACTCCCCACCTATTTTCGGGACACCACCCACGCCCTCCACCTCCTCCATGGTTTTTGCTTCCCCGGTCCCCAACGCCTTATCTTCATCATGGACATCCAGTCCCTGTACACCTCCATCCCCCATCACGGATGATTCAAAGCCCTCCGCTTCTTCCTTTCCCACCGTACCAACCAGTACCCTTCCATTGACACCCTCCTTCGACTGACTGAACTGGTCCTCACTCTGAACAACTTCTCTTTCCAATCCTCCCACTTTCTCAAAATCAAAGGAGTAGCCATGGGCACCCGTATGGGCCCCAGCTATGCCTGCCTCTTCGTAGGATATGTGGAACAGTCCATCTTCCGTAGCTACACGGGCACCACCCTCCACCTTTTCCTCCGCTACATCGATGACTGTATTGGCGCTGCCTTGTGCTCCCACGAGGAGGTGGAACAGTTCATCCACTTTACCAACACCTTCCACCCCGACCTCAAATTTACCTGGACCGTCTCAGACTCCTCCCTCCCCTTCCGAGACCTCTCCATTTCTGTCTCGGGCAACTGAATCAACACGGACATTTACTATAAACCAACCGACTCCCACAGCTACCTGGACGACACCTCCTCCCACCCTGCCCCCTGTAAAAACGCCATCCCATATTCCCAATTCCTTCGTCTCCGCCGCATCTGCTCCCAGAAGGACCAGTTCCAATACCAACAACCCAGATGGCCTCCTTCTTCAAAGACCGCAGTTTCCTCCCAGACGTGATCGACGATGCTCTCTACCGCATCTCCTCCACTTCCCGCTCCTCCACCCTTGAGCCCCGCCCACTTGCCACCAGGACAGAACCCCACTGGTCCTCACCTACCACCCCACCAACCTCCATATACATCGTATCATCCGTCGTCATTTCTGCCACTGCCAAACGGACCCCACCACCAGGGATATATTTCCCTCCCCTCCCCTATCAGCGTTCCGAAAAGACCACTCCCTCCGTGACTCCCTCATCCACACCCCCCACCAACCCAACCTCCATTCCTGGCACCTTCCCCTGCAACCGCACGAAATGCAAAACTTGCGCCCACACCTCCCCCCTTACTTCCCTCCAAGGCCCCAAGTGGTCCTTCCATATCCGCCACAAATTCACCTGCACCTCCACACACATCATTTACTGCATCCGCTGCACCTGATGTGGCCTCCTCTATATTGGGGAGACAGGCCGCCTACTTGCGGAACATTTCAGAGAACACTTCTGGGACACCCGGACCAACCAACCCAACCACCCTGTGGCTCAACACTTCAACTCCCCCTCCCACTCCTCCAAGGACATGCAGGTCCTTGGACTCCTCCATCGCCAGACCATAGCAACACGACGGTTGGAGGAAGAGCGCCTCATCTTCCGCCTAGGGATGAACTCAGATTTCTCCAATTTCCTCATTTTCCCTCCCCCCAACTTGTCTCAGTCCCAACCTTTGAACTCAGCACCACCTTCCTAACCTGCAATCTTCTTCCTGACCTCTCCGCCCCCACCCCCACTCCGGCCTATCACCCTCACCTTAACCTCCTTCCACTCATTGCATTTTCAACGCCCCTCCCCCAAGTCCCTCTTCCCTACCTTTTATCTTAGCCTGCTTGGCACGCTTTCCTCATTCCTGAAGAAGGGCTCATGCCCGAAACACGATTCTCCTTCTCCTTGGATGCTGCCTGACCTGCTATGCTTTTCCAGCAACACATTTTCAGCTCTGATCTCCAGCATCTGCAGTCCTCACTTTCTCCTGGAAGACACTGATTATACCCAACGATAAAATGCTGGAAAATCTCAGCAGGTCTGGCAGCATCTGTAGGGAGAGAAAAGAGCTGATGTTTCAAGTCTAACTGACCCTTTGTCAAAGCTAAAAAAAAAGGGAAATAGGAAGGTACTTATACTAGGCTGAGAGAAGGTGAGTCATGGCTCCAGAAGTAAAGTTCAAAATTGACCAACATTAGATGTGCTTTCATGATTGGCCCTTATTTGGTAAATAATCTGCATGCGCAAATAATTATCCTGACAATTTGGGATATCTACTCAAAAGTACCTTTAACATACAGAGGGTACTGTTCTTTGCAGACAAAGAACATCTGTATTCATTGCCCTTATTTCAACTCAGCAGGATTGGTGACAGTCATTCTCTGGTCAAGACATTGCCTTGAAAAATGAACCATATCAGTCAGTCTGCATAGCTTAAATTAGACAACACAAGGTAGTTAAATTCAGTCACCATCTACCATTCTCCACGGTAACACCTTTAAAACTTGGAGTCCACTTGGCAATGAATCAGCAGTCTCCTCTTGGAGCATTTGGAAAGCTGCAAATGCAGCTTTCCCTTTTTATTGGTATTTCACATGAACTACCCTAATGTGTGCAAGATAAAAGCCTCAATAAAATGTATTTTTTTAAAGCAACTTTCACATTTTATACTACAAAAACTATTGAGATAGTGATTGGAAAAAGGATCCAGATGAGATTACTAACTTAACCTGCTTTATTGCACAATACCAAATCTAAGGGAGCTTTATTCCTAACTTATTTCACAAGTTGTTCTCAGAAATGATCACAAATCCATTCAAAGAATTCATCTCTCAAATTAATTTGGCACAAATTTCTAAGTCAATATACTATTTCCCTAAAACTATTCCATTGTAATTGCTGTTATGCTCCAAATAATTCTTGCTTAATTCCCTCTAACAGTATGGATACTGGTTGGGGCCTGAAGTCTACTTACATAGACTTTCTGATCCATTTTTCTCACTAATCTCCACCCATTATGTTTCTACTTCCTAAGGTTCTGATGGTACTTGTATCATCCTCTACTGTGAGGGCCATTCCTCCTCCTATTCCATTCTTTTTGTCTTTTTGCAATGTTATGCACTCTGGAATATTTATTTCCAATTATGGTACTGTTCCCAAGGGGTAGAGAGCTGAAATAAAATTCAAAGACAAAAAAAAAGTGTGTGAAATGGAGACTGACACAACGAATGGGAGTAATAAAGTCTGAACGGCAATATAGAGAAAACAAAAATAAGTGATAAAAATTACTGGTGGAAAATAAACAAAAGCAATAAATAAGCATAAGATGAAGTCAAGAGAATGGACAGGCAAAGAGAGATTTCTTTTGATTTTTGAGAAACAAATCAGGTGATTAATCAACAATATTTTCAGATTTTCAATGCTGAAATTCTAACAATCCATATTATACTGTCACAAGTATAAATTTGAATCTGTAATGAAATAATTGGTTTATTATGTAGTGATTGGCAGAGTGTGAATAGTTTTGTAAAATTTTATGCACAATATATTGGGATATCCAGATTTCTCAAAATCCATACTTTTTTGGAAGCAAGTTTCTCTATATTGTATCTACTCTGTAAAAGTTTAGGAAAATGACCGACATTACCTAGTTCACAGAATTGGATGCAATATTCCCAAGTTAAACATTTAATTTTTTTTTTCTCTTTTATCCACCTTGCATTTCAGATGCAAAAACAAACTGGCAGAAAAACTCAGCAGGTCTGGCAGCATCTGTGGACAGAAAGCAGAGTTAACGTTTCGGGTCCAGTGACCTTTCTTCAGAATGTGTGTTCTTCAGTGTTCTGACGAAGGATCACTGGACCGAAACATTAGCTCCACTTTCTTTCCACAGAAGCTGCCAGGGCTGCTGAGCTTTTTCAGCGATTTGTGTGTGTGTTTCGGATCTTCAACATCTACTGTTCTTTGTTTTTTTTTCTGTATTTTATAAGATCTGATTGTTGATTTAATTGATAAAGACATTGTGATGCAACCTTCAGGTCCTTCCAGTTGAGTGTATGAGCTTGATTCGATACACAACCCTCCACACTGTGAACGAGAAAACTCTGGAAGCTAGATTAAAAGGTAGAGTGCGTGCAGAAAATAACGTTATTTTCTGTAAATCTATCATATTTGAAGCTAATATCGAACAGTTTAAGAATTAGTTTGGCTTTGACAATATAAATCTTTCCAGAAAAGTGATTTTCATTAAAATTAAAAGAATTAAAACTTCAAACGTTGCAGAAATTAGTGCACCATCCATACCATAGGATGCAGTTATCAGTTAATTTACTTACTGTCATTCTTTCCTTGGGTTGCTTAGCAACAGAGAATTTCTGGTCTATAACATAGGCACCTTCAACACTTCCAGAAGCTGGATAAAAAGAATGCCAAGTTTAGAATACAACATTAATTGCCACAAAAATGACAGTCAGATAGAAATCAAGATGCAAATGAAAGCAGAAGACTTAAAATCAGTGTTGTCATAAGGGATGGGAAGCAACGGAGTGAAGTACAAATTACCTAAACTGACAAAAAAAAAGCTCAGTGGGGAGGAAATCTTTGTAAATTTTTTTTAAAATAAATTATTTCTTAAAAAAATACAAATGGAAAACATAATTGCATGTCAAGCAAGTTATACCTGAATATCTTGAAACACGAGAAATTAATATGAATGGATATCATGATGCAGGTTGCAACACTTTCCCACCAGCACACAGCAATTTATGCAAACTTTCACAATAAGAATTATGCCACCACTTCAAGGTTAAGACCACAGTACTTGCAAGCTTGTGCACGACAAGCATGTGTGATCATGACTGCTGTAGAAAGAAAAAATGAAAAGCACTGAATACGGATAAACTTGCAAAAGCCCAATGGCTGAAAAAAAGAGAGTGCAAGGAAACAGCCAGTCGAGCAATGAAGTCCATGTTTGCCAGCCACATTGCAGGGTTCTCACAGTCACCTGTCTGCTTCCGTTTAGTACAAGGAACGTGAGTTGGTCTATGATATCTTACAGCTGGTTTTAAAATGATTTTCCTGGAAGGAGATCGGGTCTGAATTTCTGATTTTTTAGTAAGTTCAGACTTCTTATAGGCTGTTAGAGGAAAAACAAAAGCAAATATGAGGACAGGAACAATGTGTTAGGTCAGGTGGAATGATCAATATCCACTTTTAATTTAAGAAATTAATCAGGAAGAATTTAGAAAATTAGATATTACTACTTCTTGTTATTGTTTATTGTTATCTAAAGCTTCTACAGTCAAATTTCTCAGAGAACATAATATTACTACATAGGCACAGTACAACCACCTCACGTCACAAAAATGCAACAAAACATAAAATGCTTCTTTTGTATGAACCTTTTCTCCTTTTCTTGTCTTCTTTGGAGACTGTACTGATATCTTTTTTTATTATTTTTCTCTCAGGTGTGGAAACTCTGTTTTTCCCAGTTTTTAACACTTTGCCTTTCCTATGTTTGTCTGAAGACAGGCTGATGAATTCCTTCTCTGTCTTCTCCTGTTTAGTAACAGCAACTGGTTGTGATATTATGATACTCTCTTCATCTGCAGAATTAAAGTGCAACAAATCACTAATAGCAACAGGGCTCAAATACAAAAAAAATCAAGTTTTTAAAAAAAATTCAGTAATATTAAGTAATATATTATAATAAAGTACAATACTTATTTATTTTTAATAGAGATTTTATAATTTAGTCATAGCTGATAGCTATTAAAGTTTTATAGGCACCTTGAGTATCCATCCATAGGCTGTCTGTGTCCATTACTGATTCATCAATACTTTCGTCTTCTTTCAAGTCTGTAGGGATTTCAATTTTCTCCGGGATAATCGCAATTTGGACAGCTTTTGCAGGCGATTCATAAGACTGTCCTTCTGTTGACCGGGTTTGTTCAGTAGGGGTAAAAATATCCTCAACATCATCATCAGGCATGGCAAATCTCACATTATGCCCTACATCCTTTCCTCCTTCTAGTGTAGTCTGAACAACTGTAATAATGTCATCTTCAACTGTAATGACAGATTCCACAATTCCCCTCTCCTCTTCTTCTACACGGGTATTTTCAGATGCTTCATAGTCACCCGGGTCCTCATGTAGAACAATTTCCGGCACAGGAACATCAAACAGCAAATTGGACTTAACTTCCTCTTTCATGGTTTGCTGAGCTTCAGCAGGTTCTTGCACTGAAACAACAAGGATTTGCTGATCACCAGATTCTGCTTCAGAAACTTTACCTGGTGCAGGTCCAGCTTTATATTCCATAGTTTGCTCAATTGGGGCTATTACACATTCAGCAATATCGCTGGACAAACCGAGCACTACAACATCTTTCACTCCCTTCTCAGTTTCAATAATTTCTTGCGTGGGAGATGATTCCTCAATTACTTTGTGATCATAATGCACGATTTCTATATCATCGCTTGGTGCAATATCATTACTGGGAAGATGGGGCTTAGTGTCATCCTCCACGATATTGTTAAGCTGAATTGGTTCTGGAGCAGGGGCAACCTTTCCAGCTACCTGGTCAATTTCCTCCACTTCAAAACTTACTTCAGATACTGTAGCCTTGCCAGGCAAATTAGGCTCAGTTGAAGCTATCATCGTTTCTGAGAGTTGAGTGATTTCTTTTTCAGGAGTTTTCTTAGTTATGACTTTATCAGCAGTCTCCATTTTTATACCAGTTTCCAATATGTCAGCCTTAGTGAGTGGACTAGATTTAGCTTCCACAGTCTCTTGATGTTGTGGAGGCTCTTGAGCGGACACAGCTTTCTCAGATCCTTCCTGAGAAAGAGCTTCTGCCACAATCTCCTCAGCAGACAATTTGGGCCTGGATTCATCTTCTGAGATACTCTTAATTTGAACTGAGTCTTGAATAGGAGGGGTCTGCTGGAAAATTGTGTGATCTATGCTATCTATTTCTATATCCACATCTAGCACATTATCCTGCCTGGGCAATGTAGGCCTTGGCTTATCTTCCAAGACTTTCTTGGGTCGAGTTTGTTCTTGAACCAAAACACTTCTCTCAGGTTGCTGACGATCGGTAGTTTTAAGTTTGGAACTTTCCACAGTAAGGTCGCTGGGCAAGCTAGGCCCTGGTTTATCTACCAAGTTTGATTGAACATGTTCCCGAGGAGAAGTCTCTTTCTCAGACAGTTTGTAATCAACAAATTCGGCTTTCAAAGATGTTTGCAAAACTACGTTACTCGGTAAATCAAACAGATCGTTAGATTCATTGACATTTTCAGTTTTATCATCTAGAAGCTTAATTGGAGACACGTCTTTTGGAACTTTCTGAGCAATGGTAATGGATTCATTTTGAGTGCTAGATTGTATCAGGGCAGGGTCTTCAGGTAAATGATCTGGTTCAGATTTGGCAATTTGGTTTGAAACACTTAACGAAACTGTTTCATCAGTCTTGACTTCTGACTGTGCTTCCAAAATAGTATCAATTTTTAACTCCCTGTCTTCTGATAAGGTACTAATTCTAAAATGGGAATCTTCTTTCTGCTTATTTACATCTATTTGCCTTCTAATACTTTCCTCATTTATAGGCTGAGAAGCAGCGCGTATTTGATGCAGGAAAATGCTGCCGTCCTCCAGTGGACTTTTAACTTCCTCAGGAGTTGGTAAGGGAGCAGAGTATTCAAAAACACAGTAGCCCATTTCCTCTGCTTGATTAACATTTTTAATAATCAATTTGATGCTTCCAGTTAAAGCCTCTGAGCCAGAAGCTATATTTTCGGTAGGAGATTCACAAGGCATGGATGCTCTTCGAACCACTTCTGTTTCTGTACCTTCTGAGCTCAGTCTCGTTCTAGTAACTCCTAAATCCAACATTTCAGGCAAGTCAGGAACCACAACAGTGTCATTTTTGTAATCATCTTTCAAAGCATGGGGATAAGCATACTGAGCATCTAATTTTAGGCTTTCTTCAGTTGATTTTTCTTTAGAAACAGATACAGTTTTATCTTTTTCCACTTCAACAGGAAAATAAACTTGTTTCTCCTCAGCAGGTGTAGTTACTGGAAAGAACTCTGCTGACTCCTCCAAACTCATTCCTCTGGTACAGGCAAGAATATCAGAGGCCAAGGGAGACAGAGATTCTGGGGGACCTTGGCTCTCAGTTTCCACCTCCAGCGCTATGGAGTCTAAAGGTGCTGCAGGCAAATTCAGCACTAGCTTTTGCAGTTCTTTATCAATATTTGCATCAGCACTAGAATTGGTTTGTTGAGATATTACTGTGGGGAGCTCCTCTTTGGCCAGATGGCTCCGCTGAATAGGTAAAGGAGTTTCATTTTCCACAGTGAATTTATCTTCAAGAGGCAGCGCTTTAGCCTGTACATCAGCAGGCAGCGCTTTAGCCTGCACATCAACAGGAGGCACAGATGTCTGGGCAAGTGTGCTATAATGAATTCCTTCAGCTGATACATCATTTTCAACTTTGTGGGCATCCACTTCTGATTTTTCATGTAGGGTGTCAGAGAATTGTGGCACCACATGAGGAAACCTTGAATTCTTTTCATTTGTAATGGTCATTTCATAATAACCATCTTCAGGTGGTTTGGCACCATTTTCACCATCATCTTTCAGAACAAATGTTTCAAAATATTTTGATATTTCTGGTTGATCTTCCTCCACCTTGTCTTTCAAGCACACGGTAAAGGTGTCATATTGTTTGTTTTGGATTGTTGTACTAGTCAAGCTTTGGAAAGTTTTATCAGAATAAACATTTGAATCTGATATTGGGCATATATTTTGAGGTTCTATTTCTTTCTCTTTAACTTTCTCTCGTTGAATACCTTTTTCTTCAGTTTTCGTAGGTGTGTCATCAACTTTTTTGATACTTGAATCCATACTACATGGCTCTTGTTTAACCCTCTCAAGCATAGATTCATGACTTAAAAGGGAATCACTTGTAATGGGCTGCATACCATGTTGTACATCTAGTTTAGATTCTGCCACATATGACTGGGCAGTCATAGCATCAGGCAACTGATAAACCTCTGATACCTCAACACTGGCTTTACCAATATCCTTAAACGGAAGGTTAGTTGGTTGTTGATCAGACACATATTTAGAATATTCAGTTTGTAATAAGTCTGTTGTACTGTACATTGTCTCTACTGTTGGTTTTCCATTCAAATGTTCTAAATGATGTTGTGCACTGTCTGTGGAGCTGTATTCAACAGATTCCAATCTGTCCTCTGGCATTGAAAATACATCAGCTATATGTTCAACCAGCTTTATTGTATCAGGCGTATTTTTCCTTTTATCACTTGAACTTTCTAAAGCTTTGTCTTCAATTGCACTGTGCGCAATTACAGGTAATTTGTCTTTATGCAATTCCTCATGCACTTGTTGGTTTTCCTGGAGCACATTTTGCACTTTGCTTTCAATGACTGAAGTGGTGGTTGCAACCAAATCTATTTTTGCCTCCAGAGGTGGTAACACATAATTATTGTTAGTAACTGTCATTCCTGTAGCCGACTGCTCTTTTTGTGAAACACCATCGCTATCATTCAATGAATCTTTTGCAGCAGCTATTTCAACATCTTGTGCACAGATATCTGTATCTGAAATCCCCGTACGGGACTGTTTTGATGAATCTGGAGTTTCAAAACTATCAAGAATATTTTTACTGTGATCTAAAACAGATTTTCCAGGCAATGCATCTTCAAGAGTATCTTGTGGTTTGAAGATTTCATCTGCTTTCTTGGCAGAATCTGGTTGCATTTGGATAGCTTTATTTTCTGCTGCCACCATGGAAATGCATTCATCTTCACAAACACTGGATTGCAGTGAATTTGCATGATGGCTAGTAGTGGTTTCAACATTAGAAGGTGCTAAGTCTTCTAGATGCTGTGCTTTCTTGAATGAAATAGGAACAGGTTCTGTTTGCAAATCAGCTGAAGTTAAATCCTGCTTCTTGGAAGCAGCTTCCTCTGCTGTTCGAATGCCATCATCATTATATTTATTCAGTGTTGATAAAGATGATAGGTCAGATTTTTGCTGTTCAGGAATATTCTTATCTTTGACTTCTGTCACTGACACTTCTTGCAACGACGGTCTTTCCCCACAAGTAGCAGAGGATTCTCCGCTTGTTGACAGCTTGTACATCTTCGTGGCTGAAAGCAGATCTAAAGTAGGTTGTTGCATGCATAGAGTTAACTGTTATTAATACGGAAAACCATTCCATTTCAAATATTTTTGCCCCCAGTCAAAAGGGTGTGCATTGAATAAAAATGAAGTGTGCAAATTTGTTCAACTCTGCAGCATAACATTCAGCATTGGTGAAAATAGACTAAATATAGCGTTGGGCCTAAACTGTTATGAAGCTGCTACTAGTTCTCAGACCTGCTTAGTTAAAAGAAATGTAAGTTAGCAGTACACTAATTCAGAGAAACAGGGCACAAACCAACCTCTAAACCTTCTAAAATTTAAAATTCTGTATTTGTTTTATTCTGTAAGATGAAAAAAAAAGACTGTACTACATTAATTGACCTGTGATTTATTTCAAGAATAAAAAGCATGTTTGTTTCTCTATTTATATTTTCGGATGCATCTCTTTGCTTTCTTAGAAAATAGGTAAATTGCCTTTTCTTCATTCTTTCTTTTTAAAATATGCATACTTGTGGCTGTCTTGTACTCTACATTGTTAATATTCCTATCGCTGACTGACTTTTTTGTGTGAATGTCTCTTGGCCTCCATTTAAAAAAAAAACCTTTCTATCCTCTCTACACCAGTTAGAATTCTGTTTTAATTTTATAATTGGTTTCTCATCTCTTTTGGAGATGCAGATGCATTATGATTCTACTCAGAAGAATTCTTTGGTGTCTTCCTTGACACAGAAAGGATGTGGGTTGTGGAGTTCGAGGGCAGAGAAGATGATATGCCGGGTGTACTTTTACACCAGGATAAATACTCTTATCATCACGCTTGGCACAAAAGTCTTTATACGGCTAAACACATTGTTCTCTCAACAATTTTGGCAAAATCCTATTTATGTCTTCAACTGTACACTTGATTTTTTAAAAGAAAAGCTTCTCGCTAACGTCATTTTTGTTCTTACCCACTACCAGCAAATCATCTTAAAAACAGAAGTGATTAATTAATGGTAAGCAATTGCCATAGCCTGAATAAAATAATAAATGCAAGATGCCAGCACCAAAACACGAAACAAAACGATCTCTTTTCAAAATAATCCCAGAGGTAAGCTGAAAAATACAGAAATGCAACTTAAAAAAAAACTTTGAATCATGAGTAAGTCTACGAATTAGAAAGCAAGAGAATCAACTCTAAAATAATTAATACACACTAGCAATGTAGCTGGCAAACATTGAGGCAATGAAAAGCCTGTGCTTTTTTAGAAATAAAATCAACTTGGCTGCAAAGCATGTGACATCATGGAAACAAAACAACTCAAAATGTTAGGAGGAGTGGTGGGAAATTATTGTTGCTTCTGTCACCAGCATCAGTCAGCTAAAAGCAATTTATGCACAACAATTAAATTATCCTTAAAGCAAAATATCTACTAGTAAACATTTGGAAGAGATAAGATTCTCAAAAGGCACTTATTTTGTGCAAGTCAACAGGAAGACACACCTTCTACAGAAGGTGGCAGTTCTTCCAAGGACTCAAATTCCCTAAGAATCATTCCCTTTCCATTGGGAATCTCAGCTGGCACACTGTCTTCAGTTGATGATGTGGCCTCCATACATTTGGAATCCTGAGCCTGGGCTCCAGCTTCTGCTTGCACTAAGTGCTCAGCAGACCACTGCTCTTGAACATGCTCTTGCTTAAGAGCTAGTGCTGGCTCCTCTTCATCAGACGCTGGACTCTCAACAACTTTTTCTACTCAAAGGAAGAAGTGGACATGTCAGGACAAGAGACAACACAGATGCTGTAACAAAACAGTTTTAATGGGACACTTTCAGCTCTGTTTTGAGAAAGTAACCATGTCATTTAAATACAAATGACAAAGGGAATTTGATGAAGTAACACTACCTGAAAGAGAAGTGAAAGCATATTTAAGAGTAGCTCACAAGGTGGGGGTGGGGGGGGAGGGAGGTTGAACATAACGCCAAAGAAAGGTTTTTCAGGGCTATGGAGGAAAAGAGTAGTATGACTATCGGACAACACTTTCAAAGTACTAACATAGCATGATGAGTAAATAGTATCCTTTTCCTTGATTCCATGCACAATTTAGTAAATATTAATAGAAACGGTTTATTTCTTCTGATCAAGTACAATCCATCTAGGAATCGGTTTTCATCTTTAATTTGTTTTGTTGGCAATTGCTATTGTCAATTTTCTTGGGAATTTAACATCTCTGAAAATGGCAGAAATTCATGATGACAGAGTCATGGCTCATAGTTGCCATACTTAATTTCTTTTTAATGTTTCATTACAAATTACTTAATAATGAGTAAGCTGCTCCAGATTCAGATTTATAAATGTATAGTTTTGGTGTGTTTTAAAGATTTATGGATATATCTACTTCTAGCATGATAAAATATTTGCAGGTCACTAACATTATATACAGTTGTAATCAGTTTTACATGTCACAAAATCACCTTTAGCTTTCTTTTGGTATCAATGATCAAATACACGATATAGACTCAAGGAAGAACTTTCACACACATCCTCAACATGGTGGACTTTCCACGGCTTTTGCTGGATATGCTGACAAGTGTACATATTGCTGAGAAGAACAACGATGCCTGAAACTAACTTTATTTGCATTGTAAAGAGGGCACTTTGTTAAATAATTAATTTTTGCATGGTTGAACTGTGCTATGAATCCAGTTTGGTATATTTTTTGAGCAGAATTCAGCTTAAAATTATTAAATCTAAATTGTCGGGGAAATTGGGATTCTTTAGTAAGGAAGAATTTTAAGAACTCACTGATTTTTCATGTTTATGACCAGTAGAGCTGATTCTGCAGTCTTCTTCATTGTATTTCAAATTTAAAGCAACTTCCAGCACTTTAGTTTAGAAATACTTGTGGCTTATTTAATAATTATACCATTTTAAAAGAACTTATGAAATTTGCAACAAAAAGCACAATATTTTAACAGCCATGCTTCATGTCATCAAAACACTATATACAACTGAAAAAGATATTTGACTTGTAGTTTCTGATTTCATGGTGAATTCTTACATGAGCTGACACTTTCTCCTGAGGTATAGTACAGTACCTTGCCAGCTCAACACTGCAAATAAATTAGTGTCACAGGCCAAGAGCTGAAAGTGTTTCAGTGATTTACATCAATACTGGAATGAATATAATTGTGCATGCCAGAAATGAAAGCTATGTGGAGCACTCACATATTTAGTGCAGCATTAGGTGAAAGACATTGTGAATAAAATAACAGTTAAGTGCACTGAATTCATGATTCATGCACTGTTTTATCCAATGTAGGAAGTCCCCAGCTTAGTTCTGGTCACAGGTCGAATATTGTCAAAGCCAGAAAGCTTGTGTTGTAATTGTTTTAAGTATGCTACTTTTGACATATCAAATAAATGATATGAAGTTAAAATAATTTCTCAATTAGGTAGTCAATTATTGTGAATATTTTGCTTTTACTTTCTTGAATTGTTTTGGGGATTTTGTGCTCAAATTGGGAGATGTCACTGAAAGACAATAGAACCTGTTTTAACTTCATTTGGATGCAGAGTGAAACTGCCTTCTACGTTACTCTGGTACCTGTCTATACTTCAAGTTGATTTTCCACATCAAAATTAATTTAGAGGCAGCTTCGTATCATCAGTTACTCTCGCTAAGAACTGGAGTGAGACTTTTTTCTTGCAACGGACCATAAAGCTGACAGTGTTAGCAATTTTGATGCAAGAATATAGTAATACACTTAAGACCAGAAAACCTCCAGTTTTCAAAAGTTAACATTTCCCAAGAAGAAATTAGATGCTACAGTCCATGTGGATTATTTATGCTACTTTCAGTAGACTGTTAGATACTTTTAATCTACTTTGGGTACTATTCCTAAAAAATAATTAACTTATATGTGGACTTTGCAAAGTTTGCACATCTGAATGACCCCATTGCATGAAAAAATATATTTTATGAAAGATATAAAAATACTTAGCAAAAAATTGTATCTTATAGCTAGTAAGATTAAAATCATTTAAATTAAATATTAGGATATTTGGTAAAATGCAATATTTTTGTCTACAGAATGGAGACATGCAGACTTTTCAAAGTGAACTTTTTTTAAAGTAAGGAAGAGGTAATTTCTACCTTGCTTCGATATGTTAGCTTCTTTTTTGGTTCTTACACTCACCAACTGGAGATGTTGCATTAAAATTTGTGGGATGGGGAATAGAATTGTGGGCTGACCAATACAAAATTGGAAGACCATAAACTCGAACTCTTAAGTCTAAGATCTAAGTTTCATTGCGAAATTCTTAATGGGTATTTACACATGAGAAATGCAAATGTGTAAAATTATGTATTAGGTATCCCTAATACAAAAGCAAATCAAAATTTAATCTAGATTCATGGGTATCTATAAAATAGCTGATGTGTCTGCATGGTATCTTTTTATGTACTAATTCAGAACTTTGCCAAATATGTTTAGAAAATTAGCGTTTTTGAAGTGCTTTTGAGCAAGAGCGCAAGGGACTTCACTCCCATGTGGAACAAAACAACGGGACTGGTGAACTCATGCAAGACAAAAACAAAGGGGGGGGGGGGGGGTGGGGGAGAGAAGAGAGGTGGAGAATAATAAAAAAAAGGAACCATGCTTGGTTCACCTTTGTCCTGACTATACAACTCATCTGCCTGTTGAACTGTGGCACTGGGGAGTGTACTAGTGGCAGTCCAATGTGAACTGAATAAAGGATGCTCATAGTACTCCTCATCAGAATTGTAAGGCTCTTCGTCGTGTACAGAAACAGAAATGGAGGGGGCTAGGAGTTTGCGCTTCTCCTGAGTGGTGGCAGGCTGATAGCTTGAGCACCTTTGGAGAGGTTTTGCCTTAACCTCAATCACTACATCTACAAATAGACACAGGGATAATTCGACAAACAGACACAGGTTCACAACAAATACATCAGCTAAGTCAGTGTGATGAAACCAACCATGAAGCAAATACTCAAGTCCTCATAAATAGCTCAGTGCTTGCCATACTATGTATTTAAAGATTCAAGGCCATAACAAGACTGAAACAAACACTGACAAAACAAAACTCCAAAAGTCACCTGATCCTTAAGCCTAAGTTGCACACATTTGTTTGTAATGAGCAGTGGTGAACTGTAGACACCAAACTTGGAAATATTGTGAACTTTGATGAGAGTAATGGTAGACAGAGGCAGGCTAGTGCTATGAACAGATGCATGAAGGGTGAAGTTCAGTACAAAGAATCATGAAATGAATCACTGTGGCAGAAAGAATGAGAAGTAATATGATATAAAGAATACATTTCTGAAAGTAATTCAGCACAAGAGAGAGACCTGGAGTTTTAGGTGCAAAACCTTTGAAGGCAGCAGTGTAACAAGAGAGTGATAATAAGGCACTTGGGATCCTAGGACATATAGATAAAGGGACTGGGAAGGATGTTACTGTAGGCTTTATGATCCCAAAGACATCCCAAATTCATATGTGTCAACAAGGGGACTGGCTCAGCAATTTCTTTCTTTCTGGAAGCATTCAGTAGGGATCACTATTCAATTAAGGTAGTGAGCCCCTCAGAAGTAGGTTCGACTGAGGCAGCTCAGGGACCAAGAGGGCACCCCAATGTGGAGGCATCTACAGACAGTAAATAAAAGGCAGCCTGCTCTGAATGCCTCCTTTGGATTGTGATGAATAGCATTCCTTGCCTGCAGCGAAGTTTAGCTTGACATGGTGCCACCAGCTCAAATTGCCTCCTGCACAGCCACAGGGATGCATTTAAGAAACAACTAATCTAACTGACTGCCCAACACTATTTAGTGCTTAGCCACTCCAAATGTGATTCGATTGTTAATACATTCAAGACTCGATAATAGTTCCAGAGTGAGAGATTTCAGTTATCGTGGATAGGTTAGCTGGGCCAATTGTACTTCAAGAACGCCAAGTTTGAGAGATGATGTAATAGCGATGCTCAAAATCATGAGAGCTTGAGTCAGGGGAGGAAAAGAGAATTTGTTCCCATGGGCAGAAGCAGACAACAGTGATGTAAGGCGTTTGGCAAAAAAAAAATGATGACACAGGACAATTCTTCTCGCAGAGCAAATGTTTCAGATCAGGAATGTACAGTCTGAAAGTGCAGCAGAATCACAATTGCGATTTGCAAAGGGAGTTGGAAATTCGCTGAAGAAAATTGTAGGGCTACAGGGAAAGGGCAGGGGCGTGTGAACAGTTGAGTCACTGTTTCAGAAAGTCAGTAAAGAACCTGAAATACTAAATGGTCTGCAACTAAGCTGTAACCAATTTATAATTCTGTGTTTCTAAACTGCGATGGATTATATTCTATTGCATCATTTACATGTTATTAACCCCAAATATTTTATATGTAGCATAAGTTTATGTTCCTTCTACATATGAAACTTTAACTTCCCTCCATGAGTGCCAATTGTTTCCCCACTGTTTTCTGTTTTTGTTCCAAACTCCTATTCAACTGCACACGGGAAGTACAAATTCTCAGAGAGATGTTATAATAGCTGCCCTACTATTTTGAACAGTGAACAGATTTAATAGCAAGGGAGTCAAATTCAGAAATCAGAAACAGGTGGTCTGAAACACTACCTTTCACAGTTTAACTTTATTTAATCAAAACCCATTGCTCTAACTGACTTTTTTTTTTAAAATCAGGGAAAACAAATCACAAAAGATAACTATATTAGATGGGAAGAAAATAAAAAGAAAAACATGACAACAGGATTTAAAAGAGCTTGCTTGGTCTTTCATTCCCTGACAAAGAACGAAATCTAACTCGCCCTCCTCACTCTTCAACCTTTTATTAAAATTAAACAAATCCCCAAGTTATATCTTGGAAGGTTCATAACTACATGCTCTGTTGATACATTACTCTCAATGGAAAGGAGGTACATCAAGTTGCTCATTTAACAAAAAACAGTATTTACTCAAGGAAATTTTGAATTGAAGTGATAGAACGGATATATTATTGTTTTGCCTTGTACATCTCAGGTATTGTTGTTAAATAATTACTGCATGCCCAGTTTCATCCACTGATGTAGTTCAAATGCCAATATGTTAAGCCTTGCAAATCATCCAAATGCTTCAATGAAAACATGGAAGCATTGAATAATCCCGTGGTTTAAAAAAAAACATATTCTAAAATTGGATTAGAATTCCTTCTAATCAATTTATACACACACATGCACAAAAACAGTTTTCAACAGTCAAACAGAGTTACTTATATCAGTGCCCAGAGGTACAACCACACCATTCTCTTACCTTTCTCTGCTGGTCCAAAGTGCTCGGATGCTGGAGAAGGTGGTGGGGATGGTGGTAAGTTGGCAGAGTCTTCTACTGTTCCATTAAAAAGAACAAAAAAAAAGAGACAACTGTTTTAATAGGAAACCGTTAATAATTTGAACATCACTATATACTTTTTTAAATCACGTGACAAAAATTCTTCATAAACCAAATGAGCTTGGTCAGAGCCAGCCTGTAGCGAGAGAGAGAGAAGTGAAATATTCGAGACGTTGGCAACCTGTATCACAAGGCTAAAGATTGTTGATGATGGTAAAGTCTCACCACTGATGAGGAAATCAGGACCAGATCCCACTTTGGCTGTTTGTAGGATGCATTGGTAGCACTGTACCTGGAATGGGGCTCTGTTAAGGATGACAGCTACCCTAAACAGCTCAGCAGCACCATAGCCAGTTGCAGCCATTATGGAGGCTGCATCACTGATGTGGGGATATCTCAATGGTAGGATGCCCTTGGTGACAGATTAGTGTGAAAGAGGGAAGGAAGTGACCCAGAGGGGTTAGGGCGTAGGGCTCAGTAGACCATGGAGGACCAGTGAAGGGCAGCACCCACAGGAACCCACTGGGTCTTTCTTGGGATGTCTTCATGAGCACTTAAGAACTTTCAATTGAGCATTTTAGAAGATTAGTTGACTGTCCAGTGGTCAGCTGAATCACTAGATTGCCCATTGACAATAAGGCTTAGTGGTGGCAAGACATCAGGCTTCCCTCCTGAAACCTCCTTCCATCTTCCAACTTGGCACCA
This sequence comes from Chiloscyllium plagiosum, assembly GCF_037043375.1. Taxonomy (NCBI): domain Eukaryota; kingdom Metazoa; phylum Chordata; class Chondrichthyes; order Orectolobiformes; family Hemiscylliidae; genus Chiloscyllium; species Chiloscyllium plagiosum. The sequence goes on along the minus strand of NW_028270145.1, from coordinate 13,686,105 downwards.
TTGAACAGAGAAAGCTCTGCCATAATGTGCTAACAAATGATCATCAATCCAGGACATGAACTTTGCTTCACTCTCTATGCATGCATCTCCAGTACTTCCTGATTTTATGAAGGGAGGTGGTGAGGAATCACGTTGACCAATATATTAGCAGGCAGACATGGGAATAACATTGATACCTTACTGTTCTGCTCATTTCCAGTATGTTAATAATTAACTGCTTTCCTTCTGTTATTTCAAGTTGGGAATACCACTACAGGAAATGAATGGACATGATTCCAGTCAACAAACATCTGGCTAGAAGTGGGAGGTTGGGTGTGAGGTGTAGAAGGGTTGGAGATTATTTTGTCCATGTAAAGACACAGCAGAACTGTGAAGGTTTGTAGCTCAGGTTGAGGTTTTGGGTGTAGCTTAGCTCGCTGAATGGTAGGTTTGATATCCAGACGTTTCATTACCTGGCTAGGTAACATCATCAGTGGCGACCTCCAAGTGAAGTGAAGCTGTTGTCTGATGCTTTCTATTTATATATTTGTCCTGGATGGGGGTCCTGGGGTTTGTGGTGATGTCATTTCCTGTTTGTTTTCTGAGGGGTTGATAGATGGTATCTAGATCTGTGTGTTTGTTTATGGCATTGTGGTTGGAGTGCCAGGCCTCTAGGAATTCTCTGGCATGTCTTTGCTTAACCTGTCCCAGGATAGATGTGTTGTCGCAGTCGAATTGGTGGGTTTTTTTCATCCATGTGTAGGGCTACGAGGGAGAGGGGGTCATGTCTTTTTGTGGCTAGCTGGTGTTCATGTATCCTCGTGGCTAACTTTCTTCCTGTTTGTCCTACGTAGTGTTTGTGGTAGTCGTTGCAAGGAATTTTGTAGATGACGTTGGTTTTGTCTATGGGTTGTACTGGGTCTTCAGAAAACAGAGGAGAACCACCTATACAATGTATTCAAGAAGAACGGATACTCAAAAAATACAGTCTGCAGATTCCTCAAGAACAAACCACGACAAGCAGACCAAACACAGCCAGAAACCCTAACCACCTTACCATACATCAAGGAAGTTTCAGAAATGACTGCCAGACTACTAAGACCCCTCGGAATCCTAGTAGCACACAAACCCACCAACACTCTCAAACAAAAACTAACAAACTTAAAAAACTCAGTACAACCCATGGACAAAACCAACGTCATCTACAAAATTCCATGCAAGGACTGCCACAAACACTACGTAGGACAAACAGTAAGGAAGTTAGCCACCAGGATACACGAACACCAGCTAGCCACAAAAAGACACGGCCCTCTCTCCCTCGTAGCCCTACACATGGATGTAAAAAACCACCAATTCGACTGGGACAACACATCTATCTTGGGACAGGCTAAGCAAAGACATGCCAGAGAATTCCTAGAGGCCAGGCACTCCAACCACAACGTCATAAACAAACACATAGATCTAGATGCCATCTATCAACCCCTCAGAAAACTAACAGGAAATGACATCACCACAAACCCCAGGAACCCCATCCAGGACAAACATATAAATAGAAAGCATCAGACAACAGCTTCACTTCACTTGGAGGTCGCCACTGATGATGTTACCTAGCCAGGTAATGAAACATCTGGATATCAAACCTACAGCTCAGCGAGCAAAGCTACACCCTAAACACAGCAGAACACTTCGCTTGTAAAGAAATTGAACAGTATAATGGATATACTGATAACAGAAAATGGTTAAATGATCATGATTTTGTTCCCACATAATTAGGCTGGTGCTTAATCAGCAAAATTAAATGATGGTAAATTTATCCACCTGCCCTGATTATGTAGCACGCTAAAAAGTGATACAATTGTTTAAAATTGCCTCAGAGGTCATTAGTAAAGAGGTCAGTTACACTAAATCATTCAAATTTATGATTTATTTGTTAATTAATTCATGTGTTTTATGCCGAAAATTGCAAAGAGTATGGGGTCACTCCCACAATAGAGAGATAAGGAGAATTTATATTTCTCTCAGAGAATCATAAATTTATGGAATTCTTTATCTGTAGAGGCTGCATTATATTCAAGGCTGAGATAGACAGCGTCTTAATCAGTTAAGGATTTGGGGAAATGGCAGGACAAGTGGAGCAAGGATTATCAGATTAGCCATGATTTTATTGAATGGCAGAACAGACTAGATGGGTGAATGGCCTACTTCAAATCCAACATTTTAAGGTCTAAATAACTATACAATACAGTACAAAATAATTGCTATATTTCAGTTAAGAGGAAAGATATTTTTGGAAACAGAAAGTGACAGCATCAACATATTGGAGCAGAAGATAATTAATAACAAGGAAACAGTATTGGAGATATTTACAGGACTAAGACTTAACAGATCCCAGCACGTGGACTCATTTAGGGTGAAGAAGGTAGCCGCCATTAAGTATATCGAGTCCCTGCTATTCTCAGCAGATCAAAGTAGCCAGGCCCACTGCCCTACTCGATTCCTGTAGCCCTGCAAGTTTATTTACTTCAAGTGCCTGTGTGCTCTTGCCTTTCACTTGCTTTTCTCAGGTTTTCTGTACCCACCTTCTCCGATTGTCCTAATCTTGTCATCAGTGGAAGTCCCTAAATTCATTGATGATGTTTACTCAGGATAGGGAACTCTGGTTATGGGTATTCATGTGGCTAAACAGACCAATTCCTGACTTCCTTATCGTTGGGCACATGTGTTGTACAGCTCGTGAGATAATGGGAACCAAAATGTAGGATTTGTTCCCTTTGCTTTTCTTCTTTGCCACTATTCTGCCTCATCATTAAGATATTGTCAAACCATGGTTAACTAGAAAAGTTAAAGATAGTGTCAAACTAAAAGAAAAATCTTATAATTACACAGTCATAGGTTCCAGATCAGAAAACTGAACAGAATATACAAAGAAAGCAAAGAATGATTAAAAATTAATGGGGAGGTAAAGTCAGGGAACAAGTTAAAGCTAGCCAGTAATATAAAAACAAATGAGAGTTTCCATCAAAAAAAAAGAAAAAGAAAGTGCATCTTGAGAATTAATAATGGGAAATGAGGAGATGGCAACTGAGTTAAACGTACATGTTGTACAAGTCTTCTCTTTAGACGACATAGGTAACACCCGAGAAGCAGTGACAAATCAGAAAATGGAAGACAAAGATGAACTCAGATAAATTACAACCAGAGAAGTGGTACTGAGTAATTTCTGCAGCCGCAAACAAGTGCTGAGTCCTTATGGACTTCATCCTAACATCTAAAAGAAGTGGCCAGAGATCACTGATGTAATGATTTTCATTTTCCAAAATACTGAGTTTTGAATCAAGAGGAATGTAATTCCTTTTATTCAAAATGAACAGGAGACAAAGTGGGAAATTGCAAGCAAGTTAGCTTAACGTTTGCCAAAGGGAAAATGTTAGAAACTATTGTAGTGATAGCAAGGCACTTGAATCCATTCAACAGGGAGATCTGAATAACTCATATTTCATTAATCTATTAGAGTTCTTTGAGGTGGTAACGTGCTGTGGATAAGGGGAATAGATGAAAGCACTGTAGTTGATTTCCAAAGGGCATTTGACAAAATACCATTTCAAGCGTTACAGGAGAAAATAAAACCTCATGGTGTACAGATAGCATACTGGCGTAGATGGAAGTTTGAACATCTAATGGGAAGCAGCGGAGGAAGATATGGGTCTTTTTCATGTCAGCAAGATATAATGTTTGCTATGCAACAGAGACCAGTGTTGGTCCTTTACCATTTATGATTTATCCAAATGGCTTGAGATGAAGCTGCAGTTGCCAGGTTTGCAAATGACACAAATATAGTTAGGAAAGTAAGTGTGAAGAAGGCCCGAGATGACGACCAGAAATACAGATCAGTTCAGTGAGTGGACAAAAGCATGGAAAAGAGTATGGGGCAAAGTATGGAATTGTCCATTTTGTCAAGGATAATATAGCATTATCAAATTAGTGAGAGATTGCAAAGCTGTGATTCAGTGGGATCTGGGTATCCTCAAGCAATAACCACAGGCAGAGTAAATAAAAAGGAAAGCTAATAAAATATTAATGCTTATCACTATGGTTTAGGTTCTGCTTTAGTTATACAGGACACTGGCAAGACCACATCTGGAGTATTGTACCAAACGGTGTCTTTCTGTTCTTTGTTCATATGTCATGAATGACATAGATGTTACCAGTCTTCATAATTCACAGAAAGCTTCTCCTAATCATTAACTTCAATGCTTCAGTGCTTCAAGGAGAACTTCAGTGTGCGCTTGAAAGCTTTTCTCTCCCTGTCTCTGAAATAATGGCCATTTGAGAAGTGACAGAACAGGTCACCCAGATAACAGCGCCCAGTTCGATTTTTCAAGCGAGTTGTCTGAATGCTTGTGGAACTGGCTTCACAAAGGATGCAGGCATTTATTCAACAGCCTCCCATCATTGAACCTGAAGCACGTGGAAGATGTATTGCTGAAAACATTGTCCAGCTTTTTTATATGTCATGAATACACAATCCAAGTGTCTCTGCAGTACAGGAGTATAGTGACAGCAACTGCACTGTACTCTCAGTCTTTCTATAACTTATACAAATCTTGCATGTCAAATACTCACTGCTGTAGTTTGAAGAGGTGCTAGCATAGCTGCTCCATTGTGAGATCATCATCAATGGTGGCTACCAAGGGAAGTGTTCAACATATTCGGGAGTCTGTCTTTCAACATTACAGAAAGTGAAATGTTCGGCTGACCAGGAGAGGGTTGATAGGAGTTTTGATTTGGCACAATTCAAGGAACAGGCCATGTTTGTTGTGTGCAACATTGAAGAGATCAAGAGTGGCCTTCATATTGGGTACAGTGAGTAATGGCACTGCAGTTAGCTGCAGCACACTGCAAATATTTAACTTGGATAAACGAGCTTTAGCATGAAAACAAGTGAGGTCAAAATGTTTTCCATTGAGATGGTTTTAGTACTGGTGGTAATTTTAGTCAGGTAGATCGTAAACATTGTTGGTGCTATCACACAGCTTTGCTGAACTCCAGCCCAGATTTTAAAGGCATTTTGGATATCCTACTCAATCTTGTAAATCTTTAGCACAAGGAGACACTAATGGAGGACAATCCCAGCCTTTCTAATCTATCTGCAATATTCCATTACTGGATCTGTTCTGGTAAATTTCCTCCACACCCTCTCAAGGATATTCACATCCTTCTTGTGATGACCAAAACCGGATGCAAAACTTCAGTTGGGGGTCTAACCAGAGCATTATAAAAGTTGGGCATAATTTCTCTGCTTCTGTATTCAATGTCTCTGGTTATGAAGTCCAGGAGCCCATACGTTTTGCTAACCTCTCTTAGTGTGTCCTGTCATCTTCAAAGGTCAATATGCCTAATCCAGCTTCTTCCCCTTGTGCATACTTTAGAACTATGTCATTAACTCTATATTGCCTCTGCCTATCCCTCCTGTCAAAAAGCATCACCTCACAATACTGCTCTCAATTTCTTGTCACTTGTCTGCTCATTCTGCTAGTCTGTGTCCTGTTGCAGGCAATTCATGACATGCTCCCTGTTGTCTATGTCACTAAATTTATTATTTGCAAAGATTAAAATTACCCATGCATTTAAAGACACAAGTTATTCCCATACTGCAATGTGATGATAGTATGGCTTTAAGAGGTGTATTTGTCCTTTTTTATATAATAAAGGTTGAGACAGAGATGCCAAGCAGTCTGCTCCAAAGCGAATAAAGAGCTTGTGATGCCTTGGACATTTTTCGTAAAATTTGGAACAATATAAACAGCCTGAATGAGTGGGGTCAAGCTCCCACAGAACCAGGATTTTTAGTTTTAGTCTTCAGTTGCAATTGCTGGGGTCTTGAAGCTGGATGTGGAAGCTGTTTTGCCTTTCTCTGTTATAGCTAAAAGCTGGGGTTTTCTTCCTGTTGTTAGGATTGCATGTGAGACAATCTATTTTACTGAATTTGCCTTTGCCAAGGGTGTGTTTATAGGATGTAATTATATTGGAATAGCCACTGTTCTTGTTAACGGGGCGGCACGGTGGCTCAGTGGTTAGCACTGTTGCCTCATAGCACCAGGGTCCCAGGTTCGATTTCAGCCTCAGGTGACTGTGTGGAGTTTGCACATTCTCCTCGTGTCTATGTGGGTTTCCTCTGGGTGCTCTGGTTTCCTCCCACAGTCCAAAGACATGCAGGTCAGGTGAATTGGCCATACTAAATTGCCCATAGTGTTAGGTGCATTAGTCAGAGGGAAATCGGTCTGGGTGAGTTACTCTTCAGAGGGTCAATGTGAACTGGCTGAGCCGAAGGGCCTGTTTCCAATCTAATCTAATCAAAAAAAAGTTTTCCAATAGAATTAAGTTATTCTAATTTTCTTTTGTATTTTAAATATAATATGAATAAAGTGTGTTCTGCTTCAAGACTGGTAGTTTGACCAATCAAATTTCATCTGGAACACAGTGCCTGGCACCTGCCTTTAAAATAAGAAAAAGTTGGGGTCCAGGCTATCATCTTAATATATTTTGAGGAGGTCTGATCCATAATGGCAAAAAGGAAGCAGTGGCCCTAGCACTGCTCCTTGTGGAGCTCGACTATCTATCACTCTCCAGACTGAGAAATGACATCTACTACTACACGCTGTACAGTCATTAAGACTATTTTTAATCCAGTAGCATATTGGCCTCTTATTTCATGAGATTCAACTTGGTTATTCAGCCTTTTCTTTTACTTTTCTATTTTATCCTCATGTGCATTCTTCAGACCTCTCCAAGTACCTGTTAATCATCTTCCCCTCCAAAACTGTATCCCCCAGACATTAAACTAAACAGCCTAATATTGAAGTAAATCAAAGGAAATGCTGCATCATACTGACAGTGCTTTTCATTGCTCATCATTTACACTTAGTTTACCCCATTTCTTTAACAAAAAATAGCTTTCAATGTTTCTTTCGACAGATAAGGATACCAATGCTTCCACGATGTCCTTGAAACCTGTGACTGTCATTTTGGTTTGTGCGATGACACTTCTGGCCAACTTACTATCTACGAACTCCTACTACATCATCTGATCACAATGTTTAGCTTAAACCTGGAGGAATCATAGCCTTGCAATCCACACCTCTAAAATTGCCTGCGAGTCAAAGATCTCCGATGTGCAACTGAGACAGAGTGCTAAATGAAGCAGTTTAAAATCATAAGGGGGCAATATCTTCCATTTCCAGCCACTGCTCTCAGTGATGAAAGGTCAGTGAGAAAGAAGATTGATGAAATTCATACTTGTAGAATAGTTTTGTTAGAATTCAAAGATTTGAGCATGATCCATTTCAATGAAACCTGGCTAACCTCAGAAGTTGCAAGACAGTCCAATTTATATTGCCAGATTTGATCTATCACACCAGGGTAGGTCCATTACTGCTGCAAACAAATACACACATGAACAAATGATGCCTCTGACATTTCCAGATTAAGAAACATTTTGCTCAATTTCTCAAACCTATATTCTCTCCTTTTCTATCCGTAAAATGAAGACTGATATGTGCAATACTTGTAAAGGAGCTACTAATGGATCTATTTGGATCATAGTGTTGGAGCATTCTGATATTTCATAATTTTACATGCACTTATGACAATATTCATTTCCCACTTCCTGCATTTTTTATTTTCTTTCTACCTCTCTCTTTCTTCATCTCTCATATTACCTTTCTCCCTTATCTTTTCACTATTCCCTCGCGCCCATGGACAAATTTATGATATTACATTGTCCAGTCAGTTGATTTTGAATATACTGCATGCTTTCAATAGTTTAATTGAGAAAATCCTTTTATGGAATAACAAAATTGCTAAACAAGGGGTATATCTGATGACAATGCAGTGTACAATTGGAAATATATCAGATTTCTCAAATCTTCCTTTCAATTTTTTTTTCTATCTACCTCTAGCACACTTTATTTCTTCCTTGTTTCTCCCACGGTTACCATTTCTATGCAACATGTTCTTTTTTCTCCCTTGGGAGTGACATACTTTCTGAATTTTGGTCAGGTAATTAGGGTAAGTGGCGTCATGACTTAGGGAAAGTGGGCTTCACTTCTCAGGATCTTGGGAATTTTTACATAGTACCAGTTCATTTTATATGTTTTTTAATAGCTTTCTTGCCTCATTGCAAAGTGCAAAGAATGATGTCAAGGATAGTAGGAGGATAGATTGGTTTGATTAATCCTGTATTCACCAGAGTTTACATGGATGACAGGTGATCGGATTTAAACAAAATTCTAAGTGGGCTGGACAGACAAGATGCATGGAAGATGTTTGCTGTGGTTGAGGACTCTAGAACGGAGATGACAGTCTCAAGATATGGGTTAGGCCATTTCGGACTGAGATGAGGAAGCACTGCTTCACTCAGAGGGTGGTCGACCTGCAGAATATCTAACAGAAGTCTATGCAGGCCACATCATTGAATATATTCAAAAAAAGATTATCTACTTTTAAGATTGTATAAGCTTCAAGGGGTATGGGGGAGAAAGTAGGGTATGGCATTGAGATAGCCATGATCATACTGAATGACAGAGCAGGCTCAAAGAAACAAATGACCTGCACCTGATGCTAGCTTCTATGTTAAATACGCTGAAGTAGTTTTAACAGAGGCAGACTTTTGTGATGTAATTTTGCTTTTCCATTGTTGACTGTTCATTTTTTGAGATTTTAAATGAACTTAGAATCCGAGTGAGGAAGGAAGTCACAAGTCTATACCAACCCTCAGAAGAGCATCCCACCCAGACTCAGAACCCCACCCTATCCCCATTTACCATGGCTAATCCACTTAGTGAATTGGATACCAGGGGTATGTCGGCTATGTCCAATTCACCTAACCTGCATATCTTTGGGCTGTGGAACGAAACTAGTACACTTGGAGGAAACCCACGCAGATGCAGGGTAAATGTGCAAACTCCACACAGTCAACCAAGGCTAGAATCAAATCTGGTCCCTGCTGCTGTGAGGCAACAGTGCATACCACTGAGCCACAGTGCTGCCTAAATTGCAATGAATTTCTGAATAGACAATGAAAAATTTGAACTGTTGCCAGGGCTTACTTACAATCTTGAGTGAGTGTGCAACATTTGCCTGATTGAGTGTTTGAAAGATGTACTGGATATACTGATTTTCGCCATCTCTCAGATTCTACAATGGTCCCAAGAAATTGGAGTTTAGCGTATATAACATTACAATTCAAAAAAGGAGGCGGGTGGATCAGAGAAATACTGTTCAGTAGTCTGACTCCTGTCATTGGGAAAATGCTAAAATTTATTACTAAAGAAAGGCTTAATGATTCATTTCAAAACCCACAACTTTAATCAGGAAAGTTGATTCAGGCTTGACAAAAGGGAATCATCATTTGGCAAATTTATTAGGACTTTTATGAAAGTAACTAGTAAAATAAAATTAAAGGACAACCATTAGATGTGACATATTTAGATTTTCCAAAGAAATCTGATAAGGTACTGCAGAAGAGGCTAATTCACAAGATTAAAGGTTCACAGAATTGGAATTACCCATGGTTAGGGGATTAGCTAACAGACAGGAAGCAGAAGTTATGGATGAATGCAGCATGTTTGAGTTGAAAAGCTTTAAGTGGTTGAGTGTAGCTGTGGCCTCACATATTTACAGGTTATACTATTCTTAGATGGAGACCAAGAATAATCTACTTTAGGAAACTGACAATACAAAGTCAAGTAGAGATGAAAATTGTGAGGATGACAAAGGTAATGCAACAATGATTCATTAAATTGGTTGCTAGGATGAGAACACTATCCCCAGATGAGCGATTGAATAAATTGGTCCTATAAATCTCTAAACTGCAGCGAGTACGAGTGGTTATATCATTTAAGCATTGAAGATTCTGAAGGCGCTTGACAAAGTGGACACAGATTGTTTTTGCTGGTTTAGGAAACTAGAACTTAATCCCAATCTCAGGATAAGAGGCCTGAGTTAAGGAGATTTTTTTTAATCTTCTATAATTGTGCATCTTTGGCATTCTCTATTCCAGGGGGCTGAGGATGCCCCATCACTGAGTCTTTTTAAGAATGGGATAGATTTTTTGTCTCTCGGAGAATCAAACAAAAGCAGTAATATACTGGAAAGTGGAGTTGAGGTGGAAAATTAATTGTGATACTTGTGTGACAGAACAGGCTAGAGCGTCCATATGATTACTCCTGCTCCTATTTCCTAAGTACCTGTATTCCTATGTAGCCTAGGGATTCCAGCTCAATCCTCAAACACATTATGTACCAACCAATTGCTTACCATGACAACTGATGTTCTTGCACTCACACTCAAAGCTCTTCCCAGTTTCAGCCAGAAACTAAATTAATCTATTTTTAACTTATTTTGTGTTACGTTGTAATGGCTGTCAAAGCAAGATTCAGCATCATCAATCTAAATCAGGTCAAATCAAAAGTAAAAAGAGGAGACAATCTTTGCCCTTAGGATAATGGAAACTATGCCCATTGATTAAATGGTTTACAGCTTTAAGGTGCAGGGATACATTTCAAGTTCCTATTTAAAAAAGCAACATCACTGTCTCATTATAAACATTATCAAGAATATAGCTTCTATACCTGAAGTTTGCTCTCTTGGTAAAGTATCTTGCACTTGTTCTCCTTTCAGTACTGCCACTGCCTCAGCTGTGACCTCCTGTACAATCCTGGCAGAGATCACTTCTGCTGAACAGATATGAGAAATCTTAGTCAGTTTGTGAATGTGATCAAATTTGTTTTGACACTTGAGCCTTCAAAATAAACATGAATACATACAAAGAAGTGTTGATAAGTTATAAAAAAAACTCAATTCAATTAATCAAATAAGATCATAACAATTAGTGTATGAGTAGGGTGTTGAACTCATTAAGCCTACTCTGCCATTATAATAATCTGACATTGGTCTTAAAATCAATTTCCTTTCAAGCCCTCCATCATCCTCTACTCCCTGGCAGATTAACAATCTGTATACCCTCGCCTTAAATACATTCAAGAGTCAGTCTCCACTGTGCTCCATGGAAGAGAACTCCAAAGGGTAATGACCCTGAGACAAGAAATTTCTGATCTCCATCCTGAATGGGAGAACACTTATTTTTGAACTATGCCCTTGAATTCTAGATGTTTTATGGCTTAATACACAACAGGTGCCATATATGAAACTTTAATGTCCTAATACACAGATAGTGAGAAAAATAATATTATTCTGCTTGCATTATTCCACTCATTTTAGTGAATTATTTGCTGTCAATTAGGTTTTGGGTGAATATGTAAAGTAGTGATATGAAATTGCTATAATGAACTGTGTTCAAATGTCATGTCACTTTTAATTTGCCAGTCAGGAACTAGCTGTGACAAAATGGGGTTAAATTGGAACATCATTTTGTTCAGTGGAAAATCATTTTCACTAATGCCAGGTTATCAATCAATGATGGGAAATATTTGTTTTCTGTTAGACTGACAGTTTGGCATTTATCAATTGTTTTCTTTATGAATTGTCAGTAGATACACGATCTATAAAGACTAGATTATAAGATACCCTATAATAAATGTGAGGTGGTGGTAGAATTTGACCATGTCACAAAACTAGTAATCCAGAGACACATCTAATGTTATAGGAACACAGGGTCTAATCCCACAATCGCAACTGGTAGAATTTAAATAAATTAATAAAGTCTGGAATTGAAAATTAATCTCAGTAGTGGTAACAATGAAACTATCATTGATGGTCATACAATCCATTCTTACTCACGAATGTTCTTAAGGGAAGGAAATCTGTTATCCTTACTCTGGTCTAACCGACACCAAAGCCCCAGCAATGTGGTCACTCTTAGCTGCCCTCTGAAATGGCAGAGCAAGCCACTCTGTTCAATGGGCAAATAAATGCCACATTCCATAAAAGAAAGAAAAAGTATCCATATTGTTTACTCCATAGCAACTAAACATAGTGCTTTCTTCTACTTGCATTGGAATGAAAAGGAAAGATGATTGGATAAACTGGAATGAATTGTTGACCATAATAGAAACAGTAAAGAAGAGATGGTATGGATAAAAAGAGCCCCAGAAAATGTGAAGGTAGTATAGGAAATGTTGGATGACTAGAGAGTTTAAACTAAAATGAGACTTTTCAAAATTTGTACCTGGAATGTAGATGCAATTGATTAGGCCTACTTTAATTGCCTGTCCCTACTTGCCCAGAGGGCAAGTAAGAGTCAAATCATACATTGCTGTGGGTTTGGAATCACACATAGGCCAAACCAGGTAAGGAAGACAGACGTTCTTCCCCAATGGAATTAGTGAACCAGGTGGGTTTCTACAACAATTTGACAGTGGTTACATGGTTGCCATTACAACCTTTCCTGAAGAAGGGCTCATGCCCGAAACGTCGATTCTTCTGCTCCTTGGATGCTGCCTGACCTGCTGCACTTTTCCAGCAACACATTTTCAGCTCTGCCATTACAATAGCTTTTTATTCCATATTTTCTCTTTATTGAATTCATATTCTATTATCTGCCATAGGGATTTGAACCCAAGTCCTCAGAACATTAGGCTGATATTCCAGCTTAAGAATGACCATCACCATCATCACCACCACCACCACCACCCCCCCACCCCAACACTGTTGCCCACCACCAACCTCCACCCTCATTTTAACCTAGGTTTGATAATACAAAAGGAGAATCAAGTCTAAAACACAACATGTAGACTACAAGCAAAGCAAAATTTAAAAAGTGATCTAAATAGAGATCAGTGAGAAATATTAAAAAAAGTGAAAGCTGTTAACATTAAAAAGTAAAATAATTACAATGGATGCTCGTGATAAGGCAGAGAAAGGAAATCTTGTAGATACTGAGGAAAGAATAATGTTGAATGTGAACACAGTGTCTGTTTTCATAGAAAAGTGCAGTTTATAGAAATAAAAGGATCCAGAAAGATGTGGAAGAGGGAGTGGAGAAACTTAGTAGAGCCATCAATAATATTTCTGCCTTACCTGTGTGATGATACTCTGGCTTTAAGAGGGTATTTTGTTCTTTTTTTTGAAAAGAGATTTTAGAACAGAGGTGAGGAGCTGTATACCAGAGCTTAGAGTAAACAGCTTGTGAGGTCTTCAGTTTTTTAAAAAAAGTTGGAACAATAGAAGCAGCCTGAATGGCTGTGGTCAAGCTCCCACAGAACAAAAAAAAGCTTTTAGTTTTCAGCAGTTGGGATCTTCAAGAAATAGTTTATTGGTAAGTGCATTGCGTATAGGAGTGGAGAGGTCATGTTGTGGCTGTACAGGACATTGGTTAGGCCCCTTTTGGAATACACTGTTCAATTCTGGTCTGTCTGCTATAGGAAGGACGTTGTGAAACTGGAAAGGGTTCAGAAAATATTTACAAGGATGTTGCCGTGATTGGAAGGTTTGAGCTATGTAGACTGAATAGGAGAGGCTGAATAGACTGGGACTATTTTCCCTGGAGCGGAGGCTAAGGGGTGACCCTATAGAGGTTTATAAAATCATGACCAGCATGGATAAGGTAAAGAGACAAGCACTTTTCCCCAGGGTAGAGGAGTCCAAAACTAGAAGGCATAAGTTTAAGGTGATCGGGAAAAGCTTTAAGACGAACCTCAGGGATAATTATGTTCACACAGCGGTGGTGGTGGAGGCTGGTACAATTACAACATTTGAAAGGCATCTGAATGGGGACATGAATATGAAGGATTTGGAGGGATATTGATCAAATGGTGAAAAATGGGACTTGATTTAATTTAGGATATCGGGTCGGCATGAATGAATTGGACCGTAGGGTCTGTTTCCATGCTGTCAATCTCTATGACTAAGTGGAAGCTACTTTTCCCCCTCTCTCAGTTACAGACAAAAGTTGGGGGTTCTCTGCCTGTTATGGGAGTTGCAATCTGATTTCTGAATTTGCCTTTGTTTATGCGATATTAATACATGGGAACAGTTAATTAGTAATAGTTACCATATCTATTATTCTGTTAGGTTTTCCAGTAAATTAAGTTATTCCAATTCCTTCCTTCTGCTGCATTTTAGCTATAGTGGATGAATGAAGTGTACTTTGCTTTAAATCCAAAGGTTTGACCAATCGAATTGCATCCTTAACACAACACCTTACATTTATCTTTAAAATAAGAAAAGATTGAGTCTAGACTATGTTCTGAATATTTTGAGGAGGGGGGGGAAGAGATGCGGATCTAGTCTGGCCCATAACACCTGTCTATTTATGTTCAAACATTTGACAAGAACAATTTGTGGAGCTTCCAGATGGTTTTAGATAACTTGATGCAGCTATAAGGAAAGACAAGATAGGCTTGGATTGTTTTCTTTAGAGCAAAGATGACTGGGGGGTCCGGGGGGGGGGGGGGGGGGGGCAGTGTTGAATGAGTGAGGTGTATAAGATTATGAGGGGTATGGCCAGTGTAAATAGAGAGCAGCTGTTCTCCTTGTTGACGGCTCAATCACAAAAGGGCATAGTTTTGGGGTAAGGGGCAGGAGATTCAGAGTGGATTTGGGCAAAAAACGTATTCACTCAGCGGGTGGCGGGAATCTGAAATGCACTGTCTGAGAAGGTGCTGTGGGCTTGAAACCTTACGACCTTGAAAATATAATTTAATAACAACTTCAAATATCGTAACATTCAAGGATATTTGACAAGTGCAGGAAATTAGGATTATTGTACTTTAGTACGCTATTTTAGTGGTGGTTATGTCGGTTGTGGACTTGATGGGCCAAAGGGTCTTTTCTGAATTATATGAATCTATGAAATACAAAAGTAAAGTCAGACCTGAGCACAAGAAAGCAAGTCTATTAATAATTTCTGATAGCTGCATATTAAGAAATAAGTTCAAATTTTCAGAGCCTGTGAATTATTGGAATCACATTCTAATCACGTTTATTATGAGTTTACAGTTAATCCAGCTTTTCACAGCATAAAATAAATACATCAGACCAATTCTCTGCAAATTCCTGGATGATTTGCTCCTGTGTTCACCTTATCAGATCCAATTAAATACATTCTCTTTGAGACACTCTCTCTTTCAATTATCTGGATATCACAAAATTGCTGGACTTATATTATTAATATAAATTATTCCCACCACAACCATTTGGGGCTGCTGCTTAACATATAGGAAACTCAGTTAGAGCACATAAATTTTTAGGTCAATCTTGTCACCCACATTTTTGTTTGGCAATAATATTCAGAACTCAAAGATGTTTTGACGTCCAGAAATTATTTCCCTTGTTTCCATCTCTGCCACATGAATGTTTTCTTCCTGGAATTTTCTTCCAGAGAATTCTTTCTCTGGTTAAGGGGATAATCAATTGAGCCTGCTATTTACTTGGATACAGGTGCAATATTGACCTTAATGTTTTGTTATTCTATTGACATTCCAACAGTGTGAAGTGCAAGTAAATCTTATTACCCAATTAACATCACTTGCCATCGCAGCAATTTCATGCATTTTGTTTCTATCATCCGTACAATTCTATAACCCATATCCTCAACTTGGAGCTAGGAAAATCTCCAAAATGTGGATGAAAAAGCCAGGAGTCAAACAATGAATACAATGGATAGACAAGAAATTAGGCAAGAGAACAGAATGAAAAAAGCTCAAAAGTAAGTAAAGAAGAAAATAGCTTGAAAGAATACTATCAATTACAACTGAACGAACTAACCCAGAAAGGATGGATACAAGTAATATTAAAAATTGAAATAGAGACAAGTACAAAACATATGAGGATAATTTTATTCATATTCAATTCTAACAACAAAAGCCAAAATATCTTACTGGAACTTCTAATGCTTTTGATATTATTACGAAACAAAATGTGTCTAATTTTGGGCTGTAGCAAGGATTGCACTTCTTGATGGGTACCAGAAGTCCAGGCAAATGCTAACAGGGACAGCATGAAAGACTTTGCATGCCTTATGCCATGAATTTTCTCCACGTCATCAGGACAGCAATTGCATAATTATGAAATTTACAAAGGGTGTCCATGGCAGCAGGACTGGTGTGAAAATCAGACCCATTTGATCCAGAACAGCCATCGAGGTCAGGGTAACTGACAGGATTAAGAGTTACATGGTCAGCAGCAGGTAGAAGCAGTCCATCATTAAAAGGGTGCTGCTGCTGCAGACTCAGCAGGTAATATTCAGCAACACTTACTGACACATAGGATTCTTCCAATGTGCTTTGGTTAAGACTTCAGAAAAGCCCTGGCAACCCAGAACAAAAAAAGAACCAATAATAGTTTGCTGTAGCTGTGAATGAGAAAGAAGCTCACTTCTTGGTGCAGCCACAGGAGAAACCCAGGCATATTAGTGAAGTTAGCTACCTGCAGGAAAGTTAGAAACGTTCCCATGACTGGATGCTAGAAGGCAGTTTCCAGAATTTACAGGAACATAGTCCCAAGGAGGAAGAGTGAACCACCAAAAAGTGAGTAGTCATTGAGGCAGTCCATGATGGATTGGCTTGAGGAATTCCAAAGCAGTTACCTCAACTGCTTGAACAGTTGATGTGGGATGCAGAATAACTTAAATAGTGCAGGGTTAATTCCCCCACTCGTTGAGGTCAACATAAAGTCGTTGTTTTCTCAACCTCATCCTTCACCTGAAGTATGGTAACTCTCATGTTAAATTCATAATCCTCTGCAATTATGACGACTTTCACTTCACTTCATCCATATTTATTCATGTTAATTCTGGATTTATAGAGTAGCAGTCATGTATTACATATTTGCTGTCCTAAATTTATACAGTACAGCTTATTACTGTTCATTCAGAACTGTATACTCTATTTTCTTAGCAACCACCTGGGATCATAAACTTGACTACTTCTAAAACCATTATAGCCTCTGTTGTTGTGGTTCTGTTCGCCGAGCTGGAAGTTTTTGTTGCAAACGTTTCATCCCCTGGCTAGGCGACATCATCAGTGCTTGGGAGCCTCCTGCGAAGCGCTTCTTTGATGTTTCCTCCGGTGTTTATAGTGGTCTGTCCCTGCCGCATCCGGTTGTCAGTTTCAGCTGTCCGCTGTAGTGGTTGGTATATTGGGTCCAGGTCGATGTGTTTGTTGATGGAGTTTGTGGATGAATGCCATGCCTCTAGGAATTCCCTGGCTGTTCTCTGTCTGGCTTGCCCTATGATAGTAGTGTTGTCCCAGTCGAATTCATGTTGCTTGTTGTCTGCGTATGTGGCTACTAAGGATAGCTGGTCGTGTCGTTTCGTGGCTAGTTGATGTTCATGTATGCAGATTGTTAGCTGTCTTCCTGTTTGTCCTATATAGTGTTTTGTGCAGTCCTTGCATGGTATTTTGTACACTACATTAGTTTTGCTCATGTTGGGTATCGGGTCCTTCGTTCTGGTGAGTTGTTGTCTGAGCGTGGCTGTTGGTTTGTGTACCGTTATGAGTCCTAGGGGTCGCAGTAGTCTGGCTGTCAGTTCCGAGATGCTCCTGATGTATGATAGTGTGGCTAGTCCTTTTGGTTGTGGTGTGTCCTCGTTCCGTGGTCTTTCTCTTAGGCATCTGTTGATGAAGTTGCGTGGGTATCCGTTTTTGGCGAATACCTTGTATAGGTGTTCCTCTTCTTCTTTTTGCAGTTCTGGTGTACTGCAGTGTGTTGTGGCCCTTTTGAGTAGTGACCTGATGCAGCTTCGTTTGTGTGTGTTGGGGTGGTTACTTTCATAGTTTAGGACTTGGTCTGTGTGTGTGGCTTTCCTGTATACCCTTGTAGTGAATTCTCCATTCGGTGTTCTCTGTACCATCACGTCTAGGAATGGGAGTTGGCTATCCTTTTCTTCTTCTCTCGTGAATCGGATTCCTGTGAGTGTGGCGTTGATGATCCAGTGTGTTTTTTCTATTTCCGTGTTTTTAATGATTACAAACGTGTCATCGACATATCTGACCCAGAGTTTGGGTTGAATTTGTGGTAGGACTGTTTGTTCTAACCTTTGCATAACTGCCTCTGCTATGAGTCCCGAGATACCAGACTGTTACACAAATTGGGCAACCCGATCTGGAATCTTAACTAATCATAAATATTTATTTATTCTCTTCTATACTCTCAATAACTACAAATGAGCTTAAACATAATCCAAACCTCTAATGGAATTCAACTCCACCTAACTGAAGGAGTATCTTCTCTTTTTGACACTACCACTGCTTCCTTATATAGGGCTTGTATGAAAATAAATGCTTGCTAGTTGAAACAAAGACATTTCCTACTTAAGGCCATTTCCGATTTTTGCGATTTTGGTAACAGTTTAGGAAAACCCCAATGAACTCAGTCTGAATGCTGGAGACATGAATGTCCATTTGGACAACTTTCTGACCAACATTTCCTATCTCACTCCTTCTGACAAGTATCTAGTTATTGTTCAGCATCTGTTTATATTAGTATAGTCAGGACTGCAAAGATGGTGCAGTGGAGAAACAGCAACTCTGTACTGGTGTGAAAATGAACATCAAATTGTTAGCAACATGCTGTATGTTTTACATATGGTCAAACAGTTATGATAATTTGTTTTACAGAATGATGAATTACACTCTATCTTCTCTGGTGATATAAATTCAAACTTGCTGCTGGATGTTATTGTGAAACAGAAAGCATCGGATTGAGCCAAGCAGTGAATTAAAAGCATTGTACACAGCCTTTTCTCCCCCATGGAGTTCAATCAAAGTTCAAGAGTGGAAAGGGATGAAGTCATGAGAACTAAGAACAGTCTAGAATGAAAAAGAGAAAAAGATCATTGTGAATGTTGCAGGCAAATCTGACATTTATTACCTATCCTCATAATGGAGTTAATTGTTAGATTATTTATGATGACAGTCAGTGGGGATTACTCACATGTAGATCAGACCAGTGAAGCTACACAAGTTCCGTCCTTTATGAACAACTTGTTTTCCAATGACATTTTGACAACTTCATAGTCACTTTTATGTGCTAGAAAAGTACTTCCGTGCATTAAGTCAATACCAGCTTTTTACTTGGAAACGTTTAACAATATACCCAATTAAAAGTAGGATATGAACTCTGAGTCTGGATTACCAGCCCAGACATAGGACAGATTTCAATGCCCATTCTGAAAGGTAGTGTAGAGATGGGAGATGTGGCATTTAATCACATGGGAAGGTACACCTTCTTGCCTCGACCAGTGATAGTCTGGAGCAGAGACGCTGATGCATGGTCTACCTGAAGCCCTGAGGACAGCTACTGAAGTGTCTGGTGGTAATCTCTATTGAAGGTAATGTGGGGCTTCAGACATTGCAAGTATTCTGTCCAAACATGTTACACTATCACACATATATGCTTATTAAAGACTTCTGTCAGTTTCAGGGCAACTGTATTTGCCTGTGTGCTGATTTTAAGAACATAAATTAAAATGCACAAATGACATCAGTAGATATCAGAATGGGACTTTTCATTCATCAACAGTGCTACACAATTTTTAGTTTCCCCATTATAATCAGAAGTTAATTGTTAAAGTCTGGCAATATTAGATAAAGATGATTAGATATAAATGTGAGAAGCAAATTCTGAATATACAACCAGGACTCATATCAGCTACAATCAGGACAATATACAAGATAATGAAAAATATTATGTAAAAGTTAAAACAGTTGTAACAAATAATTTGTCTGCATGTCCCTACTAATCTTACAGGTAGGTATAATAATGAGCCTGATCTTTCAGTCGATCTTCCATATACAGGCCATGGAAAACAGAAGCAAGATCACAGTCAGCACTTCTCTGCATTGTGAAACCACATTGCCCATTTGCAGTTGTATAGTTTTGACTACAGTAAATCAAATACACACCAGTTTATGATATGCATGAGATCCTTAAGTTATAATTGCAAAACACAAGTAACCATAATGCAGCACTGCAATGTAGCATCAACTAGAAATGGCCAAAGATCTGTCTTCATGGGTCACAACGACGTATGCAATTGAGGGATTGGGTGTAAAGCTGAAATCCATGTTCCCAGTTGCTGACAATAATAGCCCTCGATATTTACTTTATTAGTGAATATGTTTAAAATGTTTAACGTTCCACTCTGAACCATTACAAAATTCAAACAGGACAATAAACAAATAATTGCCTGGACTTTGAAGGGAAAAAGTCTATGTCTTATTCTTGGTATCATCAGCTTCACATCTTTATTTTTCTCATTTACATTGTTATGCCTTGGAGACATTCTTCACAGACATGATTTAAAAAAAGGTTTCCATGGCCAGTTATCATGTAAGAAGATGGCTCTATTACCATCTCACTGTTGCGAGATTGCACATGAAACATCAAGTCATTAAGCCAGAACATCCTTCAATTGAACACAGAACCTGTTGATAATATTCCGCTTACTTTCAGCTAAATTATATACACCATTGACACAGATACTATCTTGAAGAAAGTGAGGACTGCAGAATCTGAAGATGACAGTCGAAGAGTGTGGTGCTGGAAAAGCACAGCTGGTCATGCAGCATCCAAAGAGCAGGAGAGTCAACGTTTCGAGCACAAGGTTATGCTCAAAACGTCAACACTCCTGCTCTTTGGATGCTGCCTGACCGGCTGTTCTTGTCCAGCACCACACTCTTCGACATCAGATACTATCTTGGTTTCTCTCGAAAGCTGAATTAACTTATGTATACTCTCAGCATCTTAACTGGTCCCAAGTTGAACATCATGTCTCATGTATCTTATCTACAGGAAATAATTTCTATTTCTGTCTTTGCAAAATCATTTGCCTTCATTTTTACTTCAACCTAACAGATCTAAAGGCACTTAAAATCTTTGAGTACTGCCTCCATGCTCAGTGTGTCTAACTTTCACCTTTAACTGCTGAAATTTATCCTTCAGAAATTCAACTCATGCAGCACTTACATTATCTTAAATGTATATTATGAACTCCAAATCTATATATCTCTGTACATGCAAAGGAAAAACACACTGCTGTACTAAAGCCAAATAATGTGTCAGTCAACAATTTGTGAATGTAATATGAAAAATGTGATCCTGAATTATTTTTAAAATTTGAGCAATGTATCAATTCTTTTCATCATGGACATAATGTAAACCATATAATCTTACCTTCTGGTGCAGGAATTGATTTAATGTCAAAATTTCTTCCAGATGCTGCAAGAAAGAAAATTAGAATAGGGTCAAAGCAAAAAGGTCAAGTTCAGGGAATATGCATATCACCTGATAAGATTAAATGCTACAAATCCAATGTTATTTTGAAGAATTTTGATTTTTGTACAGTGAGGTGCAAGAGATCCATCCTCTAAAAAACAAAGAGGTTCTGGAGCATATTTTCCAATAATTTCTCTTTTCTTTGAGTGTATATTATTTTTCTACGTATTACAATCTTATTATCACTTATCATCGTATTAACACATACATGTATTACCAATCAAGTCAAGATGAAAAAAGCTAACCTTTTGTGTTTAGCATAATTTTTAACCCATTGCAAGCATTGCATGGAAGATTTCCTGGATCATAAGTGAAGATAAGCGAGCAGTGTCCTAGATTGTCACATTGTAACCAAATAAGTAATAGACACTATTATGTACGTTCGTACCTCATTTCAATACATTTATCAGGTAACCTGAAGTACACTCTAAATGCCAAGTTAGTTACCATGTGATTTTAATATTAACTCATATCTTTTCATTCCTCAGTCTTTTCCTTCATGAGTGGCAGAGGTGTACAGCAGATGCTTGGTTCCTGATAACCACAGGCAAATATTCACTAGTTGCTGAAACAGAGAGTCATGATAAGTACAAGAAATGATCCTGAATGCAAGAATGATGATGGACAAAAGACCCTATGATACACCCACCCATTATTCCTTAGAAAACATTAAGATTTTCACTGAGATATTCAATAGGACAACTCATCAAGGAGGACAAGCATGTTTTTTGTATTCAAACCTCAATGAGCACATTTGATTAGTTAGTTATAAAAACAAATTGTGGAGATTAGATTTAGAGTCAGAGAATCATAGAGATGCACAGCATGGAAACAGACCCTTCGGTCCAACTCGTCCATGCCAACCAGATATCCCAACCTAATCTAGTCCCACCTGCCAGCACCCGCCCCATATCCCTCCAAACCCTTCCTATTCATATACCCATCCAAATGCCTCTTAAATGTTGCAATTGTACCAGCCTACACCACATCCTCTGGCAGCTCATTCCATACACGTACCACCCTCTGCATGAAAATGTTGCCCCGTAGGTCTCTTTTATATCTTTCCCCCCGCACCTTAAACCTATGCCCTCTAGTTCTGGACTCCCCGACTCCAGGGAAAAGACTTCGTCTATTTATCCTATCCATGCCCCTCAATTTTGTAAACCTCTATAAAGTCACCCCTCAGCCTCCGACACTCCAGGGAAAACAGCCACACAGCCTGTACAGCCTCTCCCTGTAGCTCAGATCCTCCAACCTTGGCAACATCCTTGTAAATCTTTTCTGAACCCTTTCAAGTTTCACAACATCTTTCCAATAGGAAGGAGACCAGAATTGCACGCAATATTCCAACAGTGGCCTAACCAATGACCTGAACAGCTGCAACATGACCTCCCAACTCCTGTACTCAATACTGTCACCAATAAAGGAAAGCATACCAAACACCTTCTTCATTATCCTATCTACCTGTGACTCCACTTTCAAGGAGCTATGAACCTGCACTCCAAGGTCTCTGTTCAGCAACATTCCCTAGGACCTTACCATTAAGTGTATAAGTCCTGCTAAGATTTGCTTTTCCAAAATGCAGCACCTTGCATTTATCTGAATTAAACTCCATCTGCCACTTCTCAGCCCATTGGTCCATCTGGTCCAGATCCTGTTGTAATCTGAGGTAACCCTCTTCACTTTCCACGACACCTCCGATTTTGGAGTCATCTGCAAACTTACTAACTGTACCTCTTATGCTCAATTCCAAATCATTTATGTAAATGACAAAAAGTAGAGGGGCCAGCACCGATCCTTGTGGCACTCCACTGGTCACAGGCTCCTGTCTGAAAAACAACCCTCCACCACCACCTTCTGTCTTCTATCTTTGAGCCAGTTCTGTATCCAAATGGCCAGTTCTCCCTGTATTCCGTGAGATCTAACCTTGCTAATCAGTCTCCCAGGGAACCTTGTCAAAGTCCACATAGATCACATCTCCTGCTCTGCCCACATCAATCTTCTTCGTTACTTCTTCAAAAAACTAAATCATGTTTGTGAAACATGATTTCCCATGCACAAATATTATCCCAATCAGTCCTTGCCTTTCCAAGTACATGTACATCCTGTCCCTCAGGATTCCCTCCAACAACTTGCCCACCACCAAGGTCAGGCTCACCGGTCTATAGTTCCCTGGCTTGTCTTTACCGCCCTTCTTAAACAGTGGCATCATGTTTGCCAAACTCCAGTCTTCCGGCACCTCACCTGTGACTATAGATGATACAAATATCTCAGCAAGAGACCCAGCAATCACTTCCCTAGCTTCCCACAGGGTTCTCGCGTACACCTGATCAGGTCCTGGAGATTTATCCACCTTTAACCATTTCAAGACATCCAGCACTTCCTCCTCTGTAATCTGGACATTTTGCAAGATGTCACCATCTATTTCCCTATAGTCTATATCTTCCATATCCTTTTCCACAGTAAATACTGATGCAAAATATTCAATTAGTATCTCCCCCATTTTCTGTGGCTCCACACAAAGGCCGCATTGCTGATCTTTGAGGGGCCCTATTCTCTCCCGAGTTACCCTTTTGCCCTTAATATATTTGTAAAAACCATTTGGATTCTCCTTACTTCTATTTGCCAAAGCTATCTCATGGCCCCGTTTTGCCCTCCTGATTTCCTCTTAAGTATACTCCTTATACTCTTCTACGGATTCACTCGATCTATCCTGTCTATACCTGACATATGCTTCCTTCTTTTTCTTAACCAAACACTCAATTTCTTTAGTCATCCAGCATTCCCTATACCTATCAGCCTTCCCTTTCACCCTAACAGGAATATACTTTCTCTGGATTCTTGTTATCTCATTTCTGAAGGCTTCCCATTTTCTAGCCGTCCCTTTACCTGCGAACATCTGCCTCCAATCAGCTTTTGAAAGTTCTTGCCAAATACTGTCAAAATTGGCCTTTCTCCAATTTAGAACTTCGACTTTTAGATCTGGTCTATCCTGTTCCATCACTATTTTAAAACAAATAGAATTATGGTCGCTGGCCCCAAAGTCACCTGCCCTGCCTTATTTCCCAAGAGTAAGTCAAGTTTTGCACCTTCTCTAGTAGGTACATCCACATAGTGAATCAGAAAATTGTCTTGTACACACTTAAGAAATTCCTCTCCATCTAAACCTTTAACACTTGTGGCAGTCCCAGTCGATGTTTGGAAATTTAAAATCCTCTACCACAACCACCCTATTATTCTTACAGATAGCTGAGATCTCCTTACAAGTTTGTTTCTCAATTTCTCTCTGACTATTGGAGGGTCTATAATACAATCCCAATAAGGTGACCATCCATTTCTTATTTCTCAGTTCCACCCAAATAACTTTCCTGGATGTATTTCCAGGAATATCCTCCCTCAGCACAGCTGTAATGCTATCCCTTATCAAAAATGCCACTTCCCCTCCTCTCTTGCCTGTAGCATTTGTATCCTGGAACATTAAGCTGCCAGTTCTTCCCATCCCTGAGCCATGTTTCCGTAATTGCTATGATATCCCAGTCCCATGTTCCTAACCATGCAGAGTTCATCTGCTTTCCCTGTTAGGCCCCTTGCATTGAAATAAATGCAGTTGAATTTACTAGTCTTACCTTGTCCCTGCCTGTCCTGACTGTTTGACTCACTTCTGTTCTCAGCTGTACCCGTCTCAGATCGATCTCTTTCCTCACTATCTCCCTGGGTCCTCCCCCACCCCCACCTTACCAGTTTAAATCCTCCCAAACAGTTCTAGCAAATTTTTCTGTCAGTATATTAGTCCCTTTCCAATTTAGGTGCAATCCATCCTTCTTGTACAGGTCACTTCTACCCCAAAAGAGATTCTAATGATCCAAAAATATGAATCCTTCTCCCATACACCAGCTCCTCAGCCATGCATTCATCTGCTCTATCCACCTATTCCTGCCCTCACTAGCTCATAGCACTGGGGGTAATCCAGATATTACTACTCTTGAGGACCTCCTTTTTAAATTTCTACCTAACTGTCTGTAATCTCCCTTCAGAATCTCAATCTTTTCCCTTCCAATGTCGTTGGTTCCAATGTGGACAATGACCTCCTGCTGGCCCCCCTTCCCCGTGAGAACTTTCTGCACCCTCTCTGAGACATCCTTGATCCTGGCACCAGGGAAACAACACACCATTCTGATTTTTCTCTGCTGGCCACATTTGATAAAGTACAACAGCAAACATTAAAACTAACAATTATATCCTTTAAAAAGTTTCAGAATTTAAGCTAGTAGACATTTAATGAGCAAGAAATTAAAGTCAACTAAAACTGAAGCTATTATTGAGTTAGACAGGATTGATTTCTTATCCATTTTTGTTAACATTATCGTATTTCTATTAATCCAGTGAATCCTTCATACGAAATAGAGGAACTAAAGTGGCCATCAGCCACTGTAATAAATCATATCCTAAGAGTTAGAGAGTTGTACAGTATGGAAACAACCTTTCAGTCCATGCCAACTATAATCCCAGACTAAACTAGTCCCACCTGCCTGCTCCTGGCCCATTTCCCTCCAAATCTTTCCTATTCATGTACTTACCTAAGTGTCTTTTAAAGGTGACTATGCCCACATCTACCACTTTCTCAGGAAGTTCATACCACCAGTGAACCACATCTATGTAAAAATTTGTCCTTCATGTCTTCTCTAAATGTCTCTCCTCTCAGCTTAAAATTATGTTCCCTCGTCTTGAAATCCCCCAAACTAGGGAGAAGACATCTACCATTAAGCTTTAATGAAGGAATCATAACATTTATGATTTCATAAACCTCTAATGTCATCTCTCAACGTCATATGTTCCAGTCAAAAAAGTCCCAGCCTAACTCTATAACTCAAACATTCAATACCTGTCAACATCCTGGTTGACCTCTTCTGAACCCTCTCCAGCTTAATAATATTCTTCCTATAACAGGATGACCAAAACTAGACAAAGTAGTCCAGAAGAGGCCTCAACAATGTCCTGTATAAACTCAACATGACTTCCCAACTCCTATCCTCAAATATCTGAACAATGAAGGCAAGTGTGCAAATACCTTTTAACCAGGATCTGACGCAAACTTCAAAGAATTATGTACCTGAACCACTAGGTTCTTCTGTTCTACAACACTACCCAAGGCTCTAACATTAATTGTATAAGTCATGCCCCTGTTTGATGTACCAAAATGCAAAACCTCGTATTTATCCAGATTGAATTCCATCTGCCATTTTTGAGTCCATTGACCACTTTGCTCAAAATCCCTTTGCAATTTCAGAACATTTCGGACGGCATGGTAGCTCAGTGGTTAGCACTGCTGCCAGGGACCTGGGTTCAATTCCATCCTCTGGCGACTACCCGTGTGGAGTTTGCACATTCTCCCCGTGTCTGTGTGGGTTTCTTCTGGCTTCCTCCCATCATCCAAAGATGTGCAGGTTAGGTGAATTGGTCATGTCAAGTTACCCATAATGAAAGGCGCATTAGTCAGGGGTAAATCTAGGCTGGGGGAGTGGTCTGGGTTGCTCTGCGGAGGGTTGGTGTGGACATGTTGGGCCGAAAGGCCTATTTCCATACTGTAGGGAATCTAATCAAAGATCCTGCTTCACCGATTACTATGCCACCAATTTTGGTGTCGTCCATAAATGTACTAACCATGCCTTCCACATACACATCCAAATTATTTATATAAACAACAACTAAAAGCCTGAGGGTTACATACAAAGACAAGATTCAAAACTCTGTTTTTTGGTTTAAAAACTACAGATTGGCCGAAGAATGGTTTAATAACCAGGACAAAACAATTCACATTCAAAGCATGCACCTGTCAAAAACAAAGCTGCTGCATCAAGCTTACTTAAACAGCAAAACTGATCTGATGTAACTTTGCATAAAAATGCATATCATCCTTTTGCAGACATTGCCAATTATGCTGAAATTAAATAATATATTACACCTTAAATTAGTAATTTAGAGAAATTATGAAGTATCATCAGGCATTGATCTAATTGTCCATTCATCTGAAAATTAAGCCTGTGTGTTAATAAACAGCAAACTCTCAGGCCAGCTTATTAAGCTGCATCCCTTTACCTACTGTTGTAAAAGTATCAGAGACTGGTGGTTGTCTAATAAAGATACATCTTGTGTTGTATCCTTCACAGCAAAGAGATTTGCTTCTGCACATTCTGACATAAGACGTGTGATTTTATATTTATTTTAATATAATTTTCTTTACAGTTTGAATTTTTAATTAGTGACATGCACGTTTCCATCTGCGTGTGTGACGGGGTATAACGATTAACTTCTAGAGCCATTTTTAATAAAAAAACAACAAAATGAGCAAGGGACTAACTGGAGTGCTAAATGAATTTGTTTGTATTGGGAAAGTTTTTAAAACCAGAAGAAACACCGAAGAGTATTTGCTTGTTTTAGGTGAGAAGAATCAGCAATTGTCATTTTATTTTGCTTAGGGGAAAACAACCATATCTTAGAAAGTTTTTTATTTCAGTTTGCAGATTTCCTGGCTCAAGTCTAATATTTGAAATACTTTCTCCTAGACAAAGATGTTATTTCAGACAAGTTGTGCAATAGGTTGCTCCAGTGTAACTGTTTTAGTTTAAAAGTTTCAGACCAAAGTGTTTGGTTAGAACCTGGAAGGTAATGTTCAAAGTTGGAAAAGTTTGAGCTCCGTTGTGGGAATATTCGAGAGAGAGTCTGTCAAGTTCTCAAGATAGGCAATTGAAAGTAACAGAGTCTAGATCGGAGTGGTGCTGGAAAAGCACAGCAGGTCAGGCAGCATCCCAGGAGCAGGAAAATCGATGTTTCGGGCAAAACACCTTCATCAGGAATAGATTTGCCCGAAACGGTGATTTTCCTGCTCCTCTGATGCTGCCTGACCTGCTGTGCTTTTCCAGCACCACTCTGATCTAAATTCTGGTTTCCAGCATCTGCAGTCCTCACTTTTGCCTAATTGAAAGTAACAGTTAAATCCAACTTATAGAAATGATAAGAAAACTTACTCTGATGTCTGAGCTCTGTAAAGTGATGCTGTTGGGATAGAAGGATGATCGTATTTTTACTGCATTTTGAAGCCTTTCAAATAGTGCTATGTAAGTGGCTTGGTTTATTCTAACTTGGCTTCTTGTGTGCAACAAACTTCTGTTTTATTGTTCGATGCAAGAATGATTTTGCAGCATTGCGAGCTTCAGCTTCATTAAAAGATCATCTTGTTAAATGAAAAACAAGAAAATATGTTCTATCAAGCCAGATTTTAGTCTATGATCTGACTCATCCAGCATAGCATCAGTTGGAATCATAATAACATTCATTTTCATGGTTAAAAATCACACAACACCAGGTTATAGTCCAACAGGTTTAATTGGAAGCACACTAGCTTTCGGATCGACGCTCCTTCATCGGGTGATTGTGGAGGGCTCGATCGTAACACAGAATTTTTAGCAAAAATTTGCAGTGTGATGTAACTGAAATTATACATTGAATCAATTCTTCTTTGTACACCCCAGTCCAACACCGGCATCTCCGATTCATTTTCATGGTATGAGAGCGCATGTGGGAGCATTGGCTTTCTCATAACCAACAGGCCTCATTCTAATTTTGGAGTTCCTAGGTCTTTTAAAAGATGTTTCATATTGGAGGATGAGACTCCTGACCCCAGGAGTCAGATCTATAACATGAATCTCAAGTCAAATCTAGCTCTCTCACTTACTGTGTGAGTGAAACAATTGTGCAGTGTTGTGAAAGACTACTGTAAAAAAAAAAGACTTTATAAACCACACTCCAGTTTTAACCTGTAGTTTAGTTTCAATAATTTGGATGCATCATTAGTTATAACTGATTTCGGAAATCAAGTCCCACTATTCCCAAAGTTGCCATAAAAGTTAAAGATTTTCTGCAAGGACGGAAAATGCTCCAATTTCCCAGATTTTCAGAGCAGGCTGACATAAATCACAAACCAGTTTGTGCACTTAAGAATTACTACTCATTAAGCAATGTCTTCAGGAACAATAAATAATTATGAACCATTGGCATATTGATCTACTTGCTCAGCTTACTTGCTTTCAAAAACATGCAGGAATCTGTGGTTTTTAAAGGAGTTTTTAAAAATTATTTCAGTCTACAATCAAAACAACAGGAAAATCAAGGGATATGGTCTTCACATTTTCATAGAAATAATTAGTAAATATGTTACACATAACTATGTGTTTAATTTAAAATTAACTAGCATAGGTTTAAAGTTCTAACAGCCACACACCACTGCCACTAAGACAAAGAAACAGTTATATACCGATGACGCAGACACCGAAATGTGCTCCACAAAATCCAAGTCCATTAACTAACAGATTGGTTATCAACCAGACGAGAAGTACTGTCAATCCAAAGGTAGCACGAAGGATAATGTTTTTGTTTCATTGATGGCTAGGCCAGCATTTATTATCAATTCCTAAACACAAGGATGAACCATGTCGGATGGAGTCAAAAGTAGGTCAGAATTGCAGTTGCTTTCCCTAAAGGACATTAATGAGCCAGGTGGCTTTTTTTTGACAATTGACAATGGATTCATGAAGATTAGACTTTTAATTTCAAATTTTTTAACTGAAGTTCAATTGCCAGAACATTACCTGCATCTCTGGATTAATAGCCCGGCAATAATGCCACTGGGCCATCACCTCCCCACAAATGTTAATGTCTCTCTCTACCTTCTCTGCAGCAATAACATTGTGTTCTGCACTTTGTTCTGCTACCTGATGCACTTTGTATGGTACAATTTGCCTATAATGCACACAAAACAATACCTTTTACTGTATCTTGGTACATGTGACAACAGTAAGTCAAATCAAATTAATCAGCACATTAGGGAAGGAAAAATGGACAATGGTCAGAGGCCTAGATCAAAATGTATGACAAAAACATCTTATTCTGTTGTATTTGGAAAGGTAGCTCTAATAATTAGATCTATTGAAACATGTGTAGGTGAATAAAATGTTACCAGAAGTAACAACTTTAGATGGATTGATAAAATGCACACAATTAACCAAAAAATGGCCGACAGCGGGAGCTCCACGACATCACTAAATTATGAAAATTTACAGGTTCCACCCATGCTTTTCCAATTTTAAATCCACACAGCACCCCAAAGTTCATAGATAAACTCCACACAGTTATGTTTTTTCTTAATTTCAGTATATCTATGGCAATATAATAAGGCCAGGGGCTTGAACTGCATATTGCTCAATTTTAAAAACAATCAATCAATAAAATGAAAAACAGCAGTCACCCCACACACACTCCTATGCCACAGTGTGCGTTGCATTATGCCGTCACACAGCCCTTGGCCCTACATATCAATCTATATCGATTCAACAATCTCCCTTAGTCCTTTACAGTCCCAATGCAACTTAGGTCCAACATATGCCAATGTATGCTCCATTCCTTCTGCCTTCACAACTACAATGACAATATCCAATGCTTACTATAGGTAAACTTCAGGAGCCAGGCTTAGATGCAATAAAGTTCTGAATTGCATTTGAAGAATCCACTAATAAAAATAAATTCACTCTGATAAAAACCCATTCACTACATTTAATTTCTCTCAATCCCTTGTAAAAAAAAAAGGAAGGACTAGAATGCATGTCCCACAAGAAAGTTGTAAACACTGGGAGCTGTTAAAAGCATGAGGCAATAGCTGGTCATTGAATCATTTATGTGGCTCTAGTCCAATAATCATAGATTTAGGTTAGTAGTAAATTAAGACACTTTAAACACTTCAGACAGTTCTTTCAAATGCTTAAAGGGCAAGAGCTTCAAATGTGTCAATAGCTCAGTTTGAAATTTGAGACAGGTCTATTAACACTTCCAATAAACTTGACATTTCTGAAGAGTTAATTAACTTTTTACGCAGTTTTATCTATACCTTTAGCAATTCCAAAGCAATGCTACTAAGGGCCTGCACGTCCATCCATATACCAAGCAATGGTAATCCCATTCCCTAAACTAACAGACCAGCATCTGTTTAAATTCTAAGTGAGTTTCTCATTCACATGACACACATATTGGTGAATGCGGGTCTTTTTAAATGTTGGACCAAATACAAACTTCATAACAATCCCTTTCAGAGATGTATAGTGCAGCATGTGTGTATTACAAATTCG
Source organism: Chiloscyllium plagiosum (assembly GCF_037043375.1). Lineage (NCBI taxonomy): Eukaryota > Metazoa > Chordata > Chondrichthyes > Orectolobiformes > Hemiscylliidae > Chiloscyllium > Chiloscyllium plagiosum. The sequence goes on along the minus strand of NW_028270145.1, from coordinate 13,654,714 downwards.
CAAAATAACTAATGCATACAAGGTGTGTATTAGAATTTGTGTGCCTTAGTATTTGCTATGCATCGTTTCAGTGAACAGTTACATGTAACAATTCTTTTGACAAAGGTCATTAGGTGCAGCATTAATAGCTGCAAGCATTTCTAAATGTCCAGCTAATGGCTCAACAGAAGGCCATAACTTTACAGATGTCTGTGGAAGTCGACATATGTCCCTGATGGAAAAGAGTGATTCGCAAAATGAAATTAGTTTATAAATTAATGCTACATTTTTATAACATTTGAAATATATTACTGCTCTGGGTCACCTTTAGAAGAAAGTAAAGTTTTAAGCACAATTGCAGAACTGACTAAAATTAATATTAAGTATTTACCAATACCCAACTATTTTTGGTGCAAACAGATCATTGGTATGAACAATTTAACCAGCGTTTATTTGTAAAATTGTGATTATGATCATGTAAAATCATCTGTTGAAAGTTTTTTTTATAAAATAGCCACACAATTTAGTACCTAACGTTCCATCATTGTTTAGCAAATAGCGCATAATATATATTGTTAATTTGTATCTCCACTGAATGTGATAATTATATTGATTTGCATCACTGAATCTTTATCTACCTCATTTAAACCTAATTCTAAAGGAAATTGGTCAATTCTTTTTAACTGAAATTGAGGCAAAATCTTGGACATCGCAAATGGCTGTGACAAACTAATATTGCAGTGAGAGTTCCAAGGTGAAGATCCATAAAAGGGATAAGAATTCTGCAAGAGGAGGCACTGAAACAGCAAACATTCAGAGAGAGGCACTGGCTTCCTGTACCCTGGATCACTGGTTAGTGGGCTGAAAAATTGCAAATGTTGAACCCTTGTTCTCAAAAAGATATAAAGAAAAGCCCAGAAATGATTGACCAGTTAGTTGGGTGGGTGGGTGGGTGGCAGGAGAGGTTAGCACTTCTAGAAATAATAACTTGGGACAAAATTAATAGCCAGTAATTATGGGCTAATTAAAGAAAATAAGCTTGGAATTTTCAGGAACTATTATGTTTATCTGACTCACTGGACCTTCTAAAAAGATCTACAGCAGACATCTTAAACAAGGGTAATGCATTGATATGGCATATGTGGATTTCAAAATATCTGATGCAGTGTTACACAGACATATTATACCTACAAAAAAATGGGATGGTAACAACATAGATATGGAGCAGACTGTAGTGCTTAATAAATTGTTTTTTGTAGTAGAGTTTGCCATGGGTCAGTGTCATGACAGTGAGGTGAACCCCTCTGTTAACTAAACCAATCACCCAGAAAAGCTCACCTCGCCTCGTAATTTGAGTCACCGAGAACTCCTAAATTCCATTATTTAAAGAAAACATAAATTTATTTTTTTAAAACTCAAAGTGAACATTAAGCAACTATTTTCACAACTCTAAGTCCCCCTTTCTCTTAATTGCTTACGATCTGCCACCAACTCTGTAACAATATACTGTTTCAATAAGACACTTTTTAAAAATCACATCAACTTAATTTCAAAACTACACAGCTGTCTTCTTCTGTGTCTTTCTTCTTCCGGCTCAGGATCTCCCTAGGTCGTCATCTTTCTTTTTACTGCGAATATGTTTCACATAAAAAAAGGTATCTCTAATAGAGAGTGTTTCCTAATTTCTTGGGGAATAAGATGTTAGCTCTCCATGCATTTCTGCCTCAATGGCACTAGCTGTCGAACCAACTTTCAAAATGTCCGCATTTTACAGCCTCTCCCCCCACCCCCCCCAACCCCCCCAACATCGGATCGTCTTATTGGTTTGATGCAAAACCCCACTGGCTTTTAGTATGTTGGGGCATACTTTAAAATGATTAGTTAAATTTGAATTGTTGTCAAAGCAACAACCAAAACTCAGGAATCCATATCACAGCCAAATGTTACATATTTTAGGGCAGCATGGTGGCTCAGTGGTTAGCACTGCTGCTTCACATCACCAGGGTCCCAGGTTAGATTCCAGCCTTGGGTGACTGTCTGTGTGGAGTTTGCACATTCTCCCCGTGTCGGTGTGGGTTTCCTCCGGGTGCTCCAGTTTCTTCCCATAGTCCAAAGATGTGCAGGTCAGGTGAATTGGCCATGCTAAATTGTCCATAGTGTTAGGTGCATTTGTCAGAGGGAAATGGGTCTGGGGGGGTTACTCTTCGGAGGGTCGGTGTGGACTGGTTGGGCCGAAGGGCCTGTTTCCACACTGTAGGGAACCTAATCTAATCTAAGAAAATTTTCAATTTTCCAGTACACTCTGGAACTGCCATCTAGTCATATACACAGGTACTTGTAATCTCAGTTCAGAGTAGCATTCTGTCTCAAAGGTATGGTACATGCCTTCAACTTATTCACAGAATCATAGAATCCCTAAGGTTATTTGGCCCAACAAGCTCACACCAACCTTGCAAAGAGTAATCCACCCAGACCCATTCCCTTACCAGAATACTCTTCATTTTCCCTGACTAATGCACCTAACCTACACATCCCTGAATACTATGGGCAACTTAGCATGTCCAATTTACCAACTGTTGTTCTTGATTTTAATGACCTTGACCTTGGTGTTCAGAGCATAAATTCAAGGGTTGTGAACTATACAACACTTGGAAGTAGGACATTGTAGAATTTGAAAAGGACAGGTGCAAGTTGGTGGAATGGGTGAACATGTGACACATGATAATCAATGTATGGAAATGGGATTCATTTTGGTAGAAAAAAACATAGACATACAGCATAAACTAATGAGCATAATCCTAAAGGCCCACGGGGTTAGGGAGAACTGGGTTTATATGCGAAGGTGATAGGACAGGTTAAGAGAGTGGATGATAAAGTGTACAGCATCCAAGACTTCATCAACAGGGACAGGGAGCAAGGATATTATGTTGAACTTTCATAGGACATTAATCCAACTTCAGCTGGAGTATTGCATCTGGCCCTGCATGATGCACTTCAGTGAGTATGAGAGGACGCAGAAAATATTCACAAAGACATCCCAGGGATGAGGAACTTGAGTTGTCAAGGTAGATTGGAGGAGTTAAGATTGCTTTCTTTGGAGAAGAGATGACAGAGGAGATTTTATTGTGATATTCAAAAACTTTGGGAGTGGCAACTGGGGGGAAGAGGGGATGGAGGGGGAATGGTCAAGACACAGTAGACAGCCTTTGCCTTTAAATGAATAGACGGAGGATGAGATGACACAGACATGAAGTCATTGGTAACAGCAACAAAAGCAATATGAGAACAAACATTCTCATGCAGCAAGTGGTTATGGTCTGGTTACACTGCATTATAGGTCAATCAAAGCATTCAGACAGGAATTAGTCTGTTATAGAATCATAGGACCCTACAGTGTGGAAGCAGGTTTTTCAGCCTATTGAGTCCATACCGACCCTCCAAACCGCATTTCACTCTGACCTGTAACCCTGCATATCCCATGCCCTATCCACCGAGCCTGCACATTCCTGGACACTATGGACAATTTAGCACTGTTAATTTACCTAACCTGCACATTCTTTGGACTGTGAATGGACACTGGAGCATCCAGAGGAAATCCACGCAGTTGCCAAATGGTTGAATCGAATCTGGGTCCCCAGCGCTGTGAGGCAACAGTGCTAACACTAAGCTGCCGTGCTGCCCTGTTATCTGAAAAGAATAAGCGTGTAGGGTTACAGGGACAAGGCAGCAAATAGCACTTAAGTGAATTGCTCCACTGGAGAGCCAATGGGATAAATGGCCGCCTTCTGTGTTGCAGCAATTCTGTAATTCCAGGGAAAACCCAAAGGCAATTTCTTTACCAGCCATGGTTTCTGTGCACAATTATTTTAGGATAGGAGACAGCTATCTTAATGTGCTTTTCATCCTGCTTTGAAATATTTAAAAGTAGGTGACATTGAATTGCAACCATCTGAAACGTTTTTGGTTTGTGTTGTGCACTGCAACTTGTGGGAAATTTCTAGAATTTTGACCGTCTGAGCTTTCTTCAAAAACAGCTTGTTGCCTGGGAAAATATTAAATCTCATATTTAAATGTCATACGCCTATAGGCTAGTAGGAATCTAAATACAGACTGATTCTGATGTAAATTTTAAAATGCTGTATTGAATGAGAAAACTCTAGCTGGGCAAAAACAAAAGATTTTGAGCGTGCCATCAGATTTTATGACAGAAATATAATGTTTACCTGCATCTAATAAATGAGATTTGTTTCTAACTTACAGTTTCCTTCTTAGAATGCAAATTAATTTTGACCTATGCTATCAAATGTTACCAAGTACAATTTGAAATATTTCTGTACCAAAATTAATATTCAACAACTGGAATTTCAGCCTATTAGAAACAATGTTTATCAAGCTGCTTGTTTCCCTATATTCATCTCAGTCTAGACTAAATGAGAAAACTGCGTCCATTGTACTAACACTGCATATATGTGACAAAACCAACTCTGGAAATGGTATGGACACTAACATGTGTTTGGAATACAAGACAAATTCATTTAATTTTTCTATTGGCTATGTTTAGGCCTCTATTATTCGAGAGATAATTTTATTTATATTTTCCTTGTGAAAACATTTAACGGTTACAAGGAAAAAAAAGAGATGGCATTAGACAAGGTAGCTCAACTGTAGCTGGTACCATACAGCCATATTGAATCATATGGCCAGATCCATGCTGAAATGTCTGATTCATTTTCTTTGGCTTGAGCAATTCTTCACTTCACTCCTGGCAAATCTTATTCACTGTACATTCACCTGAATCATTCCATTTTTAAAAAAATCCTCATCATCAAAATATAGCTTTATTTTAAAAATGGCTGCTGCACTTATCAGGACAAATAGACCATTCAAATTTGGAGTGAAGCTTTTTTCTTTCCTAAATAGACAGTGTGTATTAGACTAAGTAACCTTGCATCACCGATGTCAAATCAGAATAATTACTTGCATGTAAACCATGAATTTTTTTTAATATAAAAGCATATTATGCTGAAAAACCTTGTACCAATAATATCACTATAAAGCAACTGAGCAAACAGCTCTCGTACAAAATAGAAAATCATATTTTACTTACGTTTCAGAATATGGCTAAAATGCATGGAATGAAGAGAAATCAATAGCTGTACAGGCAGATGTAGCAGCTGATGAAACTCACAAAGACACCACAGGAACGGATGATCTTAAAAAAGGCAGAATCGGGGTTGCTTTCTACATACAATAACCTGAATATTAATGAGTCTATCCGAGTAAGCTTTCTTTCTCTTCGCCCTACTGTAGCTGTGCCAAGAATCTGCAATACATGCAGTATGCTGTAGTCATGGAAACATTGAGACAGAACTGAAAATAATATTGCTGTATGAAGTAAGCCATGACTATATCAAGTAGTTTACTTATTTCCAATGATCAAATTTTCGTTGTTGACGCGTATTATTAAAGACGTGATAACAGAATATTTGGAAAGCATTAATAGGATTGGTCAAAGTCAGCAAGCGTTTATGAAAGGCAAATCACACTCCATAAATCTTCTAGCGTTTCTTATGGAATCTACTAGTTCCATCCTCAAGGGAGAACCATTGGATGCAGTATCGTTGGATTTTGAGAAGGCTTTTGATAAGGTCCCTCAGAAGATTGTCTTCATTGCTGAGACATTTGAATATAGGAGTTGGGACATTATGTTGAAGGTTTACAAGCTGTTAGTGAGACCTCTTTTGGAGTACTGTGTACAGTTCTGGCCACTGCGCAATTGGAAGGATGTTATTCAGCTGGAGGGGGTTTAGAAGAGATTTACCAGGATGTTGCTGGGACTGGAGGGTTTTAGGTATGAAGAGAGGCTGGATAGGCTGGGACTTTTGAAATTGCAGCGTAAAAGGTTGAGGGGTGAATGGCAGCTGTCTTTTCCATAGGGTGGAGAATTTCAAGACCAGAGGCATTTTTTTTTTTAAGGTGAGAAGGGAAAGATTTTGTAAAAAATGAGGCGCACTTTTAAAAAGAAATTACACACATAATGACTCGTGTGGAATGAAATTTCAGAGGAAGTGGTGGATATGGGTACAGTTACATTTAAAAGACACTTAGATAAGTACATAAATAGGAAATGTTTGGAGGGATATGGGCCAAGCGCAGGCAGGTGGGACTAGTTTAGTTTGGGATTATGGTCAGCATGGATTGGTTGGACCCCGAAGAGTCTGTTTCTGTGTTGTATGACTGTATGAGTCTAAGAGGTTCATGAGTAAAGTTAAAGCACATTGGTTAGGGGTAACATATTAACATGGATCAAGAATTTTGATGGTGGACAGGAAATTACGAGTGGGAATAAATGGGTCTTTTTCTCCAAGTGGCAGGCAATATCTAGTTGGGTACTGCAAGGATCAGGGCTTGGTGTCTCAACCATATAATATATATAATGACCTAGGTAAGAAAACCAAATGCAACATTTCCAAATTTGCTGATGACACAAAACTGGATGGGATTATGAGTTGTGAGGAGAATAGAAGGGGGCTTCAGTGTTTTAGTCAAGGTGAGGGCGTGGGAAAACACATGGCAGAGGCAGCAACAATAGGAATTTTTTTTTAATAGAGAAAGGTTTCTAAAAAAAGTGTCCAATTCACAATTAAATGAGATCAGGTAGATTGCTTCCCACTTCCCTAGAAATTGTGTTAGCAGGAAAATTTATTGAAATAAATTGGCTCAATTAGCAACTCGATATCTCTTCTGGAGAAAGGTCTATAGACACATTACACAATGACAAGCTGTTTTGCAATAGCACTTGGACAAAATATTTTGTGGGCTTTTAGCAGCTTGCTGGCAAGATATGATTTTGTCCAGAGTCCCATGTTGGGTTTCCATCCATAGTTCGAATGGGAGAAGTTGTTGTGCACTGATTTCAAATGACTGACTGACCTATTCATTTACAATATCTGACCTTTCAAAACTCAAATGCAAATTGATATTGATAAATTTTATTCCTAGTAATCTCTGAAGTGAAGCTGTTTAAATATCAACATATACACCTGAAGTCAATCAGGAATGTAACCAACATGAAGTATTAGAAATACCTGGCCAAAGATAGACAATAGAGTAACTCTATATCTTGACATTTAACAGGAACTCCTCAGGTGTGATTGTGTACAGCTACATGCATATTCCTTATTGTTATAATGGTATGCATAGAGGGGGAAAGCTAGGTGGACCAAATGATCTTCATTATATTTAGTGCATATTGTGCCCTTCATTATATATAGTTGCATTATCTTTTGTCTTTAGGGCAGCTTAAAAACTAACTACTATTTTACCTCATTAAATTGGTCTAACTTCATGTGAACAAAAGGAGTACATTGATTTCAAACTAGGAAATCTGGCTCAAAGCTGCAGCACAAACTTCTGGATTGGATTCTACTACTACACTAGAAAATACATGCAACAAGGCTGAAACCACAACACTGAGCCAGAATATACAAGGGTTGCAGATTCAATTTATAATAAGGAGCAGAAATACAAGATATGAATAAGCATGAAAGAGAAACAGGAGAGGGGGAGCATTTGCTCTGTTCCTAACACTTTCTCTTTTTTGTGCCCTCAACTAAGCCTGCAATCCGGAAGTACTGAAGCAGCCTTAGGTTCTTATACTAAGATATCACATAATTGCAACTTAAAACTTGAATTGGTTTCCATTTCTGGTGCACTGCAGTTCTCCAAACAAATGTTGAAAGCATTTAGCAAATTAGTAAATTTACAGCAGTATCACCACTTTTTGTGCAACTCCTGAAAATAGTATGTGTCTTAATAGAGGTTTTCAACCAGCAATTCCAAGGTTGCCCAAGAGCCAGTGGATACCTATTTCTAATTGATCCTGGATTAGGAGCTATACCCATGTCAATTATAAACTGCTTGTTTTTTTTGGTTCATATAAGTTGGCAATGTCAGACAAATGAAAGGAGTTGACGCAGCTATTCCAATAGAAGTCCTCAACAGCTTAGATTTTTAGTTCAAAAAATAATAAAACAATTAAAAAAGAACCCTTTTGTTTAACTCATTCATTGGAAGTAGATGTCACTGGCTGGGCCATCACTTACTGCCCATCCCTAATTGGCCCTTGATCTGAATGCCTTGATGGTGCCATTTCAGAGGGCAGTTAAGAGTCGACCATTTTCTTTTTTGTGAATTAAAATTATGCTCTACTCAACATCTGCAGCCTTAGGTAATTGTGTTCCAGTGACTAACTACAAAATTAACCAATTACTGAATTAGAATTAGAAACAGGCCCTTCAGCGCAATAAGTCCACACTGACCATCCGAAGAATAACCCATCCAAACACACTCCCCTACATTTCCCTCGATTAATTCACCTAACCTGCACATCTTTGGACTGTGGGAAGAAACCACGCAGACATGGGGAGAACGTGCAAACTCCATGCAGACAGTTATCTGAGGCTGGAATCAAATCCAGGGTTTGGCGCTATGAGGCAGCAGTGCTAACCACTGAGCCACCGTGCTGCCCCCAAAAAATAAATCTTTATTCTATCAGGTCAGGTTTAATTCTTGGATTTGATCTATCCAGTATTATCAGCTACCACATTACACAGATGTAATTGGAATAAACATTGTCCTTAAAACAATGGCCTGGAATTTCCAGTATTGTTGGATATACACAAGAGGACCCTGTGGAATCTCAATCAAAGTCTGTCAAAGCCAATACTTGGGACATTGAACTTCCTGCTGGGCAATTCCTCTCTGCCGGGAACTATCAAGTCTCCTATTTAAATAGATATTTTCAGTGTTCTGAAGAGATTAAGACAACTTATTACTTAGGACAAGTTGAACAAATAAAATACACGGTATAACTCCCAAGTAACCATTTACCCACCCCACTCTTACCTCACACACACAACCCTAAAGCTCCCATTACACACCTGAGATCACACACTGACCTACAAGCCCCCAAGTCTCCTCCACTGGTCCCCCTTTTACCAAAGTTAGGCCTGACCTGACATAACATGCCTGACAGCAGATGCATGACCAGCCCTCCACATGTTGAACCTGATCTGATGCTCTAAACCCAGGCAGCACGGTGGCTCAGTGGTTAGCACTGCTAGGTAAAAACAAAGACTGCAGACGCTGGAAACCAGATTCTGGATTAGTGGTGCTGGAAGAGCACAGCAGTTCAGGCAGCATTTGAGGAGCAGTAAAATTGACCTTTCGGGCAAAAGCCCTTCATCAGCACTGCTGCCTCACAGCGCCAGGGACTCCGGTTCAATTCCAGCCTTGGGAGGCTACTTGCGTGGAGTTTACACATTCTCCCAGTGTCTGCGTGTGTTTCCTCCGAGTGGTCAGGTTTCCTCCCAAAGATGTGCAGTTTAGATGGATTGGCCATGCTAAATTGCCCATAGTATTCAGGGTTAGGGAGGTTAGGTGCATTAGTCAGGGTAAATGTGGAGTAATGGGGAATGGGTCTGGGTGGGATACTCTTCGGAGGATTGGTGTGGACTTGTTGGGCCGAAGGGTCTGTTTCCACACTGTAGGGATTCTAGGATACCCCATCCATTCGCCCCTCCCCCAACCCCTCACCCTCCTTCCCAAACATGGTCCCCTTGCCATCTAACAACCTTCCTTATTGACACCTTACCCCCTTTCCATGGCATCCTACCCACTTACCTACCTGGCATCCTAACCCTGCATGGCAGTTGCTGGTATTCTCGAACCTTACTTACCTGCACCTGAACCCTCCCAAGCTGTCACTCAACCTAGTGATGTTTGTTTCCAGTTGGTGACTTGAACAGTATGATAACACTCTTGCAGTTGCACAGTGGAAATCTCCAGTAAATAACAATTCAATCAGTTACAATACAATTGCAGGGAGATACAGATCAAATTCTTGCCACAGAAATGGTAAGATCGCTCAGCAAGGTATACTTTGAGGCCAGTGATGAACACCCCTTGCTTCACCATTGAACAAACAGCCATGTCAATACTGTCTTATGGAGGTATACCCCAGTTATAAATCAATAACTTTCAACAGATTTCATACTCCAGTCATTGATTTGTAATACATATGGCTAGTTCATGTGTGTACTACCAATTGAGAACACTGTACTTCGAAAAAAAGATGCCTTGATTCTGCAGTAATAATTGGATACTATTATCTATGACCCATTATGGAAGAAGAAAGGAACTGAATTTGTTTTACCTGCTGTTGCTCCATCTCTAGCAGTCAATTTCCCATTGATCCCATTAGCTTGCGACACTGTGTACGCGGCCTGACCTCCAGCCTGTGCCTCTGTGAGGTTCTCTCTGAATGAGTAGCCATTCTCCGTTCTGGATATACATTCACCTGAAGCACTCTGCTCTTTAAAATCTGCAGCAAACTGATGCGATTGAGCCTCGAGGACAGTGTTTGAGGCCCACTGTGGTGCACTTCCCTCAGACTTCCCGTCTTCTGCCATTCTTCTTTGTTAAACTCTCAGCTGTAATTAAAATAATGGCAATGGTTATTGTAACTGACTGCTAACCACACATCACACAAATGGCATGTTGGGATTTATTGCAAGGGGATTTGAGTACAAGAGTAAAGAAAGTCTTGCTACAACTGTATAGTATCTTGGTAGACTGCACTTAAACTAGCGTATGATTTTCATCTCCTTATCTAAGGAATGATTTTCAGGCATAGAGGGAGTGCAGCAAACATTCACCAGAGTGCTTTTTGTGGTAGCAGAATTATCCTGCGAGAAGACATTCAGAAGACCGGCCTATACACTCTAAACTTTAGAAGAAAAAGAAGTGATCCATTTAAACTATGCTCTTTTATCGAACTTTGAGTCAAAAAATAATTGCAGATGCTGGAATCCAAAGTGATCAAGCAGGAGGGTGGAAGAACACAGCAAGCCAGGCAGCATCAGGTGGTGGTGAAGTCAACATTTTGGGTAGAATCCTTCCTCAGGTCCTGGACAATTTTAGCAAGGCCAATCCACCTAACCTGAACATCTTTGGACTGTGGGAGGAAACCCACGCAAACACAGGATGAACGTACAAACTCCACACAGACAGTCGCCGATGCTGGGACCAAACCAGGTCCCAGGTGTTGTGAGGCAGCAATGCTAACCACTGAGCCACCATGCCACCCCGTCACCAGTCTTGAAGGAGGGGTCGACCCGAAACATTGACTTCTCCACCTCCTGATGCTACCTGGCTGGCTGTTTTTCCAGCCTCCAGCTTGTCCACCTATGTAACTTGTCAGAGTCAGTAGTGAAATGATTTCCTAGCTGGAGATCTTGAACCAGGGACATTATCTTCGAATCAGGAGTAAGCCATTTAGGACTAAGATGAGGAGGAATTTCTCCATCCAGAGGGTCACAAGTCACCAAGTTACAGTCCAACAGGTTTATTTGAAATCACAAGCTTCCAGAGCGCTGCTCCTTCGTCAGTTGAAGACCTGACTTCACCTCATGAAGGAGCAGCACTCGGAACTCTTGTGATTTCGAATAAGCCTGTCTGTTTACAACGTGGTGGTGTGTGACCTCTGACTTTGTCCACCCCAGTCCATCAGCAGTACCTTCACATCCAGAGGTGGGCAAGTCTTTGGAAATCTCTTCCCCACAGGGTTTTGGAAACTCAACAAACAGAAAGACATATCAACAAAATTTCTAGATATTAAATACGTGAAATGAACTGGGGATATCACAGAAAAATCACAGATATCACAGATTAGTTGTGATCTAGTTGAATGATGGAGTAGGCTTGAGGGGCCAAATTGCCTACTCCTCCTCCTATTTCCCTTGTTCCACAACAACCCTCATTCAATTTCACTTTCAGACAAATTTTAGTGATTGAGTATTAAATGATCAAAAAAGGGAAAACCTTATCTGACAACTTAGAATCACTGAATCTCGATAGTGTGGAAGCAGGCCAGAGAATCCATACTGCCCCTCTGAAGAGCACCCCACCCAGACCCACCTCATCCCTGTAACCCGGCATTTCCCATGGCTCATCCAATAGTCTGCACATGCCTGGACACCACGGGGCAATTTTTGCATGGCCAATCCACCTAACCTGCGTATCTTTGGACTGTGGGAGGAAACTGGAGTATCCAGAGGAAATCCACGCAGATGCAGGGAGAACATGCAAACTCCACAAAGACAGCTGCCCAAGGCTGGGATCAAACCAGATCTCTGGCACGTGCGGCAACAGTGCTAACCACAGAGCCACTATGCTGCCCCAGCTTCATAGACTATTTTTTCCCCACATTGGAAACACATGTTTTCTGCAAAGTCATTGTCAGATGTACGCCATTATTTATAGCCCATACATTGTTGAAGTTATTTTTGCAAATTTTAAGTAGGGTATTGTCTATCTAAAACGTCCTTTTATTAGGAGATATCTAAATAAATATTGACCCACAGACGTTTTTTCATAAAGGCAAGTCATCCAATTTTCTACACCCCATTGCTGTACATAAGCGCATAGCTCTGTTATTTTGATGTTCATATCCTTTGTAATGCTCTTAAAACAAGATGTGTTAAGCAAGTGAATGGCTTGTTCAGTAAATATATATTCCTCATTTGTCGTGTGTTTTCTTGTGGAGATGAATTGGCTACATCGGAGATCTCCAGAGTCAGAGCAATTCTTGCATGAATCAAAAGAAATCCAAAAATACTGAAAATAATCTGGCAAAGCTGCATTTGTTTTACTTCAGACTTCCAGCATCTACAATATTTTGCTTTTGTTTTAGTAGCATTCAGTCATTATATCTCTGGTTTGTCTGCAATAAATTGCAGGATGTTTTGAAGATTATTTGGTTGAATAATGCAATTATAAAAGTACAGTTATAGCATTCTCACGAGAATCCATCATTTGTTTTTAAACAAATGGCTTGAGAGGTTCCCCCATGTATATGCCAAGGTTTATTTATTCCAACTAAATTTATAACGTTGTCTCTGAATTTCAGATCAGCTGACACTCAATTCCTTCAGGGTATTTTAGGAAAACTAGGAACCCAGTTGTTGCTCTGCATTGCTTTATTTTTGTAATTGAGGTACAGGAAAATCATATCCACCTTTGCTGTGAAGGATGTGCATAAAATTGTGAAAATCCTTATTACACTTTCACTCCACCACAAAAGGGTGCAGAGAAGCCGGACAGGATGTTGCTGTACAAATAGCTTTTGCTAGAACTGGGTGTGAACAATTGGTTGGAATTGAGAATGCAACAATTCATTTTAACATCTTTTTCCACAAGGTTGATGGCAGTGCAAGATAATGGTACAGCAACAGCAACCAGTCATCTGGATCCTTGGTGAATGACAATTGGAATTTATGTAGCATCTATCAACATCACGAGTTGCCGTGTGTTTTCTTGTGGAGACGAATTGGCGATCTCCAGAGTCAGAGCAATTGTTGCATGAATCAAAAGAAATCCAAAAATACTGAAAATAATCTGGCGAAGCTGCAACATCAATGCCGTAAAAGAAAACATCTGGGAACATGATCAATTTTAAAATGAACTATTAAAAAAAAAGAAGAGAGTGAGGTAGAGAAATGGGGAGGTAATGGAGGATGCACCTGAGTTTGGTGCCGAGGCAGCTGAAGGCACGACCACCAAAGCCAGAGTGATTAAAATCTTGGATGCTCAAATAGTCAGAATTGGAGGAAAAAATATCAGAGGGTTGTTGGCAGGAAGACGAAGAGGGACGAGGCTATACAGCAACTTAAGTAATACTGGTGTGGATTATTCAGAATAGGTTTTGCTTCAGGAAAATCGGAGTACAATCTTTTAAGCGATGTATAATAGATCACCACCTGCTGGTGAAAAATACTACTGCAGCAATAGCCCAACACAATGATGGAAAATGGCAATGAAAAGTCAAGGAAAAAAAGCCAGATTTTAGCAACAAATAAACTGGCCCAAAATTAGTGGTCATGCTTTCAGTTGTCTAGGCACCAATCTTCCATAAACCTTCCCATCTCTCCCCCTCACTTTTCTTTTTCATAATTCTTTTTAAAATTGGTCATTTACCCAGATGTTTCCCTTCATGGAATTGATATTTTATTTTAACTTTTAATGGCGCTGTCACTACTAAACTCCCAAAGAAGTACATAAGTCTCCAAATGAATAGATACTGGAATAACAGAATTAAATTTAATTAAACAGATTTGTCGTAGGAAATTTTCAAATATATTGACAGATGGTGTGGTGCTAGAAAAGGCACAGCAGGTCAGGCAGCATCTGAGGAGCAGGAGAGTTGGCGGCACAGTGGTTAGCACTGCTGCCTCACAGCACCAGGGTCGCAGGTTTGATTCCAGTCTCAGGCGACTATCTGTGTGGAGTTTGCACATTCTCCCCTGCGTGGGTTTGCTCTGGGTGCTCCCACAGTCTAAAAATGTGCAGGTTAGGTGAATTGGCCGCGCTAAATTGCCCATAGTGTGAGATATGTTAGTCAGAGGAAAATGGGTCTGGGTGGGTTATTCTTCAGAGGGTCGGTGTGGACTTGTTGGGCCATAGGCCTGTTTCCACACTGTAGGGAATCTAATCTAAACTCTCTTGCTCCTCAGATGCTGCCTGACCTACTGTCCCTTTTCCAGTGCCACACTTTATTGACAATGTCTCCAGCATCTGCAGTCCTCACTATCTCCTACCAGGTAGACATATCTCAATAAAGCAAAGTGGTACTTCAAAGAATAGGACTGCTTTCTCATTAGACAGAGATAACTGGTGGTCGTTTAACCTGGGAGCCACCAAGCCTCAAGTGAGGGGGAGACGTTGAAAAGGAAAATCCTTCATGGTAACCTCAGCCAGTCCAGGAATTGAACCCACACATTGAGTTGGCATCACAAACCAACTGTCCAGCCAACAGAGTAGAATTCAATGGATAAATAAGCAGATTCAAAAAGGCGGCACATGGTGAAATGCAGGCTAACAACACTAAAGAACATCTTGCAGAACACAGAACTTTTACTAAGTCCAAAAGCAGTAAAATTGAATAGGAAGAACAAGTTTTTAAGTGCAAGTGTAAAGCAAAAGCAATAGTTAAATACAATGGAAGATACAGAGCAAGTGTTAGATTACTGCAGAAAAATAACTGGTTGTTTAAAAGAACAGCATAACTCAAGATGAATGAGCCACCTGGCACCAACAGCAGGGATACTGTAATGTTGAAAGCAGACAGAGGTGGCAAAGGTCACCATTTTTCAAATCTCTTTAAATACATCAAATGTGTCAGTCTCCATGGGAACAGCCAATGTAACAGAATTTTTAAAAGAAGTGGGAGAAGGACAAACTGGGTACTGGCAGACCAGTTAGTCAAAATGGGCACGATAGTTGTAACCAACTAATGGAATCAGCAACTGATTGAAACGTGAAAAGTTACAACTTCCATTCTTGTTTTGTCAGTAAGTTCAGCACGTAGCAGGGGTTCTTTCCTTCCCTTGCTCTATTCCTTTTCAAATACAGCTCATCTATAATTATTTCAATTCTGATAGATGGCCTATAGCTCAAATGTTAAGTGTTCCAGGCATATAGATGTTGCTTGAATGATTGAGGTTTGAAAGTGCACTACTGCAAGATTTAGTGCTGGGACACTTAGCACACTTTCAACATTCGCATTTGGTGAACCAGGAATCAAGTACAGAACCATTATATGAATTTTAAAAGCAAGTTATTTTATATTGTATTTCCTGAAGATTATGTTACTGTCATTATTGAACTCCTAATGAAGTGCGCAAGTCTCCAAATCGATGGATATTGGAGGAGCAGAATTATTCATATTTCAGGAATAACAAGTTATTCTATGTTAATATATGTTGTTTGTTGTACAGTTATTCATAGCATAATACACATGCCAAAACAACTAATGACTCTGCCTCTATGTGATGTAACTTTTCTCAATTACCTGATGCACCAGCACCTTTATCCACACACACTACTCCACAGTTGGCTCAAAATTCTTAAGACTGATATTTACCCAAAATAAACATGCCACTAATTATCATGAAACCCAATGCACACAACGTACCTAGTGAATGTTTGAGACTTTTGGGTTCAATTTTTAAAATTAATGTTTGGAATAAAAATCTGCCGACAATTGCAATTTAATGCAGGTCTGTTGCCCTGACTTGCCTTGTTACTGAACTGTAGTCAATTTTATCTGTTCCCATCGTTCTCTCTAATTCATAAATAAATCTGATTTTGTTGCAAACTCTCAATACCTGTTGACAATTCCATTAAAATGCTGTAAAGTAAGAATATTTACTTTGTTTCAGAGCCTGCATATAGTAGCTACAAAGTGTAGTTCAAAATATTGCGAATATTTTTATCACACATCAACAAACGTGCTATCGTACAGGTCGTTTAACCTCTGATGCTTAAATTAGGCATCACACAAAGATACATGATCTGGCAATCTAATGTATGCAGCTCCATTAATTTTGAATGAAAAACAACACTGTTGACAAGGAACCTTACCGTGTTACCCTGCTGATACGTAAGAGGGGATAACGTGAAATTACTTATCTTGCACAAAGGGAGGGGAAAACATTCAAATCAGTTACTGTTCGCTTTCAAAATCAATGACCACTTTTTAAACAAGTTTTACAGGGATTAGTAGCTGCAAACGTTTTAATGCGTAAGTAAAACATCACAAATTAAGACCACATTAAAAACACTTCTATTTCAATTGCAATGACCTTGGGCTCAACACATCAACTAAAAAATGTCTCTTTAGCGACATGATGTGCCTCAGATAAAGTTTTCATTTTAAACAGCCAGTATACCCTGAGAACAGAGGTACTTAGGGAGAATTGGCATAAAATTTTTTTAAAATTACATGCAAAAATGACAAGCCAAGAACTGTTCAATCAATCTACTGAACAATAGGCGTTAACATTTAGTGTAATTGACTCTGCACAGCTCCAAGGTGCAATCGGCCTGTTCAATTTAATTGGATTGCAATAAATGCTAAGCAGCTTCAATATCCATTATTCTGTACTCAAACATAAGTGAGAAATTAATGTTACTGAAGAGACCATTTTATACACAAAACATCAGATGAGAAGGGTCAACTGATTTACCTCCATTCTGAAAGACCATATATTTTCCCCATTAAGTTGATTGTTGTTCTAAGACCTCACGAACTGAGTTTTCACCAGATGCTCTACAATTAAATTCAGTGTATTGAAGATGTGAAACAGATTCTGTTAGATATTAGAATCACAAAGTGAAGAAACTCAACATGAGGCAGCATCAGTGGAGAGAGTAACAGAGGGATAGCTCAGAGTTTCACATGACTCTTCTTGCTGTTTTGTAAAAAAATAATAATGGTATATAGGTGTCACTGGCTGGATAAGTATTTATTGCACAATCCTAATTACCCATGAACTGAGAAACTTGCTAGGCCACCACAGAGGAGAATTAATCAACCACATTGCTTTAGGCCTACAGTTAAATGTAGGTCAGATCAGACAAGGAAAGCATATACCCTTCTGTAAATAACATTAGTGAACCAAATAGATTTTTATGACAATCCACAAAGGCTGCATGGCTGCCAAGCCAATAGGTCAGATTTTCATCGAATTCAAACTTCTTCATCACAAAATGGTGGAATTTGAAACTGGACACCCCCCCCCCACCCCATGCCCCCATCACATCATGTCTGATTGCCTCGATTGCTAGACCAGTGACAATACCACCAAACTGCTGCTTGGATACTTATCTCTGCTTGTTGGGTGAACAGTTCCCTTACCACTCGACGCCTGGAAGAAGAACGCCTCATCTTCTGCCTCGGAACACTTCAACCCCAGGGGATTAATGTGGACTTCACCAGTTTCCTCATTTCCCCTCCCCCCATCTTACCTCAGTTCCAACCTTCCAGCTCAGCACTGTCTTCATGACCTATCCTACCTGCCAATCTACCTTCCCACCTATCTGCTCCACCCTCCCCTCTGACCGATTACCTCCATCCCCACCCCCATTCACCTATTGTACTCTTTGCTACCTTCTCCCCAGCCCCACACACCCTCCCACCGCCCCCATTTATCTTTCCACCCTGGAGGCTTCCTGCCTCTATTCCTGATGAAGGGCTTTTGCCCAAAATGTCGATTTTCCTGCTCCTCGAATGCTGCCTGACCTGCTGTGCTTTTCCAGCACCACTCTGATCTAAACTCTGGTTTCCAGCATCTGCAGTCCTCACTTTTGCCTTGTTGGGTGAACAGTTAGCAACAGTTTGGAGCTGGGAGTGTTCTGATGCAGCAGTGAGTCCAGTCAGTACATGTGCTGCTGTTAGCTGACCCAGACAGTTAGGGCTCAGAAGTCATCTAAGGAAGTGGATGCACCATATAGTGGCAAAAGTTAGGGTTAAGAAGCAGCATCTACACCCCCACCTCCTAGCCCTCTCCAACACCCAAAACTTTAGTCTGTTGCATAATGCTAAGAGTAGGATATAGTAAGCCTACAAGCTAGAGATGATAGACACTTGATAAACACCAAAACTTGGATGTAATCTCAGAAATCCTGGGGACCTTGTGGTCTCAGGAGAAGAGATTAAATTATCAAGATGTGAGTACTGGTTGAGGCAGTCTCAGATCAAGAGGCACCCAAGTCTTGATCTTCAAAGAGAAAAATTGGAGCCCTTGCAGAGGAAACATTACAATGAGATTTGGCTTAATCATAGTGATTATTTGAAACGTAATCTGTATGGTGCCTGACCACAGTTTGTGTTCTCATATTTACCTCATGTTAGTCATGAGTGTTAGAGTTTAAATTGTAAATAACAGTGTATGTGGTTTAGAATCATTATCTTCGCTGTTCAGCATACATCAGTCATTAGTTCAGGAGTTGTTTTGTTCAAGGTTATACTGCAAAGATACTTTTGGTGTTTCAATTTAATTATGAAAATTCTGCTATTTGCCAACTTTTCATTTTGCCACACATTCTGTTCCAAAAATTATGGTCTTTCAAGTCAGATCGTAACAAACAATCCAGCTTATTCAACATTCTCATAACTAGGATCATAACATCTTGCCAAGATATTTTCACTGCTCTGCCCTAAGCTTCTGTCTTCTCATCCTTCGTGATTTCATGCTCCAATCAAAATCATGTCTCTCCTGTCTCAATTTCTCCTGCCACACCCAACCCACATATATATATATATATATAATTATTCTTCCCTTGGATGTGCAATCTCTCAGTCTCTCCCCTCCCATTGTGTCAATCCAGAATAATGCCATCTTTAATCTTTTCTTTATACCGTACACCACCTCACATCCTTCTGCCACACCCTAATCCTCTCTCTTCTGAAACTTATTTAAACCAGCACACCATACTCTCAGACAGTTCATTCCAGATTCTAAACACTAGTTGCGTGAAAAAGTTTTCTTTCTGTTGTCATTACCTCTGCCAATTACTGTGTACTCATATTCTCAATTGTTCATAAGTGGGAACAATGTCTCCCCATCTACACTGCCCAACCTCTTCATAATTTTGAATATGTCTACTAAATGTGCTCTTTGAGACGAACAGTGCCAGTTTCTCTCAATCTACATAACTGAACTTCTTCATCCCTCGGAACTTGTTCATGCATCTTTTCTGCACTTGGATGCCCAAAATTAGGCACAATACAACTGAGACTAAACCTGTGTCTTATACAGGCTTTACATAACTTTCTTGCCCTTTTACTCTCTGCCTCAACTTATAAAACTCAGGATTCTGAATGCTTTATTTACCACACCCTTAACTTGACCTGTCACTTTCACTGATGTACAGATACATATAGGCCCTCTGATCCTATACACAATTTAGAGTTTTGCCTTTATTTTATATTGTCTTTCTGCATTGTTCCGAACAAATGAGTCACCATATGCTTCTCTGCATTAAATATAGTCATTTGTCTGTGCCGTCAGAACTCTACACTATCCCATCACACCTTGTAATGCCTCAAAGCTGTGTGTTTCTCAAAAGTAAAAAAGGTTCTAAGTGCTAAGATCATCAACATTTGCCACTTATTCTCTCCTACCCTCCATATTCTAGACCTTCATGAGCCCATCAGATAGAAAATATTGAGCAGAAAACATCATTCCTGTATGTTTCACACTAGTTTACTGTGGACTATTGTCAGAGAAAATCTATTGAGAAAAATCAATTGTATTATCGTGTGGTTAATGCGTTACTAACCATTATAGCAGTGGCATTCTTGGTTCGTCTCAGCAAAGAATGTGGTGAAATAGTCAGCCACCAGAACATATTCATATGCTTGGACAAGGAAAATACCAGTTGCAATCTTGTGTGGAAACTTCTGTGTGATTAAGGTTTTGATTATTGTTGTTGTTGAAGTTGACATGTTTCACATGGCTTCATCAGTTGATCCTTGCCCTTTATAAACGATGGGCTAATAGATGGATCACGTCAAATGCTTGTTTTTTTTTCCTGCACCGATGTGATTTATGTTTCTATAGTCAAGGATAGTTTGATGTACAGCTGTTGGAATAATCACTGGTTTGCCTGTATAAATTACATTCCTAGAGAATCCTAGTTTGCCTTTGAACGACCAGAAGGAATGTTCTTCCAAAAGATATGCCATGTGTAACCAGGCCACCTACCGATGATCTTCTTGAGTTGTTGCAGTTGGGTATTATCGGTCATAACTTGCTGAATCTGTTGTGCTCTTTTATGATCAAAACAAACGAGATCAATGTGGAGACTACCACTTAACTGAAACTTGACAGTCTCCATCTGTAGGTTCAGAAGTATATTTTTATTCTTAGCAAGATTTGGAAGCTGAATAAGAGCATTGAGAATGTTCATCAAGCAGTCCGGTTTGTATTTTACTTCAAAATTGTAGTGTTTAATCTTCACAAGTTGAAGTTGGGGCTATGGAGGTGCACTTGTGAGAGGTTTTCAACTGATGATTTCTTAGTTTGCAGTGGGTACAAACAATGAAATCTTTGCTAAGTATTTATACGTGAAATCTTTGTATTCCTAAAACAAGAATTTCCCTAAGTTGGAGTAGTTGTTGAGCTGATGTAAGGACTTCAAAAACGAACACAATAGGTTTGTAATAGACATGCTCCAACATCTTTCTGGGATGTATCTATTTCCAGTGAGATAAGGTTGGAGGGATCATTATATGATGAATTGATTGACAAAGTGTTTTTGAGAGACTGAAAAATATGTTGTCGTCCTTCCTGCCATTGACTGGCTAACAGACTGGGTTGCTTGATTAACTATAGAGAGAGCAATCTTTTACACTGAAGGGCATATTGTAATATCATTCAAATGTCATCAAGGTACAGTGCCTTTTTGACATCCTGCACTAGTACACATAGGACAACTATGGAACTAGTCGACATTTTCAATGGCCAATGGAATATTGATCATTATCTCAAGTATGTTAGAATACAAGAGAGTAGAAGTGATGATGCATGTTGTGTAAAGTGCTTGTTGGACCCCATCTGAATATTGCATTCAATTCTCAGCATCACACCAGAGGTAGGATCATTGGCCTTCATAAAGGATGCAATATCATCAGAATGATATTCGAAGCTAGAAGGGTTAAAATTACAAAGACAAATTGCAATTACTAAAATTGTATTCCCCTGAATACAGAAAATTCAGGCATAATCTAAATTTAAGTAGTGAAAGTAATTAAAGGATTTGATAGCGAAGATGGAGAGAAGGGATTTCCTCTGGTGGAAATGTCCAGAGCAAGAGACGAGACCTGAAAATTAGGGTAAGGCCACTGAGGGTAATGTCAGAAAACACTTTCCCCACAGCCTGAAATTAGTTCCCCAGTAAACTGTACAGGCCAGGTTAATTATAAATTTGAAAATTGAGATGGATTTTTTTTCCCCCACAATAAGGGTATTACAGGATATAGAATCAAAGCAGGCAATTGCAGTTAGGACGCAAAACTGAATGTTGGAACAGATGACAGGAGTTAAATGGCCAATTCTTTTTTAAATGCTCCCAGCATAATTATGATTAAATGCATGCTTAGAACCAACAAACTGGCTCTAAATAGAGGAACTAGAAGATTCAAAGTGAAAAAAGAAAATTAGCATTTAGGAATTAGGAAAAATTACTCAGTTGGATGGTTATGGGAACTTACAGCAATCAGTTTGAAGGATACACACAAAACAGCTGCAGATGTATAACAATAGAATCCTTTAAAGAATATATTCAGATGGAATGAAAAGTAAAGAAACTATGCTAAACCTAGACTAGAACACACTGAGTAAGGTGTCTTGTTTTAAAGGACAAAGAGAACAAAGAAGAACGAAGAAAATTTACAGCCCAGGAACAGGCCCTTCGGCCCTCCAAGCCTGAGCCAATCCAAATGTACTGTCTAAACCTGTCAGTCAATTCCTAAGCATCTGTATCCCTCAGTTCCTCACCTACTCATGCATCTGTCCAGACGCATCTTAAATGAATCTACCGTGCCTGCCTCTACCACCTATGCTGGCAAGGCGTTCCAAATGCCCACCACCCTCTGTGTAGAGGACTTGCCACCTTAAACTTTCCACCTCTCACCTTGAAAGCGTGACCTCGTTATTGAATCCTTCACTCTGGGAAAAAACTTGTCTCTATCCACCTTGTCTATACCCTTCATGATTTTGTAAACATCAAACAGGTCCCCCCTCGATCTCCTTTTTTCTAATGAAAATAAACCTAACCTATTCAACCTTTCTTCATAGCTAGCACCTTCCATACCAGGCAACATCTTCTTAAACCTTCTCTGCACCCTCTCCAAAACGTCCTCATCCTTTTAGTAATGTGGCGACCAGAACTGTACACAGTATTCTAAATGTGGCTGAACTAATATTTGAAATATTGGCTGCAATATTTTGCAATGGACAGAGGCAATGGAAAAAAAGAGTGCAAAATAGATTTAAGAATGATATCATCAATGAAAGGGTATACTAGTCAAGAAAGGATGAACAGTCAGCCTTTCTACATTGGAAGAGAGGAGTCTGAGGGGTGACCTAGTAAAGGTTTTTACAATTATGGAAGTTTGTTCTGTAGATATCGAGGTTTACTGAACCTTTAAGAGAGTTGAAAAGCCAGCAAGGACTGACAAAGCTCAGAGTCCTGAACAAAGCCATAATGCAACACTTGGGAAATAAATAGCTGCAGCTGAGTTGCCATGAAACAAAAGAAAATTGGCCAGTTTAAATTATGCCCCAAGTTACCAAAATCCAATCAAATATGAAGTATTTTGATAATATTAAAACCAATTAAATGATCCAATGTTTTGTGGTATAAAACCAGACATTTTGAACAGTTAGAAGAACAGCCAAGGACATCCACAAACATAGACTGCCAGTTGAAGAGCTCTCTGAAAGGTACCAGTCTATAAGAAGTTTGTGCAGCAGAACATCAAAACTGACCTAGAGAAAACCTGCAAAGGAGGGTCAACAAAGCTGACTGGTTTTTGAAATGTAATTTTTTATTGTAAATTTTAATCAGGAACTCTTTTATTTAAATTGGTCCAATATTGTAAAGTGGGAGGGAAAAGATAGATTTAAGAGAAGGGAATTGTAAACAATTGTTTTTAATATTCTCTGTTGGACTTAAATAATAAAATTGTTAATTTTTACTTTAAAGTGACCTCTGGGATAATTCTTTGCTTCTCAAATTTTAACAGATTACCGGCTTCAGGTGAACTTTTTGTGTGGCTGCTTTAAGTTAGCATAGGGGTTTATCCCATGTCGTAACAAGTTGGATAATAATGCGTCCACTTGTGGAGGAAAATAAGAGAGTCACTAATATGTCACAGAGAATTTAGAAGAAATCTCTTTACCAAGAGAATTCTGACACTGTGGAGATTGCTACCACAGGCATTAGCTGCAGTGACTTCTGGATGCATTTAAAGGGGAAGCTAGATAGCATATACAGGAGAAAGAAAACTACTGGCTAGTTAGCTTAACAACTGATATTCGAAAAATGTTAAGAGTCCATCATGAGGGAAGAAATAGCAGGACATTTAGAAAACCTTAGCACTTTTCAGAGTTAAGAGTCAGCATAGTCCTGTGAAAGGGAAATCATATCTGACAAGCTTACTGGAGTTCTTTTAAGATATAACAAGCAGAGCTGATAAAGAAGAACCAGTAGATGTATTACATTTGGATTTCTAGAAGGCATTCAAGCAAGGTGCCATGTAAAAGATTATTGTATCAGAAAGGATCTCATGGTAATGGGGGTAATGTTTTAGCATAGATCGAGGATTTGTTTACACACAGAAGTCAGAATTAATGTCTTTCCAGCCTGAAAAAGGCCTAATTAATGGAATCCCACGAAGAGTTTTAGTTATTTACCATCCATATTAGTGACTTGGAGGAGGGGGAAAAATGTGATGTATACAAATTTGCTGATAATACAAAAATAGGTGGGACAGCATGCTGTGCTACGGACTTAAGGAATCTGCAGGGAACTGTAGATAAATGGAGTGAGTGGACAAAACCTGCCTGGAGTTTAATATAGGAAAGTGTGAAGTCTCTTTGGTAGGAACAATCATAAGATAGACTATTATTTAAATGGAGAGAGATTCAAACACTGCAGAGCAGAGGTATCTGGCTGCTCTTGTGCACAGAACAAAAAGCTAGCTTGCAGATGCAGCAACTAATTGAGAGCGCAGATGAAATTGCGATCTTTGTTGCTGGGATTCAAGTTTAAAAATAGAGAAGTCTTATTACAACTGTCCAAGGTGTTGGAGAGGTCACACCCAGAGTACTGGGTACAGTTTTACTCCCCACACTTAAAGGATATCAGTTCAAAACAGATTCATTATGTTCATTCCTGGGTTGAAAGGATTGACTTATCAAGATCACCTGAACAGTTTAGGCTTTTATTCATTAGAGTTTAGAAGAATCACAGATGATCTTCTTGAATCATTGAAGATATTGAGGGGCCTTGACATGTTTGACATTGAGATGATTCGACCATTGGGGCAATGCTGAACTTGAGGACAAAGTTACAGTATAAGGAGACATTCATTCAAAACTAAGAGGTAATGGCATTTCTTCTTTCAGAGGATAAGGAGTGCTTGGAATTCTCTACTCCAGTTGTAGACAAACTTGTAGAATAGCAAAGAGTTGAGAGCTATGAGAAGCTTGCACAAAAGAAGAGTTCAGGCCAAGCAGATTTCTCAAAATGGTGGGACAAGCTTAAAGGGACGAATTTCGTACTCCTGCTCCTTATGCAATACAGGATTATACAAAGAAGAGCCAATTGACGGGAGAATGCTCAAGTGGAAAAAAGTGAGGACTGCAGATGCTGGAGATCAGAGTTTAAGAGTGTGGAGCTGGAAAAGCACAGCCAGGCAGATGAATTGATATTTCGGGCAGAAGCCCTTCATCAGGAATGAGGCTTGTGGGCCAAGGGGGGCTGAGAGATAAATGGGACAGCTGGGGGGGGGGGGGGGGGGGGGGGGGGGGGCGGGGGGGGGGGGGAAGAGAGAGAGAGAGGGGTGGGAGGGGCGCGGGGGGGGGAGCAGAGAGAAGGTAGCTGGAAATGGATTGGTAAAATGCACTAGTGAAATAGTGCATGACTTAAAAGGGACCATGCAGGTGGTCACATTCTCAAGCATTTAGGACTTTTAGTTTTTTGAAGTGTTAGAGTTCATGGGCTCTGAAGATACTGTCAGAGGTGTCCTGTTCGGTCGATTGGAGGGCTGATCTGTGATAGAGTGATACCAACAGTATGGCCTCAAATCCAACACCAGTCATCTCTCTCTAATGATGGGTAGGACTACGATAACTTTTTAAACACTGTACAATTGTTGCAGTGCTATACTGTGCTATGATGCACCTCTGGTAGGAAAGAGGGGAGTAAATGATGAATGTAGTGGATGAAGTACAAGCAAGTCTGCTATCTTGTTTAAGGGAACTTTAAGCCTGTTGAATATTGGAGCTGCACTTATGTCTTGTGTCTTGTAGAAGGTAGGAACACTTTGGTGAGCTCAGGACGGAGATGCACGTTCTGAACTTCTTCTGAAGGGTCACTGGACCCAAAATATCAACTGCTTTTTCTCTCCATCGTTGCTGCCAGACCTGCTGAATTTTTCTAGCAATTTCTGATTTGGTTTGCTTTCCACATTCATAGTTTTATTTTATTTTTATTTATACGTCTGATCTACTTATTTTTCCGATCAGTGGTTATACCAACGATGTAAAAACAATGACTGCAGATGCTGGAAACCAGATTCTGGATCAGTGGTGCTGGAAGAGCACAGCAATTCAGGCAGCATCCGAGCCTGTCCTCGGTTATACCAACGATGTTGTAGCAATAGATCTGAATGACTAGGCTCAACTGTGAGATTCTCTTTTATTGGATTTAGCCATCGTAAATCATTAGCATACTGTTAATGCTACTCAATACTT
This sequence comes from Chiloscyllium plagiosum, assembly GCF_037043375.1. NCBI lineage: Eukaryota > Metazoa > Chordata > Chondrichthyes > Orectolobiformes > Hemiscylliidae > Chiloscyllium > Chiloscyllium plagiosum. The sequence goes on along the minus strand of NW_028270145.1, from coordinate 13,628,348 downwards.
ATTAAAATTAAACTAGAATACTATCCATTTCTGACTACGTGCAGACAAGGCTGCTCAAGTAATTGAGCAGTCACAAACAGAAATGAACACTAGCCCCACTTCTGACCTTATGATGGAGGAAAGGTCATTCACGAAGCAGCCGAAGACAGGTAGGCATAAGATATTACCCTGAGGAACTCCAGGAGCTAGGACTGAGAAGTGTATTCCAACAGCCCCAACAATCTTCATTTCTATTAACTTTGACTCCAAATACTGGAGAATTTTCCCTTTGATTTTCCTTGACTTCAACTCTACTACTTGATTTCTGTGCTCCAACAGTTAATTGCTACGTTGATGTCAAGGACAGTCACTTTGATTTCACCTCCGTACACTTTGTGTCTGGTGCAATGTGTAAAATTTATCCGTTTACTTTGGCCCGAATAGGTGACTGCCTTATGTTAAATTACATTGGGTTCTCTTCACCATGTTACGTTATTGTTTAATTAACTCAGTAAGCAGGTGAGTTCAATGTAAAATGTAAACAAGTGGTAACTGTGTTGTGATGAAAAGAGAACTACAACTCAGGAGCTGGAGGAGAACTCTTCTGAATTCAATAAATTCTATCAAGGCCACCATTTCTAATTCACCTACTAATTTGGTTCCAGTTAATATGCTATATTTCTCAACTATCCACATAACACTGTGCAAGCCACAGAAGACGCTTTGTTCTGAGTTGTGACTGATAAGAAAAATACTTGTCTAAAGTACAGATCACTTATGTGCCCTGAAGACAGACATTGACAGCACTAAAAAAGACATTTCAGCTCACCTTCCCTTTGCCAACTAAAACTGTATTCTTAATTTGTCCTCAGTATTTTCTTGCATAAATTTATTTGCTTTCATTTTTCATGAGTTTTCATGACATTAATTACTTCCATCACACTTTAATCCCCAAGTTTTCTGTACATTTACACCATTCAGCATTTTTCATTGATTCATATAACCCAGGAAATACACCAACTCTAACAATTCTGTATTAAATTGTTTGCGCCACCTATTTTTCTATTCACTGCCCTTGTCAGCCTGCAGTCTTCCATAATCAGCTCATTATTTGTCAAAGCTTGCTTTTTGTGCAGTTTCAGATTCTTAGTTTTGTACTCCATATATTCTAGTCCATATTATACAGTTGAAAGAATGGCTCACTCTTAGTATTCTTAAATTAAGGTAGTTCATTATAAAAGGCACTACTTTTATCAAAAATGTATAACCTTTTGTTCATTCGATGTAGCATATATAAGCTTCATACCTCATTGGACAAAACACGAAGAATCATTAGGTTCAGAAATTTTAAGTCTTCAGTGAAAAAGGCAATGGCGCCTCAAACCGCAGAAGAACAATGAAATTTTGTGATCAGTGATCAACACTGAGCAAACCTGAAAGCCTGCACCAATCATCTTTAAAGACATATTCAACCATAAGATGCTACCTAAAATATGCATGGATTTTAAGAAAAAAAACCAAGATTGAACACAGCACTAATACTGAATGTTTAATTAGCTACCAAAATTCACTGTCTGTGAACAATAGACAATGGGCAACATATCGAATGTCTAATGCTCTCTATTAAATTTTACAATAGCGATAAGCATCAGTTTCCCCTAAGGAAGGCTAATCTATTCTTTGGCATCCAGTAGTTCAATAGTTTAGAAAAATTCTATCACATTCCAGTACTTTAAAATCATATTAAGTTAGCTTTGGAAACGGTTCCGCTCTTTGCAATCAACAAACCTTAATCAGCCTAAAGCCACATTTAAATTACTATGGGCTCCTCCCCTCCTCACAGTCTTCACAGACAACCTGGACTGTAATTTAAATTGACAGACAGGTTATCAGCTCAATATTATAACCATACTTCAGGTACATAAAATAGGACTAGGGATTAGCTAGTATTGTTCACAACAAAAATTGCACCCAAACCACTAAATTATACTTAGTGTTTAATTACAGAGAGCTATTTCCGCTTAGAAAGTGGAAATGAATGTAATTTATTTTTAATAATAGACTTTGTACAAGTGTTGATAGAAAAGCAATAGTGCTCTTTTGTAATGATTGAAGCTATTTGAATACATTAAATCTGACAAGCATTCTAGAAAGCTTTTGCCTTCCACCTAAGTTACTGTTTGAAGTTTTGAAAGGATATTCATCAGATGTCATTATGCTTCCTTCACACAAGGGAAATGATTTGCTGGGACACTCAGCTCATCGGGATGAAAAAGAATTCAAAGTGTTTCTGAATAAGCAAAATTAACTGAACATTTTCAAAAAGATGATGCCAGTTAAATAACATATTTTGCCATAAAACAGAATTCCCTTTCAAAATCTCCAGAATATTTTTATATTTATAAGTATACCCAAAAATTCTTATTCCGTTCTGTTGTAGATATAAGGGATTACCAATGATTTCCAAGGGGCATATCAGGATCACTCTCAGCAAATTAATTGGGGATATTTTTGTGCCATTTCTCCACAGTTTCTGACATTCTGGGGGATCCACTTGGGAGTGATGCTAAACAACTTAAGCAGCTTACTAATAGATTAGATTAGATTAGATTACTTACAGTGTGGAAACAGGCCCTTCGGCCCAACAAGTCCACACCGACCCGCCGAAGCGTATACCACCCAGACCCATACTCTTACACTTACCCCTTCACCTAACACTACGGACAATTTAGCATGGTCAATTCACCTAACCTGCACATTTTTGGATTGTGGGAGGAAACCGGAGCACCCGGAGGAAACCCACGCAGACACGGGGAGAATGTGCAAACTCCACACAGAGAGTCGCCTGAGGCGGGAATTGAACCCGGGTCTCTGGCGCTGTGAGGCAGCAGTGCTAACCACTGTGCCGCCCACTAATATGTTCTTGCCACGTTATGGCATGCCACTGATTGCAATAGCTCCAGAGGCTGTTCATTCTGATCAGGATTATAAACAAACTGATAACTTCAGAAAAGCTTTGGGGCTTCTAGAGATCTATGTATTAAAGTAAAGGGACCATTACTGGGTCTGGTTCGGACAGGTCCCCCTAATTTTGTTCACAAAAGCTACAGCTGCTTTGAATTGCTGTTCCTGCCACAGAATAATTCCAAACTCCTTCCACAAATTATACTAGCATGTGGAGCGCACAATATCCAGTTGTATTAATATAATAATCAAGGCAGATTATGATCTACATCTATTGCAAGATATGCACATCAATAAGACAGTGCGAAAGTTGTCTGCTACACATCTACAGTAAAAGGGTTGCATTTCCTGAAGAGGATTGGCTTTCTCAAACGTTGATCCTTGAAATTTTACTAGAAATGGTTTGGGGAGTCTATAATTAGAGTTCAAAGTATTAAAATGGCTTAACATTACATTTAGTTACAAACAATGTCGAATTTTAAACAGCTTACCCTAGGGCACCATGTTTTGGCAACACCAACCTATTACATGATGCAAAATGTCTCCATGCCAATACATTGAATTTTTGAAAAACTATTATTCTTGTGCCATTTACTAAAATTACACTGCTCATAATGATAGATAATAAATGTGCTGTGATAAATATGAAGCATTTTTGTCTTACATTTCTTGGATTCATTCATGCTGAACACAACACACAGATTCAAGATTAGTCACTGATTTGAATACATATTAAAGTCTGGCTAATTTTATACCTCAGAGACATGAATAGTTCTGCAAGGCATTTGTATGGTTTTGAATTATCTTTAGACTTGGATGGGGGCCCAAGAGTACTGCTGATATGTTTAATTGAACAAATCAGTTCATTCAAATACACCCAAGAATTTCTCCAGGGGATTGTCTGATAGATGACAACAGTAAGCCTACTATATCCTTTGTCAACATATTACTTATAGAGTGATGTATAGTAGATAGTTGCACAGATATTGATTCTACTCTCACATCAAACAGTGCATTCATTTAATAGAAAATGCTATTTATCCACTGGTCTCGGAGGTAAACTCACTAAAAACAAATTAATAATATGTCCAAACATTAAACCTGCAATGTATAAAGATTGATTAAAATACAAAGACTTTTAGGTTAGGTGGATTGGCAATGCTAAATTGTCTGTAATGTCTCGGGCTGTGTAGGCTAGGTGCATCAGCTACTGTAAATGCAGGGTTACAAGGATAGGGTGAGGGAGCTGGGTTTGTGTGGGGTGCTCTTCAGGAAGGGTCGGTGCAGACTCAATGGCCCCTTTCTGCACTGCAGGAATTCTCTAATTCTATAGAATGGCCAACTATGTGCATTAGCTCTTCCATGTTCTGAGAGATTTTCTCCAATAACCAATACATTCTGAGATCCATCAGACATGCCTTCAGATTGGATGCCATTGGGTCAGTAATGCAATCCAGGTTCAGTGCCATCAGTATTTAATTCCTTAGGCACCATGACTTGCACAAGTTGCTCAACTCTCCATCAGATCATTATTAATCTGTCCTTCAACTTTATTTACTTGCCTTTAAAGGCAAGTTCTCTGTTTTGATGGCAATGGCAGAGTGGAGCAGGCCATGAGGCTACAGGTTGTGGCTGGAAACTATTTTGCTGCTGCTAATGGCCCCCAGTGCTTCATGGATCCTGTCTTTGAATTGTTAGGTTAGTTCCGAATCTTTCCCATTTAGCATAACTGTGCCTATCCTTGCTGTGAAAAATGGGACTTAAATCTCCACAACAACACGCGAAAGAGACAATGGAATTTTGTCTCCACAATGATGATATGGTGGTCACTCCTGTCACTGTCATGGACAGATGCATTTGTGACAGGAAACAATGATGACAACAAGTAGACATTTTCTCTCATTGGTTCTCTCACCTGTTTCAATCCAAATCTGGCAGGTGTCTTTCAGAACTTAATCACATGGTTAGAAGTGGCCTTTTCAAACCACATTAAGTGATTGGCACTGAAATCCCTTACCCAGAGTGCATTCTATACCCTTCCCATTCTTACTTTCCAGAACAAGTAGTGTTCAGCATGGAGGAGGAGGGAGGATGAGGGGGAGGAGGAGGAGGAGGAGACGGGGAAGTAGCAGCTGATAAACAGTTTGGAATTTCTTCGCCTGCGCTTGACCTGATAGGAGTTGGCATGGGATCTGGAGTCAATGCTGAGGATTCGCAGGACAGCTCCTGTCCAATTGTATACCTACACTACCATTTCCTCTGGGGTGCTGTCCTGATGATTGGACAGGTGGTGTCCAGAGATGGTGATGTAGGAATCTGATTCATTAGCTGTAAGCTTTGATTTGGTGAGTTCTGTCTTTGTTGTTTGAGTTTGTTGCTCAATGTATGGGACATTTCTCTCAATTTTCACAATTATTGCTAGAACATCAGAACAACAGACTCCAGAACATCCTGTACTTTACCCTTTCATCTTTAAGAATAATCCAATACAGTTTTTTTTTCAAAAAGACAACTTCTTTTCCTGAAGAATACATTTGTGTGCAGCTGTATGTGCACATCTGTCTCTTTTGGGTCAGGAACCCAGGTTTGATTCCAGCCTATGGTGACAGTTCATATGGATTTTGCACATTCCGTGTATGTGTGGATCTTTGTCAGGTGCTCCAGCTTCCTCCTACAGTGCAAAACTGTGCAGGTTAGGTGGATTGGCCATGGTACATGCAGGGTTATAGGGATAGGTTAAGGAGGCTGGGACTGGATGGGAATGCTCTTTGAGGGGCGGTGCAGACTTGATGAGCTGAATAGCCTATTTCTGCACTGTAGGAATTTTAAGATTTCTTCAGAAAAACTAGATGCAAATTGATATTAATTTTAAAAACTTTACTATGAAAATGAAGCAGTGATGCATATTGGCAGTCTAAAATTTCCAACAATTGCAAGCTCCATGCATTCAAAACCAACATTACTAAATCCCTCTACAATGGCAGTTTGCCTCAGTCCAATGGCAAAATAAAAAAAAGTAACAAACAAGAAACTGTCAGAGGTTCTGAGCAAGTCTAGCTAATCTGTGGGGAAGGAAAGAGAACTAACATTCCAAGACCGTGGTTTTTTTTTCTTCAGAAAGTAACCAACTTTGAGCAAGTTGAAAGAGAGGGGGTGTGAAATAGACTAAAGGGAGGGAATGTAAGAGGGTAGAGCACAAGAGAGATTAAATTGTCAAAAGTTTTCATGATGAGTGGTCAAAGGAAGTGCAAATGGAACAATAAAAGAAACAAAAGATGTGATGATAGGATAAAAGCAAAATATTGCAGGTGCTGAAGAAGCCCAGTTGGATGCAAAAACTTAACTTGGTTTCTCCCTCCACAGATGCTGCCAGATCTGCTGAGTTTTTGTTTTAAACATTTTCCATTTTTAATTATGTGATAAGAAATGGTGTGAATGGCATGATCTAGCATAGCTGCCCATTTGAGTACAAATTAAAGAAAATGACTAAAATAAATGAACAAAACAAGATTTTTTTTAAAAAGTGGATTGTTTCAATTTCAAGTTGTAAATTCAATGCTGAGTCCTCAACAACATAACAGCCAGGTGGAAGATGACATGCTGTTCATCAAGCTTGAGTGTGAAAAATTAAAATGACAGCTGCCTGTATAGTTACGAATGAAAGCAGGTATTTCTCAAAGCAGTCATGCCGTGCAGAGATCGTGGTTGGTGAATACTGAAAGGAAACTGAATGAAAGTTTACTTTGAAAGAGTTTGTGGAGCCCTGGACAGTAAAAGGAACAGTGTTCCATTTCTGGTGCTTGCAAGAAAGGAGTCTTAGCAACGGGAGAAGACTATCATTGAGATGACCAGTTTACCAGAGAAGGGACAGTTCCTTCAGAATGCAGAAAGGGGAGAGGACCAGACAGGAAGATGTTCTTGAAGGTTCCAGAAGGATAAGGTGTGGAATGTTCAGATTGCTGTCAACTTGATATTCGAGCAGATATAAATAGGACATGAGACGTGAAAGTTGCCTCTGGAATCTTCACAGATAGAGCTTGCTCAGAAAACACAGTATTATGAAGATTACCAATTGCCCCTTAAGACAATAATCAGGTTTCATGCTGGATTCACAATAAGGATTCTACAGAAACAGCAGATATGAACTGAGTATCCTATATTTCAGTAGGTTTCCTTCAACTAAAACAAATCCTCCAACTTACTGACAAAAAACTGTTTAAGCCTAACAGTCATAAAATCCAATCAAATGACCTCCAGCGATCATTCAAAACCATGCAGTTTTCAAGAATATCTTTATTTTTAAAAAAAATTCTAGTGTGCTTCGTTAAATGATTTTTTTAAAATCTGGGTATTTCCAGAAAACAAGAAAGTATTTAAATTTTTCCACAGTCATTCAAAATATAGGTCTTCAACTACGATGACCCATTTGTAACAGCACAGAACACATTCAATACTGTGGTTTTTTATCAAGCATTCACAGGATCCAAGAGTCACTGGCTAGGTCAGTACTTGTGGCTTTTCCCTAATTGTGCAAGAGGTGGCGTTAGTAAGCTGCCTTCTTGAAATTCTGAAGGGTAGGTTACACCAATAGTGCTATTAGAAAGGAAGTTTCAGGATTTGACCAAGCGATACCGAAGGAATAGCAAAATCAAGATAACATCTGGTTTGGAGGGCAACATGCCGGTGGTGGTGGTGGGTGTGATGGATCTGCTGCCCTTGTTCTTTTAGGTGACAGAGGCTATAGGATTGGAAGATACTGCGATGATTTGCTGCAGTGTATTTTGAATATTGTACACACAGTTGCAATGTCTTTGACTTGTGCCTTATCGATGGTAAACAGGTTTGGAAATCATGGAGTTACTCACTGCAGAATTCCTTACCTCTGACTAGCACTTGAAGCTACAATTGTGGGGCCTGAGGCCATAACCTTTTAATTTGGCTATTGTTTCATGCTATTTGTGAAGAATAGTTCATTTATTTTGGGTTATAACTGAAACAGCACTTAAACGTTCAAGTGATGCAGGATTTACTGTATATACTCGAGTAACAGTTAATCTCATGTCAAAGTTGACCGCTATTTTTTGGCCAAATAGTCTTGAATTTTCCATATACCTCATGTAAAAGTTTATCCTAGTTCTTCACAGATAACAGATCAATGTTTATGAGTCAGCATGCCAGCCATTATACCCCGCTCCAACTTTCCAGTCTGCCGGTTGTTCTGCTCCGTTCCCGGTTTTCCAGTCTGCTGGCTATTGTGTTCTGCTCCGGGTTTTCTGAATTACCATAATTCATTTCTTTTCCCTTCATTTGTTTAGAGATCAATTGGCCTTCTGCTAATGATACGGTATGAATTTTGACCAGCATGAATTTCAGCCCCTCAAAAGTAGTATCCATGTAACAGTTGACCCTATAAATTTAACCTTAAAGAGTTGTACTATTATTCAAGTACATATGGTACCTTCAGTTGATTGCGAATATGTCTGTTACAAGCCTTTTACATATTATAGGCTGACTCCTTCCTGCTAAAAGAAAAGACTTACACAAAACTAGGATGAATATTTAAGCATTGAGCTTGTAAATTAATAACATCCTTCCAGACTTTACAGTAAATTCAGGGAACTGCAAGTTAAGACAGTATCAACATGCATGTTGACGCTATGTCTGTGAAAGCATTGAAGCAAGGATTTAGTGTTCAATTTTTCTGAAGTTATAAATAGACATTTCTTCAAAAGTGGATCTTCACAGCCTCAAATATACATTAATCTAGTTGAGCCTTCATAATACAGCTAATCATTACGATCTTGTAAAATGGCAGTGTTTTTAATATTCCTTGTCACTTCCCATTACTACATGCATTTGCTGTGTCAGTTGAGGGGGTTATGCCTTGACAGCACTGGGTTGATTCCATATAAAATGCCCAGTTCCATTATCACTGTCTCCTAACATCTTCCTTCCTGGGTTTGTGAAAATAGAATATGGTGATGTATTTAATTATACATTGTCAATGCTTTAAAATTAATGACTAAATTGCCAGAAATTGGAGAACAAAGAGGATGTAAGGCTGTAACAGGACTCACGGTCAGCAGTTTGGATGAAAGGGAAAACACAAGGGCCAACCAACAGCATATGAGTTAATAGTGTTGGGTCGAAGATGGAAAAAAAGTCACAATTTTCAATGAGGCACTTTAGGAGGGGGCGGGGTCACTGGACTTGAAACATTAACTTTTCTCTGCATAAACACTGCCAGACCTGCTTAGTTTTCCCAGCAATTTGTTTGTGATTTTTGATTTCACACTCTTATTTGTAATCGGACCTGTAAATCAAGAATTCCTAACAACATGTGACAACCATATGCCTAGAACTCTGTTCGATGGGAGGCTGATTACCTGTACCTCAAAACAAGTAGAACATTTTGCAACTTCCATATTCAACTGACTTGATGCAAAGTAAAAGAGTTTAGCAGTTCAATGGGCTTTGATTCCATCTTCAGGGGTGTTAATTGATGAAAAATAAAAACATTGCATCACACTGCAATTGCTTTCTGTTTTGTCTAAGTGATTTGTGAAGATGGTTTAATCACATGGCTTTTGTTATTTTGCAATGTCCAGGAGCAACTATTTTCTTCAGGTATGGTTCTACTCTTGAAACATATGACAATGGAACTTGGTAAAAGTAATAGGTAGATTTTCTCTTTGAGCACTCAAATATATGTTCCCTTTGACACTGCACATGAGCCCACTGACCTCCTGAATTATTTACTTTGCCACATCAATGTTTCACTGACTGAAGCTGCAGGGTGTGATGCTTTAAATAGTCGAATAACAAATTTCTACCACATACCTACCAATAATGTGATATAAAAATGCACTAGTTGGCATAATATCTAACTATAAAAAATGAACACAATATTTTAATGAAAAACATTTTAAAAGCAGCACTTTAACAACACTGCTGTCATTTTTGTGATCATAAATTAGATTCAATTCAATGGCACATTGCAACTTTACTCAACAAATACTATAATTTCAATATTAAATTTAGGCTTTACAGCTAATCTTTAACGGGGCTAAATAAACATTAATTCAATTACATCAGAAAAAAGGGGAACGCTGGACATACTTAACAGTTATGTTGCTGTATCCAAGGTGACAGCTGAAGATGCTGAACTTCAGAACGCCCTTCTCAGACATGGCATCAACAATTGTCCCAGGTAGGGGAGGGGGAAATAGAGTAGGAGTTCCAAATTACACTCCTGCAGGCATTAATGTCTGGTTTATTTAACCAGGAATGTGGACAGAATGTATGGAACTAAAGAAGGCCTAAACTTTACAAGATTGCTTGGATAGCTTGCTATCCTTTTGGATAAAGCTCCTGAATTTGTTTGAAAAAGTCTAATATCCTATGGGAGAAGTGAACTGCACTTTTGGGAGTGTTAAAAGTAGATGTGAATGCATGCAAAAAAAAAATGCACTAACATATTCGAGTTTTTAAAAAGTAGCCAAAGTCAACTGTCAAAGGCAGCCATCAAAATGTCAAGACATTTAAAACTTTTGCAATTTAAATATTTGAAGAAACCTGTCCAGAGTGTTGAAACTATCACTTTTTGTTATTTCACTCTGTTCAATGACAAAGTCTGAGTATCATCACTACAAGTTTAGTGCTGCAGGAGTAATTTTACTGCTCTCCACTATCACAATCTTCCAGCTCCAAGCCTTTATCAACTTTTTGAAGTGGCACTACAATTCAAATGTTTGTTTTTTTTGGGGGCTTCAAGAAAGTTAAATGTCGTGAATGTTTTTTTTTAAATCAATGAGTATATTTTCCTTGCATTGACACTCAACACAGTTACGAACATGATAAATACTGGGCGAGTTGGACAAATTAGAAAATGTTTTCAGAGATGGTCACACTACATGTGTGCAATGTGCAGGCAGATAGTCTTAGTCTCCTGCACTATCTTGCCCACAAATCCATTTTCTGCTTTGGATAGTTGAGGATGAATGGCTACCTCAGAAGTCTGCATTCAAAGTCAGTGACACTAGGGGCTTCTCAGCTGTACAGAAAGGGAGGAAAGAGAATGAAAGAGCAATGCTGATAGGGGATCCTTTAGTAACGGGAACAGATAAACATTTCTGTATCTGCAAACAGAAAAACAGATTTCTGGATGGTACGTTGCCTTCCTGTTGCAAGGGTTAAGGATGCCAGAGTATGGTTGTAGGTCACTCTTCTGAGAAAGGGTGCACAGCCAGAGATTATGGTTCATTTGGCACATTGTTGAAAGGGAATTGAGGTCCTGAAAGCAGATTATAGGGTGCTGGGAACGAGATGGAAAACAAGACCTCCAAAGTAGTAATCTCAGTTTTACTCCCAATCCCTCAGGCTAATGAGCGTAGAATCACGACAGCTGAGATATTGAAGGGATGGTTGGAAAACTAGTGCAGGTGGAAGATAATCTTCTGGGGTAGGTGAAAGCTATGAAAAATAGACAGCTCATACCTTGGCAGGGCCAGATCAACATCCTTGTAGGGAGACTTGCTTGTGCTGGTGAGGAGGTTTAAACTAGTTTGGCAGGAATAAGTGAATCTAAGTGGTGCAGATTCAACAAAAGCAAAACCAGTAAAAGGAAGTAGAAAATATGAGTAAGCAAATCTAGAAAGACAAAGGGCTCAATTAAAAATTGTCCCTGTGAATGCATGTCGCATTCATTAAATGGCTGACAATTTGAATGCATAAATTGAGGCAAACAGATATCACGTAATTGCTGTTACAGAGACTGGCAACAGGGTTACTAAGGCTAGAAATTAGATATTCAAAAGATACTGTACATTTAGGAGGGACAAACAAAAAGGAAAAAGGAGGTGCAGTAGCATTCCTAATAAGCGATGACATTAGCACATTAGTAAGATAGAATCTTGAATCGAAGAGGTAGTACTGAAAAATTAGCTCAATTAAGGGCTAGTACATCTTCTGGACCAGTTTCATCACAAATGTTGAAAGAAATAGCTACTAAAACAATGGATGCGGTTATTATTATCTTTCTTTATTCTATAGATTCTGGAAACATTTCCATTGACTGTAAAGGCGGTAAATATAAACCCAATATTTTATGGAAGTAGGAAGAGGGAAAGAGGGGAACTACAGACCTGTTGTTTAATTGTAGGGAAAGTGTTAGAATCTATTTGGAATGAACATTTAGAAAATGGTAACATTGGGCAGAATCAATAAGAATTTACAAAAGGGAAACCACGTGTGATAAATTGGTGTGTTTTTAAAGATTCTTTTTGTAGCATTGAACGGAAAACTAGTGAATGTTGTGTAGAAGGTATTTGATAAGGTCCTGCAGAGGTAAATATATAAAATTAGAGCAATTCAATATGACTGAGAATTAGATAATTGATCGAAAGCAAATAATAGATTCTTTGCAATTATTCTCAGAATGGCAGGCCAAAAGGGGCAGTGCGCCCCACACAATTATTCAAAACGTATATAAACAATTTGGATGTGGGGACATGTTGTAAAGTTACCAAATTTACTAACGGTGCCAGAGTGGAAACGCAACTCCTGCGGAGGACGCAAAGAGGTTTCAAGAAAAATTGGCCGGCAAAGTAAATGAGATGGAATGTGATTGATGCAATGTAATCTAAATTAGTATGGAGTTATTCAAAAATGGAAAAAAAAGTTTTCACTTTGGTTAAAAATGGAGGAGTATTTCTTAATTGGAAGGATGTTGGAATGTGCAGGTGTCCTTGTCTATGAGTTATGAAGACCTAGCATTCAGGTACAGCAAGCAATTAAAAGGCAAACAGAATGCTGGCTTTCATTTCAAGGGGATTTGAATATAGAAATGAAGATGTCTTACAGCAGTTTACAGAATGTTGATGCCACCACACCTGGAGTATTGTTTAAGCTTTGGTCTCATTATCTTGGGGATACCATAGAGGTTGTTCAACTGAAGTTCACCAGATTAATCCCTGGGGTAGGAGGATTATTTTAGAAGGACAGTGAGGAAATTGGGTCTTAATGCTCAGAGGTTTTGAGAAATGAGGGGTGATCCCATTGAACCTTTTACAGGGTGTCTCCTATGATTGGTGACTCTAGAACCAGGTGCCATGATCTCAGGATAATGGGTAGGCATTTAAAACTGAAATGAAGTGGTATTTCTTCAACCAGAAGGGGGTCAAATCATTGGAATTCTCTACCCCAAAGGGTGGTGGAAGCTCAATCATTGGGTATGGTCAAAGCAGAAATTGGTGTTTCTGGAAACTAATTACATTAAGGGATTTGGAGAGTGTGGAAAATTGGCAATGAGGATATGAAGAACCATGACCTAGCATGGTAGGATTGGCTTGATGGGCTGAATGGCCTATTCCTGGTCTTTCTTTTCCCCTATTTCAATGTTGTGAAAGAGAGCCAGTGAAAAAGAATAAATGCACAAATAATCTTTTGTAGCCTCAGTGATGGTTTCTGACATTACCCCAGTGGGATGTGGTACTGAAAATAGCTCTGTTGACACAGTGCTGAAGATGTAGCAAAGTTAAATTTTAACATCAAGCAGCAATAGTGGTTTCTCACCACAAGATTCAGTTAACCAAAGTTCAAGCCATTATTACATAGGATAGGATCTTCAAATTCTTGTAAGCAGGACTTTAAAACAAGGGGGAAAATGAGAGAAAAGAGATGGTAAAGTGGATGAGTGGAGTAAGGGGGGGGGGGGGGGTGGGGGACTAAGAGAGAGGGAGGGAAAGGGAAATAAATGGAAAGGGAAGGGTTGGTAGGAGGTAAGAAGAAGAACTATTGAAAGGCTATTGATTTAAATCTGGAAAACAGGAGCAGGGATTTTCTTTCAGCTGGCAGTCCCTCACTCAGAGCTAACAAAACATCGCAAAATATTTTACTCCGTCTATTCCAGGATTCTTTCTGTTTAAATAGCAGAATCACAAGTGGACATTTTTGGGAAGCTGCAGCAGTTGAAGGAGCATACACAAGCATTAGACCTTATTTGCTTTCGTTATGTGAAGTGATTCCACTTTGATCACTTCCCATCTCTTCCTTCTAACTTAATGTTCCGAGTTCTGGGATTTGTAATTAGAAATTACAAAATGCCACTACAGAAATATTTGAGAATGCAACTGAGCAGAATATGCAGTCTATGATTTGAAGTTTTTAGCTTTGATCAGCTCGAAGTCTTTTCAGGGCAACCTACCAGGGTTCCTTTGGCTCGACCTTTCGACATGATACACATTGTGACATCAAGTACTCCTGTCTGTGCTTTCATCTTTGAATGCTGGGAGCTTGAACTAAATGGGGTCATTTCTGCAAACTTCAAATAAAGCTCCACAAATCAATTGCTTCAGTTTGTCGCCTTTGGGCAAGATTGCACATTTGAAGTGAACATAAATCTCAAAGTTAGTTGTTAGGATACTAAACAACATTTTCTTAAAAATCAGTTTACAGAATTCTTCAATAGCAGCTAATGGAAGCATTTAACATGAGTGTAACAGGTCAGTACTTAAGTATCAAGGCTGGTTTGAAACTTCAGCAATATATGCTTTAAGGAGATGAAAAATAGCAACCAATTGTTACATTGCGAAATTGGTAATTAAGGATGATTCCCTAATAGCATAGTCGAACAAAAACCTGAAATTTTATACCAACCCCTTCCATATTTAAATATATTGCTTGTGATTTCTTCCTGGTGGCTAATACTTGGTGTGTTTCTTTATATTTTCCTCATTGTATGGGGAGTACATGATCATAACCAGGAGATCTATAATTAAAATGAAACACAAAAATGATGCACTTATAGGTTTCCTCTACTGGTTGCAATGGCTTTTGTTTTGTTAACCCCGCATTGCTCCTCATATTCCACAGTTTATTGAGCAGTGGTTTAAAGAATGGTCATTTGGATTAGAAAAGCTGTTCCTTTCACCGTCTGACCAGTGACATACTGAACACAGCCTATTTAATGCTCCCCAGTCAGATTTTGCAAAGTTGGTCCCTTCCTCAAAAAGTATCTAAAACCTACATTTCACCCTTGACTGGTTATTTTTTCCTTATGCAATATTTCTGTCAGTTTGGAATCATCACATTGCATACCTGTTTAGAAATTGTAATTTCAAAGCACTCTCACAAATAGCAAACCTTTCTTCTTCAACTATTGTTGAAAGTGAAATTTAAAAAAAAAAGAAACTTGCTGGAAATGTCAGACTTCAGAAACACAAGTCTGATTAGCCTACTTCCTGGCTGTGAGCACAAATGTTCAGTGGTGCTCTGATTTCCAAGAATAAAATATTTAAAATGAGAACTTTAAAAGAAATGCATTGTGAGGAGTGTACTGGGACTTCCACCAAAGTTTTAATTACCTAGATTTCCTAGACAGCGCTCAGCAGTTACTTGTAAACAGTGACTGGTTCGAGACTAAAATCACTGCTGTGCAACCTGTTATTTAAGCCAAGTGACTATCCTCATTGATCATAATTGAGAATTTCTCACTAGCATCTCTATGTGCTTACAGCCTCTTGAAATACAGTCCAACGAATCATGAGACACTATAACAATGACTACATCATTGCAAGAATATTCTGGTGCCCCTTGACACACACAATGTGGGCAGCAATAAAGGAATCAAAATGCTAATGAGCCTATCAAACAACATGGCTCCACTGAAAACAAAGGTGGCAATACACAGTTGGAGAGATGGTGAATCACTACTTTGAGAAGAACATCACCACTGAAAAATCTTGACAATGTAGTAAACTTGCCTGTTGGAACAGAGCTAAGTAATCGCACCCAGAGTGGAGAAGCTCAGAAGAGTTACCATGGGGCAAGGTTCTTGGTGCTGATACTCTACCACCTTACGCTTTCAGGCTCAGGAAACTGGCACATCTATATCACCAATACAAGCTTCTCTGTCTCTGCTAGAGGGAGGGTGCAGTGTTATAGAGTGTGTATGATTAAGATTGCAACTTTCTACAAGATCAAGGGCAAAACAGTGATTGCAACAATTGAGGCATTGCCCTTCTGAGCACTGTAGGAAAAATATTGTCCACCTTGCTCTTGTCAGACTGCATCCACCCTAAATCAATTCAGATCAAGAGACCTGCAAGTGATATGACCTTCTCAGTCCAGTCGTCACAAGAAAATGTCCATAAACAAAGGAAGCCACTATACATTGACTTCATAGACTTCACCAAGGCAGTGCACCATGAGCAGAGATGGTCTGCCTAAAGGTGCTGGAGAAACGTGGATACCATAATCAAACCAGAGTTGATAGAAAAGCTGTTCAGACTTGCTTGTCTGATATCCAAGAAAAAGATGTGTTAAATCTTCAACAATTTTACTGCACTGATAGTGGCAACTTAGCATTTCATATTTTGGACAATCTATAGAGGAAATGGGATAGACTTTCACACGAGTGTTTTGACCATCATCTCAGGAACAGAAGTGCCATGGAATAAGTTGTCACCATTTTGTTCTAGCTCTGCAATATTTGCATTGCCCACATCACCGCATGCAAACATCGCTTTTTTTGCAACGAAGTTTCAAAGCCTTTAAATAATTAACTTGCTCTTTTATAGAAATACATTTAAATTTAAATAGGAGTTAACAAAATTACAAGTCAACATATAGACTACTCAATTACATAAGCGCTATCCAATTCACTTTTACATTTTAGGGATGGTCCATTGTCTAGCAGGCACAATGCACTCGATTGGCATGGTATCCTGTATATTATATTATAAAACTAGCACTTTTTCAATATGGAATGCCTGACTAGTCCTGGATTATCACCATTATATAATATCAGGATTCTGGACTCCAATAGTCACAATACTCTTTATCCATTTCTAGCAAGTACCTGCTGAACCCCTCAGATCTGAATCGTCAAACAGTTTTAATCAGAAATCCCAGCTAAGATCTCATCACAATTAAGACTTTGAAGTGCACGGTAGACTGAGCATGTTACTTCTTGTTTTATGATGTTAAAACATCAGATGCCAAATCTTTAAAATTCTCAGTGTGATTTGGCTAATCTTAGCAGAAAAATCATCTTGGATTTGCTCAACAAGCATAAATAAATGGCTACAGATTCCAATATCTATGGTTACAAGGAACAGTCACCTAACACAAAGGAATTATACTTTTGCCCTGAACATTTAAGCAGATACTGTGACTGACAATGGGTTACCACAAAATCCATTAAGAACATTATACTCCGTTCTTCAACAAATTCTTGCTCTATTCCCAGCGACCTCCCACTTAAAGTTCTTACTCAAAACTCCCCATATAGTCATTCCAAAAGCTTTGCACTGGCACCCTGTATTAAAGCAAAAGAATAACAGAGCAGATAGATGTAACGCAGGGTGTTATCACCACTATTAGAAATACTGCATATTCTTTGCTGCTGATTGAAGTTCCACAGAAAACATTAAATGGAAAAAATTGGTTCACTTACAAGTGTCCAGACTGACTAATTAAAGAACTAAAATTGTCGAGTCCAAAATTCAAATACATGTAAAAGAGATGTGTCACCTTGGGCTGTTGTGCAAACTTTCTGCAACAGTCACATGCAGAGGCTTAAATGGCATGGAGCATACCTGCTTACCTGGCTGGCAGAACTGTGCAGAGAGTCAAGCATCTTTATAACTTAGAGGTTAGAAAATAAATTAGAGGATTGTGATTCTCATACAAGAGTTGGTATTAAACAATTCAAGAGGATAAAAAAAAGATGAGATATTAAAAGAATGAACTTTACAAACATTTGTTATTGGTTCCTTTTAAACAACAAAGAAACCCTAGGCTTTTACAGAACTTCTTTACTACTGCAATTTTGTTTGCATCAAAGTTTTCAAAATTACACTGTAAAGTGTGCAGTACACTGATTTGTTACTCACTTGAAAACAGATTCACTACAAATGATAAGCGAATATAATACAGCATTGAAGGTAATGATTCAACTAACTGTGTAAAAGAACTGATTCAAAACAATGCTGAGGCCTTCATTTCAAGCTCACTGACATTGCAATTGCACAGGTACTCAGTTTATATGAACATTTTTAATGAACTTGAAACAAACTTGGTTGTATATAAATTTCAATTTGTAAATTGTCTGCTGTGAGCTAGTATGTGAACATATTTCAAATTGAGAAACAAAAGATGGTACACATTTAGCCAAGACAAACAACTGCAGAAAGAAATGTCAATAACTTGCATCAACAAAGTACTTTCAATATTGAAACCAGTGTTTCATAAAGATGTAAGGAGAAAACAGAAAGAGCAACTAAATGCTTGAGCAAAAAGTTGTGCTTTGTGCTGAGTTTAAACGAAGATGAAAGTAGTGGTGGACACATAGCCATTTGCAATCAAAAATACACCAGAATCGGGGCTTGAAATTTTAATTGTTTAGTGGACCATTTACACAAAATTAAAATCCCACTTCTGTTCCCAGTCACTCTGACACTCATTCAAACTTGTGCTGTATACACAAGCTAACAATTTGGATTGAATCTAAACTCTGGTTTACCGTTGTTAAGGAGGCGTAAACTTAAATTTTCAAATTATACTTACAAAAGTCTCTTAGGATGCAAATGCAATTCTCAAGCGTCGAGTAGTAACTGCTAAATTAAGTAAAAATATAAAATTCTAATCGGCTTTAATGAATTATTTTACACAAGCATGTGCAGATAGGAACAGGAAGTTTAATTACACTTGATTATTGCAATATAGTATTGGCAGAAAAAATATTTCAGTTAGCATTAAGGTTGCAATTTCACCTGCTAACCAATTGAACAGTCAAAACTGCAATGTTATTGTGTTGTCATATAAAACCAAATGACCTTTTACTTTTACAGCTTTTTAATAGCAAATAAATACACAGTTTTAATAATTCTGTAGCATTTCCCTGAAGACTAACCAACTTTCCTAACACTTATATGAAAGGCATGTTCATATCAAAATGCCAAGGTGTAGAGGTGCCAGTGTTAGACTGGGGTCGATGAAGTCAGGAGTCACACGACACCAGGTTATAGTCGAACAGATTTATTTCAAATCACAAACTTTGAGTGCTGCTTCTTCACTTCACTCGATGAAAGAGTAGGGCTCCAAAAGCTTGAAATTTCAAGTAAATCTGCTTGATTATAACCCGATGTTGTGAGACTTCTGTTATATCAAAATGTGTTATGAGCCTATTGGCTGAACATTGCTAAGTTTTAAAAGGACTAAAATAGCAGCCCAAAGATTGCCATTAATTCAGATGGCTTTTGTAATTTCTGCAGAGACTCAGAATTACATCAAGCTTCCAAAATGTATGAACTGAGTAGCCATGGTTGGAGGTCATTCACCACTCTCACCATTCTCTCCCCTCACTACTGATGCATAAGGGCAGTATCTATAAGTTGTTCTGCAACAACTCAGTAAGACTCCATCAAAGGTACCTTTGAAACTCAACCTCTACCATTTAGATGGAGAAAGACTGTAAATGCATGGGAACATGTTGGAGTTCCTCTCCAAACTGCACATCATCCTGCAATCGGGTCTATTGAAAATATTGAGCCTTCTTTCAAAAATCTGTGAATACCCATCTAGTAAAAGCAGCATCTCTGGTATAATTTTACAGGGGTTTAAACTGCTCATTCCTGCAATGGAGCTGGCAAGCGAAGAGCTGCTGCAAACAGACCTTAATGCACAAATGGCTGGAAGTAGGAATGGTGACAGGGAATCCTGGAATTGGGTTCCACATGTCTTTGTTACAAGTCCGGACCAGCCTGACTGGGTGAAAATCTGGGCTTTCATCCCAATTAAGAAAACTGACTACCTTCCTCTCCCTATTTTCACACTATAATACATTTAAGAAAAACATAAAATAATGATGCTACTTCAGCATCAGTACTTTCTATAGCACTTACAACACTAAGCTATCACACCAGTCAGGTAACATAGAATCCCTGCAGGTGGAGGCCATTTGTCCCACTGACACTCTGCCAATCCTTTGAAGGGCATTCCACCCCTCCCTCACCCTATACTCGTAACCCCACATTTCCCGTGGCCAATCCACATATCCTACAGATCTTTGGACTGTGGGAGGAAACCAACTGGTGGAAACCAAATCAGAATGTGCAATCTCCATAGAGACAGTCACCCAAGACTGGAATTGCACCCGGGTCCCTCGTGCTGTGACGCAACAGTACTAAACACTGTTTCCCCAAACAACTTGCTGTTGCTATTACTACCAATTAAAGGAACAAATATGCAGCGTACAAACTAATCTGACTAGACCTCTTTCATAGTCTCATACAGTATTAAGCTACGGGTAAGTAATACAGTATAGATGGAAATGCTAGCCCCAGTCGTATAATGCTAAAAGCAGTTTTTAAATCAACTTAATACTATGACTAAATCTTCAATTAGACTATATGCCTGGATCTTCTGAGATGTGGCAATCATTACTGGATAGCTACTCCACTTAAACTTTGCAGTCTCGACCCTGCACCACATTTCTTCACAGCCAGCTTCTCCAGAAATGTGGAGCACACTGTCAGCATTATAAAGTTGGGGGGAGACATTAGCTGCCACATGCCATGTTTAAAGGATCAGTGTGAATACTGGTGAATGGGAGCTAGCGAGTGGGTGAGTGGTTAAATGGATGAATGAGTAGGGTCCGCAGGGTAGGCAGGCTAAGTGGGTAGAGAAGGGTGAGTGTGGGGCATTTGGGTCAGGACTAGGTAGCCAGGTTAAGGCGGGAGGCGGGGCAACAGTTTGGATTGGGATTTAGCTCATTACGATAGTTAGGGTTGTCTCTGAAGTGAACCTTAATCAGAAAAGATGTTTTTGATGGTTTTGGTATTCTATCCACACAACAGCTATTAGCTCACCTTTAAAGTGAAATTGCTACCTCCATGCAGTTTCCAACAAGCTTATTTCCTTTTCTGAACAAGGAAGTGGTGTTCATGCTGATTCCAACATTCCAAATTGTGTCTTTACACCGTGATTTTCAAACGTGCTTGCTTTAGAATGATCCAGAAACATAGGGGACTAAAAGCTGACAAAGCCCTAATGCCGGATGGCTTACGTCCTACTGTTCAGAAGGAGCATGCAGTGGTTATGACTTTCAAACTTCTCTAGATTCCAGAACAGTCTCAGTTGATTTGAAGTTAGGAAATGTATCATTCAAGAAAGTGAGGAATGGAACTACTAGCGAGTTTGGTTGGCAGGTCAACAGGAAATATATAATGAAAGAAGTCTTTGCAATGTAGCTAGAAAATCACAGCAAGATCTGACAAACTTAATAGAAGGGAAATCATGTTTGACAGATTTAATATAGATAATTAGTGGGTAAAAGGGGAGTCTGAAGTACTGTGGTCAGTTTTAGCCTCCATATCCAAGGGAGGAATTATTTGCCTTTGAGATGGACAAATTGGATTAGTTCCTGCGATGACAGTTTGAGTAAATTGGGTCTGTACTCTCTGGAGTTTAAAAGAATGAAAAGTGATGTCACTGAAACATAGATTCTGAAGAGGCTTCACAGGATATGCACCAAAAGGTTGTTGCCCCTATTGAGGAATCAAGAACTCTGGGTCATGGAGGCAGGGTAGCAATTATTTGGGACTTGTAAGAATAGGTTTTTTTCATAGGAATTAAGTTATCCACTGAAAAGGACTGTGCTTTTTTTTTCCCATTTACAAATTATGGAATTAAAGGAGATGGGGAATTGGCAGCAAAATAGTTTGAGACAGATCAATACAATCCTGTTGAATGGTACAGCAGTCTCAAAGGACACTGTGGTCTTCTAGTTCTTATACTCATATTTGAGAGAGTAAAATAATTTGTAGATAAGTGCATTTCAGAAGTATCGCATCACAATACTATTTGTAATAAGCAGCTCTCCACAAAGTCACTTCAGTTTAGTAATCTTTAGAAGTCTATAAACGGTATTTCTTTAATGGTTTACCTGCTAATACAATGAATAGTTGAGTCAAATGGACCAGCAAGATCAAAGGTTCAGTCCCATTTTACACCTAGTGAATTGATGCCCATTGATGGGCACTACCATTAGTCTGTGTCCTTGCATTAGGGAGCATACCATGAATCACAATTCCTCTCCCCATTCGTATGTAGTAACACTTGATTAGAACATAGAACATAGAACATAGAAGAATACAGCGCAGTACAGGCCCTTTGGCCCTCGATGTTGCGCCGATCCAAGCCCACCTAACCTATACTAACCCACTATCCTCCATATACCTATCCAATGCCCGCTTAAATGCCCATAAAGAGGGAGAGTCCACCACTGCTGCTGGCAGGGCATTCCATGAACTTACGACTCGCTGAGTGAAGAACCTACCCCTAACTTCAGTCCTATATCTACCCCCCCTTAATTTAAAGCTATGCCCCCTTGTAATACCCGACTCCATACGCGGGAAAAGGTTCACACTGTCAACCCTATCTAACCCCCTAATCATCTTGTACACCTCAATCAAGTCACCCCTAAACCTTCTTTTCTCTAATGAAAACAGCCCCAAGTGTCTCAGTCTATCCTCATACGATCTTCCTTCCATACCAGGCAACATCCTGGTAAACCTCCTCTGCACCCGTTCCAGTGCCTCCACATCCTTCCTATAGTATGGCGACCAAAACTGCACACAATATTCCAGATGCGGCCGCACCAGAGTTTTATACAACTGCATCATGACCTCAGGACTCCGGAACTCAATTCCTCTACCAATAAAAGCCAGTACGCCATATGCCTTCCTCACCGCACTATTTACCTGGGTGGCAACTTTCAGAGATCTGTGTACATGGACACCAAGATCCCTCTGCTCATCCACACTACCAAGTATCCGACCATTAGCCCAGTACCCCATCTTTTTGTTATTCTTCCCAAAGTGAATCACCTCACATTTAGCTACATTGAATTCCATTTGCCACCTTTCTGCCCAGCTCTGCAGCTTCTCTATATCCTGCTGTAACCTGCCACATCCTTCCTCACTGTCAACAACTCCTCCGACTTTCGTATCATCCGCAAACTTGCTCACCCAACCTTCTAACCCCTCTTCCAGGTCATTTATAAAAATGACAAACAGCAATGGTCCCAAAACAGATCCTTGCGGAACACCGCTAGTGACGGCACTCCATGAAGAAACTTTGCCATCAACTACTACCCTCTGTCTTCTTCCATCCAGCCAATTCCTAATCCAAACCTCCAACTCACCCTCAATGCCATATCTCCGTATTTTCTGCAGTAGCCTACCATGGGGAACCTTATCAAACGCCTTACTAAAATCCATATATACCACATCTACCGCTTTCCCCTCATCAACCTCCTTCGTCACCTTTTCAAAGAATTCAATAAGGTTTGTGAGGCACGACCTGCCCTTCACAAAACCATGCTGACTATCCTTGATCACATTATTCCTATCCAGATGTGCATAAATCCTATCCCTTACAATTCTCTCTAAGACTTTGCCCACAACAGAAGTGAGACTCACCGGCCTATAGTTACGAGGGTTATCCCTACTCCCCTTTTTGAACAAGGGAACCACATTTGCTATCCTCCAGTCTTCTGGCACTACTCCTGTAGACAAAGAGGACATAAAAATCAAGGCCAATGGCTCTGCAATCTCCTCCCTTGCTTCGCAGAGAATCCTAGGATAAATGCCATCAGGCCCAGGGGACTTATCTATTTTCACCTTTTCCAGGATTTCCAACACCTCTTCTCTACATACCTCAAAGCCATCCATTCTACTTATTTGTGACTCAGTATTCACATCGACGACAATGCCCTGTTCCTGAGTAAATACTGAAGAAAAGTATTCATTCAGTGTCTCCCCAATCTCTTCCGCCTCCACACGCAACTTCCCACTACTATCCTTGACTGGACCTATTCCTACCCTAGTCATTCTTTTATTCCTAACATACCTATAGAAAGCCTTAGGGTTTTCCCTAATCCTACCGACTAAGGACCTTTCATGTCCCCTCCTTGCTGCTCTTAGCTCTCTCTTCAGGTCCTTCCTGGCTACCCTATAACTCTCAATCGCCCCAATTGAACCTTCACGTCTCATCTTGAGATAGGCCGCCCTCTTCCATTTAACAAGGGATTCCAATTCCTTATTAAACCACGGCTCCCTCGCACGACCCTTTCCTCCCTGCCTGACAGGTACATAATTATCAAGGACACTCAATAGTTGCTCCTTGAACAAGCTCCACATATCATTTACACTCTTGCCTTGGAGTCTACTTTTCCAAGCCATACATCCTAAGTCATGCCTCACCGCATCATAATTTCCCTGACCCCAGCTATAACTCTTGCCCTGTAGTACACACTTATCCCTCTCCATCACGAGAGTAAAAATCACCGAATTATGGTCACTATCCCCAAAGTGCTCACCTACCTCTAATTCTAACACCTGGCCTGGTTCGTTACCCAGAACCAAATCCAGTATGGCCTCACCTCTTGTTGGCCTGTCTACATATTGTGTCAGGAAACTCTCCTGCACACATTGAACAAACACTGACCCATCTAACGAACTTGAGCTATAGCTTTCCCAATCAATATCAGGAAAGTTAAAGTCCCCCATAACCACCACCCTATTACTGTCACTCATCTCCTGAATCACCTTCCCTATCCTTTCTTCTACGTTTCTAGGACTATTGGGAGGCCTGTAAAAGACTCCTAACAGGGTGACCTCACCTTTCCTATTCCGAACCTCAGCCCAAACTACCTCAGATGGCAAGTCCTCATCCATCGTCCTTTCCACCACTGTAATACTATCTTTGACAAGCAATGCCACACCTCCCCCTCTTTTACCCCCACCTCTGACCCTACTAAAACATTTAAATCCTGGAACCTGCAACAGCCAATCCTGTCCCTGTTCTAGCCATGTCTCCGTAATAGCCACAACATCGAAGTCCCAGGTACCAACCCACGCTGCAAGTTCACCTACCTTATTTCGTA
The DNA here is from genome assembly GCF_037043375.1 of Chiloscyllium plagiosum. Lineage (NCBI taxonomy): Eukaryota > Metazoa > Chordata > Chondrichthyes > Orectolobiformes > Hemiscylliidae > Chiloscyllium > Chiloscyllium plagiosum. The sequence goes on along the minus strand of NW_028270145.1, from coordinate 13,603,456 downwards.
TACTTCTTGCATTGAAGTATACACACTTCAAGCCACTTTCCTGTTTACAGACAGCCTCCTTGGAAATTGATGCCATGTTCCTAACCTCCCTACACTCCAGGCCCTGCACCCTGAAGCTACAATCTGGGTTCCCATGCCCCTGCAGAGTTAGTTTAAACCCCCCCCAAGAGCACTAGCAAACCTCCCCCCAAGGATACTGGTGCCCCTCAGGTTCAGGTGTAGACCATCCTGTTTATAGAGGTCCCACCGTCCCCAGAAAGAACCCCAGTTATCCAAAAACCGGAATCCCTCCCTCCTGCACCATCCCTGTAGCCACGCATTTAAGTGTTCTCTTTCCCTATTCCTCGAATCTCTATCACGTGGCACGGGTAACAAACCAGAGACAACAACTCTGTTCGTTCTAACTCTGAGCTTCCAACCTAGCTCCCTGAAAGTCTGTCTAACATCCTCGGCACTCCTCCTACCTATGTCGTTGGTGCCAATATGGACCACGACTTCGGGCTGCTCCCCCTCCCCCTCCAGGACCCGGAAAACACGATCAGAGACATCACGTACCCTTGCACCTGGGAGGCAACATACCAATCGTGAGTCTCTCTCGTTCCCACAAAACCGCCTATCTGTGCCCCTAACTATCGAGTCCCCAATTACTACTGCTTAGTAAGAGAGAGAGAGGGAAAGAAGGAGAAGGGTGAGAGGGTGAGACAGAGAGGGAGGATGAGAAAGATTGGGGTGGGGGAGAGAGTGGGGTGAGAAAGAGAAAGGGGGTGAGTGAGAGTGGGGAATAGAGAGGGGGTGTGAGAGAGGCGTATGAGAGAGAGGGGTGAGAGAGCAGTAAGAGAGAGAGGGGTGAGATAGAAAGGGTGAGCGAGAGGGGTGTGAGAGAGAAAGGGGGTGAGTTCCCACAATCTGGGATGTTTCAGTCCCATACTTCCAGATAGTTGAAAAGCCTGTGGTGGTGAGTGTTCAGTCAGAAATCTTCAGAAAGTGGTGCCCTTTCCTTCACAGTCAAAGAAAAACCTGAATTATAGATAGATCCAGTATTTCCTCTCATCAGGCACTGCAAGCTGTGGCTTTTAACTAATCTTGAAATCTTGTGTGTGTAAATATTAGTTTGGAAAGCTTGGTTTTGATACTCTCATTCACCAAAAAACCTCTATTGATAACCTTCAGCTAACCTCCATGTTATTCCATTGTGGAGGTTTTCATTTCCAAAAGAGGCAGCTTCTTGTCTTTCAAATGTTTACAATTATAGTGTGAAATATTCAAAATGCACATGAGTACAATTAATTTAATTCAGTTTTATGTGTATTTAAAGAACAAGTTGGAATGGTCACTTAGAGTCAGCTAGAAATTTCAGTTTTCACTGCTTATTCCAAGGACATTTGCACAAACTTGATTTGTCCATTGTGCACAGTAGCTAGGATAACTGAAAAATGTATACAGTTTAAAAATTATAGTTTATGAACTTATAAAAGTACCCACGCAAATCTTAGGATTATTCAACTCCAAAACCCTTCTACTAAATTGTTCCCAGGCCATGAGAACAGGACAAAGATTAAATCTAATTAACTTCATTTTAAAGGCAATTTATGAAATTCCCAGAGATTCTGACTTGTGGGAAAGATTCCATGGTTTTTGGATCAGTTTCTATTTGCATGGTGTTTTGCCTCTTTTTAACTATTGTACAATGAATTTATAATCCTTGCACACAGCTTCAGATGTCAAACCACAGGTATCTGGTGTTGAGCAGGGTCAGTGTAAACGTTTGGCAAGCTTTATTGTCGATAGATATTGCCATTCCTTAATGGGGTTGTTGCCTTATATACTTCTGAAATCTCCAACTAAATGCTGCTGAAACATTCAGCTTTGACATTAATGCTACTCTGTGTTGCAGCAGATAAAGTAATTGAGAAAAACCCAAACCCATAATCTGGGATGTTTCAGTCCCATACTTCCAGATAGTTGAAAAGCCTGTGGTGGTGAGTGTTCAGTCAGAAATCTTCAGAAAGTGGTGCCCTTTCCTTCACAGTCAAAGAAAAACCTGAATTATAGATAGATCCAGTATTTCCTCTCATCAGGCACTGCAAGCTGTGGCTTTTAACTAATCAAGACTTTACAACTGTGAACCCATCACTCTGTGCCTACTGCAAACAAGTACAAGTACCTGCAGTAGCAAGATCAAGGAACAACAAATCTTGACAAGCTGAAAGGATCATCTCTGCAAACACTGTGGAGAGGTACCACTGAACTGCTTTTCCAGTCTTCCTCTCTGCCTATAACATTCAGTTTTTGAGACTATTCTATAAGGTAGTTACTATCTTGAGTTATAAACCAATTGTTCATAATTGCTTATCTGCAGCCAGAATTTATTTGTAATAAATAGTAATTCCTGTCAAGTTTAGAAATCAGGTCTGCTCTGTCAAGTGGGTCTAATCATCAGCTAAAATGGAGGAATCTTACCTAGTTTTATAAAATCTGTAATGTTTGTAGCGACAGTGGGGTTAGCAAGACTTGATTTTTAGTGCAATACCCAGTGAACGAATAATTTTGTTGTCATGTGTATTTTGTCACCATAATCTGGCACCATTTTGATAGTCTAAGCGAAAATGAAGAGATATAGTTTAGGGAGAAGTCCGGGTTCTGAGCCTCGCCACACCCAACTAATGACAGAGTCGCCAATCCTCAGGTGCCATCTTTCACTACTGGGCTGATTCACCTTCACTACCGCCTGAGCGGGGCACAGCAAAGATGGAGACAATTACCACGGTCGATGCTACCGTGGTGCCCTCCAGCCACCCATTTCACCACCTTGACCACTGGACCCAACCAACAATCAAGCAGCCGATCCCCAGGCACCGTCTTTCACTGCCAGACCTGCCTTGCTGACGTTGCATCAGGGCTCACTCTCCTCCCAGACTCTCAACACCACCATTGCTGGGAGTAGCCAACTCTGCTGCCACCCACCTGCTGAAGATGCTGAAAAAGGTTTTAAAGAAAAAAAAACATTAAAAAAGAGCAAAAGTAAAAAGAAAAAAAACAGAAAGCAAGCGGAAGTGAACAAGCCCCAAACCAGGAGCCAAAGGCAGCGCTGCTACTCTGCCACTATCTTGACAACCGAACCCACACAATAAACACAAGGATGGTATAACCAACTCTTAAAGTAGACAAATTTGTTTTCTAATTTCCAGAGAATGCTCATATTGCCCTGGAAATATTGCTGCCATATGGCGAATAAATATGAACCACAGTCTGCCACTCCCTGTTGAATCAGATGTAATTTCAGTTTATTACACGTTTAAAAAAAAAAGAGGTGGCAGGGTTGGAATTCAACAAACGATAACTCCCAACATCCCCTCAGCAAGGCCTACAATTCAATAGAGTGTTCTCCTAGATTTAGTCTACAGATCTGGAAATTGTCTTGAGATTTGTCTGTCCATTTTAACACAAGTGTGCAATAAATTAGACCCATCTTAAACAATTATCTCATCAGTATGTTTTAGAAACTTCATCATCAGGGTCTCTGAATCTTCTTTGTGTGTGTTGCACACAGCCATCTGCTGTCTCTCGGATTCGTTTTAGGCCCGTCCTCAGACAAGTTAAATGAAGAAAGGCATTATACTAAATGATAAAGGAAATGCATAAATATATGTTTAAGTTAGCCAGTGTTGAGTAATGCCGCTTTTATAGAGAAATTTACCATAACTATAGTTTTAATCATGGAAGGGAAATCGTTTCCCTTAAATGAAGGGCTAATAAGTAGCTTGGGAGCTAAGTTCATGATAGAATTCTGCAAATGTTCAAGACAACCAATTTAAAAGACTAAGGTCCCTAAGCAACAATTAGACATAGGCCTAGCTTTTTTTTTTTATAAAAAGATAGTTATGGAGAGCAAACTGTTGTCTAGGCAACCAGAGAATTCCCTTGTTTTTTGAATAGGAAAATAAGACCTCTTAAGTCTATCTTAGAAGGGAAATACTGGTTTAAAGTTGCACCCATAAAATAATACTTCTAAGAGTACAGCAATCTTTCAGTACTGTACAGACCATAAAACAAAGCAGAAATAGGCCATTTGGCCCATCGAGTTTTCTCCACCATTCAACAAAATCATGGCTGATCCGGTAACCAATGACTCCACTTTCTTGTCTTTTCCCCATAACCATTCGTTCCTTTGATGATTGAAAAGCTAATTCAGCATTTAATATAATTACTGACCTTGCTTCTATAGCTTTCTGAGGTAAAGAATTCCGTAAATTCACTGCCCAAGAAATTCCTTCTCTATGTCTTAAGTGAACAACCATGTTATGCCATTTGGTCCTACTCCCTCAAGGGGAAACAATCTTTCCACATCTATCCTGTTGAGCACCTTAAGAATCTTGTATGTTACAATGAGGTTGCCTCTCATTCTAAGTTCCAATGAGGACAGCCTTAAACTACTCAATATCTCCTCATAATAAATTCCCTCCATACCCAGGATCAACCTAGTGAGCCTTCTGTAGACTTAATGCCAGTATCTCTCCTAGGTAAGGGGACCAAAGTTGTTCACAGTATTCAAAGTGTGGTATAACTAGTGCTTTGTATAGGTTAAGCAAGACTTTCCTATTTTCATAATTCATTCCCTTTGAATTAAATGCCAACATTCCATTTGCTTTCCCTATTATTAACTGCTGAACTTGTATATTATTATTTTGTGATTTCATTACAAGGACTCCCAAACCCTGTTGTTCTGTAGTTTTTGACCTTTTAAATAAGATTTACCTCCTCTATTCTTCCTATTCAAGATCTTCTATTTTCCCACATTATATTCCATTTGCCAATTTTTGAATAACACCTTTCTGCAGACTCTGTCATTCTCACCATTTGTACTCAGACCTATTTTTGAATCATCTGCAAACTTTAGTCAATTCGTCATGCACAACTTCCCCCTTGGAGCCATCTGCTTGATTACATTATGCATTTCAAAATGCTCTATTCCATCCTTTATGGCAGACCTGAATATCTGTCATTAGGAAAATATTAACATAACTGACCTAGAGTTACTATTTTTGTGACTCCTTCCTTGTTTGAATTAGGGTGCAACATCCCCAAGAGCTTTTCTAGAATCCAAGGATTTTTGGAAGGCTATTTAAAGTGCAATCACTTCCCTTAACATCTGACAAAGCAACCAACCAGGTCCAAAGGACTTGGGGCCTTCAGCACAATAAATTTCTATAATGCTTTTTCTCAAGTGTTTGTTATTCCATTTATTTCCTCCCCACCTTTATTTCATGATTTGGTATTCCTGGAATGTGATTACTAACCTCAATCACAATGACTAATGTGTAGTATTTAATCAACTTCATTTCCCAGTTTCCCACTTTTAATTTTATTTTTAATTCTACCTCTTGCTTCCTTTCTATATGTTTAAGGAAGCTCTTACTGAAGTTTTTATATTACTACTAGTTTACACTCAGTTTATTTTCTCTCTTTTCATTTGGTCTTTTTTGGTGGTTCTTAAAGGTTTCCCAATCATCTGGTTTACCACTAATTTTTAACCACATTGTGTCATTTTTTCTGTCCATCTGGTGCTGTTCTTAATTTCTTTGGTTTGCCATGGTTGCCTTATCCCCTTCGTAGGATCCTTCTCACTAGAATATATATTTGCTGTAAGGCAGAAATTATTTTATTAAATGTCTGCTATTGTTCAATCACCATTTTTATGCTAAACACATTTTCTAATCCACTCCTGTTAACAGTCTCCTTATTTCTTGGTAATTACATTTACTTGAGTTTAGCACAGTTCTTTCCAAACAAGTTTTGTCTTTCAAAATAAATGCTAAAGTCTGCCGAGTTATAGTTACTGTTTCCCATGGGATCCTCTACTCTGACATCACTTATTAAACCTGCCATATGACCAGAACAAAAGTAGCCTGATCCCTGCTTGGATCCACAATATATTGTTCGAGGAAACTATCCCAAATGCACCCTATGACCTCTTCCTTGTGACTACCTTTCAATGTGCTTTTCCTAATCAACAAGGTGGTTAACTTATCCATGATTAATATACTTTTATTTAAATATGCCATCATTATGTCCTTATATATTCTGTTGTACAGTATACCTATTGTTAGGGGACCTACAGATGACTCCAACCAGTGCCTTCCTCACCTTTTGATTTACGCCTACCAATATGGATTTCCCAAATTGCTATCAAAGATACTTTTGTGCTGTCATAGTTTTCCCATCTTTTACTAACAAAGCTACCCTACCATTCTTCCCTTCCCACCTGCCCTTTTGAAAAGTCACATAACATTGAGCCTTGAAGAAGTTTTCCTCCTCTCTCTTGCCTTGAAGTTTTCCTCCTCTCTGATTTTACTGCTCCTCGGATGCCGCCTGAACTGCTGTGCTCTTCCAGCACCACTAATCCAGAATTGATATTTATTCCCATTTTTGTTCTCCTTGTATATCATACTTATTAACCTCTAAAGCTATTCATTCACACTGTATTTTGAATACTACGTGCTTTAAAAGATGAGACACAGAATTATTGCTTCTTCTTTATTGTTTTCTTCCATTTACCCCATTTGTTTTTTTTTCATGTTTGCACACTGTCCCTTCCTGCCCCATCTTCAATATCATTACTCTAATGACTGTCCTACAATGTTGCCATATCCTTTTGGTTTTTGGCAGTTTGCAACTCCTCCCCAGAACATTTTCCCCCTCTATATTAAATTTAAATTCCTCTCTGTGACATTAGTTATGGGATGACAGAACACTAGACCCTGCATGTGCCAGTCTAAATTACACATTATACAAATTATACAAGATACTGAGGAAAGGATGGTATCAAAGCTAAATCCTTCCACACTCAAGGAAAAGATTTTCTCATGTCTCCTTTGCAGAAATATCCTGAAGGCTGTACAATATAAATTACAGATTTTATCATTTAAGCATAGAATATTAAGATTAAAGAAGGTTGAAAGTATTGGTTGTAACCAGGAACCTAGGCAAGTATTTGAAAAAAAAGTGAAGTGGTTCTTAAAACGTAAATTTGATTGACGATTTACAGTAGGAATTAGCTAACCTTGCAAATGATGGTTTACACTTGAAGTAACAGCAATTAACTTTTGGACTAACTTTCTTTCTCAGCTCATTTCTACTCCTTAATCTGCAACCAAGGCTGGAATTTTCTAATCTGGATCACGATCTCTATTTTCAATCCACGTCAGATCAAATGTCACTTATAATGGCCTTTGGTGGAGTTGTTTTTAGTCAAAGTTTTCAGCGATGAGCTTTCCCCTGCATCTACAAAACCCAAAAATCCATGAAGGAGGCAATGGAAAAGACTGGTGCTAAAACCAAGTTCCCTTTTTCAGCAGCATATACTGTATTTTTTGGTTCAAAGGTCTGTAAGCCATTTTGGCAGTAAAAAAAATTAGTTAAGTGAATGCCATCAGCACTACCTGGATCAGGGAGGTGGGGGTATTGGGTCTGCAAGACATTTAGGTGGGGGATAATTGGGAAAGAGTCAGGTTTGGGTCACGTGGATCAGAAGACTTGGACTCATTTGTGATATTAATAGTGACTCAGAGTTGGGAGGGGAGGGGGAGGGTTTCAGTTTTATTGTTAGCTAGGATTTAGAGCAGGTTTTGATTTCTCTAACTATTCAACTAAGTGAACCAGAAATCTCTGAAGTGTGTTGACTCTAGCTCAGATTTAGGGATTGTTCCTAAATGGTTCCAGACACTGGGTAATTATCCACTGGATGTTTCAAGTTCCCAGGCAATTCCCACAGAGTCAGTTGCATTGGAATTTCCACGTGATCCCAATATGTAACTCCAGTCTATGCTGCTCAAATAATTACCTTCTAGTTGGAAGATCTGGGCCTAAAAATTCAACATGGTGGATATTTTGCTTTTGTTTACAAACAGGACTGTAGCAAAACTCATCCTAAACTACTTGGTTTTGTTTGCAGATTAATTCAGGCTTCTCATGTCTGCAGGGCGTAAAAAGGATAATTCTTGACTGCATTACACATCTGTGGTACCTGTTGATGACCTCATCAGTAGGAAGTCAAAGGCAATTTCTTTATTTATTTTGCCCAAGTCAGATGCCAACCATTGGTGCATCAGAACCACATTTCAGGCCACCTCCCACTAACAAGGTCAAAAATCAATTTGTAGTCTCTTGTTGGAGGTAGGGGCAGGTATATGCTGCCCTCTTCTGAGAGGAGTTTTAAGTGTCTCTTTAGCCTCTACTGAAAGTAGATTGCTTTGAAAATTATTGAAGAAATCTGCACTGCTAAATATTCAGGGAACTGAGGTCATGATCCTAGCTTAGGCCCTTGTTGTTGCACCACACATTCAGTGCTCAAAGATGGTCACCAGAGCTGACCAGGTGCTTCTCTGTGGGCCACACCCAAATTCCCAAGGGGACTTAGGGAACAGGAATATCTCATTCAGAATGTTTCATCTCAGCCTTGTGCTCCCAGCCCATATTAGACATTTTTTTTTCCTTGATACCACCACAAAGCTGTATTCTTAAGTACATGGCCAGGATGCAGCATAGAGATTCCCAGGAATTCAAATGCATTTTCTCAATAAACAAAACAAAACTTCTGACTGAACACAGTCAAGTACTCAAAATTGGTCAAGTGGTAAAACATTACCAATCCAACTGGGTCTAGTCAGCAAAGTCTACAAATTGTATTTAGCCCCACACTGGAAAAGACAACTTGCATTTCAACAGTCACTTCTTTTCAGTGATTTCATCAGTTCTCAAGAGTATTAAATCGTTTGAGAGAGTAACAATGCAATTAACTTAGTACGATTTAGGCACAAAATGCATTTTAACGGACACATCATAATCTCTTTTCTCTGTATTGCATTTGAAAATTCATGAATGAACACCCTGAAAACCATTTAATTTGAACATCTTATGCTAAATTTAGCCAGCCACTTTTGCCCCTGAAATGAATAATATAATAATGATAATTTGAAATGACACTGTTATAAATCAGCTGTCAGAAGATGGGCAGTTTCATTGCAAGGACCTGGACATCCATCATGTTAAATTGCTGATGCAGCTCTACAGTGCATCATCACATATACTCTGGCACAACACACAATTTACAATTGAATCATTAAAACAAGGGTGACAGGAAACAATTTCTTTCAAGAATAATACTCAATGCAAAATACTGCTTCCAGAGGGTCCAAAGATATCAGAGATGTAACCAAATGCGCATTTTAAATATAGATCACAGAAGATTTTTAAAAAGGTGAACTGCACAATAGTTCTGTTACCAAAGATATCATCTTAGTGCAGCACTGACTCTGACAAATCCAGTTCACCTCTTAGTTTTTCCACGTTTAGTTCTTTTGAGCTAAAGCAGCAGTAGAATTAGTATGAATAACTTTCCCAGTGTACTAAGGAGGGTTTACAATAAAGGTCAATCAAATTTCCCATAACCACTTCCTGAAGTACAGGGAAGTGTAGATTTTGAAGTAAAAAGTTTAAAGTCCTTCCATCCCATAATGGAATACTTTGCAAACACATAAAGCCAACTCTTGGCTGTGGTACTAGAGGGCATTTCACATCCAAGGAATTGCATCCAAACTCAATTAGAAATAGCAAAGGGTAAAAAAAAAACTAACTCATTTTTAACAGGCTTACGATCCCAGAAAAAAAAACGTGGAAGAAATATTTTAGATTTTTCCATAATTCACTGCTATAACAGTACTGAAACAAAAAGCACATTGCTGCTGAACACGAATGTGAAGCACTGATTATGATTTGCTCCATTAAATAGCCCTTCATATCAGGCACATCATAATTAAAAGTTACCATTGTCCTTGAACTGCAGAGAGGAATATTTATCCAATATCAGCAGACCACACATGTTGCAAATTCGATAGTATTCATATGTACAGAGACAAAGCAATGAATATGCGAATATAATGATGCACAGCTAATTATGGTTAAACTTTTGGTGAAATCAGTCCATGAAATCCCACTTGTGAACAATTTTTTTTACAAGATTTTAAAAGTTAATGATGGGCTGGCCTTTGACTACATTTATTCTTGTAAGTACCTATTTATTGAAAGTGTGCTTCCTGTTGCCTGAAGTTTACTTTCAGCCAGATATCAACAAAACACCATCTAACGTCAGAATTCAAAGTAAGCAAGCAAGCATTACTGCACAGGAAGCCAATAAATTCAGTAATGCTGTTGGACATTTCCTGGATGAGTTTATACAGTCAGATAAAAGTGGTGGCATGACAAATTACATCAACTTCTTACGGATCATCAAAACAATGGGAAGAATGCAACTTATTGTAATATTACGAATATATTAGACAGCTACGTTTACAATTAAAACAGACTCAACATTCTTCAGTGCTTAACATGAAAAACATCATTCCAGATCCATGTTATAGAACTTCAATGGGACCAGATAAATGATATTGGTCAGCATTGTGCTGACCATTATCGAAGTCACCAAAATACGTTGTTCATAATTCAGATAGTTAACTTTGCCAGTGCTACCTTCTAATGTGCCAGAGTAAAAATGAACTTATTGCTTAGTTGTAAAAGAGATGCACAGAGATTCACATTTCAATTTTAGTTTTGCTGTACTTAATTCATTTTCTTCTATGAAAATAAGTTACCTTCATAGAACTAAAGGATTTATTTCTGCAATCTTTCAGAGGTGAAAAATAGATCCTTGTCTTTTTTGTTTTAAAAATAGGTGCCAGAGCACACATAGTTTTCTATGCTTTCTTTTGGCAAATTAACCTCCTAAAATGAAGGTCTGGATGTGCTGACTAAGGATGACTTGCAAGTGATCTAAAAATGGTGGTGGGGGAGTCTAATTTCCAGGGTTCCTAACCCCATTCCTGGATTTTCCAATTTCACCAAAGTCTATGAAGTCATAATCTCTCTCACTCTTGATGTTAAACAAGGCCAGCTCCATTGCAGCAATTGAAGTGGTCCACCCTGCCTCAAGTGGTGTGGAATCAGGCCTGATTTAAACAAACAGTCATTGGTCATGGCACCTCAGAGGTGCTGTCCCCCTTGGCCTGCATCACTAAGGCGCAGGGGGTTCCTGAAAAGTAAATTCAAATGCTCTTCCTTGTGCGTCCACCACCACCACCCCACCCACTCCCCATGCCAGGCAGTAACTCTTCAAACACCAACGATGTCTCACCACTTCCCTACTTACTCATGGCCCTTCATACTTCACTATGGCACTTCCATGACCATTCATCTATACGTTGTATCGAAGAAAATTCTATATAGTGCTATTTGCGTGCGTACAATAAAACATAGAAAGAATCATTCTTTGATAATTTGCCATTATGTTCAAAAGAAACCTTTAACTACAGTCCAGAAGTGTCAGTCATTCAAAGACATTGAGGTTTCAATAACTGAAACTTCAAAAGCAGTAAACCTTCTGTAAATAACAAACTGATAGCAGATGTCAGAGAGCTCAGAGCTGTAAATCAAGCAGGGGCTCAGGTGCTTTGAGAACAACGAATTTCTGGGCTCTCAGCCAAGGTTCATATGCAATCTTGACCCTGCCCATCACTGAGGGGAGGGAAGGAAGGAAGCACCAATGCACTAGTCTAGAACCTTGCATCATTAGAACCGATCCAAGAATGAACAAACTGGGAATGGGGTCCTTTCACAACACAGGAAGTAAAGTTGAGGTAGCTGTAGGACTCTAAGGGTTTGTAGTGGACATTATTAGATAGCCTCTTTCCAGAAATAGAGACAAAAACTGAGCAAGAGAAGGGACCATTATCGAAGTCACCAAAATACGTTGTTCATAATTCAGATAGTTACCTTTGCCGGTGCTACCTTCTAATGTGCCAGACTGGAAGCTGAGGGAGGGTACCAGAATAAGAGTGAAATAATAAATGTTTGACATATCCCACAAAACATACACTACTGGTACCCCTGCAGGTATTTTATTTAGAAGAAGTGGAATTGAAGGAATTGTTGCTCAGAGTAGGGATAAGCACAGTCAAGTGGAGGAGGATGGTAGTGGATGAGGACTGATTGGGCCTATGCTCAAGGAAGAAGCAAAGGCCATCCTTGTGGGGGGGCTTAGAAATCAATAATGAAGAGGTGCGGGTTACTATCAAGAGACTGGAAAACTGTTGAAGTGGCATAAGGCATCAGAAGAGATGTGAATGTAGAGAGGAAGAGTTTGTACAGGCGGAGAAATAAATGGAGTCAAGAGAAGAAGAAAAGTTCAGCAGGACAGAAACAAGCTAAAACAATCCGTTAACCAAGGCAGATTTGATCATAGATCTTGGGAAGGGGTTACAAGCCATACAGGAATTGGGAATTATGATATTGGATGCAGTGGAGGAAAGTTCTCAAGAAGTTATGAGCTATGTGCGTCTACTGAATGCAAAAATTTGATGTTCAGTAGTGGATCATGGCTTAGGAAAGGATAAGAGGAAGTGCAGAGTTAGCATTTTGCCTCTGATGGGTAAAGGTCTGTGTATCAGATAACAATAATGCGGCCCTTGTCAGTGGGTTTGGATGGCAATCACTGTCTTTAGGCACTGCACTTCAATATCCTTTCGTATTCACCCTGTCACAGACCTTTTCCTTTGTTCTTCGAACCATTTCTATAGGACTGTTCTGAAGAAGGGTCACTGGACACAAAACATTAACTGAGGTCTTTCCACAGATGCTGCCAGACCTGCTGAGTTTATCCAGCAATTTCTGGTTTTGTTTAGGATTATGATTTCCAGCATCCACAGTTCTTTCAGAGTGTCATTTAGAGTAATAAAGATTTAAGTCTACAATTTATTAAATGCAGTTAAATCCATAATGAAAAATTCCATTTCTGCTTGTTAATTTTTTGCCCCTTGATCAAATGGTAGAGTTTCAAGAATTCCTTTTCTTCACAAATATTGTAATTTTCTAAATGAAAGTCTAGCCACTAAGTGCTGTCAGTGTCTGATTACGTCATAACGTAATTCTGCTCTCACAAACATGCAATGCTGCAGATCAGAGGCACTATTGCATTTGAAAAGTGAAAGAATGCTTTGAATGGGTGAAGGAAAGGATATCATAAGCCATACCAAAAACATTAGGGGATGAAATGGAAAAAAATACACAACCGTCAGAGTTTGGCACAAACCAAGATCAGAATTTATTTATAGAAATTACAGAAAAGAACTTTCAAGAGGCTTAACTGATGCATGGAAATTCATGGCATGTAAAATATTGTGCATTTCTGCAAAATAAGACCTTTCTGATGCAAGCAATTTAATACAATTTAATACTCGTTAATGGTCTCATACTTCACAGACAAACTATTGCATTTAACAAACTGAAAAAGTCCTATCGCAATCTAATTTCTCCACTGAATTGTGGCGGTAACATTACAGTTTTAGAAGATGTTTAAAATGCTTGCATGGAGGGAAATAGCACTTTATAATCTGCTCACAGTATTTACTAACTATCCCATTTAGTTTTGCAGTGACAGCAAGTGTGAAATTGCCAAATAATGTCAATCAGGTTTGCTTCTCAAAACTATAGACTGCCAGATTTGAAAATGCAATCAGACATATTCACTGTTAAATACAAAATGAATAAATAAATAACACTTTAGGTCTAAATGTCAGTGAATGATATAGCAATTACTTTATTCTCATGATGCAGAAGTGAAGAGCATACCTCTGAAGGAGATCTTTCACGTTTTCTAATTTGAGAAATCAATCAAACTCTGAAAAACAAATAATTTCAGTCAATTACAACCCAAAATTACTTTTCAATATCATACATGGAACTGTTTCTCAAATTAATATTCTAACCGATCTTTCTAATTCAAAAAGTCACTTCAAAATAGTCTTAACTTGCTGATGCACTGAATTGCATAATTTCTATTCTTAAATGACTGCATGATGATTCTACTGTAGCCTGATTAAGGCCCTTCACACAAAAATAAACTCAATTGACGCCGTTGGATCAGAAACTACTGCCAGTGAAAACTGTCTTGCAGGAGAGTTAACAGTTCAGCAACCTCAGAAAACTCCAAGCCTGGTGGGTGGTGAAAGGAATCAATAGTTAGACAGTTATGATAATTCAAAAGGATGCTGCTGCATTCTCATCTGTTTAAGGGCATGATGGGAGTTGGCAACACATCCTCCCTGACGAGGATTTTAATTGCAACCAGTGAAGCATATCCCTTGGATCAAAGCCCTAAATCTTTACAATGTCATGCCAGGAAACCAAGGAACACAAGCTCAGCAAATTCAGGCTGACAAAGGCCTTACTGTCCCTTATTCTCAATTGATTTTTTTTTAAAAACTTGTACACTTTTATTAAAAGTATTATAATACAAAGTCTCAGACAAAAATAATCATATCTTCAGCTAGTGTTGAAGCAGTAAATTATTTCTCTACTTGCTGTGAAGGAATTGTGAACAGGGGAGCAGCTACTTGGCTACACATCTGGCACATTATTGAGAAATGACACAAATGGATGGTTTTGATTAAGCATTAAATATGGCAGAGGTCAATGAAGCACTTCTACCCAGAAAAGTAGGTCATGAATCTTCAGAGGTTTCAAATTACGAAGAGGATCCAGAACATTTTCTTTTACACATATGTAGGAGAATGAACTATAGAACTGAACTAAATATCTCTACTGTTTATGCATCTATACTCTAGGATCCCAGGAGTAGGAACTTGTCAGATCCAGCAGATGTGTGGGAAGGGGCGTGTTGGGGAACTTTGGGAAGGAGGAAGTATGGTCAGTCCCAACAAGGGGGGTAAACGAAGTGTCAGTTCTGAAGGGTGGAGGTGTAATTGGAGGTATATTTGCTAAATTGGGCAGCCAGTTTAATAATCATGCAGGAGTTAGATAAGGGTTTTAAACTCCTTTGATGTAAGTGGGTACTGTCAGGAGGTTTCTACGCACTGGGAAATTGCCCAACAGACTCTTCAATTCCCTCAGAGTCTGACACATCAGGGATTCCAGGTTCTCATGTGCAATCCCCATCTTTGCATTGGAAACGAATACCTGGCCATCAGAAATTTCATGCCCATACTTCTCCCCATTGGTGATTCCAATGAATGAAAGAAATTCAATTTGAAATGAGAAGAGCATTTTGTTCTATCCCTCAGTTCTTGGAAACAGAGTGTTCAGAACATACGCAGTTTGAAACTACCACACAATGTGGATTTTTGTACTGTAACAGTGCCAGAATAGTTGTCTTTCGGCACTGATTTACTATCTTAATACTGTCTGTGAAAGAACAAATGGTGTCCCCTGATTTGCTTTATTCTCCACAAAAAGCCTTCAATTATTTATGCACATTGAGAAAAGTTGCATCTCTCTCAAGAGCAACTTTGACTTTTCCCATTATCTTAGTAGGGTAGCGCCTTAAAATAACATGTGACAATTTGGTTTTTAAAAAAGCTCAGCTATGCCAAATGCATTTTTTGACACATAAAACGTTTAAGCAGTTGCCATTTTGGCTCTTCAAGGCTGCTCCATCAATTGATAAATTCTCTGATTATGAAGGTAACTCCACTTTGTCTGTCTCCCACAGTTCTCAAGTCCATCAATCAAAAATCCATCGAAGTTAGCCTTGAATATATTCAAAGACCTTTCTTGGGTGAAGAGAATTGCACAGATCAATGATCCTCAGAAAAAGATTTCTTCACACTTCAGTCTTAAATGGGAAACCTCCAATTTTAAAACAGTGACTCATAGCTTTAGACTCACCCAAAACGTCAAGCCCCCTCAAGATCTTGTATGCCTCAAAAATATTACTTCTTCCTTTTCTAAATATCAATGTATATAATTCAAATGTGAAATTTTCCTCATAAGATAACCCTTCATCCTTGAAAACACTCCAGGCAATATTCTCTGAACTGTTCCTAATACAATAATAATCTTGAGGCGGCCAGGACTGTATACAAGTCTCCAGATTCAGTCTCAAGGAGGTTCATACAGCAGCAACAATTAACACTCCCTTTCCTTTTAAATACTCTATTTCCCAAGCAAAAAATACCCACATTCCATTTGTCCTCCTAATCACTTGCTGTATTTGTGCACCAATGGTTGTAAATTCATATACCAGAACATCCAGATCCTTCTATACAGTAGAGCTTTGCTCTCCCCATCTATTCAATTAACACTGTTCTATTCCTCCTGCCAAAATGGACAATTTCACATTTCCCACATCGCATTCTGCCAAGTTTTCAAGTATTCACTTAACTTACATTTTTGCCTTTGTTGACTCTTCATCCCTATTCACAACATTTTCTTTGTGTCATCAGCAAATTTAGCCCCCACATTATCTGCTCTTTCATCCAATTTACTGATATAGTTGTAAATAATTGAGGCCCCAACAATAGACCCTATAATGCAGTTTGTGTAGTAACCTATGTGGCACCCTATAGAATAGGGTGGGCGGCACGGTGGTTAGCGCTGCTGCCTCACAGCGCCAGAGACCCGGGTTCAATTCTCGCCTGAAGCGACAGACTGTGGGGAGTTTGCACGTTCTCCCCGTGTCTGCGTGGGTTTCCTCCGGGTGCTCCGGTTTCCTCCCACAGTCCAAAGATGTGCAGGGCCAGGTGAATTGGCCATACTAAATTGCCCGTAGTGTAGGTAAGGGGTAAATGTAGGGGTATGGGTGGGTTTCGCTTCGGCGGGTCAGTGTGGACTTGTTGGGCTGAAGGGCCTGTTTCCACACTGTAATGTAATCTAACCTAATCTAATACCTTCAGGCTCCCCTTAATCCACTGTGCATATTACTTTCTCATAATAACTAATAAATCAGTCAAAGACGATCTCCCTTTCATAAAACTATGTTGACTCTGCCTGATCCCATCATCTGTTAAATGTCTTATTATTTAAATAATAAAATTTCCAGTAGCTTTCTCTTATAGGTGATAAGATAACTGTAGTTTCCAGCTTCCTGTATTTCTCCTTTCCCAAAAAGAGGTGCTGCAATAGTGATTTTCCAATCCACTGAAACAAGATCATGACCAATGCACATACCACCTTCACCACCACTCCGTTTTAAATCTCTGATGTAATCCACTATGTCCAGTGAAACTGACTTTGATTTTAAAGTTTTTCCAAAACCTTTTTCCTAGTGAATGTCTTAAGTACCCTTTCCCTTTTTACCTGCATACCCTCTCATTCGTCTGTTCCTGCCACATTTTGGTTACCATTAGCTACAGTGTTAGCTTGCACTGCTGCCTTATCCCATCTCTTTAACTTACCTCATCTCCCCTCACACAAAACTTTACCTCCCAGTATTGTAGTTCATTGCCCTCTCTGCCAATTGAAATGAAGACTGTCCTAACAGTGCAGCTTCCACTTCCTCCTGTTGGTGTAAATGCCCCATGAAACAGAATCCATTTCTTTCACACTATTCTTTGATAAACACATCCAATTCTGATCTCTTTTTACCCTATGCCAACTTGCTCAGGGACAGGTAGCAATAAATAAATTATTACTTCTAATGACCAGTTTTCTTAATTTAATCATCAGCTCCTCATAAGTTGCAACCAGAGTCTCTTTCCTAGTCCTTTGTGTATCATTGGTACATATGTGGGGATACCAATGACAGCTGGATCTCCTAACCATTGCATTACAAGTTCTTTGCCTGCCCCTAGCAGATGTTCTCTAACCCTGGTTCCAGGAAGGCAACACAGCTGAACTTTCATCACAACCGCAAATCACTGTCTCCGTCCCCTGACCAAACTGTCCCCTACATGTGCATTTACTTCCCTCCCTTAAATGGTTCCCTGCACTATGGTTTTTTTGCTCATCCTCTCGGCGGCCTATGGGTAATCACAAAGCAAAAATTACTAACATAATATTAACTGTGACAAAATCACATTTGTGAATTCCAGTCTAAATTGAATGAATCTATATCAGATTCATCTTTATAACCAGGCAATTGCTGTCCAAAGACAGCTTGAAAAATTCTACTAATTCACAATTGTGACATGAGAAGTTTGGCTAAAACAGCTGATTATAACAAATTTGTTATCTCAAATTTTGACTTTTCAATTAGAATTAGAACAATTGACTCACTGTCCTTGCATAGTAGAATGGATCAGGAGCTAAACATCACTGTTGGTCAGCATGTGTTCAATTCATACACTTTGCTGGATAAGTGAAGCCAGAAACAGCCCACACAACTTCTTGCTGTTAGAGGTCTGACAAAGATTGGTTAAATCTTGTGGGAGGCAGATTGGCCCTTTGCTTTTGCTGTCCAACCTCTTGTTCACTGCCTGTCAATGAACTAAATGTTTTGATCACCCGCTACCAGCAAAACAACATTCCCCGAAACCTGGTACCAAGGTTCCCATTCCATTCCCTTTCCCTGTTTTTTTTAAATTAGTGCCTGACTTGACACAGCTCAGCTTCAAATTTCACATTCAGATTGTTTGCCAAATATATTTACATCTATCTCCATTAAGCTGCATCACAAAACCTTCAAACATCTTTGACATCTCAAGGATTAGGCTCTTTTAAGTCTCCATTATTTCATTAGGCACAAGCATTAACTCATCCAGAATTCCACTACCCAAACCTTAAGCTTTTACTGTCTCCACTGCATCCATCACCCTCAATATTACGGTCTCCCATTCCTTTGTCAATAAGCCTTGTGCTTTCTCACCTCACTCTGCCCCTCAAATCTTGTATCAGTACAAGATCAGCAATGGAGTACCATCCACTACAATTCCTGTATTCCTTCCCATTTTTCGATTTCTTCCAGCAGACCATTCTTTCAGCACACCTTTTAATTCTGAAATGGATTTCTCTACAAAATTCTGCATTACCATTGTCCCTTCATTTTCAAAATCTTCCTCAGAACGTATCCCTGCAACCACACATTTTTGGTCACCTCCCTGGTCTTCTTTTCAAACTCCCACTCAGTGTTTTGATCTGTCATACTTTTAGTATGAAATGCAAACTCAATGCTTAAAATTTGTCTACTGTTGACAGTTCTGTACTTAGTGCATTCATTTCTCCCCCTTCCTAAAACATCTTTGACCACAATGATTATGATAAAAAAGACCAAAAGCTGAATGACTCATGAACTGATGACACAAACTGTCAACATTTGTTCCAAATTAGAGAAATTTACATCATATGGGCCAAGCCACATCGGGTTTCAAGTCAACATTTAAGCAGCACAATATTAGGTCATAAATCTATCATCGTCGGTATCTTACCCAGAAACATTCACCCTCCACTTCTCTGTCCTCACTACCATCATGCCATCTGCAGCTTTTCTCTCAAGATCCTTGAATGTGCTGTCATTTCCCAGATCCATACCTGACGAAACCACAACTCATTACTTAAATCCCCTCACACAGAACAAAAATAAACTTACATTTTTATGACAAAACCTCAGCAGTACTTTAACTGACGTTAATCTGTAACACAGAACCTGCTTGCTTTTCTCGCATAGTGGCAACTGATGTCCTTGCACCCCTCTTTGCAATTTTCACTGTGTTTATTGCACGCTTTCATTGTTTCCCCTGTGTGTATCTCTCTCTGCCAGTTGACACAAGAAACTTTTTTTTTTAAATGCAAGCACTGCTTAGGATTTGGAATGCCTGATAATGTTGTAAAAATAGACTCAGCTGGAGCTTTTAAAAGAAAATTGAATGAATACCCAGACACCTACAAGTTGCAGAGACAAAGAAGAGCAGGGGAGTGGGATTGATTGGATTGCCCTTCAAAAGCGTCAGTACAGGCTTGATGGGCCAAATAACTACTATGCATCTGCTTAGAATTTTCTGCAGCTTATAGTGAATCTCACCGTCCTCCTTTAACACATCTGTTACCAGCAAAAGGACAACCTCATTTTGTTTGACAGGTGACCTTATAAAGGTTTATAAAATCATGAGGGGTATGCATAGGATAAATAGACAAGGTCTTTTCCATGGGTGGGTGAGCCCAGAACTAGAGGGCATAGTTTTAGGGTGAGATGGTAAAAATTTAAAAGGGACCTAAGGGGCAACTTTTTCACGCAGAGGGTGGTGCACGTATGGAATGAGCTGCCAGAGGAAGTGGAGGAGGCTGGTACAATTAGAACATTTAAAAGGCATCTGAATGGGTACATGAATATGAAGGGTTCAGAGGGATATGGGCGAAGTGCTGGCAAATAGGACTAGATTAGATTAGGATATCTGGTTGGCATGGACGAGTTGGACTGAAGGGTCGGTTTCCGTGCTGTACATCTTTGACTCTATGACATTCAACTGAGTTTTGCCAATGATTTCTTTTCTCATTCTTAATATATCACCAATATCATCTCCCAAAGACCAATGACCTGAAAGGTCAACTCTGATTCTCCCTTTCCACAGCCTGACGTTAAGTATTTCCAGAACTTTCCGCTTTTGTTTTAGATTTTGAGCACTTGTAGTATTTTGCTTTTGACCTTGAGGTGATGTGGGATGAATAAGCTTGTCTCATGAATGCACTGGAATGAAATAACAGCAAAGTCATAACTAATACTTGGGCTTTCTCATTCATTAATGACAACTTCTTTCCACATATTTGCGAAAACAAAGTTAACAAAGTGGAATTTAAATGTGTTGATAAAATGCATTATGTTCAAAGGGTATAATTACAATATTGCAAATATTTATTGAGGCTCCTTGGGGAGCGTTCTAGTTTTGTTGGTTGAATAACCAATTAGCAGTGAAAGAAACTTCCAGATCCTGATGAGAGCCCTTTGTAAATGAATTGTGAAGGTATAATTAGCACCTATATCCTATATACACTGATTATGAAGGATTGGATGTAATTATCTCAGTAACTTGTTTTATGATTCCAACTATTTTACAAATCTAAACTGTCTTTTCCCCCTCTCAGGAGCAACTATGTTACAAATCTCTCTTTAGTTAAGTGAAAGGTGAAGTTGCCATAGTCTTAGCAGACAATAGGGTTGATCTCTCATTCAAGAGCCATAAATGGTGACTGTCTAAGCAAGAGTCACCACACTTCAGGCAAGAGGAGGGATTGAGAAGAACATCTTCCATGATAACTTCAGCCAGTGCAGGAATTGAATCCAAATTCTTAGCACACTCTGCATCGCAAACTAGCCATCTAGCCAACTGAGCTAAACCAAACCCCCTTCAGCTCAGAATGCTACAGAACTGCTCCAAACTCAAACCAAGACTGAGGTTGATATCCACACTTTGGGTATTTATTTACTTCTAAGATTAAAAGTAAAATCTAGAATATTCCAACACAAACCTTTACACTATGTACTTTGTTCATTCATGAACTCTTCCAATGTTAACAAAAACAGATTAGCTCTGAGGTTCTCTCTCCCTCAAGCTGTTTTTAAAGAAATCACCATGGCTACAGAAATACATACAAGTTAATCATGAAATGCCTTCCAATACACAGAAAACCCCATATGCCCTGTATTTAAAATGCAAAAATCCAACTCCAAAATAAAATTGTATTAAAGTATCTATGAATTACACACTCGATATCATTCTTAACAAAAGATAATAAAAGCATGTTAATATTTCATTCTTCCAACTTCTATTAGAGGTGAAGGATGCAGGCATATAGTTATAAATGCAACAGTTTATATAACCCCAATTTTGGTGCACAGCAAGTTACTACTGTATGGCTAGATACCAAGCTGATAATTTCAATTCCAAGAATTCAACATTGTTTCAAAACATCTCAAGCTGGGCAAAAATCTGCCAACATACCTTTTCTGGCTAGTCAAAGCTGCCACATTGACATCGTTCGTGTCATGTCAATTTCACACCCCTTAGGAACTTCCTGTTTGGTATATCACCATGCAATCTAAAACTCCACATAGCTTTTAAGTTTCTACAAATAAAAACAGTCACCTTCATGTTCCACATTGCATAGGATGGCAACAAGAGATGAAACCAGTTTCTAAAAACACAGACAGAAAATCCAAAGGGTAATCTAGCAAGAAATATACACAGTAAGAATTTCTAACAGTATGAAGGGAAGGGGTTAGCGGAGGTAAATTTTGGTTCCTTAGGATGAAGAATCTGGGATTTAATAATGGGAAACAAGGAAAGTAGAGAACTCTGTCAAATATTTTCTGTTTGCAATGTCAAAGACAAAACATTCCAATAATAGGGAAAGAAATTTTAAACAATCACACAAAAGTAACAAATTAGTCAGGCTGGTGACTGACAAGTCCGGTTTGTCTGTATTCAAGGATCTTAGAGATAGAGACATCCTATTGTGTTGGAAGTCTGAAAATGTAATACCCTATTCAAGTAAGGAAGATGATCAAAAGCAAAAATCTAAAGGCCAGTTAGCCTAACATCTGTCATTGGCAAATTGCTGGAGTTCGGTATTGAGGAAATGATACACTTAGAAAAATCTCAAATATGCAGAAGTACAATGGCTTCATGAAAGAAAAGTTATATTTGACAAAGTTATTTGAAGATAGAATAAGCAGAGATATAGAGGAACCAGTAGATTATTTGTTTGCCCAAAAGGCATTTGATAAGATACTTTCAAAGTTTACCATGCAAGATAAGTCATGGTGCTGACAGTAGCATATTAGCATGGAGAGACAATTGGTTAACTTATAGCAAACAATCTGCAGCACTGGATCATTTTAAGGTTGGCAATTTGCAACTAGTCACCTGCCAAAAGGATCAGTGCTAATTCCTCAGTTATGTACAAATCAATTGCAAAGAAGGGCCATCAACTGGAAACATTAAATCCTTATCTCCGTGGATGTTGCCTGACATGCTGAGTATTTCTAGCATTTTCTGTTTGTATTTCAGATTTATAGCATCTGCAGCATTTTACTTTTGTATGAGCCACTTACAAGTCAGCTTTCTTGCTATTGGATCTT
Organism: Chiloscyllium plagiosum; assembly: GCF_037043375.1. NCBI lineage: Eukaryota > Metazoa > Chordata > Chondrichthyes > Orectolobiformes > Hemiscylliidae > Chiloscyllium > Chiloscyllium plagiosum. The sequence continues at coordinate 13,580,601 of NW_028270145.1, read as the reverse complement.
TGCTGGTGATTAAAGAAGGTTGATGTAAGTTGAGAGATGAAACATGCCCAAGTAATTACTCAGCAATACAGCAATGGTGTAACGGTCTGCTCAAAAGAAGTGCAACAGTGCGTAATTTCCTTCAAGATTCAAGCACCGAGCCACAGAAAGCACTGGTTGTTCCTCAAATGGAACACTAAGTGATCCCATTTGTCTCAGTAGAATTATTTCAATGGTTGTTCATGGGTAAACTCAAATAACTGTTCATAGATTTCTTAAGTCAATGACCTGCTGTTTCTTTTACTTCAGTGATTTTCTGTATGTAAACTACTCTGCTGTATCTGGTCTCCAATTAACCCAGTGAACTGTTCAGTGACAGATTCACATTGTAACCTCCAGGCAAGAAAGAAAGCACAATAAACTGTCCATGCAGAATTTCAGTTCCAGCTAAAATGTTAAAGAGAGACAATGCTGAACTCAGAACATCAGGTGAAGGAGGAATGCTGGTCAACTTCAGTTGGGTGGAGGCAGATGTCAGGTTCAGTGAATGGAAATTAGGTCAGGGGCTGCTTTTCAGGCGTCTCAGAGAATAAGAGGTTTGATAAAGTGCGGTTAGGAGTCTCAGTGCCAAGTCAGTTTAACAGCTGCTGAAGAGTGTCAGAGCATTTTTATAAATCCTCTCATTTTTCCTGAAACAACTCATTCAGAAATACCCAAATTCATTGATTTTAATGGCCTCTGAGCAATCCATATGCAGGGAATTGCCAACGAGAAAATTCAACCTCCTGGACAATTCTTATGGAGATTTGACAAAGTGCTAATGTACAACCCAAGTATATACTGTTCAAACAGCTTTCTGGCCATCAGAATATCTGGGCCAATGACTCATAAAAGAGTTAATGCAATTACCAATGAGTCACATTTCCCTAAAATTGACAACAGCGATGTCAAACTGAAGGGCAATGACACGGATTCTCAGGGAGTGTCTCAGTTAAACTTTTATCGTCATGCAATAAGAATGATAGAAGCCACATTAGGATTGATGCGCTTTGCAACCCTTGAAGTAAGTTGTCTGAAGCCATTGCGCTCATTAGCCATCTTCGAAATGAGTAATTATATATCTTAAGTTAAACTGCAAAGGCACAATTTCCTAAAGTTTTTTTTCTTATTTTAAAAGTTCATTCTGCATTTTTGTTTCAAGTGCGAAGTTCAGGTCTTTGCATGTCTTGAAAACAGCATGCAGGACCCAGGGTATGAGCCCTCTCTCCACCCAAAGATCCAATTTTTGCTAGCAAGGGAAAGATGTGACTCACATAGGAGGTAAACCCATGCTCAGCAGGGTCATTGGATCAGTGATTTTAAACAAATCACATTATAGCAGTTACAACTGCCTTGGCCCACAGTGCACGGTAGATATAAACACTCAAACGTCTGATAAGGAGAAAATGAGAACTGCAGATGCTGGAGTTCAGAGTCAATTGTGTGTGGTGCTGGAAAAGCACAGCAGGTTAGGCAGCATCCGAGGAGCAGGGCATAAGCCCTTCATCAGGAGTTCCAAATGTCTGATGACCCCTGTATAATTGTCATGATCTTTAAGTTCTTTTCAATTATCAGCTCTTCAAACATTTAAAACTAGCTGCAGCTGTTAATTAAGGTGTAAACTAGAACCTCCTCTGGAATGATTTGATTTACAGTCATAGGTTAGAAACCAAAAGTGGCACCTGTTCAACAGTTTCAATTGAGCTTTATGTTGACATGCCCCACCACACCCAGATTATCATTAGTCATTATGAACACTTGACTGAGTTTAAAAAAAACAATTTCAAACATTCAGATATTCAAGTTCTGAGCAACTGGCTCAGATTTTATAGTTTGATTGACAGCTTAAAGAGCTATGAGAAACCTTTGATGTGATTTCTGAAAGGAAGTTCATTTTTATAAGAGATTAACCACTTCAGGTGTGTCAGAACTTTTGAATGGATTTTATAAATGGGTTCGTTTTTTGCTATGGAGTAACATGAGACTATTTCAAGGTCAATTTGTTTTCCAAATCTACGATTCCTAAGATGTGGCCTTGAATAAAGGGTGGCTTGAAGGGTCTGAGAAGCTGGGCTTGAAAAGGGTGCATGACTTGCAACTGAGCTCACACAAAGGTATGGGAGTACCTTTGCAATTTAGCATTGCATTGACATAGAGGCATAAGTGGTGTGAAAGACATTACTTAATTTGACTCATGGACGGAGAAGATTAGACAAAATATATGGTGGCTGGTGGGCTCTATCAGGGACCAAATTAGTTTGCCTCCAGGAAACAATACTCTTAAATGAGTCTATATAAATAGAGCAAATTTGATAAAAATATTTTAGTTCTAAGATGTTGCATAAATTGACTGCTGGACTATTGTTAACATTCCTTGAATGGATGATATTTTGTTTTGGTTGTACTTTTTCAAAAAAAATCTCCTTACTTAACTGAGTTCAGTTCATGGTCACCTCTTGCTGCAGAGAAATGTGTCAATTCAATGGGAACTGATGTCTTATGATATTCAGTTGCATATTCAGTGCTGCACTTCGAGTGCCTTTAAGTAGGTCAGAAACCTGTGATTCACTTCTTGCATTATTTACTAATGCAAATAATTAATGGTATGTTTAAAAAGTAAAAGCACTGAAACAGAAACTAGTTTTTAGGGCTTTAACTGACCATTTATTTCAATAAATAAGACAGTGACAGAAAGAAACCACCCATTTGGAAGGGTTTAAAGAGGACACTCGGCATTGGGTCCATAAACTAAAATGGAACAATATTCTGTGCATCTTTATTGGTGTTATCGAAACACAATTCCTCTACCACAAGAAGCCATTCTTTTATTCATGTAACTCGCAAGGTGAATTATCATATAATATACTGGTACAGAGATCAATGACAATATAATTTCTGAGCTGCATGTCTAAGCAAATTCAATCTGAAGACTGGTTCAAATTTCAAATTACCGGTTCCGGCACAGATCCTGAATGGCCTTTGCAATTGGCAAAATATTTTTTCCATTTTATGGACTGCAATCTAGGTTTGTTCAATATATCATTTCAGTTTCATGACACTGTAATCTTTTGCTATTAATTCTGTGTCTTATGATCCTGCTCCACATCTACCTGATGAAGGAGCAGCACTCCAAAAGCTAGTGCTTCCAAATAAGCCTGTTGGACTATAACCCGGTGTTGTAAGATTTTTAACTTTGTACACCCCAGTCCAACACCGACACCTCCAGATCATGGTAAGATTAAAGTATGCTTTGCTTAAAGCCAAGCAGTGTAAACAACTGAATTATATCTGGAACACAGAACCTTACACTTGCCTTTAAATAAGAAAAAGTTAGGATCTAAGCTGTCTCCTTGATATATTTGAAGTATGTTTGGTCTGGTCCATAATACTAGCAACAATGCAATATTAGGTAGTCCATTTCCATTCTCCTTGCCTGTTTCTCTCGTCATCTTGGAAGTCACCACCATTCAAACAGCAACTTGGGAAAACAACCATTACCTTAGACTTAACAACTAATCAGCTTTGACCTCAAGTTGCAAATCCAATACCTTCAAGCACTGTCTAACTGTGTAATCTATATTTTCCTCGATCAGCACCAGGCACTCTCCTTGTTAAACTTAATACCTGCATATGATGACGCATGTTTGTTATTTTCTTGGTGTTAGTAGATAATAAAATTGATCTATCTTTTATTCAAAAAAACCTTTGGTAATTGGCTCCTTCATTTTTTTAGCTAATGATGCTTGAAGTGTGATAGCTGCATGCTGAAAAGAAATAAAAAGAATTTATTGTGACCAATGGAGAGGATGTTAAAAAGGGAGCCAATACAACACCTCATTCAGTCATAACACACAGAGGCTCATTGGTATAGTTCAAAGAGACGGATGAAAGTACTCGAGTAGGGGAACTGTATTGTTCCTTCAGAAGCTTTTTCTTTTGGAAAATTGAAATGACAAAAAAGTTTACTTTAGTCACTAAAATTAAAAGTGCTGATGTTACTGATTTTGTAGAGCAGGAATAAATATGAAAAACCTTGTCCTTAGAGGATTTAAAAAATGGCTAGGCATTTTAGAGTTCTTGTTTCACCTGAAAAAATGGGACAGTGAAATGTCTAAAGGTGAATCCTGAAGTTGGTGATGCTGATTAAAGTTCCAACAGCTAAGAGTAGGTTATCTGGAATTCCGGCAATGGAGAAGATAGAAAGGAATGAGAACAGAGAGGGGGAAAGAGAAAATAAATTCCCAGAAAGAGAAAACAAAAGAGACAGCTTGCACCGAAAAGAGGAAATAGCTCTAACTCAGACTTAAGGATTGAAGTTTTAATTTGCTCATTATTGTTTGAAGAAGAGATGCAGATTTTCTTTACCTCAGTACAATAATTCAAGTAGTCAGGCGAAAGTGAGGACTGCACATGCTGGAGATTCGAGTGGTGCTGGAAAAGCACAGCAGGTCAGGCAGCATCCAAGGAACAGGAAAATTGACGTTTCAGGCCAAAGTGCTTCATCAAATGGTCAGTCAAGTAGACCTTGCTTGCAGAAGATTCAGTGAGAGTATTACAAATGATAACCAAAACAGCAGCAAAGCATATGAGCCTGTAGACCCAGGAGGTGGACAGCAAAGAATTGGCAGATGTAGGTGAGAAAAATGATTGTCAGAAGTATCATTATGATTTCTTCCAAGTAGCAGCTGTTTCTGAAGCACTTAGTCCCACAGCAATATAATTTGGTTGCAGTGGAAACTTGGGGAAAAAAAATCAGGATCGTTTATAGGTAGAGATAAATCAAGGTTCTGGTTCAAAATGTAATCTGAATACATTATAGAACCTGATTATCACATTATAAAAACAGTTAAATTGGAAGGGTTTCACATTAGGTACATTTCATTGTTTAGTTTGATGATTTTTTTTGCATATAACACCAATTGCAAAGGCAACATGGCTTTAAGTTACTGGCCCTCAACATACCGTATATTTGGACAGGGATGGATAAAACAGGAACTTACCAAGCTGTTCAGGAGGTAAAAACTATTTGGTGATATTTAGTTTTCATGGTAATGATACATGGCAATAATCCAAATAAACACAAAATATACTCTCAGACTCTTGCTATCTAAATCTACAAATAAAGGTCAGTTACTTGTGTAAGGTATCTGAAGGAGTCCAATGTCTATTGAACGGCCAGGAGTCCAGTGTTTCAGCAGAAGAGAAAAGAAAGATGGAAAAAAAGTATGCTTTTAAAAAAAATGGATGCAGACTCAAATTTCATCTGAATCACTGGACCTGGCTCTAACATTGCAGACTGATAGTTCAGTCAGTTCAGCCAGCAAGACCTGGGGACTGCCTCCAGCCATGGAGTGTGTGGAAAGCCTGCACACAGCCAATCACATCAGCTGGGCAGGACAAAATTGACAGATTGAATACAGATTTGGAAATGAACCATAAAAGGCTCAGCCTTCACATGGAAAAATAATTCTGTACAATGGAAAAAATACCATGCCTTTGCGCGCAAGCTAGATTTCTTTTGAAAACAACTGCAGATTATTTGAGGTATACAAATTTAAACAGTCTTTCACTGATCAAAGCCCATTTATATAATTCATGAAGCAGTTAATGGGTGTTATTTTCAGATTCCACTCCTCTCTTCTGTCTACACACCAGCTACAGCAGGAATTACATTTGACTACAGTCACATTATTGCTTTAGATAGGCATATCAAACTTTGCCCATTCAACCATCAATGCAAACACAGACGTAACATTAAGAGTTGATTGCCAACATTTCCAATCACTGATCTCATTGTGGATTAACATGGGGCTCCACTTTATCTCTGTCTCCCTGGTAAATCTAAGATCAAGGGGACCTGATTTAGCACGATGAATTGCAGCCAAAGACACCTGCTCATAGCTAGAAGAGACCCCTCTTAAATATGCAGCTCACACAAATATTGCCCTGCTCAATCTGTGATTTTATACTGGAGGGTTGAGCAGCAAGCAGTAGTGTTTTGCACCAGGTCAGACATACCAGGAACAAAAATAATGCCAAAAGGGCTCATTTGGGTAATTAAAAACAATATCTTTACAGGCAAATTGGGGCTCCCTAATCAGAATTTCTCACCCCTTGGTCTAGTTTCTCCAAAGTAACATTCATCATATCAGGCACCATCCCCTATTAATTTCTGTCCACTTGCCATCAATGACTTGCAATGGCAGCATAGTTTCAACAGCTGGAAAACAGCTTCCTCTCAATTTCCTGTTCATTTTTGCCAGGAGCCCCAGTATTTGTGGACAGGTGGGAAAGGAAGATGGGCAAGGAAGAACTGACACCCAAGAACCCAGAAAGACATGTTTTAATGGAAGAATTTACACAACCATTTTAACTGGACATTCCAGCTGCCAGAAGAGAGGGGTAGAATGGGATTGAAAGGTTGCTATGGTGTGGTGGAAGCATCACAAGACTATTAACCAGAGCTTTAACAGAAATTTCAATTTAATCAAATCTAGAATTAAAAGCTAGCATTTGACAACCATGTTGATCCATCTGGTTTATTAAAGCCCTTTAGGAAAGCAAAACTGCCACCCTTACCCAGTCTCATCCACACGCATCTCCAGACCCACAGTAAGGTGGCTGACTCTTAATTGACCTCTAAACCGGCCTGAAGAGCCAATCTGTTCAAGAGCCATGAGGGATGAGCCACAAATGCCTTGTCAGTAATGCCCACATCCTATACAAAGATGTAGCAACTGGCAACCCTTGTGAACCCCAAAAATCAAGTGGGATATGGTTAGCTGAAGGCATCCTTGAGAGGCAGCAGTGCCAAAGAGACACTTACTGCATCAAGATGCAGCTCTCACCTTACTATTTTTCCCAACCCATGCAGTAGTCAAGAATTTTAAATCAGGCTTCCACTTGTATATGAGCCTGATTTAAATATGTGAATAAAGTGTCCCATCTATTCATCATGGGATACCAGGACATCCAGATAACCATCGCCAAAGAGGGCTAGTGCAACAAGTTAACGCTGCTGATCTGCACTTCAATTGTTAACCACCCTGACATAGAGGCCTTGATCCTTTTCCAAGAAATGAAACAAACATTTTTTTCCAATTTACATATCAACTTTCCAATATTTCCACCGTCTCCGATGGCTCCTCTTTCTGAGCATAAAGCCTGAAAATCAAATCGAAGCTTATTGAACATAATTAATATTCTCTCACACAGATAACAGGGCAAGAAATTTCAATCTCCGCCCCGGTGCCCCAGCCGCAGCAAATATAGAGTGCCATACTACTTGGCATGGGTGTGGGTGGGGGTTTCATACCACGAGTTACATTAAATGGTTATATCAAAGGGCCTACAGACCTCTCAGGGATCTGGGGATAGCTGTGGGAATTCCTCCACTGAGGCCCCTCAAGGCACTGTGCCTCATTAGAATTCAGCTGAATAGGATTTTGAATAACACTATTTTGTCACACATATTATACGTCTGATCTCTTCTTCAGCACCACTCGTCTCCACTAGTAGGGCTGCTATCTAGTCATTGCTAACAGCCTTCTATTAGGTGTAATGCATCCCTGCTCCATCTGTCTGTCTTAATTGGAAGGAGCACCTGAAGGCAACTTTAATTGGCCATTACCAGGAGGATTGCAATGGATGTTCCCCTCACAGGCTCCTGATTGAACATTGAGGCACGTATCAGGACTGTGACCAAACTACAGTAATTCAGCCCCAAAATGTTGACCCCAGATTTGGGGTCAGTGGTAGCAAAAGTAGTAAAAATTAAGGAACTTAATTAAGCTTAGCTCTGATCGGGCTAATTGGAAAATGTGCAATAGAGGTACTACATAATATAAAGTATTACTGAAATTAAACTGAAAAATCTTCAAAATAGTTAAGGTCAGCTTTGTTATAATGTATAGATACTAGGGCAACAATGAGAAAAGAGGAACAAAAAATGTGGTGTAACAACAAGATCAACCACCAACAAACCAGGGGGCAACTAAATTTATGGAAGCATTGAAGAAAGTTGCCAATAAGAGACTGAAATGGAATAGTCTTTGGTTACAGAGAAAGGACAATGCAAGTGATGAAAATGGTACTGACAGGAAGAGAAGTAGGAAGGACTATGACCAGACAAGATGATATTGTGATGAGAGACTTAAACACAGCAGGATTAGAAGAGTTATGACTGATGGACAGGAGGAGTGAAGGAAGGTGATCTGCGAGTATTGAGTTAACCTCCAAGTAAAATCAGAGAAGCAAAAGTATAGAATGTAACTATCCATGGAAATACAAAAGGTTGCAGTAGTAAAAAATACCTATTTAGCATCACTGATTTCAGTAGAATGGTATTTGTTACATTCTTCAAAATGGACTCAATTGGTACCAAGTCCAAAAGAGATGCCATTTCCATCTGTGTTAACTATTTTTTATTTCAAGATGCTATTAAACACACAACCTTATCAAACAACAATTAATTTTGAAGCTTATTGCTGCTTGTAAATAAAAATGAGAGACTAACTAGATCTCAGAATAATTGGAAGGAAAAATATATTTGATGTACTACATAGCAAAGTCAATAAAAATTCTCACTTCTGTCATCTAAACCAATTTTTTTTATGCAAGTCAATGACATAAAAAAGGTGTTCTACTTTACACAATGAGTATTTTCTGACTCATGAAAGCAAGCCACAAAATCTTTGATATTATTTTGTAGCTCTAGCTCAAATGTTAATTAAAGGCACGACTGAATTGTTTTAGTTTAAGTTTCAAATTGGGAAAAGGTGGAAGTAAAACAAGTTTAGTCATATGTTAAATCATATTTCAAACACTAATATGTTGAGCACATTGGAGATGCATTCAAACAAATCTCAAAGTACAGCTGGCCTCCTTTTTGAAACTCTGGAAAGTATCTACTTTACATCAATTATGAGGAAATCTAAGTTCATTTTGATGGGATCTATTAACTAGAATGTCATGAAGATACTCCTTTTGAGGGCAACAGTACAGCCCAAGCCTTCCCCCAGATAACATTTTGCGAATGCTGCATGAAAACCAACCAAGGAGCAAGCTGAGGTTTCACCCTTCCAGAATAATGGTACTGTAAGAGGAGTGGTACCTTGTTGCCAAGAACCATTTCTCCACAAGAACAGGCAATGACGTCTTACACTGACAATCAGGTCGCATCTCGAAAAATAAAGAAACATTCCAACAAAGTGGTCTTCAGGGAGAATGTACAATGGTTCACATTTAATCTGATTGAGAAACGTGAACTTATTTTGCACGCTTTCACTCGTGGTGGCTAGTTGTATTAGAAAAGGGTGCACTTATTTCCTGTTCACTTCTTGGACAATATCAGTGAAAACTGCATTTTGGGATTGGTATTATTTATTTTTTTTAAACAAAGAATTTGAGAGCAAAGAAAGAGCTGTGGCAATGAACGCTGACAAATGCAGACTGTATTTAACAAAGAGCTTATGATTGTTAAGTTTGAATTCTGAGTCACTGAGGAACTCTCTACTTGCAATGATTTACATGTACAATTCTACATCTTCCGTGTCCAAGCCAGCACAAACTATTTCACACCTAGGTTACTGTTCTTACAGCTTTTAGTGGGCTCATAACTCATCCAGCCGAGGAAGATTTATTGAAAGCAATTGATGATTCTCAAATAGAAGCTTTCTCATACCCAATAAATCAGGACTATAAATATTGAATTTGCCAAAACTCTATAAAACTAACAGTACGTTACAATGATGACAATACCTCTCGAAATGTTTCATTGGCAATAAAGATCTTTGGGACATCCTGTGAACATAATTAGGCAGACTCACTAAGAATGAATATATTGAGACAACCTTCAGAAAAATGGTCATTAGACACAAGAATTCTTTTTTGTAACTACACATGCATAATCTTTACATTCAGCAGGTGGTACCCTTTCTAAAAAAGAACATCGGTATAATTCCACTACTGGATTGGTGCAGAAGCAAAAATTAGGATAACAGTTAGGAAGCCAGAATAGTTAAAGTAGCATGCACTGTAATAATGCCGGCACAATTCTGAGCCCAGTAAGGTGTCAAAACTGGATGGCCCCAACAAAGTGAAGCTTCTCTTAGGCTGAACGTGATGAATTCTTTGGTCAACTTTTATAAAACATGTCTGTGACAAATACATACCCAGATGTTATGCAGAGAGATATTATGCAGATCCCTTAAATCTGCCAAATTTGACCTTGAAGCGCAAGAGCAGTTCACAGCCATAAGCAGGAGATGGCTGGTTAATAATCATGTAATTTTGGTGTAATAGACAGCACAATTGCTCTATAGGCAGTTTGATGAAGGACATCCTTCTCAGTCAGAGCAGCTCACCAGGATCTTCAAATGGGGCTTGGAAATCTTCAGGGATGGGTCACATTTCATACACAAAGGGTTATCTCACTTCCTTTCCTTCATCCAGTGCTGTTCTCTTCAAAACAAATTAATATCTTTTTTAAAATTATGCAATTGATTCTCAGCTATTCTTGTGGGGGTGTCTAGGAGCCCCCACAAGTACTTTGACAGGGGTACAGCAATCTGACTCTCACTCAGAGCAATACACATGAATGGCAAAAAGGAAATGTTAAAATTCCTTTTCATGCACCTTGAAAGTATCCTTATTTTTTTAAAAAAATATTATTGGATACGAGTGCACTGACAAGATGGGCATTTATTGCCTTCAAACTAGCTGGCTGGTTAGGCCATTTCAGAGAGCAGTTAAGAATCAACTACATTGCTGTCGAGTGCAGAGCCATGCAGGCCAGACCAGGTAAGGGTGGCAAATTTCCTTCCATAAAAGAAAACAATGACAGATGTGTATTTACAACAATTGACAACAATCATCAAGACCACCAGTGAAACAAGCTTCCAGTTCCAGAGTTTTTAAAATTGAATTTAAATTTCACTATCTACTATGGTGGGATCTGAATCAATGTCAATGTTAACAGACCAGAGCCACCACCTCCCCTTTCCAAAGTGAAGGGCTTCTTCCAGTCTTTGACTTCTGCACTGGGCAGATAGTTCAGAGATTTTAGGCACCTTGGTGCCAGTCATTCACATTTACTTCTATGTAAATCAGCCTCCAGCAGTACCAGCACACTCACCACTGCAACAGACTTGGAGCACAGCTTTTCCAGAGCAGGAACTTTACTCACCCCAATTCATAGGCTTCAGAAATTAGAATTATTATGGTGTAGATGGAGCTTAAGGGCGAATGCTTCTTAAAATGTAGCCACAACTCAATTTAAGTTGAAATAGCTGTTATAAACACTGACACCTATGGATATATTTAACTTTTAATTGAGAAGTGCTTTTTGCTTTCAGCAAGAGAAAATACAGGTAAAAAATGACTGTGGATTTAAATTCATTGAATGTCTGGAAAGGAATCCTAAAATATTCAAGGTATTAAGTTTCAAAGAGAGTAAATCACTCGAAACTAGACTGTAATCCCCTTTATGTCAGATCTTGAACATAATGGGAGAAAGGATAGCAGTATGGGCAAAAGATATATTTGCATTTACCACATTCGAAAATAAGTGAGTGTTTCAACCCTGGTGTGGGCTGAGGAACTTGAATGCTGCCTTACATTCTAGCTTGGTTAGAGACAAAAAAAACCCCTGCAGATGCTGGAATCCAAAAGTAGGCAGGCAGGAGGCTGGATGAACACAGCAAGGTTATACCCGAAACATTGACTTCTCCACCTCCTGATGCTGCCTGGCTTGTGGTGGTCTTGCAGCCTCCTCCCTGTCTACTTTGCAGTGAAAGTCAGAGTCGAGAAACAATTCACTAGTTAACATTGTATTGCAGGTAAAGGATTTTCTTACTAAATGCTGGAAGCCAGTTCAAAAGAAAACATTACTGAGAATTTCAGCTAACCTGAAAAGTCAAGAATATTCAAGGTGACTACTCAACTAATGTTCCAACTATCTATTCTCATGAACAACCCTGAAACTGATGCATATATCTTTCATCTTCAGTTTTCATTTCTCATCTGTGCACGTGTGTTGTACTATTATTTCTTCTTTTATTTAGTAACTATTAAATTCTCACTCCTGTTAAGACAAGACAATCTGGTTAAATTGGCTCCCTTTAAAAAATAAATTCATCTGGTTTGGGAGGAAGGTATCCACAAGATATTGGTTCATTTTAAAGACATGGATATATACAGCAAGGTAATAGACCCTTCAGTCCAACTCGTCAATGATAACTAAATATCCTAAATTAATCTAGCCCCATTGCTGGCATTTAGCCCATATCCCTCTAAACCCTTCCTGTTCATATACCTATCCAGATGCCTTTTGAATGTTGCAATTGTACCAAACTCCACCACCTCCTCTTGCAGCTAATTCCATACATGCAGCACCCTCTGCATGAAAATGTTGTCCCTTAGATCCATTTGATATCTTTCCCTTCTCACCTTAAACGTATGCCCTCTAGTTCTGGACTCTCATACCCCAGGGAGAAGATCTTGACTATTCATCCTATCCATGCCCCTTACGATTTTATAAACGTCTCTAATGTCACCCCTCAGCTTCCAATGCTCCAGGGAAAACAACCCCAGCCTATTCAGCCTCTCCCTTCAGCTCAAACCCTCCAACCCTGGCAACATCCTTGTAAATCTTTTCTGAACCATTTCAAAATTCACAGCTTCTTTCTTATATCAGGAAGACCATAATTGTATGCAGTATTCCAAAAGAGGCCTAAACAATGTCCTGTACAGCCGCAACATGACCTCCCTACTCATATTCAAACTGACCAACTAACCTTGTTGTAACTAACCAGGTGGAGAGTGAATTAAGGAGGACAGCCAGTTAATCCACCCTTATAATTTGGTACACACCATCTGGAATTGTTAAAAATTGAGAAACCTCGCCGCAGAACAGTTATAACGCAGCTCACTGGAGTTATGTTTTTAAAAAACACAATTGAAAGTATCAAAGCAGAAAACTGAAACCAAGGAGTTTAAGTGTGGCTTAAATCCATGTTTTGGCGATATTAGTCAGATTCTCAATTGCTTCCAAGGAGGTTTTCACTTCAAAACCATGAGTCAAACAAATGAGCCTACATAATCAAAATTAGTGTTCACAATTCATTTAATAGCACAATCATTTGAGAATATGCAAGTTCTAAGTATCTACTATAAAATTTTTGTTTAAAATATGCTTCAGGATATTTTACTTCACACAAAACCACAATATTCAGCTGAACATTCAATTCAAATCCATTCCCGAAGGCATCTCAAGATGAATTAATACAATGAATCCTCCATCAGTTGCGTACGTTGCTCAGCAGTATAGAGATGTAAATGCAAATATTAACTGACAGCTTTCAGCATTCAACATTCATACCATTTTATGAATGACCTTGAAGGATAAACCTTTCAATAACAGGCTGACGTCCTCAAGTCACATATTTTACAACAGATTATGATAGACCAAACATACACTGGTGGACTTTTACAAACTGAAAAATGTGTTGCTGGAAAAGTGCAGCAGGTCAGGCAGCATCAAAGGAGCAGGAGAATCGATAAAGAGGCAGACATAACTGGGGCCCATGCGGGTGCCCATGGCTACTCCTTCGGTTTGGAGGAAGTGGGAGAATTGGAAAGAGAAGTTGTTCAGGGTGAGGACCAGTTCAGTCAGTCGAAGGAGGGTGTCAGTTGAAGGGTACTGGTTGGTTCGGCGGGAAAGGAAGAAGCGGAGGGCTTTGAGTCCTTCGTGATGGGGGATGGAGGTGTACAGGGACTGGATGTCCATAGTGAAGATAAGGCGTTGGGGGCCGGGGAAGCAAAAATCATGGAGGAGGTAGCGGGTGTGGGTGGTGTCCCAAACGTAGGTGGGGAGTTCTTGGACTAAGGGGGACAGGACTGTGTCAAGGTATGCAGAGATGAGTTGGGTGGGGCAGGAGCAGGCTGAGACAATGGGTCGGCCGGGGCAGTCGGGTTTGTGGATTTTGGGCAGGAGGTAGAAACGGGCGGTACAGGGTTGTGGGACTATGAGGTTGGAGTCGGTGGATGGGAGATCCCCTGAGGTGATGAGGTTATGGATGGTCTGGGAGATGATGGTTTGGTGGTGGGAGGTGGGGTCATGGTCAAGGGGGCAGTAGGAGGAGGTGTCCGTGAGCTGGCATTTAGCCTCAGCAATGTAGAGATTGGTGTGCCAAACTACCACTGCGCTTCCCTTGTTTATCGGTTTGATAATGAGGTTGGGGTTGGAGCAGAGGGAGTGGAGGGCTGCACATTGCGAGGGTGAGAGGTTGGAGTGGGTGAGAGGGGTGGAGAGGTTGAGGCGGTCAATGTCGCGGCGACAGTTGGCTATGCAGAGATCGAGGGCGGGTAAGAGGCCAGCCACGGGGTGTCCAGGTGGATAGGGTGTGTTGGAGGCGGGAGAAGGGGTCGTCAGAGGGTGGGGCAGGTGTCCTGGTTGAAGAAGTAGGTGCGGAGGCGAAGGCGGCGGAAGAATTGTTCAATGTCGTGCCGTGTGTTGAACTCATTAATCCAGGAGTGCAGGGGGATGAAGGTGAGGCCTCTGCTGAGGACTGATCTTTCATCCTCAGAGAGGGGGAGGTCTGGAGGGATGGTGAAAATACAGCAGGGCTGGGAACTAGGACTGGTGTGGGGCTGGAGCTGGGAGTGGGGACGGGGTTAGGTGTGGGGGCGGAGTTCGGCGCGGGGGCAGGGTTTGCTGCGAACCATGACGTCACTTCCGCCCCCACCGACCATGCAGCCTCTGCGATTGCTGCCCAGACAACCGCCTCCACGATCGCCAGGAAGACCATCGCCGACAGATTCACAGCCTCCGCGGAGTCCACAACCACTGGGAACAACACTTTCTGCATTCGCCGCAGCCACTTACGCCCCTGGAGTTGCCGTCGCCGCATCTACTTCCGCCCGCAGTGATGTCACTCGCCTGCACAACGACCACGCCGCATGCATCTCTGCCCCCAAGCCTAACTCCACCCCCACGCCCAGCTCCAGCCCCACACCAGGTCCGAGTTCCCAGCCCTGCTGTATTTTCACCATCCCTCCAGACCTCCCCCTCTCTGAGGATGAAAGATCAGTCCTCAGCAGAGGCCTCACCTTCATTCCCCTACGCTCCCGGATTAACAAGTTCAACACACGGCACGACATTGAACAATTCTTCCGCCGCCTTCGCCTCCGCACCTACTTCTTCAACGAGGATTCCCGCCCACCCTCTGACGACCCCTTCTCCCACCTCCAACACACCCCATCCACCTGGACACCCCGTGGCTGGCCTCTTACCCGCCCTCGATCTCTGCATAGCCAACTGCCGCCGCGACATTGACCGCCTCAATCTGTCCACTCCTCTCACCCACTCCAACCTCTCACCCTCACAATGTGCAGCCCTCCACTCCGTCCGCTCCAACACCAACCTGACTATCAAACCGGCAGACAAGGGAGGCGCAGTGGTAGTTTGCCGCACCGATCTCTACATTGCTGAGGCTAACGCCAGCTGGCGGACACCTCTTCCTACTGCCCCCTTGACCATGACCCCACCTCCCATCACCAAACCATCATCTCCTAGACCATCCATAACCTCATCACCTCCAACCTCAGTCCCACAACCCCGCACCGCCCGTTTCTACCTCCTGCCCAAAATCCACAAACCCGACTGCCCCGGCCGACCCATTGTCTCAGCCTGCTCCTGCCCCACCGAACTCATTTCTGCATACCTTGACACAGTCCTGTCCCCCTTAGTCCAAGAACTCCCCACCTATATTTGGGACACCACCCACACCCTCCACCTCCTCCATGATTTTTGCTTCCCCAGCTCCCAATGCCTTATCTTCACTATGGACATCCAGTCCCTGTACACCTCCATCCCCCATCACGAAGGCCTCAAAGCCCTCCGCTTCTTCCTTTCCCGCCGAACCAACCAGTACCCTTCATCTGACACCCTCCTTCGACTGACTGAACTGGTCCTCCCTCTGAACAACTTCTCTTTCCAATCCTCCCACTTCTTCCAAACCAAAGGAGTAGCCATGGGCAACCGCATGGGCCCCAGCTATGCCTGCCTCTTTGTCGATTCTCCCGCTCCTTTGATGCTGCCTGACCTGCTGCACTTTTCCAGCAACACATTTTTCAGCTCTGATCGCCAGCATCTGCAGTCGTCACTTTCTTCTACTTGACTTTTACAAACTATCCATAATGCCAATTCACTTCAACAAAGATGAAAATGATATTTTGGCTGCCATCTGAAAATTCCCTTTCAGGCATTAAGAAATATCATACCAGGAAACCACCACGCAAAGTTAAGTATCGCCATCAAGATTAACACCGCTATTAGAAATCGAGACATATCAGGGTTCATCATAGTGTATTGCTAGGTTAAAAGAAAATCACAAATCAACTATTGTAAAGAATCTCATTCTACATTAATAGTTAATGAACGATATTTAAACTCTTCACCACTGGTATGTTCCCATCAGAAAGTGCACTGTAGATTTATAAGCTACTGATGTTCTCCAGGGATTACTGCTTATCTGCAAAGAGCTTGTGCAAAAGAAAGATTAGATTAGATTACATTACATACAGTGTGGAAACAGGCCCTTCGGCCCAACAAGTCCACACCGACCCGCCGAAGCGTAACCCACCCATTCCCGTACATTTACCCCTTTACCTAACACTACGGGTAATTTAGCATGGCCAATTCACCTGACGTGCACATCTTTGGACTGTGGGAGGAAACCGGAGCACCCGGAGGAAACCCACGCAGACACAGGGAGAACATGCAAACTCCACACAGTCAGTCGCCTGAGGTGGGAATTGAACCTGGATCTCTGGCGCTGTGAGGCAGCAGTGCTAACCACTGTGCCACTGTGCCGCCAAAGGGAGAGATAATAAAATAATCTCTTTTTTAATCCAGAGCTGGTCCCCTTCGTATTGAACTCAATTTTGAGCCAATATTACTGGGACAAGAACAAGGCATGGTGGATTTGCTAATCATCCACCAAAAATACAAAACAGTAGAATGCTGCTGTTTGTAGTAAGAAAGCCATAGCAGAAGATTCAGCAAGGAATCCTAGAAGTGGAACAATTCCCACCTACCAGTCAACAGAACAGCACTGAAGTCCTGCTTATTTCAAGGCTCCAATTTCACTCGGCAACTGGATACTACAAGAAGGCAGTTCTTTTTGGAGAGGTTTGAACTATAGGGAGAGGCAGAATAGACGGAGGCTATTTTCCCTGGAGTACCAGAGGCTAAGGGGAGTTACCTTACAGAGGTCAATAAAATTGAGGGGCGTAGATGAAGTAAATAGACAAAGTCTTTTCCCCGGTGGTACGAAAGTCCAAAACCATAGGGCAAAGGTTAAAGGTGAGAGAGGAAAAATTTAAAAGGGTCCGGGGCGGGTGGTGGGGGGCAATCTTTTCACATGACGGGTTTTGTGTGCATGGAATGAGCTGCCATAGGAAGTAGTGGAGGCTGGCAGAATTACAACATTTAAAAGACATCTGGATGGGTAGATGAATAGGAAGGGTTGACAGGGATATGGATCAACTTCACCAACACATTCCACCCTGACCTTAAATTTACCTGGACCATCTCTGACACCTCCCTCCCCTTCCTGGACCTCTCCATCTCCATCAGTGACGACCGACTTGATACTGACATTTTCTACAAACCCACCGACTCCCACAGCTACCTGGATTACACCTCTTCCCACCCTACCTCTTGCAAAAATGCCATCCCGTATTCCCAATTCCTCCGCCTCCGCCGTATCTGCTCCCAGGAGGAGCAGTTCCACCATAGAACACACCAGATGGCCTCCTTCTTTAGAGACCGCAATTTCCCTTCCCACGTGGTTAAAAATGCCCTCCAACGCATCTCGTCCACATCCCGCATCTCCGCCCTCAGACCCAACCCCTCCAACCGCAACAAGGACAGAACGCCCCCGGTGCTCACCTTCCACCCTACCAACCTTCGCATAAACCAAATCATCCGCCGACATTTCCGCCACCTCCAAACAGACCCCACCACCAGGGATATATTTCCCTCCCCACCCCTCTCCGCCTTCCGCAAAGACCGTTCCCTCCGTGACTACCTGGTCAGGTCCACGCCCCCCTACGACCCACCCTCCCATCCTGGCACTTTCCCCTTCCACATCCATCAAAGTTTTACCTGCACATCCACTAATATCATTTATTGTATCCGTTGCTCCCGATGCGGTCTCCTCTACATTGGGGAGATTGGGCGCCTCCTAGCAGAGCGCTTTAGGGAACATCTCCGAGACACCCGCACCAATCAACCAAATCGCCCCGTGGCTCAACATTTCAACTCCCCCTCCCACTCTGCCGAGGACATGGAGGTGCTGGGCCTCCTCCACCGCCGCTCCCTCACCACCAGACGCATGGAAGAAGAACGCCTCATCTTCCGCCTCAGAACACTTCAACCCCATGGCATCAATGTGGACTTCAACAGCTTCCTCATTTCCCCTTCCCCCACCTCATCCTAGTTTCTAACCTCCAGCAACACGATCCCGACTTGTCCGGACTTGTCCGACCTGCCCAGCTCCTTTTCCACCTATCCACTCCACCCTCTCCTCCCTGACCTATCACCTTTATCCCCTTCCCCACTGACCTATTGTACTCTATGCTACTCTATCCCCACCCCCACCCTCCTCTAGCTTATCTCTCCATGCTTCAGGCTCTCTGCCTTTATTCCTGATGAAGGGCTTTTGCCCGAAACGTCGATTTTGCCTGTCCTCGGATGCTGCCTGAATTGTTGTGCTCTTCCAGAACCACTGATCCAGGGATATGGATCACGTTCTGGCAAACTGGACTAGATTTATTTAGGACATCTGATCGGCATAGATGATTGGTCCAAAGGGTCTGTTTCCATGCTGTGTGACTCCATGAGTCTACCAGTTTTCTTGCTTCCTGGGATGGCACATTGCCTCTTCCCCATGGCCTCTCCAGAAAGTGGCACTAATGCTGGCATCGAGGATGAAAATACATTAAGGTTCCAAACCTTTGCCCTTCCACGTGGTTATTCAAATAAATCAATGGACAAGAAGTAGAACTGATGGATCAGCAACATCAGAGGGAGGAAATGTTTGCACACCCTCTTTACAATTGCTGCAAAACACATCCTATTCAATTCTAGTGATATCAGATACAAAGATTAAAGGCATTATAAATTAAACCTTATTTGCTGAACATACAATTAACTGGAGTCTGTACATTCTTATATTTTAAGTAAAAAGCACTTTGCAAAAATAATTTGCAGCTATTTTCATTAAAACTGAACTATTCACTAGAGCTTAGATGAAGCAAACTACAGCCTACAGCAGTAGGGTTGATTCTTGTTAATTTAAAGCTAACTTTCTACTTCAAAAATTCAATTTGGTCTATTGCATTCATCGCTCCCAACGCGGTCTCCTCTATATCGGAGACAAAACACCGACTGGGTGATCTCTTTGCTGAGCACCTTCGGGCTCTACACAATCAGGTCCCAGACCTCTCCGTGGCTTGCCACTTCAACACACAATCCTGCTCCCATGCCCACATGTCTGTCCTGGGCCTGCTGCAATGTCCAAGTGAAGCTCAACGCAAACTGGAGGAACAGCGTCTCATCTCCCGACTAGGCCTGTTACAGCCTGTCGGTCTCAACATTGAATTCAACAACTTCAGATGATTATCCCATCTCGACCCCTCTGTTTTCATTCTGCTCCGTAATTTTATTTCATTTCTTTTATTTTTTTTCCCCCACTGTTCTGTACCTCTTATTTCTTTAAAAATCACACAACACCAGGTTATAGTCCAACATGTTTAATTGGAAGCATACTAGCTTTCAGAGCGATGCTCCTTCATCAGGTGGTTGTCACAATCACCTGATGAAGGAGCGTCGCTCCGAAAGCTAGTGCTTCCAATTAAACCTGTTGGACTATAAACTGGTGTTGTGTGATTTTTAACTTTGTACACCCCAGTCCAACACCGGCATCTCCGAATCTTATTTCTTGGTTGCCTCTCTCGCTCCCCACTCTCTCATCAACTTTTCCCTCTCCTCTTCCCCCTTTGCTACCCTTCTCCCCTGTTTTCCATTTTGCCTCTGCTTCACCCACCCCCCCCCCCCCATATTTTGTCACATTGCACTGGCTTCAGCCTTGGTCATTCACAGCTCCTAATCTCCCTATAATCTCTCTATGCACTGTCATTATCACCTCTTTATTGCTACCTTTGCTTCTGAAGCCATGACTCATCATCTCTCAGCCTAGTATAAATGCCTCCCTATCTCTCCCTTTTTTTTTAGCTTTGACAAAGGGTCAGTTAGACTCAAAATGTCAGCTCTTTTCTGTCCTCGCAGATGCTGCCAGACGTGAGATTTTCCAGCATTTTCTCTTTGGGCTTCAAAAATTCTAATTTTCCAGAATTTTGAATAATTGCATACAATTGTTGAGGGAGTTATTTTTCAATGCAATTTTATTTTAAATTATTAGGAACTATTTAGTGACCTACACTTCTGCTTTCTTCATGTCTTTTTTTTTTGCCTATTTCCTGACTTATACGATGTTTGTCCACCCAGATCTTTGCAACAGTTAAGGAAGGAAGAAAATCTGAATGCATTGATCTGTCCAGATACAATCCATATCACTCAATCATCCACAAACACACTTGAATTGTGTGATAAAGGCAAGAGTCACCACTAGAGTGTCTTACCATCACTTACCACACATTGTCAGGCAATTGTGCCATGTTGCTTGAACTTCAACCTTTTGAAGAAGCGAAGTATAAATGTCAGATGCTGAGATCTGCTCTGTGGGTCAGCTAAACAAGAACTGTGCAGCATAGCACAGGCAACATTCGACCAGATTTTCTAGCAAACAGCAATTTCACACAGATTATAACTGCAGTCCTTATGGAAGCTCCACATTTCTGAGATGTATATTCCACTCGGCCCTCACTCAGAAATGTGGAGCCAAACTCCCACTCTGACAGTTATCTCATAGGGTAGACTGTCAGAGGAAGGCTAATGACATCCCCGTTTCACAGCAGTCAACCCATATTCCGAAATGTAAAGGTCATGACAGCCAATTTGTCAGTTCCTGTCAAATCCTAAGTACATAAGGCAAGTGCAATGTTAGGATGCAGAAAGAGTAGGATGCCAGCTAAGTAGGGTGCCAAACAGCTAGGGTGCAAAGGTAATAGGTCAGTAAGCTTAGTAGGGTTGCCAGCATGAAAGGTAACATGGAGCTAGGTAAGTGTTTGGGTGGGTCAGAACGGACTAAATCACCCTGGTGGAGGGATTCTGGTGTGGGTGCATGTGTGTATGGGGTTATGTCCCCAGGGAATGGAGGATCAGGGATTGGGTTTTTTTTAAAGGGGTGAGGGAATTGTGTGAGAGTTACAAATTAAGTTAGCTTCTTAGCTACCCTGTAGTTAGACTATAACTAGTAGCCCAACTTTACCCAAGTCATTATTTTACTTAATTTCATCAGAACAATATGAAGTCTGATGTCTATGGAAACTTTAATAGGGTTCCAGGCATAGTGGAATCACCCAGCAGAGAATTCAGCATCCCAGGCAATTCCTTCAGTCTGTGCTACCATATATCCGTGCTCAAGTTCCATCTACACTGGAGTAACAATTGGTTTGTGCCCAGGTTTCTAGGAAATATCTGGTACTAAGAAACCTAACATTGAAGAATGGAAACAGTAAATAGAGATCTCAAATTTCAGACTTTCAACTTTGTGTGAATTATTTAGTTATTAGTCCACTACATTAAACATCACACAGCATTACTTGAAACAAGTTTTTGATGTATTTTTCTAATTTAAGCCTTTTTTTGGGACCTTATGAACAAGGAATATGATGCAGTATAATTAATACATGTTATTTTAAGTAAAATTAAGGAAAATTACCAAGTTTTGCATTTCTGCTTAATGAACTGACATTAATGACCAACTTAAGTTAAAAAAAATCAGTAATTCCAATGTATGTTTTTCTAAAATGGAAACAAGCTTGAATTGTAGCTTGTGATCTGCTAAGAATTGCAATGATAAAGTAATGATCACCATTCTGAAAAGTAGTGTGGAATCTTCCCATCCCTAGAGATAATTGGGTGAGTTAGTGATGAGTAAGAGGTATTTGTTCCCTTCTCACCACTTCACAATTGAGTGATGCACTGGGGACACAACTTAACTTTCTGGCAATAAGCTCTTAATGGTCAAATAACAGCCATTTAAGAGTCTCTTTGTACCACCACAGTTACCTGCCTGCCGAACAAACTGGGGAAACCATAGTGACCTGCCTACTGAATTCAAGATTGTGTACATTCTTCTCAAATTTGCATTCCAGTGACTGCATTAGACTGAAACATAGTTTGTGGTACACTTTTGTTCAGTCTGCAAGCATAACCCTTAGTTTCCTGTAGCTTTTCATTTGAATTATCCATCTTGCTTCCAACTCAAACAGTTTTGTTCATGGTCTACATTGGCATTGCAATGAAGCTCAATGCAAGCTCATGAAACATCACCTTATCTTTCAACTTAGCTATAGCTTTCTGGACTCAACAGCAGGTTCAATAACTTCAGATCATGCCCACTGCCTCCATCTTATTCTAAAGGCTCTGTTTTGAATTGGCTCTTTCCATATCCCTTCATATGGATGCTATAACTCCATTTCCACCTCACCAGGATATATCTTTAATCTCTTTGTAATATTCATCACTACTCCAGCCTTTGCTGCATGAAATATTTAGCCATTTAGTCTCCTTTTTCTCCATTGTCACGAGCTTCTCCTTTTATTCTTCCTACTCCTCCATCTCTTCCTATAATTTAAAACCTTTTTATGTTTATTTTTGATGAACAGTCATCTGAACCTAAATTGTTAAATCAATTTTTCTCCACTGATGTTACCGGGTATGCTGTGTATTTTTAGCATTTTTTCTGTTTTTATTTAAGCTTGAAGAAGCTCATATACAAGTTAATGGCAAATATATTGTGTGGGTTGTAGCAAGAAAAATGACTAGAAGACAAGATCAGCAGGTTCACAGAATACAGCATTGAAATGGGCCACTCTGCTGAACCAGTCCTCGTCACATCTTTGCTTCACTCAGACCTCCTCCTCTACATGTCAGCATAACCCTAAGAACCTTTTTCAGAAATTGCTAGAGAAACTCAGGAGGTCTGATAGCATCTCTTCAGCAATTTGTTGTTTCACATTTTCAGCATTCATAGATCCTTCTTCCCTCATTTGATTAATCAACTTGCCCTTTGGTTGCAAGTTCCATATTTCCATTAGATTTCTTCTGAATTTATTTCACCTCAGGTTGACAATTTTAGATTAATCGTGTCCAATATTATTGTTCTCCACAAATGGAGAACATATGTCTATTCTGTAATTGTAAATTCACCAAATTAGGTCTTATTACAGTCCTGTTTTTGTTTGAGAAAAAAATGAAGAGACTTAATATGTTCATCCCCTCCTGATAGAGCGCATGCAAGTTAGTGTCATCCTTGCAATTCTTTCCTGCACACTCTCCAGTCCTTCTATATTCATATTATAATATGGTGCTCAGAGTTGTACTAGGTACAGTTCTTTGAAGAGGTGACAAGTAGGTTAGACCGGGGAAACCCAATGGATGTGGTCTACCTAAACTTCCAAAAGGCCTTTGATAAGGTGCCACACGGGAGGCTGCTGAGCAAGGTGAGGGCCCATGGTGTTTGAGGTGAGCTACTGGTATGGATTGAGGATTGGCTGTCTGACAGAAGGCAGAGAGTTGGGATAAAAGGTTCTTTTTCGGAATGGCAGCCGGTGACAAGCGGTATCCTGCAGGGTTCAGTGTTGGGGCCGCAGCTGTTCACATTATATATTAATGATCTGGATGAAGGGACTGGGGGCATTCTAGCGACATTTGCCGACGATACAAAGTTAGGTGGACAGGCAGGTAGTACTGAGGAAGTGGGGAGGCTGCAGAAGGATCTAGACAGTTTGGAGGAGTGGTCCAGGAAATGGCTGATGGAATTCAATGTGAGCAAATGCGAGGTCTTGCACTTTGGAAAAAAGAATACAAGCATGGATTACTTTCTAAACGGTGAGAAAATTCGTAAAGCCAAAGTACAGAGGGATCTGGAAGTGCTAGTTGAGGATTCTCTAAAGGTAAACATGCAGGTTGAGTCTGTGATTAAGAAAGCGAATGCAATGTTGTCAATTATCTCAAGAAGGTTGGAATATAAAAGCACTGTAGTGCTACTGAGACTTTATAAAGCTCTGGTTAGTCCCCATTTGGAGTACTGTGTCCAGTTTTGGTCCCCACACCTCAGTAAGGACATACTGGCACTGGAGCGTGTCCATCGGAGATTCACACGGATGATCCCTGGAATGGTAGGTCTAACATATGAGAAACGGCTGAAGATCCTGGGATTGTATTCATTGAAGTTTAGAAGATAAAGGGGAGATCTAATAGAAACTTACAAGATAATACATGGCTTGGAGAGGGTGGATGCTAGGAAATTGTTTCCGTTAGGCGAGGAGACTAGGACCCGTTAGGCGAGGAGACACAGCCTTAGAATTAGAGGGGGTAAATTCAGAACAGAAATGCGGAGACATTTCTTCAGCCAGAGAGTGGTGGGCCTGTGGAATTCATTGCCGCAGAGTGCAGTGGAGGCTGGGACGCTAAATGTCTTCAAGGCAGAAATTGATAAATTCTTGATGTCACAAGGAATTAAGGGCTACGGGGAGAATGCGGGTAAGTGGAGTTGAAATGCCCATCAGCCATGATTGAATGACGGAGTGGACTCGATGGGCCGAATGGCCTTACTTCTGCTCCTATGTCTTATGGTCTTATAGGTATTAAGTTTCGACCAAGAGTGTGGTGCTAGAAAAGCACAGCAGGTCAGGCAGCATCCAAGGAGCAGGTGAATCAACATTTCTGACAAAAGCCCTTCATCAGGAAAGATCATTAAGTTTGGACCAAACAAGTTTCAATATAAAAAAAAGCACACAATGAACTTTTTAATGTTATCCATCTGGAAATTAACCTGGGAATTTCTTTAACAACCTTGTCAACCTGTGATACACCTTGTAGAGATCCATGATTTTCATTCCCGGATTCCTTCATTCTTCTACTCTATTTTAGATTCTTATTGTAGAAGAGTTGTGACATCTTAATTTCTTTTAACAAAATGCCATACTTCACTCTAGTGAGAAAATTAACTGATCAATTATATACTCATTCTAAATTATTATTAATGTCCAGTAATTACTTGCAGTCCTCTTCAGCATTTACTATCTCTCCTAAAGAAAAATTGTGCCATCTTCAATTCTGGGACATGATCTTTGAGTTGAAAGTTTAAATTCTTAACATAATTGGTCAATACTGGTTCCAGCCCTGATCCTCCTAGGGTACTTAACATCTGAACATACTTAATCTCTCTTTTTGTCTTGCAGTCAGCTCATTATCCCTTTCTCTCTTTGTCTGCAAAAATTGCGCATGTAGTGTTCTTAGTCTGTTGTGTGATCCCTTATCAAAAATCTTTTGGGTATCTAGATATATTACTTTTACTGCAATACCTTTGCCAATCTTCATTAACATAAACACTTCAAACTGTGAAGCTGGTCAAACAAGGCTTTCCTCTTTAGAAATAGTAATGAAGAATCAGTACAGATACCTTTAATTTCTAGGCTTTTTTCTACTATTACCTCTGGGATTTCATTATAATTTAACAGACATTAAAGTTGACAGTCAATGCTTCAATGGGCATGTACACTCTCTTTCACACATATAGTATTAGGTAAAAGATAAGCTACAAGTCCTTTGGCATTTATTTACTCCCTCAAAAAAAAGGAAAGTACAAGTAAAACTGTTTTCTTGATTTTTAAAAAATGCATAAATACAATCCATCTGAAACTGGAGTTTTATCTTTGTGTTCGCTTATTTAATGTTCCTTCTTTCTATAGTATATGCAGCTAGGTAATGCTAAATCTCATCTTCTACTGTTATTTCCATCAGATGTGTCTCACTGGATTCAGGATTTGTTTAACCGAGAAATAGAAAATCTAATTTTTCAAAAGCCCAGTTTCAATATTTTAGTGCTTCATCTGTGTTCCTCAACTTTAACCTCGCCTGCATATACATTTATAAACAGAGTTTACCTGTTTTAATACACTAACTGGCACTAAATGCTAAAACACTCAAACAGAGTCTTAACAACACAAGGCCTCCAGTTTACATAAATGATAGCGACTACTGGAGCCAAAATGAAGCTTTTCCTTCCCTCACCGCACTGAACTCTTACTCTCCTTAAATTCTAAATGTCCCTCAACATGAAAGCAGTATACTGCAGATGTGGAAAATCTGAAACAGAAACACAAAATGCTACAAAAGTTTGGATCAGGCACCTTCATAAACATGATGAAAGGCTACAAATTTAAAACATTAACTGTGTTTCTCTCTCCATGGATGCTGCCAGATCAGAGTTTATCAAGCATTTTGTTTTAATTTTAAACTTCTCACTCTAATAATACTTCACTTTGTTAAGCATTGCTACTTATGGCCTTTTTTTGTGGCACGTCTCAAAAGTTTTCTGAAGTGATAAATGTTAATTTTTTTTATAAAATATATAACATTGTTAATGTCATTCTTAATGGCAAGTGTATTTCAAGATTTTCCTCCTGAATTGTAATTAGTTACAACTTTTAATAGAACAAGAGGATGGAGGAAAGACTTGGCTTAAACGTGTTGAGAAAATGACTGTCCAAAATAATGAGCCTAAAAATCATCAGCTCAAAAGGAGCAAAATGCAAATTTGAATTTACAACCAACATGGAGTAAGCCAGAAAACAAACAAAAGGCAGAACAAGTTCTGAGCAGAAAAGGGTAGAATGATATAATTTGGGTAAAGAATCACAAAATAGGGCAGAATAAAGATTTGCCAATTTCTGTTCCATTAATGAAAGCTCAAGGAATATCCATCGATAGAAGAGATGGTGGAAGTTGCTGATCCAACAAATGCACCTTCGGGACTTTCAGTAGGTTCCTGTGAAGTTTTCAAGCCAACTGGATAATCCTGCCAGATATATCCCATTGCATAAGTTTATACAGGTTCCAATTTGGCCCAAAGAGGATTCCAGAACAGAAAATAGCAATCAATCTTGAAAGAGTCACATGTAAATGATTTCAGGACTTACAGACCAGAACATTAAGCCATTCATTGCAATATCTGCAGGGAGAGTACCATCACCGAAAGGTACAAGTATATGTTCTTTTTTATTTATATATTACCCCCATCCCTTGAATACGTAATGGTTTCATAAGCCAGACCAGTTGGAGGTTCAACCCTGAGATGTTTCTAGCAGGGCAACGATTCAGTGCAAGTCTTTTGTTTTCTTCTCAAATATTTGGAAGGAAACTGTACTAAATACTGATTCCTTGCCTTTCCATTGGCTTATTCTACATATTATTCTGAATTTCATGCCAATTTCCAAACTCCTGCAGAGCTATATTGAAGAGTGACTGCTCAGTGCATCTTAGATGTGACACTAAATAGTTGACTATGTTTGCAATCATGCCAAATGTCTGAAGGAAAAGGCAATAAAACTACACAAGCAAGTCATGCATTATAATGGCCAGTCACAGCAAAGGAGGATGGCTGAGTCAGTGAAAAGCAAGCTCTTTATTTATTCACGCCTTCATCTCTCACAAAATGAAGAAAAGCAGAAATGTATAGCAATCTTACCAATGCAACTTTTACATTAATTCTAGATTACTCAATAATTTGAGCAACTAATTAATTGAACATTCTGAACATCAGTTCCTTCATTAACCAGTATTGGGACAACTCCAATTCAATGGAAACAAAAACTAGGACACAAACAGAAATACAGAATAAAGTTTATAAATTGTACATTTAACAACTTCCTGAAACTTGAAAACAGTTACATTGCGTAAATAAGCATACCTAACTGCCATATCTAAACAAGAAAACAGACCACATGAAAATTCTAAACATTTCCTCAATTTGGCTCAAATAAATTATACAGACTCTTGTATTTATTACTTTTTCATTAAAGTATGGCACACTGCACTTCAACTTAAAAAGGAACAATGTACTTCCACTCATGTTCGTATAACGATTAAACCTGTTTGAAAACAGCCAAACAGGAATTTAATTGTACTGTTAAAGGTACTCTTAAGCATGGGTCTTTTTTCCAGAGATGAATGTGGAGAGCCAGAAAATCGTCCAGCTCGCTCCATTTTTGGGGGGGAGGAAGAGAAGAGAAAGTGGGAATTTCAGGATGAAGTCAGGTCCACGGGGTTTGAACACAGATCGGATGCAGCCACAGCCATTACTGAAAGCTAAGGCAGGCTTGTTGAAAACTCTGCCTTGGTTTTGTGGAACATTGCCCCAGTTATTCCTTAAATGTTAAACCCTCTAGCCATTATACTCTTAAAACCTCCACCCACTTCCCATGTCCATAGGTGGAAACTCTTTCCTCTCTCACTCATAGACAAACAACCCACCCCCGCTCTCCTATGGCTCTGTGGTAACCTAATGCCAACTCATGTCCCTAGCCACCACTCTTTGCCTTTACACCTTCCATGCCAATTCACTCAGTATCCAACCAAAGTGAGAGATCAGCCAACATGCTGAGGTGAATTAAAACAAATTCTAATAATCTACGACAGATTTCAAATATATCCAGTCCTTAGTGCCAGGTCACAGAAAATTCCAGTCATGGCAGATAGTGATGTAGCAGCCTCCAGGTTGCTAAACCACAGATTGCTAACTTGGTGAAACAGCAAGAGATGCTGGGGACATGGCCCAAGAAAAACTCAAATCAAGACAAACTGCAAACAAAGCAACTTGGTGCTAATGATATTAGTATAATGTAAAAGGTAACAGTTATTCTGGACAGACATACCCCTAACAACTTATCCACTAAACAATGAAGAGCACAGACAGAAAGAAATCCTGGTCCTACTACACAAAGAAACTAACAGTTGCATGACATCTAAATCATTGACTCTAGTTTCAATCTCCCTTATTGGCCAGAACTCCAGAAAACCATCTAAAAGGTATAAAAACAGTGTTGACTTGCAGACCTCTCTTGGAACTGCTCTTGGAATCACCTGAAGCCTTTGAGGAGACCAACATGACAAGAGGCAGACACCAGGTGACCATCCGGAGAGAGAGGAAGAAAGCAGCTTCACAGACCCAGAGACAAAGCCACAGAGAGCGACTGCATAAATGTACAAGAGACTCAGGAAGTATTATAACCTTAAGGGACCAAACAGGATTAGAGTTACTATATTTAATATTAAAAAACAACTGTTGTAACTTTGCTCTTAACGAAGTTGGGACTGTTTTGTATTGGTACCAGCTTGTGCTGTGTGATTTGATCGCATTTGTATTGTAGAACACCTGGGCAAATTCATTCATAATATTCTGGTTGGAGTTGTCTAAATTGTTTTGAGAGAGAAAGACAACAGTAAAGTAAACCTTCTCTTGGATTTAGAATTGGCTTAGTGTTAGCATTGATGCCTCACAGGTCAGAGGATCCAGGTTCCATTGCAGCCTTGGGTATCTGTGTAAAGTTTGAACATGCTCTCAGTGCCTGTGTGGGTTTCCTCCCACAGTCCAAAGTTACGTCATGCTAAATTGCTCTATATCATGTGCAGGCTAGGTGGATTAGCCATGTTAAATGTGGACCTAACAGGGATAGTTTGGGGTAGGGGGTGGGGGGTCAGGTCTGGGTGCGATGCTCTTTCAAGGGTCAGTGCAAACTCACATGGCCTGAACGGCCTCTTTCTGCACTGTAGGGATTCTATGAGTAGCAATGAAAGGTCTTTTTTTTTTAAAATCCTTTTTCAAAACCTGTCTAATTAACGTAAGTTCCACTTTAATCCTCCTCATGATTTTAGTTTCAAAATAACTTTCCAACAAAAATGTGCTCCTCTGGACGACTTCACATACAACTCAAATTACACTGATTAAATTAGAAATGCGGGTATGTCATGACAATTTTCTGAAGCAATTTGTGTTGTTTGTACAAGGAATCGAGGTCATTTACTTCTAGCATTAAGCTCCCATTAAAGTACAAGGCTCGTGTTTTTCAAACATACAGGAAATACCTCACTATTAAAGTATGCATGTACAGCGCCAATCCTATTCAACACACGTCTTACTGTGTTAACCTAAACTCTGTAAATGTATGGCCTATTTTCGAACATTAAACAATCCATTATACTACCTCATTAAAAAAAATGCAAAAAAGCACTATACACACATTTGCTAATTTGATGAGCTGGAAAACAGCATTAGGATATATAGTGCTTTGGAGCTGAAGTTTAGGCTTCTTTAATGCATTTAAGAATAAAATATGGGTGATAAATTTGATAACTACTGAAAAATGAGTGCAGTGATTGCATTGCGAGATTCACTCGTGTCCTATGATTACAACTGAGCACACAACTCTTGAGCTGCCTGCTTAATTCAATGATTTCAGTGCTTAACCCTCATTAACCATTGACTGGTTGGATTCCGAGCAGAGGCCAATATCATAACTTGTTAACACCACTTAAATGAACCTTGCCCCTTTTAAAAACAGGAAATGCATTCTGCCTGAAGCTACTGCTAGCAGTTGTGTAGAAAGCAATCTGAATTTGGGAAACACCGACAGCAGAGCACTGGGAGAGGGTGGGTTTTCACAAGCTGCACTGAGCTTTTGATGGTGGAGGCAGAATGGAAGTGACATGGCCTATAGTTAGAGGATGCCAGCTATCACATGGTTAAAACAGTGCGGGAGGTAAACATAGCCATTGATATCAATGCTTGGTACAGGCACAGTCACCTCAGATGCAGAGCTGTAAGAATTTCAATGTCCTCACACAAGTGTTTAAACTCAGCAACACATCAGCTGTACCTTTTGTGCTTGTTCAACCATTTTAGGTGATGGTGAATTGTTTACCTCAATGTCCCTCCCCCCCCCCCACACACACGTTCCCCATACCCTTTGAGTTCATTATCATCTAGGTATCCATTGACCTTGGTCTTGAAAACCCCCAATGTCTGAGTTCCACAGTCAATTCCAAAATTCTGAATGCAGACATTCCTCATCTCAATCCTAAATGGCTTTCCACTTATTCGGAGATGGTATCCCCTGCTTCGACACCTGCCTCCTCCAACCAGCCAGTGGAAAACATTCTTTCTGCATCTACTCTAACTAGGCTTTTAATGAAATTCTAACTTTTAGAAAATGAAGGCACAGTCTCATTTAAAGGATAGGCCTGTCATCCCAGGAGATTGCCTGGTGAAACTCCACTACATTCTCCAGATGGAAAATATATCCTTCCTTAGCTAAAGGGATGAATACCACACAAGGCATAGGTTCTCTGAGGTTCTATATGATTGAACAAAGTCACCTTTAGTTCCGTGAACTCAGTGAATACAACTTTAAATACCTTGCCCTATTAAGCTGCAAGGGTAGAGCCTCTCACTAATTAGGAAGAGAGTGAGGACTGCAGGTGCTGGAGACCAGAGTTGAAAAATGTGGTGCTAGAAAACAAAGCAGGCCAGGCAGCATCCGAGGAGCAGGAGCAGAAGAAAGGCTGATGCCCGAAACGTCGATTCTCCTGCTCCTCGGATGTTGCCTGGCCTGCTGTGTTTTCCTCTCACTAATTAATCATCCTGAACATTCATTCACACTAAAGGGGGGATGCGCAATAGTTAGACAATGATGCAGTGGTAATTTTACTGGACTAAGTCTGGAAAGCCAGGCTAATGCTCCAGAGATGGATTCAAATCACACCAATTCAACTGATCAAAAAATTTTGAAATGAAAATAGATCCAATAACAGTGACCATGAAAAAGTCATTGGTTCTTGTAATAAATCCATCTGGCTCACTAATTATCCTTTAGGGAGGGAAATGAGCTTTATAATTTAGACCCATAGCAATGTGATTGACTTAACTGCCCTCAAAAGGCATTTAGAGCTGGCCAAATACTGACATCGCCAGTGACACGCACATTTCATGAAAAAATTTAAAATAATATTTGCCAGTCAGGACTTTGCCTGATATTCACAGCTTCACCACGTCCTCACAGTATTAAAGCTGCTGCATGCCTCACACCTAGAACTCCCTACGCAGACATTCTACTTCACCATGAGAACCATACCAGCCAAATAGATGGGATCACACTCACTGGCACACTTCCATCTCTCCCACAGGACTTAAGCAAAGGAGTATAGGGAATCTTGAAGAGATGAAAGAGAGTGCACTGTGGTACCCATTAATAAGGGTATCATCAGAGATAAGTAAAGACAACAGTATTCTCAGTCCTATCCTTCCTTTTCATATCCTACCCCGCCCCCCAGCTTTGTCCCACACATATTGATTCACAAACTCCATACGGTGTTGCCGTGTACTTCTTATTTCACCTCAGCTCTACCTTATATTTTTCTACTTTCAGTAACCAGGAAATGCAATAAGATAACAATTGCAAACAGGCAATTGAGGAACCATGAGGCAGTGATGATTAAGACAAAAGTAGCTTTTACAATTGCTTCACAGGCCCAAACACTGAGGCTGCAAGTGATTCAGAGATCACCATGGATCCAGAGCTACGGTTAGTAGGACACTGAGTAAGAATGGTCTACAGGTAGAGACTAGCACTAGCGCAAGTTCAGAGGGTGAGAATTTGGTCCATTTCTCATTGTAAAAGAACTTGGATGAAAAATTTGACAACAGTCTACAAAAGGTGGCTGTTCTGAAGGGTCACATAGCCCGAAACACACTGCTTTCTTTCCAGAGATGCTGCCAGACCTGAGTCTCTCCAGCAATTTCTGCTTGCATTTCTGATTTCTAGCATCTGCATTTGTCTTTTTCCCCCAAAAGGTGGTTGATAGGTATTGTGAAGGAGTAGGTCATTTTCAAGGTGTTTTCTGGATGACTACAATTTCAAGGTTTTTTTTTTAAGAAAAGGGAGCAGTCCCTAACAGGGATGAAACTAAAACAAGATTTTTCAAGAAAGTGCTATAATCTGGCACTCCTGTCCATATCATTAAAGATTAGATTAGATTACATTACAGTATGGAAACAGGCCCTTCGGCCCAACAAGTCCACACCGACCCGCCGAAGCGCAACCCACCCATACCCCTACATTTACCCCTATACCTAACACTACGGGCAATTTAGCATGGCCGATTCACCTGACCTGCACATCTTTGGACTGTGGGAGGAAACCGGAGCACCCGGAGGAAACCCACGCAGACACGGGGAGAACGTGCAAACTCCACACAGTCAGTCGCCTGAGTCGGGAATTGAACCCGGGTCTCTGGCGCTGCGAGGCAGCAGTGCTAACCACTGTGCCACCGTGCCGCCCGTAAACTTGTATGAATTCAGTTTGTGATCTTCAATTGCTAAGAATATGGATGATGATTGGGGCTTGGGGAGGGACAAATGTAAGACCAAATTTTAACCAACAGTCAGAACAGTATGCGACTGTGGTGAAGCTATGTACGCTAAG
This sequence comes from Chiloscyllium plagiosum, assembly GCF_037043375.1. NCBI lineage: Eukaryota > Metazoa > Chordata > Chondrichthyes > Orectolobiformes > Hemiscylliidae > Chiloscyllium > Chiloscyllium plagiosum. Next base: position 13,547,067 of record NW_028270145.1, on the reverse strand, counting down.
GAAAGAACCGGATGGTACAGCTGGTAAGGCTGGTTTTTTTGAGCAGAACCGAGGTTCTCCAGCAAGATGTGTTTTTCAGTGGACTTCCTACTTGTGCAACTTGGGATGATGTAATGCTGCTTGTAGCCAAGTGTTGTATGAATAAAAGTACTTGAAAATAAGCCCTTCCAAAACGTCGATTCTCCTTCTCCTTTGATGCTGCCTGACCTGCTGCGCTTTTCCATCAACACATTTTTAAGCTCTGATCTCCAGCATCTGCAGTCCTCACTTTCTCCTGAATAAAAGTACTGGCAGTACCTTGTGAAAGATCAGATTTTGAGGGACGTTGTGAGTAGTATTAATACATATAGGCTAAAGAGTCCACTTAGGATGATTAAAAGGTACCTTTATGGCTTCAGCTATGTAAAAATGTTAAATATTATTTTCTTCAATTGACAGTTTGCCAAAATTGTCCATTTTCTTTTCTGGTGAGAGTTGTTTGGACAGCTTAGTTCTTTCACATCATGACCACAGAGCAATATCATAATCTGTTATCAATATTAACGAGCATAAAGGAGTCTGGCATCAGGCAGAGGTTTGCGTAAACTTCAAAGCGAACCCTTTCCATCATAGAAATGTTGAAGCATTTCATTTCCTCATTTGTGTAGCTAACCAAGAGGCAAGGTCTGACAGATGATGTCACAGGTTCCATTGTCAGAAAGAGTAACCACTCAACATCTGCATGTGGCACTGGGTGTAATGATGAGTAATGAGAAAAGCAATGAGATCATTCAACATACAAAAAAGAACAAAGAGAGGGATAAACTAAAAAAATCAGATGAAGAGAAAGCAAAAGCAAAAACAGGTAGAATAGAGTCAGAGTTATATAGCACAGAAACAGACCCATTAGCCCAAATCATCCATACTAACCAGATTTCCTAAACTAAACTAGTCTGATAAGCCAACATCCCTCTAAACCTTTTCAACCAGTGTATCTGTCCAAACACGTTTTAACTGCTGCAATTGTACTTTCCTCCACTACTTCCTCTGGCAGTTTTTCCATATATGCACCACCTTGAGAGAGAAAAAACTGCCTCTTAGGTCTCATTTAAATCTTTCTCCTCTGACCTCAAACTTATGGTCATAATTTTGGACTTCCCTACCCTCGGCTATTCACCTTATACAGTCAGAGATGTACAGCTTCGGTCCAACCCGCCTATGCCGACCAGATATCCCAACCCAATCTAGTCCCATCTGCCAGCACCTGGCCCATATCCCTCCAAACCCTTCCTATTCATATACTCATCCAAATGCCTTTTAAATGCTGTAATTGTACCAGCCTCCACCACTTCCTCTGGCAGCTCATTTCATACATGTACCACCCTCCCCTTAGGTCTCTTTTATATCTTTCCCCTCTCACCCTAAACCTATGCCCTCTAGTTCTGGATTCCCTGACCCCAGGGAAAAGACTTCGTCTATTTACCCTATCCATGCCTTTCATAATTTTGTAAACCTCTATAAGGTCACCCCTCAACCTCTGACACTCCAGGGAAAACAGACCCAGCCTGTTCAGCCTCTCCCCATAGCTCAAATCCTCCAACCCTGGCAACATCCTTGTAAATCTTTTCTGAACCCTTTCAAGTTTCACAACATCTTTCTGATAGGAAGACCAGAATTGCACGCAATATTCCAACAGTGGCCTAATCAATGTCCTGTATAGCTGCAACATGACCTCCCAACTCCTGTACTCAATACTCTGACCAAAAAAGGAAAGCACACCAAACGCCTTCTTCACATCCTATCTACCTGCGACTCCACTTTCAAGGAGCTATGAACCTACACTCCAAGGTCTCTTTGTTCAGCCACACTCCTAGGACATTACCATTAAGTGTTTAAATCCTGCTAAGATTTGCTTTCCCAAAATGCAACACCTCTCATTTATCTGAATTAAACTCCATCTTCCACTCCTTGCCCCAGTGGCCTATCTGATCAAGATCCTATTGTAATCAGAGATAACCTTCTGCGCTGTCCACTAAACCTCCAATTTTGGTGTAATCTGCAAACTTAACTATACCTCTTATGCTCATATCCAAATCATCTATGCCTCTCCTGACTTTACAAACCCCTATAAGGTCACCTCTCAGCCTGCTATGCTCCAGGAAAAATAGTCCCAACCTATTCAGCGTCTCCATATAATTCCAACCTTCCAGTCTCAGTAACATCCTTTTAAATCTTTTTTGCACCTTTCCCAATTTAATAACACCCTTCTTACAGCAAGGCACAATGTAGTACTCCAAATGTGGCCTTAACAATGTCTTGTACAGCCATAACATGATGTCCCAACCTTGTACTCAATGCTCTGACCAATGAAGGAAAGCATGCCAAATGCTGCCTTCACCACCCTGTCTACCTGTGAAACCACTTTGAGGTACCTGCACCCTAAGTCTCTCTATTCGACAACACTCATCAGGTCCTAACATTAACTATAAGTCCTGCCCTGGTTTGTGTTACCAAGATGCAACACTTCACATTTATCTGAATTAAATTTCATCTGCAATTCCTTGGCCCACTAGCCCTGTGGCACACTGATGATCACAGGCATCCAGTCTGAACAACACCCTCTGTCTCCTACCTTCAAGCCAATTTTGTATCCAATTGGCTGAGTCTCCCTGAATTCCATTTGATTAACTATACTAACCAGTCTACCAAGCAAACCTTATTAAAGGCCTTGCTAATGTCCATGTTGGCAATGTCTACCACTTACCTTTATCTATCAACTTGGTCATCTCTGCAAAAAACTCAAAATCAAGGTCATGAGACAGAATTTCCAAAGCACAAAGCCATGTAGACTATCCCTAATCAGTCCTTACTTTTCCAAATGCATGTAGGTCTGCTCTCTCAGAAACCACTCCAACAACTTATCTACCACTGATATAAGGCTCGCTGGTCTGTAGTTCCCTGGCTTTTCTTTACAGCCTTTCTTAAATAACGGCACAATGTTAACCACCCTCCAGTCTTCCGTCACCTCACCCATGGCTTTTGATACAAACATCTCTGCTAAGGACATACCACAATGTTCTGGGATACACTTGATCAGGTCCCAGGAATTTATCTACCTTTATGCATTAAGATTTCCAGCACCTCTTTTTCTGCAATGTGGTCTCTTTTCAAAATACATCACTATTTATTTGCTCGAGTTCACTAGCTTCCATACCTTTCTCCATAGCAAATACTGATGCAAAATATTTGTTAAGGATCTCACCCGCCTCCTGTGGTTCCACACATAGAAAACCTTATTGATCTTTAAAGGGCCCTATTCTGTCTCTAGTTACTCTTTTGCCCTTAATATACTTGCAGAATCTTTGAATTTTTCTTTACCTTATCTGCCAAAACTATCTCCTTTTTGTCCTTCTGATTCCCTCAAGTGTATTCCTATACCCTCTATACCAAGAGATTCACTTGAAACCAGTTGTCTGTAGCTGACATATGCTTCCTTTTTCTTGACCAGAGCCTCAATATCTCCAGTCAGTGTTCTCTACTCCTGCCAGCCCTGCCCTTCACACTAAAGCAGGAACATGTTGCCCCTGAACTCTCATTAACATGCTTTTGAAAGCCTCCCAATTGCCAGAAATTCCTTCACTTGTGAACAATCTCTCAAGTTAACTTTGGAAATTTCCTATCGAAAATGATAAAAACTGGCCTTGCCACAATTTAGAAATTTAACTTGTGACAATCCTTTTCCATAAATGTTTTAAACTAATAGAATTATAGTGAATGGTCCTGAAGCGTTCCCCCACTAATACGTCAGTCACTTGCCCTGCCTCATTTCTCAACAGGAGGTAGAGTTCTACCCTTCTCTCATAGGTTAATCAACACATTGATTGAGAAAGTTCTCTTGAACACAAATGCTCACACATCCAAGCACTTAACATTATGACTAGTGTACATTTGGAAAGTTAAAATCCCCTATTATCACAACTCTTATTATTCTTACAGCTATCTGTGATCTCTCTATATATTTGCTCCTCGATTTCTTGCTGACTACTGGGGGCACCTACAGTACAATCCCAAAGTGATCATCCCCTTATTTCTCAGTTCCACTCTTCACTAAATGATCCCCTAGGAATCTCTCCCCAAGTACTGCTGTGATGTCTTCCCCAATCAAAAATGCTGCTATACCTCCTCTAATCTTCCCTTCTATTCTTCTTACAGCATTTATACCTCGGAACATTGAACTGTCAATCCGGTCCCTCCCTCAGCCATGTTTCTGCAAGAGCGATGATGTCCCAGTCCCATGTTCCCATCCATGCCCTGGGTTAATATGCCTTACCTGTCAGGCCTCTTGTGTTAAAATAAATGCATTTTAATTCATCAGTCTTCCTTTGTTCTCTACTGTGCTCTTCCCTGCCTGGTCTATTTTACTTGCTCTCTAATTGCTGTACCAGCCTCAATCCTCTCTCATCTCACGACTGCTTAGAATCCCAACCCCACCACTAGTCTAGTTTAAACAATATCTAAAAACTGGACCCCCTGGGACAGAGACCAGACTTTGAATATCCAACCTCAACATGACCAGACGCCATTTCAGAAATATTACTAAATTGATTTGTTTTGTTTTCTTTACGAATAACATGGTTGAAGTTAGCCTCAAAGTAACCCAATATATGACAACAAGCCAATACCAGCCTTTCAGCATGGCTGCTTCTGTTCAAGAATTAGCAAGCATTTTCCGAGCAGACAAAAAAGTGTGTCATGGCTCAGACAATAACGTTCTTTATCACAACATGCCTAGTTTTCAGGCAGCTGGGTTTTGGCTTTTGTACCTGTATAAAGAGGAGGAGAAAAGGCAAACATTGCCAAATACAATTGCAAGTCACAATTCAGTCTTTGTAAACTGCCCGATGTGAGCAGCTGGTGAACACTAATCAATTAAAGTGGTGATTTGGAGGCAATGTCATTCAAAGATCTGGACTGATAGTCTGGGGACACAGGTTCGAATCCCACCTTTGGAGATGGTGGAACTTTAATAAATCTGTAATATGACATGAAGCCAAAAATACATTCTACCTATCAAACAAATGAATATCATGACATATGAACATTAGTGCCAGTACTACGCTGTGTATAGAAGGCATACATCCCAAAGACTGGTAATTGCATTCTTCAGCATATACTTGCGGCTTTTCACATCAAATAAGGTATTGACCACAAAGTACTAGCTTGCAAAACTCTGAGCTGTGTCTAATGTTAGATGAGATTTCATTATTTGACATTTGCTGAAGCAGAAATAAAATAGTAACCAAAAATATTTTTAAGGGACAGGAGACCTATTTGACCAAATAAACTGACTTAAAGATGGAAGGAACAAATATTAAAAGTTAAAGGACAAAAAAGCAACAAATTAAAGACTAGACCCTGTTGCACCTGATACAAAAGCTCAAGAAAAAGTAACAAAATAGATAGGGCTACAAAAAGAGCATGAAAAGAACATTTCAAGGGACATTAAAATTAATGCAAGAGATTTCGACAATTATATTGAAAAAGAGTGGGTGTTCAGTAGCAATATGATTGCCTTGGAACGGATAATAGTGTGCTGTAATGAAAGGAATGAAATGGCAGAGATGTCAAATAATTACACTGCATCAGTGAGAGAAGGTCACCATGAAATAATTCCCAAAGAAAACAGTATTGAATCAGGAAGAAAGTCTCAACAAAATTATTTAAACCAAAGCAATAGTGATGTAGAATACAACATAACTAAAAAGTGACAAACCCCAGACTGAATGCTTTCTGCCCCAGTGTTTAGACAATATGGACACAAACATTGCATACGCCCAAACTACAATCCTCCAAAATTCTCATTTTAGAAACCATTTCTGTATATTGGAAATAACACATCATTCCACTACTTGAGAGCAATGAGGGAATTATAGACCAGTTAGACTAACATCTGTCATCAGGAAATTAGTGAAGTCTATAATTAAGGATAGGGTGATTGAACATCGTTAACATTTACAGTTGATCAGAGACCCAGCATGAATTGTCACAACTGATAAACCTGATTGAATTAGTGCACAGAGGGAAGTCTATATATGTTATTTACATAGTCATTCAGAAGGAATATAATAAAACTTCTAAAATTGAAGCTAAGGGAACTACAGACATATTATTGATTTGGTTGGGATGTTACCTGACGAGTAAGACAGACAGCAGGGAAAAAGGGCATGCCCTCTAATGGCAGGGTGCCATTAGCAGAGTTCAGAATTCATTTTTGTTGGAGTGAGCTATTCATTGACAACTTCAAATGACAGGAGAGAAAGCCATTACTACACATTTCACTTTGACACAATGATAAAATGTATTATATAGCAGCATTCTGCCATGCGTGGCTCAATTTCTTTTAATGTGCATGCATACATTCCATCTGGAGCAGTGTCACATCCTCTCTTTAATAAGTTCAATGATCACCACCATTTCTGTGTCAAACGTCTTTACATCATTTTGATTGCTTTTTCTGAAGTCACATTCACTATGTTAGCATTCTTGGTAAATACTGAGAGTAATTCAACATTTCATTACTGTGGTGTAAAATTATGTCCCAATACATGTGTGAATCATAATGTAACACATGTATTGGCCAAGCAGTGGAATGTGGTGAAACGGTTAAAAATTATGTCCCAATACATGTGTGAATCTAACCGGAATGGAGGTGTTGCTTAGTCCCGTGTGAATCTTATTACACACCTCCCCGTGTGAATCTTCTTATCTGTATGTAACCAGAATGGAATGTGTTTTTTAGCCTTGCTCTGCTGTTCACATGAATGTTTATATCTGGAAAAGAGTATATCAGCTGGAAAAGTCTCCAGTTCGGTGAGTCTGCTCCGGGGTTACGTTTAACCGCCGAGCGTGGGTTGTTGGCAACCGCTCTACGAGAACTGACGGCTCCCAGTTCCGGTAACATGTAGAGTGAGTATAAGCCAGACCCGTTGTAAGTATGAGACCTGGTTGTGGCGACGCTGCGGGGAATAAAAAGCTGAAGCATATTCTAGCAGACTCGCCTCTTGGTCGTTTGTTCTGTGTCAGACTACTCTCCTACGAACCTGACCTTGAGAATTTTTTAAAACAATTACCCATCTATGTTACCTAATGCATGGTTTGTAGCCTGCCCCAACTTGATTTTTCTTTTCCTCTTTTTTTAAAAAATGTCCCACATTATTTTGTTAGGTCTTTTGATAATTGCGCAGTACCTTTGTGCTTTCTCAGTTTTTAACTCTTCTTTCATACGATTTTTATATTTGTTTTTGTGTTCCTCCATCCTACTTAGGAGTAAGGATTTTTTTCTGGATTATGCCCATATATCTTATTTCATCCTTCCACTGTGTTATTTCTTGTGAAGGAAAAAAGTTTCTTCTAAATTTGACCAATTACAGATTTAAATATTTCCAAATATTGCCAGCCTCAGTCTTCTTTAGATCCATTCTTACTCTTCAAAAGAATATCTACTACAATTTGGTATTTGGGAAAAGCACATGTAGAGAAATTATTTTAAATTTTATGACTTAAGGATGGCCTAGGCGGTCCCCAATGCTTACTTCTCTTGCTTGTACTGGTGTGTTTTCCATTACTAGATCCAGAACTAAACTTCTCATTGGGCTTCTCAAATCTAGATAAGAACCTTGTACAAGCTATAAAACTACATTTCATTTCCCAACTGTACAAGGTGGTGGTTTTTAAGTCTTATATAGTATTTAAAAATATGCTTCCTTCTGTTCATACAATTAAGAGTAAACAGATTTAATAATAGCAGTCATTTTGTTTGACAAAAAAGTTGTTAGCTAGTCAAACATAGAACCCTGAAACACTGTGCCTGTGTACACACACACACACACACATCTGATAAGACCTCACACATCAACATATTTAAAACAAAAAGATAAAGTCTTTTGAAAATAAGCAAAACCATTTCAAGGGATGATCTAGGCCAGGAGTGGCCCTGCACCTTGGATGTCTGTTCCCTGGTAACTAAATGGGATGATGTGATTGAGTGAGCTTTTGGTATTAAGTATCCAGAAGTGCCCAAATTTAAGTGTAATAATAGGTGACCAAAAATGGGGGGGGTAATAAAACAAAACACAAGGCTCTTTATAGTATCTCAACAGGCTGAAAAGGCCTAAAAAAACCCGTCATAGCAGCTGCAGAAATCAGGCCATTCTACTTGTTGATCCAGTATTGGTCTACCTTCCCACCTGTCACAGATTATATGTCAACCATGTCTATTCTGATTAGATGTTGCATTTATAAACTATAGCTTTTCAAAAGGTACTTCAACTGCTACTGCTCCAACCAGCCCTCTAACTCCACTGCTTTTTTAGGTAATTTGTGAACTCACATTAAAACTTACTCAGACTAATTTCTTCCCCACTGAGAGTGAGTGAGTACTAAAGTCAGCCATGCATATTATTCAATTGATCTTATTTCACAGATTGGCCAACATATTTCTTCCACCACTTTGTTCCACTATTAGATAGTCTGAAGGGTAGGCCAATGACCATTACTTTTCCATCCTTTGCATCAGGGAGGAGAAAGTGAGGACTGCAGATGCTGGAGATCAGAGCTGAAAAATGTGTTGCTGGAAAAGTGCAGCAGGTCAGGCAGCATCCAAGGAGCAGGAGAATCGACGTTTCGGGCATAAGCCCTTCTTCAGGAATGAGGAAGGTGTGCCAAGCAGGCTAAGATAAAAAGGTAGGGAGGAGGGACTTGGGGGAGAGGCAATGGGAATGCGATAGGTGGAAGGAGGTTAAGGTGAGGGTGATAGGCTGGAGAGGGGGTGGGGGCGGAGAGGTCGATAAGATGATTGATGGTCAAGAAGGCGGTGCTGAGTCCGAGGATTGGGACTGAGACAAGGTGGGGGGAGGGGAAATGAGGAAGCTGGAGAAACCTGCATTCATCTCTTGTGGTTGAGGGTTCCTAGGCGGAAGATGAGGCACTCTTTCTCCAGGCGTCGTGTTGCCATGGTCTGACGATGGAGAAGGCCAAGGACCTGCATGTCCTTGGTGGAGTGGGAGGGGGAATTAAAGTGTTCAGCCATGGGACGGTTGGGTTGGTTGGTGCGGGTGTCCCAGAGGTGTTCTCTGAAACGTTCCGCAAGTAAGCAACCTGTCTCCCCAATGTATAGGAGGCCACATCGGGTGCAGCGGATGCAGTAAATGATGTGTGTGGAGGTGCAGGTGAATTTGTGACGGATATGGAAGGATCACTTGGGGCCTTGGAGGGAAGTGAGGGGGGAGGTGTGGGCACAAGTTTTGCATTTCTTGTGGTTGGAGGGGAAGGTGCCGGGAATGGAGGTTGGGTTGGTGGGGGGTGTGGACCTGACGAGGGAGTCACGGAGGGAGTGGTCTTTCCGGAACGCTGATAGGGGAGGGGAGGGAAATATATCCTTGGTGGGGGGGGTCTGTTTGGAGGTGGCAGAAATGACGAAGGATGATACGATGTATGTGGAGGTTAGTGAGGTGGTCGGTGAGGACCAGTGGGGTTCTGTCCTGATGGCGATTGGAGGGGTGGGGTTCGAGGGCGGAGGAGCGGGAAGTGGATGAGATGCGGTAGAGAGCATCGTCAACCACGTCTGAGGGGAAATTACGGTCTTTGAAGAAGGAGGCTATCTGGGTTGTTCGGTATTGGAATTGGTCCTCCTGGGAGCAGAGGCGGCGGAGGCAAAGGATTTGGGAATATGGGATGGCGTTTTTACAGGGGGCAGGGTGGGAGGAGGTGTAATCTAGGTAGCTGTGGGAGTCAGTCAGTTTATAGTAAATGTCCGTGTTGATTTGGTTGCCCGAGATAGAAATGGAGAGGTCTAGGAAGAGGAGGGAGGAGTCGGAGACGGTCCAGATAAATTTGAGGCTACACTGGCACCACCCCGCAACCTTTTCTTCCGCTACATCCATGACTGTATCGGCGCTACCTCGTGCTCCCACGAGGAGGTTGAACAGTTCATCCACTTTACTAACACCTTCCACCCCGACCTCAAATTTACCTGGACCGTCTCTGTGAAAATTTGAAGTATTTAAAATAATGTAATTGGCAGAAGGACTTCAAAATATTTAAAATAGAAATATTTATTTTTTTCTAAAATCCAGACTCTATCAAATTTCCAAAGAGGAAAAAGTACTACAGCAGCTATAAATTGGATTTATTACTTAAGAAGTGTTACATTCCACAATGGAACTATAAATTGAAGTAAAGTACAAAAGTATCCCTTTAGCAATTTAAGCATTTTACAAGGAAGAGTTTTCCCCCCTCTCAGGGCACTACCCTGTTCACACATTACAAAAGCAGGGCTCAAAATGGCAAAACTCAGATTCAGGAAGATCAATTGCCTTGTCTCAGAGTATGACTTTGCTCCATCATAAGCACTTCTAATTTATTATTCTATATATCACAAACATGAGAAGCAGTGACACTGTTATCCTACTAACAAATTCGATCCCAAATTAAACTAAGAGCTGTATTCAATGCCCTCCTCCTTCATCTCTTCCTCACCTCCAAGTGAATTAGTTTCATGAGCCCTTAGCAGAATAAGTCAAGTTCAAGGGTGCTTTGCTTTCGAATCCTGTTCAGTAATATCTTGTTAAAAAATGAAATCAACAGACTTGAAGAAGCAGTGGATAAGTAGCAGCAGATTGGGGAAGCGTATCATAGAACAAGTAAAATATATTTCGCTAATTTAGCCTCCAGCAAGATTCATGTGGGACAATTTACAGTTTGAGTGCAAGCAGAATAGTACCAGATGAGGATTATACAATTTCTTTTTTTGTTGACTTCAAGTGAATGAAAACTTAAACAGTGCTTATAACATGCAGCCAATCCACAATGGATAGTTTTAGGCTTATGTCCAATTGTAAACTCCTCACACTGTTCTTCTCTGCTACCAGTAAGAACAGAGAGGCACATCTCATGTGGACCAAAATTGTCAATTTGACTTTATCAACACTGAGCTAAGCGACAGGGAGGAAAACTAGGATCCATTAGCTGGGCTATAATGATCCATTTGTTCTTCCTTACTTACTTTTTAAGGAAGAAATCAAATATTGGTGCAATACACATATTAATCTATGATGCCAACACAATTAAATTAGTATTGTAATGGAATATTCTTTTTAATAGTAGGTTCAACACAGTGGATAATGTTTGGTTAACCCATAAACATGTGTTCAAAATGGCTAAATAACATTATATGAGCTTAATGTTGCAATGCTATAATGAGGATTATTATTTCATTGATTTTTTTTTTATAAAACCAACAGGTGACACAGTACTTAAAAGAATAAAACACCACAGTTCAATGCAGTAATCTTTCTCAGCTACCTTTTGCTTTTCAACTTCACAATGTTTTCAATTTAGTATTTGCTGGTGTCTTAGTTACAAATTATAATTAAATAAATAAATATTTTAATCAGTTGGAATGTCTGCCATTACAATCATCAATACGTGATAAAACACATTGAAGAAGGTAGAGCAGTGGATGTGGTGTATATCGATTTTAATAAGACATTTGATAAGGTTCCCCACGGTAGACTGATTCAGAAAATAAGGAGCATGGGTTACAGGGAAATTTGGCTGTCTGGATACAAAGTTGGTTGGCCCATAGAAGACAGAGGGTGGTAGTAGATGAAAAGCATTCAGTCTGGAGCTCTGTGACCAGTGGTGTCTGCAGGGATCTGTTCTGGGACCTCTGCTCTGTGATTTGTATAAACAACTTGGATGAGGAAGTGGAAGGATGGGTTTGTAAATTTGCCAATGACACAAACGTTGGAGGAGTGGTGGATAATGTGGAAGGCTGTTGTAGATTGCAATGGGATATTGACAGAATGCAGAGCTGGGCTGAGAAGCAGCAAATAAAGTTCAACCTGGGAAAGTGTAAAGGGATTCATTTTGGAAGGTTGAATTTGAATGCAGAATACAGGGTTAAAGGCAGGATTCTTGGCAGTGTAGAGGAACAGAAGGATCTTTATGTCCACATTCATTGATCCCTCAAAGTTGTCACCCAGGTTGATAGGGTAGTTAAGAAGGCGTATGGCGTGTTGGCTTTCATGAGCAGTGGAATTGAGTTTAAGAGCCACGAGGTTATGCTGCACTCTATAAAGCCCTGGTTAGGCCACACTTGGAATATGGTGTTCAGTTCTGGTCGCCTCATTATTGGAAGGAAGCTTTAGAGAGGGTGCAGAGGGGATTTACCAGGATGCTACCTGGACTGGAGGACGTGTCTTACGAAGGTCTTACGAAGAAAGCTAGAGCAAAGAAGGGTGAGAGGTGACTTGATAGAGGTGCACAAAATGACGAGGGGCAAAGATAGAGTGGATAGCGAGAGACTTTTTTCCCATGATGGAAATGGCTATCACGAGGGGACATAATTTTAAAGTGATTGGACGAAGGTCTAGGGGAGATGTCAGAGGTAGGTTCTTTACACAGAGTGATGGGAGTGTGGAATGCACTGCCAGCAGTAGTAGTAGAGTCAGATACGTTAGGGACATTTAAACAACTCTTGGATAAGCACATGGATGATAGTAAAATGAAGGGTATGTATATCAGTTTGATCTTAGATTAGGATAAAAGGTTAGCACAACATCAGGGTTGAGGGCTTGTACTGTTCAATGATCTATTAATATATACAGAGATTATTCAAATATTTGCACTTTACCTTGTGTAAGACACTTTTTTTTAAACCAGGTGCAAAATTTGGCTAAATTGGATGAAATAATTTTATAACTGTAGGGATTGGGACCAAGCTGACCTTGTTAACTACAATATTGTTAACCTGGTCCAATCAGGAAAGCTTGGCTGACCAAGAGAATCTCCTCAGTTGAACATGGACTCCAAGCCTGTGTACTAATAAATAAGAGGGTGACATGGTGATGGGACATGGCGTCTGTGCAGTTATTTCAACGATAATGGAGTCAAATGTCACAAGCGATCTACATTTTAGCCAAACGTATTCAGCATTTGATCCTACAGCAATATGCATATTTTACCCTACAAAATGTAAGTTTCAAAGTAGCAGCAATAGACTTGAACAAACTAGTGTGCAAGTCTTGTACTCATACCTAGGATGAAAATAAATGTTAAAAATTGTAGAAATAAATTCAGAAGTTACATTTCAAGCAGACAAAAGGCAATGTAAATTTAATCTGTAAAACAATTAAGAACAGGGTGGAGGTATTGAGAACATTCAAATAGAACTAGCAAATAGCCATAAATCTCATGTTAAACAGAGAGGACTATATTGCAAAAAAATTAAGATGGCCTAGAAGGATTTGTGCAAACAAGTATTATCTTATGGTAGAATCTGTCTAATCTACTATTTACATTGCTTCTTTCCACCTATCCTGTATTAAGTATACTGAAAAATGTAATTAAAAATTTACTTACCAAGGAATGCGCAGGACAGAAAAGCTTAAAATCACACACTTTCCAAAGTTTAAAAAATTCTATGCAAAACCTCTTTCATTTATACCTCTAACCAGAAACTCTGAACTTTCGCACAACACCCTGCCTCCACTATTTCAGAAACTGCACAAGATTAATCTCACAAAGTAATGAATACCTCAATACGCAATTCAATATCCTCAGAAAAATGCCATCAAATTACTGTCATTTTAAGAAAACAATGATTTTCCTGGACATTTGCTCCTCTACCTTTCTTCTCCTTAAGGACATGTTCCATTCTAGCAGTACAAATGAGTATAGCTACACCATCTTTTCTTTTTGTATCCTTGGGTACAATGAATGAATATTGCTCCTGCTATCTGTCAAAAGTTGACAACTTACCTTTTTTATTACGATGAATTTCAAGTTAAAGAGTATTGCAATTAATTGTTAAATGAAGAATTTTCAAAACTGAAATTATATGTAGATATCCTTTTAATGCCATAGAGTTAAATTGTACATTAATGATGCTATGGTAATAACTTCAGGTGCAGCGATGTAGATTTTCCACATTTATTTTCAACTCCATTTTCCATCGAGTTTCCTAAGGTGGTGTCCTAGGCCCATGCTTCTTGACCTGCTTTGACCTTCCCAAGTTCAGAATTAGGGACATTTACTGATGAGTGCGTAGAATCCACTGCCAGTCACAACCTTCACATACTGAAGGAGTCTATGCCTATATGCAACAATACCTGGAAAACATCCAGGCTTGGGATGGCAATTAAGTGACACCTGCACCACAAAAGTGCCAGGAAATTATCACCAACAAGGGGGAAACTCACCAGCTCCTTTTTACATTCACCTGCATCACCATTGCTGAATTCACCCAAAATCAACATCCCAGTGTTTACTACTGACCAGAAACTTAACTGGTTCACCAGACTTGATTCCAGGATGGGATGCTTATCCAATGAAGTGAGACTGGGCAAACAGGGCCAATACTATGCTGGGTTTTGAAGAATATGAGGTGATCCCATTGAAACATGCACAAGACATGATGATGATAATGGGGTAAATGTGGGTAAGCTGCTCCCCCTGATGGGGAGACTAGGAGCAAGAGGCACAATTTAAAAACAGGGTGTGGGGGGGGGGGCGCACTTTGGGGGGTACAAGATTAGGACATTGTTTTTGTAACTCAGAGTTGTGAACCTTTATTCTTCTCTACCACAGAGGCTAGTCTGTGTTTGTGGTCAAGATTGGCAAATTTCTGATTACCAATGACGTACAGGTTCATGGAGATGGAGTAAACAAAAATGGCATTGTTGTGCTTTATCAGCCATGATCACTTTGAATGGTGGGCCAGGTTCAATGGGTTGAATGGCTTAATCCTGTCCTTACGTTCATGACTGGAGCAGCCACGTACACAAAGAACTGATCAGAAGCTAGGAATTCTGCAGCACCTCCTGATACCCAAAGCCTGTCCAGCAACAAGGCACAAGTTAGGAGCATGGCACAATGCTCTGTACTTCCACATACAGGTGCAACTCTAATAACATTCAGGAAGCTTGATGTTACTAGGACAAAGCAGCCTGCTTGATTAACATTTCACCTATCGCCTCAAACATCCCTTCTTTCAATTGTTGCTGCATACTGGCATTTCGGATATTCCTCAAGGTTCGTTTAACAACAGTTTTGAAACCAATGCACCCTATCATAAGAATGGCAGCCGGTGCACAACCACCATTGGCAAGTTCTCCTTCTAATCACAAATCACCTTGCCTTGGAACTGCATCACAATTCCTTCATAATCATGGGGTCAACATCTTTGATTGCCTTTTCAAAACAACAATTATGTTTTGATGAAAGGTGTGTGTGCGCATGTGTTAGTTACACACAAATACATTTTAAGATCATTTCTAAGAGTTTGCCCTTCAAACTAGTGGCATATGGGTGGTGGTTACTACTGTAAAGGGTTTAAAACTAAACAAGGTCAGAGTTCCCTTCCAGAACTGTGACTAATCCAGTGCATGTTTGAAATCAGGCAATTACAGAATCCTTGAGGTAAGAAAGATTGTTGGTACTTTGGAGTTTAAAGCAAGTAAAGTAAATAGTGAAAGGCATTAGGTTACTTTTGGTTTAAATAAGTCAATGACTGATTTTCTCTTAGAAACCCCAGAGACTGAAAGCTTCTAGGGCAGTTTTTGGAGGAGACTGGACATGGGATAGAAGCAAATATAGTTTCTCTTCTAGAAAGGAGTGTTCAGGACGAGCATTGGTACTCTGTGGTAAATAGTTAGCTTGTGAAGACCAGGAGTGTTCAGTTAGAAACTTGCAGATTATTAAGACAGAGAAAGTCTCAGCCTTCACTTAAGTATTCATAAAGACTTCACAATTCACAGAACAGAGTACTGCATGGTTAAGAATTAAATCTGTGCTAAGTATTTGATATACAGGGGGTAGTTCTTCTAAATTTGGATTGCTGTGATATGAGTTTGTTGGAGAATAGAGGAGATTTGTCTTGCCTTCAGATCAAAGTAAACAAGTGTATGGCACAATTTCATGATGAGCAGCAAGTTCTCATTCTGGTCAATATTCCTCTTAAACACAAAAAAACTGCTCAATTATCTCACTTGCTATTTGAGAGATCTTGCAGTGCACAAATTGGCTTCTGAATTACAATAATCGTAACATTTATGTCAGAAAGAAAACTAATCATATCTGATTTGGAGATGTCAGTGTTGGACTGGGTGTACAAAAGTTCAAAATCACAACACCAGGTTATAGACCAACAGGTTTAATTGGAAGCACACTAGCTTTCGGAGCGCCGCTCCTTCATCAGGTGATAGTGGAGCTCCACAACCACCTGATGAAGGAGCGCCGCTCCAAAAGCTAGTGTGCTTCCAATTAAACCTGTTGGAATATAATCTGGTGTTGTGTGATTACTAACTTAATCAGATCTGAAATATTTTCAGATAACAAGAGATAATTTGTGGCACTATTAACAGGTTATTTTTTTTCCCCCAATTTAAAAGGAATGTGAGATAAAAACAAGTTTGAAGAAGCAATGCCAAAGTAATATTGATAAAATTACAGTGACAAGAGAAATCATAGAAGCAGGTAGCAGACAGATGTTGGAAATAAGGGTAAACTGATAAAGATCACATCAGTCAAAGGTTTTTACTACAGACTGTCCAAGAATGCAAATACCAGAATAGAATGTGCAAATAAAAATGCAATATCCAAGTCTTGGACAGATGTAAGCTTTGTGGAAAGCTCAGAACTGCTCCAAGAGAAAAGAGACACTTGGCACATACGATAAGAACTGGCTGTGTGAATACAGCTTAGCTTTAGAAAATGGTGGAACAAAGATCAACTAATGAAAAAGGGATAGAGACAAGATTAGTAGAAGCTACTAGTTGAACCTTATCTCATTTACATAATGCAATTATATTATAAAGCCAAATTTAGATCGTAAAACAACACTTTCAGGAAAATATCACATTCATGATTATGACTATAAAGCCATATAGTGAGGTTCCTGGGGATCACATTGATTGACAATTCCATAAAGTTTTAGAATCATTACATTACAACACAAACACTTACTGATAAGTTGTGAGAATGATTTGTGACCTGCCTGGTGCAACAGTGGCCTATAAGCCAAATGCAAGCCATTCTGTCCTTTCATATAGCGGGCAATGAAGTCAGGACCGTCAGCTCACTTTTTAACATTCAGGCATCTTGATTGATGTTGCGAGAGCCAACAATTGACAAGCATCAGTTCCAGTCCTCCAGTTTAATTTGCTGACTTCTGCTCCCATTTCAGTGCAGATGTAACACAGACATTTGCACTTTGAATTTTGAAGTTTTGGCCACGTGACCAAATCTCACACCTCAGCTACAAATAGCAGATGGCTATGTATTAACATTTAAAACAGGGATTTCCTCTGCTTAATACCACTAGGCTTCAAACAGCTGACAAGACATGGAGAATACTAAATCTAGCATGCCACAATCTGTTCTGCACTAAGCCTCCACTTTGAGAGTAATAACTATAACCAGCTAATGTCTGTTTCCTCCATGTTTCAGTTTAAAGACAGCCAGATGGTTCAAGCATTTTTACAAAGGGCTGTGTTAAGTTCTCTTGGTCACTTTCTTCGAACAGATAGAAGAAATAAGAGATTGGGTATTATACCCTTCTTTAAGCCTAAAGGAAGGGTGTTTAATAAGAAATGTGTAAACCTAAAAGGGAAGAATCAAACCCACAGTGTAGCACTTCAGGGAAGGATAAGCGTGGCAGGAAGAAACAACAGGTTTTATGGTGATGTTGCATTGGTGTGAATACTCAATCAGGAAAAATTGACAAACAGCTTAATTTAAAAAGGGTGTGAAGTCAGAATCTTTAAATTAAATAAAGGTGATTACAAGGAAATGATGGCTGCATTGACAAAGGGTTTGGAAAAATATGTTGAAGGCTGAGACAGTAGACAGCTATAGAAGACATTCAAGATATTTGATTAACACCCAAGGAAAAAAAAATATATTGCTGATAAAGATATTTTGTCAAAATTTTACGTCATGCACCTCATCAGGACAATACACAAGAATACTAATTTAAATGG
The DNA here is from genome assembly GCF_037043375.1 of Chiloscyllium plagiosum. Lineage (NCBI taxonomy): Eukaryota > Metazoa > Chordata > Chondrichthyes > Orectolobiformes > Hemiscylliidae > Chiloscyllium > Chiloscyllium plagiosum. The sequence goes on along the minus strand of NW_028270145.1, from coordinate 13,529,047 downwards.
CAAACCAACATGTATAATATGCAAGAAGAATGCTGACTGGTTAGCAAGTGGACTCTGGTTGGTAGAAAGGTTGCCATGAGAATTTTATTAATTGCCAAGCTTTGGTTAAATTTTAAACCAGGCAGGTTGACTGACTAGTCAAAGCTCCACATTTACAAGTAAACCAGCAAATGGCTGTCACCTAACTTGTTAAGTTGAAACAAGTACAGTGCATGTATATGCTCTGTCTGCAAAGAACAGGGCCTTGTGAATTAATATATGTAGCTACCAGGACATAACTGTCAGCCATACTGCAAAAATTATATTCAATTGGGAAGGAATACATCAAGAAGCCTTTTTTCCCTTTATCCACACTTTTGTTAAAGAACTCAAATGAATTTATCCAAAATTTATATTTGATAAACAATTTGACTCTACCTGATTGAAGAGACTAGATAGAAACAAATAATGGAAACTAACTTTCAATTCTGAAATTCTGCCTGCTATTGCGGGACTTGAATCCCTGCACCCAAAATATTAACCATGTTCTGGATTACTAGCCCAGTGACATTATCATTACAGCACTATCTCCTTAGTTTAATAAATTGGTTTTAGACATTTCTCACCGCCAAGCTGAAATTTTATCGTGCCGTTATTGCTCTCACCTAGAAGATACATTAAAATATTATTTAGTCCTGTCACATTATATATTACTGGATCTAAAATAACCTTGACCCTGATGCTCCCAGACTCTATTATTCCACAAAACAATCCTGTTTACATTCTATAAATGCATCCTCAAAGCTTTCATTGACAGCTTGAACAGCTTAATGTAAGATTAAAATCACCCATGATATTTCTTGATTTATATTCTGTTTACTGTTTATCTATTGTTAAAAAGGGACCAATAAACCACTCTCAATAGTGATTTATTTCATTTGCCATTCTTTATGTACACCAAAATTGATATTACTACTTGCTTTTCTGAGCCAAGATAATTTCTCAAGCCTATGTTGACATCATCTTTTGTTAACAGAGCTACTCCACCTCCATTTCCAAATGTCAAATATCCTTAAATGTCAATCCCTGCCTTGGGCATTTGCAATCATGTTTCTTTCATGGTTATATCAATACATTTAATTCTATATTTGTGCTATGAATTCATTCATTTTTTAAAAAATATTGCATTGAGAGAAAGTGCCTTTAATACTGGGCAGCCCAGTGGCTCAGTGGTTAGCACTGCTGCTTCACAGCACCAGGATCCCAGTTTTGATTCTAGCTTCAACTGTCTGTGTGGAGTTTGCACATTCTCCCAGTGTCTGCGTGAATTTCTTCCGGGTGCTCCGGTTTCCTCCCACAGTCCAAAGGTGTGCAGGTCAGGTGAATTGGCAATGCTAAATTGCCCATAGTGTTAGGTGCATCAGTCAGAGGGAAATGGGTCTGGGTGGGTTGCTCTTCGGACGGTCAGTGTGGACTTGTTGGGCTGAAGGGCCTGTTTCCACACTGTAGGGAATCTAATTTTATAGTTTTAATATGTTTTGCTATTCTGCTCCTATTTGCTCATGTGCTTATGATTGTAGGCTTTGTCCCTTCCTGTTCTTAATCCTTGCAACGGTCAGACAATACAGCATTTGGAATTCTTCTTGTGCGCTGCAAAGATCAGCATCTATCCTAAGTATGTAATCTTCTGCTACTACTACATTCCTGTTTACTTTTCCTCTATTTTAAGGCCTGGTGTACCACAGTACTGTCATCACTTTGCTCATCATCCCTATCATCACTTTGATCATCCCTGTAACCGCTGCCCTTTCCACACAAATGGAAAGAACCTCAAAATTGTTGAAGTGCAATGCCAAGGTTCCTTTAGTGATACTTTCTAAATCCCCACGGTGGCTTCATACAAAGTCACATGCTCCTGTCCCTAACCATGGAGTAAATCTGATGTACCTAACATAAAGGGCTTTGACTGTCTCGTAATTCCCTGATACTTCGCTGCTCAGACTTCAGTTTATCAACTCTGAGTCAATGTTTCTTGAGTTGTTGACATTAACTGCAGGCATAATTGCTGCAGATTACATTGGTGTCCATCAGCTCCCAAATGAGACAGCTAGAACACAATTGACCTGCCTTTTCTTTTGTATTTTGTTCTACTAACTATGGTTGCAAATTTAGAAATACTGCTCAATAAAAACAAGTACTTACAATCAACAAGTTAGACTGTAAGAATACCATACTAATATCTGGTAACACTTGGAGACAGATAGGAGAAAGATAATCTTTGGAGAAAGATAGGAGGCTCAAGACTCACTGGCCTACTAATCTAGTTACTGCTTCTGTTCTCAGGTCTTGTTGGCTTTCACTTCCTCTTGGAGATGTTTTGTAGAAGACCAATATAGTATCTTTTTCCCCCACATCTTGAATGCCCTCACTCACATTTCCAATTCAGTACTATGTCAAACTGGTCTCTGTGCTACTTTCTCTGTTAGTGAGCAAAAACCTCCTTTATTTATACTGGCTGAAGTACCCACAATCTAATTTCAGGCTCTGCTGGCTTAGACACTGGTTCTAACTAGCTAGCTAATTCACTGTTCGGCTAGAAGAAACGACGAGTTGGATACTGAAGTTAATTTAACTTTTTTAAAAAATTATCAAACAGTTGAGACACTTAATCTTCAGTTCACTATACTGTCCGGCAATATTCCATTGAGTTGGCTAATTGGAAGGTATTAAACATAGCCCTGCTATTGTTAGTAAGAGGGGAAAGGAAAATTGATAATTGTAGGCCAATTAGCATAGTATCTGTCATTTGGAAAATTCCGGAATCCATTATTAAGCAAGTAATAATAGAGCATTTAGGATGGAGTCAGCAATTATTTTATGAAATGGAAATCATGTTTAACAAGTGAGGCTAGTGAGGCCACGTTTAGAATACTGCTTACAATTCTTGTTGGCCTTCAATAGGAAAGACGTTGTTAAACCTGAGAGGATGCAGAGAAGGGTGGTGGCTCAGTGGTTAGCACTGCTGCCTCACAGTGCCAGGGACCTGGGTTTGATTCCAGCCTAGGGCGACTGTCTGTGTGGAGTTTGCACATTCTCCCAGTGTCTGTGTGGGTTTCTTCCAGGTGCTTCGGTTTCCTCCCACAATCAAAGATGAGCAGGTTAGGTGAATTGGCAATGCTAAATTCCCCATAGTATTCAGGGATGTGTAGGTTAGGTGCATTAGTCAGGGGTAAATGTGAAGTAATAGGGCGGGGGAGTGGGTCTGAGTGTGTTGCTCTTCAGAGGGTTCATGTGGACTTGTTGGGCTGAAGGGCCTGTTTCCACACTGTAGGGATTCAGTGAAAAGATTTACAAGAATGTTGCTGGGTCTGGTGCAGTTGAGTTGTAGGGAGAGGCTGAATAGGTCTTGTAGGGATAGGTCTTTTTCCTAGGATGGGGGAGTCCAAAATTAGAGAGCATAGGTTTAAGGAGGGGGGAAAGATTTAAAAGGGACTTTTTCACGGAGAGGGTGGTGCAGGTATGGAATGAGCTAACTGAAGACTTGGTTGAGGAGAGTACAATTACAACAGTTAAAAAGCTTTTGGAACATGAATAGGAAGGACTTAGAGGGATATGGGGCAAATACAAATAAATTGGACTGGGTCAGATTGGGAGGTCTGGTCAGTGCAGAGACGTTGGACTGAAGGGTCTGTTTCTATGCTGTATGACTCCATGTCCTTGTACAAGGTACATTTTTAGCATGAGGTACAGAAAGCAACTAAGGAAAGCATGGAGGCTTGATTTTGAGGGATTTGTATAAAAGTGTAAAGGTATCTTATTCCAACTGTGTAGTGTTTTGCAGAGACCACAACTTCAATATTGTGTGCAGGTCTAGACTCGTAGCCAGGAAGACAGAGAGAATAGCTGGAGAACATAGATTGAATGGTCTCAGCCTCAGGCAAAGGGTCAGTCATTTCAAATGGAGCCAAGCAGAATTTTCTTTCTTCAGTGGATTGTGAACCTGGAGGGTTGTGCCTCTGAGGACTATACTGGAGTATATTCCAACGCTGCAATCAACAGATTGTGGAGTCCATGGAAATCAAGTGATTATGGAGATCAGGCAGGAAAGTGGAATGGATGTTCAGAGTCAGCATGATCTTATTAACTAATGGAGCAGGTCTAATGTTATTATGCTCTCTCTTTCCCCTGCCAAAACATGGATTTGGCAACAACTCCTTAAACTATTTATAATTGAGGGCATTTTATTTACGTTTTTAAAACCTTTTTTTTTGTACTGTTTTAGTACTTACCCCTCTAAGATTGGCTTTTCAGGACATTTCTGGGTTCTGACCCTGCAAACCTTTTATTCTCAGAATTAAAACTATTATGTTTGTTTCATTTTGATCAAATACATTGTGAAAATAGAGTATGCTCATTCCATGTGAAATTACAGTTCTTATTCAAAGAAGAAACAGTGGGAGTATTGATGGGTTGTAAATCTCTCAGAGTGGAAAGTTCTTCTTAACAAAATGTCCGGAACCCCGTGGGTTAATGTAAAACAAAAGCATCAGAACTTGGCAGGATGCATTAAATAATCCTGGGAGACAAGGGGGAGGAAATTATCAGAGCCCTTGAGATATTTCAAAGCTGTACTGACTGTGAATATATGCCAGAGGACAGAAGAATGGCCTATGCTTTTGCTCAAAAAAGGGAGACAGCGCTAATTCAAATAATTATATACCACTTACTTTGACATCAGTGTACAGTCTTTAATTACCGTTGAAATTGCCACCTATGCAAAGAGAGAAAATAGTTGCAAGTAACCAACTTGAATTTCAAAAGGATGATCAGATGTGATAAATCCTAGCCTTCTTTGAGGTAACATGAAAGAAAAAGAATAAGAAATGAAGGATTAGGACAAATATAATTTATTGTCCTGAAAATAACCTAAGTAGTGCAATGGCATAGGGATCAGTGCTACTGCCTCAGCTATTTACAATCCATATTATCAATTTGAAAATAAAGGACTCACTGCCTTGCTCACGATATGGAGCAAGTTGTGAGGATTCCACAAAGAGATATTGATAAGGTAGGTGATTAGATTTGAAAGAGAGATGGAGCAGAATGTAGGAAACAGAGGTGGGAATAGAATAGTAGAATTTTATTTAAATGGAGAAACACTGCAATAGAGAAATGTATTCCCGCCTTGTACATATGTCACAAAGTATCAACATGCAAAGATAGATTGTTGGCCTTTACTGTAAGGTTTATAAAGATAAAGATATGCAACTGTACAGAGCACTGGTGAGACTGCATAGTATTGTGTGTAATCTTAGTCAACTAACTTAAGGATCATACATGCACTGAAAGCAGTTCACAAAAGGTACCGCAGACCAATTCTTGGGATGAAAGGTTTATTTTAAAGGAAAGGTTGAGCCTATACTCATTGGAGCTTAGAAGAATGAGAGGTGATCATATTGAAACTGGTTTGACAGAGCAGATGCTGAGTGTTTCCCCTCATGAGTGTAGCACGGGGGAAGCAGCTCAAACACTAGAGGTTTCTCATTTAAGACAGGGACAAGAATGATTTTCTCTCTCCCCCAGAGGGCCACTATCTATAAAATCCACTTCTCCAGTGAGCAGTAAAGGCAGAGTCATCTCATGAATGCTTAGTTTTTATCATTTCTCAGTCTATCGCATGTAGTACGGTGTGTGCAGCACGAGGGCAGGACTTCATCATTAAAGGCTAATCCAAAAACACTGTCACTGTACAACAGGTAGATTAGTAAAGGCAGTAAATGTTTCTCTTCATGCTTCTGATCAGTTGTCACACATCCAGACTGATGTTTACCATTGGGACTCAATTTTGTCAGCTTTGGTTCTACAAGCTTCTTTTGATGTTCTGCATTGATGTTTCCCCATTCAGTTCATCTTGCTCCCTTGCTGACCTCAATGCTATTTCCAAGTAGTATGATACAATAATGAGCATCAATTAATTGGCCAGTGGCCAAGACTAGATGTGGTGATCAGGAATATTCTTTGCCCATATTTAGCCTGCAGTTTAAAGACATCATGGAGTCTAGAGTCAATGAGAGCCCATTTGCAAGCCCACTCCCTCCTGATTGTATCTCAAGATGCTGCTAATACTGGTGGGCCTGCCTTGCCAGTGCATACATACCCAGGGATATTGTTACAGGATGCGGAGATCTTGACTGTAAGGTATGAATCAATGAGCGTGACCATGTTAGGTTATTGCTTGTATAACAGCTGTCCCAATGCTTGGCAAAATTCCATAAACATTAGTGATGATCGACCAGCCTGAGAATTTTTATGAAAACTGGACTTTTTTTTGGGAGTACCTCTATCATCTCTAATGATAGTTTTCACTAAGTTCTTCACGACTGAGATTGAAGTCTAAACGCTTACTAAAATTACAACCTGGCAAGTCTGGATAATGGCAGATGGAACATTTTGTTAGTTGCCAATGAACCAGTGAGGATATTTATTATGACATCAATAACAACTTTAGCTACTCCTGTGGTACACAATGACAACTTAACCTGGTCCTGGTGAATTTTCCACCGCAAATCACTTCAATTTAGCTTATTGTACTTTCCTCATTCTAATGAAAGTAGCTCACTTTAAATACTGGCCGGATTTTCACTGTAAACATAATGGATCAGGATAAGATTTTCCCATCGCTTCCATGGAAATTAAACAGCAACACCTGACAATTACATGTACAGTGAGAGTCAGAAATCTGGCCAATGGTGGGAACTAAACATGCTGGAAATTGTTGGAGTTTATAAAATCTAGTGTAAGGACCCTTTAAACAACATCTTTATTATTGCCAAATAACCCATCTGGTACTGAAAATGAATTGTGTGTGTGGTTTCATTCCACAATTAAAATCTGTAGATAACATTTTCTTTTACTTGTCCTTTGTCTCTTTCTCCTCTTTCTCTTAATTATATGTTTCTTCCCATCTTGAATTGTTTCTATACTAGATTTGACAGAGAATTCAATATGCCAAATGACTTTCTAGATAAAACTTCAGGTTTCCTCATCAACAATTCTTGAAACAGACCAATCAGGGATTGATTACTTACCATATTTACAATATCTCCTGTTGAAGGCACTATACTATGATGGCCCTCTAACTTGCCACACATTTCAGTGCAAAATTCTATAAGAAGTCATTGGGCATGACTAAGCACAATAAACAGCTGATGCTATTCGTCCACCCCAGTAAAATCTAGCTTCGGACTGTACATATTCCACATAGAGATGATCCAATGCACTCAGCAATAGGCCCATGTCTTCAGCTATACCAGAGTCATCATCATTAGTTTTATATCACTTGCTCTGCAAATGGTCTTCTTTGCTCTGTAACGGATTTTTAACATCCAAAATTATTTACCATTTTTCAGTTACTTCACCTGACGAAGGAGCAGTGCTCCGAAAGCTTCAGATTTCAAATAAACCTGGTGGACTATAACCTGATGTCATTAGACTTCTGACCTTGCTCACTCTAATCAAACACCGGCACTTCCACTAGTTTTGAAATTCAGTTTAGTTTATGTGGTACTGCATTTTAGCTTCCCAGAGCTGAAAGAGAAGAATCTCCTGCTCTTCCTGATGCTGCTTGACCTGCTGTGCTTTTTCCAGCACCACAAATTATCAATTGACTTTCCAGCACCTGCAGCCTTCACTATCTCCAACAAATCTTTATTACACTTAAGTTACCTAAATCACCAAAAATCCACCATATGTTTGGTAGATGGTGGAATTTGAATTTAAGAGGAACAAAAAAAATCTGGGATTAAGAGTCTAATGATGACAATGAAACCATCAGTTTACTGATGTCCTTCAGAGAAGGTAATTTGCCATCCTTACTGTGTGGCCGGCATGCGACTCCAGATCCAAAACAATGTGGTTGATCCTCAACAGCTCTCAGGGCAGTTAAGGAGAGGCCACAATTACTAGCCTGGCCAGTAATGTCCACATCCCATGAACAAATAGATTTTAAAAAAACAATGTAAATTCTAAAGTTCCAAAGGAAAACAATCTTTAAACAGCTCAAAAATCTAAAGCTTGATTACAGCCAGAACATAGAACAATGTTCTGCTAAACATAAGAAAACCTCAACTAAAATTGGAAGCAGCATAACCACCTTATGTGAACCCATGGCTCCATGCCTGAGAGAAATCAGAAAATAATTCTTATAAATGAATTAATGAGGTTTGTTTTTAAAAAAAAAAGTGTGAGAACTTTCCCTCCCATTTACGCCTTATTTTTCTTGTCCATCCATTCATGAAACTTAATATACATAGAAATAAATTTTTAGGCATCAGCTTCAGTTCCAGGTGCACATCTTACTGACGTTGTATTTTGGCAACAAATGTTCTTCCGATTCAGTCAAGAAAAACTCACTTTTACAACAGTTTTAAAATTGATTTTAAAATTACTTTGAACATTTTCCAACAAATTTCACAGAAATAAAGAGTGTTGGGCGCAGAAGGAAGCCATTCATCAAATTACTTGGTGTCAATTTTCTGCTTTTCCTCAATCTTGCACATTATTTTTATTCAAATAATCTTTCAATTCTCTCTTGAATACCTTGATGAACCCACGTCCATCACATTTCCAGGCAATTCATTCTATATGCTAACTATCTGCTCAGTGAAAATGTTATTCATCACTTCACCCTTGCAAATCATTTTAAATCTATGCCCTCTTGTGCTTTTTCCCATTTATGAGCAGGGAGCATTTCTTCCTATCTCCTCTCATGATTTTGAAAACCTCTATTAGATCTGTTTATGACCTTCTTCTCGCCAAAGAGAACAATCCACCTAAACTCTTCAATCTACCCTCATAATTGAAAATCCTTATCCTTGGAATCATTCTTGTTAACTGCCTCTGCATTTTCTCCAATGCCTGCATACCCTTTTTTTTAAAAAAAGTGGAACTTAGAAATGTACGCAATTCTCCAGGTGAGATCTAACAGATGTCTTATTAAAGTTCATCAATACCTTTGCTCTTGTATTATATCCCCCTGTTAATAAAGCTGCAGATACTGTATGCTTTATTAATTGGTCTCCCCACTTGTCCTGCCACTTTCAATGATCTGTGCACATATGCATTTGGTCCTTCTACTCCTGCATTCCCCTTTAGAATTACATCCTTATTTTATATTGTCTTTCAAAGTTCTTCGTACCAAAATGCATAACTTCATACTCTGAAATTTATTTGCCACATATCTGCTCATTCAATCAACCTGTATTTACATCAGGAGTCCTATACTGTTCGCCTCAGTTTACAACTATTCTAAGTCTTGCGTCTACAAAATTTGAAATTGACCCCCTATACATAATGATCTAGATTGTTAATCTACATCAGAAAAAAAATCAAGATCCTAATATTGATCCCTGGGGAACTCCACCACAAATCCTCCTCTAGCCTGAAAAATATCCATTGATTGTTCCACCGTTTCCTATCATTCAATTAATTTTGCAACCATGTTGCTACTGACTCTTTCATTCCATGACCGATAAATTTTCTCAGGTCTGTGTGTAGCCAATTCAACACTTGTACACTACAATTTAGACCCCTTCTTTTGACTGAGTTCTTGCTTCTGCCACCATAGCCTGGGTAGCATTTCTGCCTTCAGTAAAGAGATGCAATAACTAATTTAACACCTCAGCTGTGGCCCCTCATCCAGGTATAAATCCCAATTTGGTACCTAACCAGCCCTCTGACTACTTTTGCCACCATTTACTGTTCATATGCCCTTGGAAGACTTTCAAACACCTCCATCTTGGCTGCCTGTCTTTTCTCATAATTTCTCTTGGCTTTTTTTCTCTGCTCTCAACCTTCAATATTCCTGTTGATTCTCAATTTCATTTATTACCCGACACTTGTCATGAGCACACCTTTTCTTCTTTATCTTAATTTCCACCTCCTTTGTGATTCAGGGAACTGGATTTGTTTGTGTACTCCTTCAAATGGGAAAGATAGGGCATTGCCTGTACCCGAATCATCTCTCCTTTAAACGTAGCCCAATGTTCAGTTACTGTTTTTCCTGCTCACCTCTTGTTTCTCTCATTACTGGCTAGCTCTGTTCTTGCAGAATCTGCTTTCTGCTACCTGATTTTCCTCACTCTGGCATGTTCCATGTCATTTTCCAAAATCATCTTAAACCTTACAAGACAATGAGCAATGACTCCTAAATGCTCACTGCCTGACACTTTATTCATGCCATTTCTAAGAACCAGGTGCAACAGTGGATCCTTGTTGGATTGAAAACATACTGCGATAGGAAGCTCTCCTGCATTCAATCAAGGAGCACTTGCCCTTCACTTCCTTGTGCATAAATGACTAAACACTGATATTTAAGTCCCCCCATTGTAACTACACTACAATGTTGGCATCTCCAACTTCCCTTCAGATTCCTTCTTCCACACCCTTTCCGCTAGTTGGTTATCTACACCTAGCAATGCAATTGTACCATTTTGATCCTTAGTTCTCACCAAATTGATTGTGTGCTTAGAACCTCCGACATCCTGTTCTTCCATCAATCCAAAGAACTCCTTAACCAATGATGCCACCCCTCCTCATTTCCTATTTTTTAATATTTTCTGAATACTGCCGAGCTCGGAACATTTAATAATTTCATCTTGGTTTGATTACTGTTTTTTTCTGCTTACATTGAGTAAGTGCCTTCAAAGATTTGGCATTTGGAAGGATAAAAATATCTTTATAAGTCTATTCGAAAAAAGTCCAAAGGATAAGTCTCATTATATATAAACAACTGTATTCATTTCATGACCAGTCCTGACACAGAATGTTGTTTATAGCCACACTTAAGTTTTCAATCTGGTTCAAGACTTTCTGCTGATAAAACCATGCAAAAAAGTAAAACAGTTTTAATTCTGAAACCATTATACAAGTCTGAAATGCTACATAAAAACACCAGTTGTTAGAAGCAATTGAACAAATGCTAGTGTACATTTGTATGCAAATCAGGTGAACGGAAACAGAGACTCAATTGAATTGCATTATGGCTGTTGAGCATTTAATTTCCTAGCAATTTGCTTCACTTGATGAATAGCATTCAAATAAATACAGAACTTCTTTCAGCATTATTGCAGCCCCTACATTACTACAAAAATGAAACACTCAAAATTAACAGAAACTGCTGCAGCTAACTTTACAAATTTCTGCCAAATTAAGTACGATGCTTTCACACAGAACTAAAATGAGGCAATTGTATTTATACCATTCAGCAAGTTCAGTCACTGGAAATGCTTGTAAGGAATAGTCAGTTAAAGCGGAACTGTACACTCAGGATTATGCCCTACATTCATTCTAAAATTTCACTTTTCCACTACATGCCATAAACTAGTGTTGGATGAACTGCAGTTTCCTTATTTGTATATTATCTCTCCACCCTTCAGGCTCTCTGCCTGTATTCCTGATGAAGGGCTTTTGCCCAAAGTGTCGATTTTACTGCTCCTTGGATGCTGCCTGAACTGCTGTGCTTTTCCAGCACCTCTCTAATCTAGACTCTGGTTTCCAGCAACTGCAGTCGTTGTTTTTACCTTATTTGTATATTGGTCAAACAAAATGGTTACACAATTAGCCCACAGGTCAAACTCCACTCAGTTTATCTATTCCATCCTCCTCTTCGGTTAGATATCTCAATATTGTCAGGCTCTATATCCTATTTACCAGTGATTTGAGTTTCTAATCCCATGTTATCTCCAAATACAGTGCCTACCTGTTAGCTCCATATCACATGCCCCACCACTGAAACCCTAATCTCTTCCACATTCTTAATGATGGTCTTATGCCAGAAACATCGATTCTACTGCTCCTCGGATGCTGCCTGCTGGCTGTGCTTTTCCAGCACCACACTTTTTGACTCCATTCAATTAATGACCACCTGGCTGACCACCTGCCTTCGCCAAACTTTGGATCATGCAAAACTCTCCTGCCTACACCCAGTCCCACAGTAAGTTCCACTCAGCCATCACCATTATTCAAAGTCGCTGTTCTAACACCATGTTAAAAGTTCTCTTCCTGCCCAAAGCCCTGTATACCTCAGATTTTGACCTACTTTGCATCAGTCCAGGAACACCACCACCATAACACCCATGCATTTATCTAGCTCCTACAACACTGAAATTTTCTCCCTTAACCTGTCAACCCTCCTAATTTCCCCCTCAATGCCCGAGGGGCCTATTTTTCTATAAATATGCTACTAATGACAGCTTGCTATCTAGAGATAATATATAAATCCCAATTATGATCCTTAAATTCAAAGTAACAAAGACATTCACTCAGCACTTTTTAAACTGAAACACAGCATGCTGAACAAAAGTCATATCTTATTAAGTTTAATCTCCAAGCATTTCTTGGGTCTACTAATTTCCACTTGCTGGGGCCTTCATCTGAAGGCTTTGAGCATTGCCAACACAAAGTATATTGGGTAGGATCAACAATGCTGGCCAATCAGAGGCATTTAGCACTGCACATCAAGCTAATGGTTGAGAATTGAAAACTAAGCACTGACTTTACCACTGCCAGTAAAGCAGAAATATATTAGCTATAACCTTGCAACAGAATCCAAGTATTATTTAAATGTTCAACATGGTAACGAGCTGAATATACAACACTGGTCCCTGAGACATAGTGGTGTGTCTCAGGGACCAGTGTTGGGACCACAATTATTCACAATTTACATAGATGAGTTGGAATTGGGGACCATGTGTAATGTGTCAAAGTTTGCAGATGACACTAAGATGACTGGCAGAGCAAAGTGTGCAGAGAACTGTGAAACTTTGCAGAGGAACATAGATTCTTTAAGTGAGTGGGTAAAGTCTGGCAGATGGAATACAATGTTAATAAATGTGAAGTCATCAATTTTGGTAGGAGTAACAGTAAAAAGGATTATTATTTGAATGGTAAAAAGTTGCAGCATGCTGCTATGCAGAGAGACCGGGGTGTCCTTGTGCATGAATCAGAGGGTTGGTCTGCAGGTACAAGTAATTAGGAAGGCAAATGAAATTTTGTCCTTCATTGTGAAAAGGATGGAGTTTAAAAACAGGGAGGTTATGTTGCAGCTATACAGCGTGCTGGTAACACCACACCTGGAATACTGCATGCAGTTTTGGTCTCCTTACTTGCATGTACTGGCACTGGAGGGGGTGCAAAGCAGGTTTACTAGGTTCATTCCAGAGTTGAGGGGGTTGACTTATGAGGCGACACTGAGTAGACTGGGATTATATTCATTGGAATTTAGAGGAATGAGGGGGGAACTTCTCGAAACATAAAATTATGAAGGGAACAGATAAGATAGAAGTAGAGAGGATGTTTACACTAGTGGGTGAAACTAGAACAAGAGGGCATAGCCTCAAGATTAGGGAGAAGGAACTTCTTCACCCAAAGCATTGTAAATCTATGGAATTCCCTGCCCGGTGTAGTAGTTGACGCTCCTTCAGTAAATGTTTCCGCTGATGGGTGAGTCCCGAACAAGAGGACACAGCTTAAAAATAAGGGGTAGGCCATTTAGGACAAAGATGAGGAGAAACGTCTTCACCCAGAGAGTGGTGGGTGTGTGGAATGCTCTGCCCCAGAAGGCAATGGAGGCCCAGTCTCTGGATTCATTTAAGAAAGAGTTGGATAGAGCTCTCAAGGATAGTGGAATCAAGGGTTATGGAGATAAGGCAGGAACAGGATACTGATTGAGGATGATCAGCCATGATCATAATGAATGGTGGTGCAGGCTCAAAGGGCACCTATTGTCTATTGTCTAAATGCTTCTAAAGTGAATGTAGATTTTTTTTTAAAATAATAAAGGAATTAAGGGATACAGTGAGAGCTGAGTCCATGAAAAGATCAGCCATGATCTTATTGAATGACGGATCAGGCTACAAGGGCAGGATGTCCTATTCCTGCTCCTAGTTCTTATGTTCTTCTGTAATGATTTGCATCTTCCTCCAGGTTCCAGCACAGAAGACATATTGCCCAGAAGCTTGTTTTTCTCTTCAGAAGCAGTCTCTCTCAGTCTCGTGTGCTGAAGCTAGTAAATAAAGCAAATAAAGAATATCCATTTGATTCTAAACAGTTGAGTCCATATTTGAGCCATTGCCATGACCAACATTTGAGGAATACCTCTCAAGAATTCAACGTTAATCATGCACATAAAAGTTTATGATTACACAACCACAATGTGTATTATTCATTGAAGGCAGTTGGGGTTAGGAATGGGGGCAGCAGACAATTGATATATTGGATTGTGCAATTATGCTGTTAAGGTTTGTCTTGAAAAGCAATGGCTCAGTGCAATGATGGTGTGTACGAATTTCATTGGCAACTGGACAAACTATTGGGGTAACCTTATAAACATTTTAGTTTGACAATTTTAAAACAAGGCATGTTAATGTCAATATGGCAAACTTGCACCCATACCTTCTGATCAGCCTCAAAGCCCCTTTTCTCAAATCAGACTAAAAAATTTATGTACCTGTATTACCGTGATTTATCTGACTAATCTTCCAACATTGGATCCTTCCAAACTCAGTCAATATAGGATTCCTCAGAGTGAATGGGAAGGAAGCTAGAAGAGGATCAGGGACTGGGATGGGTGGGAGATCGGAACGTTTGAGTGAGTGGAGTACATGGACTGGGGGATCAGAAGGTTGGGGAGCAGATTGGAAGAATAGAGGATTGGAGTTTGGGCGTAGAATCAGAGATCAGAGGGTCAGGATGGCGATGTGGGGGCACAGGATCAAGGAATGGAGTTTGAGATTTGGTAAAGCGATTGGATTGGCAGTTCAGGAGAGAGAGACAGCCGGATTGTCAGAGAGTTAGAGGTTGCAGAGTCAGCAGTTTAAAGAGGAGCCAGTGGTGAGAATCTTAAGGTGGGATCCAAAACAAAAGGTAGCATAATCAGAGTATTGTACATCAATTCTATCATTTCCCAGGAATTAGGCATGGTTTTAATCTAACATTTTCTGAGTAATCATGCAAGTATACCAAAAGTCTCCCAAGCCAACTAGCTCTTAGAGAAGTATAATGGCAGTGGGATGTCAGGAGGGCAAAAAGGGGCCATGAGATAGTTTTGGCAAATACAGTTAAAGAGAATTCAAAGGGTTTATTTAAATACATTAAGGACAAAAGGGTAATTAGGGAAAGAATAGGGGTCCTGTAAGTTCAGCAAGGCAGCTGATGTTGGAGCTGCAGGAAATGAGGGAGATACTAAACTAGTATTTTGCATCAGTGTTTACTGTGGAGAAGGACATGGAAGATACAGAATGTGGGGAAATAGATGGCGGCATCTTGAAAAATGTCCGTATTATAGAGGTGGTGGTGCTGGATGTCTTGAAATGCAAGAAAGTGGATAAATCCCCAGGACCTGATCAGGTGTACCCTAAAATTCAGTGGGAAGCTAGGGAAGTGATTGCTGGGCCCCTCGTTGAGATATTTGGATCAACGATAGTCGCAAGACTGGAGGTTGGCTATTTAAGACAGACTGCAAGGAAAAGCCAAGGATCTATAGACCGGTGAGCCTGACATTGGTGATGGGCAAGTTGTTGGAGGGAATCCTGACAAACAGGATTTACATGTATTTGGAAAGGCAAGGACTGATTAAGGATAGTCAGCATGGCTTTGTGTATGGGAAATCACATCTCATGAATTTGATTGAGTTTTTTGAGGAAGTTAGGAAGAGGATTGATGAGGGCAGAGTGGTGGATGTCATCAATATGGACTTCAATAAGCCATTCAACAAGATTCCTCTTGGGAGGCTGGTTAGTAAGATTAGATCTCATGGAATACAGGGAGAACTAGCCATTTGGATACAGAACTGGCTCAAAGGCAGAGAATAGCGAGTGGTGGTGGAGGGCTGCTGTGATCAGTGGCATGCCACAAGGATCGGTGCTGGGTCCACTACTTTTCGTCATTTATATAAATGATTTGGATGTGAACATAGGCGGTATAGTTAATAAGTTTCCAGTTCACACCAAAATTGGAGGTGTAGTGGACAGTCAAGAATGTTACCTCAGATTACAACGGGATCTTGATCAGATCGGCCATTGGGCTGAGGAGTGGCAAATGGAGTTTAATTCAGATAAATGTGAGGTGCTGCAGTTTGGAAAAACAAACCAGAACAGGACTTATACACTTAATGCTAAGGACCTGGGAAGTGTTGCTGAACAAAGAGACTTTGGAATGCAGGTTCATAGTTCCTTGGAAGTATAGTTGCAGGTAGATAGGATAGTGAAGGCGGCGTTTGGTATGCTTTCTGTTATTGGTTAGAGCATTAAGCTCCTAGGTGGCAGAAAGCAGATATAATGCAGAGATTGCACTGATCACTAACGAAAACAACTAAAGGGACACTACCTAATTTCAAGCTGCAGTGGTGTTTCTTCCTTACACTTACCACATACTGACATGAACTGTGGGTTGGAAAAATAATAATATGACAATAATACACATCAATACTAAACATTATCAAATTCAGGATTAAGATATGTATTGTGTGGTGAATCTCCAGAACTTGTTGCGTGATTTACATAATCTCATTTTTGCTTCACACAAATATCTCCCCTTAACCACTATTATTAATAAACAGTTAGATTTTTGCTTAAACTGTCAATTAAACAAAGTATAACTAATAGCACATGTTTTTAACAAAGCAATAATAGTCAATCCATTCTCAATCAACCCCTTTGGCCAGAATGTGAGCTACTTAAATGGTGAAGTGACATTCCTTTAGCTAGTAAGGAGTTAAACTGTTCTTAGAAATTCTAAATGTCATTTTTTTTTTCTGATGTGTCTTTTTTTGTCCCTAATCTTCTTAACACATTGAGTATAGAAAGAGAAATAACCTGACTCAAACTCACCTTCTTTCTTTGTTTGATCCTGAATCTCTTTCTTGCCACAGGTTGCAAATTGCTTTACACAATATTAGAACTCATTCAGATGTGTTTTGGAGGTGCCGGTGTCGGACTGGGGTGTACAAAGTTACAAATCATACAACACCAGGGTATAGTCCAACAGGTTTATTTGGAAGCACTAGCTTTTAGAGTGCTACTGCTTCATCAACTGGACAACCACCTGATGCAGCAGCAACGTTTCAAAAGCCAGTGCTTCCAAATAAACCTGTTGGACTATAACCTGGTGTTGAGAGATTTTTAACCTTGTTAATTCAGATGCAACTTTTCAAAAAAGTCTGCATCACTAGGTCGGGCCAGATTATTTATACATCGAGACTTGGGTGCATCATAACTGGCTAGCGTAGATCATGATTGCCTTTGGCAATAAGTCAATTGGAACTTACAAAACAGATTGATGGATTTTTATATGATGCTGTTACTGAGGGACGCAGTGAAAAGATGAGTTGAGTGAGTGTAAGAAGAGCCACAAGGAACTGTATGGTCCAAAGATTTTCCTGCATTCTTAATAAAAGTAACTTCATTGAGAAACAGCTTGCAGCTGTTAACAAAATAAAACTGCATTGCAAGTGACATGCTTAAAAAATTGCTCACATAAGCACTTGCAGCAGAATTAGAGGTCATATGACTACAAGTCAGCCCATCCATCAAATACATTTCACCTTTGCCGTTCTACAGAGGGATGTGGCTGTAAATGAATCCATTTTAACACTAAATATTGCTTTATCACATAGTACAGCACCACGTCACCATCTTGTACAATAGAACCAACCTGCAACATTAACTTATCAGTGCTCCCTCTCTTGTTCCTCATGTAGATTACCTCAGCAGTTTTAAACCATTGAAAACTTTTCAGAAGTTTGTTGCATGGGAGATATTGGTTTCATTTCACATAAGTTTCTACTTAAAATGCATCTTCTGTACAAAATGTATATCCAAGCACAGCTGCTGGGGAATTTAAACTAAAAACTTATTAAACATAGCTGGAATAAAAAGGATAGTTTCAGCAATAGTGACCATGAAACTTAAATTGTCACACAAACTCATTTGGTTCATTAGTACCTAATAGGGAAGGATATT
The DNA here is from genome assembly GCF_037043375.1 of Chiloscyllium plagiosum. NCBI lineage: Eukaryota > Metazoa > Chordata > Chondrichthyes > Orectolobiformes > Hemiscylliidae > Chiloscyllium > Chiloscyllium plagiosum. The sequence goes on along the minus strand of NW_028270145.1, from coordinate 13,511,051 downwards.
TGCTGTCCTTAGACTATCTGACCCATGTGTGAGGAAGAAGTGAGGGCTGCAGATGCTGGAGATCAGAGTAGAGTGCGTAGTGCTGGAAAAGCACAGCAGGTCAGGCAGCTTCCGAGGAGCAGGAGAATCGACATTTTGGGCATTAGCCCTTCATCAAGCCCAGGGCATGAAGAACTGCTTATGCCTGAAACGTCGATTTCTCTGCACTTCGGATGCTGCCTGACTTGCTGTAGTGACCCATGGGAGAGTTCAGGTTCACAACTATGTATTTTGTTCTGTACTGCCTTCTCCAAATGCCTTGCAAGCCACTCAAGTGTATTCAAGTGCTCACCATGACTTAAAGAGACAAAAACACTGCAGATGCTGGAATCCAAAATGGACAGGCAGGCGGCTGGAAAAACACAGCAAGCCAGGCAGCATCAGGTGGTGTAGAAGTGTTACATCTGGAACGTCATCTTCTCCACCGCCTGATGCTTCCTGATGTGCTGTGTTCTTCCAGCCTCCTGCCCATCACTTCAAGGGCAATTAAGGATAGATAATAAATTCTGGCCTTGCTAGCAATGCCCATACTCCAGAAACTAATTAATGTGTATTTTGCAATTTAATAAGTTACATCACCATTCAGAAAGTACTAAATTGGCAAACAATATGATTTCTTGGGATTTGAGGGCCACTGGGAAGGCTGAAATTCTGCTCATTCTTAGTTTTCTTTACTGACATATTGCACAGCACCCTTTGAACTATTGCTAATAAAACTTGCTAAACTACTTCAGAAGGTAGTGAAAAGTTATTCACTTTAGTATGGGGCTGGAACCATATTCATGTCCAAATAAGCAAGGATGCCAGTCTCCATTCCTAAAGGTTTTGCATTTACAGGATTTATTTTCCCTACAAACTGCATTCAAATTTTTGACCTATCATAAAAGGATTATCATATTCCCAGTATTATTAGCCCAGGTTCAGTAGCGTAATCGCAAGAGTACTGCATCCACAGTGAAAACCCACTGATCACAGATTTTAGAATTTTGTTTTCAAAATTCTAGAACTTGTTCAACTTCACAGAATGAGAGAAATTTACAGCACAGAAAGAAGTTATTTAATTCAGCCTATCGAATCCAGTCGATAAGTAGCCAATATCTCCTTCAAATGTTTGAGCTGAAATCTTGTACGATTAGACTATTTCAGATGTAAATCTAGGTATTTTTACATGTTGTGGGTTTCTACCTAAAACACCTTTTCAGATCCCAAATTCCAATGAAATTTCTTCCTCAAACCCCTTTGGACCTCCTACCTCTTGACCCCTGATTATGGATTCCTCAAACAAAGAATAGGATCTTTCAATCCACTCATAGATCATAGATAGAATTTTAAAGCACAGATGGAGGCCTTTTGACCCGGTGTCTGTACTGGCTTCCAAAACAGCTACTCAGCTAATCGCACTCTGTAGCCCAATCTCCATTGTCCTCTAAATTCATCACTTTCAAATATATATTTAGGTCTTTTTGGGAACAATGGAATCTGCCTCCACCACTCTCTTAGGAAGCACATTCCAAATCCTAACAATTCTGAGTAAAGACATTTCTCCTCATTTCACTCCAAGCTTTCTCGCTAACAATCTTGAAGTTGCAACCCTAGTGGAAATAGATTATCCTTCTTTACCCTGTCAAAATCGTTCATAATTTTGAACACATCAATAAAGTCACCTCTTAATCTTTTGTGCTAAAATCTAAAATTCTTCATTCCTGGTAGCATTCTACTAAATCTCCTTTGAACTCTTTCCAGGGCTTTAACATGCTTCCTTAAATAAGGTGCCTAGAACTGAACAATACTCCAAACGTCATCTAACCAACGATTTGTAGAGGCGTAGCATCACTTCCTTGCCTCTATAATCTATGCCTCTATTTACAAACCCAAGGATCCTTCAAGTCTTCTTAACAACTGTTTCAACCTGCCTGGCCACCTTCGGAGAATCATGTATGTGACCTCTACTCTTGCACTTCTTTCAAAGTTGTACCATTCAGCCTGTACTAACTCTCAATGATTCGCCTACCAAAATGCATTTACCTCATTTCCCTGCATTGAATTTCATCTGCAATGTGTCTGCTTATTTGGCCACTTGTCAATGTCTCTCTGAAGTTGCTCAGTGGCATCGTCACAATTCACTATTCTCCTTGGCATAGTATCATCTTTAAGTTTAGAGATTTTTGCTTCAACCCGGCATCTCCAAACAGTTTGTACAAATAAAAAGAAAAGCAAGGACCCCAACACCACCCCTGGTGAACAGCACTTTCAACTCATCTCCAATCTGAGAAAAGCCCATCTATGAAGAGAAAGTGAGGACTGCAGATGCTGGAGATCAGAGTCAAGAGTGCGGTGCTGGCAAAGCACAGCCGGCCAGGCAGCATCCGAGGAGCAGAAGAATCGACGCTTCAAGCATAAGCTCTTCATCGGGAATGTAGAGATGGGGGAGGGGGCGTCCCCAAGAGGGGCCATGAGATAACTGGGAGGGGGTAAGGCTGGGGCAAGGTGGCTGGGAATCCAATTGGTAGATGAAAGTGGGGGGATGATGGTGCAAGGTTGGAGTGGAGGGGGTCTCTTCCACCCCCACTTTATCCCAGATCCAATCCTCCAACTCGGCACTGCCCTCATGAACTGTCCTACCTGTCCATCATCTTTCGCACCTATCCGCTCCACCCTCTACTCTGACCTATCACCATCACCCCCACCTTCATTTACCAATTGCATTCCCATCTACCTTCACCCCAGCCCTACCCCCCCCCCACCCTCCCATTTATCTCACAGCTCCCTTGGGGACCCTCCAATATTCCTGATGAAGGGCTTATGCTCGAAACATCAATTCTCCTGCTCCTCGGATGCTGCTGGACTGGTTGCACTTTTTCACTACCACACCTTTTGACTCAAACACATCTATATCTACTGTGTTTCCTATCCTTTAGCCCCTTCTAATCCATGCTGCCAAGAGCCCATCAATCCTAAACATTCATAATTTGCTAACCTATGTGCCATGTGACCCTGTATCAAATGCTTTCTGTTAGTCCAAATATACAAGATCCACAGCACTACTCACTTACTGCCTGTGTCACCTCAATTACATTTGTCAGACATGATTTGCCCTTGACAAAGCTATGTTGACCATGTAGCATTATTTTTCTCTAAGTGTATATTTACCTTATTCGTATTATGGTCTTCATCGATTTCCCCAAAACTGGTGTCCCTGTTGATATAGATCTGTGTTCAATCAGGTATAACAATCCTCTACCTGTTGCTCCCCCGACCTTTCGCAATGTCCTCTGTGCCAAATATAATAATCTTAGACAATCCATTGTTTGCTCCTGCTAAAACTCTGTAGTCCAGACAATCCTCTTAAATCTCCTCTGCATTCTCTCTCCAGCGTAATCGCATCTGTCCAATTGAATAGCGACCAGAACGGCACGAAATACTTAGCATTTTATACAGTTCTAACACAAATTTCCATCTCATACATTCCATACTTGCCTAACTAAGGCAATCCTGTTTCCCTTATTCATTCTTGACCACATTATATACCTACCCAACCAACTTCAAAGATCTATTAACATGCAGACCAAAGTGCTACACACTTAAGTATCCTGCCATTTGCTGTATATCATTTGTTGACCTTCTCCAAAAGCACTGCCTTACACTTTTCCAGTCTGAACTCCATTCACTATCAACTGATACCTTCTGACACTATGCAGTTATTTACCCCCATTATCAATTACATGAGAAATTTTTGAATAACTGCAAATGTCTTTATCAGATGCCCTACGTTCAAGTTCAAATCATGAATATATATCCAAAAATCAAGATAGTACTGAGCTATGTAGACTCCCAATGGAAATAGGCTTGCAGCAACTATAATCCTTTGCTTCCTGGCCTGGTTAGTCAGACAATGCTTTCCCTTCATGAATCCACAATAATAGTTTTTGATTAAACTGTGCATTCCCAGATGAAGATTATCCTGTCACTTGTAATATTTTTCCAAATAGTCTTCCAACTAACCAGGTTCAAATTTGGACTGCATCTATTCCATTCTCATGTTTTGAGCGGTGATGCAGCATTCTCCAGTCCTCTGACACCACACTCAGCCAGGATGGATTGGAAAATGGTCAGAATCACCAACTGTCCTTTGCTTAATGTCTTGAACAGTTACATTCCTTCTAGGCTAAGGGGTTTACGCACTTTCAAAAATGTGACACCCGTTAGTGTTTCCGTTTTATGACATTAATTTTATGTAATTTTTCATACTCCTCTTCCATTTCTCTTAAAAATAAACACCATATGTCTGCTTTTATAAGAACCATGCCACTATCCTCCACCTACACAAACGACTTTGTGGTCCTTAATAGCATCTACTTTTTGATTAATTTTCCTGTCCTTTATGCATCAATAGTAACATCTATGGATTTTTCTTGATTTAATTTCCAACACTTTGTTCATGTGCACTTTCCAAATTTCCTCAATTGAACCCCTATACTTTTTATACTCCATTATGACATTGAACCAATGATCTCCCAACTAACCCCCTCAAGAGACTTGTATGTTTTTATATCACCCACTTTTTCTGGCAGGAGTGGGTGGCTGTAAAACACTCCCAGAAGTGTTAATACCTCTTTTTGTTCTTCAATTCAGTCCATTTGATTTCACTTGATGGGAATTGTACCATTCGCCATAATCACTTTCCCAAATATCCTCACAGATGTAGCTGTCTCTTTAATCAATATCTTCTCTTTTATTAACCACTTACCATCTCATTTGAAAACCCTGTAACCAGAAATACAGAGTTCCCATTCATACTCTTTGTTAAGCCCTGCTTCTGAAATAGCTATAATAGCATATTCCCTCATGTCAATCAAACTTGGTTGATGGAATGAAATGAGGGCAAGATACAGAAATACCTGAATTTGGGTATGCAGCTTTTTGACAGGTAATTAGGATAAGAGTGGTGTGAGGACATGAATGAATATCATGTTGCACCTGAAATGTTATTTAATGGAAACAAAGTTATAAATTACTGCCTGATTTCTCTAGGTCAGGTTCCACCTTCCCTCCTTTTGCTGTTCTTGATCATCATTGAATTAGACATCTGATGTAGCAACACATTACAAATGAAATGAGTCACACATTTTAAATTAAAAAAAAAACCATTGTAGTTTCATACATCTAAGCAGTAATACACTTAATTTGCAAGACTAAAGCATTCGTATACCACTGGAAATGAAATGTTCAGTTTTTAAATTGTATGAGTCATCGGTATAGGTAAGAGGATGAAAATAGTGAAGAAAACATCTCTAACATCTTGACTTTTTGTTTTGTTCACTTCATTCTTCTGTAAAATTGAAGCACACTTTCTGTAAAATCACTTACATAAATGCTGACCTTGCCACCAACGCCCACATCCAGGCAAAGGGTTTTATAAAATTGTAGGTAAAAACAATGACTGCAGAGGCTGGAAACCAGATTCTGGATTAGTGGTGCTGGAAGAGCACAGCAGTTCAGGCAGCATCCGACTGCTCCTCGGATGCTGCCTGAACTGCTGTGCTCTTCCAGCACCACTAATCCAGAATTTTATAAAATTGTACCTACTTGAAAGGCAGAGGATCCCGTTGACTCAGGAGTCGATCTTCCAAACTATCTATTCCTTTATGTAACAGTTATCTATATTAACAAAAAAGGATTTCACAAAGAAATAGCACACCCAACCACACATAATTGAAGTAAAAGGCGGCACATCAATCCTCATAGACATCTTTGTCACTAAAACGGAAATCATTTTTCAGCTTTCGCTTCACTTTGCCCACAAAATCAAACTTCCACAAGGCTTCCCAATCAGTATACATGAATGCTAATTGTATTTGAATTTATCACTCGTTATTTCAAGAAGGCTTACTAGATTGATACTTGCATGGATGGGTACTTGTCTTCACTAGAGCTGGGGTGACTTGATTAAATGATAAAAGATCTTGAATGGTCCTTGACAAGGTGCCCTTGGAATGACAGTAGAACCAGGGGACATTATTTTAAAATTATAGGTCACCCTTTTAAACAAAGATGACATTGTTTTTTTTTCTTGAGGGCTGTGCACCTCTGAAACATTCTACAGCTAATGGTGGGACGGTGACTTAGTGGTTAGCACTGATGCCTCACAGCACCAGGGTCCCAGGTTCGATTCCAGACCTCGGGTGACTGTGTGGAGTTTGCACGTTCTCCCCATATCTGCGTGGGTTTCCTCCGAGTGCTTCAGTTTCCTCCCATCGTCCAAAGATGTGCAGTTCAGGTAAATTGGCCATGTTAAGTTGCCCATAGTGTTAGGTGCATTAGGTAGAGGGAAATGGGTTTGGGTGGGTTACTCTTTGGAGGGTCGGTGTGGACTTGTTGGGCTGAAGGGCCTGTTTACACACTGTAGGGAATCTAATCTAAATATCTAAACACCTATTCACCCACTCCCTTAAACTGATTGATAGCGTTCTGCATTGATATTTCTTTCAGAACAGGCTATTGTTTGGAAAGTTGTCCCAGCAGTGCTTGGCTGAGTTTCAGGTGCTAACGGATTGCTGCACAGTGCATATTCTGGCCATCTGAAAACAAACGACAATTCAAGAAGTTTTGTGGTTACAGACGGTCTTTGAAATAGTTTATGCTTTGCTGGTGTAAACTGATAATTTGAATGCAATTTCAAGTTTATTTTCCCTTAGAGCAGAATGCACTTTTCCTCTCTGATTCAATGATATGTAATCTTTTATGAGACAGCGAGATATTTATTTTCCCATAATGGAATATAATTTGTTTTTTCCATTAATATTACATGAAATCAGATGCTGTACCCTCAGTGATTATGGAGAATATCTTGGACAATAGAGGTTTTATGGATGATCTGAAATGTCATGAAGGTTGTAAGTTTGCACGCTGAGCAGACTCCCCTCTCCTAGATGTCATTGTGGGACGAACAGTCAATGGAGAATTGCAGACCAGTGTCTACAGGAAAGCAACACACACAGACCGGATACTCAACCAGAGGAGCAATCATCCCAACAGCCATAAACGGAACTGCATCAGGACATTATTTAAACTGGCCACACACACTGCAGCACTCAGGAACTACAAGCAGCGGAAGAAAAGTACCAACACGGCATGTTTAAGAAAAGCAGGTACCCAATAAACACAGTCTGCTGATTCTTAAACAAACCCAAACAAGGCGACACAACATGCCCAGAAACTCTAGCCACACTCCTATACATCAAAGACATCTCTGAGATGATGACCAGACTATTCTAACCCCTTGGCATCATGGTAGCTCACAAACCTACCAACACACTGAAACAGCTACTGACAAACCTAAAAGGATTCAACCAACAACCAGCAAAACGAATGTCATTTACAAATTATCCTGCAAGGACTTCAAGGAACACTGCATTGGACAGACAGGCAGGAAATTAGCGAACACCAACTAGCCACCAAAGGACATGACCAGCTGTTACTAGTATCCTTATACACACTTCAACTGGGACATCTTAGGACAGGCGAAACAGAGACACTCACGGGAATTCCAAAAGGCCTGGAATTCAAACCAGAACTCCATCAATAAACACATCAATTTGGACCCCATTTGCCAAACTGAGAACAAGAACCGGAAAAGGTATCACCCACCTTAACAGACCAAGACACACAAATAGAAAGTGGGACAGAACACCAGCACTTCAACAGAGTTCACTGATATTATCTAGCATGGCAAAAAAACTGAGAACAAACCTACCACCTCAGCAAGCAAATTTACAACCTAAACTTCAACCTGAGCTACAAATATTCTCAAAAATTGCAGATCATGAAGGTTTGGGAATGGGATGCAGAGCTTACATAGGATGAAAATAATTTTCTAAAAAGGGCATGAACTGACAGTGTTGTGAAGTGGGGACAGAGAGAATTGATGTCAAGGTTTAAGGAGACTTGAAGCACAGTTGAGAGTTGGAATAACAGATTGGACAACCAAGGTGAACTTTCTAACAGGCTCACTTCTGCACCAGTACATTTCACATCTTCAATACAGCTTGCAAACCGCACAGCAAACCCAAACCCCATGCAAAAGCTCAATATCAGACGTGATTTGGGTGTGTAGTTTGTGACTATAAAAGTTCAGGGTTTTGTTTTCCTGATCCCACAGAAAGATTTAGTACTTGTTTTTTTAAGAACCTAATTAATTGTATCCAACACTTTTCCAAAGCACTCCCTTCTCTATTTTCTTCCTGTCCTTTAGAAGCTTCCATAAAATTACCCTCTTGGACTCAGCTTTCAGTCATCCTTTCTGATCTCTTTTCTGACTCAGTGGTAAGTATTCTACTGATGCAGGATGGAATCCTGAACCAAAAGACTAAGAGGTGAAATCACAACATTGTCAGTTCATGCCCTTTTTAGAAAATTATTTTCATCCTATGTAAGCTCTGCACCCCATTCCCAAACCTTCATGATCTGCAATTTTTGAGAATATTTGTAGCTCAGGTTGAAGTTCAGGTTGTAAGTTTGCTTGCTGAGGTGGTAGGTTTGTTCTCCGTTTTGTCGCCATGCTAGATAATATCAGTGAACTCTGTTGAAGTGCTGGTGTTCTGTCCCACTTTCTATTTGTGTGTCTTGGTCTGTTAAGGTGGGTGATATCTTTTCCGGTTCTTGTTTAAAATACTTTAAAATAACTATGTCTAGTATAGTAAACTAGCTAAAGTTTAACCGGTGTTCTAAAAATCAAAATAACTCATTTACAATTACACACAGTAGAGGGGAAAGTAATTAACCCCTGATTTTAACTCAATTACCTGTAGTTCAATTAGTAAAACCAACAGAATACAAAGCTATATCCCAAATCATAATGAACAGCTTGGTAGTAATGATGTTAAAATAATACCATTCTCTGTTCTGGCCAAACCATTGGTGTTCTTCACTGAAGTGCAAGCTTCCAAGCTTCAGAACCAATAAAGGATGTTGGTCCCTGTCTCTTTCAAGTGTTAAAGTAGTGAATTAGCATTTTTAAAATTGACAAGCTCAGATGCCTTAGTAACATGGCAGCTAAGCATCAATTTGGCATTAATATTGTTTCACCAACCTTTTGAGTCAAAAACCCAGTTATAGTACAATGTGATTCCTAGCACTGGCACCATGTTACATTCTGGTGCTTGGCTACCAACCACGGAGGTCAGGATTAACTGCTGCCACCCATCCTCTTTCTCAGGAAAGTCTAAGCAGCTTCCTGTAAGCAATGGAGGAGGATGGATCATAAACTAATTCAAAGTAGCTCATCTTTCATAATATCACATTTTCTTACAGTAACAATATACAAGTTACACTAAATTGTAGCAATATTAACTGTAAATGCAGATAAGCTGTACATCTCTATGACTCTATAAATCTATCAATCCCAGTCTTGAATATACTCAATGTTGGACCATCCACAACCCTCTAGAGAAGGTAGTTCCAAAGATTAACAAATATGCATTGACTCTAAAATGCCTGTCTCCATTTGGAGACTGAGTGGAAAATCAGCTGAAGTGTGGCAGAGGTGACATGACATCATATTGGGCAGAACTCAAACACTAGCACTTTCACAACTATAACCTTATACAGCAAATCCTATTCTAAGACTTGAGCTCATAATTTAGACAGATACCAATATAATGATGACTTGGCTGAAATGAACTATAATCACAGACATTTAGGAAAGGTCAGAAGCTCTGCTGAAGGAGACCCAGTATCGATTATACATAGAGATAATAACATGCAATCTTAAACTTGCATATGAAAGGAGTGACCTCAAAATATAATCACTTACACTGGTTAGGAATTTTCAATGTGAAAAGCACAAAGTTAATACCAAGATGTACTAAAGACGATCAGTAGTATGATCCCAGACCAGACCAACTTCATTATGATCCCAGACAAGACTACCAAGTTATGATATGATCTTATCAGGAATTTTTAAAATTAGACAAAGCATGAGATCCAGAGTACTTGCTAGGAGAATGAAGCCACAAGATTCCACTGTTTTAAACAAACAGTTAAATTTTACAACCCAGTTCAAACAGTGATATAATCAAAGACACATGTACATCTTTCCAACACAGAATGAACATGAGGTAATAAACTGCCATCAAATACCATACACATCAATTATGATCAAGACGGACTACACAAATTTCTCAGCAACTCCCCCAAACATTAATGAGACAGTTATTAAATCTCATTAAGGGATTACAATTCTTCATTTCTGCTGACCTAGTCACAAAACTCCCTCTCAAAAGCCATTCTTCACATGTTGCCGGAATGACAGCTCCTCTTCCAGCTGATCACATTCTTTTCCTGGGTCCATTTTCTGATGGATTCTGAAGATGCAGTTGACCACTTATTTGCACCTAACTACACAGACTTAGTGGCCTTCTGTTTCCTTTTCAGCAATGTAACTTAGCTCATTTCTATATGGAGCTTGCTTCTCTCTTGCCTGGAACTTCTGAGCCCCAGTCACATAGAGCTATCCAACTGTCCCAAGACTTCCCTAAGCATTCCAACTACACATAATGCATGTAGTTCAGTTGCCTTACTGCAGTATAGTTACAAGGTCAGCAGTGTCTGGCATCTGCCCCCTTATTTTCACTTTTTCCGCTGGCAGAGCTACCAACAGTTTCAGCTTCTAAGCCCTCATTAGTCACAGCTATTCAACTGTAGGCCATCACAGAGTCCTAGCCATACAGAATCTGTGTAATTAATCTGTTTTTAGCTGCACTGCTAAACATGGAGAGTCTGTCGGTCTCTCCTTCTCCATCTGTGATTCCAAAACACACTTCAGTGATACCTGAACTGTCCTAATTCAACTTCTGTAAAACCTAACAACAAACACCACCCCAATCACCAAGTAAAATTAAATGCTTCCACATAGCAATTCTGAAACAGAGTATACTGCAAATGTTACACTTCACAAAAAAAAGACAGCTTACTCAGTATAAAAAAAGACAACTAGAGGATAGCATCTCACAAATTTAGTAGTTTGTTCTATAACGCATTCAGAAAAGCACATGATGTCTGGTGAGATATATTAATGGACAACTTTGTCATACATGAATATATTGACAAAGCTCAAGTGATTCAAAAGTTTGAGTTAGCATGATGGCCCATTATTTCAGGGAAGCTATACAAAAGATACTTTGCAAGTTGACTGAATAATGGCCAGTAGCCCAAACATACAAGGAAATGAATGACATTCTGGCCTACAGCCACCATAGAACGATCATGACCTGGTGCTCAAATACCAAAATAGGTATGTAATTTTCAAAAGGTTAACTTCAAAGAAATGAGGGTAACAGTTGAGCAAACCGATACACAGGTGGCGTGAGGGTGGGGAGAGGGGTTGGTGGTGTTGTGCGAGCAAGGAGAGAGTAGTTCAACAATGCTTCAATTGAGGGAAGGTGAAATACCATTATAGCTTTAACTACAAGCCCACAGAATAAACAAACTTTGTGTAAATAAGGGTACCAAACACATACACGTCAATTGTCCATGCTAATTTATTCAAAGTTGCTCAATTTAATTTGAATCAAAATTGTGAAGAGAAGTGCATTAAGTTTAACTTACTTTTCTAGATTATTTTAAAATAATGCATAAAATGACTTCCCTTAAAACTAATGGTACTCTATGAAAAATTAATTGCAACTAAATTTTGGATGAAAAATTGTTACTAGAAACCTTGAACAGAAAATAGAAGGAATTTACTCAAATGAAGGAAATTTAAAAGCACAGTCAGCACTAAATAACCAGAGTAAAGAGATTTTGGAAGTATATGCTCACACTAAACATAATAGAAAAGAAATTCTTTTACTTCAACACTATGATAGCATTCAAAGAGACAAGAACCACTCAAGATATAAACCGGGCTCCAAGCGAGAGTACAATATAGGTAGTGATCTGACAAATTAGATCTCCCCATTGCTCATAAGAAAATCATTCCATAATCCAGATAGCAATAAGAGTTTGTAGATGAGCAATATGAAAATCCTAACAAGCTCAAATGGGTTTTTTTGTAAATATTTTTGAGAAAAAGATTAATTTCTTTACAAAATTACAAAATCACTACAAAATAGTGTAACAACTTTATAATATAATGACAATAACAGAAAACAACTACTCTACTCCACCAACCACTGAGGAGAGAGAGAGAAAAAAAACCTACAAAAACAAATTAACAAATATCTAAGAAAAAAAACTAAACCGAGTTATACCAAGTTAACTTAAGTTACACTCAGTTAAATTACTACACACAGCGCAATCCCACCGAAGCTCCCCACCACCAGGAGCATTAGTAAGCAAACCCGTATTTGTTCAGGATTCTTCCTCCCAGGGGCCCCCGGACCGCCAACATAGCCTTCATGACCACACAAAGGCCCTGATCAATATAGCCGACAAGTCTGCATCTATATAATTCAGAAAGGGCAGCCATGTTCTATAAAACAGTTCCATTTTCTGGTGCACCATACTCGTAAGAAAGTCCAGGGGGATGTGCTCCATAGCTAATCTATGCCAGCCCAAAAGTCCCGGGGGATTCTCAGACACCCAGCTCATTAGAATGCTCTTCCTCGCACAGATTGAAAGAGTATTAAACAATTTCTTCCCATGCACGTCCAAAGAGGGGAGATTTTGAAGACCCAAGAGGATAAACACCAAATTCAACTTAAACTCAGTTCTCAAAACCTCTTCCAAAACGCTCGCTATGGCATCCAAATACCTATGAAGCTTGTGGCATGACCACAAGTAATGAGTAAGAGTACCAACATCTGTTTTACATTTAGGGCACATTGGGGACACTCCTGTCTTAAATTTTGCAAGCCACTCTGGTGCCAGATGAGCCCTGTGGAGTACCTTCAGTTGCATAGCCTGCGACCTGTTACAGATCGAAATCTTCCTTATGTTCTCCCAAATATCCTCCCACACCTCTGATGAGATTTCCATCCCCAATTCCAGAGTCCAGAATATGCATAGCCGCTCAATGTCCTTCAAAGCTTTACTTCCTACAAGTGATAGAGGAAACTGACTCAGAGAGCCCATTGACTGGAGCGCACTCCTCTCCATATCTGACTTATAGAGACTAACCATCAACGTAATTTTTTTTTGGATAAAGTCCCTAACCTGAAAGTAACGAAAGAGGTCCCTCCTAGATAGCCTATATTTCTGGCTCAGCTGCTCAAAAGACATCATCACCTCCATGTCAAATAAATCGCCCAAACAGGAGACTCTTCTAAACTCCCAGAACTTAAAGCCAGAGTTCATCGATTCCAGCCGGAATCCTAACATTCCCACCATGGGAGTGAAAGGGGAAATGTTTTGGAAGTTGCCCTCACCTTGCTGCATTACTCTCCAAGCTTTAACTGCGTTAAGGACAATCGAGTTTCTGCAATGGTCTATAACAGTCCTCATCTTGTCCATCAGTAACAAATTGATGAGGGGGCATTTAGTCTGGGAGGCCTCGATATCCAACCAAATTGATCACGGGTCCTAGCAGGCCCAGTCAGCCACATAGGCATTGAATTGATATTTCTTAAAGTCTGGGAAATCCAAACCTCCCATCTCCTGCAGAAGCTGAAGCTTAATATGATGCCAGATGAAAGATCCGAGCCAATGGTAAAGCCTCCGTAGTGCTTGCCTAGGCATCAAAGGGAGCATTCGCATGGGATATAATAAGTGAGGAAGAACATTCATTTTGGCCAGAGCTACTTTACCTAAACAAGATATTGGAAGATCCTCCCTGCGCCGAAGGTCCTGCCTTACTTTCTCTAGCAACTGCACAAAGTTAGCTTTATATAATTGATCAAAGGCCGGGGTGATAAAAATGCCGAAGTACAGGAAGCCTCCCTGTGACCACCTGAAAGGGAAATGGGTTCCATCTCTAAAATCGGATTTTCCAATAAGGCTCCCCACAGGAATGGCCTCCGACTTCATGGGATTAATTTTATATCCTGAGAACAAACCAAATAGATTAATCATTTGTATTAAACGGGGCACAGATGTCATCGGATCAGTTAAAAAGAGAAGGACATCATCCGCATAGAGGGTGATCTTATGCCTGCCTGACCGTACCTCCAGGACAATTATGCTGGGATCCCTCTGGATTGTCCCCACCAGCAGCTCGATCACTAATGTAAATAATAGTGGCGAGAGAGGGCACCTTTGTCAGTTGACTCTGCTGATACTAAAATTATCTGACTTTATGTCATTAGTGAGAACCGCTGCTTTTGGGTCACGATATAACACTGTCACTTACTTGGCAAAAACCCCTCCAAGACCAAGCTGCTCTAGTATGTAAAAGATGTTCAGCCTCTCCACCTGATCAAATGCTTTCTCTGCATCAAGGGAGACTACCAAGCCCAGAATCGACCCTTGCTGGCATACTTGGACCATGTTTAAATACTCTTCTAATATTACTGGCATACCTACAACCATTGATAAAATCTGCCTGGTCCTCCTTTACAATGAAAGGCAAATCCCTCTCCAACCTTAACGCCAGCACTTTCAACAATTTTAAAATCTACATTTAGTAACGATATGGGCCTGTATGAAGTGCAATCCTCTGGGGCCTTTACTTTCTTAAGAATAAGAGAAATATTTGCTTCTCTCAAAGAGGATGGGAGGAAGTCCTGACTGTAGGAGTAGTTGTACATATCCAAGAATGGCCAGCCGGCATGTGTACAAACTACTTCTAAAACACTTTGAAATCCATCTGGACTGGGCGCTTTATCACTCTTTAGCTGCCTCATCACCACCTGTATTTCCTGGATGGTCAAGGGGGCTTCAGAAAGGACGCCTGCTCTGAAGTTACACCCAGAAGGTCCAGGGTCTTAAAAAAAGGATTCCATCTTCATCAATCTGTCCTCACAGCCCTCTGACTGGTACAGCTCAGAGTAAAACTTCCGAAATGCTGCATTAATCTTTTTGGCATTGCAAGTAAGAGTACCAGCACTCTCTCTGATGGATGTGATAGATTGAGGGGCATTCTTCTTTCTGGCCAGGTACACTATATATCTACCCTGTCTATCACCGTATTCAAGTAATCTCTGTTTCACAAAAGAGACTTCCCTCTTTGCTGTCTGGGTGAGCACAGCATTCAAAGTAGCCCTAAGGGCTGTAATCCGCTGCAATTTGCTTACAGATGGTCTGTAAAGTATGCTGACTCAGCTGCCTTCAGGCCAGCCTCCAGCAAACTCTGCTGCTCTCCCCTCTGCTGCTTCCAAGTCGCTGAGTAAGTAGTAATCAAATCCCATGCACAGGCCTTGGCAGTCTCCCAGAGCACTGATGGATTACTGGCCATACCCAAATTAATGTCCTTAAAGATTTTAAATTCCCGCGAAAAATACTCTATAAACTTGCTATCTTTCATGAGGAAAGAATCCATGTGCCAGCACCAGAAGCCTATCCCGTTATCACCAGCCTTGACCTCCATGTATACTGCCGCAAGATCAGAAACGGCTACGTTCTCTATTCTGCAAGACAGAACCAAAGTCAAGGAGGTCGATGGGACAAAAAACATGTCAATTCTGGTATAGCACTTCTGTGGATTAGAGACAGAGGTGAAATCCCTACCTTCAGGGTGAAGACATCTCCACACGTCTACCAACTGCCAGGATTGCGGGTACATACCCGCAAGGCCCCTAGGCATCCTGTCCATTCCGGGGTCAATAAGAGGATTAAAGTCTCTCCCTATATTTGTATGACATGCCCCAAGGGCCATCAACCTGGAAAGCGCATCCGCTAAAAGAAATTTCCGGTGGTGTGCCAGGGGGAACAATATACATTCAAGATCCCATATTTCTCTCCATGTGAGCTGCAAAATAATCGAGAGTCTATAGCCCACATCTGTTTTAGTTTTGTTGGTGGGAGTTGTGGACTAATATAGCAAAAGGACTATTTTAAGCCAAGGAAAGGAGTTGCTGCACTTGAAAAACAAAGTCACCATGTGATGGAATACCCTCCACACTGCTTGAAAGAAACAGCTCCAACACCACAAATTTCAACACAATAGGACAAAGTAGTCATTTGATTAGAATTTTGTCCATCCTTTTGATCATTCACTCCCTCCATCAATGGTGTACACACTACTGATGCTGTACCATCTTCAAGCTGCACTGTAATAACTCACCAAGGCTGCTTTGACAGCAGCTTTGAAAACTTTTGTTCTCTACCACCCAGAAAGACAAGATTAGATTACATTAGTGTGGAAACAGGCCCTTCGGCCCAACAAGTCCACACTGACCCACCGAAGCGAAACCCACCCATACCCCTACATTTACCCCTTACCTAACACTACGGGCAATTTAGCATGGCCAATTCACCTGACCCTGCACATCTTTGGACTGTGGGAGGAAACCGGAGCACCCGGAGGAAACCCACGCAGACACGGGGAGAACGTGCAAACTCCACACAGTCAGTCGCCTGAGGCGGGAATTGAACCCGGGTCTCAGGCGCTGTGAGGCAGCAGTGCTAACCACTATGCCACCGTGCCGCCCACCAAGTTAGCAAGAACAGAGAAACTACCACCTGTAAGATCCCCTCCAAGCCACGCCCTGACTTGGAACTATATCAGGATGTTGTGAAACTTGAAAACATTCAGAGAAGATTTACAAGGATGTTGCCAGGGCTGGAGGGTTGGAGCTATAGGGAGAGGCTGAATCTGCAGGGGCTGGTTTCCCTGGAGCATCGGAGGCTGAGGGGGTGACCTTGTAGAGTCTTATAAAATGAGGGGCATGGAGAGTCTAGGTCTTTTCCCTGGGGTGGGGGAGTGCAGAACTAGAGAGCATAGCTTTAGGGTGAGAGGGGAAGATATGAAAAGGGACCTAAGGAGCAACATTTTCACGCAAGGGTGGTGCATGTATGGTTGAGCTGCCAGAGGAAATGGTGGAGGCTGGTCCAATACAACATTTAAAAGGTGTCTGGATGGGTACATGAATAAGAAACGTTTTGAGGGATAAGGGCCAAGATTAGTTTAGGATATCTGAGCAGCATGGACGAGTTGGACCAAAGAGTCTGTTTCCATGGTGCACATTGGTATGACTCTACTGGTGAGATGAAATCCGGAAATAGCCCAATACCACTTGGGTATACCTACTCCATAAACAGTAGCTGAAGGAGGCAGCTCATCATCACCTCAATGGCAAGTCGGTATGTATAATAAATGCTGGCCCAGCCAGCAGCACACACATCCCATGAATGAATTAACTGAAGAAAACTTTAGAAGTACTGCATCAAAAACAACTTGAATAAACTCAAAGCTGTGGAAGCCTTGGCAAAACCTTGGGAAAATGTGGTAGAAAACAGGGGAGTACAGTGATTTATCTCCAAGATGCAGTGCAGCAACTCACCAATGTTTCATTGTCAATACATTCAAAACTGCAATCTCTACGCACACATGGTAATACCACAACCACCAACAATTTCCTATTCAAATCACATAGATACATAAATATGAATTCGGAGCAAGAGAAGGTCAATCAGCAACTCAAGACAAAAGTGAGGATTGCAGATGGAGATTAGAGTGGAGATTAGAGTAGAGATTAGAGTGGTGCTGGAAAAGGTCTTTGCCCTTTTCGCTCCTGATGAAGGGCTGCTGCCCGAAACGTTGATTTTCCTGCTCCTCGGATGCTGCCTGACCTGCTGTGCTTTTCCAGCACCACTCTAATCTCCACTCAGCCGCTCAAGTCTGCTTTATCAATAAGATCATGGTTGATCTGATCACTTCACATTTTCACTTTCCCTGATTAGCTTTTATCCCCATGCTTATCAAATACCATTTTTACTTGGAACTATCTTTCTATTCATCAAGAGTCCTTGGGTCAAAATGCTAGAACACCCTTAACAAAACTGTGCTATTACACTTTAGACCACAGTGATTCAAAAATAAAAATAAACAGAACCAGTACATTCATTTGGCCTCAAGAGCCCTTTCTGTCATGCCAGATGACCATGGTTAACCTTCTGTCTCAGCTCCATCTTTTCATGCATTCCTCATATTTCTTAATTTGACAGAGACCAACTGAATGTCATCAATGGGGCAGCCTACTCAAGTAGAGAATTTGTATCAATCTAAATTTAAAAAAAAAAGGATTTCCTTAATTCACTCTTAAATGATTAGCCCCTTACCCTGTGACAGATTTCCAAGTGAGAAAAAACAGCAACCCAGTATCTAAAATAACAATTATTTGATTCTTAGACTGCCGTTATTGTCTTTACATGGGGCCTAACCATGGAGCTTCATCTTAATCATTGGCCTATTGCGATTTCTTATTGGTAGATGGTTAGATTTTTAGAAAGGGTATTTATAGATGGCCTGTTAGATTTCATGTTAAGTACTGTCATTAATTGTCTTAATTAATGCATTTATGTCTAAATATAACATATCTTTTCATGGCCACTGTCACATTATTTACCCGCCTGTTAAGTTAATGACATTCTGATGTTTGTATTTTGACTGCTGTGGCTCACCTTAAGTGTTTGTCCTGTGGGAACCAATAAAATGCTGTTGACACGTTCCACTGGGCGGAGTGGTGAGGTCCGACAGATAAGAAACAGGAGACCTGGTGACTGACCTCTACATGAAATTCATTACAAAAATTTGAAAGCTGAGTTACATTCCACATGGGATTCTCTCCTTTCTGTACAGGGAGAAATAATTTCCTCTGCGCTTGTGAACAACCTCAATGATTGGAATATAATCTGTTGGATTTTTGCCATCTACTTTAAATGAAGTTCGCCTGCTCTCTTAAGTATTTAATTTGATTCTCAACTTTCCCCATGATAGATGATAAAAAGCCAAACATTGGTACAGAACGTTATATGCTGGATGCCAAGCAAATAGCTTCCTTGATTGGGCATTTCTTCAAGCTGATCGTAGACAGGGCCAAAGACAGATAGTATGGGCCCTGCTGTTTTTCCTGTTTCCAGGCCGCATCTTCTCCCCTCCCATTTCACCTTTTAATCATGAACAGCTTCAGTGAGCAGCTTGGCAATACATTTTGGATCCAATAGAATAATGTAGCAAAGGAAGATGCCATTTAGCCCATTGGGTCTGGGCCAGTCAGTCCTACAAGTGTCTACTCCTCTGTTTTTCCCTCTAATTTTTTCTCTAAATACTTATCTAATTTCCTTTGAATATTAATTTTAATCTTTAGCCATCACAATGTTAAAGAGAGATGGCATTCCAATCCTAACTGTTTGTATAAAGCGTTTTCCTCATGCCAGCTTTCGTTCTTTTCCTAATCAGTTTGAATGAAGCTGAATCTGGGTTATCTGATTATCAGTACTACACCCATCAGAAATAATTTCTATTTATTCTACTGAAACCTTTCATAATTTCATGCACCTTCATTAAATCCCCTTAGGCTTCTTGGCTCACAGAAGAGCAATCTCAGCTTCTCTGTAAATGCCTCATCTGTGGAGACATTCTAGAAAATACCTTCTGAACTTTCTACAAAGCTTTCACATCCTTTTGGTGTACAGCAATGGAAACCATAGCCTCAGTGAAGTTGAACTGTTTTATCTAGACTCAGCAAAACTGCTTTTTTACTGTATACATCTATTTATAAATCCCAGACAAATTTCAATTTGATATACTTTGGTATCACAGCTATGAACACAACTGAACACAACCTGATTCAAAATGTGCAAACAACTTTGCTTCTTTGATCCTCATGTAATATCAGAACCTTTTTGTTTGAGAGCCCTTGCTCAGGTTTTCTCAAGGCTTACTTGATCATTATGAGGCTACTTATTTTGGTTTTCAGAGGCACCTTTTTCATTGTCAATATCTCATTTATTACGTTGTGCAGTCATATAGCAAGAATACCTTCTGTATTTGCATTCATATACAGGGTATTTGAACTCCTGTATGAGTAAGATGAGAAGAATCCATCAATATGCCCAATTACCAGCCATTAAACTTAAAGCATGACACACAAGAAAAGCTTAAATTTCCCAGACACTAATCTATTTAAATTGACACAAGAAAACAGATGTAAGCAAACAATAAATGCACTTTCCAAAATAACTAATAGACACTTCTACACACAAAATATAAAGGAATCACCTTTAAGACACCTTCCACAGACTAGTGTCACAGCTATTGTGTTTCCATCATATATACACAAAACTAGAACATTTTAACTAAGCAGCCAATATCATATTTACTGCATCTCAGATCTCATTGGCAAATACAAATTTAATAATTGCCAGGGTTGATAATAACAGCATCCCTAATAGTCCTCACATAATAGCACCTCTTGATCATATGCAACCCTAAGCTAGAGATTCCACACAAGTTTTCAAAGAATTAATTATCTCAGTGATTTCTAGTTTCCATTGTTGAGATTGAAAGATGTTCTCTCCTTTCAAGTTTCCTTTCTCCACATCCACACCTAACCTTAGGCTCCACCTTCTGCCCACTTTGCAGTTTGAGCCTCTTTCTACATCCCACTTCCTGCAGCGTCCTCCTGCATCACCCTAACCTCTTGCACCCTCCTTTCTTCTTACCTCCCTCAAACCTCAGCCTGCTGAATTCCAAAAAGAAATAGGTGACTGGTGCTTGATTTGAACACTGTTCAGATCAACAGAGACACAATATAAACAAGCAGCGCACATTGTGAACTCCTGATAGTCAGTTGAAGTTACCATTTGTTCTGAATTAGATAGGTGTTCTAATATTTCTATGAAACTATGGTAAAGAATTTACTGAAGGGCAAGGGACATAACACCCACCAGTTACATATAGGGGTCAATCTAATCACCAGTGACTGATCATTTCATTGTGAAAATGTGGTGTCAGACTTACAGTTCCATCAAGACATCCAAGTTTGGATGAGACTTTCCACAAGGCCTCATTATATACTATGTCACATCAAAGGCAGAGTCAAGTCCCATAAGCTGTCCATGGTATTTCTCTGGTGTCTGCTGAAGGGTGAAAATCAAGGTGCCTTTCCTGAACCCACTCATTTTCTAGAAATACGTGACCTGGTATGTGGCTTATGAGCTTAATGATTAGAAATCTTTTGCACAAATCCTACCAGCTATCAGAAGCAGTTAGATTCCTTTGGAATACTATATTTAATCCAAACAAGAATGCAAAGAACATGTATTATTCGATGAAACAAAATCAGTAATTTATGACTTAGTGCAGCTTAAATAAATTTCCTAACTGATACCATTCATTATGTCAACAGTAAAATACAGAGATCAAAAACATCATTAAGAGTCCACATGGCATAAAGCTGGCTTCAAACATGAGATAATAAACGAGTTTCTCAATCAACCGAATCGTCTTTGAATCCCTGAGAAATTACCTGCTGTGGTACCCATAGATTAAAAGATTTAAATTTGGCATTTTCTTTGAAAAATGTTCCATCTGATTTTGCCAGAAAACAGCAAGTGAATGACGACGCTTCTCCTACGACAATTTTTTTTTGTATAGAATCCAGCTTGTTGAGCAGATGTTCCAACAGCTCTGCTGCAGCACATTGCATTTTGGAAGATACCTTTGCCTTAACTGTGCCATCATGATGTTGCTTGTCCTCATTATCTTCATGCCTTCAAGTGAGATGTGATCACCCTGTTGAGAACTGATGTGTGATGCTGGGCACCAGCTGGTGGAAGAATCCATCAGGTCAGAAAATTGTGGTGGCTTGTAGGTCACACTTGGTGGATCATCTCTGACTGTGGTATGGCATTCAAAATTGCCAGAACTGGAGAAACCATTATCCATGGCAATTGCAATGAGAATTTCATTCCCTTAACACTCATTCCATGGACTGCTCAGCATCCTAACCAGGAGTTAATACCTACTTGAGACCAAAAGTGCTATGGTTTGAACTATCACCATAAGTTAATTCCTTCATGATATCGAAGTCATGATAGGGCCAAGACCCCCTGTTATTTACACGCTCTAAACTTTGCTTCGAATTACCTAGTCAGACACAATATAGAAATCAAGACATACATGTCAGTCCAAAATCCAGATTGAATCTGATGTCATTCACTACGGCGGCTTTTCACACTCATAAATACCACGATAAATTATAAGAATGCACCTAAAGATCCTTTGTTTTTAAATTGCTGATGCTCAGTTTGGAAGTTTGTATTGGAGTAAATGTGGTAGAGTGGATAGTTAATCTGTGTCTGAGCCAGTGGTTCCAGGTTCAAGTCACAATCCAGGACTTGATAGCCAAGCAAGGTGCTTGCATTACACAGCCAAACAGATCGTGTATCAACCAGCAATACTGTCAGACATATGCTAATGGCAGGCAGCAAGAGTGGGCGAGATTCTTGGCCAGTCTTGTGGTGGACACACAATGTCTACCTCATTACCCATAATTCCAGAGTACAATGCCCAAGCAAAGGAATGCATAGTGCCACAGATATTTGGACTGAGTGAATGTTAACACACCACCAGAGTAAATGTTGACCACAATATTGCGCAAACAAACCAATGACTCAAAGAACAAACCAAACAGTTTAAAAGTGATTTATTATATGACTGCACGTAATTATTCAAAGGAGAGTACATATCATGAGTGTAAAAACAGTGAATTGAACAATAATAGATTATGAGCTAATTAACAGAAGGAAACTTTTGGTTGATGACAGCATTGTCGTGCTAATTTAGACCTTAACACAAAAGATTGTGACAAGACAAGCATGGAACTACATCTCTAATTCTTGGCATCAGTTTACAGTCTTCCATTGAAACTATGTTGGATATTCTAGTTTAAAAACCTGGCCCATCATGGGTGATGTCTCAAATCATAATAATTACCAGTTCTATATTAGAGACTAAATTACAGGCACTCTGAAAGCTCTGCTATTTTAGATGAACCACTTTGTTTCGTACAATTGTGGTTAAAGCAATGCAAATGCTTCACTTTAAATCCATTCAATGGCACACATTTAAAAGAACTTTCATTTCATCTGATCAACAGAAGTAGTGGCCTCAAGATTTTTCAAATACAGGCATTAAATGCGTGGCTTAAAGGTTAGTTGGATTGAATTGGTTTCAGTCCCTGGGTGTGACCATCTGCACTGGGGTAGAATCAGAGAAGCCTTACAGTGTGGAAAGAAGTCATTTCGCCCATCAAGTCTGCAGCGACCCTCCTAAACGCACCCCACCCAATCCACGCAACTCCTTAGCCTGCACATCCCAGAACATTATAGGGCAATTTAGCATAACCAATTGACAAAACCTACACATCTTTGGACTGTGGGAGGTAACCGGAGCACCTGGCAGAAACCCACATGGTCACAGGGAGAACATGCAAACTCCACACAAAGTTGCCCAAGGTTGGAATCAAACCTGGATCCCTGGCACTGAGGCAGCAGCACTAACCACTTAGCCACTGTACAGCCCAGAAGGGAGCTGCTCCAGCAGGACAAGCTTCACCTGAACTGTGTTGCGACCAGTGTCCTGGCAAATTGAATACCAAGGGGCAAAGAAAGGGCTTTAAACTTAAAAGGTGGGAGAAGAGGACTTTGGGAGAGGGGATATGTAGGCCTACAAAGTAATATGAAACGATGGCATTGCAGGACAGCTATTTCAAAAATGATATCCGCAGTGGGGCAGGAAGGGACATTATACAAACAATAAAAAAAAGCCAATAGAGAAAAAAATGAAATGGTAAAAAGGTAAAATTAATGGCTTTTAAATGCACGTACTAGTCAGAATAATAAATGAATTAACTGCAGGAAGAGAAATTAATGGGTATGATGTCATAGTCATTGCAGGGACATTGGTATAAGGAGATCAAAACTTGGAACTAAATATGCAGGGTTTGTGACTTTTTGACAGGCAGGCAGGTAGTAGTAATGGGGCAGCTTAGTTAGTACAGGATGGAATGAGTACAATTGGAAGAAATGATCTTGGATAGGTAGATGCAGAATCCATATAGGTGGAGATAACAGATACTGAAAAGCAAGGTGACATTGATCGGAGTGTCTTTAGGCTCACTATTTTAGGACAAAGAATACATCGGAAGATAATAGGCTGTGAGACAAGAACAGTGCAACAATCATTGGTGACTTTATTCTTCACATAAACGTAAATGGAGAAAGACTACAGAAAGTTACAGCACCAATGGAATTTAGGATCCTTTGGATAAAGAATCACAAAAAGCTAGCATAAAATTTCAGCAGGTAATAGGATCGTCAAGTCAAATGTTGGCCTTCAAAGGGAATGGATTATAAATATACTGGTTAAAACTATACAAGACACGCCTAGAATACTGTGAACATTTGGTCCCCTTTTCTAAGGAAAGATATACTGGCACTGGAGACTGTCCAGAAAAGTTCATTAACTTGATCCTGGGTGTGGAGGGATTTATATTTATAAGAAGTTGAGTTGCAAGAAAATGTTCTAATTGGAGCTTTGAAAAATGAAACCACCTTATGGAAACATATTCCTATGAGTAGGTACTGAGGATTTTTTTTCTTTCCCCTCTTGTGGGGAAGTCTAGGACCAGAGAGCATAACCTCATGAATAAAGAGTCACCCATTTGTGGGCGGCACGGTGGCACAGTGGTTAGCACTGTTCAACCCGGGTTCAATTCCCGCCTCAGGCGACTGACTGTGTGGAGTTTGCACGTTCTCCCCGTGTCTGCGTGGGTTTCCTCCGGGTGCTCCGGTTTCCTCCCACAGTCCAAAGATGTGCAGGGTCAGGTGAATTGGCCACGCTAAATTGCCTGTAGTGTTAGGTAAGGGGTAAATGTAGGGGTATGGGTGGGTTTCGCTTCGGCGGGTCGGTGTGGACTTGTTGGGCCGAAGGGCCTGTTTCCACACTGTAATGTAATCTAATCTAATTTAAGACAGAGACGAGGAAAATTTCTTCTCTCAGAGTGATGAATCTAAAGAATGTTTGATTGTCGAAAGCTATAGAGGCTGTGTAATCAGGTATATTCAAGGCTAAGACAAACAGATTTTAATCACTAAGGGAATTAAGGACAATGAGAAAAAGGCAGGATAGTGAAGTTGAATATTATCTGATCAGTCATGATTTCATTGAATGGCAGAGCAGGCTAAATGGGTCGAACGGCCGACATCTGCTCCTATGTCTTATGGTCAAATTCACTATATAAAGCTCAAAACCCATTTCTCTGAGACCACCAAAATCACTTAACCAAATGATTTGCTAAAACATAACAGATCTTCAAGAAATTAAGGTTCTGAATTAATTATTTAAGTCTTGGCTGGTTAGATGTCCTTTTGAATACTTTCCAAATCCTTGATGTAGGATTATGTATTGACGGTTTGAAAATGAATTCACTTGTCAAATGATGCATGTTCAATTTCATAATGTTGAACTCCATGCAATTACATTTATAAGCTAATACTGTACCCAGTGATGACACCCAACATCGGAACAAACACAATTTGATTTTCCAGCCTGGATATGAATGGAAACAAATTAAGAGGTGTGCTTATTTGTTACAACATTAAGCCAGCTGGAGAGTCTATTAACCTCTACAAACTTTATTAGCCAAGCCATCAATTAATGGTTGCTGCATCACTGTATTGTACTTTGCCAAGTAAATTAAACCAGCGCTTCAACAGAGGCTCAGATAATGTTACCTAGTGTGATGACGAAACTTCTGAGAACCTATCAGCTCAGTGAGCAAGCTTACAATTGGATCAAATGAATTGGACCAAAGGGGCTGTTTCCATGCTATTCAGCTCTATAAAAGTATATTTAACAAAAGTATTGCAGATACTGGAAATCTGAAACAAACACAGAAATTGCTGGAAAATCTCAGTGGGTCTAGCAGCATCTGTGGAGAACAATCAGAGTTAATGGTTTGGGTCCAGTGACCCTTCCTCAGAACAGAGGTTCTGAAGGAGGGTCTCTGGACCCGAAACATTGACAGATTTCTCTCTATAGATACTGCAGACCTGCTGAGATTTTCCAGCAATTTGATTTTGTTTCACCAAATGTAAATCTTTTCCAAGCAACTACCAAATAAGTATTCAAAGATATTTTGCTTCAACTTCCTTTTCAAAAAATTGAAAATGTGTTTCTTTTAAGCACATACTCCGCCACTACATCACTTCTCGACAAAATCTGTGACTTAGAAGGAATCTTGGCCACATAAACATAACTGAAAATATTACTCCTAAAAACACACAAGCATCACTGGTTAGTAAGAGTTCAAGTAGATTGCCACAATAAATAAAACACAGATAGCAACCTGATCACAGGTGCTTGAAAATGATGAATATCTGTTAACAGTAAAAATGAAATTCAAATAATTAGATGTATTTTCACAAGAACTCAAGCTTTCGAAACAATGTAAAGCAC
Source organism: Chiloscyllium plagiosum (assembly GCF_037043375.1). Lineage (NCBI taxonomy): Eukaryota > Metazoa > Chordata > Chondrichthyes > Orectolobiformes > Hemiscylliidae > Chiloscyllium > Chiloscyllium plagiosum. The sequence goes on along the minus strand of NW_028270145.1, from coordinate 13,484,674 downwards.
AGCAACATTTTCTGTATGTGTTCATGACTACTGTTAGCACCAGCAATTGTTTGTTCTGGATTCTGTTTCTAAAACTGCTTATGTATATTCTCATGTTTCCAAGGGACACCAAATCCAGTTAGAGAGTAATGAAATATGAGACACATCACAAGTTGGTGCTGAGGTCTAAATGACAGACAGCAGAACAATTCACACTTCTATTATGATTTTTTAAAAATACTAGTTTTGCTCACCCTGGGTTGCACGGATGCATAGCCAAGTGGCCAAAGAGCAACAATGGATGTGACTTATCAACTGGTCTTATTTTTGCCGCGCAAGGAATTTAACCACATTAGAACAGATATCTTAAAAAGGCTTGGCTTCGACAACTTTGTTTCCGAAAAACTACAAGGGAATGTTTCAACAACCTAGGCTTGCTACACACAACAAATATACATTCCATTTTAGTACCACAATTCAAAATTTGTTCAATTCACCACAGTTTTCAAACACCACCTTCCAAAACAATAGGCACAACCATCGAGAAGGGCAAGGAGAGCAGAAAGGGGTGAGGGGGTTGAAAGCAAAAAGAAAAGTGGTAGTTGCAGGGAAATACATAGCATTCGTTGCGAGCAGGATCAAGAATCCTACATGGTATGTTACCTGCCCAGTGCCAGGGTGAGGAACATCTCTGACCAGCTTGAACGGAGATTGGAGAGGGAGGGGGAGAAACAACATAGGCAAGATTAAAAAAGAAAACCTGTTTGTGGATATCCAAAAGTAGGAGCTAAATTAAAGAACAGATCCTCAAGGGTTACAGTCTCCAGATTACAACCTGAGCCACATGCAAATTGACATAGGGACACAAGAATAAGGGAAATAAACATATTGCTAAAGGAGTGGTGTGGGAAAGAGGGGTTCCATTTCATGGAACACTGGCATCAGTATTGTAACAGGAGGGATCTGTATCATTTGGGATGGTCTCCATCTGAACCATGCTGGGACCAATGGCCTAGCAAAAAGGGTGGTTAACATGACTTTAAACTGTTGGGTGCGGGTGTGGTGACCGGGCAGGGGGTGGGAGGGTGTTAAACCTGCAAATATAATAGCCAATGGGAAACAAAACAGCAGGTTAACATCTGTGGGGTGGATTCAACTGCATGGAAAGATATGTAAAAGTGCAAAGAAAGGAGACATTATTAAGGTCTCCAGAACACAAAATAGGATAGTGTTTCAAAAAGGTTGGAACGTGTATGGAATGAGCTGCCAGAGGAAGTGGTGGAGGCTGGTACTACTGTAACATTTAAAAGGCATTTGGATGGGTATATGAATAGGAAGGGTTTGGAGGGATATGGGCTGGGTGCTGGCAGGTGGGACTAGATTGGGTTGGGATATCTGGTCGGCATGAACAGGTTGAACCAAAGGATCTGTTTCCATGCTGTACATCTCTATGACTCATTGACAATTTTCTAAATGGGAAGAAAATTCAGAAGTCATTTATTTTGAGGAGATGAGAGTATAAATGCAGGGATGTACTTCTGAGGCTTTAGAAAGTTTAAGTCAGACCACATTTAGAATATTGAGAGCAATCTTGGGCCTCATATCTCGGGAAGGATGTACTGACCATGGAGCAGGTCTGGAGGTGGTTCATGAGGAGGATCCCAGGGATGAAAGGTTTAACATATGAGGAAATTTGAGGATTCTGGGTCTATATTTGATGAAGTTTAAAAGGAGGAAGGGAGACCTCATTGAAACTTGCAAAATACTCTTAAGGCCTGGATAGAGTGGACATTGGGAAAATGTTGCCATTAATAGGAAATACTAGGACTCGGGGACCCAGCCTTAGAATAAAAGGAAGACCGTTTATAACATAGATGAGGTAAAACTTGTTCAGCCAGAGAGTGTTGAATCTTTGGAATTCATTGCCACAAAAGGCTATGGAAGCCAATTCATTGTGTATATTTAAGAAAGAAATGGATAGAATCTTGATTGTAATGGGGATCAAAGGTTATGGGGAGAAGGTGGGAGAATGGGATTGAGAAACTCATCAGCCATGATTGATTTGCAGAGCATACTCAATGGGCCAAATGGCCTGATTTTCACTCCTTTGTCTTATGGTCTGTCATCCAAAGTCAGAAGTGGGAATGTTCACCATTAGCATGAAGTCAGGAGTGTGATGGAATCATAGAATCCCAACAATACACAGACAGAGGCCATTTGGCCCATTGAGTCTGCACTGACCCTCCAAAAAGCATTCCACCCAGATGCATCCCACCCACAACCCAACATAGGGTCTTTACCATGGCTAATCCATTTAAATACTCTCCACTTGATTTGACTGCAGCTTCAACAACATTCAAGAAACATGATACCATTCAGGACAAAAGCAGGTCACTTGATTGGCACCATAACCATTCACTCCCTTCACCTGCAGCAGTGTACACCATCTACAAGATGTACTGCTGAAATTCATGTAAGCACTCAAATCCACAACCACTATCATTTAGAAGTAAAAGGGCAGCAGATACATGAGAACACTATTACCTGCAAGTTCCCCTCCCAAGTCACTCACCATCCTGGCTTGGAAATATATTTCCATTCCTTCAGTGTTACTGGATCAAAATGGCATAATGGGTGTACCTATAGCACATGGACTGCAGCAGTTCAAGATGGCAGCTCACCACTGCCTTCTCAAGGGCAACTGGGAATGGGTTACAGATGCTGTCCCAGCTAGTGATGCCCACATCCTATGAATGAGTAGAAAAAAAGTGCTTCAAATATGGCTTTTCCAAACTTATCACTATTTCTTCAGTTATCAGTCTTCATTACTTGAGTATTTTCCAGAGTCTTGACTCTGCTCATATTCAATACCACACTGATATCCAATCATTAATCTATATGGTCTGTGAAATTCTATTAATTAACTTTATCAATTCAGTCTCAAACTATCTACGAAAGTACGAATGAAGAGCGGGAGTCGGACATTCAGTCCCTCAAGCCTGCTCCTCCATTCAATAAGATCACATAGATCCATTTTTCTGAGTACTCTAACATCCATGCTTAATAACAATCCATTCACCTCTGCCATAACTATTCCAGAACTCTATTTTCATCATCTCTTTAGGAATAGAGCTCCGAAGATTTGCACCACTCAGAAAAAGTCTTACCAGTTTTAAATAGGCGATGCCTGATTTTTAAAACTGTGGCCTTTATTTCTTGCTTTTCCCATAACAGGGAAATTACCTCACATTGTGTCAAGACCCTGTTAGTGTATTCTGTTTTAGTCAATCTAGTTATAGTGAATCACAGATGTACAGCACGAAACAAACCCTTCAGCCCAATTTGTCCATACTGACCAGATACCCTAAATTGATCTAGTCCCATATGCAAACACTTGGTCCATATCCCTCTGACCCCTTTCTATTCATATACCCTTCCAGATGCCTTTTAAATGTTGCAATTGTACCAGCCTCCATCACTTCCTCTGGCAGTTCATTCCATACACGCATCACCCTCTGCGTGAAAAAGTTGTCCCATAGGTCTCTTTGAAAACTTTCCCCCATCACCCTATAATCTATGCCTCTAATTCTGGACTACGCCTCGCCTCCTTTGTTCAAACTAACAGAATTGGCAGTAAATAAAAGCTTTAAAAAGTTTCAAAATTGACTACAATTCTGGCAGCTCCACTGCATACACTGTGCCACAGATAGTAGGAAATTCTTACATTGCTCCCAGTTGGATGATCTTCACCAGAACAACAACTAGGAACATTAAATTTGGATAAAAGCATGGTTTTGAATTTTGGTAAAGTGAACAGGGGCAGGACTTACACAGTTAATGATAGGGCCTTGAGAGATCAAACAGAGATCTTGGGGTTCAGGTGCATAGTTCTTTGAAAGTTACATCAAAGGGAGGAAGGGTGGTTAAGAGGGTATTTAGCATGCTACCTTTCATTGCTCAGACTACTGAGAATAGTAGTTGGTATGTCATGTTGACGTTGTACAGGATGTTGGTAAGGCCACTTTTGGGGTACTGAATAGCTCTGGTCACCCTGCTATAGGAAGGATATTATTAAATTGGAGAGGATTCAGAAAAGACTTACCAGGGTGTTGCCAGTTCTGGAGGGTTTCCGTTATGAGGAGAGGCTACATAGGCTGGGATTGTTTTCATTGGAGTGTAGGAGACTAAAGGTTGAGGGTTATAAAATCATGAGGGACATGTATTAGGGAAAAAGGCCTTTACTATTCACCTTCAGTTGGGGGTTTCAAAACTAGGAAACAAACTTTTAAGGTCAGAGGATATAGACTTAAAAGGGACCTGAGGGGCAACTTTTTCCACAGAGAGTGGTTCACATGTGGATTGAATTTCCAAAGAAAGTGGTAGGTGCAGGTATAGATACAAAATTTAAAAGATATTCTGACAGCTACACAAATCAAACATTGAGAGGGATAGAGGCCAAATGCTGGCAAGTGAGACTAGTTTAGTCTGGGAAGCTTGGTTGGCATGGTTGAGATAAACTAAAGGGTCTATTTCCATGCTTTTTAACCAGGTTTCATAATCTTGGTTGTTATCTGATGACTTCCAGAAGAAGTGAATTGATATGGGGGTAAAGGAGATCAGGTCAAGTTTAACTGTAATACCCAATTCCCCAAAGTATACCACTTATTACTGTCTGAACAAATCAAAATACACTGATGTATGGCCAACAGATGCAAAACGCAAGATAAGAACAACAAAGGAGGTCACCTGAAACTTGGAACTAACTTTACCAGGCATTTTAACTCTGCTATGGTCATGCATTAATCCACCGACATGGGAAACGTCCAAAAAAAGAGGGTTGGGAAGATAAAACAAGAAAGGTAACCATTGTATAAACTGTAAAGACCTGCTCGTGTTAAAGGCTGTAACACAAGATGCTACTCACAAACCATTTCGTCGGATCCCTGTGATTTATGACATAACTGGAACTGTTCCAGTCAATTACTCCCAAGGGTCTTATTGTATGTAACACATCACAATGATCGCTCGCACATTGGCCTTTTAAAACAGATAACAACAACAACTGGGCTGAGCTTCCCTATCGCAATTTCGGCAGCTGGAACACCATCAAAAGTCTCGTGCTGAATATTTGCTGCCCCCTTGAGCCATGCCATTCATACATTCAAAACAAAAGCCCTTTTTTAATTTCTCTCCAAGCATGTAACAAACCCGAATCATTTTGCGCCTTTTGTGCAATAGTTCCCTGTAACCCGAGGGTTGCACATCCCAAATCGGCACAGAAAGGGTTAATGCATGACCGAATCCTGGATTGCTTCTTTTCAAATTGCTTCCAATTTTCTTTTTCGGTTTGGAAAGCGAAATTGGTTTGCACACAAATACTAAAGCCTCAGATGCGAAAGTATACAACGAGGAACATCTGCCTCTTAGACCATGCAGAGACAAATAAAGGAACCGGATCAGGCCATTGAACCGCCTGGCTTTGTGTGCAGTGGTTACTATGTAAAATGAATGTCAGTTGCAGCGTTAACAGCGGAATTGGAGGACCCGGCTCCCAGCACCATCTGGCAGACAGGTGGGTTGTGCTGCAGCTCTTCCCTTGGAGACCATCAGCACCGCCGACCCCCACCCCAAGGTGGAGGGGGTGCTGAGACGCAGACGCGCTCGGTCTCCGGGAATACCCCTGATGTTAATCTTGTTCATTGCCAGAGCCCACTGCAGCACGCACATCAATCCCTTTTCTCGCTGCCATTAGCAGCAGTACCGTTAGCTGAGGCTGGGAGGCGGTTCACGCTGCATCGCACAGCCGCTGGAATATTCTGTCAATTGCTGATAATACCAGAGCCTGCCATTACCAGCGTGAGAGCACACAATGGAGAAAGCCAGTGGGATAACTGCGCTGGTCCACACGCATTTTAAATACCATTGCCCACTCCCCCAAACAGATGCCTGGAATAATGTGTGCTTTGAAAATAATTATCTCTCCGCAGTCCTGCTCTTGTTTTTTTTTAAAAAAAGGCATGTGTTCCAATCGATTCTTACAATACGATATAAAAAGGTTCCTGCACCGATTTTGATCTATAACTGTCAATCGAGTGGGGAGGGGGAAGATCTTAATTCGTAAATCAATAATGGGAAGCTAGAAACAGAACAAAAGAGAGACACCATTCAGACTTCTCTCCACTTACACCCCCCTCAAACCCCCACCCAAACCTATAATGAGCTGCAGACAACCGGCAGCTTAACAAGAGATACGCACAATTTTCCTGAAATTCCCACGCAGACAAAGACACGTTAGATCCATTATCCTCAACAAATATTTCCAGTTTTTTCCCCTCTTTTACCCCAGCACATCCCCTCAATAATATATTAAAGATAATGGGGCGTGGGTGTATGGGGGTTTGTATATGAGGGGGTGTATGGAGGTGGGTGTATGTGGGGGGGGTGTGTGTATGTGGGGGGGGGGGTGTGTGTATGTGGGGGGGGTGGGGGGGTGTGTGTATGTGGGGGGGGTGGGGGGGTGTGTGTATGTGGGGGGGGTGTGTGTATGTGGGGGCGGTGGGGGTGTGTGTGTATGTGGGGGGGGGTGGGGGTGTGTGTATGTGGGGGGTGGGGGTGTGTGTATGTGGGGGGGGGGGTGTATTGGGGGGGGGTGTATGGGGGGTGTATGTGGGATGGGGGTGTTGTGAGGGTGTGGGAGGGGAATGGTCATGTGTAACTGGTATACAGAGATTTCCTCTCCCGTTGTTCGCAGCTGAGCCAAGAATGGATGACAGTGCTGGAAAAAAGAATGAGAACAGGGAGGAAAGGGCTCCGGCTGCATCAGTTTGACATGTGTGGGGAGGGTTAAACCCCCCAAAAAAGAAATAAAATGGGACTGGAGGGGGTAACGAGCAGACGAGAAGTAGCAGGGAACAATTAAAAAAAATGTCCAAATAGTGTGTTGGAGCCCAAAGCCCCTGTCAAAGCTTCCCCATCCATCGTGGACCACAGTCTGAAAAAAAGCAGCAAAGTGATCCTTTCTGACAGCGTCTCCTTCGCTCTCTCTCTCTCTCTCTCACACACACACACAAACTCAAATAGAGATGGTTTCTAGAGCCAGGCAGACTCTTTCCACCGACAAGAAAAAGAGAGGCGGGTGTTTTCTTTTTCGCCCAGGCGTGTTACATTCTTTGTCTGTGCTTTACGTTGCACCTACCTGCAGAACTCGAGCTGCTGCTGCTGCTGCCGGCTCGGCGCTTGCAGACTGAGAGTCAGACAGAAGCGTGAGGGGCGGGGCGGGGCTGGAGTGGGGACGCGCCCGTGCGCGCTCGCGCCGGAGCCTCGCCCAGCCACCGCCCGCAGCGCGAGGCGCGCCTCCGAGGAGAGGGTGGGTGTGTTGCACGCGCGCACTCTCTACTTCAGAAGTGCCTGTGCACATCTGCTGGGATTCACTGGAGCTTTCCGGATGCAACTTTCCCGGTCACTTTCCCAGAAGTTGGCGCAAAGCAGCAGTCCATTTCTAGAAAATGCAAAGCAAAGTTGTCAGGAAAGGAAGAGATTATTCACTGCCGCGCCAAAAGAAGTGAGGCAAACGTCAAGAACGAAAATCAGCCTTTTAAACATGGTATGGATTTGGATAAAATGAGGTGGGAATGGATTCCGAATGAATTTCTCTCCTGTACAAGTAAACACGTATTACACAAGCAGCAATTCCTAAGCAGAGACAAGTCTCAATGCCTTTGCTTCGCTCTCACTCAGCCTGGAACATTCACGTCGCTCGAATACCTATGGAAGTCGAAATACTATGTAATGTTTGGAAAGGTATCTTCAGCCTGTTTGCACATTAAATAATGCTGAGGTAAACTACTTGTTTGTGTATGATGCTTTTCTTCAGGATGGGAAGGATAAAACACGCAATTCAGGGACCCTGAAGAGAGCACCTCAGGAGTCACAGTCCTTACAAAAGTCCCAACGGATTCCAAAAGAGACCATGCTGGAAAATCTCAGCAGGTCTGGCAGCATCTGTAAGGAGAGAAAAAAGCTGACGTTTCGAGTCTAACAGATTCCTGCGGAACAAGGGCAGCGATGTCAGGGAGAATGAGCAAATTAACAGCAGCGTGCAGGGATATTAGATTGGAGGGACAGTGATAAGGAACATGCACCAAAAGATCAGAAGTGCTGTTTGATAATGATTATACAGTGCTCAGTACTGCTCAGGATTTCCCCCAATACTGAACTAGTTTGGGTCCACCTGCAGCAATAGCTAGACAGTATTCAGGCTTGGGCTGAGAAACGGCAAGTATTTTTCATGCTCGGCAATTTCCTTCCCTGACAAGAGAGAATCAAACCATTCACCCATCACATTCAAGTGTTACCATCACTGAATTCTCCCCCATCAACATCCTGAGGGTTAGAATGACTGAAACATAACTGGGTTCTGGATTAGTGGTGCTGGAAGAGCACAGCAGTTCAGGCAGCATCCGAGGAGCAGTAAAATCGACGTTTCAGGCAAAAGCCCTTCATCAGGAATACAGGCAGAGAGCCTGAAGGGTGGAGAGATAAGTGAGAGGAGGGTGGGGGTGGGGAGAAAGTAGCATAGAATACAATAGGTGGGTGGGGGAGGGGATGAAGGTGATAGGTCGGGGGGGAGGGTGGAGTGGATAGGTGGAAAAGAAGATAGGCAGGTAGGACAAATCATGAGGACAGTGCTGAGCTGGAAGTTTGGAACTGGGGTGAGGTGGGGGATGGGGAAATGAGGAAACTGTTGAAGTCCACATTGATGCCCTGGGGTGAAGTGTTCCGAGGCGGAAGATGAGGCATTCTTCCTCCAGGCGTCTGGTGGTGAGGGAGCGACGTTGAAGAAGGCCTAGGACCTCCATGTCCTCGGCAGAGTGGGAGGGGGAGTTGAAATGTTGGGCCACAGGGCGGTGTGGTTGATGGGTGTGGTGTCCCGGAGATGTTCCCTGAAGCGCTCTGCTAGGAGGCGCCCAGTCTCCCCAATGTAGAGGAGACCGCATCAGGAGCAACGGATACAATAAATGATATTGGTGGATGTGCAGGTAAAACTTTGATGGATGTGGAAGGCTCCTTTAGGGCCTTGGATGGAGGTGAAGGAGGAGGTGTGGGCGTAAGTTTTGCAATTCCTGCGGTGGCAGGGGAAGGTGCCAGGATGGGAGGGTGGGTCGTAGGGGGGCGTGGACCTGACCAGGTAGTCACGGAGGGAACGGTCTTTGCGGAAGGCGGAAAGGGGTGGGGAGGGAAATATATCCCTGGTGGTGGGGTCTGTTTGGAGGTGGCGGAAATGTCGGCAGATGATTTGGATTCAGGACATGGTTGAAGAGCTTCAGGGCAGAGGAAATGACCTGGGAGTTGCAGTGGGAGAGGGACTCCCTGAGATTCTTGTAGAAAGAGGAGGAAAACGTCTTCAAGGCACGCATCCTTGCAAGAGGATTCGCAGTAGGGTTAAAATCAACTAGGTAAAAACAATGACTGCAGATGCTGGAAACCAGATTCTGGATTAGTGGTGCTGGAAGAGCACAGCAGTTCAGGCAGCATCCGAGGAGCAGTAAAATCGACGTTTCGGGCAAAAGCCCTTAATCAGGAATATAGGTAGAGAGCCTGAAGGGTGGAGAGATAAGTGAGAGGAGGGTGGGGGTGGGGAGAAAGTAGCATAGAGTACAATAGGTGAGTGGGGAAGGGGATTAAGGTGATAGGTTGGGGGGGAGGGTGGAATGGATAGGTGGAAAAGAAGATAGGCAGGTAGGACAAATCATGGGGACAGTGCTGAGCTGGAAGTTTGGAACTGGGGTGAGGTGGGGGAAGGGGAAATGAGGAAACTGTTGAAGTCCACATTGATGCCCTGGGGCTGAAACATAACTGGACTAGCCATATAAATACTGTGGCTACAAGATCCAAATCAGAAGCTGGAAATTTTGTGGTCAGTTATGTACATCCTGTCTCTCCAAAGCCTGTCCACCATCTACAAGGTCTAAGTCAAGAGTATGATGAGATATTGTCCACTTGCCTGGATAAGTGCAATTGCAACAAAATTCAAGAAGCTCAACACTATCCAGGACAAAACAGTCCTCTTGATTAGCATCACACCCACTACTTCAAACATTCATTCTCTCCATCACCAATGCACAGTAGCAACATAATATGCCATCTACAACAGGTACTGCAGTAACTCACCAGGCCTCCTTTGATACTGCCTGATAAATTTTTGATCTTTGTCATTAAGATCAGGACAGCAGATACATGAGATCAACACAAACTACAGGTTCTCATTCAAGACACATGGGCATACTGATTTGGAATTATATCACCATTCCTTGGCTGGAAAGAAAAAACTGCAATTGCCTTCCTAATGGCACCGTGGTCCAGGGACATAGTTTGCCATTTCTTCCCAAAGACAATTAAGAATGGGTATCAAATATTGGACTTGTAAGCAATGCTCACATGTTTGAAAATAATTTTTTAAGTAGGGCTATACAGTTAACAGGATGGAAACTGCTGTCTGCAGATGAGAGTATGAGTTTCAAAGGCTGTGTTGTCTGCCCATCTCCAGATTTAAGAACAAGTCCTCATGACTGGGTGAAACTTGGAGTAGGAGGTTGAAGATATACTTGAGATCCAGATGAGTACTAATGACATTGGTAGGACTAAGAGTGAAGAGATTCATTTTTGTAGGAAGAACAAGGAGAGACAGTATAAAATAAAGGGTATAATTCTAAAGGACACATAGAAGCAGAGGGTGGTCAGGTGAACCTTCATACAAATCATGGGAGGTAGAAGGGCAGATTAACTTGTTAATAAAGTAGTAAATAAAGCTTATAGGTTCCTGGGCTTTACAAGTAGCAGAATATAGTACAAGAGCAAGGGAGTTATGACGAACCTTTAAAAGTACTGTTCCAGTCCAGATCATGCCACTGCTGAGTTCTTTTTTTCTGAGTTTCTTACACACGTGATACAACTGCAATATGCCAACTTCTGTGAACAACAACCAAATGTTATTAAGCACAGTACAGTACGATACAAGCATTGGAGAAACGCTGAACACTCTTTGCCATGCTTGCGAAGCGTGTCCAGGGAAGCTCTCTCTGAACAACGGAAACAGTCCTTCCTTTATACAAAATGTTTGCATCACAGTTAGTAATGCCCATAAGACAAGCCCCAGCCATCCCCCTCTTAGTCACATGCCACTCAAGATACAATGCAGTGACCATATCATCTCCAGAAACAATGTAATGCAAATCATTCCATGATGGCCAGATCTGGTGTGAATTGTATTTTTTTTTTGTAACAATAGGGAAGCAGTCAAATTCCAACTGTAATGTTCTTATTGATTTCTGGATAGGGGGTGAAAATGTAAATAGCTCTGAGTGGCAAGGAAATAGCCATATAAATGGCTCTGAATAATAGGAAATGATAATGTAAGTTTCTTACAATCAATCTGTAAGTCAGATGCATCCCACCCGAGCCGTGGGACATCAAATTTCCTGCAGGTCAGCAGAGCAAATTAACTCTTTAATATCACAGTCACCACAATTAAGAAATGATTTGGAGGTGCCGGCATTGGACTGGGGTTTATAATGTTAACACTCCGAAAGGCTAGTGCTTCCAATTAAACCTGTTGGACTATAACAGGGGGCCCATGCAGTCATTTGGGCTCTGCTGACGCCTCAGCTAATTATATGGGCATATGATTGAAAAATGTACAGACGTGTATAAAAATGATAAGTTTTGATCTCTGTATGTAAATGTTTACATACGTATGGCATGACCAATTGTACAGACCATCAAATTATTTATGAATAAAGTATATTTTTGAAAAAAATAATAACCTGGTGTTGTGTGATTTTTAACTTTGTACACAGTTAAGAAAGAATTTGAAGGTACGATAGATAGTGCAAATAAGAATGGTTTGAGGGATTGTTGAAAATCAGCCATGGAATAAACTTAGAACTTTTCTTCTTGGTAAATAGAAGATTGAAAATAGATTCGTTGAAGGTTTTCAAATTTATGAGGATTCTGGAACAGGTAGAGAGTGAGAAACTGTTTCCATTGATTTAGGGGTTGAGAACCAAAAGGCACTAACACAAGGTAACTGGAAGAAATAAATGGGGACATGATGAAAAGCATTCAGGCAACTGAATTAGAATCTGGAATGTTCTGCCTGAGAGTACAGAAGAGGCAGCTTCAATCAGGGACCTGAAAAGATAATTAGCAAAAAGAAGCAAAATGAAAATGCAGGGCCCTGCAGAAAAGGTAGGAGCATGAACTTCCACTGAATTACTCTCCCAGAGCTGGAATGGGATCAATGGGCAGGAACAGCCTGCAACCTCACTGGATCAGTGGTGCTGGAAGAGCACAGCAGTTCAGGCAGCATCCGAGGACAGGCAAAATCGATGTTTCGGGCAAAAGCCCTTATTCCTGATGAAGGGCTTTTGCCCGAAACGTCGATTTTGCCTGTCCTCGGATGCTGCCTGAACTGCTGTGCTCTTCCAGCACCACTAATCCAGAATCTGGTTTCCAGCATCTGCAGTCATTGTTTTTACCCCTTTGCAACCTCACTGGTCCATGCTTTGATGAGAATAACAACATTTTTCTGAGAATGAGCATCTAGACTATGGGGCACCATTTCAAACTAAGAGAGATTATCCACTTAAAATGCTGATGAAGAAAAATATAATATCTGTAGGAAGTCATGAATGTTTGGGGTTCTCAACTGGGGAGAGCTGTGAAGGTTAAGGCATTGAATATATTCTGAGCTGACAGATAAACCCTTGAACTATAGAGGAATAAGTAGAAAAGTGGAGGCCAAATCAAATCAACTATGTTCTTAGTGAATGTCAGAATAGGCTCAAAAGGGAGTATGATTTACCCCTGCTGTTATTTCTCACAATATTTGTTCTTTAGCTTTTGATAACATTTAAAATCAAATACCTTTGTATTGATTAGGCATTTTCATAACTTTTTCCACCTAAAATCAGCCTTTGATAATGATTTCTTCTCATTGTTTCTCTTTTTACCATCTCTTTTATCACAAGCTCACAAAGTTTATTTATTCACTTCATGTTTAATAGTGATCATGCAATTGTTTTTATAACTTTTTTGTTTCTGTTATGCTAATTAATCAATCCAAACATTTCAGTCTTTTAAAAGTAAACTACATCAAATTACATTATTTCTGCAAGCCATTAATACAATAACATGGTACCAAAATATTTCATTTTATTTTGCACTCAGTCATTATTTAGATCAAAATGTGATATTTTGCACACACTGCTCCCCAAATAGGCCAACTGATGATGTGTTTAGTGAAATGGTCAAACAATAAATGGACACCATTATAATTTTCACATTTCATAGAGAACAATGAATTATGTCCATTTAGGACATTTCTTAGCCTCAGGAACTTATCCTCAAAAAAATGTTTGTCAGCCAACGAAATATATCAACGTTGGGCTCCATTGTATTATGTAGGACCAAATAACAGGAATACCCCATGGACAACTGGGAGATAATGACTGGATAATTTGTTTGTGATGTTGAGGGCAAAGTAAATGTACACTGTGACATTGAGAGAAATTCCCAGCTTTCTTTCAAATAATGCATTCTTACACGTTCACCAGAGGGTCAGTTAGCTCAGTTCGCTGCTTTGCAATGTAATGCGATGCCAACAGTATGAGTTCAATTCTCACAACAGCTGAGAATACCATGAAGGACTCTCCTTTTCAAATTCTCCCCTACCTGGGGTGTGGTGACCCTCAGGTCAAACCACCACCAGTCATCTCTCTCTCTCTGATGAGAGCAGACCTATGGTCTGGTAAGGTTATGAGGAGAAAGTGAGGTCTGCAGATGCTGGAGATCAGAGATGGAAATGTGTTGCTGGAAAAGCGCAGCAGGTCAGGCAGCATCTAGGGAACAGGAGAATCGACGTTTCGGGCATTAGCCCTTCTTCAGGAATGAGGAAAGTTGGTCCAGCAGGCTAAGATAAAAGATAGGGAGGAGGGACTTGGGGGAGGGGCGTCGGAAATGTGATAGGTGGAAAGAGGTCAAGGTGAGGGTGATAGGTCAGACTGGGGTGGGGGCGGAGAGGTCGGGAAGAAGATTGCAGGTTAGGAAAGCGGTGCTGAATTTGATGGATTTGACTGAGACAGGCTGGGGGGAGGGGAAATGAGGAAACTGGTGAAATCCGAGTTCATCCCTTGTGGTTGGAGGGTTCCTAGCCGGAAGATGAGGCGTTCTTCCTCCAACCGTCGTTTCGCTGTGGTCTGACGATGGAGGAGTCCAAAGACCTGCGTATCCTTGGTGGAGTGGGAGGGGGAATTGAAATGTTGAGTTACAGGGTGGTTGGGTTGGTTGGTCCGGGTGTCCCAGAGGTGTTCCCTGAAACGCTCCGCAAGTAGGCGGCCAGTCTCCCCAATGTAGAGGAGGCCACATCGGGTGCAAAGGATGCAATAGATGATATGTGTGGAGGTACAGGTGAATCTGTGGCGGATATGGAAGTTTCCTTTGGGGCCTTGGAGGGAGGTGAGGGGGGAGGTGTGGGCGCAAGTCTTGCACCTCCTGCGGTTGCAGGGGAAGGTGCCGGGAGTGGAGGTTGGGTTGGTGGGGGGTGTGGATCTGACGAGGGAGTCACGGAGGGAGTGGTCTTTATGGAATGCTGATAGGGGAGGGGAGGGAAATATATCCTTGGTGGTGGGGTCCGTTTGGAGGTGGCGGAAATGGCGGCGGATGATGCGCTGTACATGGAGGTTAGTGGGGTGGTAGGTGAGGACCAGTGGGGTTCTGTCCTGGTGGCGGTTGGAGGGGCGGGGTTCAAGGGCGGAGGATCGGGAAGTGGAAGAGATGCGGTGGAGGGCATCGTCGACCACGTCGGGGGGGAAATTGCGGTCCTTGAAGAAGGAGGCCATCTGGGATGTGCGTTTTTGGAACTGGTCCTCCTGGGAGCAGATGCGGCGGAGTCGAAGGAATTGGGAGAATGGGATGGCGTTTTTACAGGGGGCAGGATGGGAGGAGGTGTAGTCCAGGTAGCTGTGGGAGTCGGTTGGTTTGTAGTAGATGTCCGTGTTGATTCGGTCGCCTGAGATAGAAATAGAAAGGTCGAGGAAGGGGAGGGAGGAATCTGAGACTGTCCAGGTGAATTTGAGGTCGGGGTGGAAGGTGTTGGTGAAGTGGATGAACTGTTCAACCTCCTAGTGGGAGCACGAGGCGGCGCCGATACAGTCATCGATGTAGCGGAGGAAAAGGTGGGGGGTGGGGCCAGTGTAGTTGCGGAAGATGGATTGTTCCACATATCCTACGAAGAGGCAGGCATAGCTGGGGCCCATGCGGGTGCCCATGGCTACTCCTTTCGTTTGGAGGAAGTGGGAGGATTGGAAAGAGAAGTTGTTCAGGGTGAGGACCAGTTCAGTCAGTCGAAGGAGGGTGTCTGTGGAAGGGTACTGGTCGGTACGGCGGGAAAGAAAGAAGCGGAGGGCTTTGAGTCCTTCGTGATGGGGGATGGAGGTGTACAGGGACTGGATGTCCATGGTGAAAATAAGGCGTTGGGGACCGGGGAAGCGAAAATCATGGAGCAGGTGGAGGGCATGGGTGGTGTCCCGAACGTAGGTCACCTACGTTCGGGACACCACCCATGCCCTCCACCTGCTCCATGATTTTCGCTTCCCCGGTCCCCAACGCCTTATTTTCACCATGGACATCCAGTCCCTGTACACCTCCATCCCCCATCACGAAGGACTCAAAGCCCTCCGCTTCTTTCTTTCCCGCCGTACCGACCAGTACCCTTCCACAGACACCCTCCTTCGACTGACTGAACTGGTCCTCACCCTGAACAACTTCTCTTTCCAATCCTCCCACTTCCTCCAAACGAAAGGAGTAGCCATGGGCACCCGCATGGGCCCCAGCTATGCCTGCCTCTTCGTAGGATATGTGGAACAATCCATCTTCCGCAACTACACTGGCCCCACCCCCCACCTTTTCCTCCGCTACATCGATGACTGTATCGGCGCCGCCTCGTGCTCCCACTAGGAGGTTGAACAGTTCATCCACTTCACCAACACCTTCCACCCCGACCTCAAATTCACCTGGACAGTCTCAGATTCCTCCCTCCCCTTCCTCGACCTTTCTATTTCTATCTCAGGCGACCGAATCAACACGGACATCTACTACAAACCAACCGACTCCCACAGCTACCTGGACTACACCTCCTCCCATCCTGCCCCCTGTAAAAACGCCATCCCATTCTCCCAATTCCTTCGACTCCGCCGCATCTGCTCCCAGGAGGACCAGTTCCAAAAACGCACATCCCAGATGGCCTCCTTCTTCAAGGACCGCAATTTCCCCCCCGACGTGGTCGACGATGCCCTCCACCGCATCTCTTCCACTTCCCGATCCTCCGCCCTTGAACCCCGCCCCTCCAACCGCCACCAGGACAGAACCCCACTGGTCCTCACCTACCACCCCACTAACCTCCATGTACAGCGCATCATCCGCCGCCATTTCCACCACCTCCAAACGGACCCCACCACCAAGGATATATTTCCCTCCCCTCCCCTATCAGCATTCCATAAAGACCACTCCCTCCGTGACTCCCTCGTCAGATCCACACCCCCCACCAACCCAACCTCCACTCCCGGCACCTTCCCCTGCAACCGCAGGAGGTGCAAGACTTGCGCCCACACCTCCCCCCTCACCTCCCTCCAAGGCCCCAAAGGAAACTTCCATATCCGCCAAGATTCACCTGTACCTCCACACATATCATCTATTGCATCCTTTGCACCCGATGTGGCCTCCTCTATATTGGGGAGACTGGCCGCCTACTTGCGGAGCGTTTCAGGGAACACCTCTGGGACACCCGGACCAACCAACCCAACCACCCTGTAGCTCAACATTTCAATTCCCCCTCCCACTCCACCAAGGATATGCAGGTCTTTGGACTCCTCCATCGTCAGACCACAGCGAAACGACGGTTGGAGGAAGAACGCCTCATCTTCCGGCTAGGAACCCTCCAACCACAAGGGATGAACTCGGATTTCACCAGTTTCCTCATTTCCCCTCCCCCCAGCCTGTCTCAGTCAAATCCATCAAATTCAGCACCGCTTTCCTAACCTGCAATCTTCTTCCCGACCTCTCCGCCCCCACCCCAGTCTGACCTATCACCCTCACCTTGACCTCTTTCCACCTATCACATTTCCGACGCCCCTCCCCCAAGTCCCTCCTCCCTATCTTTTATCTTAGCCTGCTGGACCAACTTTCCTCATTCCTGAAGAAGGGCTAATGCCCGAAACGTCGATTCTCCTGTTCCCTAGATGCTGCCTGACCTGCTGCGCTTTTCCAGCAACACATTTCCATCTCTGGTAAGGTTATGACAACTTTACCTTTTTAAACATTTACCTGAGAAGAAAAATGGTACCCTGCTTGAATTTACCTTCCATTAAACTTCTCTGGCAGTTCACTATTTCATGATTATTGCACTGAAGTAGCCTCTGTTTTCATTACAACAGGAGGTGTTGGCAATCTGAGATCTGGCTGTAGGCATTCAGAAAGAAGAAAGATAAATTAACGCATAAAATGAGTTTAAAAAAAAGCTTCTGCACACTTTTGGCCTCCTTCATCATTTTCAAAGTCTTTCTTTCTTTAATCCATTTTTTTTTAACGTAAGCCAATCTAAAGAGGGAAAAGAAAACATTTTGTCTCAAACTAACTCTAGTAAAAAAATGTACATTGTAAATTTTTTTCCATACACCTATTATTACTTTATTATTAAACTTTTTGCGCTATCTATTTTCCCTGACTCTGCACTTGCTAATAAGATGCGAAAATCTGTAATTTTATTCAGTTCTGATGCAAGGTCATCAACATAAAGCAAGAATTTAGTATGTTCTATATCTGCTTTTCCTTGCATCTGCATCTATGTGCTGATCATCTTGCGGCTTCTCTGCTTGTAGATTTCATTTATGTCTGTCAGCCAGAGAGCTTCTTTCTTAACCTTCTCCAGGTTAAGGAGGGAAGGTTACATGAACCAGTATTCCTCATTATCCAATAAAATTACACATTCTTAAAAGTTATTTACAAACATTACTAAAAATGATTCCAGATTCCAGACAGCCTTAAAAAAATAACTAAAAGTTTTCTTTACCACCTTGCACCAGTTTTAGCTTTTTAAATTAGTCAGGTCCGTTTGCCTTCAATGGCTGTTTCAGATTTATCAGTTCAAAAAGTTAACTGTTGTCATACAATTTGCACAGTTTTAATTAAACAAGGGTACAGTTGGTTGAGTTTAGGTAACTTTGTAAAGAGACACTAACATCCCTGTGATTTTTGAATCCCATTACATATAATTCAAATAGAAATGAAATTCTTTGTCACAGCTCTTCTTGTGGCTTTTGCATGAGTTGGTTTTTTTTAAACACAGATGTTACATTATCAACAAGGATGTTGACTTGTTAAACACAGTACTCAAACCACCTTCTTCAGGTTGGTGTTTGGGGTTTCAATGTTTTTCGATGGCTGTTGGTCCTTTGATGTCCAAGTTAATATGAAAGAACTCAGCCAGGCAAACAATGGAATTAAAGATTAATGGACAGTTAATGTCTGAAGCTGAACCATATTTGAGATGGACAAGCAATAAAGGTTAAAGAGAATTGAGGTGACGGCTTCGGAGCATGTCAACAGCTCAGAGCCCGGAGTGGTGTGGTCAGGAGGCCCGGAGCAGAGCAGTTGGCTAGGGGTTGGCAAACCCTAAGCAGAGCGGGATTGCCAGCAGTAGGTGGGCCTGGAGCAGAGCGGGATTGCCAGCAGTCGGTGGGTCTGGAGCAGAGCGGGATTGCCAGAACTCGTTGGCCTGGAGCAGAGCGAGATTGCCAGCAGTCGGTGGGTCTGGAGCAGAGCGGGATTGCCAGAACTCGTTGGCCTGGAGCAGAGCGGGATTGCCAACAGTCGGTGGGTCTGGAGCAGAGCGGGATTGCCAGAACTCGTTGGCCTGGAGCAGAGCGGGATTGCCAGCAGTCGGTGGGTCTGGAGCAGAGCGGGATTGCCAGAACTCGTTGGTCTGGAGCAGAGCAGGATTGCCAGAACTCGTTGGCCTGGAGCAGAGCAGGATTGCCAGCAGTCGGTGGGTCTGCAGCAAAAGTGGTTGTGGAAAAGTTACCCAAAGAAATGCAATCAGATCAAGGATCGAGTTATATGTGACAAATATTCAAAGAAATGATGACTAGTTTGGGAATTAAACAATTTATGTCTTCTGTCTGTCACCCACAATATTAAGGTACATTGGAAATATAGCAAGGTATTTTTAGACCATGACTCTTGCTTATTGTCAATTATGTACTGATAACTGGAATAAGGGAATTCCTTCATTCTCTTTAGGGATGTTGCTAATGAGGATTTAGTCCATTTGAATTAATATATTGATACAAAGTCAGAGGACCAATTAAATTTATTCAGAAATTACAGTTCCAATCAATGTTTCAAATTTCAAAGCTGATAAAAACATGTGAATTGTCCAAAAATAATTTGGAGAATGCTGAACAAAAGATTTTACAAGTTTAAACAGATTAAAGTTTGCTTCTGGAGACCAAGTATTCGTATTGCCACCTGGCTCTGGAGAGCCATTAAAAACAAGGTTCATTGGACCTTATCAAATCAGAATGAAACTCATTTATGTGAATTATTTAGTAAGTACTCCAGACTGGTGAAAGAGTCAGCAAGTGTGTCATGTTAATGTGTCAAAGGTGTGTTATGACAGAGATGAGAGGACAAGGTAGGGAGTGAAACAGAAACTTCAGAGTAATTGGAGAATGAATACAAAATGGAGCATTCAAAACTTAATCTGCAACTATTGGGTTGGAAAGTATAGAGGTACTTCAAAGGTTAGATATAATCGTGTTTCATCTTGCAGAAAACCAAAGACATGACTTCCAAAGGCTATTACAGAATTATTACAGAATTATAAGCCAATTTGTGGGATCAAGCCAGGACAACCGTTTTAGCAAATCATGGTGTGAATGTGGGGAATATGTTAGAACATAAAACATAGAACAGTACAGCACAGTGCAGGCCCTTGATGTTGTGCCAACCTTTTATCCTATTCTAAGATCAAACTAACCTACATACCCTTCAACTATCATCCATGTGCCTATCCAAGAGTTACTTAAATGTCCCTAAAATATCTGACTCTACTACTACTGCTGGCAGTGCATACAGTGTTGCTTATAATGTAATGCCCATAAGTACTCAATGCAGAGAAATTAGATCAGATGAGGAAAGAGGTTAAGTTCATGATCAACAATATTATTGAACTGGCTCATAGAAGCTGGAGTTTACCAATTGTGATGGTGTCAAAACTGGACGGGTCACAAAGATTATGTATTTCGAGTCATAGAGTCATAGAGACCTCAGCACAGAAACAGACCCTCTGGTCCAACTCATCCATGCCGACCAGGTGTCCTAAATAAATCTAGTCCCATTTTCCACTATTTGGCCAATATCTCTCTAAAACCTTCTTGTTCATCTTGCTATGCAGATGCCATTTTAAATGTTGTAATTGTACCAGCCTCCACCACTTCCCCTTGCAGCTCATTCCATACATGCACCACCCTCTGCATGAAAAATTGGCGTTGTGTCCCTATTAAATCTTTCTGATCTCACCTCTCCATCTATCCCCTCAAGTTTTGGACTCCCCCAACTTGGGGAAGAGACTTTGTCTATTTACCCTATGCATGCCCCTCATGATTTTATAAATCTCTATGAGGTCATCCCTCAGCCTCTGACGGTCCAGGGAAAATAACTCCAGTTTATTCAGCCTCTCCATATAGCTTAAAACTTCCAACCCTGACAACATCCTTTTCTGAGGAGAAAGTGAGGACTGCAGATGCTGGAGATCAGAGTTGAAAAGTGTGGTACTGGAAAAGCCCTCATTCCTGATGAAGACCTCAAGCTTGAAACATTGACTCTCCTGCTCCTTGGATGCTGCCTGACAAGCTGTGCTTTTCCAGCACCACACGTTTTGACCAACATCCTTTTCTGAACTTTTTCAAGTTTCACAACATGCTTCTTATAGCACAAAGACCAGAATTACATGCATTCCAATAGTATTCCAATAGTAGCCTAATCAATGTCCTGTATAACCGCAACATGACCTCTCAACTCTTTTACTCATTGCACTGACCAATAAAGGCAAGCACACCAAATGCTTTCTTCACTATCCCATCTAGCTGTGACTCCGCTTTCAAGGAATAATGAACCTGCACTCCAAGGCCTCTTTGTTCAGCAACACTCCCCAGGACCTTACTTATTACACAAACTCAACACGATAATGAAAGTGGACTCATATCTTATACGTAGAGTGGAGTACTATATTAATTCACTTGGATAGGCACGATTTGTCACAAAAATTGACTTTGTATAAGATTATTGGCAAATTTCATTAACTGATAGAATTAATGAAATATCAGCTTTTGTAACATCTGATAGACCGTAAAACGTGTAATATAAAATGAAACATGCATGAACAACATTTAAATAAGTAACCAATAAATTAATAAAAAGATTATACAATTGTGTCATTTATATCACTTTTCGTCAAACTTGGGAAGAAAACTTATATAATTTGACTGAACTATTTGACTGAACTACAAACAGCCATAATGTTTATCAATTTGGCTAAGAGTGAATTTATCAGGTCTTAGGTGACTGCCATACCATGGGATAAATTCAAATAACACCTAGAAAAATGAAAGTACTGACCATATTTTATTTTCCTATTCCTAGGACAAAATGGGAAATTTGATGTCATTTTGGTAGAGTAGATTGGGTCACAGGATTGTTTCAAATTTCAGCACTATCATTGCACACTTAACAATCCTGTTTAAAAAGGCAGAAAATTTGAATGGACGCAAAATGGTCAAAGTGCTTTTAAAACTTTGAAGGCTGTGCTGAAACATACAGACTATATCTTTGAAAAATAACTGTCAATCCCCATCTTGTCATCCTGCAGTAAAACAGCCCCCACCCCAATGTTGATGATGGCAACAGTTGTAGTATACGCTTGAAATTTTTGGTTGAGAAGAAAAAGTGTAAAATGTCACGGCAGTGCAAGTTAGGGATTCTGTGAGGATCCAGGTGGGATCTGAGAGAGTGAGTGCTATGAGAGCAAGTTGAGGTCCCCAGATATTTAGCCAGGTCACATCTATGAGCTGGGTGCATGTCCCTGAATGCACTCTATCTTTGCAGCAGCATGACAAAAATAGTGTTCGTTGCAGCCAGAGGTAAAGCGTGGAAGCATCTGTGCCATTAGAATTGTATGGTTCAGAATTATAAGATTGACTTTTATTTAGCATCAATTTGGTATCAAATTGATGAGAGGAAGATAAATGCTAAAATGATGCAGTCATGCCAATGGCAAGAGGCTGTGACCAATGCCTGTCGTAGTCAAGAAACCAGTGACTCCTGGAAGTGCTTGATACTGTTGCTGAAGTTCAAAAAGAAATTACATAGCAAGCAGTCCTCAACCTTTACAGTTTGTCATTTAAGAATTAACATATTATTTTAAATCTGAAACCTGTATGATGTATTCTAGGTATATATGTGAAACTTAGAATCGAGCTCTTGATAATATACTTTCCCTTATTTTGTAAATGCTCTTATTTGAATTAACTTGTATTAGTCAGACAAAGCTGTGCCTGGTTAAATTTGAGTTTTTCATTAATCTGTATCTTTCTAAGTAAGAATTTATCCTCTCTTTTTTAAAATGTTATTCATTCACAGGATGAAGGCATCTCTAGCCAGGCCTGCATTTATTGCCCATCATTAATTGGCCAAAGGGCAGTTGTGAGTCAACCACATTGTTCTAGGTCCGGAGTCACGTGTAGGCCAGACCTGGTAAGGATGGCAGTTTCCCTCCCTTAAGGGCATAAGTGAACCAGATGGGTTTTTCCAACAATTGATTCATGGTCATCAATAGACTCTTAATTATAGATTTTTTTTAATTGAATTCAAATTCTACCAACTGGTATGACAGGACTCAAACTGCAGTTCCCAGAACATTATCTGGGTCTCTAGATTAATAGTCTAGAGATGATACCACTGGGCCATTGCCTCTCCTTTAGAATCAGTCCAATAATTTCCTACTGTTAAGAGTCAAATTGGGGAATCAGAAATAAATTCAATGGAGCAGTCAGGAGTTGGAGGATATTTTGGACAAAAACAGAAAATACTGGTGAAACTCAGCAGATCTGACAGCATCTGTGGGAAGAAAGGAAAGTTAACGTTCGGGTTCAGTGACCTTTCATCAGAATGGTGCTTAAACTTGTAAAGGATTTTGATAGACTGAATTGAAAAAAAAAACACTGGTTGTAAGATTGTTGTTAAAGATTGTCAATTTAAAATTGTTGCTAATTGAATGAGGAGAGTTAGTGGAAATTTTGTTACAGTGTGTTGTCGGATCTTATAATACTTTGCTATAGAACAGTGGTTCACAATGTAGATGTTGTGGAAACAGCGTTTGGGGTGATGAGCTCCCTCACCCAAGACAGCAATGATAACTGGAGTGGGGCTTAGTGAAAAGGGGAAGAGGTATCTGCGTGTATGTGTGGACAGAGGAGACAGGTACCTTGTGTATAGGGTTGTGATGGAAAGGGGAGTGAATACTGTATGTGCTCAGGTGATGTTAGTGGATCAGGGGCCCATTACTGTGTGCCTACGGGATTGAAGAGGAGACAGGAGAAGGGCTAATTACTGTGAGTTGGATGGGGCTAGGGGCTGGTTAGTGTGTGTGTGGGCATGGCTGATAGTGGTGGAACATAGGCTGATTATTGTGTGAGTGTGGGGAGACAAGATCTTCACTGAATCTTCTGTCACTGGGCGATATGAAGAACAAGGCTGAGACCTGCATAAGTATATAAAATAATCTTGTGTTTGTGTTTATATGAAAGAAATGTTGATCTATCAATGATTAATGATTATTTCTGAATGTTACCATGCTGTGTTATTGCTGTTTAGTTTTTGCTGGTGTCTCGGATTGTACTAATTTCCAGCACTGGTAATATGCTGTCATATTGCAAAATATTTCAGAAAGTGCTGCCATTGAGAATGGTTGCAGAAGGGAGCATTTTATCTTTTGACAGAAAATTAGATAAATATCTAAATAGAGGATATTTCAGGGCAATGAAAGAGAGCAGGAGAATGGGATTACTTTAGTGAAAACATCTGTAGAGATACAGTTGTCTAAATGGTGCTGTAAAACCTCTTTGATATGAGAATCCAAAGCGAACATGCAAAAAAAAAGCTTTCTCTTGTTATTTTTGATTTGGTTTGTAAAATGTTTTGAAAACATGCACAAAACCAAAGCTGAGGCAACTTTGTTGATGGTGTTATCGGCTGGCATTAATTCAACTCCCTGATGCTGCAAATCCTCGGAGTCAGTGGCTCAGTAATGTCTTGAGGACTCGTTTAATTCAAATTCTATTTGTAAATACTTGATGAAACAGACATGGAAAGAATTATCAAATAAAACTGCTTTGTTTGTAGCTCATTTGAATGTTTAAAGAAGTTACTTCTTTTTGATAACATTTATATTTTCCATAACCTGCAGCGAACCAGTGTCAGACCAATGAATGTATAATCTCATCTTCACAAAGAGGAATGTAATCCAATTACAGTTGCTTATGAGCTCTTTGGGCTTTCAGTTCCTTCACCAATATTGCCTGTTACTGTTTGCTCCTGATGAGAAAGAATATATGTAATAATGCTTACTGCCACCGTGTGTAATTGTTATGTTTGGATAATTATGGCAAAGTGACTAATATTGGGGAAGGAGGCAAGATTGTGGACATGGAGAAAGGGAAGCAACAAAGTCAAAATTTTGTTGCTATATTTTGGCAAGACTGTTTTAGAAATAATTTTTAGTTTTTATCGTTCTAAACAGCTTCAAATATTTATCTTAAAAGTCTAAAAGTAATATGTCTTAAAGTAATATTTCACTTTTTCTTCTGTATCCACACATCCCCATTACCTCTACTAATCAGCCCTCATCCCTCCCATTATCCCCATCACTGTTACCCGCTACATTCCACTCTTCACTCTTACATATTCCCCACCACTTTCCGACATTTTGCTTCATTCTCCTTTACTTCCCCAACTATCTGCCCTCATCCCCCATTCTAACTGATGTTCCCATTGACCGCACTATCCCATTCCCTTACTAACCCAAACCCCCACCCCATTCTCTCACACTCCTACCCAACCTCTGCATTGATTACTAATTCATATGCTGGAAATGTGTTGCTGGAAAAGCGCAGCAGGTCAGGCAGCATCCAGGGAACAGGAGAATCGACGTTTCGGGCATAAGCCCTTCTTCAGGAATCCTACTAATTCATATGACCAACAAGCAGAAAGATGTATTCTACAGCAACATTCACTTTATATATCATTTTTGGCAAAAGAAAATTCAAACACATTTCTGACACATGTAAAAGGGCATAGTTTGATACTCCAAAGTGTAAATAACAATTACAATTAAAATCTTAGTCAAACAGATAGCTTTATTTCATTAAGACCCTCCTTAAAACTTATGTGGCAGGAATATTCCAAAGCCTAATACCTAGACAACTATAAACATGGCTACCAACACTGCAAAACAGAGCAGAGGAATACAAAGGTAAAGTTTCCATAGTCCTACTGGACCATAGAAATGCTCTGTCAATAGAGAGAGAAAATTAGTGGTCAGGCAAAAGGATTGGCTGAGAAGGGAAGTCTTCCATGATACCCTCAGCTGATGCAGAAATTGAAACTAAAGATTGCTTGGAATATAGGTGTATGATCGTAGGGTTAGAACCAGTTACAGACATGGATAGGAACAAGGCATTTCTGGGATTTCAATTTGAGGAAATGAACTTTAAATATGTTTAAAAGTGTTAACTAGCCCTGAGGTTAACTATAATATGTTTTATGAATTACGTTTTGCCCCCTAGTATCCTTAGTCTTCCAAAAAGGTGTTGATAACTTCACATCATTTACAACAATGCTAACTATGTTTCAGAGTTGATTTCAACAGCTGGGACCAGCCTTTCTTAGAAATAAACTAATATTGATCTTAATTTTTAAAGCAGATTCTGTTTCTTCTAAATCAATAAATTTGTCATTGTGGCAGTTAAGTTTATATAGATGAAACTACTTACATTTAGAGCACCTCTGCTCACTCAGCATTATTAGAATGCATAGATTTAGACTCACTTTAGGAAGTTAACTGTACACTCTCAAATATAATTGTTAATTACAATTACCACCTAACTTCCTGAATGTTTTGAATTCCCAGAGAACATCCCTTTGTTTTATTTTGTTGTTATGAGAATTTTTCCTTGTATCCACCAATTTAGTTAAATGTAAGTTCATTTGATTATGGTGAGCTGCTGTTCCGCATAAGAAGAGTCCATCAACCAAATTCCTGCTCACAAGGAATCCAATTGATGTCACAGAATCCTTACAGTGTGGAAGCAGGCCATTCAGCCCCACAAGTCCACACCGACCCTCCAAAGAGTCCACCCAGACCTATTCCCTTACCTTATTACTCTACATTTCCCATGACTAATGCAGCTTACCTACATATCCCTGAACACTATGGGCAATTTAGCATGGCCAGTTCACCTAACCTGCACATCTTTGGACTTTGGGAGGAAACTCTCACAGACACGAAGAGAATGTGTTAACTCCACACTTACAGTCACTCAAGGATGGAATTGAACTCAGGTCCCTGGTGCTATGAGGCACATTGCTAACCAATGAGCCACTGTGCCACCCTCATTCAGCTATTTTCTGTAGAGACTAAATAAATCATTTCAGGTTGAATAAGAAAAAGGTTCCTTTGATAAATAGTGCTATTCATCACCTTAAACAGCCAAGGAAATATTTTTTAACATGAATTAATATTGGAATGTAAGAAATGTGTATGGTCAATTTGCACGCACCTAGTTCCCAGAATGGCAACCAGATAATGCTCAGTTAATCTGTTTTGTATGTTAATTCTGATTCAGAGGGACCAGTACTACCAATGCATTCATGAGTGCCCATTGTTAGCCATGTCATCACATCTTATCATATTACTTAGTTTATCTTTAATATACCAGAATCATTTTATGACTCAGAACAGAAGTGTCTTCATCGAGTGCTCCTGACTTGAGGAGCTTCAGTTCTGATAGGTTGAGCTGGAGGTCAGGTGGCAAACCTCACATTGCATCGGGGGCAGAAAGGTTAACTGGAAAATTTGTTCCAGGATACAGTCACACCCCTCATAATAGGGTCTTCTAATATGGTCTGGGAAAGGTAGGTTGACTGCAAGTAAGACAAGTAAAGGAATCAAGAGGGAACTATAGAGGATGCACAGACCTTGCAATTGTCCAACAGTTTAGAGATTCTTGTAGCCTGTATGGAGAAAACCAAGAGCCACAAGGTAGATAAGTGAACTGGCCATGGTACTGCGGTACAAAAAGCCAGTCAAGATTTTGGGTGGGGGTGGGGGAGTAAATAGTAATGTAGTAGAGATTGGGATGGGTACAGTCATGGGAATAGACACAGTTCACTGCAGCCAGTAGCAAGAGTCCAGATGGTTGTTTTGTCTAGCTGATGCCAGACTTCAGAACATCCAATCTGGGCTGCAGAGGAACATGCAGTGGTAAGGGGTAGATCTGGATGTCATGATCCTGGTAGGTATCATAGGTACTAGGAAGGTAACAGAGAGAGATGAAAGAAAGAGTTTCGGTTAAGGACATACGAATAGCTGGGGGATAGCTTAAAACTAAACCTCAGAAATAATAATCTCTGATTTTTGATATAAGGTTAAGTTAGAAAGTTTAGTATGTTCTCCTGGGATCTCAAGGAATGAAATGGAAAATTGATAGCTAAATGGAAGATTATTATAGATTTAGGTAAAGAAAAGCTCTTCCCATTGCCTGATGATGCAAAGACAATGGGACTCAGAAGTAATATTTTGGCAAGAATGTGAGAAAAACCTTATCCACACAGCAAATAGTAATGATGTGGAACTCACTGCCCACAAGGGTGGAGGAGACAGAAACAATCAGTGACTTAAAATGGAAATTGGATGACAGTTGGAAAGGATACATTTTCAGGGTTACATGGTTTTAATTACAATGTGGGACTGAGATAGCTCTACGGGGAGCCATGGAACACAGGAACATAAAAATAAGGAGTAGCCATTCAGCCATTAAGCCATAGTTGGTCTTATTGTAACCTCAGATCCACTTACCTGTCTATCCCTGATAACATTTCACCATCTTACTTAACAAGAATCTATCTACTTCTCTCAAAAATACTCAAGTCCTTTGCTTTCACCCTCTTTGCAGGATGAGAACCTCAAAGGCTAACAGGCCTTGAATATACCATAATGAAGTATAGCATTCCATTGCTCTTCTAAATTACTTGATGTACCTTCATACTAATGTTTTGTGACTCATGCACTAGGACACATGGATACCACTGTACCTTGGAATTCTGCTGTCATTCTCTTTTAAGTAAACCCTGATTTTTAAAAATTCTTCCTACTAAAGTGAACAACTTCATACCAAACTAAAGAACTTCACATTTTCCCAGATGATACTCCGTCTGCCAGATTTTTGCCCACACATTTACTTATCTGTGTATCTGTCTGTGGGCATCTTATATCCTCTGCAGAACAGACTTTCCTGTCTACCAAATTCAGCTTACATTTTTTTTCTCCCCTTGTCTAAGTAATTGATAAAGCCTATAAAAAATTAAGGTCCCAGCATCAAACCCTGCAAGACTCTATCAGGAAAAGATACATTTGTGAATACTATCTGTTTTCTGCCAACCAGCCCAGCCAGTTTTTGATACATGCTAATATATTACTCCGTATAGCATGAGCTCCTACTTTGCATGATAGCCTTTTGTATGGAACCTTATCAAATGCCTTCTGGAAGTCCAAGTACAATTCATATACAGGCTCATCTTTATCTTCA
The DNA here is from genome assembly GCF_037043375.1 of Chiloscyllium plagiosum. Taxonomy (NCBI): domain Eukaryota; kingdom Metazoa; phylum Chordata; class Chondrichthyes; order Orectolobiformes; family Hemiscylliidae; genus Chiloscyllium; species Chiloscyllium plagiosum. The sequence goes on along the minus strand of NW_028270145.1, from coordinate 13,455,719 downwards.
GCATATTTCACTCCCTCAAAGAATACTAATACATGATTTCCTTTCACAAAATCAGTGCTGATTCTTGTTTCTTTAATTATGCAACATAACAGGGAGCTGGAGCAGTGGTAAAGAGTAAGCTCTGGATATTGGTATCTGCCCAGCCAGAAATTGATGCCTCCATCTACCACCCCTTTTAAGCTGTGCCCTTACACAGCCATACTGCAGCCCATTAGCACACATGCATTATGGAGAGTATTCAGCTGCTGTGCCAACTGATGAAGCTTTAGTGCCACTGGTTCCAACAATGATTGATCCTGCCCGATATGTGTTCAGACCGCATAGCAATGGCTGACTGCTGGCAGCATGAGCAAAGAAACAGAACTCGGGGAGCAGGACTATGTGGAGTAAAGTCTTTTGAGGAGGTTTTCTGGCTTGCTGAAAGCTGGTGAGTAGATTCTAAGAAATTATGAGCTCTGTGGATATAAGTATTTATTTCTTAAGTGAAATTTTGGGTTTGAAATTGTCCTTGAAGAGTTGGAGCTGTTCTCATTAACTGGCAAGGATCCAGTGTGGACCAGCAGCACCAGAGGATTTACAAAATCAATTATGCTCATCCTTATTAAAGGCAAAGTGTTGACTCAGGGATCCCATGGTCTACTTCATAGTCGCCTATGTCTTTACTCCAAAAGAGTGACGGGCGCTCCTAACCCAATCACCAAGGGGCACCATCTCCCCGGTGGAAGAATGGAAGGCTCTTGTTCTTCGTGAAACAAATCACAATGGGCTAACAAAGTGTTACCGCTCCCTAAATTTGTGAATGGGGGAGGAGGTTTATAAAACTCAGCATCCATCAACCTTTCTGACCATTATTGAATGATTAGTCAACAGTTCATTTTCAACACCTTACTCACCATTTTTGTTCTAACTATTCTGCATAAATGAACACTGAGGTTCATATCATGAAAAAACAGTTCTATGTTCAGATACTGCTACTTTCTGTCAACTCTTGCCAAACTTGGCTAACTTTTTTTTTCCTTTCTCGTCCCCTTCCCTGAGTGTTGGCAGTGGCGGGTTCCCTCATGAAATGTCAGTGCCAGGAGACAGCAACAGCAGCAATGTAAGTCAGAGCAAGGCACCAGCTGCTTCGGTGTGGCCCCAGCGTCGAGTGTGAGCCCATTTCGGGACGCGGGAGCTTCAGCGGTGACTCCATTGCTGAGATCGGCCCGGCGCAGAATCATGGCGGTGATGATGCTAGTGGAGGCAAGATAGCGCCGAAGAGCAGTGACATGGTTCCAGCAGCAGCAGCAGCCCGGCTCCAGGCCATGGCTGGGCCTGGCTATCTGATGCATTCCAGCTGTGGTGGTGTGCAGGGCCTCAGGGTACCTGAGTCTTTACAGACTCAGGGATGGACGTTGTTTTTCTGAAAGCGAGGACTCATGGTGCAGGTGGGGGAGTGATCTGGGCGTTTCCTTTTCATTTGGATATTCCTTTTATTTCTGCTTCTGCTTTTAATCTTGTCTTTTGGAAACTAAGATGAATTTGGAGCATCTTTTTTTTAATTCATTCATGGGATAAGGGCATCACTGGCAAGGCCAGCATTTATTGCCCAACCCTAATTGCCCAGAGGGCAGTTAAGAGTCACCTACATTGCTGTGGGTCTAGAGTGACATGTTGGTCAGACCAGGTAAAGATGTCAGTTTCCTTTCCTCAGGGACATTAGTGAAGCAGATGGGTTTTTCCAACAAACAATTAATGGTCATCATTATACTCCTAATTCCTGCTTTTTTTTTATTAAGTTCAAACTCCACCATCTGTCATGGCTGGATTCAAACCCACTTTCCCAGGACATTATCTGAGTCTCTGAGTAATGCCACTAGGTCATCACCTCCCCATAGCGATTTTGTACACTTTTCATTGCACTCCTGTATTCATGTACTGTGACAATAAAAATCTAAATCTAAAAAAAATCTAAATTAAAAAAAAACTAATTGTCTTTCAAGAGTAACACTTCAGTTAAATCAGAGTGAATTGTCAATGGGTGGGCTATTTAGAAGGGTTTGAATTCATTAGTTCTATATATGTTTATGCTGAGGATAGTGAGATTTTGTCTACATTGTCTATAGACATAGATTTTGTCTATGAAAATTACTTATGGCTGTCTTGTGGGAGACTGAAACAGCATCCTAAAGGACACTCTGGCTGCACTGAAATGAAAGTGGCTGGATAATTAGTAGAAGCAATCTCAACAATTTAGATTGAAGATTTATGTACAATTAGAAAATAATCCAATTCTGTGTTGACATAGGTTTGATCTATACTGAAGCTTGAATACCCAACAGCCTCTCAGTTGACAAAAAAAAATTGAAAGCTTGATGCAAGATGCCTGAAAAGGTACTGATAAATTAATGTCTGTATACATTTTAAGAGTAAACAGGACAAACCTGCTCACTATTATTCTCCTACCCTTAGTCAATATTATCTTTTCAGGCTACTTTAAGTATTGGGCATGATATCTGATATTACGTGTGGCTTCCTGGCAATTTGGTGATTTTTAACTGGTACAGTTCATAGGATTTCATAGAATCCCTGCAAAATGTTAGAGTCCATTCTGCACTGACCCTCCAAAGAGCACCCCATGCAGACCCAAACCCTGTCCTTGTAATCCTGCATTTTTCACGGCTAACCCACTTAGCCTGCACATCACTGAATGCTGCAAGCAATTTAGTGTGGCCAATCCACTTTGAAATTTGGGAGGAAACCAGAGCACCCAGCACAGAGACATAGAGAGAACATGCAACACAGACAGACCCCGAGGCTGGAATCAAATCTGGGTTCCTGGTGCTATGAGGCAGCAGATCTAACCACTGAGTCACCATGCTGCCCTCTAATCGGAGGAATAAACTCGAATGGAATAACCTGATGTTTTGTGTCTTAAGCTTTTCCACAGATTTTGGCAGGTTGCAGTCAGCAGTAACTGAAGTCTCTCTTCCTAAAACGATTGGCAGGTAGGAATAAACCAAGGATTTTTTCTCCACTATGGAGTACTATTTCTGATGCTTGTTTAGTTTTTTTGGAGAAGTAGCTGGTTAGTCTCTCTATCCCGGATTCATTGTTCTTAAGAAGTGCAGCTGCTAACCCAATGTTACTCTTGTTGATGGCTACAGTAAATCCATTCATTACCATTCAGATCTTGCAGCACAGGCTTACTTGTTAAAATGGCCTTCAGACTTTTGAAAGCTGTCTGGCATTTCTCAGTCCATGCTACCTTTGCTTTTTGCCATTGTAGGTCTGTTAGCCGGGAGGCTGTTGTGCTGATGTTTATGATGAACTTGTGGAGAGCTATGCATCCTCAACCAACCTCATTATTTCCCATTTTGTGATGGGAATGGGGAATCATGCTTCTGCATTTGTGAACATGGGTAATACATGTGTTAATAGATCATTTGAGCTTGGCGAACTTCTATTTTGTAAAGTTGGCCAGATTAGCCTGAGATAGCTGCCTGTATTTTCTGGAAGAGGCCTTCTCGTTGTGCTTGCCAGCTGTTGATATGCAACAGGAAGCTGTTAAGATACACTACACATTTATCTAAGCTTGTTACTACTTGGTTTTTCAGCTATGGACAAATGGCTGGGGCATTTAGGAGTTTAAATGGTGTGACATGGCACTGAAATAACTTGTTTGGGTTATGAAGGTGGTGATTTCTTTCATGAATGCTATTAAGGTGCCAGTACCTCTTGAGTGAATCTGTCTTGCTAATGCAATCGTCCAGTTGAGGTATCAGGGAGGAAGTGGCTCTGGTCACTGCGTTAACTTATCAGTAGTTAATGCAAAACCTCATAAAGCCATCCAGCTTGGGAAGGAGCACAAATGAGAACACCAGCTGCTACTGCTGGGTTCTATGCATTAGTGCTCTAGCATGTAGCTAATCTCCTCCTCAACCTGACTTTTCTTTGTCGTAGATGATAGGACATTTTTTTGAGGAAGCGTGTCTCCTGGATTCACATCATGTAGAGCTGGGATGGTGAAGCCTGGCTTGCCACTGCATAAGCCTTTAATTGCAGTGAGTAGCCTTGTTGAATCCTCTAACTGTTCAGCGCCTAAATGAGTGAATAAGCAGTTTAGGTTTTTGAGTTTTTTGGCATTGGTTAGCTGGGTATAGAGGGTTAAGGGTGGCCTCACCCACATCTCCCTCCAACTTACCCACATTGATTACCCTTGTCCTCTTTGTATGTAGCAATGGAATAAACCATTACCTGCTTGTGCCTTTCTTGGCAGTGATTTTGCTTTATCATAACATGATACAGCCTTCATTTTCTCCCCTGATCTGGGATCTCAATTTGATCATTAACTTTGCGAGTCTCCTGCTCTGCTCTGTATTGGCTACTGAAGGGTTTTAAGGGTTCACCAGGCATTGACAGGAACACCAACATGTAATCTCCTGATCTGATTGTAATCTCAAATCCATATTCCTGGCTGGCCCTGATAATATTTCAACTCATCACCTCAAAAAATTTATCTACCTCCCCCTTAAAAGGACCTACTTCCACCATCAATTCAGGAAGAGAGTTCTTAAGACTTATGACCTTATGAAAAGAATAATTTCACCTTGTCTATTTTAATAGGCAACAATTCTAGATTCTCCATAATAGGAAACATGCTCTCTACATCTACACTGTCATGGCCCCTCAGGATGTTCAATCAAGTTAGCTCTTACACTTCTAAACTCCAGGGAGTAGAAACCTTGCCTTTCCGACCTTTCCTCATAAGACAGATCATCCATTCCAGACAATAGGTTTGCATACCTTCTCTGAACTGCCTCCAGTGCATTTATAAGCTGCCTTAAATAAGAAGATTAATTCAGATGTGGTCTCACCAGTGCCCAGCATAATGAAAGCAAAACCTCCCCACTTCTCTATTCAATTCCCCTTGCAATAAATGATAACATTCTATTGTGTAGAATGTTATCAAGTAGGCGGCCTGTCTTGTGGACCGTTTCAGAGAACACCTCTGGGACACCCGGACCAACCAACCCAACCACCCTGTGGCTCAACACTTCAACTCCCCCTCCCACTCCACCAAGGATATGCAGGTCTTTGGACTCCTCCATCGCCAGACCACAACAACACAACGGTTAGAGGAAGACCGCCTCATCTTCCGCCTAGGAACCCTCCAACCTCAAGGGATGAACTCGGATTTCACCAGTTTCCTCATTTTCCCTCCCCCAACCTTGTCTCAGTCAAATCCATCGAACTCAGCACTGCCTTCCTAACCTGCAATCTTCTTCCTGACCTCTCCGCCCCCACCCCAGTCTGACCTATCACCCTCACCTTGACCTCTTTCCACCTATCGCATTTCCAACGCCCCTCCCCCAAGTCCCTCCTCCCTACCTTTTATCTTAGCCTGCTGGACACACTTTCCTCATTCCTGAAGAAGGGCTTATGCCCAAAACGTCGATTCTCCTGTTCCCTGGATGCTGCCAGATCTGCTGCGCTGTTCCAGCAACACATTTTCAGCTCTGCTTATAAGCATGGTCAGACTTAGACAAATTTAGAAGGACTGAGGACAGTACTATGGAAGAGTACATAATGGAACTCAGTAGGTTGTATGCAAGAATGCAGATATTTCATTTGGAAATCCCCTAATCTGTGCTGAAATTTAAGTTATTGGACTGTGCCAAAGTTTCAAGCATGGACTGATTTCTGGTTCAACCTCCAGCTTGGGAAAGGGCTACAATTTGTTTTATTTTTATTTGAATGAACTGCATATTGGCAGAAAGGCAAAATCTCAGAAAGAATTTGGTAAGCCTGAAGATATGAGGTAAGGCCATTGGAAACTAATTTCAACTGGGATATCGTTTCTTATAAGAGAGAAGGATGAAAAGAAATTTGATGGTGAAATAATAATTATTGAGAATTAGACTGTTCGGGTGCACATTCCAGATTTCTTGGTATAGATTATATAGATTTGCAAAATCTGAAGGAGTTATAGAAAAAGGTACCTCATAGCCAAATGTTGCACAGCTCTGAGGATGAAACTGTTGCATTTGCTAGTTTGCCTGATGATAAACAGATACGTTTAGATGGTCAATATGAGGCCACTGGCACAAAAGGACATCAGCCAGAAGTAGGTAATAAAGTCAAATATTTCTGAGAAGGTGCTAGTCAGTGGAGAAATGTGACTATTATAAATAGAGCAGGGAAGGCCTTGGGAAAATAGAAAAGCTGAATGAATGTATAGGATGAAGGGCAGGAGGTAGGAGGCTAGTCCCATCGATTAGAAACATGAAAAATGGAACATGGAATGTAAGCTCAGACAGTGAGTCTAGGAGATAACATATCCCAAGAAAGAGATCACGAACCATTGAAAGAAATATTAACAATTAGTAGCGGGAGGTGATACATTGGCAACCCAGAAACAGGTGGAAGGCAAGATAGAGTGCACAGTTCAGTAAGGACAAGAAATATAGTACAAATCATAAATACTTGCAGGAGAAGACCATGTGTTTGGCAGGTTTTAGTGGCCATGATCAATATAGAAGATAAGTTAATAATTGATGTCGAAGAACAAGAATTTCTAAGCTGGAGAGAATTTGGAATGTGCGTAGAGATGCCAAAAAGGGACAACCAGCCATATCACATACACAAAAGGTATTCCCTGAAGTTTCCATCATCAGGAGATGCCAAGAATTTGAAACTTCTTGTTTTCAGTACTGTCTCATATGCAAATCTCTGTAAAAGGTCATCCAGTGCAGGAGGATCTATATTTTTTCTTCTAGCAAAAAGAGGTGAATGTTTCCCTTTAGCTTGGGAAGATAAAATGTTCAGAAGGATAATAAAGATTACCTTAGCTGTGGAAACCCTTGTTCTTGGTGAGATGCTACAGCATTGTTCTAAGTGAAAATATTGGAAGGACTTGTAAATAGGGATTCAGCAGCAATATCCATTGAGTGCTACATCAATAATAAGTAATTATGGGATAATGTACTCAATGAAACGTGTGAATCAAACAAAGCTGACGATTGGTATTCCAGTTTTAATATAGGTGGTGGAAAGTGGAGAGATCACCAAATGAATAGCAGTGGTAGCTTATCTGATTGTTTTATAAAGAGCATGGCAAGTTCTAAGAAACTGTTTGGCATACTGGAGACGATACGTTTGAAATTTTATTGTATGGGTGAAACTTGATTAATATCTTTTTAATTTTGTATGTGTCTAGATAGATTATTCTGTAAAATAATTTCAGGTGACTCAGGTATAGGTTAATGATGGTTTATTTCACCAATGCATTGAAAGTGTACCACCCGGAGAAACTCCAAAGTTCTGCCCTCAGAAATCTCAGATATTTATGCATCATAGGTCACGTAGACAATGCATTAACTCCTATTCCAAAATGGTATACTTTAGACATAAAATACAGGGGGTGCCCAATCTAGTCCCCTTATCCTCCTAGAAGCTGTCCTATCTCCTTTCTAGGGTCATTATGGGATAATGTACTCAATGAAATGTGTGAATAAAACAAGACTGACGATTGATGTTCCAGTTTTAATAAAGATGGTGATAAGTGGAGTGATCATCAAATGGATAGCAGCAGTAGGCTATAAAGAGCACAGCCCCACAGCCTTGAGATCCCCATGGCTTTGTCTGGTGGTACCTTTACTTGATGTGATGTGGGATTATCAATATTTGAGCTTCAGATAAACTCAAAGGTTATTGTAAGTTCTGTCACTCTGTCCTTTTGTAGAATTATGTGAACCTGCCACATGAGTATAGAGAGAGGCTGAACAGGCTGGGCTGTTTTCCCTGGAGCGTTGGAGGCTGAGGGGTGACCTTATAGAGGTTTATAAAATTATGAGGGGCATGGATAGGGTAAATAGGCAAAGTCTTTTCCCTGGGGTCGGGGCAACTTTTTCACACAGAGGGTGGTACAGGTATGGAATGTGTTGCCAGCAGAAGTGGTGGAGGCTGGTACAATTGCAACATTTAAGAGGCATTTGGATGGGTATATGAATAGGAAGGGTTTGGAGGGGTATGGGCCGGGTGCTAACAGGTGGGACTAGATTGGGTTGGGATATCTGGTCGGCATGGACAGGTTGGACCGAAGGGTCTGTTTCCATGCTGTACATCTCTATGACTCTATGAGTATTTCGTCCTTGGCCTGTGTGATTAATTTTGTTTTATGTAACCCCACAACCTTTCTTAAATAGGAATAAATAAATTATACTTATGAATCTTACTTGTTAAGCTAACTAAATTCCTTATTCTTTCTAATGTAATTGCTTAATTCAGTTTAAACGTTTATTAAAATTACCCAAATAGATTGATGTGAGGTTAACGCATGCCATATCCAATGTGTTCCCTTTTTTAAAAAAAATTATAAACGGAAACTGTTGTAATCTAATATGGTTTGAAAGAATGCCCGACACCTTGTGGAGTGAGGGAACGGGAGATTTTATGTCAATTAAGAGTTAACTGGATTTGAATTTGTTGTATAGCCGCTCATAATAGGAGGGTGATTTTTTTTTATGCAGTGTGGCTAACTGAAACAAAGCTCTCACATAAAAGTATTGACGAGAGTAATGTTTAAATGTAGTTAATCTTTTAGAGATTAACATGATCTTTGTTCCTCCAGATGCGGTCTTATTGCAACATACATGGAGTTTTCAAGGGAGCATTGTGTACTGGAGTTTTTCATAAATGGCCTCTGTTTTAAGTGCTCACATTCACTGGTCAAAAGCAAGTTGCTTAAGCCTTTCAATTTCTACATAACTCTGGAGGATACAGAATGTTTGGACAGTAGGTCTCCACAACTAACTGGTTCTCATTTAAAGCAGCCCTTTTCATTGTCTCATAGACCGTGGCACTTACCTCAGGTACGAGAGAGAAAATGTCATGAGCTTTCCCTTCAAGTTTACTCTGTAGTAATGTAAGACTTGTATTGAACTGGCCACTTTAACTGCTGCACTAACTATTCAAAGAGGTAAAGAAGGTTTCCAACTCTGTTTTGTCAAAATTAGAGATTAAATGAGTAAACCAATTTGCAGCAGCCCTTAAATCTCATCTAGTGGAGTGCTCAAGGGAAACAGTAGGATTTCTACCCCTCCATTTATGATATTTTAGCTTAAGCTCCCTATGCTTGGCTGCAGCCTTAATAAATCTTCCTGTCAAAATCGAGGTTTAAATCCTGAGTGAACCAATTTTCTAAAAATCATAAAATTATTCTCACTTCCATCTTCTGTTCGATCCATTCTTAAATATTTTTTAATTGCCTTAAATAAAGTCGAAGGCCTTTCTGATTTTACAGTTCTGGTATAAATGACTTAACCGGCCCTTGGAGTTATACCACATGGAGTTTGTTCATAATGACAACAATGTTTGTTTTCAGAGGTGAGAACTCCCATTTTTCGCTCCCATACCTTTCCTGTCTGGTTTATATACTTTTTTTGGAAGTCCTATTTCCTCTAACTTCTAGAACCATCAACAGCACCACCCAGATTCTTACTTACGAATAAATGAACATGGAAATTAGCCTATTCAGTCCCTTAAACCTGCCTCATTGTTCAATAATATCATGGCTGATATGGTTACAATTTCAAATCCACACACAGAGAGACCAATGCAGTCCCTACCTATATATCAAATGTGTTGTACTTCTAATCACCTGGATGCTGTATTGAAGTCAGGAGTCTGTCCTAGCTAGGAAAAGCTTAATAGAATGCTTCAAGAGTATCACCGGCAGCTCACCAATCCACTTCCTCATAATGGAGTTGCATACTATGAGAGAGAGAGAGAGAGAGCTTAAAGAAGGGACGAAAACAAAATAGAAATTTTTAATTTGATCAATACCCCCGTAGTCATTAGTGTAGAAAGTACCCACAAGACCATAAACAGAAGACAAAGGAACAGTAGTAGGCCATTCAGCCCGTAGAGTTTGTTCCCCCATTCAAGGATCTGATAATCCTCAACTCCATTTTCCTGCCTTTTCTCCATAACCTTTGATTCAGTTATTCATCAACAATCTGTCCACCTCAATCTTGAATATACTTAATGACCCAGACTCGACAGTCTTCTATGGTAAAGAATTCCATAGATTCCCTACCCTTTGAGAGAAGAAATTCCTCCTCATCTCTGTCTTAAATGTGCAACTCCTTTTTCTGAGATTATGCCCTCTGGTCTTAGACTCTCCCATGAGAGGAAATAACCTTTCCTCGTATACCCTGTTAAGTTCTCTATGATGTTTTAAAGTTTCCAGAGTGTGACAATGAGGCGAATGACACAGCATTTCTCCCTCGGCTCCATTTTCTGACTAAGACTTGCAATTTCAGGATATTGATGAGACGCTAAAAATATACAAGTATAAATTGCACCATCTAGTGGAATGAAAACAGTAGTGTGAAACAACAAAGCACTGGGTCCATTAGGAATGCAACAGAAATTCAGAGATAAGTCTTGATTCTACATGCCGTAAGAAGTGATAGGTTTTACCTGGAAACTGTTTAAATGTTCCCAGAAGTACTGCAAAAATACACATTGTTGAACAAAGGAGCCATGACCAGGAGATAAGCGATTACATTATCATCCTCTCATGGCTGAAAATGAACTGGTAGGGCCAAGTGGGAGTAAGGTGCAAACCTCACAGGATCCAACAATTAGAGGAATGTTCTTTGAGGGAATTTGAGGCATTAGGCTCCAAGTTAAAAAGCTGAACCTGAAATAATTATAGCCTCTGTGTTGCTTCCTGATTGCCACTTTGCAGAGGGTCAAGCAGATTAGAGAATCAAACTTGTGGCTCAAGGAATGACATGAAAAGAAGTGGTTTTTATTCATGGAGCATTGGCCCCAGCATTTGCAAACTAGGGACTTGTTCCATTAGAAAGGACACTTTCATAGAATTGCAATAAAAGAGTCCTGGAGAACTGTATTACTATGGCTGTGTGTCAAAGCCATTCCTTTAACAAGGATATGCAGCCTTTGACTTGTTTTTTTTTTCAGAGAGGTCGTAAACAACACAGACCCTGAAAAGTTTGGGGGTTGTAGGGTTTTAGGGCCAGTTTGATAATAGCTAATGGATACTGCCTCAGACAGAAGGCTTTCAAGTTTTAAAAGAGAACACGTGTACAATGAAAGGGGAGTGGCCAGTTCTCCCAGCTCAGCTTTTCTCTAGTTTCTTTTTTTTTCAGCAGTAGTGTGAAGAAAGGCTACTGGACCCAAAGAAGCAGATCCAGACTGGTACACTCTCTGTCTCTCTGATTTCTGTCCCATAAGAACTTGTGTAAGATTTTACCTTTTGTGTCAAGGGGTGTTTATGGGGACTGTTGCAAGTATTTGGAACAGCTTCATTAAGTTGGGATGATCTGTTGGGTTTTCGGAGGAGTTAAGTTATTTTTAGATTAGATTACAGATTAGATTACATTACAGCGTGGAAACAGGCCCTTCGGCCCAACAAGCCCACACTGACCCGCCGAAGCGCAACCCACCCATACCCCTACATTTACCCCTTACCTAACACTACGGGCAATTTAGCATGGCCAATTCACCTAACCTGCACATTTTTGGACTGTGGGAGGAAACCGGAGCACCCGGAGGAAACCCACGCAGACACAGGGAGAATGTGCAAACTCCACACAGTCAGTCGCCTGAGGTGGGAATTGAACCCGGGTCTCAGGCGCTGTGAGGCAGCAGTGCTAACCACTGTGCCACCGTGCCGCCCATAATCTAATCTTATTTGGTATCCTGTTTTCTGCCGTTTGTGTTTCATTCAGTAATCTTGTAAATACATTCTGTTTTGTTTAAAACTAAGTGGTTTGACCTGTTGATTCTCTCTTGGAATACCCTGCTTAAAACAACTGGCAAAGTTAGGGCCTGGGCTACCTTCTTGAAATGTTTTGAAGGGGTCTTGCCTGGTCCATAACAGGTTGGGGGCTCTTTGCGGGATTTGTTCTATAGTTTCAAATTGGGGTTAGAGTTGTTGGACTCAAAGGCAGTGTGTGGGAGGTGTTAGTGTCTTTTGGTTAGTTTAAACAGTGCAATAGCAATGGCTCTTTCAGTCACCAAGAGGTTTCTGGGGGTGGAAGAAGTGACCTTGGGGGTTTTACGAAAGGTGATTAAGGCTAAGCTGCTGGAATTAGCAGACAAGCTGGTGAGGAAACGGGAGATAATTACAGCAATAGCTCAGTATTTAAATTTGCTGGAAGCACCATCAGAATCTTTGGAATGACTAAAATTCAATTGAAAATGAAGCAGCTTGAGTTAGAAGCAAAAGACAAGGAAAAGGCAACAGAAATGAAACAGTTTGAATTATGATTAAAAGCAGAGGGAAGACAAAAGGAAAGAGAGAGAGAGGAGAGAGAAAAGGAGGAGAGGAAAGGAAGAAAGAGAGGGAGGTTGAACTTCCGAAATTGGCACTTAGGCAGGAGTTCAAAAATTCACTTTCTGAAATAGGGAGAACTCATGTGGAAGAGCAGAGAGTTAAAATGGCAAGATTAGCAGCTAAAATGGCTGATGATTGTGTGTTGGTCCATAAAGCAAAGTTTGGATTCCAGAATCAATTTTAATCCACGAGGGATAGAAACTGGGGGAAAGAGAAATCCTCACGTGAAAAGGGAAAGGTAGATCTCGGTCAAAATCATAAAAATAACTTATTAGAAAGTAAAAAGGAAACGCTTGAAAGGGACAGAGAAGTTAAAAATCTCCGGTGTTTTCACTGCAATAAAGTAGGCCACATGAAAACACAGTGTTGGTGGGTTAGGAGAATCACTGGGAAGCTGGATGTAGGAAAACAGGATAAGCCAGAGAACTTTGTTGGAGAAAGCACAGTAGAGGGTAGAAAGCTGCACCAGAATGTACAAGCTGGGCAGAGGTTGGTTAAGGAGGAAGTGCCAGATCTTCTTAAACCATATACCTGTGAAGGTAAAGTTTATTTGCATAGGCTAGGAGCAGCAGGTAAAGAGGTTACAATATTAAAAGATACAAGATACTCTTAGTCTGTGATACAGAAAGATGAGGAGATATGTACTTCTGAAGGAATGTTGCCAGAAAAGGTACTAGTAATGGGAATTCACGGTGAGACAAGAAGCACTCAATTATGTAAAGTGAGCTTAGAGTGTCTAGTGAAGAATGGAGAATTTGTGGTAGGAGTATTGGACAAACTCTCAGTGCCGGGAATACCATTTGTCCTTCCTAATGATTTAGCTGATTCACTGATAGGAGTGCTGCCTACTGTGGTTGAAAAGTCAGTGGAAACTCAGGCAACTGAAAACTTGCAGGCTACATATCCTGGGATTTTTCCCGACTGTGTTATAACAAGGTCACAAAGTCACCAGCTGAAACAGGAAAGATCAGAGTATAGATAAGAAAGTTGAAGTGGAATTAGCAGAGACCCTGTTTGATCAGATTGTTGTCACAAACTGGGAGTAGATAGATGACAATGCAAACATCTTTAGCTCAGATAAATTAACTGTGTTATAGCAGAAAGATGAAAACTTAAAAATGATTTCTTAATGGTGAAATGGAGACCATCACATTTCAGACATATGAGAAATGGGCAGAAGTTCATCAAATCGTATTGCCAATAGGTTATAGAAAGTAAGTGTTGTGAGTGGTGCACGAGCTATTACTTGGGGGTCATTTAGGAGTGAGGAAAAAAACAGGCTAAAATACAAAGACATTTTTACTGGTCTGGACTGCACAAGGATGTAGTTAAATTTTGCTAGATGTGTCATACATGCCAGGTAATTGGAAACCACAGGCAATAATAAAACCCGTACCTTTAACACCTGTTCCTTCATTTGAGGAACCGTTTTCAAGAATCTCAATTGATTGCGTAGGTCATCTCCTCAAACAGAAAGTGGGAATCAGTATTTGTTACCAATAATTGTTATGTCAACTAGAAGTCCAGAGGCCATTCCATTACACAATATCATAGCTAAAAGGATTGTAGAGGAAATTATTTAATTTTTTCACGAAATACAGACTACTGACAGAGATACAATCAATCAAGGGTCAACCTTCACATCAAGATTATTCAAGGAAGTTATGGACAGCTTAGGAATAAAACAATTCAAATCTACTGTGTACCATCCAGAATTGCAGGGAGTGCTAAGAAGGTGGTATCAGACGTTAAAGACCATGTTGAAGGCTTATGGTCAAGACTTTCCAGGTGATTGGGATTAGGGAATTCCATTTGTGCCTTTTGCAATCAGAGATGCACCAGATGAATTGACCAAATTCACTCTATTTGAATTTGTTTTTGGACATGAATTGAGAGGACCATTAAAATTGATTAAGGAAGAATTTGTAAGTGAGAATTCAGAGACCACACATTTGGACTATGTGTCAACTTGTAGGGAATGATTAAATAGAACTGGGGAGTTGGCTAGGCAGCATTTAAAAGTGTCACAGCGTACAATGAAACAGGAAGCAGACAAGAAATCAAAAATTAACAATTTTGCAATTGGAAATAAGGTATTAGTGTTACTTCCAGTGATAGGTGAACCTTTAAAAGCAAGGTTTAGTGAACCTTATCAATTCGAAAGGAAATTGAGTGAGGTGAACTATTTGACAGGGATTCCAAACAGAAAGAAATCTCACAGAGTGTTTCACGTGACTATGCTCAAATGGTATTTGAATAGGGAAGGGAAGCAAGAAGAGACTGTGTTATTGATCACAACACAGAGCGAAGAACTCAGAGGATTCTGAATTGGGCATTTCTCAAATTAAATTATACAATGATGAAGTTGTCAAATATTGGGATAAATTGTTGAGTTACCCTGCTGAGGAAAATCGAAATGACCTGAAAGAGGTACTACTATCACATGGGGAGATAAGTAGAAATAAGCTGGGAAGTACTAACCTAATTATGCATGATGTACATAGAACATAGAACAATACAGCACAGAACAGGCCCTTTGGCCCACGATGTTGTGCCGAACATTTGTCCTAGCTTAAGCACCTATCCATGTACCTATCCAATTGCCACTTAAAGGTCACCAATGATTCTGACTCTGCCACTCCCACAGGCAGCGCATTCCATGCCCCCACCACTCTCTGGGTAAAGAACCTACCACTGATATCCCCCCATACCTTCCACCCTTCACCTTAAATTTATGTCCCTTTGTAACACTCTGTTGTACCTGGGGAAAAAGTCTCTGACTGTCTACTCTATCTATTCCTCTGATCATCCTATAAACCTCCATCAAGTCACCCCTCATCCTTCACCTTTCCAATGAGAAAAGGCCTAGCACTCTCAACCTATCCTCATACGACCTATTCTCCATTCCAGGCAATATCCTGGTAAATCTCCTCTGCACCCTCTCCAAAGCTTCCACATCTTTCCTAAAGTGAGGTGACCAGAACTGCACACAGTACTCCAAATGTGGCCTTACCAAGGTCCTATACAGCTGCAACATCACCTCACCACTCTTGAATTCAATCCCTCTGCTAATGAATGCTAATACACCACAGGCCTTCTTACAAGCTCTATCCATCTGAGTGGCAACTTTCAAAGAGCTAATGAACATAGACCCCAACATCCCTCTGCTCCTCCACCTTACTAAGAACCCTACCGTTAACCCTGTATTCCGCATTCTTATTTGTCCTTCCAAAATGGACAACCTCACAGTTGACAGGGTTGAACTCCATCTACCACTCCTCAGCCCAGGTCTGCATCATATCTAAGTCCCTTTGCAGCCGACAACAGCCCTCCTCACTATCCACAACTCCACCAATCTTCGTATCGTCTGCAAATTTACTGACCCAGCCTTCGACTCCCTCTTCCAAGTCATTAATAAAAATTACAAACAGCAGAGGACCCAGAAATGATCCCTGCAGAACTCCACTTGTAACTGGGCTCCAGGCTGAATATTTACCATCTACCACCACTCTCTAACTTCGACCGGTTAGCCAGTTCTCTATCCAACTGTCCAAATTTCCCACTATTCCATGCCTCCTGACTTTCTGCAGAAGCCTACCATGGGGAACCTTATCAAATGCCTTACTAAAATCCATGTATACTACATCCACTGCTCTACCCTCATCCACATGCTTGGCCACCTCCTCAAAGAACTCAATAAGACTTATAAGGCAAGACCTACCCCTCACAAATCCGTGCTGGCTGTCCCTAATGAAGCAGTGTCTTTCCAGATACTCATAAATCCTATCCCTCAGTACCCTTTCCATTACTTTGCCTACCACCGAAGTAAGACTAACTGGCCTGTAATTCCCGGGGTTATCCCTATTCCCTTTTTTGAACAGGGGCACAACATTCGATGCTCCCCTGGTACCACTCCCGTTGACAGTGAAGACGAAAAGATTATTGCCAACGGCTCTGCAATTTCCTCTCTTGCTTCCCACATAATCCTAGGATATATCCCGTCAGGCCCGGGGGACTTGTCTATCCTCAAGTTTTTCAAAATGCCCAACACATCTTCCTTCCTAACAAATATCTCCTCTAGCGTACCAGTCCATTTCATACTCTCCTCTTCAACAATACAGTCCCTCTCATTTATAAATACTGAAGAAAAGTACACATTCAAGACCTCACCTATCTCTTCCGACTCAATACACAATCTCCCACTACTGTCCTTGATCGGACGTACCCTCGTTCTCGTCATTCTCATGTTTCTCACATACGCATAAAAGGCCTTGGGGTTATCCTTGATCCTACCCGCCAAAGAATTTTCATGCCCTCTCTTAGCTCTCCTAATCCCTTTCTTCAGCTCCCTCCTGGCTATCCTGTATCCCTCCAACGCTCTGTCTGAACCTTGTTTCCTCAGCCTTATGTAAGCCTCCTTCTTCCCCTTTACTAGATATTCAACCTCCCTCGTCAACCAAGGTTCCCTCACACAACCATCTCTTTCCTGCCTGACAGGTACATACATATCAAGGACACGTCGTATCTGTTCCTTGAAAAAGTTCCACATTTCAATGACATCCTTCCCTGACATCCTATGCTCTCAACTTATGCCCCTCAGATCCTGTCTTGCAGCATCGTATTTACCCTTCCCCCAATTGTAAAACCTGTTGCATGCACCTATCTCTCTCCATAACCAAGGTGAAAGTCACAGAATTGTGGTCACCATCACCAAAATGCTCACCCACTAACAAGCCCATCACTTGTCCTGGTTCGATACCGAGTACCAAATCCAATATGGCCTCCCCTCTGGTCGGACAATCTACATATTGAGTTACAAAAGCTTCCTGGACACACTGCACAAACACCGCCCCATCCAATCTACTTGATCTAAAGAGCTTCCTATCAATATTTGGGAAGTTGAAATCGCCCATGACTACTAACCTGTGGCTTCTGCACCTTTCCAAAATCTGTTTCCCAATCTGTTTCTCCACATCTCTGCTGCGATTGGGGGGCCTATAGTAAACACCCAACAAGGTGACTGCTCCTTTCCTATTTCTGACTTCAGCCCATACTACCTCCAAAGGCAGATCCCCCTCGAACTGCCTTTCTGCAGCCATTATACCATTTCTAATTAGCAACGCCACCCCCCCTCCTTTTTTACTACCCTCCCTAATTTTACTGAAACATCTGTAACCAGGAACCTCCAACAACCATTCCTGCCCCTCTTCTATCCACGTTTCCATGATGGCCACAACATCATAGTCCCAAGTACCGATCCACGCCTTAAGTTCACCCACCTTATTTCTGATACTCCTTGCGTTGAAGTATACACACTTGAACCCATCTCTGTGTCCGCAAGTATTCCCTGTCAGTGCTACCTTCTCCACAGCCTCCCTACATTCTTGGACATCCTGAAAAACAGATAACCTACTTACTGGACTACAAGTCCGGATCCCATCCCCCTGCCAAATTAGTTTAAACCCCCCCCAAGCGTGCTAGCAAACCTACCCCCCAGGATATTGGTGCCCTTCTGGTTCAGGTGCAACCCGTCCTGCTTGTACACGTCCCACCTTCTCCAGAATGCAATCCAATTGTCCAAATACCTGAAGCCCTCCCTCCTACACCATCCTTACAGCCACGTGTTCAACTGCACTCTCTCCCTATTCCTTGCCTCACTGTCACGTGGCACCGGCAACAACCCAGAGATGACGACTCTGTCCGTCCTAGCTTTTAGCTTCCAGCCTAACTCCCTGAGCTCCTGAATGACCCCCCCACCCCTCTTCCTACCTATGTCGTTCGTGCCAATGTGCACCACGACTTCTGGCTGCCCACCCTCTCCCTTTAGGATTCTGAAGACACGGTCCGAGACGTCTCAGACCCTGGCACCAGGGAGGCAACAAACCAACCGAGAGTCTCGTCCATGTCCACAGAACCGCCTGTCTGTCCCTCTAACTATAGAGTCTCCTATAACTAGCACTCTCCTCCTCTCCCCTTTTCCCTTCTGAGCCTCAGAGCCGGACCTCATGCCAGAGACCCGGTCACTACAGCTTACCCCTGCTAGGCCGTCCCGCCCAACAGTATCCAAAGCAGTATACTTATTGTTGAGGGGAACGACCACAGGCGATCTCTGCACTGCCTGCTTCCTCCCCTTCCCACCTCTAACTGTTACCCAGCTACCTCTGTTCTCTGGCGTAACTATGTCCCTGTAGCTTCCATCTATCACCCTCTCAGCCTCTCGAATAATTCTCAGTTCATCCAACTCCAGCTGCAGTTCCCTAACGCGGTCTGTGAGGAGCTGGATCTGGCTGCACTTCCTGCAGGTGAAGTCGGCAGGAGCATCGGTGGTCACCCCTACCTCAAACATCCTGCAGGAGGAACATTCCACTGCCTGCGCTGCCATTACTCTACACTTAGTCTCCAAAACAAGAACACCAAGTAGCTTACCTTTTTTTTAGGTTAGAGGAGGAGGGAGGGTGGGAGACACTACACGTGTAATGTCTCGGGTTCCTTCTCCACTCAATTAACAATTACTTACCTTCCCAACCGGCTTTGCGCTCTGACTTCACTTCCGCCCAGCTGCTGCCACTCTCTGCTGCAAAAAGACCGTTGGCGTCGAGATAAGCTGTTAAATAACAATTACTTACCTTCCCGACCGGCTTTGTAGATATAGGGGATGCTGTTCCGATTAAGCAACATCCTTATAAGCGTAACCCTCAAAGTTGGCACAGGTTCAGAAGGAAATAGAATGCATGCTCCAAGATGGCATAATCAAAGTGAGTTACAGTGGCTGCAGCTCACCCATAATAATAGTGCCAAAACCAGATGGTACCCAATGGTTATGTGTGGACTATTGCAAAGTCAATGCAGTTACAAAAACTGATCCATATCCGATTCTGGGTTTGGAAGACTGTATTGAGAAGGTGGGACAAGCAACTTACATTTCTAATTTTGACAGGGATTTCAGCTTTTTTTTAGATTAGGTTAGATTACTTACAGTGTGGAAACAGGCCCTTCGGCCCAACAAGTCCACACCGACCCGCCGAAGCGCAACTCACCCATTTCCCTACATTTACCCCTTTACCTAACACTACGGTGGCACAGTGCTAACCACTGTGTCACCGTGCCACCCACAAATGCCAGATGGACATGGCCAATTCACCTGACCTGCACATCTTTGGACTGTGGGAGGAAACCGGAGCACCCAGAGGAAACCCACGCAGACACAGGGAGAATGTGCAAACTCCACATAGTCAGTCGCCTGAGTCGGGAATTGAACCCGGGTCTCTGGCGCTGTGAGGCAGCAGTGCTAACCACTGTGCCACCATGCCGCCCACAAATGCCAGATGGACTGTATCAGTTTAAAGTCATGTCATTTGGCATGAAAAATGCGCCAGCCACATTTCAGAGACTGTGTCGTATATATTGATGACCTGATGATTTTTAGTCACTCGTGAAAGGAACATTTACAACATCTATCAGACTTGTCCGATAGACTTCGGAAGGCAGGCTTGGTGATAAACCTGGCTAAAAGTGAATTTGCCAAAGCCCAAGTCACCCTCCTGGGCTATGTTATTGGACTTGGACAAATGGCCCCACAGGATGCAAAAACAAAGGTAACTGGGGAGTTTGCCATATCATTGATAAAAAGAGCAGTACTACGGTTCCTGCGATTGAATGGATTTTATCTAAAATTTGTACCAAATTTGTACCAAAGTTTAGCAGTATGGCTGCTCCACTCACTGAATTGCTAAAGAAAGGCAAGAAATTTCATTTGACAGCGGACTATCAGAAGGCATTTGACAGCCTGAAAGCTGTGTTAACCACTGCCTGGGTATTAGCCACACTTAATTAGGCAAAGCCATTCAAGGTGGCTATCGACACAAGTGATGTGGGTGTCGGTGCTGTGCTCTTGCAAGAAGATGTTGAAAAAATGGAAAGACCTATTGGCTATTTCTCCAGGAAGCTGTACATTCATCAGCAGAAATATTCGACAGTTGAGAAGGAAATTTTGAGCTAGGTGCTGGCGTTACAACATTTCAGTGTTAATGTGACCAATAATGTATCTGAGACAATCATATACACTGATCATAACCCATTGAAGTTTGTGGAGAAATTTGTTGTTACAGCCATTCAATTTGAAAATTGTGCATGTGGCAGGATGAGAACACATGATTGTCAATGCATTATCAAGACTGGAATGAGAAATGGAGGCATTGGTGACAGGACTAAAACAGACTGAGATGGAATGTAGTTGTGCATGTTTGCAAGTTTACAGTCAATGTAATGTATATGTGTGTTTTAGAGTACTAACAATTTAGGTTTAACGGATTTTTAAATGAAACCATCTTTGGATATTGTTTTTTTTTAATGGAGGAGATGTGATGAAGCTGCTCCTTTAACAAAGTTATGCAGTGCTTGGCTTTTCAGAGAGGTCGTAAATGACTCGGACTCCAAATTGTCTAGAGTTTGAAGGGTTTTAGGGCTAATTTGGTAATATCCAACAGATACTGCTTCAAGCAGAAGACTTCCAAGTTTAAGAAAAACTTATATAATGAAAGGGGTGTGGCCAGTTCTCCCAGCTCAACTTTACTCTGGTTTGTTGTTTTTTCGAAGTAGTGTGTGAAGAGAGGCTGCTAGACACAAAGAAGTAGGTCCAGACTGGTACTCTCTCTCTTGCTGACTTCTATCCTGTAAGGACTTGTGTTTGATTTAACTTTTGTGCCAAGTGGTGTTTATGGGGATTGTTACAAGTATTTGGAACATCACCATTAAGCTGGGATGATATTTTGGGGTTTTGGAGTGGTTGAGTTATTCGGTATTCTGTTTTCTGCTGTTTGTGTTTCATTTAGTAATCTCGTAAATAAATTCAGTTTTCTTTAAAACTAAGTGGTTTGACCACCGGATTCTCTCTTGAAATATCCACTCTACACCTGCATAAAACAATTAGCAAAGTTAGGGCCTGGGCTACCTTCTTGAAATGTTTTGAGGAGGTCTGGCCTAGTCCATAACAGGTTTTAAACTAAAAGTGGGGAGAGAGGAGGGGATGGTGAAGAGACTTAGAAATTTAAGGAGAAAAATTCTGATCACAGTGCAGTGATTTGGATAAAGACAAGCAGACTGAGACAGAAAGGCACTGAAAGTTTGGAGGTAATTAGAGTATCACTGAATAAGGTTCATATAATAATTGTGGTAACAATAAACTAAAGTCTTTTTATCTGAATGTCCAAAGCGTTCTCAAGAACTACTAACACAATTAAAGGTAATTGATTCAGATCTAATTTTCATTTCAAAGACATGCTTAAAAGATGACCAAAGTTGGAGAATAAATAAAACAAGGAAGAAGAAGAGATAGTCAGAGGTGGCATTAAGACAGGAGAAGAGAAGGTCCTTGCCCAGAATATAAGGAGGTAAAATCATTAGTTCCTGATGAGAGTACTTTATAGGCCTTATAACTGTCAATGTACAACTGGAGAAAGAATTAAGCAAAAATCCATTGGAAAATCAGCAACATCATGGAACAAACCATTGTTTACAAGCAGAATTTCACCCATTTAAATCACTTAAGGGATCTCTGCTCACTGCTCCTTCAGATTTGAGTGTTGTATCCTCTCCAGTCTCACAATTATGAGTGCACTGCACTGGCTTCTAGGATCTGGAGTCCATCTTAGTAGGAGGAGCAAAGGGAGAAGACCATATGCACAACATCCAACTCAACAGAGAAGAGGGGCTACATTGTGAATCTTTAAGTTAAAAGGAAATTGCATACCCCAACTTAAAATCATAAGCCATTTCTAACCACTAAGTCCCTTTACCAACATAATTCAAGAAAAGTCAGCAATGAAAAAGCTCCATTCAACAAATATTATCCAATAATACATCAATAACACAAACAACTTCCAGAACTGAACAGCTGTAGACTTTTACTCCCACTTTCCCAGGGTTTGTCAAGTTTACTCCAGATATCAATAACCCAAGGCAGTTCTAACAATGGAATTTACCCACTGTTCTTTATTAAAGTGAAGTACACTATGAAAAATACTACAAAAATCTTACCCATGCAATGCTTACAATTACAAGTGAACCATTTTACCTGGACTGGTGCAAAGATCAGATCAAGTGATCAGTTTGCTGCAATCATTGATCAGAAGACGTCCTCACCTTGCTAACAAGGGTGTTTAATACTCTTTCCATGCAAAGAAACTATGTACTCAAATTGTTGACACTATCCAGCTTCCAACAAATGATCCGATTGACCACTGGAAAACATCACCAACATGTCTTCTACCACAACCAGTTTAATCAATGACCTCATTAAGACTTGGTTGTGTCTCTTCTGAAAGAGGCTTATCTCTTGCTTTTATTGAACTCTCTGACCTCAGTTTTAACTTGCTTCTGCTTTATGTCATTCCGTCAACTGTATGATAGTTATACAGCACAGTTCTGTGGCAATCACAAATTCAACTGATAACTAATTCGTATTATCACATCTGATTCACTGTCAAGAGTGTGATGCTGGATAAGCACAGCTGGTTAGGCAGCATCCGAGGAGCAGGAAAATCGACGTTTCGGGAAAAAAGCCCTTCATCAAGAATTCACTGTGTTTGTTTTAAACAAAGCTTCAGCTTTTCCAGAATTACTGTGACAGTTCAATACTGCCTGAGTTGAAAAAAAACACAGAAACACTTAAAAACCTTTCTCATCATTACGTCAACATCAGACGTTATGTAATTGCTCCTCATTTCATTGTTAGGCTGAAAGTACCTAACAGGTTCTTTAAGGTATGTTCAAAATGATTACAATAAGGCATGTGCACTTCGATATGTAGCTAACTTATTGGGTTAAAATATGTAATACATTTATGAATTAGTAATTGTTCGTTTATACGACTGATATTTTTATTTTAAAGCTATATAATTAGGTTAAACAACTGAGATAAACAAGTGAGTCTCACACTGCCTTTCTATCTGTCAGGTCTTTGGTGACGATGGCACTCAGAGCTCCATCTCAGATTCCATGATGCCAGTAACACTAGCCCAATGCTGTGAAGTCCAAGGAGCGGGCTGAAGTCCCTGATATTGATATAGTTCTGAATCTAAGAGTATGTGCTGAATCCCTATTTCATAATAACTTCAGTACTTTCCCAGCTCTCAAACAATAGATGGAAAACAAGCCTCTGTGGCTCCATGTAGACCTTACAAGCAGACCGTCCAACCAAACTCAAGGTCAGGCAGATCTCCCCCTACACCCCCAAAACAGGCTGTTTTTGGACTAGACCTGATTCTCATGTACTTTTCCACTTTATTTCAATTGCCCATAGTCATGTCCAATTAGCCCTTCACAATTAACACAACAGGCTGGTTTGAAGGTACAATTTTTAATACTAATCCAGCAAACTTTGGGTTCATACCTACACTGACTGGTGCATCCCTTATTCTTTAGGGTGAATTTTGCTGGCACCTGTGACTATTAGATTGAGTGATAGTGTGCCTTCCTCATTACTTTCTTCCTTCTTTCTCCCTTCCATATGACACTGCAGGGAGTTGGCAGCTGACAACACTGAGCTGTCTGAGCTCACAAAAGCCAGAGGGGCCACTTGTGCAGTAGTAAGATCCATATCCCTGGACTGGGAGCCCCAGGTTCAAGTCCCACGTACTCCAGAGGTATGTAATAACATCTTTGAAAAGGTCGTCAGGGAAAAATGGGTTAAATAATAAAAAATACAAAAGACAGGGCAGTAGTAGGGAATCATAGAATCCCTACAATGTGGAAGCAGGCCATTGGCCCATTAATTCCATGCCTGTCCTCTGGAAAGCATCACACCCAGACCCACCCCATCTCTGTAACTCTGCATTTTCCATGGCTAATCCACCTCAACAGAGCACTATGGGAAATGTTTACCATGGTCAATCCATCTAACCTCCACATCCTTGGACTGTAGGAGGAAACTGGAGTACCTAGAGAGAACCCGCACAGACACCAGGAGAATGTGCAAACTCCACATAGTCACCAGAGGCTGGAATCAAACCCAGGTCCTTGGTGCTGTGAGACAGCAGTGCTGACCACTGAGCCATTGTGCCAGGAAGTGAGGGTTAGGAAGAAAATAGAAGTTCCTTAAGGTGACTCCATCTGCAATTTCCATTTCTCTTGCATTGGGCTGTACCTTACAGTAAATGTTATCACTTTGAGGGTCAAGCAGGAGAGAAAGAAGTTTGAAACTTTTGGAATGAGGATGAGGAGCGTGTCAAGAAGGTGGAGGATGTAACAAACTTACTGTCATCTAGACAGCTTGGGCAGGTTTGGCTGCATTGTCATCCTGAATCCTCAGGACCATCTGTTTGAGAGCACTGAGGAGATGGATCCATCATGGACTTCCAGACGTCAGTTGGCTCTCGTGTCCTTTAAGTGACTTTCTCCTGCAGGTGGCAGGACAAAAAGTTAACGGACTTGGGCGATGTGCATTCTTTGGCTGCATCGGTTGATAGAGACAGTGAGAAGTACAGGATGTAAGTATCAGGGTGTGGTACTGCGTGAGTGATGGGGGTTGGCAGTTGGAAGGGAGGGTGCATTGAGCAGGGTCAAAGGTGGGCATTGTGATGGCAAGATGTGACTTACGGATAAAATTCACTCACCCCAGCTCCCCAAAGGAGGTCATTCAAATGTTGTGGCACTAATGCCGGGTTCTTAATTGTCAACCTCTGGGCATTTCTTATTCTCACCAGTTGCTCACACTCCCTTCATAGTGTTATTCTGGAGGATATCAACTCCCCCACCCTAGAAATATGAGATCCTTCCCACCCTGGAGCTTCCAGCACAGTTGGCAGAGTCTTGTAGAAGTTTCAGAGTTTCAACTGCTGGCTGGACAGCTGGTGAGACTCTTTCCCCCTTGCACACTGTGATTCCTCATTTCAGAATAGCAAGCTGAATCTTGGTGGTCTTCTTCAAAGGCAGACATGTCAGTGCCAACAGCAGGCAGTCCCCAGCCAGGATTAAGAGCCCCTTGAGCACAGGCCCCACTCACAGATAACCTTAAGCCCCTGGCTAAACAACTGTTGGCAGTCTTTCTGTACCCAGTAGCACCCACTGAGGGAGATGGTGGCTGCTGCCAGTGCCCACACACATTTGAGGGTCTGAGATCGAGAGAGCCCAGGGCATGTGCAAGTGATGGTAGGAGGAGTGCTGGGTAGCAAGGGTGGGGGGGTGCTGTCACTGGCTTTGAAGAAGACTGCCACCCCACCCCTGAAACCTCAAAGCAAACAGTACAAGGATTTGTTTGTCAGGCTCCTCATGTGGTGGGGTTCCCGACTGTCCCCAGGGATTGATGCTGCTGGGATGTGGCCCTCATTAATTACCCACTTATGAGCTTCAATTGACAGCACAATGAGAAGGTCATCCACTTGCCATTAAATCCACCCAAGACTAAATGAGGGTGGAAGTGAGAAGCTGGTGGAGTTCATCATCCCAGCACATTCCCCTCCACCAAACTCACTCACAGGACAGGGCACAGGATTTCACTGAGTGGCATCACAAAATCTTGGAGTGCCCTGCTTCTCCCACAAAGGCCAGAAGTGATTATCCTGTAAGCTTTGGTGCATTGCTACTATTTTCCTTTTGTACTTTTAAAAGGGGACAGAACTTTCTAAATAATTGTGCAGAGGTACCAGCACTGAAATGCAAGGGTTATGCAGGAGTCTGTGTGAGCAGTCATGGGAATGTATTTTGTGTCTCACCTACCTCAAGGTCCAATCAGGTGTGAATTACAGCTCCTGCTTCCTAATAATGGAGTGTGTTAATTGTGCATTGCATTAGTTTAAGTTGCTATCATAGCTCCAAATGCCTTGCGAGACAGACCATCCTTCAAACGGACCTGCAGCTGACCAAGTGAAATTGTAGATATATGTAATAAACATGTTCAGACATATTATGACTGGAGTAGGTGGGACTTGAATCCAGGCTTCCTGGCCCAGAGATGGGGACACTACCACTGTACCACAAGAGCCCCAAGGGGCATTATAATCCTCAGATGTGGCATTGTAGTCACCTGTTCCAGTCTGCTGATAATTTTGGAAAAGCAGTCCAGTCAGTTCTGCTATAATCAGTGGCTCTGTTCACGTGCAGTCCCATGTTATAAGAAAATCGTGAAATAGCAGCACCATTTAAACTAATGGGGCCAGAATCACATTATAACCAATTTCACTTTAAAACTTCATGCTTTAGAAATAGTGTCCTCAGTTCATCAATCATGTTATAATGAATTTATGTTAACAAAACATGTGTTATACCATAACAACCTGTAATCTATAAATGACACAAATTTACATTTGATATTCTCACTCTTTTAAGTCACTGGTTTGTTGGAGAAGGAAATTTGCTTGACTTCCCATCTTTTGTCTTCAGCGGGAAGTTCCAGCAGATGGAGCTCTGAGACTTTGCAATACATCGTGTTGATCTAAAGAAACTGTTAAAAGTACCACAAAAATCACTGAATGAGCTAAGCACTGGATTATAATTTATGGTGTTATGCATTGCACATGGTCCTTCACCATAGCTGATAATTAGTATATATAACATACTACATAGTATAATATGGTGTAAAATGTAATGTATTATATACTGACAATATTTTTTGTCACGTAGTTAAGCAAACATGGCTGCCAATTTATACTCAAGAATAAATGCCCAGAAAATCTGTTACAAATCACACAACACCTGTTTAAAAACTGTTGGACCATAACCTGGTGTTGTGTGATTTGTAACTTTCTACACCCCAGTCCAACATTGGCATCTCCAAATCATGACTACTATCAACACCACTAACCGCCGGCTTAAAGTGGAGAGGATCTCCAAGAAGATTGCACATATCGACACAGATCCAATTAAACCTGTTGGACTACAACCTGGTGTTGTGTGATTTGTAACTTTGTATACCCCAGTCCAACACCGGCACCTCCAAATCAGAAAATCTGTAGTAGTGATTTTGGGAGAGGGTTAACGTTTGGTCAAGACATCAGAAAAATCCTTTGTTCTTTTTCTAATTGTATCTGGGGATCTTTTACAGCTTCCCAAGATGGCTGACTTTGTTTTAATGCCTCATTTCAAAATTGATGCCTTGGAGAGAGCAGCACTCCCTCAGTATTATCATGAAACTTCCATTCAATCAAGTCTTATATTTTCCACGAGGGGCTGACACCATCACTTCCCTGCTCCAACTTCTTTCCTTCTGTGTCGTAAGACAGCCACTTGGAGTGGTATGTGGCTACAATGCCAACTGGGTATTCAAGATAGTACAATGACAGGTGAGAAGCTGGTAAGATGATAGGGTTGGTAGGGTTGGGAGGGGAAGTTGGGGGGGGTCAGACTGTTGGTGAGGTGGTAGTGTCAGTAGGAAGGTTAATGTGTCACTGGAGAGTTGGATGGTGGGACGTCAAGGGTATTTGGAGTGTCACAAAGTGACTGGAGGGTCAGTGGGGTATGGAGCTTCAGGGCCAGGTAGTGGATAAGGGGAGGAAATTGGAGGACCAGAGTGAAGAGTGATTGAAGATTTGGGTAGGAGTTAGTTTGGGAAGAGTGAGGCGGAGATCAGGTATATAGATATGCAGAAGTTAAAACAATGTTCAACATTCTAACGTTTCATGGCTAACAATCCAGATAAGCAAGTTGGAATGCTCCGACTCTAACTCAAAGTTGGAGATATTCATGCCAAATCCTGCGCAGCTGGGTAATTGCCCATTGGAAATTTAACTGACCAAGCAATTCAGGCAGAGTGAGAGCATCAGGGTTTCTGAGGGGTTTCCAAACTGGACCTTTGGGAATACATCCAGGTTCTGACCATCTGCAGGCCAGAAGCTATGTCCAAGTTGAAATGTCTACCACTACAGTGTAATGTAGCATCTCATGGACAACAGGCCTTAGCCTAGGTCATCCCAAAAATTTATATTGATATATTATTCCCATAATATACATATTGTTGCCAAAAATGCAATAAACAACACCTTCTTTACTCTAATACCCCTTTCTTATTAGGCCAGGACATGTTTACCAGAAAATGACAGTACACACAAATTGGAAACATGGCCACATCATGGGCGAAGGTGTGCCTGTTTGAAATGTTGTTCTCAATTCTCTGGTTCTTCTCCTCGCCCCCTAATAGCCCTTTAGCCCCTAACCACACTTCATGCCCATACATATCAATTCATGAAACTCCATTCCATCACTCATTTTCCTTACACCATCCATGCCAACTCAACCAGTATTCACCAGGTAGTCATGTGAGGAGCCATGCTGAATTGGAATGAAATCTAAATGCCTCTTACAGATTTTACTGTATAAAAAAATTCTATTCATAATGGCCATTCAAAATATTTAAATTGTTCGAAGTACTTAATTCCTTATCAAAACAAACAGTTTAGAAACTCTTTTAATAACCTGTGTATCAATCTATGGAGTTACCGTCCCTACTATGATATTGATAGATTATATAAGGCAGGCAATCATTAATAATGCTATACTTACATTACGCAGGGTCTGTCAACAAATAGCCATTGAACTAATGGAACATACATTTCTAACTCTCAAAGGAACAGACAGGCAGAATTTTTCAAATTTTAAAGAAGTGGATATTTAAATACCCTGACAGTTGTATTCACTCTTCAAGAAGATTTCCAACTTTTCCATAAGATTTGAAATTACAGTAACATGTTTTGAGACTGGATCAGGTGTACCCTAGAACTCTGTGGGACGTTAGAGAAGTGATTGCTGGGCGTCTTGCTGAGATATTTGTATCATCGATAGTCACAGGTGAGATGCCGGAAGACTGGAGGTTGACAAACGTGGTGCCACTGTTTAAGAAGGGTGGTAAAGACAAGCCAGGGAACTATAGACCGGTGAGCCTGACCTCAGTGGTGGACAAGTTGTTGGAGGGAATCCTGAGGGTCAGGACGTACATGTATTTGGAAAGGTAAGGACTGTTTAGGGATTGTCAACATGGCTTTGTGCGTGGGAAATCATGTCTCACAAACTTGATTGAGTTTTTTGAAGAAGTAACAAAGAATAGGGCAGAGCAGTAGATGTGATCTATATGGACTTCAGTAAGGCGTTCGACAAGGTTCCCCATGGGAGACTGATTAGCAAGGTTAGACCTCACGGAATACAGGGAGAACTAGCCATTTGGATACAGAACTGGCTCAAAGGTAGAAGACAGAGGATTGTGGTGGAGGATTATTTTTCAGACTGGAGGCCTTTGACCAGTGGAGTGCCACAAGGGTTGGTGCTGGGTCCTCTACTTTTTGTCATTTACATGAATGATTTGGATGTGAGCATAGGAGGTACAGTTAATAAATTTGCAGATGACACCAAAATTGGAGGTGTAGTGGACAGTGAAGAGGGTTACCTCAGATTACAACAGGATCTGGACCAGATGGGCCAATGGGCTGAGAAATGGCAGATGGAGTTTAATTCAGATAAATGGGAGCTGCTGCATTTGGGAAAGCAAATCTTAGCAGGACTTATACACTTAATGGTAAGGTCCTAGGGAGTGTTGATGAACAAAGAGACCTTGGAGTGCAGGTTCATTGCTCCTTGAAAGTGGAGTCGCAGGTAGATAGGCATTTGGTTTCCTTTATTGGTCAGAGTATTGAGTATAGGAGTTGGGAGGTCATGTTGCGGTTGTACAGGACATTGGTTAGGCCACTGTTGGAATATTGCGTGCAATTCTGGTCACCTTCCTATTGGAAAGATGTTGTGAAACTTGAAAGGGTTCAGAAAAGATTTACAAGGATATTGCGAGGGTTGGAGGATTTGAGCTATAGGAAGAGGCTGAACAGGCTGAGGCTGTTTTCCCTGCAGTATCAGAGGTTGTGGGGTGACCTTATAGAGGTTTACAAATTATGAGGGGCATGGATAGGATAAATAGACAAAGTCTTTTCCCTGGGTTGGGGAGTCCAGAACTAGAGGGCATAGGTTTAGGGTGAGAGGGGAAAGATATAAAAGAGACCTAAGGGACATCTTTTTCACGCAGAGGGTGGTACGTGTATGGAATGAGCTGCCAAAGAATGTGGTGGAGGCTGGTACAATTGCAACATTTAAGCGGCATTTGGATGGGTATATGAATAGGAAGGGTTTGGAGGGATATGGGCCGGGTGCTGGCAGGTGGGACTAGATTGGGTTGGGATATCTGGTTGGCCTAGACCGAAGGGTCTGTTTCCATGCTTTACATCTCTATGACTCTATGACTCTATAAGATCCTTGCTGCAGTGAAACTGGAGTTTGCTGAATTCAAAAGTCCATGTTGTGTTCAGCTTTCTCATATTGTGGGAGATACATCCTACTCCTAATTCCTCCCACTCCAGCAGAAATAGGATTGGGGCAGGCCTTATGTATCCAGGTACCATCTGTCATTTCTAAAGGTAAATGAAGTCTCCACAACTGGGCAAAATTCCAGGCCGTTTACTTTGTTTTTTTTTCCCCACCGATCCTACCAGATCAGTTGAATAATTCCCACATTATCAGTTTTAATTTTTGACCAGTTTGGTTGGTTTACTGTGATTTTCCTTAGAGTAAATCATCCCAACAGTACAAAAAAAGTACACAAAATGATTTAATCAAAATTATGCATTTTGCTACACTTCATAGTCTGTATTATTTTCCATCAAACTTTGCCATCAAAAGAAAATCTAAAATAATTACCCAAGTGATTCCACACATTGAAGGTTTGCAATTCTGATAAGCACAAGCTCCCAGTAGAAAGAAGAAGTAAATTTGATAAATACCATCCAGGTCCTTTGGAAATAAACCCAGGTTCAGTCATTCTTGTTGACTTCCAAAGATTTCTTATTACTTTTATAACTGATAGTTTTTTTTTCATCAATTGCCTACAGACCTATGGAACTGTGAAAATAACAGAACCTCCTGCAGGGAAAACAATAGTTTCCAATTAATCATATCCTGTATTCTTTCAAGTTAAATCATATTAAATCAGCCTCAGCCAGCCAGAAAGGATACCATATTAGAACTAAAAACTTCATCTAGCTTTTTCCTATTTATATTATTATTTTAGCCTTCCGAGGGAAGTTATTCTCATGCAGAATGTACACATTTGTTTGCATCTTTGCTAAAGGGTAAGTAGTAAAAAGATTCAATTCCTTGCTTTCAAATTGTCCAATAACGCACAATCTCAAGCTGATTTTTAATATTTTACCTGAGTTTTACATACATTTGGAAATCATTTTTATTGTTCAACTGTACACTGTATACGACAGCTATTGGATATACAATCAGCACTTATATTATTGGAATATCTCAACTGGTCCTCTCTCTAGCCAAACCTGCACTGACTTTCTAAAACACCTTGATGTCTACATTCCTACCTCATGGCTTTATTCTGCTTTATTACAAACGACCAAAACTTTTCAGTGTGGAGTTACCTGTAAGCTGTTACCTCATTGCAAACCTGAGCTTAGAAATGTTCATTTGTCCTAAATGTTTGAGGAACCATCCACCTTATAAAGGGAATGATATTATCCCAATGGCTTCACCTCCTGGGAAAAGTTAGCAAAATTAATAAAGTGAACTTTAAAAGATCTATCCATCTTAATACTTTTAAAATTCAAAGTTAACTAACCCAACAAGTCCTGACAACCTCTGCATTGCTGCAAAAGCACAGCAATTGTCATCATAAATTTGATATTCAGTCTTATTATTTACCAAGTAATTGTTCAGTCCCTTTATAGCTAAACAAATAAACTTAAAACCAACTGTATTGGCTAATCATATATTTTGCTACAGTGTGCAATCAAAATAGTTTCAAAATTATTTCCATTATGGGATAAGGCCAAGAATCTGAGTTTGACACTGAGAAAACAGTTCAATGTTTGGAACAAATTAACCCTATAGTTTAAAATAATAATGCCATCTTTGCCCGATGATGTGTTTTAGATCAGTCATATCATTCATATTTGGATATTGAGATTTGGATATTGTTGGATGCTATGATTGAAACATAGAATGATTACAATAGAGAAGGATCTTGTTTGGTTCACAGTGCCTCTGCTGGTTTCCATTAGAGCAATCAGCTGATTGGACTGATCCATGCAGCTTCCTATATCAATGATCCATTGACACTGTTTGTGGAGACCAGCAGTGCCCTAGCATCTCCCTCACTCTTTCTCTCTCTCTCTTTCTCTTTCTCTCTCTCTCTCTCTCTCTCTTTCTCTCTATCGATTTATCTCCTCTGCCCTTGCTGGAGAACTGGATGCATAATGTTCACAAAAGGGCTGATCAGATCTGATCAGTTCAGGTTATTCACACCATCATTATCATGAAAAAGCAAACAGTGAGAGAATAGGCAGGGTTCCCACCCATGAGCAAGTTATGAAAATGAGTGGAAAGTAGAATTTATAGGTTAAGGGATGTAGCACATTTAGGCTATCCAGCAGCAAACCTTACCTACTAATAGCATACCAAATGTGGCACAGTGGCTCAGTGGTTAGCACTGCTCCCCAATTCAATTCCACTTTTGGGCAACTGTCTGTGCAGAGTTTGCACATTCTCCTTGTGTCTGTTTGAGTTTCCTCCCACAGTCCAAAGATGTCCAGGTCAGGTAGGTTGGCCATGCAAAATTGCCTACAGTGTCCAGGAATGTACAAGCTAGGGTGATTAGCCTTGGGAAATACAGGGTTACAGGGATAGGGTTGGGGTTGAGTCTGGGTTGGATGTTCTTCAGAGGATAGATATGGACTCGATGGGCTAAGTGGTCTGCTTCCACACAGTAGGCATTCTACGAAAGGCATAGCTGCATTGGGAGGCCTCAGCACTGAAGAGGCTTCTGCTCTCAAAGTCTTTTTGCTGTGATCTCTTCCTGTGTCTCCCCCAGATTCCCATGTCGAAGGGGAGTGTGTCAATGCTGCCCCTTTAACAAGGTTATTCTGTCCTTGATTTTTTCAAATATGGGTTATAAAAGCAGAGATGCTGATATGTCTTGCACAGAGCTTACTTAAAACAATGGCAGGGGAGTGGTCAGTTCTTCCAGCTTGGTTTTTGTAGTTTGGTGTTGTTTTAGTAGGCAGTCAAAACAAAACTTCTGGGGACCTAGGTAAGCAGCCATAATGAAAAGAGGTTCCATGTTTTAACAGAGATTTTGTTTGAACACTGTCTCTGAAATCTCTCCCGCCTGTAAGAACCTGTGTTTGAATTTAACTTTTACCAAGGGGTTTGTTTATGCATGTTGCAAAAATTGGAACAGATCCTTCGTTAACTTGCAACAGAGTCAGTTGGATTTTCAAATAAGTTATTCTAAATTTTGTTTTCTTTTGTCCTTGTTTCATATGTAGTGTTTAAATAAATACTGTTTTGTTAAAAGCTGATTGTTTTGTTCAGCTACATCACTCCTGGAAAATCCACTTGACATCTGCCTAAAATAAAATAAAAGTTATGATCTGGGCTACCTTCTTAAACATTTGAGAGGGCTTGGCCTGGTCCATAACAGGGGGAACAGAACTCTGTGTCTGTATTGGGTAACACATTGCCAGAAGGAACCTCAAAATAATTATCATCGCATCTTAGAAGTCCATCCTCCACCAGGGCAGATACAATGAACACAATGGGGCCTGACATGCATAGAGGTATAATGGAACTTGGTGATAAGCATACCTCTAGTACAAATGATGAGGTATCAGGGGCAGAGGCAATTGTGAGTTGCCCCACCCTCAGAGGATAGAGGACAGATCCAGCCCAATTGATTTGTGCACAGATGTAGGAGAAAAAAGGAAGAAGGCACAATTTCAACCAGCAGCAATAAGTGTGCTCACAAAATTCAGAGTTTCCTGATTCAGTGAGTGGTCACAGGGTGAGAATGAAATAATCCATTCATTTGGATCACTATGGCTTAGGATTTGGTGTGTACAAGGTCCTCTAGGCTCATGGAGAGTTTTGTGCAGCTTCATTCATGCCACACGTAAGGACTGTACATTGATGTTCACAGAATGTGTGCCAAACCATGTAGCCTTGTTCTGGCAATGCAAGGATGGATGACGAAGATGTTAGTCATGGCCAAGCTCATTCTTTGTTCCAACCATCTGCAGTGCTAGCTGATTGAGACAGTCACTGAGAATGTCCTTTGAGTGGCACCTTAACCCCTCTGACTCACATAGCATCTCTGCAGGAGGCCAGCTCCAATGCAACAACCTGGAGGTGCCCTCAAGGACATTTCCATGACAAGGACGACTGCCAAATGCATCTCAGCCTCAAAATGAAACAAGTGAACAGGCAGCCTCCACCTTCTCCAAGGTCACAAGGTAGAAAATTACAGAGAAACAGCTGGGAGCAGAGGGCAGTGCACTGGGCAGAGCACTGAGTGGGCCACTGGGACTTGATACACCTGTGAAAAGTAGACTTTGCCCATTTTTCAACAGTGTGTAAATATTGACACATCACATTTGATATGTGAGTTTGCTTTTCTTTTTAAAATGGGAGACAAATAAAGAGGGATGAAGACGTAAAGGATCCTTGAATAAAGATAATGAACCCACTGGGAAGATGTGTATCCTTCATTGGCAGTGAGTGTGGAGCAACCTCAGCCTATGGCTTCAATGTAACTGTGAGCACATGCAGATCAGAGTGGGCTTCATCCATTTTGTTCTTTCTGGGCCTTAACCGAAACATGCCTAGGTAAGATAATTCCAGACCTTGATGGCACCCAGAGAAGACCCTCAGGTTCCACACTGGGTCCAGCTATCTCTCTGTGTAGCTGGGTAACCACAGTGTTCTGCACCATCCCTTGCATCGCTTCTCCCTCCTCCTCTTCCTTCAATGAATTTTGCTTTTTCATTGCCTCATCTTGTTCCACGTCTATGTGAGATAGAACCAGAATATTGAGAGCTGGACAGAAAACAATTTTTAAAAAAACTCGAAGAACTGCAGATGCTGTAAATCAAAAACAAAAATAGAAGCTGTTGGAAAAGCTCAGCAGGTCTGGCAGCGTCTGTGAAGAGAAATCAAAGTTAACGTTTCGGGTCTGAGGATGGGTCACCAGTCTCGAAATGTTAACTTTGATTTCTCAGCACAGAAAACAATTGCACCTTCAGTAAGTGTGAGGCACTCCTCTATTATCTTTACTACAGTTGTCCAATCTGAATGGACCATTCCACTGCTGGCTGTGTGACTGTTGCCAACTAGAGATAACAAGCTTTGATCTAAAGTGCCAGATAAGTCACTGAATACTGCAAAATCATCAGCAAAAATAAAATGATTCCTTTGCTGACTTTTAGGAATGGTGTGGGGGTGGCTGAGGGGTGGGGGTATGTGTGCAGGGGCCGTGAAATCTTTAAAAGTCTTCCCAAACTGACTCCAAAATTTACCGTCCGTCTGCAAACCTAGAAAGAAAACCTCTCAAATGATGTGTGACCTGCCTCTAACCAGAATATTAGGAACTAGCAGAAGAACTGAGAGATCGAAGCAGAAACCTTTCTTTCACCCAATTCTGTCTGTCTTTGACTGGTTTTGGTTCACCAGGAAAAATGAACCTGTGAATTGGGGGACTGAACAGAACCACTGAAGTGGAAGTACAAAGACAGACATAGGGCTGGTGATCATGGCACCGGGCCTATGTAAAGGTTTGATTCTTCAACTTTTATTTCATGTACTGACTGTTTCGGTGAGAGAAAAGTGTTTGCAGACACGGTCCATCTCACCCCAGGTTCCAAATCTGAGGATCTCATTGGCTGGTGGTTGTTATGTCACCCATTGCTAAACCCCATTTTGGAACCAGAAGTCCCACCCCTGCTCTGTGTTGATTGGTCAGAGCCTAGTGAAAACTGAGAGCCAGTTGGCCTTTGCAATCCTCAGCGAGGTCAGTAAGTTTGAATCCAGTGTAATTAAATGAAACAAAGAATTGCGAATGCTGGAAATCTGAAACAAAAACAGAAACTGTTGGAGAAACACAGCCAGTCTGGCAGTTTAAATTCAAGCCTGCTGAAAACCAGCCACTTGCAACGTGGAGTCAAAAAGATAGATTTCAGTCTACTATTAACAATCCATAAAGTTCTGCAAACATGTAGTTGGTGGATATGTTAAGGAGCTTATTTTTGTATTCATTACAGTAATTTGTTGAGTAACACAGTTGCTGCCAGACCTGCTGTGTTGCACCAGCACTTTATTAAAGTATCAAAGTGAGGGCGATGGAGTGGCTAATTTAGGAGATAGGATTGCTGCTGCTTTATTGATATATCTGTACTCAATTGGGATTAGACTGCAATTTTGGTGGAGCACTTTTTAAAAAAATTGCCTGGACAATTTCAATGAATTCTTGCTGAATTATTTTCTTTTGCATGCTTACCATCATGCTTCATCCTCCATCTCTGCACCAAGGGTCTAATTATACAGAGAGTGTGACAAAAGAGGTAAGAGTAACCTGGGTCTCTAATATCAACACAAGATCGCAACAAAAAAAAAATGTTTCCCGGAGATGAATTGCTCCTGGAGGCACAGAGATGAGTTTCAGACTCATGGTGAGAAAATAAAAATAAACATTTAAAATGTGGATGGACAGATTTAATGATCCATGAAAGCACGTATAAATCATACAAGTAAATGGTTTCTTCACAAAATATCCATTCACAGCTAAGTGCTTCCTTCAGTTCTTCCAAGTTTTTCAAAGCTTTACGTAATATCCTGCCTAATGCACAGGCTCAGTTCATTCAGCTATAAATGGCATTTTTCCTATTTTGAGTTAGCGGTATCAATATCATATAAAGATAAGACATATTGGGGAAAGAATTAAATTAAAAATATAAGTGTTTCAGATCAGTGTTTTTCTGCGCAAGTTTTACATGCTCAATGTGAACAAAAGCCAACTGCCAAGTAACTTCAGTAAAGCATTTGACAAGGCTCTCCATGGGAGAATGGTGAGCAAGGTTAGATCTCATGGAATACAGGGAGAACTCGCCATTTGGATACAGAACTGGCTCAAAGGTAGAAGACAGAGGTGGTGATGGAGGGCTGGTTTTCAGACTGGAGGCCTGTGACCAGTGGAGTGCCACAAGGATCAGTGCTGGTCCACTACTTTTTGTCATTTATATAAATTATTTGGATGTGAGCATAAGGGGTATAGTTAGTAAGTTTGCAGATGACACTAAAATTGGAGATGTAGTGGATGGCGAAGAAGATTATCTCAGAGTACAACGGAATCTTGATCAGATGGGGCCAATGGGCAAAGGAGTGGCAGATGGAGTTTAATTCAGATAAATGCGAGGTGCTACATGTTGGGAAAGCAAATCTTAGCAGGACTTATACACTTAATGGTAAGGTCCTGGGGAGTGTTGCTGAACAAAGAGACCTTGGAGTGCAGGGTCATAGCTCCTTGAAAGTGGAGTCGCAGGTAGATAGGATAGTGAAGAAGGCATTTGGTATGCTTTCCTTTATTGGTCAGAGTATTGAGTACAGGAGTTGGGAGGTCATGTTGCAGCTGTACAGGACATTGGTTAGGCCACTTTTGGAATATTGCGTGCAATTCTGGTCTCCTTTTTATCGGAAAGATGTTGTGAAACTTGAAAGGGTTCAGAAAAGATTTACAAGGATTTTGCCTTGTAAATCCTTGGAGGGTTTGTGCTACAGGGAGAGGCTGAACAGGCTGGGGCTGTTTTCCCTGGAATTTTGAAGGCTGAGGAGTGTCCTCATACAGGTTTATAAAATCATGAGGTCTTTTTCCTGGGGGAGTCCAGAACTAGAGGGTTTAGGGTGAGAGGGAAAAGATATAAAAGGGACCAAAGGGCAACATTTTCACAAGGAGGATGGTGCATGTATGGAATGAGCTGCCAGAGGAAGTGGTGGAGGCTGGTACAATTACAGCATTTAAAAGGCACCTGGATGGGTATATGAATAGGAATGGTTCAGAGGGATGTGGGCCCAGTGGTGGCAAATGGGACTAGACTAGGTTAGGATATCTGGTCAGCATAGACGAGGTGGACCGAAGGGTCTGTTTCCATGCTGTACATCTCTATGACTCTATAAACAATGCTTGCTGGTTCCAATTGGTAGTAATAGTCACCAGGCAACATGGCGATGCTCTTATGATGCAGTGGTATAGAGCCAGGAGGCCTGGTTCAAGTGCCAACGGATCCAAAGGTGCTAATAACATTTATATACAGGTTAAATTAACAAATAGTAAAAAAAAACTACCAGCAATAGTAATATCCAACAGGTGATAGCCAACCAGATTGTTACCAGTAATGAGCGGAGAAGTTAATCATTAGCCTTGGCATTAACAATTTCTGAGTTGCCTCACATACTGTTTGGCAACTGTTCATAGAAACATCGAAGATAGGAGATGGAGGAGGTCATTTGGCTCTTCAAGCCTGTTCCACTATTCATCACAATTATGGCTGATCATCCAACTCAACAGCCTAATCCTGCTTTCTCCCCATAACCTTTGATCCCATTCACCCCAAGTGCTATATCTAGCCGCCTCTTGAATACATTCAATGTTTTGGCATTAACTACTTCCTGTGACAATGAATTCCACAGGCTTACCACTCTTTGGGTGAAGAAATGTCTCCTCATCTCCATCCTAAATGGCCTACCTCGAAGTCTCAGACTGTGACCCTGGTTCTGGACACACCCACATTGGGAACATCCTCCCTGCATCTACTCTGTCTAGTCTTGTTAGAATTTTATAAGTGTCTGTGCTTTTCCCTTGCATTCATTCCAGTTTTACTGTTTTGTTTTCCTTCTAATGCAACCTTCCTAATGCAAAAGCTACAAATGCCAAACTTCATAATCTGCCTCCAAGGAAGCCTTAAGTGATTATTGTGTCTACCTTGTTGTAATTTAGCTCATGCTTCATGCGTTTTAGTAAGTAATTTTAGTTTCAGGAATTAAAGTTTATCTGTAAAAAAAAAGATAAAGTGCATGGAGTGTAGCACATTTAAAAGGCACATTGCTTTCAGAAGTTAACAGCTGGGGTGCTAAGATAATTAAAATGCTGGATTTTAGTGATTATCAGAAACAAATGGTACAATGGTCATTGATATTTGTCTAAAATAATCAGAAGAGAAGAGATAGAGATATAAAACTGCAATATGCTAATTTAGCTGGAAAAGTCATATCTGCGAAGCTTCCAACAATGACAGAACAAAGGAAGTTTGAGCTAAATTAGATTAACTAAATTAGATTCAGTAAACCCTAAAGGTCAGATAAAGGACATAAAAGATGCTACATCATCATAGAGATGGGTGGGAGATTAAAATGGTTCTCCAGTTTTGGTTTATTTTGCTGGGTGAAGTTAGTTACAGTTTGGAGCTGGAGCTGTAGTCAAAGAAGCAGCTCCAGGCAGCATAATCCTGCTGTTAGCAGACTTCACTTAGTTTGTTTGCAGGAGAAGACCCAGGGAGTGGTCACTGCATGATGTGAAAAATGGTTTGGACTAAAAAGAAGTCCTAGGAACCATTGGTAGTTCAATGCAACTGAATGATGTGTGAAGGATTCCCATAAAGAATATTTGCTTGATCCTTCTGCAAAAGATTGGAACTTTGAGAATTTCACCAATAACTCAGTGAAACCAGCTGTTTGATTAAAAAAACTGTAATTATAACAATGGTTAGGTATCTCAGGAGTCCTGGGGAGCTTATTTTTGGGAGAAAATATTAAACAACTATTATGATCCCAGCTCATGTTGTTACTGAGCAAC
Source organism: Chiloscyllium plagiosum (assembly GCF_037043375.1). Taxonomy (NCBI): domain Eukaryota; kingdom Metazoa; phylum Chordata; class Chondrichthyes; order Orectolobiformes; family Hemiscylliidae; genus Chiloscyllium; species Chiloscyllium plagiosum. The sequence continues at coordinate 13,415,715 of NW_028270145.1, read as the reverse complement.
TCAATTCTCAGACTGAATTTCAGTTTGATTTTTTTTTATTATTCCACAAAGCAATCTCTCACTGAAATATAAGCACACAATGTTACAGATTTGGGTTTAACAATAAACAGATGTTTATTACATAAAAGAGAACATAAAATAAACCAAACTATTTGTATATGAAACACACAGTAAAATATAATCCCATCACTCCCAAAGACTTTACAGAGCTCACTCCAGAGACAATCTCCTTCTCTAGGTTTTAGGCTTAATTTAGTGTTGACTTCAATGTTCAGTCTGGAGAATATGATGGGCTCTTCCTTGTGTCTTCATACACATCAGTGTGAACTTTCCTAGCTTCAAACAACCACTTCAGGGTTTCATCCAAACAGTTCTCATTAGAATAAAGCCCCTTACTCTGAGGTAATTTCTTTTTGAACAAATTTCCCCTTAAGCTTAAAGAAACCAAAACCAGAATTTCCCTTCAAAAATCTCATGGCACTGTACACTTTGTTCACTCATAAACTCTGAATATGTAAAAAGAGGTTCTTTGAGACTACTTTCAAACTATTTTAAAAGAAATTATGGCAACAGAAATATTTACAAGTTAGTCATTGAACCACACCACGCACAGAGAAAATGTCATCTGTTACTAGTTTAAAATTCCAAAATCTAAACTTCAAAATAAGTAATATTAAAATATATATAAGTCACACATTCTACAACACACTACCAAGGTATGAACAGAGGCAGTCTGCTGTAAAAAGGCTGTGGGGGCATTCCAAGGCTCGATCTCTGTAAGTAAAGAAATGGAATCCCTTGTAAAAGAGACAGTTTAAGTAAGATTTGGTGATTCAATGTCACTAATGACTGGGTAAGATCTGTCTTTACTATATCAACTAAAGGAGAAAGTGAGGTCTGCAGATGCTGGAGATCAGAGCTGGAAATGTGTTGCTGGAAAAGCACAGCAGGTCAGGCAGCATCCAGGGAACAGGAGAATCGACGTTTCGGGCATAAGCTGAAGAAGGGCTTATGCCCGAAACGTCGATTCTCCTGTTCCCTGGATGCTGCCTGACCTGCTGTGCTTTTCCAGCAACACATTTCCAGCTATATCGACTAAAGTACAGTCTATGCAATGTTCAATCTCTGTTTGTGTGTTAACTGATGTGTACCAGAGCAGGTGATGAAATTTAAATTTACTAGAAATCTGAAATGAAAGTTGACCATGAAATCCCTGTGTTTAATAAGAGCCTCAACTGGTTCAGTAATGTCCTTGCAGAAGGAAATCTGCCATTCTTACCTGGTCTCACCTATAAGTGACTCCAGCCCCAGAGAAATTGACTCTTAACTGCCCTCTAAGTCATTCAGTTCAATTGTAATGATGGATGGCCAAAAAATCTTGGCCTTGAAGGTGATACAAATATCCCATTCACAAATGAAAAAGCCTCATGTCAATCCTGAATGTTAGAATATGAGTTGTGCATCTGTTGATCTTGTTTGGTTAATTATTTTCCGTAGTCAGTGATCATATTAATTATTGTTACTTCGGTTTGTTTTAGTCAGGTTTGTATTCTGAAAAAATATTTTGTGACATTTCAATTCAACCCTCGAAATGTGCTGTTTATTTTCATATCCTTACTTTTTCCACATATTCTATTCTTTTAGAGTGTATGAGCCATCAACTTCGTTCATAACAAATATCTGGGGTTGTCCAATATTGTTGGAACTGGGATCATAACATGCAGTCTGAACTCATCTAAACTACAATTAAAAAGTGGAAAACTCTTTCTCTTTGACAGAGTCTACAAAGACATTTTTTCAATAATGAGGTAAACATACAAGTTGTTAACTAATCATTTGCATTAAACCTTGTAGAATCACACTACCTTCTTTTTCTACCAGTCTTGGGATCGAAGCATCAGTTTCTGAATCAGTACTAATGGATTGCTCTTGAGAAGATGGGGGAGTTTGAGTGGTTGTAGACCATTCGGTCAATGTACAGCTATAGTACTGTTCAGGAAGGCCTGTCAGGATTTTGACTCAATAATAGTGAAAGAACGGCAATATATTTCCAAGTCAGGATTATGGGCAGCTTGGAGGGAAACCTGCAAGTGGTGGTTTTCAAATGCGAGCACTAGACAGTAGCATGTAAGGGTTTAGAATGTGATGTCTGAGAAGCTTTGGTGAATTTCTGCAGTGCGTCTTGTATATGATGCATACTGCTTCTATTATGTGTGAGTAGCGATGGGAGTGAATGTTTGATTCTGTGGCATGTCAATCAGACTCCTTTGTCCAGGATGGTGTCCTGGATGTTGTCAAACTTCTTGAGTATTGTTGGAACTGCACTCATCCAAGCAAGTGGGGAGCATTCTGTTGTGCCCTTGACATAGAAATCTAGAAGACATGAGCATGCAGACATCATTTAATACCTTCATCTGCTCTGCTGTTCATTATGATCATGGCTGATCATTGAGCTCAAACCCTGCCCTTCCCTATATCCCTTGATCCCTTTAGCCACAAGAACTATATTGTTCTCCTTCTTGAAAACTCACAATGTTTTGGCCTCAACTACTTTCTGTGGCAGTGAATTCCACAGGCCCATCACTGTCCGGGTGAAGAAACTTTCCTCATCTCAGTCCTAAAATGCTTACCCCTTATCCTTAAATTATGTTCCTGTAGATGATGGACAAGCTTTGGGGGAGTCAGGAGTTGAGTTAATAGCTGCAGGATTCCTGCAGCTCTGATCTACTCCTGTAATCACAGTATTTATTTCATTGGATCAGTTTCAGGTCAATGTTAACTCATTGGATGTTTCTTGTGGATTCAGTCATCGTAATGCCATTGAATGTCAAGAGGCAATGGTTAGATTCTCTCTTTTTAGAGGTGATCATTGGCTGGCATGTATGAGGCATTAAGTTACTTGTCACTTGTCAGGCTGAACTTAAATATTTTCCAGGTCTTGCTGCCCTTGGCAGCAAGGCAGTCACTCTCACCTCGCGTCTGCACCTCATTTCTTTTGCCCATGTTTGAACAAAGGCTATAATAGGTTAAGAGCTGAATGACCCTGGTGGAACCTAACCTGAGTGTCAGTGAGCAGGTTGTTGGTCAGCAAGTTAGGAACCAACCTTGGATTAATGAAGAGTAGAGGTGCAAATGTAAAATAAGATGCCAATTTGGTGAAGCTACAAGACAAGACATGTGCTAGCAGTATGTTTCAGTCAGACAGAGCTACAGAATGCCACAGCCAATGGCTCAGATCAAAGCTAGCAGTCCTACTTCATCAGATCATGAATCATAGTGGATAATTAAACATCTAACTGGAGGAGGACGCTCCAAATATTGTCATCTAGATTGATGGGAGTCTCTTGCATGTAATTGCAAAAGACAAGGAATTTGTCAAGTCATTCATAAGGCAGTATTTGCAAACACCTTTGGGTGGAACTGCTGAGCAGACCATTTGTCTTAGCTTCCTCCTGAGTTTGCCACCATCAGGAATGCCAGTTTTCAGTCAATTTAGTTCTTACTACATGACATCCTGAGCATACTGGGTACAACAGTGGGCTATGGGTCCTGACAACATTCTGACATAGTTCTGGAGCAGATTTCATCAGTAGAAACTAGCCCCTAGCCAGGTTCTTCCTGTGTATCTGCAACATTGGAAAATTGCCCAGCAATGTCCTGTCCAAAAAAATGCAGGATAAATCCACTTCAGTCAATCACTGCTTCATCAGTAAACTCTCAAGCATCATCAAAACAATAGAAAATGTCATCAACAGAACTGTCAACTTGCTCAATGATGTCCAGTTTAGATTCTGGCAGACCCATTAAGCTTCAGAACTCATTATGGTGTTGGTCAAAACGTGAACAAAAAGCTCAATATTAGAGATGAGTTGGCAGTGACTGTCCATGACATCAAGGCAGCATTTAGCCAAGTGAGGCATCACCAAGCTCTGATCAAATTAAAGTGAATAGGAGTCAGAAAGAATACTTCACACTGGCTGGCATCATATGTGGGAAAAAGGAAAATCTGGAGATAACAGCTTTAGTCGTCTTCCTCATTAATCTACTAATTAACTCTCTCAATTCTTGTTGCAGGACCTCATTTTTATAACCCATGTCCCTTGATACCAAATGCACCATGACTGCTAGCTTTTTTAATCTCCCCCACCACACCAGCTTGTTAAAGGAAGTGGGGATGGAAATAACAGAAGGGCTTGCCATAATCTTCCAATCTTTTATAGATCTGAGTTGGTGCCAGAGGATTAGAAAGTAGCAAACATAGCATGCTAATTCAAATACGTTTTAAGGATATTCCTAGTAATGACAAGCTTGTCAGTTTAACATCAATGGTGTATAATAACAAATAATAAGCAGAATTAAAGAACAAAGCATAATTTGATGTGATTTCAGTTAATTAAGGAGAGCTGGCATAAATTTCTAAACAGCAGACTGATCTTATTGTATTTTTTGATGAGATAACTAAGAACTTTGATGAAGGGATTGGGTGTGCATTGGGTGCACTAATTTTGAGGAAGTATTTGGCAAAGTAGATGTATAGAATTTTACAGCAAACCAAATTTGGAAGTATGGAACACAGTGATGATGGTACCATAGAATTATAATAGGTGGGCAGAATGGACAGAAAGGTGGCAGATAAAATTTGATCTAGAGAAGTGTGAGGTGACTTATTTTGGCAGAAAGGTAGGGAGAAGCAATGTAGATTTAATGGTATAGTACTAAAAGTTTTGAATAATTTTCCTACCAGTGAGGTCAAGCTAACTAATCTGTAATTAGAAGAGCAGCAGGGATTGGCTAGGTACTTACAGACCAGTTAGGGAAATGATTATGAAAACGTTTGACAGACAAGATTAATCAATACTTGGAAAGGGCAGGGATTGATCAGGGGCAGTGAGTGTGGAATTGAGAGAGGGAGATCCTGTCTGAATAATTTAATTGAACTTCTTGAAAGGTCAATAAATATATTGATGAGGGTAGTGCAGTTGATATGGTTTGCATAAACGTCAACAAGGCCTTTGACAAAGGTCTGAAAGGTAAGAGCCCATGGGATTTAAAGCAAGTTGGCAAACTTGATCCAAAATTGGATAACAAATAGAAACAAGGAGTAATGGTGGAAGCTTGTTTTTGTCTTGGAGACCTGTGACTAGTGGTATACCACAAGGATGAGTTCTGAGACCCTTGCTTTATGTTCTGTATCTTACTGACTTAGATGTGAAAGTAAAAGATACAATTAGTAAGGTTGAGGATGACATGAAAGTTGGTGGTGTTTTTGACAGTGATGATGGTCTCAGGCTATAATCTGATATTGATCCACTGGTAAATTGGGCAGACCAGTGGCAGATGGAATTTAATTCTAGTAAGTTTGAGGTAAGCATTTGTGGAGGTCTAAAAATGGAAGACATACAAGTGAATGGTAGGTCCCGAGGGAGTACTGAGGAACAAAGAGCCCTTGGCGTACAAGTTCATAGATCCTTGAAAACGTCAGGACAAGTAGTTAGGGTGGTGAAGAAGGCATATGGGATTCTTACCTTCATTAGCTACGTGTAGTGTATAGGAGCAAGGAAGTCTTGTTATAACTTTATAAAACATTGTTTAGCCTATATTTGAACACTATGTGCAGCTCTGGTTGCCACATTATTGGAAGTACATGATTGCACGGGAGATGGTGCAGAGGAGATTCACCAGGATGTTGCCTGGGATGGAAAATCTCAATTTTGGGAATGACTGGATAGGCCGGGTTTGTTTTCCTTGGAGCAGAGGAGGCTGAAATATACAAAATTATGAGAGATACAGACAGAATAGATCGTGAGAATCTCTTCTCCATGGAAGACATGTCTAAGACCAGTGGGCATAAGTTTAATGTGAGGAGCAAGTGGAGTGGAGGAGGTCCGAGAAAAGATTTTTTCACCTGGGGTGGTAGAGATATGGAGTACCTTGCCTGAGAGGGTGGTGGAGTTAGATAATCTTGACATTTAAGAAGCATCCAGATTAAAATGCCAGGCCATTGTAGGCTATGGACCAAAGCAAATGGGATTAGTGTAGTTTGGTGTTTGTTGGTCAGCAAAGACATCGTGGGCTGAAAGTTCTGTTTCTATGCTGTTTGACTCAATGAATTTACGTAAATAGGAAGAACTAGGGTTTCAGGTATTGTGCTTTCAAGTTGGCAAGACAAACTCAGAGCAATAATCAAAGCATATCGGACTTTGGACCTCATATTTACATGATAAGTGAAGTTTTATAAAACTCTGTTATTAGTAATAAAATTATTTCACCAGATTTAAGATTTTAGGCAAGATATATAGGAGCTTACAAGGTAGAATTTATGTTCATGACCTGGAACTTCAACATATGAGAGTAGTGAAGACAGAAATGACTGATAACCTTGAAATGAGATTGGATGCACTCTAGAGCATGAGAATGGGATTCCCTGGAATACTCTACGTAGTTCTGGTATGGACTAAATTGGCAGAATGGCTATTTCTGCTATACTTACTCTGCACCTCCATGATTCTATGACCACAATTTGTCATGGCAATTGGAGTGTCTAACATTTACGCTATAATATAATTAGTACCAAGTGAAGGACGTCAAAACTTTACTGCACACGTCTTTTCAAAAACCTTGTGACAATCTACATCAATTTCATTTTAATTGATCTTATATTAAAGGTCTGTCCTTCTTTATATTTGCATTTAATGCTTCCACAGAAGTACTAATGGTTTTGGGGATGGGGAGGGGACAATGGTGCAGTGATAATCCAGATGTCCAGGCTAATGCCCTGGGGTGATGGGTTCAAATCCCACTATGACAGCTGGTAGAATTCAGATTCAGCTGAACAGCTCCATAAATAAAGCAAGTTACAAGAATGATCACCATGACAGCTATTAGTAATTGTTTTAAAATTCATCTAACTCACTAACATCCTTTCTGGAAGGAAATCTGCTTTCTTAACCTGGTCTAGCTCCAGATCTCTTTACTGCTTAACTGTGCTCTGAAATAATCTTGCAAGCCATTCACTACAAGGGCTGCCTTTTTCAGTGATGATCATCTCTATGATATAATCTTTGCTTATTCTATCAGCTCTTAGCATATTTAAATATATAGAAATCAATCCTATTATTCACTGTCAGAAAAAGCGACATTTTGTAAGTTACACAGTATGTTGATTAGACACTTCAATCGAAAACCAATTAAAATAATTTGTTAGCTCCCATTTACCTATTCAATCAAAACCAAATTATGTTTAAATTACTGTACAGTGAAGACACTCCTGGATGCATTATAAATAAATGCCTCAGAATAAACATGTTCACTGTTTATAGTAATTATGCAAAGCATCTGATTCAGATTGGACAAGTTACCAAGTTACGTAGTGTTCCATCCTTGTAAACATTTAAATGTCATCATACTCCCTTTTTCTGGCAAAGTGAAGATAATTAAATGCTTTTGGACAAATGAATCATAAACATGATTAAGCATCTTTGCATTTTTCAACAAAACTTCATAATACTCAAATACAAATGGAAACCGTCAGCTGTCCCAGCACCACCTCACGGAGGTTAAGAAAGGTAACAGAAAATAACACCGCTATAGCAGTGGTTCAGAACTCATTGGAATGCACCATCTAATACTGTGAACCATCTGATCTATATTTTTCCATCCCTTTAAGGTCAAAGGCAGTTGCATCAGACATTTATGGATATCCAATTGGAGAATGATACACAAACTCAAAGGAGTATCTGGGATTTCAGGGAACAACAGCTCTAATGGAATAAAACAAAGAACTGCAGAGGCTGGAGATCTGAAACAAAAGCTCTGGGGTTCTGATGAAGGGGCAACGGATTTGAAATTTTAACTCTGTTTTCTCTCCACAGATGCTGCCAGGCTTCCCATGCTTTGCCAGCAACTTCTGTTTTTCAACCAGGACTAATGGTGTCTATTAAATTATTAAATTAAAAATATAGAAAAGAAAAAAGGTATTGCAGAAAATGAAAGAGAATAAATTCAAACTGAATAAGAGACAGAACAAGAAAAAAAAGTTGGTGGGAAGAAATATTGAATTAGATTAGATACAGTGTGGAAACAGGTCCTTCGGCACAAAAAGTCCACACCGACCCACCACCCATACCCCTACACCTAACACTATGGGCAGTCCACCTGACCTGCACATCTTTGGACTGTGGGAGGAAACTAGAGCACCCGGAGGAAACCCACACAGACACAGGGAGAATGTGCAAACTCCACACAGTCAGTCGCCTGAGGTGGGAATATGAACCCAGGTCTCTGGTACTGTGAGGCAGCAGTGCTAACCACTGTGCCACCGTGCCACCCATATAAAGTGAGAAACGGAGTAATTTAAAAACCTAGAAAGACTTGCAGGAATGAGACTTCACAGTTATATCTGTTCCATTTTGGAGGTGTACAGGTTGAGTGACCCTGCAGGAACATTAAATTATTCTTATGTCATTAGTACCAGTCTTAATTTCCTGCATTGAGTTGAAATTGATTTAACAGTGCAAATGCAGCAAGTTTTCTCAGGGCTAACAGTCATGCAGTGCAAATCATCCAGCCATTGTCCAGGTCACAACTCATGGCACATGTCTTCCTTGCTGCAAGTTGCTAGGATTTGTATACTTGCATAAACACTTATCCAACATTCTAAGCAAAATTTTAGATGAAAATAGCAAAGTATTCCTGCATGGTAGAAATTTAAATGCAGCTTACACACCCATGCCACCATGTTTCCAGTCTTAGTTGCATTGTTCCAAGTAGGCATTGCCCAAAGGCACACACCTCTTCACTGCAATTGCCTCGAAAGACTCATTTGTAGAATTTTGGAAATAAATTGGAAGTTGTGGAGTAAATCTAGATTATGCCATAATTTACCTGGGTCGAGTGGAGAGCATGGTAATGACAGTGGAGTGAGAGAAAGAAAACTCAACAGAAGAAAGAAGCACTGCTGGAAATGGTCAGAACAAAGGAAGAACATTGTCTCATCTTTATTTGTATCGCAACAGTCAACAGCACAAAAACATGATACAGGTACACAATCCTTTATCTGAAATCCTCGAGACCAGTTGTTTTTGGAATTCGGAATTTTTTTAGATTTTGGAATAAATGACATTTTCACTGTGAAATAAAAAAAACCTAACAGAAAACACAAACAGTATGAGCAGTGAGACACAATTGATGCCTTCTACTGCTGGGCCACACTGCCATGCCACATCTGAGTGACGTGATTCAAGTGGGTGTGGAGTTGGGTCACCTGTTGGCACGCCAAAATGACGCTCCACACTCCATGAAAAGGATTTTGGATTTTGGAATTTCGGATAACAGATTGTGCACCTGTACCTGTAAATTAGAGATTTCCTGCAATGAAAACAAACAAGCAATAAAGACAGAGATGTTACTCATGTCCTTGATTGGATCACAATCAGAGTTCTCGCTATTATTCGTGTCCAAATGTGTCCACCTTTCGTGAGATACTATGATTGAAAGCCTCCATCTTTTTTTTTCACATCTGCTGCCAATCAAGAACAGTTTTCAACAAAGTCACAATTGACAGCTGAAGTGACTGTAATATGGAAACTACTTTCGTCCTTCTCATCTGGTCTGTAGTGTTTGATGAAATTTACTTTTTTCTTTGCAGTCTATGCAGTCATCTGTTTGGATAAGACCGCACTCATCTAGTTTAATTCTTATTTATCCAATTAAAGGCAGAGAATTATCTCATCACCATCTAAGCAAAGAGGTTTATTTTCCAATTGTATAGTGGCAACTCTATCTTGCCAGCAGCTTTCATGCAACCTTCACGGTCTCCAAATTGTCAGGTTGTTTTTCTGATGCCCAATACATGGGTGGCATGGTGGCTCAGTGTATAGCACTACTGCCTCACAGTACCAGAGACCTGGGTTTGATTCCAGCCTCAGGTAACAGCCTGTGTAGAGTTTGCACATTCTCCCTGTGTCTGCTTTGGTTTCCTCCCACAATCCAAAAATTGTGCAGATTAGGTGGATTGGCCATGCTAAATTGCCTATAGTGTGCAGGCTAGGTAGATTAGCAATGGGAGATGTAGAGTTACAGGGATAGGATAATGCTCTTCGGAGGGTTGGTGTGGACATGATGGCCTGAATGGCCTGCTTCCACAAGGCTTGTATGAAACGCAGGCAAATAGGACTTGTTCAGTTTAGGATACCGTGATCAGCATGAATGAGGTGGATCAAAGGGTTTGTTTCAATGCTGAGCACAATATAACAGGACAAGAAGGTTGTATCTTAGTAGGTGGCACAGTAGCTCAGTGGTTAGCACTGCTGTCTCACAGTAGCAGGGTTCCCAAGTTCGATTTTAGCCTCAGGCAACTGTCTGTGTGGAGTTTGCACATTCTCCCTGTGACAGGGTGGGTTTCCTCCCATAGTCCAAAGATGTGCAGGTCAGGTGAATTGGTCATAGTGGTAGGTGCATTAGTCAGAGGGGAAAGGGTGGGATACTCTTTGGAGGGTCGGTGTGACATGTTGGGCTGAAGGGCCTGTTTCCACACTGTACAGAATCTAATACCGAACAAGTGGAAATTTTCTGAAAGTTATTATTGGCAGGGCCAAAATGGTTGTTCAGTCCTGCCACAAATTCTATTTCGTAGGCATTGAATAGATCCCTCTTCCTGGTACTTATCTCAGGCCTAGTCAGACGGTTTCAATGAAGTGGTTATTCAACTGCATATAAGTGCCTTCACATGCAGATGGATAGTACCCAATCAGCCTTAGCTCATCAGCATCTGAAACCTGCCCATACCTTTGTTATCACAGGAATTGATTATTCTGCTTGACTAATGGTCAGTCTAATTTTTGTACTTTTTGTTGTAAAATTGAGCTCACTCAAAATACTTCTCATTCTAAAGCACAACAAATTTTGTTGACACATTGTTCCTGTGCTTGCTGACCTATAGTGGCTCCTCATTAAGCAAAACATTATTTTTGGAACACACCTGTGAACTCCCTGGCAGCATTTTTAGTACATTAAATGTACTTTAGAATATAAATTGTTGTCATTCTGTTATTATATCCAGGATCTTCACTTGCTTTTAAAATATTATGTGTGAGAAATTGAGCTCATTAGCTTCCCCTTCTTGAAATATTTAGTTGATTACAGGTCTGTTTCTGATTGATTACTTCTGCCATTTCCACTTCTGCCATTTCCACAAACATTAAACACTGTCTAGAGTCTTTTCAAATTACAAAAGTCTACAGGAATGGTGTGGCAGTGATCAAAGAGTTTTTGTTTGTAGGATTCTGAAATCCAATTTAACTTTAATCATAAGACTCAAGGTCCAGCGAAGTAGAAAAACATTCTGGGTACAAGTATGTTTAGACAAGGTTCACCAATCCATTACATTATCCAAACACATACAACAGAAATTACACTTAACCAAACAATGGTATACCAATCCTCAGTTGGCTAGGACACTGTCTATCCTTTGTTCTTCTATCTTCTTTCTGAACCCACAGCTATATAAAGGAGGTTTTCTTAACTCTTTCCATACCATAATGGGGGGATGCCTCTGAACCCTGATTGGTCCAGCCATTGCATGATCAGACACTTAAATGTCTAGGTGATGTATGCACAGCACATGAACAGTTCATGGTCACTTTTGGATTGATTAGGTAGTGTATGTCTAACTTCTGATGGGTTTCCTTCAAAGCAAAAGTTATCACTTCCCATTATCCATTTGTAGGTGGTAATAAAGTCACTATAGTCTTGCCAGACCATACAGTCACTCTCTCATTAGAGACGGAAAGCAAATAGTGGATTAACTTGATGGTCACCACACCTCAGGGAAGGGGAGAGGTTGAGAAGTAGAATCTTTCATGCTAACCTCAGCTAGTGCAGGAATTGAACCTATGCCAGTTGTTGTCCCCCTACTTGTAAATCAGCTGTCCTGCCAACTGAGGTAAACAGATCCCATTCACCAGCTATTGATTGGTCCCTTAAGTTGTGAAGTACCTGTGGGACTATCCTCTTCATTATGGATCATTATTATTTTATGATCCTTGCTAAGATAAGCGGACAGTTTGATACATTCTGTTTTAGGAAAGGGAATCTTATGCTAAGAGAACACAATGATCTATATTCTTGAGCACATTGACTCAATTCCTGCTTAATTGCTGCAAGTTCCTAATAAATCAAACACTTATCACTGACCATTTGTTCTTTTAGAACCATTTGTCAATTGATTTCTTTCTCATTGGTCTCTGTGGTTGAGTGGTTGGAACAAGTTGTTTTTACAAATATAAAGTGTAAAAAGCAGCTTATAACTTCAAAACTACACAAAACTGATACAGAAGATGACAAGGTACTAATATGCACAAATTATTATCTGCAGTATGTAAAAACAGGTAGTGAAATATTCTTATATATTCTCTCAATATTGTAGTGAGTACTAAAATTCTAATGGTTATACAATTATAAACTTAAACACATTATTACAAAGTTAATTCTCATATAAAGATTTTGTTCAGTCAAAATCTAACTTGCTTTACTTCTACTGCAAGTTAAAGCAAAGCCAGTGCAGAGCACATTTATCATTACATCGTGATTTTCTTCCTGCAGTAACTCCCACTCCTCTTGCTAAAGAGTTAACAAGCTCAGAGGATGTTAACTCACTTTATTTAATCTTGAGGTTCACTTGGGTTCACGACTTTGGTGAATGGCTAAACAGGGGCTTCTTGCCATACTGTCAAGTGAGGCTAAGCAAAGTCACATGACATTAAATATTAAAATCCACCTCCATTACAGTTAAATGGAATAATACACAAATTTAGAATTGGAGCTCAGCTATACGAGAGGGATTATGGTTTTTTAGTTATGTTTACTTTAGCAATGGTAAGGGATAGGTATATACCGCAGGGCAAGAGTTATTGCTGGGATAAGGCAATTATGATGCGATTAGGCAAGATTTAGGATGCATAGGATGGGGAAAGAAACTGCAGGCGATGGGCACAATGAAATATGTAGCTTATTCAAGCAACAGCTACAGCGTGTCCTTGATGAGTGTGTACCTGTCAGGCAGGGAGGAAGTGGTTGAGTGAGGGATTTGTGGTTTACTAAAGAAGTTGACTCTCTTGTCAAGAGGAAGAAGAAAGCTTATGTTAGGATGAGACATGAAGGCTCAGTTAGGGCGTTTAACAATTACAAGTTAGCCAGGACAGACCTTAAGAGAGAACTAAGAAGAGCCAGGCGGGGACATGTGAAGTCGTTGGCAGATAGGATTAGGAAAACCCTAAAGCCTTCTATAGGCATCTCAAGAATAAAAGAATTACTAGTGAAAGATTAGGGCCAATCAAGGATAGTAATATGAAGTTGTGTGTGGAGTCCAAGGAGATAGGGAAAGCGCTAAATGAATTTTTTGTCAGTATTCACACTGGAAAAAGACAATGTTGTTAAGGAGAATACTGAGATACAGGCTATTAGACTAGATGGGATTGAGGTTCACAAGGAGGAGGTGTTAGCAATTCTGGAAAGTGTGAAAATAGATAAGTCCCCTGGACTGGATGGAATTTTCCTAGGATTTTCTGGGAAGCCAGCGGGGAGTTTGCAGAGCCTTTGGCTTTGATCTTTATGTCATCATTGTCTATAGGAATAGTGTCAGAAGACTGGAAGATAGAAAATGGTGTCCCCTTGTTCAAGAATGGGAGGAAAACAGACCCTGGTAATTATAGACAAGTGAGTCTTACTTTGGTTGTGGTAAAGGGTTGGAAAAGGTTATAAGAGATAGGATTTAAAACTTTCCAGAGAAGAATAAGTTTTACGACTGGTAGCTTGTGCCTCACAAACCTTATTGATTTCTTTGAAGTGGTGGCCAAACAGGTCGATAAGGGTAAAGCGGTTGATGAGGCGTGTATGCATTTCAGTAACGCGTTTGATAAGGTTCCCCATGGTCGGCTATTGCACAAAATATGGAGGCATGGGATTGAGAGTGATTTAGTAGTTTAGATCAGAAATTAGCTAGTTGAAAGAAGAGACAGGGTGGTGCTTGATAGGAAATGTTCATCTTGGAGTTCGTTACTAATAGGATCTGTTTTGGGGTCACTGCTGTTTGTCATTTTTATAAATGACCTAGATGAGGCGTAGAAGGATGTGTTAGTAAATTTGGAGATGACAATAAGGTCAGTGGAGTTGTGGATAGTGCTGAAGGATGTTGCAGGTTACAGAAGGACATAGATAAGCTGCAGAGCTGGGCTGAGAGTTGGCAAATGGGAAATGTGGAAAGGTGTGAGGTGATTCACTTTGGAAGGAGTAATAGGAATAAAGAGTACTGGGCTAATGGTAAGATCCTTGGCAGTGTGGATGAACAGAGAGATCTCAGTGTCCATGTACATAGATCCCTGAAAGTTGCCACCCAGGTTGATAGAGTTTTTAAGAAGGAATATGGTGTGTCAGCTTTTATTGGTAGAGGGATTGAGTTTCGCAGCCACGAGGTCAGGCTGCAGCTGTACAAAACTCTGGTGTGGCTGCATTTGGAGTATTGAGTACAGTTGTAGTCACTGCATCATAGGAAAAATGTGGAAGCGTTGGAAAGGGTTCAGAGGAGATTTACTAGGATGTTGCCTGATATGGAGGGAAAGTCTTAGATTAGATTAGATTCCCTACAGTGTGGAAACAGGCCCTTCGGCCCAACAAGCCCGCACCGACCCTCCGAAGAGTAAACCACCCAGACCCATTTCCCCTCTGACTAATGCACCTATCACTATGGGCAATTTAGCGCAGCCAATTCACCTGACCTGCACGTCGTTGGACTGTAGGAGGAATCCAGAGCACCCAGAGGAACCCCATGCAGACACGGGAACAATGTGCAAACTCCACACAGATAGTCACCCAATGCTGGGACCCTAGCGCTTTGAGGCAGCAGTGCTAACCACTGAGCCATAGTGCCATCTTAGGAGGAAAGGCTGAGGGACTTCAGGCTATTTTCATTAGAGAGAAGAAGTTTGACAACTGACTTAATTGAGACATATAAGATAATCAGAGAGTTAGGGTGGACAGTGAGAGCCTTTTTCCTCGGATGGTGATGGATAGCACGAGGGGTCATAGCTTTAAATTGAGGGATGATAGATATAGGACAGATATCAGAGGTATGAGCTGCCAGAGGAAGTGGTGGAGGCTGGTATAATTACAGTATTTAAAAGGCATCTGGGTGGGTATATGAATGGAAGGGTTTAGAGAGGTATGGGCCAAGTGCTCGCAATTGGGACTAGATTAGATTCGGATACCTGGCCAGCATGGACGAATTGGACTGAAGCGTCTGTTTTCTTGCTGTACATCTCTATGGCTCTATTTTTCCCTACTGAATTCCTGAATCACATGAAATTCTTGAATCTTTAAACTGATGTTTTAAACTTGAAGAAATATGCTTTCTGTCTTTTTAATGCAATACTTCAAATTTGTTCAACCCAGGATGAACCCTTGCTTTAATGCCTTTGTGACCAATATTTAAAGGTGTGTTCCCCAAAATGGAGTATAATTTTTCAGATGGGTTCTGGCAAGCTTCTGAAGCATCATTCTTCAATTCCATATTCCAACTGCATTGAGGTATAGATCTACACCTCATTCGTCTTTTTTAACTTAGCATACCTGTGCACTAGCATATAGTGGTCTATGCACATGGACACCTAAATCTCTTTACTCCTGTTGCCCGAAAGGAGTAGTCAAACCTTATACTAGGGTATTCTTGCCTTGTGTAACAGACAAAAGACAGGGAACCAACTCAGACGTAAACAAACTCTTCTTTATTTAACTCTTTAGGTGCTAACACTCAATATTAAACATACATTCGTTGCAACATCTGCTTCTTACTTCATCCAACAACTTCAACTTTAACTCACTTCATTTAACTCACTTTACCTTATCTTAAATTTAACCATAACTCTGGCTTTAACTCTGTAAGTTTGGCTTGAAGCAAATACTCCTCTGATTTTAGTGAACTGGACAACTTTGCTGTCCATGTAGATGGTTCGGGAGTGGAGGGTTTGAGTTATAGGGAGAGGCTGAAGAGGCTGGGGCTTTTTTCTTGGAGTGTAGGAGGCTGAGGGATGACCTTATAGAGGTTTACAAAATCATGAGCATGGATAGGGTAAATAGACAAGGTCTTTCCTCTAGGTTGGGGGAGTCCAAAACTCGAGGGCACAGACTTAAGAGGAGAGGAGAAAGATTTAAAAGGGACTTAAGGAGCAACTTTTTCACCAACATTTAAAAGGCGTCTGGATGGGTATATGAATGGAAGGATTTAAAGGGATATAGGCCAAATGCTGGCAAATGGGACTAGATTAGGCTATGATATCTGGTCAACATGGACAAGTTAGACGGAAGGGTCTGTTTCTGTGCTATACATCTCTATGACTTTATTAATCAACGAATATACTTTGGTTGTTTGATTCTAAACAAACCAGTTGCAGGTTAACCACTTAGCATTTTCATGGATGATCTGGAGAAATGAGGCCCTGCAGAATAGGACAAGCTGGTAAATAGTGGAAAAGGAGGATTTGGAGAAACACTTTGAATAGGAAGCCTTATCCATCCAGGGAATTCAGAGAAATTCTGCAGCACATACATCAGCCAAACCACGATGTGAGATATTTGCGCTTTAGTAAGAATGTTCCCTCTCAACTCTGCCAGCCATACATTAACATTAATATGTTGGGAATTAGGAACATAAAGGACATCATTAAGACCCTCAAGCCTGCTCCACCATTAAGTAAGATAATAGTTGGTCTTTTTGTGCTTTCAATTCACATTCCTTTCTACTCTTGATAACCTTTGATTTACTCACCTAACAATAATCCAGTGTAAAGACTGGATCTTTTTATTTTTCTGTATTTTTGCTTGTAGCCTGAAAGGGAAAATAAAAATGGAGTTCTTTTACAGTGAAGTATGAAAGAAGGAATTGCTGTACTTTTAAAAAGTGAGTTACTGAAACTCTTGGATCCATGTTTACTCTGCTGTATTGTAGAAGCAGTGGGGACACTGTTTGTAGATATGATGGCATCAAGAGGTACATACAAAGTGACATTTGGCTGACATCAAGATGCGGAGTTGTGATCATTTGTGGATGATAAAGGCATTAACCTGACAATAACTATCCAATTAGCTCCTGCATAGCAGAATAGCTTGTGGATGTGCACGATTGTGGCAGAAGCCTTTGGGCTGCTGCAAGGAGCAGATGATGAGCATGTCTCTCCAGTAAAATAATTAAATCTGAAGAGAGCCAGTATATTTTCTTTCACTCGTTGCTGCAAAGAAGTAAACAGAACCTGGAGAAAAGAGTTCAAGGAGATCAAATCCTGGCAAGCAAAAGAATTATCTCAGTGAACCTCGTGGACTGTGTTCATTCGTTGTGGAACATTGGATGACAAATAGCAAGATATTACAAATGATTTCAGTTTCTGTTGTAAGAAGCCAAATGCATAAAAATGTATTTACACATCACTTTCACAGGAGCGAAGAGACGGTTCCTCTGTTCAAAAAGAAATGACCAAATTTGAGTCTCCCTAGAAATAAGCAGTGTTTTGGACCAGACCAGACATCCTCAAAATATATTAAAAAGTAGCCTAGAGCCTAACATTTTCTTATTTCAAAGGGAAATGTGAGGTGCAGTGTTTCAGATGCAATTCAATTTGTCAAACTACTCAACGTTAAGCAAAGCACTACAGTTAAAATACAACCAAAAGAAGAGGAGCTTGGAATAGCTCAACTCTATTGGAAAACTTAGCAGAATAACAGATTATTTTACTACTAAACAGTAACTGTTCCAATACAGTAACATCCCATGAACACACCCCTTGACAAAAAGGCGAATTGAGAAACCAGATTTTCTCATATGCAATGCCTATAATATAAAGAGAAACCCCAGCTTCTAGCTGTAATCGAGAGAGAGGAAGATAGCTTCTACTTCAACACTCCAGCAGCGTCTGCTGAATCTAAAAGCTAAAAAAAAAAGTCCTGGTCTGTCAGAGCTGACCACACCCATCCAAGCTACTTCTACTGTTCCAACTTTTAAAATAAACCCAAGGCCTCACAAGTTGTTTCTCTTCTCAAAGACACCTTGTCACCTCTCTCCCAATCTCTCTCTGAAGAATCCAGGACAAAACACACCTTTTAAAGCCACAGCATTGTCACTGAACATACAATGTTGCTGGGATTGTAGGCTACTTAATGGTGTAGATGGCCTTGAGGATGACCTCAACCTGCACTCCAGAATCTTTCTTTGCATCAATTTGTATTATTTTCCTACCGTTTATTGTATATTCATCGGTTTTGATTTGATCATGGGATACAGTCATTATTGGTTAGGTCACTTTGAAATTCCATCCCAAATTGACACTGAGATAATGGTGCGGAGCTGCCTTCTTGAACTGCTGCAGTCCGTGTAGTGCAAATACAGTGTTGCTTTGAGGACAGGAGTTCTAGGATTTTGATCCAGTGACAGTGAAAGAATGCCAATATCTTTCTGTGTGTGGCTGGTTGGAGGAACTTGCTGCTGGTGGTGTTCCCATATGTTTGGGTTTGGAAGATGCTGTCAAAGAAGCCTTGGTGAGTTGCTGTAATGTATCTTGTAGATAGTACAGACAACTGCTGCTGAGTAAATGTTTGAGGTTTGGATGGGAATCCCTTGCTTTGTTCCGTCACCAAAAATACATTATTTTACACTTTAGGATTGAAGCTCAGTTGCCAATTTTCTGCTCCACAACTGACTAGTTCGTTGGTACTTTCCTGCAACTTGCAGCTTTCTTCCACTCAATCAACCTCACAGCCAATTTTTGTGTATTTTTGAAATCTCTTAATCATGCCCCCCCCCCCCCACATTCACATTTTAAATGTTGATACATATCACTAACAAGGGACCTACTGAAACAACAAAATTACTAACAGCATTCCAGTTAAAAAGCAAAGTCATCTACTATTGTCCTATGTTTCCCTACAGATCAATTTTGAGATATTGCAAGAAAATCTCAGCAGGTCTGGTAGCATCTGTGGAGAGAAAGCAGAGTTAATGTTTCAAACCTAGTGACCCTTCTTTAGAGCTATTAGTAGCTAGGAAAAGGTGGTAAATGTGCTGAAATGGTGGGGGGAGTATGTGGATATCTGGAGTCAGAGCCCAGAGAGAGAAAGACTGCCCTGCAGACAAAGGGATAGATGATGGTAAACCAGAGAAGGAGAAAAGCTGATAATGGGGAGAAAAAGTGAAATAACTCTGCAGAGGTCAGTATCCCATCACCAAGTTAGTACAGTTTCTTCAGAGTCAGCTCTCAGAGTGTAAGTTTCACTGACAATCCCCTTTTTTTCCTGTCAGCCAGGGCTCCCAGATTGGATCAGATTAGCAGCCCCGAACAAAATTGCTCACAATATTCCAAATGTAGTCTGACCAGAGCCTTGTACGGACACAGCAGTATATCTTCGCTCTTGTATTCTGGCCCTCTTTCTCAAATGAATACTAATATTCCATATATGTTCCTAACAGTTAACTGAACCTGCATGCTAACCTTGAGGGATTCCCGAATGAAGATTCCTCTGCACCTTTGTACCTCAGATTTCAGAAGTATTTCCCCATTTAGAAAATAGTCTACATCTCTCTTCTTCCCACCAAAGTGCATAACCTCACGCATTCCCACATTGTATTCCATCTGCCACTTCTTTTCCTACTCGCCTAGCCTGTCCAAGTCTTTCTGCAGCCTCCCTGCTTCCTCAACACTACCTGTCCCTGCCCCACTTATGCTTGTGACAACTACAAACTTAGCAGCAATGCCCTCAGTTCCTTCTTTCAGATCATTAATGTACATGAACAGTAGTAATTCCAGCAGACACATGTGGAACTGCATTAGTCACTGGATGCCAGGTTGAAAAAGACCTCTTTATCACTACACTCAGCCTTCTGTCAGTCAGCCAATCCTCTACCCATGCCAGTAGCTTGCACCTAACACTGTGAGTTCTTCTCTTATTTAACAGCTTCTTGTGTAGCACCTTGTCAAAGGCCTTTTGGAAACCCAAACAGATCACATTCACTTGCTCCTTTTTGCCTAACTTGCTTGTTACCTCCTCAAAGAATTCTAATTGATTCGTTAGGCATGACCTCCCCGTGATAAAACCATGCTAACTCAGTCCTATTTTACCATGAACTTCCAAGTGCTATGTAATCTAATCTTTAATAATAGGCTCTAAATCTTACCAATGACCAAGGTCAGACTAGCACTATTAAGCTTCCTGTCTTTCGCCTCGATCCCTTCTTAAACAGGGGTGTTACGTTAGCCATTTTCCAGTCCTCTGGGAACCTCTCTGACTCCAATGATTTCTGAAAGATCACCACCAATGTGTCTGCAATCTCCTCAATTATCTGCGATACAACAGTCTATCTGATTTATCCACCTTCAGACCTTTCAACTTCCCCAGTACCTTCTCCATAGTGATGGCAACTAAATAACGTCTGCCCCGACTGTCTCGAAGCTCTGGTATGCTACTGCGACAGTCTTTCACTATGAAAACTGATGCAAACTACCTATTCAATCCCTCTGCTATTTATTAGTTCCTATCTCCGGCCTCATTTCCCAATAGTTCAATGTCCATTCTTGCCTCTCTTTTACTTTTTAAATCTCAGAATGACTCTTGTAATCTTCTTTTATATTACTAGTTAGCTTACTCTAATGTTTCAGTTTCTGCCCCCTTATTGTTGTTTCAGTTATTCTCTGCTAGGTTTTAAAAGTATCCTAATCCTCTGGCTTCCCACTAATTTTGACCACATTGTATGCTTTTTCTTTTGCCTTATACTGTGCATAACGTCCCTTGTCAGCCATAATTGCATCGTCCTTCATTAAGTATGCTTCTTCTTCCTTGAGATGAATTCTTACCATGCCTCCTGAATTAGCCTCAGAAACTCCTATCATTGCTACTCTACTGTCTTCCCTGTAGGTACCCCTGCCAACTTCAACATCACGTGTTTGTAATGGGCTGCATTCAGCAAGGCAACCCATTTTCACCGCCTTATGACCTCCATTATCAGCTTTTCTCCTCCTCTGGCTTATGATCATCTATTCCTTTGTCTGGGTAACTGCCTTTCTCTCACTCTCTGGGCTCCATCTCCCCCTATCCGTTTACTCTCTCCGCCATCACACCACCACACTACTGCCTCCCTCCCCCCCGACCCCCCACTCTCCTGTCTCCAGCATATTGTTATGACATGGGGTAAACCCTCCTGCTTATTTTAACCCAGCAACACAGAAAAGATTTATCCCATGCAGTAATCTGCAAACATTTGATAGGCCAAGAACTAGTTAAAGTAAAAGTAATAATTTTATTTCTTAAAGTATAACAGAGAATAATTAACTACCAACTGTTTACAACTCCTTCCTCTAACTTATCTCTTACTTGCCCTTCCCTTTATCAGACTAATACTAGTCTGATAAAACTCCCAATTAAGATTTACAAAATAAAACTTCCTTTCTCAAAACCAGGCAGACTTCAGTTCTTCTCTGTATTCCTGTCTTCTTTTCTTCTTCTTGGGGATTCTGCTTCACAGGTTACTGATTGATAAAGGTACATTTAAGAAAGCCATTTTTCAGGCAGCCTTTTTACATACTGGTGGCTTAGCAGTTCTACTCTCAACTGTTTTATACACCCGAAGCATCAGATTATGTCATTGGCTTTTAAGATTCTTCATTCCAAAGGGTGTCACTTTAAACTGATCTGGCCCATTTAGGGTTACAAATGTGGACATTTCTTTCACAGTCTCTGATAAAGGTACCTGCTAATAACTACACATTAAGCCCAACTTGGTGATGTAACTGGCTTGTCCGACTCTCTCAATACAGACCTCCAATCTAGAAATTGTATAGGAGTCCAATTTTGTAACGGTGCTGACCTTGCAATAATCTACGCAGAATCATTGAGATTTGGGAACTAAGATGATCAGCGAACTCCACACACTCTGGCTTGGTTTGATGATGTCCTCGTTGAGCATGGCCTCCATCTCCATCTAGACCTGTCTGGCTTTGAAAGGATTAAGGTTGAAACTTTATTGCTGGAACAGCACAGCAGGTCAGGCAGCATCCAGGGAACAGGAGATTCGACGTTTCGGGCACAGGCCCTTCTTCAGGAATGAGCAGAGAGTGTTCAGCAGGAGAAGATAAAAGGTAGGGAGGAGGGACTTGGAGGAGGGGAGTTGGAAATGTGATAGGTGGAAAGAGGTCAAGGTGAGGGTGATAGGTCGGAGTAGGGTGGAGGCGGAGAGGTCAAGAAGAAGACTGCAGGTCAGGAAGGCGGTGCCGGGCTGGAAGGATCCGGCTGAGACAAGGTGGGGGGAGGGGGGATGAAGAAACTGGTGAAGTCCAAGTTCATCCCCTGCGGTTGGAGGGTTCCCAGTCGGAAGATAAGACGCTCCTCCTCCGACCGTCGGGTTGTTGTGGTTTGGCGGTGGATGAGTCCAATGACCTGCATATCCTCGGTGGAGTGGGAGGGGGAGTTGAAATGCTGTGCCACAGGTTGGTTGGGTTGGTTCGTCCGGGTGGCCCAGAGGTGCTCTCTGAATCGCTCCGCAAGTAGGCGGCCTGTCTCCCCAATATAGAGGAGGCCACACCGGCTGCAGCGGATGCAGTAGATGATGTGGGTGGAGGTGCAGGTGAATCTATGGCGGATATGGAAGTTTCCCTTGGGGCCTTGGAGAGAAGTGAGGGGGGAGGTGTGGGCGCAAGTGTTGCACCTCCTGCGGTTGCAAGGGAAGGTGCCGGGAGTGGTGGTTGGGTCGGTGGGGGGTGTGGATCTGACAAGGGAGTCGCGGAGGGAGTGGTCTCTACGGAAAGCTGATAGGGGAGGGGAGGGAAATATATCCTTGGTGCTGGGGTCTGTTTGGAGGTGGCGGAAGTGACGGCGGATGATGCGCTGTACATGGAGATTGGTGGGGTGGTAGGTGAGGACCAGTGGGGTTCTGTCCTGGTGGCGGTTGGAGGGGCGGGGCTCAAGGGCGGAGGAGCGGGAAGTGGAGGAGATGCGGTGGAGGGCACCGTCGACCACGTCGGGGGGGAAATTGCGGTCCTTGAAGAAGGAGGCCATCTGTGTTGTTCGTATTTTGAACTGGTCCTCCTGGGCCAATAGGGGTGTTGTTTTGTCAGAGCATTATTCCTGATGTCTACTCCATATACAATAGTGTTAGTCCTCCCCATCTGACTCATACACATGTGATTATACTGCAGTAACAAATCTTTCACCTGCGTTCTATGCTCCTGAGACAGATAGCTTACTAACCTATCCCACTCTTCAAGGACTTCTTCATTTTTTAATCTATTTTGAGGCACATCAAAATCCACATCATCTAGATTTGATTCCTCACTCTGTGGGGCAGTAACTAACACCTGCTTCTCCAGTTCTTTCTCTCTAATATAACATGGTTTCAACATGTTCACATGACACACTCAATACCTTATTTTTTCTATCTGGCATCTTCACTATATAGTTCACCTGACTTTTTCTGAATTTGATAGGTACCACTATACCTGGCTTTGAAGGGATCTCTTATCACTGGTGACAGTACTAACACAATATCCCCTCAGGAAAACATCCGAGTCTCAGAACGTTTATCTGCCACCTGTTTTATTCAACACTGTGTCCTCTTTAGGTGCTGTTAGTTAATTCACCTACTCGATTTCATCTCTCCATCACCTCTGATACACAACCTAAGTGTGAGATCTCCAACTTTGGTCCTGTCAATTTTTCTTTAATTAATTTCAAAGGGCCTCTCACTTCATGACCGAATATTAACTCAAAGGGAATGAACTGAGTAGATTTGTTTAGGGCATCTCTCATAGCAAACAATATGAATGGGATATCTTTATCCCAATCATTCGGGTAACCCTGACATAATGCTCTCAACATGGTCTTCAAGGTCTGATGCCATCTTTCTAAAGCTCCCTGGGATTCAAGATGATACACACTGGATTTAAAGTGCTATATGCCGAAGCTATACATAATCTTCTTAAACAGCCTAGCAGTAAAATTTGACTCTTAGTCCGACTGAATCTCTCTGGGTAGCCGATACCGTGTGAAGAAAGCTACTAACTCCTCTACCACCTTTTTTTGCCTTGATGCTCCGTAATGGAATTGCCTCCAGAAATTTGATAGACATATCCATTACGGTTAACAAGTACTGACGCTCACTTTTAGTTCTCAGGAGGGGACCTATACAGTTAATTATAACCCGTGTGAAAAGTTCTTCAAAAGTGGGAATTGGTAACAAAGATGCTGGTTTTATTACCGCCTGTGGCTTACTTACCATTTGGCATGTATGACACATACGGCAAAAGTTAACCACATCCTTGTGCATTCCAAGCCAATAAAAATGTTTTTGTACCTTAGCCTGAGACTTTTGTACTTGTAGGTGACCTCCTACAGGTAGTTTATGTGCTACCTGTAACACCTCCTGTCTGTATGCTACCGGCAACACAATCTGGTGCACTTCGGCCCATTTCTCCCCTGCACTGACCTGCCATGGTCTCCATTTCCGCCTCAAAATCTATCTTTTAGATAATAACCATCTGGAATATTCTCTGCCTCGTTTTCAATATATGCATCCACATATATATCTTCTATCGTCCTGTTTTGCTGTTGCAAGTCTCTTAGTCTTTCAGGAGTAAACACTACTGTCTGGCCCTCTGCCTGTTGAGGCTTTTCCTGCACCATTACATCAAACAGGGTATCTGCTAACTGAACCTCAACTCCTTCATCTTTCTCTTTACTTTTCACTTTGTGCTGTGACTTATGATAGTGGGATCTGGTTACCACACAGTCCGGGAACAAGCCAGGATATTCTGTTTTAACTCCTCAGTTTCTTGGTCTTCCTTGGGTTTCTCCACAACAATGGGTGTCACTCCCACCTTGGATCCTGCCAAGTCATTTCCAAGAACAAACTGAATTTCTGGAACTGACACTCTGTCAATCACTCGCATTGTTACTTCCCCAGACTTGAGTTGGCACTCCAACCTGATCTTACATAAGGGAAAGCTAAATTTCTGTCCATTTATCCCACAAATTACCACACTCTCAGGGAACTGATCAGAAAGAGTGCTATTCGCTCATTCCTTGCGATCAGTGACTAGTTAGATCCTGTATCTCTCAAAATTATAACTTCTTGTCCTTCTCCTCTTGTTCTTTCTGAGTAGACTTTACCCACAGAGGCGAATTCTTTGCAGAGATCAGGTACTAACTTCACATCCAACCCCTGTCTAGGCTATGCACTCTCCTGCAGCTCCTCGGGTCTCCTTTACTACCTTCACTAATGCCACTAGCTTAGCTTCTTTTACCACATCTTTTCCCACAATGCCTTTCTTTAACGACCAGCACTGTGACTTTATGTGTCCCACTTTACCATATTGGAAACTCCTGAGACCTTTCACCTCCTTTCCACCCTCTTGGGCTTCTTTTTTATCCTGTGGAAAATTCTTACCAGTGCTCTCTACTCTTGGTTTAGTAGTGTAATACCTCCCCTTCTCCCAACTTCTATTCCTCACAGGATGAAATTCTGGCTGGAAGCTTGTCTTATGCACCAACATGTACACATCTGCTAATTCTGCTGCCCTTCTCACTTGCTGAACTTTCTGTTACTCCATGTGAATTCTTACCATCTCTGGAAGTGAGTTTTCAAACTCCTCCAGCAGAATAATTGCTCAGAGCCTCAAATTACAACTCCTTTCTCTAACATATCTTTTACTTTGCCTTCTATAATACTAGTCTGACTAAACTCCTGATTAAGATTTACAAAACAAAACTCCCTATCTTAAAACCGGGCAGCTTTTAGCTCTTCTCTGTATTCCTGTCTTCTTTTCTTCTTCTTGGGATTCTGCTTCACAGGTTACAGATCAATAAAGGTAGCTTTTTTTGGGCAGTATTTTTACATGCTGGTGGCTTAGAACATAGAACATAGAAGAATACAGCGCAGTACAGGCCCTTTAGCCCTCGATGTTGCGCCGATCCAAGCCCACTTAACCTACACTAGCCCACTGTCCTCCATATGCCTATCCAATGCCCGCTTAAATGCCCATAAAGAGGACAGTTCTCCTCTCAACTGTTCAATTTTCCCTGGTCTTATACCCCCAAAGCATCAGATTGTGTCATTGGCTTTTTAAGATTGTCAATATACTCAATTCAAAATTGATTGGAATTTGGTATTTTTGGGGTATAATGTAAACTGATTGGCCGAATTCAAATTTGTTTTTGTCTCATAGCAACTCAGCCATTGCCATCTGTTCTGAACCAAATGTTACATTGTAAATTCTCCAGCACTCGGTGTGCTTGCCAGGTCCTTCACTCTCTTAAAATTTACATTACACTTCTACACCTTCACAACAATACATACCACTTTTCCGAGTTACTACCAGTTCTGAAGAAAGGGCCACCTTGACTTGAAACTTTAACCTGCTTCTCTCTCCATGGATGCTGCCAGACTTGCTGAGATTCCCAACAATCCCTGTTTTTGTTTCAGATCTTCAGCATTCTCAGTTCTTTGTTTTATTGCAATCCATTTTGAATCCAACTTGTGCCAGCTTTCCTTGGATCCCACAGGGTTATTACTTTTCTCACCAGTCTGCCACGTGACCCTGATTCAGCAGCCTGCCTACAATCCATGTAGACTATATCAGGCTCAATAGTCTCAACAAACCTTATTGGAACCTCTTCACGTTGGTCACATGTGAGCTTCAAGTTTTGATAAAGTGAATACGGAATGTTTCAACTTGTGAGAAAACCATAACTAGTGGGAATCAAATTAAGACAATCAGCAGGAAAACCACCGGTGGATTCAGAAGAATCATTTTTACCCGAAGAATGGTAGATTGTAGCACTAACTACGTTATGGAAAGGTTTCAGTGAGATTTCATATATACGTTTAAGTGGAAGCTAAGAAAAAAGTTGGGGGAGAAGGAATTAGAAGGTTCTGATGTCAGATTTAGATGAGAAAAAGTGGAAAGGTGTTCATGTCTAGCATTAACATCAGTATAGACAGGTTGTATCGAAAGCCTGTTTCTCTGCTATGAATCCAAAATAATAACAAAAGCAATCTCAATTGCATTTTGAGACCCGTACCTTTATGACCTACTTAATTTGCATGATGATGTCGATAAAATGTTAGCTTTACTTTACAAAGGTTTAACGCAAGACAAATAATTTTAAGTCTAATATTTACAGGTTTCAGGATTCAAATTAAGAAATAGTGGACAGCCGTTCTGTCCTGAAGTTTGCACGCTTGCACATTAATGAGGTTTTCTGGGAAGTATTTGATCCAAATCAAGGTTTGCCTTTTCATGCACAGTTTCAGCCCAATAATCCAAACGTTGGTTATCGGGTTTAGGAATGTGATTACAGGATGACTTCATTACCTTCCTCTTGATCGTATAGTCTGAAACATCAGGCTGAAAGATCGAAAGACTCTGGATCCAGTTGTATGCATCTATAATAGAATGGGTTTGATGCTAGTTAACATGTTAACATTTGGTGTCAGTTAATTTTAAACACTGACTTCCAAATAAATGTAATTAACTGCACAAAATGCTTCAAGGCATTTTAAGTAAAAGGCTGTCTTTTATACATACAGATTTCACAATCCACAATTGTGTTATGTGGGTGATTAAGTGATTATGGATTAATTGAATGATGAGGGAGAGTACATGTTTAACAAATAATCATCCTTTATCAATCTCTGTAATTCAAGTTCCAAAATATTCAGCCGTTAACACAGCTGTAAAAGTGGCACCTATTGCCATAAGGTTCAAGAATGAGACAATGTAGATTTTTTAACAGATTTGGAACATCTTGTTGGCAGCATTGAATAATTTGAGCACACTGCAATGACAGAATCTGTCAGTGAGGTGGTAAAGAGCTCAAAGAGTTCATCACGCTTTCAAAGAGTTGCAGTCTGTCCACAGGCTCAGCTTCTGTACAAGTTCAAATAAACCATTTAAATTTTAACCTATGAAGTTTTCCTACCCATTATTCAATAATTTTATTATGCTGTAAAATATTATTAATTGGATAGTCTCTGAAAATGGACTGGGGATTATGATACATGATTAACCCAGTTGCATTTAAATTGTGCAAACATCATACTGCCTGTTCATTATAATGACTGTGGCATGAAGCCCAGCATGAAATTTGCAATTAAGTAGCTGTAAGTCTCAGCGAAAGGACCAAATTTATGCAAGGCCAGCACCACTTAGAATCAAACTCATAACTTAAAATCATCATGCACCTCTGAAAGCAGTGTTCATTCTGGCTGCAGTAGGTATTAGATACCATTGTGGAAAAGGTTCTGATCCACAGAGAGAATAAAATGAAACAACATGCCAGACCATAGACTTCTAATTCTTTTTATTTGATGTAGTACCAAGGGTATAGGGCAGAAGCTGGAAATGACAAGATGAATTCTCTTCTCATAATGGGTGAGAAGGTTCTTCAGAAAGGAATAGGAGCAGATTACCTTGGAGGCAGGGATGAGTGAGGTCAGTGCAAACAGTGTCATCCCAAGGTCTTGGATGCAGTGCCAAAAGGTGTTTAATAAACTCAAACTGGTACTCGCGCTCTGTGAATTGACCTTCAAATGTCACACGCCTACATCTGATCTGTAGTCTCAGACACAGCTCAACTCACCTTGTCTTCACTCTCTTCCCAATATTCTCGATCACGCATAACTCCTGCCTGGCACTGCAAGCCTCACCTCACGTCAATACAGTTAGCACTGTTGTGCTGTACATCGCCTCTCACAATTTGTGCAGTTTACCAGCAATTCAAACATGACAGTTACAGCACCAAATCATATTGTGTCACAATTCCTGACACACCTCTCTCTCACACAGAAGAAGGTGACACAAAACTTCAGGAAGTAGCTCACCATGGGAGGAGATAGTGTAATCCATAAATAGAATACAGTTAGTAAGGTTGGGGCCAGTGGTAATTAAGTCCCTTGAAAATATCTGTATGACTTTATCTAATCCATATTCTCACATCCTTCTTGCTCCTCACCTTGCAATCTCTTCTAATACAACGGTTTTAGCTGGTGACGGCACACACTTTTTACATCACCCCCCCCCCCCCCCCACCTTCTTTGCCACAATGCTAGCCTTTTACTTATTTTCCTTTCAAATAGAACTGCCAGCTGGCCAGGCAATCGGGGTGTGAAAACCAAAAAGAACAGAACATTCATGATGAAGCAACTTTCTCTCTTGATATAACACTCACACCAACTCAGATATTAGCAATACATTAGAGGGCAGCATACTAGTGAGATCTGCATGTGGTTACTCTACAGAGGGAGACCATTTGGTGTTTATAAGAGCAGCTCCTAATACTCACATTTCCTAGCCATATTCTCCAAAACCAAGATTTTGTCTCTCTCTGCAAATAATTATCTAATTCCACTTTGAACTCCATGATCAAATCTGCCTCCAAAACACTTTTGGCAGTACATTCCAAATCCTAACCTCTGTCTTTGTTCATTTAGATTATTTTCTAGTGCTGCCTTTTGTTCTTTTGCTACTCATTCCACATATTCAGCTTCTTAGCCCTTTCTCTGTACCTACAACTGTCTGACTATCCCTATGAAATCACCTCTTAACTCATTCTTCTCAAAGCAGAAGGGCTACAGCTGCCCCAAGTTCCTGAAGCCCCGCACCCATTGAAATATTCTTGTACATCTTTACCACATCCTCTCGAAATCCCTCACATCCTTCCTAAAATACAGTGCCCAGAATTGGACAAAATATTCCAGTGTTTTATAAAATTTCACAAAAGCTGCTTTGCTTTTAACCTCTGTACCTCTGCATATAAATCCTCTGGCTCTGTACTCAGTGGGGTTTAGAAGGATTGAGGAGGAATCAGTTTGAAACATACAGAATTTTGAAAGGCCTGGATACAGGGGATGTGGAAAAGGTGTTTCTACAGCCTCAGGCTGAAGATCAACCCTTTAGAACTAAGATGAGGAAGAATTTCTTCAGCCAGACTGGAATTATTCTGTGGAACACACTGCCTCAGATGGCTGTGAAGGACAAGCCATTTAGTGTGTTTAAGCTAGAGCTGAATAGGTTCTTGATTAGTAAGGGGATCAAGGGTTAAGGGATAAGGCAGGAGAATGGGGTTGAGACACAAATGAACCATGATCGAATGGTGGAGCAGACTCAATAGACCAAATGGCCTATTTTGCTCACCTGTCTGGTATATCAGAAAGGTCCTTGGAGGTACTTCGGCATGATACACAGAAAGCTCACACAATAGGTGCAGCCGGCAACTAGGACATTTAATAGAATGTTGGCCCTTATTTCAAGGGCTGGAATATAAGAGTAGCGAAATCTTACTGACAGATGGAGAAGGTGCTGGTGAGACCATATCTGGTACTGTGAGCAGTTTTGGTCCCTTTCTTTAAGGAAAGATATTTCATTGAAGGCAGTTCAGAGAAGATTCACGAGGATGATCCCCTGTATAAAGGGATTGTCTGAGGAGCAAAGGTTAAGCAGGATGTGACTCAACTCACCAACTTTAGAAGAATGAGAGGTAATCTCATTGAGATGTATATGATCCTTAAGGGTACTTATGAGCCTTAACAGAGGAAATGCTGAAATGATGCTTCCTCCCATTGGGAGAGTGTAGGACTAGAAAGCATGGTCTCAGAATAAAAGGGCATTCATTTAAGACTGAGATAAGGAGGAATGGTATCTCTCTGAGGGTTGTGAGTCTTTGGAACTTGCCAGAGAGTTGTAGGGGCAGGGTCCATGTACATATTTAAGGCTGATATGGATAGATTCTTGATCAAGAGGGGAATTAAGGGTTTCAGAGAAACATGAGGAAGTGGGCGTGAGGAATTTCGGATCAGCAATGATCCTATTGAATGAAGGAGCAGGCTCATCTTCTCCTTCTTATGGACCTCCTCAGATAGCTAATTTTGCTGTGAGGCAAGGCTTATTTGAATACTCTTTCCATACAAAGAAAGAAACATTGAGTTGCAGCCACAGCAAGAAAAACCGTGATCTTACTGAATTGTCCAGTAGGGTCAAAGGGGCCAAATGGCCTATTTCTGCCCATAAGTCCTTTTTTCCTACGATAGATAATAAACTTTCTTTATACATTCTAAAAAAATCAAAATTATAAAAGGGAAATTTGGACTAGTTCCTATGTTCCAAGGGACTATACACATAAACTGCTATACTCTTAAAAGCACCAGCAAAATGGAGTTCCTCAATATTGGATTCAATGAACATAATAAGAATAAACTTTACAGTTATTGTCATGCATACTAGCTTGGAAATGGTGATGGCAAGCAACTTCAAGAATAAACTTGGTATGTAAGCCTTTACTTCCCTATTTAATCATTCATACTGCCTGACATATTCTTGTTATAAAAAATTCAAGTGGATAACAGACTGAATTTCTTTCATTTTTGTTAACTGATCACTGTTTATTTCTCTGGAGGAAAATGATTGTAAGCCAGACTGTCATGATAAAAAAAAATGCATTCGTACTAATTGCTATTTCCTTCCCGGTTTTGTTGCCCTTTAAACTGCAAACACCTACGCTTATGATGTTCAATGTATTTCTTTCTTTCTTGCCCTGTAATCTTTCCTGTCAACTTTATTATTTCAGTCTTTGAGTAATAATGATTATTAGTGGGATAAATACTCTACTTTTTAAATAAAAACAAACTGATATCCCCTTTCGCCACGTCATCTTAATTCAGGTTTAATTGATTTGCATGTTAATCAATGTCAACTGAGGTATAAAAGAGGACCAATGTATCAATTTGAATCCCTCATAGTGTTTGAGTGGCCCAAGGAGTGGAACAACTGCAAAACAAACTCAAAGCCTAGTTTGAAACCTGGGAGATTTTAACTCCTGGTCCCACCTACATTCTTCCATTGGACTGCAAAGAACTCACCAATCCTGTAGAGTTAAGATCTGAAATGGTGCAATCTGATTGGGATCTGAGCAGCTAAGTCTAGAATGCGTTTGTAACTTTACACCTGTTAATGCTAAAAATGGCTCCAACAATCAGAAGGAAGGCCTTTTTTTATCATTTACTTAAAAATTTTGAACATAGACTAACTGTGAGTCTGCATGAAAGGACTGCTTCATCTCACTAAGGCTCTTTCAAATGATCAAACAAATATCTGTGTAGTTAGCCAGCTCTTACAAAGGAATGTAACAGAAAGAGACATTTATGTCAAGGCTGTAGTACAAGATGCCATAGTCAGCCTTATCAGCCTTAGATGCCTTAATCAGCAGCAATTTTCCTTCCCTGATAAGGGAGCTCTAGGCATCAAATACCAGGGTTTGTTGGAGTGGGGATGCTGGTGGTAATTAGGATGAGGAATATGATCTTTGAGTCACATCCATTGCCCCAACTCTTCCCGATGTTAGATCTGTTTTTCAGGCACAGCCTACCAGTTAATGATAACTCTCTCTCATACACCTCTCAGCTCACAGGAGAACCTAATAGAGTTTGGTGAGCAGCATTTAGAAGGGATAGAAGGAATGCATGAGTCTCCTATTTAATATCTAAGCTTTTACTAAATCATTAGACAGCACCTTCCAAACCAATGACCATTTCCACCTCAAAGAACAAGGCTAACATATACACAGGTATACCACCACCTGCAAATTCCCCTCTAAGCCTCACCATTCTGACTTGGAAATATAGCGCTGTTCGCTTTAGCAACAGTTGGTCAAAATTCTGGAACACACACCCAAAGACATAATGAGTCTATCCAAATCACGCGGGCTGCAGTGGTCAAGAAGAGAGCTCATCACCACCTTCTCAAGGGCAACCCGGGATGGGTAATAAATGCTGGCCCAGTCAGTGATGCCCACACCCCATGAGTGAATAAAAAACAACTTGACTTCTGGTGTACTCAGGGATAATTGATGTCAAGTGGTTAATTAATGAGCCTAATTGACATCACTTTACGAGTAGCTAACTTGTGCATATTGCTTTTTCCACCACCATAGACTGATGTGTGACCTCCTGGATAATTTATTGGACCCATCAACCTGAACACCAGTGCAGCCAGCTCAATTAAATTCTGCTCCCAGAAATGCACATGCCAGGAGCTCTATTAATAGCTATCAATGTCAAGTATTTATGAATATCAATTCCTTTAATCAAATAAAAATGTTACAATTCAAAGCATTAAAGCTGATTATCTTGATTATAGAAATGTATCCCTGTATGTAATAAATATTCCAGCTCATTTTAGAAGAAAAGCAAGCAATCTTTGCCTCTTTTCTCTTTTTTCTGTACACAGATCATACAGTATTGCTAAAGGAGACTTGAATGAGGTAGCAAATTTAAAACAAAATAGAGGAGAAACTATTTCTCCCAAAGGGTGTGAATCTGTGGGATTCGCTACCCCAGAGTGCGGTGGATACTGGGGCAGTGAGTAAAGTTAAGGAGGAGTTAGACAGATTTTTAACAGGTAATTGGTTAGAGGGATATGGAGAAAAGGCAGGAAAAAGGTGGGGGGGAGGAGCATATCAGCCATGATCGAATGGCCTAATTCTGCTCCTATATATTATGAATTTATGAATGAACTGACGATAAAACTTTGCCCTATGCTATCATTATACTGCATTTTGCTGCTAATACTGCACTGAGAGCTTTTAACATGTCACAGCCATAAATATATTACATTGTTAGCACCAGCTTTCATGGCCTGAGTGAGTCTACAACACTTCAAGTAGACGCTACTATGTTCTTTCTGCTTTGCACAAAATTTAGATAATCACTAAGTACCTCTTTAGCAGAGGAAAATTCTTTTCATTCTTTTCCATATCTTTTCTTGTTATTCCTTGCATGCAGATAGCACAAGCATTATCTTCCATTACTAATTGCAAGAAATTGATTCTTTTTTGGCAATAGCAGATGCTGGGACTACAAAACAGAAAGAGAAACTGCTGGAAGGCATTCAGGAGG
This sequence comes from Chiloscyllium plagiosum, assembly GCF_037043375.1. Lineage (NCBI taxonomy): Eukaryota > Metazoa > Chordata > Chondrichthyes > Orectolobiformes > Hemiscylliidae > Chiloscyllium > Chiloscyllium plagiosum. Next base: position 13,381,745 of record NW_028270145.1, on the reverse strand, counting down.
TCGTGCAGCATGTGTGGGAGGAGACAAAGAGTTAACAACTTGATGACAACTCTTGGTGCACTGGGAATGGTGGGTTTTGAAATAATGTAAGAGATTCAGAAGCAAATTCTGCCTCTCTGTCAATTATATTTTAACACAGCTAGCTCATTATCTGGTTTGATGCTGATTACATGATCCATTTAAGGACTTTGCAATATTAAGAAATATAAGCAGGAGCAAATCACATGGACTTTATATCTTGTTCCTTTATTCATTCAAACTACAGTTAACCTATCTCAACTTCAGTCGCCCTGCTATCAACATCGTCCTTTCTTAACTCAATTCAAAATCGTTCAATCTCTGAGACTGTGGTAAAGGCAGGTTAAATCATGGCGTTAAAGAAGAAATTGTATAATCATTTGAAGAAAGAAAAATTCAAGGTTAGCAGGGAATAGGCAGGGTGTAGTAGCTGAGTGGTTCTTACAGTGAGCTGGCATGGACTCAATGGGCTGAATAGTCTCCTGTATTGTAACCATTGTGTGACTCTAGGAGATGTCTCAACAGTCCCAAAGGGCTGATATGTTATTTTGAAAGGGGGAACATTAGGTTCTAGACACCCCAGCCAGAGGCAACATGCCACTCAGCATCAGCCCTGTGAAGCCTACTCTAATATTAAAATTTTGAGTGAAACACTAATCCTGTACCCTAGTCCTACCTATTTTGCTGAAATTAAATACTTGACACAACCTCCAGTGTTTAAATGACCAACCCAAAGATTGAAGTTAGAAGAGTTTAGAGTTGGCAGTGTCAAAGTCATCATATTATTGGAGAAAGTAAAGTCTGCAGATGCTGGAGATTAGAGTTGAAGAGTGTGGTGCTGGAAAGACACAGCAGGTCAGGCAGCGTCCGGGGAGCAGAAGACTCAATGTTTTGGGCATAAGCCTTCATCAAGAATGAGCCCTGCTGAGCTCAGGACACTCAAACTTGCATTCCACTTCACTGATGCCTTCTTTAATGTAATGCTGAGGCTGTGAGGATCGAGAGAATGATACTCTTCCCTAGAAATAGGAGGAAGAACTAGGCTAGTGCCCCAGAGGGTGTGTGATATTTCAGAAATGGTTTATTGCATTGATTGCTAGGGTTGTTTTATGAGGAATGGTTAAGCAGGTTGAGATGATACTCAGTGCAGTTTCAAAGAATGGATGGTGATCATGTATTACTTTGAAGGGCTTAACAGTATGATACTACTCGATGTTTCCCTTCTTGTGAGCAATCTAGAACTAGGGAAACTGATTCAAGATCCTCATTTAAAATCATAGAATGGCCAAAATATTACCGTGCAGAAAGAGGCCTTTCGGGCCATCCTGCCTTCACCGGCTCTATTATCTAACGCCAATCTTCTGCCTTTTCTCCTTACCATTGCACACCATTACTACCCCAAAAAAATCCAATGTGCTCTTGAATACCTCTTGAACCTGCCTCCACCACACTTCCAAACAGTGCATTCAGTATCCTAACAAGTTTGCTGTCCGAACAAGTGTTTTTTCTCACAGAACACGGTGGCTCAGTGGTTAGCACTGCTGCTGCCTGACAGTGCCAGAGATCTGGGTTTGATTCTAGCCTCAGGTGACTGTCTGTCTGGAGTTTGGACTTTCTCCCTGTGTCTGCGTGGGTTTCCTTCAGGTGCTCTGATTTCCTCCCACAGTCCAAAGATGTGCAGGTTAGGTGAATTGGCCAAGTTAAATTACCCCGAATGTTAGGTGCTTTAGTCAGGAGTAAATATAGGGAAATAAGTCTGGGTGGGTTACTCTTCGGAGAGTCGGTGTGGACTTGTTGGGCTGAAGGGCTTGTTCCCACACTGTAGGGAATCTAATCTAATCTCTAATTGCCCTTCATTCATTTGCTCATCACTTTAAACCTACGCCCCCTCATCCTTGTTTCTTTTATATGTTGCAGCATCTTTACCCTATCGACTCTGACCAGTCTGTTCATGATTTTGAAATGAGGAAATGAGGAGGATTTATTTTCTCTAACCCAGAGAGCAGTGGAGACTAAGACATTGAATGTATTCAAGGCTGAGTTAGATACATTTTGTATCTGCAAGGGAGTCAGAGGTTATGTATATCATGGGGGAAAGTGGACAGTCAGATCACTCATGATCCAGTTGAATGGCAGAGCTTGCTTAAGGTACCAGATGGTCTATTCCTACTCCACCTTCCTTATGGTTTAATGAGATCTCTTCAGGTGGGTGTCATGTTCCTGGATACAATGCAGGAAATGCTTTAATGGCTGAATCCAGGTCAAGAAACCCAGATAAAGGGGAAGCCATGACCTAGTGATATTATCACTGGACTGTTAATCCAGAGACGTAGGCAATGTTCTCGGGACCCAGATTCAAATCCTGCCATGGCTGATGGTGGGACTTGAATTGAATAAACATCTGGAATTAAAACCATGAAACCATTATCAATTGTCAGGAAAAACCAATAAGGTTCACTAATGTTCTTGAGGGAAGGAAACTGGCAACAGTAACTGGTCTGGGATACACGTGACTCCAGGGCTACAGCAATGTTCTTGACTCTTAACTGCCCTCTGGGATGGAGAATAAATGCTGGCCTAGTTAACAATACCCTCATCCCATGAATGAATTTTTTAAAAGTGAGCATAGTCACATATTCATCATCACCTTGATGTCTTGTGCACATCATCCCATTCTTTTATGTTGTGTTGTATGTGAGTGAGATCCTTCTGTCTGAACTGATTTTGTGTGCTTAGGATATCCACCTTCTGGTCCAATTAGATGAGCCCTACTGAGTAAATAATATAAAGTCTATTGTATTACTGTGGCTATTTATAGATTCAATCAAATTATGTGAACAGGGCGGGGCTATTGGAGTACAACAGTTCCAAGACTGTTGTTTGCAATCTTCTTTATTCTTTGACTAAACACCAAACATCAGTGGGTGATGCCCTTGCACTTAAACAAGCAATAAACTTTTCAGATCATTTCAGACCCATATACAACACTTTCTCCCAAGTGTTTTTCCTCATATTCTTATTACTGTGTATTTATTGACATATTTATATTGACCATTACTCCATCTCCCCTTAAGTCTTTGTTTTCATAAATTCATAAAGTCAAGCACATTCTTCCCAAGCTTGTTCTGTTCAAGTTTGTAAGGATGGCATTATGTTAGGCAGAAGTCAGTTGGCTTGGGCTGTCTTGCAGACTTCCTGAAGCTCATGGTTTTCCTTACTTCCCAGTTTCACCATTCATTTCATTTCCATAAATAATTTGTGGATGACTCAAATGTAATAGAGTGAGGGTTCTGCAGTTCCTCCCTATGGCCACTTTGAAATTACAGATGATATTTAATCTCCATTGGTTCTCATCTCTGTGGACAATTATGCTCTTTCTATTTGAAGTTCTGATCCACATCCACTGTCCCTAATAAGAGACTTGAATTTGGAATAGACTGTTGTTCCCCATGGTATATGGTAATTGGGTACAATTCAGTTATGCTAGCAGAAATAACGTATCAGCCAAACTATTATAATGAGAGATTTCCATGTCATTTACAGTGTGAAACAGCTTTTTATTCCAACATAACTAACCTCTGAACATTCTGCATTTTGTTTAAATCTTTACTTACTTGGATACAGCAACATTTCTATGTGTTTTTCCTTGATCTTTGATGTTTAACCTCTTCTGCCTTTTAAATGAGATTGAAGTCTTTCTATTGACAGGCAGACTTCTTTGTTGTGAAGGTTTTTATAGTATTTGGTGTCCTCTATGTTGAAGAGTTGTTCATGGCACCTAATGTTACATTCAAAATCCCCTCACGATATATTTGAACTTCTGTTGGCTGTAAGCAGTGCTTTGTCAATCAAGGCTCTCAATCTGAAATTACTGTGCCGCAAATTCCAAGGTCTAACAGAAATTTGTGAAATATGCTTTGACATATGCATGCCAAAGTGGTTAGTCTGGGTCACTGATTACCTCTACATTTATTGGCTACTTTCACTTCGACCTCTTTGTCTGGGTAATTCTTCAGTATTTTGCTTGTCTGTGATAGCTTGACAATTTTTTTTAACATGATCTGACTTCCCTACAATGAAAACATTTGGGCTTAAAAGCCGGATCATATTTGCACCAGTGAGATTTCTTTACTCTTAGGCAAGAACATTTAGTGTAGGTACCTGCCCAACCGACCATATTGACTGATCTAGTGTGCCTTTTGTGATTGAAATTAATAGATTTCATGGATCTCCTTGGCCAACTTTTATATGCTCCTCTTAGGATTCATCTGCTTTGCTTCTGCACCTCTAATTCACTCACCAAGTGTTTGGCTTGCTTTCGAGCTAAGTCTGCTTTGGACTGGGGTAAATCTGACAAAGACTCGTCAGTAATGCAGTCAACAATCCAGTCTCAAACAAATTCTGACTCGGAGTTACCAGTCATGTCTCCCTACTAATCTGAAGAAATCATTGATAAAATCATTTATGGATTTCATATTTCCTTTGTTGTCATTGGTTCATGATAAAGTTATTTTCTTGTTAAATAGAGAAACCTGGTGAGCATTTTCTTTTAACTTGAGTTCGGCAAGTAAATTGGGGACTTTGGGTAGTTTGGCTTTACTTTTATCTTTGCTATGACTCAAGGAACTTATCTCTAGCATATTACCACATGAGTCATGACATTAAGCAATATTGTGTCCTATTTGGACCATCTCTAATATTATATTTTTCTGGCATTATTGCTTCTGATGCCACAGCTCCCTAGTACACTTAGATATTTTCTCTTTTCTGCAGTAATGGTAGTTTGCCTATACTTCTTTGCTGAACTGGAAGGATTCCTTGTTTCCCAGCTGAAATGGAAGTTTTCCTATGTTTTGCAGGAATGTAAGTGTAATTAACATTGCAATGGAGATTCTCTTGCCTTTCAGAGCTTTTCTCTGAGTTCTTCTGGTCTCGAAAGAATTTCAATAATTCTTTGAATTGTTTAACAATTAATGCATTACATGGCTTAGTTAGCAGTCTCCCCAGTGTTCTCTCATTGCCCTCTTACGTTGTTTTCTATCCCTGTCTCATGGTATCCTTGCTATGGAGATGGTGACAGACCAAAGCTGCTAGCCTTTTAAAAAAATGCTGGGGGTTTTTTCAGCATGAATTGCTGATGCATTTTGTACAAGGATGTTTTGGTTTTGACTGATGCAATACTTGATATTTGATTGCTCATTGGCTCAACTCACCTTGGGACAACTTCCACAAGCCATCACCTTATGTTGTAGACAGTACCTCTGCCTTCAAGATGCAGATAGTTCCTGTTCCTGCATGTCTTCCATCAGTAAAGAATGAATGTTACATCATTGTCTAAAGTAGTTTCTGTGTTGAGTAGCTGCCATGAGGCTTGTGGGGTTCTCTGTCACCAGCTACCACAAATGTACTTCTCCTCTGGATTTTCTTGAAGCCTTAAATTCTATTTTAACTCAGTTGGCACCATTTAGAAATAGTTCCAGTCACACTATTCACTAGTGACAGAATCCCATCATTGTTTGGGCTGCTGTAGATGTCAGTGGTGCTGCTGCTGGTTCTACTGGCGTCGGCAATGCTGCTGGTTCTACTGGTGTTTGCACTGCTGCTGTTGTTGTTTCTACTTCCACTACTGGTGATGATAGTCATATAACTCTTTGTGGACTAAACTAAATCAGCCATGGGCACCACCCATTCTGACTTAATACAGAATGCCTTCAAATTGGAAAATAACTCCCATCAAAAATAATGTATGTTTTCCCATGGGGAAAGAAGTTCAGTGCTGAATATTTATTGCAGAATTTTCAGGGGTTTTAACAACTCCTTCAATAAGCAGTATGTTCTTCATTCACTGGAAAGTTTCAGGAAACTCATGGATGCAATGTGCAAATTAAAACCAGGGTGAAATATTGTTCCAAATAATAGGCACAGCCTTTGCCAAGTGAGTTGTGAACAGTCAGCCGAACCTGCATGAATTAAATGTAAAGGTCAGTAAGTTACAGACAGCTCCTAATGCATCATATTTGTGCAAGTTTTAACCCCCTTCCCACAAGCTACATCCCCATCACATGCACGTCCATCATTTCCCATACCCAAATCCCACAGATGCAGCCTGACTTGATAAATATTTTTGAGATATTTGGAGAGCCTTCTTCCTAGCTATATCACCAGAAGACATGAAGGATGACAGAGAACATAAAACAGGAGTTATATTTAAACCTCTGGATTAGTGGTGCTGGAAAAGCACAGCAGTTCAGGCAGCATCCGAGGAGCAGTAAAATCAACGTTTCGGGCAAAAGCCCTTCATCAGGAATAAAGGCAGAGAGCCTGAAGGGTGGAGAGATAAATAAGAGGAGGGTGGGGGTGGGGAGAAAGTAGCATAGAGTACAATAGGTGAGTGGGGGGGGGGGGATGAAGGTGATAGGTCAGGGAGGAGGGTGGAGTGGATAAGTGGAAAAGAAGATAGGCAGGTAGGACAAGTCGTGGGGACAGTGCTGATGGTAGTTTTATCTTGCCTGAAGAAAGCAATTGCTCGCTAGGTTAGTTAAGGAACCTATTAGTTTAACATTCTTCACAAGACACACAAAGATCTAAGACCTATGCTCTTTGTGATTTTTATAAATGACTTCGATGAGGAAGTGGAAGGGTGGGTTAGTAAGTTTGATGAAGTGGGGAATAGTGTGGAGGGCAGTTGTAGGTTGCAACAAGACATTGATAGGAGGCAGAACTGGGCTGATAAGTGGCAGATGGAGTTCAACCTGTAAAAGTGTGAAATGATTTATTTTGGAAGGTCGAACTTGAATGCAGATTAAGTGGTTAAAGGCAGGATTCTTGGCAATGTGGAGGAACAGAGGGATCTTGGGGTCCATCTCCTTAGATCCCTCAAAGTTGCCACCCATGTTGATAGAGTGTTAAGAAGGCATATGGTGTGTTGGTTTTCATTATCAGGGGGATTGAGTTTAAGAGCTGTGAGGTTACGCTGCAGCTCCATAGAGCCCTGGTTATACCACACTTGGAGTATTGTGTTCAATTCTGGTTGCTTCATTATCGGAAAAACGTGGAAGCTTTAGAGAGGGTGCAGAGGAGATTTACCAGGATGCTGCCTGGACTTGAGGGCATGTCTTATGAAGAAAGGTTGAGGGAGCTAGGGCGTTTCTCACTGGAGCAATGAAGGATGAGAGCTGACTTGATAGAGGTGTATAAGATATTGAGAGGCATAGATAGAGTGGATAGCCAGATCCCATGGTGGAAATGTCTATCTTGGGTAACATAATTTTAAGGTAATTGAAAGAAAGTTTAGGGAGATATCAGAGGTAGGTTCTTTACTCAGAAAGTGGTGGGTGCATGCAATACACTGCCAGCAGTGGTAATAGAGTCAGATATATTATGGACATTTAAGCGATTCTTGGATAGGCACATGGAAGATAGTACAATGATGGGTATCTAGGTTAGTCTGATCATAGAGTAGGATAAAAGACTGGCACAACAGTAAGAGCCGAAGGGCCTGTACTGTTCTATGTTCGAAAACTCATATACCACTTTGGATTGATGGCAGAACATTGAAGAATACCACTTATGTCTATTGCAAAGTCGTCGTGCTCCGACAGCTATCTTCACCTGTTGTTCGGGTTTTTGAGAGTCCTTCCCCTTCCAACATAACCTGAGGCAGACTGGGCAACCTTTCAACCTTACACTTGATATGTAACGTAATGCATTTGCACAGTTGTTCACTTGATTATTTGATGACTTGCATCCAAGTGTTAATGAGAGAAAATGTTTGACTTTGTCCCTCTTTTGAAAAATGTTTAGTTTCCATACCTTTTACTTTAAAGTGAACCACAAAATTATTTTGAACCAAATGTCACTGATAGGAGTGACACAGGTAGCAATAGCAATGACGTCCTGCAGAGTGATTATGGAGAGCGAGGAGAAAAGTAAAAATAAAGGGACCTCGACAGTGGTAATCTTCTGATTACTTCCAGTGTTATGAGCTAGTGAAGATAAGAATAGGAGGATATGGCAGACAAATTTGTGACTAAAGAATTGGAGCAGTGGGGAGGGATTCAGAAAAAAAAATGGGTAGCACGATGGCACAGTGGTTAGCACTGCTGCCTCACAGCGCCAGAGACCTGGGTTCAATTCCTGCCTCAGGCAACTGTCTGTGTGGAGTTTGCACATTCTCCCTGTGTCTGCGTGGGTTTCCTCTGGGTGCTCCGATTTCCTCCCACAGTCCAAAAAAAATGTGCAGATTAGGTGAATTGGCCATGCTAAATTGCCCGTAGTGTTAGGTGAAGACGTAAATGTAAATAGGTCTGGGTGGGTTGCTCTTCGGAGGGTCGGTGTGGACTTGTTGGGCCGAAGGGCCAGTTTCCACACTGTCAGTAATCTAATCTACAAAGGAGAAGTACGTCTGATTTCCTTCACCAAACAACATTGGTGAACCTGTATCTTTATAAAGCCATCACATCGGTCATCGCTTGTAATTTTCTTGCCTTATGTGATGTGTTTAATTTGAAAAAAGTGTTTTGCTCATAAATCCAAATACAAGATGTTGCATTTTTCTATTAATGAATAGCTGCACACAAATACTTTCAATATGCTTAATGCTATCGTGCAAAATCAGTGGTAATGTTGACTCATTTTATTTGCAGTAAATCTTCTTGGAATCCAAAAGAACCTAAACAAAGTAAAAAGTGTTTAGCAATTGTAGTGTTATGGGTGCAAAATACACTTCCACTGACATTAATTATTAACTTATAGAGGCATAGAGATGTACAGCAAGGAAAGAGACCCTTCGGTCCAACCCGTCCATGCCGAGCAGATATCCCAACCCAATCTAGTCCCACCTGCCAGCACCCAGCCCATTTCCCTCCTAACCCATCCAAATGCCTATTAAATGTTGAAATTGTACTAGCCTCCACCACTTCCTCTGGCAGCCCATTCCACACACGCACCACGCTCTGCGTGAAAATGTTGTCCCGTAGGTCCCTTTTATATCTTTCCCCTCTCATCCTAAACCTATGCCCTCTAGCTCTTGACTCCCCCACCCCAGGGAAACGACCTTGTCTATTTCTCCTATCCATGCCCCTCATTATTTTATAAACCTCTATAAGATCATCCTTCAGCTCTGATGCTCCAGGAAAAACAGCCCCAGCCTTTTCAACCTCTCCCTGTAGCTCAAACCCTCCAACCGTGGAAACATTCTTGTAGATCTTTTGTGAATCCTTCCAAGTTTCACAGCATCCTTCTGATAGGAAGGAGATGAGAATTGCACACAATATTCCAACAGTGGCCTAACCAATGTCCTGTACAGCCACAACATGACCTCCCAACTCCTGTGTTCAATACTCTGACCAATAAAGGAAAGCATACCAAATGCCTTCTTCACTAACCTATCTAGCTGTGACTCTACTTTCAAGGAGCTATGAACTTTTGCTAACATTAATTATTTTTACCAGATAACATTGACTTCATTTCTGGAAAATAAGCTCCAAAATCACAAGGCTTAGACACATTGATAAAAACACAAGTTGGCAGCAATCTATTAAAGTACAATTATTAATCATGTTATTATTGTTAAAGATAAATCATGGATTGACATTTAGTGATTTCACTAACTTCACCACTTTACAGAGGAACATCAACTATACACAATAAATCTTTTCCTTTCTTGAGCGAGAATAGCAATCAAACTGAGTTGGTGTTTTGTACAATGAAGCTCAGTTTGTGAGTCTTGGGATTATGCCAATTAAAATACAATTAGTCAAGATAAATTCCAGATGGCAATACTGCCTATTTTACTTTCAAGTCTTGCTTCATGTTTTGTCCAAAATTATTTATAACATGGTAAAGTTTCTAAATATCAAGCAATATGTTAATCACTTGTTCAGTTTGTAAAGGGCATATTTTTCTTTCAAGACCAAGATAGAATCAGAATATAATTATTGAATGAGAGGTGATTTGAAAGTGCAGGTTTAAATGAATATGAAACAAAAGATATTGAGTAAAAGAATAGGATAAATGCATTGAAAACTGTGATGGAATATATAGGGAAGAACTCCTACCGGTGGAAGTATTGAGAAGGGGATGCAGTTTAACTCATCTCCTAAGGACAGTTCTGCTCCTTATTCCTCCATTTCTTATTTCTCCATGTCGCCTGGTCATGTACTCTCCTTTACCATTGAAAGTTCCCATTTTCAATTATAAGTTGGCAAACATTATCTGTCTCTTTCTCACCCTTATTCTAAATCCTTCCAGTTTTCATTGGTTATCTGCATGCCTGATATGTGAACTGAATTAGCTGAGGACTGTAGCCTATGAGTTGGGAACCTCAGGAAGTGCTGAGATGGATAATTTACTCAACAATTCTTGCTGAAGGTGATAGCAAATGTTTCCCTCTTGTCTTTTGCACCGACCTGCTGCACTTCCCTGTTATTGAAGATGGAGTTGTTTATGATGTAATGCTTGAAAGAGCTAACTTGGAAGCTTTGGAATATCTCTACTTACTGAGATATAAGTAACTGTCTCTTTGAGGGACAAGTCTATTTTAGTTTGTTGTCAGTTGTTAGTGAGTTCTATAGCCTAACCTGTTGACCTGATTATTAACTCAAGGAAATAACAATATCTCTTATCATGTGTTAAAGTAGTTAACGAGTCTTAAGCTAATCTAACCTGTTATATATTTGTATTATCAGATCATAGGAACAGTAATAGGCTACTCAACTGTTGAGTCATAATACAATTTAATTAATACAATTTTTAATACTATCAGTGGCATTGACCGAACAGTTTAATGCTTTTTGCTCACCCCATCCCCATAAACCACTCATAATCAGAAATGTATCAATCTCCATCTTAAACATACTTAACGACTGACCTTCTGCAGCTCTCTAAGGTACGGAAATCCACAGATTCACAATCCTCTGACTAAAAATAATTTCTTCTCATCTCAGTCCTAAGTGGCACGTCCCTTATTTTCAATTGTGGTCTCCAGTTCTAGATTCCCCAACCAAAGAAACAATTACCTATATCTACAGTGTCTCTTCTCAGTATTTCGTAGGTTTGATTGAGATCAACTCTCATTCTTCAAAATCCTTGAGAATACAAGCCCAGTGTACCCAATTTCTCTTCAAACGACAATCCTGTCATAGTAGGAATGAGTCTAATGAATCTCTAATGCACTCCTTCTCTGGCAATAGTCTCTTTCCTGAGATAAAGATGCTAAAACTGCACACACATCTCCGTTATGGTCGAAGTAACCTTCTATACAATTGAAACAAAACTTTACTGCTCTTGTACTCAAATCCATTCATGATAAAGGTTAATATTTCATTAGCCTTCCTAATAGCTTGCTACAATTGCATGTTAGCATGCAGTGATTTATTGACAAGGACACCTATGTCCTTCTACACTTACCAACTCCATTGGTTGTGGGATTGTTTCGCTGTGTCACATGTTGTTTCTGCTCCTTAGCATACATGTATTCTTGTTTTGTAGCTGCATTGCATTATCATCTCAGTTTTAGATAATGCCTGACATTGTTTCTCACATTTCTGCATCGCTCACTGAGTTGGTTTCCCCTTAACCAGTTGCTCAGCAATGGCTTGTGTCTGCGCTGGTTGTTCTCAAAGAATGAATCAATTGCCTTCTGTTAATTTAAGGATGTTGAGATTAGGACACACATGCAGTCTCAAAAATGAGGAGCATTCATTGGCAATTATATAGCCATTTTCAATTCTCTTATGCTCTTTGTATTGCAATATTAGCCATAGCATACCTGTGCACTTGAGAATTATTCCATCTGCAACATTTAGGCTCGAAGTTCTGTTTCTTAAGACATGGTATTTGTTAGAACACTGACACTGAAACTTGATCAAACCTAAAATTAATGGGATATCCAATAACATAAGCAAGCTCTGTGAAGCCTATTTTGGATCCTTTCTTCCCCCAGGTGTGTCTTTGATATCTTTTCTTATGGGCATATCTTGTCTAATGTGGGTAACTTTCTGAATGGAGGTTGCTCAACTGCATTTCAGTGAGTGAGCATTTGGCTTTTTGCTTCTCTGAAATGTGTCCTACTTGTGCACAACTTGTGAAAGTGTCCAATAGTATTACATGTTTAGTATTCTTTTGGTCATTGCTGGGCATTGCCCATACCTGTGAGGCTTTGTTGCTCCAGAGATCTGATGCTGATTCTGAAATACATACTCTTTAGCTTACTATTTATCTTGTATACTCATGTGCTTCTTTAGAAAGTCCAATCCTTATAAAGTAAATAGATTTTATTGCTCTCCAGAGGTAGGTTTATTCTTCTCCTTTCAGGATCTGTCTGTGAGTCATTCTGCTTCTATTTCCAGTATGATTTGAATAGCTTTTTCTGAAGTCAAATCCTTGTTTATGTAGGAAATTTGACAAAGACTTATTAATTATTCCAATAACAGCGTTGCGTCTTACAAATTCCATAGTTATAACTTTCTACTAATATGTGAATACCAAAAGTCAAATTATCTATAGATACACATGGATGCTGAACTCTTCTGTTTAATATTTCACTTGCAAGATTTTTTTTTGTTCTTAGATTGAAGTGATTATCATAAATTATTAGAATCTCTTCAAGGTTTGTGTGTCTTCTTCAACGTTTTTAGTAATTATAAGATCATCTACACTAAGATGCACTGAATAAAATGATGAATCAACTTATGCACCTTTGATTGAATTCTGAAATAATTCTATAATTTGAGAAATGTTTTCTCCAAGATATCCAATCCTATGTTTTGCTTGGACCATCTACAACACATTGAATCTTCTTAGGACAATTATATCACCTTACATTCCTTCTTAATGTGTTTCTATATTAAAGCTATGAGTTTAGAAGATTAAGGGGAGATCTAATAGAAACTTACAAGATAATACATGGCTTGGTAAGGGTGGATGCTAGGAAATTGTTTCCGTTAGGTGAGGAGACTCGGACCCGTGGACACAGCCTTAGAATTAGAGGGGGTAAATTCAGAACAGAAATGCGGAGACATTTCTTCAGCCAGAGAGTGGTGGGCCTGTGGAATTCGTTGCCGCAGAGTGCAGTGGAGGACGGGCTTCAAGGCAGAGATTGATAAATTCTTGATGTCACCACGAATTAAGGGCTACGGGGAGAATGATGGTAAGTGGAGTTGAAATGCCCATCAGCCATGATTGAATGGTGGAGTGGACTCGATGGGCCGAATGGCCTTACTTCTACTCCTATGTCTTATGGTCTTATGGTCTTAAATCTAAAACATCTCAGTGCTGTTTCAATTCTGTTGGCTGAGAAGCTGATTACTTTTATTCTTTCACAATATTGTGGTACTTTCTTTGTCTACAAACTCTTGTATTTTATATTATGGCAATACCATATAAAATTCTTTAAATGAATTTTCAAATTTAGTGAAATAGGGAAATTATTATATTACTGTTTCAAGATTTAAATTGTATTAAATAGTAATATGATATCCCTGTACTGCTCACTGCGGTTGCAAAATGGCGATTTTTGCACCTTCTGGTATGTTCTAATGGCTTCTGCAGCCCTGATGGATTTTTTCTGCTTTTAGATAGGGAAAATGGAAGCTTTCACATCTTTAACTGCTTAAGACACAATACATGTCCCCGTGTACAATTTAACAGAAAAGAAAATCTTCTACAGCTATGGTCTGTATAAATCTTCCCACCAAAAATTATTTGCTTCAACAATAAGTATTTTTTGACCGTATAAAAACCCTAAGATTCTTCAAACTTTCTTCTTCTGTTGGACTGTTGCTTCAAATCTTTTAAATTTACTTTCTGTTCCCCATTTGAATAAACTTTACCTGTTTTCCAATGCTGTGGTCTCAGTGTAAATTGATTTTCTGGTACTAGATATGTCAAATGTAGCTATGCATTGTGCAGCCTTCACACAATGGTGACAGTGTTCATTTTAAAGGCTATGTTCTCCTTTCTGTTCTTTTCTTCCCAGCCTGGAAATGTTGGATCACCACTGCCAGAGAGATGAACGGGTCGGCAAATGTGTCCATCCCTGACATGCATGTTATGCTGTAATACATGGCACTTGATAGGCACCAAATGCCAGTGGCACTGAAGTTCATTGCTATGTTTAATTTCTGTACATCCAGCTTATCCCAGGGATCAACAAATCCCTGCAAATATCCCAGACACCTTCCCACCACTGTTGTATAAAGTGATGGAAATAAAAGGATTAACCTGAGCTAAACTGAAACTCTGTCCATTCTGATATAGTACACAGCCACCAGATGGAGCATCAGGTAGATTGAGGAATTCAAACAAACATTTGGTTGACTCTACATGATCTCCCCATGGAGGCACCCATGTTTCTTTCTCCTTCTTGTTACTAACATTAAAATGCCTAAGAATTGATGTAACCAGTATGAAGTCACTGATATGTAGTAAACAACATCTGATCATCTGAGACAAAAGCCTCTCCTATTTTGATTTATTTGTGGTCCCTCTTCCACTACAGGTTAAGGAATAGCTCTTTAAAGCTAGTATAGGAAGGAGTATTCTCGACATGGTAACTCAGTGGTTAGCACTGCTGCTTCACAGCACCAAGGACCCCGGTTTGATTCCAGCCTCGGGCGACTGCCTGTGTGGAGTTTGCAAATTCTCTCCGTGTTTGTGTGGGTTTCCTCCGGGTGCTCTGGTTTCCTCCCACAGTCCAAAGAAGTGCAGGTCAGGTGAATTGGCCATGCTAAATTGCCCATAGTGTTAGGTGCATTACTCAGAGGGAAATGGGTCTGGGTGGGTTACTCTTTGGAGGGTCGGTGTGGACTTGTTGGGCTGAAGGGCCTGTTTCCACACTGTAGGAAATCAAATCTAATGTTTGAGAGCAGAACTATATCCAAACCACAAAGTACCAGTGATTGGCATGCAAATATCATATCATAATACGGCATCACCAATAGACTTTTTATCACTGTTTAGCAACCCCATGCATTACAACATTGACTGATTCCCTTGTTGGAGTGGGATAGAGAGTTTGTACCTAAGCACTGATCTGTGTCATGCTTGTAACAAGGCCAGCCAGGTGGACCTCATAGAATATGAGGTCCCCAATTGGGGCTGTTACTCTGCTCCAATCAGGGAGCCCTGGCTGACAGATACAAACAGAAGTATCAGATGTTCTGTTCATTCTAAGACCTGGCTCTGAGGGAGCTGGATTAGTATCAAGGACTTCTCACATGGAAATAAAGGGTGACTTGGTGACTGGATACTGGCCTGTGTGGAGTTATTTCAACAGCAATGAGAGTGAAGCATATTCCTAAAGAAACTTGTTTGCAACAGTCATCTTTGAGTAGGGGCAAGCATTTCTGGCATCACGCTGTTATCGAGGAAGCTTGACTTGTTTGACCCTGCTATTGAAGTGTGGGCCTGTATGTGGAAAGAATGCATTGGTTTTTTTTTCTGGGCAGATGACATTGGGGCAGATAAAAAGCAACAAGTAATTCTTCTAAATAAAACCTGAGAAAACTGTAGATGCTGTTTCACTTCTGAGAAAGAGTCACCAGACCTGAAATGTTATCTCTGATTTATCTTCACAGATGCTACCAGACCTGCTGAGCTTTTCCAGCAACCTCTGTTTTTGTTTGTGAGTACTTCTCCTGGCAGCTTATGAACGTAGTTTTTTTTTGGTTATTAGGAGCTTAACTTTCCCTGAGGCACCAGATACTAAAACCTTTCAAGAGTTGATGGATTTCGTTAAGGAATATTATGACACCAAGCCTTCTCTAACTTTGAGAAACTGTCATTTCAGTCAGCAATTCAAGAACTGAGGAATCTGTATCAGGATGTTTGAGTAGTTTAAGATGATTGGCAGAGGCATGTGACTTTGGTTTAACCCTCAACTTGATGCTGAGAGAATGTTTGATATCTGGGATTAATGATATAACCATGCAAAAGTGCCAACTAGCTAAAGTCCCAACTGAACTTCAAACAGGCACTACAACTGGCTTTATAGAACATAGAACATAGAAGAATACAGCGCAGTACAGGCCCTTTGGCCCTCGATGTTGCGCCGATCCAAGCCCACCTAACCTACACTAGCCCACTATCCTCCATATGCCTATCCAATGCCCACTTAAATGCCCATAAAGAGGGAGAGTCCACCACTGCTACTGGCAGGGCATTCCATGAACTCACGACTCGCTGAGTAAAGAACCTACCCCTAACACCTGTCCTATACCTACCACCCCTTAATTTAAAGCTATGCCCCCTCGTAATAGCTGACTCCATACATGGAAAAAGGTTCTCACGGTCAACCCTATCTAAACCACTAATCATCTTGTACACCTCTATCAAGTCACCCCTAAACCTTCTTTTCTCCAATGAAAACAACCCCAAGTGCCTCAGCCTTTTCTCATACGATCTTCCTACCATACCAGGCAACATCCTGGTAAACCTCCTCTGCACCCGTTCTAGTGCCTCCACATCCTTCCTATAGTATGGCGACCAAAACTGCACACAATACTCCAGGTGCGGCCGCACCAGAGTCTTATACAACTGCAACATGATCTCAGGACTCCGGAACTCAATTCCTCTACCAATAAAAGCCAGTACGCCATATGCCTTCTTCACCGCACTATTTACCTGGGTGGCAACTTTCAAAGATCTGTGTACATGGACACCAAGATCCCTCTGCTCATCCACACTACCAAGTATCCGACCATTAGCCCAGTACCCCATCTTTTTGTTACTCTTATCATTGGAGGATGTGGCAACTGGAGCAAATAAATTGCAGGGTATTCCAAAGGAAGTGGCCACCCTCACCAATCTGACTGAGCTTGCTGAACACCACATGAGTGAAGGCAATTGCACAGCCTCACCCAGGACATATCGTGAACAGAGGGACTCTCGGGAAGCTCATAGCAAAACCCCAAAACAAAACCAAGCCTCAGCCAAACGGTTAACATCTCCTTCAGAATCTGGGCCAGCAAGCCATTGTAGTTGCTGCTGGTATACAGACAGGCTTTGAGGAGTCAGAGGTATTCCTCTGATCTGATCTTATAGAACATAGAACATTACAGCGCAGTACAGGCCCTTTGGCCCTCGATGTTGCGCCGACCTGTCATACCAATCTGTAGCCCATCTAACCTACACTATTCCATGTACGTCCATATGCTTGTCCAATGACAACTTTAGTATACTTAAAGTTGGCGAATCTACTACCATTGCAGACAAAGCATTCCATATCCTTACCACTCTCTGAGTAAAGAAATTGCCCTGACATCTGTCTTATATCTATCACCCCTCAATTTAAAGCTATATCCCCTCATGCTCGCCGTCACCATACTTGGAAAAAGGCTCTCCCTGTCCACCCTATCTAACCCTCTGATTATCTTATATGTCTCTATTAAGTCACCTCTCAACCTTCTTCTCTCTAACGAAAACAGCCTCAAGTCCCTCAGCCTTTCCTTGTAAGAGCTTCCCTCCATACCAGGCAACATCCTAGTAAATCTCCTCTGCACCCTTTCCAAAGCTTCCACATCCTTCTTATCATGTGGTACTCCAGAACTGTACACAATACTCCAAGTGCAGCCGCACAGAGTTTTGTACAGCTGTAGCATAACCTCATGGTTCCGCAACTCGATCCCTCTATTAATAAAAGCTAAAACACTGTATGCCTTCTTAACAACCCTGTTAACCTGGGTGGCAACTTTCATGGATCTGTGTACCTGGACGCCGAGATCTCTCTGCTCATCTACACTATCAAGAATCTTACCATTAGCCCAGTACTTCGCATTCCGGTTACTCCGACCAAAGTGAATCACCTCACACTTGTCTGCATTAAACTCCATTTGCCACCTATCAGCCCAGCTCTGCAGCTTATCTATGTTTCTCTGTAACCTACAACATCCTTCGTCACTATCCACAACTCCACCGACCTTAGTGTCGTCTGCAAATTTACTAACCCACCCTTCTACACCCTCATCCAGGTCGTTTATAAAAATGACGAACAGCAGTGGACCCAACACCGACCCTTGTGGTGCACCACTGGTAACTGGACTCCAGGATGAATATTTCCCATCAACCACCACCCTCTGTCTTCCAAACTGATATATCTTCCACAATCCCATTCTTCCGCATTTTGTACAATAGCCTACTGTGGGGAACCTTATTGAACGCCTTGCTGAAATCCATATACACCACATCAACCGGTTTACTCTCATCTACCTGTTTGGTCACCTTCTCAAAGAACTCAATAAGGTTTGTGAGGCACGACCTACCCTTCACAAAACTGTGCTGACTATCCCTAATCAAATTATTCTTTTCTAGATGATTATAAATCCTATCTCTGATAACCTTTTCCAACATTTTACCAACAACTGAAGTAAGGCTCACTGGTCTATAGTCACACTGGTCTTGTAGTCACTGTGTTTATGTGGCAAGTCCAGTTGAGTTTCTGGTCAATGTTAACCCCCAGGATGTTGATAATGGGGGATTCAGTGATTGTAACACCATTGAATGTCAAATGATGGTGGTTAGATTGTCTCTTATTGGAGACGGTCATTGTCTGGCATTTGTGTGGCATGAATGTTACTTGTACTTGTCAGCTCAAGCCTGGATGTTGTCTAGATCTTGTTACATTTGAACATAGGCTGTTTCAAAGGAGCAGATGTTCCTTTGATAAGGGACTCACTTCAACATAACATTCCGAGCATCATGTAATATAACTCACAAAGAAAGCGTACATAAAGATCAGGAGACAGTTTTTTTAAGTTCAGAACTCACAGGCTAGTGTCTAAAGCAGTTAAGTTTGAATACCTTGGGTCTGCAAGAATCCAGGTCTTCTTTTGTCATAATAGTTTTTATATTATTTATGTCTGAGTAACATACTTGCATTTGAACAATATCCTTAAGCTTGTATCATAAGAGATTATTTAACCCTTGCTGATTGGCTGTTGTGTTGTATTGGTGGCTGTTTCAGTATCTGAGGAGTTGCAAATGGTGCCGCACATTCCTATTTCTGACATTATGATGGAGGACAGGTCATTGATGAAGCAGCTGAAGATGGTTGGGCCTAGGATACTACCCCAAGGAACTCCTGCAGAGATATCCTGGAGCTAAGGTGACTGATCTCCAACAAACACAACCATCTTCCTATGTCCCAGCTATGGCTCCAACCAGTGAAGTGTTTGCCCCTAATATCAGTTGATTCCAGTTTTGCTAATGTTACTTGATGCCATTCTTGGTTGAATGCAGCCTTGATATCAAGATATCATGTCCCTCTCACCTCACCTCTGGAATTCAGCTCTTTTGGTTATGTTTGAACCAAGGTTGCAATAACACCAGGAGCTGAGTGGCCCTGGCAGAACCCAAACTGGGCTAGTTATTGCTGAGCAGATGCTGCTTGATAGCACTGTTGATGACACCTTCCATCACTTTACTGATGATCGAGAGTAGATTAATGGGCAGTGATTGGACAGGTTAGATTTCTTTTTATGTATAGGACATACCTAGGCAATGTTCCACATTGATGGGCAAATGCCAGTGTTGTAACAGTATTGGAAGAACTTGATTAGGGGAATGGAAAGTTCTGGAGCACAAGTCTTCAGTAGTATTGACAAATGTTGCTGGGGCCCATAACCTTTGCAATATCCAGTATCTCTAACCGTTTCTTGATATCACATGGAGTGAATCGAATTGGCTGAAGACTGGCATCTGAAACATTGGGGACCATTGGGGGAGGCCAAGATGGATCATCCAGTTAGCATTTCTGGATGAAATTTGCTGCAAATTCTTCAGCAGACTCCAGAAGATACTGCCAGATTCAGAGGAATTACGTTAATGAACACAGTATTCCTGTCAATTCTACCACATTGTTTCTCGTCTACTATGTAGAAAATAGCACTTAACTGATTCACCTTCCTGACTTGGAACAATATTGTCATTCCTTCACTGTTGCTGAATTAAATTCCTGGCATTCACTTCTGAGCAGAACTAAATGTGTCCTTACACCTCAATGACTGAAGCAGTTCAAGAGGCAGTTCACCATTATTTCAAGATCAAGTAGATGTAGGCAATAAATGCTGCCATGAATAAATAAAAATAAAGATCCTTTTATTCATTACAATTTGATTTTGAAATTATTTCTCATCTTTTTGGTTGTTTATTCACTATTCTCTGCATGTCATTTTCCCACATTCACTGTGAAACACCCAGGAGTTTTTAATTGGGAGGATACAATAGATTTCTGTTAGAATTTACCTGAGTCCCATCAACCCAGGTCACATCTCAACTTGATGTTCATAAATTGTACATAGCAATTAGTCAGAACAACAGAAATAGCAACCAAGTGAAACTCAATATAGTCCACTCTCTTAGAAGAGGGAGACGATTGGTGGTGAATTTAACCATAGGGTAATCACATTTCAAAGTTGAAAAGGCATGGTCTTTATGGAGACCTCAGCCGGTACATAAAATGAACTTGTTCCAAAAATAGAAATTGCTCGAAAAACTCAGCAGGTCTGGCAGCACTGTAGAGGTAAAGGTTCGATTCCAGTGACCTTTGTCATAACAGAGCTTGGTGTTCCAAAATTACCTCAACACCTCATGTCCTTTACCCACACCACACCCCAGACCCTGTCATGACATGGATTGTTTTCAACATAGTCAGTCCATTTTCACCTCCTTGTGGTCCCCATTATCAGTGTTTTTCCTTCCCTGACCTACCACCATCTATCCCTTCATCTGGGATCTTGAATTTCTCTCTCTAGGCTGTGTTTCCAACTATTTGCCTACTGCTCCATCCCACCCTAGGTCTTCAGCATGTATACCACCTTTTCTAAGCTACTATCAGTTCTGATGAAGGGTTACTGAACTCAAAAAGTTAATTCTGCTTTTTCTCCACAATTGCTGCCAGACTTGCTGAGTTTCTCCAGTAATTTCAGTTTTTGTTTTGGATTTCCAGTGTCTGCAGTTCTTTAGTTTCGTTGTTTAATGAATGTGTTCTGTTGGTGTCACTCGGCATGGTAATCTAAACATCCAGCCAACTGAACTAACGAACCATCAAGTTAGCAACCTGCAGAGACATGTTAGCTCCATCCCAATACTGTGTTGAGTATTGGTCAGAACAGTGAAGAAGACAATTAATATTACTTAACCATGTGGAATTATCTTGGCCATCCCATTCCTTTTCTGGTCGGCATGGAACAGTTGGACTGAAGGGTCTGTTTCCATGCTGTCCATCTCTATGACTCTATTAACTGCTTAACAGTAAAGCTATCAATAAGGTCTTCTTGTCAAGTCAAGAGGCTGGATGTTCCTTTGATAAGGGACTCACTTCAACATAACATTCTGAGCATCATGTAATATAACTCACAAAGAAAGCGTACATAAAGATCAGGAGACAGTTTTTTTTAAGTTCAGAACTCACAGGCCAACACTAGTGTCTAAAGCAGTTAAGTTTGAATACCTTGGGTCTGCAAGAATCCAGGTCTTCTTTTGTCATAATAGTTTTTATATTATTTATGTCTGAGTAACATACTTGCATTTGAACAATATCCTTAAGCTTGTATCATAAGAGATTATTTAACCCTTGCTCATTGGCCGTTGTGTTGTACTGGCGGTTCTCTTCACTGCTGAGATGGTATGTCAGGATTATGCAGTATGGATTTCTATCAAATGACATTACTTTAGTATTTCTTTTAGTGGCATCAGTGGGAAATATGACTTTAATAGATACACCCTGAGAAAGTTCGGCTTATAATGAGTCCTCTTTCTGAAATAAATCAGCATTGCAACTTTACTTATGAGCTGAGGAAACCATTGTCAAGCAAAAGGCAAGCAAGTGCCAGATAAAAGAACATCAAATGAGCTGCTCTAGTGTGAAAATGGGTACGATAGCATCCTGTTGAAGAAAATTTGATTTGTTCAGTTATGCTTAACCATTGTTGTGTTTATGTTAGCAATATTAAAAAAAAAATCTGCTCGTATTACGGATAAAAATTTAAGTGAATTTTTTCACAGTTGATTATTTGT
Source organism: Chiloscyllium plagiosum (assembly GCF_037043375.1). Lineage (NCBI taxonomy): Eukaryota > Metazoa > Chordata > Chondrichthyes > Orectolobiformes > Hemiscylliidae > Chiloscyllium > Chiloscyllium plagiosum. Next base: position 13,359,713 of record NW_028270145.1, on the reverse strand, counting down.
GGCTCAATGGACGAAATACATGGTTTTATATTTTTGTGATAGCTGATTAAATGACCTTTGATGAATATCATGAATTCATTTTCATGGACAATTATGATTCAACCAAATAATTAATAGAAAAACAATTTTATACTTATGTAGATAATTGTGTAATTTTACAGCTAATTATTTTGCTAAGGTAGACAAGCAGGAGGCCGAGAGAATACAGCAAACCAGACAGCATCGGGAGGTGGAGACATCAATGTATCAGGTGTAACCCTTCTTCAGGAGTGTGTGGGGGACGGGGTGTAGGGGGACCTGCAAATAAAAGGTGGGGGGTGTGAAGGGTGGTGAGATGTGGATAGGTGGAGACAGGTAGAGGTACAACCTGGGTTGGTCAATGGGACAGATGAATATGGTAGGTGGCTGGGAGAAGTGGAAGGGAGGGGGAGGGGGCTAGGAAGGGAGTCAGGAGATTGGAAGGGAGGTTATTTGAAATTGGAGAACTCAATGTTGAGTCCTCCGGGCTTTAAGCTGCCTCTACGGAAGTGGAGGTGCTGTTCTCCAATTTGCGTTTTTGTTCATTGTGACAATGGAGGAAAGGGAATGGGAAAGGAAATTAAAATGGGCACTGACTGGGAGGTCCAGTCAGCCCCTGCAGGCCTGGCTGAGATGGCTCGGCCAAACATTCCGTTAGTTTACATTTGTTCTTCCCAATGTAGAGGAGACCACATTGGGTGCACTGGATACAGTAAACTAGGTTGGAGGAGAGGCAGGTTTGGGGCCCTGGATGGATGTGAGAGGGGTGGTATGCTGGGAGGTTTTGCATCTTTTCTGGTTGCAGGGGACGGTACCTGGGGGTTCAGGGGGAGTTGGTGGGGAGAGTGGCACAAACCAAGGATGAGTGATGGGAGCGATTCTTGTGGAAGTCGATGACTGCATCGGTGCTGCATCCTGCACCCAGGCTGAACTGGAGCAGTTGATCGACTTCGCCCACAACTTCCACCCCGCCCTCAAATTCACTTGGTCCATCTTGGACACCTCCCTCCCTTCTCTTGATGTCTCCATTTTCATCTGCAGCAACAGTCTCCAGACGAACGTTTACTATAAACCCACAGACTCTCACAACTACCTGGATGACACCTCCTCCCATCCAATATCCTGCAAGAACTCCATCCCTGTCTCCCAATACCTGCGCCTCATCTGATTGTTCTGACGAGGAGACATTCCATTCCCAAGCATCCCAGAGTTCAATAGATTCGGGGTCGGTTCCTGAGGATTGGAGGGTGGCAAATGTTATACCACTTTTTAAGAAGGGTGGGCGAGAGAAAGCAGGTAATTATAGACCAGTTAGTCTGACCTCAGTGGTGGGAAAGATGCTGGAGTCTATTATAAAGGATGAAATTACTGCACATCTGGATAGTAGTAACAGGATAGGACAGAGTCAGCATGGATTTATGAAGGGGAAATCATGCTTGACTAATCTTCTTGAATTTTTTGAGGATGTAACTATGAAGTTGGACGAGGGAAATCCAGTAGATGTAGTGTACCTGGACTTTCAGAAAGCTTTTGATAAAGTCCCACACAGGAGGTTAGTGAGTAAAATTAGGGTGCATGGTATTAGGGGCAAAGTACTAGATTGGATTGAGAATTGGTTGGCTAATAGGAAACAAAGGGTAGTGATAAACGGTTCCATTTCAGAATGGCAGGCAGTGACCAGTGGGGTACCGCAGGGATCCGTGCTGGGACCACAGCTTTTTACAATATATGTTAATGATATAGAAGATGGTATCAGCAATAACATTAGCAAATTTGCTGATGATACAAAGCTGGGTGGCAGGGTGAAAAGTGATGAGGATGTTAGAGATTACAGGGTGACCTGTACAAGTTAGGTGAGTGGGCAGATGCATGGCAGATGCAGTTTAATGTGGATAAATGTATGGTTATCCACTTTGGTAGCAAGAACAGGAAGGCAGACTACTACCTCAATGGAATCAATTTATGTAAAGGGGCAGTACAGAGGGATCTGGGTGTTCTTGTACACTAGTCAATGAAGGCAAGCATGCAGGTTCAGCAGGTAGTGAAGAAGGCTAATAGCATGCTGGCCTTCATAACAAGAGGAATTGAGTATAGAAGCAAAGAGGTGCTTCTGCAGCTGTACAGGGCCACCACCACTGAGGTCAGACTAACTGGTCTATAATTACCTGCTTTCTCTCGCCCACCTGGAGTACTGTGTGCAGTTCTGGTCTCCAAATTTGAGAAAAGACATTCTGGCTATTGAGGGAGTGCAGCATAGGTTCACGAGGTCAATTCCTGGAATGGCGGGATTACCTTACACTGAAAGACTGAAGCGACTGGGCTTGTACACCCTTGAGTTTCGAAGCTTGAGAGGGGATCTGATTGAGACGTATAAGATTATGAAAGGATTGGACACTCTGGCAGTAGGAAACATATTTCCACTGATGGGTGAGTGCCGAACCTGAGGACACAGCTTAAAAATACGGGGTAGACCATTTAGGACAGAGCTCAGGAGAAACTTCTTCACCCAGAGAGTGGTGGCTGTGTGGAATGCTCTGCCCCAGAGGGCAGTGGAGGCCCACTCTCTGGATTCATTTAAGAAGGAGTTGGATAGAGCTCTCAAAGATAGTGGAATCAAGGGTTATGGAGATAAGGCAGGAACAGGATACTGATTAGGAATGATCAGCCATGATTATATTGAATGGCGGTGCAGGCTCGAAGGGCTGAATGGCCTACTCCTGCACCTATTGTCTATTGTCATGTCCACCTGTTATGAACAATGTGCTTTCCCCCTCTCTGTCGTCCAGACAGCCCTCCACCGCACTGCCTCCATTCCCCACTCCACTGTTCTAAACCTCCTCCCACCATACAGAATAAAGACAGGGTTCCCCTTGCCCTCACCCATCACCCCATCAGTCTACACATCCAACACATCATCCTTAAACACTTCCACATCTTACCACCAAGAACACCTTCCCCTCCCCACCCTTCTCTGCCTTCCACAAGGACCATTCCCTTCGACAGTCCTTGATTTGCACCACTCACCCACCAACCCCCTGAAACCCCAGGTACCTTACACTGCATCCAGAAAAGATGCAAAACCTGCTGGTACACTAAACCCCCTCTCCTCCATCCAGGGCCTCAAACACTCTTTCCAGGTGAGACAGAGATTCGGCTGCCTCTCCTCTAACCTAGTTTACTGTATCCAGTGCTCCCGATGTGGTCTTCCCTACATCGGGGATAAAAAATGTAAACTAACGGAACGTTTGGTCGAGCATCTCAGCCGGGCCTGCAGGGACCAACTGGACCTCCCAGTCAGTGCCCATTTTAATTCCCCTTCTCAATCCCTTTCCGACATGACCATCCTTGGCCTCCTCCATTGCCACAGCACATCAGAACACAATTTGGAGAAACCATACCTCATCTTCCGATTGGTCAGCCTGCAGCCCGGAGGACTCAACATTGAGCTCTCCAATTCCAAATAACCTCCCTTCCCATCCCCTGACTCTCTTCCCAGCCCCTCCTCCTCCCTTCCATTTCTCTCAGACACCTACCGGATTCATTCCTCCCATTGACCAACCAGATCGCACCCTCTACCTGTCTTCACCTATCCCCAACTCACCAGCCTGCGTGCCCGCCCACCCCCTTTATCTGCAGCTCCCCTTACAATCCCCCACCCCCTCCGCCACTAGTCCTGAATCAGAATTATGCCCAAAACATTGACTTCTCCACAACCTCTGGATCTCAGTGATGGTAAGGAGACAGGAACCTAGTAAAGATTTATCTGTCAATAAATTAGTTATTGAATGTATGGAGTACATGTGTCTAAGATGAGGTGCCTGGTTTGCTGTGTCCTCCCAGCCTCCTGCTTGTCTACCTTGGATTCCAGCATCTACAGTCTTTTTATCTCTAACTGAGTGTTTTAAGTTAGGTAGCTGATCAGTGCAAGTGATTACATTTCACAAAAGCATTTCACAAAATGATGGTCTGCTCTGCAGCCCAATTATCTGCGGCTCCTATGGCAGCACTGATTTTTGAATAGTGATTTTTCTCCCCTCTCTCCTCCAAAATGTGCCAAATGAAAGTGATTACTTGCAGAATGTATTGGTTCTTCTGAGCACGGACGCTCAATCACTCGTGACTATGCGTATGTTCAGCCTCCAGAGAGACCACTGCAGAGCAAAGCAAAATACTGATTACTGGCTATTTGGAATTGCACTGCAGTAGGCAGCATCCCATTGGACCATCACAAAAGAACATGATGCCCTAGCCTGTTCCATTGCCTTGCTGAGCTAACCTGATCTTGCACACATACTCCATACAAATTCAGTAGTTAATTTATTGACAGGTAAATTTTTATGAGGCTCCTGCCTCCTTAGCATCACTGAGATCCAGAGGTTGTGGAATATTTGCACTTCGTGTTCTTTCTTCATTACTTTAATTGTTTTCTTTTCTTTATTCAGAAGATGTGGGCTCCGCTGGCTGACCGCGTGTTTATTGCCCATTGAAAATTTGGTGGTGAGGTGCCTTCATGAACTGCTGCAGTCCACGTGCTATGGGTTGACTCACAAAGCCATTACAGATTTTGACAGAATTTTGACCCAGTGACAGAGAATGAGCCGCGATATATTTCTAAATGTAGGTGGTGAGTAGCTTAGAGTGGAAGCTGTAGCTGGCAGTGTTCTCATGTATCTGCTCCCCTTGTCCTTCTGGATGGAAGTGGTGGTGGCTTTGGAAGTTGCTATCTAAGGAGCTTTGGCGAAGTACTGCGATACAGTAGGGCTATCACTCTCGCCTCAACTCTGGAATTCAGCTCTATTGTCCATGTTTAAACTAAGGCTGTAATGAAGTGAGGAGCTGAATGGTCTTAGTAGAATCTAAACTGGGTGTGACTCAGCAGGTTATTGCTGAATAGATGCTGCTTGATAGCACTGTTGAAGACACTTTCCATCACTTTACTGATGATCAAGAGTAGACTGATGGCAAGGGGTATTTGACTGGATTGCATTTGGGCAAAAGTGAGGACTGCAGATGCTGGAAACCAGAGTTTAGATCAGAATGGTGCTGGAAAAGCACAGCAGGTCAGGCAGCATCTGAGGAGCAGGAAAATCGACGTTTCAGGCAAAAGCCCTTCATCGGGAATATAGGCAGGAAACCTCCAGGGTGGAGAGATAACTGGGGCGGGGAGGGGGGGGGGGGGTTGGAGCTGGGGAGAAGGTAGCAAAGAGTACAATGGGTGAATGGGGGTGGGGATAGAGGTGATAGGTCAGAGGGGAGGGTGAAGCGGATAGGTGGGAAGGGAGATTGGCAGGTAGGACAGGTCATGGGGACGGTGCTGAGCTGGGAGGTTGGAACTGGGGTAAGGTGGGAGGAGGGGAAATGAGGAAACTGGTGAAATCCACATTGATGCCCTAGGGTTGAAGTGTTCCGAGGCGGAAGATGATGCATTCTTCCTCCGGGCGTCGGGTGGTGAGGAAGCAGAGGTGGATGAGGTCCATGACCTGCAGGTCCTTGGAAGAGTGGGAGGAGGAATTAAAATGTTGGACCACAGGGCGGTGTGGTTGATTGGTGCGGGTGTCCCAGAGATGTTCCCTGAAGTGCTCTGCGAGGAGGCGTCCAGTCTCCCCAATGTAGAGGAGACCGCATCAGGAGCAACGGATACAATAAATGATATTGGTGGATGTGCAGATGAAACTTTGATGGATGTGGAAGGCTCCTTTGGGGCCTTGGATGGTGGTGAGAGAGAAGGTGTGGGCACAGGTTTTGCAATCCCTGCGGTGGCAGGGGAGGGTGCCAGGATGGGAGGGTGGTTTGTTGGGGGGCATGGACCTGACCAGGTGATCACGGAGGGAACGGTCTTTGCGGAAGGCAGAAAGGGGTGGGGAGAGAAATATATCCCTGGTGGTGGGGTCCGTTTGGAGGTGGCGGAAATGTCGGTGGATGATATGGTTAATGCGAAGGTTGGTAGGCTGGAAGGTGAGGATCAGGGGGTTCTGTCCTTGTTATGGTTGGAGGGGTGGGGTTTGAGGGCAGAGGTGCAGGATGTGAATGAGATGCATTGGAGGGCATCTTCAATTATGTGAGATGGGAAATTGCGATCTCTAACGAAGGAGGCCATTTGGTGTGTTCTGTGGTGGAACTGGTCCTCCTGGGAGCAGATATGGCAGAGGCGGAGGAATTGGGAATACGGGATAGCATTTTTGCAGGAGGTGGAGTGGGAAGAGGTGTAGTCCAGGTAGCTGTGGGAGTCGGTGTGTTTGTAAAAAATGTCAATGTCAAGTTGGACATCAGGAAGGGGAGGGAGGTGTCAGAGATTGGTCCAGGTGAATTTAAGGTCGAGGTGGAATGTGTTGGTGAAGTTAATGAACTGCTCAACTGCCTCACGGGAGAATGAGGTGGCGCTGATGCAGTCATCAGTGTAGCGGAGGAAGAGGTGGGGAGTGGTGCCGGTGTAACTATGGAAGATGGACTGTTCTACGTAGCCGACAAAGAGACAGACATAGCTGGGGCCCATGCAGGTGCCCATGTCTACCCCTTTGGTCTGGAGGAAGTGGGAGGATTCAAAGGAGAAATTGTTCATGGAGATTAAAGCACATCTCAAGTATTGTGTGCAATTTTGGTTTCCTTATCTGAGGAAGGATGTTTTGGTTATGGACAGAGTGCAACAAAGGAATGATTCCTGGAACGCCAAGACTGACATGCGAAGAGAGATTGGATCAGTTAGGACTATATTCACTGGAGTTCCTAAGAATTAGGCCAATCTCATAGAAACCTATAAAATTCTAAGGGGACTAGACAAGAAGGATGTTCCCAATGACTAGGAATTCCAGAAGAAGAGCTTCAGTCTAAAGAATGAGATAGGGCATTTAAGACTGAGATGAGGAGAAATTTCTTCACACAGAGAGTTTTGAGTCAATGGAATTACCTGCTATAAAAAAAAACTGAGGCTAAAACAATAAATGTTTACAAGAAAGAGTTAGATATAGTTCTTAGGGCTCAAGGTATCAAATGGTATGGAAGAAAATGGGAATAGGGTACTGAGTTTTATGATTGATTGTGATCTTATTGAATGGCAGAGCAAGTCTCAGAGGGCTGAATGGCCTACTCCTGTTTCTGTGTTTTATATATATTTAACAATCTCGTGGTGATATCTATGCAGCACAGATCAGGAACAAAGTGATTTTGGATGCTGTGCAAAGAGGAGGCAAGTCAAAAGGTATGTTCAGTCATTTCTACATCTACCAAAGTACATTAATAAATATTTATTGCATTCCTCTCTCTAAAATTGATTAATTTATTTCTATGGTGCAATGTGTGATAGAAAGTGCTTTTGCAACTTTCAGCTTGAATAATTTTGAAAGTACAAATGATAAGTGTCACATGAAAGGATCATTCAGAAACGTTTAGTACAGAACAGTTTAAACCCACAAGCTTCAGCTTTAACACCACTTTTGAAATATAGCATTAAATCAGATTTTCCAGAGGTTCAACTTTTGTTCAATGATTGCCATTTCCAGCATCATTGACACAGTGTTAACAACATTATCATCATAATTATGCACTTTTAGATTAATTCTGTCGTATTTTGTTTTCTGTCGACTTCTATTATGTATTATTGAAGCTTAAAGTAAACAAGGACTTCATCAGTGCAATCAATTTAAAAAGAATAAATCAGCATCTATTTAATTCATTACAAATCACAGAGATTAGATTAGATTCGCTACAGTGTGGAAACAGACCCTTCGGCCCAACAAGTCCACACTGACCGTCCGAAGAGTAGCCCACCCAGTCTCATTTCCCTCTGACTAATGCACCTAACACTATGGGCAATTTAGCATGGCCAATTCACCTGTCCTGCACATCTTTGGATTGTGGGAGGAAACCAGAGCACCCGGAGGAAACCCACGCAGACAGGGGGAGAATGTGCAAACTCCACACAGACAGTCAACCAAGGCTGGAATCAAACCTGAGACCCTGGTGCTGTGAGGCAGCAGTGCTAACCACAGAGCCACCATACTGCCCTTATATTAATAAGCTGAATATATATTGTAAATATATGATGACATCTATTAATAAACAGAATATGTATATAAAAGTCTCAAAGAAGATTTAAACATGGCAATAAATAAATAAAAGGAATTGATGAAAGGTTCTGAAAGCTTGATCAACATGATGAATTTTAAAATAATATTTAATTGTTCGATGAGCAAGGTTGAGTACTTAATGGTTGTAGCATTGCTTTACCCTTTTGTACCTACAGCAAATACAAGGTAAGGCATAAACCAAAAGCCAGAGTTGAATGACATGGGTGGTGAAATAAGGCAAGAGTTATTCTTAAAATTTAGTGGATGTTGCGTGGATTTAAAGATGAGGATCGGAGTATAGCATGTGTGGGAAATCAAAGTTAATCTAGAACGCAGCCACAAGCTTCAACACCTGATTTTCCTGCATGTTTTTTCTGCTGACCCATTCGAACATGTACATAACAGCAGATTAAAAAAAACAGCTCATGGAGTTTCACTGTGATAGAAGCATGGATACGGGTTTTGATACCTGTAGTGAGATGACTTGCGAAGAACTGGGCAGCTTCATAGACGGGGAAGTTTATGAAGAACAATGTTATATTGTCAATCTTTGCTGTGCTCCTAGAAATACTACCTGTCTCATTTATGTGTCACTAATTAAATTATTATATGTTGTTCCTTTTGTACTACTTCACTGCTTACCATGAATAGACCATAAGGCACTGGCATGGTGGTGCTCAGGGATCTCCACAAAAGCTCACTACCATCACTTTGGAAACTCAAATTGAGCGGTCAATGATTGTGTCAGAAAACCATGTTAATGTGAGGACTGATGTTTTGCTGGAAAACTGAATGAAATGATATCGTTTCAAGAGGCACAGGATGTGAGGTGCTGGCATCGTTGGCAGAGAACCAGTGGTTGCGGCGTTGGTGGCACAATGACGTTGGTGAGCCCAGCTCAAGACTCATGGCAGAGGTGGCGAGGGTGACATGGTCATTTTCTTTTCCTTTTCTTTCTGTTCCTTTAACTTTGGCTCTTGTTTTTAAATCTTCCTATTGTATTCTAAGATGGTGCTGAGAAGTGGTGACTCTAGACTTTTCATGGCCCTCCTGCACTCTTGTACTCAGGTACATCAAAACTAATCTAATCTAATTTAGCTTCTCAAAACATACTTCATGTCTCACTGCTAGGCTTTGTGCCTTCTCTTTGACAATATCATAAAAAGAGTTGAGCATTTATAATACTGCATCTAAGTAAGTGCTGTCAGGTTGAGGACCTCTCTTGTCTTGACTTTAGATAATGAATCCAATCACACGTCAACTGGTCCAGTTCGTACTTCTTTATTTCCCAATGATTATTTCAGCTGGCAGTATAAACCTTTCAAAAATATCTTTAAAATAAATGGTCATAGACAGTAATTTTTGTCAGTTGTCACAATTATGTCTTGATAGTTGCAACTTGTTTTTGACAGGCAATCACAACAGACTTTTCAGAAGATAAATCTGTTGACTGACCTGGGCTACTCTCCTGCTTCTAATTTATTACAGAAGGAACATTCCATTTTTATTTGGTGGAACACTTAATGAAGGCTCCCCTCAATAGTATGGATCAAAATCAGGGATACAGGTGTCCCCCATATCCATGGGTGATACATTCCCAGACTTACTGTGGATACCCGATACCATGGATAGTAGTGAACCTGATCATTTAAATGGGAAATTTACCTCCCTTGCAGCCCCCTGGAATTATTTCTGGAAAGTTCCACGTAATATTTTTGGGCTGTGGTAAACCACGGATAACTGAAACTGCAAACTAAATTCACAGATACGAGGGTTCTACTGTAACTGTCTTGGTAGAAATCCATCAAAATCCTCTTCCATCTCAACTTGCCATTAAGTACTGAAATATTCCAGCAAACTTATAAAATACAGACACATAAATTAAGAGTAAGAGTCTTTGGCAATTTGAGCTTGCTCCACCTTTGATCAGATCATGGTTGATCTGATTGTTTCTGTAAGTCCACCTTTCCTGCATAACCCCTATACTCTCAGGTTCCCTCATTCATGAAGCACCTTTCTAATGCTGCCTTAAAACTGTTCAAGAACCCTGCCTCCACCACGCTCCAGGGAATGAAGGTTTGAAATCAGAAAGTCTTTGCGCTTCTGTTCTTTTGATACACCAATTGCAATGAGTAAATGTTTAATAAATTCCCCATCAAACCATTTGTAGACATTTAGCATATCTTACTTCTCGAACATCATCATGCCTATAAAGTGTAAACAGAAATACACAGCAACAAGTTGTTGGGCAGTGTTACTTACAGATTACAAATGCTTAGAATTGATTTAATGATGACGTCTTCTTTTGAAAATTGTAGTTTTGAGATTTTGTGCCCAGTGAACATGAGTGGGTAATATAAGTCCAAAGCAGACTTCAACAGTTTGCATCGTGATTGGATTCAGATATTCTGAACTTTATCCATTGGCTAGTATGGTAGATAATACCATATTATCTATCATATGATAATATGGTACCAGTCATATTTACTGTTATATGTGTGTATATCAGTCATACTCAGTATAATTCAGTAGCAGTCAGTGATATATTAAGATAGGGATGTTACTCTGAATCTTCATGAATCCCTGGAATGGCCACATTGTATTGCATCCAGTTCTGAACCCAACGCTTTAGGAAGAATCTAAAGGTCTTTGACAGTGTGCAGAGAAGATAAATCAGTATAATTCCAGCAATGAGGGATGTTAGAAGCAATGTTTAGTTGGAAAATCTAGAGTTCTTCTCTACAACAAACCAGACTAAAAAAGTAACGTGAATACACAAAAAGGGCATCTTAACTAACTATAAGATCAGAGCTTGCTATATCTATGATTGCCAAGTATAGCAACATTATGCATTAATCTGTAATAAATATTGCTACTTTGTGGCCTATGTCTGAAGACATTTCCCGACTTTGCCTTCTCTACGAATAGTCTGTCTTGAACCCAAACTCACAGCGTATTATCAAATCACACAATGAAGACAGTCAACAAGCTGAATTATCTCCTTATTTGCTGCAATTATTATGTGACTCTTTTTGAATGTTAGATGTGAGTCCGAAGGGACAGTTGATGCTACTGAGTGATTGATAGTGGTCTGCTGCAGTAAGAGGGTGGTGGTATGACGAGTTGGAAATACATTCACTAACTTTGATGATCCACATGTGGCCATTAGACTTTGTACGGCAATCTTGCCAGGTCTTTCAATCCAGAGTCCAAGAATTGACCTTCCTACTGCTCCCAAATTCTTTTGAGGGTTGTCCCATTGCACTCTGAGGAAATATGATACCTACTGACTACCTCCACTACTAATATCTCTAATATTGCATCCATTACTCTGGAACCCTCAACTGTCCTAAGCTCAGTTTTTTTGATAGTTTAAAGGACAATAATATTCTTCAGTGTAATCTTCCCTTTGAGGGGAGGCTGGCTCAACCATATGATTTCTAAACAATGCTTTCTAGCCCTCCTGCAGAGGAGCCAAACGCCATTCCGGTGAGGAAGGTTATGCAGGTTCTATTTAGCCCAAAGGTGCAATCATTGAGATGAGATAGGGACACCAAATTTGCATATTGCACATCTATGTCTGAAAGGTCAAGGACAGGCCATGAATCACAGCCATAGCGCCCGATTATACATGACTATCCAAGTTCTACCCCAATAGCCTTGAAATGATGTGATGATCTCCTTATCTCCTGGCAGATAATCATGAATGGGTAATCATGGAAATGGTCCAAAGGGCACATTTTTGTTGCTTTACATCCATTTGTCTAGGCTTCATGCCGATACCATGCCACGCAAAAATGGTCATGATATGATAGAATATTATATTTAGTTTGGGAGTGATTTAGCGAATCACAAAATGTGGATCTCAAATTCATAAGAAATAGGAGAAGGAGTAGGCCATTCATCCATTTGAAACTGTTCCACTATTCAGTCGGGTGATGTTTAATCTTCAATACCATTTTCCTTCATTATCCCTGTATCCCCTGATAGTTTTAACAAATGGAAGTCAATTGATCTCTATCAGAACATACTCAAGGACTAAGCTTCCAATGTCCTCTGGGGCAAAGAATTCCAAATTTTCACTGCACTCTGCATAAAGTACATCCTCCTTACCTCAGTCCAAAATGATGCGGCCCTTATTCTGAGATTTTATTCCCAGGTTCTAGACCCCACTCCTCAATTCAGCTCTTTAATCTGAATAATCTGACGTCAGGAAAATTTGGGCCATTATTTTGCATCTGCCTCCAATAGAGAAAATAATTTTGCAACTTTATAGAAAAGTAGGAGGCGGAGGAGAAGTTTGATGCAATAAAACTGAATAAAAAACACTGAGGCAATTTGGAAAACTGAAAGCAGAAAGCGAATGCAATGTGAACAGATTTACTTGGTTGCTTGTTTAAAAATGTAAATGGGTAATGTGTGAAGGCTCTGACCAAAATATTTCACTCTGCCACTTACACATTGCTAGAGTGTTAGAAAATTCTATTGTTCGAAGGTGTGAAGAAAGTTAAAGTTGCCAATAACCTGACACGATTATTTGCCACTGGGTTAGTGAATGACAGATAAAACAAATTTGTTGAAGACAAATTATGTTTAGCTTGCTTAGTTGAGTTGTCATTTGAAATAATGGATAGTACATGGTTTTTCAAAGCACAAATTGTATGAAACTCTGAAAGGTTGTGAATCTTGACGAGAACAGTACAAAACTTCTGGTGTAAACGGACAGCCTGATGTTGACCATGCAATGGTCATTGTAAAAATCTATCTGACTCACTAATGTCCTTTGAGGAAGGAAATCTGTCTTCCTTCCATAGATTGGCTGATATATACCTCCAGACCCACACTTAGCTCCTAACCATCTTCTAAGCAATTAGAGATCAGCCAGAAATGTTGGTCTATCCAGTGACACCCATATCCCATGAACAAATTTTTTAAAAGTTCAGTAGAACATCAATGGTCTGTTTAAGTGGCACACACAAGGTGAGTCGATGTTACACAATGGGAAGTAATTTAATTTGAAAGTGCAATGGGGAGAATCAATATAAGTAAACAGAACACCTTTTAAGTGGATGTCAAAACAGAGGGAAAAGACAAAGAGGTTTACACACATAACTTTTAAAGGTCACAAGATAAATCCACAACGCTTTTTGAAACGTACGCATGGTCTTTGACTTTCTAACCATTTTCCTTAACTCCGTTGACTTGGCTTGATCTCTTAATGATAAAATAGCTTTTTCTCACGGAAACTGAACAAACTCACTTCTGAATTTTCTTTGAATTCGCCACAACGGCTCTTGAATTGAAGAACCACTTTCTAATATCACCTCTGAATGGACTGTCTCTGCTCATTACTCTGGATGCCTTTGTAAGGATGTGCTTTTATCTTTCACAAGCATTCTTTACTATGATCATTTCAGACACCAAGCCTAGACCATCCATTAATCTTGAATAGACAGCATAATTTTGGTCTATGCAATAATTTCTTGTAATTTTATCTTTCTTGCCTCCGTATAGTTCTGGTGAATTAAACTGCACCCACTGCAAAGATAAAATAACCTTCCTAAGGAGAAGTGCACAGAGCTTAACACAGTATTCTAAATTACATTCAACTAGAGACCTGTGCAAATGAATCATAACCTTCTCCCCTATCAGTTTACTTCAGCGCTCAAGCTAAAAGCTACCATTTCATGAAAAGTTTAACTTACTCTGTATCTTTACATTAGATACTAGTGATTTCTGGACATTGGACTATCTCTCCTCATTTACAGATCTTGGCATCTCGTCATTGATGATAATATTATTTACTTCATTAACAAAATGGATGATTCAATTTGATTTATTATTGTTGTCACATGTACCGAGATACAGTGAAAAGTGTAGCTTTGCATGCAACACATGTAGGTGCATCGGGGTAACAGTACAGAGTGCAGCATACAGCGTTACAGCTGCAGAGAAGGTGCAGGGAGATAGGTCAACATTAACATTTGAGAGGTCCTTTCAAAAGTCTGATAACAGCAGGAAAGAAGATGTTTTTGAGTCTATTCATATGGCTATTCAAACTTTTATATCTTTTGCCCAATGGAAGAGGGTGGAAGAGCGTATACCAGGGATGGGGAAAGTGGATCCTTGATTATGTTGGTTGCTTTCCTGAGGCAATGGGAAGTATGGATGGAGTCAATGGATGGAAGGCTGGTTTGCATGATGATCTGGGCTATGTTCACAACCCTCTGTAGTTTCTTGCAGTCTTTGGCAGAGCAGTTGCCTTACTATGATACATCCAATTAGGATGCTTTCTATGATGCATTTATAAAAATTGGTAAAAGTCTTTATGGACATATCGAATTTGCTTCGCTTCCAGAGGAAGTAGACGCTTTATTGTGCTTTCTTGACTGTTGCATCGAGTGGGTGGACCAAGGCAGATTGTTAGTGACCATCACTCCCAAGAACTTGATGCTCTTGACCATCTCCACTTCAGCACCATTGATGCAGCCAGGGGCATGTGCTCCACTCTGCTTCCTGAAGTCAATGACCAGCTCCTTCATTTTGCTGAAGTTGACGGAGAGATTGTTATCTTTACGCCATGCCGCTAAGCACTCCATCTCTTTCCTGTACTCTGTCTAGTCGTTGTTTGATATCCGACATACAACAGAAAACTTGTAAATGAGTTGGTGCAAAGTTTGGCCACACAATCATGAGTGTATAAGAAATTCAGTAGAGGGCTGAGTACGCAGCCTGCAGGGCACTGGTGTTAAGGATTATTGTGGAGGAGGTGCTGTTGCCTCTGCTTACCTACTGCTGTCTGTTGGTCAGGAAGTTGAAGATCCAGTTACAGAGAGGGGGAGCAGAGACTCCGGTCCTGAGTTTGGAGATGTGTTTGTTTGGAATTATGGTGTTGAAGGCAGAACTGTAAACAATAAGTAGGAGCCTGATGTAGGTAACCGTGTTCTCCAGATGTTCCAGGGATGACTGTAGAGCCAGGGAGATGGCATCTGCCATTGGCCTGTGGCAAAAGTAGATGAATTGTAGGTGAATATCTTTTCAAAATATCAAGTGCCCTTCAATATTCAGGTCCACAGCATAGCCACCTTACAAGCATGTCTTTATAATGGCTATCAGGATATTACTTTGCATTTCTCTCCGAGCTAACAATTTATTTATTTCCTGTCTTTTTACCATTTATGCAAATGCTGGCTTTTCTTAGCTGGTACATTCTTAAGTTTGCATGTTCCATTCCATCCAAAGCTCTGTCTATCATTACCCAAATTACAAACCTGCTTTATTCCCTCATTGTCTTCCTTCGACTTATGACATCTATTCTTGCATGATCCATTTCCTCCACTATTCAATTTAAAGCCTATCTACCCACATTGTTATGTGACTTCCCGGAGCACTGATTCCAGCGCAGTTCATGTGAAGACCATCCCAATGGTACACACCCTACTTTAATGTGTACTGGTGCCAACGCCCCATGAGAAATGAAAGGCTATCCTTCCACACCAGGGTATGAGCCTCTGACACCAGTCTTATTCGCCTTATGTCAATTTGTTCATGCTCAGGTAAAAATACAGAGATTACACCCTTTGTGGTTCTCTTTTTTCTTTTAGTATCTATAGAAATTAGTAGCACAGTTGTGTAATTAAATTAATGGAGCAAGACAATATTCAGGTCCTCTGCATGGCCACCTTACAAGCATGTCTTTATAATGGCTATCAGGACATAACTTTGTATTTCTCTCTGAGCTAACAATTTATCTATTTCCTTATGGATGCTGGATGCATTTAGATACGCAGCAGTTTTGGGAAACCTGTAATCCTATGGTATGCATGGGACCATACCCACATCTTTACAGGTGATATGTCCAAGTAAATGAACTCCAGGTCCTGACTAATTTGCCTCTGTTACCCTGTGAATGCATTGTGTGCAGCCCTCTGTAAAATGCTGTACAAGACAGCATTACCTGACTGAAATGGTCTGTGTAAAAAAAATTCCACTGAAAAGATATTGTAGCATTTGGAGCTTGGCTTCAGGTTATCCTGCAAGTGACCTTCAGAGTATTGCATCTCTGCTGAAAAATCGTAACTCAAAATACAACTCCTTGTGTACAATTTCAATTGATATTCTCTCTATACACTCTCTGGGCAGATAGTTGACCTGTCTGCTCATCAGGTGAGCATGGTGCCTGACTCTTCTGGAAGATTTGGGCCAATAATACAGAAGACTTTCTGTCTTGTTAGCATTAATGCAGGTGTCTGTAGAACAGGAGTTGGTGCCAGGACTGCAAAAGACATGGAACTGTGAATCACAGCAGAGTTACTAGTTCAGCAGGGTAAGCTTTCTGGGAGCATGGATTGGAATAGGCTCAGTTTGGAAATACAACAGTGATGTAAGTATTTCAGATGGTGGGGATAATCAGCCATTCTAACATTGCTTTAAATATTATTACTGCCTTAGCTTTACTGCAACTTAGAACTAGATCTTTCAATGCCACTGCTCATGAAGTCTCTTCCAACCTCACAATATTGTCTATTTTGCTCAAGATTTTCCAATCCCAACTGAAATAGAAATATGAGTCAAAACAGGGGAAAGTGCCTGTTTTCACAGCAGCTGCTGTACTCAGTACTGCCCTGACACACTCAGCTAATAAATCAGGGCCCCTTCATGTTGAACACCACTTGGAGGAATCACTGAGGGAGGCAAAGGTATACAATGTACTCTAGGTGGAGACTGCAATATCCATCACCTGGAGTTATGCAGCATCAGTACTCACTGAGCTGGTCACGTCCTGAAGAATATAACTTCTAGATTGTATCTGTCACAGGTGTGGGCGGAATCAACCAGAAGGAAAGATTTGCTGATCTCATCCTCCCCTATCTGCTTGCTGAAGATACTCCATGACAATATTGGCAAGAGTGACCACCACCAATTGTGGAGAGTATTTCTGAACTTTGAGGATACTCTCCATTGGATTGAGTGGCACAACGAACATGCAAAACAGGGTTGATTTCAAGTAAATCTAGCAACTCAATGCTGGGTATCCACGTGGTGTGGGGGGGGGGGGGGGGGGGGGGGGGGGCATCAGCAGCAGAAGAATTTTATCTGACTACAAACTGCAATTTTGTATCCTGGCAAATACTCCACTCTACCAGTACCATCAACCAAGTAGGTTGACACTTATTCAATAAAGAGTGCAAGAAGCCATGCCAGGATTAGCATCCTTAAAAATGAGGTGTCAATTTTGTGAAACTAAAAGACAGGATTACTTGTGTGACAAGCAGAAAAAGCAACAAGAAATGGACAAGGCTAAGTGATTCCACAACCAACAAATCAGATCTAAGCTGTGCAGTCCTGTCACATCCAATCATCAGTAGTGATGGACAATTAATCAACTCACTGGAGGAAATACTTACATTACTGTCGTATTTCCAAACCCACTGCAGAAGTAACATCATCCGCATTGAAGGGGGAGCCCAGCACATCAGTGTAAAAGACAAGGCTGAAGCATTTGCAAATACCTCCAGCCAACTGTGCCAAGTGGATGATCCATCTTAACCTACTCCAGAAGTCGCAATATCACAGATACCATTCTTCAGCTAGTCGATTCACTCTACACAATATCAAAAAGTGGCAGGAGTTTCTGGAAATACTGCGAATACTTTTGCAACAGGAGTGAAAAGTTATGCTGCAGAATTTGCTGCTCCCTGGACAAGCTGTCTCTGAACAGTTACTATGCTGGTGTCTACCTGCCAATGTGAAAAGTGCTAAGGTATGTCTTGCACATAAACGGATAAGTCCAACCTAATATGAACCCATCAGATTACTCTCAATTGTCAGTATAGTGATGGCAGGGATCATCAACAGTACAGTCAAGCAGACTTTAGCAATAATCTGGTAACTAGTGCACAGTCTGGTATCTCAGGGTCACTGGGGAGGCATTGGCCTCACACTGTTATCACCAGACTAGTAATCCAGGGACTCAGCTAATGTTCCAAGGATCCAGGTTCGAATCCCGCCATAGCAGATGGTGGAATTTGAATTCAATGAAATAAAATATCTGAAACTAAGATCTACTGGTGATGATTGAACCATTGCCAATTGTTGGAAAAACCCACCTGGATCACTAATGTCCTTCAGGGAAGGAAATCTGCCATCCTCACTAAATCTGGCCTACATGTGACTCCAGACTCACAGCAATGTGATTGATTCTCAATTGCTGTCTGAAATGGCAAGTCACTCATTTGTATCAATCGCCACAAAGAATCAACAAAGAAATGAAATTGGATGAACCACCTGGCATTAAACTAGACACCAGAAAAATCAACAGAAGAAACAAACCTGTTGACCCTGCAAAGTCCTCCTTATGAACATCTGAGGGCTGGTGCCAAAATCGGGAGAGTTATTTCATAGACTAATCAAGTAACAGTCTTCCATAGTTATACTGACTGAATCATATCTTACAGACAATGTCCCACACACCGCCATCATCATCCTGTGTATGCCCTGTCCTACCATCAGAGGTGACAGCATGGTGGTATAAGTCAAGAGGGCATGCAGGTGCAGCACCAAGCATACCTAAAAATGAGTGAAACTACCAGATAGGACTACTTGCATGCCAAACAGCATAAGCAGCAAGTGATAGACAGAGCTAAGTGATCCTGCAATCAATGGATCTAATCTAACCTCTGCAGTACTGCCATATCCAGTTGAGAATGGTGGTGGACAATTAAGCAACTCACTGGAGAAGGAAGCTTCATAAATATCCTCATCCTCCATCATGGAAGAGACTAACACATCAGTGCAGAAGATAAAACTAATGCATTCACAGCAACCTTCAGCCAGAAGTGCCAAGTGGATGATCCATCTCAACCTCCTCCTCAGTCACTACCAGTACAGAATTTGATTCATTCCATGTGAAATCAAGAAAAAGTTAGAGTGACTGGTTACTGAAAAGGCTATTGGCCCTGACAGCATGTTAGCAATAATACTGAAAATTTGTGCTATGGAATTCACCCCTCCATGAGCTAAGCTGTTCCTGTACAATGTGGAAGATGTCTCAGGTATGTTCTGTACACAAATATCAGGACAAATTCAACCCAGACAATTAACCCCGATCAGTCTATTATCCATCATCATCAGTACAGTCATGGAAGGTGTCATCAACAATGCTATCAAGCAGCACCGGCTCAGCAGGGGTTCTGCCAGGGGCATTTAGCTCCTGACCTCATTAAAGCCTTGGTTCAAACATGAACAAAGATCAGAGGTGAGGTGAGAGTGATACTCCTTGACATCAAGGCCACATTCAATTGAGTGTGGCATCAAGCAGCTCTTGCAAAATTGGAATCAATGGGTATCAGGAGAAAATTGTTCACTGGTTGGAGTCATACCTGGCACAAAGGAAGATGGTCATGGTTGTTGAAGGTCAATCATCTTAGTGCCAGGACATCCCTGCATGAGTTCCTCAGGGTAGTATCCTATGCCCAAACATCCTCAGTTACTTCATCAATGACCTTCCCTCCATCATGAGGTCAGTTGTTGGGTTACTTGTTGGGTGTTTGCACAGTGTCCAGCACCAATCCACTGATATGAATGTAGAAGATATGATCAATAAGTTTACGAATGACATAAAAATTGGTGGTGCGACAAATACTCAGGAAGAAAGCCTTGGAATACAGGATGATATAGACATACTGGTCAGATGGGCTGAACAGTAGTTATGACTCCAACCAGCAGAGAGTTTGCCACCTGAAAACCATTGATTTCAGTTTTGCTAGGGCTCTTTGATACGACACTTGATCAAAAGCTGATTTCAATGGCAGTCAACCTCATACCTCCTCTTGAGTTCAGCTCTTTTGTCCATATTTAGACCAAAACTGCAATGAGATGTTGAGTGGAGCTGAGTGGCCCTGGTGGAACCCAAACTGGATGTCAATGAGTGGATTGTTGTTGAGCAAGTGCCTCATGTTAATATTGTCAGCAATATCTATCCATTGCTTTGTTAACGATTGAAATTAGATTGAAGGGGCAGTGAATGGCTTGATTAAATTTGTCCTGCTTTTTGTGTACAGGACACGCCTGGCCAATTTTCCACATTGGTGGGGAAATGTCTGAGCTGGATTAGCTTGGTTCAGGATGCAGCTAATTCTTGAACACAAAATTTCAGTACTATTGGCATATTTTGTCAGTGTCATACCCTTTGCAATATCCAGTGTCTTCAGCCATGTCTTAATAT
This sequence comes from Chiloscyllium plagiosum, assembly GCF_037043375.1. NCBI lineage: Eukaryota > Metazoa > Chordata > Chondrichthyes > Orectolobiformes > Hemiscylliidae > Chiloscyllium > Chiloscyllium plagiosum. The sequence continues at coordinate 13,339,406 of NW_028270145.1, read as the reverse complement.
CACATAGAGTGAATTGAATTGGTTGAAGACTGGCATCTGTGAAGCTGGGGATTTCATGGGGAGGCCTAGATGGATCAACCATTTGGCATATCTGGATAATGGTTGTTTCAATTGTTTTCTCTTTTGTACTGATGTGCTTGGCTTCCAATCTCAATGATAGAGATATTTGTGTAGCCTCCTCCTCCTCCTCCTCCTCTAATGTTGTTTAATTCTCTATTAACATCCATGACTGGATATGATAGGGCTGCAGGAGTTAGATCTGCTCCATTGGCTGAGGCTTTGGTTTGCTTTGTCTCTTGCATGCTGCTTATAATTATCAACATGCAACCAATGTAGTAATTTCATCATGTTGGCACCTTATTGTTAGGCATGCCTGGTGCTAATCTTTGGTTTGCTCTTTTGCACTCTTCTTTGAACCAGGGTTGATCCTTCAGATTGCTGGTATTCTAGAGTTGAGAATATGCCAGGCCATAAAGTGATAGATTGTGATTAAGTGCAATTCTGGTGCTGTCAATGGCCCACAGACTTGAGTTGGTGGATCTGTTTAAAGTCTACCCCAGTTAGCAGGGTAGTAGTGCCTTACAACACAAACGATACCCTCAATGTGAAGTTGTCTTCACTAGGACCAGATGACCTAGAATTCTTGTCCTAAACCTTTCTAACACTCAGCCATTTCTGACACTTATTAAAACCATCACAGTCCAAACATATCCTCATGTGATTTGTTGTCAAATTTTGTCCAAAGACCATCTTGATAACTGACTTGGACAATTGTACTACATCAAAGTAGCACAATTAATGTGAATTGTTGTTGAAATAGCACAGTATATATAGACATGAATACAATGGCTAACTATACAACCAGACCTGATCTGTCCCTCAGGCTTGAATCAATTGCTGTACAGCCTAAGTACTGTAAAATCCGCAGCTATGTTAAGGATGCTTTGAGCATTTATTTCAGTTGTTTAGTAACTTCTGTTTGGACTTACATAAATGAAAATGATTGCAAATGTATGGGATGTTTTGTTCCATTTTTGTTTGCGAAGGAAATTGCACTCACAGAAATTGTACATTTACAACCTAACAATGGTAAAATACTGGGGATGCTGGAAATATTAAAAGTACAAGGTGGTCGAGAAATTCAGCAGGTCCAGAGGCATTCCTGTAGCCAGCAACACAGTTAACAATATGACTCTTCTTTGGAACAGAGAGGTGAAACGTGATGAGTTTTACTCTGTGGAAAAAAAATGGAAAGGGACAGATGGGACAGGGGAAAAGTTGGAGAAGTTTAGAAGGCGAGGGGTAGTGGAGATTACAGATGTCACAGAGCAAAAGGTGAAGCGAATCATACTGGTTGTAGGGGAAGGATAGTTGATGTTAATAACAGAATATAGGCCAGCTCAGTTGAAAGCAAAATCAGAAAATCCTGACAACGGGGATGTGAGAAGGAGTGATTGAGAAAGACAGAGGAAACAAACAAAAGACAGTTCATGGTCTTAAGCTGTTGAACACAATGTTCAATCCGGGTGCTTTAAAGTACCCAAATGGAAACTGAGGTGCTGTTCTCCAGCTTGAGTTGTGTTTCCCTGGAACACTGCAGTAGACCTTGTTCAGAAGTATGCGCATGAGAGCAGGATGGTGTATCGAAATAACAAGTGGTTGGAAGGTTTGATCATGCTTGCAGACTGAGTGGAGGTGTTCTGCAAATCTGTCAGCCACTTTGCATTTGGTCTCCCCTGTACAGAAGAGACTGTATTGACAGCAGTGAATACAAGAAACTAGATTGAAAGAAGTGCAAGTAAAATGCTGCTTCACCTGGAAAATGTGTTCGGCACATTGGATTGTGAGAAAGGAGGGGGAAAAGGTGCAAATGTTACACCTCACCTGATTGCTAAAGAAGGTGCCATGCAGGTGTGGGGATGAGAATTTGGAAGTGTAGGAAGAATAGACCAGATCATTACATAAGGAACAGTTCCTTTGAAATGCTAACTGGGAAGGGAGCAGGAGATGTATTTGATGATGGCATCATGCTGCAGATGGTGGAAATGTTGGAGAGTCAGAGTCAATAAAGTGTGGTGCTGGAAAAAGCACAGCAGGTCAGGCAGCATCCAAGGAGCAAGAGAGTCGATATTTCGGACATGACCCTTCATCAGAACTGATGGTAGTCAGTAAGGTGGTCTTTGGTTTGGAAAAAAAAGGCAAACATGTCAAAAGCATTCCTGTGAAAGGTAACGTGATCAGAATAGATGGGACAGCTATAGAAAAGTTGGGAGAATGAAATGCAATCCACACAGGACATTAGGAGGTGCAGTCAAGGTAGCTGTGGGAGTGGGTGGATTTGCAGTGGATATTCATTGTCAGCCAACCCCCAGATAAAGAAACAGAGAAGTTAAGGAAGAGAAGGCAAGAGTCAGAGGTGAACCAATGAGAGAAGAGTGGAAGCATCGATTGAGAAAAATCAGAGTTAATGTTTTGGGTCCAGTGACCCTTCTTCAGAACTATTGGTAACTAGGAGAACGTTGGTATGTATGCAAAGGTTAGGGTAGGGTCAAGGGGTAAGAAGTAAATAATAGATAGAAATTGAGCCCAAAGAGAGAGAAAAAATAGTTGGACAGACAAAGAAATGAGTAAAAGTCAGTCTGGGGAATGAATAACTACTAATGGGGACTATTAGTAGTTGACAGTGTATTGTGTGGAGCAGCAGCTCATGTGATAAAACGGCCTGGTGTGCAGGATTTGGGGAAAGACATTGGGGAAGCTCCTAAATCCCTGAAATTGTTGAACTCGATAATGAGTCCTGAAGGCTGAGGATCTCCAAGTGGAAAATGAGTTGTTGTTCTTCCAGTTTAAGCTGAGCTTTGCTGGAGCACTGCAGCAAGCCTGAGACAGAGATGTTAGCCAAGGAATAGGGTGGTGCGTTAAAGTGGCAGGCAATGGGAAGCTCAGGGTCTTGTCTGGCAGGCAGAATGTCGGTGTTTATTAGATTAGATTACATTACAGCGTGGAAACAGGCCCTTCGGCCCAACAAGTCCACACCGACCCGCCGAAGCGTAACCCACCCATACCCCTACATTTACCCCTTACCTAACACTATGGGCAATTTAGCATGGCCAATTCACCTAACCTGCATGTCTTTGAACCGTGGGAGGAAACCGGAGCACTCGGAGGAAACCCACGCAGACACGGTGAGAACGTGCAAACTCCACACAGTCAGTCACCTGAGGCAGGAATTGAACTCTGGCGCTGTGAGGTAGCAGTGCTAACCACTGTGCCACCATGCCGCGAAGTGGGTCACCCAACCTATGTTTCGTTTCCGCAATGTAGAGGGGATGATATTGTGAGCAGCGAATACCATAGGTTGGATTGAGTGGAGTGCAGGTAAATTGTTGGTCCACCTGGAAGGTATTTCTGGGTCCTTGGAGGATGGAGGGAAGTAGGGGCGACACAGTGGCTCAGTGGTTAGCACTATTGCCTCACAGCGCCGGGGACCACGGTTCGATTTCAGTCTCGGGTGACTGTCTGTGTGGAGTTTGCACATTCTCCCTGTGTCTGCGTGGGTTTTCTCCAGGCGCTCTAGTTTCCTCCCACAGTCCAAAGATGTGCAGGTCAGGTGAATTGTCCATAGTGATAGGTGCATTAGTAGGGAGTAGGTGAATGGTCTGGGTGTGTTACTCTTCAGAGGATGGGTGTAGACTTGTTGGGCTGAAGGGCCTGTTTCTGCACTGTAGGGAATCTAAATCTAAACGGACAGGTATTATACCTTCTGCGATTGCATATGAAGGTGCTGTGGGATGTAGGGACATATTGGGAATGGAGAAAGAATGAACCAGGGTGTCCCAAAGGGAGCAATCCCTGTGGAAGGTTGACAAAGAAAGGGAGGGAAGTATTTGTCTGGTGGTGGCATACTGGTGGAAATAGTGCCTACGATCCTCTGGGTGTCGATGCTGATGGGATGATAGGTGAAGACGAGGGGCACCCTATCACGATTGTGACAGAGAAGGAGGGATGAGGGCCAAAGTGTGGGAGATGGGTCAGAACTGATTGAAGACCCTGTCAACAATGGTGCTGGGGAATCCTCAGTTGAGAAAAATGGTAGACACTCCAGCTTCCAGCATTCGCAGTTTTTGTTTTGGTTTATGTGAGCAGAATGGAATTTGGAATCAAACTTGATTAATCCGTCCACAAAACCCACATCTGTTCATTCACCTGGTTTGACAATTTTAGTAATGGGCTTTAAATTTAATGCAAAAGAGTAGCATTTTTGAACAGGGGGCTGTAGGTTTATTATTACCTGCTGGCTCTACTGAAGAATTATTTAATTCTCTCTCTTCTCCACACTATTTCCTTCTTAGCTTGAGTAATGTCTTGCTTCATACAGGAGATGGCACTGTGGTAAATACAGTCAACAGCTTCTCTTGCTTTCCATGTTACCCAATGAATGATGAGAGAGCCGGGTCCTCACTTTACATTTCCCACTGTGTGGAGCGGATGAGTTTGGACTATCTGCTTTTCAATGCGTTTTCCAACACTGGCTTTATCCCACAAAGACTGACCGCTCTCACCCTCGGAAACTCTAAGAAGAAATATTAGAAATCCAGAGTTAGGTTGACAGAGGAAAGCTTTCAAACTTTTTGTTTGGGGGGGGGGGGAGGATTGAGCTAAGCAGGATCTCAGATCTCTTGCTAGGCTCCGTAAACTCTTTCAGCTCCATCAACGGAATACTGGGAATGTTCTGGAGAGAGGTCAGCCACCCCTGGTAGTGGTGAGGGGGGAATGCAAACGATTCCCGCTGTTGAGCTGTAAAGTCCACCCCAGTCTACCCCTTTGCTTATCGTCACAACTTGACTCATACCCTATCTGCAAGGTTTTGGAAGTGCTGGGAAGGAATGAGAGGAGGTCTGTGTGGGTGATAGACAGTGACTGGGACTGAATAAAGCTTCAGTATTTCTGACCCGCGAGGCGCTCTTGGTCGCTGCAGGATGAGGGGGCGGTCTGCACTGAGAGCCCTCGGAGTGATGTGCTGCTACTTTGGGCTAAATACACAGGTAAGGACCAGGACTAGTGCCTCTTGAGTGTGGTGCAGTCCGGGCAGGAAGCACTATCAGGAGCAAGTGAGGACTGCAGATGCTCGAGATTCGCACTATCAGCATCACGTAACATCCTCAATTCTAGTTGTGTTGGCCGTGATATACTTGGTGCTGACTGGAATGTCAAAATGTGCATTACCAACTTTAAATTTGTTCTTTTAAGTTGCGTCAGGTATATCTCTGAAAAGCCTTTGTTCTGTTTCTGTTTTACAGCATCTACAGTTCTTTCAGATTTTATTTAGCCTTTGTTTTCAGTTAGAATGGTTCAAATTTGTAATACAAATAATGCCAAAATGCGTTAATAGCGACTTCTAAGTCAATCACAGAAACGAAACTTTGATTATCTGTTTGCAGTAGACTTTTTTAAACAAACCGTAGCCGCGTTGATTGTTCCATACCTGAAGGTTTCAGAGGAACCTGACCGATATTTATGAAATCGGAAGAATTTGCTTCTCTTTATAGTTTAATTACCCGTGTGGTAGTGCAATTAAAGCAACTAGAATTTCTTGTTTATCTCAAGGCACCGCCATCGCTGCAAATAAAGTTGATCTTAATTTCTGAAGTGTTAAAAGAGGAACGTTGGCACCTCAGTTAAAAAAAAACATTTTCTTCCGGGGACCCCAGGTGCCCTGTTCCTGTATCACTGTGCCTTGCTTATATTTACATAATTTTTGAGAAAGGGCAGCTGTGGAGGGAAAGGGATGGAAACTGCATTAAAAGAAAAACCAGATCATATGTGGAATCCTTAGGCTAGCGCAGGCTTGCGTCTGTCACAAACATCGTTTTTAACGAATATAAACCTTCATCCGTTTCGATAATTGAATTTGAGAGGTGGGCAATGTGCGAGACAACAGCAGTGAAGTGAAATTGATTGCACAGATATGACGGGCTGAACTACTTCCTGCATTTCTGTGTGATTCTGTGATTAAGCACGCAGTTTGATAATGTGTGGGGGACTTGTATATTCCTTTAATTCTGTGTTTATGCTCATCCGCTCTGCCGGTCCAATAGAGGTACCTGGGGTGGAGGATCAGCTAGAGCAATATACTCCATACGTTCAGAAAGTGCTGGAGAAACTTAGCACGTCTGGCCTCATCCATGGAGAGAGAAACAAGAGTTAACCTTTCAAGCCCAAACTGACTCCTAACGTTAACACTTATTTCTGTCACTACAGATGCTGCTGAGTTTCACCAGCACTTTTTTTTTCACTTGGGATTTCCAGCACTTTAAATTTCCACTACACCAGACATTCGGTAAGGTGCAGTTCTAGGAAGGAGTTGTTGACATATGCCCGTTGTAAACAGTTGGGGAGATTGTGTTTAAATTCGCAGATTTTGTTTTAGTTTATCAAAGTACAAGTGTTGTAGCCTTGTCTGTCAGGTATCCCTTCCATTTACTCCAGGGGATGCAGTTCTCTTGAGAATGGAAGTTCTTTGCGAGCATTTGCAATAGTTTCCTCAGGGATTCACCTCTAAAGCATTGACAATAAATTTCAGACGCGGGAGAATTAAAGCTGAAGGGCACATAAGCTCTCATTTCCCAGTTTTATCATTGTTATTTATTTAAATGAGTCCATGGTGTTTAAACTTTAGGTGCAAAACTTAATTCCAGCCAAACCTCAGTTACGTAAAGGAGTGCTGAGTAGAATACAACAGCAATCCTAAAGATTGATTTCCTTGAGATTTTCTTCAGAATCTTTGACAAGGATTTATTTTGCAATGGCACGGATACACCAAAAGGAGAAAGGACAGTACGTAAGAGAGGAAGAAATATGTTGTTAAAATAAGATGAAATAAGGTAGGGGGCTTATGTGCAGCAAAATCACTCGTATGGTCAGTTTGGATGAATGGACTGTTTCTGTGCTGTAAATTGAACAATTCTTGAGAATTGGGAGGCTGTTAGTGATGTGTCAGCCTCTTGTGGGTTTGGCACTGTGCTCCAACGTTTGATGCTTTGCTGCGGTACTGAGGTTATTGTAGGTTCAGTAAGGACAAAGGTCTGTCGACAGTATTTTGAAAACGAGCGTCAAGTTGGATAGTGAATTCTAATTTCCTGAATGACATTTTTCCCTCAACCAACACCACCGAAATGATTATCTAATCATTCATCTCTTGACGTTCAAGTGCTGACGGTTTTATTTGTTTGTAGGATATGAACATCGTATCCCAATTAATGGGTTACAGGAAGCACGTTGGATGATCACAAGGTTACAGGAAATAGGAGCAGATTTAGGTTATTAATCCCATCAAGCCTGCTCCATCACTCAATAAGATCATGGTTAATCTAATTGTAACCTTACTATCATTTTCCTGCCTGCCCGTCATTATTATTGACTCCCCTGTAGATCAAACATATATCCAGCTCAGCCTCAAAATATTCAATGGTCTGGCCTCCACTGCTTTCTGGGGAAAATGATAGCAAAGAGCCCTGACCCTCCAAGAGAAGTGATTCCTCATTATTTCCCTCTTAAGTGTGAGTGTCGTTATTTTTGAAATTGTGTCCTCCAACTATATTCACCATGAGCTGATGTATCCTCTCACCATTTACCCTGTCAAAGCTTCCTTGGAATCTTACATTTTTTCAATAAGATCACTTCTCATTCTTTTAAATCCCAATGAAAATAGGCCCAACTAACTCACTATTTCCTCATAAAACAGTTCCTCTGTTCCAGAAATCAGCTTAGTGATCCTTCTATAAACTGCTTTCAATGCCCCTTAAGTAAAGAGATCAAACCTGTGCAGAGTACTCAAGCTGTAGCCTGACCAATGTACTATACCATTGTAGCAAGATGTCTGAGTAGTATAAAGCATTCCCCTAGCAATAAAGGCCAACATTCCATTTTTTGTATCTGTATGCTGATTTTTTTTGTGACTCACATGCAAGAACACCCAAACTCTTGCACTACAACATTCTTCCTTTGAATAATATTCTGCTTTTTCCATTCTTCCTGTCAAAGTGGATATTATATTTTCCTGTAGTATCCTACATCTGTCAAATCTTTGGTCAAACCTTTCCTTTGTAAATGTTTTGTATCCTTTTCATAAATTGATTTTCTATCTTTGTATCATCAGCACATTTGGCCACAATATATTCAGTCTCCTCATCTAAAGTCAAAAATAAATTTTAAGTAGACTCCTGAATCCTGTGCAGTCCTCTCATTGCAGTTTGTCAAGGTGAAAGTGATCAATTTATCTTTACTTTGTCTACTTTGTAGCCCCTCCTGTGTCCTTCCTACTGTATTGCCCCAACATCATAAGTTCTTAATTTCTGCAGTGGCATTTTGTCAAATATCTTTTGGAAATATAAATACACATTCTCCACAGATACCCTTTTTGCCACTCTGCTGGTTACTTTCTCAAAGAATGCTAATATATTGACAACAATAATTTTCTCTTTCCCAAAACCAAATTAACTGTCTGGTTGCATTATGTTAAAAATCACACGACACCAGGTTATAGTCCAGCAGGTTTATTTGGAAGCGCTAGCTTTTTGAGCACTGCTCCTTCATCAGGTGGAGCAGCGCTCCAAAAACTACTGCTTCCAAATAAACCTGCTGGACTATAACCTGGTGTCGTGTGATTTTTAACTTTGTACACCCCAGTCCAACACCGGCATCTCCAAATCATGATTGTATGATAATCTTCTAAATACCATAGACATCAACTATAGCAATCAATGGCTGAATATATAGGTCAATCATATCACACCATCCAAGAATGACTATAAAATTCAATATTGAGCTCACAATTCAATGAAAGATTATTGTACATGATAACATTAAATGTTAGAACGACTATTGCACAAAGGAATTTATTCGAAGTTCTTATACAAATTCTACCTTTGACCTCAATTTATATATATAACTAGCAAATCACAACAGATCAAAAAAGACACCAAATTGAGACTCAGTAACTTTGAGGCAAAAAAATGTTCATTCTGTTATCATGGTTATTTGGTTCACGGAGCCTTTTCAATTACCTTTAGACTATAAATATGGTGGCCCAAACAATATCTCCCCAAAGCCTCAAGACATGGATGAATACCTTCACATTGTTCTTCACTTTCTCAGCTTTGCATTAGATCAGCTTCACAAAGCATTCTTGTTCAACAAAGCGGAAAGCTGTTTTATTCAGAACATGCTGATTCCCCAGACATGAGTTACACTGGCAGTATGAACCTACATTTCCATTCTGATAAATCACTATAGGATATGGATGAATCAGAAGTAATTCAAAATGTGTGGCCAGTGAAATTATGTGGCAAATATAAGATCAGTTTCTGCTAACTTACATGTAACTCAATTTATCCTCAATAATAATGATTAAAATCAACATGAGATGGGGAATAATGAACTTAAAGGTGCAAAACTGACTTTGATTAGATAGAAATGTATATCAAAACATAACCAACAGCTGGGCTAAATGCTGAGACCAAACTCCTCACATCCTTTTATGAATATTGAGGGCAACCCTGCCTCCCTTAGGCTGGCTCACCCTTACTTAAACTAGCTAATGTAACTTTGATATTTAAAAAAAGGAGGGAAACAAAAAGCCAAACAATTCAGGCCAGTTGGCTTAACAGGGAAGATATTAGAAGCTATTATTAAAGACATTTTAGAGCTCTGCACCTGGATAGGTTCAGTGTAATCAGGCAGAATCAACACAGTTTTGTGACAGGGAAATCATGTTTAACCATATTAATGGAGTTCTTTGAGAAGGCATGATGTGCTGTGAATTAATGTGATCCAGTGGGCTTAGATATCCAGAGACAATTGAAAAGGTTGTAATTAAAGTTATTGTCATTATTGTGGGAAACAAAAGGTCACAGCATCAGGAGTAACATGTTGACATGGATAGAAAATTGACAAAATAGCAGGAAACTGAGAATGGGCAGAAATTGATTTTGTTTTCTGTTTCACAAGATGTAACGAGTGCTGTGCCGCAGGGATCACTGCTGTGCCTCAACTTTTTATAATTAATATAAATGACTTAGATGTAGGGCCCAAAGCCATGGTTGCTAAATTTTTAGAAGACACAATGATACATGGGAAAGCAGGTTGCAAAGAGGACATAAGAAAATGAAACAGGGTTGTATGGACTATATGTGGGAAAGTGTGAACTTTTCCATTTTAGTGTGTGGGAAGAAAAGCATATTATGTAAATGGTATCCTAGTGAATAGACCGCAAAAGGGAAGCATACAGGGTAAACAAGTACTCTGAAGAAGGGCTTATGCCTGAAACGTCGATTCTCCTGCTCCTTGGATGCTGCCTGACTTGCTACGCTTTTCCAGCAACACATTTTTCAGCTCTGATCTCCAGCATCTGCAGTCCTTACTTTCTCCCCTAAACAAGTAATTAGGAAAGCTAATAGAATGCGAACATTGATTGAGAGGGGATTTCCGTATAAATGTAGAGTCATTTGAGTCATACAGGACATTTATGAGAGAACATTGAGTAAATTGTTGAAAACAATTCAGAAAACATATACCAGACTAATACCTGAAATGAGAGGGCTGTGTTATGAGGAATGCTTGAATCAGCTAGTCTTGTATCCACTGGAGTTCAGAAAAGGAAGAGGAGACTTGATTGAAACATATACGATCCTGAGGGATCTTGACAAGGTGGATGTGGAAAGGATGTTTACTCTTGTGAGACAACCTAAAATTAGGAGCCAATGTTAAAAGTAAAGAGTTTCCCATTTCTGACAGAGTTAAGGAGCATTTTTTTTTTCTCACAGAGCATCATGAGTCTTTGAAACATTTTTCTTCAAATGGCAATGGAAGTGAGTCTGAATATTTTCTCAGCAAACATTGATAAATCCTTGGTAAGCAAGGGGATGAAACATAATCAAGGGTAGATGGTAATGTAGAATAATTAGATCAGTTATGATTTCATTGAATGGTGTAGCAAACTGAAGAGGTGAGGAGCCTACTCCTGCTCCTAATTCTTATGTTTGTAATTTTTTATTTCATGAGCCTTTAATTATTGTGGGTCAAAACCTCCATCCTTCTCTTGGAGGTCATGTGTCACAGAGCAGCAGCCCGTTGAAGACTGGTGGTGTCTCTGTACCATCAGTTGTCACTAAGAGCAGTGGTCACTGCCAATACTGCAGGAGAAAGAAAACACATGAATGCCCCATAAAGCAGGTAAGTCTGTGATCTTGCCAGCATACCCTGGTGAAGGCAATGCTGAGCATGCTGGACATGGCAGCTGAGGAGTGTGTACACGCAAAGAGACAACTGTGAGAGCCTCTTCTGATTGGCATTTCAGTTCCCTGGAAAAGATGCAACTCCTTCTTTCACTGGTCAGCAGGCTGCAATGTCAAATTTGCCAGGTTGCAATTGGGCACAGGCCATTCCACTAATTGTTCATTCTACCTGGCAGCGAGATGAGACCTGTAGGTAGATATTAATTTCCATAAAGCGGAGGTGTTCACTGATGATTGCACAATGTTCATCATCATTTGTGACTCCTCAGATACTGAAGCAGTCCATGTTCAAATGCAACAAGATCTAGACAATATGCAGGCTTGGGCTGACAATGCCAAGTAACACTCATGCCACACAAATGCCAGGCTATGATCATCATTAATAGGAGACATTATAACCACCACCCCTCAACATTCAACGGTGTTACCATCACTGAATCCCCACATCAAAATCCTGGGGGTTACAGAAACTCAACTGCACTGGCCACACAAACACAGTATCTACAAAAGCAAATCAGAGGCTAGGAATACTGCGGCGAGTAACTCACCTCCTAACTCTCCAAAACCTGTCCTCCATCTATAAGGCACAAGTCAGGATTGTGATGGAATGCTCCCAGCTTGTGTAGATAGATGCAGCTCCAACAATACTCAAACGTTTGACACCATCCAGGACAAAGCAGCCACTGATTGGCATCATATCCACTCCCTCAACCATCAACGGTCAATAACAGCAGTGTGTACTATCTACAAGATTCACTGCAGAACTTCACCAAAGCTCCTCAGACAGCACCTTCCTATCCAGGGTTGTTTCACCTGGATTTAGAAGAGTGAGAAGTGACATAATGGAAGATTCTAAGATTCTAAATGGTTTCAGTTACTTCCATCTAGAAGGACAAGGGCAGCAGGTATGTATGGGAACACCACCACCTGCCAGTTCCCCTCCAAGCTGTTCACCATCCGGACTTGCAACTATATTGCAGTTCCTTCACTGAAATTAGATCAAAATCCTGGAATTCCCTCCATAATGACGTTGTGGATCAACCTACCGTAGGTGGATTGCAGCAGTTAAAGAAGGCAGTTCACCACCACCTTCTGAAGGGCAACTATGGACAGGCAATAAATGCTGGATGGTGTCAGCCACAAATAATTTTTTAAAAATTGCTTCATCAAAGGAAAAGAACAACCAATTCATTCGAGTTCTTTGAAGAAGTAACTTGCACTGTGGATAAAGGGGAGCCTAAAGATGTACTGTTCTTGGATTTCTAGAATGCAGTTGATGAGATTTATATTTTAGGAAGGTAACATATTGATATGGATAGAAGATTGGTTGTCTGGCAGAAAACACAGAGTTTGCATACATAGGTCTTTGTCTTGTCTTAGCAGGATATGATAAGTGGAGTGTCACAGAGATCTGTGCTGGGGCCTCAACATTTCTCAATTTTATATCAATGACAAAGATAAGGGGAGTAAAGGCATGGTAGCTAAACTTGCAGGCAACATCAAAATAGGAGAAAGCTACAAGTGCTGGAGATCAGAATCAAGACTGTGGTGCTGGAAAAGCACAGCAGGTCAGGCAACATCCGAGGAGCAGGAGAATCAATGTTTTGGGCATAAGCCCGTCATCAGGAGTGAGGAATGAACTGCTTATGCCCAGAAACTCGATTCTCCTGCTTCTCGGATGCTGCCTGACCTCCTGTGCTTGTCCAGCACCATATTCTCGACCCCCAACATCAAGATAGGTCAGGAAGTATGTTGTGGAGAAGAATTAAGGAGTTTTCAGACAAAAATAGAGTGAGTTAACAGGCAAAAATCTGGCACTTGGAGTACAAAATTGGAATATATGAAGTTACGCGTTTTGGTAGGAAGAATAAAAAATCAGATACTTACTAAAATGGAGAATAACTGCAGAATTCTGAGGTGCAGGGGACTTAGTTGTTCTGGTGTACATGAGTCATAAATAGTTAGTATGTAGGTGCAGCACATAATCAGGAAGTCTATTGGGGTGCTATCCTGTATTAGGATAAAGATTGTATTTAAAACTAATGTTTATGCTTCAGCTAAACAGAGTATTAGTGGGACCACATCTTGAATATTGTGTACAGTTTTGGTCTCCTGATTTCAGGAAGGAAGTAAATACATTAGAGGTGGTTTACATGAGGTTTACCAAATTTCTGGCTGGGTTGTTTCCCCTAGTATTAGAAGAGTGAGAGGTGACTTAATGGAAGATTGTATGATTCTAAATGGTTTTGAGAAAGATGTTTCCTCTTGTAAATCTGTCTGGAACTAGGGGGCACTACTTTAAATTTAGAGGTGCCCTTTTAGGTTAGAGTTGAGAGGATTTTTTTTCTCTCAGAACATTGTACAACTTGAACTTTGTGTCTCAGAAAGCAGTGGAGGCAAGGTTATTAAATATTGTTATTGAGAAAGTACATAAAACAGGGAATGTCACCTTAATGGGACTAGATGAGAATGTCACATTTAAAAACTAATGGATACGTTAGAGCCTGGGTATCCTTGGAGAAGGAGCGTGCGGTCTCCACTAACACCCTGGAGTTGTTCAGGGAGAGGTGGGTGCCTCAGGGAGTGGAGTGCATTATTTCCCCCTCCAACTCTATTTTGATTTAATCCCTGCCCTCCCCTTCAATGTTTGTTCACGCAGCATTGCCCTTTTTTATGAAGGGCACTGCTTGTCAACTGGCCACTTGGGTGTTTCCTTTCTTCCTGGTAGTGGAAATTGAATAAAGATTCGTACACCTTGTGTCTCTCACTGTGTCTCACACCTGCACACACACAACATGGGCGCTGGGGGAAAGGAAAAAAAATAGATACAAGGAGTATCAGACATGCTGTTCACTCGGAGAATAAAAAATAAACATGAGTGTCAGAGACCCCATTTACTCTGAGAGCTGCCTCTGAGGGAGCTGGATTAGATAGAAAGAAAAAATAAACTAATGGATCAGCTATAGTCTTATTAAATGGCAGAACAGTTTTGAAGGGCTGAATAGCCCATTGCTGCTCCTATTTTGTATGTTTGTATGGTTTTATTGAATGGCATAGAAGGACCAGGTACTCCCATTTCTTATGTTCCTGTTCTATACTTTCCATATTCAATGCCATGGAAAATACAGAACCATAACTCCTGTGTAAAAATTATCTCACTACTCAAAACTCACTTAACATTTTAGTCTTTGCTTCTTAGCCACTCTGCGATGCTCCATTGACCTTCACATCCTCCTGTACTGTTAATCCCCATCCCTTCCTTCTCGCATCCCTCCAATTTCCTTTCACTATTGTGATATCTGACATTGCTGCTCACATTGTCCTTGCTGCTATTCTCTCTGCCATCATTACCTTAGTATATGCACTGTTGTTTGAACTTTGAAAATCTGGAAGTCATAATCACTGTCCTTTAATATTTCTAGATCTGGAGGACTTGTCCTTCCTCAATTCAATCCACAAATCCATAAGCAACATTCTCCTATCCCTCAGGCCCAATAAGTTTAAAGACTAGAGTCATAGAGTCATAGAAACATACAGCACAGAATCAGACCCATTGGTCCAAACAGTCCATGCCAAACATAATCCCACCTGCCTGCTCCTGGCCCGTATCACTGTAAACTTTTCCCATTCATGTACTTATCCAAATGTCTTTTAAATGTTGTAATTATGCCTGCATCCATCAATTCCTCAGGAAGTTCATTCCAAACTCGAACCACCCTTTGTGTAAAAAAATTTGCCCCTCGTGCTTTTCCTTAATCTCTGCTCTCTCACCTTAAAACTCCCCCTAGTCTTGAAATCCCCCATCCTAGGGAAAATACACCTACCATTAACCCTACCTATATCCCTCAATATTTTATAAACTTCTAAAAGGTCACCTTCAATGTTCTATGGTCCAGTGAAAAAAGTCCCAGCCTATCCAGCCTTCTTTATAACTCAAACCATCCATACCCAGCAATACCCTGGTAAATCTCTTCTGAAGATTAATAGTGTCCTTCCTAAAACTGGGCGACCAAAACTGGACACAGTATTCCAGAAGAGGTTTGACCAGTGTCCTGTACAACCTGGACTAGTGTTTCTTCTCTTCTGTTAGTGATGTAGTTTCCCAAGTCAAGGGGATAAGTTTGAGAAAATTCCACATTCCGCAATCCTGACCTCAGAGAACTTGACCTGGGTGTTCTCAAGTGGAGAGAAAGAATGCTCCTGCTGCTTGTGGAAACCGTGTGGAGGCAGTCACAGGGCCTGCCCTGTGTGGAAATGCGTTGTGTGAAAGGCACCCATGTTACACCAGAACTTTAAAATGTAAAAAGAAACCCTTTAGATCTCATCCTAGAAACACCCTCGCAATCCCCCCACCCCTACCCCCACCACACAACTTCATTATGCTCCATCCATGCCTACACATGCTAGCCTAAGCTCTTACCTAGCCACCAAGTCTTTTCATAACCTCCATGCAAACCAATGCCATTTCATCCACTTCGATAGATTCTCAGTAGGCTCCATTGTAACTGATGCCCCTTTATCAACACCATGGCTCTCTGTTGCAAACTCAGGCCAATCCATTTTTCCCCATCCACCAACGTTTGCCCTTACACACTCCATCCTAACTCATTCAGTGTTCACCAATGGTATACCTTAGGACACATGCTGAGATTAAATCAATAAAGCTCTACATTTCTGTTAATGAGTTCACAATTTTGCAAAAAAAACCTCATTGATAGAATCCCATTCACTACGTCGAAATTCCTTCAATTATTTAAACCCTTAGAAAAAAACATTAGTTTTCATAGCCCTACATCAAAGCTTTTCTAATCAGTTGGAACTCTCAAACCACAGTGTGCTTTTGGATACTGTACTTAAGAAAATTGCATTTAGTTGAAATTAGCTGTTCTTTAACCTATGCAGCTACTTCCAAAAACTAAAGCACAACCCCCACGCCACCCCCTACCTCAGCCCCATGACCTTTCCCCCTGCCTATTTTCTCCCTGTTAAAAATGTTGGATGCTGTGTTTGGGGGCATGAATTCCAGAATCAGGGCTCTGGCACCATTTTAGTTCAACCAGAGACCCTGTCCACTGCCTCATTGTGAAACCCAGGGCCATTGCCTATTTTTGTCACTGTGATTTGTTATGCAATTTACTGACATTCACACACTTGGTCGCTTGCCAAAAAGTTAAAGCATACATTCCTTCCATCCTGTGACTTCAAATAGCTTTGTTGGCAACATAAGTAATATATTTCAATAATGGTTCCAATGAACAAAAATATATCTCACGTGTGCAAACACGATCTCTACCAATTACAACATGGAGTGGCCACTTCAAGCATTTCATCTCATCAAAAGAATTGTGCGACTGTTTAGAATATAAATACATATTTTACCTTTCTATTGGCGCATTGAGGTTGTCATATTAAGATGAGCTGTTTTTGGAAGATGCTTGAGATGAAAGGTTGCAGTGAAGGAGAACATGCTAAAAGTGAAATGAAACACATGGCACATTTTGAGATTAGGAAGAGATTTTTGTGAAATTCTTCAAAGCATGATTATCTCAAAATTAAAAATTTATGGGAATTGATTCATCTTCACTGTTCAATAAATAACCATTTGATTGTGATGCTGCAGCGTGGTCCTATTCAAAAAAGAGAAATTAGGTGCACAGCCATCCCAGGATTATTTTTCTTCCGATTTCCAAAGAATTTATGTTTGAGCTTACTGTGAATATATTTTAGCAGCATGGACCATTTATACTTGAGTCTGGACAGATTGCCTCTATTAATTAAAGCAAATTATTTAAACAGAATTTTTATGTAGTAATGTTTCTCAAGTGCTGCCTAATGGAGTCAGAAGCATTAGAAATTTATCAACATCTCACAGTTGCTCAGCTAATTACAGTGCAATGCAATTTCCCTTTATACAGTATATTTTTGCTCTTGAATCCTATTGCTTAAAAAAAGATGAGCAAGTGTTATCTACAGGCAACCAGCAAGTCATGACAACTGGGAAGATCTCACAGATTCGCTGCTTAATCTGTCCTGAGAATATGCTATTGTTATAACAATGTTACAGTTGGCCAAGCAGCCTTGGTCCTCAGAGGCAACATTTCAGTGAGGAACTTCACTCATGATTGCAATCCACAATATTTGCTGAAAGTGCACTATAGTTCAGGTAGGATTGAGCTTGAACCTTTTTTTTAATGCAACCAATTTTTCCCAAATCAACTTGTTCAGAGATGCTGTGACCCACCTCTGGAGCAGATGGGACTTGAATTTAAGCCTCCCTATCCAGGAGTTAGACATGTGCTCACTGTACCACAAGACGCCCAACTACAAGCTTGACTGTTGCTTGTACTTGAATTGCCCATCAACATTCCTGTATGATCAATGGATCACTGAGGCAAGGTATTGGAGGATGCCTGGCAACCCTGATTCCACAAGAAGACAGAATATTCTTGAAATATTAAGCAGGCAAGCATCTACAGACAAAGGATCTTACTTTTTCAGTTCAAAAACCATTCATCAGAACTGGAAAAGGTGAGAGGCGTAATATTGGTTTTAAGCAAGTACAAAACAAGTGGGGGAAGAAAGATCAAAAGGGAAGGTTTGTGATAGTTTGGAAAGTAGAAGAAATCAAATGACAAAAGGGTTGATGGCACAAGGCAAATGTGAAAAAAAAGTTAAATGATTGGTAGAGAATAAGAGTAAACATCAGAAAATGATTGCTGGGCTTCTTGCTGAGATATTTGTATCATCGATAGTCACAAGTGAGGTGCCGGAAGACTGGAGGTTGGCAAACGTGGTGCCACTGTTTAAGAAGCACGGTAAAGACAAGCCAGGGAACTACAGACCAGTAAGCCTGACCTTAGTGGTGGGCAAGTTGTTGGAGGGAATCATGAGGGACAGGATGTACATGTATTTGAAAAGGCAAGGACTGATTCGGGATAGTCAACATGGCTTTGTGCGTGGGAAATCATGTCTCACAAACTTGATTGAGTTTTTTGAAGAAGTAACAAAGAGGATGGATGTGGGCAGAGCAGTAGATGTGATCTATATGGACTTCGGTAAGGCATTCGACAAGGTTCCCCATGGGAGACTGAATAGAAAGGTTAGACCTCATGGAATACAGGGAGAACTAGCCATTTGGATGCAGAACTGGCTCAAAGGTAGAAGACAGAGGGTGGTGGTGGAGGGTTGTTTTTCAGACTGGAGGCCTTTGACCAGTGGAGTGCCACAAGGATCGGTGCTGGGTCCTCTACTTTTTGTCATTTACATAAATGACTTGGATGCGAGTATAAGAGGTACAGTTAGTAAGTTTGCAGATGACACCAAAATTGGAGGTGTAGTGGACAGCGAGGAGGGAGATTACAATAGGGTCTGGACCAGATGGGCCAATGGGCTGAGAAGTGGCAGATGGAGTTTAATTCAGATAAATGCGAGGTGCTGCATTTTGGGAAAGCAAACCTTAGCAGGACTTATACACTTAATGGTAAGGTCCTAGGGAGTGTTGCTGAACAAAAAGACCTTGGAGTGCAGGTTCATAGCTCCTTGAAAGTGGAGTTCCAGGTAGATAGGATAGTGAAGAAGGCGTTTGGTATGCTTTCCTTTATTAGTCAGAGTATTGAGTACAGGAGTTGGGAGGTCATGTTGCGGCTGTACAGGACATTGGTTAGGCCACTGTTGGAATATTGCATGCAATTCTGGTCTCCTTCCTATTGGAAAGATGTTGTGAAACTTGAAAGGGTTCAGAAAAGATTTACAAGGATGTTGCCAGGGTTGGAGGATTTGAGCTATACGGAGAGGCTGAACAGGTTAGGGCTGTTTTCCCTGAAGTGTCGGAGGCTGAGGGGTGACCTTATAGACGTTTACAAAATTATGAGGGGCATGGATAGGATAAAGAGACAAAGTCTTTTTCCTGGGGTCGGGGAGTCCAGAACTAGAGGGCATAGGTTTAGGGTGAGAGGGGAAAGATATAAAAGAGACCTAAGGGGCAACGTTTTCACACAGAGGGTGGTAGATGTATGGAATGAGCTGCCAGAGGATGTGGTGGAGCCTGGTACAATTGCAATATTGAAGAGGCATTTGGATGGGTATATGAATAGGAAGGGTTTGGTTGGATATGGGCCGGGTGCTGGCAGGTGGGACTAGATTGGTTGGGATATCTGGTCGGCATGGACAGGTTGGACCGCAGGGTCTGTTTCCGTGCTGTACATCTCTATGACTCTAAATGGGGTCCGAAGATATGATCTGAAGTTGTTGAGTCTGAAGAACCTTAAAATATTGAATCAAAATATGAAGCTCCCACTCCCAATCTTACATTAAGCTTCATTGAAAAGGTGAGGGAGGCTGAGGAAAGAGATGTCAGAATAGAACTGAGGCCGACAATTGAAATGACAGAATGGAATGACAGAATGGAAGGTCTGTGACATGCTTTTCACAAAGCAAGCCAGCAGTTTGTCGAAGAGGCTACACTGTCAGCAATGAATATAGTGCACTAAATCAGAATAATTTCATGGAAAACCAGTTTCACTCTGAAGAAGGGTGTGGGGCCGTGGAGGGTAAGAAAGTGGAGGTAAAAAATAATTGCATCTTCTATAATTGCATTGTGTGGTGTCATGGCTGATGTTATATATGGTACTGGTTCTAAAGGGATTGATGTTCATGTTATTTTGGTTCCACCAATTCTACTGCTATCTCTAGTTTTTTGAGTAAGTGGATGTATCTGTACTAGTTCTGTAAGGTTCTAATGGTTATGCCTGACCAAAATTGTTGTACTTATTGCTATCATGTAGTAAGACTTCTTATTTTCTAAGAACAGTGTATCTATCTTTTTTATTTCTCTTTTTTTTATTTACCCACACACTACCGCCAAACTGCGGTAGTGCTTATTTTTTCCCCAACACCCATGTTGTGTGTGTGCAGGTATGAGACACAGGGAGAGACACAAGGTCCACGAATCTTTATTCAATTTTCCACCACCAGGAAGAAAGGAAACACCCGAGTGGCCTTCACATCAAAGGGCAATGCTGTGTGATCAAACAGTGAAGGGGAGGGCATGGCAGGGATTAAATCAAAATAGAATTGGACGAGGAAATAATACACTCCACTCCCTGCGGCACCCACCTCTCCCTGAACAACTCCAGGGTGTTGGTGGACACTGCGTGCTCCTTCTCCAGAGGCACCCGGGCTCTAACGTAAAGAAGAATGTGTCTATTGTGGTTCATCCTCTATCACTAATTACTAGATCAATCAAGACAAAGCAATGATGAATGAGGATTGTTGATTGTGAACTAACTCAAACAACTTGTACCCAGCACCACCTGCTGGTAGAGGCGCCAAATACCACAAGGTGTCAGCAGTGGCCATCTAGAAAAGATATCACAGATGAGGGTAATGGCGGTGATTAAAGAGTTGGCCAATGTGTTGTAGAAGGAACAATTCCTTAGGACTGCTGGAAGAGGAGGGAAACATCTATTTTGAATGGCATCAAGGTGGAGCTGAAGGAAATATCAAAGAATAACTTAATGAATGTGTTTACTAGTGGAGCAGAAACTGAGGATCACACAAGCCCATTCTGGTTCTGGCAAGACTGGTGAGGGGTGAGTGTAGAAGTCAGTTCTGTTCCGTTTCCCACTGTACAGCTCCCACTGCTTTCCCTCCCTCCCAAAAACCATGATAGGATCCCTTGTCCTCATCTTCCACTGCATCAGCCCTCACATTTAATGGATCAACCTGCACAATTTCCAGCACTTCCAACTTGATGGCACCAGCAAACACCAAACACATCTTCCAACATTCCACAGAGACTGAAATCTCCATGACACCCCAGTCAACTCCTCAGTGACTGCCAACAGGCCTTCCCATTCCTAGGTCATTACCATGAGGAAGTACAGAAAATGCAACGCCTTTGTTTTTCAAAGTCCTCTCTTCCTACTGCCCAAGGCCACAACTGTCCTTTCAACTGAAATAACAGTTTGCTTACACTCGTTCAACTTTGTTTCCTGTGTTCGCTGCTGCTGATGAGGTTTCATATACACTGGTGAAACTGATCCCAGATTTGGTGTCTCCTTTGTTGCACATTGTCATTCAGCCCAGAGTCACGACTCTTAGATTCTGGGTTCCCAGTCATGTTCATTCTTTGCTCCACTCCCTCCCTGACCTTTCTGTCCTCAGCTGTTCCATTGTAAACTCAGGGGAGTTTGTGGAACAACACTTCATGTTTTGTTCAGATATATTCCAGCATCCTGAACTCAGCATTGAGCTCAACAATTTCTGATCATATTATATACATGAATGCTATTTTTTATAACCTTGGATGTTTCCATTCTGCTCAATTGAACTTTGAGACACATGTTATCTTTACTTCTTTACTTGCCCCTTTGCTTTTGCCTTGCAGTCTTTGAGCTTTCATTTTTATTACCTTCTACCAAGACATGGCTTTCTCCTTGCATTCCTTTTTTCCCTGCGTCTCTCCCTCTTACTTTTCCATCTCTACACTTGTTACATTTTTTATAGTGAAAGAGTATCAACTTGAAATAAGAATATGAGCAGGAGTGGGCAATTCAGCCCCTCAAACATCCTCTGCTATTTGATACAATCGCCTCTGCCTCTACTCCACTTTCCTGCTCGCTCTTCAACCCATTACTATTTGTAAATCTGTCTATCTCCTGCTTAAATGTACTCCATGTACCAGTATCCACTGCACTATGGGTTAGTGAATTCCACAGATTGATGACCCTTTAATTTCTCCTTACACTGTTTTAAATCTGCTACCCCTTACCCTGAAACTATAACCTATAAAATTTTTCTGTTTCTTTCTCTCTTTGCAAATGCTGCCAGATCTATTGTGTACGTTTTATATTCCCCTGTTTTTATTACAGATTAGCAGCCCCTCTTCAGTGTTTTCATTTTGGTCAAACTGGGTCAAAGATCCAGAGCTCTCTCCCTAGGTTACCTGCACAATATAGTCTATAGCATTTTACAAAGACAGCTCACCGCTATCTTCTGAGAGCTAGTTAGGGTTGGGCAGCACTTGCTGGCTTTGATAACCACCCTCACATACCCAGAACAAATTTTCAAAATGTACAGAAGTCATGGCTTCAGGAGGATACGGGAAGAAAAGAAAATTGATGTCGAAAGAAAACATTTTGAGAGAAAAAGTTTTTACTTATTTAGTCAGCAAGTGAGTCCTCATATGTTGCATTCCCAAGTCTGGGTTGGACCTATAGCAATGCTGTCTTGGTGATTGTTATAGTTTTGGAAAGAAAAGGCAGGAAGTCAGGAAGTGGTTCCAATTCATGTCATCCTTATACATGCTGCAAAATAATTAAAAATAATTGCTCATTAAACAGAGAAAAGTGAGGTCTTCCCAAAATGTTAATGAAACAAGAGCATCACCTCTTACTTCCTGTCTGATTGAATAGTCTGCATTTCTGTGACTAATTTCTCACTCCTCAGGGGTGATGTACAGTGGCAGTAAGGACAGATGGCACCCCTGTTTACACACTGATGAAAATCGCCTCCAGTCTTAAAAAGATCTTTCCATTCACATGCTAAAAATACCGATAGTTGCAGAACAGTGACTTTAGTTGGTATTCACATTTTGTAATCTTCCTGTAGCAGGGTTAAGGAACAAAACCTTATATACAACTTAGCATTTTACCTTGGACTTTATAAGAAATCATAATTTGTTCAAATCTTCATGCTCAAAAGATTACTAGTGATGTTACTAATAGATAATCAGAAGTTGTTTCATACAGTTTTAATTAATAGACATATTTGTCTTTGATCACAAAGAATTGATTCAAAATTGTAAAATTCAAGTAATGTTGAGAACAATTTTTCCATTTGTGTATGAGATTCTAGTTGCAACAAAACTGTCTCAGTATTGTCA
The DNA here is from genome assembly GCF_037043375.1 of Chiloscyllium plagiosum. Taxonomy (NCBI): domain Eukaryota; kingdom Metazoa; phylum Chordata; class Chondrichthyes; order Orectolobiformes; family Hemiscylliidae; genus Chiloscyllium; species Chiloscyllium plagiosum. The sequence goes on along the minus strand of NW_028270145.1, from coordinate 13,316,228 downwards.
CTTTGATTTCTTTATCATGAAAATCTTGTGTGTTTTCTAGATTAATGTTGGTGGTGTAATTACTAAAGAAGAACAGATATACCTCCTTATTGCGGAAAAGGCAAACTGTGATCTACATATATTGAATCAAACTGAAAAAGGTAGGACTTTGCTACAGCATCACATTTGTTTCTCTATCAAGGAGTGACATCAACTTTGAGTTGAATTTTTACCTTTGCAGGCCAGTTTGATAGTGCTAAACCAGCAGGATTCTGGGGACCTGGAGGTAATTCTAGAGAAACAAACTACAGAGCCCAGAGAACTTGGAGAGATAGGCAGCACTTAAGCAGTAAGTAATAAGGTATGAGATGGGGGCAGACTAAGACAGAAGTAATGAAGTCTACATTATGTTTGCTGTCTATGTACGTGAATGAGTGGCATCTGGCAAATAAGGTCTTTGAGTTGCAAGTGCAGGTAGCTACACGGAAATATGAAATTGTAGCTGAACAAAGGTGAGGATCAGGTCCTAAATATTGGTGTTCAGGAAAAATAGCGAAAGAAAGGATGAGGGCTAGCCATATTCATTAAGGAGAGCATTAGAGGGGAGGAAAAACAGGATATCCTGATGTTCAAAGAAAGAAACTACTTAGCTTGAGCTAAGCAACAATAGACTTTACCTTTACATTACTGAGTACATTCTGTGGGCTGCCAACTGATGGGAAATGTAGTGAGAAATAAATTTGAAAGAAAAATGCAGAGAGGTGCAACAACTAAAGACTAATTTTCAAAGAGACTTTGACTATCCAATTGTGGACTAGGATGGAATAAAGGGCAGAGAGGGGCAAATGTTTCTTGAATGTGTTCAGGGTGATTTTCTCCATTAGTTTGTTTTCAGTCCACTGAGGATGGAGGCATTGGTGGATTTGGTTCTGGGGAGAGAGGTTTGTTATGTAGATCTAGTATCAGATTAGGGGGCAATGATCATAATAACACAATGGTATGGTTAGGTACAGAATATAACAAAGAATAATTCCGAATATAAAAATACTTAGTTGGGGTGGGGGGTGGTCAACTGTGATTAGCTGAGAAAAGATCTGACACAGATACGTTGGAATCAAAGATTGACCGGCAGAATTGGAACAGAATAATGGGCTCTGTTTAAAGAAGAGACAGTTTGAGTATGGTCAGGTACATTCCAACGTAGGGGAAAGATCTGGCAAACAAATACAGAGCTAGCTGGATGATGAAAGCTATAGGGAGTAAACAGAATACCAATATATTTGGTATGTCAGGTAGATAACACTTTGAGAACCATATTCAATATGGAATGTTCGAGAGGGAAAGTGAAAAAAAGCAAATAAGAGTATTAAAGTGAGAGAATGAGGAAAGTTTCCAGAAGTCTTCTGTCAGCAGGGATAAAACTGAAACAAGGGTCTATTATAGACCCAAAAATGAATTTATGCATGGAGACTGTGACTTGACTAAGTTAATAAAATGAGTCTTTCCAAAGGAGGAAGAATCAGTTTGAGTCATTGTGAAAGAGGTAACTGAAACACTGGGTAGACTAAACATTTGTATAGTGGTGATTTGAATTGGTTGATTGTCCTTAAAGTTGATTTGGCACCAGGGCTGGAAGAGATGCATCTAAAGAGCTTAAGGGAAATGAAAATAGAAATTGAAGAGGCATCATAAACTTGTAATCCAATGTACACATAGGGGTGTGATCTGGGATCTGGAGAATTGCAAATATTACATCCTCGTTCAATAAGGATGCAAAGATAAGCCAAATAATTACAAATCAGTTAGTTCAATCTTGATAATGCAGAAGCCCTTAGAAAGACCAATTGGGACAAAATTAATGGTCCCTTCGGATATTTGAATTAATTACGATATATCCTCATGTAAAAGTCAAATTCTTTAGATTACGTTTTAAGGTTACATTTATGGTGTCAACTATTACATGGTACATGGATACTACTTTTGAAGGGCTGAAATTCATGCCAGTCAAAATACATACTGTACTATTAGAAGCCCAGTTGATCTCTAAATAAATAAAGAAAAAGACACAATGAATTACAGTAATTATTCACTTTATTATAAAAGAAAACTTATCTTGGAGCGGTAATAACATCATCAGTGCAGCTGAGGGCTAGACTGGAATCCCAGAATGGAACGGGATAGCCAGAGGTGTGGAGTCCCGGAAAGGAGAGGGACGGCTGGCAGTCCGGAGTCCCGGAGCGGAGAGGGACGACTGACAGAATGGAGCCCCGGAGCGGATCAGAACAGCTATACAAAAAGTGACAGAGCGGATTAGTGAGGGCAATGCAGTTGATGCCATGTACATGAACTATCAAAACATATTTGACAAGATGCCAGTCAACAGACTTGTGAGTAAAATTAGATCTTGTGGAATAAAAAGGGACATTAGCCATGTGGATACAAAATTGGCTGAGTGACGGGGATGAGAGAGTATTAGCGAACAGTTGTTTTTCAGACCAGAGAAAGGGGTTCACCAACTGTTCTTATTAAGACACTGCTTTTCTTGCTTTATTTAAATAGCTAGTCTTGAGTGTTCATTGCATAATTTCAAAACTTGCAGGTGACAAAACAAACTTGCAAATATTATGAAATATGAGAAGGATAATTCTAAACTACAAAAGGACAGTCATGCAGTCAAGCAATTAGCAGATGAAATTGAATGCAGGGAAGAGTCATTTGATAAATTTTGGTGGGAAGAATGAGCAGAGGCAATTTAAAATGAAGGTTGTAATTCTAAAGGGAGCACAGGACCTAGACACAAAACATTGAAGGTGTCAGGGGGGTGGCATAGTGGCTCAGTGGCTAATAGTGCTGCCTCACAGCAACAGGGATCCAGGTTCAATTCCCACCTCAGCCGACTGTCTTTGTAGAGTTTGCACATTCGCCCCATGTTTGCATGAGTTTCCCTTGGGTGCTCTGGTTTTCTCCCATCATCCAAAAATGTGCAGGTTAGATGAATTGGCCATGCTAAATTGCCCATAGTATAGGGTTAGGTGCATTAGTCAGGGGCAAATGTAGAGTAATAGGCTAGGGGAATGGGTATGCTGTGGGGTTGGAGGATCCTGAGGCAGAAGATGAGGCATTCTTCCTCCAGGCGCGATGTAAGGCAATGGCGATGGACTAGGCCCAGGACCTGCATGTCCTTGGCGGAGTGGGGAGGGGGAGTTAAAGTGTTCGGCCATGGGGTGGTGGGGTTGGTTGGTGCCGGTTTCCCAGAAATGTTCTATGAAATGATCCACACATTGGCGTCCTGTCTCCCCTTTAGAGGAGACCACATCGGATGCAACGGCTACAGTAGACGATGTGTGTGGAAGTTCAGGTATATTTCTGTTGTATGTGGAAGGATACCTGGTTGAGCCCTGGTTAATGAGCCCTAGTTGCAACAGCACTGGGAATGGGCCTAAATCTTGTGTTACCACCAGCATCACCAGCAATCTCCAGCTTGTTACCTTGAGACAGTTTTTATTCATGATTTTACAAGTTTTAATTTTTCTGTATTTTTGATTGAGGGCTGAAATGGGAAAAGAACTGCTTAAAAGAAAATGAGGAAAACTGCACTTTTCAAAGCAAGTGAGCTGACACTCATTGTCATTGCTGCTCCCACAGTTTGTTCGGGCAGTAGTGGAAGGCTAGTTTGCAGATGCCAAGCTAGAGTGGTATGTATGATGGGAGATTTGGCTGACAATAAATAGTTAGGTAAAAACAATGACTGCAGATGCTGGAAATCAGATTCTGGATTAGTGGTGCTGGAAAAGCACAGCAGTTCAGGCAGCATCCGAGGAGCAGTAAAATCGACGTTTCGGGCAAAAGCCCTTCATCTCTCCACCCTTCAGGCACTCTTCATGTATTCCTGATGAAAGGCTTTTGCCCGAAACGTCGATTTTACTGCTCCTCAGATGCTGCCTGAACTGCTGTGCTTTTCCAGCACCACTAATCCAGAAAATGACAACAAATAGTTGATTGGTCTATTGATGTGTGGCCAATTAGCAATGACAGAAGTCTTCTACATGCTTATAGTTCTGCGATTGGTTCCTGTCAGTTTGGATGAAATAAGCAGAAACCATTGGATCTCCAGAATGCTGGGGGCTAATTCTTCTCTTTGCAGTAAGAACCATCTTAAGCCTGAGGGAAGCCAATTTATTAATCCCTTAGGAGCTCCTACAAAATATGGCTCTAAACCAGTAAAATTTAGAAATTTTAAAAGAGGGAACCAGCCACCTTGTGCCTCCTGCATGCAAGTGAAAGTAGCTGGAGAAGAAGGATCATGAAGCAAGGTCCTGACCATCTCTGGAAACCCCATGAACTGGGACCATTGAATGATCTTCACAGTCTTTCACTCTGCCCTCTGATCTGGATATATCTTTAGTGAGGCTACACAATTGCCCAAGCTCAGTCAAACTGGCCAACGGTGTCCACTTCCATTGGAATACCCGACAACTCATCTGCTCCATTTGCCACATTCACCAATGGTAAAGCCAGTTGTAGTGCCTGTTTGAAGTTCAGTTGGGCTCCAGCTAGTAGCTGGACATTCCTGAAGAAGGGCTTATGCCCGAAACGTCGATTCTCCTGTTCCCTGGATGATGCCTGACCTGCTGCGCTTTTCCAGCAAAACATTTTCAGCTCCAGCTAGTAGGCACTTTTGCATGGTTATATCACCCAGGGCCCTATCATTAACTATATAAGTCGTGCCCTGATTTGCCTTACCAAAATGAAACACCTCACATTTATCTAAATTAAACTCCAACTCCCATTAGCCAATATGACCAAGGACCCATTGTACTTTGACATTCCTGAAGAAGGGATCATGCCTGAAACGTTGATTCTCCTGCTCCTTGGATGCTGCCTGACCTGCTGCGCTTTTCCAGCAACACATTTTCAGCTCTGATCTCCAGCATCTGCAGTCCTCACTTTCTCCTACTTTGACATAGTGTCCACTTCCCCAATTTTGATGTCATCTGCAAATGTAATGACCAAACCTCCTATATTCACATCCAAATAATTTATATCAATGATGAAAAGCAGTGGCTTGTAGCACACTGCTGGTCATACATCTCCAGTCCGAAATACAACCCTCCATCAGTACCCTCTGTCTCCTACTTTCAAATCAATTTTGTTCCCAACTGGCCAGCTTTCCCTGGATTCCATGTGATTTAACCTTGCTAACCATATAGATCATGTCTACCTCTCTGCCTTCATCACTCTTCTTTGTCACTTCAATAACTCAATCAAGCTAGTGAGACACAAATTCCCAGTCAGAAAGCCATGTTAATTCTCACAAATCAAACCTTGCCTTTTCAAATTCATGTAAATCCTGCCCACCAGAATGCCCCCCAACAACTTCATAGAATTTTAATAGTAAGGAAGCAGGCCATTCGACCCAACAACTCCATAAGACCCGCTGAAGATTATCCCATCCAGATCCACAGCTAATCCATATATATTTTGACTGAGGCAGGAAACCAGAGCATCTGAAGGAAACACATGCAGACACAGGGAGAAGATGCAAACTCCACACACACAGCCACCCAAGGCAGGAATTGAACCTGGGTCCCTAGGGCTGTGAGGTAGCAGTGCTAACCACTGAGGCACTGTGCTGTCCCCTCACCCACCACTGACACCAGGCTCACTGGATTCTCTAGCTTTTCCTTACCATCTTTCTGAAATAATGGCACTACATTAGCCAACCTGCAGTCTTCTGGCACCTCACCTGTGGCTATCGATGATACAAATACCTCAGCAAGGGGCCAACAATCACTTCCCTAGCTTCCCACAAGGCTTTGAGATACACCTGATCAGGTCCTGGGGATTTATCCACCTTTATGCATTTTAAAATATCCAGCACCATGTCTTCTGTAATATGGACACTTTTCAAGATATCACGATTTATTTCCCCAAGTTCTGTAGTTTTCATATCCTTATCCACAGTAAGTTCTGACATGGAACACTCATTTAGTCTCTCACTCACCTCATGTAGTTGCACACATAGACAGCCTTGTTGATCTTTCACGAACCCTGTTTTCTCCCTAGTTACTCTTTTTCCCTTAATGTATTTGTAGAATCTCTTTAAAATCTCTTTAGCCTTATTTGCCAAAGCTATCTCATATCCCCATTTTGCCCTGTTGATTTCCCTCTTAAGTATACTCCTATGACCGTGTACTCTTTGAGGGTTTCACTCAATCCTAGCTGTCCATACCTGATGTATGTCTCCTTTTTCTTGATCAGAGCCTCAATTTCTCTAGTTATTAAGTATTCCCTACACCTACCAGCCTTCACACAAACAGAAACATATCTCTGTGAACTCTGATGGTTGTTAATTATTTATCTGTAGTTTTAATTTATTTATTTGTCACAAATAGTAATCCATGTTCATTAGAGAAGCCTGGTCCATGCTTGTTGTCAACTGTGTCTAAAAGGTACGGAGTGTTATTGGGGAATTCTGCATGTGCGTTAAATCTTTAATTTTTCTGATGCCTCCAGGAAAATACTCTATTTTCAGTAAACGTAACAAAGTAATTGACAATTAAAAATATTACTGTTTATATTACTTTGCATTAAAAGTTCTATAATTTTACATTTCCAGATTCTTTAAACTTACTCTCTACTTTTAATTCATGCTTAGAGCTTTGAGCCTTTGAGGAGTTGGCTGGGACATTGGAAAGGGGTTACAACAATGTTGAGTTGGAATGTGATGCTAGCATGCCTATTCTCTTCCCACTGTCATGGCATTTTTGTCAGAGATGATGAAGCCTCCCAATATGGAAGAGCCATTTCAATAGCCAATTAAGGGCCTTGCCCCATTGCCAGCGTCATTTTGGGACGGGGAGACCACATGGTGAATTTTTGTTTTAGAGCCATAGAGATGTACAGCATGGATACAGACCCTTCGGTCCAACCCGTCCATGCCGACCAGATATCCCAACCCAATCTAGTTCCACCTGCCAGCACCCGGCCTATATCCCTCCAAACCCTTCCCTTTCATATACCCATCCAAATGCCTCTTAAATGTTGCAATTGTACCAGCCTCCACCACTTCCTCTGGCAGCTCATTCCATACACGTACTACCCTCAATGTGGACAAAATTGCCCCGTAGGTCTCTTTTATATCTTTCCCCTCTCACCCTAAACCTATGCCCTCTAGTTCTGGACTCCCTGACTCCAGGGAAAAAACTTTGCCTATTTACCCTATCCACACCCCTCATAATTTTGTAAACCTCTATAAGGTCACCCCTCAGCCTCCAACGCTCCAGGGAAAACAGCCCCAGCCTATTCAGCCTCCCCCTATAGCTCAGATCCTCCAATCCTGGCAACATCCTTGTAAATCTTTTCTGAATTCATGGGTTGTGGGCATCGCTGGCTGTATGTATTGCCCATCCTAATTTGCCAGAAGACAGTTAAAAGTCAACCACATTGCTGTGGGTCTGGAGTCACACGTAGCTCCAGAAGGTCCCTGAAGGACATTGGTGAACTAGGTGGGATTTTCCAACAATTGACAATGGATTCATGGTCATCATTAGATCCCTAATTCCCGGATTATGTTTTGTTGAATTCAAATTCCACAATTTGTCATGGTGGGATTTGAACCCAAGGTAGGTACCCAGGAAAGTTATCTAGGCCTCTGGATTAGCAGACCAGCGATAATATCACCAGACCATCACCTCCCCAGTGTTCTTAAAGTCAGCAGTGTTATCTGAAACTGGCACACTGTGATCCACTGAGGCATCAGCTGGCAGCAAGGTCCATCCTGGTGGCAAGACTACTTCTTTGCACTCACCAACCAAGGACCTGCATGATCAACTGTGGTGACCTTGACTCCCTGCTCCTCTTCCTAGGCTGGTGTCCATGCCACTTTTCCCAGAGTAGGAGAATTTCCATTAGCAGCCATCAGCGCCAGCACTCTGATTGGCTAGAAGCTCTAAGAGACAATGTTTTGACCCTCAGGATGATGGGAGCTGTTTAACTGCTGGATGAGATGTAAGTGTTGACGTGGAGTTGCACCACACACCTGCACTCCACCTGTCTTCCAGCTTCCCGGCATACCCCTTTGCATGGTAAGATTCCAGCCCATACCTCTAGATTATTTGTCGATATCTGGATTATCACATTGCCATTACTGCAGTAACATAACCATTACATTACTGGGGTTAGAACTTATTAACAAGAACTAGTTGAAGTGAATTGTATAAATAAATTGAAGGAAAAATTAAATGAAACTGTGATAAAGAAAATAATAAAGCCAACTGAAGGGGTTAATTGAGAAAGGTGGTAAGAGACTCAGGTGGAGCATAAACACTGGCATCTGATTCAGTCAAGTGGCCTGTCTCTTTGTTGGAAATTCAATATGATTCGATGGAATTCCTATAGTGTTTACAAAATCTGTATTGTAAAAACAGTGTTACATTTGAGATTACTGTTTGATATTTCCATAACTAAAGGTTTGTAACGTTCACTTGCTAATATTCATAATACAGACACTCATTGCCACTTAACCTACTTTTCACCAAGGAAGGTCTTCATGGGGTATAGAAAGGAACTTGTCACTGTGTGAACATGAGACTGATTTTATTAGATAGTCTGAATATCTCATTTATTGTAAGAGCAACCCATCAATTATCAGAAAAATAATACGTAACCAATGGAATAAGGAGTAAAATTCTTGTCAGTGTATTCTGGGAGAGCACCAGTGTGTTGTGCTGAAATGTAGAATTTTGACACAGTTTGGTAATGTATTCTGCAACTGAGATGACTTGCGAATTGTGTTAGTAAGAAAACCATGGAAACTTACTTTTATTTATATTTAGTGAAGCTGTAAAAGACTCATTACTGTCCCATCTGTCTGCTGCTATTTTGTTATGTCTGTCATGGCTTCAAATGCTTTCACATTGAAGCAAGAATTGAGTCAAAGACCATACTGCAGTAATGGCAATGTGAAACACTCATTGATTTAACCATTTGCTGCATATTTAAACCACATTTATCAGCTGCAATGGCCATTAGTCATTCCTTTCTGTCTACCACTAAAAGCAAAATGCATCAAACATAAATGGAATTTTTTAAAGTCAACGTTTTACATTCCTCATATTCTTGACTCCAACAACCTTTTCTCCACTGTGCCTTACATACACCAATCTGGGCCACAGAAGATTCCAAGCTTTGGTTAAACACCCCCAAACATTTCATGAATGTTACCAGTCCAGCGAACTCTTCATGTTCCAAGGACCAACAGATAGAAAGAATACTAACTGTACAGTGTTTCATCACTTCAAAGACCTTAATAGTGAATGAAGTACCTTTGAAGAGTACACACCCTTGTAATAAGTTTGGAAATGTATGCGGTGAATTTGTCCACAGGAATGTGACACAAGCAGGAATGTGATAAGGTCCTTACCATTGTTTTAGGTGTTAGCTGAGCGATAAACGTACAGCAGGATATTGCATGGGTGGAAACCTCTGGCTCTTCTTCAAAACTGCCATCCAGCTGAGAGTTTTAACACCCATAGAAACCTAGAAGATCGAGTAAGGATTAAGCTACCTGACCCAATGAGACTGCTGTGCCATTCAATATGATCATGGCTGATCCTCTATCTCAGTTGCCTTCTTGATGATTTGAGTTATTGTCACATGCTGAAATACAGTGAAAAATGTTGTTTTGCATACTAGTCGGGCAGATCATACCTTCCATTAGTATACGAGGGCAATAGAACAGAATGCACAGCACAGTATTACAGCTACAGAGAAGGTGGAAAGAGAGAACGACTCTATTGTATGGGAAGTCCGTTCATAAGTCTGGTAACTGGAGAAGAAACTGTTCTTGAATCTGTTGGTCCATGTTTTCAAACTTCTGTATCTTCGGCCGATGGAAGAGGGTGGGAAAAAATGTAGAGGGCTGATGAAGGGCTTTTGCCCGAAATGTCGAATTTCCTACTCTTCGGATACTGCCTGACCTGCTGCGCTTTTCCAGCACCACTCTAATCTAGACTTTGATTTCCAGCATCTGCAGTCCTCACTTTTGCCTGGAAAAGAAAATAACCTGGTTGGGGAAGGGTCTTTGATTATGTTGGCTACTTTCCTGAGGCAAAAGGAAGTGTAGACAGAGTCAATGGATGGTAAACTGGTTTGCATGATGGACTTGGCTATGTTCATGCTGTCTGTTCTTTTGGTCTTGGACAGAGCAATTGCTATACCAAGCTGCGATGCATTTGGGTAGGATGCTTTCTAGCCTTCTAAGGAAATAGAGGTGTTGGGTTTGCTCTTTTTTTTAACTACAGCGTTGATGTGGATGCATCTTGACAGATTATTGGTGATCATCACTCTCGAACATCTCCAGCTCAGCACTGTTGATACAGACAGGGTCATGTTCTCCGCACTGCTTCCTGTTCTCTCCCCAGACCTGTAGAGATTGTAACAAGGTTAACCAGCTGGACCTCATAGAATATGAGTTCCCTCACTGGGGCTGTTTATCTGGTCTAATCAGGGAGCCCTGGGTGGCAGATAAAAAAAGTGAATGCCAGAGATGCTGACACCCTGGTACCTTACTCTATATGAGGCAGTAGTACACTAAAAGACTGTTCATGTGGAAATAAAGGATAACTTGGTGTCAGAGAGAACGAGCCTCTATGGAATTATTTCAATACCTTTGATGCATTTAAGCACCCAGAAATCTATCTATTTTATGAAACATGTGACTTGGTCTTCACAGCCTTGTGGTCTAGAATTCCATGGGTCTGCCATCTTCTTAGTGAACAAATGTATTCCTATCTCAGAACTAAATGGACATATTCTAAGATTGTGACCCATTGTTGTGGACCCCTTAGCCAGAGAAAACATCCAATCCATCTAACCCTGCCAGTGTTTATAGATTTCAGTGAAATCCCCTCTCATTCTGCTAAACTCAAGTATAGACCCAGTCAACCCAATCTGTCCTCATACCACAATCCCGCCATTTTCAAAACCAGTCAGATGAACGTTTGCTGCCCTCCCTTGGCAGCAAGTATATTCTTTCTTAGGTAAGGAGTGAAATTTCCATACAATATGTGTGGCCTCACTAAGGCCCTATATAACTGCTGTAAGACATCCTCGCTCTTGTACTCAAACCCTTTGGCGCAATTAAGGTCAACATACCATTTTCCTCCCAATCTGCTTACTGCATCTGTGTGCTTGCTTTCAGTGACCCACATACAAGGTCACCCGGGTCCCTTTGTACCTCACCATTTCTCTGTTAGGAATCTAGTATGATTTAAATAACACTCTGCCATTCTCTTTCCCTATCAAAGTGGATAATTTGGACTTAGCCACATTATACTGGATCTGCCATGCCTTCGCCCACTCACTCAACCTGTCCAATTCGCTTTGAAGCTTTATTTACATCCCACACTATCAACATCAACAGATGCTGTCTGATCTATTGAGTGGTTCCAACATTTTCTGCAAGGTAGATAGATCACAAATAAAGCAGCAAAGAGAATTTTCTTTGTAGTTACCATGTCCTGTCTCCACAGTTAAGCATTTTTTTAAAATGATCTGAGACTGATGATCCAGTGGTAGGACCTAAAGCAGGAGAGGAGCTTGCTTAGTCTGGCTGTGGTTGACAGATTCCCAATTGTGTCTGATCTGGTGATTGCTATGGGGACTGCTACCCCAATAACAGAGCCAGTAGCCCAGGAGTGCCATTGGTAATGACGGCAACTGCTGGGGGTGCACATACAACATGAGTGTGCATTAATAACCATACATACCATACTCTGAAGACAGTTAAGTTCAGGCTGGGGGTGTGGAGCCAGGTATATCTGGGGGTTCAGGATTGAGGTTCAACATTGCCACGCTATTGTTGTTGATAGGGCCAGGAAATGTCCAAAAAAGAGGAAATATTTCCAGAGTCCCCTGGAAGGCCCTCAGTTTTATTGTACAGTCTCCCCACACAGTGTCAAGCCTCCCGTTGAGGGCAGAATGCTTGCAGAGGTGAGAACTGGTCACTGAGTGGTATTCATTGATAATGGCCTCTTAAGTGTCTCAACTGAGCCTGCAGTAGTTGACCTTCCCTGCTGCTCATGAAATAGCAAGATGGCAGAAAGACTTCAGGCATGCCGCCCAACAACATTTTCAACTCTTTTGACCTCCCAATCCATCCCCAAATTACTGGCAAAGTTTAGTCCAAATCTATGTCCTCAATCAACTTATTTTTAACATTTATTGCCATACCTTCCCCAAAATAGACCTCAAACTCTTTGATCAATCTTCTGACCTTTTTTCCACACTATGGATTTAATTTGTTTTCCTTTAGTCCCCAAGCACCTCTCCAATAGATTGGTGGAAGACTTGTACCTGGTGTCTCTGCAATTTCCTTTCTTGGTCCTTTAAGGATCCTCAGATGTATCTTAACAGACCTGTGTAATTTACCACCTTAGGTTTTGAATGTACCAATTAAATACTTTACTGGGACCAGCAGGAGGACTACCACTATTCCGAGGTATGCAACAATAAAATTTCTGGGCCCTGTTTTTTTAGTGGTTTCCAGCAATTCTTGACAGTTTGGCCTTTCAGCATCCAGGACAATGCGAGTTCTATTCATTTTATCTGAATTTTCCCTTTGGTGTCATACAACTCGACTAAGAACACAATTTATAATTTTAAGGAACCCAATGCCTCTTTGGTGTGGACACCTTGGCATCCAATGTTGTCTGAGTCTAAATTCAAGTACAGCAGTTGTTTTGCAGATTATGAGGTCCAACATTGACATTAGGTGCAAAAAACAGATGGTTGTGAAATGAGTTTCTCCCCCTTTGAGGATGAATTCCAAGCACATTTCCTGTCTTAGTTCAATTGTTCAGTTTCTCATGTCACAATTTCAGCATTGTATTTGAAATCCAACAGTGCAGCATATGAATTTTATACTGATACATTGATTTTACTGAAAAATAATTTTGTTTACTTCTTTCTGAGAAATCTTTCCTTCATTTTCTGGGACAAGAAATAACAGAAATTTACCTGTTTGTGAATTATTTTGAGACTTGCAGTTTGGTTTTGGACCTTTCAATACAAACCAATGCTGTCTGCCTTTCTAAGTAATTTGAGTGGTCAATAATCCTGTCCAACAGCTTTGAAATGACAGTGATGATGTGCAATGATAAATGCTATTGAATAGTAAGTTTGCAACGTAGGACTGAACATTTTTTCTCTGTAACATGCAATATTCTACATTGAAATATGTAGAGGATACAACATAGAAATATGGCATTCATCAGACCAATCTATATTAAAACTGGTCTACTCACCTCTATTCCCCACCATGAAAGCAAATAGTATTCCAACTTATGTGTCCCTATATCCCTTCAACCTTCTTTTCTTTCGGCACCATTTAGTGTCGTCTTGAATGAGCTGGAAGTCAAGCCCTGCTACTTTCAGAGTCATTACAAAAATTAAAGATTTATAAAAGTATGCAAGTACCTCCAATTTCCCATCTGATAGACTCAGGTTAACAGAAAACACAGGATAGGTTTCTGTGTTAAGAATTATTAAGAATTACTAGTTATTATGAATAAATAGATTCCAAGGACATCACAACAATGAACTCCCTCCCTAAGGATATTGTGGGTCTACTTACAGCACATGGACTGCAGCGGTTCAAGAAGGCAACCTACTTCCATCTTCTCAAGGGCAACTAGGGATGAGCAATAAAAGTGTTGGTCAGCCAGCAATGCCCAAGAACATGAATGAATAAAGAAAAGATCTGTCAAAGTATAGTTCTAACAATTAAAAAACTCTAATTCCTTTGTAAGTCCCACTTACATACACACACAGACAGGCAAAAGACGTTGGTAGATGGGTGAAGGGGAAGAGGAAGCAGGTTAGTAACATTTGTCCTCAGGATTTGATGGAAGGGTTTTTTTCTGTTTCCCCAGTCCTTCAGTTCTTTCATTTCTCCATAGGAGACACACAGCGATTGGTTTACAAGTTATAAAGAGTCTGACTTATCGATTAAAAGCAACAACTTACAGCAACTAATGAGAGAAAATAAATTGGCTCCCTTCAGGCTTTAAGTACTTTACTGCCGTTTCAGCAGTCTGAAAGCTTCTGTCAGTATTATTCTCATCCACAAACTGTTCAGCTACTCAGGAATCAGATAGCTGTTGTCAGGGTGATGGCCTTTGGCATCTACAACTTGGCACAACTCCAGAACCAATCAGTAGTTTGTTGCTGGCCAAATCTCACTTTGTACAAGACCACGAAGCCCAATGTTTACAAACTTCATTCCCCCCACTGCTTGAACAAAGCATTGGGTTTCATTAATTTGTTTTATTCAAAGCATAGCATTTCCTTGCAGGCTACACACATCATACCACCCATTTTGTTGTTTTCCAGGCTGTTATCATGGAATAAGAGCAAGCCAGGTATTACAGGAGATGAAATCAGATGACACAGGTATTATTGTCACTGCACGTGGGGATGTTAAAGGGATATAGGGACAGATAAGTTGGAATACTATTTGCTTTCATGGTGGGGAGTGGGGATGGAGCAGGCAAATTTTGATATGGATTGGTGTGACAAATGCCCTATTTCTACATTGTAACCTTTACATATTTCATTGCATGTCACAGAGAGAAAATGTCAAGACTTATGTTGCAAACTTACTATTTAATAGCATTTATCATTGTGCAGTATCATTGTCACTTCAAAGCTATTGGACAGGATTACTGAGTAGGTAGCTCAGAGGGTGTGCACTGTTAATGGTGTCATGGGTCACATGGGTGAGAGCAATTATAAAGATGTTGCAGGTGATAATAAGAGTGGTAGAATATGTGCCTTAATGGGAATTGGCAGTAGCAGAGATAGGGTAAGTGTGGGCTGTTGGTGGCATTTGAGTGAGTGGAGTGAAGAAGGTTATTGACTTTTTTCTTACAGTGTTGAGCATTCCTTCCAGATGACTGAGACAGTATTAATCTGTGTATCAGCTATGGGCAAGACCGGCATGGTCCAGTGTTGTGGTCCCTACAGCTAGCTCTTGGGGCAGGCGATGTCCCATCTCAGCACCATCCCATCCAGCAGAACCTTCAGAACCCTGCCTGGGAGGTACTGCTCTGATATCCCCTGTTGGCTATGTATTAGGTAACTGCCAGCACCCATGCAGGGCAGCTGCAGACTGGGAGTGCTTGCCTGCGTGCCCAAAGCTTTTAAAGGTACTACAGATACAGTGGACTCAATTTAATTCTCTAATTCATCTCATCATTTGATAATTTAAAAACTTTCATCATATCCTGTCCCGTATGAAGTCTGAAGCTAATAGGTCAATTACTATGAGACCTGAAGCTAAATATCAGGTATGCTTTGAGTTTAAGGAGCCCAGAGTAGGAAATATTCCCTCCAGTCTATGTTACAAGATCAAACAAAACTCCCTGCTCCCCATACTATTTTTTTAAGGTGTTCTTAGTGTTTCTCATTCCAGGTAGGCTCATAGTATACTGGACTATGCCCTTCTCTAAAACCTCAAAATCCTGTTCTAACATCCTTTCAGCTCACCACACCCCTTGGTTTCTACTGTACCCTGTGTGATTAAAATCTATCACTCCATCAGCTTTTTTAATAACCTCATCAACATGACGCATGGCCTTTAATGTCTCATAAAAATAAACCCCAGGTTCCTCCACTCTTCCAAAGTCCTCAACTTACTTTCAGTAAAATGTAGAGAACGCTGGAAACCTCAGCAGGTCTGGCAGCATCTGTGGAGATAAATCAGAGTTAACGTTTTGGGTCCAGTGAACCCTTCCTCAAAACTGTTGGTAACTGGATAAATGTTTTTTATGCAGAAGATAGGATGGGGAGGGGTAAGGAGTAAACAGTAGGTGGAGCTAGAGCCCCAAGAGAGAAGGGCACTGGACAGACAAAGGATTGGATAATAGAACATAGAACATAGAACATAGAATAGAACATCGAAGAATACAGCGCAGTACAGGCCCTTCGGCCCTCGATGTTGCGCCGATCCAAGCCCACCCAACCTACACTAGCCTATTATCCTCCATATGCCTATCCAATGCCCGCTTAAATGCCCATAATGAGGGAGAGTCCACCACTGCTACTGGCAGGGCATTCCATGAACTCACGACTCGCTGAGTAAAGAACCTACCCCTAACATCTGTCCTATACCTACCCCCCCCTTAATTTAAAGCTATGCCCCCTTGTAATAGCTGACTCCATACGTGGAAAAAGATTCTCACTGTCGACCCTATCTAAACCTCTAATCATCTTGTACACCTCTATCGTCACCTCTAAACCTTCGTTTCTCCAATGAAAACAACCCCAAGTGCCTCAGCCTTTCCTCATACAGTCTTTCTACCATACCAGGCAACATCCTGGTAAACCTCCTCTGCACCCGTTCCAGTGCCTCCACATCCTTCCTATAGTATGGTGACCAAACCTGCACACAATACTCCAGATGCGGCCGCACCAGAGTCTTATACAACTGCAACATGACCTCAGTACTCCGGAACTCAATTCCTCTACCAATAAAAGCCAGTACGCCATATGCCTTCTTCACCGCACTATTTACCTGGGTGGCAACTTTCAAAGATCTGTGTACATGGACACCAAGATCCCTCTGCTCATCCACACTACCAAGTATCCGACCATTAGCCCAGTACCCCATCAGGCTAGGAAATGATCAGGCTAGGAAAATGAAGGCTATTAACTGGGACTGTTAGTGGCTAATAATGGGCTGTGTGCATTAGCAGACCTTATGATAATAAGGCCTGGGGTGTGGGAGTTGGGTTAAGGGCGAGGGAAAATCTTAAGCCAAAAAGTTGTTGAACTCAATATTGAGTTCAGAAAACTATATAGTTCCCAAGCAGAAAATGAGGTGCTGTTCTTCCAGCTTGCGCTGAGCTTTGGAGCACTGCAGGAAGCCTGAGTCAGAGATGTTGGCCAGGGAACACGATGATGTGTTGAAATAGCAGGCAATGGGAAGCTCAGGGTCATTTTTGCAGACAGAGTGCAAGAGTTCTGTGAAGTAATCATCCAGTTTATGCTTCATTTCCCCAGTGTAGAGGAGACCAGATTGTGAGCAGCGAATACAGTAAATTAGATCGAGCGAAGTGCAGGTAAAGGGACATTTCAGCCAGAAAATGTGTTTGGACCCTTGGATACTGAAGAGGGAGGAAGTAAACAGACACTATTTGGGTTGTGGGTGTTGTTTTTGGGAGTGATCTAGGGCGACCTGGAGGGAACAGTCTTATGGAAGGCTGACAAGGAAGGGAAGGGGAATATGTATCTGATGGTGACATCTCGCTGGAGGTGGAGAAGATGGTGACTAATGATCCTTTGAATGTGGATGCTAGTGGGATGGTAAGTGAGGACCATGGGAACTCTATCAGTATTATGGGAGGGAAGAGAGGGAGTGAGAGTCGAAGTGCGGGTGTTGATTCAGACATGGCTGAGGACCCTGTCAACTAAGGTGCTGAGAAATTCTCGGTTGAGGAAGATGGTGGACATTTCGGAGGTTCCCTTGTTGAATTTGGCATCATTGGAATAAATGATATGGAGATGGAGGAATTGGGAAAATGGCAGAGTTTTTAAAGGAAGGAGGTAGTCAAGGTAACTGTGGGAGTCAGTAGGTTTGTAGTGGATCTGAAGGTTTTAATTCTAGTTGTTATGGGCCTTTAGCTTTCTGCCATCACCACCAGTTGTTGCAGTTTTGATAGGACTGGATCTTTCTGTGTCCAAAGCCTGATATTGTCAGCTGTGACTGCGAGTGTGTCCAGGAAATTGAATACCACTACAGACTTTTCCATTTGTGGTACCACCAGTGATGTATCTGCTAATGGGAGATGGCTCAATGTATCCACATGTGTTACTTGGACTCCAGGGTGATGGTGATCTAATTTGTAATTATATGCACTTAGTATTACAGTCCACTGCTGGATATGACCTCAACCTATGGCCGGCACTGCTTTGTCCTCTTTAAGCAGACCTAGTGGGGGTTCATGGCCCTGGAAAAATGTCTTAGGACTATGACAAAGTTCTCTAAGTGTTCTTTATTTGTCAACCCTGTTAATAAAACATCATCTAAATAAATGGCAGTCTGGGGTAGACCTTACAAAATGTTTTCCATCATTCGCTGAAAAATTGTACAGGCTGACAATAGCCCAAATGGCAGTCTTGTATATTGGTACAAACCTTTATAAGTTTTAATTGTAGCCTACTTCTGGGAATCTTCATTTAATGGCAATTGCGGTCTGCATGCTCATTTCCAGCTTCATGAATGACAGCCACCTTACTAGCATTGTGCATAAATCCTCTATGCGAGGGATTGGGTATTTATCTAGCTGTGAAAAGTGTTTTACCCTTTGTTTAAAATCCCCACAAAGGTTTCCCAACCCGTCAGCCTTTATGATCAGTATGCCTAGTGCTGTCTCATTTGGCAAACAGCACTGGTTTGAGGATTCCTTTGTTTTCCAGCCTCCTGATTTCTGCCTCTACTTTTGCCCATAAATGGCACTGGGTGAACCTTGCAGAATCATAGAATTGTTGCCTGGTCAACATGCAGGGTGGCCTTGGCTCCTTTGATAGTCCTTAGACATTCCTTGAAGACTTCTGGGTGCTTAATTAGGACTTCACTCAGGCAGCCGTTTTCTAATTGAAAAATGTTGAGCCAATCAAGGTGAATCTCTCTCAACCAATTTCCTCCCATCAAGCTTGGGCCTGGTCCTTTTATTGTTATCAGCTCGTAACTGAACCAACTGCTTTTCATATGAGACTGGAACCTAAATCATGCCCTTAATCTGTACAGGTTCCCCAGTATAGGTTCTTAGCCAAGCTAAAGTCTTGGCTCAAACATAAGGGTTGGAGTCCAAAGTGAATTTTGTTAAAAACTAGTGCCAGGAAAGAGGACCTTCCAATTGAGGACCTCAAGTGGATAATTATTGCCCCAAGCCTCTTCCTGGGTGTATTACCAGCAGCAACTAGCTCTCCCTTGGTGGCATTGCATACAATGCCAGCTGCCAGCTGGGAAGGCTCACTGATGCCTAGTTTAGTACCCATGAGACACCTAATGCAGCAGGTCTTGCTGAAAAGAAGTGACAAGGAGCTCCAACTGACCAGCAAGAGACCCACCACTTTATTCCATCAGAGTACAAGTAGATGACAAGAGTCTACTTTAAATTGAGGAATGAGGCTCCTTCTGGATTCAGGTAAATACCCTGCATTCCCAATTAAAATAGGATTAGGCCTCACCTGAAAGACAGCAGTGAAGCACTCTATCAGTTTTACTCAGGAATGCCAGCCAAGATTCTGGGCTCAGGGTCCTGCAGTGGGACTTAAATATGTTACTTCCTCTCTCAAATGCAAGAATGCTAATACTGAACCATCACTGCTGCTTTGTGTGTTCTCCTAATATGTGCTCAAGTCCTGCTTAACAGACTGTGTTTAATTTGTTGGATTCAATAAATTCAATGGATTCAATTCTCAGCTAAACAAGAGAGCTTTAATAAGCTGTGGTGCCATCACTGTTGGTGCACTCAATGTTCCTTGGACTCAACCGTTCCTTTCTATGCCATAATAATGTCCTGTACTTTTTCAGATGGATTCTGTATTCCGGAATGGGATGGCTTAACATGCTGGCCAAGCGGATTCCCAGGAGAGCTCACTGCTGTTCGGTGCCCGAATTATATTTATGATTTTAATCATAAAGGTACTGTGCTTTGTTCGTTCATTATTGCCAACTCTACACCTTTCAATGGCAAAAGGTTAATTGGTCCAGAGTGATTTCTTAAAATATCAGCATGGCGTTTCTTTTCCTTCAGGGTTCGCCTATCGCCAGTGCGATAATGATGGAATGTGGAAGTTTGTTGAAGATCTGAACCGAACGTGGACAAACTACACAGAATGCCTCACTTTTCTGCAGCCGGACAATAACGATAGACAAGTAAAAGTTGAAATCTTTCTTTGTTGACAGTCTCTAGGATGGGGGTTGGTTTGAGTGGGGGACTTTATCATGGGAGTCTGATCTCATCCCAAATACTTAGTAATGATCTTTTCAGATTCATTTATAGCTATATATTAGTAAAGATGAAATTCAAACTATTTTTTTACTGAACAGTAATGCTTTTTTAACTTTGGATGATACGTTGTATTTTTAAACAGGAGTTCTTTGAACGGGTATATGTAATGTATACCATTGGATATTCCGTGTCTCTCTGCTCATTGATCATAGCGATTGTAATTATAGGATATTTCAAGTAAGTGAAAAAGATTTGTGTTTCTTTTGTCCATTGCGATTTTAATAATGAGAAGAATAGAACTGGGTACTCTTTGTTTTACAATTTAGCTAGGACAGAACTGGGTGTGACAGAAACAAAAGTAAATGGATGGAAAATCAGGAATGGGCATGGAGGACAGCAGGAATGCTCCCTGTTACTAACAGAACTTGGTCAAAAGCCTGAGCTGTCTCCTGTGAACCTTAATCCGACAAACGTTGCTGAACTTAACCAAACGAAGTTGGCTACCAATCGTGGTCAGAGAGAAGTGGGGAAAGTATTGAAAATCCTGACACATGCTTGAATTATATGAAGCTTAGATTTGGCAGCAGTAAATTGAAAAATAAATGTACCTTATGTGTGGGAGGAAGAAATTATTAATCTAACTGTTGAGTGGATAATGTTGACACCAGGGAGAGCATTAAATCAACTAAAACAGAAAGGGCCCAGCCTGGGCTAACTTAGCTGAGCTCAGCAGGGCAGCTATTAGAGCACCATAATTATCATAGGGATGCTGGTTCAAATCACAACGTCTTCTGATTAATGTCCATATGCAGATGTCAGCTGAAGACGCCTCCTTGTGTTTAGAAGACAAGTTGGAGAAAATGATTATCTCTTCTTCTTTCCCTGAATCCCTTATATTTTGTTCACTATTTAGGAGCAAAGCAGAGGAAGATCAATGGCTCAGGATGTGATGTATTACCATTCTTCACAGTTCATACTGGAATGGTTACATCACACAACTTGGTCATATACATGCAGCTTTTAAATAACAACTCTACAAGTTAAATGAATAAGATATGTGGCATTTAAAACACTGTAAGAACTGACACTTATTGAAACTGATGCTGCATTAGGTTTCTGGAAGAACTAATTCACCAGCCACACATTCTACATTACAAACACAGACTATCTGCAAGTCAAAGCAAAGCTAACTATTGGGACATCCTTCTGTCCTATGGAATCGTCCTCTACAAGTATACTGCTTACATCTATCTAATAAATGAAGAAGATGTAATCTATATCGTGCACCGAATGTTGAATTTGTCAGTATATTGCTCACATTCGTAAGACATATGCTTAAGAACAGTGTTAAAATAAGAGATTCAGTACTACTAACATTGATATGGGCTTTGCAGTGACTTAGAGAAAGGACTGGGAGTTTATTTGAAATGTTTCAACTTGTTTTGCAATATTGTATTGTGCAATGTTTCTGACTGTCAGGCAGTTAGCATGGAAGTCAGTCCCAAGGGCTAGTTTGGGTTAATATGTGACAATATAGGGCAATCAATCAATTGGAAACAAGTGTTTCAACTTATTTTCAGTTGTTGTGGTACTTACCCATCCCATTAAATAGTCTTCCTGGTTACTTTATCTACTCAGGCCAGCCTTTGCTCTCTCCAGCACACCTGTGTTTTTACATGTAACCTTCATTCTATTCCACATTCTGCTAGGGCCGCATTCCATTTCCTTCATGTTGTAGAGCTCTTAACCCTCCCAACTGGTCTTCAAGATACTAACAATAAGACTATCCAGCATACCTTACAAAGCCAGACTGCATCTCTTGTAGTGTCTGAAATGTGGAAGTGCAAATAAGAAGTTTGGTACTGGATTTGATATGGGACCTAAACTCATCTTAGAGTTACGGAAGTTGCATCTCACTGGGTTCCATGGTAATGAACAGCTAGAGACGGAAACTGTCAAACTCTTAAAAACAGCTGTCTTAAACTTGAATGTTATGTAAGACAGTACAATGCACAAAACACTCGGGTACTTCTCTCAGATATTGTGAAGCTGAAGAGGCTATAATTATGAAGAAAGATGTGAGCAATTGGAGAAATTTCCTGTACATTCAAGGAGATGATGAAACATTCAAGCATGTGTCGGGATTTTCAAGAGTTTCCCCACTTCTCTATCTCTGACCACTATTGGTAGCCAACTTCCTTTGGCTAAGTTCAGCAATGTTTGTTGGATTGAGGTTTGCAGGAGACAGCTCACTGCCTGCTAGTAAAAGGGAGTGTTCCTGCTATCCTCCGTGCTCTTTTTTTTTTCAGCACAGTGAAGGTTTATAATAGGGAAAATGTGCAGATTGTTTCAGTTGATCTGTGAAATGTTAAGAACAAGAAAAGGTTGAAGAATTAGGAGATGGTTGAAGAAAACTCTATTGTTAAAGCAGCATCCACAAAATTACAACAAAAATAGCTTAAATATATATAGAATCATTAACATTCCACACCCCTTCAGAGCAGGGTGAGAAACAACATTCAACATTAATCACCTAGAGATAGTTGACTCATCATTGAAAGCTTGTCCAAAGAGAGAGGTTTTAAAGAGCATCCTGAAAAAGGGAACAGGGATGTAAATGTTTAAGGAGGGAATTCTGAAATTCGGGACCTAGGCATCTAAAGGTTACCAAGAATGGAACAATTAAATTCAGAGTCGTGTGAGCAAGTATTGAAAGAGTGCAGTGATCTTCTTGCAGAAGCAAGCAACAGAGATAGGGAGGGAGCAAACCATAGAGAATTTTTAAAACAAGAATCAGAATTTAAAACTTGGAATTTTGTCAGAGTGGGATAAAATGTGGGCTAATGAATGCAGGTTGGCTGAGTGAAAGCAATTTGGGATATGGGCAGCAAATATACGAAAGACAAACAGAATTTGACTGTTTGGATCTTTCAATTTGATCCATCATTCAATGAGATCATGGCTGATTTGACATTTTTTGAATTCCACATTCCCATCTTTCCATACCTGAGAACACTGGATTTCCCTGCCTAACAAAAATCCCTTTACCTCTATCTTAATATTTAATGACTCTGCCTTCTGAAGCAGAGAGCTCCAAAGTATCACAACCATTTGAGAGGAAAATCTTCGCCCCCCCCCCCGCCCCCACACCAATTTCTATCCTAAATGGATGACTCAACTTTTAAAGAGTGCCTCCTAGTTCTGCACTGACCCAGAAGAGGAAATGTCCTTCCCACGTTGACCTTGTCAAAATAATTCAAGATTTTGTACATTTCAATTAAATCACCTCTTACTCAGATTCTATGGAAATAGCCAAGTCTGTCCAACCTTTCCTGATAAGACAACCCACTCATTCCAGGTATCAATCAAGTAAACATCTTCTAAACTGCATCCGATGCATTTACATCCTTCCTTAAATGAGGAGACCAATTGCAAAAGGTATTCAAAATGTGGTTTCTCGAATGCCCTGTATAACTAAGTATAACCTCCTTAATTTTTTTGCTCAATTTCCCTTGTAATAAAGAATAGCATTCCATTGGCCTTGTTGATTTCATGTTGTACCATACTAATGTTTGGTGACTCATACTCCAGAACAGTTAAATCCCTTTGTACCTTGAAATTCTGCACTTAGTCCCTGTTTATGTAATATTCTAGTTTTCATTTTTACCTGCCAAAGTAAACAATTTCACATTTTACCACATTATATTCCACATGCCAGATTTTTGTCGACTCTCTCAACCAAGCCATAACCATCAGTAGGTTCCTTTTTTCTTCACAACACATTTTCTGATCTGTTGGCTACCCTCCTCTATGTCATTGTGAATTGTAAAAACTTGTGTACCCAGTACAGATCCCTGTGGGACTCCATTATCTGCCAATCAAAGACCCATTTATTCATGATCTCTTTTTTTACTGCCAGCCAGCCAATCTTTCAACCATCTGAAATATTACCCCAACTCTATGAACTTTGAGTTTATGCAATAGCCTTTTTATTGGCATCTTATCAAATTCTTTCTGGAGATCCAAGTACAAAATATCTCCAAGCTCTCTTATATTCACAGCACATGTTATTCCTTCAACAAACTCCAATGAATTGAGTATACATGATTTCCCTTCAGGAGAAAGTGAGGACTGCAGATGTTGGAGATCAGAGTCAAGAGTATGTTACTGGAAAAGCACAGTAGGTCAGGCAGCATCCAAGCAGCAGGAGAATCGACATTTTGGGCACGAGTCCTTCATCAGGAATGATTTCCCTTCAGCAAAGCCATCCTGACTACTTTGGGTTTTTTCTCAGCACACAGTTATAATCTCTTCTATGATTAATTCTAACACCGTTCCCAAGATGGATATCAGGCTAATTGCCTATAATTTCCCATTTTCTGTTTCCCTCCCTTCATGAATAAAGAGGTCATATTCACTTCTTTTCAGTCTGAAGGAACTTTGCCTGAATCAATGGAATTTTGGAAAATTAACACATTCTGTCACATTAGCAATTTCTTAAAGGACCTATGGTTAAAATCTATCTAGACTTGGAGACATGTCAGCCTTCACCTCCATTAGTTTGTTTCGTACTATTTCTTTTGTGATTATAATTTTGGCAAATTCCTCTTTGCCTTCAAACGTTTATCTTCTACAGTGAAGGCAGAACCAAGTCAAATAAATTATGTTCTCTGTTTGGTTCCAAAACCTGCTTCTCTAAGAAACCAGCTCAAAAGTCTTCTATGAGCTCCTCATCTAAGCTACAACAGCTAATCTGATTTTTTCCATTCTATTTATAGTTAAACCACAACTGTTGCCATTCCTTTATCATAATCACCCAATATTTCTTCCTGTCTACTTTTCTCCTACATTGTGTTACAGGTAGGAGGCCTGTAGACCACACTAACTTGTGATTTCTTTCCTTCACTGTCCTTCATCTCCACCCAAACCAATGCTGCACCTTGATCTCTCGAATATTGTACAAATGCTATCCTTGAGTGCTCCTCTCTACCTTTTTTCATTCTTCAATATTCAATATTCAGGCGAAAGTGAGGATTGCAGATGCTAGAGATCAGAGTCAAAAAGTGTGGTGTTGGAAAAGCACAGCAGGTCAGGCAGCATCCAAGGAGCAGGATAATCGACATTTTGTTTTCCTGCTCCTTGGATACTGCCTGATCACCTGTGCTTTTCCAGCACCACATGTTTTGACCCTCAATATTCAGGACCCAATCATTTTCATTCCGCAGAGATATCTTCGCAATAGCTATTAGATTGTATTTATTTACTTCAGTGTTTGTTAACCTTGTTATCAGTGATGCACTCATTCAGATACAGACACTTTTTGTCTTTTTCTAGATTTTTGTAACATCTAGTCTTAGTTGATGTTTTCACAGGGTTTCTTTTTCTGTCCTCCCCTCCTCACCATCTTCTGACCTTCGTTTCCCATGATCTTCATTTCCTCCTTTACCCTGGCTCTATTCTTTGATATATCACATATTTCCACATTTGATTCCTTGCTCCCACTATTTAGTTGTGCATCAGCTAAAATTTAATTAGCGTGGTAATGGGAAGATACACAGGAAAGCATTGGAATAGTTATGTCTAAAGATAAGAAATTAATAGAAAAATGTTTCAGCCGCAGATGAGCTGAGGCAGGGGTATAGCTGGATAATGCTTCAAAAGGGGAAATAGGTGTCTTGGTCGTGTAGCCACTATGTCACAGGGTATCTGTCTCAATGTCAAACACAACACCATGTTTGTGAACAATCTAGTTGCAGTTTGTTGCTGGGAGACAGATGGAGTCAGTAGCTAGGGAGCAGAGTTTGTGGTAGGAATCAAAGAGAGTGGCTTCAGTTTGCCGAATATTTAGTTTGAGGGAATTTCTGCTCATCCAGTACTCCATATTGAACTCCCAGTCTGACAGATCAGAGTCAATAGAGGGTCTAACTGAGATGGTGGTAAGCTAGAGCTGAGTGTTGTCAGCATAAAAGTGGAACCTGTCCTGGGTTTAGGGATGATGTTATCGTGAGGTAGCATGTAGCTGGGAAATAGAAGGGGCCAAGAATAAAACTGTGGGGAACACAAAAGGTCATGGTGCTGGATCAGGAACAGGAACCATTGCAGGTGATTCTCTAGTTGAGAAGGATAGAACCAGCAAAGGCAGATCAGTTCAGATGATGAAGAATGAAAGACATGATTGGAGGCTGGTGCCAAAGGCTGCAAACAATTTGAGAAAGTTGAAGAAAAACAGTTTACTCTTGTGACATTCACATATCTTCTGTAACTTTAATAAAACTCTAATCAACAATGCGACAGGGGTAACCCAATCAGAGGGATTCAATCATAGAGTTAATGGTCAGAAATAACTCAAATTTTGAAAACAGCACATTCAAGAGGAATGGGAGGTTTTCGCCAAGAAACGAGCAGGAGAGTGGAAACAGACTAGGAAACTCATAGTGAGAAACTAGTGTGAAGAATTAGAACTGTGATTTTTTTTTTCTTCTGTGCTTCTCATGAGCTGATGATTGGTAGTGGGGGTATGGAGGTGTGTGAAATCAGTGAAAAGCAATAAAGGCCACCTTCTCCAAAGAAATCACATAATTTCTCTATGCACATCAATCCACCATTTCAGACAGACACTAATGAGAAGTGAAGCTTCCTCTCCGAAGGTAGGGTAATAGTGGGCTAGATTTTCTGTCTCTGAATGATGGAGGGAAAGTTAGGAAAATTTGGTGAGAGTGAAAAACAGCTTCTCAACATCAGGAAAAGAAAACTCAGTTTTCCACATGAATGTTTTAACCACTAAATAAAAAGTCCACGAATGAGCACTGAGGAGACCATTTACGTGTATTAGCATATTATTACCTAATCTCACTTCATTTATATGCCAGTTGCTATTTTCCCAGGTAGTGGAGAGAAGCTAAACAGAGCAAATTTGGAGCAGTTGCTTGGCAGCAACAGCACGCAAGTATCCTCTGTGGGCATTCATCATAGCCAGCATACCTCAACATCTCAGAGAATGCCCTATGGACAGAGACCACGCTCCATCTCTAGAGGCTGGCAGCAACAAAGCACCAGCATCACCATCTCAGGCATTTCTTAGACTCAGTTATACAGTTCGGCACTTCAGTCCTACATTTCGGAACTCGCTGACATCTTGCGGTGTAACGCTGCTTTGCATGCTGGGTCAAGAACACTACAAAGTCCCAGCATTAGTGAACACAACAATGACACTGTCAAAGTGGGGTGTATACCTAATTAGGATGCAGCGTGAAATTGAGTGAGAAAAACCACAAGGGGTCATGGACGGAGATCCACGAACTGTCTCTGAAATGACCATTTAGCCAAATTTCGGGGCAGTTCAAACCATTGTTACAATCCTTCAATTTTTGACTGAAGCCTTATTTAATTTCTGCAATAGCCCTGTCTTTTGACTATTCATATGTACAGGGACCGGCTGCTGCCTCCCCACTATAATAAGCACAGTAACAATATAAGGTATGGCAGGTATTAAACCCACAACTCATATCGCTCATTATGTGGTTATAGGGTATGACCATTTTTGTACAATTCTATTAAATGCAAAAGTTGGGACATGCTTGTGAACTTTATTGTCGCAACCTGTAAAGTAATGTTAAATTGTTATGTTAAGTAACGTTAAAGGATGGTCCAGGGATATGATGGTGATATTAGGAAAACCCAGTAGCATTCAAGACCAAATCAGACTTAAAGGGTTGAGTCCTCCCAACTACTGAAAGCTGTACGCAATGCCAGAACAATACGGCGAGATCAACAGAAATTAGATTCTTGCTGTCGAGAAAAGATGTCCAGTTCTTCTATCAAGTTGTTATGCTCATTGGGACAGTCTTCATTGGAATCAGGCACTGGAGCTGTGATAGTCTCTGTGGCTGCTGCACTAAGAGCCATGATATGAATGGATGAGAGACACAAAGCATCCGCAAGTCCAGGGCCAGTATCTGACGTGGAGTTGTCCCCTACTGCAGAGCTTCCAGTCCTTGGTGCCATCATGATGCAGTAAGGATGTATGAAAGCCGCAGTCACTCATCTTCGTTCAAATGCCACTAACATCCTTTAGGAAAGGAGACTGCCATCCTTACCTGGTCTGGTCTGGTCTACATGTGACTCTACACCCACATTAATCGCCCTTTGAGCAATTAGGGATGGGCAACACATGCTACCTATCCAGTGATGCCCTCAGCCCTTGAATAAATAAAGAAAAAAATAAGTGATAAAGGTGAAGTATTATGATATTCTCCCCAGCAGTGGAGGTCAGAATGCCTTTTCAGGTTGTCCAATGTTTCTGCAAAGCAATATCTTCTTCCACTTGGGTCACTGAGGGTCAGAGGTTGATGCATCAACACAAACATTCCATGCAGGTCATGCCTGAAGCTTTGTACCAGTGCTAGCCAGACAGGATGTAACTCGATCTTCAGAATCCCTGCTCCAAATAACTAGAGGCCACACCAAACATATTGGATGGGGACAATGAGGATCCGTGAGATCTGCATCATTGTGACAAGTAAGGTGAAGAGAGAAACAAAGTTAACATTTTGAGTCCACTGTAACTATTCTTCAGATCTGAGAGAGGTTGGGAAATGGGTAACCTTGGCAAAAAGTGAGGACTGCAGATGCTGGAGATCAGAGGCAAGACTAGAGTGGTGTTGGAAAAGCACAGCAGGTCAGGCAGCATCTGAGGAGCAGGAAAATCGACATTTCGGGCAGAGTCCTTCATCAGGAATGAGGCTGGGAGCCTCCATGGTAGAGAGATAACTGGGAGTGGGTTGGGGCTGGGGATAAGGTAGCTAAGAGTGCAATAGATGGATAGAGGTGGGGATAAAGGTGATAGGTCGGAGACGAGGGTGGAGCGGATAGGTGGGAAGGAAGATTGGCAGGTAGGACAGGTCGTGAGGATGGTGCTTCCTCATGCTCCCAATTCTTCCTCACTCTCGCATGACATCTTCTCATATAGTTGCAGAAGGTGTAACACTTGCCCTGAAACCTCCACCCTCCTCACTGTGCAAGGCCCCAACATACCTTCCTGGTGAATCGTGTTATAACTTGTACTTTCAATCTGCTTTACTGTTTTTTGCTCCTTACAGAGCAGTCTCCTTTACATTGGTGAGACTAAGTATGAGTTAGCTGACTGGTTTGCAGAATGCCTCCAATGTGTCTATAGTAAAGACCTTGATTGCTTGGTTGTTTGTCAACTCATTAAATCGCCTTGCTCTCACGCTAACATTTCTGTGCTGGGTCTATTGCAATGTTCTAATGGAGCACAATGCAAGCTCAATTGCAACACCTCACTTTGTGATTAGGCAATTCACAGCCTCATGGTCTCAATATTGAATTCCACAACTGGAGAGTCTGACTGCATGTTGTCTGTTCTCCATATTTGTTACATTGTTCCCCACCTAACCCTCCTCACAGCTTTGTCTTGTTTGTAGCTTGCTTAGCGAGGACCTATTCCCTATCTTTCGCACCTTAATTTATATCCATTTCACATCACTTTTTCTCTTTCACCACGATTAAAAACCCTTTGTCATTTGCACATGGCCACCACACCATCTAAAAGACATTTGGATGGGTATATGAATAGGAAGGGTTTGGAGGAATATGGGCAGGGTGCTGGCAGGTGGGACTAGATTGGGTTGGGATAATTGGTCGGCGTGGATGGGTTGGACCGAAGTGTCTGTTTCCATGCTGTACATCTCTATGACACTATGTTCCCCTCAATCCTCCTCCACCTCTTTCAAAAGTATTTTAAAAATTGTTCGATCCCTTACAATTCTGAAGTCAAATCTGTCTCAAAGTGTTAACTCTGTTTCTCTCTCCAAAGATGCTGCCTGAACTGCTGAATTTCTCCAGCATTTTCTGTGTTTTCAGCATCTGCAGTAGTTTGCTTTTAAAAGAAAATTGAGGGGTTCTTCAGAACAAACAGCATCTTACAACACAACAGAGTTGGCCAAAGTAATACAGGCAGGACTTCTTTGTGAATGTTCTTCAATGGAACTAAGCTGCATGAAGCTGTCTTCCATTAACTGCATAAATCTTGATGTTGAGGTCAGTATTTCCCGTATAATGCTAACTGCAAGGGCAGCTTAACACTTTGATTTTTCGATGCTGTTCACGTTATTTAATGAAAGTTAAGATTACATACAGACGGAAGCCTTTGCAACATTGGATGCTCCCTCATTCAATCCTAACAAAGTTTCACGTTAGACTGGGCGTTATGAAAATTGTAGCTATCATCCAGGCAGGGTTGGAACATCACAAGGTGCTAAGCCTGGCCAGCCTCTGTACATTCCTTCCTGTAGTTGCAGCTAAAGTGGCAATCATTCACAAAGCTGATGATTTAAAGTAAATATATGTTTACAAACATGATAATGTCACCCATGCCACCTCATAAGGTTCTTTTCTTCCTTTCCCTCATACCCAGTTCAGTGCAAACCTAGGTCCACAGATGGGGTGGAGGGAGGCCTCCATGTAGTGGAGCCTGTTAGAGTTTAGTTGGAAAACCCTGGGTCATTTGAGGCTAGACGATCCAGAGGCAGGTTCACCTTCCTCAGCTTGAACTCTCACAGGGTTGAGGGTGGCAGGCTGGGTGAAGGTGGAAGGTCCTTGTGGATGCTTTGTGTTTCTCATCCATTCATGTCATAGCTTTTAGAGACCACAGAGACCATCACAGCAAAAATCTAATTTCTGTTGATCTCACCATATTTTTGGAGTGGTCTGACTTTTGAGGAGGTTGTTTCTCCATGGGTGGGGTGTATGTGGCACCATCCAATCTCCTTGTGAGGAAGCAGTACCTGGTGTGAAATCATGGTTTCCTCTTGCCCCTGTTACTGTGCCATTAGTCTGAGTACCAATGGTTACAGCAACTGCGTGCAGGTATGAACATCAAATGGTACAAATAGCAAACGTGCCTGCTGCTCCTGTGTCAGCCTTTGCATTTAGAATGGTGTTCCTGATGACCAATACCATTGAGTGCTCTCCTGTCCGAGACTGAGGCATCTCTCCTTTGACTGGCTGTGGAGACAGAGCAGTGAAGCGCTCACCAAAAGGTGCACCCAACTGTACTCTCATTAAAGTACCCAACGAGGTGTCAGTTGCTCTCGGAGCTGGTGGAAGGTGCAGGAGGCAGCCTTGATGGTTCTTCCTTTGAGACCTCTGTGGCCTCATCCTCAGAGGTGGAGAGGGTGGTGATGTTTCGTGAGGCCAGTATTTTAAGGGCAGAGACTGTGTGCAGGGAGCTGTGGGTGTGGGAGCAGAAGAGCGAATGAGCTGCGAAATATGTTTGGGCATGTTAAGAATGCATTCACTGTGATGTTAATGGGAGAGCAGCACAATGATTCTTACTTGGTTACCAGGACATGGAGGTTTTTATCGTCACAGGTCACTCTCCCTGATGCAAGGATTCCTACCTTGTAGGGGATGAGTGGATAGATGTTAGGCAGCCCGTCAGCAATCTTGGTTCTCTCTGTATTATTGTGGGCTGGAATGAGAGTACAGGAGGGTACAGGAGGGATTGAGTGAGATGAAAGTGGCTGGCACACAACTGTTGGTGCTGATGCAGGTTGAGGAAAGGTGGTGAGGCATCCTGAGAGAGTGAAAAGGCAGCACAGAAGGCATGCAGGGTTAGTGGTGTTGGGGGTTCGGCTGGGTGAGAGCAAGTGAGGAAAAATGCTGCATGCAATAGTGAGAGCGGTGGTGTATGAGCCTTGGTGGCAGAGTCAGAATGAGTGTGAGTTAGCAGAGAGAAGACGGTGGTGCTTACTCGTGTGGAGTGCTGAAAGTCTCTAACCCTCTTGCAGCATCACTGTATGGGCCAGGGACACCTGGATGGCAACTTCGGACCAAGCTGACAAGATTTGGTGCCTTGGTCTCCTCTGGTGGTGGTCCTGAGGAACGTGGAGGATTCTCCTCTACAACACCTAGCCCACCAAGGCCACCAGGTCCCGGTTGGTGAAGTAGGAGCTAACATCTCATTCGCAGCCATCTCCAGAGCAATTATTCACAGAAACCATGAAGGGCAGATCCAGATTGACAAGGGTGCACACCATGTTTGAAAAATGTCAATGGTACTGGGAACTTTAGCAGATCCTGCCAGTGCCTGGTACCTCTACCACTGGCAAATGCACGATTGCAGAGGCATAGAGGTGTAATTCACTACCTTAAGTACTCAGAAGGAACCAAAAGGTTAAGTTTCAAATAATTCTTTCTGACTGTTTTTCACATATTTGCAGCTATACTTACTGAAGCATTGAGCATTGGGGATTTGTGTCAGCAGTGTGTATTGTAGATTTGAGTTTGCACTGAAGTCAACTGCCATGTTCTAATTTGCATCAAGCATTTCCTGATTAACAATCACTTTTGTGCTTGCTTGCCAAGCAATGCCTCAATTTTAAATTTCACAGTTTCATATCTTTCCAGAGCCTCATTCTTCCCATCTTCAAAACTCCCATCACACTCCAAATCTCTGGGCACCTCCAATTCTGGCCTCCTCAACATCTCTGATTTTAATCATTGATGAAATCTGCTTGTCTGTTGGGGACTGCTTGAATTAGTGTCCCACTAACATTCCATTCTGAACAGTGTAATTCACCGTGTTCCCTAAGGAGCCATTTATCTAAACCCACGGAATAGTTTGGAAGAATTAAGTTCTCAACCTCAAGAAATAAAAGTCTGTTTCAACATCTCGGTTTTGAATGGCAAGATAAGAATCTCACTAGTGAATAGCAAAAGCCCATTTCCACATATTAGCATGCCATTAGTATCTAACCTCCTCAGACTGATATACAGTTTCCCAGTGTACTGCATGCCAGATATAAACTGGTTAGTAATAATTCACAACATGAAAATCAGAGCAAGTACCTGGTAGCTCCAGTTCCAACTGCTATGTGCCTCCATCTTGGCCAGCAGTCTACAATCTCAAGGCTTACTCCACGAAAATGCCTGCAATATGCACAGAATTGCAATTTAACAGGGAGCAGCCTCATCACATCATCAGGGCACAACTCCAACTCCTTAGAATATAGTTCACCATTTCAATGCTGTATTTTGGAGCACACCAACACCTTACCTTGTAAAGCTGCTGGCAAGACAGTACGCACATCCATCTCATGTATTGGACCAGTCTGCACCTTAGGAATCCTAACTTGATGTCTTGGTGTTCGCTTGTCTTGAGTCTATTTGGATGCTCACAGCATTTCCGCATTGCCTTTTTGCACTTTGCTGCCTCATTCAGAACCTACACGCTGACAGCAGCTCAGCTTTGCCTTGTTCCTTATGGCAGACTCAAAGCCAGGCAGTTTGCTATAATTGTCAGCAATGATCAGTCAAGTGACATAGTTATGTTGCTAGTTGGCTCCGTACTCTATCAGTGGTACACCTGAACCATATACCAACAGCATTTGCTTTAACCAAATGACCATGTCTCAAAGCCTACGGGGAGTAGTCAACTTGGTCAACAGGGGCTATCGTCAGTCAGGGGTTCCCAGATCAGTCAGTCAAGAGCAGCATCTGATCTCATTCCAAGTACTCGAATATGGTCAATGAGCTGCTTGGGGCAGTCAGAATCAGTGGTTCTTTATTACCACAGTCATTTCAGAGGTCCCGTGTAACCTGGCCAGGGATTGG
The DNA here is from genome assembly GCF_037043375.1 of Chiloscyllium plagiosum. Lineage (NCBI taxonomy): Eukaryota > Metazoa > Chordata > Chondrichthyes > Orectolobiformes > Hemiscylliidae > Chiloscyllium > Chiloscyllium plagiosum. The sequence continues at coordinate 13,282,593 of NW_028270145.1, read as the reverse complement.
CAGTAAGTCAGTCAGGGAAATGCATAGAGAGCAGTGAGGCATCTGTTCACTCCATCAGTTGGGGCAGTTGACTGAATTGATCATGGGTTTGGGCCATTGTTAATCTGGGTGTTTGTTCATTGAAAGTCAAGCTGGAGGTTGAGGGGAAGTCATTAAGAGCCATTACTGTGTTAGGGAAGATGGCAAAATCAATTCTGGGGATTAACAGCAGCATGTTGCTGAGGGAACCATAATTGTGAAGGGGGAGGGCAACTCAACATATAAGATTGAAATACAATAGTGCATTGGATGACATGGGTTATTGGGGGAGTGGGGCAGGGGATTAATGGTCATAACCATCCTGGCTTTGCTGGGGTGAAAGTGCAACACAGTATTGAAATGGGTTTAGCTATAGGCCTAGGGATCGGGGGTTATATTAGGAGATGAAGTCACAAATGAAAGAGTTTGACGGTAAGCTCAGTAATGATGGGGTCAATAGGGAGTGCAATGAAAAGATAATGTTGAAGATTCTGGGGACTCTCCTTGTTTACCAGACTGGGTCTGCAACCACTCTGCCAGGGATGACCTGTATTACCTTTGTTAGAGGCCTCATTGATTTTTCATTATTTTTATTTAATTATTTTATCAATTTTTGGTTTGGAGCTGTCAGCTGAGAAAGTAGAGCTAAAGATGACTTTTATACTGTAGGTACTGGGTTGTGTTGAAAGGAAAACAGATCAAATAAGCCTTTGTTTATTCATAAGGCCAGGCCTGAAGTTAATTGCTGGTTGGTTCTTCGTCAAAAGATTCTGCAGAGAAGACCATTTTGTTTAAACAGAGAGCAGAAATTGGCTATTAACAAGATCAGTACCTGGGAATTGGCTCCAGCAAGTCTGGAAAAAAAACTTTATGTTCAAGCAGATGGCAGATGCTGTATGGCAAAAGTGGAGACGAGTGGTCAGTGTTTCAATTGGGTTTTGGACTGTGTTTTCTGTAAAGAAAGAATTTGTCTATTGATGCTACAGCATGAAGATTTAAAAAGCTCCCTGCCTAACTTCTTGGAAGTTCAGAGAACAGAAAGCTAAGTGATCAATATTACTTCCTTTATCTGAGTGGACTATAAATGTGATTCTGATTGACACCTTCAGAAAATCAATCAAGAAACCATCATCAATGTCTGTGGAACAAAGCATCATGAAAACCATTTAAGTAATTTGGCCAATTTTGTTATTTTCTTTTTGTTATCTCTTAACTGTTTGTCTGTCTGTCTTTTAAGCGCTTGGGGCAGAAAACCAAGATTTTTGGGTTAAAAGCAGAGACCAGTCAGATTACTTTGTTTAATTTTAGTCTACTGACGTATTGTATTGTCAATGAATTGTGAAATCTTTTATTTAAGATACAAACCCAGAATAAATTATTAGTAGACTTTGAGATTGGTTATTCAAAGTCTGTTTAGGAACCATTGGAGTCATGTTTGAGGGCCTTTGAGGCTTGAATTTTTACCATGTTGTGAATAGAAAGGTGGAAAGGCTGATTTGGTTCTGCTGTGTGTCTCTATGTTATAACACATTCCAAACTCATGCAAATCATGAATGTGCAATGGAAATGGAAAATGTCTGCAAACACGCCTGGTGTTTTCTTTCTTTTGTTTAAGGACCCCGGCTTTACTTGTGAATGACTTAAGGCCCTTAAAGGAGCAGTTAGATTAATCAGGCATTTACAGACTACAGGTTGAAATTACTATAATCATGGCATCCTGCACATGAAATACACAAAGTATTAGCGATTTTTGAGAAGATTTTTAGCTCAGGTTGATGATAAGAATTACATTAGCTCACTGAGCTTGAAGGTTTGTTTTCAGATGTTTCGTCACCATGACGAAGTAACATCATCAGTGAGAGTCTCCAGTGAAGTGCTGGTGGTATGTCCCGCCTCTCTATTTATAGGTCTTGGTCTCTTAAGGTGGGTGATGTCATTTCTGGGTTTTTTTGTCAAGTGAAGGTAGATTGATTTAGATCCTATGTGTTTATTGATGGAATTCTGGTTAGAATGCCATGCCTCTAAGAATTCTCGTGCGTGTCTTTGTTTCAGCTGTCCTAGGATGTGTGTTTTGTCCCAGTCAAAGTGGTGTCCTTCTTTGTCTGTATGTATAGAAACTATTGATAGTGGGTTGTGTCTTTTGGTGGCCAGTTGGTGTTCATGTATCCTGGTGACAGGTTTCTGCTAATTTGTCCAATGTAGTGTTTTTTACAGTTCTTGCATGGTATCTTGTAAATGACCTTAGTTTTGCTGGTAGTATCTCATGGATACTTTAGGTTCATTAGTCCCTGTTTAAGTGTGTTGGTTGGTTTGAGGGCTACCATGATGCCAAGGGGTCTGAGTAGTCTGGAATTCATTTCTGATATGTCTTTGATGTAAGGTAATGTGACTATAGTTTTTGGTTCATTGTGTCTGCTTGTTTGGGTATGTTTCTGAGTAATTAGCGGATTGTGTTTATTGAGTACCCATTTTTCTTGAAAACGTCTAGATATTTTTCTTCTGCTTTTTGTAGTTCTTGGGTGCTGCGGTGTGATGTAGCACTTTGATGCAGCTCCATTTGTGGATTTTGGGATGATTGCTTCTGAAGAATTTGTTCTGTGTGTGTTTGTTTTTTCTGTAGATGCTAGTTTGAAGCTCTCTGTTAACTGTACGTTCAACTGTCACGTCTAGGAATGGAAGTCTGTTGTTTTACTCCTCCTCATTTGTGAATTTTATGCCTGTCAGGATACTGTTGATGGTGTTGTATGTTTCCTCTAATTTGTTCCGTTTGGTGATGACAAAGGTGTCATCTACAAAGCGGACCCAAAGTTTGGGTTGGATAGATGGGAGGGCAGCTTATTCAAGTCTCTGCATTACTGCTTCCACTATGAACTCTGATATTGGTGATCCCATAGGTGTTCCATTGTCTTGTTTGTAGGTTTTGTTATTGATACACAGAGTATTCATACATTGTGCTGATACAAATCCAGATCAGAAGCAATCTTAGCAGGCTGAGCTAGTGGGAAAATGCATGAAGATGCAGTATGATGTGGGTAAATGTGAAGTTATCTACTTTGGTAGCAAATATAGGAAGGCAAATTATTATTTGAATGGCTGTAAATTGAGGGAGAAGAATGATCAAGGAGACCTAGGTGTCCTTGCACACCAGTCGCTGAAAGTAATCTAGTTTGGCTATGCTTTTAACCCAAAAATCTTTGTTTTCAGCCCCATTCACATAAAAGACAGACAAACAAACACAGTTAAGGGATAAGTAAAATAAAATTACAAAATTGTCCAAATTACTTACGTGGGTTTCATGATGTATTGTTGCACAGACATAGATAATGGTTTCTTGGACGATTTTCTGAAGGGTGTCGACAAGCATCACATTTACAGTTGACTCAGATAAAGGCAGTAATATTGATCACTTAGTTTTCTTAATCCTTGAACTTCCAAGAGGTTAGGCAGGGAGCTTTTCAAATCTTCATGGTGTGGCATCAATAGACAAACTCCTTCTTTTCAGAAAACACAGTCCAAAACCCAATTCAAATACTGACCACTCCCTGACACACTATCATCTCCACATTTACCATTCAACATCTGCCATCTGCTTGAGCATGACATTTTTTCCCAAACTTGCTGGAACCAATTCCCAGGTACTGACCTTGTTAATAGCATATTTCTGCTTTCTGTTTAAATGCAATGGTCTTTTCTGGTAACAAAGCATCAGTGGAATCTTTTGATCAAGAGCCAACCCACAATTAACTTCCAGACCTGACCCCATGAATAAACAAAGGATTATTTGATTCATTTCCCTTTTAACAAAAGCTATTATCTACAATCCGCAAGTCATCTTTCGCTTACAGTTCTCAGCTCTGCGACAATACTGCTCCTTTAACAAAGTTAGACTGATTTGTACTGACCCAAATATTTTCTAAGTGTCAGTGGTTACTGATTTTTACTGACCTGAAAAAATTCTAAATGTCAGTGGTTTTTGTTAAAACACTTGTACAATGAAAGGGAAGTGGCCAGTTGTCCCAGTTCAAGGATTTTTCTGGTTTGGTTTAGTTTTAGCTGGGGACCTAGAGACTCAGCTGCTGTTTAAGCAAGTGATCCCTGGCTGATCCTCTCTGTCTCTCTGACATCTCTCCTGTAAGAACCTGTGTTTGAACTTACTTTTTTTTGCCAAGGGTCTTATGGAGATGTTGCAAGAAATTGGAACAACTCCTTTGTTACATTACAGGGGATATCGTGTCTGATGGGTTTTCGGGTGCTAATTTAATTTCTGTTTTCTTTGGTTTGTGTTTCATTTGGTAGTATGTAAATAAATTCTGTTTCACTTGAAACCAAGTTGTTTGATCAGCTGCATCACTCCTGGGATATCCACCTCACATCTGCCTGAAACAACTAGAAAAATTAGGGCCTGGGCTTCTTTCTAAAAATGTTTTGAGGGGGTCTGGCCTGGTCCATAACAGCTCACAGCTCCAAATCAAAATTGATAAAATAATAAAATAAAGATAATGGAAAATCAGTGAGATCTCTAACAAAGGCCACGACCAGCAGAGTGACTGCAGATTCCAGTCTGGTAATCAAAGAGTATCCCTTGAAATCTCTATTTCTTCATTGCACTCCCCATAATTACTGAGCTTAATCACATTGTTCCATCAAAATTTTTCATTTGGGTTTTCATCTCATTTGCTGAAAAATGTTGTTGATTCTCCTGCTCCTTTGATGCTGCCTGACCTGCTGCGCTTTTCCAGCAACACATTTTTCAGCTCTGATCTCCAGCATCTGCAGTCCTCACTTTCCCCTCTTTTCATCTTATTTGTCTGTTCATTACCTGACCCTTAACCCTACAGTTTCACCATATCAAAATTGTGTTGCACTATGCAAAGCCAAGATGGCCGTGACCATCGACCACCTGTCCCATTCCCACAGTAACCCATAGCCTCCAATCCACTATTGCCTCTCACCCTTATATATGGAGTTGCAGGTGCAGAAGGCAGTAAGGAAGGCAAATTGTATGTTGGCTTTTCATAGCGAGAGAATTTGCGTACAGGAGCAAGGATGTTCTGCAGGACATTGGTGAAGCCTCAGCTGGAATATTGTGTTTGTTTTCATCTCCTTATCTAAGGAAGGATGTTCTTGCTTTAGAGAGAACGCAGTGAAGATTTACTAAATTGGCTCCGGGGATGGCAGGACTGACATATGAGGAGAGAGTAAGTTGGTTAGGATCGTATTTACTGGAGTTCAGAAGAATGAAGAGGTTTGCATAGAAACCTATAAAATTCTAACAGGAGTAGACAGGTTAGTTACAGGTAGGATGTTCCCAATCTGTTATGGACCAGGCCAGACCCCCTCAAAACATTTCAAGAAAGTAGCCCGCACCCTAACTTTGCTCGTTGTTTTAAGCAGGAGTATAGTGGATATTCCAGGAGGGATGCAGCTGATCAAACTACTTAGTTTCAAACAAAAAAGAATTTATTTACAAGATTACTGAATGAGACACAAACAAAAGAGAACAGAATACTGAATAACTTAACCAATCCGAAAACCCAACAAATTATCCCAACTTAATGATGCAGCTCCAAATACTTGCAACAATCCCCGTAAACACCTCTTGGCACAAAAGATAAAATCAAACACAGGGTCTGACAGGAGAGATGTCAAAGAGAAGGATCAGAGGCCTTTCAGTGAATAACCAGACCAAACCAGAGAAAAGCTGAGCTGGGAGAACTGGCCACACCCCTTTCATAGTACAAGTGTTTTTTTTTAACTTAAAAGCCTTTTGCCTTAGGCAGTATCTGTTAGCTATACTCAAATTGGCCCTAAATCCCATCCAACCCCAGACTTTTTGGAACCTGTGTTTTCACGACTTCCTGCAAAAAAAAGGATAACATAACCTTATTAAAGGAGTAGCATTATCATTCCTATGGTGGAGGAATCTAGAACCAGGGGTCACAGTTAAAGGATAAGGGGACTGAGGTAAGGAGAAATTAATTTACCCAGAAAGTGGTGAGCCTGTGGAATTCAATGCCACAGAAAGTGGTTGAGGCCAAAATATTGGGTTTTCAAGAAGTGGGTAGATGCAACTATTATGGCAAAAGAGATCATGGATATGGGGTGGGACCGAGGATGCAGAATTACAATATTAAATTTGATGATCCGCCATGAATGTATTGAATAGTGGAGCATGGTCAAGGGGTGGAATGGCCTACACCTGTTGTTATCTTTTAGTTTCCATTTCTCTATGTCTATGGGCATTACCGATTTGTCAAAGCCATCTCTGTGAAGTGGAATTGATTACAGGTGAACTTGAAAATCTCACCGCCAGGACACAATTCAGAATTGGCTGCACATGGAGCTGTTTTCCTCTCAACAGGAACTCTAAGAATTTTCTGATGTTCTCTTCTCTGAAATACTGCTGTTCTAGGATGATGTGGGTCTTGCAAAGGATATGGGCTGGAACATTCACCATCTCCTGGTGTATTTGTGTGATACGCCTTAATCAGAATAAGGGTGTTATGTCATGATTTGGAGACACCGGTGTTGGACTATGAGGTACAAAGTTAAAAATCGCACAACATCGGATTATAGTCCAACAGGTTAATTTGGAAGCACTAGCTTTTCGAGCGCTGCTCCTTCATCAGGTGATTGTGGAGAATAAGATTGTAAGACACAGAATTTATAGCAAAAGTTTACGTTGTGATGTAACTGAAATTATTTATTGAAAACGACCTGGATTGTTTATTAAATCTCTCATCTTTTAAAATGACCATGTTGGTTTCAGTTCTTTCATATGTAAATCGCAAAGCTTTTTTTTAAAAAAGTTACATTCTCAAGTCAACTTTAACAATTGGTGTCATGTCAGCCCAGATAATGCATTGAAGGTTTTAGCTCCCTGTGTGAATCCGTCTGTGCCATAATGGTCAGACTGATTCTAATCTAAAAAAAACAGATCTAAAAAAAAGTGTTCCCTTCCAGTCGGAGAACACTTCAGCGGTCCAGAACATTCAACCTCGGACCTTCGGGTGACCGTCTTCCATGGCGGACTTTGGGACATGCAACAACGAAAAGTGACCAAGCAGAGGCTGATAGCCAAGTTCGGTACCCATGGGATGGCCTCAACTAGGACCTTGGGTTCATGTCACACTACAGGTGACCCCATTGCACTATACACACACACAGACACACAGACAGTCTGACACACACACTCTCACGCAGACCCTTTCTCATACACTCGCACATACACTCCCACACACCCTCTCACAGATTTAAACCCCTTTACACTCATCACACACATACACACACCCTCTCACAGACACTATTAACCACCCCCCTCCCCATGCGCGCACACACACACACTCTCACGCAGACCCTCTCTCATACACTTGCACATACACTCCCACACACCCTCTCACAGACTTAAACCCCTTTACACTCATCACACACATACACACACCCTCTCACAGACACTATTAACCACCACCCCCCCTCCCATGCGCACACACACACAGCCACATGCACACATACACATATAAGTTTTGTGGAGTAAATTTGTACTTGCAGAATTACATTTTACTTTGTTCAAAAACTGCATGAATCCATGTAAGATTCCGTAAATCCATTTTTTAGATTAGAATCAGTCTGACCATTGTGGCACAAACAGCCTCACACAGGGAACTAAAACCTTCAATACATTATCTGGGCTGACATGACACCAATTGTTAAAGTTGACTTGAGAATGTAACTTTTTTAAAAAAAGCTTTGCGATTTACATATGAAAGAACTGAAATCAACATGGTCATTTTAAAAGGTTAGAGACTAAACAAACAATCCAGGTCTTTTTCAATATATAATTTCAGTTACATCATACTATGAACTTTTGCTATAAATTCTGTGTCTTACAATCTTATTCTCCACAATCGCCTGATGAAGGAGCAGTACTCTGAAGGCTAGTGCATCCAGATAAACCTGTTGGACTATAACCTGGTATTGTGTGATTTTTAACAGTGTTATGTCAAGATCATATTCCATGATCTTCCTTGTGGACTTCTCCTTGCCCCACTGTGTTGAAGAAGATGCCAAGCCATCATTTGTGAGTGATGCAAATGCTGACTGCTGACATCATTGCTCTGTTTCTGTTATTCCCCACGCAAGTTCATTGGAACGGAACCAATGTACTCAGCCAAAGCATGGGTTATCATCCTCGTGAGTGCACTGCTGTGGTCACTCAATGACTGTAAACTTGTTGTTGCTTGAAAGGCAAGTGATCCTTGTTCGTTCCCAGAAGCAGCTATTATTTTGCCTGTTTTTTTTTTGTTCTTCTTTGCTTTTGCTATTGTTGAATAAAAGTGAACATTTTCAATGGTTTGAAGGTTTTGCAGCAAGTCATCCCCCACAATGAACAAAGAGAATCCGCCAAGTTAGGCATTAGGCAAAGAGTAGCACTTCCGTGGACAGGGTTATAAGATGGAATGGCACTGAGGACAGATAGCTTAGATGGCTTGATGTTTGTAATTGAAGTTACAATGACGGTCAACCATGATGAAAATAGCAATACGTTTACAAACATAAACTTGTAATGAAGAGCCACCTGTCCACCTCTATGTCCTCAGAATCTTACCTCTTCCATTCCCCTCCTACTACTATGGGCAACTCCAGGCTGGCAGCACTTGACCTGCATTTTAAATGTTGCCCTACGTGAGGAATCCCAGGGGTTTCTGGTAAGGAGGAGTGTTTCCATTATTACTAAGCAGACAATAGCTTCACCAGGACATCATAGAGATATACTACATACATAGTGAGGCGGGTTGTGAATAATTCTTTGAGAAAATTCACTGGAGCTCATGGAGAGAAACCATTTTCGAAACTCCTTGAAATTGAAACATTATCACATACGTTAGCTATGAAGAAAGCACTGTGGGCTAATGTTATTTCGTGGAGTTAACAGCAAAGTCTAGACACCAATGTAACGACTTAAAAAAATCAATCCATCCAACAAGGATAAACTATCACATAAAAAGGTAACACTATCAAATATGGGTGCTGTAACAAGCCTACATGACACAAGGAGTTTATGGATTTGAAAGCAGAATCACACAACATTTTGAAAATGTGGTATGAATATTTTTCAGTGTTTAGACAAGGTAATTGTTAGGAATAAATATTATTGCAGTATGGCAAGTGAGGTCTTTGGAAATAAATTACAATACTCTCAATCAACTGCATTTCAGTACAGTTTGAGGCGGTTAATAGAATGGCTGTATGATGTTTACTCTTAAAATAGAAGATATAGTTAAAACAAGGATTCATCTAAATTGTGTCATATTAATGATATTGTTAATATAAATAATTGAATATGAACAATTGCGAGGTTTCAATTTTTTTTAAAACTACCTCTATTTTGAAAATGTTGATTCTGCACGAGAGTATGATGCCAAATGATCATCATTTATGTGCGTCTTGGTAGTAAGTGTTTAAAAGCTGCAGGACAAACACAGCTGTGCTGAAGCATGTCCTTATCTCCATGCATGTGCATTTCTCGAAGGGGAAACTGGAGAGCGATCCCATCTGGGACTCCTTGAGGTATTCCCTTCCTTGAGGCCAATTATGGGAGCACATATCCTTGAGCACACATCAGAGATTGAATTGTTCTTTGGGTAATATGACTCGGACATTGACTAGATAATTTTACTGAGTTGATTGAACTACTGTGAAATTCCTAATGAATATTTAAGCAGCCTAGTTGTGTTTTTAAAATTACTTTTTTAGAATCATAGAGCCATTGAGTCATACAGCAAAGAAACAGATCCTTCAGTTGATGCCGACCAAGTTTCCTAAACTGAAGTGTTCCATTTGCCTGCTTTTGTCCCATATCCATCTAAACCTGTTCTATTCATGTACCTGTCCAATTGTGTTTTGAATGTTGTAATTGTACCCATCTCTACCACTTCCTCTGACAGCTCATTCCATACACAAATCACCGAAAAAGTTGCCCCTCAGGTCCCATTTAAATTTCTCCCCACTCACCTTACACCTATGCCCTCTGATTTTGGACTCCCCTACCCTTGGAAAAAGACTTCAGCTATTCACCTTACTTATACCCATCATGATTTTGTAAACCTCTATAAGGTCACCCTCAGCTTCTGATGCTCCAAGCATAATCGTCCCAGGCTTCCTTATAACTCAAACCTTGCAATCCAAGTAATATCTCTATAACGTTTTTGTACGCTTTCTAGTTTAACAGCATCTTTTCTATAGTAGTCAAGTCAAATACATGCAGGAACAAACGATTTCGGGTGAGCCATTGATGGCTTTCTAGGATTTATGGAGACGACTGAGCTCTTGACCATTTGCATGAGGGTGATTCTGACATTGAGTGATTACAATGATCTGGAGACACCAAGTAGACTGACCCTCTTTTCCTTCGGCAAAAAAGAAGGCTGAGAGTTCACATATTGGGCATTTTAACATTATGAATGAATTCAGTAGTGGAGATAAAGATGAAGGATTTCCTTTGGGCTAGTCCATAGCTAAGGGTCATAGATGTAAGATAGTCACTAGTAAATCCTAAAAAAGGAATGCAGGAGAAATGCATTTACTCAGGCAGTGTTAGGAATCTAGAACTCATTAGCACTTGGAGTGGTTAAAGTTACTAATATTAAAGGGCAAACTAGACTAATGTACGAGAGTGGAAATAATATATTGGTATTGTGAGATGGAATAAGGTGAGTGGAGGCTTGCATAGAGCAATAATGCCAATGCATGTTATGTAACAAGGCAAATAAACACCCAAATGCTTGGTAAAGAACAGGAAAGCATTGCTGAAAGCAACATTTCAGGGTATTTGTGAAGGCAACTTCTAAACTGGTTTTAAAATAAAGAACAAAAACATCAGTCCTAATGAGAGTGAAGGAGATGGGAAATCTGTCTTATTCGAGAGTCAGGGCAACAGAAGATGCAGATTGGCAGAGATCGCAGCAAAAGTTTACCCAAGTAAAGTGGGGCCAAACTGAGAAAGTATTTAGAAACAAAGAGAAAGATTGTAATGTTGATCCTTTAGGTTTCAGAGATACATTAGAGCTGGAGGAGGACTGATAATGAACACGTGGTACAATTTATTGAAGCGGATTGAATTTGTTCAAATCTAGAGAAATTCTATGGGATGTGCAGTGGCTATTTTGATGGCAGCACAAAATATAAGGTCTAAAAAAGTGTAGAATTGCAGAGAAACAAAATAGCGAAAGAACAAAATATAGGAGAGAAGAAAGTCACAAGGATAATTTCTTCTTACCACCCCATAAATTACAATGTTGGAGCCAAAAAAACTGTGCACATCAGTTCAGCTAAGAGCTGTATCAGGAACTAACTCCATAGGTTCATTTGAGACCTCTGCACAAAATGACAATTGCAGCCAGGCTTTTATAGTTAAAAATTCAATACAGCTGCTATCCTAAATTGTCAAAGTGTGTTTCAAAATTAGGTATCACTTAGCCCAGGTCTAGAGCATACTCTATGCATTATCCTTTTACTGAGATAATTGGCTTTTTAACTGTCTCAGCTATTAACGTGGGTTGCTCCCATTCTCTCTTGGTGAGGCTAGAAAGAGATATTCTCATCTACAAGGAAGCCATTCTCAAAGCCACTCTCTGTAGAAATAATTATTGAATTTCAAATGTCTCTTGTCACCTTTCTTAAAATAAATATAGCCTGGTTTCAATGGCAGCCAAATCTACAAGAGAAGTCAGATGATTTTTGGAGCTATGTTTAAGAGATCGTTTGTATCTATTATTAAAGAGGGTTTTCAGTTTTCAGAATATATAATACTATAACCATACGCTCATGAAGATCAAGAAAATAGAAAACAAACAGGATAGAAGACACAAGGAGGAAAAGATATGCAGTGAGCAGGAAAGTAAATATCACAGTCAATATTACATTACTAAGTAGGAATGCAGGAATAGAAATACGTAGTCTAATCCACTTTCTCTGTTTGGTCTGCTAAAACTTGCCAAAGTATGGAAAATATAGTCAGAACCCCAATGTGAAAGAACTGGTTGAACTGCTTCAAATTGACTCCTTGTTGAAGTCACCAGCACAGTTCATCTAGCAGCAAAAGAACATATTAATCCTCATGCTATTATTAGTTATTTGACTAAAATATACTAAAACAAAACCAAAAGAAAAATGTATATGTATATAGTATTTTTAACATAGTAAAGAATCCTAAGGCATTTCACTGGCATGTTTCAAACATAATTCAACATGAGCTCTTTAAGGAGATAATAGGAGAGTTGGTTGGAGGCTTAATCAGAGGTAGATCATAAAAAGCATCTTAAGAGAAGAAAGCAAGACAGAGAAGCTGAGATGTTTAGAAAGTGAATTCCAGAACTTGGTACCAAATCAGCTGAAGGTGGACAAACCTCAGTTGAGCAATTACAATCAGGACATGTAAGAGGCCAGAATTGGAGGATGCAGAGACCAAAAAGATTTTGAGGACTGAAGGAGATTACAAAGATAATAGGGGAGGGGTGAGACAACAGAATAATTTGAGACAAGAACAAATGTTTTAAAAATGAGACATTGACAGACTAATTGTCAATATATTCCAATAATATGGACTTATTAATTACAATACGTCTTATATAACTTTGGGTGAGTGCAGATCCAGAGAGTACATGATAAAAAATACTTTTCTAACATACATATTCAGTAAAAGAGATTTAGGTATACAGATCAAAACATGTACATCTTCGACTGTATGATCAGGATTCAAAACAGTAGAGTCCCTACAGTGCTGATAGAGGCCAGTTGGCCCAATAAATCTGCACTAGACCTCTGAAGACCAACCCCCCCACAACCACCCCTCCCCAGACCTTATTGTTTTAAGTCTGCATTTACTGTGGTTAATGCCTACATATCCCTGGACATTATGGGGCAATGTAGCATGGTCAATCCACATAACCTGCACATCTTTGTGATTGTGGCAGGAAACCCATGCAGACACAGGGAGAACTTGCAAACTCCACACAAACAGTCACCCAAGATTGGAATGAAACCCAGGTCCCTGGTTCTGTGAGGCAGCATATTCTCGAATATTGCAACTTCTTTTAAATTGACAATTTTAAGATCTATTTCATATTCATTGAAACGTAACAAAAACCAGAAGTGAAAAGAACTACAAATACCAGAAAATGGTACCACAAACAAGCCTACGCTTACCCAATGTTCAGTACACTGGCCTGTACCTCCATACCATTACTTCACACAAATTGACACAAATTATGGTCCAGAAGTAGGCATTTCTGAATTAAGCTATGGCTTACTGTAGAAATTTAACAACTTATGCCTCAAAAAGACAAATAAATCAATAATTGGAGCTTGCTAAAAAAATTGTAAATAGTTATGTGAATTTACAATTGTTACAGTTTCTTTATTGCAGAATAGATAAGTGATTGAAGGATATTGATTGTAAGACACCTCACATTCAATTTCTTTCTTCCTAACAGAAGACTCCATTGCACTAGGAATTATATCCACATGCACTTGTTTGTCTCCTTCATACTGAGGGCACTCAGTATTTTCATCAAAGACAATGTTGTGCATTCTGATTTCAAAATGCAGGAATATGATTCTCTTTCAGTGGATGATCTGACAACCGTCACAGTCGCCCCTACAATAGAGAAGTTCCGTTATGTAAGTACATTTCTATCAGTTCTGATGAAAGATTTGATCTGAAATGTCAAACAGTCTCTTTGCTTTTCAAAAAGCTTAAAAATACAAGAGCCTGATTTTCATCTTTTGGAGTATATCAATTCTACATGGTTAGGAATTGCTACTAATCCCAATGGAATGTTAAAGCTCAATTTTCCTGGGTCATCCACTTCGACTGATTGATCATAGAATGTATGCAAATCTGGGCAGGTATGTAGTGGGTGGGAACTGGTTTTGAAAGTGAATGAAATATATTAGGGAGCAGACAATTTAAAGGATCTGTCATGTTTGGTGACAAAATTGCTGAAGACAGCAAATGGTTAGAAAGATGATCATAATCTGTGCTGCTCCACGGCACCATCTTCATGGCTCTGCACTGGAAAGTTCCCACAAGTAGGTGAGGCCAGGCTTGAGGCTACAGCTGGATTAGAGTGGTGCTGGAAAAGCACAGCAGTTCAGACAGCATCCGAGGATCAGGAAAATCGATGTTTCGGGCATAAGCCCTTCATCAGGAATACAGGCAGAGTGCCTGTATTCCTATGAAGGACTTTTGCCTGAAACGTCAATTTTCCTGCTCCTCGGTTGCTGCCTGAACTGCTGTGTTTTTTCAGCACCACTCCAATCCAGAATCTGGTTTCCAGCATCTGCAGTGCATGTTTTTAGCTATCTTGAGGCTACAGCTGAGCTGTACTGCAGTGTGACCTCTTCCATAATGTAGTGACCACCGCTGGTTGAAGAGTTGGATTGAAGGCAGCACGTACAGCTGGGTGGCACAGAATAAATGCGTGTACCTGTTGCCAAGATAGAGAACAACATTCCAAACTTGCATTCAAGGATTGGAGTCACTTGTGGTTCTGTACATCTTCCTGTTGAAGTGTGACACATGGAAAACATTTAGTCAATTTTCATTGGCACTTGCACCATTGAGTAGCTCACCACTATGTTAAAGTCACCTTCTGCTTCTGTCTGCTTAGGGATGTAGTAGTACAACAGACAGAGATGCTGGCATTATCTCTTCAGCCTCAAAGAACCCTGAAGCTTAGAAATTGAAGGTCATAGTGATCTTTACAGCTACTTGCAGCACCAACCTCACCCCACTTTATAGCTACATGCTTGCTTGGTGGAGGTGCTATCGTTTACTCCCCTTGGTGAGGTCTTTTCTGAAATATTGTGTCCAGTTCTGCTTGCCCAGTTATAGGAAGGATATTATTAAGCTAAAGAGGGTTGAGAAGAGCTTTAACACGATGTTGCCAGATTTGGAAGGTTTGAGTTATAAAGAGAGGCTGGATAGGCTGGGACTTTTTTCACTGGAGCGTAGGAGGTTGAGAGGTTACCTTATAGAGATTTATAAAATCATGAGGGGTATGGAAAGGGTCAGGGTAGATGTCTTTTTCCTAGGGTAGGGAATTTCAAAACTCGGAGCACATTTTTAAGATGATATGAGAGAGATTTAAAAAAGACATGAAGGGCAATTTTTTATCCTAGAGGGTGTTTCGCATTGGAATGAGGAAATTGTGGATGTGGGCACAATTACAACATTTAATAGAAACTGGAATAAGAATATAAATAACAGAGGTTTGGAGAGATATGGGCCAGGAGCAGGCAGGTGGAACTGGTTTAGTTTGGCATTATGTTCAGCATGGACTGGTTGGACCGAATGGTCTGTTTCTGTGCTGTATGACTCTATATGTCAAGAACAACTGTGAATAATCTCTATTTAGAACATAGAAGAATACAGCGCAGTACAGGCCCTTCGACCCTCGATGTTGCGCCGATCCAAGCCCATCTAACCTACACTAGCCCACTATCCTCCATATGCCTATCCAATGCCCGCTTAAATGCCCATAATGAGGGAGAGTCCACCACTGCTACTGGCATCTGTCCTATACCTACCCCCCCTTAATTTAAAGCTATGCCCCCTTGTAATAGCTGACTCCATACGAGGAAAAAGATTCTCACTGTCGACCTTGGTTTAGCATACTAGGTAGATCATACTATTTGATGCTCTATTGTTTCATTATATTAGCTGCTCATCAACAGAACCATGACAATACTGAGCTTCTATTCAATCCATTATCACGGTAATTAAACTGTTCCAGAAAGAAATAAAATTTAACATTTCAGAAAAGGAGCATGTGTTTTAATGCACAGAAGAAATTCCAACCCCCAACACTAGATGAACAAAAATTTCTTCCAATTAGACAGTTCAAAAACTAGATAATTGCTTTTGGACACTGCTGCAAATTTTATTCCCTAAGTACAGGGACAATCCTTCTTCCTGACACCTATCTCAGACTAAATTAGAAATGAAAACAGAAAGGGCTCAGATATTACTCTTCTTCAGAACTCAGTGTTATTGGACTTCAAATGTTAATTCTGTTTTTCTCTCCACGGTTGTTGCCAGACCTGTTGAGTTTCTCCAGCACTATTTTTATTTCGGATTTCCACCATCTACAGTATTTTGATTTTATTTAAGAGTGAACCAGTCTGTTCTGAACCTTGCTTTTGTACTTCTTCTGGTTCACCATTGTGCTTTGGGGCAGGAATTCAGCCATCTTTATCTGGTATATGGCTCCAGCAATAAAGTTGACTATTAATAGTCCTCAGTTCAAGCGCAATCAACAACTGGCAACAAATGCTAGCCTTGACAACAATGTCCCCATCCCTGAAAGAATCAAGGAAAAAAGAAAGATCCTAAGATAAACTGCACACCACTTATTCACACCATCACAAAGACCAAATATTTCCCCCCTCAGTAACATCAACTGACAACCCCAGTCTTAAATCATCTGCTGTTGAAACCCTCATGCCTATCTTTTTTATTTCTACATTTAACTATTCAATTGTACTCCAGTCTGATCTTCTACAGTCTATCCTCTGTGAACATGAGGTCATCCAAAATTCTGCTGCTCAGGCCCTAACATGCACCAAGTCCTGTACACCTAAGAAACTGTGAGGGGAAGGCAAGAGAATGGGTTTGAGAAATATAGGAACCATAATCAAATGCCAGAGCAGACATGATGGTCCAAATGGCCTAACTCTACTCCTATATCTTATGGTCTAACCTGTGCTCCTTGACCTATTGGTTCTTGGGTAAGCAACATCTTGACTTTAAAACTCTCATTCTTTTGTTTAGGTCCCTCAAAGGTGTCAACACTCCCTATCTCTGTAAAGTCCTTCAGCTTTGCAACCCTTCAAGTTGTCTTCACTCATCTAATCCTGGCCCCCTGAGCACTTTAATCTTAATCACCCTTCTTCTGGAAGCTGCTGCAGTATTCAATGCTTCATTTGTTCTGCATTTGATTGTGTTAGCCTATTCACTGATCTGTGTTAACTGTACTTGATTGTTTAAGCCTACGGGTGGAGCTAGAGAGTTGAGTACTGACCTCAGATAGAGAGATCCAAAAAGGATCTGGGCTTTGAGTAATGACACTGTTTGTTTAAACTCTTCTAAATTCTGAGATATTTTAAAGTTCTGTGAATAAACTGTTTCAAATTAGAATCAACTGTGCATTTCTCTGAGATAAATAAGATATACAGCAAATAAATTAAAACAAAACAGCTACCACTTTGAATGCTTTTGGCCCAGAGCTTTTCTCCTTTTTTATGCTTCTTAACCCCACCTCTGATCACATTTTTGTTACACATTTTATATGTAGTATTCTATTGTGTTCGGTCTGAATTGGTTTTGAGTTAATAACTTTTTTTTCCAGTGTGTCTGAAGTTCATAATTAACTTGTGAGTATTTATACAACCATGAAGATATGAAAACTTTTTGAGGCTTGATTTCAGTGTGTATAGGTTTTGTGTACCAGAAATGAAATTTTGTTTATTTTTGATTGTTTTGCGACCCAGCAAGTTAAGTAATGAAACCTCTCTTGTTAGAGATTGCTGGAACATTTTTATTCGCTTAAGTGAAACACCCATTGCTTAGAGAAGGAGACTTTTAGTTTTACTTCTGGCTTTGATTAGAGCAGTCCTGTGAAGCCCTTGGAATAGAATGGCTGTATAGACTGATGCTCCTGAGAAGGGAAGGACATTTGTGAAATAGGTTACCTTGAAGTGAGGAGTCATTGTGTACTGTTACAACACAACAGTGAACACCTCTGTTAATTAAACTAAACACCCAGAAAAGCTCACCTTGCCTCATAATCTGTTAATATATGAGTGAAAGAGTGGAATTTTGGAGTTCTATTTGAAGAAAATAATATCAATTTATTCTTTAACCCTAAAAGTAAACATTAAACTATTCACAACTCTAAGCCTTCCTTTGTCTTAACTGCTTATTACCTGCCTCTAACTCTGTAACAATACACTGCTCCAATAAAACACTTATTAAAATCACATCCAATTAATTTCAAAACCATACAGCGGCTATCATCCTTCAGCGTCTTTCTTCTTCCGGCTGAAGTTTGCCCTGGGTTGTCATCTTTCTTTATACTGCAAATGTGTTTCATATGAATAGGTACCTTTGATAGAGAGTGTTTCAATATCTCTCTCTCTCTCTCTCTCTCTTTCTCTGTCTTAAAGGTCGAGTACAAACCTTCAACTTCATAACAGTGCTCCAATAAGAAGCTATCTGCAATTCTAATCTAAAGGTTGAAGTCACAAGTGGTTAAAACTGCTAAGTTGGTAGATACAGTGACTCTAGTGTGTTGTTGAAGTGGTATTTTGAGTACTATATCGGGGTGTGTTCTGGATGCTATATAAATACTCTTTTCTTTCTTTTCAGTTTATAAAGGAATGTTTTGGAATAATTGGGTTATATATTTACTGTGTGTTTAAGAATCCCTGAATTTGTAGTAGATTGGATTATTCTTGATCTCGTTTGTTTAAAGCAAAGTCTACAACATTGCAAGCTTATGCTTCAGTGAGCCTACTTTGTTAAAACCAAAAAAAAACAAAGCATTATATGTATATCAAGCAAAGTTTCTGTCTGGGATCCGAATTGTCCAGCAATAACATCAGGTGGACTTATAACACCTCCCTGGCTCTTACATCTTCCATGATAACTCATTTCATAATGATACAATTGTAACCATTAGAAAAATGTTAGTTCAAACAATATTAGGTAATCAAATGCTGGATCAGTTAAAGTGATCATGTTTAAGTCAGTAATATTCCTAAAGAAAATAATCCTTATACAGACTGCCTTAAATATGATTAGGATTCCATATCAATGTGGTTGATCCCTCTGAAGTAACCCAGCAAGCCACTAAGTTGTATCATTTTCACTATAAATACCATGCAGCCTACCATCTCATGGGGGTAACGGCAAATGGGAAATGATATCGATGACCACACTCCAACAATAAAATTTTATGGAATTGACAATGGTTGGGAATTCCTTGGAATTAATCCCCAGTTCACTTCACTGAAATTGTGGCAGAAATCTTACAAACTCTGACAACACTCTGGCTTGTAAGGTTACATGAAGATTTAAAACAAAGTGTACAGTCTGTAAAGTGTAATGTGAATTCCTTGAAGTGAACATTATCTCTAATATTAACATGTTCATATTTAACAGGTAGGATGCAAGATTGCTGTCATAGTGTTTCTGTATTTCTTGGCTACAAACTACTACTGGATTCTAGTAGAAGGCCTTTATTTGCACTGTCTCATATTGATGGCCTTCCTGTCTGACAGAAAATATCTGTGGACTTTTACTTTCATCGGATGGGGTAAGGCACAAAGATCTTCTATTTAAACAAAAATATAAAAGCAAGGAAGGAGGTGGCGCTGAAGATATCATCATCACTTTGTATTTTGATCTTTCCCTTTTGGGGAAGCAAATGTCACTTACGTGACAGGGAGTAATATTTAATTATTCTGTAGAGTTTAAATACATAGCATGATGTAGTATGTCAGTTTTGTCTCATCAATCGTGGAGTTTAGACATTGCTGATGAGACCAACATTCATTGTCCATTGCTAATTGCCCTTGAGAAGGTGATGGGAGAAAGTGCGGACTGCAGATACTGGAGATCAGAGGCAAAATGTGCAGTGCTGAAAAAGCACAGCCAGTCAGGAAGCATTCAAGGAGCAGGAGAGTTGGCATTTCGAGCATAAGCTCTTCATCAGGAATGTGTGGGGTGGGCAGCATGGCCGAGAGATAAATGGGAGTAGGGTCGGGCTGGGGGGAAGGTAGTTGGAAATGTGATAGGTAGATGAAGGTGGGGGGGTGATGTTGATAGGTCAGAGTGGAGGGTAGAGCGGATGGGTGGGAAGGAAAATGGGCAAGTAGGACAGTTCAAGAGGGTGGTGCTGAGTTGGAGGGTTGGATCTGGGATAAGGTCAGGGAAGGAGAGGTGAGGAAACTGGTGAAATCGACATTGATCCCGTGTGGTTGGAGGTCCCAAGACAGAAGATGAGGTGTTCTTCTTCCAGGTGTTGGGTGGCTGGAGTTTGGTGGTGGAGGAGGCCCAGGACTTGCATGTCCTTGGCGGACTGGGAGGGGGAGTTAAAGTGTTCGGCCAGAAGGTGGTGGGGTTGTTCAGTACGTGTGTCCCAGAGAAGGTGGTGGTGACCCCCATGCTGTTTTGGTTCACCCATAATGTTGTAAGGAAGGACATTCAGCATTTGACCCAGTGACTGTAAAGGAGTGTTGACATATTTAGAAGTCAGAATTCTGTGTGGCTAGAACAGGAACTTTCAAATTGTTTTGCTGTTGCCCTGTATTTTTGGATAGTTGACATTATATATTTAGAATACACAGTTGAAGATGCATTGCCAAGTTGCTGTAGTGCATCTTTTATATGATTTACACTGTAGACCAATGGGTTTGTTGTATAATGTGTGAATATTTAAGTGGTGAATGGACTCATTTTTAAATGCTGATTAATCTCAAGCATGTTGCTTAGTCCAGGATAGTGCCAAGCTTCTTGAGTGTTATTGGAGTTGCGTTCATTGAGAAAAATGGGGAATATTCCATGATGGTCCTGACTTGTGTCCTGGAAATAAGTGCAGAAGTTTCACAGAATCAGGAAGTCAGATTCTCACAGCATACTTCCTGAGTTTGAGTTTCCCCCATGGGACTTGCCATGCCCCAATTTCCCTACCAGTGAAATTAGGATCAGTTTCTGGATATGGATCCCAGGTCCATTTGCAGGGATCCATGGCATCTCCGTGACTGTAAAGATCTAAATCAAAGTGTCCGTGAAATTCTGTTGATTTTGAAAGAAAAACATGGCATCTATGTTCTTTAAAATTAGCCATTTTTCATCAAATCTTTGAAAGTATATTCCATTTATTTCAATAATAAAAAGGCCCTGGTTCAAAGGCTAATGACTTAATGATAAACAACATGCATTGGGAAATGATGAGGAAATAATCAAGCTCATTCCAATATAAATGGCGCGTTCTGTTTCCATTGCAGGAGTTCCAGCAGTCTTTGTTGTAGCTTGGGCCATTGTGAGAGCAGTATGGGCTGATGAAAGGTGACTAAATCACTTTTATTTTTCTGTTTCTCATTGCTTTCTTTAAAAAAAATCCTCTGATAGAGTAATGCATTTCAGTACGAGTTCAGCATAGTTCGATTTTCTTGTCACAGTTACCAATACCTGGAGAAAATTTGACATCAGGCAGCATTACTGCTTTTCACCATGAAGAGTGATGTTACCATTTCCTATCCTTTCAATTTATGAACCTCAATACTAGCACAAAAATAAATCCCACCATATTTAATGCAGAATCAAAATACTGTTCCATGTTTTAGATCGATTTATCGGTGACTTGAGAGTTTGAGCAGGGTGGCTGCCCAGTTGTGTTTTAAGATGCTGTTAAAATCACTCATTCACCAATTATAGAAACATAGAAACTAGGAGCAGGAATTGGCCATTCCAATCCCTGGAGGCTGCTTCATGTTTCAATATGACCATAGCTGATCTTCAAATTCAAACCTTTTTGTGCCGTGTACCCTACTATATTCCTTGATCCCTTTAGCCACAAGAGCAGTATGTACCTCCTTTTTAAGAATATATAATGTTTTGGCCTCAACCACTTTCTGTGGTAGTGAATTCCACAGGCTCACCATTGGCTGGGTGAAGAATTTTCTAGTCATCTCAGTCCTGAAAAGTTTACCACGTAATCTGAAACTATAACCCCTGGTTCTGGACTCCACCATCATCAGTAACACCCTTCCTGTATTTACCCTGTCCAGCCCTGTTAGAATTTATAGATTTCTTTGAGATTCCCCCTCATTCTTATAACAATCAATTTCTAAGTATTTTGGCAATCTTGTTTTTAAGATGAAAAACAAGGTAGCAATTCAATGAATGATCTAATACAGCAATTATATTCTTCTAATAATGTAACTAGTCTCTAGAGTATAAACTTACCAAGCTCCTAATTAGCTTGCTGTTGTAGACATTAAATAATTGTGTTTCTCATTATCAGCTCTTCGTTTAATAGATTTAAATTGAAGTTTCAAATAAAAGTGACAATATGTTTTGGTGGTAAATGTTCAAGGGTCATTTTTATGCACTACTTAAAATGTTATCGCTCAGTAAATGGTGAACTACATTATCTCAAGGGCATACTTCTTAAAGGAAAGAATGCTCAGTGTGAACTACTTCTCATGATGCTCTTTTCAGTAGCTAGGCTTAGTATTGCCATAATAGTTACAGCAATATTCTAAGTACTGTGAAGTCTGTCAGATTGCGTCTTGTTGGTAATCATAGCCATCAGCTATAAGCTGGCTGACAATTAGAACAAAGAAAATCCAGACAACCAGCATCCATGAGCCCTGGCTGGATATCAGGAACATAACAAAAATGTACTTGAGCTCTATTTAGTGCCATCTGCACTGCCGGAAATGAAGAACTTGTGCAAATGCAAACACTCATTTGCCCAATGCATGGGCAGGTAAGTTAGCTGTGGGGAATGTAGAAAACAAGGAGATCATGTAAGAGCTTGTTGTCAAAATGGATTGGAATAGAAGGAGATACCTGAGGTTATACATGCGGCCAAGTGGGCACCTTTAGTTTTCTTAGTTATTGTTTATTCTCTTAGGTTCTGGTGTATCAGTTCAATACTTGTTATTATCTCTAGTTCAACTACATGTAAAGCTGGGTAACCAAATGACCAGTTATAGTCTTTTGCTACACTGTGAAGAAATTCAGGCACAATCAGAAACCAAGAATTAAAACTTTGCTTGCATTAAAATATTTTTTTTCTTTCTTTCTGTGGCAAAGCTGCTGGGATCTAAACGTGGGCAACTTCAATTGGATTTATCAAACACCAATTTTAATAGCTATTGTGGTAAGTGTGCACTCTGAAGCTTTCCTGTCATAGGTTTGACAGATCAGAGGAATCTAAGGGGAGGTGATGGCCTGGGGACATTATCTCTAAGCTATTAATCCAGCAACCGTGTTCTGGAAACCCAGGTTCAAATCCTGTAATTGCAGATGGTGGAATTTGAACTCAATAACTATTTGTAATTAGGAGGCTATTGATGGCCGTGAAACCATTGCTGATTGTCAGGAAAAAATGTATGATTCATTGATGTCCTTTAGAGAAGGAAACTGGTCTGGCCTACATGTGACTGCAGACCCACAGCAATGTGGTTGACATTTAACTGTCCTCTGGGCAGTGAGGGATGACCTGGCCAGTGCTGCCCACATTGTGTAAATGAATTTAAGTTTGTTAGAATGAGATATTGTCAAATAAGCAATGTAGATTTGTTTTAATGTTCTTGAAAATACACTCTATCATTGCTATTCTATTGTTGTGATCTAATAAAAATATGATTTGTGTATCGGAAAAGAGGAATTACTTTCTTTGCTTTGATTTAATGCTGAGTTGGATAGAGTAGAAAGTAATTCATTCATGTTACCTGATAAGGGGTGTATGGAAATATACTTTACATGGAATATAATAAAGATGTACCCCTACCTCTGAGCTATGAGGTCTGAGTTGAAGTCCTACAAGCTCCAGAGGAGTGTAATAATATTCCACATCAAGTTTATTAGAATATTAGATTAGATTAGATTACTTAAGTGTGGAAACAGGCCCTTCAGCCCAACAAGTCCACACCGACCCGCCGAAGCGTATACCACCCTGACCCATACTCCTACATTTACCCCTTCACCTAATACTACGGACAATTTAGCATGGTCAATTCACCTAACCTGCACATTTTTGGATTGTGGGAGGAAACCAGAGCACCTGGAGGAAACCCACGCAGACACAGGGAGAATGTGCAAACTCCACACAGTCAGTCGCCTGAGTCGGGAATTGAACCAGGGTCTCTAGCGCTGTGTCACCGTGCCACCGTGCCGCCCATATATGTAGTAATGGTTAACAGGTCAAGTTGCCTTATTACAGGAGTGAAGGAACATAAAACGATGAGGAAAGAACAAAATAAATGAACAGATATTGAGCATCAATTTTATTTCAACAGTGTTAGTTTGTTGAATTCAGAAGAGTATTTTTCTGCAATCAGTATTTCACTCATTTTTCCCTGGCAACAACATTCATTTTACATGATTATTATCTGACACAGCATTTCCTGCCACTGGCTTTCTTTGTCACCTTAACAATCATAGAATTGTGATTAACCATTATTCTGGTGTTGTGCCAATGTGTGCAGTTTTTTTTAAGAATTGCTCTTGATCGCTGGGGAAGGAAGTGTAGGTGAATTGCTCGTCTGATCAACATCTCGTTGAACTACTGTGAAAGGTGCTGTTAAAGTAGCATTTTGCAGCATTCCAAGCAATTATGTTTGCTTTCCTATCTCACTAAAGTGGTTCCTGAACCTGAGTATATTCCTTCTATGTAATAGTATTTGGCGTTTCCATAGCAAGAGCTATTTTTTGATCTTTAAAATTCTGGAGGGAGCACATTATTTTAAGCAAAGAAAAGCTGATGGTTTATCTCCTGAACTTACAGTGTGTTTTTTTAAGTGTAGGTATACTGAAGAACTTGAGTATTTCATAAATAGCTCATTGTTATTTAAGCTCCTGCTCATGTAGAACATTTTAATTTTCAATGTATTACCCAAGAGCCATATCCAACATTGAGCACACAGTTGGAGGCTTGTGTTGGATGTTCTATATTGGCCCAGAAATCTACCTTAGGATATTCATGCTTGTTGTTCATTCAAAGACCAAGACCTGTGTTGAAAGCAATTAAAAGCAGAATTAAAAGCTATATTTGCCTCACGACCTATTTTTAACCCCTCCATCCACACACCAAGTACCCCACCCATCCAATAATACAAGAACAATGAAGTTATGAGTTACTCCAATTTTCAAACATATGTAAATATTTACAAAAAACTCTTGTGGCGCAGAGGTAATGTCTCTATATCTGGGTTAGAAGGTCTGGGTTTGGGTCCCACTTACCCCAGACCTGGCTATAACATATCTGAATGGGTTCATTATAAATATCTACAATCAATCTCTCGATTTTTAAAATCATATTTGCACTAATATTCAATGCGCTTAAAGACTGAGGACAAATAAATAGATCAAGGCGGAAACGTGTAGATATTTTCTATTCAACCAATCAAAGATGTTATTACAGATGGGACTTGTACCCAGGCCTCCTTGCTCAGATGTCAGGACACTACCACCACCCCACAAGAACCCAAGGCTGCAACTTCTGCATTAAGATATTTAATAACATGCAGCTGGTAGGGGTTAACTGGAATTAATTTGTGCTCCTATAAATCAACTCAGACTAAAATTGTAGTTGGGTTGAAAGGTGGTGCCTAACATGTAAAACTATAAGCAGATGGAAAGATTAGCTCCAATTGTTTCCTTCACCAACTGGCTCGTTGAAATATAACTAATCTATTAATTAACTTTGTACTAACTAATACTGACTTCATTTGATGTAGACACTGCGCAGGGTAGGCCTTGTCACATTACAGAAGTTCCAAGTGTTAATTTGATGCTAAATAAATGGATTTGTCGGTCTTGAAAGCAGTATGCTACCAGATGGAAAGGAGAGGTGATGTGAAGAGAGATTTTGAGATTTTGTGGACACCATGAAATTGTTCAAAGTCCAGACAAAGTATGACATTGAAGAATCTACCATTAAAAAGTGATTGAAACAAGAAAATCCTGGAGATCACAGTGGGTCAGAAGGCATCCATGGCGAGAGCGTAAACTAACTTTTTGAGTCCAGATGATTCTTCATCAGAGCTGATGTGAAGTGTGGAAGGGGACAACATTTATGCCATAGTCGGGGGGGGGGGGGGGGGGGCGGGCATATGGAGTGCTAGGGAAGAAAGGATGTTGATAGTTCTTATTAAGTGATTGGAAAAGATTTACAAGGATGTTGCCAGTGTTGGAGAGTTTGAGCTGTGATGAGAAGCTGAATAGGCTGGGGCTGTTTTCCTTGGAGTGTAGAGGCTGAGGGGTGACCTTATAGAAATTTACAAATTCCTGAAAGACATGGATAGGGTAAATAGAGAAGGTCTTTTCCCTGGGGTGGGGAATCCAGAACTGGATGACATCGGTTTAGTGTGAAAGGGGAAAGATTTAAAAGGGACCTAAGGCGAAACTTTTTCACGCAGAGGGTGGTGCATGTATGGAATGAGTTGCCAGAGGAAGTGGTGGAGGCTGGTACAATTACAACATTTAAAAGGCATCTGGATGACTATATGAATAGGAAGGGATTAGAGGGACTAAGTGCTACAAAAGACACTACATTAGTTTAGGATATCTAGTCGGCATGGACAAATTGAACCAAAGGGTCTGTTTCTGTGCTGTAAATCTCTATGACTGTATGTGAGAATGGCAGAACAATGCCAACTGGAAACAACAAACAATCCCACTCCTATTCCTTCCCTTTCTTTTAGCTTTATTTGTTACTTTCTCTGTCAACATGTTCTCTCATCCCTCCCCCCACCCCAGTAGAACTGTCTGTTTATTCCACAAGGTAAAAACAATGACTGCAGATGCTGGAAACCAGATTCTGGATCAATGGTGCTGGAAGAGCACAGCAATTCAGGCAGCATCCGAGGAGCTTCAGCAAAATCGACGTTTCGGGCAAAAGCCCTTCATCAGGAATAAAGGCAGAGAGCCTGAAGCGTGGAGAGATAAGCTAGAGGAGGGTGGGGTGGGGAGAGAGTAGCATATAGTACAATGGGTGAGTGGGGGAGGGGATGAAGGTGATAGGTCAGGGAGGAGAGGGTGGAGTGGATAGGTGGAAAAGGAGCTAGGCAGGTCGGACAAGTCCGGACAAGTCAAGGGGACTGGAAGTTTGAAACTAGGATGAGGTGGAGGAAGGGGAAATGAGGAAGCTGTTGAAGTCCACATTGATGCCCTGGGGTTGAAGTGTTCCGAGGCGGAAGATGAAGCGTTCTTCCTCCAGGCGTCTGGTGGTGAGGGAGCGGTGGTGAAGGAGGCCCAGCACCTCCATGTCCTCGGCAGAGTGGGAGGGGGAGTTGAAATGTTGGGCCACAGGGCGGTTTGGTTGATTGTGCGGGTGTCTCGGAGATGTTCCCTAAAGCGCTCTGCTAGGAGGTGCCCAGTCTCCCCAATGTAGAGGAGACTGCATCGGGAGCAACGGATACAATAAATGATATTAGTGGATGTGCAGGTAAAATTTTGATGGATATGGAAGGCTCCTTTAGGGCCTTGGATAGAGGTGAGGGAGGAGGTGTGGGCACAGGTTTTACAGTTCCTGCGGTGGCAGGGGAAAGTACCAGGATGTGAGGGTGGGTCGTAGGGGGGCGTGGACCTGACCAGGTAGTCACGGAGGGAACGGTCTTTGCGGAAGGCAGAAAGGGGTGGGGAGGGTAATATATCCCTGGTGGTGGGGTCTTTTTGGAGGTGGCGGAAATGTCGGCGGATGATTTGGTTTATGTGGAGGTTTGTAGGGTGGAAGGTGAGCACCAGGGGCGTTCTATCCTTGTTACGGTTGGAGGGGTTGGGTCTGAGGGCGGAGGTGTGGGATGTGGACGAGATGCATTGGAGGGCACCTTTAACCACGTGGGAAGGGAAATTGCGGTCTCTAAAGAAGGAGGCCATCTGGTGTGTTCTGTGGTGGAAATGGTCCTCCTGGGAGCAGATACGGCAGAGGTGGAGGGTCTGTTTACACCATTGTTCTGCTACTCTCACATTCCAATCACTTAATCTGAACTATCAACAACCTTTTTCCCCAAGCACTCCACACTCCCAACCGCCCCCTTGCACCTCAGCTTCTGCCACCCCCCACTATAACATAAATGCTGCCCCGTCCACACTTCACTTCAGCTCTGATGAAGAGTCATCTATACTTGAAATGTTAGCCTGCTCTCTTTCTATTGATACTGTCAGGCTCACTGTGATCACCAACATTTGTTGTTTTCAGTACAGCTTCCAGTATCTGCAGTAATTTGCTCCGACACTAAAAAGTGATTGGTGACTGAATGAGGTTTAAGAGTTTGCTACTTTTATTCTTTTTGTTCCTCCTTTTGGATAATATTGAGAAGTAATAGAAGGATGTAAAAACTGAGAATCAGGCAGTGAAGTGAATATTCTTTCCAGGATGCTATGCATCGTGATATCAGCTGTTAGTATGGTTACATGGTATGGGGCTTTGTGGGCTCCACAATCCAGAGAAGTGTGAGAGGCATACACTTGGGGAAGTCTATCAAGGCAATGCAATCCACAATAAGCAGTAGGATTAGATTAGATTCCCTACAGTGTGGAAAAGGCCCTTCAGCCCAATAAGTCCACACCGACCCTCCAAAGAGTAACCCACAGTCCCATTTCCCTCTGACGAATGCACCTAACACTATGGGCAATTTAGCATGGCAAATTCACCCGACCTGCTCATCTTTGGACTGTGGGAGGAAGCCGGAGCACCCGGAGGAAACCCACACAGACACGGGGAGAATGTGCAAACTCCACACAGACAGTCACCTGAGGCTGGAATCGATCCTGGGACCCTGGTGCTGTGAGGCAGCAGTGCTAACCACTGACCCACCGTGTCACCCTGAGGTAGGGTAGCGTACTGAGTAATTAAGCAAAACAAGAGGACCTTGATGTACATGTCTCCAAGTCCCTGAAAGTGGCTAGGTTGGTAGCATACAGGGCATACAGGATGCCAACTTTTATTAGCTGACGCATAAAATATAATAGATGTGAGCTTATGTTCAAATCATGTAAAATGCTGTTTAGACCACAGCTATGGTGCTGTGTGCAATTCTGGTCACTACACAAGGAAAGTTGTGATTGTACAAGAGCAGGTACAGAGGATTTGGTTTTTGAGGAAAGATTAAATAATGTTTTTATCTTCTTAGAAGCAGAGGAGGCTGAGAGGAGACAAAGTTAAACTTCATAATTACGATGGATCTTGCTGGAGTGGATGCAAGGCCCTAGTTCCCTTGGTTTAAAGATTCATAATCATAGTCATAGAGTCATAGAGATGTACAGCATGGAAACAGACCCTTCGGTCCAACCCATCCATGCTGACCAGATAGCCTAACCTATTCTGTCCCATTTGCCAGCACTTGGCCCACATCCCTCTAAACACTTCCTATTCATATATCCTACCAGCCTCCATCACTTCCTCTGGCAGCTCATTCCATACACATACCATCATCTGTGTGAAAAAGGTGTTCCATAGGTCCCTTTTATTATCTTTTCCCTCTCACCCTAAATCTATGCCCTCTAGTTCTGGACTCCCCCACCACAGGGAAAAGACATTGTCTATTTACCCTATCCATGCCCCTCATAATTTTATAAACCTCTATAAGGTCACTGCTCAGCCTGTGACTCTCCAGGGAAAATAGCCTCAGCCTATTCAGCCTCTCCATTTATCTTAAATCCTTCAACCCTGGCAGCATCCTTGTGAATATTTTCTGAACCCTTTCAAGTTTCACAACATCCTTCTGATAGGGAGAGCAGAAATGCATGCAATAATCCAAAAGTGGCCTAACCAATGTCCTGTACACTTGCAACATGACCTCCGACCTCCCATGCTTAATGCTCTGACCAATAAAGAAAAGCATACCAAATACCTTCTTCACTATCCTATTTACCTGTGACTGAACGTTCAAGGAACTATGAACTTGCACTCTTTGTTCAGCAACACTCTCCAGGACCTTACCAGAGCGCTTAGATTTAAGCAAAGAGAGAACAGGTTTAGATGGAATTCAAGCAGAATTGCTTTCATTCAGAGGTTGGTGGGAGGATGGAACTTACTATCTGAAATGGTAGAAATCACAAAACAGTTAATAAATACTGTGATGTACCTTTGAAGTGTCAAAACCACAAGGCTGTCGAGCAAGACCAGGCAAGTGGGATTAGACTGCATGGCTACTTAGATTAGATTACTTACAGTGTGGAAACAGGCCCTTCGGCCCAATGTGTCCACACCGACCCTCCGAAGCGCAACCCACCCAGACCCATTCCCCTACATTTATCCCTTCACCTAACACTCCGGGCAATTTAGTATGGCCAATTCACCTAACCTGCACATTTTTGGACTGTGGGAGGAAACCGGAGCACCCAGAGGAAACCCACGCAGACACGGGGAGAATGTGCAAACTCCACACAGACAGTCGCCTGAGGCGGGAATTGAACCTGGGTCTCTGGCACTGCGAGGCAGCAGTGCTAACCACTGAGCCACCGTGCCACCCACTTGCTGGCTGGTGGAGACTGTTCTCGTATGGGTTCATCTGTCTGGCAAGGTCAACCCAGTCTTCATGGTTGTTCTTCAAACAGTATTTATTAACTGTATCCATGAAGATATTACAGCAGGTATCTTTGCCTGGCGCTGTTCTAGTTCCGGTCTTCTTGTAGAGTCTTTATCGCATGACTGCTGGAAGTCACTGACTGGAGGTTAGAGTCTCATTGACATGGTCATTAAACTCTCTCACTGCAAGGACGGAATGGACCAAATGTCCTGCTTCCACACAGTTAAATTTTGAGTTCTTTCCATCTTGAGGCCAGCCGCATGCATTGGCTTGAGGATCACGCTGGCCATTAAATCAGAATTCCAAGCTACAGCTCAGCTTTCTATGCCCAGACAGTCTGGAGTGGTGTTGGAATATTACATCTTCCAACTCAGAAGTAGATACATTGCCACTGCATCAAAGTAACTCTCCAAGATGAAATGTTTTCAGTGACGGAAATGGAACACTCAGAATCAGATACTGGTGACAATTGTACATCTGGTGAAGTAGGGAGTAAGAATCATATTGGACTCAAAACAGTAACCCTGTTTCTCTCTCCACACATGCTGCCATACCTGCTGAGTTTCTCCATTACTTTCTGTTTTTATTTCCTACTTTCAGCATTCACAGTATTTTGCTTTTATGCTAGAGAGATAAGAATCTCTTTGTGTTTCAACCTCAAAGTCAGAATTCTGCTCAACCATTCAGAATCATTCTATTTCTCACATTCACTATTCTGTAGTTGTCTGAATGAATGTTATTAATGGTTTAGTAATTAGCACTGCCGGCTCGCAGTGCCAGGGACCCAGGTTTGATTCCGCCCTTGGGCAGCTGTCTGTGTGGAGTTTGCATGTCCTCCCTATGCCTGCGTAGGTTTTCTCTGACTGCTCTGGTTTCCTCCAATAGTCCAAAGGTGCACAGGTTAGGGAGATTGGCCTTGCTAAATTGGTCATTATGTCTGGGGAATTGTAGGTTAAGTGGACTAGCTATGGGAAATACAGGGATAGGACGAGTCTGGATGTAATGATCTTTGGAGAGTCGGTGTGGACTTGATGAGCTGAATGGCCTGCTTTCACGCTGTCGGGGTTCTAGATTCTGGCCTCCTGTGCACTTGTATCCTACAGCTGCTGGAGCATAGCTACAAAACAGCATAATATGATCAGTAACAATGCTTACTAATTTTGCTGCAATTAGATTACAAATGGTAATTCACATGAATCAATGCACAAAGATAAAGGCTTCTCAGCAACTTAAGAAGGATGGATGATTGCCATGTCAGTAAACTAATGGCTCTTTACTATCTCGTACCTTTCAGGTAAATTTTATCTTGTTTGTAAATATTGTTCGGGTTCTGGCTACCAAGCTTCGTGAAACAAATGCTGGGCGATATGATGCAAGAAAACAGTACAGGTAACTTCCTGTATCAACCCATTGTTAAATCTGGATGAACTTTGATTGATTTTGATATTGGAAGATGTTCAGTCAGTTGAGTCTGGGCCAATTTTAACCAACAGCAATCCAGTTAGCCTTGTTCCCGTGCTCTATTCCCATATCCCTGCAATATTTTCTCCTTCAAGTATTCACCTAATAACTTTTTGAAGCTGTGACTGAATTTATTTCCATTGCTGCAGTTGGCAGTGCATTTCAATCATAACCAGTCTTTGGTTAAATTGTCTCCTCACTTTGTTGCAGTCCTTTGCCAAACATCTTAAATCTCGTGTTGTAGCATCTTCAGTCATCGGAAACTGGGCTGAAATTTATCAGAAATTGGCTTCATGAACGATTTTTCTCCATGAGTTCTATTGTGTTTCCTCACGCTGTCCTCCACAGCTTGCCTCATTAGCTATGCATCCCATCTCTATGGTACCTGGCTCACGCTATCTTCATTTCAGTAATGGCAGAATTACTCACCATTGCTGAGGCCTTCCTGCTTAACGTCCTCCTTGACAGCTTATCATCTGTCATAGACAAGGTGCTGGAATCCATTGTTAAGGGTATTATTGGCATTTAGAAAATTGTATGTGATCAGGCTCAGACAACATGACATTGTGAAAGGCAAATCATCTTTCATTAGGTATTTTTTGACCTTTATTCAAGGTCCTTTATTCATGGTGAATAAAGGAGAACTAATAAATGTGGTGTACTTGGATTTCCAAAAGGCATTTGTGAAAGTGCCACATCAAAGGTTGCTGCGCAAGATAAGAACACAGGGTGAAAGGGGAAACATGCTAGCATGAATGAAACATTGATTAGTTAAACAGGAAGGATAGAGTAAGGTTAATGGGTCCTTTTTTGGGGATTGGTAAACTGTAGCTAATGCATTACCACAGGGATCAATGCTGGGTCTTATTTACAGTCTAAATAAATCATTTGAATGAGGGGTGTAAGTATTAGACAGCTAAATTTGCTGATGACACCAAGATGGATAGGAAATTAATTTGTATAGAGATTATGCAAAAGGGGTATAGGCAGGTTACACAGTAGGCAAAAACATTGGCAGATGAAGTACAATGTAGATAAATGTGGATTTGCCCAACTTGCTGAAAGGATAGAAAAACAGTGTACTGTTTAAATAGAGTGAGACTGCAGGACTCTATGATATAGAGGGATCTAATTATCCTGATACATGAATCACATGGAAAGTGATTAGGAATGTCAAATGGAGTGTTGTCATTTACTCTCAGAAAAATTAAATGTAAGGAGAAGGAAATGTTGCTTCTGTTATTCAGAGCTTAATATTCTGGAGTATTATATAGTTTTATCTTCTTATTTGAAAAAAAACTTAAGAAAATTTACAAGATTCATTTCAAGGATGAAGGACTTATTTCATGAAGAAAGGTTGTACAGACTGCATGTAGACCCAATATAGTTGGAAGAGTGAGAGGTGATCATATTGATACATAGAGGGAATGGTTAGAGTGGCTGTTGGGAAGATGTTTCCATTTGTATAGGAGATGAAAACTAGGGGAAATAGTTTAAGAGTATGATGTACCCTCTTTTAATACAAAGTTGAGGGGATTTTGCTTTTATCTCAAAGGATCATTAGAGTGTGGACACCTATTGACTGAAATGTATGAGATATGTGAATGAAAGAAAAGTTAGCTCTGTTTATCAAAATTATAGTTTGGAACTTTGTAGTGCGGTAAGAATGCATTCTCAACTTGCTGATATAAAGCCATCAGAGGAATCGTAATTGGAGGGCAGATTAGTTTAGATTGATTAAGGGGCAATATTGACTGAAATAGGGGAGCAGGTTGCACTTCTGCCCTCTTGAGAGAAGCGCATATGAAGCCAACATAGAAAGTGAGATAGGTGATCAATTTTTTAAGTAATGTTTTTATTAATAAATCCAGACAATATAAATGTTGTAGGTGCTGTGCTGTGAAAAACCTTCAGCTGATACTAATGTTGTGACGCCACGTGAAACCAGATTTGGAATCCTGAGATACAGTATTCTTTTTAAAGGACTGAATTAACGTCGGTTCGCTGGGTTCTGGGGCAAAAGTCAAAAAGAGTCAAAACTGGGTTTAGCGTCGTCTTGCAATAAAAAGAAATGAAAAGATCAGTGTTCATTATAAATAAATATAAGGATGATTGCACAGGAAGAAAGGAGTTTACTGTGGCTCATTTAGATAGGCCCAACCATGAATAAACTGACGTTTATTAAATTTCAAACAAAAACTCTTTTATTCATAAAAGTTCTTAAATGGGGAAGGTTAAGTTGTTTAATTGTATTTTAATTTGTTTTTACATTTATTTATTATTTAATGTATGGTACATGCACTTTTTTCTTCTTTCTTCATTGCATAAATCTGTGAACCTAAGCTCAATTTTATTCGCTTTCTTTCTATTTTGCTCTTTATTTTAAGTCCCTTCCTCGAGCAGATATTTTGTTGGTGTTCTTTAGCATTATTCTCTCTAATGGGATTATTGATTAATAACATATTAATAATTAGGAATTAATCATTTTTCAAAGTCCGCACCAAAACAACTCAAAATATTCTCTAATTTTAGGAATGTATTTAAAAGCACTTTTGGTGTTCCTGTGTTTTGTAGCATTTTCTGGACCCTAGGTTTCTCACACTTTGGGCTAGAATTTTCTGCAAAGCATGACAGCATTTCTTCTGTGCTCTCCATTATGAATGTGAAAATTGAACAACAATATCTGGTAATCAAGAGATGTGGATAGGGAATCACCAAAAACCAATAATCGATTCATACCTGTCTGCTGTTAACTTTACAAAAATGACTTCTCGCCTCCCCGAGATTTTCATGTAGATGTTCCGAAGCAGATTAATTACCTGGAATGCTCACTGGTAGGAAGAGTATATAGTTTTTTCAAGTGTGCTGATTTAAATGGGGGAAGACTTGGCCCCAATTTGTTCAGATTGGCAAACGCAGGAGAGTAGTTGGAGAGTTGAATTTGAATTGGCAGCACTGACTTCAAATCAGCCTTGTATACATCAGGTTACTCTGCATAAGACTAGTGGTCAATGGGTGCACACTCATGCTACCCCCTTGCTATTAGAAATAACTCTGCACATTTCTGACTATTTTCTGAGCCTTTTGCACCACATATTGATTTCAGGCAATACATGATCAATTTGACTTAACTGATCTCAAAATCCTAAAGGAATGGAAGCTTATCTTAAACCCAAGCTAAATCCAATGAAGCACAACAATTTGTGAAATCTTTCTCAGGCCTTGAGGAGTTGCATGCAATGATTTAATTGAGCAACCTTGCATTCCTGAAATCTGTGTGTGTGTGTGTGTGTGTGTATATAGAAAATGGTGTCAGAAATGTGTTCAGTCACTTCTGACAGGAAAGGGGAGGCTTGTGCATAGACCTGATGACCACTAGTCGCATACATAGCAAACTCTACCAAACCCCAGTATCTCATAGCATAATCCATTTAGTTACTTTGGTGAAGGTGGCTCACACCCACCTTCTCAAGTGCAATTAGCTATGGGCTATACACATTAGCCTTGCCATTGAAGCCCACATCCTTGTGGAGTTGAAAAACAAATAGAAAAGGAGGATGCCTGTCATGTCCGAGCAGTTTCTTTAAAAGAGCTTTCAAATTCTGTGAAAAAAATCACATGAACTCTGCTTTCCCTCCACAGAGGCTACCAGTCATGCTGGGTCTCTGGAGCAATTTCTGTTTTTGTTTCAGATTTCCAGTATCTGCAGTCGTTAATTTTGTCACAAAAAGTGAAGGCCTTGGTGTGTCAGCACTAGGATTAGCAAGGAGGTTTTTGGGTGAAACTTGGATTTGGGATGAGGAGTTTGATATGATAATGCTGAATGGAACAGAGAAAGGTGCTTTAAGGAGCACGATAAAGCAGAAGGTAAAACGAAATAGGTTGAGGTTGTATTTGGCAATAATAGCTATGCCACCATCTCAGTGCTTAAGGTGGGACCAATAGTTGATGTAACAGGCCATAACTGAACCTCTTTGAGGCAGAAGAAATCACCAGCTGTGACCATGCTATGACAATATAATGAGCCACTGTTAAACCGTGGACAGCAAAGACTTTTATTGACAAAGAAAACAAATATTCTAGCAAGATGTGGAGAAGGACAATGATTACAGTCCCACTACCAGGATCAGGGTGGCAACAGACTGATTTTCAAGTAATATTGCAATCATTTTATTAATGACAGCTATAATTTCTCTTTTTAAGAAAACTAGCCAAGTCCACCTTAGTGCTTGTGCTCGTGTTTGGAGTGCACTACATTGTATTTGTTGGTGTGCCACACACGTTCACTGGATTAGCATGGGAAATACGGATGCATTTTGAACTATTCTTCAACTCATTTCAGGTGAGGTTATTAATATCTTTTTAATAGACCAAACTAATAAGTGGTGAGTTATTGAGTTCCCGTCCCAGCTCAGTTAGATTATCAATCAGTAAAAGTACAGTAGCTGACCTCAGTGCATTTTTGTTGCTGAAGGAGATTTTTAAGATCTTGCATTTAACACAATAACTTTAATGGAGAAAAGTATCTAAGTGTTTGCAGAGATTTAAAACAAAAATTAGTAATCAGATTTGATTGGACATACCAGTATAAATCATGGGATTAGGTTACACTTATTCCAAATCAAGCAATGTAAATTTACGATATTCAGTGTAGTCACAAAACTGGAGCAGAGCGCAGAATGTTTTTCCCTAATTTCCACATCTTCAATTTGTCATTGTAAATACATATGAATGAGTAACTGACCAATACTTACTGCACGATAAAATAAAGCTATCGTTTCACTTCAGATGTGAATAAGAATTAAATTGAATTCAAATTTGTGTTAATTCTAATACAAAGCATCTAAGTATATTATATACTGGAAAGCCTTCCTGCCATTTGTGTGTATAAATGTGAAAATACATTCAGACAATATTGTACTGATTTGCATTTCCAATTATAGCTCATAGGATCATGATTCTGAGGGCAAAAGAAATTTTTAGCAGTACTCATGAACTCATTTTTTCAAAAAGCTATACTTCTTTCAACACTATACATGTAGATTCCAGAAGTTGCTTGATGGCAGAGGAATAATGAATGTAAACCGCATGACCTTAAGATATAGAAGCAGAATTAGGCCATTCAGCCCATTGATTCTGCGCAACCATTCGATCTTGACTGATATTTTTCTCAACCCCATGCTCCTGGCTTCTCCTGTAACAGTCGACTCCTTTACTAATTGGTTTTGCCACTATTACTAACAAAAACCCAGATCTATAAAGTTATCACATGGATATTCCCATTAGTTGACCGGGAGAAAAATGACTAAGACAAAATAATAATGTCTTTTAACATTTTTGTTGATTGGAAAATTGCAGAAAGGAAAAACAGGATGTTTGACTGTCTGAATCATTTGTAGCTGGGGAGGAGGTAGTGGGTGAATGAGAATTGGAGGGATAGGAAGTAATGAAATTGAAAACTCCAGTGATATGTACAACCAGACTTATCAATTCAATCCAAATATCATGTCCACCATACCATTCCTCATCATCCTGTTTTGAAAATGGATCCTCAAAACTCTGGAACCCTACCTTTCACGGTTTACAAAGTTTTAAATTACACAACACCAGGTTATAGTCCAATAGGTTTATTTGGAAGCTCTAGCTTTCGGAGCGCTGCTCCTTCACCGGATAGTTGTGGGACAATGCACCGAAAGCTAGTGCTTCCAAATAAACCTGTTGGACTATAACCTATTGTTATGTAATTTTTAACTTTGTCCACCCCAGTCCAACACTGGCTCCTCCAAATCTTTCCTGGTTTAAGCAGACGAAGGAATTTCAGATGTACATTAATGAACTGATTTTCAATTGGAAGTGTATGATTTTCAGGATTGTGTTTTGAGATGGAACCCACTCCTTTTCCTGAAAGTGAAACAGATGTCAACCAAATCTAATCTTACCTTAGGGGTATCGCAGTAGGTCCAACCTCACTGTCCCGCAAGAAAAGTCAAAGAGATATTGAAATGCAACGGTTTAGTCTTTCCTGGCTTTGTAACTTCTTCGCTTGGGTGAGAAAGTCAGAGTAGATTAACAACTGGAGCCAGCAACTGAAAGAACAGTGCAGGACACCATTAGACAATAATAGATTTTAAGAGACTCTGGCACATCAGGCAGATAACCTCCTCATTTCCTCAAAAGAGCATTCTTTTTGAGCAAATAGTGTGCGTTTGCCATGTACGCTGCTGGCGCATCTGAAAATGATGCAGTACTATGCTATAGATGTACCCACTCCCAAGACATTCACATGCACTATTTCCTACTGCCACAAGCCTGCTGTTTCCTCCTCTGCACTGAGGTACTAACTCTAAGACAAGAAATGGCTGATTGGCCCTGTGCAGTGAATTGTGTAATTGATGAGATGTAAATATATTCAAATTGGACTGATGGTGAGAATTTGACCTTTGCATGTAAGGAGGGATGGAGTTTTTCTCAACAGGGAAAGTCTGGTGTTTGGATTCTTACCCTATTAAGTCACAATGCTCACCATTGTCCTAGCTTCCCTGGGGAGACAATATTATGTCCAAAGTCTTCCTGATGGGATAAAAATTGACTTAAGACAATACAGCTCAATCAGAAAAATTATTTACAGTAGGGATCAGGAAATTACACCTGACATTGATGAGGTGCTAACAGAGAGCAATGTGATCTTTCAGCAAATGTGGCCAAATGATAAAAATAGCCATCATACAGGAAGGGAGAAGATAAAATATTTTATTTTCATTATGTCATCTCAAAATGTTGTTTTTGTTCAACACACACTGATATTAAGAAATTTTTAAAAATATGCAACTTCCTCTGAAAGTATTAGTCATATATATTTTGATTGTGTTTACATTAGCAACAAATGTGTAATCTTCCAAATCTCAGATGTTGATATTTGATAAGTCATGCTGTATTCTGGGAATTTATTTCAGTATATCATTTTATATTTTAATGTATACATTTTGTTTTATTTAAATGGAGAGGGTATAATATATTTTAACATCTGGAATTTGATTATATTGTCTCCACTACTGCCCTCACAGTTGGGAAGGTGAAAATAAAATTAGTACTACAAAAGCTGCTTGCATTTGTACACAGTGGCTGTACTCAGACCCAACAAGAATTAAATGTATTGGTAGACAAAAGCTCTATACATGAATGGTGATTGTTGCTATCATGGAAAATGTCAGTGAAAATTATATATGCTGCTTTGAGACATGTAAAGTCATCATTTGTCACAGAAATGGGAGATATACAGTAAGTAGAAAGTACTGTTTCTGGACTGTACTACATTAGAGAAAAGACTGCAAGAAACATACCCAGTATTGTGTTCAGATTGCTTTATCTGGTCTGAATATATCAGTTAATAATCTAATTTTATGTTCAAATATGCTATTTGTTTCACTCAACATGGACAAATGACTTACTCTGTGTACTATTCTGTAGCAATCTTATAAATGTGCTCATGATTACAAACAGGGGAAATTTTCCCTTTATGTCCTGTACACCAAACAAAATTCATAATTTTGGAGCCTTGAGACATGCTCTGAACAGGCCATAGAGATTGAGGAACCTTTAGTTGGGATTTCCTAGGAATATGCTTGCAATCCACTGCTTCACATTCACCAGAAATGTGGCATTTGGAATTGGAGTAGATCAATTGCTCCTTGACCTTGTTATTCCATTCAATTAGATCAAGCCTTATTGGATGCCATTTCTTGTGTCTATTTTTCCAAAAATTAATTCATTCAGAAAATTTGTGAATATTATACAAACATTTCAACTTGAGGATTTACAAGCAAATTTCACAAGTAGAATTGTAGCAGTCTTCATATTTGGGAAATATATCCCAAATCAGATATGCACTGGATACCCTTGTCTAAAAGCAGGTAGAGAACGACAATTGTCCTAGCTTTCATAGTACCTTAGGGGGACAGAATTCTGAATTTCCACTGGAGTGAGAAACAATTCCTGATTTTGCTCCTGAATGTACTACTTCTAATTTTCGGGTTTATTTCTCCCTATCCACATTAATGCAAATGATTAGGGTTTATTCCTTAAGGAAATAATGCTTGAGCAGGAGGATCTAATAAGAAAAAAGCCTTAGTTGAAGCCTTTTTTGCAGAGCATTCCAGAATTGATAGTCTGCTACTTCAATTGTCAAATAAGAAAGTACACCAGTTTAAATTTATCTGTTTTCTCGATGTTCTCATGCAGAAATTCCTGCAATTCTCGTTTGATAGAAATTTTCAATCAGTAGAAAGACAAAAAGTACCATAGGGCGTAGCATTTTATTGTCTTGCGAAAATATAAAACTATCATAATACCAAAGCAATGGCTGTGCATAGTTCAAATTTCCATAAATCTTGTTTTAAAATTGGATTTTTAAATTACTTTGCTGTTTTAATTTCTGATTGCCTTATCCATGTCACATATTTTATGTCTTTCCAAATATATCTGTTCCTTTCAGGGATTCTTTGTTGCGATTATCTACTGTTTCTGCAATGGAGAGGTAAGCCATTCTTCTACTTTGAAAAACTACCAACCAAGATTGAATTGCTCATATATTTTACAGCAGAAGTTCTTAGTTTCCCCACACCTACGCTTACAATGGAACCATCAAAGGTTCAACTTGCCTGACAATGTGCTTGAGCTTCACAAAACAGTCAGAAGAATAAGACCATCTCGTTCTAGCTTTTATCATTTGAAGTGACATTCCAGGGGATATTTGGCATAAATAGAACAGAAAGTTAGGAAGTTGCAACACAATGCCTGAAGTTACAGAGAGGCATATTTAAGGACTGGAATATTTGAAAATTGCTGTGTGCAAAAATCCAGGAAATGGGTTTCATGAACTGCAGAGACGAGAGTAGAGAGTGAGAATGGAAGCTTAGGTGCACAACAAAGTTCAAGGCTGGTCTAAAAGTAGTAAAGGTATTTAAGACAGGAGTTAAAATGAAATCAGCGAAGAGATTGCAACTCATGGTCGCTTGAAACCAAAGCTGCAGAAAGGCTGAAAGATATGCCCTATTAAATCTCAACAGCAGAAATTTTACTGCTAAAGTATTTCAAATGATCACAAAATGACTAAGGATCATTTGGCCTTCCATCTAGGAAGTGTCTTGCACCTTTCATTTAATCGTTTCCCAGGATTTCGGATTATTGCCTCACGTTCTATGCAAAAAGTATGTGGATCACTGTGCGAGGAACCATTCCAAAACTTACTTCTTATGTTTATAATCAGTTCCAACTATCGTGATTTGACCTGAAATATATCCTGTACTTAAAATGCTATATACATTTATAAGAATAAAATTATCCTTTTTCTGGAATTTAATGAGACACAAATAAACCTGAAGCTCGAAAGGGCAAAGGCTTTATCTACCGTAAAAGACAGCCTTAGTCAGCAGT
Organism: Chiloscyllium plagiosum; assembly: GCF_037043375.1. NCBI lineage: Eukaryota > Metazoa > Chordata > Chondrichthyes > Orectolobiformes > Hemiscylliidae > Chiloscyllium > Chiloscyllium plagiosum. Next base: position 13,241,355 of record NW_028270145.1, on the reverse strand, counting down.
AAAGGTACAAGACAACAGAAAACGATTTAAATAAACATATAAAATGCAAGAAAATCCCCGTAGATTCTGGTAAATTGAAATGATACAAAGAATATCAAAGCATGGCAGTAAGATAAGAGCTATAATAATGGAAAATGTAAAGAAATGCACAAGGGATATCAGAATCAATACCAAAGGTGACAATTATGTGAAGTCAAATAGGATGTTCAAGAGCAACATGATTCCCTTGGAAGCTGGCAACAGTGATATTAGTCCGAATCATATGATCTAAATCAGAAACCCTACTTCTGACACCGATCAGACAAAATATACTTACTTACCTCACTACAAATTCTCCATAGGCACTGCTTGTCTTCCTGAGTATTTCTAGTACTTCATTTTTATTTCAGATTTCCATAATTTGTCTCAGTAACACAAGTCTGTGGTTGTATTCAGTGGAGTTTTAAAAGTTAAGATGTGATTTGATTGAAGTTTTTGAGACATTAAAGAGTACAGATTAGGGTGCCTGGAAAATATCCCTCTCTGTTGCTTGGGAAATTTTAGCTGGAGGATTCTGCCATTTTATGAGTGAAGTTTAGAACCTCCCCTGAAATTGTAAAATACTATTGATACTGAAAGTATGAAATTAAGGCAAAATGCTTGAAAAACCCAGCAGGTCAGGCAGTACCAATGGAGAGAGAGGCACAGTTAATGTTTCACATCAAGAACCTTTTTGCAGTTATATGAAGTTAGGTCAGAGATCTACAATAAACTCATTAAATGGCAGAAGGGGCTAAATAGGTTAAGAGTTCCACTCCTGTTCCTATGTACATTTTATTATCTTACACAGCTGTTAAATTGCTGAGTTATTAATTTTAAGTCTATTTCTCAGGCAACTCCTTTCAATTCTGGAAGCGTACAATTTTCCTGTCTTTTTCTCCTAACTGAATCTGATAATCATGGAATGAGTCCAGTGGCTCTTCTCTGAATTGGTCACAATATTCATCTCCTTGGTGACTGAGTCCAATGTGTGGTCTACCCAGAGTATGGCACTGTTTCAGTGTGACTTCTGCAGAACTCTCTATTGTATGTATAAATTCAACATAATCTGTTTACTTCAATGATTGTGACTCCACCATGATTAGACACTTTGAATTTTGAAAGTATCTAAACCTCAAGATTTTTAAAAATATATTATTAGCTCATTCACTGCCAGTCATGAAGTCTTTACATTTTTCTTTTGTCTGCTGCTACATGTCATGCTCTGCCCATGTCTTTCTCACTTTGTAGGTGTTGAATAATGCAGTGCAACCCAATTCAAATGTCCTTCACAGGTTTGTATTCAAGGTGAATTTAATCAAAGAACAAAGAACAATGCATCACAGGAACAGGCCCTTCAGCCCACCAAGCCTGTGCCGATTCTTAATCCTTATTTGGACCCACTACTTATTCCCATATGCCGTTTCTATCCCTCTATTTGCCTCCCATTCATGTCTGTAAGATATGCCTTAAACATTGCTAATGTGCCTGCATCCACCACCTCTGCTGATAGTGCATTCCAGGCACCCACCACCCTCTATGTGATAAATTTTCCCTGCACTCCTCCCTTAAACTTTACTCCACACACCTTAAACCTGTGCCTTCTTGTAGTTGACCTTTCCACCCTAGGAAAAAAAGTTTCAGATTATCCACTCTATCCATGCCTCTCATAATTTTGTAGAAAGCCATCAGGTCACCCCTCAGCCTCTGCCTTTCCAGGGAAAACAATCCAAGTTCATCCACTCTCTTCTCATACTTAAAACCCTCCAGACCAGGCAACATCCTGGTAAACCTCTGCACCCCCTCCAAAGCATCCACATCCTTCTGGTAGTGTGACAACCAGAACTACACACAATATTCGAAATGTGGTCTCAATGAAGTTTTACACAGCTGTAACATAACTTGCCAATTTTTTATATTTTATGCCCCAGACGATGAAGGCAAGTTTTCTATCTTGACTGGCTTATTCACCAGTGTTACCACTTTCAGGGATCTGTGGACCTGTATGCCCAGATACCTCTGTATGTCAATGCGCCTAAAGGTTCTGCCATTTACTGTATAAATCGCATCTGAATTTAATCTCCCAAAACACATTACCTTGCATTTGTCCGGATTAAACTTCATTTATCATTTCTCTGCCGAAATCTGCAATCTATCTATATCTACTGTATCCTTCTCACTATCTGCAACTCCACCAATTTTTGTGTCATCTCCAAACTTACTAACCAGACCACCTATATTTTCCTCCAGATCATTTATAGATTTTACAAACAACAAAGGTCCCTGCACTGATCCCTGTCGAACTAGGTACTGATCTCCTTTCTGAAAAGTACCCTTCCAGCACTACTCTTTGTTTTCTATCACCAAGCCAGTTCTGTATCCATCAAACCAGCATAGGCCAGATCCCATGAGACTCTAACTTTTGTACCAGCCTGCCATGAGGTACCTTATCGACTGCCTTACTAAAGTCCATTTAGACAATATCCACTGCCCTTTCCTCATCAATCATTCTTGTCAACTCCTCAAACAATTCAGCCAAGTTGATGACATATGTCCTTCCTCACACAAACCTAGGGATAGGTGCCACCTAGGTTTGCTGCCTAGGTTTGCTGCCTAGGTTTGCTGGACTAACAAGTCCATTCTCTTCCAAATATGAATAAATCCTGTCTATCAGTGCCTTCTCCAACAGCTTCCCCACCACTGATGTCAGGCTAACCAGCCTATGGCTGCCTGGATTATCTCTGTTTCCCTTCTTAAACAGAGGAATAAAATTGGTATTCTCCAGTCCTCTGGAACTTTGCCCGAGGGCAAAGAGGATACAAAGGTATCTGCTAAGGCCCCAGCTATTTCTTGCCTTGCCTCCCACACTATCCAGGGATAGATCCTATCTGGCCTGGTGTCTTGTCTACCTTAATGACTTTAAGACATCCAATTCTTCCTCCTTCGTTATGTTGACCTGCCTGCAAATTTTCAGACACCTTTCTCTAATCTCAACATTCCTCATGTCCCTTTCTTTGGTGGATATCAGCATAAAGTATTCATTAAGGATCTCACCCATTTCCTCTAGCTCCACACACAACCTCCCTGCTTTACCCTTGAGTGGGCCTAATCTTTGAAGAGAAAGTGAGGACTGCAGATGCTGGAGATCAGAGCTGAAAATGTGCTGCTGGAAAAGCGTAGCAGACCAGGCAGCATCCAAGAACAGGAGAATCGACGTTTCGGGCATAAGCCCTTCTTCAGGAATCCTGAAGAAGGGCTTATGCCCGAAACGTTGATTCTCCTGTTCCTTGGATGCTGTCTGGCCTGCTGCGCTTTTCCAGCAACACATTTTCAGCTCTGGGCCTAATCTTTCCCTAGCTACTCTTTTTCTCTGAACATACGTACAAAATGTCTTGGGATTCTCCTTAACATTGCTGGCCAAGGACATTTCATGGGTCCTTTTAACCCTCTTAACTTCCCATTTGAGATCCTTCCTACTTTCTCTATATTCTTCAAGGATTTAATCTGTTTTTAGTTGCCCAGGCATTAGGTATGCTTTTGTTTTGATTGTGTTGATAATTTCCCCTGTTATCCAAGGCTCCCGAGTCCTGCCATTCCTGATTTTCATTTTCACAGGAACATACCTGTCCTGCATGCTAATCAACTGGTCTTTAAAAGATTCCCACATGTCAGATATGGATTTGCCTCAAATAGCTGCTCCCAATCCACATTCTCCAATTCTCACCTAATTTGGTTATAATTGGCCTTCCCTCAAGTTAACACCTTCATCAGAAGTCCTCTCTCATCGTTATTCATAAGTAACAAAAAATGTATGGAATTACGATTGCCATTCAGAAAATGCTCCCCCACTGAAACTTTGATCACTTGGCCGGGCTCATTTATCAATATAAGGTCCAGTATGGCCCCCTCTCTCATTGAACTATCCTCATGCTGTTTCAAAAACTCCTCCTGGACACACCTAACAAATTGTTCCCCATCCAAACCCACAGCACTAAGGGAGTCCTAGTCTGTGTGCGTGTGTGTGTGTAGGGGGGGGATTAACGTCAGCCACCACAAAAATCCTGTTATTTTCACATCTTTTCAGAATCTGACTACGTGGTTCTTCCTCTATCTCCCGCTTGCAGATGGAAGGTTTGTAGTACAATCCCAGCATTGTGAATGCACCCTTCCTATTCCTGTGCTCTGCCCATAATGCTTCACTGCACGATCTCTCTAGGGTGTCATCCCTCAGCACTACTGTGATATGCTCCTAACCACTAATGCAGATCTCCACCTCTTTTGCTTCCAAAATTAATTAAGTTTCTGAACCCAGATCCTGGATATAAATTGAAATCAGTACAAGTACAAATAACTTGTGTAATGATTCTGTGATGCATTCATCTCAATGTTACCACATAGCTGCATTATAAAATCAACATTCTTACAACTGTATCCAGATTATTGAAAGCTTTTTGTGCCTTTTATAGAGATTTTGAAGTTTTTCCAAATTACTATGATTGAAGGCTCCCATGTGCAATTAAAAAGTAGGAATTGATTTGGTTTTAATATTATTGAATATTATCTATTTAACTAAAGGTTCAAACTGAAATCAAAAAGACATGGACAAGGTGGCACCTTTCACTAGACTGGAATGGGAAGGCGAGCTGTGGGACTTACCGATATGCCTCAGCATTAACCAACCTGACCAACAGTACCGCCAGTCAGGCACAGGTCAATGCACGCACATCATTATTAACTCGAAAATTTCTTAAGAATGAGGTTAAACAGGAAAACAGCCATCTGATTCTACCTGGGTATGTAAGAAGCAACTCTGATCCAGAGAGCTTACAGCCGTCTATTCCTGAAGAACTCAATGAAAATGAGGAAAACCTTGATGATGTAATTTATCTTAAAGAATCATCAAAGGCTGTTCTTGAGGCAAACATTGAACATGAAGAAGCAGTTTAAAAGGACAATAAGGCTATAATGAAGTGAACATTTGCTCCATTGAAATTCTTGTACAAGAAATCTGTGTTCTTTGTGATGAAACAAAAGACTCGGATCCCAGGAACTTTGCATTCTAGCACTGCCACACTGTTCATTTATTTTCATTTACCTATGAAAGCTCTGCGGTCAATTAAGAATGTCAATACATATTGATTACTGTACAGTTCAAATTGTGTCTAATTAATATCTTGCCATACTGTATCTGACATGAACTGGGCTGCTTCTGATTTGTGTGGGAGACCAAAGTTAGATTTCAAGTTCCAGCCCTTTCCCCTGTATTTTGTAAAATAAAAACACAGATCCAAAGGCAATGAGTTTGGATCCTGCTGGAAATACAAATGCAGCTTCTTCATGAGAGCATTCTCTGGTTGAGAAAGAGATATTTTCATCTGAGAATTCCTAAGAAGTGAATGTTAGAAAATAACGTCAGCATGCAGTCCTTTTTCTGTTGGTATCATCTGCCGGATGTGGCCAGAAGTTTCGCTGCATCTTTCCTGGGGGGTAACTCGAGGATTCATGGGGGTTGGTATGGGGTTTGCATTTGTTGCAACTTGGGGTTTGCAGCACCAATGGCTTGATTTGCTAATTTAAAGGCAGACTCTGCCAGAAGCTAAGGCTGCTTGACAGGCCACCTAATGCAGCTAAACATCTCTCTATTCATCCCCATCTCATCTGTGACCTTAGATGAGCTGGAAAATGAACCATCTTTGACCCCTGGGCTGATTGCAATTTGTTTCTGCTCACATGACCCACCAGATGTTGATCCCTAAGTCTATTTAGATGCTCGGTGCAGGTAGTTGAAGTAGAGCAAGTGTCTGTTTTAACTTGCCCCATTTTAAATCATTCCACTTTGCGATGGGGTCAGATTTTGCTGGAACTGTCAAGAATTTCACTCCAGTGATGGTCTAATGCAGGATCACATGACTAGATTTTCACCTTTCGGAGTGGCCTCTCCCACATTTGCACATCGATCCTCCTTCCCCTCACTGATCCGTCCTCTCTCCCCTGCTGATGCTTGCTCTGTCTCACTGCTTCCTCTCCTCCCTTCTATCCTCCAACCAACCGACCCACCCTCTTACCAGCCATCCCATCTGACAGTCTCTTTCACCACCAACACACACAGCCTCACTCCCTGATCATTCAAACCCCCCTTAACATCAGCTGCTACTGATGTTCTCTCTAGCCACCTTTTCCAGCCAGCAATTTACCTCCACCCCGCAGCCCTGCAAAACTCTAAACTGGTATCGGTCTGAAGATGCTCTTCCTGCCCCTCGCTGCTCATCTCCCAAGCTAACACTCTCAGCGAAGTTTCAGGAGAGGGAAGAGCTGAGAATGGACCTGGAGGGTTGTGGGTGCAAAGTGGGCTGCAATTGCTGTTTCTTTTTTGCTGAGCACAATCAGGAATGAATGCAAGGGTCAGTGTGTGAGACAGATAGAAAACATATAGAACAAATTGGTATATTTCCTTTTATATTTTTAATTTTTAAAAACAAAAATCATCTTCAAGGAATTCAGCCCATGTGAAATATTTCAACTTACAGGCTATACTATGCGTTTCTGATTAGAAAGATCCTACAGACCTCACTTTAGCTTGTAAATTAGTTATGATGGAAAAATTGGATTCACTTAAAGTCATTTCACTTAAAGTTGCGCCTTTCAGGAAGACTATAATCTTTGGTAGGGACTTACCCAGTCTGAGCATCATTATCATGTGGCACAGGATCCCCATCTTCAGTTGCATTCTCGTATCCTCCGTGGGCTGCCACGGAAGGCAGTCCTTGAGTTTCTGAAAGCAGGAACTCAGAAGCGAGGTGAGATGGGGTGGAAAACAAGAGGTCTGAAGGTCACTCATCATGCCATCTAATGGGATATAAGGCTGCTTGGAGTTGAGACAAGTTACCAGACAGGAGAATGCTACCATCCTCCAAGTTGTCCGCGATGTCAGATTCCATCAGCCCCATCACAGTCAATCCCAAGAAGCGAAGAGCTCAGATGATATGGGCATCCTTGTATCCAACTGTGTTTCTTCCAAACTTGATCATTAAGAGACATTTGAAGGCAGAATGTCAGTGGTTGTGTGGTGCTGTGTTTGGGTGATGCCCCTGTCTTAGCTGAATACTCAGATATATACATAGAAATAGTGAGAGTGAGTTTTTAGAAGATTTGTAGCTCAAGTTGAGGTTCTGGATGTAGGTTTTCTCACTGAGCTGGAAGGTTAGTTTTTCAGACGTTTCGTCACCATACTAGGTAACATGAGGAAGGACACCACTTCAACTGGGAAAACACCTAGGACAAACCAAACGAAGACACATAGGAAAATTCTTAGCATGGCATTCCAACCAGAACTCTCTCAACAAATACACTGACTTGGATCCCATTTACCACCCTCTGAGAAAAAGAACAGGAAATGACATCACCATAGGAAATAATGTCACCACTGGAAATAATATTACCAACCCAAAGACATCCAAACACATAGATAGAAAGCAGACTACACCACCAGTGCTTCACCCGGAGGCTCACTGAAGATGTTACATAGTTTGGAGACAAAACATCTGAAAACGAACCTTCCAGCTCAGCAAGCAAACCTACATCGGGAGAAATAGTGAAAATTGGCTCTAGGGCTGGTAACCACCAGCAAAGCTTTGGAGTAGTCTAGAACTGCAAAAGTGTGGATGTTTGTATCAGCAGCTGATCTGTGTCAGACAATGTGATCAAGATAGAAGCAGAAAGTCATGTTAATGGTCCAGGTGTGTGGTTGGTACCTCATTGTATGGTCAAATATGACACAAATTTTGCAAACCAAAGTTTGGTTCAGCCGTAGACAGCTGCCATGGAAAAGGCTAAAAAATTAAGCTCATGGTGGGGACCAAGACAATGCCTTCACAATATTTAATTTCAGGAAATTTCTGCTCATCCACTTATCGAGCATCAGAATGAGAATTCACAGATAGTAGAGTAGTTGAGAGATAGGAGCAAGGCAAAGCTGTTGTGTGGTTACTTACATGCAAAAGCTGATACCATGTTATCAAATGTCATCACCAATAGGTACCTTGCAGATGAGAAACAGAAATGGGCTGAAGATCAATCATTGGCTGGAAGATTGAGAAGAAAAGCCATGCAGTTAATCCTCTGGTTAGAACTGGATAGATAGGAATGGAGCTAGGTGACAGCAGTACGATCCAGCTGGAAGACTTAAGGATGTGAAGGGATATCAGGACAAAAGGGTAACATAGTATTTGTTTTGTAGAAAAAAAACCCAGAAGTTTCTGGAAACGCTCAGCAGGTTTGGCAGCATCTGTGAAGAGAAACCAGTTAACGTTTTGGGTCCTGTGACCCTTCCTCAGAGAAGGTTGTAGTAATTGATCTGTCAGCAGGATGATCTGAGTTAGAATTGTGAAATGTGATCGAGGGAAGTTTAATAATTCAAACCCCAACAAGTGCACTGAGCAGGAAGGTATGTGAGAGAACAGGAGAGGACAGTTGGAACTGCTGCTTGTGAAAAGGCAACAAATGTTCTCAATGAGCCTCAGTAGTAAATGAATAACAGAGAAAAGACAGTAGCTGGCAGTCCAGAATTAAAGTCCGAGGTCTCACAGTGTACTGAAATTGATAGGGGGCAGAGGGCCTAGACTGGAGTATCATTGAATTGTGAGTGCAGATCATCATAACATTCAGACATGATGGAGAAATATACATCACCCGAGGAGAATGAATCATTGAGCAATAATGTCAAGCTGTGACCCACTCCCTGACCCAGGAACTCAAAAAGTATCCTATCTTTCCAATCCATCCCATTCTGCAGAAATTCTTCCCTTTTGGAAAAGGATCTCCCCATTTGTGACTTGATCCAAAATGAATACACAAGTATCTTTGGCATTACTAAAAACTAGACGGTGGCACAGTGGCACAGTGGTTAGCACTGCTGCCTCACAGCGCCAGAGACCCGGGTTCAGTTCCCGCCTCAGGCGACTGACTGTGTGGAGTTTGCACGTTCTCCCCGTGTCTGCGTGGGTTTCCTCCGGGTGCTCCGGTTTCCTCCCACAGTCCAAAGATGTGCCGGTCAGGTGAATTGGCCATACTAAATTGCCTGTAGTGTTAGGTAAGGGGTAAGTGTAAATGTAGGGGTAGGGGTAGGGGTATGGGTGGGTTGCACTTCAGTGGGTCGGTGTGGACTTGTTGGGCTGAAGGGCCTATTTCCACACTGTAATGTAGTCTAATCTAATCTAATCTAGACCACTGATAGTGGTTCTTGTCCTCTCACTAAGGCACTCATTACTTGCCCTGCCTAAAGTGCAAGACCATCAGCTCTAGGTTCCACTTTGACTTATCCTCTTAACCCTCCAGTAAGCCTTCACTTCCTACTACAGTTCTTCTATACAGTTCACATTTAGTACTACCGTCCTAAACCTTTGCTGTCTTCTCCACAAACATCTCTTTGCCATTCTCCTCACTATGGCACCAGTGTATTTTCATTCTCATTGTCTTGAAACTTCATCCAACTATCCCCTCCCCTGTTTTCTCTGTCTGCTCAACCTGCATCATCGTGTTTTTAAACATCTCTCTTGATGCAATTATCTTAACACACCTGGTTTACAATCACTGATAATGGTTCTTCAAATCACTTGAATATTATTGTCAAATGTGTCCCTCTGCCTACCAGAAATCCTTATATATGCCCTGAAAGAAAGCTCTCCAACATATCCCATCAATAACAGCGCTATTTGTTCAATTAATGTGCTCTACATTAGATTTGTTTCTGCTGACAATGATGTTATTTCCTTTAAATCCCTATTGATCTTTATTCATTCCTGTCATGCCACCACTTGAATATTAAATTCTATGAATTAAAATCTGAGATCTGAAAGCTTGAGCATATCAGCCATTTGATGGCTTTATCATTCACCACTCAATCTGATTTGGCTACTTAAATGAGTATTGTTACTCCTTCTTAACAGGTATTTCTTCAGGACAATTTTATACAGTGAGAAGAACCTCAAACATTTCCATCACAAACCATACAGTGTCTCTGTCTTTTCATCTTTTTCTTCAACGCAAAATGTGAGTAGCTCATGTAGTTTCCATCTCCAAAACTGAAATTTCTTTATAGAGTCAGAGAATCACAGAGATATATAGCACAGAAACATACCCTTTGATCCGACTCATCTGTGCAGACCAGATATCTCAACCCAATCTAATCCCACCGGCCAGCACCCAGCCCATAACACTCCAAACCCTTCCTATTCATATACCCATTCAGATGCCTTTTAAATGTTGCAATTGTACCAGCCTCCACCACTTCCTCCGGCAGCTTATTTCATACATGTACCATCCTCTGCGTGAAAATGTTGCCCCTTAGGTCTTTTTTATATCTTTCCCCTCTCACCCTAAAACTATGCCCTCTAGTTCTGGACTCCCCCAACCCAGGGAAGAGACTTTGTCTATTTATCCTATCCATACCCCTCATGATTTTAGAGAACTCTATAAGGTCACTTCTCAGCCTCCAACACTCCAGGGAATAGGCCCTAGCCTATTCAACCTCTCCCTGTAGCTCAAATCCTCTAATGCTGGCAACATTCTTGTAAATCTTTTCTGAACCCTTTCAAGTTTCACAACATCCTTCTGATAGAATTGCATGCAATATTCAAAAAGTGACCTAACCAATATCCTGTACAGATGCAACATGACCTCCCAACTCCTGTACTCAATACTCTGACCAAGAGAGGAAAGCATAACAAATGCCTTCTGCACTATTCTATCTACCTGCAACTCCACTTTCAAGGAGCTATGAACCTGCACTCCAAGATCTCTTTGTTCAGCAACACTCCCTCAGACCTTATCATTAAGTGTATAAGTCCTGCTAAGATTTGCTTTCTCAAAATGCAGCACCTCGCATTTATGTGAATTAAACTCCATCTGCCACTTCACAGCCCATTGGCCCATCTGGTCCAGATCCTGTTGTAATCTAAGGTAACCTTCGTCATTGTCCACTACACCTCCAATTTTGGTGTCATCAGCAAACTTACTAACTGTACCTCTTATGCTCTCATCCAAATCATTTATATAAATGATGAAAAGTAGTGGACCCAGCACCGATCCTTCTGGTACTCCACTGGTTAAAGGCCTCCAGTCTGAAAAACAACCCTCCACCACCACCCTCTGTCAGCGGGTTTGTGCCAGTTCTGTACTGAAATGGCTAGTCCTCCCTGTATTCCATGAGATCTAACCTTGCTAACCAGTCTTCCATGAGGAACCTTGTTGAATGCCTTACTGAAGTCCATAAAAATCACATCCACCGTTCTGCCCTCATTAACACTCTTTGTTACTTCTTCAAACAACTCAATAAAATTTGTGAGGTATGATTTCCCATGCACAAAGTCATGTTGACTATCCCTAATCAGTCCTTGCCTTTCCAAATACATGTACATCTTGTCCCTCAGGATTCCCTCCAACAACTTGCCCACCCCCGACATCAGGCTCACTGGTCTATAGTTCCCTGGCATGTCCTTACCACCCTTTTTAGCCAACCTCCAGTCTTCTGGCACCTCACCTGTGACTATTGATGATATAAATATCTCAGCAAGGGACCCAGCAATCACTTCCCTAGCTTCCCACAGAGTTCTAGGATACACCTGATCAGGTCCTGGGGGTTTATCCACTTATATCCGTTTCAAGACATCCAGCACTTCCTCCTCTGTAATATGGACATTTTTCAAGATGTCACCATCTATTTCCCTACATTCTACACCTTCCATGTCCTTTTCCACAGTAAACACTGCTGCAAAATACTCGTTTAGTATCTACCCCATCTCTTGCGGTTCCACGCAAAGGCTGTGTTGCAGTGTGAAGCCAACAATATTTTGTAGCACTTCCTTATAGATTATAAGATACAACAATTACTTTCATTACACCATTTGTAATTCAACTCTAAATTACTCCAATTTGGCCGAGTGAATAATAGCATTATTAGCTATTCTCATGCATTTAAAATTACAATTGCCATCTGCTATTCCCACTTTAAACTCCTTCATCCTTTCTGACACCATCTTGTCTGCAAAATTCTAATCGTCTCTACAAAAAAACACTTTGGCATCCAACTTTATCTCTTTTTCTCCAGCTCCACTTTATAGGTCAAGAACAGCAGCTACATGGGGATACCACGAGCTTCAAGTTCCCTTCCAGCTCACATCCCACATTGACATGGAAGTAAATGACCATTCTTTTATTGTCATTGTCTCAAAATCTCAGAATGCCTACGAACAGCAGTATGGGTGTATCTTCAACACAAACAGTATCAGTCCAAAGTCAGAAGTCATACAACACCAGGTTAGAGTCCAACAGGTTTCTTTGAAATCACTTGACGAAGTAGCTGTGCACCGAAAGCTTATGATTTCCAATAAACCTGTTGGACTCTAACTTGGCGTTATGTAACTTCTGACTTTGCCCACCCTAGCCCAATACCAACATCTCCACATCATGAAACCAGTCCTAATATGCGTTTACCACCACCTCAAGTAATTCGGAATGGGAGTAAAATATTTTCTTTGTACATTATATGTGTTTATGAAATCAATTTCATTGCAATATGTTGCTTGAAATATTAGGCCTTGTCAGTGATGAGGCAGCAATATATATAAATGTGAGAGTAATTATTTCCTGTAAAGCGGAAGACAATCAATGTTATTTTATTTTACCATGCCCTTAAGATCCTATTTAATGTTGATTCCTAACTATTCTGGAAACATGTTGTTAGACCATGGCACAAAGTATGAATATTTCTAAGAAAATGTTAGGTGGGAACAGCAGGGCTTTGCACCAGCAACAATGGAAAAATAGTAATCTATGTTTAAGTCAGGATGGCATTTGCTAAGAAACCACCGTGTATGTACCTTCAGCTATTTAGGCTCTGTGCTCTAGAGTTCATTCTTTAAAGCCCTCTATCTCTTTTTATTTCTTTAAGATGTTGCTTAAACCTATATCTTTGATCAAGTTGTTGGTCACCTGTCCAATGATCTCCTGACATGGCTGTGTGTCAAATTTTGTTTGATAATACTACTGTGAATGGGCTCTTGTCCCATCAAAGGTGCTATAAGAGGATGATAGTTGCCATAATATTAAAACCTTGTTGCTGCTATAGCCTGTCCAAAGGTATGAGGTGCTGTTAAAGTTGGAGATTTGTAGGAGTGCACCTTCTGAATAGTGAAATCACTGGTGATGCTGGGGTCGGATATTGCTTCTTGTGATTAGGAAATAGATCAATTATTCTTTTGAATACTTTTATGCTTCGTGCCTTGTGATGACTTTAGTAAGTACAGGAAAACATGCCATCCTGTATCTGGTTTGAGTTTTGTCGATCGGGCAGAGGAATGGTACTGGCAAATGTTATAAAGTAGTATTGCGCAAGTCATAATTTTACCACATACAACTCGTTCTTCTCACTTAACTCCTTCAGAAAAGGTTCTGCTAGTGTCATGTTAAAATAATACACATCCAGTCTCTTAACAGAAGACAATGCAGATATTGCGAGGTTGTAATACTTAATACAGGTAGACAATTCTTTATCCGAAATTCCAAAATCCGAAATTCCTTTTCCTGAAGTTTTTTTTCTTATTAACAAGGTTGTTTGGCAATGCAAACATTTAGCGCAACTTCACACCCACTCAACTCACATCACTCAGACGTTACGTAATGGCATGGCCCAGCACTGGCAGCTGGCAATTCTGTCTCAGTGCTCCTAGTAATCACAGGTGGGTGTGCTGTTTGGTAATTGAAAAAAAAATTTACTATGAAAATGTCATTTAATCCTTTATCCAAAAAATTCTGAAATCCAATAGCTGGTCCTGGAGGTTTCAGATAAAGGATTGCCTACCTGTAAAGGGTATGGAGTAATAATTAAAGTCAAGGTTAGAACCATAAGTAAAGGAGAAAAATAACAAGGCATAACAATTTCAAGAAGGCCAAAGTCCCCCTCACTCATCTCTCCCCATGTCTGTATGAGTCCACTCCAGTTTCCTCCCACAGTCCAATGATGTGCAGGTTAGATAGGTTGACCATGCTAAACTGCCCCATGACGTCCAAGGATATGCAGGCTAGGGTATCATTGATGGGAAATACAGGGTTACAGGGATAGGATAAGGCAGGTGGGTCTGAGTGGGATGCTCTTCAGAGGGTCCGTATGGACTTGAGCTGGATGGCCTGCTTCCACGTTGTAGCGATTCTATGATCTTGACTGCCCTCCTGATTGTAGCTGCTTGACACAGCTATCCTAGTGATCATCAGTATGAGCCTCCTTGTCAGAGACTGACGCTATCCCAAAGTGGTCAGCATCTCAATGGTCTGTCTAGGATCAGAGAGTTACAAGCAATTATATTGCATGAAAGCTCTTGGAAGCAGTTCATCCTTCCACCATTACAAGTGGACGCCAGTCAATTAATAGCCTGAAGACCCTAAAATAAGGTCATGTCTGACAAAGGCAGATTCCCCTGAAATCTCAGCCAATGTGTGAGGCCATTGTACCCCCCCCCAAAAAAAAATTGGAATTCCGAAGAAGGTGACTGGGGTTGTTAAAGTCTCTGAAGTCAGGTCGTGAAGAGGTTTGATAAAACCTACAATTTCCACTGACAGCTATTACTGGTCAGTCTATTTAGACATGTTATAAGGCCAGAATATATAAGAGCAGAAATTAGGCCATTCAGCCCAGCAAAACTGCTCTACCATTCAATCAAGGGCTGATAAATTTCTCAAACCCAATCTTCCACTTTGTCCCCATAACCCTTCATCCTCTTGATAAACAAGAACCTATCTATTTCTGTCTTAAATATACTCAATGACCTGGCTCCTAAGGGTGTTATGACACACCTTTGGAACGAGTGGGACTTGAAATTGGCCTTCTGGCTCAGAGGGAGGGAAGTTTAAATATATATACCTGTAGTCTTTATTCGCACCTTGCGTAATTCATTTATTCCAATATCTTTATCATTTTGCCTGACACCTCTGCAAGCAATAAGTTTCTGTAAAGATACACGAGCAGATTAATACCTTTTCTCCATTTGAAATAAGAAGATGAAAGATCAAACTTCACTTCTTTAGATAGAAGATGATTTTAAAAATGCTGAAATAAATGAGAAAACATATTATTTAAGTGCCTCTGCATACTTGAGAATCTGTATGTAGTTTTGCTCGCTGAGCTGAGCAGTCTCAGGTCAACAAGCAACCCTACATCCAGAACCTCAACCTGAGCTACAAATCTTCTCAAAACTCGCTAATACTTGGGAATTATTTGGAAAATGATATTAGGGCTGAGAAGTTAATTCTTTGGGTAACAATCAGGTCTTAAACTGACATATATCTGTCAAATTACTAGTATTATGCAAGTAATGCATTTATAGAGTATTTACTAATGAACAATTAGGTATCTTTTTAGCTGCCTGAGCAATGTGTTAAACCAAGCAAGGGTGAAAGAGCTTGGTACCACTTCAGAGTCTAATTAAATGGCTGCGCCAAGAACAATGCATGGATTTCAATGCAAAACAACAACCACTTGCACATTAGAAAGGGAAACACAAAGAAGAGATACTAATTGTCAAAGACGATGATTTATGCAGATCCACCTAAAAGTGTTAGGACTGTGATCTATCTTATGTGAACAGTAACTGTTTACAGTTACATGATGATTAAGTTTAGGAACAAAAGTAGGTCATCCAGCTCATCGAGTCTATTCTGTTATTCAATGGTATCACATCTGATCTGATAATTCTCAATTCCACCATCCTGCTTTTTTCCCATAACCCATAATTCCCTTAAAATTAAATGATTAATTAAGAGTAATTACAAATCTAGTTGTCTCCACATTGACTATAATTAAGGACCAAGTCTCTACGATTCTCCAAAATAACGAATTCGGCAGATGCACTCTCCTCTGAAAGAAGAAGTTCCTCCTTATCTGTGTTTTTTATTAACATCCCCATATTATGAGATTCTGACCTCTGATCCTTTACTCTCTCACAGAGGGAAATAACCTCTTCACATTTTTGATAAGGGATAGCATTACTGCTGTACTTAGGGAAGATATCCCTGGGAATACATAAGGGAAGTTATTTGGGTGGAACTGAGAAATGAGAAAGGGATGATCAACTTATTGGGATTGTATTGTAGATCTCCTGATAGTCAGTGGGAAATTGCAAAACAAACTTTGGAAGGAGATTTCAGTCATCGGTAAGAATAATAGGGTGGTTATCGTAGGGGATTTTAACTTTCCAAACATAGACTGGATTGCCATAGTGTTAAGAGTTCAGATGGAGAGGAAATTAAGGGTGTACAGAAAAAAAATCTGCTTCAGTATGTGGATATACCTGCTAGAGAAGATGCAAACATAACCTACTCTTGGGAAATAATGCAGGGCTGGTGACTGAGGTGTCATTGGGGGAGCACTTTGAAGCCAGCGACCATAATTCCATTAGTTTTAAAATAGCTATGGAAAAGGACAGAGGAATCTAAAGTTGAAGTTCTAAATTGGAGAAAGGGTAATTTTGATGGTATTAGGCACGAGCTTTCAAAAGCTGATTGGGGGTAGATGTTTTCAGGTAAATGGACAGCTAGAAAATGGGAAGCCTTCAGATAACAAGAATCCATAAACAGTATATTCCCATTAGGGTGAAAGGAAAGGCTGGTAAATGTCGGGAATGCTGAATGACTAAAGAAATTGAGGTTTTAGTCAAGAAAAAGAAGGAAGCATATGACAGGTATAGACAGGAGAGATCAAGTAAATCCTTAGAGTATAAAGGCAGTAGGAGTGTACCTAAGAGGGAAATCAGGAGGGCAAAATGGGGACATGAGATAGCTTTGGTGAATAGGATTAGGGAGAATCCAAAGGGATTTTATAAATACATTAAGGACAAAAGACTAACTAGGGAGAGAATAGGGCCACTCAAAGATCAGCAAGGTGGCCATTGTGTGGAGCCACAGGAGATGGGGGAGCTACTAAATACATCAATGTTTACTGTGGAAAAGGACATGGAAGATATAGAATGTGGGGAATAGATGGTGACATATTGAAAAATGTCCATATGCTGGATATCTTGAAATGCATAAAAGTGGATAAACCCACAGGACCTGATCAGGTGTATCCTAGAACTATGTGAGAAGCAAGACAAGTGATTGCTGGGCCTCTAGCTGAGATATTTGTAGCATTGATAGTCACAGGTGAGGTGCTGGAAGACTGGAGGTTGGTTAACATGGTATCACTATTTAAGAAAGTTGGTAATGACAAGCCAGGGACTATAGACCAGTAAGCCTGACATCAGTGGTGGGCAAGTTGTTGGAGGGAATCCTGAGGGACAGGCTGTACATGGATTTGGAAAGGCAAGGACTGATTAGGGATAAAAGGTAAAAACAATGGCTGCAGATGCTGGAAACCAGATTCTGGATTAGTGGTGCTGGAAGAGCACAGCAGTTCAGGCAGCATCCAAGAAGCAGCGAAATCGATGTTTCAGGCAAAAGCCGTTCATCAGAGTACAATGGGTGAGTGGGGGAGGGGATGAAGGTGATAGGTCAGGGAGGAGAGGGTGGAGTGGATAGGTGGAAAAGGAGATAGGCAGGTAGGACTTTGATGGATGTGGAAGGCTCCTTTAGGGCCTTGGATAGAGGTGAGGGAGGAGGTGTGGGCGCAGGTTTTACAGTTCCTGCGGTGGCAGGGGAAGGTGCCAGGATAGGAGGGTGGGTTTTAGGGCGCGTGGACCTGACCAGGAGGGAACGGTCTTTGCGGAAGGTGGAAAGGGGTGGGGAGGGAAATATATCCCTGGTGGTGGGGTCTTTTTGGAGGTGTCGGGAAATGTCGGCGGATGATTTGGTTTATGCGAAGGTTGGTAGGGTGGAAGGTGAGCACCAGGGGCGTTCTATCCTTGTTACGGTTGGAGGTGTGGGGACTGAGGGCGGAGGTGCTGGATGTGGATGAGATGCGTTGGAGGGCATCTTTAACCACGTGGGAAGGGAAATTGCGGTCTCTAAAGAAGGAGGCCATCTGGTGTGTTCTGTGGTGGAACTGGTCCTCCTGGGAGCAGATACGGCTGTGGCGGAGGAATTGGGAATACGGGATGGCATTTTTGCAGGAGGTAGGGTGGGAAGATTACACCTCTTCCATATCCATCAAAGTTTTAATTGTACATCCACTAATATCATTTATTGTATCCGTTACTCCCGATGCGGTCTCCTCTACATTGGGGAGACTGGGCGCCTCCTAGCAGAGCGCTTTATGGAACATCTCCGGGACACCCGCACCAATCAACCACACCGCCCTGTGGCCCAACATTTCAACTCCCCCTCCCACTCTGGCGAGGACATGGAGGTCCTGGACCTCCTTCATCGCCGCTCCCTCACCACCAGACGCCTGGAGGAAGAACGCCTCATCTTCCGCCTCGGAACACTTCAACCCCAGGGCATCAATGTGGACTTCAACAGTTTCCTCATTTCCCCTTCCCCCACCTCACCCTAGTTCCAAACTTCCAGCTCAGCACTGTCCCCATGACTTGTCCGGACCAGTCCTACCTGCCTATCTCCTTTTCCACCTATCACTCCACCCTCTCCTCCCTGACCTATACCTTCATCCCCTCCCCCACTCACCCATTGTACTCTATGCTACTTTCTCCCCACCCCCACCCTCCTCTAGCTTATCTCTCCACGCTTCAGGCTCACTGCCTTTATTCCTGATTAGGGATAGTCAACATGGCTTTGAGCATGGAAAATCATGTCTCACAAACTTGATTAAGTTTTTTGAAGAAGTAACAAAGCAGATTGATGAGGATAGAGCAGTAGACGTGATCTATATGGACTTTGGTAAGGTGTTTCACAAGATTCTTCATGGGGTCTGGTTAGCAAGGTTAGATCTGATGGAATACAGGGAGAACTAGCCATTTGGATACAGAATTGGCTCAAAGATAGAAGATAGCCAGTAGTAGTGGAGGGTTTCTTTTCAGGCTGGACAAGAAATCAATGAAAGTTGACAGGATTTAAACATACATGAACAAGACTTAGTGTAAGACTGGATGTACATGGATGAATGTGGGTACAGGACGGAACTTATATTGAGTGCAGTTTGGAGCACAAAGAGCAGGATATTGGCAAGGTCAAGTCACATTAAGCAAAGTTCCAGAATATCTATCCCCATTTCTACTTAATTCACTATTGACCTAAGTACATTCTTTGGCATGCCCCAGCAACTCAGGAATCATTAATGTCATCATTGTGTAGGTAAATAGCAATCAATATTTATAAAGCAAGTGTTACTATGATCAGGTGACTTAAGATTTCCAGGAATCTTACAGAAATTCATGTTTTTCATGAATATGGATAAAACAAAAACTTGAAATGTGGAAGCCAAGTTTAAACCTAGCTGGACTCTGCAATTTGTACACTGCAGAGCTGGAAGAGACAGTATTCATGTAGCTAGGCCTTGGACAATCAACATCCCATCAGGCCTGGAACTGCCTAGCCAGATGCTAATAGAACATAGAACATAGAACATAGAACATAGAAGAATACAGAGCAGTACAGGCCCTTCGGCCCTCGATGTTGCGCCGATCCAAGCCCACCTAACCTACACTAGCCCACTATCCTCCATATGCCTATCCAATGCCCGCTTAAATGCCCATAATGAGGGAGAGTCCACCACTGCTACTGGCAGGGCATTCCACGAACTCACGACTCGCTGAGTAAAGAACCTACCCCTTAGATCTGTCCTATACCTACCACCCCTTAATTTAAAGCTATGAACCATTGTTTCAGAATGAACCATTGTTTACAGCTCCAGAAAACCTGCCTTGTTAGAAGAATGTTACACAGACTGTGTGACACACAACTCAGTAAAAAGCCAAAGGCACAGCCTGACAAGGTCAGCAATTGACTGTTGAAGGTTCAAAACTATATTCTGTAAGCTTCAAATATGGCAAATATTCACCTCGTAGTATCATCCTGCCCCTGTCCAATGCTAGTATTAGACATAGACTACAGAATCTGCCTGAAGAGCACAAAGAGGTTAGCACTGCTGCCTCACATGCAGGTTCAAATCTACTCTTGGGCCTCTGTCAATGTGGAGTTTGCATATTTTCCCTGTGCCTGGGTGCTCAAGTTTCCTCCCACAGTCTAAAGATGTGCAGGTTAGGTGGATTGGGCATGCTAAATTGCTCATCGTGTCCAGGGCTGTACAGACTAGATGGATAAGCCATGGGAAGTGCAGGGTTACATGTGTAGAGCAGAGGGGAGCCTAGTTGGGATGCACCTTTGAGGATCATTGTGGAATTAAAAGGCCTGCTTCAATACTACTGGGGACTCTATGAAAAAGGGCAATTTGGAGCTCTAGTTCTCTCTGATATTCGAACCTTCTTCAGCCGTGTCTCCAGAGAGCCAACCTTCGACTGAGCCAAATTATACAGCATCTCCAACTCCTTTTACCTCATGGTGAGCATCTGATCAGACCCAGAGAGACCACCTTGGTGAGATTGCCCAAAAACCAGAGCCAGTCCTAAATGAGAGGGGAAGCCCAAATCAACGACTGCAGATCCTGAAACATCAGCCAACCCTCAACGATCAAGGGACAGTCTGTCCCAGTCTTATTAAACATGCATTATCAATCCTTTCAGATGAACAGTGATAGAAATCTCTGGATAGGGTGTGTGGATCTTCAGAAGCACATGTCAGAATTAGATAGCTCATGCAGATGTGAGATTGGTTTCTTAGAGATTTAAGGCTGTTTACTGAAGATTCCTGTGAAGAGATTGATAGAGTTTGATAGAGATTATGAATGGTCTGGGAGATGATGGTTTGGTGGTGGGAGGTGGGGTCATGGTCAAGGGGGCAGTAGGAGGAGGTGTCCACGAGCTGGCGTTTAGCCTCAGCAATATAAAGATCGGTGCGGCAATTCCAATTCCAATACCGAACAACCCAGATGGCATCCTTCTTCAAAGACCGCAATTTCCCCTCAGACGTGGTTGGTTGATGATGGCTCTCCACCGCATCTCCTCCACTTCCCGCTCCTCCGCCCTTGAACTCTACCCCTCCAATCGCCACCAGGACAGAACCCCACTGGTCCTCACCTACCACCCCACCAACCTCCAGATACATCGTATCATCCTTCGTCATTTCCGCCACCTCCAAACAAACCCCACCACCAGGGATATATTTCCCTCCCCACCCCTATCAGCGTTCCGGAAAGACCACTCCCTCCGCGACTCCCTCGTCAGATCCACACCCCCCACTAACCCAATCTCCACTCCTGACACCTTCCCCTGCAACCGCAAGAAATGCAAAACTTGCGCCCACACCTCTCCCCTCACTTCCCTCCAAGGCCCTAAGGGATCCTTCCATATCCTTCAGAAATTCATCTGCACCTCCACACACACCATTTACTGCATCTGCTGCACCCGATGTGGCCTCCTATACATTGGGGAGACAGGCCGCCTACTTGCGGAACATTTCAGAGAACACCTCTGGGACACCCGCACCAACCAACCCAACCACTCTGTGGCTGAACACTTTAACTCCCCCTCCCACTCCGCCAAGGACATGCAGGTCCTTGGCCTCCTCCATCGCCAGACCATGGCAACACGACGCCTGGAGGAAGAGCGCCTCATCTTCTGCCTAGGAACCCTCCAACCACAAGGGATGAATGCAGATTTCTCTAGCTTTCTCGTTTCCCCTCCCCCCACCTTTTCTCAGTCCCAACCCTCAGACTCAGCACCGCCTTCTTGACCTGCAATCTTCTTCCCGACCTCTCCGCCCCCACCCCCTCTCCGGCCTATCACCCTCACCTTAACCTCCTTCCACCTATCGCATTTCCAACACCCCTCCCCCAGTCCCTCCTCCCTAACTTTTATCTTAGCCTGCTTGGCACACCCTCCTCATTCCTGAAGAAGGGCTTATGCCCAAAACGTCGATTCTCCTGTTCCTTGGATGCTGCCTGACCTGCTGCGCTTTTCCAGCAACACATTTTTAAGCTGTGATCTCCAGCATCTGCAGCCCTCACTTTCTCCTGATAGAGTTTGATAGTCAATTAAAGTAAAATAGTAGTGTATTGATAAATATTGTTTGTTCTTGATAAAGTAGTCAATAAAGTTGTGTTGGACCTTCCCTTTGACTCACGTCTCCTTTCTCTACCTCAGTATACAATGCATCTGAGTTAAAAAATGTTACTGCAACTGGTCAAGGTTGGTCAAGATGCATTTACCCACCTTTTACTTTCCAACTCTACAAACTGAAAGTTCTGACAAAAATCCTGTAAATTAATCCAATCAGCATTCATGCTTTTACAAACTCACATATGTAAAATCATTGACCTTCAAATTGTGCATGAAGAAAAACATTCAGTTATAGAGATGCTTTCATATTCTTAGGATGCCCCGTTGCACTTTACAATGAATTGAACATTTTTGACAAGTAACTTTCTAGTAACACTTCAAATAATCACTTATTAAATCATTTAGACTATACAAAGTTATAGAAGAGCTTAGTATTTCCATAACTTATTAAGTGAGTGGGCAAGAATGTCATTTTTATTTAATTCATTTAATGAATTAAGAGAGATGCAATTCAAAGCTTTTTGTCTGACATTTACCACAACTGAAATACAAGAAAGGAAGCAGTAAAATACGAAATATGAGGAGAAGATGTTGCTTGTTTGGACAACGGCTGGTTTGAAACACAGGAAGAACTGCCTTGATATTTCCCTAATCAACCAGTTCAGAGATGCTATGACCCATCATGGGACTTGAACCCTGGCCTTGTGGCTCAAAGGGAGAGACCATTGTTAACTACTTTAGGTTAAGTGACTAAATTCAAATCCTGCTGGCTGACTCTGATTGGCCAGAGGATTGTCAGGGGAATGCAGCAAGGAATGGATGTCTCCACTGCATCTTTTTCACTGAGCAAAAGGCTATATATGGACAGATTCCTTTTGCCTGCAATAAGTTAATCGCACTGCATTTCACAAATTGATAATTGTGAAAGAAAGCAAATAACTACTTGAAGTTATAAAACCATAAGATCATAAGAGATAGGAGCACCCCATCAAGTCTGCTCCACCGTGCAATCATGGCTGTTAAGCTGCTTAACCCCATTCTCCTGCTTTCTATCCATAACCTTTGATCCCCTTGACAATCCCCTTGACAATCACAAACTTATCTATCTCTATCTTAACTATAGTCAATAATCTGGCCTCCATAGCCTTCCGTGGCAGTGAATTCCACACATTCACCACTCTCTGGCTGAAGACGATTTGCCTTATCTCCATTCTAAAAGATCTTCCCTTTACCTTAAGACTGTGCCCTCGGGCCCTAGTCTCTCCTATCAATGAAAACATCTTCCCAACATCTAATCTGTCCAGGCTATTCAGTATTCTGTAAATTTCAATTAGATCCCCCTTCATCCTTCTAAGCTCCATCAAGTATAGACCCAGAGTCCTCAAATGTTCCTCATATGTTAAGCTTTTCATTCTTGGGACCATTCTTGTGAATCTCCTCTGAACACGCTCCAGGGCCAATGCATCCTTCCTGAGATTTGGGGCCCAAAACTGCACACAATACTTCAATTGGTCTGACCAGAGCCTTGTAGAGCCTCAGAGGTACATCTTTGCTTTTATATTCAACTCCTCTCAAAATAAATGCCAACATCATATTTGCCTTCCTAACTACTGACTCAACCTGCAAATTTATATTGAGAGAATCCTGGATTACAACTCCCAAATCTCTTTGTACTTCCAACTTTTGAATTTTCCCCCCATTTAGAAAATAGTCCATGCCTCAATTCTTCCTACCAAAGAGCATGACTTCACACTTTCCCACATTGTACTCCAACTGCCACTTGTTGGCCCACTCTCTTCACCTGTCCAAATCCTTATGCAGCCTCTTGCCTCCTCACTGCTACCTGTCCCTCTACCTAACTTTGTATCATCTGCAAACTTAGCCAGAATGCTCTCAGTTCCTTCATTGAGATCATTAATGTATAATGTGAAAAGTTGTGGTCCCAACACTGAGCCTTGTGGAACACCACTTGTCACTGGCTGCCATCCTGAGAAAGACCCTTTTATTCCCACTCTCTGTTTTCTGCCAGACAGCCAAGCTTCTATCCAAGTTAGCACCGTGCTGCTAATACCATGGACCTGAATCTTACTCAGTCCTGTGCGGCATCTTGTCAAAGGCCTTCTTGAAGTCCAAGTAGATAACATCCATTGGCTCTACTTGGTCTAACCTACTTGTTACATCCTCAAAGAATTCTAGCAGATTTGTTAGGCATGACCTCTCCTTGATGAAACCATGCTGACTTTGCCCTATTTTACCATACACTTCCGAGTATTCAGAAATCTGCTCCAAAATCTTACCTACAACCAAGGTTAGGCTAATCTGCATTGTTTTTTTATCTTTTTCCTTCCTCCCTTTTTAAACAGGGATGTCACATTAGCAATTTTCCAGTCCTCTTGCACCCTCCCTGATTCTCATGATTCCTGAAAGATCACCACTAACATCTCCATTATCTCTTCAGCTACCTCCTTGAAACTCTGGGGTATAGTCCATCTGGTCCAGGTGATTTATCTACTTTCAGGCCATTCAGTTTTTCCAACACATTCTCCTTGGTGATGGCCTTCATACTCAGCTCTGCCCCCTCCCATTTCCGACTCTCTTGAATGTTTGGGATATTATTTGTGTCTTCCACTGTGAAGACTGAGGCAGAATAATTATTCAGTTCTTCAGCCACTTCCTTGTCCCTACTACTATCTCTCCAGCGTCATTTTCCATGAGTCCAATATCCACTTTTACCTTTCATTTGCCCTTTATATATCTAAAGAAACCCTTACAATCTCCCTTTATATTACTGGCTAGATAATCCTTGTATTTAATCTTCTCCCTCCCTATTTATTTTTCTGTTGCCTCTGTTGGTCTCTGTAAGCTTCCCAATCCTTTGGTTTCCCACTGCCTTTTGTCACATCATATGCTTTCTCTTTTGTTTTTATGCTATCCCTGACTTCCCCAGTCAGCCACGGTTGCCTCATCCTATGCTTCTTTTTCTCATTGATGAATTTTTGCTGTATCTCTTGAGTTACTCCCAGAAACCCCTGCCATTGCTGTTCCACTGTCTTTCCTGCTAAGCTCCTCTCCCAGTCAATTCTAACCAGCTTCTCCCTTATGCCTCTGTAGTTACCTTTTTTTCAGCTGTAATACTGCTATCTCTGATTCTATCTTCTCCCTCTCTAATTGCAGAGTAAATTCAATCATATTATGATCACTGCCCCCTAAAAGTTCGTTCACCTTTAGCCCCCCCTTATCAAGTCTGCCTCATTACACAAAACTTAATCCAGTATTGTTTGTTCCCTAGCACCACAAACTGTTCCAAAAAGCCCATTTCGTAGTCATTCCACAAATTCCTTTTCTTGCAATCCACTAGTCCACCTGCATATTGAAATCCCCCATGATAAGGCAATCCCACCCCCTCTGCCCACCTGCCTACCTTTTGTCCATCCTTGAATATTCAGCTCCCAATCCTGATCCCCTTAACAGCGTCTTCTCCATGATACCCTCCATGTTATACCTACCAATTTCAAACTGCGCCACAAGCTCATTTACCTTATCCCTTATTCTGCATGCATTCAGATATAACACCTTCAGTCCTGTATTAACCAGCACTTTTCTCATCGTCATTCATATGTCCAGTGTGCATGAAGTTTGATTGCTAACCCTTTCCCAATACTCTGTCCTATTTATGTTTGTGCTGGAGATTTTAATAATCTCTCTTGAGTTCTTCTTCCCAGTATAGTATATAGTATTTCAAATGTTGTTAAACATCCTCAAATATTTTGCAGAACAATGTTTTATAAAACATAACACTGGGACACAAAAAGGATTATTAATATAAGTGCTCATAAGTTTAGCTAAAGAAGCATATTAAAAACACCATTTTAAAAGAAAAGGTATAGAGTCAGAACGATTTAAAGGGAGAATGTTAAATCTTAAAGCCTAGGCAGCACATCCACAAATGACTGGATGTTGAAAGATTGAAAGTTTGAAAAATGGGTTGTGGAAGAATAGCAGGGTGGTCCAGTGGTTAGCAAGGCACCTGGGTTCGATTCCAGCTTTGGGTGACTCTCTGTGTGGAATATTGAAGAGTACAGCACAGGAATGGGCCATTTGGCCCATGATGGTGTGCCGCATGTGATGCCAAATTAAACTAATCCCTTCTACCTGCCCTTAGTCCATATCCCTCCCTCGCCTGCATATTCATGTTCTTGTCCCTTAGATGCATCTATTGTACTGTATTTGCCTCCATCACTACCCCAGCAGTGCATTCCAGACTCCTACCACTCTCAGTGTAAAGAAAAACTTACCCCTTCACCTTAAATAAGCATTAATAGATACTTCAACTCTGGGAAAACAAAAAGATTCTGACCTCGAACACTATCTATGCATTTCTTAATTTAAAAAATAGATTTAGAGTCATAAAGTCATAGAGGTGTACAGCATGGACACAGACCCTTCAGTCCAACCTGTCCATGCTGACCAGATATCCCAACCCAATCTAGTCACACCTGCCAGCACCCTGCCCATATCCCTCCAAACCCTTCCTATTCATGTACCCATCCAAATGCCTCTTAAATGTTGCAATTGTACCAGCCTTCACCACATCCTCTGGCAGCTCATTCCATACACGTATCACCCTCTGCATGAAAAAGTTGCCCCTTAGGTCTCTTTTATATCTTTCTCCTCTCACCCTAAATCCATGCCCTCTAGTTCTGGACTCACTGACCCCAGGGAAAAGACTTTGTCTATTTATCCTATCCATGCCCCTCATAATTTTGTAAACCTCTATAAGGTCACCCCTCAGCCTCCGATGCTCCAGGGAAAACAGCCCCAGCCTGTTCAGCTGCTCCTTATAGCTCAAATCCTCCAACCCTGGCAACATCCTTGTAAATCTTTTCTGAACCCTTTCAAGTTTCACAACATCTTTCTGATAGGAAGGAGACCAGAATTGTATGCAATATTACAACAGTGGCCTAACCAATGACCTGTACAGCCGCAACATGACCTCCCAACTCCTGTACTCAATACTCTGACCAGTAAAGGAAAGCATAACAAATGCCTTCTTCACTATCCTATCTACCTGCGACTTCACTTGCAAGGAACTATGAACCTGCACTCCAAGATCTCTTTGTTCAGTAACACTCCCTAGGACCTTACCATTAAGTGTATAAGTCCTGCTAAGATTTGCTTTCCCAAAATGCAACACCTCACATTTATCTGAATTAAACTGCATCTGCCACTTCTCAGCCTATTGGCCCATCTGGTCCAGATCCTGTTGTAATCTCCCTCCTCGCTGTCCACTACACTCAAATTTTGGTGTCATCTGCAAACTTACTAAATGTACCTCTAATGCTCGCATCCAAATCATTTATGTAAATGACAAAAAGTAGTGGGCCCAGCACCAATCCTTGTGGCACTCCACTGGTCATAGTCCTCCTGTCGAAAAACAACCCTCCACCACCACTCTCTGTCTTCTACCTTTGAGCCAGTTCTGTATCCAAATGGCTAGTTCTCCCTGTATTCCATGAGATCTAACCTTGCTAATCAGTCTCCCATGGGGAACCTTGTCAAACGCCTTACTGAAGTCCACAGAGATCACATCTACTGCTCTACCCTCATTAATCTTCTTTGTTACTTCTTCAAAAAACTCAATCAAGTTTGTGAGACATGATTTCCCACGCACAAAGCCATGTTGACTATCCCGAATCTGTCCTTGCCTTTCCAAATACATAGAGAAAGTGAGGACTGCAGATGCTGGAGAACCAGAGTTGAAAAGTGTGGTGCTGGATAAACACAGCAAGCCAGGCAGCATCCGAGGAGCAGGAGAATCGATGTTTCGGGCATTCAGATTCCTGAAGAAGGGCTTATGCCCGAAACGTCGATTCTCCTGCTCCTCGAATGCTGCCTGGCTTGCTGTGTTTTTCTAGCACCACACTTTTCAAATACATGGACATCCTGTCCCTCAGGATTCCCTCCAACAACTTGCCCACCACCGAGGTCAGGCTCACCGGTCTATAGTTCCCTGGCTTGTCTTTACCGCCCTTCTTAAACAGTGGCACCACGTTTGCCAACCTCCAGTCTTCCGGCACCTCACCCATGACTATCGATGATACAAATATCTCAGCAAGAGGCCCAGCAATCACTTCTCTAGCTTCCCACAGAGTTCTCGGGTGCACCTGATCAGGTCCTGGGGATTTATCCACTTTTAACCGTTTCAAGACATCCAGCACTTCCTCCTCTGTAATCTGGACATTTTGCAAGATGTCACCATCTATTTCCCTAC
Source organism: Chiloscyllium plagiosum (assembly GCF_037043375.1). Taxonomy (NCBI): domain Eukaryota; kingdom Metazoa; phylum Chordata; class Chondrichthyes; order Orectolobiformes; family Hemiscylliidae; genus Chiloscyllium; species Chiloscyllium plagiosum. The sequence goes on along the minus strand of NW_028270145.1, from coordinate 13,213,014 downwards.
ATTCTATATCTTCCATATCCTTTTCCACAGTAAATTCTAATGCAAAATATTCATTTAGTATCTCCCCCATTTTCTGTGGCTCCACACAAAGGCCGCCTTGCTGATCTTTGAGGGGCCCTATTCTCTCCCTAATTACCCTTTTGTCCTTAATATATTTGTAAAAACCCTTTGGATTCTCCTTAATTTTATTTGCCAAAGCTATCTCATGTCCCCGTTTTGCCCTCCTGATTTCCATCTTAAGTATACTCCTACTTCCTTTATACTCTTCTACAGATTCACTCAGTCTATCCTGTCTATACCTGACATATGCTTCCTTCTTTTTCTTAACCAAACCCTCAATTTCTTTCGTCATCCAGCATTCTCTATACCTACCAGCCTTCCCTTTCACCCTGACAGGAATATACTTTCTCTGGATTCTTATTATCTCATTTCTGAAGGCTTCCCATTTTCTAGCCGTCCCTTTACCTGCGAACATCTGCCTCCAATCAGATTTTGAAAGTTCTTGCCTAATATCGTCAAAATTGACCTTTCTCCAATTTAGAACTTCAACTTTTAGATCTGGTCTATCCTTTTCCATCACTATTTTAAAATGAATAGAATTATGGTCGCTGGCCCAAAATGCTCCCCCACTGACACCTCAGTCACCTGCCCTGCCTTATTTCCCAAGAGTAGGTCAAGTTTTGCACCTTCTCTAGTAGGTACATCCACATACTGAATCAGAAAATTATCTTGTACACACTTAAGAAATTCCTCTCCATCTAAACCTTTAACACTATGGCAGTCCCAGTCTATGTTTGGAAAGTTAAAATCCCCGACCATAACTATCCTATTATTCTTACAGATAGCTGAGATCTCCTTGCAAGTTTGTTTCTCAATTCCCCTCTGACTATTGGGGGGTCAATAATACAATCCCAATAAGGTGATCATCCCTTTCTTATTTCTCAGTTCCACCCAAATAACTTCCCTGGATGTATTTCCGGGAATATCTTCCCTCAGCACAGCTGTAATGCTATCCCTTATCAAAAATGCCACTCTCCCTCCTCTCTTGCCTCCCTTTCTATCCTTCCTGTAGCATTTGTATCCTGGAACATTAAGCTGCCAGTCCTGCCCATCTCTGAGCCATGTTTCTGTAATTGCTATAATATCCCAGTCCCATGTTCCTAACCATGCCCTGAGTTCATCTGCCTTCCCTGTTAGGCCCCTTGCATTGAAATAAATGCAGTTTAATTTATTAGTCCTACCTTATCCCTGCTTGCCCTGACTGTTTGACTCACTTCTGTTCTCTGCTGTACCCGTCTCAGATCGATCTCTTTCCTCACTATCTCCCTGGGTACCCCCTCTCTATCTACAATGTTCAAACCCCTCGTGATTTTGAAGATTTCTATCATATCACCTCTCAGCCTTTTTTTCTGCCCCCCCCCCCCACCAAGGTAAGCAGTTCTATCTTCGTAATTCTAGTTCCTCATCCCTAGAACCATTCTTGTAGAATGCGGTAGACTTTCTATAAGTTTTTGGACTGGAGTTTACTGTAAATCAGAAAGCTATGACAGTGCAACACCCTCTGCAAGGAATTTGGGACCTGTGTATCTCCTTTAAGATGAATGAGTGTGACAGAGTCTGAACTAGGAAGTGCCAATTCCAACATAGATTCTCCGGCTAGGAGTTATGTTGATCTAGAGGTCTGTGGTAAACTTTCAATAGAATCACAATGGCTCCCCGTTTCTTGTGCACAGGCAATTAAGTTGGTTCACAGCTAATCCCCAAATAGCATACTTAGGGCACTGAGTTTTAACTTCCAGTCCCATGTCACCAATTAATAGCACAGTAACATAATAGTTTCCCAACCCTGACTCTAAGGAGCATAAGGAACAGAACATTCTGCCTTCACCCTCAGAGCATGCAGTCTCCATTTTGCCTTGGTATGAAGATGGGCCTGGTCTCAGATGGCACACTCAACTCAGCTTGTTTGGAATGTACAAGGACAAGCAAGGGCTTTTGCCTGAAACGTCGATTTTCCTCCTCCTCGGATGCTGCCTGACCTGCTGTGCTTTTCCAGCACCACTCTAATCTAGACTCTGGTTTCCAGCATCTGCAGTCCTCACTTTTGCCAAGGAGAAGCAAGACTGAGTATGGTGTCAAAGCTGCAGACCTGTCAGCACTTTATCAGTTCTAGTGACAATTGACCAGCTTCAGTGTGACCTTCGATGACAGTACTGTATATTAACTTCAGTGACAACTCGATAAATTCAGTGTAACCTTACTCGTCTCCATGACACTTTACTAACCTCAGTCACCGTACGTTAACTTCAGTATAACGCTACTAAAAGTATGATGATACCTAAGTCTATTCATTTGAAAGTAATTGCACTGTATTAACTTAAACTTTAACAAACTTGGATGAACGTTCGTTGTAAAGTGCCTAAGAACATGAAAGCAGCTCTATAATATGATGCTTCTCTTCACGCACAACTTGAAAGTCAATGACTTTACACATGTGAGTTTGTAAAAGCATGAACGCTGAATAGATAAATTTACAGGATTTTTGTCATGATGTGTATCTACTTGTGGAAAATATTGAACTCAGAGAATCATGCAATGAACCAGCATCAAGTTTCACACATAGCAAAACAAAAATAATATTTAGGATTCATAGACTCCTGGGTTAATGTAATATAATTAATTAATTAAAATTAAATGTATAATCAATTTTTACATAGTAAATACTCGAATTATTATTTAAAAGCTGTAGGAGTCTTGAGCATGAATTTGCCTCAAATCTCATTTGCATCCTCCACTTTAGCATTCTGTTTTCAGCTGCCCGAGACATGACAGATGGAAGCAGAAATAGGCCATTCAGCCCCAAATATCACCATAGAGTCCCTACAGTGCAGTGTAGAAAGAGGCTTTTCGGTTCTATCAAGAATGCACTGACCCTCTGAAGAGCATCTTACTCAGATCCCTACCTTATCCCCACATGCTCATCCACCTAGCCTGTACATTCCTGGACACCAGAGGGTGATTCAGCATGGTCAGTCCACCTAACCTGCAAACATTTGGAGGAAACCATGGCACCCAGTAGAAACTCACACGGATACAGGAAGAACATGCAAACTCCACACAGTCAGTTACCCAAGGCCTGATCCAGAGTGAAGGTCCTGGAAATTAATTTGGAAGTGGCAGGCTTCCCCGGGAATTGGACTAAGTGAAGCTAAAATGAATGGCATGTTCTGGCAGACCTGATCTGGGAGCACAAATCTGGGCTAGAAGATTTCAGTGGGTGGGCTGGAGCCCTGTAAGAAAGGAGAGATCCAGTAGATAGGTTTTGAACTTACTTGACAGGTTAGTCTCTGAGCTGGGAGGATAGCAGTGCAGCATTTGGCCTCATAATGAAACCTTGGGCCTCATATGATCTAGTGTGCCAGGGAGGGGGTTGGAGTCACTGACAAAGGACTGAAAGTTTGCGACAGGGACTGGAACAATGACTCCAGGTTTTAAAATATTTAGCTGTCGGAAATTTCTGCTCATGCGGTAGTGGATGTAACACCACCAGACAAGTTAGAGATAGCAGGGAGTTTGTGAGAAGTAATGAAGAGAGAGCGTAGGTGAGGAAACAGATGCTGTGCTTTCACATAGTACCACTGAAAGGCAGCACACAGATGCGAAATAGGAAAAGTCCAAGGATATATCCTTGGTGAATACCAGAGGTAAATTGGGAAGTGAAGCCACTGTGGTGGGGTTCTCTAGATATGAATAGACCAATAAGAATAGAATTAGGTGACTGCAGTCCCACTCAGTTCATCAACAGTGCAGATGTGTCAGAATAGAATTCAGTGGGTCAATTGTGTCAAAACCTGGATAGAGGTCAAGAGGACAAGGAGGGGGAGTCACATAGCACATTATTTGTGACTTTAGCAAGACTGTTTCCATCCTATGGCAGGAACGGTATCCAATCCTGAACGATTCGCGTATGAATTTCCACGAAAGACGAGCACCGATGTGGGAGTCAAGAAGATCTTAAAAGATTTTGGATAAGAACAGGAGGCTGAGTACGGGGCAATAGTTTGTAAAAGTAGAGGAAGTGGAGAGGAAGAAGGTTGAATTTTTGTAAACTTTTTTCCTCGTGTCTTATGACAGTAAGCTTTTGCTTGCAGATAAGAGCCCACTAAATTTGCCAAAAGCCTTTTATTTGCATCTAACTTACAAATAGATTCTGGTGCGATTGCCTCTTGATGGAATGCACCCTGCTGCTCATGATGAACACAATGTCTCACACATTGGTCCAGTTGTGGCAGCTTCATGCTGTTGCCTGAATGTATTTTCTGAGGACATTACTTTATAGTCACTGCAGGGGGTAAGCAGTTATATAACTGTATTTCATTGAGCTCAATAAGCTGCTCCACACTTGTCTCCCACAGGAGAGTGCAAAAGTGAAAGCTGATCTTGCAGTTATTCACAAAACATTTCTGAGTAACCCAACAAACAGCTATTCATGATTTCCGTCTCTGCATGTTCCATTCAGAAAAATAACTGCTTCAAGCTTTTAATATGTAGACTGTCTCTTTGTGATGTGCACACCATAAGATTAGGTAGGAAGTGTCTCAGATTCCAAGGAGAGAAGAAAAAGGGCTTGCATAGAGTGTCACTATTCATGCAAGCCAGAAGGGAAATGATTTCTTGTGATGAACACAGTGACCGATACAACGGCATTCAAAGGCAAGAGTTGGGGGAAGAGGTCAGCATCATATCTTCCCAATGCCAGACCCCTCAATCAGGCACTGAAAATGTGAAAGCCTCTCCCCTCCATTCCCTCCTCCCTCCTTCCCCAGGAGGACTTTGACAAATCCAAGGGGGATTGCTGGGCATCCTTCAGGGAACAAGAAAAAGGTGAGGCTTCCTATCTAATCACTGAGTCATCACCAGATACTGACGTAAGAATAATTAGTATCAATTGGTTCATTAATTAGTGTTCCTTATGTAAAGTCCATGCAGCCCCATCCAGTCCAGTGCTCCAAGTGCTGCGGTTTGTAACCCCTACGAGGAAGGTAAGGTTCAGCTCATTGGCTGTTTCTCTCTCAATAGATGTTTCTTGGCCTGCAATCCCTAGCCATTGAAAGGCATCAATAAATACTTGGGAGTGAACTGTTTCATGGGTCTGACCTCTGGGAGCTAGTTCCAACGACCAGGAGGCCTAAAGTGCAATCAGCCTGCCAAAGCACCTTCATGGAATTCTGGTAAGTTTCAGAGCTTGAGGCACAAAGTGGGGCCTGCTGAAGAAAGTTGCCCTAAACCAAGTGATGACTACCTGCCAATGAGGCAGCACATTTCCAACTTGTGGCATAACATTGATCAAAGAGTAGCAACAATAGATTTAACAGTTTGTGTTCTTTATCCATCTGCCAGTGGTTCTTTGTTCTTACCATAGGCCAAGCAAAGCATTTAATCGCATTTCTGGTTATTCTCTTTATGAAATGCATGTGTAGACAAGATGTGATGAGAGATAAGTAATTACATTTTCTGATCGCATGGCTGCATGACATACATCTGATGCTGGAAGTTTAGAATCACCATTTTCCTTTGTGCTCGATATTACTCAAAACAGGAAGAGAGATTTCCTCTTGATTCCCATTGAATTCAGTTTGCTCATGTTCCTTCATGCCATACATGGTCAAATGTCACCTTGATGTCAAGAAAGCCATTCTTACCTCACCTTTGGTCCTCAGCTCTTTTCTCTAGTGAGGTCAAGAACAGAGTGGCATTGGCAAAACACAAACTGAGCATCAGTGAGCTAGTTATTGGTGTGTAAGTGCACTATCAATGACATCCTTAATTGCTTTACTGATGATCAACAATAGATTGATGAACCAGTAACTGGCTGTGTTGGATTTGCCTTACATTTTTGGGCAGGAGATATAGATTAGATTACATTACAGTGTGGAAACAGGCCCTTCGGCCCAACAAGTCCACACCGACCCGCCGAAGCGAAACCCACCCATACCCCTACATTTACCCCTTACCTAACACTACGGGCAATTTAGTATAGCCAATTCACCTGGCCCTGCACATCTTTGGACTGTGGGAGGAAACCGGAGCACCCAGAGGAAACCTACGCAGACATGGGGAGAACGTGCAAACTCCACACAGTCAGTCGCCTGAGGCGGGAATTGAACCCAGGTCTCTGGCGCTGTGAGGCAGCAGTGCTAACCACTGTGCCACCGTGCCGCCCAATATATATTGACAATTTTCCACAATGCCAGGTAGAAACCATTGATGTAGCTGTATTGGATCGGCTGGGTTAGGGACATGGCTAGTTCTGGAATACAAGTCTTCAGTGCTGCTACCAGAATGTTGTGAGGGACCACAGTTTTTGTGGTATCCAGTGCTTTCAGTCATTTCTTTGTGGATTCTTGGAGAAGTGAATTAGCTGAAGTCTAGCATCTCTAAAGAGCAGTTGAGGAGGCCAAGGTGGAAAATCCACTCTCTGCTTTTGGCTGAAGAAAATGCTTCAGGCCTTGTCTTTTGTACTATTGTCCTGGACTCCACCATCATTTATGATGGGGATACTTATGGAGTTTCTTCTTTCAGATGGTTGTCACAGCATCAGAAATTTAATCTCATCCATTGATTGTGAGATCCCTTAGTGCTGTTTATTACACATTACTTCCAATGTTTGGCATGCAAGCAGCAGCCCTATCTATGAATATTATTCTAAACAATAATCACTCTATTTTAAAAAAATAAACTGGGATAGCCAATCATTTCAAAAGAGATTTTTTTTCTCCTCTGCATATCCTTCTGAGTATCAAACATGCTAACAATTACAATTACTACATAGAACACAAGCAAAGTACTGTGGATGCTGGAAACCTGAAATAAAATTGAGTGTGAGAGATAAACAGGAAATCTGTAATAAATCAGACAGTGCTGGAGAAACTCAACAGGAAATCTGTAATAATTCAGACAGTGTTGGAGAAACTCAACAGGAAATCTGTAATAAATCAGACAGTGTTGGAGAAACTTAACAGGAGATCTGTAATAAATCAGACAGTGCTGGAGAAACTCAACAGGAAATCTGTAATAAATCAGACACTGTTGGAGAAGCTCAAGAGGAAATCATAGACACTCACACCACCCTCACACCCACATGCTCACACTCACTCTGTCTCCCCTGCATGCGCACACATATAGTATGTGGGGTGAATTTGTACTTGCAGAATTGCATGTTGTTTTGCTCAAAAACTGCTTAAGTCCATGCAAGATTCTGTAAATCCCATTTTAGAAATAACATCTGTCTGAACATTGGGACTCATACCTTCAATGCAGTATCTGAGTTGAGATGGCACCTATTGTTAAAGTTATCTTGAGAATGTAACTTTAAAAATGTTGTGGGATTTACATATGAAAGAACCAAAACTAACATGGTCATTCTTAAAGATGAAAGACTTAACAAACAATCCAGGTTTTTTTCAATATATCATTTCAGTGGCATCACATTGTAATTTTTTGCTCTAAATTCTGTGTCACATGATCTTATACTCCACAATCTGATGGGGGAGCATTGCTCTGAAAGCTAGTGCTTCCAAATGAACCTGTTGGGCTATAACCTGGTGTTGTGTGATTTTTAACTTTATCCACTTCAGTCCAACACCAGCATCTCCAAATCATGAAATAAATCAGACAGTGTTGCGGAAATGTAACAGGAAATCTGAAATAAATCAGACGCTGCTGGAGAAACTCGACAGGTCAGTTTCTGGTAGCATCTTTGGAGAGAAAAACAAAGTTCATGTTTTGAGTCCACTAACAGTCTTTTTGGAATTTAAAAAGGGTTTTAACTGCAACCTGAAGATCTTAAATTTGCTTCTGTTCCACAGATACTACCAGAGACCTGTTGAGTTTCTCCAGCATTTTCTGATTTTATTACAGTTAACTTGTATTGTGCAGCCTAAAGAAAAATATTTCTCAAAAGGATTATAGACAGTCCTACACTTATTTTTCAAAGCCAATATATGGCTCCCAAATTATTACAACAAATGTAAACTTTTATACATAGTTAACAAATGATTTGGACAATGGTCTTGTACTCCAATTATATGCTAAGTAACCTTTTGACACCTTGCTAGATAGAGTGATCCATTAGCACATCTGGATATTAGAAGGCTGCAATATAATTATATTGAAATGGTCCACAGTTAGCTACAGAGCTAGGAAATCGTAATGAACATCTGGCAGACAGTCTCACACTGAGCTGACAGGAGATGGCAGCCTCTGTGGAATTGTAGCCCAGCGTGATTTATCAGGTGCAAGCCTGATTCTATTCAACTATATATGGATATTAAATCAGCAGCCTGATTTAATGAAAATTAGCAGAGGGATATGAGACAAACTGAAGGGGGTGGGGGGCAGAAAAGGGAAAGGTGATGAGCAATGTCGAGTGGTAAAGGAGAGAAGGGGTTTGCTATCAGCTAGTTTGGTGCCACCAATCATTCATTCTTCCTCTCTCTATGCTGAGAAGGATGGGGACAAGAAGAAGGGGAGCAAAGTTGGCTCTGCAATAATTATACAAAATGGCTAACTCCAAATGCAAAGATGGAGAACAATTGAGTTGCTATTTTTTTTTGCTGGGGGGATAGTGAGTTATAGGCCCTGCAAGGGGCAATTGCAGTAATCATTCTTCCACTGATTTAGTAATGTTACCCATCTGACTTCAGTTTGGCTAGTAGAGTCAGAGAGTCATTGAGATGTACAGCACGAAAACACGAAAACAGACCCTTAGGTCCAAATAGTCCACGCCGACCAGTTATCCCCACCCAATCTAGTCCCACCAGCCAGCACCTACAAAACCTTCCTATTCATATACTCATCCAGATCACTGATGTACCAGCTTCCACCATTACTTCTGGCAGCTCATTCCATATACATGTGAAAAAGTTGCCCCTTAAGTCTCTTTTATATCTTTACCCTTTCACCCTAAACCTATGCCCTCTCGTTCTGGACTCTCCCACCCCAGGGAAAAGATTTTGTCTATTTATCCTATCCATGCCCCTCATAATTTTGTAAACCTCTATAAGATCACCCCTCAGCCTCCGATGCTCCAGGGGAAACAGCCCTAGCCTATTCAACCTCTCCCTATAGCTCAAATCCTCCAATCTGGCAACATTCCTGTTAATCTTTTCTGAACCCTTTCAATTTTCACAACATTTTTCTGATAGGAAGGAGACCAGAATTGCACGCAATATTCCAACAGTGGCCTATCCAATCCCCAGGACCTTACCATTAAGTGTATAAGTCCTGCTAAGATTTGCTTTTCCTCACGTTTATCTAAATTAAACTCCATCTGCCACTCCTCAGCCCATTGGACCATCTGATCAAGATCCCATTGTACCCTGAGTTGACCTTCTTCACTATGCACTATATCTCCAATTTTGGTGCCATCTGCAAACTTAATAACTATACCTCCTATGTTCACATCCAAATCATTTACGCAAATGACAAAAAGCAGTGGACCCAGCACCGCTCCTTGTGGTACACCATTGGTCACAGGCCTCCAGCCTGAAAAGCAACCCTCCACCACCACCCTCTGTTTTCTACCTTTGAGCCAGTTATGTATGTAAATGGGTTGTTCTCCTTGTATTCCATGAGATCTAACCTTGTTAATCAGTTTATCATGAGGAATCTTGATGAATGCCTTATTGAAGTCCATATAGATCACATGCACTGCTCTTCCCTCATCAATCCTCTTTGTTACTTCTTCAAAAACCTCAATCAAGTTTGTGAGACATGATTTCCCATACACAAAGCCATGCTGACTATTCCTAATCTGTCCTTGCCTTTCCAAACACATGTACATCCTGTCCCCTTAGGATTCCCTCCAGCAACTTGCCCATCACCGAAGTCAGGTTCACTGGTCTATTGTTCCGTGGCTTGTCCTTACCACCTTTCTTAAACAGTGGCACCATGTTAGCCAACCTCCAGTCTTCCGGCACCTCACCTGTGACTATCGATAATACAAATATCTCAGCAAAAGTCCCAGCAATCACTTATCTAGCTTCTCACAGATTTCTAGGGTACACCTGATCAGGTACTGGAGATATCCACTTTTATGCGTTTCAAGACATCCTGCACTTCCTCCTCTGTAATATGGACATTTTTCAAGATGTCGCCCTCTATTTCCCTATCTAAGAATGCACATTATAACTTATATAATTGCCTCAAAAGCAATCATGGCCCATTACATTTGATGCGCAAGTTGTCTCCTTGCAATGTTGCCTCAGTAACTGAAATCAAAAGAAGGCACATAAAAGCAGCAACTGAAATTTCCATTTCACGAACCCATTTGAGAGCTAGCCTTGGAAAACAATGCATCACATTTGCTACATTGACACACTGAGCATAAGAATGCAAGGATATGGTCTGTGATGTGGAAGGGAGGGACTACCATAGTGGCTCACTGGCAAAATTCTACTCCTCCAGTTTTGCACAGAAACTTTGTTTGTGGAATATGCAATTGAATAAGGAGATGTATCTCAGAACTCCATACCGAGGCATGACGATTAACCTCCTTCGGAAGTCGCCATGTCTCAGTGTGAGGGCATAACTTGCGGATTCATGGAGATGGATGTGAGGCCTCAGAAAGTCCTTCAATCAAATTGTGTTTTCTTTCTGACATTCACCACAGATTGTACGTTCACAGCAAGATGGCTGTGACCTTATTGCAACTACAAGAACAAGGTAGAGGTAGACAGTTGTCAGCCAGCCCAACAAGTACACCACCCTCCAGGATGAGAAGCAGCAGTGGATGTTCACCCAAGGAGTGGAAGGGAATGATGGGATCCCCATATCTACAGGTCTTTTCTTCAACTGTCCAAACAACGGTGCAGACTCCAATTAAGGATGACCTGGCTCATCATTACTGAACTGTGTCAGATGTCATCTGCTGCAACAGGACTTGCACTCAGAAGGACATCATGCTAATCCCATCAAAGTGACCATTAAGGTCAAAGCTGCCCTGATTCTTTATGCCAACTATTTATTTCAAGGAGCAACAGGGAACCTGTGTGACTTTTACCATTCCTTGAGCTGTAATGGATCTGGAATGTAATGGATGCCATTTGCTGCAAACTCCAGTTCTTGATGTCCTTCCCCCCAATGATGAGGAGAGACAAGCAGCTCAGGCAGTGGGATTCTCCACCTTCATTGAAGAGCACCATCAACTGAACTCACGTTGCTTTAAGAGGGCCCTGTCATCAACTTGCAGAGTTCATCAACAGAAAAGGCTTCCACTCCATCAATGTTCAAATAACAGGTCATGATCCAGATAACCTGGGGCTACCATGGCAATTACAGACCAGAGAACCTACTGGTTCCTGCATCCCTCCACGGTCCTTTGGTCATTCAGAGTTGGCTACAGGGAGACTAAGAGTATCTCTTCAGGCATGGCTCATGATACCTTCAGTCCGAAGCAGAATGAAGGTACAATGTTACTCACATTTCCATCTGGATGATTATAGAACAAAGCGTTGCCCACCTTAAGATGAAACGTTTATATACAAACATATGAAAATGATTCGGTACCTTGAGCTGGCTCACCATTCAATTAATGATTTGTTTGTATATTGAATTCCACGTTCCCACATATCTCTGATAACCATTGATTCCCCCGCCTAGCAAGAATAATCCAACTCTGCCTTAAAAATACTCATAGACACCACTGTTGCTGTCCTCTGAAGTAGAGCATTCCAAAGTTGCACAACCTACATTTTTCAGTCTTGAACCATCTGTGGAGGTAGGTCAGAGATGTATTCACCAGACTATGCTCCCAAGTCTGATAGAAGAAGAGTACCTGCCAAGGCGAAAGTCTCTGAGTTGGTGGAGGGCACAAGTGGAAGTCTGACCAGTGCATCCTTGAAGAGATCAGTAACTTCCTCCTTCGAAGTAGAACTGCAGTCTCCAGGCATCTTTCAAGAGGTTTGCTGGGTGCCACATGTGGGAAGAGAGGGAAATCATTGCCAGAGGTGGATGAAAGCTTGTACAGATTAGGAATGATGATAATGAGAGAGTTATGCAACATAGCCCAATGAGACTCACTGTGTTGGCTGTTCACTGAGGTCCTCCTGTCTCCACTTATGTGGTCATGATCTTCTCCAGCCAAATCTAATATTTCCTCCTTGTAGTGGAGCCTGATATCCACCAGTTGTGGAGCTCTCAACTTGGTTGTTGACCAGTTTTTTTTCTGCAATGAGTATGATGGGAATGGCTGGAAGAGCAGTTAATGGGAAGTAGGAGAGATGGTGAGCTGATACCTGTGTGTAGGAAGTGCAGAGGGCAAGAAGGGTTAACAGTTTGGGAGGATGAGGTGGTTGAGAGCTGATTAGCAGACACGTGCCTGGAATAGTGAGGGTTCTGGTCCATGAACCTTGGTGAGATGTGGTTTCAGCAGCAGAGTTAGAGTGAGTGGGTGACTCAGTTTGTATGAATAGCAGAGAGAAGATGGTGATACTTACCCTTGCACAGAGCTGAAAATTATTGACCTTCCTACACCGCTGGGCACCTCACTTCATCTGGACACAGCACTGACCCGTGCTGCAATTTGTGTCCAGACTGGTTTCATCAAGTGGGGTGACCTGTTTTTGCAGTTGACTGAAGAAAGGACTGCCAGCTTCCTCACCACCGGCATCTAGAAGACCTCCAGATCCCTGTCTGTGAAGTGGTGAGTGAGCCTTCCTTTCCTCTGGATCATGTCCTGAACAGACAAGCTCTAGCTCCAAAGGTGGGGCTTTAAATTTTCCAGCAGAAACATGAAAGTTGGAAGGTCCGGGCTGTGGCCAGGGCTTCAGTGTCTCTGGCTGTATCATTCCCCGAATAGGACACCCAAGAGACAAGTTGTGTAATGGAAAAGGTGAAGATTGTGTGCAGAAAGCTAATCTGGAGGGCTGTTTAGCAAGCGAGTTCCCTGACTGGAGGTGAGTGGAGCATATTTTTCCAATTTTTTATATCAGATATGAAACCAACCAACCGCTTGTTGAGCTGGTGGGTTCTGTGTTTAGTGAGTCAGTTCTCTGACTAATCTGAACCATGGTGGAACAGACACCCTGAATTTAACAAAGATAAGAAAACTCTGCCCTATATGTAGGGATTGCAGTGGGAATCAGCGACTTACTTATCTATGCTTGTCTTTCATGAAAATAATTTTGTTCATAAACAGGATTATGGATGATTACCATGGCATACTGGTAAGGGTGGTATGCCACAGACTGCAGTGCTGGCCTGGTATTGCTGGTGGAGTAATGCTCACCCAGATACATACCTTGGAAGACTGAATGGATACCACCTTGATTGCACACAAGCTAACCATTTGATCTGACTCCAGGTCCAGCCCATGAATTTGTGCCCATTCATAAAGTATGCAAGCAACTGCAATCTGAACCAATGCAAATTAAGAGATAATTCCCAAAGTCTATCTACCATCTATAAGGCACAAGTGAGGAGTGGGATGGAATATTCCTCATTTGCCTGGATGAGTGCAGTTTCAACAACACTTGAGAAGTTCAACACCATCTGGAACAAAGCAGATCACTTGAGTGATATCTCATCCATTGATGAGTATGTTCATTCTCGGCCAACAGCACCAGTGTGTAGTGTATACAAGATGTACTGCAGACACTTATTCAGGCTTCTTCAAAAGTGCATTCCAAACCCATGATCAAAAGACAAGGACATCAGATCCAGTGGAACATCATTAGCTATAGATTTTCTCCAAGAGATACAACATTCCTACTCAGAACTCTATCACCGTACCTTCATTAGGTAAATGTCCTGCAAATCGCATTCTAATAATATTATGGAAATGCCGACACCTCAAGGATGGCAGCAGTCATAAATGGCAAGTCACCACCACCTTCTCCAGGGTGAGTGAGGATGGGCAACAATTGCTGACCTAGCTAATGATATGAAATTGGAACTAAAATATTCCAGAGGATTTGGTGAGGTATCCTTCAGTAGGTTTTGATTCAGCCAAGGTGGAGAGACTTGACCACAGTTGATGTCAGTTCAAATGGTGTCTCTGAGTTTGCAATGTGAGCAGGAAATGAAACGAGTAGAGTGAATGAAGTTATTCCTGGACTCTCTAATTCTACAGATTGTAAGAATATGAATTATGAGGCTTGGTTTCCATTTCAACAACTTCCCATTTCAAAAAGTTTCGAAGCTCTAATGCAACATGGTTTATAGTTCCATTTTGTATCACTAGTACTAACCAACTATTACTTTCCAGCCCACTTAAGCCAGCTCAAGATATATTAGCTGTTCTGGCATTGTTTTATATTGAAATGCTAATTTGTACTCCTGCACAATATGAGAGGTGGGAGCTGCTGTTTGACTCATGTGACTCATGACAGAACAATGCTTGTAAAGAATTGATGAAGTAAACAAAGTACCTGTTTCTACCAGAGGGCAAGGTCTTAGAAAAAAACAATATTGTGGTCATCCATTGCAATGCATTAGCAATAGAGAACACATAATTTAAAGTAAGTTGATAAACCTGGAGTGAAATCATCAGTAGATAGGATTTGATAAGTGAATCGAGAAGATTGCTGACCAGTAAAAATTTGTTATGACATGGATGTTGAGATCCAAATAGTGCTATAAATAGACCACATTGTAATTAGACACATTAATAAAGAAACTCTTATTTTCTCTGATCTTTAGTGATCAAATCAAAGGTTTAGATAAAGATTTGCTTCTTTTTGGAGTTCTGAGATGCCCATATCATAAGCAAATTTTCAGTATCTTGAACTGTGTTATAATGGACATCGAAGACAGAATGGTAGAGAAAGTGCGCCACCTATAATACCCATAATTCTGTTAGGAAGGGAATTCCAGGAATTTGACCAAATGACAGCAAAGAGATGTAGATCCCAGACAGAAAGTGAGGATTGCAGATATTGGAGAGTCGGAGTTGAAAAGCGTGAGCTGGAATGGCAAAACAGGTCAGGTAGCATCAGGAATGAAGGGCTTATGCCCGAAACATCAACTCCCTGCTCCACAGATGCTGCCTGACCTGCTGTGCTTCACCAGCACCACACTCTTTGACTCTGATATAGCTCCCAGTCAGGATGGTGTGTGACTTAGGACAAACTGTAGGGGGTGGTGTTCATATGCGTTTGTGGTCTTTGTTTTGCTATGTGGTAGAAATAAAAGATTTAGAAGGTGTTATCAAAAAAACCTTGTTGAATTGTTGCAAAGCGCCTTTAAGATGATAAATACTGATACTGTGGCGAAAGATGTGCATGTTGAAGGTGGTGGATGAGTGTCAACGAAATGGGCTACTTTGTCCTAGATACTCAGAGAGCACAGAAACAGACCCTCAATCCAACTCATCTATGCCTGGTCCCATTTGCAAGCACTTGGCCCATATCCCTCTAAAGCGGCACGGTGGCTCAGTGGTTAGCACTGCTGCTTCACAGTGCCAGAGACCCAGGTTCAATTCACGCCTCTGGCAACTGTCTGTGTGGAGTTTACACATTCTCCCTGTGTCTGCATGGGTTTTCTTCCACTGTCCAAAGATTTGCAGGTTAGGTGAATTGCCTGCAGTATTAGGTGCATTAGTCAGGGGTGAATGTAGGGGAATGGGTCTGGATGGGTTGCTCTTCGGAGGGTCGGTGTGGACCTTTGGGCTGAAGGGCCTGTTTCCACACTGTAGGGAATCTAATCTAAACCTTTCCTATTCATTTACCCATCCAGGTGCCTTTTAAATGTTATAATTCTACCAGCCACCAGCACTTTCTCTGGTAGTTCATTCCATGCATACATGCGCCACCATCTGCATGAAAATGTTGCCTCTTAGGTCCCTTTTAAACTTTCCCTTCTCAGTCTATACCTATGCCCTCTAGTTCTGGACTCTCCCAACCTAGGAAAAATACTCTGTCTATTTATCCTATCCATGCCCCTCATGATTTTATAAACCTCTATAAGGTCACCCCTCAGCCTCCAGCGCTCCAGGGAAAACAGACTTTCCCCATAGCTCAAATCCTCCAACTCTGGCAACATGCTTGTAAATCTTTTCTGAACCCTTTCAAGTTTCACAATGTCCTTTCGATAGGAGGAAGACCAGAATTGCATACAATTTTCCAAAAGTGGTCTAATCAATGTCCTGTACAGCCACAACATACTCAATGCTCTGACCAATAAAGGAAAGCATACCAAATGCCTTCTTCACTATCCTATCTACCTGAGACTTCACTTTCAAGGAGCTATGAACCTGCACGCCAAGGTCTCTTTGTTCAGCAACACTCCCCAGAACCTTACCATTGAGTATATAAGTCTTGCCCTGATTTGCTTTTCCAAAATGCAGCACCTCACATTTATCTAAATTAAACTCCACCTGCCACTCCTTGGCCCATTGGCCCACCTGATCTAGGAGCCATTGTACTCTGAAGTAGCCTTCTTCACTGTCAGTAAGTTTGCAAATGACGCCTCCAATTTTGGTGTCATTTGCAAACTTACTAACTCTACTTCCTATGTTCACATCCATGTGTTGAGGTTCTTGAGTGTTGTTGAAGTTGCACCCATCCAGGCAAGAGGAGAATATTCCGCCATACTCCTGAGTTTTCCTTGAAGATAATAGACAGACTTTGGGGAATCAGGACATGGTTTATTTGCCACAGAAATCCTAGCTTCTGACCTGCATTGTAAGCACAGTATTTGTATAGTCCATTTAGTTTTGGGTCAGTGGTAACCCCCGGATACTGATAGTGGAGGATTCAGCGATGCTCATACCGATGAACATCAAAGGTATTTATTAGATTCTCCCTTACAGACATGATCATTGTTTGGCACTTATCAGTCCAAGCCTGGATATTGTCCAGAACGTGCTGCATTTGGTCATAAACTGCTTCAGTATCTGAGGAATCAGAAAAGATGCTGAACATTGTGCTATCATCAGTGAACATCCCCACTTCTGATCCTATGATGGAGATAAGATCACCAATGAAGGAGCTGAAGATATTTGGGCCTAGGCCACTACTCCCAGGAACTCCTGCAGTGAGATCCTGAGGATAGATGACAGCACTTGGGCTAAAGGGATCCAAGGATATGGGAATAAGCAGAAATAGGTTATTGAGTTGGATGATCAGACATGATCACAATGAACAGTGGAACAGGCACAAAGAGTAGACTGTCTTATACCTGCTCCTATTTTCTATGTTTCTATGACCACAAATGACACATTTATCCCAATTCTCCATTTCCTGTTAGTTAGCCAATCCTCTATCCATGGCAATATATTACTGCAGCATCATGGACTTTTCATTTTTGTGTCACCCTAATGACTTTGTCAATCTCCATTTCTCTTCCACAATTTCCTGTGGTAGTCGCTTTTTTTTTCAGGTTACTTGGATAATACGAAATACCCCCCCTAAATCAGGTCCATATTTCCTCTCTACAGCCTGATCATGTGTAGACAGCGCCCCCTATATAGAACACTGTTTACAATAGGGCATTGGGAAACACATGAAGCAATGGTGCTGCTGCCAGGATCACAAAGAGGGATAGGCCTCCAGTGCTGACTGTGGCCTGTCTCAATTCAGGGATGTTTGTCCATGTGGTACGTTTGCAGATGATCACTCCTGGTGCTGGGTAGGGGTTGTTTGAGGGAGTTTGTTATCACCATTCCCCCTTTTTCTTTGTTTTGTCTTGGATCTATCTAGCAATTAATAGTAGAGGATTCAACATCACAGAATATTCACAGAGGGGGCAGTTTCTCGATAACAGTAAGTACAACTACATTTGGCCAGACATAATTGCTAAGAACTTAGGGAGTTGGTCCTGATACATCTGATCCCTTGGAAATCTGGATTAGAATGCCTTGACTGATTGTGTGTGACATCAGTGGAATGGGTGGAACAATGTAACATGAATATTAACCCCTTTGAACCATTAACTAATACATCATTCCACAAACATATTCTCCTGAGAACGCTACCATTGCCATAGATCCCTCAGCGGTCAAATCAGGAAAAGGAAAAGATTTCTTGGACCTTTGACTGCTGTCTAGACTCTGGGTTTCCTTAATAACATTCCGACAATACTATTGCTCTATAATTCCCTTCCTTTCTATCTTTCTACTACAAACGTTGATCGAAATCCTACAACAAAATATATCACATAAAATAAATCAAAACAGCTTTATCATTAGACTTGCCAGTAATACATACAAAAACTGAGCTAATAACCTTATTTTACTGTACAATGCCTAATTTTATTCAGCAACCTTTGGATATCTTACTTCATGAACTGTACGACATAAATGCACATTAATGTTGTTTAAATATCTCCACTTCTCCCTTCAGCTGTAAATTTTGAAACAGGCACCCATGATATAGTAGTGAATTGTAAGGTAATTATGATTTTCATTTCTTAACTGCCTGAACTCACTGCTCCATATTTTGACAGCGTAAACACAAAGTCAAAGGTGTGGTCAACTCCCCATTATGTTCCTTCGTCCATTGATCTTTGTTGCTGGACAGATGTGGACACATTTGTGTCCAATGGTTTACAAAATAAGTCATCAGGTTCCAAAACAAAACATTTTATGAAGCTCGAAACAAATGCTTTGAAAAATGAGAAAATAAAATGTGTATTTCATTAATGAGAGTGTTGAAGTCTTTGAGAATGGGACTGTTGAGTTCTATATGCAACTTAACAGTTACTGAGCAGATAGCACCACAGAACTGTCATGCCAAGTCAAGTAGTTGATTTGGGAAAGGTAGGATCTAAAGTTGCTATTTTAAGAATGAGATGAGCATTAAGGAAGAAAATGTTTACACTTTCCTTGGGGATTAAATCATTTCAGTTGAGCCTTTAATAATATATGTAAAATCAATTCTATGGGAAGAATAGTTTTGGTTATTTTAAATTCTAAACCTTCTCATTCTTTCATCTTTCCCATTTGTCACTTACTATGATGGTCAAAAGAAAAGTGTGAAATATTGTTAGATTTCAAACAGGGAGCTTCCAAACCAGGTAGTGGTCAGTAACAAACATAGGGAATGCTGGAGAAACTCTGGCAGCATCTGGAGAGGGAGAGTTATGAAGAAGAGCAAAAAAATCACACAACACCAGGTTATAGTCCAACAGGTTTAATTGGAACCACCAGCTTTTGGAGCACTGCTCCTTCATCAAGTAGTTGTGGAATACACAATTGTAAAACACAGAATTTATAGCAAACGTTTACAATGTAATGTAACTGAAATTATACATTGAAAAATGCCTTGATTGTTTGGTAAATCTCTCATCTGTTAGAATGACCATGTTAGTTTCACTTCTTTCATATGCAAATTGCAGAATGATTTTTAAAAGTTATATTTTCAAGTGAACTTTAACAATTGGTAAAAACAATGACTGCAGATGCTGGAAACCAGATTCTGGATCAGTGGTGCTGGAAGAGCACAGCAATTCAGGCAGCATCCGAGGACAGGCAAAATCGACGTTTCGGGCAAAAGCCCTTCATCAGGAATAAAGGCAGAGAGCCTGAAGCGTGGAGAGATAAGCTAGAGGAGGGTGGGGGTGGGGATAGAGTAGCATAGAGTACAATAGGTCAATGGGGGAGGAGATGAAGGTGATAGGTCAGGGAGGAGAGGGTGGAGTGGATAGGTGGAAAAGGAGCTGGGCAGGTCGGACAAGTCCGGACAAGTCAAGGGGATCGTGTTGCTGGAGGTTAGAAACTAGGATGAGGTGGGGGAAGGGGAAATGAGGAAACTGTTGAAATCCACATTGATGCCCTGGGGTTGAAGTGTTCCGAGGCGGAAGATGAGGCGTTCTTCTTCCATGCGTCTGGTGGTGAGGGAGCGGCGGTGGAGGAGGCCCAGCACCTCCATATCCTCGGCAGAGTGGGAGGGGGAGTTGAAATGTTGAGCCACGGGGCGTTTTGGTTGATTGGTGCGGGTGTCTCAGAGATGTTCCCTAAAGCGCTCTGCTAGGAGGCGCCCAGTCACCCCAATGTAGAGGAGACCGCATTGGGAGCAACGGATACAATAAATGATATTAGTGGATGTGCAGGTAAAAGCTTTGATGGATGTGGAAGGCTCCTTTAGGGCCTTGGATGGAGGTGAAGGAGGAGGTGTGGGCGCAGGTTTTACAGTTCCTGTGGTGGCAGGGGAAAGTGCCAGGATGGGAGGGTGGGTCGTAGGGGGACGTGGACCTGACCAGGTAGTCACGGAGGGAACGGTCTTTGCGGAAGGTGGAGAGGGGTGGGGAGGGAAATATATCCCTGGTGGTGGGGTCTGTTTGGAGGTGGCGGAAATGTCGGCGGATGATTTGATTTATGCAAAGGTTAGTGTGGTGGAAGGTGAGCACCAGGGGCGTTCTGTCCTTGTTGCGGTTAGAGGGGTTGGGTCTGAGGGCGGAGGTGCGGGATGTGGACGAGATGTGTTGGAGGGCATCTTTAACCACGTGGGAAGGGAAATTGCGGTCTCTAAAGAAGGAGGCCATCTGGTGTGTTCTATGGTGGAACTGGTCCTCCTGGGAGCAGATACGGCGGAGGCGGAGGAATTGGGAATACGGGATGGCATTTTTGCAAGAGATAGGGTGGGAAGAGGTGTAATCCAGGTAGCTGTGGGAGTCGGTGGGTTTGTAGAAAATGTCAGTGTCAAGTCGGTCGTCACTGATGGAGATGGAGAGGTCCAGGAAGGGGAGGGAGGTGTCAGAGATGGTCCAGGTAAATTTAAGGTCAGGGTGGAATGTGTTGGTGAAGTTGATGAATTGCTCAACCTCCTCGCGGGAGCACGAGGTGGCGCCAACGCAGTCATCAATGTAGCGGAGAAAGAGGTGGGGAGTGGTGCCGGTGTAATTACGGAAGATCAACTGCTCTACGTAGCCAACAAAGAGACAGGCATAGCTGGGGCCCATACGTGTGCCCATGGCTACGCCTTTGGTCTGGAGGAAGTGGGAGGATTCAAAGGAGAAATTGTTAAGGGTGAGGACCAGTTCGGCCAAACGAATGAGAGTGTCGGTGGAGGGGTACTGTTGGGAACGTCTGGAGAGGAAAAAACGGAGGGCTTGGAGGCCCTGGTCATGGCGGATGGAGGTGTAGAGGGATTGGATATCCATGGTGAAGATGAGGCGTTGGGGGCCGGGGAAACGGAAGTCTTGGAGGAGGTGGAGGGCGTGGGTGGTGTCTCGAACGTATGTGGGGAGTTCCTGGACTAGGGGGGATAGGACAGTGTCGAGGTAGGTAGAGATGAGTTCAGTGGGGCAGGAGCATGCTGAGACAATGGGTCGGCCAGGGTGGTCAGGCTTGTGGATCTTGGGAAGGAGGTAGAACCGGGCAGTGCGGGGTTCCCGGACTATGAGGTTGGAAGCTGTGAGTGGGAGATCTCCTGAGGTGATGAGGTTCTGTATGGTCTGGGAGATGATGGTTTGGTGATGGGGGGTGGGATCATGGTCAAGGGGGCGGTAGGAAGAGGTGTCCTCGAGTTGGCGTTTGGCTTCAACGATATAGAGGTCAGTGTGCCAGACTACCACTGCGCCCCCTTTGTCCGCTGACTTGATGGTGAGGTCAGGATTGGAGCAGAGGGATTGGAGGGCTGCGCGTTGTGAGGGTGAGAGGTTGGAGTGGGGGAGGGGGGTCGACAGGTTGAGGCGGTTAATGTCCCGGCGGCAGTTGGAAATGAAGAGGTCGAGGGCAGGTAATAGGCCTGGTGTCAGCCCAAATAATGTATTCAAAGTGTTAGCACCCCTGTGTGCTGCTGTCTGTGCCATAATGTTTAGACTGATTCTAATCTAAAAAATGAATTAACAGTATCTTACATGGATTCATGCAGTTTTTGAGTAAAGTACAATGTAACTCTGCAAGTACAAATTCACCCCACAAACTTATGTCTGTGTGTGTGTGTGTTGGGGGGGGAGGTGGGGGCATTGTGAGTGTCTGTGAGAGAGTGTATATGTGTGTGTGAGTGTATAGGGGTATAATTCTGTGAAAGGGTACATGTGTGACTGTGGGAAAGTGTGTGTAGGAGTATCTGTGAGTTTGTGTAGGTATGTATGTGTGTGCATGCGTGTGTGTGTGTGTGTGTGCGTGTGTGTGTGTATGTGTGACCGTGACATGAACCCAAGATCCCGGTTGAGGGCCTCACTATGGGTACCGAAATTAGCTATCAGCCTCTGCTTGGTCACTTTTCGCTGCTGCCTGTCCTGAAGTCTGCCTTGGAGGATGGTCACCCGAAGGTCCGAGATCGAATGTCCTGGACCTCTGAAGTGTTCTCCAATTGGGAGTGAACACTCCTGTCTGGTGATTGTTGTGCGTTGCCCATTCATCCGCTGCCGTAGCCTCTGCTCGGTTTCCCCAATGTACCATGCCTCCGGGCATCCTTGCCTGCAGCGTATGAGATAGACAATGTTGGCTGAGTTGCATGAGTACCTGCCATGTACAAGGTGGGAGGTGTCCCCACGCATAATGGTGATATCCATGTCCACACTTTGACACGTCTTGCAACATCTACCGTGACAGGGTTGTATGGAGTTGTCCTGAAAGCCGGGCAGTTTGCTACGAACAATGATCTGTTTGAGGTTTGGTGGCTGTTTAAACGCAAGCAGTGGAGGTGTGGGGAAGGTGTTGGCGAGGTGCTCATCCTCATTGATAATGTTTTGCAAGCTGCATCATTTTTCAGCTCCTGGGAAGTACTGGACAACGAAGGGTACCCTGTCAGTTGCAGCACGTGTCTGACTCCTGAGGAGGTCATTACGGTTCCTTGCTGTGGCACGTCGGAACTGGTGGTTGATGAGTTGAGCATCGTACCCCATTCTTATGAGGGCATCCTTGAGTACTTCCAAGTGCCTGTCACATTCCTCCTCAGCTGAACAGATCCAGTGTATGCATAGGGCTTGATAATAGGGGATGGATGTTTTAATATGTTTGGGGTGGAAGCTGGAGAAATGTAGCATTGTGAGGTTATCCGTGGGTTTGCGGTTGAGTGAGGTATTGAGGTGCCTATCCTTGATGGAGATGCATGTGTCCAAGAATGAGACAGATAGTGGAGAGTAGTCCATGGCGAGTTTGACAGGGAGGGAAGTAAAAGGGGGGGTAAAGTTGCATTGTTGGTTAGGGATGATATCACGGCTGTGCTAAAGGAGGACACTATGGAGGGCTTGAGTAGTGAGGCATTATGGGTGGAGCTGAGAACTTAAAAGAGTGCAATTACCTTGTTGGGGTTGTATTACAGGCATCCCAACAGTGAGCATGAAGTAGAAGAACAAATAGGTAAGCATATTATGGAAAGATGTAGAGGCAATAGGGTAGTGGTGATGGGAGATTTTAACTTTCCCAACATTGACTGGGTTACACTTAGCGTCAGAGGTCTGGATGGGGTAGAATTTGTAAGAAGCATCCAGGAGAGTTTTCTCGAGCAATATGTCAATACTCAGACGAGGAAAAGGGCCGTATTGGACCTGGTGTTGGGGAATGAGCCAGGCCAGGTGGTAGAAGTTGCGGTGGGAGATTTCTTTGGGAACAGTGACCACAATTCTGTAAGTTTTAGAATACTCGTAGGCAAAGATGAGTGTGGTACTAAGGGAAGAGTACTAAACTGGACTAAGGCCAATTATATCAAAATTAGACAGGAGCTGAGAAATGTGGATTGGACACAGCTATTTGAAGGGAAGTCCACATTTAATATGTGGAACGCTTTCAAAGATAGGTTAAAGATAGTGCAGGATAAGCATATCCCATTGAAGGTAAAGGAAAGGAAAGGCAAGATTCATGAACCGTGGATGACAGGAGAAATTTTCTGACTAGCCAAGAGGAAAAGGGAAGCGTACATAAGGTCCAGGCAAGTAAGAACAGAACGGGCCCTGGAGGAATATCAGAACAGTAGGACCAGTCTTAAACGGGGAATCAAGCGGGTCAAAAGGGTCATGGAAAAAGCTTTAGCAAGCACAATTAAGGAGAATTCCAAAACATTTTATTCTTATATAAGAAGTAAGTGGGTAACTAGAGAAAGGATTGGTCCACTAAAGGATAATGAAGGAAGGCTGTATGTCAAACCTGAGAGAATGGGTGAGATTCTGAATGATTATTTTGCATCAGTATTTACTAAGGAGAGGAACATGATGAATGTTGAGATTAGAGATAGACGTTTGATTAGTCTGGATCACATTGACATAAGTAGGGAAGATGTGTTGGTTAGGCTAGATGGACAAATCCTCTAGACTGGATAGAATCTTTCCCAGGTTGGTGAGGGAGGTGAGAGAGGAAATAGCTGGGGCCCTGACAGATATCTTTGTGGCATCCTTAAACACAGGTGAAGTACCAGAGGCCTGGAGGGTTGCTCATGTTGTCCCCCTGTACAAGGAAGGTAGTAGGGATATTTCGGGTAACTACAGACCAGTGAGCCTGATGTGAGTGGTGGGAAAGTTGCTGGAGAAGGTACTGAGGGATAGGATCTATTTATATTTAGAAAAGAATGAGCTTATCAGTGATAGGCAACATAGTCTTGTGCAGGAGAGATCATGCCTTACCAAATTAATAGAGTTCTCTGAGGAATTGACCAAACTGATAGATGAAGGAAGGGCTGTTGATATCATTTACATGGACTTTAGTAAGATGTTTGATAAGGTTCTCCATGGTAAACTAATAGAGAAAGTGAAGTCACATGGTATGCACGACATTCTAGCTAGGTGGATAAAGAACTGGTTGAGCAACAGGAGACAGAAAGTAGTAGTTGAAGGGAGTTTCTCTAAATGGAGAAAGGTGACCAATGGTGTTCCACAGGGATCAGTGCTGGGGCCACTGTTGTTTGTGATGTACATAAATGATCTGGACGAAGGCAATGTTGGTATGATCAGCAAGTTTGCAGATGACACGAAGATTGGTGGAGTAACAGAAATCATAAAGGACTATCAAAGAATACAGGAGGATATAGATAGACTGGAGATTTCGGCGGAGAAGTGGCAGATGGAGTTCAATCCAGACAAATGTGACGTGATGCATTTTGGGAAGTCTAATTTTAAAGCGAATTATACAGTGAACGGAAGAGCCTTGGGAAAAGTTGATGAGCAGAGAGATTTGGGAGTTCAAGTCCATTCTACCCTGAAGATTGCTGCACAGGTGGATAGGGTAGTCAAGAAGACATATGGCATGCTTGCCTTCACCAGGCAGGGTATTGAGTATAAGAGCTGGCAGGTCATGTTAAATTTGTACATGATGTCGGTTCGGCTGTGTCCAGTTCCGGTCGCCATATTACCAAAAGGATGTAGACGCTTTGGAGAGGGTGCAGAGAAGCTTTATGAGGATGTTGCCTGGTATGGAAAGTGCTAGCTATGAAGAGAGGTTGAGTAGGTTAGGCTTGTTTTCATTAGCAAAAAGGAGATTGAGAGGAGAGACCTGATTGAGGTTTACAAAATCATGAAAGGTATGGACAGGGTAGATAGAGATAAGCTTTTTTCCCAGGGTGAAGGATTCAATAACGAGAGGTCATGTGTTCAAAGTGAGAGTTGAAAAGTTTAAGGGGGATACACGCGGCAAGTACTTCACACAGAGGATGGTGGGCATCTGGAACGCATTGCCAGCAGAAGTGGGAGAGGCAGGCACGGTAAATTAATTTAAGATGCTTCTGGACCAATGCATGAGTAGGTGGGAAGGAGAGGATACACATGCTTAGGAATTGGGTGACAGGTTTAGACCGTAGATTTTGATCGGCTCAGGCTTGGAGGCCAAAGGGGCTGTTCCTGGGCTCTAAATTTTCATTGTTCTTTGTTCTTTTTGTTCTTTGATGGTGGCATGAAACTTGTTGATATCACTGTGTAGTCTTATCAGTGGCTCCTCACCATGGTTCCAGAGGAAGGGGATGCATACACAGGATCTGTTCAGATTAGATTAAGTTAGATTAGATTCCCTACAGCGTGGAAACAGGCCCTTCGGTCCAAAACGTCCACACCGACCCTCCGAAGAGTAACCCACCCAGACCCATTTCCCTCTGACTAATGCACCTAACACTACTGGCAATTTAGAACGGCCAATTCACCCAACCTGCACATCCCTGGACCATGGGAGGAAACCGGAGCACCCAGAGGAAACCCACACAGACACGGGGAGAATGTGCAAACTCCACACAGACAGTTACCCAAGGCTGGAATCGAACCTGGGACCCTGGTGCTGTGAGGCAGCAGTGCTAACCACTGAGCAGATTAGAAGGAAGATGATGGGCACCTGGAAGTACTCAAGGATGCCCTCATAAGAACGGGCTACAATGCTCAACTCACCACCAATTCCACCAATTCCAACGTGCGACAGCAAAGAACCGTAATGACCTCCTCAGGAGACAGACACGTGCTGCAACCAACAAGGTAACATTCGTCAATGTACCTGGTGTATAGTGTTGGTTGGAGGTCCTGTGTAGAGAAGAAGTCTTGTTCAAACTTCTGCATGAAAATATTGGCATATTGGGGTGCAAATTTGGTCCCCATGGCTGTTCCGTGTGTCTGGATGAAGAACTGGTTGTCAAAGGTGAAGACATTGTGATCGAGGATAAAGCGGATGAGTTGTAGGACGGTGCTTGGAGATTGGCAGTTGTTGGTGTTGGAGATTGGCAGTTGTTGGTGTTGAGTACTGAGGCTGTTGCTGCGATGCCATCATTGTGGAGGATGCTGGTGTAGAGTGCTGAAACGTCCATTGTGACGAGGAATGTTTCCAGTTTGACTTGTCCTTGGGTGCTGAGATTCTGTAAGAAATCTATAGTGTCGTGACAGAAGCTGGGGATCCCCTATACAATGGGTTTCAAGATACCTTCGACATGGCCAGAGAGATTCTCACACAGGGTCTCATTGCCTGATACGATGTGTGTTGGATTTGTGTATCGTCGGGAGGCAGCAGAAGTCGCCTACATGAGAAGTATGTGGGATGAGGACACGTAGGGAACTCTGAAGGACTGGATCCAAAGTCCTGATCAATGTGTTTAGTTCATGGGAATGTTATTTGGCTGGATCAGCCAGTATTTGCCTGTATTGTTCCTGGTTGTTCAGTTGTCGGTACACTTCCTTGCAGTAATCTGTTCTATTCTGAATGACGATGGCTCCTCCTTTATCTGCTGTTTGATGACAATGTTGTGATTGGTTTTGGGAGCATGGATGGTGTTGCGTTGTGATTGGGTGATGTTCTGCTCCACCTTATGGGTGCGGCTGATGAATCTAGCAGTTATATATTTCCTGACGGCTTGAGCATACGTGTCAAGCCCAGGGCAGCGACCCTCCGGTGGCGTCCAAGTTTACTCCTTCTTTGCTCACTTCTTTACGGATCCCTGTGTTGACTGTTCCAGTTCATCAGTGGGCTCATTGGGTTCACTGCTGGCATCTTGAAAGAATTCGTCTGATGAATTCCTCCATGTCTGCTGCAAGACCCATGGGGTCCATTTTGGTGGTGGGGCAGAAATTGAGACCCCTGCTCAGGACTTCAATCTCTTCCGGTCGAAGGGTGTGGCCCAGTAAGTCCACCCGAAATATATTAAGACAGCCATCCCCTATGGACAAAGTTTCAGAATTCAGATTATAATTTTCAGAAATTTCCTCATATCTGTAAAGGTAATACATATTCAAGAATGGAGCTGAAAAAACACGGGGAACGGCATATCAGATAGGCTGGCATCAGTCATTGAAAGTGTGTTGGAATCTATATAAAGGCTTAATGGTCTTAACATGAAAAATGTTAGTATACTTAGACAGTTAGCATGGTTTTGCTAAAATGAGATTTTGTTTGATAAACTTAGAGTTTTCTTTGATATGTAAGAAGTCAGTAGATAAAGTCTGACTAGTAGATGTACACCTGAATCTTTGGAGGCAATCATAAGGTGTTCTTTAAAAAGATTCTGATGCTTTTGTTGTGGTGAATAAAGATAGATTGATAAAAAGCAAAGAGATGCCTTTAAATGATGGATTCTCAAGCTGGGGGCTATCAGTCATGGAATTGTGCAAGGATCAGAGTTGGGGATTTTGACTATTTACAATATAATTAGATATACATGACAAAATAATGTATGAAAGGTAGACAGTTTAGGAGAATGGGCAACAAAATGGCAGTTGGCATTGCACTTGTGAAAGTGTTTTTTTTGTTCACTCATGGAATGAGTGTCACTGGCTCGGCCGCATTTATTGCTCATTCCTAATTACCCAGACAGCAGGTTAAAATAACCCCAAAAACAATTCTGCGGATGCTAGAAATCAGAAACACAAACAAATTGCCGGAAAAACTCAACAGGTATATGAAGAGAAATTAAAGTTAACTTTTTGGATCCAGTGTTCTGAAGATTTGAGTTTCTCCAGTAATTTCTTTTTAAGAGTAACTACATTGCTGTTGGTCCAGAGTCACATGGCAGTATCCGTTCAATTGGAGGTGTTGCCTCAGATTACAACGGGATCTTATACACTTAATGGTAAGGTCCTAGGGAGTGTTGCTGAACAAAGAGACCTGGAGTGCAGGTTCATAATTCCTTGAAAGTGGAGTCACAGGTAGATAGGATAGTGAAGAAGGTGTTTGGTATGCTTTCCTTTATTGGTCAGTACACAGGAGTTAGGAGGTCATGTTACGGCTGTACAGGACATTGGTTAGGCCACTTCTGGAATATTACTTGCAATTCTGATCTCCTTCCTATCAGAAAGATGTTGTGAAACTTGAAAGAGTTCAGAAAAGATTTACAAGGATGTTGCCAGGGTTGGAGGATTTGAGCTATTGGGAGAAGGTGAATAGGCTGGGGTTGTTTTCCCTGGAGTTTTAGATGCTGAGGGATGACCTTATAGAGGTTTTATAAAATCATGAAACACATGCATAGGGTAAATAGACAAAGTCTTTTCCCTGAGGTGGGGGTATCCAGAACTAGAGGGCATAGGTTTAGTGTGTGAGGGGAAAGATGTAAAAGGGACCTAAGGGGCAATGTTTTCACACAGAGAGTGGTGCATGTATGGAATGAGTTGCCAGACAAAGTGGTGGATGCTGGTACAATTGCAACATTTAAAAGGCATTTGGATGGGTATATGAATAAGAATGATTTAGAGAGATATGGACCAAGTGCTGGCAAATAGGACTAGATTACGTTGGGATATCTGGTCAGCATGAACGAGTTGGATCGAAGGGTCTGTTTCCGTACTGTATATCTCTGTGCAACAAGCCCTACGCATACACAGGATCTGTTCAGATGAGGAGGAATATGACGGACACCTGGATTTACTCAGGGATACCCTCAGAAGAATGGAGTACGATGCTCAACTCATCGACTGCCAGTTCCGACATGCCACAGAAAGGAACCGTAATGACCTCCTCAGGAGACAGACACGAGCTGCAACCGACAGGGTACCCTTCCTTATCCAGCACTTCCCTGGAGCCAAAAAACTATGCCCATGTTCTTGGCAGCCTGCAACACATTATCAGTGAGGATGAGTACCTCACCAAGACCTTCCCCACACCTCCACTGCTCGCCTTTAAACAACCACCAAACCTCAAACAGATCATTGTTCGTAGCAAACGGCTCAGCTCTCAGGACAACTCCATACAACCCTGTCACGGTAGATGCTGCAAGACGTATCAGAATGTTGACACGGATACCACCATTACACATGTGGACACCTCCCACCTTGTACGTGGCAGGTACTTATGCGACTCGACCAACATTGTCTATCTCATACGCTGCAGGCAAGGATGCCCTGAGGCATGGTACTTTGGGGAAACCAAGCAGAGGCACGGCAGCGGATGAATGGGCAACGCACAACAATCAACAGACAGGAGTGTTCACTCCCAGTTGGGGAACACTTCAGTGGTCCAGGACATTCGATCTCGGACCTTCGGGTGATCATCCTCCAAGGCAGACTTTGGGACAGGCAGCAGCAAAAAGTGGCCGAGCTGAGGCTGATTGCTAAGTTTGGTACCCATAGGGAGGGCCTCAACCGGGACCTTGGGTTCATGTCACACTACAGGTGACCACATTGCACTACACACACACACACACTTTCACAGACTTATACCCCTTTACACTCACACACACACAGATACACTCTTTCATAGACACTGACAAACACACCCCAACACACACACACACATGCACACATACACATATAAGTTTGTGGGATGAAATTGTACTTGCAGAGTTACATTGTACTTTGCTCAAAAACTGCATGAATCCATGTAAGATTCTATCAATTCATTTTTTAGATTAGAATCAGTCTAAACGTTATGACACAGACAGCAGCACACAGGGATTCTAACACCTTGAATACATTATTTGGGCTGACACCAATTGTTAAAGTTCACTAGAGAATGTAACTTTTAAAAAAGTTCTGTGATTTACATATGAAAGAAGTGAAACTAACATAATCATTCTAACAGATGAGAGACTTCCCAAACAATTAAGGTATTTTTCAATGTATAATTTCAGTTACATCACACTGCAAACTTTTGCTATAAATTCTGTGTCTGTTACAATTGTGTACTCCACAACCACCTGATGAAGGAGCGGCGCTCCGAAAGCTAGTGGTTCCAATTAAACCTGTTGGACTATAACCTGGTGTTGTGTGATTTTTTCTTTACATTGTACACCCCAGTCCAATACCGGCATCTCCAAATCATGAAGAAGAGCGATACCTGCAACATTAACCCTGTCTTTCCACAAATGCTGCCAGCCCTGATGAGTTTCTCCAGCATTTGTTTCAGATTTCCAGTGTCAACAATATTTAATTTTTAATGATAGTGGTCAGTACCTGAGGAAGATTGCACTAGCCTGATGGTGTTGCTACTAACTTTGAAGAGAACCATGGACTGTCATGGTCTGATCTGTCCATGGGTTAGATTTTATTTCTCTATACCTCTGGTCCATCTAAGGTTAGATTTGTTCGTGTACAAAATTTAAATGTAATCAGAGTTGGCAGACAACAATTATTTCACTGTACTTAATTATTAGAATATTTTCTGTCCATGACCCATGAACAGAAACTCATTTAAATTGAAATGATTTGCAACAAGAACCAGCAGTATTTAAAATATCAGAATTTTTCTTCCTGCTGAAATAAATCGCAGTAAAACAGATAGCTCATTACAGCACAATGCAACATGATTGCTATACAGGAAATTACTTTAGTACAAAATTGTTCAATTTTCAGTATTGCTTACATCAAATTATTTTATCCCTTTCCATTGTAGTCTGATGTGCATCTACCTTTTAGTTGCGCAGAACAGCCAAGCCAGATTTTGAGAAAATGTGCCTCTATTATATGTTCCAGTAGTGCCAAACAATTTAAGAATGTGAGAAATCAATATTGATTCTTGTGACTTTATTGGAATTCAAAAAAGAACAGATTTAATGGGAGAGATGCATGTAGAGGTAAACCTATCGGTTTTGTTGGTGACACTTCAAGGTATTTGTAGCCCTAACCATTCTGCCTGGTATGGGAACATGCATGAAAATTATAGTCTTCTATCAACAACTAGTACAAAAGAGAGGGCATTTCTCACACAGTCAATGGCAAGTAATGTCACAATAATTAGGTAACCAACCCATTGTCAAGAGAGAAGAGAGTATAAGCAGTTATGTCTCATTGACATCAGACTGAAAACCATTTCTTAAACATTGGGTTCTGGTCATTGAGTAGTTCTCTTTGAGGGCCAGTTTTGCTTGCTATTTTAACTACTTAAAAAAATTCGGCCTGAGTTTACATTGTTACTTTGTGCTAAACTTTTCGAATGTTATGTAACCTCATGTCCTATCTCCACTGAAGTATTGGCTTTTCAGTATAATGCCTGCTTAATGGATGTCTTTAAAATGCGGCCTGTAGCACTCATGTTGGTACTTTGAAAGAACTGCTGAAGTTAGTCTCATGCCCTCACTTATTTTCTTTAATGCTGCGATCCGTTTTCTTCAGATATATGTCCAATTTTCTTTTGAAGACTGTTACAGAATTTGATTTCATCCACATTTTCAAATAGTGTTTTCCAGATCACGGGTGGCACGGTAGCTCAGTGGTTAGCACTGCAGCCTCACAGCGCCAGGGACCCGGGTTTGATTCCCGCCTCGGGTAACTGTCTGTGTGGAGTTTGCACATTCTCCCCATGTCTGCGTGGGTTTCCTCCGGATGCTCCGGTTTCCTCCCACAGTCAAAAAGATGCGCAGGTTAGGTGAATTGGCCGTTCTAAATTGCCCATAGTGTGAGGTGGATGAGCCAGGAGTAAATGTAGGGGAATGGGTCTGGGTGGGTTGCTCTTCAGAGGGTCGGTGTGGACTTGTTGGGCCGAAGGGCCTGTTTTCACACTGTAGGGAATCTAATATTCGCAGTGCCTTGGTTGAATGGATTTCTCCTCAGTTACTTTAATCCACCAAGTATCTAAAGTCATTAGCAGCTGAGCTGAAACTACCCTCACTCACTTTACATTGATGTGCACTACATGATGCAGGCTACCTGATGAAGGAACAGCACTCCGAAAGCTAGTATTCCAAATAAACCTGTTGGACCATAATCTGGTGTTGTGTGATTTTTAACTTTGTTCACTTTGCATCAAATCTGTTATAACTGGTGATAAGAAGAGACTTAAATCTCCTTACTGTGAAATGGAATCAACCCCTCGTTCACACAGGTAAGAGAACAATATGGTAATCTATTGTATCACACAGCCCTTCAAACTGGACAGTATACAGCACCTCGAGAGTATGGTGCTGGAAAAACACAGCTGGTCAGGCAGCAGCCAAGGAGCAGGAGAATCAATGCTTTGAGCATGAGCCCTTCATCAGGAATGAGACTTGTAGCCCAAGAAGGCTGAGAGATAAATGAGAGCAGGGTAGGGGTGGGAGAAAGTAGCTGGGAGTGCATTAGATAGATGAAAGTTGGAGAAGAAGGTGGAGCGGATAGGTGGGAAGGAAGATGGACAGATAGGACAGTTCAAGACGGTGGTGCGGAGTTGGAAGGTTGGATCTGGGATAAGGTGGGGGAGGGGAAATGAGGAAACTGGTGAAATCCGCATTGATCCCATGTGGTTGGAGGGTTCCAAGACGGAAGATGAGGCATTCTTCTTCCAGGCTGCAGGTAGTTAGGGTTTGGCAGTAGAGGAGGCCAGGACTTGCATGTCCTTGGCAGAGTGGGAGGGGGAATTAAAGTGTTTGGCCACAAGTTGGTGGGGTTGTTTAGTGTGTGTGTCCCAGAGATGTACTCTAAAACATTCCACAAATTGGCATCCTGTCTCCCCAGTGTAGAGGAGACTACATCAGGAGCAACGGACACAGTAGGTGACGTGTGTAAGTACAGGTAAATCTCTGTTGAATGTGGAAGGATCCTTTGAGTTCTTGGATGGAGGTAAGGGGGAAGCTGTGGTTGTAGGTATTGCACTTCTAGCGGTGGCTGGGGAAGGTGCTGGACTTGGAGGATAGGTTGGTGGGGAGTGTAGACTGAACAAGGGAGTCACAGAGGGAATGGTCTCTCTGGAACATAGATAGGAGTGGGGAGGGAAATATATCCCTGATGGTGAGGTCTGTTTCTTGGTGGCGGAAATGGTGGAGGATGATGCGTTGTATCTGGAGATTGGTTGGGTGGAAGATGAGGACCATGGATGTTCAGTCCTTATTGCGAATGGAGGGATAGGGTTCAAGGGTGGAGGTGCAGGAAGTGGAGGAGATGGACTGGTGGTCAACCACGTGGGAGGGGAAATTGCGGTCTTTGAAGTAGTAGGTATTTGAAGAACATCTGGGAAGTTCTATGGTGGAATTTGTCCTCCAGGGAGCAGACGTGGTGGAGGCAAAGGAATTGGGAATAAGCAATAGCGTTTTTACAGATTAGCAACCAAATATTCCCACTTAAAGATGGCATGGTGGCTGGCACTGCTGCCTCACAGCAGCAGGGACCTGGGTTCAAGTCCAGCTTCAGGTGATTGTCTGTGTAGAGTTTGCACATTCTGCCTGTGTCTGCAGTGGGTTTCCTTCAGGTGTTCCGGTTTCCTCCCATAATCCAAAGGTGTGCAGGTCAGGTGAATTGGCCATGCTAAACTGCCCATAATGTTCAGGGATGTGTAGGTTAGGTGCATTAGTCAGAGGTAAATATAGGATAGTATGGGAATGTGTCTGGGTGGGTTACTGTTTGGAGAGTCAGCGTGGACTTGTTGCCGAAGGGCCAGTTTCCACACTTTAGGGATTCAAGATTCATTAACTTACATTTAACACTCTCATTTCTAAAACTTGAAGTTATACTTCTAAAATGCATGAGTTATGAAATCAGCTATTCAAAACAGTCTTGAAGTGTCTCTGCCCCAGCATACGTCTGATAAAATCAATGGAACTCACTTGTCCCTCCTTATCCATCCTGGCAAAGTGCATCATGGTTGTTTCACATCCGCCACTTAAAGGAAAGCAAATACTATGAATGCTTGAAGTCTGAAAATTGACAGAAAATGCTCGAGAATAGGATCAGGTCTGGTAATGTCAGTAGAGAAAGAAACAGAGTTAATATTTTGAATTCAAAGACCTTTCTTTTGAACTGGACAGTAATGAAGAAGAGTCCTTATGCTGAAAATTTAAATTTGTTTCTCTCTCCACTGATGCTGCCAGACGTGTTAAGTTTCTCTAGCATTTTTTGTTTTGATTCCATTTGACACATGCTTGGCCATTCTGCAAACATTTCTATTTCTTATTGCAATCAATTGTGAATTGTCCCCATTAATAACAATAAAATCAAACTTGTTTAGCCAGCAATGTGAGTTGGAATGCTGCAGAAAGTGAGTCATGCTATCCTGTCTGTCCTTCCAGAACATGATAACAGTGTCATGGAGGTCAAGTTTAGAGTGGTGCTTTTGACCGAAACGTCAATTTTCCTGCTCCTGGGATGCTGCCTGACCTGCTGTGCTTTTCCAGCACCACTCTAATCTTGACTCTGATCTCCAGCATCTGCAGTCCTCACTTTCGCCTTGTGTTATGGAGGTAGCTGCTCATACTTAACTATTGCTCAGACAAGAAGACAAAACATCTTGCACATTGGTGAGATTTTGAGACTCATATACACAATACAAAAGGATAAACAGTAAAAATGAGATTATCCTCAATCATGCATTATTCCCTCTCTACCTTTCCACCCTACCACTTCCATTTCTTCCAATCCACCCCTACTTATCCTATTGACATACCCCTTTTTCTCTTCACACTCTGGTCCTTCAAATTGAAGAGTGTTTCATTGCCAATAGATTTGCAATTCTTTCACTGAGTCCCAACAAAATATACACTTTTGTTATAATTGCAGCATAATACTGGGGGCTTGGCTGGATGGTTGCTTGGGGATGTGGCGTGCTACTGTTATGACATTGGGTAAACTTTCCTGCTTAATTTAAACCAGCAACACAGAAAAGATTTATCCCATGCAGTAATCTGTGAAAATTTGGGTGGCCAAGAACCCGTTAAAGTAACAATTAATAATTTTATTTATTAAAGTATAACAGAGAATAATTAACTAACAACTACTCACAAATCCTTCCTCTCACCTATCTCTTTCCTTTCCTTCTATAATACTAGCCGATGAACACCTCCACCCCCTCCCCCCGCCCCTAACCAATTGGTGAATTAAGATTCACCAATAATTCAAGTTTTCAAAACCAGCCAGGAATCAAATCTTTTCAAATGGGGGAATTGGTATCACATGTGCTGGTTTATGGCAAAAGTTAACCACATCCTTGTGCATTCCAGGCCAATAAAAATGTTTTTGTACCTTAGACTGAGTCTTTTCTACCCCTTGGTGACCTCTTACAGGTAGTTCATGTACCACACATAACACCTTCTGTCTGTATGCTACCGGCAACAAAATCTGGTGCACCTAGGCCCAATTCCCCTCTGCACTAACCTGCCATGGTCTCCATTTCCATCTTAGGATTCTATCTTTCAGATAATAACCAGCTGAAATATTCGCTGCCTCCTTTTTGGAATATGCAACCACATATATATCTTTTATCGCCTTGTCTTGCTGTTGCAAGTCTCTTAGACTTTCAGGACTAAACACTTCTGTCAGACTCTCTGCCTGTTCAGGTTTTTCCTGCACCATTATGTCAAACAAGGTATCTCCTAACTGAACTTCAACTCCTTCATCTTTCTCTTTACTTTTCGCTTCATGCAGTGACTTATGATAGTGGAATCTGGTTACCATACAGTCTGGGAAAATACCAGGATATTTCTGTTTTAACTCCGCAGTTTCTTGGTCTTACTTGGGCTTCTCCACAACAAGGGATGTCACTCCCACCTTGGATCCTGCCAAATTCCCAAGAACAAACGGAATTCCTGGAACTGACATTCGGTCAATCACTCCCACTGTAACTTCCCCAGACTTGGGTTAGCACTCCAACCTGATTTTACATCGGGGAATGCTAGATTTCTGTCCATCTGGATGTAGGTTTGCTTGCAGAGCTGGAAGATTCAGTTTCAGACATTTCGTCACCATACTAGGTGACATCATCAGTGAGCCTCCAGATGAAACACTGATGATATGGCACGCTTTTTATTTATATGTTTAGGTTTCCTTGGGTTGGTTGTGTCATTTCCTGTGGTGATGTCATCACCTGTTCTTTATCTTAGGGGATGTTAGATGGAATCGAAGTCAATGTGTTTGTTGCGGTTGGAATGCCATGCTTCTAGGAATTTTTGTGCATGTCTCTGTTTGGCTTGTCCTAGGATGGGTGTGTTGTCCCAGTCAAAATGATGTCCTTCCTTATCTGTATGTAAAGATACTAGTGAGAGTGGGTCTTTTTTTTGTGACTAATTTTGCTTGTTGTCTGTATACAGTCCTTCAAGTTCATTAGCTGCTATTTTAGTGTGTTGGCACATTTGTGGGCTACCATGATGCCAAGAGATCTGAGCTGTCTGGAGGTCATTTCCAAGATGTCTTTGATGTAGGGGAGAGTGGCTAAGGTTTCTGGGTGCTTTTTGCCTGCTTGTTTGGGTTTGTTGCTGAGAAATCGGCAGACTGTGTTCATTGGGTACCTGTTCGTTTTGAGTACACGGTATAGGTGGCTTTCCTCTGCTCTTCACAGTTCCTCTGTGCTGCAGTGTGTGGTGGCTCATTGAAATAATGCTCTAATGCAGCTTCATTTGTGGATGTTCGGATGATTGCTTCTGTAGATTAGTATTTGGTCCATATGTGTCATTTTCCTGTAGACACTGGTTTGAAGTTCCTCATTGGCTGTTCACTCTACTGCAACATCTAGGAATGGCACTTTATTGTTGTTTTCCTCCTCTTTAGTGATATTTATGCCAGTAAGGGTATTATTGGTGGTCTCCAATAATCAAAAAACCATGAAAGCCATGTCTTCTCAACTTTATCACTAACTTAAGATGCAGTGACCCTCAGGTTAAACGCACCACTGATTGTTTCTCTCCAGTTTAGAGAGTGGGATATGGTGATTTTACCTTCACAAGGCATTACCTTGTAGCAATTGATTTGTTTCTAGCTGAATGGAAAAGCCTCTATAATAAATGCACTGCATCTATGCTATGGGATACGTTGGTGTAATTGTAATGTTACTGAACTATTGATTCAGTAGCTCATTCAAATGCTCAGAACAGATGGGTCACTGGATACGAAATATTAACTCTGTTGCTCTCTCCAAAGACCTGCTGAGTTTCTCTAGCAATTTATGTTTTTGTTTCCAATTCTGTTTAGAAGATTTTTATGATAATGATTGCACAGTCAAAATGTTGCAAAAAATTTGTGGTAAATGTATCCGTCTAACAATGAAAGGTATAAATTTGTGTTAAAGTTGGATGGTTATAGCGTGCTGAAGTGTGCTGCCATTTAAAATTTCAAGCAAATGCACTTTTCTGTTTGTGATGCATTTCAAAATGAAGATGGACCATGAGCTGAAAGAAGCAATTTTACTTTTGTGGTACCATTTTCTAAAAGATTTTTTGCAACACCTTATGATACAATTTCTCAACTGGACAAGGAAAGCATGTTTTTTTTCACTGATTTATAAGAGACTGAAGCATATATTGAAAAGAAGAGAAGCTATTACATCTTGCTATTGCTGCTTAGTCTCTGCGGCAGCATCACATTCCAACTCATTGGTCTCAGTATAATTGTAGCTTGAAATTAAGGTGTGACAACTTTGCTACCTCTGACCTTTGCCATTAACAACTTCAGGAAACATAACTTCTGACTTTCTTCAGTGATAAAGGTGAAATGTGACTTCAATGGAATCAATTGAGAATGACTCAAGCAGAAACGCAATTACAATGCTACACAAGAAAAACAATGTGGCATAAAGCCCACCCCCGCTTCCTGAGTATTTTAGGATGCTATTTCTGTTGTCTACGCACATGCTTTGACCAAGTACCATGAACAACATATGAACTCTATAGGAATTTAAGCCAAACGTCTCTTAGCCATTTGTTAATCATTGCATTGCATTACAAAAAATAATCTAGATTAGAGTGGTGCTGGAAAAGCACAGCAGGTCAGGCATCATCCAAGGAGCAGGAAAATTGACGTTTCGGGCAAAAGCCTTTCATGAGGCATTCCTGATGAAGGGCTTTTGCCCGAAACATTGATTTTCCTGCTCCTTGGATGCTGCCTGACCTGCTGTGCTTTTCCAGCACCACTCTGATCTAGAGTCGGATCTCCAGCATCTGCAGTACTCACTTTTGCCTTACAAAAAAGAATGGCAAGTTTATCGTCTATTTGTATTCCGTATCAAACATCAAAACAATCAGTCAATAACAGTTATAAATAATGATGAGGTTATCAATGTTTTGCAGGCAGTATTTAATGAAGAACTGTTTCATGTAATTATTATGTGAAAAAGCCGCACAGTAGCTGGTATCCCTTCACAATTTACATGTGCACACTACATGGGCTCTGACCCAACAGCTCAGTGCCAGCCTCTTGAATGTGGAGACTGTCTGAATCTCCTGTTTATATCACTCAGCCATGGCTCCCTGATTGATCCAGGTCAAGGATTTCATAGCCCATGAGATCCACCTGGCCCTCATTTCAGTCACTAACCCCCACATCCCCAAACACATCCAGGGATGTAGGTCTGTCCTTTTTCCTGCAGTTTCTCCTGGGACGATTTTGCCCCAGATCCAGTTCCTCCGACTCTGACTCGGACACAGATGGATCATAGCCCATAACTTGTGCCTGGGGAGTCTCTGGAGAGTTTTCTCCTCTTCGTCAAGCAGTAATGGTGCTGAGGCTGCATCCATCTCAGATTCCTCTGCTGTCTCAAGTTCACATACCAGCGACAACTACAATGGTTTGCCGACCCTGATCCTGAAGAACAATTTCGACATATGGTCAAGGCTCGGCTTTGTTTTTGGGGTTTTACTGAGGGCTGACTTAGGCTCCCTCTACTCAGGATATGCTCTGTGATTTTCTACGCTCAAGTAGTCTTCTTCAAGCTCAGTTGGACAGGTGAGGGTACCTATTCCATTGGAATGCCCTGTAGCTCCCATGCTCCACCTGCCACATTTTCCAAAGATAAAGCCAGTTGTAGTTTCTGTTTCAAGTCCAGTTGGGCTTCAACTAGTAGGTGCTTCTGCATATTTCTGTCATTAATCCCACATACCACTCAGTCTCTCAGCTTCTCATCTACCCCAATGTCATTTACCTGGAAAAAATATCGCATTCTTTCCCCATACTGGGCCCAGTCTTCACGGCAGGATTGAACAAGTCAAACTTCCCATGTAAAGGCGTAATACCAGAAAAGCTCACTCAGCTCAAAGATGACTGTTGTGAGCGAATTTTCTTCTGTTTTCTCCCGTCGCCACTGAAATAATTGCACAGAGGCTGGCACCCCATCGTCAAGTCACTTTTTATTTACATGTGCAAAGTACATGGGATCTGTTCTGCCAGCTCAGAGCCAGTCCCTAGAATGTGGAGACTCTCAGAATCCCCTGTTTATATTGGACAGCCCTGATTGGCCTACATTAACAACCCCAACTTAAGGGTCTCTTGGTTAATGTGATGCGCCTGGCCCTCGTTCTAATCACTACATTATGTTGTCATAGCAACCCAAAAAGTGAACATACAATATTTACAGGAAGACAGAGAGGTTGTGACGAAGAGCAAAACCTTCTAAAACAAAATCCGATGTGACAGGGCGTACAAACTTAAAGACAGGAGAAAGGTGGGTTTGGGGGGGCCTTCAGTTAGCAGGGCTGAGTAGTTGGTTTGGGATGCTGTGCAGGCTGCTGATTATGGCTGGGCGATTTTCACCTGACTCACAGAGAGTACAGAAAGAACTATGTAACCTGCACAGCCAGCAGATCCTGCCTTCCCGTCACTGCCATTCACTGCCTAACCTCAGGAAACTTGCACTGCAACAGTCAATTTTAAAATCAGATTCTGAAATAAAGCCCAATTTAAATGCGCATGTTACTTCTCGCAGGGATATTTAGAATGCTAAGACAACCCAGATTCCAGCAGCTGATGCAGTGACAGTTGCAAGTTGTGAGCACATTGGTCACAATTAGCTTTTTACCAAGTTTTTAACAGTTAACAAGGCTATCAATATTTTCTAATACTGCCTGGCTGTAAGACTGTTTCCAAGCTGGATTTTGGCAATATTTAAGATTCCCATACTGGCTAATTCTGCTTTAAATTGAACTCCTTCATTAAATGAGTTTTGTGTAAAAAACATGGGTAGTAAGATTTCTTGTTGCTGCATGTTATTTGAGAATTATGTCAAGACCTTATTCAGGTGCTCACATTTAAAATGACACCAATCAACAACATACATTAGCTTTTGTAACTATTTACCTACTTTGACGTATACTCCCTTAATCCACACCAGCACTTTGCCCAAAATGGCATCTGATTCAGATTCACCAGAAATTATGCCCATCAAAAGTTTCCTGCGTCATTTAGGACCTGAAACAGCACCGTGTAATGCCAAAGGTAAAGATACTCCTCAGTTGGATTTTGCAGCAATTCAAAGCTGCAAATGGTTTGATATTAAAGAAAGTCAGTTCTGTGTATCATTTGATTTCATTGATAAATGCCAAATGCTAGCAATTGCATGATGCCCAATAAATTGCTTCTGTTTCATTAACTTTGGCATGGTGCAACAGTTATAATCACTGAGAAGAGCATTTATTAAGATGCCAACTTCATTTTAGCATAATAACGGATGGAGAAGTGACATAATTACAAGGTTCCAATCAGGGACAAAAATGCAGAAAATTGTTTGGCATGAAGTAATCGATGTGTAATAATTATATGATGAGAAAAGTATGTGCAATGATGATAATTAAATGTCATTTTCTGATGTGTGCTGTAGTAACAGTATGATACTTAAAATTGTACTCTATCTATTGATCTTGCAGCCCATGTAAAAACATTCTCCACCAGAGTCATTATCATATGCATTTATTAGTTGAGTGTGGATACCCCTAATCAATCAGTTTTTAATAATGTCAATCTAAGGAATGAAATGCTTAAAATACAAAGGTTTGAGATTTTACATTAATTTTCAGGCAATAGTCAAGACAGAAGAATTGAGAAATGGAAATTCCCCACAAACACAATGCAAGCACTCCTCTGGAGGCCGAAGTTAAACCATATTACTGCAGTTTAAATAGTCACAATATTACAGTGGTAATGCCAAGCATATATTAATGATCTGGATGAAGGGACTGGGGGCATTCTAGCGAAGTTTGCCGACGATACAAAGTTAGGTGGACAGGCAGGTAGTACTGAGGAAGTGGGGAGGCTGCAGAAGGATCTAGACAGTTTGGAGGAGTGGTCCAGGAAATGGCTGATGGAATTTAATGTGAGCAAATGCGAGGTCTTGCACTTTGGAAAAAAGAATAGAAGCATGGATTACTTTCTAAACGGTGAGAAAATTCGTAAAGCCAAAGTACAGAGGGATCTGGGAGTGCTAGTTGAGGATTCTCTAAAGGTAAACATGCAGGTTGAGTCCGTGATTAAGAAAGCGAATGCAATGTTGTCAATTATCTCAAGAGGGTTGGAATATAAAAGCACTGATGTGCTACTGAGACTTTATAAAGCTCTGGTTAGGCCCCATTTGGAGTACTGTGTCCAGTTTTGGTCCCCACACCTCAGGAAGGACATACTGGCACTGGAGCGTGTCCAGCGGAGATTCACACGGATGATCCCTGGAATGGTTGGTCTAACATATGAGGAATGGCTGAGGATCCTGGGATTATATTCATTGGAGTTTAGAAGATTAAGGGGAGATCTAATAGAAACTTACAAGATAATACATGGCTTGGAGAGGGTGGACGCTAGGAAATTGTTTCCGTTAGGCGAGGAGACTAGGACCCGTGGACACAGCCTTAGAATTAGAGGGGGTAAATTCAGAACAGAAATGCGGAGACATTTTTTCAGCCAGAGAGTGGTGGGCCTGTGGAATTCATTGCCACAGAGTGCAGTGGAGGCTGGGACGCTAAATGTCTTCAAGGCAGAAATTGATAAATTCTTGATGTCACAAGGAATTAAGGGCTACGGGGAGAATGCGGGTAAGTGGAGTTGAAATGCCCATCAGCCATGATTGAATGGCGGAGTGGACTCGATGGGCCGAATGGCCTTACTTCCGCTCCTATGTCTTATGGTCTTATGGTCTTATTTTTCTGCATTTTGTCCCTTCCTTGAACCTTGCAATTATGTCATATTTTTGCTTCTGATATCAAAGGAAGTGAAGGGCTTACCCCGAGTCTGACCTGGGTTATACTAGACCCTGAAGTTATTGGTGCTGAAAATAATGAAAGCTTCTCCAGGACTTACCCTTCTGAGAAATGTTCACCCTTCAAATAAAAATCTTGCAGCGAACTCTTACATTTAGAACCCAATAGGTTTTGTTATTCTCAGGGAATGAACCAAATGGAAAAGGAGTTAGTCTGCTGCAATCCTTATAGGGATGTTATCCACCCCGACTTTAATGACAAAAAAACTCCCTACAGTTTGGGAATTCTAGGGCAATGGTTCAAAGACAATGAAGAAATTACTATGTGTAATCTGGATTGTGTGTGACTTGGCAAAGGTATAGTGAGGTGATGATATTCCCATGATATTCCTATTGTGCCTTTTTGTGGAAGTGACGAAGACACGAACCCCACAAATGTGAGCTTAGAAAGTCATCATCATGTCTCTGGAATCTAATAGCAGCATTGGCTGCAAATTGGATCAAGTTTCTGTTAAGTTGTTCAAAATTTGGAGTAGGCTTTAAACTTATGACTCAAGGCAAGATTACCAAGAACTGGGCCACATAGCCATTTACAACCACTTTTAAAAGTATGGAATTTCATCTTTTCTAACAGAGAAAACTGGTAACTTTGACCCATTAATGCTATCTCAGAAGTAAGACTGCTACAAATTGAACAAAGGTAACACAATACCAGGATTCTGATTTTTTTTTTAATTTTGAGTTTCTGCCTAAAATTCTTGAATTCAAACATGTTTGTTTAAGAAAAGTCTTCCTGCAGCCTTCAACACTATTGCAGAAATACTCAGAAGGATGCAAGTTAGTTTAATCCTGTAAGCGATAGTCACAACTTTAAAGAATTCTCACAGATAGTTGATATTGGCACTAAAGGAGATCATAAAAGATAAAATGGCAATTTTTTTTTACATTATCTTATAAGGATCCAAAAAGCAAATCCTACAGAAGCAATGAGAAAATGGACAAGATTAAAATAATGAATAAATAATCAAAATGTCATGAACAAAGATTGAAACATTAAATGCCGTGCTGCATTTAAGGTAAAACGTAACTGCTGTATTTAACCATTGAAGGGTGAGGAGGAAGAAAAGTGCAGACATTTATGATATTCTAAATTGCTACCATTTTTAAAGATAATTTCAACTAAGAAGAAAAGATCAACATATCTTTTTCAGCTATCTACTAACATTTTCATCCAATATAGTCTTTGAATTAAAAGTAATTTGTTTCCCTCATTCCTAAGGATTCAGGTTCTGGCTTTTCATGTTTCCGTAACATTGCAGTTGTGAAATCTGTGGACTGCACAACCTCCAGATATTCCTTCATGTCCAATATGAAAGTAATTTTGTTGTAAGTGGTTTGAAAATTGATTGTGCTACCATTAAGGTATCGAAGTTTATATTCCACGCATCTTAACTGTGCTGTAACGGCTTCCTCACTGTAAGTATGCTGTAAGCATACCTTCCTGTAAAATTGAAAAACATGATACAGAAAATCCAAATTAAAGTTAAAATAGATGTGCTCTTTGCTACTGGTTGGTTCATTTGCCCCAGGATGCATGAATCTTGTGCATATTCAGGATTATTGGTATGTTACACTGGATATATTATCAATGACTGGTAGGAAAACATAATTGAAATTGAATTTCCTCTAATATTGACCACAGGTAGACAGGGTATTGAAGAAGGCATTTGGTACACTTGCCTTTATTATTCAGTACATTGAGTATAGGAGTTGGGACATCATGTAGAGTCTGCACAGGCCATTGGTAGGGCCATTTGTAGAACACTGTGTCCAGTTCTGGTCTTACTGCTATAAAAAAAATGTTGTGAAACTTGACAG
The DNA here is from genome assembly GCF_037043375.1 of Chiloscyllium plagiosum. NCBI lineage: Eukaryota > Metazoa > Chordata > Chondrichthyes > Orectolobiformes > Hemiscylliidae > Chiloscyllium > Chiloscyllium plagiosum. Next base: position 13,168,520 of record NW_028270145.1, on the reverse strand, counting down.
GCTTCAGAAAAGATTTACAAGGATGTTGCCAGGGTTAGAGGGTTTGAGCTATAAGGAGAGGCTCTATAGGCTGGAGGTATTTTTCCCGGAGAATCGGAGGCTGAGGGATGACCTTACAGAGGTTTATAAAATCATGGGAAATGGATGGGGTGGACAGACAAGGTATTTTTCCCCAGGGAAAGGAAGATCAAAACTAGAGGGCATAGGTAAAGGTGAGAGGAGAAAGCTTTAAAAGGGACCTAAAGGAGCAACGTTTTCACACAGAAAGTGATGTGTGTATAGAATGAGCTGCCAGAGGACCAATGGTGGAGACTGGTACAATTAAAACATTTAAAAGGCATCTGAATGGGTATGTGAATAGGAAGGATTTAGATGATATGGACCAAATGGTGGCAAATAGGATTAGATTAATTTAGGATATCTGGTCAGCAGACTCTCGTAACATTCCACTAATCAAAGTCTGCCAATTTGAAAATGTTCCATCTATCCTAATTCACTGGTTTCAGTCCTTTAACCAATCATGAAACTACATTAATACATCGTCTTCAACTTCATGATCATTGTGATTCTCTATTTGATACTTCATTGAAAGTCTTTTGGAAAACCAAATGTACCACATTTACTAGTTCCCTTTATCTAATCTCTCATTATATCTTAAAACAAACTCTAATAAGTTGGTCAAAGATGACTTCTTTTTCATATAACCATGTTGACCTTTCTGATCATACTAGCAGTTTCTGATGTCAGATTCCTGCATAAAGGTGTCGATTAAATGGAGCTGGGGAAAGTAGTGAAGTAGGGGGAGAAATTACAAGGCAAAAATTCATTGAGGTACTGATTAGATCCATAATTATTATGTATTGAGCTCCAATATTCAAACAGATTACTGGTGACAAACTACGGCCTTCAAAATAGCCTGTGGAAATCTAGCGTCAATAAAGGTTAAATGTAATTGTTAGTGCCATTTGCCAGTATTTGGACCATATCAGTCTAAACCCTTCCTATTATTATACCCATGCAGATGCCTTTTAAATGTTTAATTTTACCCACCTTTACCACTTCTTCTGGCAACTCATTCCATACACGTAACACCTTCTGCATGAAAACGTTGTCCCTTTGGTTCCTTTTAAATCTTTTCCCTCTCACTGTAAACCTATGCCCCCTAGTTCTGGACTCCCCCACTCCAGGGAATAGGCTTTGTCTATTTATCCTATTCATGCCTCTCATGATTTTATAAACCTCTATAAGGTCAGCCTTCAGCTTCCAGCACTCCAGAGAAAATAGTTCCATCCTATTCAGCCTCTCCCTATAGCTCAAACTCTCCAACTCTGGCAACATCCTTGTAGATCTTTTTTGAACCCTTTCAATTTTTGCAACATCCTTCCTATAGCAGGGTGACTAGAACTGCAGTATTCCAGAAGTGGCCTAACCAGTGTCCTGTACAGCTGCAACATGACCTCCGAACTCCTACACTCAATGCTCTGACCAATAAAGCAAAGCATACTAAACGCCTTCTTTGCTATCCTAATTAACTGTGACTCCACTTCCAAGGAACTAGGAACCAACACTTCAGGGCCTCTTCGTTCAGAAATACTCCCTAGGACCTTACCATTAAGTGTATAAATCCTGCTTTTGATTTGTTTTTCCAAAATGCAGTACCTCACATTCATCTAAATTCAACTCCATCTGCCACTCCTCGGCCCACTGGTCTTTCTGATCAGAGGTACCTTGGTGTGCATATCCACAGATCCCTAAAGGTGGCAAAACGGATATATAAGGTGGTTAAGGAGACATGTGGAATGTCTGCCTTTATTAGTTGAGGCATTGAGAACAAGGTTAAGCTGAAACTGTATAAAACATTAGTTAGGCCATAGCTGGAGTATTGCATGCAGTTCTGGTCACCACATTATAGGAAGGGTGTGATTGCACTGGAAATGGTATACAGGGGATTTACCTGGATGTTGCCTGTGCTGGAGCATCTAAGCCATGGGGGCAGATTAGAAACACTGTGATTGTTTTCTATGCAGCAGCAAAGGTTGAGATAGAGGTGCATAAGATTATGAGAGGCATAGATAAGGTCACCAGGAAAACACCTTCATCCATTAATAGAAGGGTCTATAATGAGGGAAATAGATTTAAGGTTAAGGTAGAGTCTATGGGAAGAGTTGAGAAGAACCTTTTTCACTGAAAGGGTAATGGATGTCTGGCACTCATTGCCTGAAAAGATAGTTGTGAAAGAAACACTTGCAAATTTTAATTAGTATTCAGATATTGTGTTGCCATAGTCTCCAGTGCTGTGGGTTAAAAGCTGGAAAACAGGATTAATGTAGTCAGCTTCTTGTTGACTGGCTGGACATGACAGGCTAAATATCCTCCTCCTATGCCATAAATGTGTATGAGTCTATGAGATGTCGACAGATCAAATGCATGGGCACTTCTGTGCAATTCAGAAAAGTACAATTTGTCTTATATTGTCTCTGCTCATTCTTCTTACTGAAATAAATCCCTTCACACCTCTCCGCATTATATTCTATCTGTCATTCCAGCAGACGATGTCCCTTTGAAGTTTATCCTCCTCAGATTTCACACTACTTCTAAGTTTTGCGTATGTCACAAATTTTGAAATTGCGCCCTGTCCTTGAAAGTCATTAATATAAATCAAGAAAAGCAGTGCTCTAACCACAGATCCCTGGAGATCCCCTTCTCCTTCCAATATGAAAAATAATCAATCATTCACCACCAATTGTTTTCCAGCACTGGTCCAATTTCATTTCCTTGCTGCCATTTTATGCCCTGGGCTTCAACGTTGCTGGCAAGCCTTTATGTGATGCTCTATCAGATTCCTTCAAAAATCACATGACCTCCATTAACCCTTTCTGCTGTCCTATCAAACAGAACTCAAGCAAGTTAGTTAAATATGATTTGCTTCTAAAGTATCCACACAGGCCTTCCATTATAGCCAGTCCATATTCAGTTAAGTGACTGTTAATCACATTCCAAAATGATCAGTTCTAATGATTTTTCCAGAATTAATGTTAAACTGACTGGTCTAGGAGTTATGACAGGAAAATCGACGTTTCGGGCATAAGCCCTTCTTCAGACTTATGCCCAAAACGTCGATTCTCCTGCTCCTTTGATGTTGCCTGACCTGCTGCGCTTTTCCAGCAACACATTTTTCAGCTCTGATCTCCAGCATCTGCAGTCCTCACTTTCTCCTGGTCTAGGAGTTATGCCATGCATTTGTTAGGTGCCAGTGTATGTGAGTGCAGCCTGGAGCATGCCCTGAGGTGGTGATGCTTGGTGTCCCAGATGACTGTCTGGAGTGACAAGGGTCAAGTTAGAATCACCAGGTTCCCACATTGACCTCCACCTTGAGAATTGTTGATGTCTAGTTTGCTCATGGTGGGTGATGGAATAGGAAGCTGTATATTAATGAGGTATAATAAGGCCGAAATAAAGTAAGAAATAGGCATTTCACACTGTCTTCTGAGTGTCTCATCTCAATGTCTGGAACTTAGAAAATGCTACTAATTGCTTCTGAAGTTGAGAAAGTCCTTGTTGGACTTGTCTTGTGATTCTCTGAGATTACTCACCATAGCACACTTCCTTCAGGACCTGGTAAAATTACACCATAATTATTTATTAGTATTATATTTTATCTCAGTCAGGCTCGATTCCACCTTCCCTCCCCCCCACCCCCGCACAAATCTCATCTTTAGTCCCTAATCACACTCACTTTTCCTTTTACCACCCTTTCACAATTTATATTTCGATACATGGTATTTTGGTTCCCTTTTATGTTAGCAAACTGTCTTCTTTCTCCTATACTATCTTTGCTTCTCTTATTTCCATTGTCATTTACACTTGAAATATTCTATACTCAACCTAGTTTTCAATTGGATTATTCATCTGTCACCAATTTCATTTTTTTTTCTTTATCTGGCTTTCCATCAACATCCAAATAGCTGTGGATGGACTTGTTTTCCCAATCTTTTTTCTTTGTGAGAATATATTTCAACTGTATCCCAAAAGTTTCTTAGTTGAAGGTAGTCCATTTCTTCGATGCCATCAGAGTTGCTTCTCTAGCTCTGAAACCTGAAGCTTGAGCTGCTTGACATGATTACAGTTCCTCCACACGTGATCCTCAAGGATGTGAGAAGTGGCCTGGATGAGTATTACGCTGGTCCAGTCTGTCGTGCCATTCCTCAAATGATTAGGCAATAAAATTTCCTACTTTCTCAACAATCCACTGCTTCTCCTCAATGGTCATTAGTTTATCTTACAGGTAGGTTAACTGAAATGCTTTAGTATTGCTTAAAAATAGCACCATTGTGCCCTGAACTCATCATTTAGCAAGTAAAGGGAAAATGGCATTTATATCATTTGTGAGTCTAATTGATATGCAAATAACCTTTGGTTGGTAGAAGCATTGCCATGGGAAATACAGCAGTTAGATTTTGATTGATATTTAACTGCCAGTCTCTGTATAAATTTTAAACCAGAAGGTTGAATCTGATTGGTCAAGGCATTGTCTTATGAAATGAACCAGAGAATGACTGTCACTTATGAAAGTGTGCAACTGCCAGTATAAATGCTGTTTTCCTTTTATGTTGATATTTCTTGTAAATTGTCTTGATGAACACAAGAAAAATAATGATTTGGAGATGCCGCTGATGGACTGGGGTGTACAAAGTTAAAAATCACACAACACCAGGTTATAGTCCAACAGGTTTATTTGGAGCACTAGCTTCCAGAGCACTGCTCCTTCATCAGGTGGTTGTGGAGTACACGATTGTAAGACACAGATTTTGTAGCAAGAGTTTACAGTGTGATGTAACTGAAATTATACATTGAAAAATACCTTGATTGTTTGTTAAATCTCTTGTCTGTTAGAATGACCATGTTAGTTTCACTTTCTTCATATGTAAATTGCAAAACCTTTTTTTAAAAGTTGCATTCTCAAGTGTGATTGGTGTTGTGTGATTTTTAAAGCAAAATAATGTTTGCCAAAGCATGACTTTCTACAGTGCTGTGAAATGACTATTTGAAATGCTTTAATTATTAGTTAGAACTAAATATCTTAAATACTAATTTCCTGGAAAGTTCAGAACTATTTATTACTGCTATTTCCTGTCATTTAATTTTACCTTTATCCCCTAGATTTGGTAAAGTGACTGAGCACTGATTGCAATTATATAATAAAATTAACTTCATTGTTTTGTAGTAGTTCTAATTAGTTGAATAATCAGTCTCACTTAAAGGGAGGTTAACAAAAACGTTTACGTTTAACTCATTATCTAAATTGTTTAGAATATAGTTTGTTGAAAAATTCAAACTTCTTTCATTTCACTATCCCCTATTATTTAATTTTAACTTTTCTCCTAGATCGGATTTATTATTAGAACACTTATGTTACAAATTATAAAATTAACTAAAGATTTTAGGCTTGAAACTAATGAAACAATCAAGCCATAATGTTTGGTTGATTAATTTCAATTAAATGTTTACCATGAAAACCTTACTACCAGTAACTCCTTGCCCTGGAACAGCACTGTGTTTCCAGGACAGGTCTTTAATCTCTGACTCTTAGCTCTAGCTCATATTAAATCTCTGCTCTCACTCTTTGCTCTTTTAAATATCTGCTCTCAGCTCCAGGTCTTCATGGAAAGTGCAGTAGTCAACTCCAAAATTAGGTTCCTAACTCTAAATAAAGGGAACAATGAGGGTATTAGATGCACATTGGCTAGGATGTATTGAGGAAACTTGCTAAAAGGCTGATGGTAGATTGGCAATGGTTCATATTTATAGGAAATGTGTACAAATTACAACAATTATTCAATCCTGTCTGGAGTAAAAACAAAAGATGATGAGTAGCTCAATCATGGCGTGCAAAGAAAATTAAGGTTATTATTTGAGCCAAAGAGAAATTATGAAATTACAAGAAAAAAGCAAGCATTGAGGATTGGAAGCATTTTAGTATTCAGCAAAAGAGGACAAAAATATTTGATCAGCAGGGAAAATAAAGTATGAGAGTAAAATTGCAAGGAATGTAAAACAGGCCATCAATACTTTGATAAATATATGAAGTGAAAAAGATTGGTAAAAACAAATGTAAGTCCCTTATTCACAAGAATTTAAAACATCGAGGAAACTGGGGAAGTGTTAAAAGGAAGAAAGAAATGGCAGAACAATTAAACACATGCTTTGGTTCTGTCTTCACAAAAGAGGACACAAAATAACCTCCCAGAAATGCTAGGGAATCAAGGTTCAACTGAAACAGTGGAATTGAAGCAAATCAATATAAATAAGAAAATGGTTCTGGAAAAATAAATAGGGTTAAAGACTGACAAGTCTTAAGGGCCTGATAATCTGTTAATATTAGGTACATTCGCAGTCAGAATTTGAGACTCTGGAGCTGTTTCAGCATATTGGAGGGTGGAAAATGTAACCCTACTATTTAAAAAGGGTGGGAAGGAGAAACAGAATATTACAAACCAGTTAGATTAACATCAATAATAGGGAAATGATGGAATCCATTTTAAAAGGTATGAAAATAGAATACTTTGAAAGCATTAATGGAATTGAACAAAGCATCATGGGTTTATGAAAGGTAAACCATGCTAAACAAGTTGGTAGACTAGATAAGGGAGAACCAGTGGATGTGGTGTATTTGGATTTTACTAAGGCTTTTGATAAAGACATAAGAGGTTAGTGGGCAAAAATGAAAGCACACTGGATGGGGATAACATATTGCCATGGTTTAAGAATTGGTTGACTGACAGGAAACAGAGTGGGAATAAATGGGTCTTTTTCTGAGTGGCAGGTAGAGACATGTTTGGGTCCCAGCTGTTCATCATATATACGAATGATCGGGATGAGGAAATTAAATGAGATATTTCCAACTTCGACACAAATTGAGTGAAATTGAGAATTTGAGTAAGATGCAAGGAGCCTGCAAGGTGATTAAGCTAATCAGTGGGAAAAATATGGCAGATGCAGTACAATGTGTCAAAATGTAAAGTTTTAAACTTTGATGTGAGAAACAGAAAGGAAGAATATCAGTTTAATAGCAATTTATTTAAGAAGTGTGGATGTCTAAATGGTATTAGGTGTCCTTGTACACCAGTCAATGAAGGTGGACAGGCAGGTGCAGTAAGCAATTGGTAAAGCAAATGCTACACTGACCTTCATTGAAATAGGGATGTCTTATTGCAGTTATACAGGGGCTTGGTGAGACATACCTGGAACATTGCATGCAGTTTTAGTCTCCCAATCTAAGAAGCCGTATATGTGCAATAAAGGGTGTGCATCAAAGGTTCATTAGACTAGTACTAGGGATTGTAGGATAGCCTGAGAGGGAGAGATTAGTTCAGTTTGTTCTGTATTCAAGAGAGTTTAAAATGATGGAAGGGGATCTGATTGAAATATATATATAATTCTAAGACAGCTGGAAGACTAGATGCATGGTGGGTGTTTTCCTCAGTTAGGGAGTCTTCAACCAGAAGCACGGTCTCAGAATACAGTCCATTTCCGACTGAGATGAGGAAACATTTCTTTACTCAAAGAACATATGTAGGAGTCAGCTCAGCCCCTCAAGCCTGCTGCGTCATAGTTAATCTCATCTCAGCCTCAACTTCACTTTTCTGCCAGCATCCCATCACTTTTTAATGTATTACTAGTGAAAGATCAGTCTGTCTCCACCTTAAATTTATTCATTGCCCTATGTCCACAACCCTGTGGGGTAATGAATTCAAGATTCATTACCATTTGAGACAAGTAATTCCTCCTCATCTCTGTTTCAGAACTGCTTCCCCTTAACTTAAAACTAGTGTGACGAAGCTGTTCATTTTCTCAAGGTTATGATGCCCTTGAGATTTTTTTTCTGGGGGGGTGGGAGGGGTGGCAATTGACCAGGCTCCAACTATGTTGGGTTTGAAAGGTTTATTGGGGCCTGTTTTGTCTACCCCTAACAGATAATGCCTCCGGCCTAAAGCTTTCATGTCTTAAAAAACTAATATAATCAATGAGGAGTGGCCAGCTCGCTGTGTGGCTCGCTTTCATTTAGGTTAGAGTTTTTGATTTAGTTCAGCAGCAGTGTGTGTGAAGAAAGACTGCTGGGACAAATCCAGCCGGGTACTCTCTCTCTCTAACTTCAAGCCTGTAAACCCTGGTTGGTTTCATTTTTACCCTTTGATTGGGATTATTGCAAGTATTTTTGGAATAGCATAATTAAGCCAGGATAGTCTTGGATGTTGGATAGGATAAGTTATCTGGTATTCTATTTTCTATTCTGTGTGTTTCATTCCATAATTTTGTAAATAATTCTTTGCTTAAAACTTGGTAGTTGGACCAGCTCATTCCCTCTGGGAATATCTACTATACACTTACCTAAAGCAAATAGCAAAGTGACAGTCTGGGCTACCTGCTTAAAAATGTTTTGAAGGGTCGGGCCTGGTCCATAACAGGGAATCTGGTTCTTTCTTGAATTAGGCATCTGAAGTTTATCTACAACAGTCAGCATTTAAAAGGACACGATATCACAGACTTACACAGACAGGGCAGAATTTTATAGAGGCATGAATCTATGGTGAAAAATGCAGCAGGATCACTTCAGAAGTCCAGTAAGGACTAACTCAACAGTGTTTCCAACGAAGTTCCAGGCAATCAGGAGAGATTCGCAATGGACAGCAACAGGTTGCCTATTAGGAGGGATTATCGCTTGTTAAATGCCTTATTAACTGTACGCTTCACCTCAGCAATGCACAGTTTCCTATCCTACCACCCGCTATGAGAAACCAGATACTAAGAATTCTTGACTTCGAAGTTAGAGCAGGTTACCTGGAGACTTTACCTCCCCAGTGGTCACCAGGCCACACCATCTCAGTGCACAATCCTTCAGCACCAGCACATACACCCCTTGTCCATAGACATCTGACATTTGACATCCCCTCAAGATTCTCGTGGGCACCTCTTCGATCCTTTTGCAGTACACTTACGAAGTACAGATCTCCATTGCAGGCACAGCAGCAACTAGTATCAAAAGGCTGTTGCATGGACACTCTCCAAACTGAGGCAGGCCCCCAGCTCTCAGATTGGAGCCGGTGGCATCTCAGAGCTGCTCTCTTAGCTCTGACCTGTATACTCGCAGCAACCTTACCTTGCCATGCCTTGCTGTCTCTGTTAACGTGTCAGCATTACAGCCAGAGCCTAAAGTTGATCAGTGCTGCCATACTGGCAACTTTTCTTTTTGCACTGATGCACAGACAGGCTGCTTGTTGTGATCATCATTACTGATGTAGCTGGGAAAGTGGAGGAACTCTTGTTGAATAGCACACACACAGACATCAATCTAACACCCACATCATGTGCCAGTTGCCTCTCAGGCAACAAACAGTGTGGCTTTTCAACCAAATGTTGGAAAGTAGGTGGGAATCTGATCAAGGTGTTGGGGGGTTTGGTGGGGGGGTGGGGTGGGGGGGGGGGGGGGGGGGGGAGGGGGGGTGGGGGGTTGCATTGTCTATCAGTGAGTTTCAGAACCATCAGTCATAGGCACAGTCCACACACAATCCAAGAGGTGGCCACGGTTAGTCATACACTCATGGCAGTTATGGTCAGGGGAGCAGTCTGACTACAGCCCTGTAGAGCCAGCAGCAACAGTTAGGGTGATCATGTATCATCAATTAGGGAGCTGTAAAACAATGACCGGGCTCTGGTCAGTGATGTCTAGGGGCTGGTCATCAAAGTCGGTCAGAGTTGTGAAACAAGTCAGTCCTGGGGGAGCGTCCAATTCTGAACCAAATACTTTTAATCATTGAGTCAATCCACCACATACTTTAAATGAATAAAAATAACTTGTACATATACGTAGAGCTTTTTCCATAGTTATACAATAGTCATTTTCTTGTTCTGTTATACACTGTATTTCTTTATACAAGTCCAAGAAAATTTACTCCTGATTTTCTTGGACAAAGAGCTTATTGCTTGGAGTTAAAATGTCTCTGCCATGTAATACCTTTGTCATGAAATTCCAAAATACTTTTCAAGTCATTCTTCATGAGTGCTTGTGTTAAAATATTTTCAGTGGTGTACTTTCTAATAAACGTGTGGAAGAGTCAGGAAATGTCAATTTGTACTGGAAATGATTATCAATGAAGATTCTGCTATCTTTTAGAATTAAAGAATCTCTAATGTATTCAAGCGGGCTATTTGACCCATCGAATCCACAATGATCCTCTGAAGAGCATCCCATGCAGACCTATCACGAAGGCCGAAGGGTCTGTTTCCATACTGTAGGGAATCTAATCTAATTCCCCCACCCTATCCCTTAACCCTGCATTTCCCATGGCTAACCTACACATCCCTAGACACTATGGGCAATTTAGCATGGTCAATCCACCTAAGTTGCACATCTTTGAACTGTGAGAGGAAACTGGAGCACCCAAAGGAAACCCATACAGACATGGGGAGAATGTCAAAACTCCACACAGACAGTCACTCAAGGTTAGAATTGAACCCAGATCCCTGGCAGCAGTGCTAACCACTGAGCCACTGTGGTACTCATTTCAGGAAAATACTGCCGAAAAAAGCAGCACAACCAAGTGGGCATTCCTGGCTACTGACTGTTGCAACTTTTCATTGGTAACTAATTGACCTGTGTTATTGAGGATAAGCAGTACCAAAGTGTTCACACAACAGCCTAGTTCCAAGTCAGATTTTGGATTCACTGCTCACCCTTTCGACCCATGCATTATGTGCTCTGATGATTATTGACAACAGATAAATGACACACTAGCAAAGAGCCCTTTACAGAGAAGGAAAAATGCCACATTTAATTCAAGCATTCCAGCTGATATTTACCAGTCATTACATGGTGCTGCAATCAAATGATATGTGTAATTTAGTTGGGTGTAAATTCACATCAATGTCAGTGAACTGGTTTTGAATATGGAAATAACATGAATAAAATCTGTCAATGTGATAAACAATCCTCAGAACACAAGAAATTAAAACATTAAATGTGCACAAACAAAGCAACTGTCATAAAACTTCTGTTTAATTTGAGATTTGATGAAAGCTATGACTACCTACTCATCGCTTAATATTGTTTTTATGGTATACATGGCACACTTATCCACGCAAAGTCTGTTTCTTTGCAATCTTTTAAAAAGAGTTTGCCAAGTATTCATTAATGCAAATAAATTACATTCTACCACTTTTTCAATTTGAAATAGAAACAAATAATTAACTGATCATTTTACTTTAAATACAAGCATATGATAAGGAAATTGTATTTATTATGACAAGCATATTATGCAAAATGTAAGGCAGTGATTGTAATATTTTTTAGATTGGCAGAGGAGTCTTTGTTTATCTTTAATAATACTGTGTGTTCCAAAACAAAGGATGACATTTGGGATGAACTTATTTAAAATTGAAAGTAAATTTCTGGAAGATGTATTTCAAAGAATTAAAACTTTCCATCATGGAATCTCCACAGTGTGGAAGCAGGTCAGTTGGGCCATGGAGACTACAGCAACACACCGTATAGCACCCCACCCAGACCCATTCCCACTACCTGCAACCCTGCATTTCCCACAGATAATCAACCTAATCTTCATATCCCTGGACATGATGGGCAATTTAGCATGGCCAATCCACCTAACCTGCACATCTTTGGACTGTAGGAGAAAACCAGAGCACCTGGAGGAAACCCACTCAGACAGAGAATGTGTGAACTCCTCTACTGTGCTGCTCAAAATACATTTTTAAAATATTCCTAAAAATACATTTTTCCAACATTCATCAAATTTCCTAATCGATCAGCTTTTGTTTCTAAACTGCTGATAAAATGATTGTGACTAGTCATGTATATAATTTCATACCAATATACAAACCCTGATAAACATTACTGGAGTTTATATAGGAACAACTTATTTCCATTCATTTTTGTGGACAGGGTCATAAATTGTGATTTGCCATTGCCTGTTTCTGTTGACAAAGTCAAAAATCACACGACACCAGGTTACAATCCAACAAGTTAATTTGAAACCACAAGATTTCAGAGCCCACATTCCTTCCTCAGGCAGCTAGTCAAGGAAGGAGCAGGGATTCCAAAAGCTTGTGCTTTCAAATAAACCTGTTGGACTAAAACCTGGTGTCGTGTGATTTTTGACTTTGTCCAGCCCCGGTCTAACACTGACACCTCCACATCGTGTTTCTGTGGAGACAGGCAACTTATAAACTACATTCAGTTTTGTCACTACAATGACCACATCGTTTAATTGAATGTTTATCAGGTGGCTAACAGCATGCAAGATTGTGAAAATTTCCAGCTCTAAAAGATGCTTAAGGACCTGTTAGAGGAGAGCAGCACCGCTGAAAAGGAACTGCTGCTGTCAGTGCTGCAACTGGAAACAAGAAGGTTAGAGCAGTCCAGGCTATTCAATGCTTCTGGGCTTCTTTAGTACGGGCACCAGCTTTGCTATGGAGCCCAAATTTCCACCCTGACCAATTTTCAGTTTAATGTCAATTCGTACAAATTAATTTGCTTCCATCAACAAATTTTTGGAACATCTGTTCCAACGCGAAACATTCTATCGGCATTATTGTTCATATTACTGAACCAAATATTTTCTTTCCATCCCATTGCAACCCACTTTGAAAATCTTTAATACTTTGCATTCTGACAGCATGCAAGAAGATCTGAACAGGACAGTTCACATTGATTGTTCTCATTGTTCTACCTCTGTTCAGAAGGTGGTAGAGCCTATTTCAAAGGAAAATTGGAAGTATTTATTTCCACAATGCCCTTTTGTTCATGTTCTTGTGAATGGTATGAATTGTAAGCACATGACACCAGTTTCCACTTCTCTGAGCAACCCTTCTTCATTCACCCTCAGCTGCTCCAAACTGGGTATAAAATCTTTACAAGATCATGCTCGTGCTTCATATTTACAGTGACTCATCCAATCTACATCTCACACATTCCTGGGCATGATGTGGAAAAAAAGGCTCAATGTGTTCCTCTCCAATGCTTCTAACCTCCAAACCTCCTTGTTTTAATTGTGGCAATATATCAGCTCTATTTTTTATTCTTCTCTATTCCTAGATTATAAATGTACATTTTTTATTCTCTGGTCATCCTCACTTAAAATCAACTCCCAGTCTCCTTCTACAAAACATTTCTGTTTTCCTGTATTCTTAAATTGTACATTAAACTGTTAATATTTAGAATTTTAAAAAATATAATGAATACATAAGTACTGAGGGAGAGGATGTTTATCCATTATCAAGTCAGTTAATTGACATGCATATAGATAAGCAGAAATTTATTATTACTTGCATTTGTGAAAATACGATAAAATGTATAAACGTTGCCACAAAAATGGCTTTAATTTAATTTAAAATGTTTAATCACATAAATTATATATATAAAGGAGTGAGACAAAGATTTTTTTTGTTCATTCCACAGCCTCTTGCTTTTGCGAAACACCAGGGCCTACCCAACTGCCAAGGATTGAGGCCTTCTTCAACTTACGAGGACCACATCCTGTCCAACCGTCATGGTCTGGAGACCTGTCCAACTGTCAAGGACAGGAGGGCCTCTCAAAACTGCCAAGAACCAGGGGCCTGTCAAAACTGCCAAGAACCAGGGGCACCTCTCAAAACTGTCAAGGACAGGGGGACCTCTCAAAACTGTCAAGGACAGGGGGACCTCTCAAAACTGTCAAGCACCAGGGGCCTGTTGAAACAGCAGAGGACTGTGATTGATGACAATGAGCACAGCAGCACAAATTCCATGACCCAGCAACAGGCATGTGTATTGGTCAGGAGAAGCACATCAAGAGAGATTGTAGTGATTGGAAAAGGTTGGCCAGGTGGATCTCATTGAGTATAAGATCCCTGATTGGAGTGGTTAACCTGGGCCAATCAGGGAGGTCTGGCTGACAGATAGAAACAGGAGTGTTGCTGGGCTTGTATTGTCTGCACTTTTGTATGTAACGGTATTGTCTAATGTATAAATGTCATTGTCACTGTCTTGTCATATGTGGAACTGGGATTTGAGGTTTGTCCTCCTCTCCCTGTAAAATGGTTGAACAGTAGGGTTCGGGGCCTAGCTTTGCTGCTCCTCTCCCTTGTAAAATTGCTGTCTTTTGTGTACAGCTGTCAATGTTTTTTGTAAACTGGTTTGTAATTTGTTTAATAAAATAATAGAAACAGGAGTGGGACTCTATTTTGATTTAGTCCTTACCCTCCCCTTCACTGTTTTGATCACACAGCACTGCCCTTTGATGTGAAGGGCAGTGTTTGTCACTGGCCACCCGGGTGTTTTCCTGTCTTCCTGGTGGTGGAAATTGAATAAAGATTGGTGCACTTTGTAAAGAAAGAAAAAATTCTAAACAAAAAACTAAAAAAAGAAAAAGAAAAAAAAACAAAAAAAAAAAGAAAAAAGAAGAAAAAAAGAAAAAAAAAAGAAAAAAAAATAAAAAAACAAAAAAAGAAACAAAAAAAAGAGAGAAAAAAAAAAAGAATGCCAGTAAGGGCAGTGTTTGTCACTGGCCACCCGGGTGTTTTTCCTATCTTCCTGGTGATGGAAATTGAATAAAGATTCGTGCACTTTGTGTCTTTCACTGTGTCTCACCCCTGCACACACACACCATGGGTGCTGGGGGTAAAATAAGCACTACCGCATTTAGGTGGTAGTGTGGGGGTTAAGAAAAGAACAAAAAAAAACAAAAAAAAACAAAAAAACAGGAGATTTAAATTTTAAGGGAAAAAAAAAAGAAACAGGAGTGTTGCTGGGCTTGTATTGTCTGCACTTTTGTATGTAACGGTATTGTCTAATGTATAAATGTCATTGTCACTGTCTTGTCATATGTGGAACTGGGATTTGAGGTTTGTCCTCCTCTCCCTGTAAAATGGTTGAACAGTAGGGTTCGGGGCCTAGCTTTGCTGCTCCTCTCCCTTGTAAAATTGCTGTCTTTTGTGTACAGCTGTCAATGTTTTTTGTAAACTGGTTTGTAATTTGTTTAATAAAATAATAGAAACAGGAGTGGGACTCTATTTTGATTTAGTCCTTACCCTCCCCTTCACTGTTTTGATCACACAGCACTGCCCTTTGATGTGAAGGGCAGTGTTTGTCACTGGCCACCCGGGTGTTTTCCTGTCTTCCTGGTGGTGGAAATTGAATAAAGATTCGTGCACTTTGTGTCTTCCACTGTGTCTCACACCTACACACACACACCATGGGTGCTGGGGAAATAAAATAATAAGCACTACCACACTTAGGCGGTAGTGTGGGTTTTAAAAAAAAGAGAAAAAAAAAAGAAACAGGAGCGGTTGCCTGCCCCTCTTCCGCTGTTATGTTAGAGCCCGGGTGTCCTTGCAGAAGGAGCACGCGGTGTCCACCAATACCCTGGAGTTGTTCAGGGAGAGGTGGGCGCCGCAGGGAGTGGAGTGCATCATTTCTCCCTCCAACTCTATTTTGATTTAGTCCCTACCCTCCCCTTCATTGTTTTGATCACACAGCACTGTCCCTTGATGTGAAGGGCAGTGCTTGTCACTGGCCACCCAGGTGTTTTCCTATCTTCCTGGTGGTGGAATTTGAATAAAGATTCGTGCACTTTGTGTCTTCCACTGCGTCTCACACCTGCACACACACACCATGGGTGAATAGAAAGAAAAAAAAACAGGAGTGGGACTCTATTTTGATTTAGTCCCTACCCTCCCCTTCACTGTTTTGATCACACAGCACTGCCCTTTGATGTGAAGGGCAGTGTTTGTCACTGGCCACTCGGGTGTTTTCCTGGTGGTGGAATTTGAATAAAGATTCGTGCACTTTGTGTCTTTCACTGTGTCTCACACCTGCACACACTCACCATGGGTGCTGGGGAAAAAATAAGCACTACCGCACTTAGGTGGTAGTGTGGGGGTTTAAAAAAAGGGAAAAAAGAGAAAAAAAGAAGAAAAAAAAGAAACCGGAGTGTTTGCCTGCCCCTCTTCCGCGGTTACGTTAGAGCCCGGGTGTCCTTGCAGAAGAGCACGCGGTGTCGACCAACACCCTGGAGTTGTTCAGGGAGAGGTGGGCGCCGCAGGGAGTGGAGTGCATCATTTCTCCCTCCAACTCTACTTTGATTTAGTCCCTACCCTCCCCCTCACTGTTTTGATCACTCAGCACTGCCCTTTGATGTGAAGGGCAGTGTTTGTCACTGGCCACCCGGGTGTTTTCCTATCTTCCTGGTGGTGGAATTTGAATAAAGAGTCATGCACTTTGTGTCTTTCACTGTGTCTCACACGTATATACACACACCAAAAAAAAAGAAACAGGAGTGTTTCTCACACCTGCACACACACAACATGGGTGCTGGGGAAAAAAATAAGCACTACCGCAGTTAGGCGGTAGTGTGGGGGTTTAAAAAAAAAGAAAAAAAGAAACAGGAGTGTTGTGGGCACCGCAGGGAGTGGAGTGCTTTATTTCCCCCTCCAACTCTATTTTGATTTAGTCCCTGCCCTCCCCTTCACTGTTTGATCACACAGCATTGCCCTTTGATGTGAAGGGCACTGCTTGTCACTGGCCAATCGATTGTTTCCTTTCTTCCTGGTGGTGGAAATTTGAATAAAGATTCATGCACCTTGTGTCTCTCAGTGTGTCTCACACCTGCACACACACAACATGGGTGCTGGGGGAAAAAAAGAGAAAATAAAAAGAAAATAAACAGGAGTGTCAGGGGTTCTGTTCACTCAGAGCTGGCTTTGAGCTCACTGGGTCAGTGTCATGTACTGTGCACGTGTAAATAAAGGGGAACTTGGTGATGGGATACTGGACTCTGGACAGTTATTTCGCTGTGCCATTATAAAGCAGCAGGAGTGTCCTTGACAACATTTAACCTTCAAAAAAAAACAGTAGTGTTGTGGACATTGCAGGGAGTGGAGTGCATTATTTCCGTCTCCAACTCTATTTTGATTTAATCCCTGCCCTCCTCTTCACTGTTTGATCACACAGCACTGCCCATTGATGTGAAGGGCACTGCTTGTCACTGGCCACCCGGGTGTTTTCCTATCTTTCTGGTGGTGAAAAATTGAATAAAGATTTGTGCACCTTGTGTTTTTCACTGTGTCTCATACCTGCACACACACAACATGGGTGCTGAGGGAAAAATAACCACCACTACCGCAGTTAGTCGGTAGTGTGGGGGTAAAGGAAATAAAAAGAAAAAAAACAGAAATGTCAGAGGCTCTGTTCATTCTGAGAGCTGGCTCTTCAGGGAAAAAAGAAAAAAAAGAAAGAAAATAAAAAGAAACAGGAGTGTTTCAGTGGCCACTTGGGAGTTTCCTTTCTTCCTGGTGATGGGAATTGAATAAAGATTCGTGCACCTTTTGTCTTTCATTGTGTCTCACACCTGCAAACACTTAATATGGATGCTGTGGAAAAAATAAGCACTGCCGCAGTCGGGTGGTAGTGTGGGGGAAGAAAACAGGGATATCAGGGGTTCTGTTCACTCTGAGAGCTAGTTCTGAGGGAGCTGGACCAGTTAAAAAAAAAGAAACAGGAGTGTTGGCCCCTTTGGGAGACATGGTGGTGTAGAGTAAAGGAAAGAAAAGAGAAAAGTAAAAAATTTTTAAAAACTGGTCTCCCTCCTATAGGAAGGATGTTGTGAAATCTGAAAGGGTTCAGAAAAGATTTACAGCGAAGTTGCCAGGTTCGGAAGGTTTGAGTTATAGGCAGAAGCTGAATAGGCTGGAGCTGTTTTCCCTGGAGCATCAGAGGCTGAGGGGTGACCTTATAGAGGTTTATAAAATCATGAGGGTCATGGATAGAATTAATAGACAAGGTCTTTTCCCTGGGGTGGAGGAGACCAGAACTAGAGGGCATAGATTTCAGGTGAGAAGGGAAAGGTTTAAAAGGGAACCTCAGGGGTAACCTTTTCACACAGACGGTGGTGCAGGTATGGAATGACCTGCCAGTCAAAGTAGTGGAAGCAGGTAAAATTACAGCATTTAAAAGGCATCCGGATGGGTATATGAAAGGGGAGGATGTGAGGGATATGGGCTAAGTGCTGGTAAATAGGACGAGATTAGGCTAAGATATCTGGTCGGCATGGACGAGTTGGATGGAAAGGTCTGTTTCTGTGCTGTACATCTCTATGACTCTATAAAAATAAAATAAACAAGAAATTCAAAAGAAAAGTCAACAGAAGTGTGAGAGTCTCCTCACTGCAGGGAGTGGCACTGAGCCAGCTAATCGGAGAGCATGTACCTTGCACATGTACATAAAGGGTGATTTGGTGATGGGATACCAGTCTGTGTGCAGCTATTTCAGAGGTCAGGTTTCAAAGACTGAACAGTGGTCTCATTGAAACAGGAGAATAATGCTGGGCAGGCTCCACCTGCAGGAAGGCAGGTGCCTCTGCATGGATACACAGCAGCTCAGAGGAGGAGAGAATTGAAAGGTGGAGAGAGATTAAAGTAGAATGACAAAAAAATAGATTTTACATTTTTATATCGACTTTCATAACCTTTGTAGATTCTGAAGCATTTTACAGACTATTAAGTACTTGTGTAATCATTGTTAGAATATTGGAAGTTCCACAGCCAATTTGAAAACTGATTGCCACAACTAGCAATGGGATAATTATGGGATCATTTATCTTTACTGGTGCTGATCGAGAATAAGCATTGACCAGCCCATTTGGTAAATCTATAACAGGAGGATCTGTGCTTTCCATAGAGACCAGTCACCTCCAAACCTGATCACAGATTTGATTCAAACTTGGATAAATGAATTAAATACAAGAGGTAAGACGGGAGTGACTACCCTTGACATCAAGGTCATGTTTGACCAAGTCTGCCATCAAAGAACCCTATCAAAATTGAAACAAAAACAAAAATTGCTGAAGAAACTCAGGAGGTCTGGCATCTATGGAAAGAAAGCAGGTTTAATGTTTCAAGTCCAGTGATCCTTCTTCTGTAATCCAAATCCTAATGTTAACCCTAACCCTTTTCTTTAAAGGGTCCATGGACTCAATACTTTGGTCTGCTCTCTCTCCACAGATGCTGCTAGGCCTGCTGAGTTTCTTACGCAATTTCTGCTTTTTCTTTCAGCTTTCCACCAATCACATTTCTTTGTCCCATCAAAATTGAATTCAACGGGAATCAGGATGAAAGCTCTTCACGAGTTGGAATCATACTTAGCACATTTTGGTTGTGATTGCTGGAGACCAATAACCTTCATTGTCACTGTATCAGAATAACTTTCAAACAGCTTAGTGTACCTTTACCTTAAGAGTTTACTACCTCCTTCTCGACATTATACTTTCCATAGAGGCTCACCAGACTGATCCTGGCACTTCCAGACTGTCCTTTAAGGAAAGATTGAGGAGACAGGGCCTATATTCTCTAGAAATTAGGTGAATTAGAGGAAATCTTATTAAAACATACGAGATTATAAAAGGGCCCAGTAGGGGCAGGATGCCAAAAATCAAGGATGCTTCCTCTGGGATGTCAAAAATCAAGGACGTTATCTCAGAAAAAGGGGCAGCTCATATAGGATTGAGATGAGGAGGAATTTCTTTATTCAGATCATGGTGAATCTTTGCAATCCTCCACCTCAGTGGATGAGAAGCCTCAGTACTGAATATAAACAAGTCAAAGGTCAATACATATATAAATATTGACAATATTCCTTTGAAAGATACATGATAAGTGTTGAAAAATCTTTCAACAAAACCCAACTTCTGTATCACCAAATTCAATGCAAACATACTCTTAAGTGAAAAAGGTAGCTGTGAAAAAAAACATATGTTTAATGGCGTTACAATTACCAATTTTATAGGATTGTCATGCTTTGTGATTGTCTCTTTAATTTAAGATAAAATGGAGGAATGAAATAGGTCATGTGACCTGCTCTGAATTCTGCATGGCAACAACCCTCTGTAATTTGGTTGCAATGGGGACAAGAGGATCTCAATTCAAGAGACTTACTGGGTAGGTGTAAGGTATTTAAACTTGTAGACAATGGTGAGAGTACCTTTGCTGATTATGAATAGGTTGTTATTCTCTAAAGTCTCACAGAGAGATGTTCAGAAGGTCAGACCTTATGAATAAGGATATTTTAAAATTGGCTTCGTAATCTCGAGAATAGCTACTTGGATATAAGACCTATGTGATTCACATTGTCATGGAAGTGAGCTTTGAGAAAAAAGATTGAAGGATTGGCACAGAGTTAAAATGCTCAGATTGCCAATACAGTCACAATGGGCTGACAGGCCTCCGACTGCGCTGGAACAATTCTGTGATTATATATCATCCACTATGATAGTAATCTTCAAAATAGAATTGTGTATACTTGAAAAGGAGAAACGTGCAGTGCTGTTATGAAAGGAAAGGGGAGTGGGATGAACTTGATAGTTCTTGGAGAAGAGTGAAGAATGATCCAAATTAGAATTTCTGACTTGGAGGAGGGTTAGCTTCAATGGGCTGAGTGGGGAGCTAGCCAATCTAAAATAGAATCAAAGATTGACAGGAGATGCTATTTGGTGCTGTGCAATACAGAGCTCTTTGCAGGCAGCAGTGACTTGAAGTCACCAAGTGCCATCCTTTGAGCCATGGGGCAGCATGGTGGCTCAGTGGTTAGCACTACTGCCTCACAGCGCTATGGACCCAGGTTCGATTCTGGCCTCAGGCGACTATCTGTGTGGAGTTGCCATATTCTCCTATGTCTGTGTGGGTTTCCTCTGGGTGCACTGGTTTCCTCCCACAATCCAAAGATGTGCAGTTTAGGTGAATTGGCCATACTAAATTGCCTGTAGTGTTCAGGGATGTGTAGGTTAGGTGCATTAGTCAGGGTAAATAAAGGATAGGGGAATGGGTCTGAGTGGGTTACTCTTTGGAGGGTTGGTGTGGACTTGTTGGGCTGAAGGGCTTGTTTCCATACTGTAGGAATTCTATGATCCAGACTTTGATGTCAGAAATTCTCAGCATCCTGTTTGGAAACTGCTGTGGTCAGCTGACCCAGGAATGTGCCAGAAACATTGATATTTCCATGAATATGGATAAAAGAAAGTGTGGACTTTTTGCAAACTGCAGAGCTGGATCAGTCAATATTCATGTATCTCAGCCTTGGACATATCAATTTCCCATCAAAACCATACAGACCCTGGAACTGCCTGGCCAGATGCTAATGGTCCCATTGTTTCAGTGAGAACCTTTATTTCCAGATCCTGGGAACCTGCTTTGTAGGAAGAATGCTACACAGGCTTAGCTCAGTGGTAGGTCAGAGGCACAGCCTGAATGTTGAGGATTCAAAGCCATGTTCTGTGGCCTCAAAGTATGGAAAGTAGTTCCCTCATTGACTCTTCCTGACTCTGCCCGATGCTGGTATTGGACACAGGCCACAGAATCTTTGAGAAGGGTGCAAAGAGCAGGATAAAAGGGGCAAACTGGAGCCCCAGTGCTCTGCGCTTTTGCCCCTTCATCAACAGCATCTCCAGAGAGCATCTTTGACTGGCAGTTGAGCTACACAGCATCTCCAGCTCCTTGTACCTCGTGGTGAGCATCAGCACATTGACCAGACCTCCAAAGACCACCTCGGTGAAATGACCCCAAGACAAGAACCAGCAGTAAATTAGAGCGGAGGCCCAAATCAATGACTGCAGATCCCAAAACATCAGCCAACCCTCAAAGACCAAGGAACAGCCTGTCCCAGTCTTATTGAACATTATCAATCCTTTCAGTCAAATAGTTCAAATTCACTGGTAGAAACTTGTGGATAGGATGTAGTCAGTCCTCAGAAGTGCTCATCAGAAGGAGATATTTAGTATAGGCTTGAAACTGTTCATATTGAGATTTAAGACTCTTGACTTAAGAGTTCTGTAAAGAGATTAAAGTTTAATAGAGTTTTTTTGTAAATATTTTTATTGAAAAAAGACAACTTTTGATTTTTTTTTACAAAATTATAAAACAAATACAAAATAATGTATCCATTTTACAATATAATAACAGTACCAATATAAAATTAAGAAATCTAACTACTAATCTATTTTACAAACTATCGAAACACAAAATAAGATATAAGAAAGAAAACTCAATGTATAAAAAAGACCACAGTGTCGTACATTATTGACAACAAAAAAAGGAAAAAAAAGGTAAATAAATAAATAAACACACATTCAAACTAAAATTATATCAAGTCACAACAAAACCTGTATTTATACAGGATTCTTCCTCCCAGTGGCCCGCGAACCAACAAACACCACCCTCAAAGGCCCTAAACAGTATGGCACTTGTGTGGGTTAAAGTAAAATGTAAAATCTCTACCATCAGGGTGAAGACTCCTCCACACATCTACCAGTCCCAACTCCCTATTCAGATCAGCCAAATGCCTAGATCTCTGAGATATACCCACAGAGCTCCTAGGTATCCTATCCACCTCAGGATCGATAAAACAATTAAAATCTCCCCCTATAATTGTATGACACACTCCGAGAGCCATCAACTTGGAGAGCGTGTCTGTTACAAACTTAAAAGGATGTACTGGGGGGCAATATACATTCAAAATCCTGTACTCCGCTCCATAAATTAGGGCTTTAAGTAATATATACCGTCCGGACTCATCTTTTATCTGGCTTAACATTTGGAAGGGAAGATTCTTCCAGATAAGAATGGCCACTCCTCTACTTTATGAGCTGAAAGATTAAAAGAACACCTGACCAAATCCTTCCTGCTGTAGCTTCGAATGCTCCCTATCAAGTAGATGTGTCTCCTGTAAAAGGGCTACATCAACCCTCTCTTTTTTTAAGACTTGATAGTATCTTTTTCCTTTTGACATTCCAGGTGCACCGTTTAAGCAAATGACCAGCCATGATCGTTCAAAAAATTCCGAGACCCCCAGGAGGAAGAAGCCCACTCAAAAAGCATTGAGTAGAGAACATAAACAATTCACATAAATTTAAAAATACAATTTAAAAATTTAAATCTTTAAAACAACTAAATCAAAACAACTAAGAACTACTCCTAAAAAAAGTAATACATAATTCAAAAGAGACTTTCCCCCTTGTCCATAGGGGGCACTCCCACCTTCCAGTGATCCCACCATAACACCTCCCAGCTAGATCCATGCCCTCGGCCCAGACATTACAAAGTAAAATAAACCAGTGCTAATATCTTATAACGCAAGAGTTGGAAGTAAGACCCTTCATATTATTACCTAGGCGTTCTTAACAAGACAGAAACACAGAACAGAATATATAAAATTACAATCCCAGCAAAAATACTAAGGAAAAGAAAGACCCAGAAACATCCCCCAACAACCCGATAAACCAAGCAAATTAAGATAAAAGTGACAAAAGAGAATGAATCCCTCCAAGGAAGGATGGAAAAGAGAAAGAGGGAAAGAGAGGAGGAGAAAAACAAAGGGGAGTAAAATAAAGTCATTGTCCATGTAGTTAAAGTCCATCAGTCTATTTGAGAGCATCCAAAAATTCTTTTACTTTTTCTGGAAATCCAAAGATATGCACAGACTCTCCATGACTGAAGCATTGCCAGGTAGCTCATGGAATATTGAATATTTAAATCCCTCAGATGCTTCTTTACCTCGTCAAATGCCTTCCTCTTGCATACCACAACCGGAGAAAAGTCCTGGAACAACATTATTTTGGAGCCCTTGTAGATCCTTCCCCAAAATTCTGAAGGCCTCCAGAAACATTTGTTTTTTTCCTGTAGTGTTGGAGTCGCACTTGGACCATGCAGGGGCGCTGGTCTGACCCGGGACTGCGTACAGAAACCCAATGGGCCCGCTCAACACGCACCCAGTTTAACTCAGACTCCAGCTTCAGCAGTTTTGAGAGCTATTGCTCCAAAAATCAACAAGTTGGCGTTCTTCCTCCTGTTCGGGAAGGCCCAGCAACCGAATATTTTTCCGATGACCTCGATTTTCAAGGCCGTTTATAGGCTCTTCTAAGGTTTGGACTCAATGTTGCAGAGCCCGGACCTGACCCACGGAAGATTCAGCAGCAGTCTAGGAGGCCACAGCCATTGCTCCGCCCCTCCAACCAGCTGCCCAAGTTTCTCGATCTCTCGGTCATGCTCAGTAAGTAGACCCACTACTTACTGTCCACATGCGATTTCTATGCCTCTGTTCACCTCCCATTCATGTGTCTATCAAGATATGTCTCAAACGTTGCTAACATGCATGCTGCCACCACCTCCACTGGCAGTGCGTTCCAAGCATTTGTGTGAAACGTTTTCCCCACACGTCTCCGCTAACCCTTCTCCATCTCCTCCTGAGCATGTGGCTTCTTATAGTTAACCTTTCCACCCTGGCCGATAGAGACGAATGGGCTGTATGGCTTCCTGATTACCTTATCTACCTGTATTGCCTCTTTCAGGGATCTGTGGGCCTGTACACTCAGATACCTCTGTATGTCAATGCTTCTAAGAGTTCTGTCATTTATTGTACAATGACAATAATCCTATAAAGTGATTCACATCAAATTTGTCCAGATTAAATTCCATTAGCCATTTCTCTGTCCAAATCTACAATCTATCTATGTCCCACTGTATCCTTTGATAATCTTCCTTACTATCTGCAACTTTACCAATTTTAGTGTCACCACAAACTTACTAATCAGATCATTTACATCTTTTTCCAGATCGTTTATATATATTACAAGCATAAAAAGTCCGAGCACTGATCCCCGAAGAACATCACTTGTTACTGATCTCCCTTCTGAAAAGCATCCTTCCACCACTACTCTCTGTCTTCTATGACCAAGTCGGTTCTGTATCCGTCAAGTCAGCGTACGCAGATCACATGAGATTTTATCATTTGTACCAGACTGCCATGAGGTACCTTATCCACTGCCTTACTAAAGTCCATTTAGACAATATCCAGTGCTCTTCCCTCATCAATCATTCCTGTCAGCTCCTCAAAAAATTCAGTCCAGTTGGTGAGATATGTCTTTCCCCACACAAACTCATGCTGCCTATCACTAACAAGTCCATTCACTTCCAAATGTGAATAAATCCTATCTCTCAGTACCTTCTCCAACAGCTTCCCTACCACTGACATCAGGCTCACCGGCCTATAGCTACCTGGATTATATCTGTTTCTCTTTAAACAAATGATTAACATTGGCCATTCTCCAGTTCTCAGGAACTTCACTCGAGGCCAAAGAGGATGCAAAGATATCTGTTAAGGCCTCAGCTATTTCCTCCCTTACCTCCCACAATATCCTAGGAAAGATCCCATCCAGCCCTGGGGACTTGTCTACCTTAATGCATTTTAAGACACCCAACACTTCCTCCTTCTTTACACTGACCTGCCCAAGAATCATAGAGTCATAGAGATATACAGCACAGAAACAGAGCCTTCGGTCCAACTCATCCATCCTGATCAGATATCCTAAACTAATCCACTCCCATTTACCAGCACTTGGCCCATATCCCTCTAAACACTCCTATTCATGCAACCATCCAGATGTCTTTTAAATCTGTAATTGTACCAGCCTCCACCACTTCCTCTGGCAACTCATTCCATACATGCACCACACTTTGAGTGAAAACGATATCCTTTAGGTCCCTTTTAAATCTTCCCCCCTCTCACCCGAAACCTATGCCCTCTATTTCTAGACTCTCTCAATCCAGGGAAAAGACCTTGTCTATTTACCCAATCCTTTCCCCTCATAATTTTATTAACCTCTATAAAGGTCACTCCTGACGCTCCAGGGAAAACAGCCCCAGCATATTCAGCCTCTCCCCTGTAGCTCAAATATTCCAACCTTGGCAACATCCTTGTAAATCTTTTCTGAACCCTTTCAAATTTCATAATGTCCTTCCGATAGGAGGGAGACTAGAATTTCACACGATATATTCACACCTTTTTCTGACATTTGTCCCCTTTCTTTACCTCATCATGTATGGTACCTTAGTTAAAAATGTTGACTGCAACCTGATCAAAGTTTGTCAGGGTACATTTACTCACCTTTCACTTTACAACACTGTGTATTGATGAGGGACATGTAGTTTAATAAGATCAACAACAAGCTACAATCCCCTGAAGAGGCAACTTGCCACTGCTGAGGGAGAATCATGCTTTGACACCCAGTAGTTGAGTAAAGATGTAATTAATTGTTTTCAACATTGAATTAGGCCTCATGGAACATGTTGCATGGTTTTGCCACAAATCTCACCAGAGTCCACGTCATTCAAGCCCCTATTAGATTATGCTCATAAATTGTGCACAAGAAATAGAGGGAGACCGATCAGCTATTAAGAGTGAGGAACTTTGTAATTAAATTAAAATTACTTCAAGTTAATAATAAGGTACAGAAGCCTGAACACACGCATCACTGGTTTTGATACAGTTTCTACCCTACTGTTGTTAGAATACTAAATGGACTCACAAGCTCTTAACATTCACCTGTATCTGTGTTTTTGTTTTTGCCGCTGTTTACCTATTATTTATTATATATGCTACTTACTATGTGATCTGCCTATATTGCTCACAAGACAAAGCTTTTCACTGTGTCACGGCACATGTGACAGTAAATTCAATTCAATTCAATTCAATATCAGCAGAGAAAACAACCAATAGAAAGGACTGAAAGCCAATAACTCTCTAGAAGCCTGATGACCTGGATATAAGGGATATGTGTAGATAATGGCTACTTTGGTATGACATTTCAATATTCCCAAAATTTTTAAATAGTCCCGCAAATTGGAGATATACCTCTCCAATCCAAAGAAATGCACCTCTCCGATCCAAAGAAAGAAAGAGATAAAACAAATGAAATACTGGTGAGTTAGCCTGACATCAGTCAGCAGCAAAACATTGCAATCTATTCTTCAGGGAGTCTTGTTGTCTAATGTGAATGGACAAAGTAACTTTATTGCAAAAGTTCAATTTTCACAATCCAAATGTTTAGGGATTCCCAGAGAAACGTTTCTTCTTTGTTCTGTAAGTAACAATAAAGACATGTTATATCCAGTTATGAGACACATTTACTTTGGCCGTGTCACCTTCTCTGTCACACCAACATTCAAACCCCACATCAGCCCATCAGCTAGCTCCAGATGATGCATGCCTTTGTGCTTAATCAACCTGGCAAAGGTAGCTCAAAGATGAGCTGGTGTAATGTTTTTGCAACAGTTTCCTGGAACAATACACTGTGAAATGAGCCATGGAAACAGTTGTTTTAGTCAGAGCATTTTTTTAATGAAAGATCTTATACATAATCTCATGACTATCTAGGGAAAAAAGGATACGGTAACACAACTGAATTTCAAATCAAGGTCAGAATGGTCAAGTGTAAAACAAGAAGCTTAAACTTGAACAAAACCAATTATATCTGTGTGAAGGAAAGGGCTAAGGCTGACAGGAAATGAATTGAATGGTTATGGCAGTAAATAAATTGTCAGAATCTTTTAAAGTGATGATATTATTCAACATTTTCAAAAGAAGCACATCCTGTAGAAGAACTGTATTTTATTAGTTGTAGTTATTAGATTCAGGTATATTGTAATTCCTCAAGGTGGCTTCTCAGGTAGACAGGGTGGTGACAAAGGCATTTGGCACACCTTCAGAACATTGAGTACAGGAGTTGAGACATCATGTTATGGCTGTACAAGACATTGGTAAAGCCACATTTGGAGTACTGCAGACAATTCTGGTTGCCCTGTTATATAAAGGATGCTATTAAACTGGAAAGGATGCAAAAAAGATTTACTGAGACTGGAGAGTTTGAGTTATGAGAGGCTGGATTGCCCGGGACTTTTTTTTCCCTGACGCAAAGGAGGCTGAGTAGTGACCTTATAGAGGTTTATAAAATCACAAGGTGGCATAGATAAGATGAATAGCCGAAGTTTTTTCCCCAAGGTAGGGGAGTCCAAAATTAGAGGACATCATTTTAAGATGAGATGGGAGAGGTTTAGAAGGGACTTGAGGGGCAACTTTTTCACATACAGGGTGGGGTGTACATGGAACAAGCTGCAGAGAAAGTAGTAAAGGTGGGTACAATCACACTATTTAAAAGACATTTGGACAGGTACATGGATAGGAAAGGTTTAGAGGGATATGGGCCAAACGCAGGTTAACTTCAGTTCAGGAAATTTGGTTGGCATAGACAATTTGGGCTGAAGAGTGTGTTTCTATGCTGTATGCCTCCCTGACAGTGTTAGAGAGTCTTTTCTCATTCTTTGTCTTTGCTGCTCTAATTTATTTTTCTTTTCAATTCTCCACTGAGCTTTCTATATTTAACCTGGTTACATTAACAACCTGACATGAAGTGGTCACTGAACTCTAATAATTACTTGCGCTAAATTTGCTTAGTAATAATCAATTGTAACACACTTGCACATGCATAACAGCTATGACACACTAAAATTGACACAATATTGAATCATCAATGAAGTTGATACTTTGAAATGCAGATTATTTTCTAAATACTAATACAAGAGTATTATAAATACACACTTTTATCAAAGCTTTACATTTTTCACGCACAGGGATTAATTCACAAGAAATAGCAGTATAAAGGGAAAACACATTTTATACTGTATTGAAAGAGAGTGCTGAAGTGAGGGCTGCCCAGTATGATGCTGAGTAGGTAGGCTATTTTTCCAAAGACTATTGGATCCTATCAAATATTACATTCCTTTGGATGTACATAACAGACAAAGTACTGACCATATCCAATCAGGCTTGTAAAGCACATAACAGTATCCAATATTCAAAATGATTCCACAGTGGGACAACATTTCCTAAATAATCCCAAGTGTGCTATGAACTATGGTGTCAATCAATTTTACACTGTCAGTTGAGCTCACATTGTGCCATATTTGAATGGGCTGGACATTAAATATGTTACTACATGGAGTCCTGTTCTTTTTAGACCCAAAGGACTTTTGCACAATTTATACCAATTTCATCTCAAGAAAACAGCTAACAGCCTGTTTCTGTTTAATTTCTCACAACAATGCCTTGGCAGTGCACAGTCAATCTGCTTGATTTAAACAGAGATTAGTTAACTATCAGTCATCACATAAATGGTGCAGTCTCCATGGCAATGCCTCTTCCAGTCAGAGTCCACTTGCCAGCCAGTCAGCACTCAAAAGTATAACTTTCCATTCTTGCAAATGAGAAGCTAAATCATTCTTTATTGATCCTCATTAGAGTAATTTACTAACCATATATTACACAGATACCAAATATGAATAATACTTCACACTGCAGGACGTTCTGTTGTAACATGCATTTTGTCGAACTGGCGATTGGTGAATTGGGGATGCGCTATCTACAGTGTGAACTTTGAAAGCATGTGTTGGCTGTAATGCGATTACAACACCAACAGTTTAAACGCTCTTTCTAAAACAAGATTGCACAAGAACATGATCATCGTGTTAAAGGTGAACTGACTGTACATCTCTTGTTAATCTACCTCCCAATCAAATAAAAATAAAAGTGATGACTGCTCTTATTCACATTCATTAAATACACTACATTATACAGAGCAATGAATCTTGGGTTGAAGTTGCATTTTGAAAGAACTGACAGAACTCTAAATTGTTAGTATTGCAAAAGACTTAGGAAGGTGAAACACCTCAAGAAGCTCAACACCATTCAAAACAAAGCAGCCCATTTGATTAATAGCCAATCCACCACATTTAACATTAAAGACCTTCACCAATGCTCAAAGTGGCAGTAGTATACACCTTCAACAAGATGCATTGCATTAATTCACCAAACCTCCTTCAAAAATCTTCAAAACCCATAACGTCTTAGTAGGACAAGGGCAACAATGATCGAAACACTCACAAGGACGTCTCCAAGCTACATACCATCCTAACTTGAAACTCCATTGCTGTTCCTTCACTATTGGCGGGTTAAAATCCTGGCACTTCCTCTCCAACAGCATTTTGGATGCCCCAACAAATATATTAGCTCAAGAGGAAAGCATACCACCACCATCACCAGGGCGGTTAGGGATGGGCGATAAATGTTGACATTGCCAGTAACTTTCAAATCCCAAGAATGGATAAGAAAAAATTGAGTACAAGAAGAAAATATTTGAAAAATATGCCTTTTTTCAGCAACACACAGGTCCTATACTACAAAATGACGAATTAATGCAGGAGTTTATTTGATTCTAATTCTAAGGAGTAAGAATTTATGCTACAAAATTTTGTCCTATTTTCATTCTCCCAATTAATTTCCTCTTGTGGTGTAAAATGAAATGGCTTCAATAATATTGATGGAAAAGTAGACCCAAGATTCAGGATAATTTACCAAATGACAATAGTCAATGTTAGTCAAATTATTACATCATGCATCCTTTTGAGGAGCTTTACACTGTGTGCACAAAAGATGCCCGTTTACCAGCAATTTTGTGCATGTAGTGTGTGTAGGATATGTCTGCTTTGGCCATTATGAACAATCTAATATAACTGTAACAGCCACATGTGCCAGACTCATCACCACTCATGAGCCCACTTCACTCATGTCGCCGCCAATGCCGGGCCCCGTATTGAACCCACACTCACCCTGCAACCAGAAATCATGGGCTCTGCTGCTGCCTTGATGATGCCAGGAATCCCACCTCTGGGAAAATCACGCTGCCATCACTCCAGCCGCTGGATTGCCAAAACTAGGAATCTGCACCCTGGGCCTACCACAACCAGGAGTCCCTGGCTCTGTCCCCATTGACTGCCACCATCTCCAACCACTAGGAGGAACTGCCATCCCACGATTGACCCACTCTAGTTGCCATGCAAACCAACCTGCTGCAAAAAGCTCCAAAGAAAAGGAAAACAGAAGAAAAAAGAAAGAAAAAGAGCAGAAGTTAAAAGAAAGGAGAAAAAAATGGAATGAAAGCATCGGGAACAGATAACCCCTGGGAAAGAGCCTACATGCAGCCCTGTTACTCTGCCACCATCTTGAATCTTGAATGTTCCAACAGCTTCTGAATTATCATCTGCAAGGACACTGAACCAATCAAGTTAGGTACTATTCCTAGCCATCAAAATGAATCATGAATAAGATTCCTTTTTAAAATGTCCCTTACATTGTAATATACAATTTGCAAGGCATTACAGACAAGCTGTAACATGACAGAGTCAAAAACAACATTAAAAACAAGCTGAATATCACTTTTAATTCCTATCAAATGATAGACAAGCAACTGGTATTGCTTCTTTTAAGAACTGTTTCATGACTTTTGAGACTGTTGAAAATCAGAAATGCCACTTTGGACAGATATTCATCGATAA
Organism: Chiloscyllium plagiosum; assembly: GCF_037043375.1. Lineage (NCBI taxonomy): Eukaryota > Metazoa > Chordata > Chondrichthyes > Orectolobiformes > Hemiscylliidae > Chiloscyllium > Chiloscyllium plagiosum. The sequence continues at coordinate 13,137,260 of NW_028270145.1, read as the reverse complement.
CAAATTAAGAGTCTAAGTTTTCATTTACAGAAGTTGACAAAATGAAAGCTTTTCTCCTTCCTCACTGTCAGCAGTGCTAGGAATATGATTGGGTAGAAATTTGCTAATGTTTCATTGATCCTCTGTGGAGTAATTTACAAACAATGTATATCAAACAGACGTCAGACATGAGTAATATTTCAATCTGCATCTCTCAATGACCTGTCTCCTGTCAAACTGCAGAATAGAAATAAAATAATGATTATTCTTACTCCCATTCACAATCCACACACACATTAAACCACGCGGAGCAATGAAACTTGACTTAAAGAAACATTTTAAAGAACTGACAGCACTATGACATGCACTAATGCACCAATACCACGACAACGCAATTGTACCGCAGCAAGCAAGCAGAAAACAAATTGATCCTGAATTCAATTTGAGTTTGGAGAGAGACCTTGCACTGGCTCTTACAAAGTGCATTGTATTCCCTCCATTTAATTTGCCTGAAGATTGTTGCTGTAATTGAATCAATGTGGTGGTGTCAGAATTTAAATTTAAGTAAAATGCAATTGACACTTAACAGAAATCAAAAGTTTATAAAAATAATTTAAAATATATCACGAAGTTTGCTTTATTACAGTTGTCTCTGAGCATCTGGTTTCTTTCAGGGTCCAGGGGGTTATTTGTGTTTTTCTTGGAGCAGGCCTGCTTGAAATACATGTGCATTTGGTTAAATTTGCTAGCATGAGAAACCTTTTTTATTATCATGGGGATGAACATCCAATTGTTCAAGTATTTATCATAACCTCTTCGTCATCAACAAAGAGCTGTCCCTGCCTACTCTGCATTTTCAAACTTAAACTGTAAGGGATTATTTGATTGTGTGTGGGATTATCCACTTGGGAGTAAAACCATCAGTTTTTGGGTTTTCATTTTCACAGCTACAATGCAATTTGCTCTAATGTAACTGAGCTCAATTTCTGTTTATGCAACAACTTCAGTGTCTGAGACTGTTTGCTACATCTGTAAAGCTCAAGTAAAGTACCCAGAGGCAGAAGATCAAATCTTTTTATCTTGGTTGGAATTTATAGCAACAAACAAAATAGTGCACCATTTGGCCCCTCGAGTCAGCTCTACCAGTCAATAAGATCATGGCTTATCTGTTTGTTTTACAAATTCCCATTCCCAATCATATCAATAACCCTTGAATCTCCTACCCAACAAGATACTATCTAACTTTGTCTTAACAATATTTAAAAGAACATTACAGCGCAGTACAGGCCCTACGGCCCTTGATTTTGCACTGAAAATGACCGAGCCTTCACCGTCTTCTGAGGCAGAGTTCCCAAGTCATACAACTGTCTCAGAGAAGACATTTGTCCTCAGCTCTGTCCTAAAAGGGTGACTCCTGACTTGAAAACAATGTCCTTCAGAACTAGACTGACCCACAAGAGGAAAGATCCTTACCACATTCACCCTGTCAAGATAATTCAGTATTCTTGAAATAAATATATCAAAAATACACGTAGTATTTGAGATGTGGTTTCAGCAATTCCCTGTATTACTAAAGATAATATCCTTATCTTTATGTTCAATTCCTCTCATAATAAAAGATGACATTCCTTCTTAATTACATGCTATACTTGCATACTACCATTTTGTGTTTAATGCACAAGAACACCCAAATTCCTTCACACATCAGAATTTTGTACTTTCATTCTTCCTACCAAAATGAACAACTTCACATTTTCCCACATTATACTTCATCTGAAAAACTTTGTCCACCAGTTCAACCTATCTATATTTGACCAAAACTTTCTTCTGCCTTCTTCACAATATACTCCCTATCTATCTTGGAGTGGTCTGAAAATGTAGCCAGCATGTCTTTGCTCGCCTCATTGAAGTCAATGCTGCGAACTGCAAAAGGTTGAGCAACCAGCACAGACTCCTGTGCAGCTCCACTCATTACATTCTGCAAATCAGACAAAGACCCATATACAGAACATAGAACATAGAAAAGTACAGCACAGAACAGGCCTTTTGGCCCACAATCTTGAGCCGAGATTTAATCCTAATGTAAAACATAGTAATTTAACCTACGCACCCCTCAACTCACTGCTATCCATGTACATGTCTAGCAGTCGCTTAAATGTCTCCAATGACTCTGCTTCCACCACCACATGTACCAATGAATCCTGCCCTGGGGAAAAGTCTCTGGCTATTGACTCTATCTATTCATCTCATTATTTTGTACACCTCGATCAGGTCTCATCTCTTCCTCCTCCTCTCCAGAGAGAAAAGTCTGAACTTATTCAACCTTTCTTCATAAGGCAAGCCCTCCAGTCCAGGCAGCATCCTGGTAAACCTTCTTTGCACTCTCTCCAAAGCCTCTGTATCTTTCCTATAGTAGGGCGACCAGAACTGGACACAATATTCCAAGTGTGGTCTCATCAGGGACTTGTCGAGCTGCAGCAAAACCTCGCGGCTCTTAAACTCGATTCCCCAGTTAATGAAAGCCAAAACACCATGTGCTTTTTTAACAACTCTATCCACTTGGGTGGCAACTTTGAGGGATCTACGTACTTGCACACCCAGATCCCTCTGTTCCTCCACACTGCCAAGAATCCTATCTTTAATCCTATATTCAGCATTCAAGTTCGAGCTTCCAAAATGCATCACTTCGCATTTATCCAGGTTGAACTCCATCTGCCATTTCTCAGCCCAGTTCTGCATACTGTCTATGTCACGCTGCAGCCTGCAATAGCCCTCTATACTATCGACGACACCTCCAACCTTTGTGTCATCTGCAAATTTACTAACTCATCCCTCAACCTCCTCATCCAAGTCATTTATAAAAACTACAAAGAGCAGAGGCAAGAATAGAGCCCTACGGGACCCCACTCAACACCTCCAGGCAGAATACTTCCCATCTCCAACCACTGTCTGCCTTCTGTCAGCCAGCCAATTCTGAATCCAGATAGCCAAATCTCCCTGTGTCCCATACTTCCTGACTTTATGAATGAGTCTACCATGGGGAACCCTATCAAATGCCTTGCTGAAGTCCAAATACACCACATTCACTGCTCGACTGTCATCGACCTGTCTTGACACTTCCTCAAAGAACTCAATAAGATTTGTGAGGCATGACCTGCCCCTCACAAAGCCATGCTGACTGCCTTTAATCACACTATGCTTTGCCAAATAGTCATAAATCCTATCCCTCAGAATTCTTTCCAAAACTTTGCTGACCACAGAGGTAAGACTGACTGGTCTGTAATTGCCAGGGATTTCCCTATTACCCTTCCTGAAAAGAAGAACAACATTCGCCTCCTTCCAATCCTCCGGTACCACTCCTGTGGAGAGTGAGGAGGCAAATATTTTCACCAGCAGCTTTCACTAGCAACTTCCTTTCTCGCTTCCCAGAACAGCCTAGGATAAATCTGGTCTGGCCCTGGAGACTTATCAATCTTAATGTTTTCCAAAAGCTCTAGCACATCAACTTCATCAATCTTGATCTGGTCAAGACTGTATCCCAGCTCCTCTAAGTTTTCATTTACAACAAGTTCCTTTTCCTTGGTGAAAACCGAAGCAAAAAACTCATGTAGGGCTTCCCCTATCTGCTCAGACTCCACGCACAAGTTCCCTACGCTATCCCTGATCAGCCCTACCTTCTCCCTGATCATTCTCTTATTCCTCACGTATGAGTAAAATGCCTTTGGGTTCTCCCTAATCCTTCTTGCCAAGCCTTTTTCGTGCCCCCTCCTGGCTCTCCTCAGTTCAATTCTGAGCTCCTTTCTAGCGAGCCGGTAATCCTCTAAAGCTGTGCTAGATCCTTGCTTCCTCCACCTTACGTAAGCTGCCTTCTTCCTTTTGACAAGAAGTTCCTCTGTTCTCGTCATCCAGGGTTCCTTAATCTTACCCCTTCTTACCTGTCTCAGAGGAATAAATTTGTGGATCACTCGCAACAACCGCTCCTTAAATAATCTCCACATGTCTGCTGTGCCCTTTCTGTGGAACAATTGCTCCCAGTCTGTGCTTCCCAACTCCTGTCTGATAGCGTCATAATTTCCTTTTCCCCAATTAAATACCTTCCCTTGGTAACAGCTCCTTTCAATCTGTAAGGCTATACTAAATGTGAGGCAGTTGTGATAACTTTCACCAAAGTGCTCTCCCACCACGAGATCTGATACCTGTCCTGGCTCATTGCACAGCACCAAATCCAAAATGGCCTCTCCCCTCGTCAGTCTGTCTACATACTGAGTAAGGAAACCCTCCTGAACACACCTGACAAAAACGGCACCATCCAAACCATCTGCACTTGGGAGGTTCCAGCTGATATTGGGAAAGTTGAAATCACCCATAACAACAACCCTGCTGAGCTTTTATTTCACCTTTGATTTGGCACCTTTTCCAATGCCTTCTGGAAATCCAAGTATGGTGTGTTTACATGCTCTCTTTTTAACCCACACCACATGGTATTCCTTCAACGCACTTCAATAAATTGGCTAAACACAACTTCCTTTGACAAAACTGTGCTGGCTCATCCTGACTACCTTCATTTTTAATAAGTACATAATTACCATTTCTTTAATGATCAATGATTCTAACACCTTTCCCACAACAGAGTCAAGTTAACTGGTCTACGGTTTCCTGATCTCTGTGTCCCTCCTTTCTTGAATAAAGGGATTATTTCTACTACTTTTTTGTTGAGTGATACCTTTCCTGAATCTAGCAACTTTAGGAAAATTCCTATTTCCAACTCAGATCAGAGCAAAAATTGTTTACTTAACTTTGGGTGCAAGTTTGCAGGCATTTTCCCAGGACAGGAACCTTACCAGTGAAAGAGTGTGGAGTCCTCACAGACTGCAGTTGAGTTGATTGGTGATGAAACTATACCCCATCTTTCAGCATTAATTGTTATATTCTGTAGTCAAGAAGGTGCTTATGCTGCATTTACAGATACTGAAAGATGTTTTGTAAGGTGAATAAAGATGTAGAGTGCAGGTGGATGGAAGATAGGGTGTCAGGTGGGTGATAGGCTAGGGTCCCAAGTGGGTAAGGGGGAAGGTATCAGGTGGATAAGGGTGTAGTAAGCCAGGTGGATGATTGGTTAAGGTAGGTGAATGCTGTAGAGTACCAGTGGCTGATGGGTGTGGGTGCCAGGATGGTGGATCAAGTAAGGAGGTCTGGTGAATGATGGGTTACAGTTACCAGGCAGGATGAAGAGTAGGACTTAGCGTGGCAAGTAAATGGGCAAGAGCAGTCGGTAGGTTGGGAGACAGGATCAGGGAGCGATTTAAGGTTTGTTAGGTTGGGTGCTGTTGGTGGTGGTGGCAGTCATTCTGGCTCAATCTGAGGCAGTCAGGGGAAAGTAGGTCCCCGTGGGAGGATCGGGTATACAGGGGTCATGGCCAAACTAGGACATTATGTCAGGTCCAGTGGGCTAGCGTTGAGCAGGGTGTGGGGGTTTGGGGGGTGTGCTCCATGAGGATTCAGTTTAGTGGCGAGAGTTGTTATATTCAATGAAGTGGCAGGTAAGGTTAGGGGTCAGGTAACACAGAGTTAGGTGTCAGTCCAAGGGGAAGTCAGGAGGTGGAGGTCAGGGAAGGGGAGTTTGGGTTATTGGAGGGCCAAGATGGGATGTTCAAATCAGGATAGGGCTCCGGTGTCTATCCAGGGCCAATGTAGTTAATTGTGTTGGAAGGGGTGCTCAGTTTTATAGTTAGCCAGAAGTTACAGAAGGCTTTAAAGCATCTCTATTTTCCTATCTATACAGTCGGGTAAGTAAGTCAGACTAAAGAAAATCGCCAAATCTAATTCAGAATTGGGGTCTTTTTGTGGTGTTACAAATACTAGGGTGATTGCCCTCTGGATAGTTCAGCATCCTGTAGAGTCAGCTGCATGGATGTGTCTGTCTGGACCTGATATACAAATCCAGTTCATCAGGCTGCAATGTTTATCTTCCTAAACCAAAAATCTGCACCACATCCCTTCAACATCTCTTCCTTCACCAACTTATGAAAACATTATCTGATTATCAACACAGTGGGGTCTTGCTGTGGAGAAATTGACTACAATTGAATTTCACTTGTTACAAATAGTGTCAAATAATAGTCCATTGGCTTGAAAGCACTTCTATGAAAGTCATGAAAGGCAGTCTATAAATGGATGTATGATTAGAATATATGATTAGAATTACATATATATTGAGATTTTGCTGGAGACACATGTAGCTACCCTACATTATCCAGCAGAGCCTTGGGACAAGCCTTGTAAGCTCTCACGTTCTGTACAGTTATAATTTCACTTTGAGTGTGTGATGCCATGTGTCAGTCTGTGAAGCAACACTTTGTGCCAACTTTTGAATTTAAGTTGTAACAATGTGTTAATACATATTGCATTCATAATTGCCAATGTCAATCAATGTTTTGTGCTGACAGTCAGTATCTTGGGAGCATGATTAGCTCCTACTGAGAAAGAAAACTGCTTTGGATTATGGATTTGTGCTGTAGTTAGAAAATGAAATTGTTGAAGTTGTTCATTCCCAAGATGTTTTTTAGGGATTTAATGTGTCAGAGCACATTTTAGTTGCAGTTTATGATTTTGCTGTTTTTCTGCAGGGTAAATGATGTGCATCATTTGACTTACTAAAGAATAAATTGTGGAACAAGAGAGCCAAAGCTGTCTTATGATAGGAAGTAAGGATTGTAACAGAGTACTTCACTTATCCTGGTGAAACTGAATCCATTGAGCCTCTTTCTGCACAGCTGACCAGTACTCCTCACCCTGGAGTTGGTCTGCAGGACCCCCCCTACGCCATTCTATCCTGGTCTCTGTCTCCAAAGTGGCGCACCAATACCTCCCCATGACCGGCTGAATGTCACAAACCATGCAGGGCAGATCTGCTCTGCCAGCGTTTAACCGGAATGTACAATGGCCTTTCCAGTATTGCAGTGGCACCAGGTATTCCGGCAGAGGCAAGGATACCTGCCTACAGTGAGTGGTAGAATCAGACTGGCATTGGATGGAAGGGGCACCACATTTAACAGGAAGAGGTTGGAGCAACAGTGCAAGAAAGCGCCTTAGCTCTCATGGTGAGCAACCTTCCATGTAACTTGGCAAAAATTGCATTTAGCCGATTTCTGGTAAAAGCCAGCCCAAGGTTTCCATGGTGAGTGATCGAAAGCTGTAGTTAGTTAAGGCATGATTCATATTAAAGCCCATCAGGACTGAGAAATGGATTTGTTTTTTAGCAGTTCACTGGTGATGATCGCTGTGGAGTACTATTACAGACTCCAGGTTATTAATCTTAGAATTTTTTCAAGAGACTGGTGACAGATTAAATGTCCTATTAGAGTACTCATTCTGTTCAGGTTGTTTTCCTGTATCATTACTTCTGTTTCTAAATGTTAATTACTCGGTTTCTGACTGAACTTTGTGTTCAATAATTGGGATATTTTCTGCAGGTTTTTGGAGAGATCAGAAATTACTGAGGAAACCAATGCCATTTACAAATTAGCAGCAGAAAGCAAATTTGAATCATAGAATCCTTACTGTTTGCCCCATCGAGTCCAAACTGACCTTCGAACATGCCAATCAGATCCAGCCCCCCCCCAACCCTGTCCCCATAATCCTGCATTTCCCATGGCTAATCCACTGAATCCACACATCCCTGGACACAATGGACAGTTTAACATGGCCAATGCACATTGTTAGGCTGCGGGAGGAAACGGAGGCGGGGGGGGGCTGTGGTAGGGGGGAACCCATGCAGATATGGGGAGAACATACAAACTTCACAGATACGGTCACCCAAGGCTGGAATCAAATCCAGGTCCCTGATGTTATGAGGCAGCAGTGCTAACCACTGAGGTACTTTGCCACACAAATTTGCTCTTGGACATGCTATAGTTTATCTAGTTTGAAATAATGGTCAAACTTTGGATCAAAGCAAAATAAAAGTTTTACGCATGATGAATGAGTGAAAAAGATTTGGAGAAAGCCTCAGTTATAATGGATAATTGATGTAATTACAGATAGATGTTGTTGGATAGTTGATGATTGAATGACTAAACCAGTTTGATCAGACTGCAATGCACCCTAATATCAGCCAATTCAGGTCATTTGAAATTTCCCTTTCACTTGGAATAAATCATTATTTCTTAGACACAGGTAATCAAATATTCAGTTTCAGTTCTAATTTAAAAACAGCAAACAAGGATTTGTTTAGAAACTGAAATGTTTAACTTCTTTCTGTTATTTTGTGAATGGTTATTTGTCCTTTCCTTTGGTTATTGCAGACATCTTTTTTTTGTTGCAGGAAGCATGCCAATTACTTTCTGGTTGGAGTCATTACTTTGCATTTCAATTCATTAAAGTTTAACTTAAAAAGTCCAAAATTATAGTTAGAACACATTGATGAGGGATGCAGATCTTAAGATGAATCAATTATAATTTAATCAATAAGTGGACATGCAATTTTCCTTCATTCAGGAGATGTGGGTAATAATTGCTCAACCAACAAGTAATGCCAATTTCTAATTGCCTAGAGGGTAGTTAAGAGTCAACCACGTTATTATGGGTCTGGAGTCACATGTAGCTAAGACCAAATATGGACAGCAGATTTTCTTTCCTAAATTGTATCAGTAAACCAGATGGATTTTAACAATGGTTGTGTGGTTATCATTGACCAGCATTTTCCCTCTCAGATTCTTTAGTGAATTCAAATTTCACTATCTGCCATGGTCAGATTTGAACCGATGTCCCCAGATCATTGCCCTTCGGTTATTAATCTAACAACATGACCACAATATCCTGATACTGATTTTTTTCACCTGTCACAACAGTTTTGGCTGTGCATTTGGGTGGCACGGTGACTCAGAGGTTAGCACTGCTGCCTCACAGCACCAGGGACCTTGGTTCAATTCAAGCTTCAGGCAACTGCCTGTGTGGGGTTTGCACATTCTCCCCATGTCTATATGTGTGATGAAGCTGTACCTTTAGCAAGGTTATGCAGTCCTTGTTTTTATTTCAAAGAGGTTGTAATCAACACAGACTCCAAAAAGTCTAGCGGTTGAAGGGTTTTAGGGCCAATTTGATACTAGCTAACAGAGGATGCCTCAGGCAGAAGGCTTTCAATTTAAAAAACATGTACAATGAAAGGGGAGTGGACAGATCTCCCAGCTCAACTTCCCTTTTGTTTAGGTTTTTTTTAGTAGTAATGTGGAAAAGCTGCTGGACCCAGAAACGGGTCCAGATTGGTACTCTCTCTGTCTGACTTCGATCCTGTAAGACCCTGTATTTGATTTGATTTTTTGTGCTAAGGGGTGTTTATGGGAATTGTCGCAAGTATTTGGAATAGCAGCATTATTTTGGGATGATCTGTTGGGTTTTCAGAGAAGTTAAGTTATTTGGTATTCTGTTTTCTGTTCGTTGTGTTTCATTCAGTAATCTTGTACATAAATTTTGTTTTGTTTAAAACTAAATGTTTGACCAGTTGATTCTCTTCTGGAATACCCACTTTACACCTGCTTAAAACAACCAGTAAAGTTAGGGTCTGGGCTACCTTATTGGAATTTTTTGAAGGATCTGGCCTTGTCCTTTCCTCCCACAATCCAAAGATGTGTAGGTCAGATTAATTGGCCATACTAAATTGCCCATAGTGTCCAGGGTTGTGTAGGTTAGGTGCATTTATCAGGGGAAATTATAGGTAATAGGTTAGGGGAATGGGTCTGGGTAGGATATTTTTCAGAGGGTCGGTGTGGACTTGTTGGACCAAATAGCCTGATTCCACACTATAGGGATTCTAGGATTCTATGATTCAACTTGTGCACAATGTTTTCAGTTGAGAGTATTGATATGTTGTTATAACCTCTCACTTCTTTATCACACAGTACGATATGTTCAAAGTGATTTCAGCCTGCTTCAATTCCATCGTAACATTGCGTCAGGACAGAAAGGTATTCAGCCGCATAAGCAAAACTGCTAAATGAAAGGGCACAATAACGTTATCCACTATAACAGCATGGGCACTAACGCAACAGTATTAAATTAAAATGAAGCAAATGGTGTGAGTGAAAGGGCAAGCTTTTGAAAGAAAAATTGAAGTGGTAGTGTCAATCTAGTCATTGCATTTCATATCTACATGTGGGCTTCAATTGCCATGAAATCATTTGTACCAAATTTATAATGATGTGCCGTAAATTGAGCTTTTCTGATGCCCTATGGAACTGAACATGTTAGAATTTCATGTGTCACCTTATCTGCATATCTACCTGAAAGAACACCAGAACAAATTCAATATCAAATATTGGAACATAGGGATAGGAGTAGGGCATTCAGGCCCTTGAATCTGTTTCACTATTTAATGAGATCAAAATTGATTTGTGGCCCAACTCCATATCCCTTAATAACTTTGCTTAACAAAAATATATCCATCTCAGATTTAAAATTAACAATTAATCCAGCATCCATTTTTTTTAGAAGAGAGTTCCAAACATTTACTATCCATTGTGTGTAGAAATGTTTCCTAACATCTTTCCAGAACAGTCTGGCCATAATTCCTAAACTGAGTCTCTAATTCTAGAACCCCCCAACCAGTGGACATAATTTATCCTTATCTACCCTTTCTTTTCCTGTTAATATCTTGAAGTCTTTGATCAGATCACCCCTCAATTCGAGAGACAACAGGCCTAATTTGTATAATCTCTCCTCATAACTTAATCCCTGAACTCCAAGTATCACTTATGTAAAACCAACGTTGTACTCCCAATACCATGTACAAATTAACAGCTGAAAGTGAATTTGAATCATAGAATGTGAAGGCTTTATGCCCAAAACATCGAACCTCTTATTCCTCAGATACTTCCTGACCTGCTGTGCTTTTCCAACTCCATAGTTTTTGACTCTGATCTCCAGCATCTGTAGTCCTCACTTTCTCCCTGCAGTTCTAGTAGCAATGTTCACTGAATAAAAAGCATCTGGCATATCATATAATGGACCTTCCAGCTCAGATACAGACTGAGGTCTCTTTGCATGATCAAGATCTTCCATTACTCTAAAGACCAGCTTCCCACCTCACACACACTGTAACCAAAATCCTGCTGTCCATACCATAGCCCACATCAAGGCAGTTCATCCATCGCTCTGTCTTCTCTAACTTATACTGCCTCCTGGAGCAGTAGCAACTCCATCTTAAAATTTTCATCCTGCTTTTCAAATGTCTACATGGCCTCACTCTATCCAATTTCTGTAATTCTACAGAACCCAATCGCCCAAGATCTCTTCATTTTATAATTATCTAACATCTTGCACATCTCTGATTTATTTTTCTTTTCGGCCCATCTGTCACCTTCAAATCAACTCCATCAACAAGGTAGGTGTTTTGTATTTGTCGATTTCTCTGCTGATTATTAATATTGTGCATATTATAAATAAATCATCCTTACTTACATATTTATCCCTCTCCCAAACCAGAATACCTGCACTTGTGTTATCTAGTTCTTGCAATAATCCAACTAAAATAAGCCAGAGTGCTAGATCATCCCAACAGTTCATATCATTCCAATAGGCTAAGATCTATGTCTGTTAGCTTCTGTGCAGTTGGGGTGACCTAGGTTTTAACATTAGTCTGTTAAATCATAAGATAAATTATCACAGCATTAGACCACTCAGTATATAGTACTCGGTGTTCCTAGTGCCTATTGGCATAACTATATTTCCAGTGCCAATGGAGATCTCCAAATTCCCAATGTTTGAGGTGATCACTGCATTCCCAGTGCCAGTGTCAATGGAGATAACTGTAATACCTATGCCGATGAAGATCACCATATGTCTGATATGTGTGAACATCAGTGTGCTCCTCATCCTCAACACAGACTGCTGTATCCTCAAGATATCTGGAGATCACTGTATTCCCAGAATTTACGTATTCTTAGTGCCCATGTAGATCACTGTGCCCATCAAAATCACCATGCTGTCAGTGCTGTGAAATTACCATTATCCCAGAGCTAATGAGGTACATTGTATTACTTTGCCTATGAAAAGTGTGCAAAATGACAATTCCACTTTTTTGCAAAACAATGAGTTTACAGAATTGATGCTTGTTCCTTAGACTAGTTTGAATTTCAGACGAGGTGGAGAAGTGAATTGTGATGATTGTTTTGAACTGTAAACTGTCATTGCTAATTGATTTGTAAAGTAATTAAGGCAGCATTCATGTGAAGAAATGCTTTGGAATACTATAATTGAAAGACCCAATAGATTTTAATTCTGCAAAATTAAATGGAATTCCCAGAGCAGCTTGAAACCAGGTAATTAACTGATAGAAATCAGTTCCAAAAAAACATTAAGTTTGTGAATATAGCTGAGGGATCATTGTACAGTATTTCAAAAGACATGAAGTTTGCAATACCTCAAAGAAACAAATCCCAATGAATTTTGATAGCTAACAATGACACTCAATCTCTTAAGACAAGGCTTTTATTTGGTCAAATGTTTCCATGCTTTCGCCTTAGGTTTGGAAACATCCACTCATGTTTGGGACTGTCTTAAGCAATATGAAAACTAAATGTGTGAGAGCCTTTGTTTGGGTTCTGTAACATCCATAAATGACAGCAATCCAAATATATTCCATATGATCAAAAGTGATGTGACCTTCCATCACAATCTGTTGTACTTACAGTGTTGTTTGCTTTTATTTTAGCAGGATATGTACCTAGTGAAGATACATAAGTTAATTTCTGTAACACAGGAACTAGATGTGGATAACATAATACTGAAAGATTCCGAAGATTTTTATTACAACTCCTGGTACCTACATATATTACAGTGTCGTGTCTGGACTAGTTCTGAGCAATTCAGTTACAGTCTGTTACACAGTCTTTCCTCAGCACATCATGCTGCAAGTGGCCCCAGCAAGATGGAGACTGAGACCTTTATATCATCAAGTCAGGTGTCATATAGTGATGATATCATGACCTGTCTCTCAAAGGTATATTGAATTGATAGCTGTGAGTCATAATGCAATACAAAGCAGCTCTACTTGTTTAGAGTCATAGAGCTGTACAGCACAGAAACAGACCTTTCGGTCCAACTCATCGATGCCGACCGGATATCCTAAATTAATCTAATTCCATTTGCCAGCATTTGGCCCAAATCACTCTCAAACCCTTCATATTCATATACCCATTCAGATACCTCTTAAATGTTGCAATTGTAACAGCTCCCGCCACTTCCTCTGGCAGCTTATGCCATACTTGCATCTGCAAGGAAAAGGTTACCCCTTAGTCCCTTTTATGTCTTTCCCCTCTCACCTTAAACCTATGCCTTCTAGTTTTGGATTCCCTAAATTGGGAAAGAGACCTTGGCTATTTACCTATCCATGCCCCTCATGATTTTATAAACCTGTATAAGGTTGCCCCTCAGCCTCTGACACTCCAGGGAAAAAAAGCCCCTCACCTATTCATCCTCTTCTGGTAGCTCAAATCCTGGCAACATCCTTATAAATATTTTCCAAAACCTTTCAATTTTAATAACATCTTTCCAATAACAGGGAGACCAGAATTGAAAGCAGTATTCCAAAAGTGACCTCACCAATGTACTGTACAGCCGCAACTTAACATTCCAACTCCTATTCACAATGCACTGATTAACAAAGGAAAACATACCAAACGGCTTCTTCACTAACCTTTCTACCTGGAACTCTATCTTCAAGGAACTATGAACCTGCACTCAAAGGTCTCTTTGTTCAGCAACCACTCCACAGGACCTTTCCATTAAGTGTATAAGTCCTGCCCTGATTTGCCTTACCAAAATGCAGCACCTCACATTTAGCTAAATTAACTGCATCTGCCATTCCTCGGTTCATCAGTCCAACTGATCAAGGTCCTGTTATACCCTGAGATAATCTCATTCACTGTCCAATACATCACCAAGTTCTTTGCTTTACAAATCAAAAGGTAAAATTGCAGGCAACTCGTTATTTATTGAAGGTTAAGCAGGTGCATGGAACGATTTTTACAAAGATTCACATCTTTGTCCAATAATTCAATGGGATGAATGCAGTATATGCTACAAAATTGGGAGATATGAATTTTAAAGGTCCCAACTTGGACCCCAGGATTTGATTGCATTTGTTGATCTCACAGCTGGTACTCCTATTCAAATTTTAAAAAGTAGCCAGTGTTCTCACTGCTAGTCACTGCACAGTATGATGATCCTTGTTTATTTGCAAAGCCTACTGAAATCAAAATGAATAGTTACTTTGGAAATATTCCAACATCCCACTTTGCCGGGTGCATTAAACTACATTTTGATGGTAATCAGGGCAGACATTCACTCAGTGGTATTGTCACAGTGATAGAATAGTCATGTCTCTGAACTTGTGACTCTGAGGATGAGGTTACTGCTTTGAGGACATAACTTCAAATCCAACCTCGGCCGTTGGTGGAATTTAAATTCAATTAATGAAATCTGTTATCGAAAGCCAGTCAGTCACAATAACTATAGAAATACCATTCCTGAAGAAGGGCATGTGCCCGAAACGTCGAATCTTCTGTTCCCTAGATGCTGCCTGACCTGCTGTGCTGTTCCAGCAATAAAGTTTCAACTTTGATCTCCAGCGTCTGCAGACCTCACTTTCTCCTATAGAAATACCATCAATTGTTGTTAAAAACTCAAATGGTTCATTAATATCAATTAGGGAGGGAAACTTCTTATCCCTACCTGGTCTAGCCTACATGTGACTCCAGAACCAAATCTCTGTGGTAGGTTCTTAACTACCAACTGACCACGCAAGCCATTGAGTTCATGGTCGGCAACAAATTGTGACTTGTCAATGAAACCAAAGTCCCGCAAAAGAATTAATTTTAAAAATTCATTGCCATCGAGATAGGAAGGGGAAATAGGTTACTGTTACAGGTTAAATCAACATTTATTTACACATTTTGCAATTATTACATAATCTTATTTATATTGTGTAACCATAATATAGTAGGTACAAGTACAAAATTTACTGATAAATGGATAGACCGGGTAAATGGAGTTGCTTGCAAAACAGAGGAATGATGGGAATTTAGTCAGAGTGGAAATTTGATGCAGAAAATTTGGGATTGAGGTGCTAAATAATGTATACAAATGGGCAACAGTGAGTAGGTAAAGATGTTGATACAATCAAGTGGTATACACCAAAATGCAACTACCTATTATGAAGCAATAAAGGCCATGTTAAGGAATAACAGCTAAACATATGGCATGGACACAAGAACTTAATTCAAAATATATTTTTCAGCAAAACTTACTGCAAGCTGCATTCTAACAAAGACAAAGATGACTAGGCATATAATGGAGGTGCTGGTGCTGGACTACGGTGAACAAAGTTCAAAATCACACAACACCAGGTTATAATCTTTGAGGAGAATTTGAGGTCTGCAGATGCTGGAGATCAGAACTGAAAATGTGTTGCTGGAAAAGCGCAGCAGGTCAGGCAGCATACAGGGAACAGGAGAATTGACGTTTCGGGCATTCCTGAAGAAGGGCTTATGCCCGAAACTTCGATTCTCCTGTTCCCTGGATGCTGCCTGACCTGCTGCGCTTTTCCAGCAACACATTTTCAACACCAGGTTATAGTCCAACAGGTTTATTTGGAAGTACAAGCTTTTGGAGCGCTGTTCCTTCATCGGGTAGCTACCTGACAAAGGGGAAGAGCTCAAAAAACTTGTGCTTCCAAATAAACCCATTGGACAATAACCTGGTGTGGTGGGATTTTTAATTTAGGCATAATCTGGTCAACTCTCGATATTATATTGTTGATAAAGGTTACACTTAAATCTACTGTCCTGGGATCCTTGTGATGAGAACTGGCATTAAAATGCAATTCTATGAGAGATATGTGAAACCACAATCTACTAAAGGCACACTGGCCCCAAGTCTTAGATCGTACTGGGTGCAGTATTTTGACCAAACAGATTGACCAACATGACTCTTATTCAGTTCTAGTGTTCAAGATTAACTTAAAAAAAATTATTTGGGCAATTATGTTGGGGAGACCCTCTTACTTAAAATGGGATCAGGACTAGGGATAGTCTATTATTGGACAAATAACCATCTTCCACATCACCTTTTAA
Source organism: Chiloscyllium plagiosum (assembly GCF_037043375.1). NCBI lineage: Eukaryota > Metazoa > Chordata > Chondrichthyes > Orectolobiformes > Hemiscylliidae > Chiloscyllium > Chiloscyllium plagiosum. The sequence continues at coordinate 13,121,154 of NW_028270145.1, read as the reverse complement.
TAATACAAGACCAAATAATTCATGATAAATATGTCAACATTAAAATGATTAATTAGGAATCATGAATGGTACTGCTCAGTTTCACTTAAGATTCATTTGAAATCTAACTCAGATTTCAAATTATTATTTCTCTGATATTTGATGGATACTGTTCCTTTCTTTTAACGTCTTGTATTTGTAAAAATAAACTAATTTTTACTTCTGCAAGAGAACTCATATTTCAACTTGTATCTGTAATAAGTAAAAAGTGAAGGATGAGTTCTCTTGCGGAAGTAAAGATTAGTTTTTTGGCACATTACTTAGCTTTTTGGGGTTTGTATAACCCCAAAATTGCATGCCTTTTAAATTTCAATTGTCTCATCTAATCTTCTCTACTAAACAATCAGCGAACCCAATACATATTCCTTTGGCATGAGTATATTCTCTGAGGAGTTCCTCTCATCTTTATAATATCCTGGAAAATTATAATTTAGCTAACAAAACAATTGCATGATACATTATTGGAAGAAGAAAATACTGTTGACTTTTTTTTCCTTTTGGTAGGTGTTTCATTAGTATTCTACACCAAGTTATATGCCCTAGAGCCTAGTTCCCTCTGGCAGAAGTCAAAGGAAATTAGTTGAGAGACACTCCAGATCAAAGTGGCTCCAGTTGAAGAGTTATAATTGAAAACAAAACTCGACAGCTGTGGACACTAACTAATAGAATTTTCCTGGAACATAACAAATAGTGCAGCAATTCAGTGCCTATACAAACAGAAGGGAAACAACAGATGTTATGAAGCAAGTAAGGCCCTTGAACAGGCTATCAGTGCTATCACACAAGTTTTAGCTTTCAATTTACTGGTGTTCAGTTACAAGTGGAAAACGCTTTTTTTTTGCTGACTGCAGAAATGCAGAAAATACCATTGTGACATATACATATGGGGATTGTAATTGTTACAACCTTGCAGGACACAGGTCTCACTTGGACTTTGAATTAGCTACAAAATGGGTGCCTGCAGTAAGTCCTTCAGGGTAGAGGTCAGATGACTATGATAACTAAAAGGCACATTCATACAGTATTACATTTCAGTCCACCTTTCATACTAGAAAAGCTGCATGCATTAACATTTACATTGTGAATAAACCAAGTTATAGAGTCATACAGCATGGAAACAGACTTTTCGGTCCAACTCATCCATGCCAGTCAGATATCCTAAATTAATCTAGTCTCACTGGCCAGCATTTGGCCCATATCCCTCTAAATCCTTCCTATTCATGTACCCTTCCAGATGCTTTTTAAATGTTGTAATTGTACCAGTCTCCACCATTCCCTCTGGCAGCTCATTCCATACATGCACCACTCTCTGCATGAAATTGTTGCCTCTTAGGTCCCTTTTAAATCTTTCCCCTCTCACCATAAATCTGCGCCCTCTAGTTTTAGACTCCCCTACCCTGGGAAAAAGATGTTAGCTATTCACCCTGTCTATGCCCCTCACAATTTTAAAAACCTTTATAAGGTCACCCCTCAATCTCCAATGCTCCAAGGAAAATAGCTCCAGCCTTCCCCTACAGCTCAAACCTTCAAACTCTAACAACACCTTTGTAACTCTTTTCTGCACCCTTTCACGTTTAACAATGTCTTTCCTATACCAGGGAGACCAAAATTGAATGTAGTATTCCAAAAGTGACTTAACCAATGTCCAGTAGAGCTGCAATATGAGCTCCCAACTCTTATACTCCTGGTATTGACCAATAAAGGCAAGGGTACTAAATGCCTTCTTCATTACCCTCTCGACCTGGGATTTCACGTTCAAGGAACTATGAAGTTGCACACTAATATCTCCTTGTTTGGTGGCAACACTCCCCAGCACCCTACCATTAAGTGCATAAGTCCCGTCCTGATTTTCCTTACCAAAATGTTAAACGACATTTATCTAAATTAATTTTCATCTGCCACACCTCAATCCATCAGCCCATCTGATCAAAATCCCTTTGTACTCTGAGATAACCTTCTTCACTGTCCACTACACCTCCAATTTTGGTGTCATTTGCAAACTTACAACCCATTCCTTATATATTCATATCCAAAACATTTATATAAATGACAAAAAGCAGTGGTTCCAGCACTGAACCGTATGGCACACCACTGGTCACAGGCCTCCAGTCTGAAAAGCAATCCTCCACCAGCACCCTCTGTTTCCTATCTTCAAGCCAATTTTGTATTCAAATGGCTAGCTCTCCCTGGATTCCATGTGATCTAACCTTGCTAACCAGTCTACCATGCAGAACATTGTTGAATGCCTTGCTGAAGTCCAGATAGACAATGTTCACCACTCTGCCTTCATCAATCTCCTTGTCGCTTCTTCAAAAACTCAATCAGGTCAGTGAGACACAATTGCCAATGCCCAAACCATGTTGACTATCCCTAATCAGTCATAGAGTCATAGTCATCGAGATGTACAGCATGGAAACAGACCCTTCGGTCCAACCCATCCATGCCGACCAGATATCCCAACCCAATCTAGTCCCATCTGCCAGCACCCTGCCCATATCCCTCCAAACCCTTTCTATTCATATACCCATCCAAATGCCTCTTAAATGTTGCAATTGTACCAGCCTCCACCACATCCTCTGGCAGCTCATTCCATACACGTACCACCCTCTGCATGAAAAAGTTGTCCCTTAGGTCTCTTTTATATCTTTCCCCTCTCACCCTAAATCTATGCCCTCTAGTTCTGGACTGCCCCAACCCCGGGAAAAGACTTTGTCTATTTATCCTATACATGCCCCTCGTAATTTTGTAAACCTCTATAAGGTCACCCCTCAGCCTCCGATGTTCCAGGGAAAACAGCCCCAGCCTGTTCAGCCTCTCCTTATAGCTCAAATCCTCCAACCCTGGCAACATCCTTGTAAATCTTTTCTGAAGCCTTTCAAGTTTCACAACATCTTTCCAATAGGAAGGAGATCAGAATTGCACACAATATTCCAACAGTGGCATAACCAATGTCCTGTACAGCCGCAACATTACCTCCCAACCCCTGTACTCAATACTCTGACCAATAAAGGAAAGCATACCAAACGCCTTCTTCACTATCCTATCTACCTGCGACTCCACTTTCAAGGAGCTATGAACCTGCACTCCAAGGTCTCTTTGTTCAGCAACACTTCCTAGGACCTTACCATTAAGTGTATAAGTCCTGCTAAGATTTGCTTTCCCAAAATGCAGCACCTCGCATTTATCTGAATTAAACTCCATCTGCCACTTCTCAGCCCATTGGCCCATCTGGTCCAGATCCTGTTGTAATCTGAGGTAACCCTCTTTGCTGTCCACTACACCGCCAATTTTGGTGTCATCTGCAAATTTACTGACTGTACCTCTTATCCTCGTATCCAAATCATTTAAGTAAATGACAAAAAGTAGAGGGCCCAGCATTGACCCTTGTGGCACTGCACTGGTCACAGGCCTCTAGTCTGAAAAACAACCCTCCACCACCACCCTCTGTCTTCTACCTTTGAGTCAGTTCTGCATCCAAATGGCTAGTTCTCCCTGTATTCCATGAGATCTAACCTTGCTAATCAGTCTCCCATGGGGAATCTTGTCGAACGCCTTACTAAAGTCCATATAGATCACATCTACTGCTCTGCTCTCATCAATCTTCTTTGTTACTTCTTCAAAAATCTCAATCAAGTTTGTGAGACATGATTTCCCACGCACAAAGCCATGTTGACTATCCCTAATCGGTCCTTGTCTTTCCAAATGCATGTAGATCCTATACCTCAGAATCCCCTCCAACAATTTACCTATCACTGACATCAGCTCACCAGTCTATAGTGTTATGGACCAGACCACATCCCCTCAAGATATTCAGAAAATAGCATAGACCCTAGCTTTTTCTTATTTTAAAGGTAAAAGTAACATGTTGCATTCCAGATGAAGTTTGATGGTCAAACTACTGGATTTAAAACAAAATACACTTTATTCGTACACTATAGTCAAAATATAACAAATAACTCTAATGGAAAACTTTTAGAATAAAGGATACTGTGACTATTACTCATGAACTGTCCTAATATAGCAACATCCCATATACAGACCCTTGGCAATAGGCAAATTTAGAGAACAGATTATCTCATATGCAATTCTAATAGCAGGAATAGAATCCCATCTTTTGGCTGTAACCAAGAGAACAAAATAGCTTCCATTGCTTTAAGATGCCACAGAAACTGCTGAAAGCTAAAACTAAAACTCCTGACTCTCTGGGAGCTTGACCACACCCATTCAGGCTGCTTCTATTGTTCTAACATTTAAAAGAAAAACCCAGGCCTCACAAACTGTTTACTGTAGTGGCCCTGTTAGACTGCTTGCTGACTCTGCCTTAAAACATCTCTTAAACAATTCAGGACAAAATAACCTCTTAAAAGCCATAGTATTGTCACAATAGCTCCCTGGCTTTCCCTGATTACCTTTCTTAAATAATGGTGTTACATTAGTCGCCCTCCAATCTTCAGGCACCTCACCCATGGCTATCAATGATACAAATGTCTCAGCAAGGGTTCCAGCAACCATTTCTCTCGCTTCCCACAAAGTTCTGGGATACACCTGATCAGAGTCTACTTTTGTACATTTTAAGATGTAATATGGACACTTTTCAAGATATGACTATTTATTCTTCAGTTCGCTAGCTTCCATATCCTTCTTCACAGTAAATACTAATGCGGAATGCTCATTTAGTATCTCACCCATCTTCTGCGGTTCCACCCACAGATGGCCTTGTTGATCTTTAAGGGGTCCTATTCTCTCCCTCGTTACATTTTTTCCCTTAATGTATTCACAGAATATCTTTGAATTCTACTTAACCCTATTTGCCAAAGCTAATCAAGTCCCATTTTCACCCTCCTGATTTCCCTCTTGAGTATACTCTTACTGCCCTTAAGTTCCTCGAGTGATTCATTCAATCCCACCTATCTATACCTACATTATGCTGCCTTCGTTTTTCTTGACCAGAGCCTCAACGTCTCTAGTCATTCAACATTCCCTATATCTGCCAGACTTACCCTTCACACTAATAGGAACATATTGCCTCTGGACAATATGTACAAGCCCAACAAGGTGATATCCCTTTCTTATTTCTCAGTACCACCCAAATAACCTCTCTGGATGTACTCCCAGGAACATCCTCCAAGTACAGCCGTAACATCATCCCTAACCAAAAACATCACTCCCCCTCCTATCTTGCCCCTCTTCCTATCCTTCCTATAGCATCTATCTCCTGGAATATTAACCTGCTGGTCCAGTCCATCCCCGAGTCATGTTTCTGTAATTGCTATGATATTCCAGTCCCATGTTCCTAACCCTGCCCTGAGTTCATTTGCTTTGCCTGTCAGGTCTCTTGCATTGACATTAATGCAGCTTAATTTATCAATCCTACCTCATTCTCTGCCTTGCACTTGCCTGCCTTGAGTATTTGACATACTTGTCTTCTCAACTGTATCTGCCTCAGACTTTTCTCTTTTTGGACCATTGCCCTCCGCCACCATCTTACTCATTTAAAGCATCTCAATTTGCGCTAGCAAATCTCCCCACCAAGATATCAGTCTCCTTCCGATTCAGATGCAAACCTTCCTTCTTCTACAGGTTACATCTACCCCAGAAGGGATTCCAATGATACAAAAATGCGAATCCCTGCCCCCCTGCACCACCTCCCCAGCCACACATCCATCTGTTCTATCGCCCTGTTCTAACTCTCAATAGCACTTGGCACTGGGGTAATCCAGATGCTACTTCCTTTGAGGACCTACTTTTTAACCCCCTGCCTAATCTCCTGCATTTTCCCTTCAGAATCTCATCCCGTTCTCTTCCTATGTCATTGGTACCAATATGTACAACAATCTCCTGCTTATCATGCTCCCTTTTGAGAATATTCTGCACTCTCTCCAAGATATCTTTGACCCTTACACCAGGGAGGTAACACACCATTCTGATGTCTCACTGTTGGCTGTAGGAAAGTCTGTCTGTGCCCCTATCATAATCAATTGCTTGGTGCCTGACATACCACTCATTACATTAGAGTCCCAGTCCATCTCAGTCCCAGAAACCTGGCTGTCACTGCTACATTCCCCTGAGAGTCTATCACCCCATACATCTTTCTAAATACCATACTTGTTTTAGATGGGGATAGCCACAGGATGCTCCTGCACTACCTGCCACCCTCTTTTGGACGTAACCCATCAACCCAACTGTATTGGTGGTTTTTCTACTATCCTGAAACTACTATCTATCACACCCCTGGTTCCTGTAAATTCCTCATTGCCTCCAACTGCCACTCCAACCAATCCACACAATCCAATAGGACTTGCAACCAAACACACTTCCTGCAGACATAATTGTCAGGAGCATTGAAATTCCCTATAATCTCCCACATCAAACAATTGGACCACGCCACTCTACTGAAAGCCATTTCTGCATCCTATTCTACAGGTCCAAAAAAATAGCATGGTCTTACTGCTCTAAAAACATTGCTCTGGAATAAATTGATACCTCTGTTTTATATAATAATCAAGAAACATATCTCAGTAAAACATAAAACCAATCCTCAACCTACTCACTATTATAGGTGTACAAATAAAAAGACTAGATAAATTTATAAGTCTTAATTACACTTAGCTGATCAATTAAATCCTGACACTGCCAACTCTGAACAGTTACGATAATGAGGTCTACCCAAGTTAATTTCACTGTTTTTTTTTCTTGGACAGATCTCTGATTTCGAGAGGTAATTGTAACTTTACAGTCAGTCAGCTGTGAAGGTTCACTGCAAGGATTTTTGTTGATGAACTCCAGAGCCGTTTTTGGGGTTCCCATGTGGCCCTCTCTGTCTTTCGTCCATTTTAAAGGATTTATTTTAATCCATAAATAAAGCAACAATTTATAACAACAGTAATTACTGTTTCAAGAAATCGAGGAAATTAGTCCCAGCAATGAAAAAAACCTCAAAAAAAGGAGCAGCTCTTACAACCATGATACTCTCCTGTCTACCATTTTGTTTGCACTTACTATTTAACAAAGTTTACCCACAACGTACACAACTGCTCTATTTGCATTAACTATTCTATTAAATACATTAGCAGTTTGTTCTTTCTGTCAGTAACTGCATATGCATTGTCCTGAAATCATGCTGGTCTCTTGATGGTGTGCAAGCATCCATTGTTGTTGGCTGGTCATCTGGGTGATGTTATTTCTGCAGGGAATGTTGCTCCCATTTCATTTGTTGTAGGCAGAGTGCCTGTTGTTGTTGTAGGGGTGCTGTGGACCCCAGGACTGATGGCTGAACTGAGGTCTGTGCAGATCGTGAGATCCTATCTTCTTGATGAGCTGCTTGTGGTGAAGGAACAGTTTCTCCCGTTATGTGAATGTGGCTGCAGTTGAGACTGTGCATCGGGTCTTTCACTTCCGCCACATGTGATCAAGGTCACAGCTGCTCTTTTCATGTTCCAAATTGCCACTTGGACTGACTCTTAATGACAGCACGAAAATTTTGGACCCCAAGTGGTTCTTAAATGTTCAACTATGGCAATGTTTAGAGTACTGTCAAAATGAAACTTGGTTTTCTGCTACTTCATCTTGATTTTATCAATTGTGCCTGTTATTACTTAGAGCTGCCATATCTTTTTGATATTGAATGATTAGTTTAGGTGTTTGCAGTGCAACATTAGCCTTATTCAGGCTCATTGATATTCATTGAAGTCAGCTGGTCTACTTCCCAGTCATCAATATAGTAGTATTAGAATATTATGATCCTGTTGTAGCATGTCAACAATATACATCTGTTTCCCTTGCTTAAATGTCATGTCCAAGTGATATCTCTGTCGCTAGAGTGTCATTCACTACAGAGATTTTGGAACAGATGAGCTTGCTTTGAGGAGGCTTGTGGTTAGATTCAACTGTTAACTTGTTTCTTTCAAGTATATATTACTGAAAATGTTCACAAGAAAAGACAATGGCCAGGCAGTCTTTCTCATTTGAGCATAACGTTTTTGTTTGCATTAACATCCTGAATGCAAATGCAGCTGGTTGACCTTGTTCCACTAAGGTTGCTCTGAGTCCTGTCTCCTTGATGTCACACTGCAGGGTAACATCATCATTTATATCTTAGCATTTCAACATTGACATTGCGGCCAGTAGTCGCTTGATTTTACCACACATCAAGATACCCCCAATACAGTGTACATCCAGCGACCTACCAATCAATATGTTTCCCTTGTTGATCCTCACAAAATACACCATCTGACACTTTTCAGTTTTTCATTGTTCTGCCCACCTGACCAGCCCATTTATATTGTCCTGTAGTCTAAGCCTTTTCTCCTCACTATTTACCACACCACCAATGTTTGTGTCATCTGTGAATTTACTGATCTAATCTACTATATTTATGTGCATGACAAACAGAAAAGGACACAGCTTTGTGAATGCTACTGGACATAGGCTTCCTGTCACAGAAACAGGCCTCTGCCTCCCCCGTTAAGGTAATGTTGGATCCATTTTGCCAAATTTCCCTGGATCCCATGGGCTTTTACCTTCTTGGCCAGTGTCTAGTGTCCTGTTGTCAAAAGCCTGACATCCAAACACCTCATCTACTGTGTGTGTTGCTCTCGATGTGGTTTCGTCTACACTGGGGAGACAGGATGCCAACTCGTGGAATGTTTCAGGGAACATCTCTGAGAGACATGCTCCAAACCACATCACCGCCCTGTGCCTGACCACTTCAACTCCCCCTCCACTCCCCCAAGGACATGCAAGTCCTGGGCCTCCTCCACCGCCAAATCCCAGGCACCCGACGACTGGAGGAAGAACACCTCATCTTCCACTTTGGGACCCTCCAACCATACAGCATCAACGTCGACTTCACTAGTTTCCTCATCTCCCCTTCCCCCACCTCATCTCAGATCCTACGCTCCAATTTGGCTCTAACTTCTTGAACTGTCCCACCTGTCCATCTTCCTTCCCACCTATCCACTCCACCCTCCCATCTGACCTATCACTATCACCCCACCTGCATCTAGCTATCACCTTCCCAGCTACCTCACCCCTCATGCCCCTATTTATCTGTTAGCCCCCTTCCCCCGCCACATTCCTGATGAAGGGCTTATGTCCGAAATGTTGATTCTCCTGCTCCTTGCTTTCTGCTTGACCTGCTATGCTTTTCCAGCACCATACTTTTCAACTCTGACTCTCCAGCATCTGCAGTCCTCACTTTCTCTAAAGTCCATGTAGACTACATCCATTGTGCTATTCTCATCCACACATCTATTCACCTCATCAAAAAAAATCAATCAAACCTTCAGATGTGATCTGATAAAACCCTACTGACTATCCTTCAGTAACCCCTGCCTCTTCAATAGTTGTCTTACCACTGATTTTAGAAACACTGTCACATTGGCCCCTGGATTATCAATACCAACCTTCATGATGGTATCACTGAAGTACAGGTGCCTTTCCCCAGCATAGTATGACAGCCTCCTTGTCCTTTACAAGGTAAGAAGTGATTATCCAATCATCTTCAAGGTTAAAAATTGGATGGCAGGCATCAAGTTGCCTGCCCACTTTCATGTGATGTTGCACTTTGACTTCTTAATGGTTTTTCAACACGGTCTGTCTGCTTCAACTCTGCTTTCAAGCTGACCGAGTCTTAGTGAACTCCAGTTCCTGCTGTGACTGCTGTTCATCCAGAACCTTAACTCAACTCCATTTATATCCCATCTAGCCTTGCTGTGCTCCCATGTTGTAGCTGCTTTAGGCCCTCAGATAACATCTCTTTAAACTTCATGATAAGCACAGGGCTCTGGAGGTTACAGCAGTGCTACCCTTTCACCGTTGAGAGTTGGGTATAATTTCATCCTAACTTGACTGAAAGTATCACCCTGCCTTATAACTGAAATCATTCTGCAGGAATTAAGCATGAACTTAAAGCCAAGTCCCCGCGGGCATATTATCACAATGTAAAATTATCCTTAATTTGTCACTAATTGTCAATGTCACTCAAGTATGCCTGGCTTGTGATAAATTGAGCAATGAAACAGCAGAAGATATTCACTTTTATTTCAGACTAAAGGAAGATCTACACAATATCTCGAATCATGAGAGAGACTCTGAGTGAGAACCATAAACCTGAAGGAGTTCGAAGGCAGAGCCCAAACCTGGAGAGAACTTGAGAACTTTAAAAAAAACATGTTGTCAGCACAAGCTTGCTGATTGGTAAGTACAAGTGAATTATTTTGCTTTAAAATCTTTAATAACCCTTTAGTTTATTTCTTTACATTTAATTTGAATGATTTATTGTCACTTGTATGACATATTGAAAACTGTCATATGTTGCCATGTTCTGGCACCATTTTGACATAAGATTTTAAGGTACAGGGCTGAAATTAAGGTAAACGACTTAAACTTAAGTAAATCAGAGTTCCTCTTCCTCCCTGCTTGACATTGGGGTGGAGGTCTCCAGGCTCACCAATTTCCACACATCACAGTCCATTCCAGGAATACTAATTCAGGCCAACTGCATTGTCGCAGCTAAAGCCCAACATCTCCAATTCCAACACCGACAGATGCAGTCATCTCCACCAACATTGTGGTGTTGCCCATTCTCACCGCCTCCAGTGCCAGACCCAATCAACATCAAAGCTGCCAATCATCAGGCATTATATTTCACCATTGGGCCTACCTTGCTGATGTTCATCAATGTATAAGCCGCCAATGCTTGCTAAGTTAGTCTAACATATAACGCCCAAGTAGGGTATCTCAGTCCCATGGCCAACACATCCTTTTCCATGCAGAAATTCCTCATGACCTTTAGAACCACATATGCAGGAAAAGTGATCAGCTGGAAGAACTCTAGCTCAGGATTTCAAAGTTTCTGCAGCAACTTTTATCACTGTCACACATTAACAAGGCTGTGTTGCAAAGATTGACTCTTTCTTTTGATACGTATTTTTGATTGTGGTCCGAAATGGAAAAAGAACTGTTTTTAAAATCCAAGGATTGTTGCAAGTTTTAAAAATGAGTAATCTGGTACTCATTGTAAGTGCTGTTTACACAGCTGCCTGTCAAAGCATTTGTGGAAACCTGTTAATGGATGGGTTGGAGCCAAAGAGGGGTGTTGTACAAATAAAGATTTGTGTGCGAATGAAGATTTTAAATATGCACATCACAATGCCCCAACTTGCCTGTTTTTTAGATGCATGTGGATAGAAAGCATCAGTTGAGTTTCTGTACTTAACAATGATTAACTATTACAAATAAAGAGATCCTAGCTACAGATAAACAGTTATGAACTTTCAACATAGAAGTCTAGTAGTTGAAACTCTAACCCTCTTATAAAATTCCTCCCCTAAACACACACACACACACGAAAAGAAAATGTGGGTGAAGTTTTGAATAAGGGTCACTGGACTCCAAACATTAACTCTGTTTTCTCTCTATACCTCCATGTTGCCATACCTGCTGAGATCCTCTAGCGATTTAGGTTTGCCTGTTGCAAGCATAACCAAAGGAATCAAACACTGGGCAATATTTGGTAGAAGAAAGCATCATGTGAAAAGACTTGTTGTTCAGCTTGTGGCTCATGATTGAGTTGCCCAGCCATCACAGTACTGAGCTGACAATTATTAGAGCAAAAGGTGAACTGGTTTCACCTTGGCTACTTCCCAACTGGAGCAGACTCCAGGCAATTACAGAAATTTCAATGAATTAAGTATTTTATTCAATCTCTCTAATGATCCATTGTCACTTTCCAAGTTCGGATGGATGCTAGCCCTCACGAGGATGCTTGGACAAGAACAAACAATGTAACTGAGATGGAGGTGATTTCTCACAACAGGAATAAGTTGTGTGTGGGGAGCGGGTTGGCAAGTTTGGGCAGAGGAATTAACATTATGTCTCCAAATGTTTACCACACTCAGATTAGCTGAACTTGACTGGATGACTCATGTCAGGCTTCTCTGTCATTGAGCTGAACATCCTGGACACAGCTAGCTCCTCTTCCTCACCCTGGGAGGGTATGTATCTTCCTCCTCCTGCATTTCCATTCCTGTATGCACCAGAATATTGTCCCAGAACATGATGAAGGGTGCCAATCCCTAACTCAAGGCCACCTGTAGGTTACAGCTGTCTTAAGACATTGCTGCCCCATCATGTTTGAGAATGTTAGTCTTCCTTCTGTAAACTTTGTTAGGAGGTATTGCCTCACTCAAGCTGGAGCTCTGTCTCCAATCCTTCTACCCACTCAATATAACATGACATTGGAGGAGGCAGCTACTCTTGTCATTGCTCAAGCTGCTACTGCTGTTTGGTGTCACTGCTGGTCTCCTTGTTCCTCTTCGGTAATAGAAATGCTGTGGCTCATGAGTTGCATCCACACTGCAGGGAAGGTGGACCGCAGGGAAGTGCAAGTCAAATGGGCATAAGGTGAAGGTGAAATAAGTTTAGAAACCATTGACACAGTGGCTCAGTGGGTAGCACTACTGCCTTGCAGCTCCAGGGAGCTGGGTTCAATTCCACCCTTGGGTGACTGTGTGTGTAGAGTTTGCACATTCTCTCTTGTGCCTGTGTGGGTTTCCTCCCACAGTCCAAAGATGTTCCAATTAGGCCATGCTGAATTGCCCATCATGTCCCAGGGGTGTGTAGATTAGCCATGGGAAATGCAAGGTTAAGGGGTAGGATGCTCTCAGGAGAGTTGATGTGGACATGATGGGCTAAATGACCTGCTTCTGCACTGTAGGAATTCTATTTGTGAAGCAACGAAACCATGCTTTTAGAACGAGGTCACCTGAGCACAGCTTGTGACATAGACAGGGCAACAGCTATACACTTTAAACACTGTCCAGCCTGCTAGTTTCATCCCGTAATGACACTACACTGTGCCTTGTTGACCATGAAGAGTTCTGTCGCTCAGCAAACCCTTGTTGAAGCTAGAATTCCAGGTAAAAAAACAGTATTAGTTCAATATTTACATTTTAAATGACTGACCCAACATCTCCTCAGAGATTTCCCATTTACCTCCAACTGTGCTCTGGAAATGAGCAGGATCATGTTGAGTTTTTGATACCTAAAACTGATGTCTGCCTCTTGACCATTTTGCTTGACAAAGTGAATGTCAGGTGAAAATGTTTTTTCCAAGCTCCCCAGTGGAAAACTGACAAGTGTCAGACCCGCTGCTATTTCTTAGTCTCTCAATGAGGTACAATGTAAAACAGTCCAACTTAAAGCTATCCATTTCCAAACACGCAGATTTAAGTTAAAACTTGCCCCACACGTTGCTCTTCAGACCACATGTTTCTTCTGTTATTTTGTGCAGCACTGTAACAGATACTGAAGCAATACTCAGTGCTTGACAGATTTTTTTTTTCAGAATTAGAATCCCCACAGTATGGAAACAGGCCCTTCGGCCCAACAAGTCCACACCGACCCTCCAAAGAGTAATCCACCCAGACCCATTCCCTACCCTATATTTGTCCCTGACTAATGCACCTAACCTACACATCCCTGAACACTTTGGGCAACTTAGTAGGACCAATTCACCTAACCGGCACATCTTTGAATTGTGGGAGGAAACCGGAGTGGCCAGAAGAAACCCAGGCAAACACAGGGAAAATGTGCAAGCTCCACAGAGGCAGTCACCCGAGGCTGGAATCTGGAAAGTTAGGAGAACGTGAAGGCAAAACAAGTATTTGGCACTTAAGAGAAAACAGAAGCTCTTGGTACAGCTTCATTTGCATTTTACATAAACCTGAAGTTTTGTCATAGGTATCTCAGTTGTCACGTATTATTCCTGTAGCAACACACAGAGAGCATTGTTATTAGAGTCAAAGAAATATTATAAGGGAATCTAAGAAACAATGAGCTGAATCACCCACTGTGTCGGTACAAAGGCAATTTTGACAGAAACTGTGTACAAGTCACGCACTGCTTTGATTTATAATAAGACTACTTCTTAAATTGTTACATGGAAGTTAAGTCAGATTACCAAGCAGAATGAACAAGCACTAATGGACTTAAACAACTTACTATGAAAAAAGAACACCTTCATTGTTAAAAGTGTTCAATTGTACATTGAGAATCAAAGTGAGGAAATGGTTTGAGAAATCTCTGAGGACTGAGTATTATCTTGAAACAAGTCATCAAAAGGAAGTAAAGCCAAATGCTGGTGGAGCACAGCCTCCAACAAGGCACCTGGACCAAAGTAAGGGATCAAAACAACCAAGGTTCCAAATCTTGGTGATTGACCAGTGGCCTCAGCTGGAAAAGGGAAATATCACCTCAGGACAGAATCACGCTCAACTATGCTTTTTTAGTATGCTGTGAGCTTGGAGCTGGTATGTTTGGTCATAGCCTTTCGCTGTCCTTGATCAGGTGTCCCAGTCAGCAGCAGACACACAGTGTCCCAGACAATTGAACATTTGTAATGAAGCAAAGAGGAAATGCTCAAAACCATTGTTTGCAGAAGACTTTAGGATATTCACAGCCTTGGAGGAGAGGCCAGAACTGCACTTTGTACATATGGATAGTGTTATGGACTAAGCCACACCCCCTCAAAACATTTCAAGAAAGTAGCCCAGACCCTAACTTTGCTTGTTGTTTTAAGCAGGTGTAAGTGTAGATATTCCAGGAGGGATGCAGCTGGTCAAACCACTTAGTTTTAAACAAAGTTGAATTTATTTGCAAGATTGCCAAAGAAACACAAACCAAAGAGAACAGAATGTCGAATAACTTAACCTACCTGAAAACTCAACAGATTATTCCAACCTAATGATGATGTTCCAAATACTTGCAACAATTCCCGTAAACACCCCTTTGCAAAAAAAGGAAAAATCAAACACAGGTTTTTACAGGAGAGATGCTGACAGAGAGAGAGAGAGATGGCAGAGAGATTCAGCATGGAACGTGTAGCTATTTCTTTGACCAACAGCCTCAAAACTGACTGCTTACTCTGAACAGCCAGACTGTTAAAACCCAAACCAAACTAAGTAAAACTGAGCTGAGAGAAGTGGCCACTTCCATTTCATTGTACGAGGGTGTTTTAAAAAAAAAACTTTAAAAGTTTGCTCAAGTCGATCAAGCCAGACATTTTGGAACATGTGCCTTTACGACGTCCTGAGAAAAGAAACAAAAACAACCTAACCTTGTTGAAGGAGTAGCGTCATCACACCTTCCCCCTCAAAAAAAAAGAACCATTAATATTCAAAGATGGCTTAATTTTAGTTCCCCTTAATTTTAAATTTCTAGTAAACTACAACACACTTATACATTATATTGACAATAATCATGTACTATCCTATTCTGTTTCAGTCTGTTTTACTCCTGCCACCAAACACCTCCATTTCGCATTAAAATGAGAATGTATCAGCAATCATGCTTTCTCGTCCTGCCACGTGCACAATTTTCAAATTGAATGGCGGTAACAAGCTCCATCTAAAAAGTCTGGAATTGCTGTCCTTAAATTTCTCCACAAACTTCAGTGGGTTACAATCAGTGTACATGATTGTCTCAGATACATTACTGGTAACAAACATTGAAATGTTGTAACACCAACACCAAGCTCAAAGTCTCCGACTCAACTGTTAAATATCTCTGCTGATGAATGTTCAATTTCCTGGAGAAGTACCCAATAGGTCTTTCTATCTTCTTGTTGTCTTCCTGTAAGAGCACAGCACCAATATCCACATCACTCGCATCGATAGCACCTTGAATGGCTTTGTGTAATTAGGTGTGGGTTAATACTGGGGCAATGGTTAACGCAGTTTTCAGGCTGTTAGATGCCTTCTGATAGTCCACTGTCCACTGAAACGTCTTGCCTTTCTTTAGCAATTCAGTGAGTGGAGCAGCCACACTGCTAAAATTTAGTGCGAATTTTCAATAAAATCAACTCAA
This sequence comes from Chiloscyllium plagiosum, assembly GCF_037043375.1. Lineage (NCBI taxonomy): Eukaryota > Metazoa > Chordata > Chondrichthyes > Orectolobiformes > Hemiscylliidae > Chiloscyllium > Chiloscyllium plagiosum. Next base: position 13,105,248 of record NW_028270145.1, on the reverse strand, counting down.
TTCCAGGAATCGTAATACTGCTGCTTTTGTTGATGGTATGGGAAATTCCCCAATTACCTTTGTTTTTGTACTCCAAGGGACCATTTGTTCATGTCCAACAACATGGCCCAGGAAGGTGACTTGGGCTTTGGCAAATACACTTTTAGCCAAGTTTATCACCATGCCTACCTCCCACAATCCTGATAAAGTCCATTTTGCATTATGAAAGCAGAAATTGTCTTCGCTCTTTCGGATAAAGATACCTGCCATTATCCTCTGAGCAATATAAGTTAGAAATATAAGTTGCTTGTTGCACCTTTTCAGTACAATCTTCCAAACACGGAATTGAATATGAATCTGTCTTTGTAACTGAAGTGACTTTGCAATAGTCTACACACAACTATTGGTTCTCATCTGGTTTTGGCACCATTACTATGGGTGAGCTCCAGTCACTAACTCACTTCGATTAAGTCATCTTGGAACGTGTTCAATCTCTTTTTGAACCTGTGCCAACTTTAGATGGTTATGCTTATAAGGATGTTGCTTAACTCAGAACAGCATCTCCTCTATCTACATCATTCATAATTAGGTTAGTACTTCCCAGTTTATTTCCATATATATCTCCCCATGCAGTTGCAATAACTCTTTCAGGTCATTTTGATTTTTCTCTGGAAGGTAACTGAATAATTTATCCAAATTTTTGACAACTTCCTCATTGTCCATTTTAATTTGAGGAATGTCCGATTCAGAATCCTCTGAACTTGGTTCTTCCCTCTGTGTTGTAACCAATAACACAGTCACACCCTGAGATTTCTTTCTGTCATGAGTCCTTATCAAATAGTTCATGTCATTTAATTTCTTTTCGACTTGATAAGGCTCACTAAACCTTGCTTTTAAAGGTTCACCTATCACTGGAAGTAACACTAACACCTTATCTCCGATAGCAAATTTGCAATTTCTGATTTCTTGTCTGCTTCCTGTTTCATTGTATGCTGTAATACTTTTAAATGCTGTCGAGCCAACTCCCCCACTCTATTTAGTCATTCCCTAAAATTTAATACATAGTCCAAATATGTAGTCTTTGAATTATGCCTCACCAATTTCTCCTTAATCGATTTTAGTGGTCCTCTCACTTCATCCTCAAAGATTAATTCAAATGCACTGAATATGGTTGATTTATTTGGTGCATCTCTGATCACAAAAAGTGCAAATGGAATTCCCTTATCCCAATCATCTGGATAGTCTTGACTATAGGCCCTCAATGTGGTCTTTAATGTCTGATGCCAACATTTTAGCGTTTCCTGCGATTCTGGATGGTACGCAATAGATTTGAATTGTTCTATTCCTAAGCTGTCCATTACATCAAATTATTCAAGGACATGAAGTTGGACCCTTGATCTGTTTGTATCTCTGTGGCTAGTCTGTATCTAGTCAAAAATTTGAGTAACCCTTCTACAATCCTTTTTCTGTGATATTGCGTAATGGTATGGCCTCTGGAAATCTAGAGTAGATACATCCATTATTGTTGACAAATATTGATTCCCACTTTTTTTTCAGGTAGGGGTCCTACGCAATTAATTAAGACTCTTGTAAACTGTTCCTCAATTGCAGGAATAGGTCCTAAGGTGCAAGTTTTATTGCTGCCTGTGATTTTCCAATTACCCAACATGTATGACACATCTGGCAAAATTCAACGACATCCTTGTGCAGTCCAGGCCAGTAAAAATGCCAGTGCATTTTAGCTTGGGTTCTCCTCACCCCTAAATGAGCCCATACTGATAGCTCATGCACCCTCAACATCTATGTTCTATAACTCACTGGCATTACAACTTGATGAACCTCTGCCCATTTCTCAACTGCTTGAATATGTTAAGGTCTCCATTTCCTCATGAAGATACTTTTAAGGTAGGAGCACACTGGGATACATCTAGATGCTCCTTCCAAGTATGCTTTTTGATACAATTGGTTTAGTTTCTCATCTTTTTGTTAATTTCTCTAAACTGAAGCTTTCTGCTTTGCCATCTACTTTCTCCTGGTTTATCTCAACCATTTGATCAAACAGAGTCTCTGCTAATTCCTCTTCAACTTTCTCATCTGTACTCTTTGATCTCTCCTGTTTCAACTGGTAACTTTGTAACCTCGCTATCACACAGTTAGGAAAAATCCCAGGATATGCGTGCTGCAATAGTTCAGTTGTTTGAGTTTCCACTTGCTTTTCAACCACAGTAGGCAGTGCCTGTGAACTAGCTATATTATTAGCAAGGACAAATAGTATCCCTGGAGCTGAGAGTTTCTCCAGTACTCCCACCATGACTCCTCCATTCTTCACTGGACACTCTAACCTCACTCTACATAATTGAGCGCTTCTTGTCTCACCACAAATTCCCGCTATTAGTATATTTTCTGGCAATAATCCTTCAGAAGTATACATTTCCTCATCTTTCAACATCAAAGATTGAGAGGTTCCTATATCTTTTAACATTGTAACCTCTTTACCTGCTGCTCCTGGCCTACACGAGTAAACTTTATCTTCACCGGTATACGGTTTAAGAAGATGTGGCACTTCCTCCTTAACCAACCTCCCACCAGCTTGTACATTCTGGCACAGCTTTTTAGCCTCCACCAATCCATCAAAGCTCTCTGGCTTATCCTGTTTTCCTACATCTGGCTTCCCAGTGCCTTTCCTAACCCAACAACACTGTGATTTCATGTGGCCTATTTTATTATTGTGAAAACACCAGAGCTTTCTAACTTCTCTGTACCCTTCAAAGGTTTCCTTTTTACTCTAGTAAGTTACTCTTATGATCTTCACCTAGCTCTACCTTTCCCTTTCCACTTGAGGATTTCTCTTCACCCCAACTTCTATCCCTCATGGATTGAAACTGATTTTGGAAGCCAAACTTTGATTTATGAACCAACTCATAGGCATCAGCCATCTTACTGTTTTAACTCTCTGCTCTTCCACATGAGTTTTCGTTAACTTCGGAAATGCATTTTTAAACTTCTCCAAAATAATTGTCTCTCTAAGAGCATCATAGGTTTGCTCTATTTTTAATTCCCTTTCTTTCTCTTTTGCCTTCAATTCAAGCTATTTCATTTTCAATTTAATTTTAGCCACCTCTAAAGATTCTGATGATATTTTCAGCAAATTTAAATGCTGAGCTATTGCTGTAATTATCTCTCCTTTTCTCACAGAAGGAGGCAGCTCCAACTCCAGATTGTCTGCTAATTCCAGCAGCTTGGCCTTAATCACCTTTTCCAAGGCCCCAAAAGTCACTTCTTCCACTCCCAGAAACCTCTTGGTGACTGAAAGAGCCATTGTTATCCTAAGCACTGTTTAAACCAACCAAATTCAACAACTGGAACAAAAGACACTAACACCTACCTTTTCCTGCCCTCGAATCCAGCAACCCTAATCCCAAATTGGTACCATAGAACAAATCCCGCGAAGAGCCCTCAATCTGACATGTCTCAGGCCAGACCCCCTCAAAACATTTCAAGAAAGTAGCCCAGACCCTAATTTTGTTCATTGTTTTAAGCGGATATGCCAGGAGGGATGTATCTGGCCCAACCACTTAGTATTAAACAAAACAGAATTTATTTGCAAGATTACCAAATGAAACACAAACAAAGGAGAACAAGATACAGGATAACTTATCCTCTCTGAAAACCCAACAGATTATCCTAACTTCACGATGCTGTTCCAAATACTTGAAATAATCTCCATAAACACTTGGCAAAAAAGGAAAATCAAACAGGTTTTTAAAGGAGTGCTGTCAGAGAGAGAGGTGGCATAGAGATACAACATGGAACATATAGCTGTTTCTTTGACCAGCAGCCAGACTGCTCAAACCCAAACCAAACTAAATAAAGCTGAGCTGGGAGAAGTGGCCATTTCCATTTCATTGTACAAGGGTTTTCTTTAAAAAAAATTTTTAAAGTTTCCTCAAGTAGATCAAGCCAGATATTTTGGCACCTGTGCCTTTACAACGTCCTGAGAAAAAAAAACCAAGGACAACTCAACCTTTGTGAAGGAGTAGCATCAACACACCTTCCCCCCTTAAACTGCTCAAACCCAAGCCAAAGCAAACCAAAGAAAAGCTGAGCTAGGAGAACTGGCCACTCCCCTTTCATGTATAAGTGTTTTCTTTTTAACTTAAAAGCCTCCTCAAGTACATCAAACCAGACAATTTGGAACCTGGGTCTTTATGACCTCCAAAAAAATACAAGGACAACTTAACATTGTTAAAGGAACAGCATCATCACAATAGGGAAAATCTCCATCCTCTAAATTGTACTTTTCTTAATGCTCTCTGTTGGCATTTTAATCATGGTCTTTCTTAGCACCCTTCCTAATTTTAGCAACTCAACTGTGATACCTCATAGAGTCATAGAGACGAACCGCACAGAAACAGACCCTTCGGTCCAACTTGTCCATGCCGACCAGATATCCTAAAAAACTTCAGTCCCATTTTCCCATATCCCTCTAAACCCTTCATATTCATGTATCCATCCAGATGCCTCCACCACTTCCTCTGGCAGCTTAAATCATACACGTACCTCCCTCTGTGTGAAAAAGTTGTCTCTTAAATCCCCCTTTTATATCTTGCCCTTCTCACCTTAACCCTATGCTCTCTAGATTTGACTTCCCCATCCTAGAGAAAAACCTTGTCTATTTACCCTAGCCATGCACCTCACGATTTTATAAACCTCTATAAGGTCACCCCTCAGCCTCCAACACTCCAGGGAAAATAGCCCCAGCCTAATCGGCCTCTCCCTTGAACTCAAACTCTCTAGATTCTGGCAACATTCTTATAAATGTTTTCTGAATCCTTTCAAGTTTCACAACATCCTTTCTATAACAGGAAGAGCAATATTCCAATGTCCTGTACAGATGCAATGTGACCTTCCAACTCCTATACTCACTTCACTGACCATCTCATACATAAGTGGAACTTACCTTCATTACCTTTATTATTAAATGAAGACTGGTCACACATGATAGAAAATTGAAGGCTTTGTGAAGGAGGTAAATACTCTGCCAACCAGTCAGCTTGACTGAGTAATTTCTCCTCCAACTGGTGGCAGTATTCTGCCTGACGAAGCTCCCTGATGAATGGGCAGCGGTGTGAATGGTTGTGCTTCCAAATAAACCTGTTGGACTATCAGCTGGTGTTGTGTGATTTTCAACTTTGTCCATTCCAGTCCAACAGCAGCACCTCCACATCATAGCTGCCTGAACACATCATCTCCTATTCCTCATCCCAAGGGAGATGCTTCAGAAAAATCCCAATGACCTATCACTTGCTTCTCCTAGTAGCTCCTACAGAAGCTCCCATATGATACAAAAGCATAGCACTCATTTTCTTTAACTGAAGTTCTCAGACAAATTCCAGAATTGATCCATTTTCATTTTTCACAGCTCTGTAGCGCTGTTCACCATCGTGCATATTTTTAGGATGATTAAAACATCTGATAGCCACTATTTCCTCCGGTGGGCAATTTAAGAAAAAAAGAGTGTATCCCTAAAATTAGAGCTCAGCCTCTCAGCCATTCCAGCGTGCTCTCATCTGTCATTTGAGTTTGAACACAGTCCCTCTTCTGGTTTGTTCATTAGACAAAACTTCTGCTGCTGCACTGTGTCTTAAGACTTGCAAAGTCCAGTCTGCAGGCAAATTCAATTCATTCCCCATTGGTTTTAACTCTGTTGTCCATCCAAGATTTCAGTATCTTTTCAATTCCAATGGGATTTCAGTTTTCTTTGTATGCATCTTTACTAGAAAGAATACTTTCTACAATTAATCCCAGATGTCTTTCAATCATTACCAGGGCTGAAAAATGTGTTGCTGGAAAACGCAGCAGGTCAGGCAGCATCCAAGGAGCAGGAGAATCGACGTTTCGGGCATAAGCCCTACCAGGTTCAAGGGAATACTTACTATCCCTGGAGTTGGTAACACTTTGTCTTCCATGAGGTTATTCCCAATATGTTTATTTTGACACCATTCCAAAACTAATGGACCCATTCACTAAAGCACAGCTTAAATTCACTCTCCGCAATGGAATAAGTCAACAATTTTTATCAAAAGACTGTGTTCTTAAAAATGTGTTCATGAATTGTGGGCATCACAGGACAGGCCAACATTTACGGTCCATCCATACTTATCCAGAGGGCAATTAAGACTCCACCACCTTGCTGCAGGTCTGGAGTCACATGTAGGCCAGACCAGGTAAGGATGGCAGTTTCCTTCTCTAAAGAACAATAGCAAACCAGATGAGTTTTTCTGGCAATCAACATTTTAAAAACATTTCTACCAAGTTACAAGGCTCAAGGGAAATTTAAACAACTTTATTAAGGCATGCTTTGGTGCAAAAAACATTAGAGATTTATCTGAAGCTGACAACACCTTTTGAACTTGCCTGACTAAACACCTCCCTCTTTCAGACTCAAGCTTCCCCAAAACTCACACCTGTGCTAGGGTGAACTGTGGAAACCATCCTGACTCCAGCAAGATTGAGGGGTCTCTGAATAGCTCACCCATCTCCCACAATGGAGTTGGCATGGTCAGGATTTCTCTGTGTGGGTGTCCCTCACACTCTTACCCTGCACCACTGAAAACTAAACAGTAACAGTCATGAGGACAGGAATCTAGAATTGGGCAATGTTTTTTTTGTTGGCATGTCTCCATTCTGACATGGACAGAGGAATGACAATCTAGTGCAAGGTACTACAGAGCAAAAGTGAACAAAAGTGGATACGGGGTGAGTCACCATGACCGGGCTATTTTCTGAGAGTGAAATTGAGTTGTTCTACTGTGGAATCTGATTAGGACAACCCCAAACTCTAATCCTAAACCTAACTGTAACCCTAACCCTACCCAGTGCCTCAGTACAGCAGCTGAAGTTCAAACTATGATCATGCAATCCATTGCTTGTCACCTTGCAGACTCAGATGCTGCCATTTTGGCTTTAATCATCAGTGCTGAAAGATACATGCAGGCCTTTGCAACAGTCCACCAACCTGTGCCTCAGCAATCCATTGAGATGATACTAGAAAGTGAGGACTGCAGATGCTGGAGATCAGAGTCATGGGAGGTGCAGCTGCACCACAGAACATGAAATTATTATACTCTTTCAGGTTGTTGACATCCATGATCCTGCCAACGTCAATCTGCTCATCCTCTTGCAGTCTCCCCCATATCCAACTCAGCCCATGTTGAGGTGCTATGGTTCAAAACGAGACTCTCAAGACCCAAGAGTAGCTTGAAGGCATGCTGCAGTAGTAACCCTAGCTTAAATTCAGTAGTCACTCACCAACCCTGCTGCATTCACTGGGGTAATACTACATAGGAGTATGAGTCAGGAAAAGACACATGGAGGATAGACACAAAGGATAAAAGTTCAAACCTCCTTGCATGATTGGATCTGTTATTGGATAAATATACAGCATTAGTGAGGGGATTTTTCTGGGTGGCTTTTATTGCTGGATGAAGGACTGGGGAAGGTGTAATGAAGCTTCTCAGATGGACATCATGGCAGGGAGTGGCGGATTCATGGTAGTCAAGTTTTATTGAAAAAGGAGATGAAGAAAGCTTTCTTAGTGGGGCTAAGTGTGGATCAATGATGTCTACTCCTCGTGTTCCTCCTCCTGAGATGGCCTTCAAGTTCCTGGAGGCAATGGCTGTCCAGTTGTGGTAGCATTCACAGCAGATGCAGCAGATCACTATAAACTTCAGAACCCAAGCCAGCATGAACTGAAGAATGACCCTCGAACAACCCAAGCAGTGGAATCACTGTTTACACAGGCTGACTGTCTGCTTCACATATCTCTCACTGTACACCCAATGCTCTTACAATCGACAGTGGACAATTGACAGAAAGAGATCATTGGTTATGTGTACAGGGGTTGGCCTTTGTCCTTCAGCAACCAGCCTGTGGTTTTCCATGAAGGCCTGAAGACAGCAGAAATAGAATCATAGAGGCATAGAGGTTTACAGCACGGAAACGGACCCTTTGGTCCAACTAGTCCATGTCGACCAGATATCCCAACCCAATCTAGTCCCACCTGCCAGCACCCGGCCCATATCCCTCCAAACCCTTCCTATTCATATACTCATCCAAATGCTTTTCAAATGTTGCAATTGCACCAGCCTCCTCCACTTCCTCTGGCAGCTCATTCCATACACGTACCACCTTGTGTGTAAAAAGGTTGCCGCTTAGGTCTCTTTTGTATCTTTCCTCCCTCACTCTAAACCTATGCCCTCTAGTTTCAGACTCCCCCACCCCAGGGAGAAGACTTTGCCTATTTATACTATCTATATGCCTCATGATTTTATAAATCTCTATAAGGTCACCCCGCAGCCTCTGACACTCCAGGGAAAACAGTCCTAGCCTTTTCAACCTCTCTCTATAGCTCAAATCCGCCAACCCTGGCAACATCTTTGTAAATCTTTTCTGAACCCTTGCAAGTCTCACGACATCTTTCCGATAGGAAGGAAACCAGAATTGCACGCAATATTCCAACAGTGGCCTAACCAATGTCCTGTACAGCCGCAACATGACCTCCCAACTCCTGTACTCAATACTCTGACCAATAAAGGAAAGCATACCAAACACCTTCTTCACTATCCTATCTACCTGCGACTCCACTTTCAAGGAGCTATGAACCTGTACTCCAAGGTCTCTATGTTCAGCAACACTCCACACAAAATGAATGCATCATGATTGTTGACACAATAGTGAGCATTCGCCACCATGATGGATTGGTTGCCTATAAACTGCAAGCTTATAGCATGATAATCGAAGCACTTCCTTTTCCTCTCCCTATTGACAGAGGGGTCAGTAGACCATGTGCATATACATGATAGTGTCCTGTGCTGCCCTTTTATGGATCTCACCACCTTCTCCATTTGGAGAGAAGACAATTCACTCCCCTTTTCCGAAATGAATCACCTCCAGATGGTTGATGAACAAGGTTACCCGTTCCTACCAGAAAAGATGTGGAAGGAAATTTTTTGTCATTCTGACCTCCATAGTCACTGGGAGGTATGTTCTCTGGTTGGTTTGAATTTTTATGGTGGATTGTAGGAGGTGGCAATGTTCAGTGTTCACCCTCCTGTGGAACCTGAGTTGTCTTAGGTACTGCTCTTGTGTGAGATGGATGTAAAAGTACTCTTTTAAAAGTCTTTAGCCTGAAGGTGGGTCTCACATGGAATCTTCACAGGCCAAGATTTCACTGAGAGAATTGCTGCCAAATATTCCTTCTCATACCCTCTTTTTGAGCTTTTCTGGAATTTTCCCTGGCTTCAACCAATGAGGTCACAGAGCAGGAGTAATAGCAGCCAATGAGCTTGGCCAGGTTTTCATGGGTTTGCCTGACCCCTTTACAAGACATGATTGCACAATGGGGACAAGATGTTTTGCAGAAACTAGAGGCAATACACAAACATAATGTCTTTCTCCTCCTCATAGAGATACCCACAGAGCCGTCATTCCATTTCTAGGTCACGTTGTGGACCAAGAGAAACTGTCATCACAGATGTCTTGCCTCAAGTCATCAAATCTCATGCCTTTCCCAATTTCAATCACCAAACTACAATACAACTTCAATGACAGTACAGTAAAAGCACCTCACCTGCAAGCTGGTGTCTTATCTTCATACTGGAAGTGAAGCCCTGATGCTAAATACCTGTTCAGCATGAGTACTCATTGCACACCTGCAAATCAAGTTGCTGAGAGGCAATTTTCTAATCAGCTTATTTGACATCATGATAGCGCTCAGTCATGCACAGCACACTTTGGGTACTCTCCCCATCAGCATGGGGTGCCACATGGATTGTGCAGAAAGTCGCCAGAAATTCAGGTAGTTTTCTTGCTTCAGAAAGTGGTGTTCTGGAGCGCAGATTAGTTGAATTGAATTTTGAAAGCCTCTCAGACAAGTACGGACTGTAATTAACATCACCAATATTTAAAACAAAACTTATTCATTAGTGACAGCTGTACTGGCCAGAATGGCAGAGACAAACAGAGGGGACATAATTGGTCTTAATAATCATACAAAATATACAAGGACAAATGGAAAACAAAATTGGAGAGCATGTAAAATCAGCTGCAAATTCATTATCATACACTTTGCACTAATGTCAAAGCCCAGTTTCAGCCCTCAAAGAGAGATAAAGGGTTTATTTCTTTGGAATACACACACACATGCGCACACACACTTTGCCTGCCTTTGATTCCACAAGAACACATTAAGTTCCCAGACCCAGCACCTAAGAGAATCAATAAGCTTGTGGACGCCACTGTTGGAAAATTGTAAAGGTCGCTTGCCATGTTTCTTTTTTTCTTTAAAACGTACTTACGTCAACATGATATTACATTGTTGATTTATAGAATTTAACACAACAAAAAATGCTACAGGGAAATGGAATGGAATTAATGAGAGAAGCAATGCTGCAACAAGCTACAAAGGACCAAGTGCAAACTGAAGAAACAATGGAAATGGGTGCGGTGAGAGCTTGGCACTTTAATTAGCCATCAGGTGTAAACTAATTTAGCTGTCAGTTGATCGAGACTGGAAGGTGGCCATATCCAGGGTCACTGGGTGAGTACAATTTTCCTGTCCTGCTGCATAAAACTGAATTCCCAGTAATATCAGGCAGCTGCAGGCAAAGTACATAACACTTATGAAACATCAGTCATGAATTATTGAAATTATAATTCCTCTATCATTGATTACACAGCAACCGCTCCAATTGCAGTGAGTGCTCACATTAAGTAGTGCTTGTATTAATAGCTCTTTGATAGTTGGTGCTCTTGCAATGGTTACAATTTTAAAAGAACAAGTATTACAAGAACAATTTATTCCATGCACTGGATGAATATTGATGCTTGATTAATATTCAAAAGCTGGAGGTAATAATATGCAAAGAGTTGATCACTTCAGTATTACATCACAAATAAAACTATTCCTAACTATTCCATTGTTAGGTTAGTTCTGGTTACAATTGTGCATCATCATCCTGATTAAAACCTTGAATTGGTTGATTAAACAGTTAAATATTGATTCTGTTTATTTACTCACTTTGTTTATTCCAGTTATGGGGAGAAGGTAGGAGAATAGGGCTGAGAAACATGCCAGCCATGATTTATGGCAGAGCAGACTCGGTAGATTGGGTGGCTTAATTCTGGCACAAATCTTATCGTGTTGTGGTCTTTATCTCTTGTTCAACATTTGAACTGTACCACCTGACACAAGATGCAACTGCACCTTTAAAAGGAGGAAGACAGACAAATGGCAGTGACCACATGGTCAGTGAGAGGGAGAGGGAAAGAAACCTACACTGATACTGACACAACAGTGAATCTGCACAGTTACTGCCTTTGCTGTTTGAGTTCATGTATCTCTGGACATCGAAGTGCATCTAGGAAAAACTATCAAACAGCGAAATTCACAGGTGACCTTGGAGGAACCTGTGTGGGAGAGCTCATGGCACAGGAACAGATAAGTGTAGTTTTTTTTAACATGTAACCTTGCTGTAAGTCATATCTTTTACTGAGACCTGTCTCTTGATTAAATTTTAAAAATGTAAACCATAAGTACTAAGTTACCCTGGAGCACTGTTTTCTTTTAGAGCAATTTTCTGGGTCCATATATTGTGAAGAAGCAAAGAAGCAAAGATAGTCTTTAGTAAAGTGATGTGTTCTTCCTGTCAGATGTGGGAGTTTAGAGTAAGTTTCCATATTACTGATGGTTATGTCTACAGGACGTGTCTTTGGTTGCGAATCCTATCAGATCACATGGATCAGTTGGAGTGGCAGTTAGAGGCAACAAGGAATTTACAGGAGCTAGGGGATGTGATAGATGACATTTATAGGAATAGAGAAAAGCTGCAGATACAGTCAGGTAGATGAGTTAACTTCAGGAAAAGTAAGAGAGGTAGGAATATAGTGCAGAAATCTTTTGTGGCTATCCCCATCTCAAACAAGTATGCTGTTTTGGAAAATGTAGGGGCTGATGGACTCTCAAGGGAATGTAGCATTGACAGCCAGGTTGGTGGTATCAAGACTGGCTCTAATGCCACGAGGGTTACATTAGACTCCAAGCATTCGATTGTGATAGGAGACTCTCTAGTCAGAGGCATAGACAGATGTTTCTGCGGCCAGCAATGAAAAATCAGAATAGTGTGTTGCCTCCCTGGTGCCAGGATCAAGGATATTCAGAGAGGGTGCAGAATGTTCTCAAAGGGGAGAAGGACCAGAAGGAGATTATTGTACACATTGGAGCTCACAACATAGGGAGGAAAAAGGATGAGATTCTGAAGGGAGAATATAGAAATTTAGGCAGGAATTTTAAAAAGGAGGTCCTCTAGGGTAGTAATATTTGTATTACTCCCAGTGCTATGAGCTAGTGAGCAGAGGGATAGGAGGATACAACATATGAATGCATGGCTGAGGAGCGGGTGTATGGGAGAAGGGTTCACATTTCTGGATCATTGGAATCTCTTTTGGGGTAGAAGGATTGATTGCACCTGAATTGGAAAGGGACTAATATACTGGCAGGGAGAATTGCTAGAGCTGCTCGGGGGGATTGAAATTAGTAAGGGGGGGGGGGGGGGAAATAGTGAGGAAAGAGATCAATCTGAGACTGGTACAATTGGGAAAAAGAGCAAGTCAAAAAGTCAGGGCAGGCAGGGCCAAAGCCGAGAGAACAAGGCAGGACTGATAAATTAAATTGTGTTTATTTCAATGCAAGATGAACTAAGGGCATGATTAGAGACATGGGACTGGGATGTCATAACAATTACAGAGATGTGGCTCAGGGATGGACAGGACTGGCAGCTTATTGTTCCAGGATACAAATTCTATAGGATGAATAGAAGGGGGGGAGGGTACAAGGGAAGAGGTGAAATGGAGTTTGTGATAAGGGTTGAAAAATGTGGTGCTGGAAAAACACAGCAGGCGAGGCAGCATCCGAGGAGCAGGAGAATCGACGTTTTGGGCATAAGCCATTCTTCAGCCTTCTTATGCCTGAAACGTCGATTCTCCTGCTCCTAGGATGCTGCCTGGCCTGCTGTGTTTTTCCAGCACCACATTTTTCAACTCTGGTCTCCAGCATCTGCAGTCCTCACTTTCTCCTAGTTGATCTTAACCTACTACGAATCCTCTTTCAAGGATGCCTACCTTGAAGAAGCTCTCCTCCTTCCTGAAGAAGGGCTTATGCCCAAAATGTCGATTCTCCTGCTCCTTGGATGCTGCCTGGCCTGCTGTGTTTTTCCAGCACCACATTTTTCAACTCTGGTCTCCAACATCTGCAGTCCTCACTTTCTTCTTTGTGATAAGGGACAGCATTACTGCTGTGCTTAGGGAGGATAGGCCTGAGAATAAATCCAGAGATGTTATTTGGGTGGAATGGAGAAATAAGAAAGGGCTAATCACCGTATTAGGATTGTATTATAGACCCCTTAATACTCAGAGGAAAATTGAGAATTAAATTTGTAAGGAGATTTCAGTTATCTGTAAGAATAATAGAGTGGTTATGGTAGGGGATTTTAACTTTTCAAACATTGACGAGGATTGTCATAGGGTTCAGATGGAGAGGAATGTGTTAAGATAGTGCAAAAAAATTTTCTGATTCAGTTTGTGGATATACCTACTATAGAAGGTACAAAACCTTATCTTTACTCTTGGGAAATAAGACAGGGCATGTGACTGAGTTGTCAATAGGGGTGCACGTTCGGGCCAGTGACCAAAATTCTATTAGTTTAAAATAGTGATGGAAAAGGATGGACTGGACCTAAAAGTTGATGTTCTAAATTGGAGGAAGTAAATTTTGATGGTATTAGGCAAGAACTTTCAAAAGCTGATTGGGGGCAGATGTTCACAAGTCAAGGGATGACTGGAAAATGGGAAGCCTTCAGAACTGACATAACGAGAGTTTAGAGACTGTATATTCCTGTTAGGGTGAAAGGAAAGGCTGGTAGGTATAAGGAATGCTGAATGACTAAAAAATTAAAATTTTGGTTAAGAAAAAGAAGGAAGCAAATGTCAGGTATAGACAGGAGAGATTGGGTGAATCCTTAGAAGAGTATAAAGGCAGTAGTAGTGTACTGATGAGGGAAATGAGGAGGGCAAACAGGGGACATGAGATAGCTTTAACAAAAGGATTAAGGAGAATCCAAAAGTATTTAGTAAATACATTAAGGACAAGAGGGTAACTAGGCAGAGAATAGAGCCTCTCAAAGATCAGCAAGACAGCCTATGTGTGGAGGCACAGAAAGTGCGGGAGATATTAAACGAGTATTTTGCATCAGTATTTACTGTGGAGAAGGACATGTAAGATATAGAATATGGGGGAATAGATGATGACGTCGTGAAAAATGTCTGTATTACAGAGAAGGAGGTGCTGGATGTCTTGAAATGCATAAAGGTAGATAAATCCCCAGGACCTGATCAGGTGTACCCTAGAACTTTGTGAGAAGTTAGGGAAGTGATTGCTGGGCCTCTTACTGAGATATTTATATCATCCATAGTCACAGGTGAGGTGCCGGAAGACTGGAGGTTGGCAAACGTGGTGCCACTGTTTAAGAAGGGTGGTAAAGACAAGCCAGGGAACAATTGACCAGTGAGCCTGACGTCGGTGGTGGGCAAGTTGTTGGAGGGAATTCTGAATGGATAGGATGTACATGTATTTGGAAAGGCAAGGACTGATTAGAGATAGTCAGCATGGCTTTGTGCATAGGAAATCATATCTCACGAACTTGATTGAGGTTTTTGAAGAAGTAACAAAGAGGATTGATGAGGGAAGAGCAGTGGATATGATCTATATGGACTTCAATAAGGCATTTGGCAAGGTTCCTCATGGTAGACTGGTTAATGTTTAGATCTCATGGAATACAGAGCGAACTAACCATTTACATATAGAACTAGCTCAAAGGTAGAAGACAGAGGGTGGTGGTGGAGGTTGCATTTCATACTGAAGGCCTGTGACCAGTGGTGTACCACAAGGATCAGTGCTGGGTCCACTGCTTTATATAAATGATTTGGATGTGAACATAGGAGGCATTGTTAGTATGTTTGCAGATGGCACCAAAATTGAAGGTGTGGTGTACAGCGAAGAAGATTACCTCAGAGTACAATGGGATCTTGACCAGATGGGCCAATGGGCTGAAGAGCAGCAGTTGGAGTTTAATTTAGTTAAATGTGAGGTGCTGCATTTTGGAAAAGCAAATTAAGCAGGACTTATACACTTAATGATGGGGTCCTGGGGAGTATTGCTGAACAAAGAGACCCTGGAATGCTGGTTCATAGTTCCTTGAAAGTCAAGTAACAGGTAGATAGGATAGTGAAGAAAGCTTTTGGTATGCTTTCCTTTATTGGTCAGAGTATTGAGTACAGGAGTTGGGAGGTCATGTTGCGGTTGTACAGGACACTGGGTTAGGCCACTGTTGGAATATTGCTTGCAATTCTGGTCTCCTTCCTGTCAGAAGAATATTGTAAAACTTGAAAGGGTTCAGAAAAGATTTACAAGGATGTTGCCAGGGTTGGAGGATTTGAGCTACAGGAAGAGGCTGAATAGGTTGGGGCTGTTTTCCTTAGAGTGTTGAAGGCTGCGGAATGACCTTACAGAGGTTTATAAAATCATGAAGGGCATGGATAGGGTAAATAGACATGGTATTTTCCCTGGAGTAGAGGAGTCCAGAACTAGAGGGCATAGGTTTAGGGTGAGAGGGGAAAGACATAAAAGAGACCTAAGAGACAACATTTTCACACAGAGGGTTGTGCATGTATGGAATGAGCTGCCAGAGGAAGTGGTGGAGGCTGGTACAATTACAAAACTTAAAAGACATCTGCATGTATAGGAAGTGTTTAGGGGGCCATGGATCAAGTGCTGGCAAATGGGATTAGAATAGGTTAGGATATCTGGTTGGCATGGACAAGTTGGACCGAAGGGTTTGTTTCTGTGCTGTACATGTCTATGACTCTATGACTCTATGTGCTTATTTGAGGTGGGCAACATACTGTCTTTTCCAAGTTAATTGCTGGTTCTGAGCAACGGGACACATGAACTTAGCAGTGTCAGGCTAGGTCTCTTGTAATGTATCGGGACATGAATCTGACAATGCTTAAAAACAGTTTACTTATGTTTGTGTTCATTACAATTCCAATGTTGTAGTCATAGCATGTTTCCTGAAATTCAGTCTTCAACCTTGCATCCTTGGAGAAATGCTGTCATGGGAATAGACTAACTAACACAACGAAGGTAGCTTAATACCGAGAAAAATGTTTCATCGACATCAAAGCAAAGCTATACAATCTTATCAGTTATTAATTATGCTGCAGGCATTTGTTCCTCTATTATTTCAATGCATCTATGTCAATGGAGGATCCTCAAATTTAAGAAAACTGGAATTTAATAGAAATAAACATGATCATCCAAATTGAATTCTGATGAAGCCTCTCCCTGATTCATGGGGAAATTTCTCAAAGTTAAGAATATTTAGTTTAATTGCTTCACAGCTTTGCTGCTTTTGTCACTTGTGTATCAGGGGGGACTACATTGGGTTGGGATATCTGGTCGGCATAAACAGGTTAGAACAAAGGTTTTGTTTCCATGCTGTACATCTCTATGATTCTATGACTCTATGTGACCAAAGAAGAGTCATTGGACTCAAAACATTAGCTCTGTTTTTCTTGCCACAGATCCTGTCAGACCTATTGAGTTTCTCCAGCACTTTCTGTTTGTATTTTGTGTCAGAATTCCCTGTGATGTCCTTCCAGATACCTGTTCTCTCAGAATTCTCACAGCTTTAGGAGAACGTGTTGTATTGTCCAAGAGTTAATCTAATTCTAAATGCTCCTTTTTGAGATTGTTGTTGAGATACACAATTTGACCTTCCCAATAGGATAAATGATTGTCTGCCTTGATTTCCCCCTGAAAAGGATTTTGATACTTAACTGAGAAAGGCTTTTTTTTTTCTCATGCGACAAATTTTAAGGCAGAAATAAACAGAGAAAATGCTGGAAAAATTTAGGAAGTCTAGCAGTATCTGTGGACAAAGAAACAAAGTCAATGTTTTGAGTCCACTTCTTCAAAACTAACTCACAATGGTGGCCCAAAGGAACAGGTGGTAAACTGAAGCCACCAGATACCTGGTACTTGCGCAGACTATCATGTTGGTAATTATTGGCATGTAGTTTTTCTCCCCCATATGGAAGATTAACAAACTGCATATAATTGAGGCAAGAATAGTTAACACTGAGATATTACTGCATTCAATTGCAGATCTTGGAAGATTCTTATCTCGCTATAAAAATTTCAGATGTAAAATGCTCTTTCGCTTAATGTTGAGAATCTCAACTTTTTGATCTCACCATATTTTCCTTAATAGGTCACCACTGACAACTGAAATAACTCCACAAAGGCCACTATCCAGTCACTAAGTCACCCTTAGTGACACATGAATAGTACATGACACTGTTGAAAAGTGTGGTGCTGGAAAAACACAGCAAGTCAGGCAGCATCCAATTCGCAGGCGAGTCGATGTTTCGGGCATAAGTCCTTCATCAGGAACGTGGAGGTGGAAGGAGGCTGAAAGATAAATAGGAGGGTGGGGGCGAGGATGAGGGTGGGGGCAAGGTAGCTGAGAAGGCAACAGGTAGATGCACGTGGGGAGTGATAGTGATAGGTCAGAGGGGAGGGTGGAGCAGATATGTGGGGACGAAGATGGACAGGTGGGACAGTTCAAGAAGGTGGTGCCAGGTTGGAGGGTTGGATCTGGGATGACGAGGTGGGGGGGAAATGAGGAAACTGGTGAAGTCGACGTTGATACCGTGTGGTCAGAGAGTCTCAAAGCAGAAGATGAGGCATTCTTCCTCCAGTAGTCAAGTGGCTTGGATTTAGCGGTGGAGGGGGCCCAGGATCTACATGTCCTTGGTGGTGTGGTAGGGGGAGTTGAAGTGGTTGACCACAGGGCGGTGGGGTTGATGTGTGTGTCCCAGAGACGTTCCCTGAAACGTTTTGCGAGTTGGCATCCTTCAACTACATAGCAACAATGTCGATTTCGCCAGATTTCTGCTGTTTGGGACTCGAGGTGGAATAGTCTTCAAATAACTTTTCAGAAGTGAAGTTACAAAGTAATCTTATATGGAAAGGTTGGTAGACATTTAGAATTCTCACCTGCAAATAATAATCAATGCCAGATGATTATGAGCTACAAATCTGAAATTGTTCAATTTTTGTTAACTTAAGTGCGTACAAGACAATTTTATTAGTCAGAGTATTGCGTACAGGAGTTGGGACGTCATGTTGCGGCTGAACAGGACATTGGTTAGGCCAATGTTGGAATATTGCTTGCAATTCTGGTCTCTTTCCTATCGGAAAGATGTTGTGAAACTTGAAAGGGTTCAGAAAAGATTTACAAGGATGTTGCCAGGGTTGGAGGATCTGAGCTATAGGGAGAGGCTGAACAGGCTGGGGCTGTTTTCCCTGGAGCTTCAGAGGCTGAGGGGTGACCTTATAGAGGTTTACAAAATTATGAGGGGCATGGATAGGATAAATAGACAAAGTCTTTTTACTGGGGTCGGAGAGTCCAGAACTAGAGGGCATAGGTTTAGGGTGAAAGGGGAAAGATATAAAAGAGACCTAAGGGGCAACTTTTTCATGCAGAGGGTGGTACGTGCATGGAATAAGCTGCCAAAGGATGTGGTGGAGGATGGTACAATTGCAACATTTAAGAGGCATTTGGATGGGTATATGAATAGGAAGAGTTCGGAGGGATATGGGCCGGGTGCTGGCAGGTGGGACTAGATTGGGTTGGGATATCTGGTCGGCATGGACGGGTTGGACTGAAGGGTCTGTTTCCATGCTGTACATCTCTATGACTCTATGACTCTAGAAGCATTAAGAAAAACGGAATGAGGGCAGATATACGGAGTTGCACCACAAGTTTGGCATGATCTCACTGAATGGCAGAACAGCTTCAAGAGGCTAATTGGGAGAAAGTGAGGACTGCAGATGCTGGAGATCAAAGTCGAGAGTGTGATGCTAGAAAAGCACAGCAGGTCAGGCAGCATCTGAGGAGCAGGAGAATTGATGTTTTGGGCATAAGCCCTTCAACAAGTGAATGGCTTGTGCCCAAAACATTGATTCTCCTGCTCCTCAGATGCTGCTTGACCTGCTGTGGTTTTCCAGTGCCACACTCTCAACTCAAGAGGCTAATTGGTCCACTTCTGTTGTTATGTATCAATCTAGATCTATGCGTTTCAGTGAGTCAGAAAGCATAACACCTTTCTTTTTGGATAGGGTTTATTAACTATTCAGTCACCCTCTTTTAATTTTCACTACAGTTCAGAGAGAAGCATATTCAATCATGATACTGATGATCGGTTTTACAACACTTTTTTTCCCAACATATTTCCAGAGGATCAGAGGCTGAACTCTCATTAAGAGAGATGATTGGTAATGGATTAACCTCAGGATCACCATGCCTCAAGTGAGTGGGAACATACAGAAGGTGGGACTTTCATGGTAACCTCAGCTGGTGTGGGAATTGAACTCACACTGTTGGCATCATTATATGTCACAACTGTCACCCAGACAACTGAGCTAATCAATTCCCTACTCAGTCTTCCCTTTCTTCTCTTCTTTTTAGCCAGAAGTGCTCTTACACACATCTAACTTTCTTTCCATTACAAAATCACCCTGGGTATTTTTTTCATCTATTAACCATTACCAGCTCCATTAGGTCTTCCAGTTCCTTGTACATACAGACCCCCTAATAGTCAGAGGGAAATTGAGAAACAAACTTGTAAGGAGATGTCAGCTATCTGTAAGAATAATAGGGTAGTTATGGTCAGGGATTATAACTTTCCAAACATAGACGGGGACTGTCATACTGTTAAGGGTTTGTTAAGTGTGTACAAGACAAATTTCTGATTCAGTGTGTGGATGTACCTACTAGAGAAGGTGCAAAACTTGACCTACTCTTGGGAACAAAGGCAGGGCAGGTGACTGAGGTGTCAGTGAGGGAGCACTTTGGGGCCAGTGATTATAATTCTATTAGATTTAAAATTGTGGTGGAAGAGGATAGACCAGGTCTAAAAGTTGAAGTTCTAAATTGGAGAAAAGCCAATTTTGAAGGTATTAGGCAATAACTTTCAAAAGCCGATTGGGCGCAGATGCTCGCAGGTAAAGGGATGGGTGGAAAATGGGAAGCCTTCAAAAATGAAATAACAGGAGCACAGAGAAAGTATATTCCTGTCAGGAATTCCTGACGTCGGTCGTGGGCAAGTTGTTGGAGGGAATCCTGAGGGACAGAATGTACATGTATTTGGAAAGGCAAGGACTGATTAAGGATAGTCAACATGGCTTTGTGAGTGGGAAATCATGTCTCACAAACTTGATTGAGTTTTTTGAAGAAGTAACAAAGAAGATTGATGAGGGCAGAGTGGTGGACGTGATCTATATGGACTTCAGTAAGGTGTTCAACAAGGTTCCCCATGGGAGACTGGCTAGCAAGGTTAGATCTCATGGAATACAAGGAGAATTCGCCATTTGGATACAGAACTGGCTCAAAGGTAGAAGACAGAGGGTGGTTGAGTGTTGTTTTTTGGACTGGAGGCCTGTGACCAGTGGAGTGCCACAAGTGCTGGGTCCACTACTTTTCATCGTTTATAAAAATGATTTGGATGTGAGCATAAGTTAGTAAGTTTGCTGATGACACCAAAATTGGTGGTGTAGTGGACAGCAAAGAGGGTTACTTCAGATTACAACAGGATCTTGACCAGATGGGCCAATGGGCTGAGAAGTGGCAGACGGAGTTTAATTCAGATAAATGCGAGGTGCTGCATTTTGGGAAAGCAAATCTTAGCAGGACTTAGACACTTTATGATAAGGTCCTAGAGAGTGTTGCTGAACAAAGAGACCTTGGAGTGCAGCTTCATAGCTCCTTGAAAGTGGATTCGCGGGTAGATAGGATAGTGAAGAAGACGTTTGGTATGCTTTCCTTTATTGGTCAGAGTATTGCGTACAGGAGTTGGGAGGTCTTGTTGCGGCTGTACAGGACATCGGTTAGGCCACTGTTGGAATATTGCATGCAATTCTGGTCTCCTTCCTATCGGAAAGATGTTGTGAAAATTGAAAGGGTTCAGAAAAGATTCACAAGGATGTTGCCAGGGTTGGAGGATTTGAGCTACAGGGAGAGGCTGAACAGGCTGGGACTGTTTTCCCTGGAGGGTCAGAGGCTGAGGGGTGACCTTATAGAGGTTTATAAAATCATGAGGGGCATGGTTACGATAAATACACACAGTCTTTTCCCTGGGTTGGGGGAGTCCACAGCTAGAGGGCATAGGTTTAGCGTGAGGGGGGAAAGATATAAAAGAGACCTAAGAGGCAACTGTTTCACTCAGAGTATCTAGTGAGCTGCCAGAGGAAGTGGTGGAGGCGAGTACCGTTGCAACTTTTAAAAGGCATCTGGATGGATACCTGAATCGGAAGATTTTGGTTGGATATGGGCCAGATGCTGGCAAGTGGGATTAGATTGGGTTGGGATATCTGGTCGGCATAGACGAGTTGGACCGAAAACTCCCTCCAAAATCTTCCGATTCAGGTATCCATCCAGATGCCTTTTAAAAGTTGCAACGGTACTCGCCTCCACCACTTCCTCTGGCAGCTCACTCGATACTCTGAGTGAAACAGTTGCCCGTGCTGTACATCTCTATGATCTATGACTCTATACTTTTGGAATTCCTCTGTTGATCCTTAAGATCAGGACCTCAGCCCTCCTTCTCCCTTGTCTGTTGGTATTTCTGGAAACTATGGCTCTAACCTCCCTTACTTGGCACTCAGCCAGCCACGTTATGCTATGAACAGCAAACAGAAATTGAGACTGTGCTTTCAAGCTTTCACTAATGAAGCTACTGTAGAACAATACAACATCTTGCCGATTGTAGGAACATTATAAACAGGAATCTTACCTTAGCAGTTCTGGTCAGGTCATTCATTGTCTTCTTGTGTTACTATTACATCTGTCTCAGGAGTTTCTTCCTTCATTACGTCTGTGTTGTCAGACCCGATGTTCTCATACACTGTTCCTGAGGTACTTCATGGGGAACAATACCTTGTTTCTTCTGCACACCAGAACCATCACAGATCGGCTCAGGATACAGAAACATCAGTGAAACATTTTACCTTCAGTAGAAATGTCATAATTCACCATTCACTAAAGGCATCTCATATTTAAGAAGTGCGTGATGCCTTTAAATCGTGAGTCCCAGTAAATGTTATGTCCTATTCAACACTCCTTGGGTTCAGCTACCAGTCACAAGCATTTACAGTCTACCTTCATGAACTGATAGCTATGCTAATTTTTGCCACATTAATTAGTAGGCTGAACAGTCATATTTTTCTTTGTCAGTCTGTTGCTATTTTGCTTTCAAAATTGTTTGGCACAATTCCAATATCGAATCAACTCTTGTTCAATTTTTGAATTCATAAGTCAACTGAAAAATCACCTGGGGTCTTTCAAACAATTACTGAATTCTGAAAACAAATTACTCATCTGTGGTAGGTACTGAATTTCTCCTTTCTCAAATAATGAATCCCAAAGCTTCAATATACAGATATTTCACAATATGATCTGTACAGACTTATGCATAAAATATTGTGCATTTTTCATTAGAAATGTCCTTATACAAACCTGGAAAACTAATCAACAGAGCCAGAAACTTCCTCTTTGACATTTCTGCTGCAGTACCTTCACTTTAATGTTTGAAGATTTTCCGAATGCAAAACTGTAAATAGTGCTAGTGTAGCTACCAGCCTAAGCAACTCGGCCCAACGTAAAGTTGGCTAAACAGTTTCTGCAAGCAAGGCCTGATGGAATCCAAATCAACCAAGGAAAGTACTGGTTGAAAGACAATGGGGATCATCCCAG
The DNA here is from genome assembly GCF_037043375.1 of Chiloscyllium plagiosum. Lineage (NCBI taxonomy): Eukaryota > Metazoa > Chordata > Chondrichthyes > Orectolobiformes > Hemiscylliidae > Chiloscyllium > Chiloscyllium plagiosum. The sequence continues at coordinate 13,082,338 of NW_028270145.1, read as the reverse complement.
ACCTATATTGCACATTTAACAGCGATGATCGACCGTGACAATAGAAGAGTCATTATGAGCCAAAACTCACAAAGAGGTACTCATCCCGAATAATAGGGAAAGATATTATGTTTGTGTATTCCCCAGTTTCAGCCAGACTTCTTGTGCAATCATATATTTTATTTTCAATGGAAATGTCATAATTCACCATTCACTAAACGCATCTCATATTTAAGAAGTGCATGATGCCTTTACATTGCGAGTCCCAGTAAATGTTATGCCATGTTTGCAATCATATCTTGTAAAGGATACAGGCAAACCCAGGATGACCTGGTCAAACTCATTGGGTGCTGTAACTCTTGCTCTGTGACCTCACTGGCTGAATCCAGAGAACATTCCAGAAGAGCTCAGAAAGGGAGTATGAGAGGGGATATTTGGCATCCATTCTCTCAGTGAAGACTTGGCCTGTGAAGACTCCATGTGAGACCCAATAAGGAGACTGAGTGTCCTGTTGATGGAGCTCAATTAATTGAATCCAGCAGCTCAAGCAAGCTCACCAGAGTGGATAATATGCGTGTTTTTCAGGCAGACAGCCTAGCTTGGGAAAAAGTAACTTGGCTTGTATAAGAGTTTCTGGGCTCCTTGGATGCTGCCTGACCTGCTTCTCCTGCTCCTTGGATGCTGCCTGACCTGATGCGCTTTTCCAGCAACACATTTTCAGCTTGTATAAGAGTTGTTTTCTTTAACTTGTGAGTGCTTTAATAAGGTTGGGCCGTAGTACTTTATTTTCCTCACACACTAAGAACACCTAGGTAAACATGTTTTATGAGTAATAAACTGGTCAGAGTGTCTGTATAGAATATTTCACAGGCAACATGAGGTTAATAAAATACACATTTATTATTTAAACTACTATTGCGGCTAGATCTTCAATCCTGAATACTAATCTGATTATTTACATAAATATGAAAGATTTAGATAGCTAAGTGCCAAGATGGGACTTGTTTAGTTTGGAAAACCTGGTCAACATGGGTGAATTGGACAAAAGGTCTATTTCTGTGCTGTATGACTCTATGATGTATGTAGGAGTGACCTGTACCTGCTTATAACAAAATGGCCCATGTCTGCTCACACCAAATGGCCGACAAAAAGGATAGCCAAGAATAACATCAAAGCATAAGATGACTGAAAGTAAATGAACAAGACTAACAGTCGGTCCCACCCTTTAAGTAAAGAAAAGTAAATTACCTTTGAACAAACCCACTCAAAGTCAGTAAAAGGGGCAGCAACCACCCGAGACAGTTATGATAGGAACATGTCTGAAACAACTAATGAAAGAATTATTATGCCATTAAGCCAATAAATACCAGATGTGAGATATAGTATACTAAACTCCCTAACTAGCTGTCAGATCAACAGGTAGCTATTTCATAGTAAATGGTTATTACTTAATTACTCTGCAATATTAAGCAATAGTTTCTAGTTAGAGATTCTCCAACATAAATATAGATACATATAACCAAAACATTTATGCCTATGCGTGAAAGTTAATTAGCTTTAGGAAGTACCCTCATTAGCCCTGGACAAAATAGATTGCTCACAGCCATTAAACACAGAGTATGAAGAGTAGAAATAGCTATACCTAACTTTAACTAACTTCAGAACAGAAACCAATATTACAAATCTTACAGCAACTTTGTATTTTTACACACATAATTAGAACAGTGGGAAATATAAGATGAATAATTGAATTTGATAAATAACAGAATTCAAGCTCCCCTTAAGAGATAAAGTTAAAAATCACATGACACCAGGTTATAGTCCAACAGGTTTATTTGGAAGAGATTAGCCAGCCTGAAACAGATCTAAGGGTGTGCGAATGAGAATGAATAAGATTCACAGAAAGATCCCATGGACTAGAGATTGTAATGGCTGATAAACACCAGGAGGTCATGGGAAGCTGAGGCTGGTCAAACTGGTGTCTATCACTGATTAGATGTTTTATTGGATTGAGTGTATGGATTAGTAGGGAAGGATTGTCGTTGTGTTATATGTAATCATTGTCATATGGAAGTGTATAAAATACTACATTTTACTGTATGAATTGGCATGTGTAATAGATCTTCCTTCCCCTGTGTTCTCTGTCTATGACCTGATGTTTAGATTGATTCTAATCTAAAAAGTGAGATAACAGAGTTTACATAAATTCATGCAGTTTTTGAGCTCAGAGTTCTACATGAATGTATGCAGTTCTTGAGCAAAGTGCAATGTAACTCTGCAAGTACAAAAAAATTCACCACACAAAATATATGTGTGCATGTGGGTCTTTGTGTGGTGAATATATATTTTGTGTGGTGAATTTTTTTGTACTTGCAGAGTTACATTGCACTTTGCTCAAAAACTGCATACATTCATGTAGAACTCTGAGCTCAAAAACTGCATGAATTTATGTAAACTCTGTTATCTCACTTTTTAGATTAGAATCAATCTAAACATCAGGTCATAGACAGAGAACACAGGGGACTAACACCTTCAACATATTGTCTAGCTATCACCATTGTTAACAGCTAACCCGAGAATGCAACTTTAAAAAAAAGGGTTTTGTGATTTACACATGAAAGAAGTGAAACTATCACTGTATTCGAACAGATGAAAGGCTTAACAGACAATCAATTCTTCAATGTATAATTTCAGTCACATCACACTGCAAATTTTTGCTATAAATTCTGTGTTACGATCGAGCCCTCCACAATCACCTGATGAAGGAGCGTCGCTCCGAAAGCTAGTGTGCTTCCAATTAAACCTGTTGGACTATAACCTGGTGTTCTGTGATTTTTAACTTTGTACACCCCAGTTCAACACCGGCATCTCCGAATCATGACTGTATAAATGTAACTTCCTCGGCGTAATTAAAAGTAACATTCTGCCACTTTTAACTGAATGACATATTACTAAGGTAGACAGTGAGAGCCTTCTTCCTCAGATGGTGATGGCTAGCACAAGGGGGCATAGCTTTAAATTGAGGGGTGATAGATATAGGACAGATGTCCGGGGTAGTTTCTTTACTCAGAGAGTAGTAGGGGTATGAAATGCACTGCCTGGCAACAGTAGTGGACTTGCTAACTTTAAATGGTCATTGGATAAATATATGGATGAAAGTGGAAGAGTGTAGGATAGATTGGCTTCAGATTGGTTCCACAGGTTGGCGCAACATTGAGGGTCAAAGGGCCTGTATTGCACTGTAATGTTTTAGATTTTATGTCTATGTTCTACTAATGCAACCTTGCTTGTACTGGCACTGTATATAGCAACTTGAAAATATATGGCCACAAAAAGACATGACCCACTATCACTCGCATCCTTACACACAGACGAAGAAGTACACCACTTTGACTGGGACAACATATCCATCCTAGTACAGGCTAAACAGAGACACGCACGAGAATTCCTAGAGGCCTGGCACTCAAACCGGAACTCCATTAATAAACACATTGATTTGGACCCCATTTACCAATCTCTGAGAAAAAAGAACCTACCAGCTCAGCAAGCAAACTTACAACCTGAACTTCAACCTGACCTACAAATCTTCTCAAAAATCGCAAACATGGTCACTCTCTTTGTTGTCTGTATATTGCTCTTTGTCTCTTGATCGTCCTTCTTCTGCTTCAGTTGTTCCCTTTTGCCTCTTTTCTCCCCCAACTCCTTCTTCACGTTGTTCTCATCTCCTTCCCCATATATGTCCCTTTCTTTTCTTTTACTTTTCTTCCTTTCGGTAAAATTTTGTAGGTGGTGTAATCTGCTACAACATAGTGTGCCAGAAAAAGGAGACAGTAAAAATTGGAAACATGCATTCTAATCAAATAATGACTTGCCGTTCCAGATGGTTTGCCAATAATACTTTTCCCTAATATTTGCATTTAGTTACCGCTACACATTTAAAAGTCCTCAAAGACTTGTGTGAAATTACCTGCAAACGAATCAGAGCCATACTATTCAGAAAAACAAACTCTGAAAATCAGGGCAGATCAGGATGAGGCTGTTGTTCTTTACTGTGTTCTATTCTGTTCAGTTCATTGTCATGGCAGCATTAGTTTACCAGAAATAACTTCAGATATTTTTACTTGGAGCTTTCAAGCTGTAAAGTGTCACAGCTAGAAACACCAAGGTAGCTCTCACTACTGTCAATTTAAATATACAGCAATCACAATTTGTACCATTACTGCAGCATAAAGATAATTGTAAAGCAGCTATGCTCGTGCAACTACTCTAAGCATCTTGTTACTGTGAGTCATTGAGCTGTTGCGGAACCAAGGAGGCCATTTAGCCCATTAAATTCATGGCAGCTCTATCAGAGCAATCTAGTCAGTCCAATTCCCCTGCTGTATCCTTGTTTATTTCCCTCAAATTTTCATTTAAATGCCCTTAGAACAATTTAGCATCTTCATTGATAAATTGCTTCATGTTCAAAGGCAACAATTCATTAACATTCACTACTTAAAAATGTCCTTTCTCACATTATTCCCACACATCTTGTTCAATAGCTGTGTCCCATTGTCCTTCTACTGCCAGCAAATGGGAACACTATTCTTCATCTACCTTATGCAAACCCACCACGACTTTGTGCACCTCTTATAAATCTCCTCCTCAATCTCCTTTTGTCCAAGAAAAATAGTCCCAGCTTCTCCAAACAAATCTTGTAGCTAAATTCCCTCATTGCTGGAACCACTTTGGTAAACCTCCCCTGCACTTTTTCAAGGATGCACACACCATTCCTAAAGTGTAACAACCAGAAGTGATCACGATATTAATAGTTGTGGCCTGCTTCACTTCTTTTGTATTCATTATAATTCATTTATTGCATCTAAGATCCAATATATGTTTTGCTAAAAGATCTTTCAAGGTTCCTCTGTCTCTGCAAACTCTTTAGAATTGTGATTTTATGCCTCCCTATCACTTCTATCAAAATGAATCACCACATATCTCTCTGTGTATTAAAATATATCTGCTGTTTGTCTGCTCATTCTACTAACCTATCTATGTCATATTGCAGTCAATTTGTGTAATCCTCACTACTTGAAACAATTACAAGTTTGGTACCATTTACAAATTTTAAGACTTTATCGTTTTTTCAAATCTCCAAGTCATCTAATCAAATTGTATATAAAAAGGCAGAAATCTTAGCATTGATTGTCTACCATCATTTGGACTGGAAAACAACCATGGAATCCCTACAGTGCAGAAAGACGCCATTTTGCTCATCAAGTCTGCACGGAAAATCCAAAGAGCATCCCACCAAGACCCACTGCTTCTCTGCTAATTCAATTAGCCTGCACATCCCTGGACTCTATGGAGCATTCTAGCATGGCCAATCCAGCTAACCTGCACATCTTTGGACTGTAGGAGAAACCACAGCACCTGATGGAAACCCAGGCACACAGGGAGAATGTACAAACTCCACACATACAGTCGCCCAAGCCTGGAATTGAATCTGAATCCCTGACACTGTGACGCAGCAGTGACACTGTGCGACCCTCGTTAAGTTCATTAAGCTCATTAATCACTTTACAATGACTCACAGTTTCCTGTCCTTAAACCAATCTTTCTTCCAAGCTAACACTTTTCAATGACTCCCAATTTTGTAGGTCTGTATCTATTCCTTTGAAAAAGGCTTTCTTTTATCTCAAGAGGGTTGGAATATAAAAGCAGAGATGTACTACTAAGACTTTATAAAGCTCTGGTTAGGCCCCATTTGGAGTACTATGTCCAGTTTTGGTCCCCACACCTCAGGAAGGACATACTGGCACTGGAACGTGTCCAGCGGAGATTCACACGGATGATCCCTGGAATGACAGGTCTAACATATGAGGAACAGCTGAGGATACTGGGATTGTATTCATTGGAGTTTAGAAGATTAAGGGGAGACTTAATAGAGACGTACAAAATAATACATGGCTTGGAAAAGGTGGATGCTAGGAAATTGTTTCCGTTAGATGAGGAGACTAGGACCCGTGGACACAGCCTTAGAATTAGAGGGGGTCATTTCAGAACAGAAATGCAGAGACATTTCTTCAGCCAGAGAGTGGTGGGCCTGTGGAATTCATTGCCACGGAGTGCAGTGGAAGCTGGGACGCTAAACGTCTTCAAGGCCGAGATTGATAGATTCTTGTTGTCACATGGAATTAAGGGCTACGGGGAGAACGCTGGTAAGTGGAGCTGAAATGCGCATCAGCCATGATTGAATGGCGGAGTGGACTCGATGGGCCGAATGGCCTTACTTCCACTCCTATGTCATATGGTCTTATGGTCTTATGATAATACACATGGACAGCACCCAGCCTAGTCCCTATAATTTCCTTGGAGAAAGTGAGGACTGCAGATGCTGGAGACCAGAGTTGAAAAGTGTGGTGCTGGAAAAACACAGCAGGCCAGGCAGCATCCGAGGAGCAGGAGAATCGACATTTCGGGCATAAGTCCTTCTTCTGAAGAAGGCCTTATGCCCAAAACATCGATTCTCCTGCTCCTCGGATGCTGCCTGGCCTGCTGTGTTTTTCCAGCACCACACTTTTCAACCCTATAATTTCCTTGTTCACTATTTGCGCTTACTTATTTATTCTTTCACAGGATGTGTGCAATGCAGGCAATGCCAGCATTTAATAGCCATTGCTAATTGTCCTTGAGCTGAGTGGTTTGCTAGGTCATTTTATAAATATCATTCATGGGATATGGGCTTGAGTTGATAGGCCTGTGCCCATTGTCCAACCACCTATTTGTCCTGGAGAAAGTGGTGAGCTGCCTCTTGAACTGTTTCAGTCCTTTGGGTGCAGGGACACCCACACTCCCACATAATACTGCAATTATATTAGATTACTTGCAGTGTGGAAACAGGCCCTTCGGCCCAACAAGTCCACACTGACCTGCCGAAGCGCAACCCACCTAGACCCATTCCCCCACATTCACCCCTTCACCTAACACTACGGGCAATTGAGTATGGCCAATTCACCTAACCTGCACATTTTTTTTTGGATTGTGGGAGGAAACTGGAGCACCTGGAGGAAACCCACGCAGACACGTGGAGAATGTGCAAACTCCACACAGTCAGTCGCCTGAGGCGGGAATTGAAACTGGGTCTCTGGCGCTGTGAGGCAGCAGTGCTAACCACTGTGCCACCGTGCCAGCATTTAGTTTTATTTTTAAAATCATTTATTTTCAAAATCATAAATAGGATGCAGGTATCACTACCTGGACCAACATCTATTGTCATCCTTAAATGACCGGGGATAATATGTATCATCCATACTGATGTGAGTCTGGTGTGACATGGAGTCCAGACCAGGTCAGAATGGCAGATTTCTTTCCTAAAAAGACATTGTGAACCAGATGGATTTTAACAACAATTAACAGTGGTATCATGGTCATCATTAAGCAAACTCTTGATTTCACATTTTTTACTGAGTTCAAGTTTCACTATCTACCATTGTGGAATCTGAACACATGCCCACAGAACATTAGCTTTGGGCTCTGGATTACTGGCCCAGTGACAAGACCACAATGTCACTACTTGGTGACTTAGCCCTGTCTGAGCTGTGAGTTCCAAAATAAGGGAGATGCTTGAGGAGGAAAGAGAAGAAAGGGCGTTGTAATCAAAAAGGATTTTTACTACATTGAAATTGGATTTTTATAAATCTCCAAACCTTGAGATTGATTCCTCTTAATCGTTAGATTGAAAAACATTTTTAACGCTAATACGCCCCAGGCTAATGATTTATTCAAGTTGTTTCATTGGTTTGTACAGAAGATGCTGTCTCCTGACACTTTTTGTATCAGATCAATTCTGGCAATGTTGAATGACACTGAAGTTTCAACATTGTTTTTAGCTATATGTTAATTAATTTCCTGCAGCTCCTGGTGTAAGGGAAATCAAACTCTACATTGCAGTGGATGTTTGATTACTGAACTTTATGATCTAATTTCCATTTTGGAAAAGTGAAAGAAAATTACCGATGGTGGGGAGCCTGATATCAAAGAAAAAGACACAGAAAGTTGTAGAGAATCTGAAATGAAAAGGTTTAGGTCTAAAAATAAGCTTGCACCATTTTGAAATGCGGCCATCTGTCCACGCTGGTTCTGTTGGAAGTAGACAGAATGTTAATTCGGTGCAGCTACTGTGCTGACACAGGAGAGAATTTTGAATTCCCACACCACTCCTGCCCTCTTATTATTCCTTGTTTCCCATGTGATTACGTTTAGTTTAAACAGCTGGCAGTGTGCACCAAGGCAAGTGTGATTCTGTAGCAGATGAAGTTGTTTAATGGTGCATCCCGCACACAACTGACAACACTGTAGCTATGTAATGGCTATTAAGCAACATCCTGAATAAACAGGAATGCTCTGCTACATAACCACAACTATCTTTCCCAGCTCAGTTATCATTAATATAAAATTTACTCACAGTTTAAAGGTGGCAGAGTTGCTTTTTCTCCAAAGTGTTTCTCACTTGTAAATTTCACATTGCATTGTTTCATTTTACTTATCTCTATACCATCTTTTTTTTAAATTGAGATTAGACACGTCAAAGATCTAACTGCTCGTTTACCTTATGTCTGGCATGCATTGGTTAGGGACATTTACTTTATTGTGAAAGAAATACTTTGCTTTTGTTTTTGTTGAATGTTCACGTTAGTTGTCTCACCCTGACTGTAACTGCTGGCATCTCATGGTAACTGCTACCTCTGCCTGTCTGTGAAATAGGATCAGAGTTGTTCATGATTGGTCATTGCTACAAATCCTAAGTGCCCACAGTATGGCTTTTCCAATCTACCTTCCCAGAGGGAAGATGGAGTAACTAGTCCTCAGTCGTGCACCAGCAAATTGTCCATAATTTCAAAATACTGTTTGTTCTCAAAGCATGTATTCTCAACCAACTCTCTGGACCTTTGCTCTGTCATCCCTGAACAAAATATTGGCAAATGATAACAGGTCATGGTCATGTGTGTTCTTGTTGAATTTTGTGAAGCATCTTTTGGTCTGTGAGCCTTATGTTTGTTTCTTCTTAGTCATATGAATCATTGTTTTTACTCCCTTGTGAGTTCTTGACTGGTTGGTCAATAACAGCTTGTTCCTCGGTGTTTGGTCAACTGTTGGCTTCTGGTCCAGTTGATCTCTGGCAGAATGTCAATCTCCTTCAGCTATTCTGATGACATTGAGGTTGAATTGTGCCGTTGGGCTCAAAATTGAAGATCGTTGACTGTGAACAATGAAAGCATTTGCAATTATCTTCCTGGAAACAACAAACGCTGGAAATCATGGTGGATCAGGCAACATCCATGGAGGGAGAGCAAGCTAACGTTTTGAGTCAAGATGACTCTTCATCATAGCTGAAGTGTGGAGGGACAACATTTACGCTTTAGTTTGGGGGTTGGGGGGAGTGGGGAAGCAGGGGCAGCAGTTGGTGTAGGGTGCTGATGAAGAAGAGATATTAATAGTTTACTTTAAGTGATTGAAATGTGAGAATGGCAGAACAATGGTGTGTCTCCTGCCAGACTTGAAAAGACAGTAAGTGGGATGGGGCAGGGGAGGATATGTTAACAAACTAAAAGAAAGGAAGGAAATGGTTCACAATTTAATGGTGTTAAACTCAATGTTAAGTTCAGATGGCTGAGAAACACAATTTAAAGATATTGAATTCTCTTATGTTGGTTGCATGGCAAGGTCATTTCTAGCATTCTTAATGCCTTTAACAATTATTGCTCGTGTATCATATAGCCTTATTGCTGTCAACTGTAACTTCTGTTTCTTTAACCAAAGTGACTGGTCTGATAGGACCTTTTTGTTTTGCATTTCGTGACCTTGCTAAATGATCAACAGTCTTTCTGGGACTTTGATTTGACAATCGTTTCAACTGGAGTCAATGAATTTGGAGTGTCAACTTCTTCCTAAGTATCACAGAATCCTTATAGAGTGGAAGCAGACCATTTGGCCCATCGAGTACACACTGACCCTCCAAAGAGCACCCCACCCAAATCCGCCCTTCTACCCTATCCCCATAATCCTGTATTTGCCAAGGTTAATCCACCTAGCCTGCAAATCCCTGGATACTATGGTTGATTTAGCATGGCCATTCCACCTAACCTGCACATCTTTGGACTGTGGGAGGAAACCAGAGCACCCTGAGGAAACCCACGCAGACAAGGGGAGAATGTGCAAACTCCACACAGACAGTTACCTGAGACTGGAATCAAACCTGGTTGCTGGCACTGTGAGGCATCAGTGCTAACTACTGAGCCGCTAAATCACATCATCAGAGAAAGAGTTCAGAAGAACTGAATTGACACAAATAATATACATTAAGATTAAGTCCTTGTCTTTGCACTATGTCAACCTATTAATAGAATATAAATGGTGTCCAGTTAATTTGCAGAACAAAATAGTTTACATTTTTTAGAGCAGAATAATTCTGTGATTATGCAATGTTTTGAAAGATCTGCCACATGGATTAAATCTGGTGTGGAAGTGGAAAAAGAATAGAGAGTGCGTAAATTTCTCAGCAGGCTCTGTGAAAGAAACAAAAATGGTTTCTGCTGCAGACCTTTATTGTGGGAAATACAATTGAATAATGAAATTGAGAAAAGGGGTCCTTCTCTGAAATGTTATCACTTTTTCCTTCTCCTCAGATGGTGCTGGATCGGCTATCAAATTAAATCCTTGTCTGTGGTTTTTCCAATTTGGAAACCCACAATGTTACTCTTACCCACAATGTTACTTTTCCAACATGTCACCACTTTGTCATTCTTTATCCAGTAGATGAAGGCCTAGTGCAGGAAAGACTTGCAATATAAAACATTTCATCATCTCAGGACATAACAAGTACAGCTACTGAAGTACATTAGGTGGAGAGTTGCAGGATACTGAATAAGTGATGATGAAGAAATTATTCCATACATTCAAGTTAATTGCTTCAGAGGGCATTTTGTAGGTTATGTTATTCCAATGATTCTCTTTATACCTGGAGTTTATTGGATTGGTAAGCAGCATTACAGTGAGCTTGACAGAGTGTCAGTGGCAGAGATAGAGGAGATACAAGCATCTCTGGGAGAATGATGATCTGTTCCAGTCTCAACATCCTCACATTTCTTCAGGGTTATACCAGAGGTCCATCAGATGAGTGGTGAGTACAGCATAAAACTATTGCCTTGAGCTTTGAAGACAGTGGGGCAAGTCTCTCAGAGTAACCAGCCTCTGCCCTGCTCTTGTAGCCAGGTTGTTAATGAAATTTACCCAGTTAAGCCTCTAGTCAGCCATGACCTCAGGAAGTTGATGGTGGTAAACGAGACACTGCTGGTGCTGTCGACGATCAAGGGATGGTGAAAGCAATCACTTGTGGATGTTACTCGCCATTTATTTATCAAATGTGGATGTGGTCCCATTGACTTCTTCAATATCAAAGGAATTGTGAATTGTTCTGAACATCAAGGCATCATCAGTGAAGAGCTCTATCCTTCAGAGTGATGCCAGGCTCAATTGGGAAATGTTTGCCTCTGTGTTTGTGAGCAATCACATTTCAGAAAATTAAGCACAAAAATCTAAGCTAATGCACCAGCACTGTATCAAATCACTGTCAGAAAAGACCATCAATTAAGGCCCTTACTGGTCTCTCAGGTGGACAAATCGATTCCTGTCGCATTATTTTGAAGTGTAGGATGTTTGTCTTGGTGAACTAGTCAGAATTTATCCCTGAATCAACACCAACATTAAATCAAAAATCCTGGTTTTTATCATCTTGCTGTTTGTGGAAGCTTAGTATTTCTGAGCTGGCTTCCACGATTCCTACAACACAACACTGGCAGCTCTTCAAAGTCCTTTACTGGCTGTAGGGCACTTTTGCTAGCCTGATAGTGGGAAAGGCAGCAAATAAGTGCTAATATTTCCATTACCATTGCTCTGAAGCAAAGTTGAAGTCATTCATGAAGCAACTGAAAATGGCGGGGCAAAGGTTGCTATCAAGGTTTCCAGACATTTACCTCAAACAACAATTGCCTTCTTGTGGCAGGATATGAGTCAAAAAAATTGATTTCAGTTTTGCAAGTTTTCTTTGGTGCTATGTTCAATGAGCTTTGAATTCCAGGATCTAGCAAACATCATATTCATTTGTATAGTTTCCTATTGAAGTGTCCCAGTTGACAAACCTTTTGCTCTACAGTAAAGTGTACCCGACCTATGGTCTGAAGACCACATATGGCCTGCAAGAGCACTTCAGATGTCCCAATGTCTGGGAGGCAAATTTACAGTTCATTCATAGACTTACCAATTAATCATAAATTGGTTAATAATTACATAACCCTTCCATGACAAGGATCATAGGTGAGGACAAAAATTATGTCAGGTGAACGTTCTCTTTTTTAACTCTTTTGTTTTTTGTTTCATTTTGTTTTGGTGAAAGTGGATTTTCTAAATCAGACAATCATATGTGGAAGGTTTTAACTGATCCTCTGATCAAAGGCTCTTTTCTCAGCCCATCAGTTGCAAAAGCAAAAGAGAACTATCGTGTGACTGCAGGAGTAGCAAGCAGCCTGAGGACTGGAGCCGTGGATCTGGGAATAGGAGACTTTCAGGGAGATTCTGACTCGAGGAGAAGGAGAAAGAGTCACACCACAGCGAGAAAGCAATGGCAGAGGGGAACTATGAATCAGGCCAAGATGGTGATGGGGAATGTCAGATTACGAGGTTGTTCCTGTTAATTTTCCTTCCATTTCATTGTATAAAAGAAATTGCCTTTTCCTTCAATTGCCCTTAAGTCTTCCCCAAAAAGAAAAATCTCCACGTTCCTTTCAATGCAAAATGATCGCCATTAGGGTAACAGTGCTGGTGGAAACATTTGGACAACAAAACCCTATGGATTGTTTTCATGAAATTAAAGGGGGACAGAGTAAGACACGCAGAATGAAGAGATTTAGAGAGAGGGTTGAGGGGTATAAAATACAGTGCAGGGGTGAGAAAGAGGAGAGAAAGGAGCAACAGAGAGAGAAGGAAAGGGATAAGTGTTTTGGAGAGGGAAAGCAGGTTGTGAGAGGAGGAATCCTCAGAGTGGGAGTGAGCTCACCTCTGACCCCAACTTTCATATGTATCCCACCAAGGTCAGGTTGGAGCAGCCTCCACCAGAGATGGTCAGAGGTCAGCATTAGGAGAAAGTGAGGACTGCAGATGCTGGAGATCAGTGTCAAAAATGTGGTGCTGGAAAATGTCAGGCAGCATCAGAGGAGCAGGAGAATTGACATTTTGGGCATAAGCCCTTCATCATGATTAGTTAATCCTAACCCTTTGTCTTAGTCCAGTTGCCACCTTATTCCTAGTGATCAAAGTCATACAAAAATAGTATAGAGTATCAGAGTGCTTCCTTGGCCAAGAATGTGTTTCAGTTCTGCAGTGATGGCCCTTCTGATTGAGTAGTGTGATGCTGGAAAAATATGGCAAGTCAGGCAGCATCCGAGGAGTGGGAGAGTCGATGTTTTGGGCAAAAACCCTTCATCAGGAATTCCGTGTTTTTCCAGCATCACACTCTCGACTCTAATCTCCAGCATCTGCAGTCCTCACTATCACCTTATGGTTGATTAGCCTTTTAACATTCACTGTACATAAAAGAATGGGGACTTCATTGAGGTAGCAAAAGATTATCAAAAACTGCAAATGACTGAAAGAAAAGGGAAGTATATTAATATTATCATTTTTGGAGTGATGTCCCTTTAAGAGATCAACATATAAATGAGCCAAGTATCCAGATGTTGTCACATGGCCACAGACTTTTTGGACTTTAGCCCTGAGTCTGGAGATTACTTGGTACTGTATATATTAAGTTAGCTGTAATTATCCCCAGCATCCTTATCTTCATGAAAAAGGAATCTACATACATCATTTGTGTGACGCATTGATATCACAAGAATTATTGCAATTAGTGCAAACAAATTAAAATAATAGGAGAATTATCTTAATTAGGTAAATTAATCTCAGAATATGCATGGTGTACATTCAAATTTCATATCTATAATATAAGAGCCCATCTGCGGTTAAACCGCAGTCTGCTAATCATTGTCCATAATTTTAAAAAGTTAATTATAACGAGTTATTTGCTAAGGAATGACTTTCTTTAATACAATTCTTTTCACGGTTAGTTTCCAAAGCCACATTGTCGTCATTATGGGTCAGGATGGTTCAAAGGTCATAGAAATCATTTTGAGTCAGTGTTGCCCTGCAGGTCAGCTAAAATGTGTTTAAATATGATAGGCAATGTCACTCATTCATGTTAGTGTAAGAACATCAGCAGACATGCTAACAGAGGCTCTACCACAATAAATATGGGGTAGAAACTGTCATATGCTTTTATTATTGACAATCTCTCATGTATCCAGCTGTGAAGATTGAATCTACTGCTAAGGAAAACAATGAATAACTTGGAGCTGGTTTAAATCTCAAACTTGGGCCCAGAAACATTTTAAAATAGAATACCAGCAACTTCACAAAAACTCAAAAGAAAAGAGATTTCTTGAAAAAGAGATTTCAGCTGAAATATGAGTGCTATCAAAACCCTATAGGACAGAATGTTAATGAGATGCCAGGAGAAGTTCGGACATTGAATAAACTGGTAAAATAAATGTCTAGTTTTTAAACTTTGTGTTTAATTTTAACTAAAAACAGAAAATTCCAGGAATGCAGTATCTTTTCAATATCTGTAAAAAGAAAAGACTTTTGATAAAAATCATTAAAATTATGAAGGAATTTGACACAGTAAAAGTAGAAAATATGTTTATAATTGTAGTAAAATCAAAAACTGAGGTGAGTAATATCTTACCTAGAAATACAGGCAGGAACTAAGGAGAACCCTGTTCATACAGAGAGTGGTTACAATCTAGTACTTGATGCCAAAGGAGTTACAGGGAAGATTTTATAAAGTAATGAGGGGTATAGATAAGGTGAATGGTAGGTGTCTTTTCCCCGGGTCAGGGATTTCAAGACTGGGGGCGTATCTTTAAAGTGAGAGGAGAGAGGTTTAAAAAAGACCTGAGGGACAATTATTTTTACACAGAGAGTAGTTTGTGATGGAATGAACTTCCAAAGGAAGTGGTAGCTGTGGGTACAGTTACAATGTTTAAAAGACATTTACATAAGTACACGAATAGTAAGTGTTTGGAGGGATACAGGCCAATTGCAGGCAGGTGGGACTAGTTGAGTTTGGTAATGTGGTTGGCATGGACTAGTTGGATGAAAGGGTCTGATTCCATGCTGTATGACTCTGCGATTCTATGAGTAGTTGAGCTGAATAGAATAGATGCATTTAAAGATAAACTAGGTCATTAAACAAGGAAACAGGAAATGGAAAGTTATCCTGATAGAGTATAATGAAGAGGTTGAGAAGGGTATTGTCCAGGGTGTGAACATAATATGGATCATCGGGTTTCATAATCTGTTTCTAATCTGTAAATAATAAATATTGTTTGACTGACTTGTTGTGTATTCCAAATGTTTTGTGTTTGAATTTCAAAGTCTTTGTATGTCACAGTTTCAAAACTTTATTAATGATCTGCCATTCATCCTGTTAACTCCAATCGCATTCCTTACTCTCTATTTTCATTATCCCAAATTTAATTAATTCTTTCCTCTTTTTTCTAAGGCTTTTATTGTTAATCATTGAAATGTTCTGCTCTGCACCTAAGTGAAAATATATCTGGAACAAAGAAGTGTTGCATGGGTTGAGCTGTGTGGTGGGGAAGGTTCTCTCAAGAATATCTTCTCAACAGGTCATGATTGAACGGGACATTCCCTGATGAACATTTGAACATGTTCAACAGAATCACTTGCTGTTGTCTGCAAATACCTCTTTTTAATGAAATGGTCGTGACAGTCTCCATATTGTTAGGGTTACTATCTAATTTATATTTTAATAATTACACAAGACTGTTTTCCAAAATGCGGACATGGGATAAAATATAGACTGACAACATTTAATTTCTTTAGGCAGCAGTAATTAAAAATGATGTGATGCATGGCAGCTTAGTAGAGGCGCAGAATCTCATTTGTGGAATTGAAATTGAGCAATTGACAGCAATCCACCATTACAAGTTAAAACAATCTTTGCTCGCTTAGTCTGAGAACCCTTACATTGAAACATGAGATTAGAAGGTTTTCTTTTGAGGTTACTCCCCTCCTTCTGGAGATTTAACTTTCAGAAAAAAACAATTGTCAAATGCAATACTGCAGATGCTGTAAATCTGAAAGAGAATCAGAAAGTGAAGAAAAATTCAGCAGTCTGGCAGCTGCAGGTGTAGGGGATAACTAAATTAAAGGAAACTGGAGAAATGAAGACCATCTTGTGACCAGTTCAGAGTTCTGTCAACTGCAAGCTTTAGTTGATAAAGTTTAAGAGTGAGAGAGAGTGGGAAAGGGAGTGGGGATGGGAATGGGAGTGTGTGTTGGTGGGGTAGGGTGGCATGGTGGTTGGTGGAGGGGAGGTTGTTTTATGAGGAAGAAGGTGCAGGATACATCTGTGGACAATGAGAAGTGTCTCTGTGAGGACTGTGGGCAAACGGTCCAAGAGAAATGTTAGGAAGGCCAAATTTTATAAACAATTATCATTGGTGTCTTTAATTCAAAAATAGATGAAGCAGGGTTGGGAGGATTGGTGTAAAATGATGGCTAATTAATATTTATACCAGGATACAATATCCATAGACTCATGTTGCCACTGGGGGAGTAGTCCATTGGACCCCACTGTAGATACTGTACGCAGATTTTCTTGAAACATCCCTCAATCACATAGACAAGTTATTCTGCAAGAATCTGTGTATGTGAGAGAGAGAGAGGCACTGATTAGAGAGATAAGAGATAGGCAATGTCTATAGTTCTCTACACACAATATGGATGGGAGCTCGTACTCAGATTGAACTGGCCAGGTTTATAAAGGTTTAAATGAGGTTGGATTTGCCTAGCGTTGGCTAGAGGGAGTGATTTCTAAGATAAACCTTGCAATGAAAATTAACTCTCAGCATAGAAATTATCTGTCTTGAAAAAGAAATGGAAGCAACTAGTGGCAAATGAGAATAACTTTGGATTAATTGGAGAATGAAGCGTCCAGTTGGGAGACAATGAAAAGTATAACCACTGAAGGAGGTTTTTCATTGTTTCTAAGTTTAATGGTGTCTTTTTCTGTAGTTTAAGTGCATAGCTTGCCACTTAAGTAATGCTTTGATAATGTTGATTTAATTTTTTTTAGTACAGTAAATGTGCTAAAATGTTAAATCTTGTCAAGTCATAGTCAAACAGCATGAAAACAGCCCCTTTGGTCCAACTCATCCATGCTGACCATGTTCCCAAGCTAAACTGGCCCCACTTGCCTGGGTTTGGCACATGTTCTTCTAAATCTTTCCCATTCATGTACTTCTCCAAATGTCTTTTAACCATTGTAACTGTACCTGCATCCATCACTTCCTCTGGCAGTTCATTCCACACACCAACCACTCTCTGTGTGAAAAAGTTGCCCCCGTGTCCTTTTTAAATCTTTCTCCTCTCACCTTAAAAATATGCCCCCAAGTCTTGACTATTACACTTTACAGAAAAGACCTTGCAATTCACCTTATCTATGCCTCTGATGATTTCATAAATCGTTAAAAGGTCACCCCTCAATCTCCTATGCTCCAGTCAAAAAGTCCCAGCCTATCCAGCCTATTTTTATAACTCAAACCGACCATTCCTGGCAACATCCTGGCAAATCTTTTCTGAACCCTCTCCAATTTAATAATATCCTTCCTATAGCAGGGTGACCAGAACTGCACGCAGTACTCCAGAAGAAACCTCACCAATGTCTTATACAACTTCAACATGACATCTCAACTCTTCTACTCAAAGGTCTGAGCAATGAAGGCAAGTACGCTAAATGCTTTCTTAAGTAATCCTTAAGAAATTAAAATGTTGTTTAAAAGCTTATGATCTCAATGGGATCACGATACATGGTTGATTTTTTAAAGAGGCAACAGAGTAGGTGAATAGGGGTGTAAATAATTTCCAAAAGGCAGTTGACAAAAAGCTTGTCAGCAACGTAAATGGATTAAAAGTAGTAACATGGATATAAAGTTCACTGAATGGCCCAAAACAGAGCCCAGTGGTGAGTAATTGCTTTTCAGAATGGAGGATTATATTGTTGGCCATGGATCACTATTAAGTCGACTGCTTTGCTTGATCTAAGGCCAGAATATCGTGCCCTATGGCATGCTGGGAGGCAAGAAATGCATTTAGTTGAGTGGATGGTGAGCATCCAGCTGCCTTTCTGTTTCCATGATGATTACGTCCAGAGTTGGAAAGCCTGGAGACAACCTCCACCAATGGCGGACAATTACTGATCATTTATTGCAGCTGAAGGTGGGCACTATCATCCTGAGCAGTGGACAACAGGTTAACTTGTGCAGCATGCTAATTATTTCCCAGTGCAGAGAGGTGAGATCTCATCTTCAAAGGTACACAATTACTCAGTGCCTGCTCAAGGGATGGAAATGTGTTGCTGGAAAAGCGCAGCAGGTCAGGCAGCATCTAGGGAACAGGAGAATCGACGTTTCGGGCATTAGCCCTTCTTCCTGAAGAAGGGCTAATGCCCGAAACGTCGATTCTCCTGTTCCCTAAATGCTGCCTGACCTGCTGCGCTTTTCCAGCAACACATTTCCATCTCTGATCTCCAGCATCTGCAGACCTCACTTTCTGCCTGCTCAAGGGACCCAGCTTTAGATAGGATAATAGGAGCCACATCCTGTTCTTTCTTCTGACCCTATAGAAAACCCTCCCAACATCCCACCAACGTACAACCGCCATCTTGTGAAACTGCTGCTGACATTATTTGCCAAAGGCCTGGGTTTCTGATTGGTATCATTCCTCCAGAGGTCACTGCCATCCTGTGGCACTGCTGATTAATGAGTAAATCTTGGTAGGTGGTGCTGCCATCCATGGGATCTTGGTGGTGGGGATCGGCCCACAGCTGACCTCTCCACCGACTAGCTCATGGTTTTAGGGCCTCAAGGATGGAGGTAACACAGGTCTCTTGTCAGAGCTCCAAGCTGCACATGAGTCTCTCATTACCTCTACAAGACTCTGTTGCTTATGATGTAAATTTGAGGATGTACAGCACAATTACAAAATTTGCAGATGGCCCAAAACTTGAAAGTATTGTGGATGGGGGTGGACCTCAAGAGGACATAGACGAGCTGATGAAATGGAAAGTAATTTGGCAGATGAATCTTAATGCAGAGAAATGTGATATGATCTATTTTGGTCACATAACATGAGATTTGAACACATGGAAAACCCAAAGATCATGAAGCAGGTATTATCTATTCCACTAGCATCAGGTCATTACAAACATAAAGGGACGTTAAAGTTAAACAGAGATGTAGTTAGAGTAATTAGAGGAATGAAGCTTCTGGTTTATATTGGGTTAGGGAATCCTTTGCCTGTCTACTGCACCTTCCCATGGGATCACCTTTCCCCAAAAGTAATCTTTTCTTTCATAGAGAATGCAACTGTTCCACCTACTGGTGCAAGACCTGGCATAATTGCTCGAGCACACATTTGGTGTCCTCCCTCACCATTGTCATCTGCTGCTGGAAGTTCTGTTAAACTTAGAAGGACACAAGGAATTTTTTAAAAAGTTCTAAGTGTTTGCAAGACCAGAACGGATCAAAAATATATCTGCAATGAAAGTGTGGGAGGTTTCATAAATTTTTAAAATATTGTTTCAAGTAAACTGTTCAGTTTTGAGCACTGCACTTTCGGCAGGATATGAAGGTGTCGGAATGGATACGTGAAAGATTAATAAGACAGATATCAGGTTTGAGGGACTTCAGTTACACAGATAGATGATAGATGTGCTGAATGCACCAAATGGAAGTCTAATGGTGGACAATTCATTTGGTGGCCTTCAAAAGAATGTTGGATAGCTGAAGTGAAAAATTGCTGGCAGCAGGGAACGGCATGGGAAAGTGGGACTCGGTGAGTTCTTACTGCAGAGAGCCAGCATGGATTTATGGGCCCAATGGTCCTATTCCGTGTTTGTTCTTTTTGGAGAAATAGGTCGAGATGAGATGTGGTCAAAATTCTGAGCACTCTGGACAAGATAGAAACTGTCTTCATTGGCAGAAAGATGGAGATTTTGAGAGAACCAATTTTAAGGTGAAGTGCAAGAAAAAAACCTAAAAATTTCATGAGAGAAGAATCCTGATGCAGTACCTGGTTATTATGTTAAAAACACCATCTGGAAGACTAATGGAGGACAATTCACTTGTTGCTTTCAAAAGAGAATTGGATAGGTGAAGTGAAAAATTGCTAGCAGCAGGAATTTTGGGGAAGTGGGACTTGGTGAGTGGTTCATGCAGAGAGCCAGCATGGAGCTATGTGCCCAATGGCCACATTCTGTGCAGTAACTATACTATGATTGGGATGTGGGTGTTGCTGGTTTAGCTATTTTTTATTATTCATTCCTAGGTTCCCACATGATGGTTCGTGTCAACCACATTGATGTGAATGTGAAGTCACATATAGGCCAGACCAGGTAAGGACAGATTTCCTGTCCTAAAAAGCATTAGTGAACAATATGGGTTTTTATGAGAATTGGCAGTGATTACATGGCCACCATAAGCTAGCATTTTTATTATGTATTTTTTTTAAATTGAATTCAAATTTCAACATCTGCGATTCAAACCTATGCCCCGGAATATTAGTCTGGGGTTCTAGATTCCTACTCCAGTGACATGACCACAACCTTCCCTATATATATGACCATACATGCCAGCAGGCCATCAGCAGTGTAAACATGTGTTACTCCAAGAACATTCAAGAAATTCTATATTATCAAGACAAAGGAGAGGACTTGATCATCACCCCATTTACTACCTTATACTTTCATACTATCCACCATTGTAGCTACACTGTGTACCATCTGCAAGATGCGATGCAGAAACACACCAAGACTTCTTTGCCAGCACCTTCCACCTAGAAGGACAAAGTCAGCAAGAGCATGAGAACACCAAGTTCCCCTTCAAGTCATACACTATTTTCACTTAGAAGTATGTCAACCTTGTTTATCAGGTCAACATCCTTATCAAACATCACTGTTAGATTGCAATAGAGACAACAACAGTTCCAGAAGGTGACTATTCACCACTTTCTCAAGGGCAATTAGGGCCGAATGCAAACTGCAGGACTTGCCAATGATGCTCACACGCTGTGAATGCACAGTCCCAGCTTCCAACACAATAAACCTTGGAATCAACCCTGTTCACAGTGACCTGAATTTTATTGCCCATTTATTACCATTTCAAGCTTACCATTCTGCAAATATTAGGTCCATACATACAGACAAATTCAAACAGTTGCTCCTCTTTGGCAAAATCAATGACTGCAGATGCTGGAAACCAGATTCTGGATTAGTGGTGCTGGAAGAGCACAGCAGTTCAAGCAGCATCCAAGGAGCTTCGAAATCGATGTTTCGGGCAAAAGCCCTTCATCAGGAATAATTCTGATGAAGGGCTTTTGCCCAAAACGTCGATTTCGAAGCTCCTTGGATGCTGCCTGAACTGCTGTGCTCTTCCAGCACCACTAATCCAGAAGTTGCTCCTCTTTGCCTTACCAAAGGTGTATTTAGCTCACACGCTAGCACTGTTCATTAATTTCTTTCCATCGTAAGTAGTGAGTGTGTGCTATCTATGGTTGGAGTTTATTTTTATTCTTGAATGAACCAGAATTTTAGCGATGGTACATATAGTATATAGAATTAATTCGCATGGCTCAGGCTTCTAACAATGCAGCAAATGGCCTACCTGGCTTTCAAAGATGCCGCCTATAACTGGTGATTGGAGTATAAGAGATACTGAAAAGCTACATCCAGTGACTTTGCCCACATGTGTGAAGTTATTAAACCCCTTCCAATGCTGCTGTCAGGATCTGTAAAGTCTAAACATTTATTTTCCATGCAATTTTTTGGTGGCACAGTGGCAGAGTGGTTAGCACTGCTGCCTCACAGCACCAGAGACCTGGGTTCAATTCCCGCCTCAGGTAACTGACTGTGTGAAGTTTGCACATTCTCCCAATGTCTGCGTGGGTTTCCTCCGGGTGCTCTGGTTTCCTCCCACAGTCCAAAAATGTGCAGGTTAGGTGAATTGGCCATGCTGAATTGCCTGTAGTGTTAGGTGAAGGGATTAATGTAGGGGAATGAGTCTGGGTGGGTTGCACTTTGATGGGTCGGTGTGGACTTGTCGGGCCTGAAGGGCCTGTTTCCACACTGTAAGTAATCTAATTTGCTCACATTGCTTTTAGAGGCTGGTGTGAAGACCTCCTGGTCCATTCCTTGGCTTCTCTCCTGAAATGAAGACCAATAGCCCCAACACAGCATCATGAAATCTTCTTCGTAGGCTTTAACAATGAGCTGAATCTTCCCAGCTCCTAAATAACATGGGCAATAGTGAGTCAATTGGAAAAGTATGTTGAGATCAGAAATTTGAGACTCTTAACATCAAAAGATGAATGTCTGGTTTTGCCATGAAGGTTTGAATGGCAAGATGAGAGCAGCAACAGTCCTCTCTGCACATATTTACATCTCATCATGAGCTAATTTCAAAGAACAAAGAAAATTATAGCACCAGAACAGGCCCTTCAGCCCTTCAAGCCTGCACCGATCCAGATCCTCCATCTAAACCTGTTGCCTATTTAACAAGGATCTGTATCCCTCTGCTCCCTGCTCAGTCATATATCGGTCTAGATACATCTTAAGTGAACTGCCTCTACCACCTCCACTAGCAACGCATTCCAGGTACCCACCATCCACTGCATAAAGAACTTTCCACGCATATCTCCCTTAAACTCCCCCTCCCCCCTCACCTTGAACTCGTGACCCCTTGTAATTAAGTCCCCCACTCTGGGAAAAAACTTCTTGCTATCTATCCTCTATCTCTCATTAGTTTGTAGACCTCAATCAAGTTCCCCCCTCAACCTGTTTTTCCAATGAAAATAATCTTAATCTACTCAACCTCTATCCATAGTTAGTGCCTTCTATACCAGGAAACATCCAAGTGAACCTCCTTTGCACCCTCTCCAAAGCATCCACATCCTTATGGGCGGCACGGTGGCATGGTGGTTAGCACTGCTGCCTCACAGTGCCAGAGACCCGGGTTCATTTCCCGCCTCAGGTGACTGACTGTGCAGAATTTGCACATTCTCCCTGTGTCTGCGTGGGTTTTCTCCAGGTGCTCTGGTTTCATCCCACAATCCAAAAATGTGCAGGTTAGGTGAATTGGCTATGCTAAATTGCCCGTAGTGTTAGGTGAAGGGGTAAATGTAGGGGAATGGATCTGGGTGGGTTGCGCTTTGGCGGGTCGGTGTGGACTTGTTGGGCCAAAGGGTCTGTTTCCACACTGTAAGTAATCTAATCTAATCCTTTTGATAATGCGACGTCCATAACTGTACGCAGTATTCTAAAGTTCCATACAACTGTAACATGACTTGCCAACTCTTGTACTCAATACCCCATCCGACAATGAAAAGCTTGCCGTATGCTTTCTTGACCACTCTATCAACTTGCATTCCCATTATCCTCTACATCTACAGCCCTTCCCTCATCAATCAACTTTATCATTTCCTCAAATAATTCTACTGAGTTGATAGACATGACTTTTCCTGCACAAAATCATGTTGCCTATCACTGGTAAGGGTTTCTGTATAGTTCGCTCTTGAATTGGATCTTCCAAAATGCATCACTTCACATTTGCCTGGATTGAACTCCATCTGCCATTTCTCTGTCCAACTCTTCCACCTATCTATATTCTGCTGCATTCTCTGATAGTCCCCTTCAATATCTGTTACTCCACCATCCGTAGTGTGATTTGCAAACTTGCTAATCAGACCACCTATACCATCCTCCAGATCATTTATGTATATCACAAACAACAGTGGTCCTAGCATGGATCCCTGTGGAACACCATTGGTCACAGTTCTCCATTTTGAGATACTCCCTTCCACTACTACTCTCTCTCTCCTGCTGCCCAACCAGTGCTCTATTCATCTAGCTAGTACACCCTGAACCCCATGCGATTTCACTTTCTCCATCAGCCTACCATGGGGAACCCTATCAAATGCCTTACTGAAGTCCAAGTATATGACATCTACAGCCCCTCCCTCATCAATGAACTTTGTCACTTCTTCAAAGAATTCTATTAAGTTGGTAAGATGTGACTTTCCCTGCACAAAACCATGTTGCCTGACACTGATAAGCCCATTTTCTTCCAAATATAAATAGATCCGATCCTTCAATATCTTCTCCAGCAGCTTCTCTACCAGTGACGTCAAGCTCACCAGTCTATAATTACCTGGATTATTCTTGCTACCCTTCTTAAACAAGGGACAACATTAGCAATTCTCCTATGTTAAAGAATGCTGCAAAGATATATATTAAAACCATGTTGCCCTTCCCCCAGTATAGCACTCTTCCCTTAGGACCACTCTTGGCTTTATCCATGAGTATTCTAAAATGTACGGAATTGTGATCACTAATCATAAAGTAATCCCCTACTGAAACTTCAACCACATGGGTGAGCTCATTCCCCAACACCAGGTCCAGTATGGCCCCTTCTCCAGTTGGACTATTTACATACTGCTGTAAAAAACCCTCCTGGATGCTCCTTATTAATTCTGCTCCACCTTAGCCTCTAACACTAAGTGAATCCCAGTCAATGATGGGAAAATTAAAATCTCCTATCACCATCACCCTGTTGCTTCTACATCTTTCCATAATCTTCACATATTCGTACGTCTACTTCACACTCGCTGTTGAGAGGCTTGTAGTACAGCCTCAACATTGTTACCGCACCATTCCTATTTCTGAGCTCTGCCGTTATTGCCTCACTGCTTGGATGTCCCATAGTGCCCTCCTTCATCACTACTGTGATATCCTCTCTGACCAGTAATGCAACTCCTCTATCCTTTTTACCTCACTCTCTATCCTGCCTGACGCATCAATATCCTGGGAGATTTAGTTGCCAATCATGCCCTTTCCTCAACCAAGTCTCAATAATAGCAATAATAGCAATACTCCGAGGTACTAATCCAAGCCCTAAGTTCATCTGCCTTACCTCCTATACTTCTTGCATTAAAACAAATACACCTCAGACCATCAGTCCCTTTGCATTCATCCTCTGCTTCCTGCCTACTCTTCCTCTTATTCACGCTGACTTCATTATCTAGTTCCTTACAGGCTTTAGTTACTACCTCCCTCCTGTCCACTAACCTCCTCATTTGGTTCCCATCCCCCTGCCACATTAGTTTAAACCCTCCCCAATAGCATTAGCAGAGGCACCCCCAAGGACATTGGTTCCAATCCAGCCCAGGTGTAGACCATACAATTTCTAATAGTCCTACCTCTCCCAGAACCAGTCCCAATGTCCCAAAACTCTGAACCCCTCCTTCCTGCACCATCTCTCAAGCCATACATTCATCCTGATTATTCTATCATTTCTACTCTGAGTAGCACTTTCACCTCATTTATAAGTGGTTTCTTATTCTCCCACATGGCAAGAGAAACTAGAAGGTGCCAATTCCTGACATGAGCGACAGAGTGGATTCCTAGCAGTTCCCGCTCCCCATTTGTTCCTCTAGCCCTCCAGCATGGACAGAATTCCTGAAAACCTGAGGTCATGTTCTCAGCGTAGCGACAGCCTGCATCCCTTCTCCTCTCGTTCCACAGAGGTTGGTGCCAGAGGTTGGTACATCAGCTTCAGCATATCCTCATGGCACCTCACTGATTTACTTAGATTACATTTTCCATTTCAGTACTACATTTTGGAACATATGGGCACTTTTCATTATCATGCTGCTGCCAGGACACTTTGTGCACGGGGACAAACACCGATCTTTTGGATTTGACCAGTGTGCATCTCAGGACTCCTCATTTGCCCGCTTAGAGTTCATTTACTTTGTGCCTACTTTTATGGTCACAGCAACTCTGTCTTGCCTCACCTTCTCTAGCTTTGCTGACTCATTTGGACTTTCCAGGCTCACAATACTTCTGTCTTGCCTTATGGTTTAGTGCAGACACAAAGCCAGGCAGCTTGTCGGTAATGAAATGATCAGTCAGGGAAGTGGACATGTTGCTGTATGGCACTGTGGGACGTCAATCTCACACTGACAGCATCTGCCAGCAGCATATGCTGTAAACACACTGCACGTGCTTCACTCAAAAGGGCATATCTAAAGGGAGTAGACCTCAGCCAAGTCAAGGGTGACACCGTCATTCAGCAGGTGCTGGCACGGTAAATCAAAGGCATCATCTGATATCAGTCCAGAGTCTTGGACACATTCAGTTAGCCACCTGGGGTATCCTGGACAAAGCATCCATGTTTATAGAGTCTGAGGAGTAGAACATGGTCAGGTTCTATGTTTTTAACCTACATACAATGACTGCAGATGCTGGAAACCAGATTCTGGATTAGTGGTGCTGGAAGAGCACAGCAGATCAGGCAGGATCCGAGAAGCAGTAAAATCGACATTTCAGGCAAAAGCCCTTCATCAGGAATAAAGGCAGAAAGGCTGAAGCATGGAGAGATATGCTAGAGGAGGGTGGGGGTGGGGAGAAAGTAGCATAGAGTACAATAAGTGAGTGGGGGAGGGGATGAAGGTGATAGGTCAGGGAGAAGGGTGGAGTGGATAGATGGAAAAGAAGATAGGCAGGTAGGACAAGTCATGGGGACAGTGCTGAGCTGGAAGTTTGGAACTAGGGTGAGGTGGGGGAAGGGGAAATGAGGAAACTGTTCAAGTCCACATTGATGCCCTGGGGTTGAAGTATTCCAAGGTGGAAGATGAGGCGTTCTTCCTCCAGGCGTCTGGTGGTGAGGGAGCGGCGTGAAGGAGGCCCAGGACCTCCATGTCCTCGGCAGAGTGGGAGGGGGAGTTGAAATGTTGGGCCACAGGGCGGTGTGGTTGATTGGTGCGGGTGTCCCAGAGATGTTCCCTAAAGCGCTCTGCTAGAAGGCATCCAGTCTCCCCAATGTAGAGGAGACTACATTGGGGAGACTGGATGCCTCCTAGCAGAGCGCATGGAGGTCCTGGGCCTCCTTCACGCCGCTCCCTCACCACCAGACGCCTGGAGGAAGAACGCCTCATCTTCCGCCTCGGAACACTTCAACCCCAGGGCATCAATGTGGACTTGAACAGTTTCCGCATTTCCCCTTCCCCCACCTCACCCCTTTTCCAAACTTCCAGCTCAGCACTGTCCCCATGACTTGTCCTACCTGCCTATCTTCTTTTCCACCTATCCACTCCACCCTCCTCCCTGACCTATCACCTTCATCCCCTCCCCCACTCACCTATTGTACTCTATGCTACTTTCTCCCCACCCCCACCCTCCTCTAGCTTATCTCTCCACGCTTCAGGCTCTCTGCATTTATTCCTGATGAAGAGCTTTTGTCCGAAATGTCGATTTTACTGCTCCTCGGATGCTGCCTGAACTGCTGTGCTCTTCCAGCACCACTAATCCAGGTTCTATATATGCTCTGGTGTAACCAGTCCAGGGATTAATGATAGCTCTGTCGAAAACGGCATAAAGGTCAGTCAGGGGTCTGATCACTTATCAGCTGGGACTCATCTTGCCAAGTTTGTCTGGGGGTTTTGGGGAATGAAGGACCAAAGTGAGTCTAAGGAGTCTGTTCCCTGCAAATCAGGGAGTATATCTATTAGGGGTTAGAAAGTGTGGCGCTGGAGAAGCACAGCCGGTCAGGCAGCATCTGAGCAGCAGGAGAGTCAACATATCGAGCATAAGCTCTTCATCAGGAATGTGGGGGTTTGCATCAAGGGGGCTGAGAGATAAATGGAAGGGGTGTGGGTCTGGGGAGGAGGTGGAATGATAGCTGGGAATGCGATAGGTAGATGAAGATGGGGAATGATGGTGATAGGTCGGAGGGGAGGGTGGACCGGATAGGTGGGAAGGAAGATGGACAGGTAGGACAGTTCAAGTAGGTGGTTTCAAGTTGGAAGGTTGGATCTGGGATGAGGGGAGGGAAGGGGAGATAAGGAAACTGGTGAAATCGACATTGATGCCATGTGGTTGGAGGGTCCCACAGAAGCAGATGAGGTGTTCTTCCTCCAGTCGTTGGGTGGCTAGGATTTGGCGGTGTAGGAGGTCCAGGACTTGCATGCACTTGGCAGCATGGGAGGGAGAGTTGAAGTGTTTGGCCACAGGGCAGTGGGGTTGATTGGTGCAGGTGTCGCAGAGATGTTCTCTGAAACGTTCTGCAAGTTGGCATCCTGAATCCCCAATATAGAGGAGACCGTATCGAGAGCAACGGACACAGTAGATGAGGTGTTTGGAGGTGCAGGAAAATTTCTGCCGAATGTGGAAGGATCACCTCTATCCAAGGCCCCAAAGGATCCTTCCACATCTGGCAGAGATTTTCCTGCACCTTCAAACACCTCATCTACTGTGTCCGTGGAGTGGACTGCTTAAAATGTTTCCTAGATTCTCTAAACAATAAAGACTGGATTAAGGTTAAGGAATTGAAGAGTTCTAACGCTTCAGGTTTGGGAATGACAACACACAGATGTCAGTGAAAAGCGTGTTAACTGCATGTAAAACTGGCAGGGGTAAACCACTTGAGAGAGATAAATTTCAGGTTGTCAGGTGTATGTTGACTTTAACGAATATAAAGGGTCTTTTAGGAAATAGTTTTAAGCTGAGAAATTACTTTGAGTGTTGTAGCTGACCAAAAATAAGCAGCAGGGGCATTTTGCAATAAGTTCATAGTTTGTAGGTCCGCTTTTTGGACTATCAATATAGAAAAGGATGATCTCAGAAGTCAGAAGGTTAGATAAGAAAAGAGGAACTGGACAAAATAACAGGAGGGCTGTAATGAACAAAGACAGCCAATAGGCAGATTTAAAGAAATAAGAGTGAGGTAATTAATAAGTATGATAGGCTCAGGCTTGGGTGCAGGGAATTACCAAATGAAGGAATAATGGGAGGAAGTAATAACCAAATAAGAGGATAGGATGAAATAGACACTTATGATAGGTTTATTGCTTAGTAGGGGTGTCGAGAGACCCCTCAGAAAATTATTAAAAAAACTCTATTTTACTGTCGGGCATGTCTCTCCTTGTAGAGCCACCCATTTTTAAAGATGTTCGAATAAATGTGCTGCTTCGGAACTCTTTGACTCGGACTGAAAATCATTGATTAAGTGGGGTTCATTTCTCACACACTTTAACAGAGCACAGCTGTGGTATGAAGTGAAATGTCCTTACTGTTGAGCAGGCAGTCTCTGATATAGGTTCACATAAAACTGGATATGGAACACAACAAGGCAGTTAGAGGATTTTCACTATCTGTTCATTATGTGCATCCCTTTAATGAGACCTATCTTCTCAAATCAAAATGTTAACCAAGTATAAACAGCACCACAGGTTAGGAGTTTAAAGGGAGAAAAAATCTTATTGTTTTAAAACTCCACCACTTTTCTGTTCATCCTTTCATGTTAAAAATCCATCTAATGGATAAAGGAGTAAGGCACAATGAGCACACTAAACTTATAGAAGGTATCAGTGATAATGTGATATCTGTAAAAACAAGGAATTTGTAAAACAATAAATTTTTGTGTGAAAGTATGAGCATGGAATTGGAAAATCTGTTTAATGATAGAGTTTCTGGAATATAAATCATGCACTGGCAGATGAGATGCCTTATTAAATTTTAAGTGACCAACCTAGTTGTAATCTAACATCTGTTCTGGCATAGGAGGACAATGTAAAAACTCGCTGTAAATGGTTGGGATTGCGTTTTGGGAAAACTCCACAAATTGCTTCCATAATGAGTGATCATTGACTACAATTAGCTCCACATTTTCTGAGCAGTGAGATGCTCTGTGCGCAGGAAGAACTGCGCATTAAGACTGGAGTTTCAGAGCAATGTTGGCAAGTCTTACAGGATCTTTGAAAAGCACGATGTTAGGCCCAAACCAACACAGGTACTAGATGACACAAGAGTATTTCCTATTTATGCATTCATGGGATGTGGATGTCATTGACAAGTCAACATTTGTCGCCCATCCTCAGACCCCTTGGACTGAGTTGCATTTAAGCAAGTTTAGAAGGCAGTTAAGAGTCACAATAGGACTGGAGCTACAATTAGGCCAGAGCATGTAAGGACAGCAAATTTCCTTCCATTAGGGCATTAATAAACCTGATGGATTTTTACAAAAAAACAATGAAAATTTCATGGTCATCATTTACGAGATTTTATTCACTGCATTTAAATTCCACTTTTGCTCTAGTGATAGCTATTCATGAAGCATTAGCCTGGGCATCTAAAATTGCTAATCAAGTGTCATTACTAGACATCACTGCTTTCCGAATTAGTGATGGTATTGCTATATAATGTCATGGGAAGATGGGATTCTCTCTTGTTATCAGCCTAAACCAGGATATTGTCCAGTTCTTGTTGCATTTGGACATGGGATGCTTCAGTATTGGAGGAGGCATGAATCGCGCTGAGCACTGGGCAATCATTGGCAAACATCCCCACTTCTGACCTTATAATGGAAGGAAAGTCATTGATGGAGCAAGACACTACCATGAGGAATTCCTGCAGAGATATCCTGGAGCGGCGATAGCTACTGAGCTGTTTGCATACCTATGGGAGGTAAGAATTATGCAAGCTAGTTCTGTTCTTTTAGTTCAGTATTCTCTTATTGCAATGTAAAATTCCAATAATAAAACCAAAGAACAATTCATTTTTGGCAATCATGAACGTCAGCTTTGCACAAGGAAGAAGCTGGCTGTTCACAAGAAGAAAACGGGAGAAACAGTAGGAGGCAGAGAAGCTAGGAAACACTTGTTGGATTAGACTGCAGAACTCCTTAAATGCATCTACGCACTTCTTAAAAAATAAATCCTGTAATTTATTCTGTTACAATTCCTGTAGTCTCATGGGTCTCATTATATTTCTTCTTCTCTTCTGCCTGTAAATGTTTTATTGGAGTCAAAAGTCAAGATTGGGTCTGATCGTCAAGTAATTATCCTGATTTATACACGGAATCAAGGCATTTTGGTTTATAGTTGTATACAGAAAGCAACACAACCTTTTACTAGAATTCAGAAATTAATGCTAGTTAAAGATTTACTCAGTGAAAATCTTTCTTAACAATTAAATCGAGGCAGTTGTGTTCTGGGACTTTCAATGCCACGTGACAATTGCTCCTCTGCAACTGTGCAAACTTACTAACCTACAGATCTGAACGACATACCCCTTTGCACATTACAACAATCAGTAAAGCCTGTCTGAAGAAACCATACGTGATTCTCTTTATAATATTTTCTGCTGCCATCTGACTAATTTGACAAAAGACACATGAGAATACGTGACTGCCCTAATAGCTAAGGACAAAAACCCTACCAAGACAGTGAGGTCACTTTCATTGCTACAACTAGTACTTTTCTCCAAGTGGAAGTAAACATTCAAGCCAGCAAATGATAAAACCTGCTTAATGGTCTCAAGGGAGAAGGATAGTCTACTGCAGTATAAAAAAACAAAATGATGAAATCAGAACATCTAGCTCCAATACTCTGAAGTCAGAATGAATCTGTAGAAAACAAAATTCTCTTGCAAAGCCTCTCACTTCAAGATTTCAAATTAATCTCCTCATCCTCTTATCATTCGCAGCATATACATCGAGAGATTGACAAAAGGAAAGCCCTGTCTCCAGTGCAGAGCTCTCCTGCTCTCCCAAAGTACAAGGTCAGAAGTCACATGACACCAGTTATAGTCCAACAGGTTTATTTGAAAGCACAAGCTTGCAAAGTGCTGCCCCTTCAGCAAGTGAAGTTTTTACCTGATGAAGGGACAGTGCTCCGAAAGCTTGTGATTTCAAATAAACCTGATGAACTATAACCTGGTGTTGTGTGACTTCTAACCTTGACCACCTCAGTTCAACACCGGCACCTCCACATCCTGGCTGTCAAAAAACAGAGAGGGTACAAATGATGACTGGCAGTCAAAGAGAATGTCCGAAAATCACCAAAGCGTACAAAGTGCCAAAAAATACTGGTAGGACAGAGAACTGGAAATCTTTTTGGAAACCAACAGCAGATGAGTAAAAAGCTAATGAAAAGAAGAAAATTGTTAATGAACGTAAATTGACAAAAAATATATAAACAAACACCTAAAGCTTCTACAGGATATAAAAAATAAATTTAAAGTAAATGTGGAACCCTTGAAGAATGAAACTGTGGAATTAACAGTAGGGACTTGGCAGAAAACCCAGAAAGAATTTACATTGGTCTTCACGTGGTGGTCATTATGAATATTCCAAAAGCAATGGATAAGCAAGACGCTAATGAGAGGAAAGATCTTACAACAGCTACCCTCACATTGGGCAAATGTATTTGATAAACTAAAGGGATTAAGGCCAGACACATCACCAGGATCTTATGGGTTACATTAAAGGATTTAAAAGATAATGGCTGTAGACACAGTAAAGGCATTGGTTAAAATATTTCATAACTCATTGGATTCCAGACTATGGCCACATCTCATGCCCAAATAAATTTTTTAAAAGTCCCAAAGCTTTTCTTTGTGTTGGTGGATGGTTGAAGACTTGATAGCATACTGTAGTGCCATAAAAGCGCAGCAGGTCAGGCAGCATCCAAGGAGCAGGGGAATTGACGTTTCGGGCATAAGCCTTTCTTCAGGAGGGCTTCTTCTTCTCCTGAAGAAGGGCTTATGCCCGAAATGTCGATTCTCCTGCTCCTTGGATGATGCCTGACCTACTGCGCTTTTCCAGCAACACATTTTTCAGCTCTGATCTCCAGCATCTGCAGTCCTCATTTTCTCCTACTGTGGTGCCATAAAAGGAACATAGATTAGACTCCTCCAACAATCCTAAGCTACAAGGGAGGACTCCAATAAATAAGTATGCTCCATATTTCTGAAGGGTTCAGATTCAAAAATACTGGCTTGAAATGCAGAATTTTATCCAGTGTAAAGCAGAGTGAATGGAGTATTAACCTGATGGGTATTGTCATTTCTGGCAATTATCAACCCATTGTTTGACACTCCTCAATCTTTTAGAAACTTGCTAAAAACATCCTCAAAAGTGAAAAAGCATTCTGTGCGAAAACATACATTTGAAAGGCACTCCCTGTTTTGGTTCCCACAGAGACACTGAACCTAACAGGAAGTCGGAGATATTGCACATATGGCTCAGAGTGGACAACCCATCATGAAGTAAGGAGGCTTTGTGTGCTACAAATGTATCACTTTTGTAAATCTTATCAAAAAATCAAAATTAGGAACTGGCAGGCAGACAGCAGGATCACGGAGAGTATGGCACTGCCCTTCTTTGGACTTCTACCATTCCATCCAAAGTTTCCATCCAGGGTCAGACCCTTAACAACATTTAAGAAAGATCAGTCATTAATACCTTATATAAGAACTTTCCTCCTTTCAGATCTTTTGAGTATCAAGACCAATCATGGGGCAATATACTTCCATTATTCAAGTTGTGGGAAAAAGTTACCTCACAATTTCCATTTCTTTAGCATTATTACAAACCAAGAATTACGTGTTCCAAAAATCATTGCCAATATTACCAAGTCATAACTATTTCTATTCATAAGTTGTCAATACCTTTACTCTCCCGGCAAGCCTGCCAAAAGAAAAACAGCTAAAGAGCTTTGAGAAGTAAAAATTTCAAGTTCCACCCACACTGATTATGAAATGCATCTGCCTGTGGATATCATACTGTGGAGTATATGACGCATGGCGATTACTAGATCTATTCACTGTGATTTAATTCACAGTGAAACCTGAAGATTCTTTGAAGATAGGCATAAAGACATGAATTCAAATGGTTCAATTTAGATGATAAATTGAATTACAAAAATGAGGAAAGATTGCATTTATGCATCACCTTATCACATTTTTCAGAATCATCACAAAGCATTTCGCATCAATAAATTACTAAGTGGTGAACAGTGTGCAGCAATTTTGAACACAGCATGAGATCGTGACAGCTCAGAATTGCAACCAGTTTCAGATCTTTAAAAAATTCTACAATTTTTATGTTCATACAGTTCAGAAAGCTTAGCAGCATTCTAACAAATTTAAAGAACTGTATCTTGAGTGAGAAAATTAAATAGTGTCTAATTTATCAAAAGGACTACAAATAATGCTGGACAGATTCTAATAATCCAAGTATTATATTCTTTATTTTAAAGTTATTCCAAAGCTATCAGCATGTCATGATTTACTAAAAATTTTGGTAGATTGTTAGATTTACTAAAATGCATTCGCCAGATACTTACAATAAATGAATAGTAAGTATTAACATTTTCTGGAGTGAATTGCTGCTTGAACTTAATACTGGAGTGCAAGGAAGTTGGGACCTGGTGTCTTTGGTCATCCCTAGTATCAATCTGTTTTTGGTTGGTTAGGCAGCTCAGCCAAGTGAAGCATTGATACACACTCAGTTTCCAACACAATAGATGATGCCTTTTATTATTTCTTAATGTATTTCTAATCACTAATGAGCTCACCCTTTGAAAAACACGCCAAGTATTGAATAAGTCTGCATTATTGTATTCTCACTGAAAGAAATGCATGTAATAATTTAGATTTGCAGTTCTACAGTTCATTAAAATGTACACATTGCAAAGACCACAGAGGGGATTCTCTTGTTCAAACTTGATAATTAGATTCTCTAATACCTACCCTGAAGAGAAATTGCTGTGTGGCCTTTTGATTATCAATTTGGAGTAACTGCAAAACAAAACTTTCATCTTTGGATCCCCTACCCTTGATTAACAAACAAATGGACTTGTAATTAAAGCTGGATTCTTTGTTTAACAGTTCCTTTCACATCACACCACACGACAGGTAAAGAAGCAAGGCCTCTATGGGGAATTTTATATAAATAAGATTTTCCATACAAATTTGCAATCAAATTTCAAAACAGAACTTTGATTTCTTTTACAAGGATTCCACAAAGCTAACTTTCCATTTTACTGCTCCTGAAAATGGAGGTAATGCAGACTACACAAGGGAGAGGGGGTGGCACAGAACTGGTGTTCCAGAGCTCCTGATGAATTTTCTGAGGATATGGGTTTGAATTCCACAACGGTGAAATTTTGAATTCAATTTAAAATCCTTGAATAAAAAGTTAGTCTAATGGAGACCATGTAACCACTGTTGATTGTTGGGAAAACTCATTTGGTTCATTAAAGTCCCTTTGGGAAGGAAATCTGTCATCCTAACCTGGTTGGGCCTACATATGACTCCAGACCCATGGTAATTAACTGCCCTCTAACAATTAGCGAAGGATAATAAAAGCTGGCCAAACCAATGACACAGACACCCCATGAATAAACACAAAAAGGTTGAAAAATGAAGAATAATCCTCTATGATCATTGTGTTTTTGAATAGCACTGCACATAAACTTTGTTGATGACCTTTTTGGTGGCTCTGAACTAGATAGGACACAGTAATGTACTGTGGATGCTGGAGATCTGACATAAAAACAGGAAGTACTGGAAAACTCAGCAGGTCTGGCAGCTCCTGAAGAGACAGAAACAGAGTTAATGTTATGAGTCCAACATGACTCTTCTCCTCTGAATGAAGCCCCAATGCAACCACAGCAAAGCATGCTGTATCCATCAGAACTCAGCCATTTAGAAAGATGGGAATCTGGTTGAAAGCTGATGAAGGATTACATAGAGACCATTAGGATGAAACACACTTAGATATCTGGATTAGTGTGTTGCTGGAAAAGCACAGCAGGTCAGGCAGCATCTGAGGAGCAGGAAAATTGATGTTTCAGGCAAAAACCCTACTTTCCCAATAAACTCATTCCTGATGAAGGGCTTTTGCCCAAAATGTCGATTTTCCTGCTCCTTGGCTGCTGCCTGACCTGCTGCGCTTTTCTAGCACCACTCTAATCTTGACTCTGATTTCCAGCATCTGCAGTCCTCACTTTTGTCTACACTTAGAGATCTCCTCACTGACTGTTGCCAGGACTGGCTTCCAAACAGTCCTTGATATTTAACTCAGACCACCTTGGTTACAAGACACTTCACTTCCTTCTCCCTACTTTCCCAATAAACAAATATCAGCTTAAACTAGCATCCACTAACCTTGTGACTCGACCTGACCATGCCAGTAATGAACAATGAGTGGACCACGGCTTGGTATGGCAACTGCTCTGCCCAGGTAAGAAACTACAGAGAGTTGTGAACACAGTCTAGTCCATCATGCAAGATGACCTTCCGTCCACTGACTCCATCTACACTTCTTGTTGCCTCAGGAAGGCAGCTAACATAACCAAAGACCCTTTCCATCCTGGTGGTAATCTTTTCCGATCTCTTCTGTCAGACAGAAGATACAAAA
This sequence comes from Chiloscyllium plagiosum, assembly GCF_037043375.1. Taxonomy (NCBI): domain Eukaryota; kingdom Metazoa; phylum Chordata; class Chondrichthyes; order Orectolobiformes; family Hemiscylliidae; genus Chiloscyllium; species Chiloscyllium plagiosum. Next base: position 13,045,922 of record NW_028270145.1, on the reverse strand, counting down.
GCTTAAATACACGTAGCAACAAATTCAAGGACAGCTTCTTCCCCGCTGTTATTAGACTTCTGAATGGATCTCTCAAATTTTAAATTTAATATTGATCTTGCTGTTTGTGTACCTTCACTGCAGCTGTAGTGTTGTAGTCCCTACTCTGTTCTATTACCCTGATACACTTTGTATGGTATGATCTGCCTGTACTGCACGCAAAACAAAACTTTTCACTGTACCTAGGCACATGTGATGATAATAAATCAACCAAAAATTCAGTCAGCATCCTTTCCTATGCATCTGTTATTGTTGTGAATAATAAAGTATCATATCCATGCAATCTATTTTAATGTAATAATTGCTGGGTGTAAACACATCCTACCTGTATCTCTATCTTCCCCAGCAATGTACTTCCCTCTGTTTGCCTTTCATGTATTTCTTCCTCCGGTCTTTCTCGACGTCCTGATGATGAAATGTGGTTTGCTCCTCATACTTTTCTAAAGATTAGTCCTCATTTCAAGGCAGTTGTACCTGGAGTGAAGTGTCACTGGCCAGGTGCTTGGGATATGCCCCTCGACGTCATCTTTGATTGGACCCATGAGTATTTTCCTTTATTCCATTGTGGGATATGGGGTGACATTTGTCGTCCAATTCTAGTCTCCCTTGGCAGAGTGGTTTGCTAAGCAATTTCAGATGGGAGTTCAGAGTTGACCAGATTGGTGTGGGTCTGGAGTCACATGTAGGCCAGACCAGGTAAGAATGGCATGTTGACAATGTGAGTACTCAGACATGAAGCGGGCTTTGGCAGAAGGGCCTTAACCTTGCCATCTGTGTCAGCACTGGCGAAATGAAGTATCTACAAATGGGAGGGCATTTTTCTCAAATGGGATGAAGCATTTAAAGGGGGACATCACCCTTCCAGTGGCTGCCTTGCTGTTTTTCTTTATCAACCTGCCCTGAAAGTCAATTAAACAAAAGAAGTGAGGCCAGCAGCTGAGGAGTAGAAACCAAAAAAATGATTCAGGTGAAAGGCTGGGGAAAATATAGAATGAATGGGGCACATCTCAAGGTGTACCACTCCAGTAAATTCTAATGGGGGGTGCCCAGGGCTACACACTTTCTGAAAATGAACAGCACAGGCATAAAAGGACAGGCCATGAATTGTGGAAGTCACCGGATCATGTGGGAGTTGGGTAAGAAGAGGAACTGGAGGAAACCAGGAGAGAACTATGATTAATAATATGAATACTACAGTACGAAAATCATGTCTTAAAAGTTACATGTAATTTTAAAATTATTTTTATGTATATATTTTTAAAAATTGCTTTAAAGCTCCATCTGGTGGCAGAGCAGTGTGAAGGGCCATGGTTAATTGCTTTCGAATGGGGAATCCTGCAGGCAGGAAGAAGAATGAAGGCAACTAGTTCACGATTGTAAAACGTTAGCAAATCCCAGCAACGTTTACTTCACTATGGGGTGCATATCATAACTCAGCTTTAGAAATAACTGTTCTGGCCAAAATTCCTTACCTCCACCCGATGTCCACACGTCTGTTTAATACCAAAATGCACATCGCTGGCTGAGTTAGTGTACCTGATCTTCAAAAGCCAACAGTTTTTTTTCCCCACCATAACCCTAAGGAAACCCTCCACAAGAGATGGCCAACACCGGATTATAGTGGCCGGCCTTATAAGGTGCAGAAGCTTCATCTGCTTGTGACAAAGCCAATGCAAGAGACTACCTAAACAGATTGAGATTAGTCTGTCAAAGGAGGAGAAATGACAGAGCTTTCAATGCCACTTCTCAAACCATACTTCTGTTCTCAATTCCAGGTTTTAAGCATTTTTTTACCTCCCGGGTTCAGCATGAGCTTCACATGAACTGGAGTATATTAAATCTCCTGAATATGTTAGTGACTTCTGAAGTTAATAAGGCTCGTAATATTGATACTGTTGTCTAGGAGGAATGAACAAACAAAGCATTGAAAAATCAATAGCATTGGTATTCTGTGTGTCCATGTGATTTTCTGAGCAATATTAGAAAATCTAATGGAAAGCCTCACTGTTTATAGTGCAAACAATGAAAACGAGGAGGAAAATCTGTTCAAACCATTGAACAACTGAGGTGAAATTAAGATATTTACATAAGGATGCACTGTTAGCTAGATTTCTAAGACACTTTAATCAAGGTTGTGAACAGAAAAATTCACAATTGGCGCTGTGATACTGTGATAATATTTGCTTCTTTTTACAAACACAATTTAGTTTCTAAATTAACTCTAAAAATAACATCCTGCAAAATGTCACATTAAAGCAGCCAAAAATATACCAATGGTCTAAACTTATTTTTTTGTTCATGGGATATGGGCATCATTGGCTGGACCAATATTTATTACCCATCCCTAATGACTCTTCAGAAGCTGATGTTGAACTGTCTTCTTGAATTGTTGCAGTCTATGAAGGGTTAGGTATATCTACAGTGATGCTCAGGAGGGAGCGCCAGGTTTGACCAAGTGGCAATGAAGGAGCAGTCCCAAGGGGCGTGCGCTTGAACTAGAAGCTAACTCAGACAACGGACCTTCAGAACAGATTATTCCAGGAACTATTCCAGAAGAGTTTATACAAATTCCCTTCTGGCAAAAACTTGTAAACAGTATAGCAACTGTATTTGCCAATTTGACAAATGCATTGAAAATATACAGACCTAGACCTTCCCAGGCTGAATTCCTTTTGTGTGTTGAATGCATTGACCCTGGCCCAGTGGCAACAAAGGTGATAATAATTGACCCTGGTCCTGAGTCATAGATAGAGTCGATAGCCAGAGACTATTTCCCAGGGCAGAAATGACTAACACGAGGGGTCATAGTTTTAAGCTGGTTGGAGGAAAGTATAGAGGGGATGTCAGAGGCGGGTTCTTTACACAGAGTTGAGAGCATGGAATGCATTGCCAGCAGCAGTTGTGGAAGCAAGGTCATTGGGGACATTTAAGAGATTACTGGACATGCATATGGTCACAGAAATTTGAGGGTGCATACATGAGGATCAGTGGTCGGCACAACATCGTGGGGTGAAGGGCCTGTTCTGTGCTGTACTGTTCTATGTTCTATGATCAACGTGTTAAATGGAAATGGCCATACAGTAATAGGGATTGCAACAGGCTCTTTGGCCCAACTTGTCTATGCCAATCAGGTTTCCTAAACTAAACTGGTCCCATTTTACTGTATTTGGCCCATATTCCTCTAAATCTGTCCTTTTCAAATGACCAGAGTTATTATTCCTGATATATCCATTGAACTTGTTGAAAGATTACAGTGTGTTCATCAGGTGAAAGCACAGTCATTCTCACCTAATAACATATGAACATATAGGGTGGCACGGTGGCTCAGTGGTTAGCACTGTTGCCTCACAGCACCGGGGTCCCTGGTTTGATTCCAGCTTTGGGTGACTGTCTGTGTGGAGTTTGCACCTTCTCCCCGTGTCTGCGTGGGTTTCCTCCGGGTGCTCCAGTTTCCGCCCACAATCCAAAGATGTGCAGGTCAGACGAATTGGCCGTGCTAAATTGCCCATAGTGTTAGATGCATTAGTCAGAGAGAAATGGGTCTGGGTGGGTTACTCTTTGGAGGATCGGTGTGGACTTGTTGGGCTGAAGGGCCTGTTCCCACACTGTAGGTAATCTAATCTAAACTAACAAAGAGCAGAAGTAAATCATTCAGCCTCTCAAGCCTCCTCTGCCATTAAACAACAGTATGGCTGATCTGATTGTAAACTCAAATCGCCATTCTCAACTATTCCACCTTTCATCTCCTGCTTAACAATGATCTATCCACCTCTGTCTGAAAAATATTCAAGTACTCTTCTTCCAATAACTTCTCAGGAAGAGAATTCCAAAGATACATGTCCCACTAAGACAGAAAAAATGGATGACCCCTGATTTTTAAAGAAAGCATTGCAAAATCAATAGCACTAGTAGACTGTGATTTTCTGAACAATATTAGCAAATGCAATGGAAGGCTTCATTATCTTGTGTGCAAACAGTGAAAATTTGGAGGGAAATCTGGTCAAACCAGTGAACAACTTAGGTGAAATTAAGGTATTTACTTAACTTTCACATTCAGCTTGATGGAGAGAAGACTGAGATTAAGACTAGTGTTTTAAATTTAAATAAACAATTTTTACAGTTTATTAAGACAGAGCTGGCTAGCTGAAGGATGCACCACTCTTGACTAAATGAAAAAGTTAAAGATAATATCTGAATGAAAAGAATTTAATTCTGTGAAGATTAGTAGTAGGTCAAAAGATTAGATAGAATTTAAGATGCGTGAGGAATGACTGCAAAATAATAATGGAGAAATTAAAGTATTAAAGAAAGGTGGATAGAAATATAAAAACAGATAACAAGAGTTTCTACTATAATTAAAAAAGGAAAAGTATCAGATGGAACTTGAGCCTGGGCATCATGGCTCTGAGGAAGGGACAATACCCCTGTTCCACAGAAGCCCAGATATCTGTTGCTGCATAATGTATGTTTGTAGCTTTAAGAATGTGTGTGTTAAAGTGCTTGTTAATCACGACACCTGCATCAGGTAATATACATTAGTCATATGATTTGTAATATCAGTTTTCCAACAGCAGTAGAAGTCAGATGTATTCCTTTGTCATAATGAAATTTATTATATGTAGTCTCACTTCCAAAATAAACAAACCATATTACTGCTTTACCAAACCTTGTAATGTAATTGGCATGCCTACTTTCAAAAGAACATAGCATGATTGTAGCATGACCATTGAAGAAAAATATACAAACCTCAACCCTTTACATGCAGAAGAAAACTTTAGTGAAAATGAAACAAGTCCTATATCTAGCCACCTCTTGAATACATTCAATGCTTTGGTATCAATTACTTCCTGTTGTAATGAATTTCACACGCTCACCACTCTGTGGGTGAAGAAATGTCTCGTCATCTCTGTCCAAAATGGTCCATCCTGAATCCTCAGATTGTGATGCCTGGTTCTGGATGCACCCACCAATGGGAACATCCTCCTTGCAACTACCCTATAAGAGTCTATGAGATCCCCCCCCGACATCAATAATCTGAGCTCCAGTGAAAACAATCCTAACCTAAACAATCTCTCTACAGACAACAGGTTAGAAAGAAGAATCCATCCAGTAGTACCCAGAAGAAGTCTGTAAAGAGATTTCTTCACTGTTTTGTTTTCTTTTTGAATTGTGTAGCTCCTGTTCACACCTGGATGTTCTTTCTGGGTGGAGCTTAGATTAAATTCAGCAAATATCACCAAGAAATCAACAGCACCAGACTGCAGTCAAACAGTAACACAAGACCAACTAGGACAGAGGCCACTTACAATACTGCCATTCAAAGCTTAATATGGTTAAGCGGAGGTGTCCTATACCAGATAATGTCCTAATAACTCAGCAAAAAAATACAAAACTGACCATAAAGTTTCCATCAGTCAACTGGAAGACAACGGACATCCTAGGAGAAAGTGAGGACTACAGATGCTGGAGATCGGAGTTGGAATGTGGTATTGGAAAAGCACAGCAGGTCAGGCAGCATCCAAGGAGCAGGAGAATCCATGTTTCAGGCTTAAACCCATCATCAGTAATGTGGGTGGGGGTGGTGGAGGTGCAAGAGGGCTAAGAGTTAAATAGTAGGCGAGTGGGTCTGATGGAAAGGTAGCTAGGAAGGTGGGGGGGGCAGAGGGGTGATGTGGAAACTGGCAAAATCAATGTTGATGCCATGTGGTTGGAAGGTCCCTAGGCGGAAGATGAGATGTTCTTCCTCCAGGCGGTTGGGTGCCTAGGATTTGACAATGGATGCAGCCCAGGACTTGCATGTTTTTGGCGGAGTGGGAAGGGGAGTTGAAGTGGTGTGAGTTCATTTTGTTCTGAAAATACATCAAGCAATCTTTTCTGGACATTGATACTTACAAACTAACAAAGCCATTAAAATTAATTTCCAGCAATAATACTTCTACCACTCTTTGCTACCATACTGGTGGATTTTTCGAACATTTTGCAACTAAAATGGAGGATTCCCACTTTCTTCACACCTCTATAGTATTTATCATGTTGTTTGTAGCTTTAGTAACCAGTTCCTGGTTTAATCATTGTTATACTAAATTATTCTGCAGCTCTTCTGAAGAATAATCCTACTTTTTCAATAGCCTGAGTAAAGTCTCCCAAACTACATTTCCCCATTGCGCCAGGTCTGCTCAGGCGTTTAGTGTATTCGATGTTATCATCTTAATTACAGGTTTCGCAATGTCTTGGGATCCACAACCCCAGATTAAAATTCCTTTCATGGATCTTTACTTGTGTTTCTGTAGATGTGTTTCATGGTATCTATGGCAGTGAGCTGTAAGCAGTTAACTACCTTGTTTTGCAGCCTTGATCACTACTTTTTTTAAAAAACGTTTCCTGGCCCATGAAAGATATTAAGCCTTTGCTCACAGATACGCTGAGTCTGTCCGTTCACCACTAACTCAGACGTTGGACCATTCCCATAGATCACAACTTGCAAGCACCTACTTCAGAGTTGTTAATATCCATTTCTCCAGAAAGTTACTAATTATTCTGTTCTGGCACAAATCTTACTCGGTCTTTTATCATTTATCTCTATCATTCACTGGAGTACCCAACCATTTTCAGGATTGGTACAAGGGGTTTCTTCAGTAGGATTCTTACTGTTTATTACCTTCCCTGCTACTGACTGTGCTTTACGAGCAGGTGACTTAAAGCCAAGTTTGACAATCTTACTTCACTGCTCACCACGTGGTAAGTCGACAAGCAGGGGACAGGAAGAACACAGCAAGCCAGGCAGCATCAGGAGTTGGAGACATCAATGTTTCAGGTCTAAACCTCCTTCAGGAATGGACCTGAACCAGTCCTGAAGGGTTATACCCGAGACGTTGGCTTTTCTACCTCCTGCTGCTGCCGGCCTTGCTATGTTCTTTCAGCCCCCTGCTTGTCTACTTTGGATTCCATCATCTGCAGGTTTTTTGTCTCTCATCATGTAGCAAGACCAATCAAATCCAATCTACATTGCTGCCCTCTATGTTGCATGATTATGCTAAGTCATGAGTCCAAATAGAATGTTAGTCATGATACCAGTTGCTACTTCTTTCAGCATAGGAAACTACAGGGCCCAGCATGGTAGAGGAATACTGCTTTATGGTCAACTAGAGCAGTCTCTTTGTAGTTAACAAGATGTAGTTTTTAAACATGTTAGCAACTAGTTTGCATGTTATGTCACAACGTTGTCATTGTTGACGAGATTTCGAGGAGAACCAGATGTTAGATCTCATTTCTTCAAGATCCTGAACTATTCCACTGGCATGTCCATATGATGTCATCACAGGGGCTCAAATTTTCTAACTTCAGATGTTTATTCAAACTAAGCATCAAATCAGTTTTCTTCCATCACCCTCAAGCAGGAATTCCTCACAAGTGGCTTGGGGGGAGGGGGGGGGGGGGGGGGGGGGGAGCTCAAAGTCAAGGAGCCATTGGGAAGTAGTGACTATAATGCAATAAGCTTCAATCTGCAATTTGAGAGGGAGAGGGTATAATCGGAAGTGACAATATTTCAGTTGAATAAAGGAAACTATGGAGCTATGAGGGAGGAATTGGCCAAAGTTCAATGGTGCAATGCCTTAGCAGGGATGACAGTGGAGGAACAATGGCAGATATTCCTGTGTAAAATGCAGAAGATGCAGGATCAGTTCATTCCAAAAAGGAAGAATGATCCTATGAGGAGGCATGGGTGGCCGTGGCTGACGAGGGAAGTAAAGAAACATATAAAAGTTAAAAGAGAAAAAGTATAACATAGCAAAGATAAGTGGGAAAACAGAGGACTGGGAAGCTTTTAAACAACAATAGAGGATTACTAAGAAGGAAATACGCAGAGGAAAAATGAGGTACGAAGGTAAACTGGCCAAAAATGTCAAGGAGGATAGTAAAAGCTTTTTTAGGTCTGTGAAAGGCAAAAAAAATGGTTAAGACTAAAATTGGGCCCTTGAAGACAGAAACAGGGGAATATATCACAGGGAATGAAGAAATGGCAGAAGAATTGAATAGGTACTTCAGATCTGTGTTCACTGGGGAAGACACAAGCAATCTCCCTGAGGTAACAGTGGCTGAAGGACCTGAACTGAAGGGAATTTATATTTGCCAGGAATTGGTGTTGGAGAGATGGTTAGGTCTGAAGGTTGATAAGTCCCCAGGGCCTGATGGTCTACATCCCAGGGTACTGAAGGAGGTGGCTCGAGAAATCGTGAATGTGTTGGTGATTATTTTCCAGAGTTCGATAGATTTGGGATCAGTTCTTGTGGATTGGAGGGTGGCTAATATTGTACCACTTTTTAAGAAAGGTGGGAGAGAGAAAGCAGGAAATTATATAGACCAGTTAGTCTGACCTCAGTAGAGGGAAAGATGCTGGAGTCTATTATAAAGGATGAAATTATGACACATCTGGATAGCAGTAACAGGATAGGTCAGAGTCAGCATGGATTTATGAAGTGGAAATCAGGCTTGACTAATCTTCTGGAATTTTTTGAGGATGTAACTCTGAAGATGGACGAGGGAGATCCAGTAGATGTAGTGTACCTGGACTTTCAGAAAGCTTTTGATAAAGTCCCACATACGAGGTTAGTGGGCAAAATTTGGGCACATGGTATTGGGGGCAAAGTACTAACTTGGATTGAATGTTGGTTGGCTGATAAGAAACAAGAGTAGTGATAAACGGCTCCATTTCGGAATGGCAGGCAGTGACCAGTGGGGTACCGCAGGGATCAGTACTGGGACCACAGCTTTTTACAATATATGTTAATGATATAGAAGATGGTATTAGTAATAACATTAGCAAATTTGCTGATGATACTAAGCTGGGTGGCAGGTTGAAATGTGAGGAGGATGTTAGGAGATTACAGGGTGACCTGGACAGGTTAGGTGAGTGGTCATATGCATGGCAGATGCAGTTTAATGTGGATAAATGTATGGTTATCCACTTTGGTGGCAAGAACAGGAAGGCAGATTACTACCTAAATGGAATCAATTTAGGTCAAGGGGCAGTACAAAGAGATCTGGGTGTTCTTGTATACCAGTCAATGAAGGTAAGCATGCAAGTACAGCAGGTAGTGAAGAAGGCTAATAGCATGCTGGCCTTCATAACAAGAGGAATTGAGTATAGAAGCAAAGAGGTTCTTCTGCAGCTGTACAGGGCCCTGGTGAGACCACAACTGGAGTACTATGTGCAGTTCTGGTCTCCAAATTTGAGGAATGACATTCTGGCTATTGAGGGAGTGCAGTGTAGGTTCACTAGGTCGATTCCTGGAATGGCGGGACTACCTTACGCTGAAAGACTGGAGCAACTGGGCTTGTATACCCTTGAGTTTAGAAGACTGAGAGGGGATCTGATTGAGATATAAGATTATTAAAGGATTGGACACTCTGGAGGCAGGAAACATGTTTCCGCTGATGGGTGAGTGCCGAACCAGAGGACACAGCTTAAAAATACGGGGTAGACCATTTAGGACAGAGATGAGGAGAAACGTCTTCACCCAGAGAGTGGTGGCTGTGTGGAATGCTCTGCCCCGGAGGGCAGTGGAGGCCCAGTCTCTGGATTCATTTAAGAAAGAGTTGGATAGAGCTCTCAAGGATAGTGGAATCAAGGGTTATGGAGATAAGGCAGGAACAGGATACTGATTAAGGATGGTCAGCCATGATCATATTGAATGGTGGTGCAGGCTCGAAGGGCAGAATGGCCTACTCATGCACCTATTGTCTATTGTGTGCACGGTTATGGGTGGAGGAATGGAAGGAGTCAGAATAAACAGTGTATGGTTAAGGATGAAACACTTGCAATCAAACAGTTTCTTCATGACTTTAGCAGTGCAGAGATAGAACAGGCATAACAAGAAGATTAGAACCCCATACCATTGCTAGGTAGAAGATTGTAAAAAGCAGTGCAGGTATCTTAACTGACAGAAGGCAGATGAAATTAACTGAGTCTTCAGTGGCTTGAAGCTAATATAGGGCAGGGGGCAGGGGAATGCTTGTTGTCAATGGCTATGTCCTGGACAGAGATGGTGTAAACAACCTTCATGGGCCCCTAAAGGAACATCCCCTCACTACCTGTCCCAAAAGGAAAGCACACAGGTTCTAAAACAACTCCTTCTGGCCTTCCAATGGCTAGAAGGTCCCAACATTAAAACTACAGTGAGCGCCAATTGGACTGTGACTGTCAAAATTAATGCGATCCCACAGGCTTCTAACAGCTGTCTTCAGCCCCTGTGCAGAATAGGTTATGCTTAGATGACAATGGAATTAATCAAGGAGAAGCCACAGAGCTGATTTTTAACTACCCACCTGCTTTGTTTTCGCAAGAGCAGGAAATAATTCAATTGGACCCTTTTGAGGTTTTGCATAGCATTGATTTTGTATAAAGTCTAAAGAACGCTCGACTCGGTGAAGATTGAGGCAAGAATTTGGCAGGCGGAGACATGGGAGCAGCATAGCACTTCCTCCTTCCCAAAGTGCTTTCAGTATTTCAGCCGCCTCACCAGTTTGTGGTGAGGCGGCTGAAATAGTTTACAAAATAGTTTCAAAGAGTTGCTACCTCTCAAGTTACACTTCCATGCAGGTGGCTGAGGTGAAGTTTTAATTAAAATCATTGGGACACAAGTGTAATGAGAGCCCTTAACATAGCTTCAAATATTTTAATCAACAGCGAAGACTTGGAATGAACTAGAGTTAATAAAAAGCAGATGCCCTGAAAATTATTCAGGTTTCTGTTTCTAAGTCAATTTCAAAATCGGTGAAACAACTGAACATGTTACTTATTTTCTTTTGGTGATAAAATATGGCACAATTTCTCTATCAGAAGCATCTCCTGGTAGATTGCCATTTGTCTCTGTAGCCTGGCTGCTATTCTCGTGTGCTTGTTTCATTGCCATTTTGGGGAAAAAAAGCAGGTTGTAAATTTACCAGGTCTTCTTCCATCAATACATTTTAGTCTTACTTAACATATGCCCTCTTCTGTATTTATGTATGTCTTGGCAGGTGATCACGGTGGGCTCAGCACTGTGACTTGTGATGGCAATTCTAAACCACCTTACTTCCAAAACTTCAGAATGTCAGTCTCAAATATTTAGAGATTGAAACATGTCTCAAGTCTAACACAGTCCGCACTTGGAGCATTATTAAACCGACAGAAAGGACCCATGAGTCTGGAAAGAGAAACAAGACTGACTCCAAATATAATGCTGATAAGTGAGGAAAAATAATGAAACCTCAAATGTACAATTTAGAAAGATAATTTGAAGGATAATAAGAATCAGAACACTGACTACCTTCAGCCCAACCTGTTTGACTCGGAGTCTTACAGAGTGAGACAATTACATCTCCACTCTAACACCACACCCTGTTATCTTTCCTCATTGCCCACTTGTAGTTTTCTATTTCAAGTTATCCATTACCTTTGGGAAATTACTGCTGATTTTGCATCCAACACTCTTTTGGGTAGATCATAGGTCACTGTGTAGGGAAAGAAAATCTCAACTTCCCTTTCTTTGCCAATTACATTAAATCTATAAGTACTGGTTAACAGCCCTTCCACCACTGAAACAATTTCCCCTTATTTATTCAATCACAACCCTTTCAAAGTTTGAATGCCTGTGTTATGCACTTTTCAAACTTCTCTCTGCTAACAACAGTGATCTTAATTTCTCTAAGGTCTCCACATTACTGAAATTCCTTTTGCCTGCACTGTACACTCTCCAAGACCTTGACATTCTTCATGTTAATTGATTGCCCAAAATTAGATCATACTGTAACTGAAACCTAAGTGATATTGCAATAGTGTCCTTGCACTTATCCCCTATTGAAGAGAATAATCATTTTAAGTTTGCCTTTCCACTTTCAATAACAAATCTCTAGGTCTCTCTACTCTTAGATTAACCATTTAGTTTATCTTGGCCATTCTCATTCTTCCTTCCAAAATGAGCCACTTCAGTCTTTGCTGTCCAATTTGATCTATTATGCTTCGGTCAAAGGACATGTGGACTGTTATCAGGAGAATGTGTTGGAAATTGACAATGTAAGTGGTTTAAGAACTGAAAAGGTTCAGAGGACTCGGCTGAGGAAAAGTAGAAACAGAGTCATAGAGATGCACAGCATGGAAACAGACCCTTCGGTCCAACCTGTCCATGCCGACCAGATATCCCAACCCAATCTAGTCCCACCTGCCAGCACTCGGCCCATATCCCTCCAAACCCTTCAGCCTGTTCAGCCTCTCCCTACAGCTCAAATCCTCCAACCCTGGCAACTTGCAAATCTTTTCTGAATCCTTTCAAGTTTCACAACATCTTTCCGATAGGAAGGAGACCAGAATTGCTCACAATATTCCAATAGTGGCATAACCAATGTCCTGTACAGCCGCAACATGACCTCCCAACTCCTATACTCAATACTCTGACCAATAAAAGAAACGCCGCCTTCACTATCCTATCTACCTGCGACTCCACTTTCAAGGAGCTATGAACCTGCACTCCAAGGTCTCTTTGTTCAGCAACACTCCCCAGGACCTTACCATTAAGTATATAAGTCCTGCTAAGATTTGCTTTCCCAAAATGCAGTACCTCGCATTTATCCGAATTAAACTCCATCTGCCACTTCTCAGCTCATTGGACCATCTGGTCCAGATCCTGTTGTAATCTGAGGTAACCTTCTTTGCTGTACACTACATCTCCAAATGTTGGTGTCATCTGCAAACTTACTAACTGTACCTCTTATGCTCGCATCTAAATCATTTATATAAATGACAGAAAGTAGAGGGCCTAGCACCGATCCTTGTGGCACTCCACTGGTCACAGGCCTCCAGTCTGAAAAACAACCCTCCACCACCCTCTGTCTTCTACCTTTGAGCCAGTTCTGTATCCAGTTAAACAACAAGAGACAATTGTTCAGGTTATTTTCCCTTTCATACTCCTGAAATGTATTGTTTTCTCCATTAACTTACTCTGCAGAATTTATAAATTTCATCTTCATAATCAATGATATTTATTGTCAGATTTATTTTGTTTTTAAAGTTAACACAACACAATTAGCCTTTCATTGTGTAGTGAAATCTTGATAACATTTACATGTAGTCAACAAGGATTAAGATTAGAGTGGTGCTGGAAAAGCACAGACGAGGCAGCATCCGAGGAGCCAGGAAAATTGACATTTCAGGCAGGAGCCCTTCATCAGGCAGCTGATGAAGGGTTCTTGCCCGAAAGGCCGATTTTCCTGCTCCTTGGATGCTGCCTGACCTGCTGTGCTTTTCCTGCACCACTCTAATCTTGACTCTGATCTCCAGCATCTGCAGTCCTCACTTTTGCCTGTATGTAATGTTAGCTTGGAAATTATAACCACTTTCATATTATAGCTATTTCTGAATTATAAAAGGCCAGCCAGGAGCACACTCTGACCGAGTGTATAGGCAGACATTGAAAGAAATTAATGTCTGCTGAAAGCATTTGTTTTTAATCTTGCTGAGTTATCCTGTGGTTACTGATTATGAGTACAAATTCTAATTCAATTTTTATTATAGTGCATAGAGGTGACAAAGGCATTGATGACACAAGTCTCTATTGTCAAATAGTTCAATGTTGACAAGCAAACTGCTAATACAAGACAAACCTCATCTTTTCAGTTTAAATTCTTACGTTTTAATTCAAACATAATGAATGTGACCTCTATGTGCTATTATTAATTCGCTCAATTTCTATTCATCACTCCTACGTAGAGAATGAACTGCTTCCTATATCGGGAGCAAAGGTACAATGCTGCCTTTGAACCTATTAATCTTTCAAATACAATTGATGAGGCAGGCTTTTTGCACTTACTGAATCCCCAATTTCCGTATGTTGAATTCAGACATTTCAACTTCAAGTGAAATACTCTAATTATTTGGGCCCTATCTGTTGGTGTCACAAAGTAGGTGATAGAGACTGGAATTATAGATGGCTTTTGTTCTCATTCTCCACATCCATTGCAGCCAGTTGGTTAGGACATCCTCTCCTAGGATATCCCAGCTTTCTTTCAATAATTTCACAGTCATCACACAGCTGGAAATCTACTGCAACCTCAGCCTAGCCACATGAAAAGCTGCTGATGGTTGAGCATTTGAATAGCAAATTCCTGGCAGCTGCTAAAGCGGAATTATTAATTGTGACTATTTTTATAGGAATAGACCTGAAGGTTGTTTGTTCATTCAAGAAACCATGACAGATCCAATTTCATTCTCCAGCTTTAGATTAATATCCCTTAATGCCTTTAGATAGCGGAGATTCACAACATTTCAGATTAAAAATAATCGTTGATCCACCGGCCAACGTCATTTGCAGAGGAGCATTCCAAACATCTAGAAGATCTTTTGCAATGTCAATCCTGATTTTAACAACTCTACCACCTTATCCCAGACTTCACATCAAGCAGAAATAGTGTAGATGAAAATATTGGACATTTTAAATTCCCAAACATAAAACACTGGTTTTATGAAATCTCTCAATTTCAGCCTGGAATTCAAAATAAGACTTGGAACCTTAAGCTTTTAGCTAATCAGAGGAAACCAGCATAGATTGTAAAGGATGGCTAATTCATGACAAACCTAATAGAATTCTTTGAAGACATGATTAAATTCGTGGAGAGGGAACATCTGTGGATGTTATTCTTATGAACTTTCAAGAGACAATTGACGCTAATAAGCAAAAGCTGTTGTTAAAGTTTAAGCTCATGATTTTGAAAACCAATAATTGGTCAGGTTTGGAAATTGGCTGGGTGACCTGAAGCAGAAGTGATAAGTACAGCTACTCAAAGTTTGGGAGAAGATTTGTAGCTCGGGTGCTCGTTGTTGTGGTTCTGTTTGCCAGCTCGGCGAACAGAACCACAACAGAAGGATATAGTAATTAGTATCCCCACAGAATTGCTGTACGATGGGATAGAAAGTTAGTTGTCCAACATTTGCCCACTATAGAGTTGTAGCATTTTCAGTGATGTAGATGAAGCATAAAATTATAAAGTAATATAATCAGCCCTTCATGATCATGTCACCATTCAGTAAGACCATGACTGATCTCCTACATGATCACCATTTTCTTGCACTGTCCCTATAATTTCTCTAAAGATTTAAGATATAGCATTAATGTAAGGTGAGGAGGAAAGATTTAAATGTGACCACCCTCTGTGAAGCAGTTGCATGTGTATGGAATGAGCTGGAGGATGGTACAATTGCAACATTTAAAAAGTATTTGAATGGGTTTATGATTAGGAAGTTTTTACAGGGATATGGGCCAAATTCTGGCAAGTTGAACTAGATTAATCTAGGATATCTGGTTGGCATGGATGAGTTGGCCAAAAGGTCTGTTTCCATACTGTACATCTGACTCTATATAGCAATCTATTGATCTGCCCTGAATATATTGAACGGCTGAGCCTTACCAGCCCTCTGGGGCAGAGAATTGCAATGATTCACCACCAACATCAATCCTAAACATTTGCCTCTTATTCTGAGATTGCACACCCTTGTTCCAAATTCAATTCTCCTTCCCCATACGGAGTCACCCTACACTATGGTTACCTCCCTGCATGTATTCTGTTGGTGTGTCCAAGAATATTCTAATTTTGGAAGCGACAAACTCTCAATCTTCGAAACTGCAGAGAATATGGATCCAGTCTATTTAGTCTTTCCTTAATCTCACCGTCATAGGAATCAGTTTGATTAACCTTTGCAGCATGACATATATAGCAAGTATTTCTTTCTTAGATAAGGTGCCTTTTAACACAATACTCCAATTGCGGTCTCACTAAGATTTCTATATAATTGAATTATGACATCTCTACTTTCATACTCAAAATCTTATGATAAAGTCAATCTACTATTTTCTTCCTCTACATCTTGCTGTGTCTACACGTTAACTTTTCAATGAATGATTAGCATGGACACTCGTCCCTTTGAAATTCAACACTTCCCAGCCTCTCACCTTTTAAGTAGTACAGACTGTCACCTGGTTACAAATGAGTTCCATTCTGCAGCCTACTTACAAATCAATTTCTATACAAGTGAGAGTACAATGCAGGACAATATAAAGCAGCCGTTTGCAAGTACGGGAAATGCTTGTCAGCCAGATATTTAACATAACATCCCTGTAGGAGACCCTGCTTGTTAAATTCAAACATTTCTAAGTCATGATTTGGAGATGCCGGTGTTGGAGTGGGGTGTACAAAGTTAAAAAATATAACACCAGGTTATAGTCCAACAGGTTTAATTGGAAGCACACTAGCTTTCGGAGTCAGCTGATGAAGGAGCGTCGCTCCGAAAGCTAGCGTGCTTCCAATTAAACCTGTTGGACTATAACCTGGTGTTGTGTGATTTTTAAATTTTTAAATCAGATCTTCATAAATCAGGATCCCCTGTGATCTGTACTTCAGTTAATCTGACAAAAATGGATAACCTCACATTTCTCCATGCTGTATCCCATCAGCCAAAAACTTGCCCACTCACTCGGCCTCTCCAAAGCCACTTGAAGCCTCCTCCTCACAACTCACTCCCACCTAGCTTTCCCATCAGCTGCAAACTTGGAAATACTACATTTATGACCCGCATTGAAAACACTAATATTGATAAATGGGGCCCAAGCTCTGATTTCTGAGCTGCCACAGCCTCCCCAGTCTGAAAAAACCTACTCATTCCCACTGTTTTCCAGCCATTACCAACTTCTTAATCCATTTTGGTAAGAATAAACAAATGGGCAAATCTTGAATCAGAGGACAAAGATTACCTTTTCTAATTTTTTTTTGCCGTTTAGGAAGTAGTGACGTAGAGACACTTGGGAGTCCTGGCACAGAATCCAAACATCATGAGCAGGAACAGAAAATAATCAAACATCCAAATAGAATTCTGGTTCTGATATCCAGAGGAATAACAGACAAGGGGATAGAAGTCTTCCTTCCATCATTCATAAACATGAGATAAATAACAAGGTAAGATTGTATTCCCTTCAATTTAGAAAGTTAATGGGGCATTTGTCCAATGGGCAACAGATAGATACTATTTACACTGCTTGGAGTCTAGGACTAGGGTGCATAAAAATTAGAACCAAATTCAGAGTTCTCTTTATGCATTACAGCTAATGCTGTTTTTTTAATGTATTGGAGACCAATAGGTTTGTTATGCAAGGGCAACTAGTGATAGCAATGGATACAAGGAGGAGGGAAACAGATTGATCACAAACTCATTGAATGGAAGAACAGGCTCACAGCAGTAAATGAAAGTCAATGCAATGCAAGTTAAACTTGCCATCCATTTCAGCATCTAATGTATTTTTGTTTAAAATGTGCATGAGGCACCTGTGGAATGCTCACAGATCCTTTCGTTAAGAAGCACTGCAAGCAGGAAAACCAACAACTCCAGTATCACTGACCCAAGGCCAGCCTATCCAGGCCCCTTAAAAACAAACTTTTCCCAGTAGTTACTGTATATCTTGATATTTCATTTAAGAGCACCAAAGCAACAGTTAACTTCCCAAAATTCTAACATGTGAATACAAAGGGAGAAATTATAAAAGACACAGAGGTCACAAGGCCCATTTGAACAAGCGTCAACAATTCCTCTGGTGCCATAAACATTTAATTATCACTATGTTGTTTTCAAAAAAAAAAGGTTTTTTTCTTAGAAAGATTGGTAAACTAACACTCAGATGTCGCTATTAGAACATAGAGCGGTACAGTGCAGCACAGGCCCTTCAGCCCTCAATGTTGTGCCGACCTGTGAAATTAATCTGATGCCCATCTAACCTACACCCTTCCATTATTATCCATATGTATGTCCAATGCCCATTTAAATGTCCTTAATGTCAGAGTCTACTACTGTTGCAGGCAGTGCGTTTCATGTCTATTACGCTGAGTAAAGAAACTACCCCGTCCTAAATCTATTACCCCTCAATTTAAAGCTACGTACCCTCGTGTTAGCCTTCACCATCCGAGGAAAAAGGGTCTCACTGTCCACCCTATCTAACTCTGATTATCTTATATGTCTCAATTAAGTCACCTCTCAACCTTCTTCTTTCCAACAAAAACAGCCTCAGTCCCTCAGCCTTTCCTTGTAAGATCTCCCTTCCATACCAGGCAACATCTTAGTAAATCTCCTCTGAACCCTTTCCAAAGCTTCCACATCCTTACTATAATGCGGTGACCAGAACTATAATCAATGCTCCAGGTGCGGCTTTACCAGTGTTTTGAAGCATGACCTCGTGGCTCTGAAAATTAGTCCCCCTACTATAAATGCCAATTTACCATGTCTTAAAAGCCCTATCAATCTGGGTGGCAACTTTCAGGGATTCATGCACCTGGACACAGATCTGTTCATCTACACTGCCAAGAATTTTACCATTAGCCCAGTACTCTGCATTCCTGTTATTTCTTCCAAAGT
This sequence comes from Chiloscyllium plagiosum, assembly GCF_037043375.1. Lineage (NCBI taxonomy): Eukaryota > Metazoa > Chordata > Chondrichthyes > Orectolobiformes > Hemiscylliidae > Chiloscyllium > Chiloscyllium plagiosum. The sequence continues at coordinate 13,027,456 of NW_028270145.1, read as the reverse complement.
GAACTACCTCACACATTTCCGCATTAAACTCCAATTGCCACTTCTCAGCCCAGCTCTGCATCTTATCTATGTCCCTTTGTAACCCACAACATCCTTTGGCACTATCCCCAACTCTGTCTACTTTAGTGTAATCTGCAAATTTACTAACCCATCTTTCTATGCCCACATCAAGATCATTTATAAAAATTGCAAACAGCAGTGGCCCCAAAGCAGATCCTTATGACACACCACTGGTAACTGAGCTCCAGGATGAACATTTCCCATCAACCACCACTTTCTGTCTTCTTTCAGCGAGCCAATTTCTGATTCAAACTGCTAAATCACTTTCAATCCCAAAACTCCTTATTTTGTGCAATGGCTTACCGTGTGGAACCTTAGCCTTACTGAAGTCCATATACACCACATCAACTGCTTTACCTTCATCCGCTTGTTTTGTCACCTTCTTGAAGAACTCAATAAGGTTAGTGAGGCACAACCTACCCTTCACAAAACATGTTGACTATCCCTAATCAAATTATTCCTTTCCAGACTATTATAAATCCTATTTCTTATAACCTTTTCCAATACCTTACTCATAACCAAAGGAAGGCTCACTGGCCTATAATTACCAGGGTTGTCCCAACTCCCCTTCTTAAACAGGGGAACAACATTTGCTACCCTCCAGTCTTCTGGCACTACTCCTGTTGACAATGACGACAAAGGTCAAAGCCAAATGCTCTGCAATCTCCTCCCTGGCTTCCCAGAGAATCCGAAGATCAATCCCATCTGGCCCAGGGGTCTTAACTATTTTCAGATCTTCCAAAATTGCTAAAACCTCCTCTTTATCAACCTCAATCCCATCTCATCTTGTAGCCTGTATCTCCCTACTTTCACTAACAGTCATTTTCCAATGTGAACACTGTCAAAAAGTATTCAGTAAGCGCTTCCACTATGTCCTCAGATTCCACACACAACTTCCCACTTTCTTTGGTTGGCCCTAATCTTGACTCTAGTCATTATTTTATTCCTGATATACCTACAGAAGGCCTTAGGGTTTTTGTTGCCCTATCCACCAACAACTTCTTATGTCCCCTCCTCGTTCTTCTTAGTCCTCTCTTTAGATCTTTTCTAGCTAACTTATAACTCTCAAGCCCTCATCTGAGCCTTCACGCCTCATTCTCACATAAGCCTTCTTCCTCTTGAAGAGAGTTTCAACTTCTTTAGTAAACCATGGCTCTCTCTCTCAACAACTTCCTCCCTGCCTGATTGGTATATACTTATCAAGGACCTGCAGTAGCTGATCCATGAATAAGCTCCACATTTCAAGTATTTCCATCCTCTGCAGTTTCCTTCCCCATCCTATACATCCTCAATCTTGCCTAATTGCATCATAATTGTCTTTCCCCCAGTTATACCTCTTTCCCTCACTTTCTCCTATATCTCTTTCCCTGCAATGTATACTTCTCCCTGCCCATTGCTATTGTAAACATAACTGAATTGTGGTCACTATCGCACAAAGTGCTCACCTAACTCCAAATCTAACACCTGACCAGATTCATTCCCCAGTACTAAATGCAATATGGCATCACTCCTTATTGTTCTGTCTACATACTGTGTCAGAAAACCCTCCTGCACACATTGAACAAAAACTGACCCATCTAAACTACTTGAACTATTAGTATTCCCAATCAATACTGGGGACGTTAAAGTCTGCCATAACAACTACCCTGTTACTCTCACTCCTATCGAGAATCATCTTTGTGATCTTTACCTCGACATTCCTGGAACAATTCGAAGGCCTATAGAAAACTCCCAACAGGGTGATCTCTCCTTTCCTGCTTCTAACCTCAGCCCAAACTACCTCAGTGGATGAGTCCTCAAACGTTATCTCAGCTGGTGTATTACTACCCTTGATCAACAATGCGCCCAATCCCTTTTACCATCATCCCTGTCCTTACTGAAACATCTAAATCCCAGAAATCTGCAACAACCATTCCTGTCCCTCCTCTAGTCATGTTTCTGAAGTGGCCACAACATCGAAATCCCAGGTACCAACCCATGCTGCAAGTTCACCTACGTTATTCTGGTTGCTCCTGGCATTGAAGTACACACATTTCAAACCAACATCCTGATTGCTAGTGCCCTCTCATGACCTTGCAAACCTACCTCTGACCTCACTACCCTCAACCACTTGTACACGAACTATAATTCAGGTTCCCATCCCCTTGCTGCATTAGGTTAACTCCCTCCTCATCAGGTGAAGACCATCCTGTTTGTAGAGATCCCACCTTCCCCACATGGTTTATTGATAGCTGATGGCTGAAGTCTATAACAGTAATAACCAGTTAAGTGGAATGAAAGGTATAGCAATAAATAAGTCATGTTCTGAATGATTATTTAATTCTTTTTGAATAATTAAACAGTAGAAAAATAATGTGGTTTGATTTTAATAGAAGGATCTCCAATGTTATAGTGTTTGTTTTTAATTTATGCAAATGAAAAAAGTATCTTAATCACCATATCTTTGTCAAATAATTGACAAGAATTAAGTCTTCACATTGTTAAGATTAGAATCTATAATAGATTACTCAATATGCTTGACTCATTTCATGACAGATCTTGGGAACATTTTCCTACACTTATGCCCAAGACATTTCTATGGCAACTAAAGATTTGTTCAAAAAGGTTCAATCTACAAAAACACTTAAGCCAAATGTAATTTTTTTTTGCACAGGAATATTCTGAATATTAAAGCAGCTTTCAAAACTGTTTCAAGTGTACATTTCAGAAACACCATGAAGCACTTAAACCAGGTTAATTAACAAATACACTGGAACATGCAGCTAAATGAAAAGATTGGGGTCTGTCAACATCACATCTATTTACATATTTCTACTTTCAAGAATTGATGTGCAAAGTTGCAACTTATTTCAGTTAGCTTGGTGCCTGGTCATCTAACAATCTCTTCTCACCTTTCTCGTTGTTGTAATTAAGTCTAAATATATCCCATCGTTCTTTTTAAAAAGACTTTGCAACCTTAGTACAAATCTTTCTGCCAGTTAATACCACACTTTAAATCTTGTCCAGAAACCCCAGGTTACAAGACAATAATAAAAGCACAATAATAATAATAATCAGGGTAGATTTCCTATTAACCCTCCCAATGCAACTTTAAGCTCATTCAAAATGCGAGTAAAGGACAAATATTTGACAAAGGTACATAAACTCGTACAAAAATCATTCTAAATAAGTCATACTGGACTTGAAAACATTAACTGTTTCTCCATGAATGCTACCAGCACCTCTCCCCACCCCGAGAGTCTTCAACAGTTTCTACTACTTCAAATCTCCAGCATCTGCAGAGTTTTGCTTCTATCACTCAAACATCATTCAGCATCAACTGAAGTAAACATGTTAAATGTTCATGAAATTACATTTACAGGATACCCAGAACAGAAATTCTATACTCCAAGAAAACATAAAAAACAAATAAAAATAGTTTGGCCAATAAATCTAAAAATAACATAGAAGTCTGTTATAATCAAATACCGGGAAATATTATTCCTATAAAATTTAGTGACTTCAGTATTTTCAAATCCACTTGAAGACAGAAAATGAAGGTAATTTAGTTAATAGAGAAATAAGACCAAGGATTGGAAAAGCTCAGCAGGTCTGCGGAGAAAGAAACAGTTGACAACTTACTTGCTTTGACGAAGATTCATTTAAACTTGAAATGTTAGCTTGCTCTCTCTCCATGGATGATACCTGACCCATTGAGATTTCCAGATAACTTACTTGAGACAGCCTTGCTTGTTTGGTCTTTCTGTAACTGTGCGAGATCCATTCTGTCATATGAAAAAAGTGTTTTTTTAATGTGCACTTTAAGATTTTCCAATGGAAATCTTTTCCTAACAATCTAACCAATCCCATTATATCATTGAACCTATTCCACTAGATCACACAAGTATATTACAGCTCATTGAAAAAGTCTATCAACAAAAGGGAAGAAGTTATTGGATCACAAGCAGTGATAATTCAGCATGCATTTAATTGAAAATATATTCTAGCGAGCAAGTGACCATTATATGGAGGATATCACAAGTTGAGGATATTTAAACATTGAGGCTGCTTTACAAATGAAAGTATCAGTGATCAACAGCATGCACAAGATATTGCTCCATTTAGAGTCCATATCAAAACATTGAGATGCACAGCAGCACGGTGACTCAGTGGTTAGCACTGCAGCTTCATAGCATGAGGGTTTGATTCCAGCCTTGGGCAACTGTCTCTGTGGAGTTTGCACATTCTCCCCAGGTCTGCGTGGGTTCCCTCAGTGTTCTGGATTCCACCCCCCACCAATCACAGTCCAAACATGTGCAGGTTAGGTGAACTGGCCAGGCTAAATTGCCCATAGTGTTAAGTGCATTAGTCAGGGTTAAGTGTACAGGAATGGTTCTGGGAGGGTCGGCGTGGACTTGTTGGACTGACTTAATGTACTAGAGGATTGTCCACAAGTGGTCCATAGGCCAGACTGTGCCTTACCAAAAGATCCTATAAAATTACCAATTAACATCAAAATTGCTGGAGAAACTCAAAAGATCCAGCAGCACGTGTGATGAAAGGTTTCAAATTCATGACTTCTTCACAAGAAAAATCCCTCACCCCCAGTGTGCAGTAAGGAGCAAACAGGTAAGTATGCCCGAGACACCAGATACCAGAACACTAGAGACCCTGAGGGAGTGGATGAATTAATCAGCAATCCCAGAAAAGGAGTAAGTGGTCAGATCAGTGATCTCAGATGTACAAACATATTATCAATGGATTGGTTAATTGGAGGAGAGGCAGATGGCATTCAATCTGGAGAACTGAGAGGGGCTTGCATTTTGGAAAGGGTAAACAAAGCAAGTGAATATATAATAAACAGGAGAACATTGAGCAGGATAACGGAAGTCACAGATTTTGGAGTTCACATCCACGAAAGTGGCTGGATAGGTAGTTAAAGTATGAAAACACACACAGGGCTTTCCTTCCATGGGTGAGACATTAAATACAAGAACAGGGAGGTGTTAGAACTTGATAGGCCACAGCTGGAATTTTGCATACAGCCCTGGTCATGTTACAAGGAGGATATAATTCCTCCAGAGAGACTGAGAGAAAGGTTTCAATAATATTAGCAGGGTTTGTAAATGACAAGATTGGATAGAGAGAGCGCTTTTCCTTCAATGGGGTGGAGGGATGACTCCATTAATGTGTATGAATTAACTGAGGGGCTTGGATAGTGTTTGCTACAGTAGAGATCAACTACCAGCAACAGATAGGAGATATTCATGGGGACACACTGACAAGCCTTTTCACCCCCAATGACAGGTGTCTGGGAAGTTGTTGCCCATTGACTCAACTACCACAATGAGACGGAGATGGGTTCAGCTTATAGAACTTTCGGTCAAGGTCACCAACCATCAGTAATTCACTAGTGACAGTAAGTTTGGTCAATATTTTAGGCCTAATTATCACTGGCATGAATTACTACTCCAGTAGCTTCAGATAAAAACCTGTAAATGCAGGTACCCACTGACACTGCATTTTCCTTCTCGATGTCATCGAAGTTAGAGTCACTGAAATTTGCTTACCACCTTCAAGAGCTTAAGATTTAAATATACCTTCACCCCCTGTGAACAGGTTGGAAAAGTTTATTGTGGTTGAACAGGAATTTCTGCAATCAAGCACCAATGTGTTTGTGACAATCAGGGTGCATCTCAAGTCTCACACCAGATTGAGAGCCACGCTGTAAATACAGGATCAAGCATAGTCAGCAGAGATTGTAGTTGAATATCATTTTATAGAACTTCCAGATGCTAGGAACATACCAGAGGTCTTGCCTGCAGTCTATTAATATATTAGTTAAATAGCTCCATCTGCTGGGTGGCTAAAGCAGTTGGTGCTCCACACTAAATAACTGCACAAGCTTACCATCAACTCAAATCTGAATATTTGCCACATTTATACAGCAAAGCAGATTCAAGTAAACATGGGACTTAATTGAAAGAAACCAATCCAACTGGATGAAAATGGTCTGGACTTTGGCATGCAAGGCAAAAATCTCAGTTTGGAGACAATATTGTATTTGGAAGAGTTGTAAATTGTGAAGAGGACTGAGCAGAACTCAATGCAAGTACATCACCAATGTTCCCATTCTACTAATTTGTCAAACAACAGAAGTGAGATGATGCACATTGGTCAAAAAAAATTCAAGAACTATACAGGGGAACAATTCTAAAGTGGGGCATTAAAGTCAAGAGATTCAGATGTATACATGTACAGATCACTGGAGGTGGAGAGCAGTTAATAAAGCATAGTAGCAGCTTTATTAACAGGGGCAGAGTGCAAGAGTAAAGAAGTGGTGTCAAACATTGACAAGACAGCTGCCAGAAATAGGCTGTATCCGTACAGTTGGGAGTACTATGTTACAGGAGAGATACAAAATTTACAAGAACAGTTCCAGTATTGAGAAACTTCAGTTGAAGATGGTTGGAGAAATGGAGTGTTTCTCCTTGCAGTAAGGGCTGAGAAAATTTAATACAGATTCTAATTATTAGGAGCACACTGGACAGGGCGTTGTTCCTACTCAAACATGTGAAAGTAAATCCAAAACAGCATAAATGTAATGGGCAAATATAAATCAGTCAGATATACTGCACAGAAACAGACCTTTCGACCAGCTTGCCTATGCCAACCAGATATCCTAGATCTTATAATTGAATATTTGCAATAAGTTATACTGGCTTCACTACACAGCAGCTGTGCACAGGCAGAATGACAGCTTGAGCACACAATTAACTCAAATCAATACAGAATTGGTTAGAGGCAGCCATTTTAACTTTTCCAACTGAAGAAACACCAACTGTAACAGGTTAAAAACTTAGTGCTGTTAGTGAGATGGCTTTGTAACCAAAATGGTAACCATAAGCCCCAGTTGAACTGCCAATTTACCCTGAATGAATCAGCTTATCACTTGTGATACTATTTCCTCCTCCCCACCCTCTCACCCCAAAATCTGTCCATAGCCTCCTTCCACCAGCTAGACACTACTTTAATAGACGAGGCTGCAAGTTATATTAAGATAGTCAGAAATTAAAGACTATACATTTTCACTAAAACCAAAGTCCGTGAAATGTTGCAGCAGGCTTCAATAAAAGGTTGGCATAAATATGGCTTATTGAAATGACAGGCTGGGAAGTCACTTGAGGGTCCAGGTATAATGGAAGTGTGTACTGGAATCAATTACCCACACAATTACTGCAGTTTGCTACACTGGAGTCAGGATCCTGCAAACTTCAATGTACATTGCAGATAATGACTATAAAATCCAGTCCATAAACATCCTCACCATGCAGTCTTCTTCATTTCACTGTTCTTGCTGCTACAAATAATCCTGTCATAACCAGAGGAAACATTAACTCAAATCTAACCTATTTAAATTACAATCATATGGCCCAATCCCACTAGAGGATAAGAAAGGCTGAACCTTTCACTAAACCGGAATCTCAAAACACCACAATGCGAGATGTGTCAGTGTAACTTTCAAGTTGGACTAATCAGAAATGAATCCATCCGCATTCAAAATAGCCAATATTTCATTTCATTCTTGCAAAGGTGACATAGCCTGCAAATAAGTCACGACTTGACAAAGTTCAATATGTACTAGTTATCTTAGTTACACTTATTTTAGTGTAGACAGAGTCTCAAATGACTCACTATTCACTTCAAGACTACTCGAAGCTGCGGTTTGACTAACAGTCATTGATCCCAGTACACTGCACAAAGCAGGGACTGTGCATGCTTGAATATCTACCAACCTTCAGAAAATAAACTAAAATATTATGCATGAAGTATAGAGCAAGTAAAATCAAGATCAATGACAATCCAAAATCAGGCAATGTCCCCAAATAAAAATATAATCACAAGGATATTGAATGCACTCCTAATATCATAATGTAGTGACATTTCCCAACTGACTGGAGACCAATAAAACAAAGATACAAATGAGTTTTGTATTTTATTCCACAACTACTATACACAAAGGAACAGTACAACAGACCAATGTTCAATATCTTCCCATGACCAGCATCTGAGGTGCCTCCAAAATGGATGATCTTCATAAAAGGTAGAAATAGCATCAGAGTCCATTTGCCATGTAAAGATTCAACAAAGCCTGAGCAGTACTGCATCTTCAGCAGTTGTTCACCTGGACCTCTGCCTCATCTTTCGCCTTTTGCGCTTCAGCCTGCAAAAAGTATGAAATTAGTTAGGAAGAAAAAAATATCAATAAGTCAAAAGGATTGAATTGGGAGAACAGAGAAAGGAGCAATGGTCAGCAACATCCTGTGGAGATCAATATTTTTAGGAAAACACCAAAAACAGCTGCCCAGAGTGAACAGCCACAACGCCAATATTCAGACAGGCACAAAGGGTTTATGAATAAAGCAAAGCAGGTTGAGGTAGAACTTCCATCACTTCACAGGAGCATTATAAAACAAGACATGGACTCCAAACTACATAACATACTATACTGATGTTGGTCAGCCACCCCATGAGTTGGTCTTTAGTCTACAAGGAGGACTTCAAACCGTACTTGGGACAGCAATTAAAAACATGGATGTTAACAGACCAAAATTAGAGAAGCACAATATGGCTGCCAGAAGATGTGAGTTAGAGGGGGGGGGTGGGGGGGTAGGAAACAGGGGGATGCGAAAACGAGAGAGAATGAGTTTGCTGACATTAGTGCATACAAGCCACTTTAAAATCTTCAGCGGACTATCTCTGCCACTCCCCTCTACAATTGCCTTCACCCTCCTCCACTGAGAAGTTTCAATAAAGTGTGCACTTCAATGATGTCACACGTACACTCTCCACAATGTAGCATACCAAAACCTGTGTTTCTGAATTAGCACAAATGGATAATCGCCTACTGTTTTAGGTGTCAGCAAACATTACCTTTTAAAACAGAAGGCAATATTTGACTGGGGACAAAAAAATTTGACTACAAACGGGACTCCAGGATGGCGTAGTGCACTGGGGTTAGGGATGTTGCTGAGCAGCTTCAGGGAATTGTGATGGGGAGGGTGACAAGACAGAGGCAGTAATACACATTGGTACTCCGTTCAGGAAACTAGACTGTAGATTAAAAGCATAAATTGCAATGCTGCAGCCTCTGGATTACTCCTAGGCTAAACGCTAGCAAGTACAAAAAACAGAATGGGGCAGAATGCACGGCTCCTAAATATTTTAGGCTCCTGATCACAGCCAGTTTTCGGGAAGGTGGGACCTTTACAAATGCACCTGAACCAGAACACAACCTACTTCCTAGCAGAAAGGTGTGTTAGTGCTATTGGGAGTTTTTAAACTAGTTTCGACAGCAACAGGGAACACTGCATTAGTTCAGTTGTGGCACAGCATGCCTTGGAAAAGGAATCTAGGCAAGAGTTCAGGCATGTTGAGCCACAAGAGAGATAGGCAAAACTAGATGCCCTCTACTTTAATGTTAGGAGAATTACAGATAAGATGATGGCTCAGTGGCTAGCACTGCTGCCTCAGTACCAGGGACTCCGGTTAGATTCCAGCCTCGGGCAACTATTTGTGTGGAGTTTGCACATTCTCACGTGTCTGTGTGGGTTTCCTCACACAATCCAAAGATGTGCAGGTCAGGAGAACTGGCCCTGCTAAACTGCCCTCGTGTTAGGTGCATTAGCCAGGTGTAAATATAGGGTAGGGGGATTGGATCTGGGAGGGTTACTTTTGTTGGGAGGGGGGGGGGGGGGGGGGGGGAGGTGTCGGTGTGGATTTGTTAAGCCAAATGGCCTGTGTATATACTGTACGGAATCTAATCCAAAAAGACACTTTGGTTGAGGCCATGGATTAACACCATCAAGTTGTTGTTGCAATCACAAACACGATTGGGGGAGGAACAAATGTGGCAAGTCCATACTCCAGGATGTAGGATCTGCACACAAGAAAAGGGTGTCAAAGATGATATGGTGTCAGACTGATTAATGGAGTCAGTCATTGCCATAAGGAGTGCTTTTATCTTGGAATGGTCATGAAATTAGGCTTTGTGGGCTTAGGAATAAAAGGGGAGTTTATATAGATTTCAGCAAAGCCTTTGACAAGGTCGCACATGGAGGGAGTAGCTGAGACTTCATGCAAGCATTTGAAAGGTCATAACATTCTAGGCTACGAGCCCAGCACTGGAAGGTAGGAATAGCTCTGGTGGTACATATATGATGGGCCATACTTGGATACAGGAGGAAGCGGGGACTGCAGATCAGAGTGAAAACTTAGCTGCTGTGCTTTTCCAGCACCACGAGATAGCATCTGAGGAGCAGCAAAGTTGACGCTTTGAGCATAAGCTCATCAGGAACGTGGGGGAGGTCAAAGGAGCTAAGAGATAAATGGGAGAGGGATGGGGGTTAGCAGGCAATGTGGTAGAAAGCTGGAAGTGGGGGAGTGATGCTGAAAAGTCAGAGTGAAAACGTACAGGTTGAACAGATCAAGTGTGCGGCACCGAGTTGGACCTGGGATAAATTGGGGAGAGGTGAGAAGGAAACTGGTGAAATCAACAATGATCCCATGTGATTTGAGGGTCCCAAGGCAGAAGATGAGGTATTCTTCCTCCAAGCGTTAGGTATCCTGGCAGTAGAAGAGGCCCAGGACTTACATGTTCTTGGTGGAGTGGGAGTTGGAGTTAAGTGCTGGCGTCCTGTCTCCCCAGAGTAGAGGAGAATCACATCGGGAGCAATGGGCACAGTAGATGACGTGTGGAGGTGCAGGAAAATCTCCTCCAATGCCTCTGCTTTTTATTTCCTCAGATGCTGTGCTTTTCCAGCACTACAAGATTTGACTCATACTTGGATACAGTCTGTAATCCATCACGAGACATAGCATGGTGGCTCAATAGTTAGGACAGCTACCTCAGAGCCAGGGACCCAGTTCAATTCCAGCCCAAATTGACTGTGGAGTTTGCACATTCTCCCCACGTCTAGGTGAGTTTCCTCCCACAGTTCGAAGATAGGACATGTAAGATATCGGGGGTGGGGGCTCTGCATGGGATACTCTGCAGAGTGATGAAGTGCTGAATGGCCAGTTTCCACACTAGGAATTCTATGTGAAAGTACATCAAAACAGCTAATGTTCAACTATAGTCAGCATTTTTGCCTGGTTGCCCATAACAAACAAGTCATATAATACATGCATCTGGAAAACCCAACTAGGAATTAAATCACATACCTGCGCATACGCTTCTTCCGCCACTGGTGAAAAAAGACAACAGAAAGATTAGACACCTCATGCTGAATTGGTGGATTCACTGTCAACCAATTATGTTTAAAATTCAATACGACCACGTGCGCCAAACTCTTAACATCAGGGCAAGTGATAACGACCCACGAGGGAAACCATAATGTACAGTGAAGGGTATCTTCGGAGTTTTAGACACGGACATAAAAACTTGGGAGTTTTACAATCGCTTTTACTTTGTGCAATGAGCAAAACTGATAAAAAGCGGTTTTGCAAAATGAAACAACGTTACGTGGGAACTGTAATCACGGGTAGACCGGCAGTGCGGGGGGGGGGGGGGGGAGGGGGTGACGAACAGAGAGGTAACGCGACTTTGCGCCAAGTGACCCGACGCCCACGTTATTTGCTTAAAGAAACCGCCAAATACATTCCCTCAGCTCCATGTGGCCGCAGAAACTGGAGCAAACCGCTGCTTTAATAGCAGCTAGACGGCATCCCAACGTTGAAACCAAAGTCCGGGCTTAGATCCGTGCACTAGTTAGTTAATGTAGCCAGTTATGCCAGAAACGTAGGGAGATGGTGTCGGTGGCGGCTGCTCAAATGGAACCTGGTGCAGGCCGCGCGTGAGGCAAGGAAAGGGAGTCCCGGGCCAACGTTCCATCCGTTTCCGCCCCGGAGCCGGTTAAAGGCCGAAAAACCAGGCCCGAGGATGGGGGGGGGAAAAAAAAGTGAAAAACAACCAACGGACACGTACCTTTGCTCTCATAGCGTCAAGGATCTACAAAAAGAAAGAGATGGTAAAGGTCAGTTCAAGCGGATGGCTAGTGGAAACGGTCGATATTAGTCAGATTGTGCCTCCCCGCCAGCGCACTCGGATCTGCTCACCTCCCAACCCCAGAACCGAAAGGAGGCAGGGCCCGCAGCTCGCCCGGATATACAGGCCGGACGCATGCGCAGAACTGAGCTCCACCCCCCCCCCGCCCCCGGTCCATGATTTGTTAGACTGGGACTGACAAAGTTAAAAATCACACAACGCCAGGTTATAGTCCAACAGGTTTATTTGGAAGCACTAGCTTTCGTAGCGCTGCTCCTTCATCAGGTGGTTGTGGAGCAGGACCAAAAGACACAGAGTTTATAGCAAAAGATTACAGTGTCATGCAACTGAAATGATAAGACCATACTATTATGAGAAATAGGAGTGGCCCATCGAGTCCACTCCACCATTCGATCATGGCTGATGGGCATTTCAACAGGGAGAATGCGGGTACGTGGAGTTGAAATGCCCATCAGCCATGATTGAATAGCGGAGTGGACTCGATTGGCCGAATGGCCATGCTTCCACTCCTATGTCTTATGGTCAACGCCACTTACTTGGGCTCTCCCTGTGTTCCTTAATTCCTTGCGAGACTAAAAATTAATCAATTTCTGCCTTGAAGACATTTAACATCCTGGACTCCACTACGCTCCGTGGCAATGAATTCCAAAGGCCAACCACTCTCTGGCTGAAGAAATATCTCCTCATTTCCATTCTAAATTGACCTGCTCCACGAGTCCTAGTATCCCCACCTGACGGAAACAAATTCCCAACGTCCACCCTTTTTAAACCATGCATTACCTTGTAAGTTTCTATTAGATCTCCCCTCAACCTTCTAAACTCTAATGAATACAATCCCAGGATCCTCAGCTGTTCATCATATGTAAAGCCTAACATTCCAGAGATCATCCGTGTGAATCTCTGCTCCAGTGCCAGTATATCCTTCCTGACACTTTGAACAAACCAGATTGTTAAGTTTTTCATCTTTTAGAAAGGGTTACAGGTTTTGGTTCATTAATATGTAAATCCCAGAACTTCTTATAAGTCACATTCTCAAGATAACATAAGATTTTATATATAAAAAAGTGACATCTCAGCTCAGACAATGCCTTAAAAGTGTGACATTTGAGTGTGTCTGCATCCCAGTCTTGGGTCAGACTGGTTCTATTTCCAAAGTGGATTTTACAAAATTTTACATGGATTGACTGCCTGCAGATTGTGCATTTTTGAGCAGAATAGAATGTATCTGCAAATATAATCCTGCAAATACAAATTCACCCCATAGACATATGTGTGTGTCTGGGTGCATGAGAGTGTGTGTTTGCGTGAGTACGTGAGAGTGTGTGTGTTTGCGTGTGACAGTGTGTGATGGAATATAAGCCTGCTAATCTCCGAGCACCATCCTACAACTCATTTGCTTCATCCTTAACCAAGTTTTCACTTTTGACAATCAGCTGAATGACCTAATTTCTGCTACGTCTTATGATCTTTCATTCTCTTAGTCATCAAGAAGCTGTGTGCCTCAGGCTTAAAAATATTTAAAGATTCTGCATCCATTGTCATTTGAAAAAGGGAATTCCAAAGAGAGACAGCCCTTCAGAAATTTTTTTTCAGTAATCTGTCTTAGATGGGCAACTCCTTATTTTGAAACTATGACCCCTAGTTCCAGATTCTCACACAAGATGAAACATCCTTTCCACAATCACTTGGCCTAGTCCAATCTGGATCTTAGATGTTTCAATTAAGTCACCTCTGACTCTTTGAAATGCTGCTGGATACATAGCTAAACTTAGTCCTATTCATAGAGTCATACAGCATAGAAACAGACCCTTTGGTCCAACTCAACTGTGACAACCAGATATCCCAATTCAACCTAGTCCCATTTGCCCGCATTTGGCCGATATCCCTCTAAACCGTTCTATTCAGATGCTTTTTAAATGTTGTAATTGTACCAGCCTCCACCACTTCCTCTGGCAACTCTTCCAAACACGCACCACCCTCAAGTCCTTTTCAAATCTTTCCCCTCTACCTTAAACAAATGCTCTCTAGTTTTGGACTCCCACACTCTAGGAAAAAGACTTTGGCTATTCACCCTATTTATGCCCCTCATGATTGTACACACTTCTGTAAGGTCACCCCTCAGCCTCTAATGCTCCAGGTAAAAAAGCTCCAGCCTATTCAGCCTCTCTCTAAAGTTCAAACCCTCCAACCCTGCCAACATCCTTGTAAATCTTTTCTGAACCCTTTCAGGTTTCACAACATCCTTCCTGTAGCAGGGAGACCAGAATTGAATGCAGTATTCCAAAAGTGGCCTCACCAAGGTTCTGTAAGCAGCAATATAACATCCTGTTAGAAACGAAAATCGCTTCTCAATAATCGCTCTAGACAAATTCAGGAAAACAAAGTTTTATTAACAAGTCAAGTCTGCAGAGTCGGGCACCCTTAAAGAAAAGGCGCGCTGAGGCTTACAAAGTCTCCATTATATATAGCACAAGTCCCTCCTCTCCTTGGCTCCAACAAGCCATGAGGTTCACATTCTTAAAAACATCATTATTTTTATCACAAAGTCTGCAACAAAAGGCTCCAGAGTCTCCAAAGTTTGTTGTTTTTCTCACCCTGTAGTCTTATCAGTCAAAGGCTTTAATTTGAAACAGATGTCTCAAGTCGTTGCCCCATCCTGGAGTCTTATCAGTCAAGGACTCATCCTTCACAGCTGTGTGAATGGCTTCATCAATCAAGAGCCTGCTTGTTTTTACTATCGCTCACAAATTGTCAGCATTCTGCACAATTTAAACTACTCTACTTTTGAGTATATAAAATGGTTGTTAGAAAAGAAACAAAAGTTTTTGTCTTTTATTATAGATCAGTCTTAAAGTTTAAACCGAAATTACCTCTCACACATCCCAACTCTTATTCTCAGATCAATGAAGGCAAGCGTGCTAAACGCTTTCTCCAACACCATCTACTTGTGACTTCATTTTCAAGAACTGTACACCTGCACCCACAGGTCTCTTTATTTAGTATCACTTTGCCAGGACTCTACCATTAACTATATAAATTTTGCCTTGCTTGCCCCACCAAAATGCAACACTTCACATTTATCTAAACTCCATATGCCACTTCTTGGTCCATCGTCCTCTGAGATAATGTTCTTCACTGCCCACTGCACCACCTATTTTGGTGTCATCTGCAACTTAATAAGTATACGTCCGATGCGCATATGCAAATCATTTATATAAATGATGAAAACCAGTGGACCCAGCACCGATCCTTACAGCACACCACTGGTCACAGGCCTCCAGTCCAAAAAAAGCCCTCTACCACCATCAGTTCTGAAAGATCACTGGATCCAAAACATTAACATTGATGGCTCTCCACAGATGCTGCCAGCCCTGCTTGTCTTTTGCCAGCAATTTGTTTTTGGTTCTGATTTCCAGTATCTGCAGTTCTTTTGGCATTATATTCACTATTTAATTCCCACATCTCTTCAAGTTATGAAGTTTTGCTCCTCTCTCTGACAGGATTTCTATTCCAATCTTTTTTCTTGTGCACTTGACCTGAAACGTTAAATGTTTTCTCTCCACAGATGCTACCAAACTTCCTGACGTTTTCTAGCAATTTGCTTGTTTTTCCTCTACCACCACCTTCTGTCTTGTCCCTCAAGCCAATTTTGTATACAATTGGCTAGCTTCCCCTGGATGATCTAACCTAGTCTACATCATAGAACCTTGTTTTGAATACTTTGCTGAAGTCCACGTAGACATCTACTGCTTTGCCTTCATCAATCTTCATCACTGCTTCAAAAAACTCAATCAAGTTAGTGAGATGTGATTTTCTGCCCACAAAGACATGTGACTATCTTTAATCAGTTCTTGCCTTTCCAGATGCATGTAAATCCTGTCCCTCAGCAGGCATTTGCAACAACTTACCCACCACTGACATCAAGCTCACTGGCCTATAGATTTCTCGCTTTTCCTTACCGCGTTAATGAACCTCCAGTCTTCCAGCACCTCACCAGTGGAAGTCAATGATGCAAATATCTCAGCAAGTGGCCTAGCAATCTCTTCCCTCACTCTGCATAAAGCGCTGGAAAACACCTGATCAGTTGCTGGGGATTTACCCACCTTCATGCATTTTAAGATAGCCAGCACCTTTTCCTGCTCTTTGATAGAAACTCTTTATAAAACATCACTATTTATTTCCCCAAGTTCCCTAGTTTCCATATCCTTCTCCACAGTAAATACTAATGCAAAATATTTGTTTAGTATCTCACCCATCTCCTGTAGTTCTACATATAGACACATTGATTTTTAAGGGGCTCAATTAAAGACTCAGATGTACAGCACGGAAACAGACCCTTCAGTCCAACTCTTCCATACCGACCAGCTGTCCCAACCCAATCTAGTCCCACCTGCCAGCACCTGGCCCATATCCCTCCAAACCCTTCCTATTCATGTACCAATCCAGATACCTTTTAAATATTGCAATTGTACCCACCTCCACCACTTCCTCTAGCGGTTCATTCCATAACGTACCAACCTCTGAGTGAAAAAGTTGCTTCTTGGGTCTCTTTTATATCTTTCCCCTCTCACCCCAAACCTATGCCTTCTAGTTCTTGATACCCCACTCCAGGGAAAAGACTTTGTCTATTTATCCTATCCATGCTCATGATTTTATAAACCACTAGAAGGTCACCCCTCAGCCTCCGCGCTCAGTGAAAACAGCTCTAGCCTATTCAACCTCTCCCTATAGCTCAAATCCTCCAACCCTGGCAACATCATTGTAAATTTTTTCTGAACCCTTTCAAGTTTCACAACATCTTTGTGGGTGACACGGTGGCACAGTGTTTAGCACTGCTGCCGCACAGTGCCAGAGACCTGGGTTCAATTCCCGCCTCAGGCGACTGACTGTGTGGAGTTTGCACATTCTCCCTGTGTCTGCGTGGGTTTCCTCCGGGTGCTCTGGTTTCCTCCCACAGTCCAATATTGTGCAGGTTAGATGAATTGGCCATGCAAAATTGCCCGTAGTGTTCGGTGAAGGGTAAATGTAGGGGAATGGGTCTGGGTGGGTTGCGCTTCAGCGGGTCGGTGTGGACTTGTTGGGCCGAAGGGCCTGCTTCCACACTGTAAGTAATCTAATCTAATCTAATCTAATCTTTGTGATAGGAAGGAGACCAGAATTGCATGCAATATACCAACAGTGGCCTAACCAATGTGCTGTACAGCCACAACATGACCTCCCAACTCCTGTACTCAATACTCTGATCAACAAAGGAAAGCATACCAAACGCCTTCCTCACTATCTTATCTACCTGCGACTCAACTTTCAAGGAGCTATGAACCTGTACTCCAAGGTCTCTTTGTTCAGCAACACTCCCTAGGACCTTTCCATTAAGTGTATAAGTCCTGCTAAGATTTGCTTTTCCAAAATGCAGCACCTCACATTTATCCAAATTAAACTCTATCTGCCACTCCTCAGCCCATTGGCCCATTTGATCAAGATCCCGTTGTAATCTGAGGTAACCTTCTTCGCTGTCCACTACATCTCCAATTTTGGTGTCATCAGCAAACTTACTAACTATACCTCTTATGCTCACATCCAAATCATTTATATAAATGATGAAAAGTAGCGGACCCAGCACCGATCATTGTGGCACTCCACTGGTCACAGGCCTCCAGTCTGAAAAACAACCCTCCACCACCACCCTCTGTCTTCTACCTTTGAGACAATTCTGTATCCAAATTGCTAGTTCTCTCTCCCCTTAATGTAATTATAGAATCTTTTTGGCTTCTCCTTAATTCTATTTGCCAAAGCTTTCTCATGTCCCCTTTTTGCCCTCCTGATTTCCCTCGTAAGTATACTCCTATTGCCCTAATACTCCTCTAGGGACTCACTCGATCCTAGCTATCCATACTTGACATATGCCTCCTTTTTCTTGACCAGTGCTTCAATTTCTCTAGTTATCTAGCATTCTCTACACCGACCAGCCTTGCCCTTCACACTGACAGGAGCATACGGTCTCTGAACTCTTGTTGTCTCATTTTTAAAGGCCTTCCATTTTCCAACCGTCCTTCTAGCCTTTTCTCAGACAGCAAACCAATCATTCCAGGTATTTGTCTATTAAACCTGCTTTGAACTGCCTCCAATACATTAACATCTTTACATAAGTAGTGACAAATACTGTACAGAGTAGTCCAGATGTGGACTCACCAATGCTCTGCATAACTGAAACATAGCCACCCTACTCTTGTATTCAATTCCCATGCAATAAAACATAACATTCTATTATCTTACCTCAATACTTGCTGTACCTGTATACTAACCTTCTGAAATTCATGGTGTGGAGGTGCCAGTGTTGGGCTAGGGTGGACAAAATTAAAAATCACACAACACCAGGTTATAGTCCAACAGGTTTATTTGGAAGTACAAATATTTGGAGTGCTGCTCCTTCATCAGGTATCTAGTGACAAGCTACCTGGTGAGGGAGCAGTGCTCCGAAAGCTTGTAGTTCCAAATAAACCTGCTGGACTATAACCTGGTGTTGTGAGATTTTTAAACTTCTGAAATTCACACATGAAGAATACACATGAACGTGCTGAAGGAGATTAAAGGGAGTTATAAGGGGATACTGGTATAGAAGGTTGCATAATCAGAACAGCTATGATGGAGATAAAGACCAAAGGAATGGAGTCCTTACAGGACATGGGGTGTCATTGAGAATGGATATGGCTATGAAAGTCAGTTAACTTAAAATAACTATTGGCTGACAGCTTAACCCTATAAATTCTAGAATGATTCCACTGAAGAACATCTGAAATGAAAGAAATTGCTGGAGAAATTCAGCAGGTCTGGCAGCATCTGCGAAGAGAGAAAAAGTTAATATTTCAAATCTGATTTAGACGTCTTCAGAATTGTTTCCAGCATCTGCAATGTTTTGCTTTTAAATGAGGGTGCTTGGCTTGGTGTTTCCAAAGGCAAGACCCTGCAAGAGCAAATCATGTCAAGTGTTAATTATTCACCTTTTTCCAGCAGCCTTTTCTTTTCTGGCAGTACATTCCAGACCCTAACCACCTGCTACATAAAAGTAATTTGTCGTGGCTCTTTTCCCTTTCAACTTAAATCATGTTCCCTAGTTCAAATCCTTCTACCAATGTATGTGGAGGTGCTGGTGTTGGACTGGGGTGGACAAAGTTAAAAATGGCGAACAATGGAAACAGCTCCTTCTTATGATATTCATGAGCCACATATTTTGAATACCTCTATCAAATTCCATCTTAATCTTCTTTCCCGATTACAGAATAATCCCAGTTTCTCTAAACTATCAATTTCACAGACATTCCTTATCCAGGGAATCGTACTCACTTCCTCCTCAACGTGAGGTGTCTAGAACAACATCCCAGTTGAAGCGAAATCAGTGTTTGTAAGGGCTTATCATTACTTAATTGCTTTTGTATCCTATGCCCCTATTTATAAAGCTGAAAATGTGTTGCTGGAAAAGCGCAGCAGGTCAGGCAACATCCAAGGAACAGGAGAATTGACGTATCGGGCATAAGCCCTTCTTCAGGAATGAGGAAAGTGTGTCAACAGGCTAAGATAAAAGGTAGGGAGGAGGGACTTGGGGGAGGGGCTTTGGAAATGCGATAGGTGGAGGGAGGTCAAGGTGAGGGTGATAGGCCGGAGTGGGGTGGGGGCGGAGAGGTCAGGAAGATGATTGCAGGTTAGGAAGGCGGTGCTGAGTTCGAGGGATTTGAGTGAGACAAGGTGGGGGGAGGGGAAATGAGGCTCAGGATCCTATTTGCTTCATTGCTTACTATTTTAACTTGCCCTGGTGCTTTCAATGATTTGTACGCCCTTCCCTAGGTCCCTCTGATCCTGCACCCTCTTTAAAATGATTTTATATTCTCTTTCTTTGTACTTCCCACCTAAATGAATCAGTTCACCTCTCTGCATTAAATGTCCTCATTTATTTCCCCAGTTTATTAGCCTGCAGATCTCAGTTTTCTCTTTCAACCCTATTTTAAACATATGTTCTGTCACCCAAACCAGCTGGATCATTCCAGAGTCCAGGCAATTTTGGCAAATCAATCAGTTAGTGCATTCACTATCTCTGCAGCTCTTTTTGATTGATGTGAGAATCCTGTGAGGACCTACAGGATTTTCTGACTTTCAATTCCAATTAACTTCGCCAGAGCTTTTTCTTTACAAATATGAATTTTTGAGTTCCTTGCTTTCACTGGACCCTTGATTCCCAAAGATCCCTGTATGTGGACTATTTCATTGATGGTAGATGGAAAGCACAGAATTGTAACTGTCAAGGGGAGAATCATCCAGGGCAAATCAAATTGAGAAAATCAAATTAGCAAAGATAGTCTTGGACATGTTTATAGCTTGTTTTGAGGACGGTTTCTCAGAACAATTAATTGCAGAACCAGGCAGGGAACAGACTATTTAGACTGTTTCACAATCTCCACTTAGGTTGCCTACTTACCATGCTATGATTTCTTTGGGCATATCTTCCATTCTAACAGACAAAATGAAGCAATCCTTGCAGAGAACAGCGCAGAAATCCTTGCAGAAGGCACACTCCTATTTGCAGTGCTAGCTGCTGTAATTTGCCAAGTTAACACAGTTCAAAGGTCCAAAAACAGCTTTAAGATACCTTCTCTCTTTGGACTGTAAGTAGGTCAGGAGATAAGATGGCAGGCAGGGGTGTCTGCGGTAACTAGATGGGTGTGGGGCTAGGTCAAGTCAGAAATGGGTGGAGAGCTGCAGGATTTGGATTTGTGCTGCAGTTGGGTCATGGTCTAGTACTAGCCAAAAGATTAGGACTGAAAAATTGGACAGATTACCTAAGACTGATTGTCTGCATTCTAATTGACTACAAAGGTAGTGGATCTTACAAAGTTCCGACAACTCTACAAAAGTGCCAAGAGGCTGAAAACTGGAAATGTACCTCTATTCCAGAAAGGAGTAACAAAAAGCGGTTAATCTAACATGTATTGGATAAACACCAAATTCCAATATGCAGGAACGAATGCCAAGATATTTAGCAAGTCTTAATATAAATCAAGAAACGTCAACAAAAAGAATTCCTGTTCCTATATATTACTTTTCTGTGCTCTGAACAGATCAAAGTGAGTTTTTAATGCTGTACACAAGCCTCCTCCCACTTTACTCTATCTTAGCCTCATCACTTAAACTTGAGGAGCTCACATGTTCATCAAAATGGAAAGAACTGCTGCAAATCAGAAACAAAAACAGAAATTGCTGGGAAAGCTCAGCAAGTCTGGCAGCATCTGTGGAGAGAAATCAGAGTTAATGTTTCGGATCCAGTGACCCTTCCTTAGAACTAATGGTAGCTAGGGATAAATTGGATTTTATGCAGAATATAAGGTTGGGGAGTGAGTAACGAGTACACAATAGGTGGAGATAGAGCCCAAAAAGAGAGAACAATTAAACTGACAAAGGACTGGATAACGATCAGCCTGGGAGAATGAAGAGCTAATAATGGGGACAATAAATGGCTAACAATGGGTTGTGTGTAATAGCACAGTTTAGATTAGAGTGGTGCTGGAAAAGCACAGCAGGCCAGGCAGCATCCGAGGAGCAGCAAAATCGATGTTTCGGGCAAAAGCCTTTCATCAGAAATAGAGGCAGGGTGCCTGCAGAGTGGAGAGATAAATGAGAAGGGGGTGGGAGTGAGGAGAAAGTAGCATAGAGTACAATGGCTGAATGGGGGTGGGGATGAAGGTGATAGGTCAGAGAGGAGGGTGGAGTGGATAGATGGAAAGGAAGAGAGGCAGGTAGGACAGGTCATGAGGGCGGTGCTGAGCTGGAAGGTTGGAGCTGGGGTGCGGTGGGGAAGGGGAAATGAGGAAACTGGTGAAATCCACATTGATGCCATGGGGTTGAACATTATGGTGGGATGGTAGATGAGGACAAGTGGGACCCTCTTGCTGTTAGGGGAGGGGAGAGAGAGACTGTGAGGGCCAAAGTGCGGAAAATGGACTGGATCTGGCTAAGGGCCCTGTCAACATGTTCTTGAGTTATATTTCAAGATCGCAGGAAGAGTTCTCTGTCCAGTCCCTCGGTTTTGCTTTGTAAATACCTGGAAATTAGATGAAAGAGACATTGATGGGTAGAAAAATGAAGTCCATTTACAGGAGTAGTGTTGACAGAACACGAGCAGTGTAAAACAAAAGACATTGGAAGTATAAATGTTTAAAATCAATGTTTGAAAAATCCAGCCAAATGTAAATAATTAAAATGGCCATGAAAGATGGCAATATAAGAAAATGTATGCGGCCTGAACAGTAAATGGGCAAAATTTAAAAATGTTGAGTGTATTCACATTCCATTGTTTGTCATATTTTATTATTTTATTCATTAGCACACAATTATTGTCAGAAGTACCAATACGGTCTCAAATAACAAACACATTTTGAACATTATAAAATACCTTACTGAATTTAAAGATTTACTGTACATTAGTGCTCCAGATTTCTCAAGTTGGTCTTGGTGGCATTTAGTTTCTCTTAGTCAGTCCTCTTAAAAATTAAGTTCGCAAACTCAATTCAAAGATGTGTTGGACCCCATCTATTTTGAAGCATGATCCAAACCAGCTTTTCAAAGTGCATCACCGGCAGTTGTCAAATTAGTCTGAATTATTATTAATTCAAGTTATTTATTATATAAAGACACTTGCATGAAGTTGGAAGGCAAAAAAACTCAAAACTCAATTTGCCACTTGTAACTATTTCTATTTATAAATCTCTGTACCCGTGTCAGGAAAAAAAATCTACAAAGTGCACCATGTGGACAAATACTGCAGTAAGATTATACTTTAAAATTCATAGCAACAATTCAGAAATTTCAAAACTTGATTTGAATTTTGATGGGCCTGCAGCAATATATTGCAATGGGAGTGTCGTATCAACACTGAAAACTTTCCAATCTTTTACTTAAAGGCATATATTCTTAATATGAACACTGAAGCGACAAGTATTTTATAGCTCTCAGTCAGGCAGACAATCTATATATAAAATGCCCCATTTAACATATGCCTTTTTTCTACAGCGAACAAAGGTATATAAATAGCATCTACAGTATGTGTGTGCAGTGTGTGAGTACTGAACTAAATATTTGAGAGCAGCACTTTGTGCTTTTTTGAAAGGTAAACCCTGCAATTAGTTGCACTACTGAATAGTGATGTTAAAATGGAAATATTGTTCAAGTTTTGCAGGTCTCATTCATGTCCCTTAAATAGGGACATTTGAAATGCCAAGTACACTGTTGTTTTGTGAAACAGTGATTTTTCATCCACCCAAAATTAACCTAAAAATTGACTTTTTCCCCCACTGAAACAGAATTATTTTCTATTCTTATGCAATACTGTAATAAAACCTATATGTACAGTGTTTTCTGCCTCAGTGCTGTCCATGTTCAAATGAACAATCCACATTTTCTCCCCTTCCATAGCATTTATCCAGTGATGCCATTGAGCAGTTCACTCCAACGTTGTCTTGAATACTGCCTGTCTTTTCAGCAGCTCACACCAAGGCCTGTCCAGTGTTCTGGGACCTTCAGGAAATACTTGTCCATTGCTTCACAGAATCTTGTTCGATAAAGCTCTGGGGAAACGACAGTTGGCATTTTTCCTGTGGAAAAAAAACCCCAATGTTGTCATGTTTTAAAAACAGATGTAATACAAGATTCTATTTTTAACATACGAAAACCAGTGGCTGAAGCAAGGTGCTTTACTCGCTTTAATGACTATAGATTAAAAATTAATAGAGTTAAAAAAAAAATTCCCCACTTAATCAATTTTAAGCTCATCTGCACCAACCATTGTCTAAATATATACCTAATTTATTAGACTTGGGTGTTTACTGTTGTACATTACATTGTGAATACCAGAAGTCCCTCTATACTTTCTACAAGTTTCATGTAATGCCTTTACTACCCTAACTGTAAAGATCATGAAAGCAAACTGAGTATGGACATTTCCAGGTAAATCCATGATGATCATGATAGGTGAAATTGACAGTAACACAATTACAAAAAGAAAATGTTTTTTCACACCCACTCAAGTCTAATGAAGCAGTCAGAAACTAAGTCATGGACTTCTTACATATAATATGCAACACAGAAACGAACTGTTTGGCATGACAGATTATGCATGTTCATGTTTCACTGGAATTCAAGTAAATTTCATCAGGAAGTGTATAAAACTGATTTGTTCAAAAGATAGTGCCAACACTAAGCACCTTGCTCTACATTTGGGTATGCTACTATCTCTTCCATTCTGTCACATTATCGAAGGGTCAGCATAACAATATGGCGTTATTCAACCTGACCTACTTTATTGCTCACTGAAAATAAGATAGGCCAGCTGAAAGGCTGACCTTGTGGAAACGGCATATATTCCAACAGCTTAAAATAATTAACAATCAAGCTTTTATACTTTTTTTTAAAAGGAGACTTTGACAAAATGTTTACTCAGGGTTTACCAGACAATATTTGAAGATATGGGGAGCTAGGGTTCACCCATTAACAGTGATTTAAAATACAAATACTGAAATAATGTTTCTTATTGCAATAGTGACATGGAGCTACAGAAAACTCTTTTCTGAACAGCAAAGTTAGACAGCAAATGGTTCCAAGTCAGCCCTGGAAGCCAAACGTTATTCTGCTGAAAGTTGGGATAATATATAGAAAACTTCAAGATTTCTGAACTCAAAGGTTTTTTCTCAAAAACCAAGATTCTCACAGGGAAAAAAAAACAAAATTCCTTGTTTTGTTTCTGACCTACACATTTATCCAAGACCTGGAGAGAATATTTTCTCATTCTTTTCTTGAACAACTAGTAAACAGTAGCTATAATCAGACTCACCTTGTCCACCTAAGATTCCTGTAGACTTTACCACCATTTCAAGTTTTTTATCCCAAGTAAACGTCCTGATATAATCTAAATAAATCAAAATCAAAAGGAAGATGTTAACAATAAATCACAACATTTTTCTTTGCACTTTTACTGTTATCTGAAGATAGATTAAAAAATACAGTAGTGGCTGCATTTGAAATGCAACAGGTTTATGTACCAATGTACAATAGAGAACAGCAAGGGCAGCCCAGAAATAAAATATTTAAACTGGGAAAAAATGAACTTTCTTATCAGAAGAGTTGAGATACCACAGGATCCAAGAGACAGCAACAAATGAGATCCAAAATTGGTTAAGACACAGGAAGTAAATCTAAAGTTGACAAATGTTTTTGTGATTGAAGGATCATTTCCAGTAAATTTCCATATGACTGCGCATTAGTTTTTTAGACTAGATTACATACAGAGTGGAAACAGGCCTTTCAGCCCAACAAGTCCACACCAACCCTCCAAAGAGCAATCCACCCAGACCCATTCCCCTACACCTAACACTACGGGCAATTTAGCATGGCCAATTCACCAAACCTGCACATTTTTGGACTGTGGGAGGAAACCGGAGCACCTGGAGGAAGCCCACGCAGACACGGGAGAATGTACAAACTCCACACAGACAGTTGCCTGAGGCGGGAATTGAACCCGGGTCCCTGGCGCTGTGAGGCAGCAGTGCTAACCACTGTGCCACCATGCCACCCACTGTGCTACCGTGCTGCCCACAGTTTATACCCAAGGATTTGAATTAAATGCAGAGGGTGCAACTAAGAAATGCTCAGATGACATTATCTTTCTCACTATTAATCATACATTCAATTTTAATCAAAACTGGGAAATGGAATTGAATCCACAATACATGAGACAATGCATTTGATTAACGATCAGATACTGATGTTGCCAGAACTAGAGAATTTTAGCAGCAAAGGAAGATTGTATGACTGGGGTTGTTTTCTTAGGAATAGAGAAGGCTGAGGGGAGATTTATTTGAGGTGTATAAAATTATGAAGGATTTAAAGAAAGAAGATAAAAAGGATCTTCTTTCCAAAGCAAAGTTGTCAATAATGAGGGCTTTTAAGTGGTGGAAGGTTAGAGAGATTTTGAAAGATAGATTTTCAGGCTAGATGCTGGTCTGGCGCTTGAAAGAATTTCACTGAATAAAAAATTAAATGAGCACAAAGTGCTTTAACCTATAGGCTACAGAACAAGAGCTTAAAACTGGGATTAGGTTGGATAGCTCTGCTTTGTTTAGTACAAACACCATGGCCAAAATGGCTTCCTTTTATACAATATCTTTTCTGACTTTCCACTATGGTTTTGCATCTAATGTTTGAGTTGGAACACAAGTTATAAACTGTTGCTGTGAAAGGCAACTTTCTTTAATGGCAGGAGAAGAGCTGTCAGCCTGCACATATGTTATCACCTTATTTTCCTCTTTCTCCTCTAGTAGTAGTGATAACAATATCTGCACTGTGTTGTGGTAAATAAAATAGAATAAAGACCATAAACCACTAACACACTTACCAATAATTCCAACAACCAATTCATTTGTAACGTCATCTCGGCCCACAAGCAAGGAATAGTCAATTATGAGATGACTGGACAGAAAATACGCATCACTATGAATGGATGCCCGCAGCACAGCTTTACAGTGTGATCGAATATAAAGAGGGTTATCACGTATCATTTTTAATAGGTTTTCATCTAGTAATACAACATCACATGTCTCCTTTCCAGTTTCAGTTTTAACATTTCGATTCCTTAAAGAACCTTTTAAATCAAAAACCTGTAGAGAAGAAAAATAATAAATTTAAGGACTCAAAAAAAGTTTGCATTTAGAAAAGGAAAACAGGGAATCGAAAGAAAATTGTTCAGGTTATTGCTACAATTTTTCTAATTTCACTGGGTCAAAATTCAGAATTCCCTCATGGCACTGTAGATATATGTACATCAAATAGATTGCAGCAAAAAAAGACAGCGCAAGGGCAACTAGGGATGGGCCATAAGTGCTGATCGTGCAAGTGTGACCCACAGCCCATAAATTAAAACTAAACTTTGGCGATCTTTAGAAGTGGTGTGATTTTTTTATTCAACCTCTCAGAATTATGTCGGAACTGATGCACCTTTGATTGTGAACCATTATATTAGATTTCTAAAGAACCAATTCACTGCTTTATGTTGAGTATATAATCTGTTCACAAGAATGGTTTTCATTTCCCAATTTTTTTTAACCATTACCCAAGTTTTATGGAACAACTTTAATTTAGAAACCAAATGTGAATTTAAACTGTTTGCAATTTATACCATGTACCTGAGCCATTTTTCTTCCATAGAAGAGA
The DNA here is from genome assembly GCF_037043375.1 of Chiloscyllium plagiosum. Classification (NCBI taxonomy): domain Eukaryota; kingdom Metazoa; phylum Chordata; class Chondrichthyes; order Orectolobiformes; family Hemiscylliidae; genus Chiloscyllium; species Chiloscyllium plagiosum. The sequence goes on along the minus strand of NW_028270145.1, from coordinate 13,000,104 downwards.
TTCTCCATAACCAAAAGATCAAGTTTCTTTTCTGTATTATTCTGAGAATTCTTGTAGCCTATTCGATATACCCCCAGAATTTTAGCCAATGCTGTCGGTCTCTGTACAATAGTTCAGGGAGGAAGGAAAAAAACATAATTTGAACATCAATCTAAAGTAAGTAATTTGAGACATCAATAGAAGCTCATAAGAAATAGAAGGACCAAACTATATAACCTCCTTCGCCATTTGATGAAATTATAGATGGTTTTCTACATCAATTCCACATTCCCACTTTATTCCCCAAATCGTTTGATTCCCTTACTTCTCAAAAATGTTTTGATCTCTGTCTTGAATACTCACAAATGAACTGCCACAAACCGGTGGCATGGAGAATTCAAAGATTCATCACGATTGCTCTTCATTTCAACCCGAAGCAGACACTTTATTCCAAGACAAATGCCACTTTTAAAGTCTCCAGCCAAGGGAAATAACCTCTTGGCTTTCAAGCCCTCTTAAGTTCTTACTCTTTTGATTGAGATAGTTTCCTTTTAATAAATGCCAAAGACTAAAGCCTGATTTTCCTAAACCTCTCCTCACAGGAAAGCCTCCTCATCCCAGCAATCAGTTGTGAACTTGCATTGAATACTGCCAAGGGAAGCATATTTTTCATTCAGTGAAGACCAGACCCATCAAAATAATTTTAAGAAGATAGCCTAACTTATTTTAAAGACAAGTGTAATGTGCTGTGTTCCAGATGCAATTTGACTGTCAAACTACTCAACATAAGCAAAACACTATAGTTATTTCAATATTATTCAAGACTATAGTTAAAATATAACAAAAGAAAGAAGAACTTTGAATAATAAGTATTACTAATTTATGTTACCACAGACAGCTCTGTGCCTCTTATTCAATCTCTCAAAATAAACCAGGACAAAATACACCTCTTAAAGCCACAGCATTGTCACAGGAGAGACTTCATAGTTTCCAATGTGGTATCAGCAAAATGCTACATAATCACAAAGATTGTTGTACTCTTGTACACCAACCATCTTTAAATAGGGGCAAGCATAGGATTTGCTTTGCCTATATATAAACTTAGTGATAAGGACAAAAGCAAAAAGATAACTCTGCATAATCTCTGATGGTCTCTTGCTATTTTGAAAAAAACGTTTTGCTTTTATAATTTTATCAAAGTGCATTATTTCACATTTCTTTATATTTATCTTGCACACTCATACACATTCCTTTGCAGCCTTTTTGAGTAATCTGGAGTTTGCTTTCCTACTTAGCTTTGTATCATCAGTAAATATGGATACATTAGTCAGTACGTAAAAACAATGACTAAGGACGCTGGAAACCAGATTCTGGATTAGTGGTGCTGGAAAAGCACAGCAGTTCAGGCAGCATCCAAGGAGCAGGAAAATCGACGTTTCAGGCAAAAGCCCTTCATCAGGAATACAGGCAGAGTGCTTGAAGGGTGGAGAGATAAATGAGAGGAGGGTGGTGGTGGGGAGAAAGTAACATAGAGTACAATAGGTGAGTGGGGGAGGGGATGAAGGTGGAAGGTCAGGGAGGAGAGGGTGGAGTGGATAGGTGGAAAAGAAGATAGGCAGATAGGACAAGTCATGGGGACAGTGCTGAGCTGAAAGTTTGGAACTGGGGTGAGGTGGGGGAAGGGGAAATGAGGAAACTGTTGAAGTCCACATTGATGCCCTGGGGTTGAAGTGTTCTGAGGCGGAAGATGAGGCGTTCTTCCCCCAGGCGTCGGATGGTGAGGGAGCGGCGGTGAAGGAGGCCCAGGACCTCCATGTCCTCGGCAGAGTGGGAGGGGGAGTTGAAATGTTGGGCCACAGGGCGGTGTGGTCGATTGGTGCGGGTGTCCCAGAGTTGTTCCCTAAAGTGCTGCTAGGAGGCGTCCAGTCTCCCCAATGTAGAGGAGACCGCATTGGGAGCAACGTATACAATAAATGATATTGGTGGATGTCCAGGTAAAACTTTGATGGATGTGGAAGGCTCCTTTAGGGCCGTGGATACATTTAGTACCCTGATCTAATTAAATGATATAGATTATAAATAGTTGAAATCTAAGCACTAAGTTTTGTAGCATGTACAAGATCGTAAACTCCTTTATTCTGACTCTCTTAAACATTCCTCAATCCAAACTAACTATGATAAAAAACACTTACAATACAAATGATCATTTTGGAATTAGGAAATCTAACACAGAGGCAGATGTGTAGTTTCAGCTCTGTTAAGTATCCCCTGAACAGTAATTTGGAATAGGGAACTGAAGACAGTTTCCAAAAAGGCATCTGCTCCAGTCAAGTATCCAGCAGGAATTTAGGGGATTAGTGAATGGAACATTTAATATTGCTGATCTTAAAACAGATTAGTGACCACTAGGTTTAGCTTTGGTTTGTTTTATGTAATAAATTCATGTTCTTCTGTTAGATAATAGTTGCAGCCGCTAAGGTAATCAGCAACAAAAATAAAATTAAGCTCATGATCAATCAAATGAGGTTTCATTCTGGGATCTGGCATTTTCAGGATTACAACCAATCAACTGGGATTGTAACATTATTACTTTCAAACCTCCCGTAAGCCCTAATCTTGTAAAACAAATCTTTAGCATGGTAGTGTATTGGATGTCTTCTGAAACAATGTCCACAGGTTTTCTTTTCTGTATTCTGCTAGTAGCACACACAAAAACTCGACTGGTTTGTCAAAAACAATTTATCTCTCGAAATCATGCAGATACTATCTACTCATATTATAAATGTTTCCCAATAATGGATTTCTACACTTCCAAGCTCAGGTATACCACTCTAATCCCCTCTCTTCTCTCCCTCCTAACCTGCATTGTGTTATTTGTACCTTCCAACCTTTAGGAATAAGGTCACTTTTGTTTTGGAAATTATGAATTGCAATTTAAAAAAAATCTGGAGCAACAGATAGAAGTACACACCCAGCATTGGATTTTGTATATATTTTACTTACTATCTTTGGTTTAATTGATTTCCCCAATTGTTTTCAGTTCAAAAAGTGCAATGACCTAAGTCCACAATCTCCACTAGGTGGGGCTATTGTTTGGCGAAATTGCATACAAACAATTGGGTTGAGACTGAAGCTTTGAACTAATGGATGATTAATCTAACATTTCTGGGTTCATTGCGAAATTAATCATTTTTGACCATGAATTCTGTCCAAGAACTTGTTAAGCCATGTGCTGATTTGAATCTTGACCTTTGTTTTCGGATGGAGCTGTTCACTACTCTGGCCTGTACTCAAATTGCACAAATGTTTTGTCTCTTCACTCCAGCCAATACCACTCACTTTTGTACCATGATATCACTCCCAGCCTCAACAAAATCTTCCCCTTTTCATCAACATACTATCTATCTTCCTACAATTTTAAAGATATCATATGACTCAAAATTCTCTCTACAGGTGTTGATGGAACTGCTGGGAAGTTTGTGTTTCTTTAGTTGGAAATTAACACTCCTGATCCCTCCTACCAAAGTTAAATTATTTGTCCAAAATTTTTCTGCTTTTATATTCTTGAAGATTAAAACTATAGGTAGTCCACCACGAGAATTGTAACAGTTTCTCACTACGACTCGCCTTCCAGTTTTCCCTCTGCTGGTATGCAAGTGCCTGTATTTACATCTCTCGAACATAATTAAGGTCAGATGCTCCAGTATCTGGAATTGTCCCAATAAAGTAATATTTAATTATTTCTGCATTATGTTGTTTTGAGTTTAGCGCTGAGCATTTCAAAGGGCATTATGCAGTAAAACTGTGCAACTGGCATCCACCAAATGAAAAATTAATGGTTTTGCAAAACTGATATCTTAAAAGTTCAATTTTTATAGCAAGCAATGTAGATCAGAATCTCTTTGATCGGTGTCACTTATATAAAGCACTGATTGACAATCACAATGATTGGGGATTAGCAAAAGATGATAAAATTTAGTATTCCCAATCTAAAATGAGTACAAGAAAAATATCCAAGACTTAATTGTGAGACTCTCAGAGGTTAGCATTCCATTGATGCTCTACCACAGTATAAAGCACGATATTCTGAAGCCGTACTGCAACAAGAAATTGAAGCTTTTAGTAGGAGGAACAGAAAATGGCATAAGAATGGGCAATCTCCATATCTGCCACCTCCAAACCTTAATTACCTTTTGCTGAACAGCAGTTGTAATGTAAGTAAAATAGTGAGGAGCAAAATCCAAGAAAGACTGGACTTCCAATCGAGGCATCTGCTTCAGAATAAAGCGGTCATCTAGAAAAGATTACATTTTAAAAATGACAGAAGTTACATAAAATATATTTGTCAGTACTTGGTAATCAAGACAAAAAACCTCACAACTGACACTTTTTTTTCTAGCAAATGAACAAGATTTCTGAACAAAAACACAAACTCAAACTAACATCTCAACTACATTTTCAGGAAAGTAAGACAGAACAAAAATGCAGTATATAACAATCTCTATTCTCTTATTTTGCTTCAACATAGTTAATGTGACCTTCTATTAGGACACGCTTAAATACGATTGAACTGCAAGGCACTAATATGCCTCCTCTCAATGACGTTACTGGTATGATAAAGATTCATCAACTCCTTTTCTTCAGTATAATTGTTTTTACTTTGAACTAAAGGGGAATTTAAAGTATGTGATAGTAGTGAACAGGGGTGAAAGGTCATATATCTTTCAATTCTAAAATGGTCAACCACCATTTTCAGCACTGTTACACGTCACAAGGAAGTACCAAACTGGAGTACTGCCAGAAGTTTACAATGATTCTTTAAAATCAAGTACACTTCAAAAATAGAAGTTACCAGTAGCTTCAAAACCTTTATAAACCTTTTGAGCACACATTAGAACAGAAGCTCTCAATGAAAGAACACTGGCATCTCAGGCCTCCTTTTGTACGCCATTTCACAAATTAACTTGTTTCTAAGTACACTATGAATATTTTGAATTCCTGTCTCTTTATCCCAACATCTACAATTACATAACTGCACAGGACACAGCCATTTTCCACCAATTCTCAATACATGCAGGTACAATCACTTTGTGATTGTTTGAATCACAAATAAATAAATAAATCACATGGTACCATTCTAGGAACAGAGTCTTGCCCAACATTGTGACAAATATTCATTCTACAATCAAATGGTTACTTATCCTTTTTGCGGCTTGTGTGGACCTTGATATACACAAATTAGTTTCTGTGTTTGCCTACAAATAATGGTAGCTGCTACGCATTAAAACAGCTAAATTAGCATATATTATTTTATCCATCCACAGTATAAGAAAGAAATTAGGGAAATGCAACTTATAATTTTAAAGATTCAATAGAAAACAATGGAAATTTAAACCTGGAAATTTTGTAAAACGTGATGGTCTCAGTTCATAAGTAGTATAGTTTTGACACATACATTATAGATTCCAAGGATCCCAAATTTAAAAGCTTTATACTCTTCCAGTCTCCAGTTTGGTAAACCTGCAATTCTTCAACAATGGAGTTAAATAGAAATTTGCTACTATTTGATATTTACGTTATCTGAAGTGTACTTTTGCGGTATTGACATTGAAACTTTGAACAGTGTATCAGTAACTGACATTTTAATTATTCACACACTATGTTTAAAAAAAGTCTCATTGAATCTTAGTTCATTTCATTGAACCAACAAATTCTTTTACCTTCTGTAGCATAAAAGGCTGCTCCTGATTTGCCTCCTCGGGCTTGCCATGGCACACAGTGAGACAGTGATCGGATGAAGTCCTCCTCATTACTAGCCAAAATCACTTCTCGCATTTTGTGGAAATCTTCAGCATAATAAATTCTACAGTAAAACTTGGCATTGGCATCTGAAAATTCTGTACAAAAGCATTTAAAGAAACATTGTTATAAACAAATAATCATCTTGCTCAGTGGAAATTGCGGTCAGATTTATTCTCTTCCTTTATGGTAAAAGATTAATTCATTCACTCATAACTGTTGCTGAAAGTGCTATCAAGTGGCAATCACACAGCCATTATCTGCTCACTGATGTTCATTTGGATTCTGCCAGGGCCACTTGGCTCCAGACCTCATGAAAGCTTTGGTCCAGATATGTAAACAAGAGCCAAATTCAACAAGGGTGGTCAGAGTGACTGTCCTTGACATCAAGGCAGCAAGTGCCTGTATGGGGCATTCAGAAGCCCTGGCAAAACTAGTCAATGGGAATTGGGGTAAACTGGTTGGAGTCATGCCAAGCACAGATAAAAGATAGTGGCAGTTATTGGAGATCAATCATATTCAGTCCAAGGACATCCCAGCAGGAGTTCCTTAGGGTAGTGTCCAAGGCCCCCAACTATCTTCAAAAATTTAATCAATGACTTCCATTTCTTCAAAAAGTTATAAAGGAATATGTACAATTATCAGCAAACAATGTTCAGTATCGTTCACAACTCCCTAGATATTGAAACAGTGTGTCAATATGCAGCAAGACCTGGAAAATATCAGTGACCGTGTCTAACAAGCATGAACCGAACCATTTTCTCCTGACATGCAATGGTATTACCATTGCTGTATCTTCTACTAACTACCGTTCATGAAATACTGGATTCACTTTATAAATAAGTAACTACAAGGTATGAGGAATTCTGTGGCAATTAATTGCTGAGAGGCTATTCACAATTTGTAAGGCACAAATAACATGTGTTATGAAATATTCTTCACTTGCCTAGATTACTTAGCTCCAACACTCAAGGTCGTTGACACTGAAGCAGCACAGTTGATTGGCAATCCATTCATTATCCTAAACATTCACTCCCAACATACAGTAACACCAGTGTGTACTATATTCACTCCCAACATACAGTAACACCAGTGTGTACTATATTCACTCCCAACATACAGTAACACCAGTGTGTACTATATTCACTCCCAACATACAGTAACACCAGTGTGTACTATATTCACTACCAACATACAGTAACACCAGTGTGTACTATATTCACTACCAACATACAGTAACACCAGTGTGTACTATATTCAAGACGCACTTCAGAGGTTCACCAGCTCCTTCACGAGCACATTCTAATCACATATGCTCCATTTCAAAGGAAAGGGACAGCAGATTCATGGGAACACCACCTGAGTTTTGCCTCCAATCCACACACTATCTTGACTTGTAATCATATTACTGTTCCTTCACTGATATGGGACACAATGCATGTACCTGCAGTAGACAGTGTGCGGCAGGTGAAGGCAGCAGCTCACCACCATCTTCCTCAAGGGCAATTAAAATGAGACACTGGTATAGTGTTATATCACAATATTAGTAATCCCATGGCCCAGGTTAATACTGTGGACTGTGTGTTCGTATCCCACCACAGTAGCCAACGGAACTTAAACTCAATCAATAAAATCTGAAATTACCATTGATTGTAAAACTTCATCTACTTCACTAATGTCCTTGCCCAGTCTGGCCTACCTACGACTCCAGATCCACAGTGACTCTTAACTACCCTCTGAAAATGACCTGGCAAACCACTCAGTTTAACAGCAATAACGAATGGGCAACAAAGACTGGCTAACATTTCATGAAGGAATAAATAAAAATGCTGGAAAGTGATCAGATGCAAGAAGCTCGTTCCATTCTTTCTTTCCCTTGCTTGGAGGCATTCAAGGCAAATACATTCCTTATACTGAAGTCAGCTAAAATTGCTGCTAACTTGAAGCATCTTGATTTGTATCTCTGAGTCATAACCATGCAGTACATGAAAACAGTTAGTCATTAAATATATAAATAAAAAATGAATATGGCACTGAAATAAAGAAATATACTCTACAAAGTTCAAAAGATTGTCAACAACACTTACGAAGTTCTACATGTGGGTTTCCAAGTTGTTTCTTTTGTTTGTCTCCATCACCATCATCTAAAATAAAACAACACTGAACCACTTTGGGAATATGGGCTAATGAACTTTAAACTCTTTTCAGCATATAGCTCAGTATAGTCTGTGTAAACAATAGTTAAAGTTAGTTTTTTTCACTTCACCAAAAATTTATGAGAAGAACATAAGGATATGGATGACATCATCCTGAAATCTCATTTGCAATTACATCACAAATCTGAAATTTGACAAAGCCTTACTTTAACCTTTACTTCCTAATTACAACAGTCATTGGGAGGCACACTTTGGAGACAATATGAAGCTAAAAATATTTTGTTGGTCAGATCAAGCAAACAATCTACTTCTACACATTATCCAAATTAACATAAATAATTCATGTAAGTAAGTGATGTATTAAAAATCTTAAAAACACATTTCTGTGTTTATAAATCTGATTTTGATGACCAGTATCAGCATTTTTGTTACTGCAACAAAAGTAAGTGTGAAATTACATAGCAATGATAATCACAGGTTAACCCATTATAGCTGCAAATCCAAAATCTGTAATTAGCTAACATCGTACCTAAGTTTTTCTTCATTTAATACAAAGCATATTCTATTCAATCCAATGAGAAAATTATACTCACCATAGAACCTTAGATCTGTCTGCCCTATTAAAAATTTATCAACTTTTACTAGAATTATTGCCAACATGCTTAAAAGTTTTAGTGAATTTAGATTTTTTACCCACTGTAAAAATAGTTTAAACATGTACATTACCCTCGAAAAAAGTAAATTCTTCCAAGAAAATTATTTTGAATCAGGCTGGAGCAGATGAATGCATGGCTGAGGAGCTGCTGTATGGGAGAAGGATCCACGTTTTTGGATCATTGGAATCTCTTTTGGGGTAGAAGTGACCTGTACAAGAAGGATGGATTGCACCTAACTTGGAAGGGGACTAATATACTGGCAGGGAAATTTGTTAGAGCTACTTGGAAGGATTTAAATGAGTAAGGTGGCGGGGTAGGACCCAGAGAGATAGTGAGGAAAGAGATCAATCTGAGACTGGTACAGTTGAGAACAGAAGTGAGTCAAACAGTCAGGGCAGCAGGGACAAGGGAGGACTAATAAATTAAACTGCATTTATTTCAATGCAAGGGGCCTAACAGGGAAGGCAGATAAACTCAGGGCATGGTTAGGAACATGGGACTGGGATATCACAGCAATTACGGAAACATGGCTCAGGGATGGGCAGGACTGGCAGTCTAATGTTCCAGGATACAAATGCTACAGGAAGGATAGAAAGGGAGTGGCATTTTTGATAAGGGATAGCATTACAGCTGTGCTGAGGGAGGATATTCCCTGAAATACATCCAGGGAAGATATTTGGGCGGAACTGAGAAATAAGAAAGGGGTGATCGCCTTATTGGGACTGTATTATAGATCCCCTAATAGTCAGAGGGAAATTGAGAAACAAACTTGTAAGAAGATCTGTAAGAATAATAGGGTGGTTATGGTAGGGGATTTTAACTTTCCAAACATAGACTGGGACTGCCATTATGTTAAAGGTTTAGATGGAGAGGAATTTGTTAAGTGCGTACAAGACAATTTTCTGATTCATATGTGGATGTGCCTACTAGAGAAGGTGCAAAACTTGACCTACTCTTGGGAAATAAGGCAGGGCAGGTGACTGAGGTGTCAGTGGGGGAGCACTTTGGGGCCAGCGACCATAATTCTATTAGATTTAAAATAGTGATGGAAAAGGATAGACCAGATCTAAAAGTTGAAGTTCTAAATTGGAGAAAGGCCAATTTTGACGGTATTGGGCAGGAACTTTCAAAAGCTGATTGGGGGCAGATGTTCGCAGGTAAAGGGACGGCTAGAAAATGGGAAGCTTTCAGAAATGAGATAACGAGAATCCAGAGAAAGTATATGCCTGTTAAGGTGAAAGGAAAGGCTGGTAGGTATAGGGAATGCTGGATGACTAAAGAAATTGAGGGTTTGGTAAAGAAAAAGAAGGAAGCATATGTAAGGTATAGACAGGATAGTTCGAGTGAATCCTTAAGAACAGTATAAAGGAAGTAGGAATATACTTAAGAGGGAAATCAGGAGAGCAAAAAGGGGACAAAGATAGCCTCGGCAAATAGAATTAAGGAGAATCCAAAGGGTTTCTACAAATACATTAAGGACAAAAGGGTAACTAGGGAGAGAATAGGGCTCCTCAAAGATCAGCAAGGCAGCCTTTGTGTGGAGCCACAGAAAATGGGGAAGATACTAAGTGAGTATTTTGCATCAGTATTTATTGTGGAAAAGGATATGGAAGATATACTCTGTAGGGAAATAGATGGTGACATCTTGCAAAATATCGATATTACAGAGGAAGACGTTCTGGATGTCTTGAAACTGGCAAAGGTAGATAAATCCCTAGGACCTGATCAGGTATACTTGAGGACTCTGTGGGAAGCTAGGGAAGTGATTGCTGGGCCTCTTGCTGAGATATTCGTATCATTGATAGTCACAGGTGAGGTGCCGAACACTAGAGGTTGGCTAACGTGGTGCCACTGTTTAAGAACGGTGGTAAGGACAAGCCAGGGAACTACAGACCAGTGAGCCTGATCTCGGTGGTGGGCAAGTTATTGGAGGGAATCCTGAGGGAAAGGGTTGTGCATGTATTTGGAAAGGCAAGGACTGGTTAGGGATAGTCAACATGGCTTTGTGAGTGGGAAATCATATCTCACAAACTTGATTGAGTTTTTGAAGAAATAAAGAGGATTGATGAGGGCATAGCGGTAGATGTGATCTATATGGACTTCAGTAAGGCATTCGACAAGGTTCCCCATGGGAGACTGATTAGCAAGGTTAGATCTCATGGAATACAGGGAGAACTAGCCATTTGGATACAGGACTGGCTCAAAGGTAGAAGACAGAGGGTGGTGGGGGAGGGTTGTTTTTCAGACTAGAGGCCTGTGACCAGTGGAGTGCCACAAGGATCGGTGCTGGGTCCTCTACTTTTTGTCATTTACATAAATGATTTGGATGTGAGCATAAGAGATACAGCTAGTAAGTTTGCAGATGACACCAAAATTGGAGGTGTAGTGGACAGCGACGAGGGTTACCTCACATTACAACAGGATCTTGACCAGATGTGCCAATGGGCTGAGAAGCGGCAGATGGAGTTTAATTCACATAAATGCGAGGTGCTGCATTTTGGGAAAGCAAATCTTAGCAGGACTTATACACTTAATGGTAAGGTCCTAGAGAGTGTTGTTGAACAAAGAGACCTTGGAGTGCAGGTTCATAGCTCCTTGAAAGTGGAGTCGCAGGTAGATAGGATAGTGAAGAAGGTGTTTGGTATGCTTTCTTTTATTGGTCAGAGTATTGAGTATAGGAGTTGGGAGGTCATGTTGCAGCTGTACAGGACATCGGTTATGCCACTATTGGAATATTGTGAGCAATTCTGGTCTCCTTCCTATCGGAAAGATGTTGTGAAACTTGAAAGGGTTCAGAGAAGATTTACAAGGATGTTGCCAGGGTTGGAGAATTTGAGCTATAAGGAGAGGCTGAACACACTAGGGCTGTTTTCCCTGGAGCGTTGGAGGCTGAGGGGTGACCTTAGAGGTTTACAAAATTATGCGGGGCATGGATAGGGTAAAGAGGCAAAGTCTTTTCCCTGGGGTGGGTAAGTCCAGAACTAGAGGGCATAGGTTTAGGGTGAGAGGGGAAAGATATAAAAGAGAACTAAGGGGCAACATTTTCACACAGTGAGTGGTACGGGTATGAAATGAGCTGCCAGTGGAAGTAGTGGAGGCTGGTACAATTGCAATATTTAAGAGGCATTTGGATGGGCATATGAATAGGAAGGATTTGGAGGGATATGGGCTGGGTGCTGGCAGTTGGGACTAGATTGGGTTGGGATATCTGGTTGGCATGGACGGGTTGGACCGAAGGGTCTGTTTCCATGCTGTACATTTCTATGACTCTATGAATCTTTTTTGCTGTTCCAGTCTTCATAATTGGGCTCAGTGGCTCAGTGGTTAGCACTGGTGCAGAGACCTGGGTTCAATTCCCGCCTCAGGCGACTGTCCGTGTGGAGTTTGCACATTCTCCCAGTGTCTGCATGAGTTTCTTCCAGGTGCTCCAGTTTCCTCCCACAATCCAAAGACGTGCAGGTTAGGTGAATTGGCCATGCTAAATTCCCCATAGAGTTAGGTGGATTAGTCACAGTGAAATGGGTCTGTGTGGGCTACTCTTCGAAGGATCGGTGTGGACTAGTTTGGCCGAATGACCTGTTACCACATTGTAGATAATCTAATCTAAAACTGGCAAGACTGCTTGGTTTCCTTGTGTGGTGGCAGAAGCCAATTAGTCATGCTGTGCAATATAGCAAGTACTCTGAAGGAATTTGAAGTTTAGAACTTGAAGAAAATGGTTCTAATCTTGATTTACCAACTACATGTTAAATTATTAACTTTACATACACAAACATGCACTTAAGTTCATCATGTTAATAAGGTTGTTTCTTACTTTTGGCTCTGCAGAAAATCATTTACAGTAAAGATGAACACCTTGATTTCTCATTTTGATATCACTGTCATACAAATTCAATGCTTCTGAAATTAGTTTTAATGCTGTTACATCGCCTTGCACAGATACTGTGTCTCTGGACGCCGAGGAAAAGATCTCATTTTATTCATATTTTGCATTGATATTACAGGTTTCAAATCTTAAAGGTTGCAACAATGTGAAAGCTACTTCTTTTACACTGTTGGCCAAAACATGACCAGCAAATTTTCTATAGCAAATCAATTTATGATGTGCACAGGTCCACATGTCTGAGATCTTAATGTTTTGACCATACACGTACATGCACAAATTTATTGCTGTAAACAAATGTAAGTATAAATCTGACCAAAGAAAATTATGAGGGGCATGTGGTGAGGGTATACCAGAAAAATACATTAAACATTTGATAGTGGATAATCAATGGCTACCATTAAAGCAATTATAAAAATCTACAACAGATATACATTCTTCTAAGGCAAAAACAGCTGAAATGAAAGGCGAATCACCATAGTCAAGAAAGAAGCTAAAGATTGTATTATATTAAATGAAGTTGTTTGCAAGAAAGCCAGAAATAATGGTAAACTAAAAGATTGGGAACAGTTTAATGCACAAAAGGAGGACCAAAATACTGATCAGGCAAAGGGGAAGATACGATGAATGCAACTTAGCAAGGCACCTACAGGAGGACCATGTAAAGCTTTTATTGATATATGAAAGGAAAAGATGAGCAAGGATAAATATGGGCTGTTATAGGCAAGGGACAGGAGAATTTATATTGGAGAACAGGGAACAGTGAGAAGAATTAGTTACTTTGCATCTGCCTTGACAGAAGACAGTATAGAATTCCAGAAACATTAGGCGGCCAAGGGACTCACATAGAGCAAGAGACAGCACTTGAAAACTAACTCGATTGAGGATTGATAAATCTCTTTGACCAGATGAGTTTCAGCCCAGTGTATTGAAACAGGATGCAGTGGATACGTTGGTGGTAATTTTATAGATGCTGGAAAAGATTCCTGTTGACTGAAGGTAGTAAATTTAACTCCATTATTGAAGAGGAGAAGCAAGAGAGGACAACTACAGACATGTTAGCTTGATGCCCATAGAAGGGATATTGTTAGAATCTATTATAAAGGATGGGGATAACAGAATATTTAGAAAATAATGGCAAATTGGAAGAATCGACATGGATTTATGAAAGGGAAACAATGTTTGATAAACTTGGCATTTTCTGAGGATGTTACTTGTAGAATAGACAAGATAGACAAAAAGGAACCAGTGGGTGAGTGTATTGGATTTTCATAAGGCTTTTGATAAGGTCTCACACAGGCGGTTAGTAAAATTTAAACACATGAGACTGAGGGAAATATACAAGTATGGATTGACAATTGGTTAACAGACAGGAAGTAGAGAGCAGGAATAAACAGATCACTTTTAGGATGGCAGGCTTACTAGGGAAGTACCTCAAGGGTAACTGCCAGGTTCACAAATGCTCATAGTCGGTGTAAATGATTTAGATGTTGGGGTCAGTTGGAATATTTCTAAATTTTCTGATGACAGCAAATTAGGTGGAACATGAAAATGACGCAAGAGGCTGCACATAATAGATGGAATATAATGTGAAGTTGTTCATTTTGGTAGAGAAAAAAAACACAGGCAGAAGTATGGGTGCCTAAAAGTATTTGGGTTTCCTTACCCACAAGTCACTAAAAGCGAGCATGCAGAAACAGCAAGCAATTAGAAAGGCAAAATTACAAGTTAACATTCTTTTCAAGGGAATTTGTGTAGAGATGTAAAGATGCCTTGTTGCAATTGTACTCAGCCCATTAAGATCTCACCTGGAGTATTGTGTACAATTTTGGACTTTTTATTTATGGAAAAGAATATACTTGCCATAGAAGTAATTCAACGGAAGTTCATCACGTTAATCCTTGGGATGGCAAGGTTTTTTTGAGGAGAAATTGAGAAAATTGGGTCTGTACTCTCCAGTGCTTGAAACAATCAGAGGCTAACACTTAGAAAATTCTTATGGCCATGGCAATATCCTCCAGGAACATAACGGGCAGGCCATTTAAGGTCAAGATGAGGAGCAATTTCTTTACTCAGAGAATGATGGATCTTGGAATTCCATATCCCAGAGGCTGTGGAAGCTTAATCACTGAGCAGGTTGGAGACAAAAAATTATAGGTTTCTGGAGACTAATAGCATTCATGGGTAAGCAAATAGTGAGGGAAACTTGCATTCGGGACATTATCAGCCATAATCTAGAATGGCAGGGCAAGCTCATCGGCTGAATAGCCTATTTCTGTTCCTTTTTAAAGGATCGCAGGAGTAGACTACCTGTTAAAGACCAATTCATGGTCTGTTTGAAAAATGTACTTCAATGGAGGCAAGTCTGTTACACACAGATTTCGGAGGGTTTAGCAGACTTGCCTATCTTTAAACTGACATCAAATACTAAACAAATGGATAAACCAATATAACCCCTTATTAAAGGGTTAATTCATGGGGAAGAATTAATAGCAAAAAGAATCTCAACTCAAAAATTCTGGTAATCAAACATGAGAAAGAATACATGAAATCAAAATGAAGTTTTTTGGGTTGCTAGTAACATTGGTTATTAACTTTACCTGTAAATACAATTTTCTTATAACAGATGATTCCAAAAATAACTTTTAAACCTTTATGCAATCAAATAAATTCTCCAACTGCAGCATTCAGGAAAAAAATCCTTTTACACCCCACAGTAAATACTCAATGATTGGAGCAAAGTGATTCTCATTATGCATAGCTGGGGCACAACAGTCCCACTGGAAAAAGAGTTGCTTCCAGTAATTATTTTAATTTAAAAAAAAACTTTGGAATGAAGTGAGTAGAGGTACCATTAGCAACGTAGAATTTCAAAAGGCACACAAATTTTCGTTCGATAAGGTTTAGTGTGTCAGTGACCAGCGCTTAACTGTACCTTGTAACTCTGCAGCTGGATTCTCTGCCCCTTCTTTCCCTGTTTGAGAGACCTGGTAATAAGCACTATCTGCACCTCGCAAAGTCTCTTTTCTCTGTATGGACAGATCAGGGCTTTTACCCCCTGAACCTCGGAAAAATGACAAAACTCCAGGTGTCTTTCTTGCTAGAAAAGACCAAGAACATTTCTTTTTATAATTTCTAAATGAATTCCTATCCACTTTTGCTAATAACTACAAGCAGCAAGCCAATGGTAGCAATGTAGTTAAAAAAACTGTGGTGCTGCTATGCTGTTTATGTAATAATACACTACAAAGCAAGTATTGTGTCTGCTTTTAAAAGTAAACTTACAAGTCTGCTCAGATTCTGTACTGCGATTTCCTTGACTGCTGTTGCTTTCTGAATGTCTTGCAGGACTATTGGCCTTCGGTCTGTCTGCATTACTGAAATATAGCCAATGCAAGAGAGGCATTACATATAAATATTTCCTTAAAACATATAAAAGTTAAATGCATGGCATTTCTTTTTCTTTTCATATGTAGAAATGTACAGAAACATTGCAGTGTTTTTCAGGAATCAGGAATATTTCAGAAATTTTGTTCAGCTGGTTCTAATGAAGATTGAAACTAGACAGCAAAGGTTTAATAAAGCTTTCAATCAAACTGCATAAGAAAGACATTACAGAGAAAGAATAAAAGATCACTAAACAGTTAAAAATTTGTAATAGCAACCTAAAAGGGGAAGAACTTGACTTGAGCAACACCAAACAAATATTGTGGAAATCCATAGCCATAACAATATTTAATGTAATAAAACATTCTAAAATGCTTCATTAAAAAAAACAAAACCTAAACACAAAATCCTGCTATGATCCATGCTAATTTTCCTTCACTTGCTCCCACTTCACCCCCATCCAATTACTTTGCCTGTTGTACTCCTTCGTCATTCCCAGTCATCATACATTCTCTTCCAAGATCTTCTACAGCATTCTTGTACTCCTTACAACTAGAGAAAACATTAAAATGTTAAAGTCCAGACTTCACATAATGGACATAATAAATGCTAAAAGGAAGAATACTTTTAAGAAAAAACATGTACAGTACCTGAGAGCAAATGCAATGATTGAACTTGGTTCCTTCTCACATACTGTAATTGGCACACGTTCATGGTCCCACATCAGGTAATGCTTGTCAGGATCACTATAAAAGAATTCAAAATTCACAGCACATACCAAAATCATTTAATATGTTACTTATACACATGACCCAGACCACAGACCGAGACAGTCTTTTTCATGTATTTAATATGCTTTAAAACTACAGTGGAATTAATGTTTCATTGTATTAATTTTATTTAAGTGAATGAGCAACAAGCAATATTTCATGTTGAGAGTTTCTATCACTAATTCTTATTGCACTATGCTTTTAAGTAATATTAAACATAAACTGCGCATGTTGAGATACATTAGGCTTGATCATTGCATCAGGGTAATCACTGTTCACAATTGTTTATTTAAAGCATTAGTGAAAAGCACAAACATATTCTGGTTTCACTCAAGTTATTGCAAATTAGGAACACAACATTTAGAAATGAAATTCAAAATGTGATCGACTGGACCGGAAAGGTTACTCTTTAAAACACAAGGTTAAAAAAAGTACATACGAACATACATAACAGGAGCAAGCATAGGCCATTCAGCCCATCAAGCCTCCTCAACCATTCAAGAAAATCATGGGTGATTGGATAATTAACCTTAAATCTGCATTTCCACCTGCCCTGATAACCTTTCAGCCCTTGTTTAACGTGAACCTCTTTACCATAAAGAAAGGATTTTACTTCCATTACTTTTTCAGAGTTTTAAAGATACTCAACCCCATTACCCTCGAGAGAAACAATTTTGTCTAAAACCTGTTCCAAATGGGAGATGCTTGATTTCTTAAACAGTGACCCCTAGTTTTAAATTCATCCATAAGAGGAAACATCCTCTCCACATCTATCCTGTCAAGACCACTTAAGATCATATCTTTTACAATCAAGTTGCCTCTTACTTTTCCAAACTCCAATGGATACAAGCTGACCTGCCCAACCTTTCTTCATAAGGCAAATCCCCATTCCACACATTAGTCTAGTAAACCTTCTCTGAGCTGCTTCCAACACATCCACATCCTTCCTTACAGTATTCAAAACTGGACAATGTTTCAGATGCAGTCTCAGGAGAGCCTGTGCAAATGAAGCATAACCTCCCTACTTTTGTAATCATTGCCCTGGTGGTAAATAATGATATTCATTTACCTTTCCGAATTCTTGCTGCAGCTGTACATTAACCTTGTTCGATTAATGCACTAGGTCATCCAGATCTCTCTGCATCTCAAAGCTTTGCAACCTCCTATCATTTAGATACAGTTCTTCTTGCTAATTTGGACAACTTTACATTTTGCCAACCTACAATCCATTTGCCACATTTTTGCACATTAACTTAACCTATCTACCCAGCTATATTTTTGTAGCGTTCTTGTGTCCTCTTCACAACGTACTTCCCTTTTATTTTGTATTATCCCTTCATCCAAGTCATTTATACTCAGTGTGACCAGTTAAAATCCCAACAGCAATCTTCGTGGCATTCCATCCACTACATCTTGTCAATCAGAGAAGGATACATTTATATCTACTCTCTGCTTCTTATCAGTCAGTCTATCAATGTCAACATGAACTTTCATTTTCCACAAAAAAAATCTTTAATATGGCACCGAATGAAGGTTTTCTGGAAATCTAAATACATCCACTGGTTCCCCTTTACCCACAACTTGGTTTTGCTCCTCAGAAAAATCCAACAGAGTATCATTACTTTTTTTCTTACTATACTCTTTTGAATGGTTTCCTATATCATGGTGCCATGGTTAGTTAGCACATTCACACTGCAGTCCTCACTCTCATCCTAACGGGATGAAAGAATCTCAAACCTCTTTGGAAAAATTGCAAAGGGTGAGCTGCCTGCACTCCTACCCCTGGGTCCTCTTACCTGCCTCTCAGTCACATTCTACTCCCTGAGCTACTATCAAATCAGATGATCCAACCTCAAGAGATATGATCACTTCTTGGTACAAAGAATCCAGGTAACATTTCCCCTCCCTGATTTGTCACAATGTCTGTGGTTCAGTCTCCAGCTCAAACTGAGTTGAAGCTGCTTGAGCTTCAGACACTTGCAGCAGATTTGTTTACTCTGAACCAAATTGGCATCCAGGAACTCCCATATGTTGAAAAACTGTGACACATCACCTATCTTGGCCTCCTTAATATATTCTGATTAATTATATTATTTTATTTAATTTTATAGTTTTTTTGGTATATTTTATTAATGTTACCATCAGTTGCTATAGTACATTGAATTTTAGCAATAAAATAAACCTTAGTCATTTACGAGATACTCACCAAATAACTGTACTAGAAGAACTTTCAATTCCAGAGGCTGAAAATGTTTAAACAAAAACAACAGAACTCCTCTTTTCTTTTCTCTCAGAACTTCCTTAATCACTTAATTTCCATACTCTTCCATAAATCGTATTAAGTTAGCCAGGTTTATATGTTCCTAAGACAAAAGGCCATGCAGACTCACTTAGTGAGGATGTAGTTTCAGCAGGTTCTTAATTGATCTGTTCTTTCACTGGTAGCCTTGTTAAACCCTGCTTAAGGCTGGCAACTGCAGAATTTACACTATAAATTTCAGTGCAATGTGACGTGCAAACTAAAATAGACATTCCCACCCAACAACTGCATTTGGCTTTAAAATGCGTAGGTAGAACAAAAGAAACTTACAATGGGAAAGGAATGGGGTTGTAACTGTTTCCAGGAAGTAGATTCGCAAAAATAGCCTTCATAGTTGACTTTTCTTTTACTTGACTGTCACTGGAGCCCAAAAGGTGTCCATCATATACATCTGCAAGTTCAACATAACCTGTTAAAACCCATTATTTGAGAAGGTTGTCACACAAACAAAGATGTCAAAGTCTCAAATGCATCCCAGTACATTTCCACTTGGACAGCTTTAAGAGAACTCAATATGCAGAATGACTAGAGTGTCAATGCTATTGTTTGCTCTTAAAACAAAACAAATGGCTTTACTTAAAGACAGTATATTATCCAAGACAACAGTAGAGGAAAAAAAAAGTTCTAGCAAAATCACTCGGCCATTGGCAAAGTGCAGAGACTCAATGTGCCAATTTACTGCATTACAACCTTAAAAGTTACAGAATTTCCCTTATTTTATTACACTCCTTTCTCTGGTCTAGAGATTCAGAATGTTCCAACATTAGGCTTTAGTATAAATATAACCAAAGTATAGGTAACAGTTTACTTGACAGCGCATTTGTAATTTACCAATTAAATCCCTCAATTGTAACAGATTCCCATGAACTGCTATTCTGTGTACAGTTAGTGAATATTAATTAAAAGAGTATGTTCTGCCTGTAGTACTCTATTTTGAAAGTAATTAAACCAATTACAAAGATTTTTCCCAACAGGATATTATAAAGGTGGCAGTTAATGTTAGGCTTGATTCCACAGAATATGGGAATATGATACAAAAATAAAACAGTTAAGTCAATATTATTTAAGTATTGCAAGGTTTGTTTTTAAACTTGCATTAACAAAGCCCAAACTGATCAGGTCTCAAGAACTGAAAAGACACCATTTTTACTAAGCACAGAACTAAGCATAATGAAAATTTTATTACTCAAGAAGTAATTTCTGCCAAGGGAGGAAAAAAAAGCCAAAAACCTATTAAAGATAAATACAGTTAGATGGAAAAAGGCCATACCAAAAAGTATTTTTCAGAGCAAAATTAGAAGATAAACAATGGTAAATGAATAAGTTTTCAAACTATGGCATTTACCTATTCACACATAGACTTTTAAAACACTCTTTCATGGCATAAGAGCATCACTGGTTGGATGGTAATTATTTATTGCTTATCTTTAGTTACCCTTGAGAAGATGCCTTCTGGAACTGCTACAGTCCATATGATGCAAATATACTCTGCTTTTAAGAGTTGCAGAGTTTTGGATCAGTGACACTGAGAAATTGCAATATAGTTCAAAATCAGGATGGTGCCTGTAGTGCTGAGGAAAACTTGTAAATGCCCTCCTGCATCTGCTGTCCTGATTCCTCTAGCTGATAGGTGTCAGAGGTTTATAAAGTGCTACTGAACAAGTATGGGTGAGTTGTTGCAATGCACCCTGAAATAACTCCATAGATGCCAGGATCCCGTCACCAAGTCATGGGTTATTTACACACAGAAGTGGAGAGTCCTTGCCACTGATCTGGCTTTCTCAAAGCCAGCTTTCAGTGTGAACAGAACCCCTGATGCTTGTTTTTATATCTGACTGATTGGACTAGATTAATAGTGCCAATCAATCAGGGAATTCATTTTCTACTCACTCCACACCTTATAGATAGTAGATACTGCTGCCATTGTGTATCAATATTGGGGGAAATGAATATTCAAAGTGATGAAGTGGATATAAACCAAATGTTCTGGATGGTGTTGGAGCTGCACTCATTCAAGCTAATGGAAAGTATTCATTACATTCCTGACTTGAAGATAGCAGACTGGCGTTGAGAGTCAGGAAGTGAGTTATTTGTCAACAGTATTTTTATGGCTGGTCCAGTGCAGTTTCTGATCTATGTAAGCTCTAGGATAGCTGGGTGTGTCAGCAACATTAATGCTGAATGTCAAGGGGTAATGATTTAGATTTCATATGGTATCATATTGCTTGACACTTATTTGGTGAGATTACTGATCATTTATTAGTCCATGTCTGGGTGTTAGCCAGTCTTTCTGCATATTAGCACTGACTGCTTCAGGATCTCAATCGCAAATGGCGTTGAACATTGAGGATGTTTGCTGATTGCGCAATTTTGCTGTTATGACAGATCATTGATGAAGCAGCTGAAGATGGTTGGGCCTGGGATGCTACACCAAGGAACTCTTGCAGTGAGTCCTGGAGTTGAGATGACTGACCACCAACAACCAAAATTATCTTACCTGGTGCTAGGTATGACTCCAACCAATGGAGAGGTCGCCCCTATTTTCCATTGACTAGTTTTTGCTCTGGTTCCTTTATGCCATTCTCAAATGCTGCTTCATTGTCAAGGAAGGAGGACACACTAATTTGAGAAATGTCCCACTCACAAGGTCAAAGACCTGCAGGTCTACTAGTACATATCATGCACCAAACACAATGCTGCTTTATAGAGTGGGTAATGGCAATACACTCAGTGAACTGCATAGAAAATGTTGAATAAGATCAACTTCACCAACTGGCAAAATTGTGACATGAATTTACAAAGCTTGAAGATAATAAAGAATATTCATAACCCTAGTGTTATAAGGCTGCTGTGACCACCTGATAAACCCAGGCAAAACACATGGAATATACAAAAATCTACAGCCACAGAATTATCATCTCAATCAAGCAGCACTGAACTGGAGAGAGATATAATTATTTGCATCTCATGTTTTTCTCATATTTGATAACTTCACAAATGGAAGATGAAAGGTTATGCATGTAGACAATGGAGCTAGACTGGGAATAAACAAAGGAATCATATCTCAGTAGCTTGAATTGAGCTACATGAACTGAACACAGAAAGGATGCCAAAACTCTTCCTATTCGCTTGATCACAATCTCAATCTCAGCAAAACAGCTTTGGTCAAAGAGAAATCATCTTACACAAATCTCAGTTGCTTGAGATAACTAGGGTATCTGCAAGCTCCACCACTCTTATGTAAACAGAACAGCTATGCAGTTAGGACTTAGGTTTCACTCTCCTAACTCCAAAATACTCCAAAGACTGCCATCTGCAATTGCCCTTATCTCCTTGCTTATACTAAGTACCACTCCTCCCCAACCTCCCACCTTTTAAGCTTATTAGATTAGATTACTTACACAGTGTGGAAACAGGCCCTTCGGCCCAACAAGTCCACACCGACCCTCCGAAGAGCAACACACCCAGACCCATTCCCCTACATTTACTCCTTCACCTAACACTACGGGCAATTTAGCATGGCCAATTCACCTAACCTGCACATCTTTGGACTGTGGGAGGAAACCGGAGTACCTGGAGGAAACCCACGCAGACGCGGGAGAATGTGCAAACTCCACACAGGCAGTTGCCCGAGGTGGGAATTGAACCCGGGACTCTGGCGCTGTGAGGCAGCAGTGCTAACCACTGTGCCACCCATTGCCAATGTGTTGTGCGGGTTTGTTGTCACACAAGTTTCATTGGTTAATATTCCATGCCGACATTCAAAAAAACCTGTTGAATTGACTTAGTTGTCCAAATAAATGGAAAGTAAGTTTAATTGAAGTCGAATAACAATATGCTAAAAATGGTTTTTAAAAACGATATTTGTTGTGAATGACTAAAGCAAGGTTTAAAAGCAGAAGTGTGACGACCACTCGTGATCTTGTCGTAACACATTGCATTTTGGAAGTTATCAATACTTAACATGGTCAACTTTTATTTTCAGCAATGCAAAACAAAAACAGCAGGAGAGCATCCACCCTCAAGTAACATCTATAGACAGAGAAACAGAGTTAATTATTTAGGGAGACATTAACTCTCTGCCTTTGGAGATGCTATCAGGCCTGTTGAACAATTCCAGCATGTTGTTTTTATTCTTTATTCATGTCACAGATACTGCAAAATCTTTTTATGAACTTCCTACCGTCAGAATTGTTGGTGTCTTGGTCACTGCTAACAGACACTGTGGGAATATTGGGTCCAGAAGACAGTTGTTCGATGCATACCTCTGGGCAGGAGGGTAACTGAGAATTGGCAGTGTTGGTAGAGTTAGCTGCTGTGATAGGCAATGTGCGATCTTCTGCAAGACAGAATTTATTTTCATCACTGGTTTCATAAGTTTAAGATCACAAAAACTGATGCTAAATGTCATTAACTTTTTTATTGCAGCTGCAAATTACTTTTAATAATCATAATTTTTTAAAAATCACCAAAATAAAAGAGTAACGTTTATGCTTATAGATGGTTTATACCTGATAACAGCATATGTTGCATTCAAAAGTATGTATAATTAACATAAAAACTTAACCCTCTTTATATCAATCTTCCCTCTATTACACACAGTGCTTGAGCTGCAATGTTATTTCTACAATATATGGAATAGAATTTTAATTTCTGATTAGATCTGATTGCAAACAAAGTCTTTCAGGCGTGGTAGCGATATAAACATTAAGTTCTGAGGTAAAACAATAAAACACAATCCTCAGAAACATACCCAAACTAGCAGACAATGCAACCAAAAACTATAGCCACATTACCTTACATCAAAGACATATTAAAATTAACTTGCAGACTACTCAGACCCCTTGGCAGTGTGGTAGCCCACAAACCAACCAACACACTTAAACTGCAACTAATGAACTTAAAGGATCAATTAGATATTACTAGCAAAACTGATGTCTTTACAAAATAACATGCAAGAACTGCAAAAAACACTACATCGGACAAACAAGCAGGAAACTTGCCACCAGGATACATGAACACCAACTAACCACTAAAAGACACGACCCACTATCACTAGTTTCCATACATACAGACAAAAGGAGGACACCACTTTGACTGGGACAACACACACATCCGGGGACAGGCGAATCAAAGAAATGCATGAAAATTCTTAGAGGAATGGCATTCTAAACAGAACTCCATCAATAAACACATCGACTTAGATCGAAACTACCTTCCCTTGAAAAAAAGAACCGGAAATGACATCACCCATCTTAAGAATCCAAGGTGGGACATACCACCAGCGCTTCACCAGAGACTCTCACTGATGATGTTACTTAGTCATGGTGACGAAATGTCTGAAAACAAGCCTTCCAGCTCAGCGAGATAACTTGCATATTTATCATCAACTTGAGCTACAAACTTCTCAAAATTGCTAAAATATACATTTGTCAAGTGGCAACTTAGGACAAGTATGTCTATGAAATATTGCAAAGCAAAAGCAAGGCGGTACCTGGAGGGGATATTGAACCTTAGCTACTTGCAGAACAGAACACTGGATGTCAAAGAAAATTAATCACAAAGGGAAGAACCCTTCCCTACTTCCCAGCCAAAACAAATGAAAAAACTGGTAGAGGTTATGAGTGTGCAACATTTCAGAAGAAATATTTTTGACAGACATGTACGAATACCTTTCATTAGTTCAGCTCCAAATATGTTTGCATTTCAATATTCCAAAATAGGTTTCAGGTAATCTTTACTAAATAAGAGCAGGCAAAGAAATTTATTTGAAATTTCTTTATCTTTCTTTGACTTACACTGCTTCCAAAATTGGGAAATTGAAAAAAAAGTGATATAGCTACTAGAACTAAGCTTCGTACAGCTTGAGACCAATGCCTGTAAAGAAGCAACGAAAGAAAATAAAAACCACATATTCCAAAATCCATACAGTTGAACAGCTCCACCATGACAGAGGCTGAGGGAATCTCACACCCTGCTTCACTGTCAGGGGCCTGGAGGTCCTGCTGCGTGGGGGTGGGGTTGGTTGGAGAAGTGGGCAGTATTCTTCCTGAGGCCTTGGTGATATTCTATTTACTGGGTGATTGGGTAGCTTTAACTGATTAAAGTCATGATTATACCCATAGTACAGAACATGGATTTTAATAGTGATGTTTAGTTTAACCATAATGAAGCAGTTCTCACGCTGATTAGATTTTGAAAAAGACCAAGCCAAACCTTTATCTCCATTTGGTAGTCCTGAGGTTGAACTGCGTGGAGAAGTATCCAGTACACTGCTCTGTAAAAAAAATTCGTTAACAAAATGAAAAAAAAATGAAATTAAAAAAATAAAAGTTTGAAAGATCAACAAATGGTTAGGTCAGCAATACATTATGAATAAGAGATAAGACAGTTGTTTCTAAACCATCGCTTCCAATTTAATGTAAAATAGCATCTCCTGAAAAAGGTGAATGATATGCAGCCGGGCTGGACTCCATCTGGCAACAGGCCAAGTCATGTTTGCCATTTGGATGGAGACCTGGTGTATGATTAATTGGAACCTGCCATATTTCACACCTGAACACAAACATTTGGCTGTCTTTCCATTGTGAGGATTTACAGGATTCCCAGGCAGACATGGTAGCAACAGCCATTAGAGGCAACAGGGAAAAAAAAAGTTCTCAAATAGCTACTAGGAAAAATGCAAATGAATGCAATCCTCTGGTCGAATCGAAGAAACATACAGAGATCCAAGGTCACTGGAAGATTTGCCTTAGTTTTGGGAGAAGCAATTATGGGGATGGACCTTACTCAAAGTTGGTTTGGGAATTTTCATAACTGTGGGAAAAGGACCTTTGATGGTCACGGAATATTATGATTCAGTGAAATGGGGAGAGGTGGACACAGTAGAAGTGACTTTGAACTATTTCCTGTTAAGACTGCAATTTTGTGGAGAGTGCACTGTAACGTATATACATGATGCAGTGTTAAGACATTTAAAAAGTTATTATTTCTGCAGTTCAAAGCAGTGCTTCGCAAATCTTTTGCAAACTGTGACTCTGCATTGAGGCCTCATAGTTGTTGTGCATTATGGGAGGTGGTGTGGGAAGGTGGGCAATAAACCTATGACAGCAGGGGATGGGGAAAGAGTAGACCTGCGAGAATGGGGAAGTGAGGGGGGGAAATGCAGAGCATTTCCAGTCTTTATATTTGATTTTCTGCACCTGCGTTCTTTGTTTTATATTAAAATAATGTAAAATGAGTGTCTCCAATTCAGAAAAAAACACTTTTGCTTTGCTGACAACCATGCTTTGGGATCGAGAAAGAAAGGAGAGAGAGCTAAGCTGAAGCAAAGAGAATACAAATGAAAACTGTAAATGAAGTAAAGGGGGAAACAAGATTGCACTCATTAATTGAGTTAATACAAGTAAGTTATCAAGAAGTTAATTACCTTCGTTTCTTCAGTAGACCTCAATCTACCAGGACTTGGTGGTACTGTTGGTCGTTTCCGTCCTTTTTCTTGTTGAAACAAATCTTGTAGTCTACAAGAATGGGATTTTTTAAAAACAAGTTCATGTTGCGCTAGAAAATTGAATAGTACCTATTGCAGTATCTAAACAGGAAAAAAGAACCCTCACAAATTAGAAAATCTTTCTTAACTGCATCAATTAGGCAGATTAGACAGCTGGCAATTAAATATTGTCAATCAATTGACATAACTATATGTGATAGAAGTTGTAAATAATAGGCTGTCACTGCTATTTGTTATTCCATAACCACTCTTCTCCATTTTAAATATTTTTAAATCAACTTGATTAGTGATATTAAGACACAAGTCTGAGCAAGAGAGGATGGGAACCCAAGCCTTCTGGCTCCAATGTAGGGTCACTACCACGACACATGAGCCCTCAGACTGAATTTCCATACAAAGCTTTAAGCTTCTCCTGCTCCTTGGATGCTGCGTCAATTCTCCTGTTCCTTGGATGCTGCATTGATTCTCCTGCTCCTTGGATGCTGCCACCTATCGCATTCCCAACACCCCTTCCCCAAATCCCTCCTCCCTACCTTTTATCTCAGCCTGCTTGGCACACCTTTCTCATTCCTGAAGAAGGGCTTATGCCCGAAACGTTGATTCTCCTGCTACTTGGATGCTGCCTGACCTGCTGCACTTTTCCAGCAACACACTTTTCAGCTACTCAAATACAGTGCAATTCTCTTCAGTTTTACTTGGTATTTATTGATGTAATTTTAACTTTGCATTCATATATATATAAAATTGTAATTGGGTATAATAATTGACATAAACTAACAAGTATTTGAAGTGATTATGGTAGCCTCAGTCCCACCTGTTATTCCAAGCCTGTAACAGCTCACACAAATTCTGTTTCTTGGTAATTAAGCAATCATCCAAAAATACCAACTGCTGAGGGTTGTCGACTGAGGAGGTCAACAATCTTGCTTGAGTTTTTTCAAACCAGTTTCGAAACTCTGCCTCTTCCATCTGTATCCACAAATAAAATACAAATAAATCAACAAGGGATAAGTTTAATGAGAAGGAAGGGGGGCATCAAACATTAAACAAAATTTTAAATGTTATTTTACATATGCTATGTTCAAACTGATAGATAAAATAGTTACTTCTTTTTGTGCAAACAAATCTTCAATTTTTTCTTCTCTTGTTTTGTTGAAGGTATCAGTTTTCAGGGACACCAGGCGATCGTCTACTGCCGAATAGATTTGTGACACCCTGAAAAAAGCCGATATTTGTTAGTCACCATCTTTAATCAATTTATACACTCAGCAAGAAATTTTTTGCCAACTGGTTTCAAACTTACTTTTGTGAAAAATCCTTCAAATCCTGAATAATCAATTGCTTTGATGGCATTTGAGGTTTGATGTGTATTTCTAGTGGGGGTAGGCAAATTTCAAGCATTCTAATGGGGGAAAAGCTGGTAGTAGAAAAAGTAAACATATTTGTCAATTAATAGCAGGAATAATACATTTATTGTATAATGTTTCTGAAAAATGATGCAATTGAAATGTTTAAGATGCCATTAAAGTAACTCAATTAAAATCAGGAAAAATAAATAGACTGAATGTAGAACTAATATTCTGCATTGTCCTTTGGAAGATTCTAGTTGATGAATAGAAATGATTTTGGTAAAATGAGCATCCTTTGCTGAGATTAACAAGGTGGAATCGGGCGAGTTCTGAGTTTGTCTTGCTGTTACAATTTCTGAGTGCAACAAAGCAGTGAATTGGAGTCCATCTGACTTCATCGTACGCGACAGGCTTCAGTGGAGTCCTAGACAACATAGAACTGCAAATACTGAAAATCTGAAGTTCTAAAGGATCCATGGACTCAAAGTATTAACTCTGCTTTCTCTGTGTCAGATGCTGTCAGACCTGCTTAGTTGCTCCAGCAATGCATTTTGTTTCAATGCACTTCTATTGCAGCTTTTCTCAAGAAGCTTTTAGCAATGTTTTAGAAATGCAGGAAGAGAAGTTAAGTTCCCTGAGGTGCAGGACATTGAAGTTAGCTCCGATGTCACCACTGATCATCTCAATATTAAATAGTAACTACATAGCAATGATATTTTGGAGATAATTGATAAACTAGACTAGCTCAGGCTGTTAATAATTCTGGATGAAAGAGTTAATGCTTCACAAATACAGCAAGTGATTGACAAAACAGATCAAAGAACAAAAATCATGGGAATAAAGATAATTATAGATAAGTCAAATGTTATTTGCTCTTATATCGAAGTAAATAATTTGCATGAAACGATGATGGGAACATTTCACATCTTCTACTAAAAACGACCAACTGCTCAGCAGAGGATGTATCTGGTTTCCAAAACATTAATAAAACTTCTTAGAAGAATGTAAACTAAATTTTGATTTAATGCATTGACAATGAGCACAGGACGTTAGAAAAGACATGACTGGGCTTTTATTTACCTGAAAGATGCAACCATCTGATTATAAGAGAAATACTGGTGATAATCATGATGCATAGAGTGACCACAAGGCTCAGCGTTTGCTCTGCGGGTATACTGATAGCCATAGAATCTTAATTCCAGATACTTGGCAAAGGACATAGACCAAGAATCCCTGGACAGCGGAACCACAGGAGTTACCTATAGTAATACACAATGTATTATGTACACTGCAAAAACAAAATATTACATCCATTGAATAAAAGCTGGCAGAACATGATTTAATTTTACAAAATGGTTATCATGTGCTAATGATTATTCCGAATTACCTGTTTACATATTCTGCACCAAGAGTATGTTAATATTGTGTGCTGATAACCAGGAACAGGAGAATCCAGCTCTTTTAATACAATCTGTACACAACCATTACCATGCACAAAACGACGTATATGGTGCACCATAGGTGTTTCACAGAACATGCTGGGACACTGATAGGAGGGTCTGCAAAGAAAAACAAAATATTATAAGGTATAAAAAGTCCAAGACTTAAAATCTAAAGGTTTTGATACTTATAATTATATGACATTTTGGAATCTGTTAATATTTCAAGATCCTATTCAGTGATTCTGTTGATGTTTTCATCAAAAGCAAACTGTCTTTGCCCATAATTAAAAGCTTCAAGTATGCCTTCATGTGTTCTGTGATGTCTGTTCTTCAAAATTAAGTACCATATTATCTATTAGCAAAGACTGCAGCAGGAATTAGTGCAACCTCAATAACCAAATCATGAGAAATAGTCAGGCAATTACCAACAAATCCCTTATTCTATTAAATAAATCCTCTAATTAATACAACTTTACATCATGAACTAAATTAAGTATTTGTTGTAAATAAATAAGCCATACTAATCATCCTGCTTTATCAGCCATAATAAATGTCTAATGAGTTGTAGTTACAATTATCAACCTGTTTGGACAGGTTATGACACATCTGGGAGGTGAGACCTGAATCCACGTCCCAGTGCTTTTTTTAAAAAATACATTGCTCTCAAAACTAATAAGGATATTTCTTGCAAAATTATTTTAGGCACTTGAAATACTGCAATTCAGAATCTGCAACTGCTAAACTAAACCATCAAATTACCTCAATGAAACACTACTTCTGTCTTACAGCTGAACTTGTGACTGTAGATAAAGGTACAATAAGAGAAATTTAATGGGAAAACTTAGATCAACAAATCAGATCTTTTGCATCAGAAGACATTTTTTGATTCTGCATAAAGAGACAAATATTAGAACAACTCCCACTGCACCCCCCCCCCCCACCCCACACCAAACCATACCATAATTCAGCAACAGCTAATAGTTTTTTTTGTCTATTGGACAAAGCTCGAGAATGGCTAAATTTGAAGTATCAGCTGTGCAACAAATAGAGGCCAATGAGAGGAGGGTTTATTAGTAGGCAGTAATTATTTACAGGTCTAATAACTTCACGATTCTACAGCAGTTTAAGCTAAAGTTATTCAAGAAATGCAAAAATAATTAAAGCTTTGGTTACAGTTTAAATGAAATTGACACAATTCTTAAGTCCAAAGTGTGATTTTGAATCTACAGCAATCAGTTCGGAGAACCTGAAAACAAGTAATCCAAATGTTATATTGGGAATTAAAAATTCAGATCTGTTAAACTAGTAAAATAAGTTTACTTGTGAAAATAGTGGAGAACCATCATACTCACCTAAAGCAATATCTTTCTAAAAATATTCCTAAAGTCAGATCATTTTTTCCATAAAATTCCATTGTGACGATCCTAAAAATACAACCATCACAATCAAACATATTTGATAAAATAAGTTCAGCAATGATTATATGTAGTTAATAGTAATTATTTCAATAATATGGGAAAAATTCATCACTGTTTTTACATTTTTGGCAATGCCTAACAATATGGAAGTAAATTATTTCACAGATAATCTGCACTAAAGACAAGTCATTTCACTCATCCTCTTTGGTGCACTAGCAAAAGTATTTTTGTGTAGATTTTGCCTTATAAAAACAAGGAAAACATTTATTAAAATATTTCCAATCCATGGGATTAAGTCAGACCAAACGCAATAATATGGATTTGGAAAGGTTAACGACAAAATTGATGAAATGTACAATAACATTAAGAATTTACAAGATCTTTAATTGAAATGAAGCATTACATCAATTAAAAAGCTTGTGCAATCAGTCTACTTTTCATGAACATAAGAATTTTACAAAACAACATCAGCAATCGGAAAGATCTCAACCTAGGAAAGCACATAACCTACTCACTTTTACTTTTTCATCTAGAAAATTAATAACCCTTATCTGCTGACAGCATAACCTAAGTGTGCTTGCAGGCAGGTTGCACTTTAGTTGCTGCACTCAGTGTCAGAAGTCAATAGATTCAAGTCCCACTCTAAAGCCTTAAGGGCAATAGTGAATGGAGTATAACACTGTTAAAGGTTGCGGTTTTCCGATTAGACATTCATATATCGTCCAGTGAGTTTTCTCTTGTAAATGAGAAAGATTCCTTGGCAGTATTCAAAGAGCAGCAAGGACATTTACTCAATGTTCTAGCCAATAGCTACTCCACCATTAATATTGCAGAAAAAAATATCAGCTCAGCTGACTCATTGCTATTTGTGTACAGATGGTCTGACATTTTGCTCAGAAACCACAGTAATATATTTCTTTTGGTGTGAAGCAGCTTGAAAGTGGAAGGACTTGCATATATGCAAATTCATTCTTTAATGCTGCTGCACAGCAAACTTAACAATTTCTAAGGAAAATAGCTTGCATGTTTACAGTAGCTTTAGCATACTAAAATTGCTGAGGGGTGTATGGCTTTTTTCTCCAATGTCCTTTTAAAGAATAAAATGTCTTTCCTTACTTGGTGGCTCTTATCTGGCTAACAAAACACAGGAACTGAAAAAGATAGAATTTCATGCTTGGATCCACCATGTAATCATTAAAGAGTGCAACATGTCACAACCCTATTGCACCGTATCAAATTGGTGGCTTTAAATGAAATGAAATACAATATAATTAAATGTACAACATTAAACTATTCCCATTATAAGATAGTGCAAAGTTTCTTCTTTTCACCAAACAATAAAGTAGGGGACTGGCTTGGAGATAGCAAGGGGCTGAGGGAGAACCATCAGCTGCGGAATCTCTTTGAAACTGATGGTGAGTTCAGGATTTAGTTTGTGGCGAGATAAATGACAAAATCCTGAAATTACAGACTTTTAAACACTGCTCGACCACAAGCCACAGCATTAGCAATTACTGAAATTAGCTGATGTGGCACATATTTCCCTATTTTGCACTGCCCCAAATGATTAAAGGATTCCCTAATTGTTTGATGAGGTGTAATTTGGCATTTCCTGGTGCTATGACTTGCATTTTTTGCTAACAAATTTGGTACTAAAAGATTAATTTGTTAAATACCACCATGATGATTTATTATTAGATTTCTTCAAGACTAATAACTTAAACTAATCACATTATGGCTACTAATCTTGGAGGAACTGAACAAACAGTGAAATTCACAACTAATCTTGGAGGAACTGTTGGACGAAGTTCACAGCACAGAATCAGAGAAGTTAATTGTTGTTTTAAATCTGTCCAAGAGAAAGGCTGCAGTAGTGAGTATAGTGGATTCTTTCTTGATTATATGTTTTTGGAGATAAGTCTCTTAATTAAACTTAAAATATATTAATTTAACCTGGGGCAGTGTTTATAGAGGAATGAGACGGTGTTATTTTCTGGGTCTGTAGATTGTGAAGGAGCAAAAATGGCCTTTGCAGTGATATGTACTTCTTATCAGATATGGGAGTTTAAAGAGAGTTTAAGGGTTACTGCGGATTATATCTGCCATAAGTGCTGTTGGATGCGAATCTTATCAGATCGAGTGGATCGGTTGGAGAGACAGATAGAAGCAATGAGGAATTTGCAACAGCAACAGTATGTGATGGATGGCAGTTATAGGAAGGGGGGAAAGTATCAGATACAGTCACATAGATGGGTTAACTCCAGGAAGGTTGAGAGAGGTAGCCAGCTAGTGCAGGAGTCTTTTGTGGATATACCCATTTCAAACAGGAATCCTGTTTTGGAAAATGTAGGGGGGTGATGGATTCTCAGGGGAACGTAGCACGAACAGCCAAGTTTCGGGTGTTGAGACTGGCTCTAATGTAACGAGGGGTACGTCGGTTTCCAAGAGATCAATTGTGTTAGGGGATTCTGTAGTCAGAGGTACAGACAGACATTTCTGTGGCCAGCAGCGAAAAAGCAGAATGGTGTGTTGTTTCCCTGGTGCCAGGATCAAGGATGTCTCAGAGAGGATGCAGAGTGTTCTCACGGGGGAGAGAGGCCAGCAGGAGGTCATTGTCCACATTGGAACCAACGACATTGGAAGGGCAAAGGTTGAGACTCTGAAGGGAGATTACAGAGAGTTAGGCAGAAATTTTAAAAGGAGGTCCTCAAGGGTAGCAATATCTGGATTACTCCCAGTGCTACAAGCTAGTGAGGGCAGGAATAAGAGGATAGAGCAGATGAACGCATGGCTGAGGAGCTGGTGTATGGGAGAAGGATTCACATTTTTGGATCATTGGAATCTCTTTTGGGGTAGAAGTGACCTGTACAAGAGGGACAGATAGCACCTAAATTGGAAGGGGACAAATATACTGGCAGGGAAATTTGCTAGAACTGCCTGGGAGGATGTAAACTAGTAAGGTGGGGGGTTGGGACCCAGGGAGATAGTGAGGAAAGAGATCGATCTGAGACGGGTACAGCTGAGAACAGAAGTGAGTCAAACAGTCAGGGCAGGCAGCGACAAGGTAGGACTAATAAATTGAACTGCATTTATTTCAATGCAAGGGGCCTAACAGGAATGGCAGATGAACTCAGGGCATGGCTAGGAACATGGGACTGGGATATCACAGCAATTGCGGAAACATGGCTCAGGGATGGGCAGGACTGGCACCTGAATGTTCCAGGATACAAATGCAACAGGAAGGATAGAAAGGGAGGCAAAAGAGGAGGGGGAGTGGCATTTTTGATAAGGGATAGCATTACAGCTGTGCTGAGGGAGGATATTCCCTGAAATACATCCAAGGAAGTTATTTGATTGGAACTGAGAAATAAGAAAGGGATGATCACCTTATTGGGATTGTATTACAGACCCCCTAATAGTCAGAGGGAAATTGAGAAACAAACTTGTGAGGAGATCGCAGCTATCTGTAAGAATAATAGGGTAGTTATGGTAGGGGATTTTAACTTTCCAAACATTGACTGGGACTGCCACAAGTGTTAAAGGTTTAGATGGAGAGGAATTTCTTAAGTGTGTACAAGACAATTTTCTGATTCACTATGTAGATGGACCTACTAGAGAAGGTGCAAATCTTGACCTACTCTTGGGAAATAAGGCAGGGCAGGTGACTGAGGTGTCAGTGGGGGAGCACTTTGGGGCCAGCGACCATAATTCTATTCGTTTTAAAATAGTGATGGAAAAGAATAGACCAGATCTAAAAGTTGAAGTTCTAAATTGGAGAAAGGCCAATTTTGACGGTATTAGGCAAGAACTTTCAAAAGCTGATTGGGGGCAGATGTTCGTACGTAAAGGGACAGCTGGAAAATGGGAAGCCTTCAGAAATGAGATAACGAGAATCCAGAGAAAGTATATTCCTGTTAGAGTGAAAAGAAAGGCTGGTGGGTACAGGGAATGCTGGATAACTAAAGAAATTGAGGGTTTCGTTAAGAAAAATAAGGAAGCATAAGTAAGGTATAGACAGGATAGATCGAGTGAATCCTTAGAAGAGTATAAAGAAAGTAAAAGTATACTTAAGAGGGAAATCAGGAAGGCAAAACGGGAACATGAGATAGCTTTGGCAAATAGAATTAAGGAGAATCCAAAGGGTTTTTACAAATATATTAAGGACAAACGGGTAACTCGGGAATAGGACCCCTCAAAGATCAGCAAGGCGGCCTTTGTGTGGAGCCACAGAAAATGGGGGATATACTAAATGAATATTTTGCATCAGTATTTACTGTGGAAAAGGATATGGAAGATATAGACTGTTGGGAAATAGATGGTGACATCTTGCAAAATGTCCAGTTTACAGAGGAGGAAGTGCCGCATGCCTTGAAACGGTTAAAGGTGGATAAATCCCCAGGACCTGATCAGGTGTACCCGAGAGTCCAGAACTAGAGGACATAGGTTTAGGGTGAGAGGGGAAAGATATAAGAGAGACCTGAGGGGCAACTTTTTCACGTAGACGGTGGTACGTGTATGGAATGA
This sequence comes from Chiloscyllium plagiosum, assembly GCF_037043375.1. Lineage (NCBI taxonomy): Eukaryota > Metazoa > Chordata > Chondrichthyes > Orectolobiformes > Hemiscylliidae > Chiloscyllium > Chiloscyllium plagiosum. Next base: position 12,964,911 of record NW_028270145.1, on the reverse strand, counting down.
GCTGCCAGAGGATGTGGTGGAGGCTGGTACAATTGCAACATTTAAGAGGCATTTGGATGGGTATATGAATACGAAGGGTTTGGAGGGATATGGGCCGGGTGCTGGCAGGTGGGACTAGATTGGGTTGAGATATCTGGTCGGCATGGACGGGTTGGACCGAAGGGTCTGTTTCCATGCTGTACATCTCTATGACTCTAAGACTCTATGAAACATTTACTTCAATTTATGCCTTCAAACATTTATTTCCAATCTTTAGTTTTCTCTTTATAAGATTTTCAAGAGGAATTTAACTTGTGCTTTTCATTTCTTGGCTAGCTATCTAAGAATTCTTTAATGAGATTGGTTGCTTGGATAGCATGGTGATATCACAGCAAGACCAAGTTGGGAATCCATACTGAAGTATATTGCAAGCCACTGCAATATAGTAGGTGACAGCTTTATGACTAGATCGCTCAGCGAGATTTTATTTAAGGTCATCGGTGAGTCGCCATTCTTTGCACTGAAAGCAAATTTTAGTCAAAGGTACTCTTAATTCCATCAATGTTTACATTACAGACATTTCAATATTTTGAGCTGAACAAAAATAATTATACAAAATGGGAATTTAGATAATTTGAATGAAGCAACACTCAGGTGTATACAGTGCTACAAATATAGATGCATCTGAAGTAGGGAATTAAAACAAAAAAAATGACAAAATTAAAATATTTGTGGACCTTATTCAAACTGATTATAATTCCCAACATGCTCCTGGGTATTAATTTCATGGAGTTTCTACCTGATAGTGAGCATTCAACCTTTACACATCTCTGCAAGACTTCAGTTTCCATACATGACTGGTACAAAGTTCCTACAAAACTTCTTCTTTCCATGTTATTACTGCACAATACATATTAAACAACATACTGCATATGTAAAAGGACAGTGAAAGCAGCACATGCAAAACAATTATAAAAACAGACTTCCAACAACAAATTTATGCATTTTTCTATCTTGCCAATGTTTATACTGTTTACATTGCAATTTTTTTTCTATTTTTTTTTAAATTCACTGATAAATGAAGAACAAGGGACAAGGAATGGGAGGGCATTGGCAGCACATTTAAGCAGGAAATAAACAACATACAGAGGGACAGGCATAGGCCATTCAACTCCTCAAGCCTGTTCCATCATTCAATTAGATCAAGATTGATCTGTGGACTAATACCATATAACTGCCTTTGGCCCATACCCCTGGATGTCTTTGAACAAAAATGTTTCTACCTCAGAATTAACAACTATTGCTGCATACACTGCTATTTGTGGAAATGTTCAAAACATCAACCACCCTTTTCTCTAGAAGCACTTTCTAACATGTCTTCCGAATGGACTTGCCCTAATTTTTAGATGATGCCTCTTAGTTCTGGAATCCCCAACTAGTGGAAGTAGTTTATCTTTATCTACCCTGTCTCTTCCTGTTAATATCTTGATGACGTTGATCAGATCGCCTCTTAACCTTCTGAATTCTGGAGAAGAGGGGCCAAATTTGGATAATCTCTCCTCATAACTTAACTCCTGAAGTCCTGGTATCATAACCAGTGTTGATCTCAAATTTGCAGCAAGTTTTCCTAAAATAGTTAAAGACTTCAAAAAGTCAAAGCAAAATGTTTACTCACCATGGACTAACACATGGGTTTGGTGCATTGCTTGACTGAACAGAGGAACTACTGAAGAGAACACAAAGTTTCTGATGGTTTGCTGGGCTCAAACAGTCCACCTGAGAAACAAAAATAAAAGACCTGACAAACACATTCCTATTATTTGTCAAAAATCCTGTATTCATTTCAATGGTTGACACAGACACAAAGCATCATGCTCATACACCAGTGATGACTCAGTTCTCAAACTTGCCATTGTTTGTATAGGTTTTGGATCCACATGTTCATTCAATGGGTTCCTCAGCCAATAAAAGTGAATGACAAAGTCATGATTATTTTACCGTCAGGTCAGCCATTATTGAAGCGAAAATTTAATTGACCGGATTTCTGTTATAAAATTTTATCTTAAGTTTTTATTTTATTCATTTGTGGGATGTGGGCATCATTGGCTGGCCAGCATTTATTGTCCATCCTTAGTTGCCCTTGAGGTGGTGCTGGTTTTGAACCGCTGCATTCCATGTGCTATGGATTGACCCACAATGCCATTAGGGAGGGAATTCCAGGGTTTTAACCCAGTGACAGGGACAGATATTTCCAAGTCAGGATGGTGAGTGGCTTGGAGGAGAACTTGCAGGTGGTGATTTTCCCAGGTATCTGCTGCCTTTGTCGTTCTAGATGGAAGTGATTGCACATTTGGAAGATGCTATCTAAGGATATTTGGTGAATTTCTGCAGTGCATCTTGTATATAGCACACACTGCTGCTACTGACTGTCAGTAGTGGAGGGAGTGGGTATTTGTGGATGCAATGCCAAGCAAGCAGACTGTTTTGCTTGGATGGTGTCAAGCTTCTGGAGTGTTCTTGAAGCTGCTCCCATCCATGCAAGTGAGGAGTATTCCATCACATTCCTGAATTATGCTTTGTAGAAGATGGACAGGTTTTGGGAGTCAGGAGTCAAGTTACTTGCCACAACATTCCTAGCCTCTGACCCGTCCTTGTAGCCAGCGTTTATATGGCGAGTCCAATTGAGTTTCTGGTCAACGTTAACTCCAAGTATGCTGATAGATTATAACACCACTGCATGACAAGGGACTGTGGTTAGATGGTCTCTTCTCACTTACCACTTGTCAGCCCAAGCCTGGATATGGTCTAGACCTTGTTGCATTTGAACATGGACTGCTTCAGTATTTGAGTTGTTGCAAATAGTGTTAAACATTGTCCAATCATTGGCAACCATCTTCACTTATGATGGAAGGAAGATAATTGCTGAAGCAGCTGAAGACGTTTGTACCTAGGGCATTACCCTGAAGAACTCCTGCAGAGATGTCCTGGAGTGGAGATTACTGACATCCAAAAACCACAACCATCTTCCATCCTTGGGGATGCCACATTAAGTTGACTGTGACCTTGATGTCAACTCTCACCTCATCTCTGGAATTCAGTTCTTTTGTCCATCTCTTAACCAAGGCTGTAATGAGGTCAGGAGCTGAGTGGCCCTGGCAGAACCCAAACCATTCATCAATAAGTAGGTTTCTGCTGAGCATGAGTTGCTTGATAGCATTGTTGATGACACTTTTCATCTCTTTACTGATGATTGACAGTAGACTGGTAGAGCAGTAATTGTGAGGCTGGATTTGTCCTGCTTTAGTATACAAGACATACCTGGGCAAATATTTCACATTATCACGTAGGTGCCAATATTGCAACTGTAAGAGTTTAGCTAGGGGAGTGGCACGTTCTGGAGTATACACTTTAAAGTGCTATTGCCAGAATGTTGACATTGCCCACTGCCTTTGCACTATTCAGTGTCTCCAACCATTTCTTGATATCACATGGAGTGAACTGAATTGACTGAAGACTGGTTTCTGTGATGCTGAGGACCACAGGAGGCCACCTGGCACTTATGGCCAAAGATTGCTGCAAAAGCTTTGGTCTTATCTTTTGCACTGATGCGCTGGGCTCTTCCATCATTGAGAGTGGACATATTTGTGGAACCTCCTCTTCCAGCGAGTGGTTTAATTGTCCACCATCATTCAAGACTGGATGTGACAGGATTACAGAACTCAGATCTGGTTATGGGATCGCTTAGATCTGTCTATCACTTGTTGCTTATGCTGTTTGGCAGATAAGTTATCCTATTAGTAGTTTCACCAGGACACCACCACATTTTTAGGTATGTTGGTGCTGCTTCTGATATGCTTTCCTGTACTCTCCAGTGAACCAGGGTTGATGGAAATGGTTGAGTGGGGGATATGCTGGGCCATGAGGTTGCAGATTGTGTTGGAGTACAATTATGCTGCTGTTGATTGCTCACAGTGCCTCATGGATGCCCAATCTCAAGTTACTGGATCTGTTCGAAGTCTGTCCCATTAAGAAAGGTGACAGTTCCACACGACTCGATGGAGGGTTTTCTCAATTTCTCTTAGAATACTTTTTTCCAAAACAATCTGACTGTAAGTGGCTTTATTAGTTTTGAATTTCCTAATCCTGGTGGCTACTCAGATTTTTTGGTATAAAACTTTTCTAATGCAATGGCAAAATTAAAGACAGCTTATTAAAGCAATTCAGAGGGAAACAAATTAATTGTGCTAAGTGCAGAAAATGTAATATATTCAAAAACATGGAACATTATTTTAATGTGTTTATCATATGTCTGCAAACATATTGTAAGCCACATCTGGCACATTAATTCACCAAATTTAGGAGAGCTCTGAAATTTATCCATGATCATACTATTTTGCACTATATTTTCGGCCATTGGTAAATTGCAACGCTTTCCAATTGCATGTAGTTTCAGGATGCTACATAAATATCTTACAATCAGTTCTGCTATAACATGGTAGTTCTATTCTCGTGCAATCTCATGTCATAAGAAAATCGCTATTTAGCATCACCATTTAAACTAATAGGGTCGGAGTCACATCATAACCAATACACACTTTAAAATGTCGCGCTTTAGAAAGTGTCGCCAATTCATCAATCATGTTATGGCGAATTCTTGTTAACGAAACTCATGTTATAGCAGAATGACCTGTATCTTTTCAGATTCATAGCATTTTAATACAATTGATTGATTTGCTAGTACATTCCAAAAGGCATTAAGAGTCAACCATATTGCGGCGTGTCTTGAGTCAAATGGTGCAATTCAAAACCATGCCTCTCAGAATTAGCCAAGTCCTCTGGGTTACTCGTCTAACCATATTGCCACTACCATTGGAAGGCACTGGAATAGTAAAATCTACAGTTAACAAAAGCACAAATGTGTGTTGCAGCAGCAGGTAAATTGAGAACGAGGCAGAATTTAGCAATGACAGGGAAAATAGACAGCCTTAGTTAGATCTGTGTTCATGGAACTGAATCTGGGATAAAAGGTCTAGAACAGTATGTTTCATGGAATCATGCAGTCACAGAATCATACAGTGCAGAAGAGACCCTTCGGCCCATCGTGTCTGCACAGATACGTGAGAAACACTTGACCTTCCACCTAATCCTATTTACCAGCATTTGATCAACAGCTTTGAATGTTATCATGTGTCCAGTGCACAACCAGTACTTTTTAAAGGATGTGAAGCAATTCACCTCTACCATCTTCCCCGGTAGCATATTCCAGACTGTCACTACCCTCTGAGTAAAAAAGTATTTCAGTACATTCCTCCCAAACCTCCTGCCCCTCACCTTGAGCCCGGTGTCCCCTCAAGTGACTCTTCAACTAAGGGGAACAGCTGCTCCTTACCAACTCTCTCTGTGACCCTCAATCTTGTACATCTCAATCAGATCACCTCTTAGTCTTCTCTGCTCCATTAAAATGACCCAAGCCTACCCTACCTTTCCTCACAACTGAGATTTTCCATCCAAGGCAGCATAGTGGTGAATCTCCTCTGCATCCTGTCCATTGCAATCACATCCTTCCTCCAATGTAGTGACCAGTACTCTAGCTGTAGTCTCATCAAAGTTCGATACAATTCCATCATGACATTCCCTGTTTTTGTAATCTATGATTCAACTGATAAAGGTTAGCATCGCATATGCCTTCTGCACAATCCTATTAATATGCCCTTCAGCCTTCAGAGATCTATGGATAATCACGCCAAACTCCCTTTATTCGACAGAACTTCCTTGTGTCATGCTGTTCGTCGAATACTTTCTTGTCAAATTACTCCTTTTGAAGTGTATGTCCTTAGACTTTTCAGGGTTACATTCCCTCTGTCATTTACTCATCCCATTTACATCTTCTTGTAGCCCATGACACTCAACCTCTCTGTTAACCACCCGACCAATCTTTCTGTAAGCTAGACAGTGAGGAAATATGCCTCCAGAAAAGCTGGGTGGTTGGGGGAGGGGGGTATATTTGTGGTTTTCCCAATATTTAAATAACGTACATTGTTGTTGTTCAAATTCTGTATTTTAATTAAGCACTCTGAAGAATTAGCAACAGTAAAGGAGTCAAGAGGGATGGTGGCAAGATAAATCTTCATACTATAAGTACACATATAAAAAGCTGAGATTGTACTGTTGCTGAGTAGAAACAAGTAGGAAGGAAGTATGGGAGGGGGGAAAAAGGATAAATTATTTGGGAGACACCAGAAGTAATGTTGGAAATGCTCAGGTCAGTTAACACCTACAGAGAAGGGATCAGAGTTAACATTTCACATTGATGACCCATCAGAACTGGTTAAAATTCAAAACATGATAGGTTTTCAACAGGTAGGAGATGTGATTGTAGGAAGAGAGAATAAAAAGGCAAGTCTGTCACAGGGCAGAAGACAAAAGAAATTAAATGATAAGCATTGGTGGCGCAAGATCAAAAGGCATGGTAATAGCACAGATCTGGTGAAAGATGCATCAATCTAAACTGCCAGCTGTTTTTCTCTCCACAGATGTTGCCAAAACTATTGAGTGTTTCTTGCAGCTTGTACTATTTGTTCATTGGTTGGATCTGTCTTGCATTCAATGCATATTTTCAAAATTGAGTAGCTGATTGAAAATTTAATCATATGTCATAAAGAAGCTGCTTTCACCAGGGAAAAAAAAAACTTTCTTACCTTTGATGCCCACGCAAACTCATTTTGGGTTTGTCCTCGCTGGATTTCCTCTTCCCCATCTTTCATGGCTGATTTACTGTTATCCTCTTTGTTCTGCAAAAAATGATCTTCTACTTTGTTCTTTATTCTACCACCTCTAGCTCGATAATCAGCTAAAAGCTTTGACAAGCTTTGGTTACTTCCTAAGGAATGAGTTATTCTGGTACTTAGCAGATCATGAGATGGAAGAATTTGACTGCTTTTTGCCTGCACATTGCCATTAAGACTCTGAAGGCTTGTCAAGTCTTTTAGTAGCTGTTTCTTCCTTCTGCATTCTACTTCTTTAATATCTTTGTGCAAGAGAGGGGACCAATAGACTTGTTCTGGGAAGTAATCTCTTGTTGGACACTTCATACCTTTCTCCGTCAACAGGAAAGGCTCTTTGAAAGTAATAAAAGGAGATATACAAAGAATGACATCCTTAAGCTCCTGCTTGAATGCAACAGAGTAGGATTTCAACCTGTCTTCAGAGGAAGTAACATGTTCAGTAATGAACAGATCGGTATCATCCTGAAGGGGATCACGGAAACGTTTAGGCCTGTTTCCTATAGATGGTTCAGAGTCATGTAAGAATGCACGGTACGTGCCTGGAGGCCCTTGGTCTTTCTTACTTTCAGATAACATGGAGTCTATTACAGGTGCATGGACAGAAGATGTCAAAGGAGGGTCAAGAAAAGGCGTCTCGAAATCCGGAGGGGCCATATCAGGTGTGGGACCCTCAGGTTTTACAAAAATGCTGTCCCTAGAAACACTTCTTCTCAATGGTTTCTCTCCTTCACAAAATGTATTATGTTTTGGATAATCAAAACTGGCAGTTGGAGCAAACTCAGATCCCAAGGAAATGTCTTCAATCGGATCATCAGAGTCTTTGGAAAGACTGCCGAAGTTTTCATCAGTAAACAAGTCCAGCCCATCATTTTCAGCAGTCTCACCATCAATAATGGAATGAATTGATCCACTTTTAGATAAACTTGGAGGCATAGCAAACTCATCCATAAGAAAACAAAGCTCCAGCTGAGAATGATAAGCTACACAGACCATGAATATAATAATTTCTTTCACTCTTGCTAACTCGTATTCCGAAGCACCCCTCAGCTTCACAGTACAGCCTAAATGTTGGGGACAACCTTCGAAAAACATGAGTGTCTTTGCATGACCTAGGTGGAGAAAATACAAATAAATTAATGATGTGTCCAAACTGTCTGTTATGTTGCAAAGACATCCACATATACAAGCTTCTAACCAGCACTTTTTAATCCTGACCAATTTGCAAATGCATTTGATGTCTAGTTTTCAAAAAAAATTGTTCAGGGTGTTGCTTTTTGCCAAACTATTAAAGTAATCCAGTATGAGGCCTTTCATGATGGGTCAAATTGTCTCCTTCCATACTGTAAATTCTATAATTCTGTGATTCACAGCAGATTGAAAAATCACTCAATATGCCAGGCAGAATGGGAATTAAAGCAAGATCTGGCACAATGCCACATTCCATTAATTTCTATATTGGCAGTTTATACCAACGTTTGGAATTACAAATAGTCCCACCAAATAGTGAAAATACTGGTTTGCAGATAGAATCAACTGATTAGCAAATAGTCTGCCCCAAAAATTCCCTTATGAAAAGAATGATAAATTGTTATGTCTATTTTTGTCTTGCAGGACTGAATATTTTTGCTTTTTACAAACAGAACAATTTTTAATTAAGAGCATTGTAGTTTTCCAAGAACAGATTATGATAATACATTGAGCTATAATAATCTCCCAATAGTACCCTGAAATTTAGTCAAATTTTTAATTATTTGAAACTTTCCCAAATTGGCAAATGAATAAAAATTCAAAAAATGGCTTTGCAGACATTTATTGCACGAAAGACAGCAACATAGACAGAGAAGTAAAACTTTGATTCAATATCTAGTCTGTGCCTAGTTATCTGTAAGACCACTAACTTGGCAAGATATTAAAGATGTTAAGTTAAAAAATTCCTATTTAATGTAATCATACTCTGAAAGGGGTAGGTGATTTATGTGTGCATGTGCATGCAGATGGTGAAGGATAAGGGCGGGCACATTAAACGAGCGAAAAGAAAGGTTTCATCGCCACAACCTTCTAAGGTGAAATGATGACACCACAGAACTCATGCAACCACAGCACATGTCCACCCTCAGAAGAAGAGCAAAAATGATCCTGTAGAAGCAAGATGCAAAATTACTTACCATTAGGTAGTTGGAATGGTTGAAGGAAAAACTTATGGCATGTTCCAAGGCGAGGCTTTGTAAGAAGTTGATCCATTGACATGACCAAATCACCCTGGGTAACACGACTCACTTGCTCTAGCACTTGCTACGCACAGAAACGAACAGGTTGATCACGGTCATCAATTTTCATAGAAATAAACCTTGACACTATGTACACCACACACATTTCTCCCCATTAAAAAAATGATAATAAATTATAAATTATCTGCTAATTTTGATTTTTTTTTGCTTGTCAACCCAATCAGTGGTTCAGTGTGGTTCACTATATTGTCCTTAGGTTAGCCAGAGGAAATTCAGCTAGATCAATCATGTTTTTTCCAAATAAAATTTGAAACAATGCCAGTAGTATTAAGATTGCAACATATGAATTGCTGTGAAGTTCTTCAAAATGCCACTGAAAAAGATACCTCACAATAAAAGGAATCAACTTTATACAAATTCAAAATTTGGGGCGGCATGGTAGTTCAGTGGTTAGCACTGCTGCCTCACAGCACCAGGGTCCCAGGTTCAATTCCAGCCTTGGGTGACCGTCTGTGTGGAGTTTGCACATTCTCCCTTTGTCTGTGTGGGTTTCCTCCGGGTGCTCCGGTTTCCTCCCACAATCCAAAGATGTGCAGGTCAGGTGGATTGGCCATGCTAAATTGCCCATAGCTTTAGGTGCATTAGTCAGAGGGAATGGGTCTGGGTGGGTTACTCTTCGGAGGGTCGGTGTGGACTGGTTGGGCCGAAGGGCCTGTTTCCACACTGTAGGGAATCTAATCTAATCTAAAAAATCTCTGAAACGCTGATTCAACCCAAACATATTTTGAACATCTACATAGCAGTTGATTTCCTTCATATTAAACAAAAGCATGAACCATATGAATTTGTATATGTAATGTATTATCAAAATGTCAAAATGTTAAATGCTGACTGACAAAGTTAGGAAACTTACTGGTTTTACATTTATCACTAAGGTAATTCCATTTTCCAGAAGCATATCTTGAGCAATACGAGAAACAGTCTTTTCTACAAGAACCAGATTTGGTCGAACATCCACTATTCGCTGCACATAATTCTTCAGAAATTCTCTTTCCTAAGTACCACAATGAGGATAGCAGTTACTCTGTGATTTATAAACTATATACGATTAAAAGATCAGAAAACCAAAATGAACTTTGTGCAATATAATGCAACTAACTTGCATCCAAATGCAGAATAGTATTTAGGAATACATAACAGCAGTGACTTACTTTCACAAACAATCTTTAACACAATTTAAAACACAAACCTGTAGGACAATGGGATCTATGCATGTAAACTTCGTCTCCTCTCGATACAGGTATTCAATGGAGCATTTCAACAGCAGAATCTTTGGATTTTTTATGTGAGGATTCATCTGAGTAATTTTAGAACAATAGTTGTATTAAAAGGATAGAAAGGAGCACAAATATTACAAGTAACGAAGTTTTGAACACACACAGTAATTGGTAGAAGACTGAAATTTCACTGGTACCTTTTTATGGGCTATGTTCTTGGTACAAACGAACCCATTAACCACTGCAGAATCAAATTTTTTACCACCTGGTATCTGAAAAGGTGAAAAACAAATGTTGGGGTACATTTCATATTTAGTAGACAAATCCATTTTGTTCTGAGGAAAGGTCACTCAACCCGAAACGTTAACTCTGATTTCTCTCCACAGATGCTGCCAGACAGGCTGAGTTTTTCCAGCAATTTCTGTTGTTGTTTAGATCTATTTGTTATTCGAAATTGAAAAGATCATTTTAAAATTAGTTTAATCATTAACCTATTTGAAAAGTGCATACAAGACTTGCATTTATGATTTTATTATTCACTCGTTACATAATATTTATTATGAACATGGAACATTCAAGTGCTTTTAAACTGTTCTCAATGTAGGAAACAGGGCAGCCAAGATTTGCACAGCAAATTCATATAGACAGCAATGTGGTTATGACAAAATTATTTTCTTGTGATGTTCATTGAGGGATATTGTCCAGGGCATCACGGATTCCACTCTTGAAATGGTGGCATGGGATCATTTAGGTCCATAGATGAGGTCATAGATAAAGGCAGTTGACTCATCTCAGAGCCAGCACTTCCAATAATGTTCACTGGAGCTAGAGTTTTGATTTTTGTCCTCAAGTCCTGAAATGTGACTTAAACACAGAACCTTCTGACTCAAAAAATGCGCTACCCATCAAGCTACAGCTGACAACTAATAACTAAAACTAAAACAATTAGAGATTCCAGCGAGTAGACTGATTTTTGTTTTGAATGGTTTGCGGTGACATGAATTGTTGTAAACAGAACACATCTTTTAAACCAATGGTAATATGCATGTGTATTTTGTTTTTAATTCACCCATGGGACACAAGCATCCCTGGTTAGCCAACATTTATTCCCCGTCCCTTGTTACCATTAAGGTCATGCTGAACTACCTTCTTGACCTGGTTGTAGCTAGACACACAATGTCACTAAGGAGGGAATTCCATGATTTTACTCACAACAGTGAAAGAACAGCAATATATTTGCAAGTTAGCATGTTGAGTGGCTTGGAGAGGAACTTGCAGGTGGTACTGCTCTCATCTGTCTGCTGTTCTTGTCCTTCTAGATGGAAGTGGTTGTGGGTTTGGGTGGTGCTGCATGTGAGACTCACATTCTGCATTTGATACCTTTTTTATATGAACAAATTGGCGGATATCCATGTCATCATCATTGTTCCTGACATCTGGACGCACAGTCTGTACAACCTGGCGGACCACAGGAACAATTATGTCTCTCCAGGACAGTGAGAGGGACTCACTATATAACAGTTGCTGCAACAAGGCCATCATATGGCCATGGTTAGCTGAACTGGATGTGAAAGTGATGATAGGAAATAGAAGTCAATGAATATTGTCAACCAACAGATACAATAAAAATATTAATTTTCAAATTTTCCATATTCTTACTGCAATGTAAATTTAAACTGAAAACTGCATACATCAAAAGCAAATAAATATTAAAATTACTTTCCAATATAAAATCAGAATTATGCTTAGAATGTAGCAATTATTAAAGTAAACATAATACAAACTCTAGCTTTCAAAATAATACATAAATGAAGTTTCCTGAAAACCCAAATGTCTGTGAAAATAGAAATGACAAGAAATGGGCAGCTATGAATTAACAATATATTTTTCACATATAGAGGGGCTAAACCTTCACACAAATTACTTATTGCCTACCAATTTTAAATGCTTGTTTGATTTCTTTTTTATTGAACTCAATTTAAATTGACTGCAAAGTCGATATATATTTAAAATCCCCAAGAATCAAGATAGAGCCAGCACTGGGTGATTCTTTGTGAGTTCTCTACAGCAGATCTTATTCTCACACTTCCTATAAACATTCTGCACTTTAAAATCTAAATTCTAAGTCCGTAAAAATTACTAATCATGTTTTTGCTAATGTTGATCTTGCTTTGTGCACCTCTAACCTTGTATGCCTCACTCTTTCTAAGCACCCCAAGATCGATATGTCCTTGTTTGCTATGATCTGCCCGGACTGCTCGCAAAACAAAGCTTTTAGTTGTACTTAGGTACATGTGACGACAATCAATCAAATCAGAAGTTTGCTTTTCCACTTATTTCCACACCAAATGTATTAGCAAAGATTTTAAACAGTGTTTTGTGTGTTTTAAATATAAAAGTTGCATCGAATAACAAAAGATTACCTAATTTACGAGAGGAGGAGATTGCATCTATTATTACAGTCTGACATTGAACAATGCAAGCTTTTATTTGGAAAACTTGGATTATATGCACTTACAGTAATCTCTCCATTGCTTGTTTCTCGCCATTTTCTTCCCGAAGATGTTCCAGGGAACCTTGATGCCAACCAAGTGGTGTAAAGAGAAGATCTTTGGATTTTTCCTCAACACGACGATTAAAGAGAGATTCTGGAGGTATGGAGAAATAACTTAAAACATATGTTGGAAGGAACAATCAGAAATGAAGATCTTGATTCTTATTTCAGTATATTTTAAATTCACCCAATATTCAACATCAACAAACAGATTAAAATGGTGACCATCACAATGTGGCAGCTGGCTGTGTAAAAATTAGTATGTTTTCTATATTAAACCAATGAGTAACACTTCTAAGTACATCAATGGTTGTAGTATTTTGGGATGTCTGGTGGTCATAACATTTTATGCCATGACTTTGGGGTGCTTTAAAAAAAGTGTTTTAACAAATTGATTATCTTCAAAGCACAGTCAGTTATAAACAGTAGTAAATTGTGTAAAGTCAGTCAAACAGCAAATAACCAGATTACCAATGTTTTTGCTGATGATGATCTTTGATATACTAAAAGGGATTCTTTAAAACGGGGTTCCAAGATTGATTACATTCACTTAGAAAGTACACAGGAATGTCTTAGCTTAAAAAAAACAAGAGACACTTTATTTGGTATTAACCTAAATTAATTCCAAAATTTTGGGATGAACTTAAACTTTCTGTCTCAGAAGTGTGTAAACTTAATAGATCAAACTCCTACAAGTAAAAACGAACAGTGTACCTTGTGAACCTTACTCATGTTGTTCAGCCACTTAAGGAAAATTCATATTCACAGTTATAAATCCTTTGAACAAATCACTCTGTAATTTGATTCTTTATAAGTGTTATACTGAAATGCTTACTTACCTTTAATAAAAGCATCACTTATGCCAATAACCTGTTGCACTCCATCTTCAGAAACTAAGAACTCTGACAAAGAATATAATTGACATGGGTTAATAAGTTGTAACACTAACAGCTGTACATTTGTCATCCACAGCATGCAAATCCACACACCCAAATATTTCTAGAGTTGAAATCAGCATTTTATTTAAATAATTTGTTTATATTAATGCAACAAAGGCAGTTTGTTAACACAAACCAAAGTTTGAGTACTTTTAATTTAATAGAAGTGTACTGTAACATGCAAAAATACAAAATACTAAACCATTAGTCTTAGCTATATACACCAAAATGACCTTTTTAAAACTAAGGATTGTGTGCAAAAGTCAGCAATCAAACAACAGACAGAGGAGACTAGATAAAACTTGATACAGCACAACAAGATGAGAGAAGACAATACCAAAATCATAGATGCATGTTTCTTAGCAAATTAGGGTGCCTTGCAACAACAATTACATTAGCTTAGGGAGACTGAAGTACAAAGAAACATTTGAACAGCGGCAGTATCGTGATTGTAAGTGAATGTAGTGACTGCAGTTCAAACTGTCAGGCCAAGAAAGGATGAAAAAAAGATGAACATAAATACGGCACAAAAGATCATAATGTGAAGGTATCCAGCATAGCAAACAGAAAATGACATGTCATTTCAAAGTGCCAGGTTAGTCACCATGCAGAAGCTGGCTGCAAAGCATAATTAAAAATGATCATCATGCACAAATCTGGAACAAACTACAGCACCAAAGATTAAACTACTTTTTTTCTGGAGGGACTAATGATAAAGCGGTGGGCCGAGGGAGGAGGCAGCAAACAAGAGGAAAAATAATGTGGACTGTTTTATTGGCAAGCCAAGGTGCAAAGCCAGTCCAATGTTCACAGGCTTAAGGTTCACTCCTTCAATTAAAATAAAACATTTTTTAAAAAAAGAGATTTTCTTCAAAGTAAATCCTGCAGTTCAAAATGCTAAACTAACCATAAGATGTCAACCATTGATTCACCTTCAAAAATACTCGGTCTTGGGTATTATCTTCACCCAAACCATTGGAGTAAAGAACTAAACTTCAATCCTACCACTGTCTCCTTCATTGTGTTTTATTCTCCCTTTCATACCTTTCTGATCTGCTGGATGTGTTGGGACATACGGGTACTTGGAATGTTTCTTGATATGAAAGTTGACATTGTCCAGTTCCACATTTAGGCTGATAGAAGCTGCAGAGTCGCTGTCCATGACTGACTGAAAACTGCTTACTGATGTACGTTTGCTAGGGCTGGAAAAGCCTGTAAAAAATGACGATGACTGTGTTCGTGGAAATTCAAGCAAAGCACTTTCAGCTTATGACATGCAAATTGTGTAGCAAGCCATGTTATGGCTCTTTTTCTTAAACGATTAACCCCAAACCACTTGTATTCAATTCCGACTCCATTTGCTGTGATCCAATGCAGTCTGTATAGCAGTTGTGATGAATCTATGGCAGAGGTGCCCAAAATTGCAAGTGGTTAATTTGAGTGAAAAGTGATATCATAATTTGCCCAAGGTATTTAGTAGCAATCCAAGATTGTTGCAAGTTGAAATGAAGCCATACTCACATCTGAAGTTTGTTTATCAATTGGCTTCTACCTTAGACAAATTCCCATTTAGGTGACTCTGCATAGCTGACTAGTATGTTAAAGTTAAATGACCTAGATCAAGGAGAGATAATACTGTAAAGTGAGTAGTGAGCAGTCTCATTGATATTGACACACAAAAATCTGGTAAGTCTACATTTTGCCACACAATGGCAAAATTTCAAAAAGATTGCCGTTGTTACATAAAAAAAGTTATGTAATTTCTGTGAGAGATTATCTAGCCGAAAATAAGATTTAAAATGTCATGTAAACATCCACATCTGCTTTCCCAAAGCTGTGGAGGGTTTTTTCCCCCTCAATACTCCACAATGCTCATTAAACTTTTAGCCAGTGTATGATGTTTCAACCACAATTTGCTTTACCACATGTAGGACACACGTCCCATATCAGCTGGAAAACTGCATGCTATTATAAAGCTATTCCGTTTGACTAGTTCAGATTACCAACTTTCCACACTTCCAAAACACAAAATTCTCATGTCAAAATACAAAGTATTTTTATTCATCCACAGGAAATGGATTGTTGCTGGCTTTACCAGCATTTATTGCTGATCCATAATTGCCCTAAATAGGTGGTGAGCTGCATTCTTGAACTGATGCAGTCCTTGCGATGTAGGGACATCCTCTGCACTGTTAGGAAAGGAGTCTCAGGTTTTTGATCCAGCAACAAAGAAGGAACAGAAATATAGTTCTGAGTCACAATGGCGCTGGACATGGTGTGGAACTTTGTTATGTTGCTGTTTCAATTCAGCTGCTGTCTTTGTCCTGTAAGTGGTAACAGTCACGGGTTTGGAAAGTGCTGTTGAAGTAGTGCATCCTGGAGATGGTACATGCTGCTGCCATTGTGTATCGATAATGAAGGGAGTGATGGTGAAGATTATGGTAAGAATACCAAAATCAGGCAAACTGCTTTGCCCTGGGTGACGTTGAGCTTCTTGAGTTTTGTTAGCTCTACGTTTATTTAAATAAGTGGATACTATTCTATCACACTTCTGACTTCTACCTTGGAAATGTAGGTCAGGCAATTGGGAGACAAGGGAGTCATTTAACACAGTACTTCTAGCCTCTGAATTGCTCTTGTAGCTGCAGTATTTATATTGCTAGTCCAGTTTCTGGTCAGTGGTGGGGGCGGATTCAGTGATGTTAATGCCATTGAATGTTAAAGGACAATAGTTAGATTCTCTCTCATTGGAGATGGCTATGACCTAGCACTTATTTGATATGAATGTTAATCGCTATCAGCCCAAGTCTGTATGTTATGCAGATTATGGACACCATCTGCTTCAAAAATCTGAAGATTTGCAAACCGTGCTGAATATTACACAATCAGCAGTCAACATCCGTAATTCTGACCTCATGATTGAAGAAGCAGGTGAAAATGATTAAGTCTAGACCACTCCCCTGAAAAACTCCTGCAATGATGCCTTGGGATTGACATCCAAAATCCACAGGGAAGAGCTTTCCCAATTCCTATGGGCTCGTTTTGTTCAGGATCCTCAACTGAATGGTTTCTTGATAACAAAAAGCAGGCACGATCACCACCTCTGGTGTTCAGATCTTCCTGTCCATGTTTGGGCCAAAAGGCGGCATTGGGATTAGCAGCCAAGTCACTCTGGCAGAATACAAGCGGAGTATCAGTAAGCAGGTTATTTGTTTGAAAGTGCCACTTTTTGGCACTGTTGACAAACTCTTCCAGCAGATTACTAATGATCAAGAGTAAACTCATAAGACAGATCCAACCTGCTCTGATTTTTGTGAACAAGACCTATGAGGCAATTTTCCACATTGCCAGATGTTAGCATTGTAACATACTGGGAACAGCTTGGCTAAAGGTATGGTTAGTTCTGGAGCACAAGTCTTCACTCCTATTGCCAAACTGTTATGAGAGCCCTTAGCACTACAATATCCACTATAACTGCACCAAGTTAAATTAATAGCTATGGCTTATATTTTAAGTTTAATCAAGAGACACATCTCCAAAAACATATAATCAGGAAAGAACCTACTGTACTCACTAATACAGCCTTTCTCTTGGACAGACTTAAAACAACAATTAACTTATCTGATTCGGTGTTGTGAACTTCACCCAAACTGGTTCCACCAAGAATAGTTGTGAAATTCACTTAACTTTCCTAGATGCACTCCGATGTCCAGCGACACATGAATTCAAAAACAGCAAAGGCAGTAACTGTGCAGGTTCTCTCGCTCTCTCCCCACCACCCCTCCCCCACTACCTCCTGCACTGTCCTCACCATGTGCTTCCTCACCATGTGCTTCCTTTGTCTGCTCTTCTCCATTTTAAAACTGCTGTTGTTTTGACTTTTTTTTTCCAAAGTTACAAAACAATGCAACAGCATATAAAACAGTAATTGCTGCTCCTGGAATTCGAGGAAATCACCTCCAACACCTAAAATAGCTCATGGAATAAAGGGAAAACTAGCCATTTGGATATAGAACTGGCTCAAAGGTAGAAGACAGAGGGCGGTGGTGAAGGGTTGTTTTTCAGGCTGGAGGCCTGTGACCAGTGGAGTGCCACAAGGATCGGTGCTGGGTCTTCTACTTTTTGTCATTTACATAAATGATTTGGATGCGAGCATAAGAGGTACAGTAAATAAATTTGCAGATTACACCAAAATTGGAGGTGTAGTGGACAGCGAAGAGGGTTACCTCACATTACAACAGGATCTGGACCAGATGGGCCAATGGACTGAAGTGGCAGATGGAGTTTAATTCAGATAAATGCGAGGTGCTGCATTTTGGGAAAACAAATCTCAGCAGGACTTATACACTTAACGGTAAGATCCTAGGAAGTGTTGCTGAACAAAGAGACCTTGGAGTGCAGCTTCATAGCTCCTTGAAAGTGGAGTCACAGGTAGATAGGATAGTGAAGAAGGTGTTTGGTATGCTTTCCTTTATTGGTCAGAATATCGAGTATAGGAGTTGGGAGGTCATGTTGCGGCTGTATAGGACATTAGTTAGGCCACTATTGGAATATTGCGTGCAATTCTGGTCTCCTTCCTATCGGAAAGATGTTGTGAAACTTGAAAGGATTCAGAAAAGATTTACAAGGATGTTGCCAGGGATGGAGGATTTGAGCTATAGGGAGAGGCTGAACAGGCTGGGGCTGTTTTCCCTGGAGCGTCAAGGCTGCGTGGTGACCTTATAGAGGTTTACAAAATTATGAGGGGCATGGATAGGATAAATAGACAAAGTCTTTTCCCTAGGATCGGGGAGTCCAGAACTAGAGGGTGAGATGGGAAAGATATAAAAATACCTAAGGGGCAACTTTTTCACACAGAGGGTGGTATGTGTATGGAATGAGCTACCAGAGGATGTGGTGGAGGCTGGTACAATTGCAACATTTAAGAGGCATTTGGATGGGTATATGAATAGGAAGGGTTTGGAGGGATATGGGCCAGGTGCTGGCAGGTGGTACTAGATTAGGATGGGATATCTGGTCGGCATGGACAGGTAGGACCGAAGGGTCTGTTTCCTTGGTGTACATCTCTATGACTCTAACTGTCCACAATTCACGACTGGATGTAGCATCACTGCAGAGTTTATATCCCATCTTTTGGTTGTGAAATTGCTAAGCCCTGTCGGTTGCTTTATGCTTCCATTGTTTGATACCATGTAGTCTTGTGTTATAGTTTGACCAGTTTGTCATTTCATTTTTAATTGCTAATTTTTAATGCTAATGGCATGCTCCTGCAGTCTTCATTGAGCCAAAGTTGACCATTCAGCTTGACTAGGCAAAAGTGAGGACTGCAGACGTTGGAGATCAGAGTCTAGATTAGAGTGGTGCTAGAAAAGCACAGCAGGTCAGGCAGCATCCGAGGATCATAGAAATCGACCTTTTGGGCAAAAGCCCTTGATGGTAATGGTGGAGTAGGGACATGCTGGGACAGGAGATTGCAGTTATGGCTGAATGCAATTCTGCTGTTGCTGATGGCCCACAATGCCTCATAAATGTCTAATCTTTCTTGCTACATTTATTCAAAGTCTCTCCCATTTGGTATGGTGGTTGTGCCACACAACACAACAAAGAGCATCTTCAATGTGAAGATAGGACTTTGTCTCACAATGACCATACAGTGGTCACTCCTATTGATAGCATCAGTGATAGAGACGAAACTGTGACAGGTGGTTTGGAAAGGACAAGGTCAAATAGGTTGTTTCCCCTCTTTTGATTCCCTCATCACTTGCCACAGAGCCATTCTCACGAAGCTTGAAATACTCCAGAGCAAAGCAACACATTTGATTTTTTGATTGTGGTGCTATTCACTCACTCCATTGCAGATGCTCGGTAGCAAGTGTGTGCTATCTGAACGATGCTTTGCAGAAATTCAGCAAGGGTCCTTACACAGCACCTTCCCAACACATGACCACTTTCATCTGAAAGGACAAGGCCAGAGGTTATATGGGAAGATTACCATCCACAAGTTTCTCTCCAAGCTACTCACACCCAGGCTTGGAAATATATTACTGTTATTTTCATGTTGCTGGGAAAGTCCTCAAACTCCTTCCCTAATGGCATAGTGGGTTTACCTACAGCACACAGACTGCAGCACTTCAAGAAGGCAGCTTAGTGTCACATTCTCAAGGGGACTAGGGAAAAGCAATAACAGGAGCTAGCCAGCAATGCCCACATCTCTCAAAATAATTTTAAAAAATATCTAGCAGTCCTTATGGACTTGACCAGCTCAGTCAGTAGCGGTGCTTCTAAGTCACTCTTGGTGATGGACACTGATGTCCCTTACCAGAGTACATAATGCGCTCATACCACAGTCAGTGCTTTCTCCAACTGGTGTTCACCATGAAGGAGTACTAATTCATCAGGGAAGCAGTAGATGGTTAACTGAAAGAGTTTGGTTTGACCTGACATCATAAGATTTCATGGGGTCTAGAGTCAACGTTGAACACTTCCAAGGAAACTCCTCTCTGACTGTGTACCACTGTGCCACCATCGCTGGTGAATCTTCCTGGTCGTGGGACAGGACATACCTAGGAATGGCAATTGTCATGTTTGGTACATAATCCACTATGTCAGGCTATTGCTTGATTAGTTGTATGGGACATCCTTCTCAATCTTGGCATCAGACTCAGGTGTTGGTAAGGGGTCTTTGTAGGATTGATGGGTGGTCCATCCAGTTTTATTCATTTTCATTAGCAAAGTAAGTGTACAGAATACTACGTGTTGGAAAAGGGCAGGGATGGTTTCAATTACAAAATCAAACTTGTAGAAATAGTTGTTATATACAAAAATGTTTCATAAATCCATGGTAAGGCAACAGAACACTTAATCATGAAACTTCTCACAACTATGACTAGAGATAAAATATGAATACACAATGTATAAACCAGCACATATTCTCAGTTTTGAACAACCTCTCACCACAAACAAGACTTAAATTACAAAAGAGGAAATAGAATGCAAGGTATACTAATTTCATGACAGATTCTATGCTACATTTGAAATAAAATTTGCCTGCAAACTGAAATAATTTTGTGACAGAAGGAGTGATTTGAACTCTTGGCTGCACTGTAAACAGACCATGACAAGTGTGTAGATTGTGATGGTTCTTAAAGTCATTTGTGCTTTTGATGTACTTTCATATTTTAATAATTTTTATTTTTAATATATTTTAATAAATAGAATATACCAATCAGCACATGAGACAGGGAATCTTATTAATTCTGCACAGATACAATGTTGGAAGTGTAAAAAATATACAACTAAAAAAAACACAAGCACCACACACCAGAGTTAGAATTTAGTAATGAACAGCAAATATACATGTAGATGTACAATGTTCAAGCGCCAGAGCTGCCATGTTTGGCAAATGAATAAACTTTTAAAAACGTATATATAAATAGATGAACTTTTAAAACATTTTATGGAATGGAGTATATAAAATATAATTGTATTACCAAAAGAACATAGTCAATGGACATTTATTCAGTCACAAACAAATTTGCATAGGTACACAACACAGATAAACATTTACAAAACAGCAGTGTTATCAGACCTCAAGAAATCAGCTATGGTTTTTTTTTGTTGTCGCCTGTTTTACTTTTTGACTTTCCTGACAAATGTACCTTTTGTAGAAAACTGCTTTAGGGACCTTCCTTCATCGAGAAGTGAACACAATGTGTCTGGTGCCTTCTGAATCCACCCAGGTAAGGAATTGCTTATCATCTTCTCAGAACCACAGCACAGTAGGAGAACAGGGAATTAAACTGGGTCCTCTCTATTCCTGTCTCTGCCCAGTTCTGCTATAATTCCAACACACCAAGCAGCATCTCTCCACTCTATTTCCATGGTTCAAAGTTAGATTTGTCATGAAAATAGACGGAGCCTGTAATAATTCACTCCCATCTGTTACTCCTTTGTGCTGCTGAAGTCTAATGGATTTAGCTCAGATCCTTTGCTACTCATTAGAAAGCCCTGTCCTCTTTTAATAATAGTGAGGATAAGCATAGCTTACTTACAAAGAACGTTGCCGCGCACTATGTCTTAATTAGCTATATTTAGAACTGTGTAAGTTTGGTATGTTCCTTCCCTTCTATTGCAACAAACTAAAGAGCTTAGTTTCATTTCATATTCATATATTAGGTAAAGTCAATTACTATGAATATTGCAGCAAAGTGTGACTGCAGGTTAGGTAGTAGTGGGGAGACAGTTTGAAATGATGGAGGCACCTTCATTTTCAACTCTGATCAATAGATCATTACTACTGATCAGCTTTGTGGAGGAGGAAAAGAACAATAAGGGTGTCAGGGAAAACTGATCACAATACCACGATGCAGGAAAACAGTGGGGACAGTTCTTTACTGGCCAGTAGTCACACTATTGGGCAGATCATAAAACAAAACACGACTGAAGCATGTATCAAAAGCAAAGTAATGATCATGAGAGACTTCAACCTTCATTTAGTTTGGTCAAATCAAATTGGCAAAGATACTCTGGAAGAAGAGTTTATAGAATGCTTTTACAACAGCTTCCTAGAACAATGCCAAAAGGAACCAAAACAAGAGACAAGTTATTTTAAATCTTCTATAGTCCAATATGGCAGGGATAACCTCAGTGAAAGAACCCTGGGAAAGTGTGATCATGAAACAATTAAATTCCATATTAAATGTGAGAGTGACTCATCGAAGTCCAAAACAAGAATAATAAACTTAAACAAAGCCAATTATAGAGTTATGAAGTAAAATTTATAAGGCAAATAGACTAAGAGGCCTCTAAAAAAACAATGAAGCATTTCAAGGATGATTCAAAATGTTCAACAAAGATATGCTTAACGTGAAAACAAAAATTCAGCAAAATTAGTGGATGAGAGATTTTTAGAAATCAGCAAAAAATGACCAAAGTTTGATTATAATGCAAAAAATAAGAAAACAAGGTAACTAGCCAGGGATATAACAAATTCCAAGAGCTTTGACAAGTATGCACACAGAAGAAGAGTGACTCAATTAAATTAAAAATCACACAACACCAGATTATAGTCCAACAGGTTTACTTGGAAGCACACTAGCTTTCGGAGCAACGCTCCTTCATCAGGTGATTGACAATCTGGACTATAATCTGGTGTTGTGTGATTTTTAACTTTGTACACCCCAGTCCAACACGGGCATCTCCAAATCATGTCAATTAAGTTAATATTTCAGATAGAGACAGGATAATTATCGTGATAAACGAGGAAATGGCAGAGATGCTGAACACACATTTACATGTCTTCAGCAAAAGACCAAAAACAACATACCAAAAATACAGGGTAACCAAGGAACTAATCAGAGTGAGGAATTTAGAAGTAATTAATATCAAAAGAGGAAGAAGAAGTACTACAGAAATTTAAAGCACCAAAATTCCCAGGCACTGATGGCCAATCTCACAGCCAGTTAAAATAGATTGTTGCAGAGATGGAAGACACACAAGGTGGAATTTTCTAAAAATTCTGTAGATTCCAGCAGATTTAATGTTACCAAATATAACACTCATTTGAGAAAGGAGGGAGGAAGAAAACAGGGAATGTCAGGCGTGCTAGTATGAATAGCAGGGTAGACAAGCAAGCCAGGCAGCTTCAAGAGGTGGTGAAGTCAGTGTTTTGGGTGTAATCCTTCTTCAGGACTGAAAGTGGGTGTAAGGGGAGCTGCAGATAAAGGGGTGAAGGAGGTAGGGTGTTGAGGTGGGGGTAGGTGAACACAGGTAGAGGGTATGGTTTGTCTCTAATCAAGGAGAACAGGCTCAGGATTATAGGCTGCTAGGCTGGCTGATAAGAAACTCATTCTACATGGTGTAACTGGAGTGAGATAGAAAAGGTTATTATAATTGAGCAGATCATGAAAATGTGCTTTGCCAGTTTCTCAGAAGAAGCACCTCAAGTGTACTCTGATTATTTACAGAGTAAAACCAAAAGCCCTTCTGCTTTTCCCTTCATTTGGGGCAAAGAATTCAGCAAGAACTACACTTTTGTAAAAAAAAATGCTGTCTATATCCTTCAAATTAATTGTTTTCTGTTCAGGCAACATAAATACCTTGCTGCGGCTTGTAGGTACTCGTGTAACAAGATCTGCTGTCACGGTATGTCACATTCATCTGTCTTTCCTACTGTAGCTTATCTACAATTACTAAGTGATATCTATCCTTAAACAATACCTAGATCAATCCCACTTGCTGCTGCCCTCTACTTTGCCTTGCAGAAGAGAGATCTCTGTAGCTTTTCAGCTCTGAGCAATTGGCCAAAATACTGAAATTCCAAGAACAAATACTAATACAAATGCTAATACAAATGCTCACTTCTTTTTACCTGTGTGAAGAATTAACCTCACCAGCTGCATCTTTTTTAAAAAAAAAAGTGACTTACTTTGCATGATTTCTTCTCCATCATCCTGCATCTGCTCAGTATCGCTGTCATCAAATTTGATATCCTTAAACCATGACGGTTCAGAATTGCCTTCCACCGAATTTATTGAATCACTGTCTGGAGAAGGTGTCTCAGAAAACTCTGTACTCTGGAACACAGACATTGGTTCATAAAACCAAAATGGAAGAGAAAGTATTCTTCCCCAAAAAAGATTTGCTACTTGGTTTGGCAGGGATTATTTAAAACAGGCTGTTTACAATTGGTGCTCTTCAATCTTACATACTGCACATAACACAGGCTAACATTCATCAACATGAAATATGAACATATAGGGAAAAATACTTCCTGTTATTCAATAACTTCTTTCGACACCACTTTCATTTCTCTAATTTCTTTATTGTTAATGCTCAGGTAACGTTGACATTTAGTACCTCCAGGTACACATCATGAGAATGTGGTAGAAATATTATTTTTCCTTGCCTCCGAAAATAGAACACAAAATATACACATCATGCAGCAAATCAATTGGCAATCAAACGAAATCAAAGGGACACCTTCAAATGTGATCCTATGCAAAATGAAAGAGGACTCTGATGGGAGGAGAAAAACAATTATGCCAAGACCAACCATCACCTCACTATCCTAACCATGATTTTCCTTGTCCAACCCCCAAGAGGAGGTCACCACCGGCCTTTCTTTCTCTGCCAACTGCACACAAGTGGGGCATTTTGTACAGGGGTCAGGACCCAAAAGGATTTCCCATTTGATTGCCTCACTGACAGGTTATCTTTTGGCAGCAGAAAACAAACTCTGGGATCAATATAATCTTAGCCATAGAGTCACACAGCATGGAAACCGACCCTTCGGTCCAACTAGTCCACGCTGACCATGTTCCCAAACCAAACCAGTCCTACTTGCCTACATTTGGCCCATATCCCTGCAAACCTTTCTTATCCACGTACTTAACTAAATGTCTTTTAAATGTTGTAACTGAACCTGCATTCACCACTTCCTCATGCAATTAATTTAATACATTAACCACTGTAAAAAAGGTTGCCCCTCAGGTCTTTTTTAAAAACTTTCTCCTCTCATCTTAAAAATATGACTCCTAGTTTTGAACTTCACCATCTTAAGGAAAAAACCCTTGTTATTCACCTTATCTATGCCCCTCATGATTTTATAAACCTCTATAAAGGTCACCCATCAACCTCACACTCCAGTGAAAAAAGTCACAGCCTATTTTTTTAACTCAAACCCTCCATTCCCAGCAACATCCTGGTAAATCTTTTCTGAATCCTCTCCAATTTAATAATATCCTTCCTATAGCAGCATGACCAGAACTGCACACCGCACTCCAGAGGCTGCCTCACCAATGTCTTGTAACAGGATCAACACTGAATATGAAAAATTGGTTGGAGTTGAGACAGGTTTGGTAGGAAAGGCAGCCAAATCCTGCTTCAGTAGTATTCCATGCTGAAAAGTAAAAGTTGACTGTTTTTTTCCGGACTGCTATTTAAGGGACTGAAAACAAGTTGGCTTCACCTGCTTTTCAAAAACGTCTTTCAAGTTAAAATGTTTAACATTTAAGCTTACAATGAGCAAAACTGTGACAGACACATTATTGGATAAGAAATAAATTAACTTCCTGGTTTACTACCAAACTTTAATATTTGGGAACCAGTCATCTATCTGACAGTGAAAACAAATTAACTTCACTAATTTTGCTTTTAATTTATAAAAGAAAATGCTGTTGACAAAGTAGAATGTCGCCTACACTAGTTTGTAGGAGAGGTTTGTGTTGCAGTTAGAGGCAAAATAGTTTGTTCATCTCTCCCTTCAAGACATGGTTAAAATCATTTGAAATGTTTTCTTGTTTTAGGAAGTTGAAGACACAACCATCAACAGTGAAGTAATTAATGATTAGGAATGTACAACAGATCAGACCAGAATTGGAGGAGTGCAAACATTTTCAAACCATAGGATATAGGAGAAGAATTTGGCCATTGGGCTCATTGGCCATTCCATCATGGGTGATAGGTTTCTCAATCCTATTCTCTTGCCTTCTCCCCATGACCCTCAATCCCCTTACCAATCAAGAGCCTACCAATCTCTGTCACAACCACTCTCAATGACTTTGCCACAGACAGCCACTGAGTTTCACAGATTAACCACTCATGACTCAATAAATTCTCTCTCAACTCAGTTCTCAAGGATTGTCCCTTCACTCGGTGGCTGTTCCTGCTAGTTCTAGTCTCTCCTACAAGTGGAGGCATCTTCTCTACGTCCACTCTATCCAGGTTCCTCAGCATTCTGTAAGCTTCAATGAGATTCCCCCCCCACATCTCCTAAACTCCATTGAGTACAGACCCAAAGTCCTCAACTTCTCCTCATATGACAAGCCCTTCATCTCTGGGATGATTTTTGTAAAACCCCTCCAGATACCCTCCAACACCAGTATATTCTTCCTTCGATATAGGGTCCAAAACTATTCACAATATTCCAAATGCAGTCTGAACAGATCCTTATTCAGCCTCAACAGTATATTTCTGTTCTTCTTTCTGTCCATCTTGAAATGGATGCTAACATAGTATTTGCTTGCCTATCTAGCAACTGAATCAGCATGCTAAATTTAAGAGAATCCTGTATGGGTATTCCCAAGCGCTTTTGTGCTTCAGACTTCTGAAGCCTTTCGCCATTTAGAAAACAGTCTATGCCTTCATTCCTCCTGCCAAAGTGCATAAGCTCACACTTTCCCACGTTGTATTCCATCTGCCACTTCTGCATCTACTCTCCTAGCCTATGTCCTTCTGTAGTCACCCTGCTTCCTCAACACCACCTGTCTCGTGAGCTATTTTTGTGTCATCTGCAAACTTAGCAACAATGTCCTCAGTACCTTTATCCTGATCATCAATAGGCAATGAGAATAGTTGTGGTCTCAATATGAACCTGAGAGGAACTCTGCTAGTCACTGGCTACTATCCTGAAAAAGACCCCTTTATCCCTACTCTCTGCATTCTGCCAGTCAACCAATCCTCTATTCATGCCAGTATCTTGCCCCGAACTCATGAACTCATCTTATTTAGCAGCCTCCTGTGAGACAACTTGTCATCGAGTCATAGAGATATACAGCATGGAAATATGGTCCAACGCATCCATGCTGACCAGATATCCCAACCCAATCTAGTCCCACCAGCCAGCACTCGGCCCATATCCTTCCAAACCCTTCCTATTCATACACCCATCCAAATGCCTCTTAAATGTTGCAATTGTACTTGCCTCCACCACTTCCTCTGACAGCTCATTCCATACACATACCGCCCTCTGCATGAAAACGTTGCCCCTTAGGTCTCTTTTATATCTTTCCCCTCTCACCCAAAACCTATGCCCTCTAGTTCTGGACTCCCCCATGCCAGGGAAAAAGACTTTTGTCTATTTATCCTATCCATGCCCCTCATGATTTTACAAAACTCTAAGGTCACCCCCTCAACCTCCACCACTCCAGGGAAAACAGCCTAATCAACCTCTCCCCATGGCTCAAATCCTCCAACCCTGGCAACACCTTTATAAATCTTTTCTGTACCCTTTCAAGTTTCATAACATCTTTCCGATAGAAAGGAGACCAGAATTGCACACAATATTCTAACAGTGGCCTAACCAATGTCCTGTACAGCCGCAACTCCTGGACTCAATACTCTGATCAATGAAGGAAAGCATACCAAATGCCTTCTTCACTATCTTATCTACCTGCGACTCCAGACTTCTGGAAATCCAAATAGATATCGTCCACTGGCTCTCCTTTATCTAATTTCCTCATTACCTCCTCGAATAATTCTAACAGTTTTGTCAGGTATGACCTCCCCTTGACACAGTGGTCCTGACTTCCCCCCACTAATTTATTATGAACTTCCAAATACTCTGCAATCTCATGCTTAATAATGGGACAGTAAAATCTTACCAACGATTGAGGTCAGGCTAACCAACCTGTAGTCTCCTGTATTCTGCCTTCCTCCTTTCTTAAATAGGGATATTACATTAGCCATTTTCCAGTCCTCTGGGAACCTGCCTGACTGCAGTGATTCCTTAAAGAATGCCCCTACAATCTCCTGTAGAACTCTGTCCATTTGGTCCGAGTGATTTATCCACTTTCAGACCTTTCACCTTCCCCAGCACCTTCTCCTTCGTGATGTCCACTACACTCACCCCTGCCCCCATACCCTTGAAGTTCTGCTATGCTGCTGGTGTCTTCTATTGTAAAAACTGTTGCAAAGCACCTATCCAATCCCTCTGCCATTTCCTTTTTCCCCATTACTATTTCTCCAGCCTCAGTTTCCAGTGGTCGAATGTCCACTCTTGCCTCTCTCTTACTTTTCAGATATCTAAAAACTCTTGTAATTTTTTTTAATATCACTAGCCATTTGTCATCTTTTCAGTCTTCATTGCCAGCGCATATTCGATGGGCCACGTGACCTTTTCTGCACTGTATGAATCTACTGCTTTTTGTTTAAAGTTATCCTTTGCTGGTTTTTAACGGCTTCTCAATCCTCTGGATTCCCTCTAATCTTTTACCACATTGTATGCTTTCTCTCTTACTTTTATGCATTCCCCAACTTTCAGCCATGGTTGCCTTGTCCTTGCCTTCTTCAAGGACCACAATTTCCCCCCCGACGTGGTCGACGATGCCCTCCACCGCATCTCTTCCACTTCCCGCTCCTCCGCCCTTGAGCCCCGCCCCTCCAACCGCCACCAGGACAGAACCCCACTGGTCCTCACCTACCACCCCACCAATCTCCATGTACAGCGCATCATCCGCCGTCATTTCCGCTACCTCCAAACGGACCCCACCACCAAGGATATATTTCCCTCCCCTCCCCTATCAGCATTCCGTAAAGACCACTCCCTCCGTGACTCCCTCGTCAGATCCACACCCCCCACCAACCCAACCTCCACTCCCGGCACCTTCCCCTGCAACCGCAGGAGGTGCAAGACTTGCGCCCACACCTCCCCCCTCACCTCCCTCCAAGGCCCCAAAGGAAACTTCCATATCCACCACAGATTCACCTGCACCTCCACACACCATCTATTGCATCCTCTGCACCCGATGTGGCCTCCTCTATATTGGGGAGACAGGCCGGCTACTTGCGGAGCGTTTCAGAGAACACCTCTGGGACACCCGGACCAACCAACCCAACCACCCTGTGGCTCAACATTTCAATTCCCCCTCCCACTCCACCAAGGATATGCAGGTCTTTGGACTCCTCCATCGTCAGACCACAACAAAACGACGGTTGGAGGAAGAACGCCTCATCTTCCGCCTAGGAACCCTCCAACCACAAGGGATGAACTCGGATTTCACCAGTTTCCTCATTTCCCCTCTCCCCACCCTGTCTCAGTCAAATCCATCGAATTCAGCACCGCCTTCCTAACCTGCAATCTTCTTCCCAACGTCTCCGCCCCCACCCCAGTCTGACCTATCACCCTCACCTTGACCTCTTTCCACCTATCACATTTCCGACGCCCCGCCCCCAAGTCCCTCCTTCCTACCTTTTATCTTAGCCTGCTGGACAAACTTTCCTCATTCCTGAAGAAGGGCTTATGCCCGAAACGTCGATTCTCCTGTTCCCTGGATGCTGCATGACCTGCTGCGCTTTTCCAGCAACACATTTCCAGCTCTTGTCCTTGCCTTAGTCTATTAAAGATGAATTTCTGCTGTGCCTCCCAATTTACCCTCAGAAACCCTATTGCTGCTCCACTGCCTTTACTGCTATGCTCCCCTTCTAATCAACTCTGGCCAGCTCTTCCCTCATGTCCTTGTAGTTACTTTTACTCAATTGTAATGCCATTACATCTGATTCCAGCTCAAACTGCAGAATGAATCCTATCATATTATGGTCACTGGCCCATGGAGGTTCCTTTACCTCAACTCCCTATTCAAATCTGCCTCATCACACATCACCAAATACAGAACTGCCTGCTCCCTAGTAGACTCTACCATAAATTATTCCAAAAGACCATCAGGTTGACATTCCACAAATTCCTCTTCTTGAGATCTGCTATCAATCCGATTTTCACAGTCCACCTGCACATTGAAGTCTCCCATGATTATTGCAATAGTGCCTTTCTAACATACCTTTTCTATTTCCTGATTTATTTTCTTCCCAATACCCTGACCACTGTTTGGAGGCCTATACACAACTTCTATCAGGGTCCTTTTTTCCCTTTGTGGCTCCTCAACTCTACCCACACAAATTCTATACCTTCCGACTTGACATCACTTCTTGCTACTGATTTAATTTCATTTTTGGAAACTTACGGGGTTGGAGGAAACTACAGAGATTAAGAGAGCTGAAAATGTGTTGCTGGAAAAGCGCAGCAGGTCAGGCAGCATCCAAGGAGCAGGAGAATCGACGTTTTGGGCATGATCCCTTCTTCAGGAATCTTCTTCAGAGATTAGGAGAGGCAAGGTTATATTGTGGATTTGAAAACCAGGATGAGAATTTTAAAATCATGGTACTGCTTGACAGGGAACTAACAAAGATCAGGGAGCACAGGGGTGTTCAGAGTAAGTGTGACTTGCTGCGAGTTAAGACACAGGAAGCAGAGTTTTGGATGACTTTAGGAAACCGCTAAGCAATGTGTTAAAATATTCCAGACTAGAGGTAACAATGGCATGAGAGTTTTCTTTTATTCTTTCATGGATGTGGCATCACTGACAAGATCTGTCTCTGACTTTCCTTGTGTGGAGTGGCTGGTTAGACCATTCAGAAAGTGGTTAAGAATCAACCACATTTCTGCGGGTCTGGAGATGCATGAGGATCAGACCAGCTGAGGATGGCAGATCCCATTTTCTAAGGGAGATTACTGAAACTAATGGACTTTTACACAATCCACAATGGTTTCATCATCTAACAGACTAACTCGGCTGCTGTGGAGGGATTTGTACCACCGCACCCATAACATTAGCCTGGGTTTTTGCATTATTAGTCCAGTGGCATTACTACTACGTCACCACCTCCTCTGACAAGCAGACAGGATGAGACAGGGATGAAGTAGGCAGTGTTGTGGAGGTGTAAATAGGTGGTCTCAGAATTGGCATGAAGTTGGAAACTCAACTTGGGTTCAAATATGACCACAATGAAATGAACAAACTGGCTTAATCTCCACTGTTGCCATAATGAGCGATATAATTAGTAACTACGGAATTTGGAGCAGTGACTGGAAGCAATGGTTTTAGTTTTCTCAAGATCTAATTGGAGGAAATTTCTGATCATCCAGTACTTTATTTTAGATAGGCAGTCTGATAATTTAGCAACAGTAGAGAAATCAGGGCAGGTGTTTCAGAGGTAGAGCTGGATGCTAACAGTGTATATGTGAAAACTAACAAAATAGAAGAAGATTAAAGATCAAACCGGGCAGCATGATGGCTCAGTGGTTAGCACCGTTGCTTCACAGCACCACGGTTGAATTCCAGCCTTGGGCGACTGTATGTGTGGAGTTTGCATGTTCTCCCCATGTCTGTGTGAATTCCTCCTGGGGTCACGCTTCCTCCCACAGTCCAAAGTTGTGCAGGTTATGTGGATCAGTGACAGGCTACAGGGTTTGCAGGAGCTATCTCTTCAGAGGTTCAGTGTGGACTTGGTGAGGGGAATGGTCTGCTTCCACATTGTAGGGATTCTATGTTTCTTTGGAGGACATCATATATAACTGTATAATAGGAAACGTTTGGAGGACATTTGTAGGGTCAATCATGTCAACCATTACGGAGCAGTCGAAAAGGCCAAGTAGAAAAAGTTTATCTTTGTGTCTCAAAATGTCACCTCAATTTAATTAAAAACAATTAAGAACAAGAGCAGCAATCATGATGGCGGAATTCAAAAGTCTGTATAAAGTTGGAAACAGATTTGGGAGGTGACAATATGTGCAAGAACTTGAGACGAGTCAACTGAATTATCAACTATACTATATATAAAACCTTCATGTACATTAAATTACTTACTGTCTCACCAGACACTGGTAATGCTGAAGCAGGCAAGTGCCATATTCACTTACTTGCAAAGGCCTGTATAAGGCATATTCATCCCTAAAGAGCTGATCATGATGGGTTACACAGTCAAACCATCGTCCATCCACTAATGCCTGACCAATGGCAATTGCCTGAGCTCTGAAAAAAGAGAGATAGTGGATGAAATAGTTTAATCTAGTCACATTTGAATGCATAAAAAATGCATCTAAAAGGTACAGAGTATTACTCTACAAATTTCCAAAGTACTGCACTGTAGTGGGCAGAATTGCACTCAAAATCCCAAGACACTAGGGTAAATTCATTCTCAGGGGTGACCAGTTCAGAGAAAAGTCACCTCTGTAAAGATATTTGCTAACTTGCCTGTTCTGTGATGTTGTTACACACTTCTGGAGCAGGAGGAACTTGAACCAAGGCCTCCTAGCGTAGAGGTAGGGACAGTTGCACTGCAACACTGTAAGGAGATTTCTGAATCATCTTTGTAAATCTTATCTGCACCCTCTCAAGTTTAACAACATCCTTCCTTTCGAAGGGTGACCGGAATTGTATGTGGTATTCTAAAAGTGGCCTCACCAATGCCTTCTACAGAATAATATCCCAACTCATTTGCTCAAATGTTCTGACCAATGACAAGAATGCCAAGCATCGTCTTCAGCTATCTACCTGTAACTCCACTTTTGAGGAATTATGCACCCTCCCCCAGGTCTCTTTGCTCGGTAACACACCTCAGGGCACTACCTTTAACTGTATAAGTCTTGCCGTGTGCCACATTTCCTGCAGCCCCTTGGTGAGTGGCAATTCAGTTTTGGCCTCTTCCCTTGCAGTTACTTGGGGAATCCTTGTTAGTGTCTTTTCCTCTGCTTAGTGATAGGTTTAAATTCAGTGGGTGGTCATGACTGGGTCATCTCTGTAAATATAGGCTGGTTTTCTCCCTGCTGGAGCAAACAGGTCTCCTAGTGAGACTATTAGTGACAAATACAGGAGAAAAACAAGCACTGATTGAAGGTAAGGAGGGTGAGTACATACTGGCAGCGAGGGAGCAGGATGCCAACGCCTGAGGGAAGGGCATCCAGGAACCAGAGGCTGATAGCCAAGTCAAATGCTATGGTATGTGGGTAAGGTTACAGGGGTAGTCATAGAATCTCAGAATCCCTACAGTGTGGAGACAGACTATTGGATCCAACGTGTCCATACCGACACCCCAAAAAGCAACCCACCCAGACCCCTTCACCCACCCTTTTGCTCGACATTTCCCTGTCTAATGCACATAACTTACAGACCCCTGAATACTTTGGGCAATTTAGCATGACTAATTCACCAAACCTGCACATATTTGGACTGTGGGAGGAAACCTGAGCAACTGGAGAAAATGCACGCAGACACAGGGAGTATGTGCAAACTCCACAGAGACAGTTGCCCAAGGCTGGAATCAAACCCAGGTCCCTTGCACTGAGGCAGGAGTGCTAACCAATGAGACACCGTGCTGCCCATAGTTAGAAGTCTTCTTGCCAATGCCAGGAGGTTAAGTGGAAAGTCCCCTTTTTGCAGTGGGCCTGGGATTGGGGGGGGGGGGGAGAAAGAGAACGCGAGAGAGAGAGTGTGACGGAGAGAGAGAGAAAAGAGAGGGGGGGAGGGAGAGAGAGAGAGAGGGAGGGAGGGAGAGAGAGAGAGAGGGAGGGAGGGAGAGAGAGAGGGAGGGAGGGAGGGAGAGAGAGGGGGAGGGAGGGAGAGAGAGGGAGAGGAGAGAGAGGGAGAGGAGAGAGAGGGAGAGGAGAGAGGAGAGAGGAGGGAGGGAGGGAGGGAGGGAGGGAGAGGGAGAGGAGAGAGAGAGAGAGAGAGAGGAGAGAGGGAGAGGAGAGAGGGAGAGGAGAGAGGGAGAGGAGAGAGGGAGAGGAGAGAGGGAGAGGAGAGAGGGAGAGGAGAGAGGGAGAGGAGAGAGGGAGAGGAGAGAGGGAGAGGAGAGAGGGAGAGGAGAGAGGGAGAGGAGAGAGGGAGAGGAGAGAGGGAGAGGAGAGAGGGAGAGGAGAGAGGGAGAGGAGAGAGGGAGAGGAGAGAGGGAGAGGAGAGAGGGAGAGGAGAGAGGGAGAGGAGAGAGGGAGAGGAGAGAGGGAGAGGAGAGAGGGAGAGGAGAGAGGGAGAGGAGAGAGGGAGAGGAGAGAGGGAGAGGAGAGAGGGAGAGGAGAGAGGGAGAGGAGAGAGAGAGAGAGAGAGGAGAGAGGAGAGAGGAATGAGGAATGAGGAGGGAGGAGGGAGGAGGGAGGAGGGAGGAGGGAGGGAGGGAGGGAGGGAGGGAGGGAGGGGAGAGGGAGAGGAGAGAGGAGAGAGGAGAGAGGAGGGAGGGAGAGGAGAGGGGGAGAGGGAGAGGAGAGAGAGAGAGAGGAGAGAGGGAGAGGAGAGAGGGAGAGGAGAGAGGGAGAGGAGAGAGGGAGAGGAGAGAGGGAGAGGAGAGAGGGAGAGGAGAGAGGGAGAGGAGAGAGGGAGAGGAGAGAGGGAGAGGAGAGAGGGAGAGGAGAGAGGGAGAGGAGAGAGGGAGAGGAGAGAGGGAGAGGAGAGAGGGAGAGGAGAGAGGGAGAGGGAGAGAGAGAGGAGAGAGGAGAGAGGAGGGAGGAGGGAGGAGGGAGGAGGGAGGAGGGAGGAGGGAGGAGAGAGGGAGAGGAGAGAGGAGAGGAGGGAGGGAGGGAGGGAGAGGGAGAGGAGAGAGAGAGAGAGAGAGAGAGAGGAGAGAGGGAGAGGAGAGAGGGAGAGGAGAGAGGGAGAGGAGAGAGGGAGAGGAGAGGAGGGAGAGGAGAGAGGGAGAGGAGAGAGGGAGAGGAGAGAGGGAGAGGAGAGAGGGAGAGGAGAGAGGGAGAGGAGAGAGGGAGAGGAGAGAGGGAGAGGAGAGAGGGAGAGGAGAGAGGGAGAGGAGAGAGGGAGAGGAGAGAGGGAGAGGAGAGAGGGAGAGGAGAGAGGAGAGAGGAGAGAGGAGGGAGGAGGGAGGAGGGAGGGAGGGAGGAGGGAGGGAGGGAGGGAGGGAGGAGGGAGGAGGGAGGGAGGGAGGAGGGAGGGAGGGAGGGAGGAGAGAGGGAGAGGAGAGAGGAGAGAGGAGGGAGGGAG